>NC_060141.1:630822380-633322380 GCF_021461385.2 Schistocerca piceifrons
TATTCTCCCATGGAGACGATCGTAGAGATGCTGGATGTAGTCCTGTGGAACGGCTTGCCATGCCATTTCCACCTGGCGCCTCAGTTGGACCAGCGTTCGTGCTGGACGTGCAGACTGCGTGAGATGACGCTTCATCCAGTCCCAAACATGCTCAATGGGGGACAGATCCGGAGATCTTGCTGGCCAGGGTAGTTGACTTACACCTTCTAGAGCACATTGGGTAGCACGGGATACATGTGGACGCGCATTGTCCTGTTGGAACAGCAAGTTCCCTTGCCGGTCTAGGAATGGTATAACGATGGGTTCGATGACGGTTTGGATGTACCATGCACTATTCAGTGTCCCCTCGACGATCACCAGTGGTGTACGGCCAGTGCAGGAGATCGCTCCCCACACCATGATGCCGGGTGTTGGCCCTGTGTGCCTCGGTCGTATGCAGTCCTGATTGTGGCGCTCACCTGCACGGCGCCAAACACGCATACGACCATCATTGGCACCAAGGCAGAAGCGACTCTCATTGCTGAAGACGACACGTCTCCATTCGTCCCTCCATTCACGCCTGTTGCGACACCACTGGAGGCGGGCTGCACGATGTTGGGGCGTGAGCGGAAGACGGCCTAACGGTGTGCGGGATCGTAGCCCAGCTTCATGGAGACGGTTGCGAATGGTCCTCGCCGATACCCCAGGAGCAACAGTGTCCCTAATTTGCTGGGAAGTGGCGGTGTGGTCCCCTACGGCACTGCGTAGGATCCTACGGTCTTGGCGTGCATCCGTGCGTCGCTGCGGTCCGGTCCCAGGTCGACGGGCACGTGCACCTTCTGCCAACCACTGGCGACAACATCGATGTACTGTGGAGACCTCACGCCCCACGTGTTGAGCAATTCGGCGGTACGTCCCCCCGGCCTCCCGCATGCCCACTATACGCCCTCGCTCAAAGTCCGTCAACTGCACATACGGTTCACGTCCACGCTGTCGCGGCATGCTACCAGTGTTAAAGACTGCGATGGAGCTCCGTATGCCATGGCAAACTGGCTGACACTGACGGCGGCGGTGCACAAATGCTGCGCAGCTAGCGCCATTCGACGGCCAACACCGCGGTTCCTGGTGTGTCCGCTGTGCCGTGCGTGTGATCATTGCTTGCACAGCCCTCTCGCAGTGTCCGGAGCAAGTATGGTGGGTCTGACACACCGGTGTCAATGTGTTCTTTTTTCCATTTCCAGGAGTGTAGATATCAATGTCCATTGATTCCTGCAATGTCTCCTGGCTGTGTAGAGATAGACATACTGCTGCTATGTGACTTTATTTTTAACATTTATGGCAAAAGGCCCACTGCTTGGGGCAGGCCGCTCACCCATGCTGTACTAAACAAGAGGGGCACAAGGAAAGTGAAGTGTGCTTGGAAGACAGCAAACTACACATATCATTAGAAGAAAGTGATGCTAGTTCTTGCAGAGGAGCTAACTGGCACAGTAAGTGATGTATATGAGGAGGTATCCATGATAAGGAAAGAGCCTTAAAGACTTCCATGCTGACCAACCAGAACGCCATGAAATGGAGGGTGGAGGGCAGAGGGATTGTGGTGGATGAATAACCATTGAAATACGATCATATGCACCCACTGTTGTTGCAGAAGTAACTGGAGTTAAGCCTCCATGGAAGAACTAAATGGCAGGAAAACCACAGAATCCAAAACAAGTGAAAGTTTGATGCTCAGTGTCTCCACTTGTATTCTAAAAATGAACACAAGGAAACACACAGCCATAAAAAGAGATAAAATTTATTGGGTCATGGAGTGACATCAACAATGATACAGTGAAAGTAGTTTACATGTCCCAAACACATTTCACAACTGAGGACCTGGAGGCCCATGTCTGCTCTTCTGTAGACATTGTCTGCATTAGGTGTCACTGGTGGTGTGCTGTGTGCGCACGGCAGACTTGATAATGGTGGTCAGTGATGGGTTGCCCCTGGCAGCTGCCGCAGGTAGTTGCAGCTGCACTGTTTGAATGTCAGTACACATTACACTTCCCATAGGGGTCCAACTCACATCCACTATGGGTTGCAGGTGTCGCAACCAGGGGTTACTACAGTTCCTTTGATCTGTTTGACAATAATGATTTTAGAGTCTCCTTGATATACCATTTATGTGCAGAAGATCAATAATGGACTTGTGATCAAACCCTGTGGAATGGCCTTTGTGATCTTCCAATGAAAATGATATGGCACCCATGTTTCACTCAAAACTCTCGCATAAATTTCTACATCGAGTTTTTTTTTTAATTTAATTTTTTTTTAATAGGAACTAAACTAGGTTTCTGTTGCACCCCATGACCCATAAGAACTTTTCTAAATGGATATTATGATTAACTCTATCACATACATTTGATAAGATATTCCATTTGATAAGATATTCAAACCAGTGATATTCTATCATTCTATTACTTAAAAACTTTATTGTGTGCTCATTCGATCTATAAATAATAGTCTCACTATAGCATCGTATATAGACGGGTGACAACCACTGGATACATTACTTATCAATAATTCCGCAAACAAAGCAGAGACTTTGCCTAAAGTGGAAACTATAGAAATTGAACTATTTGAACTTATGCCCTTTTACCTCACAGGTACAGAACTCTTAATAGGCATCTATTAATGTAGAATTCAAGTCATCTGTTGCATACATGTGGTCATCCTAGCCGTAGGAGATAAATAGCATCTGACTGAAGGAGCGGCAACTTCTTTCTCAAAAATGGCATTGCTGTCTACTTTTCTACAATAAGTTTTGCTTGAGTAAATACAAACAGTTTACCCCAGTTCAACGATAGTTACTAATGTAATTTCTAATTTCTACCTCAATACTGTAACATATACCTTGTCTTTATCATGTATTTAAATGCAATTTATAGCATCTGCTTCACTACATTAAAGTATATCTTGTCTCTACTATGCAATTCACAATGGTTTACAGACTGTATACATCTATAGACTCATTCCACAGACCTGAAGGTTCTTCTTTATAATGGGATCTATTGAAAACAAATAACTGAAGATTCATCAGTAAATATAAATTTCAGTAACTTATAACAGAAATTCATGACTATAGTATAAAAAATGGAATGAACAAAGCTAATTGTTCAGTATGTCACAGAGGTACTGGACAGCAGCTGGACACATACAAGCAAATCAGTGTTGTAGCTCATATTCTAAACTTGTGTCCTTTAGATTAGACAGGCTACTTTATTAAATTAATCATAAATAAAATTTCTCCAAAGCTACAGTATTTTGGGACTTCATTGGATATTCATTTATAACCTCTTCAATCTAAAATATACTTTAACAAATTTATACTGTGATCATTACGTAGCATGTAAATGAAGCAGTTTACCAACACAGCTAAATCACGACATCTTGATGAATCAGGTGTACTGCTGGTGGTCTGCGTTTATCTAACACAATATTTCGACGTCCTACCTCAGTATCTTCATCAGGTGCTTCCTGTGTCTGAACAACAGGCTGACCGTGTATTATGTCTGGATGGTGTCTGGTGTTTCCTATGCTGTCCTCTCCTTCTGCGACAGTGTCAGTTGGTCGCCAGATGTTTCGTCTTTTGTCCGTGCCCACTTCTGCTGTTTTCCCCGTTGGCAGCTGTTTCATGGTGTACCCTACTAGGTCCATGCCTGCCAGGCACGTTCCTAGCACTGTTGACACGCTGTGTTTGCTGTTGTTGACCGTTCCGACTTTCTCCAGCACCTCTGTCATTTTCCTGGTCTTGTGTTTTCTTCTGTTGTTTTTGTAATATGTCCACACTGTGCTGAGTTGGTATCCAGCTTCCCGGTTTATCAAGTTCTCTGTCATCTTAATTTTGATTGATTCAGTGATGATGCTGTCCCAAAATTTGGGGGTGTGAGATAAGATCATGGTTTTATCATAATTCATGGTATGCTCAAGTTCCAAGCAATGTTCTGCTATTGCTGATTTAGTGGCTTGTTGTAGCCTGATATGCCTTTGGTGCTCTTTACATCTTATATCAATGGTCCTGGTGGTCTGGCCAATGTAAGACATACCACATTCACATGGTATATGGTAGATACCAGGTTTTCTCAATCCCAGATTCAACGAGATGTCACAAAATCGCCAGAAAAGTCTAAGGAATTACAGTAAAAGCTAAATCTTCATTGTCTTAGGACAGTCCCCAAAGACATGAACTGAGTGAGCTATACAGTGCTCATGACATGAATGAAAAATACAATATTTTAATTAATAAATTCCTTACCCTATTTGAATATTGTTTTCCCCTAAAACCAACCAAAGTCTGCAAAGAAGCCATGAAGGACTCAAAGAATAAAGGTGTCACATAAAACGAAAAGGAAACTCCTATCTGTCAGTCAGAAACAGCTCAGAAGCCGATGCTGTATCTCATTATAAGACATATTGCAAAATATTAAACTTATTAATATGAACACTTAAGCAAATGAATTACGAGAAAAAGAGAATAACATCAGATAAGAAAATAAAGAGAATATGGTACATCATGAAGGAGAAGATGGCAGAACCAGACAGGAAGAGGAGCAAATAACATTAAGAATAACCAATACATTGGTAACAGATGTATGCAGTGTTGAAAAACCTTTTAACAAGCATTTTGTAACTGTTATTGAAAAGATGGTTGCCAAGTTCAGTAATTGCTGTCATTAAATATCTCAAACCAGTCACCAAAAATACCTTCAGTAACATGAAATTACCCTCATTACACCGCTAGAAGTAATGTTCACCATAAAATCTTTAAAATCAAAAAATTCAAATAGTTATGATAAAATATCAACAAAGTTAATTCAAGAGTGTGCTTCTGAGTTGAGTAATATGTTAATTTTTCTGTGTAACCAATGATGTATCAGTGGAACAATTCCTAATTTGCTGAATTATGTTCAAATCAAGCTTTTGTTCAAGAAAGAAGATAAAGAAATACCACAAAATTTCCATCCAATTTCATTTTCATCAGCAGTCTTGAAAATTTTAAAAAAGATAATATAAAATGACTTCTTAATCATTAGAAATAAATAATATATTGTCAAAGTTTATAAATGGTTTTGGTTAGAAAAGCTACGTACATATACAGCAAGAATATACTTATTTTGTTAGACAATAAATTACAGGCTACTGGTACATTTTGTCTCCTTTCAATTTCATTTAACTGTGTAAATCACAATAGCCTTTTAAATAAAAAATATAATATTGCAGTGCAACAGGAAATTCTGCAAAATGATGCAAAAGGATGTCAATAGGAAAGAGGAATATACACTCCTGGAAATGGAAAAAAGAACACATTGACACCGGTGTGTCAGACCCACCATACTTGCTCCAGACACTGCGAGAGGGCTGTACAAGCAATGATCACACGCACGGCTCAGCGGACACACCAGGAACCGCGGTGTTGGCAGTCGAATGGCGCTAGCTGCGCAGCATTTGTGCACCGCCGCCGTCAGTGTCAGCCAGTGTGCCGTGGTATATGGAGCTCCATCGCAGTCTTTAACACTGGTAGCATGCCAAAACAGCGTGGACGTGAACCGTATGTGCAGTTGACGGACTTTGAGCGAGGGCGTATAGTGGGCATGCGGGAGGCCGGGTGGACGTACCGCCGAATTGCTCAACACGTGGGGCGTGAGGTCTCCACAGTACATCGATGTTGTCGCCAGTGGTCGGCGGAAGGTGCACGTGCCCGTCAACCTGGGACCGGACCGCAGCGACGCACGGATGCACGCCAAGACCATAGGATCCTACGCAGTGCCGTAGGGGACCGCACCGCCACTTCCCAGCAAATTAGGGACACTGTTGCTCCTGGGGTGTCGGCGAGGACCATTCGCAACCGTCTCCATGAAGCTGGGCTACGGTCCCGCACAGCGTTAGGCCGTCTTCCGCTCACGCCCCAACATCGTGCAGCCCGCCTCCAGTGGTGTCGCGACAGGCGTGAATGGAGGGACGAATGGAGACGTGTCGTCTTCAGCGATGAGAGTCGCTTCTGCCTTGGTGCCAATGATGGTCGTATGCGTGTTTGGCACCGTGCAGGTGAGCGCCACAATCAGGACTGCCTACGACCGAGGCACACAGGGCCAACACCCAGCATCATGGTGTGGGGAGCGATCTCCTACACTGGCCGTACACCACTGGTGATCGTCGAGAGGACACTGAATAGTGCACAGTACATCCAAACCGTCATCGAACCCATCATTCTACCATTCCTAGACCGGCAAGGGAAGTTGCTGTTACAACAGGACAATGCATGTCCGCATGTATCCCGTGCCACCCAACGTGCTCTAGAAGGTGTAAGTCAACTACCCTGGCCAGCAAGATCTCCGGATCTGTCCCCCATTGAGCATGTTTGGGACCGGATGAAGCGTCGTCTCACGCGGTCTGCACGTCCAGCACGAACGCTGGTCCAACTGAGGCGCCAGGTGGAAATGGCATGGCAGGCCGTTCCCCAGGACTACATCCAGCATCTCTACGATCGTCTCCATGGGAGAATAGCAGCCTGCATTGCTGCGAAAGGTGGATATACACTGTACTAGTGCCGACATTGTGCATGCTCTGTTGCCTGTGTCTATGTGCCTGTGGTGCTGTCAGTGTGATCATGTGATGTATCTGACCCCAGGAATGTGTCAATAAAGTTTCCCCTTCCTGGGACAATGAATTCACGGTGTTCTTATTTTAATTTCCAGGAGTGTAGTAAATTATCAGGCATCATCCAACTGGGAACTGGTTACGTGTGGTGTGCCATATAGCTCCCTCTTAGGACCCTTACTTTTTCTATACATTAAACGTGTTCACAGTTGCCAATATGTACAACCATCAGATGTATAATGGAATGGTGACAATGAAAATGTGTGCAGGACCATCACTTCACTCTGGATTTCCCATTTATTGTGAATGGTCACCTAACCATTTGACTACCCAAGCATGACTCAAAGCCAGACCCAAAGCTCCATTATCATAAGCCATGTGTCAACAACCTGTACTCATACATCTATCGGATGAGAAGGGGAGATGTTTTTGGGAACTGCACTGGATGACATTTGAAAACAAATTTTCAAAACTTGTCTGGTACATTCCCCAACAAGCAATCTTTCAGTCATTCCTTCTCATCCTGTCTGGTAAGTCTCCCCTGACCTGGGGTCCTGGGTGACTCTAACCCTTTTCCTAAACTTCACCTTTCCTTTTCCTTCACCCCTCTTCCTTCCCCTTCAGTCCTTCTGCCAGAAGAAGGAGTCAGTGGCTCCAAAAACTTGCATATGTAACATCTTTTGCATGTGTGTTCTCCATCCACTTCTTGATCAGATTTTTTATCTAGCCAATTACATTCTATTTTCAAAAACTGATTAGTTTCATTGGTACATTTACTATACTGATGGTAATGAAAAGTGTTATACAATGAAGTGACAGTCCAATTTTTATCAAACTTTGTGGGGATGTGAACAATATTATGAAAAGGATAGATTGCAACTCTCCATAAAGCTGCATGTTGAGTTGCAAATAGGCAAAACACTGAGATTTTGGCCAGAGCCTTCTCCAGAAAATAAAATACACACATTCTCACAAAGAAGCACACAGCATGCAAACATGACCTCTGTCTCTGGCCACTCTGGTCAGAATCTACAGGTGCAGCATTGAATGCAAGCTGCAGCAGTTCAGAGTGGGTAGGAAATATGGAGGTGTAGCAGGGAACAGGTGGGCAGAGGGGTGAGAGGGGTGGGGGAGGGGGGAAGGAGTTAGCGCTGTGTAGTGGAGCACACAGAGAGTAGACGATAGCCAGATGAGGCTTGTCACACTCAGCATCAGGCTGCTTTGGGATAGGAAACAGGGATAGGCAGTGGTAAAGGAGATGTTCATCACATAACAAGTATTAAATGAGAACTTTCATTCCATTCAGAATTGACTGACCACCATCAGTGTCAGTATGAGGTGAGACCCCCAAGGACACAAATAAAGTTTTGTATTTGTTGTTGCATGGAAGCAAATAGCCTCTGAATGTTATCTGGAGCAATTTCTGAAACACATGCTACGTCAATTCATGAAGATTGTTGGCTGGAGGCAGGATAGAAAGCATACTTCTTCCAGTCACACTCCAGATGTGTTCTCTTGGTGTCAAATTATGAACCTGGGGATACCAGGCAAGGATTTGTATGTTCCTCAATACATTTGTGGTGTGGGGGATCTCGCATAGATGTTGCTTGAATATGCCATTTGATTCTATGCTCACAAGGAGTATGATAATGTGGTTTACCATTCTTGCCACACACTACTAAGCAATCTCTCCCTCCATCAATTACCAAATCAGTTTCGTTGTCATATCCAATAGTTCCTTACATCAAGATACCACACATTGGGGGTGTATGGTTCCTCCATTAATCTGATCCTGGTAATTCATCGTGACATTTTGCCAGTAACCTCTTCCAAATCGCAGCAGTTGCCCTTCATCTAATCACCAAAGCTAACTGAACATTCCTATGATCTTCTTGTGGTGTAGTCCTTCTAGAAGAACCTGTATCTACTCTTCGTACCACACAGTTGTCCTGATATCATATGTCACTCCTCACTCCTCAATAATTGCACTGCCGGTCTGTGGGCCTATCAATATGATGCTCCCATCGCCCACATGCCAATGATTCAAAGTTTTTCAAGTTCACAAGATGTCAGTAAGCTGCATGTGCACATCCTTTGGGTGAACTCCAGTGGAAAAGTTTCAGTTATTCAACACATTCAGAACTTACCATATACTCACACCATTCTTCACCTGTAGGAATGGTTTATTTCTATACTGACAATAAGCTTGCATAAGGATGAAATTTGTATAAGCATGTCACATAGGCATCTAAGTGCTGTGTATCAGCTTGGTAGCATTTGGTTTTTGTAGGCATAAGGTCTAAACGATGCACTCTGAACCAGTTGTACGCCTGTTTCATTATTCTCCTAGCTGTCTTTGGTATGAATGTATTTGGCCCTTTATCAATGTACTTACATCATCAGACATTAAACTGTTCAAAGACTCCTCTAACCTCTGTGATAAATCATTTATGTAAGTCAGAAACAGGAGTGGGCCAACCGTCAAGCTTTCTGAGGCACCATATTTAATGTTTCTTTGCTCCTAATTAATTTTATTCCTGTCTTTTTCCCCTAAGATGCGTTGCCTTTCCTACCATACCATTTTATTTTCCTCAGTAGATATTTATGATCTACACAATCAAAGTCCTCAGCAAGATCATCTACCTCCCATGTTCCATATATGCATAGAATGGGAAAAAGCTCTAATTACTGGTACAATTGGAAGTTCCCTCCATCACGCCCTTCACAGTGGTTTTATGGCTGCAGATGCAGATCACAGGCAATGTCAATTGGGTATTTTTTCTTGTTCGGAGCTACCAGAATTGAATTTGTGATGATATATATTACTTTTTTTCTGTGCAGTGAAGCCTACAGAAGCTAAATTGAACTATTGCTGAACGATCATTAACAGAAAAATAGTTCAATATTATTTTATATGCTAAAATGTCAAAAACATTTTATAACATTGGAAGGATGCCTATAATTATTAGAGGTCATCTGCTTATTTATAATTTTGAAAATTGGCATTTCTACTGTATACTTTTGGCTTGATTTATGGACTGATTAACAAGGATACTCAAAGGGGGTGAAGTCAAGTCAACCCAAGAGTTTTAATCTTTGTTTGAAATACCATCATGCCCAGAAGAGCTTTCAAGCTGTGGTGTAAACACCAGAAGTTATGGAACACTGCATGTTGTTTTCGATACATTACGGTGTTTCCATAATTTCTGGATAGTGTCAGTTGAATGCCATTGTTTTACACATTGTGCTTTTTCAAGTTTTCATTCATTTCATGTCTTCTGTGATTTAAAACTTACATTCATTCATAGAGGGAGACCAAGAGATGAATACACTAAGCAGATTCAGAAGGACGCTGATCGCAGTAGGTGTTTTGAAATGAAGAACCTTGTACAGGATATGGTAGCATGGAGAGCTGCATTAAACCAGTCTCTGGACTGAAGACCACAACAATAACAACAACAACAACATTCAATGAATATTGGTGGTGTGTTTATAGTCTTATGTTAATGTCCTCTCACTGTCTAATTGTCACATGTCATTTTGGATTCATTACTTTATATAATTTCTTGACAGAATCATTTTAAGATTGTTGTTAGAAAATACTGTGCTTTTTAGTTCACTTTCACTTTATGTTTTCTGCTGCCGGAAACTTACTCTCAGTGAATGCTCATGTGGTTTACATTCTTATTATTCTTGTGTCTGACTGCTGCCTAGAAGTTAGCTGCACAGTTCACTGAAAGCTAATTTTTAAATTATTACTTAAAAACAGTTTAAGTGAATTGTACTTTTTAGTTTACTGCAAAAGTGCTGTTACGTGTGACAAATGTGGATGTTGTTGTAGGTTGGTAAGTATGGGAGAAACATGCCTTGATTGTGGGTTTCAGGGTTAGTGTTTCACTTTGGTGATTTAATGAGTAATTCAATAGTCAGATGAGGCTCTTCCATGGAGTTGAAGATAACATAGCTAAGACAAGAAGATCATGGAACAGGGAAAAAAGAATTAGCAGTGGCATCTTTTGGATTAGACAGATTGAAAGGGCTTAGTAAAGATGCCAAATAACAGGTAAAAGGAGAAAAAGAAATCAAATTTGAAATTACAGTAAGTAATCAGTGTGACCTGTTTCCTGGAATAGTAGAAGAGCCCAACTAGTTTTTCAGCAAAACAGAGTGCAGCAGACTCATTAAAATGACTTTAAGGCTAGGTTGGTAGCAAAGTCACATAGAAAGAAAAGAGTCCTGATGCTGGGTAGCAGTCACAGGAGAGATGTGGGCCAAATGATACAGGAAAATCTAGATGTAAAATATCATGTAACAAACATGAAACCTAGTGCCAATCTTAGCCAGATAACAGAGGGCATAGGGGCCTTGTGCAGAGGCTTTCAGGGAAATGATCAGGTACTCATAGTATGAGGAGCAGGCAACAGTCTGGCTAGCAACTTAGAAAATAGCATTAAAGATTATCTGAGGGAAATAGGAACAGCTGCAGCACACACTCATGTGGGGTTTGTGGGAGTTTTGCAGTGGTATGACCAGCCCTGGCAGTGTGGCTGTAAGCAGTGTGAACAAAGAGTTGAGTGGATTGCTTTTGAATGAAACAAAGTATCATGCCTCTGCTATGACTGCTGCTGCAGTTGGGAAATGGACCTGCACCTGACCAAGAGGAAGAAGGAAAGATCAGCTGAGCATCTTACAGAAAATGTAAGGGGGACCATAAGCACACAAGACAAAGTCCCTGTGATTACTGGAGTCAAAGGGGCACATTCGTTTGGTTAGAGTCAGTTTACAGATAGACAGTATTGAAAGAAAGTGGAGCAGAATAGGATCATAACAAATGCGTTTGCAGGGAAATGAAATTAATTTGTTTCATCAGAAGATCAGGGGGTTGAAAAAGAAGATAGATGAGCTTATTGTATATCTAGAAGATGTGGGAAATTCTGAAGTGATAGATGTTCTGTGCCTCTCTGAACACCATGTAGCCATAGGGATGGAGAAACTGAATCTCAAGGATTACACACTAGCATCATTTTGTGTAGATTTAACATAGAAAAAGATGAATGACTAAAATTTGGAAGCTATAATGAGCATTTCACTGGTGTTTGGACCATGTGATGTCCCTTGCTTGATGTGTGATCAATCTGTCTTGACCACCAACTTTATGAATGTGCTGTTGATGATTTGATTGCAGCTGAATATTTGTGACAAGCAAGACTATAAATGTCACTGCTGTGCATTCATTCACAGCAATGTAAATTGTGCTTTTAGGCTCCTGCCTAATAACATATTCAAAAGTTGTAACATATTAGAAATAGACAGCAAAGTATTTCTGACAAGTAAGACTAAAAATACGTGATTGCTGTTTGTTTCACTCATAGCTGTTTAAGCTATACTCTTAGGTTCCCTGCCTAACTACACCCCTGTAAATTGCAACAGATTCATAAAAAAATGGACAAATGTTTGTGACGATAAAGAATATAAATATCGTTGCTGGTCATTTCTGGTCATTTCACTTGCAGGAGTTTCATGTTTCATTCTTAATCACTCTGAAGGAGGGGGGAAAAAAACCTCTTTCCCAAGAGAGTAAGTAAATGCCATTGAATACTGCGGAACATACTTCTATCACATGAATAAGAAAGAACAAGTATCTGTTTCAAATGTGCAGATGGAAAAATATATATTACCATGGAGCAGTACCTGAACCTACTTCCTTTGACTCTATAATCACACATCTCTAACCCTAAGACCATACCGATCACATATAACTCTGAGTAATAGTGTCTTCATCGCAGGATCTCGTAAAGGCCTTTTATCGCTGATGTTTCATTAACACATTAACTGCCACATGAGCCAATGGTGGCTCACAGTTACACAGGTTTCAACGCCACATTGTACTGTGGGCCACGTGAGCTGTAAATGGTTCCCATGCAGAGTTGTGTTTAGAGGCCTCGTAAACCTCATAGGGCTCACAAATAATGCATTTCAACTATGGGTTTAAAAGTGGTGGCTCCACTGAACACTCTCATGTTCATAGCATTCAATATTTTTACAACTGCTAGCCGTGGTGATTCCTAACTTTGGCATATGGTTAAATGGTACAGAAAGATTATTTTTGAAATCCTTTCTCAAACATGTTTGTAAATGCTCAAGTGCTGTACAATTGGCAAACAAAGGATCAAAGTCTCACATACAAATAATTCCTTTCAGGGGACGCTTTGACTCTACTGCTATTGAATGCCAAAGATCCACAACCATGAGCAGCACTACAACCGTTCCACAAAGATAACAGCTATGTGACAGGAGAGGGACCAAAGCAGAGGAGCCACAGATGATGTTTGGGCTGTTATAAATAAATGCCTGCAAAGAACAGAAGAAAGAAAGGATGCTTTTAAGAAAGTGAAGAGGGTGTGCACTAAATGCAATAAATGTGACGGCTTTATGTGGAACGAGTGTTTTAGTGACATTGACAATGCTGTGTTGAACAAGTAGAACATTCTAAGATCTTTATTCATGAACATTGTCAGACCAAGTAAAGAAATTGTAAATAATATTACATGTAGCTCATATAATCAAATAAACTAAGTGTTTGAATCATTTCTTGAAAAACAATTTTTTATACCTATGTGGTTTTAAATTGTTTGAGCCACATGTGGCTCTTGTGGTTACAGATTATAATTGTGTTAAAATGTTGTTGTTGGGCCACGTGAGCCATATATGGCTCATGCCTGTTATCAGTCCAGATCAGTCATAAATTGACATTTTATCAAGTAACTTAATTCTACATGTTCAAGAGAAGACATCTGATCAAAAAATCAATTTAGCTTCAGAAGTAACATTTGTTATTTAAATATGGCATAGCAATGCATGGTCCAAATTTCATCATGGCAGTCAATATGTTAACTGACATTTACTTGCAATAAATTGTATAAAGACCAATGTTGTTGTTGTGGTCTTCAGTCCAGAGACTGGTTTGATGCAGCTCTCCATGCTACTCTATCCTGTGCAAGATTCTTCATCTCCCAGTACCTACTGCAATCTACATCCTTCTGAATTTGTTTAGTGTATTTGTCTCTTGGTCTCCATCTATGATTTTTACCCTCCATGCTGCCCTCCAATACTAAATTGGTGATTCCTTGATGCCAACCAATCCCTTCTTCTAGTCAAGTTGTGTCACAAATTTCTCTACTCTCCAATTCTATTCAATATCTCCTCATTAGTTATGTGATCTACCCAATATCTGAAACAAAGTTTCATTGCACCATTGCTGTGAAGTGGCATACTGCCATAACATGTGAGTTATAATACAGAAACAACAAAATACAATGAAATCCAATATGGCATCCAAAGTAGCAAGCAAGGGATGTCACATGACATGACCCAATGCAGGTTGAAGCCTTTGAATTCTTGTCACTTGTTGGAAAAAGGAAGTGCTACAACATAAGTACAAGTTGGACACAAAGTCAAAAATATGGAAACAAATAGTTTTTGTGTTGATGAGAACTGAGAAGCTCATGTTTGTGAGTTGTTGGTGCAGAAAACTAATAATTTTAACAGTCTATAGATTCCCTTTAGGAAACTTTCAGCTATTTATGAGAAATCTAGATGTATTGTTGATGAAACCTGTTGAACAAGAAGAAACAGTTAGTAGTTTGTGGAGATTTCAGTGCAGATTTCCTAAAAGATACAGACAGGAAAAATGAAGTAGAAACATTATTTAGATGTTTCAATCTATTTTCAGAAGTCAGATTTTCAACCCATGTGTAACAGGATAGTAGGACACTGACTGATAACATTTTTACAGACAGTGCTCAAGGTGAAACAATTAATATATACCCAGTTGTTAAAGGACTATCTCATCATGATACACAATCAATGGAATTAAACAACATAACACCTTACAGCCCTGAGGTAGGTCATACATAGCAGTGAGGCTTATTAATGAGAATATGATACATGTTTTATCAGAAAAGTTAGAGGTTGTATAGGTTGAGATACATATAGAAAGAGATGCTAACGTCAAATTCAGTCTATTCCTTAGTGAATCTGTGTAAATACTTAAAGGTTGCTTTCCAAAAAAAATTACCCTGCAGATTTAAAAAAAGTAAGCTGTGAGCAAATAAGAGACTTAAAATCTCATATAAGAAAAAGAGGCAAATTTACAATTTACATATAGCACAGAACAAGTTAAGACCTGGCATTACTTGCATTTTACAAAAAATACTGTAATATTTTGAGAAAAGTCATGGAAATTTCAAGTATGTACATCGTAACAGAAAATATTGCAGATAATAATAGTAAAACTAAATGAGAAATTGCCAAATGGGAGAAAGGACAGTCAGTCAGTGTACAGGGTACCATAAAAATTAAACTAAATGATGATGTTGTGTCTCATAATTGACAAGTTGTGAGTGCTTTTAACTATCACTTTCTAAATGTAGCATCAAAAGTAGGACTACATGATTGAGTTGAAGAATCAATAGAATATGCTGAAAATTTCATTTCACAAAAGTTTATGCAACGAGAAGTAGCACCAATATCCTTTACCGAAATTAATAGAATTATATAAATTCTAAAAAACAAAAGTTGATTTTGTGTTGATGGAATTTCAAAAAGAATTCTGAAAAGTTGTTGTAACTTAAATAAAGCATGTCATTAGTGAAACACTTGATGCATCACTAGCACAGGGAATTTTTCCAGACCAATTAAAATATGCAATTGTTAACCTCTTCATAAGAGAGGTGACAAGAAAGACTTCAGCCATTGTCATCCAATCTCCTTATTGAAATCTTTTTCTGACATGATCAAGAAAGTAATGTACTCAAGAGCAGTCTTGTATTTAAATAGAAAAAATTCACTTATTGTTTCAGAGTTTGAATTTCAGAATGGTTGCTTGACTGAAGATATTATTTATTGAGGACCTGATGGTCTGCATCAACCATTTGGTTCACAAACCTGTAGTATTGAATAAGTATATTTTGTTGTAGCAGGTGATGTAACTGTTAAGAGACCAACAGATAGCTGAAGCTGTTAATTCCAAAACAGCCTAAGTCCAACTTCTAGCAATATATGAGCTATTGGTATCATTGTATTCACCCCACGCTAAGCAAATCATTGACAGAATGCGGTCCATGAACTATTGCCACTCATACTTGCTTTGTGATTGTTATTTTCCCATATAGAGCTGAAGAAAAGAAAACAAGATACTATCTGTGCACGAAATCAGTGGGATAAGGTAATCCAGTAAAGTGCTGGTAATACAAGTGTTGTTGATTTTGAGCAATCAATGATTAATGTTCAAAAAATCTTCTTCCCTAGTTTGGAAGAAACTTCTCCTCTGGCAAATTATCAAAGAAAGTAGAAAGTGATGACATTTACAATTGTGAGTAATATGCAAAAATGTTCAAGTGGTGTGGTCACCAGTACATTTTATTTCTGAAAGAAACAGATTATTAATGTGTCCTCGGAGTCTTTCATGACAGCATACATCAATAAAATGTTCTCGGTTTTCAAGCGGCGTCAATTTGAATAAAATCCTTGAGCTTTTGATGACCATCTCTGCCACCATCGTCAGCTGTTCCCTGGCTGCTGGGGCTGCTATGGTTTCTCGCTTATAGAGGCATGATGACACCATCAGCAGACAATCAGATAGACCCAATGTGGTGTGCATGAGTGTAAGCAGCAAGTTAGGATGTCTGCTGTAGAAACATGGGCTAAGACCAGAGTTCCGGTCCACCCTCAAGATACGAGATATGTTGCGCCCTGTTAAATACGACATTGCTCTTCGAGTGTCTGGCGTGTATGGTGTACCCTGTGAATGTGGCAGCTTGTATATCGGACAAACAATTGGCATGGTTGCAGAGTGTTGTACTGATCACAAGCACCATATAAAACAAAGGGATCTTGACAAGTCGGCCATCGCAAAGCATTACCTAGAAAACGGACATAAAATACAGTTCGAAAATACAAAAGTGTTGGCTCATGCATCTACATATTGGGACTCTGTTATAAAGGAAGTGGCTGAGATTAATTTAAACAACAACAATTTCAACAGAGACCAGGGGTACACACCCCACAGGGCATGGAGGCGGGCACTGGATATCGAAAGAAACCAAAGACAGATGCGCGATGCGGGAGCGGCAGTTTTAAACATGGCGCCTGCCCCTGGTGCCACCTGACATCATTGGTGCTGCCATGGGCAATAGCTCTGCTAGCTGCCCAGGTCGACTTATGCGTGCACGCCACATTGGGTCTATCTGATTGGCTGCTGATGATATCATCATGCCTATATAAGCAAGAAACCATAGCAGCCCTGGCAGTCAGTGAATTCCTGACAATGATGGCAGAGATGGTCATCGAAAGCTCGAGGATTTTATTCGAATTGACGCAGCTTGAAAACTGAGAACATTTTATTCATATTATTAATGTTTGGTCCCTTAAATGTTCGTATGAAGATGACATAATAATAAAAGCTCCTAAGGCAAATGACACTGGGAAGTATGTAACACCCAATGAACCTTGAAGAACTGATGCAGAAATACTGAACCCAAAACATGCTGATTCAAAAAATTCGGGACTCAGATTCAAAATGTGGCTATATTATTCAACTATTGTAAATAAATTTAAATCAAAATAAATACTATTTTATCTATATAACATAATTTGGGCTCACTTGTGAAACTGCACAACCTGTAATACAGCAATTTCCAAAACAGGAAAAAACAAGATTTTTTAAAGTTTTTTGTCACCTAAACCACTCACTGGGTTTCACTAATATGAAACAACATTTTCTTAGCTGTACACAAAATATCAGCATAATAAACTAAATCAGTGGCTTTCTAACTTTTTGGTTCCATGACTCCCTTGACCTTTCCCACATGACATCCAACTCTAAGTGCGGGTTAAATAAACTTCAGTTTCCAGAAAGGAATAATTGCTTATTAACTGTTGAGATGAAGCATTTTAATCAACTTTTAATGTTATTACATCTTATCCTTGCAATGAAATCAGTGGGAAGAATGAGCTTGCTTCTTCTTCATCATCAGTTCTTCAAATCCTGGCACATGACTGAAAATTGTGACTCATGTCTCTTTCCTCCACATTCATTTGTGATCTGTATTTCTCACTGATGGCTGCCAATGCTGAAAAATGTGCCTCACATAAATAGGATGTTGCAAGTGGTATCAAAATTCATTGGGTATTGTTACATACTTGCAGATACTCATGTTTCACTAAGCTCCAAAACTCAAGCAGTGATGAGGAAAGAAACTTTCATTTCATTGTGAAGTCTGAAGAAACATCTTCTTCAGTAGTAAGTGTTAACAGGTTCTCACTGACTTACATTAATGTACCTCTGTGGGAGCTCTGTGCTGAAAGCATCTTTGATCCAGTTGTGTTGACGTTCACTTAAATGATACACAAACACAAAATTCAATCCTTCACTCAACTGAAAGTCTCTGTCTTCTAAAACTGTGTGAAGAGGATGGAAAATATAATTTATATTCATATCACTCATTTTTTTTCTTTTTCAAACCAGAGTGCCATCCACCATCTTGCCATACAAACCGCAATTACTTACTTGTCCAGTACATACCACTACTATCACACATATTGTTACTCAGAAAGCAAATAAACTTAATAATTATTTTTATAAAACCACTGTGATGCCCCTTCTGTATCAGCTTGACACACCTCAGAGAGACAACACACAGTTTGAAGACCTGTGAACTAAATGGTTTCAGAGATATAAAAATAACTGAGTGTCTCACAAGCAAACTTGTGCTCTTCTGCAAATCATGGCTTCAGTTGTCCTTCTTTCTCCTCTTTCCTGGATTTCATTTGTCGCCCTTCAAACCACACTGTTTATTCTACTTAGCCACACTGTATCAACCATCTTTGTAGCTCATAATAGACAGCTACAGGACTGTGCTGATTGTTGGTGCAGTATCTCTTGTCCCACATTATGCACACTGATGTCATTAACCCTAGACCTTCAGATTGATCACACTTCCTGCATCACTCATGTATTTTCATGTCTTACTTTCCATGCATTCCTGTGCCACACGAAATTGTATCTCACCCTACCAACCCTACCCCACCCTCCACCTGCCCCATTCCTTCTCCTCTGTTTACCAATATACATATACAAACTTCACTCTTCTAGTCATATCTGCGCTCCCCCTTCTTCCAATTATCCACCCGCAAACTTGCAACCCTCATTACATTCTTTTTATTTATTTTTTCTTTGATCTCATGTTATTTTCATGTCAATTTCAGTTGGTTTTTGCATAGTATTTGCCTACTCCTTTAGATTTTATCTAGTTTCCCCATACATCATCCATTTCACACTCTTTGTGGTTTATCCCACGTGTTTTGGTCATTTTTGTGAATTCTTTTGGACCTATGTCTACTCTGTTTACACATTTTAATGTGTTTTTATCCTCCATCACAAATATTTGCTCTTTCCATGTGTATCATTAAAGAAAAGTTTTCTTATCCCTAACCAGAACCCAGTCCCTTATACTATTCCTATGCTGTTGCTTGGCTCAGGGAATGCCCCTTACCATCAAATTACCCATCTGTGGCTGCAATCCCTCCTTCTGCAATGACCTCCATCTGTTCAGTTTCTGCCAGTCCTTAACTGTCACCAACACAGTCCTGCAAAACCACATCAGTCAGGCCCAAATCTCCTTGTAGTACCTCCTATCCATCTGTAAAATTCCCCTGTTATGCAATCCGAAATTCCAGGATCCCATATCACACACTGAAACTCCTGCCGCCGGCCGGTGTGGCCGTGCGTTTCTAGGTGCTTCAGTCTGGAACCGCGTGACCGCTACGGTCGCAGGTTCGAATCCTGCCTCGGGCATGGATGTGTGTGATGTCCTTAGGTTAGTTAGGTTTAAGTAGTTCTAAGTTCTAGGGGACTGATGACCTCAGAAGTTAAGTCCCATAGTGCTCAGAGCCAAACTCCTGCCCTCCAGGAACTAGTGTGACATGCTCAATGCCCCCTCAAAAACCTGTCCAGCCCTGTTCACTTCCTACTCCCACCTCTGACTACCACTATCCACATCTCTACAACAACCTCCAAACCTCTCCCACATCTCCTCATAGCTGACAAATCCTGCCTCACAGACCTACTACATTTACACCATACTCAAAAACTCTCTCCCATCATCATGCATAATCCAGAACCTAACACAGTCATGAAGCTTTCCTCCAAAAGCCTTCGTGCCATAGGAATATCAGTCCTTCCCAAAGGCCTCACCTTTTGCCACACTCCCAAATTAAATCATGTACAACTTGTTAAAAATCTTCTCTCCTCGTCCCAGTCCCTACAGTGGAAACAATCTTTCACCATCAGTGCTACCAATCAGACTCAAACAAAGACCTCTGTTGAACCTGCCTCACTTAGTTCACTCCCCCTCCAACTATGATCCAGCCCTCTGCTCTCATAGACCAACACTTGTAGTGTATTTCCTGCAACCTACGCTCCTATATAAAAGATATCAACCATTTCCTCCACTAACTCTCCAATGTTCCTGTTCCTTTACCACATGGTGCACACTGCTCATCATTATTGATGCCACCTCCCTTTACACTAGCATCCATAAAGCCCATGGCTTTGTTGCTATTGAACACTACCTTTCCCAATGCCCAACAGATTTCAAACCTACAATCTCTTTCCCAGTCACCATGACCTAGTGTGTATCCTCACCCACAAGTTCTTCCCCTTTGGAGGCATCACCTACAAACAAATCTAGGTTATGGGTATAGGCACCCACATGGCACCATTCTGTGTCAACCTATTCACAGGCCATCTAGAGAAATTCTTTCTAGCCATCCAAATCTCAAGCCCCTCACCTGGTTCAGAGTTATTGCTGACATCTTTGTGATTTGTATTGAGGGTGAGGACACCCTATCCACATTCCTCCAGAACCTCAACACCCTCTCTTCCACTCAGTTCATCTAGTCCTCCTCAACCCAACAAGTCACCTTCCTCAATGTTAACTTCCACCACAAAGGTGGCTATATCAATACCTTCGTCCGTATCAAACCTACCAACCACCAGCAATACCTCCACTTCAACAGTTGTCACTCACTCCATACCATGAAGTCCCTTCCCTACAGCCCAGCCACCTATGGCTGTCACACCTGTAATGACAAGCAGTCCCTATCAAAATGTATCAAGGGTCTCACTGAGGCCATCACACACCATAATTACCCTCCCAACCTTGTGCAAAAACAGATCTCCTATATCTCCAGTCACCCATCACTTCCCAAAGTCTCACCCTCTGGCCACAGAGGAGCGTTTCCCTCATGACTCAGTACTACCCAGGATTGGAGCAACTGAATCACATTCTCCGCCATGGTTTCAACTGCTTACCATCATGCCCTGAAATGAGGAATGTCCTAACCACTATTCTTCCCACACCACCCACAGTGGTATTCTGCTGCCCACCAGATCTACATAATATCCTTGTCCATCCCTACACAATCCCCTCTCCCAGTACCTTGCCTCATGGGTCAAATTCCTGTAACAGACCTAAATGAAAGAACTGTCCCACACATCCTCACACCACCACCTACTCCAGTCCAGTGAAAAGCACCAACTATCCCATCAAAGGCAGGGCTGCATGTGAAACCAGTCATGTGATCTACAAGCTAATCTGTAACCACTGGGCTGCATTCTATGTGGGCATGACAACTAACATGCTGTGTATCTGCGTGAGTGGGCACTGAAAAACTGTGGCCAAGTAATAGCTGGACCACCCAATTGCTGAGTGAACTGCCAAATATGAAGTTCTTCATTTCAGTGACTGCTTCACAGCCTGTGTCATTTGGATCCTTCCCACTAACACCAGCTTTTCCGAATTTCCCAGATGGAACTCTCTTTACAATGTATTCTACATTCCCATGACCCTCCTGGGCTCCACATATGTTAGTTATTGTCCTTTACCCACTTACGCCCTTCCTTGTTCCCATTCCAGCACTACACAACCCTCTATTCCACCAGTGCACCCGCAGTCTTTTTACTTCCCACCTTTTCCACTGCTTTCCCCCACCTTCCTCCCCCTGCCCTCTGCCTAATCTCCCGACTACACCTAGCTGCCCTAACCTCTCCCCACCTCATCCCTTTATACTCCCACAGCCAGCACTTTACTGCTCATCACCACTATCCTGCTATTCCTCCCCCTCCCACCCGAGCCTTCTGCTTCCCCCACCATCCAGTTTGCTTCTACCATCGTGCACTGTTTCTCACAGTCTGGCCTTGGGAGCCAGAGGCTGTAAGTGTGTGTGTATGAGTTGCAGTTGCGTGAGTGTGTGTATATTGTCTAATTGTGATGAAGGTGTGTTTGGCTTAAAAGCTTTGTTTGACAGTATTTTTGTTGTGCCTGTTTGCGACTCAGCATATCTGCTACATGGTGAGTAGCAACTAACCTTTTCGTAATATTGTCAATGCAGAACACCTTTTAGATGCAGTGTATGCTAAGACAATTCTTCTAACATAAAAAAAAAAAATAATAAGGCTCTTGTTGACTGGCTATGCACAATGTCAGTCATGAAAGAACCCAACCAGAGTAAACATGAATGTATAAAGTGCATCAAACTAGGATTAAATGGTATGGAGTTACTACACAAGACACAACACTCCTGGCAGCTGGTGTAGAACTAATTTGACAGTGGGAAATCAAACACTTATGGCACACAACACATGTAAAACACTCATGTGTAAACTGTACAGAACTGTTGGCCACTTTTGTTACAGGGAGGTTTCTCACAAAACATGCCATTGTAAATGGCAATGAAAAGTCCTCCAATCAAAAAGTCGGAGGATGAAAATCCAAATAAAAATTAAAACATAGAAACACTTTTGATCAGTTCTGAACTAACATGTGAATACATCTTGCAGTGTGCAATATATCATACAAAATTCAATAGATACATGAATGCCATGTAAGTCACCATGCTTATATAGAAAGAAAAGGGTATTTAGAGAATATTTAGAGAACTGATAAGAGAAACCAATTCAAGTTTGTACTAAAATGAAATTACAGTTTCAAGTAATATTTAGAAGCATTCATTGGTGTCAAGCTGTTTCAAACACATGTACAGATACACACACTGACATGTAATACGTATTTGGGGGGGGAGGGCGGGGGGTTGACATGCACTTGCTTGAATGCATGCATCCATGTGTGGATGGTACATAAACAAAAACAAGCAATAGTTCAAAAACTGAGTCACAATATTGAACTTCTTTCCCAAGTTCCTGTAACCTGATTTAATATTTCTTTTCCAGATTAGTAGCTGTTTTCTGTTTATATTATATACATTCCATGTAGAGGTTATTAGAAAATTATATTTTGAAAGAAAAGGTAGCATAGACGTTAAACTGGATCTTCTATAATTAACAACCAGTGAAGCATAGTGTTGCCTCATGGATCCATTTATTCAGGAATAAGTTTAAGCATTATTTAACTTTATCTCTCCCATTAAACATAAAAAATTGCCAGAGATTATTATTTAGGATCAAGCAAGTAGTACGCAGGATGTTTCAATACTCTTTTACAAGCTTTGGAGAGAAGTTTCTCACATCAAAAGAAGGAAAAAGTTCATACAAACATATGTGCAACCATTTTTGAATTATTAATGGGTCTTGACATTCAGCAACTTTCCAGATACAACCCAATAACTTCACTTATTTATGTACCCATTTTACTCATCATATCTTAGATGGCGCTAAGCTCTGGTTATGTTCATCATTCGTCTGTCTTTAATGTGTCCACTTTGTACTTTTACTGCAGGTAGTGAGTAAACTGAAAGTTCTCCATTCAAACAAGGCAGGATATTCATTTCATGAGAAGGTGCACATGACTTTCATGTACAACTCCATGAATGGTAATCAAGCACAGCTGCATCACATATGGTTGGTTCAAATGGCTCTGAGCACTATGGGACTTAACTGCTGAGGTCATCAGTCCCCTAGAACTTAGAACTACTTAAACCTAACTAACCTAAGGACATCACAAACATCCATGCCCGAGGCAGGATTCGAACCTGCGACCGTAGCGGTCAGGCGGTTCCAGACTGTAGCGCCTAGAAGCGCTCGGCCACCCCGGCCAGCCATCACATATGATTTCCGAACTGAAGACAGCTGAGTCACCCAAACTTAAGTGGAGTGTATTGTCACTCTGCTGAGACAGGATCCATAGGACCACAGCTACTGACTGAGGAAGACTATGTGTTGCTTGTATGCCTGACCAGGAAAAGCATGTTCTATGGGCTCTTAAAGAATAGCCAGGTATCAGTGCAAGATATGTGGTGCTGACATCTGGTACATCTACAAGTTCAGCATGGAGGATGCTTCTTGAGAAACTCATGCATCTTCAGTGAGGAGGACATCACGTCTGCCGATCACCCACCACAGGAGAACTTTTGCCTATGGTTTGTTGTACAAATTACCAATCCATTGTCTGTCTCTTCAGTTTTGTTTGCAGATGAGGCAATGTTTGGAATAGATGTAATAATAAATTTCCACAGCCAACACATATGGCCTAGACACAATTCTCATGTTTCTGTCTAGGTTAGACATCAGCATCAGTTTAAGATTAATCCATGAGCTGGAACTGTAAGTGACTGTCTGGCAGGGCTGTATGTTCTCCCAGGACACCTTACAGGTGCTGTCTACTGGGACTTTATTCAGAAAACCCTCCAAGACCTACCAGAAGGTGTGCACCTGCAAATAAGAAGAAACGTGTGGTTTACACATGATGCTCCAGCACATTTAAATCTTGGTGTTCTAGATAGACTGACTGGTATCTACCATGAGAGATGGTTGGATAGAGGAAGAGCAGTTCCATGGCCTGCATGTTCCCCCTACCTCAGTCGTTCGGATTATTATCTTTGGTGGCACATTAAACAATTACTCTATGCAGCAGACCGCATGGATGCAGGAATTCTTCAACAACATGTCATGGAAACCTGCAAAACCATTTGAAACTATCAGGGAGTATCTCAAAGGACATGACAGTCCATGATTTGATGAGTGCATGCATGTTTAGAAACAAGAAGACATTCACACATTTATTGCCAGTGGAAAAATGCTCCTGTTGGAGCACAAAAAAGGTGAATGTTGTCCTCCTTAGAAGACTCAGAGAGAAGTGGGGGAACCAGGTGCCTCAATATCCTTGGTCCATCTTCCTCACTGTCTTCTTTTGTATGCCTTTCCCACTTCCACTCTCCCCACCATACCTTGGCAGCTCAAATATTCTGGGGACCCCACTTACTTTTTGCCCTATACCCATGGCTTAAGATTTCAGCCCAAAATGCATCCTTCCCTATATCTACATGATGGTTTACCAGCCTGGAAGGGTCCAACCCAACCTCCCCCCCCCCCCCCCAAACCCTACGTAATGGGGGCTTCATTGTTGGACTCACTGGACTCACTAAGTGTGACCTATTGGCATCTTTTTGAGGGTCTGTAAGGTTAATGGGAATTGTTAAATGAGAACACTCACCACTTGGGAGGAGGCTGAAGGTGAAAGCTCTTCGGTATGAAAGATTCTTCTGCCTCTGAACCATAATTAGGGAAGGCCTAACTACCATTACTTTTGGCATAGCTAATTTCTGACATCCCATCATCAGAATCTGTAGAAGTAAATACAGATCAACATTTTTTGGAAAGTTTCTTGTTCTTTGATTTTATCAGCCTTAGCCATGTCATCCTCCTTGACTGCACATGGCTTTTTCCTCTTATTTGCCCTTTTGGTAGTGTTATAATATTTTATGTCACAATCTGTTATAATAATAACAAATATTCTTTTTTTGACATGATTGGATAGTTGTCATGGCCTAGAATTTGGCAAAGGATGAATTTCTTCTGGGGAGATGTATATGTATTCATTTTTTTAGAGAAAGCAATAATTCTTTAATGAATGGCAATTGAGGGATTAGTTCATGTAGATGTAGGGCAGGTTGCCATAGCTATGGAAACTTACCCCATACCTAACTATGCCAATTAGCTGAAAAGGGATATCAAAACCAAAATGGGTACCACACAGTTACAGACATTAGACACATGCCTACAAGCATTGTTAACCACTTATTTGAAAAGCACCAACAGTAGTGCCCCAAACTCAATTTACGGATGAAGAAATTTACTCTGCAGTTGGAAAAAAAAAATACAATTGGGGGGGGGGGGGGCGGTCTTTCTTTCATGAATCTTCCAAGCAGATTGAACTTTCGGTGAATTTTGCACCTTTACATACACTCCTCACTACCACAATAAAGGAACTCTAGCTCCACTATGGCAGGAAATAGCTGTGTGCCAACTAGCCCTTTATGCCACTAACACCAGTCCCCCTATTATTTGTAGCAAAAAATCATGCCTTTTTTGTTTTTTTTCAGGAACAGAACAAATGATTCTTTTATACGCCACCTAAAATCCACCACAGACCACACCTAATGCAAAAGAACCAACCAAATTGCTCAATTTGCCTGGGACAAAGGAAGTGTGTAATGTTCAAATTTTGACCCTGTAATGTAGGATAGCTACAGTATGCTCATTCTTCTGGTAGGTATACAAATGATCACTGGGGCCAGGGTTATCCAAAACACTTGACACCTAATCTCCATGATGAATAGAAGATATGGCCTCCTAAAAATTGCATTATCGCATACAGTTTTTTTTGGAACATTGGTACCGTGCTCTGTCCTGTGCAGACCAATGAACTGATACAGTAATGAGTAAAAAAAATCTATACCAAGTAAACAACATGATAAACCATCTTCTTCTTCACTTCAAGGAGTAGGCTTAAATCCTGTTCCACCTTCACAAAAGCCACCTACTCCTTGGTATTAGTATCTCTCTTTCCTTTATGTCTATAGTCTGTTACAAGTCTGACTGTTCCTTCTGTTCCCATCCTTTCAATATGCTTCTTCCATTTTGTTATCCCATATTCTATTCTTTCATTTGTGAAAAACATATTTAATTATTTTGTTAGTCCAGACTTTTTATTTTATCTCTAAGTAAATCCTTTTGCTTACCTTAAAAATTTCATTTCTGGTGACTGTATCATTCTTTGGTCTGTTTTAGTTATTGTCAGGGTCTCTCTTCCACATGTGTGCTAGGTGTCGCCATTACTTTGTGTAATTTTGTCTTTCAATCTTTTCTGGTTTTATTGGCTAATTTTGTATGTACAGTGCCACATTTAATTTGAAAGCTGTTTAACTTTTTGGAGATGTTTTTATCATCTTATTAACTTATATCACATCCTAGTAGCTGAAAGTGAGATTCTTGTTCAACTGATTTTCCATTTAGCATTATTTTAGAATGTACTGAGTATTTTCCTTTAAAAGACATAGTTTTGGTTTTACTTTCTGATACTTTCAGGTTATAGAGTTTGCCTATTAAGTCCAAGCGATGTAGAGCAAATTGTAAAATAATTTGGTCATCAACAAAGAGCAAAGTATTTAAATGTGTGTTTCTAGGATTTTATTTTATTCCTGGGTTAACTTCTTGTTTCCATGTTTTCATTCTCTAACAGTGTTGTCAATAGACACACCGTGTTAATGTTAATAGAACTGCCAGACTGCAGGGACAGATACCTCACTGGAAGTGGAGGAAAAAAGGTCCTATAAACATGTTTCTGGAAATGCATCTTCATCATGTTAGATGGCGCTCACAAATGATAGTCCCTTGACCACATCCTGTGTGTGCCTTATATGCTGCAGGTGTGACTGACACAGCATACTGTGCACAGCAGAATGGTTCATCGGTAAAGAGGACTGATGACAGAAATCCCAAATTGTGATGGTCTGGTGCAAAAACAATACACAAAATCCATCCCATAGAGAGAAATCCACTGCTGATAGTCCTTGCACTTGTTGCAAGTGACAGGGATAGTAGGGGTTGTCATGCAGGCCACTTGTCTGGAACTTGGTGTAGGATTTGTCTCAATATCCCATAGAACCTGATCCTCAAAATATGGTGTATGCATGGACCACTGCCTCCTTGCACGTTCATCGGTCTGAAAGGATCCATGATATGCAAACGCTACTGCTTGTACTACGTCAATCACACAGCCTGCCACATACGAAATACATGGCACATGGTCAGAGGAAGTTACATTCATCAGCGCCATCTACCATGGCAACAATGCACTTTTGGACACATGTTCATAGGACCTTTCTCCCTCAATTTCCATTCAGGACTCTATCCCTGCAGCTTGGCGGTTCTAATAATGTTTCTCACAGAAAGTGGGCAGGAGACTGCACCATTGTTGAATTTCTCTGTTACCATAATTCCTATTGGTTCTGTTATCTCTTTGCTGTATTAATTAAAATTTAATTATACAAATACAAACTATTTATCACTTTTATCAGATTTTTAGAGGACCCTTGCTTCTCCATTATACTCCACATCATATACCTATTAACAGTGTTGAAGACTTCTCCACAATTTGCAAAAAGGCAACATGAGCCTCCAGATATGTCCTCATATCTTCTCAGTTATCAGCTGCACTACTGTAACATTATGCTGTGCTATCATCCTTATCTAAGACAATTTTGCTCTTCCAGCAAGGGGGTGTCAGCCACTTTTTTCGGTCTACTGGTAATTATTCATGGATATAATTTAATGACCTTATTCATCTAATTTCTTTTTTATAGAGTGACATTACTTTTACCATTCTACAAGAGCCAACTACCATTTTTCATTTCAAATAGTCGTTTAATAGCTGGATCAGCCTCACTTCTAATATAAATCCTCTGCAGTTAATAAGTTCTAAATTAATATTGTCAGATCTTGCTGCTTCTCTATTCTTCATCTGCTTTAAGGCTTCTTGTATGTCCCCCAATGTAACATTGTGTGGTGTGCATACTGTAAGACCTTCGGTACACACCATCAGATTATTTGACTTGTTGCTCTAATGAAGTAGGCGAGTGTCAGCAATATGTCTCGTGGTCTTATTGTGGCGTGTTTATCTTCTGCCGTTAGGTCAGACGATAGAAATGCCACTTGCACGCTTAGAGTAGCAGATTGATGGTGACCAACTTTAAACAGAACTTGATTAATTTTCACACACATTTATTAAAGTAATAAAAATCATAAACCTTACTTAACTTGATTCTCGATGCTATTTACAGTTGACAGTCTGAAGTTCCTTTGGTCTTGGTACGTTAATCTTATTCTCACATATCTCTGATACTTGACAAAGTGTCTATACATTTATCTTCATGTACAGGAATATGATAATCTTATTAGGCGCAGACTGAAACTTGGCTACAGACTAATGCAGACTAATGCAGACAGATGCAGACTGACTAATCATGGGAGTTTTTTTTTTTTTTTCTTTATTGTTATTTTGAAACCTGTAGTACAGGCAGGCCTGCAGCAGCATACAACACCACTCTTTGGCCGCAGAGAAACACAGATAGACAAATGAAGACATTTAAAGAAAAAACATGGTGGACATATAAACGGAGACAAACACTTTTTAAAATACAAGGTGCCGTTCACGGGCGTAGAGTCCAAGATAAAATTGTTTAAACACTTGGACACAGACAGAAACAAGAATTGTCACACGTGAACGTAGGTGCACAAAACGAATAACACTGAACCACTTAAGCACAAAATGACGGCACACACAGAACACGAGGCGTTGATCTCCGGCGCGCGAATGTTCACTAACCGTGTACGAGTCCGGGGACCTGCCAAGAGAGGAGGAGTGAGGGAGGGAGGGAGAGGGGAGAGCAGATGCCATGGGCAGGGGAGACAGGGGGAAGGGAGGAAGGGGAAGGGGAAGCCCGGGGGAAGAGGAGTGGAGGGAGGGGACGGGGGAAAAGGAAAAGGAAGGGAGGGAGGGTGCCTAAAGGAAAGGACACAGGAAGTGGGGGGGGGAGGATCAAAGTTGATAGGAGGGGTAGATGGAGGGGAGGAGGACATCATCAGGGAGGGGGAGCTGGCAGAAGCCACCTTGGGAGAGGGTAAGGAAGGTGGAGAGATGGAGACCGGGTGGGACGTGGGAATACATGAGCGGCAGCGGTCGGGGGTGGGAGAGGATGGGTGAGACAAGCGGATGAGGAGGATCGAGTTTGCGGGAGGTGTACAGGATCTGTATCCTTTCAAGGAAAAGGAGGAGGTGGGGGAAGGGGATGAGAACGTACAGGATCCGCGTGGGGGAGGGGAGACGGATGCGATAGGCGAGGCGGAGAGCATGGCGTTCAAGGATTTGGAGGGATTTATAAAATGTAGGGGGGCGGAGATCCAGGCCGGATGGGTGTAACAAAGGATAGGGCGGATGAGGGATTTATAGGTGTGGAGGATGGTGGAGGGGTCCAGACCCCACGTACAGCCGGAAAGGAGCTTGAGGAGATGGAGTCGGGAGCGTGCCTTGGCTTGGATTGTCCGGAGATGGGGAGTCCAGGAGAGGCGACGGTCGAGGGTGACGCCAAGGTACTTAAGGGTGGAAGTGAGGGTGATAGGACGGCCATAGATGGTGAGATAGAAATCAAGGAGGTGGAAGGAAGGGGTGGTTTTGCCTACAATGATCGCCTGGGTTTTGGAGGGATTGACCTTGAGCAACCACTGGTTGCACCAAGCGGTGAACCGGTCAAGATGGGATTGGAGAAGGTGTTGGGAGCGCTGCAGGGTGGGGGCAAGGGCAAGGAAGGCGGTGTCATCGGCAAACTGGAGAAGGTGGACAGGGGGTGACGGCGGCGGCATGTCCGCCGTGTACAAAAGGTACAGAAGGGGGGAGAGGACAGAGCCTTGGGGCACACCGGTGGAGTAGAAAAAGGTGTAGGAATCTGTGTTATGGATGGTGACATAGGAAGGACGGCGGGAGAGGAAGGAGCTGACTAATTGGAGGTCTGTACACTCGTTATAATACCTCGCACGTTCAGGTATCACTGCACAAGTGTGATCTGCGAGGAGAAAAGGTTCTACATTAGCAGCAATCTCATTGGCTACATTACATATTAATACGTGGACTGGTGGAAGCAGAATTTGGTCCGTCTTTATGGCAGCGCCATCTCGTAGTGCGGAGACGGACGAGTGCTGTGCCTGCGCTGTTGTGCTTAGCGGGAGGCGCTCTAGTGGGAAAGTTGTGTACGTGCTGATATGCGGAACTATGTACACAACACATTGTCTTGTTGGTTTATTTTATCTTCTTGTTCTTTGCCCTGGGCTATTTTGATTCATTCAATTTTATCATTGTTTTCTATTCATAATGTTTGATAGTGATGTATGAAAGTTTCTTTGTCTGTTACATTTAATCCTGCAGAAACTTTCTTCTGTTTGTTAAATCATTTCAGGAGTTTATAAGCCATCTCTTGTCTACCATGCAGATCATTTTCAATGTTTGGTATCAATGTATTCCACGATTTTTTTGGACTTTCATGTTATTTTTTTAGCATTGATGTATTTTTCACTACACTGCACTTTGTTTCTTCTGTATTGAAGATTTGTATGTAAAGCTTTTTTATTTATCCTTAACTGTGTTTGTTTTATGTCCATTCTATATTCTGACAGCCTTTCTCTTCTTAAACTGCTTTTTCTGCCTTACTGCCTCTATCGCCACTTGGATCACCCATGGTTTGGTTTTCCCTTTTTTGTATTTGTATTATTTTCTATAAATTTACTTTGTAAATAATGTGGGAGTCACTGTTGAAGTAGATCTCTTACAATGTCTTGTTATGGAAGGTAGATTTTGAAAACTTCATCTTTGACTTTGCTCCTCAGAACAGTTAAGAGATTTACCTCGGCAATCACCAGGAAATGATCTAACTCTATGTTGCCACCTCTATGTTATCTTACATCTCATACTAGTCCTCTGAGTGTTCTGTTCACTAGGGCACAGTCAACGACTGACCTATAACCTCTTCTCTCCCATGTGAATTTATGATTATCCCTCTACCTAAAGAAACTGTTGATAATTGTCACATGACTTCTCATGCATTTAAATATGAAACTCTGGGAAAACATGAACACATTGATGATAAGTAAATAGTAGCCAACTTACTTTATCAAAAATAGATATTTTCAAGTAATGAAGTATATTTATTTAGTCTTGAAACAAAATGATAAATCATAAAGCAAATATCACAGGGAGGCACTAAAATCATTAGACATATTTAAATATAAAGTAGACACTACCTTTGTGACAAATAATATTTGCTGTGTATCTTTGACTGTAAGTTGTTCATGTACAATACAGCATAGATATCTTTTAGTCTTTATTGACCAAAGTGTAATTTGATTGACTACAATGAAATAAATATTTTGTGAGCAAACATTTCACTTAAAGAAATGTTCTGTGCTTAAGATTTAGCTATCATTTGCTGTCCCTGGTATTGTGTATTTGTTTCAGGATTGATACCCCTCTTTTAAAAGTTCTGTTTTTGTATGTTTTGAACACTTTCTCTTCTTCCGAAGTTTTATTGTTTGGGAAATAATAATACTGGAAAATGTTTTTCTCTGAGATTAGAACCAAGTATTAGGGCCATTTAAAGAATGCACAGCCAATAACTAAACCAAATAACTGTATAAGTATTACCTCTAGTTTTTGCCTTTACATTGTTATTAAAACTGTAAGTCATCAATGTTTTAACATTTTGTAAATAATTTGTATAAAATTTCCTTTACAAGCTTTCAATCAGGCACAATGGGCTGAGCCTTTAGAAGACACTTCTAAGCTATTATCAAAGTTAATTTCTGGCTGGTTACAGCTGTCATCTCTCATTAGTTGTGGCTAAAATACTCTGATTCATACAGCTACTTTTATATGTAAATTAAACTTCTTGAAGACTATGTAGGCTACCAGTTTAATTCTATGAACAGCAATGAACGATGTGAGCTACAAGCTGATCATCATGTATGTGTTCGTGAAAATAAATGTACATTGACCACAATGTACATATCAGTGGTGATGCCTTAGACATTTAAGAAAATTTACCAGTATTTACTCACCAACGGATTTACAGAGAAGACATCATATTAGACATTAAGGTCAGTTAACTTACAACAGTAGTGTACATTTTGACTCATTCCGTGGACCAGCAGATACCCAATTAAGACTAAATTTACTGAAACAGATGTGTTATTGAATGTATCTTGTAAACAATCTGATCAGTTAAATTTGTTTGAGGCCTGTTTTGGAGGATTTCAATCTGTTATGCACTTAAGACTCTATGCACTACTTTCATTTTACTGCCCTCGCAGCTTTATATTTTGCACTGAAGTGATATGATTTGATTGTGTACCTCCCTAAACTGAATGGTATACTCTCTTGCTATGGTATTTTGAGAAAATTAGTTGCTGTGTTATGAAAATAAATTCCAGTTTCTTGTTGTACTTTAAAAACAGCACTGTATTCAACATCATTTTGTATTACTTAAGAGTGGCTCATCAAGTTAGAAACTTAAAAGTTAACACTAGTGGTAAAGATATAAATGTTTTATACAAAAAATTGATCTGTAAATGTTACACTGTACTAAATAAAATATACCTTTATTTACTAATATACACAACAAATGCCTATCTTCCTCTCAGAGGCAGTACATTCATCACAATAAATTATAAAGAAACACTTTTTTTTACTCGCATTTTTAAAGATATGCTCCATACAACTGTTTATACATTTCAGGACCATATACATTATCATGACTATTTCTGGCCACTGATGATTACCCCTCAAAATACAAAGGGGGCGGGGGGGTTCATTATGCTCATATTTTGAAAATAGTGAAATCTAATTCATTGCTTTATATTTTAAAATTTTGAAAAAATTATTTATTTTAATGAGTTCTTCTACCAGATTTCAAAAATATTTAAATTTTTCAGTTAAACTTAACCCAAAAATTTAAGTTGTAGTAGTAGACGTCACTTTTCCCAATGACAACCATATTATTTTTTCAGATTTAGGACTTTATTTACACATCAATATCTCTTTAAAAAGTCTACAAAAATCCATGACATTTGCACTTTTACAATTTTTTTCTTAGGGTGGCCGTAAATACCCCAACCCTCCCTCAGTAGTACCCACTGCTGAAAGTGTGTTGATATTCCCAAGGGTGCACTAAATGATTTTTTAAGGTTCAGGATCCTACTTACACACAATATTGTTAATATAAGTCAATAACAATCACTTAATTTTTTTAGGGTAGGTATAAAGTAACGCCCCTCCCCTCCAGCCCCTCTCGCTACTGTGCATTAAGAAAAATACATTGGTATTGCTAGGGTTAAGGCCTGCTTTCACCATCTGCTGAAAAGGCAGTTTCAAAATGATTATAGTGTGATGAAATGGACTAGAACAAAGGTAATCATCATATCAAAGAGATTATAATTAAATATTCAGGTAGCACAAGTTCACTTTAAATTAATTGAAGGAATCAGCTGAGGCTTTTTTATCTGTTGTACGTACTGTCAGAAATGTGATTCAGAACTTTACAAACCTAACATTTCACTTTAACATAAAGGATAGTATGAATATATATCTCCAACAGTTATGTTATTATGTAACATACATCAAACTGAAACATGTAACTATGATATTTCATTTCTTCACCATCATCTTCTATGGAAAGCAAAATATTTGTTGAAAATAACAAGGAAATAAATCATAACCATAAAGCTGTATGTGTCTTTCCAATTTGGATGCACCATATTTTGCATATATTGTTTGTAATAATGTTGAATATTCTTGTAGCAGCTTTTTCTTATTAACTGCAGAAACAGCTGTCCACTGTGTTCCTGGTAATCCAAGTGATGTATCTATTGACCCGAGTATACACTCCTGGATAATTTGGCTGTGCACAGCCTTCACCCCAAGACACCACTCCTGAAACAGAGATGCAGCAATGTCAGCAACTGCTAATACTATTTTGGTCAGTTAATTGTGGTTGGAGGTGCTACAAGAGCAGTAGCAGTATGCAACAGCTTATTGTAATTGAAAAGTAATAGTCTAACAACTCACCAACGAGGTGATGCAGTGTATTATTCTTGATATGTAGTGGACCACCACTGTCTCCCTGTGAACACAACCACTAATTATAGTGTTTCCTATTATTGATGAAAGATTTTTGTAGCATATTATTTTTTTGGCAAGTGCAAAATGTCTTTGTATCTACTATAAACACTGTAATTTTTTGAAATAAAATGTAGAATGATGAATTGCAATGAAATAAAAATGAGCATGGTTATTATATTTGGCTAAACATGAGATTGAATATAAAATTATCCTTTTAAAATAACGAGATTTCACAAACTTTCCACTATGCCACTTCTCAATGCAGTTTTGAGTGAACCCATGGGCCTATTAATGTATCATATGCTCAGGAATTGAAAGTGCTGAGAAAAACTGTAACGCAATGCAAGCTCGCTAGGGTATGGACTCATAGCCCAGTTTGCAGTTATTTATAACACCTCTTGAATTGAGACGAATTTGGTAGAAAGTTTACCACTAAGACTGAACTCCAAATACTGTAATGTGAACGACAGGTACCCAGTCTCATTTTTGGTTTTTTGCGTGTACTGTTACTTCTAACAAAAGCTTACTTGAAGGCAAGGAAAACAGGCAGAAAATGTATGCTGACATCCACACAATGCACAGTATGTCTTCCTTTTGGTGAGCAGCTTTCACACAAAAAAATATAATCCATTCTAAATCCCCCACATTAATTTAAAGTTTTGCATAGTGGTAAACAGATACAGTGTCACATTATGAACCATGTGGAACCCACGAAAAATCAATATTAGGCTGACTTCTTCAGTTAAGTATTCACTGAGATCCACTGTTTTGTGTGCTGATCCATTACATGCACATAACGTATGTAAAGATCCTTTCATAATCAGCCTAGTTTGGTCATTCAGATGCAAGTATCAACTATACCAAACTAGTCTGTGGTGAGCAATATATCCATACAATGTATATTGTGTTGTTTGACTTAATACTGCAAGCCTATCCTGAATGACAATAGTGTAATTCATCTTCTGCACTTTTAGTTCCATTTTATACTACTCTTTTTTCATATTTGTGAGTGTACTGAGAGAGAGTATGTCACTGTATTCATGTTCAACAACTTTAAATCATGCTAAAAATGATTATAAGAAAAATGCACATTATTTATCAAAAATTATAGAAGGATCGATCACACACACACACACACACACACACACACACACACACACACACACACACACACACACACTAGGAAAATGCAAATAATATGTGGCACTTAGCTACCTTGCTGCACAACATGTGTTCCTCAACACATGATTTTGATGAACATAATTAACATGTAGATATTTTGCTTTATAGTTATGAAGATCCACAGGTCAGGGATTTTGCCTTCTTCAGCCTAATTATTTCTGGTGCTAAGATCAAACTGAGACAGACCCATACCTGGCAGGAATCCTTCTTGCCCTCTGGGTATCCAGCACACATCATGTTTTCAGTGATGCGCTGCTGGCCATAAGCAGTCTTCCGGCACTCTGAATTGGCCATGATGGGCACTGTCACTTCACGCAGCTGCGATGATGGCTGGCCCAATGGTTTTGTTACACCCCAGCCTGTTACCAGACCCTGCTCCCCAGTGAAGCTGTGGCCTGCACAGACACCACAGGTTACACAGAGTACCACTGATTGTACCTCCAACAACATACACACCACTATCGATGAAAGTGTCCTTGATAATAGACAACATTTTGTCAAGAGACATCCTGCAACTGTATTTTCTTAAAGTATTTATTTCCTCTAGCTCAGTTGCAAGTAGTCATACATGATTACTGGTTTCGCTCAATGAATGATCATCTTCAGATGTATAAAAGTAAATATTAAAAAGCATCTATTTTGAGTAGATAACATAAACTGAAAATATTTAAAATTAAAAATTCTTAAAATTAGACTTGATTAATCACATGTTCTGAAAAAAATCTATTAAAGATCTAATGGCATAAGTTGTAAAATTAAAGGAATAGCATTATACCAGACTAGTAACACCACTCAGTTGTATACTGGATAGCATCAAAACTAGTGAACATTTGTGGTAATTCACAACTGAGACTATTAAAATACATGTTTTAAAAAAGTGCCCTGGTTCAATTTTTTAAACGCTGTCATCATTGCTAGGTCAGTTAGCTTTATACAGAATATATACAAACTGTAAGTGCACTTAAATTTTTCAAGTGCAAGTTATGGATCCATGGGTGGTCTACAGAAACTTTTCCAATATGGGAAGGGGGTGCAAGTCTCAAAAATTGCCATTTTGTTATATAAATGACTTGGTCAGTTTTGAGATTTATCATGCCATAAGAACTAATCTGGATTAGTCAGTCTTGTCTGGCTGTGTGTCCTTTTATTTCCATGGAAATTCTTTTTTCTTTTGTAGTTTGCTAAATATTCAAATACATATTAGTATTCACAATGGGGATTTTTAGAATTTTTAATGGTGTATCAATTCCTCTAAAAGTGTAGACTTCAACGCAGTCATTAGTACAGCTGTATCTTTGTGTTTCAAGAAATGGAAAACAAAGATATAGCTAAACTAATGGCTGCCTTAGGTATAGCCATCTTCTTGGGCCAAAAAGTAGGATAACTATAAAACATCAAAAGTAATCATTTTCAAGACCGAATTTTTCCTCTGACAAAGATGGAGGATGTAAACAATTATACATGAAAAATAGCAACCTGCCTCTCTGGAATTCTTCCATCAAAACTTTTTCCTATTTAATTTGCTGGAGCTAATATACATATAAGAAATAAAAATGGCTGATGGCAGTGTTTTCTCAAAAACCATTCCAAAATTAGTTTCATAAAATTAAACTTCATTCTAAAGCTCCTAAAAAAGTTTTCAGTGCTATCAACTATGAATACCTGAAAAATAAATATTCACATGGTCATGATGAAAACAGTAGAAAATAAAGAAATTTTCAGTTCACAATGCAGCAAGTTACTTGTGAAATTAATCATTTCATAGCAAGGTGCGATTTGTGCTTTTACCAGTGTGGGGGATGTCTTAGGGGGTTAGTAGAATTATGTATGTTACTAGCTTGGACCATGGCATTACGCATGGTTAAACAGCTATTTATAAATAGATGTTAATGCCAAGACTCATTATTCATGCATATGCACTATCAGAAAGGCCATCCCTTGTTATATCTTTAAAAGTACATTATAGGTAAACCTTATTTACAAAATCGTCTATATACATGCATACGAGGGGAATTCAAAAAGTAGAGGCACATTTGTGAAAAGTTGTACTTATTCTGATGATAGAAAACTGAAAAATATTAATAGTATTAATAGTAAGACTTATTAAAAAATTTCAGTGTTCGGCTCCACAAATTTAAATTATATATAAAGTTTTACTCCAGTGTGTAGGAAATAAACATCCCAGGTTGGGATGCATAAACTAAAACCAGAGGAGGGGATGGTCTGATGCAGAGGGGGGGAAATCCCCCCCATCCCCCCCTGCAAATCGCACACTGTTTCAATAGGATAACTTTCCCACATTAATGCAAAGATGTAGTCAAGTCACTCCACAAAAAAGAAGACAAAATATAAGTGAAGAGCTACCAACTCATCTCATTGTTATCAGTATTCTAAAAATATATATTGAAAAGCTATGTACAATAGGCTTGATAAAAAACATAGTGCACTCAGTACAAAACTGCTTGGATTTCAGAAAGGACTTTCAACTGAACAGGCTATATTTATCCTGACAGATGATAAACTAGAATCAATTAATCAGAAACTATTTCCTTTGGGAATACTTTAAAAACAATCAGAGATGTTGTAACATTAGATTATATTTTGTGTCCTCTGCTTGTTTTAATATATTTATTTATAATAAAATATTTTCCACTTCTTTAAAGGAGCACACTGGTTGCCTTGGAGCACTGCAGAGGCCGCAGACCAGTATAAAGCACTCATGTTACCTTAAACCACTGGCAAAAGTCATGGCAGTGAAGTGGCATGTATGAGCCAGATGGTTGCACAGAATCAACACACTAAGATGGTTCGATGTGGATATGTAACAGAATGGCAGAAAGGAGCTATTGTGTTTGGAAATGTTTATTATTCCACCATGAGGAAAGTTGCCTTTTTTTGGTGTATCAATGCAGACTGTCCAACGTATGAACAGAATAGTGTTTCATTTGCAGCCATGTAACACTTTGTACAAACAGTAGTCACACAAAGATTCTGATGATGAGTGTTCATGCCTTTTCACTGAAAACTGTTTTCAGACTTGACAAGAATTTGTGCCGCCAGTGAAAACAAGCCCATCTCAACCAGTTTTCAAGTGTATATTGCAAAGGCAACTGCACACAATGGATATTCTGAGTCAGGTCTATTGTAGTAGGTCATTGCTCACAGGGCATCCAAAGCTGCATGTTTTCATTAAGTTAAACAGGACAGTGGTTGACTGGAGGTGTACAGTTGGAAATGATGGAAGGTGTTCAAAGCTCTGGCAGTGCAATGAAGTGTTTAACCTGCAGCATGTGGAGGGTGTATTTCAGGCTGTAGGTGGTACCTTGGATGTTTGGGGCTGTTTTTCAGACCATGACTTGGGCCAACTCATTCAGATTGCAATGGATATGAAATAGGTTGTTTGTTTCCATATTCTTGGAGACTAAGTGTTGCCCTTTCTTCCACACCTTCTTCATGAGTATGCTGTGGACATTCATGTCTTCCTAGATGACAATAGCTGTGTTCACAGGGCTCTACGCATACGTTCCTGGTTTGACTACACTCAGGCACCATATTACACTTTGAGTGGCCCACAAAATCACCCAATCTTAATCCCAAAGAAAATATCTGTGATTAATTGGAGCAATGAGTGAAACACAGCATTCTCTGCGGGATCTAATCATTTATGGGTAGCTTCAGTTGGATATGCCATACCTGGAGAAACATTTGCATTCACTTCCCATCAAACTAAGCATATTATCAGAGCTAGATGCAATGTTATATGATCTATCAGACTAAAGATAGGGAGATACTGAATGAAAAGAGCTTGGCTGTCAAAAGGACAATGTATGAAGTCTTCAATGACTTCTGTAACAGAATATTATTGAAGGATATCTCACACAACCGAAAGGAATCACAGTCGTACATAAAGGCTGTTAATGGTACCAAAGTTAGTATCCAGGCACTCACGGATGAAAGCAAAAACAGAAATGCTGAACCATTTTCAAATTTTCCTTTACAAATGAGAATCCAGGAGTATTGCCCCAGTTTAGTTCTTGCACCACTGCAAAGATGAGTGATATAGATATTACTGTCAGTAGTGTTGAGAAACAGCTGAACCCACTAAAACTCAACAAAGCTCCAGGGCCCGATAGGATCCCATTGGATCCTGAATTGTACACTCCTGGAAATGGAAAAAAGAACACATTGACACCGGTGTGTCAGACCCACCATACTTGCTCCGGACACTGCGAGAGGGCTGTACAAGCAATAATCACACGCACGGCACAGCGGACACACCAGAAACCGCGGTGTTGGCCGTCGAATGGCGCTAGCTGCGCAGCATTTGTGCACCGCCGCCGTCAGTGTCAGCCAGTTTGCCGTGGTATATGGAGCTCCATCGCAGTCTTTAACACTGGTAGCATGCCAAAACAGCGTGGACGTGAACCGTATGTGCAGTTGACGGACTTTGAGCGAGGGCGTATAGTGGGCATGCGGGAGGCCGGGTGGACGTACCGCCGAATTGCTCAACACGTGGGGCGTGAAGTCTCCACAGTACATCGATGTTGTCGCCAGTGGTCGGCGGAAGGTGCACGTGCCCGTCGACCTGGGACCGGACCGCAGCGACGCACGGATGCACGCCAAGACCGTAGGATCCTACGCAGTGCCGTAGGGGACCGCACCGCCACTTCCCAGCAAATTAGGGACACTGTTGCTCCTGGGGTATCGGCGAGGACCATTCGCAACCGTCTCCATGAAGCTGGGCTACGGTCCCGCACAGCGTTAGGCCGTCTTCCGCTCACGCCCCAACATCGTGCAGCTCGCCTCCAGTGGTGTCGCGACAGGCGTGAATGGAGGGACGAATGGAGACGTGTCATCTTCAGCGATGAGAGTCGCTTCTGCCTTGGTGCCAATGATGGTCGTATGCGTGTTTGGCGCCGTGCAGGTGAGCGCCACAATCAGGACTGCATACGACCGAGGCACACAGGGCCAACACCCGGCATCATGGTGTGGGGAGCGATCTCCTACACTGGCCGTACACCACTGGTGATCGTCGAGGGGACATTGAATAGTGCACGGTACATCCAAACCATCATCGAACCCATCATTCTACCATTCCTAGACCGGCAAGGGAACTTGCTGTTCCAACAGGACAATGCACGTCCGCATGTATCCCGTGCCACCCAACGTGCTCTAGAAGGTGTAAGTCAACTACCCTGGCCAGCAAGATCTCCGGATCTATCCCCCATTGAGCATGTTTGGGACTGGATGAAGCGTCGTCTCACGCGGTCTGCACGTCCAGCACGAACGCTGGTCCAACTGAGGCGCCAGGTGGAAATGGCATGGCAAGCCGTTCCACAGGACTACATCCAGCATCTCTATGATCGTCTCCATGGGAGAATAGCAGCCTGCATTGCTGCGAAAGGTGGATATACACTGTACTAGTGCCGACATTGTGCATGCTCTGTTGCCTGTGTCTATGTGCCTGTGGTTCTGTCAGTGTGATCATGTGATGTATCTGACCCCAGGAATGTGTCAATAAAGTTTCCCCTTCCTGGGACAATGAATTCACGGTGTTCTTATTTCAATTTCCAGGAGTGTATTTATGTTGTGGCTGAGTTAGCTATACCATAGATATCTAAAACGAAAGACCATCTCCAGCTGTTGGAAGGAAACAAAGGTCACACCCATCTACAAAAAGGGAAACAGAAGAAGTGATTGACAAAACTACCACTCAACATCCTTGACATCTATTAGTTGCAGAATATAAGAACATATTATGAGGTCCAATGTAATGAGGTATCTTGAACAGAATTACCTCATTCATACCAGTCAGCACAGATTTCAAAAATATTGATCATGTGAAACGCTATTCATACTTTTCTCACATGACATCCTGAAAGTCATGGATCAAGGCAGTCAAGGAGATGTGCTATTTCTTGATTTCCAAAAAGTGTTTGACTCAGTACCATATCTGCAGTTATTATCAAAAGTATCGTCAAAGGGGTAGCAAGCAAAATTCATGGCTGAATTGACGATTTTTTGGTAAAGGGGGTGCAGCATGTTATCTTGGATGGAGAGTAATCAACAGATGTAGAAGTAACTTTGGGTGTGCTCAAGGGAATTGTCTTAAGATCCTTGTTTTGTGGATGATGCAGTTATCTATCATGATGTACTATCTGAGAAAAACTGCACAATTATTCAGTTAGACCTTAATGAGATTTCAAAGTGATGCAGTGATTGGAAACTTTCTTTCTTTAATGTTCGAAAATGTAAAATTGTGCACTCGACAATGAAAAAAATGTAATATCCTATGACTACAGTAACAACGAATCACAGTTGGAATCAATCAATCCACAAAACTATTTGACAGTGACAACGAATCATAGTTGGAATCAGTCAACTCACAAAAATGTGTGAATTTAACACATTGTGAAGATATGAAATAGAATGATCATGTAGGGTCAGTCATAGGTAAAGCAGTAGCAGACTTCAGTTTATTGGCAGAATACTAGGGAATGCAATCAATCAACAAAGGGCATCGCTTAAAAGTCACTCATGTGATCTATCCTAGAATATTGTCCAAGTGTGTGCGATTCATACCAAATAGGACTAACATAGAATATTGAACATATACAGAGAGGGGCAGCATGAATAGTCACCATTTTGTTTGATCCATAGGAGAGTATTAGAGATCCTGAAGAAACTGAACTGGCAAAAATAATGGTTCAAATGGTTCTGAGCACTATGCGACTTAACTTCTGAGGTCATCAGTCGCCTAGAACTTAGAACTAATTAAACCTAACTAACCTAAGGACATCACACACATCAATGCCTGAGGCAAGATTTGAACCTGCGACCAGAGCGGTCGCTCGGTTCCAGACTGTAGCACCTAGAACCACTCGGCCACTCCAGCTGGCTGAACTGGCAAACATTTGAGGATAGATAGAAACTATCTCGAGAAAGCCTACATACAAAGTTTCAGGAATTGACTGTAAATAATGACTAAGAATATACAACCTCCGAAGTACCACTCCAGTAACGTCATAAGAACAGGATTAAATGAATTACAGAGGCGCGGAGGCATTTAAACAGGCATTCTTCCCACACTCCATGCTTGAGTGAAATGAGAAGAAGGCCAAATAACTGGTGCAGTGGGAAATACCCTCTGCCATGCAATTCACAGTGATTTGCAGAATATGGATGTAGATGGAGATTAGTGTGAAGTCTGATTGCAGTGGTTAATTTTTACTCTTTATGGTTATGTGAATTTTCTTCCACTTGCATCGTCACAAGACTCAAAATTTGTCCTTTTTGTAGGCGATAGAAATATGTACCAGCTCCATCACTGCAGTGGAAGGTAAAAAAAATACTTGAAATATTGATAGATTGTTCAAGACAAGCAGATTACCTTTAGATTTTGGAATTACTTAGTACATATAAGTCAGTGTTACTCATAGAACCTCACAAACTGTTACTAAGGACTAATGAAAATTGAAATACTAGAAGTAGAAACTATTATGTTTTCGACACTACAGATAAATCAGAACTTTAATTAAAAATTGCTTGGAATTAATACTGTTCTTTGGGTCAGTTTCAACCGCAATACCGGTATGAGTTTTTACCAGTGACCGTCTGGCGGAGGGGGAAGGGGAGTGGGGGTTCTACCTGTATCGAATCATTCACCCTATGATTTTAAGTTACCCATGCCGGACAGGGATGTTTATTTCCCGATCACTGGATATATAAAACTTAACATTTAATTTAAATTTGTAGATACGTACGCAGAAAGTATCAATAAACTGTTAATATTAACATATTGTGGAAAAAGCGTTGTGTATTTAAGCATTTCAAACTGACCCGTCGATCTCATGTTGTTATTGTCGCTATTATCTGAGCTCCACCGTCCCTTACTTCCCAGCCTGCGAAGCAGGTAGTGGTGGCAGCCGTAGCACACTTGCGTGAGCAGCGGTTGAAAACTAAGCAAAGCTACCTGGCGGGCGGGATGCGACAGCCTTGACTTTGCTAGCCGCGGACCACGTGGGTCGAGCTTAACGCAGCTTTTCCAGTATCGTGTATGCGAAATTAATTTGTGTTGTTCGGTTGTTCACTCGCGTCCGGAAAAGATGCGGCGATCTCCACTCGTTCCCGCTTTGGTAAGATTGTTAGTGAGCTAAGTGCGTGCAGGCCTGAAAGAACTACGAAATTTTAGCTGGTTTTCTAACAAAGCAAAATTTCGTAATTCCTTAAGAGCAGTGCGTTGCCAGATACGTGTGCAATCGTTGACAACCAGGATACTGACAGTGGTGCTAAAAGAATTAAAATAGACTGTGAATCTCAAAAAAAAAAAAAAAAAAAAAAAAAAAAAAAAAAAAAAAAAAAAAAAAAAAAAAACTGTAATAATGGTGTTAATAAAGAGAGAGAGAGAGAGTGAATCTTCGGTGACAAACCTGTAAGAAGCCTCAAGGTACGAATGAGAGTAAAAGCAGGCTTGAAATTATAGGAAATTATGTTGCATTCTCACGTTTTCAAAATTGTGGCTGTCTGTAAATGACCAAAACTTGGTAATATACGCAGTGTGTTGAAAAGTTCGTGAACTTAAGTGGAAAGGTGCGTATCGATAACCGATAACGCATTTTTAGCTAGTGTTGAAAGAAAAAAAAAAACAGTGATCATGAAACGCGCAAATAACACATTAAATGCTTAGAAATCATACATAACAAACAAAAGCGAAGTTTAGAAAAATCCGTCAGTGAAATTTAAAAGTTTTTGGGAAAGCAACATCAATAAAAAGCGACAATTCGTTGTTCAACTATGTAGTTGCTAAACAGAAATTACCATTCAAATCACATCCACAGTAATCGAAGTACAAAAGTGAAATGGTTTATCAGCCGATAATATGCTACACTCTGACCACGCATGACGAAACATTATGTTTGTAGGAGAGCAAAAGGACAAAAAAATATCTTGCTCACCACGTTATAGAATCGGGTATAAACTTACTATTATAATGGATGGAAGTGCAACCATTTATAATAAAACCTGTTTAATAATAAATGTACGTTTGTCCTTTGAGGGATTTGCTTGTAATTATTTTTTCGATATCGTTGAATTGGAATGTGAGACAGAAGAATGCATTTTCAGAGCACTGTTAGCAGCTCTTGAAAAGTATGAGCCTAAATACGATGTACTAAAAAACCATGTTGTAGGTATCGCAGTAGATGGTGCATCAACAATGCTAGTACCTCACGAAGCAGTAGCAGCTCCACGGGGTAATCATTTACGTACGTAAGGGTTTGACTATCGTGCACTGTATGAACCACAAAATGGAAATAGTTGTCTACGATGTTATGAATGATGTAGCAGTGGTATGCCACATACAGGGTTTTTTAGGTTCCTTGTATACTGTGGCTTCTCGCAGTCCCAAAAATCAGAGACGGTTACAGGATGTTTCACAAGAATCGTCCTCGCAGCTATTAAAACTGAACTGTTTTTTCATGTGCGTTGGTTGTTTCCTCATGTAATGCCGTTCGATTTCTTCTTGAAAGTCATATTTCTCTTGTCAATCTTTTTGAAAAACTGAGTGATGATGTTTCGCGATCAACTCACGAGAGATCTAAATTTGAAGGGTTGTTATAAAACATCTCACAAAGTGGTTGCTTATAATGAAATTAATCGTACTTTATGAGGCCCAAGAAGTTCTGCAAGTATTATCATTCTACATGCAAAACAGAAATTCTTCAGTCCTTAAAGTGAAACAAGAAATGGACGTGGCCATAAATACTGTTGAAACACTGAAAACAAATGACTCCCCGCAAAAGAGGATGATTGTATAAGAGTTAGAGGAGAAGCGCACCTTCGAAGGAATGATAATTAAAGGACCATCTGGTATTGAATGTAACAAATTTCAGACATTTCGGAAGAACATTTTTCAGTCTTTGGTGGAGAATATAAAAGACTGATCTGTAGACTTGTATTTACGAGGTGCGGCTAGAAAAAAACCGGACTGATGCTGGAAAAAACATTTATTTACAATTATTTACAATTTCATGTTATCTCCTTCAATGTACTCTCCTCCTCGGTCTCTACACCGCTCCATACGAATTTTCCACTGTTCATAGCAATGCTGCAGATCATTTTCGGTAAGTTCATACATTACTTCCGTCGCTTTTTCTTTTGCTGCTTCAACAGTCTCAAATCTAGTTCCTTTCAAAGCTGACTTGACTTTAGGGAAAAGAAAAAAGTCACAGGGGGCCAAATCAGGTGAGTAGGGTGGATGATCTAAGATGGGAATGTTGTGTTTTGCCAAAAACGTCTTCACTGACAACGCACTGTGAGCTGGGGCATTGTCTTGGTGAAGAAGCCATGACTTTTTTCTCCACAAATCGTTCCGTTTTCTCCGTACTCGCTCACGTAGGGTAGCCAGTACGCTAATGTAGTAATGCTGATTCACTGTTTGTCCCTCTGGTACCCAATCAATGTGCACAATCCCTTTGATGTCAAAAAAAAACAATCGTCATTGCCTTGAATTTCGATTTTGACATTCGTGCTTTTTTTTGTCGTGGAGAACCAGGAGTTTTCCAATGCATCGATTGGCGTTTAGTTTCGGGATCGTAAGTAAAAAACTACGATTCATCGCAAGTAATAACATTTTGTAAGAAGGTGGGATCACTTTCAATGTTTTCCAGGATGTCAGAACAAATCATTCTTCGGCGTTCCTTCTGTTCAATTGTGAGACACTTTGGAACCATTTTTGAACACACTTTGTTCATGTTGAAACTTTCATGAAGAATCTGCCTTAACACTTTCCTTGTCAACTCCTGTTAACTCAGACACTGCTCTGATTGTTAAACGGCGATCTTGTCGAACAAGTTTACCGATTTTTTCAATGTTTGCATCAGTTTTTGCTGACAATGGTCTGCCAGTGCGAGTGTCATCACTGGTGTCTTCGCGGCCATCTTTAAATCGTTTAAACCACTCAAACACTTGTGTTCGCGATAAACAATCATCGCCGTACACTTGTTGTAACATTACAAGCGTTTCACTTGCAGATTTTCCTAGTCTGAAACAAAATTTGATGTTAACACGCTGTTCTTTCTGTACACTCAACATTTTCCGACGCACAGACAAAACGTCAACTACTTAAAACAGACGCCACGGGCAGACTGAGTGCAGGAGGCAGATGAAACTCGAGCAGTAGGCGGAGCGAGAGTCACGTGACAGGCCACGCGACTTTCAGCCTTATTGCATTCGTTTTATTGTTTCACCAGTACTAGTCCGGTTTTTTTCTAGCCACACCTCGTATTTTCAGATGCAGCCGCATTAAATTCAGAAACATGGCCTTCATACGATTATGAACGTGTACGTTTTACGGGGACATGTCAATTCCTCGCTTATGTAAGAAGGTGAATTTTAAATTAAGTGAAAGTACATGTGTGTCACTAGGTCAAGATTTTCGAATCTATAAAGAAAATCCACAACAGATGCCCGCTTCTGTGAAAGAACTTGTGAAAGCAACCGAAATTATGTCTATATCTACAATTGAATGTGAATGCGGATTTAGTGCCATGATTCTAGCGCTGACTGATCAGAGAAATCATTTACAAATTGCGACACATTCAGATCTATTTTCATTTCAATAAATGGACCTCCTTTGCATTGCTTCGATGCAGAAAAATTTGCAGCAAGATGGATCGAGTCTCAGCACCATTGCGCAGTTCAGAAACCAACTGGCGAACCCTCGAATCTTCAACAGCAGTCTCATTCATCTCGTCTGTTCAGCTAAACTCTGTAAATTTGTGTGTTTACTGTGCAGGTAATATCTTTATAAAATAAAAAAAAAATGAAAGTTAACTAACCTTTACATGATCACTAAGAATACCCCATTAGAGCTTCGCAATTTCAGGAATAATAACTGAAATGCTTTATTTTGATACGGAAAACAAATAGCTCAAACTAGTATAATGGATCACAAGTTGCAGATAAAGGAGTGTTATTGCACGCCGCATCTGTACAGAAATTGTATTTCGCATAACAGTATCTTTCCTAGAGAAACGTGTTTCGGTTTCATTACCAATGAATCAAAATCTTACTGAGAAATTCTTGCCAAATTTTCAAACAAAATATCGTCGTCATTTTGCACGTCTCACATTAAAACATCTCTGTTGTTTAGGTATTTCTTTTTACCGATAGTCGCCTTTGTGTTTTCTTTTTCTGTAGCCTTTTTCTTTTTTCATAATAAACGCAGCGCAAACTGCCGAGCTAATAAACAGTTCCATAGCAGATAACTGCAGCAAAGAGGCAACATGTGGACACGAGAATGTGTATCTGTATTTGTGTTTTTTCCACTAACTTTTTGTGCGTGCGCTTTTGTTCACGTGCAGCTGCGATTGCGCCTGAGAAAAGAGACATCGTCTGGACATACCTTTACTCCTTCACGCTGACACAACTGAATGGATTCGGATTAAATTTGGAATGGAGGTAGGTTATACCCTGAATTAACACATAGGATTTATATTTTAATGTATATACTATATACCGGTACACGTAGTACCTCGAAGAAAACGATTTATTGACACAAAGCACGGTTTCAGAAAATATAGTTCTCGTGAAACACAAATAGCTCTTTATACTCATGAAGTAATAAGTGCTATCGACAGGGGGTGTCAAATTGATTCCATTTTTTTTAGATTTCCAGAAGGCTTTCCCTTTCGACACCGTTCCTCACAAGCGTCTTCTAACCAAACTGCGTGCCAACGGAGTATCGCCTCAGTTGTGCGACTGGATTCCTGGTTTGCTGTCAGAAAGGTCACAGTTCGTAGTAATAGACGGAAAGTCATCGAGTAAAACAAAAGTAATATCCGGCGTTCCCCAAGGAAGTGTTACAGGCCCTATATTGTTCCTGATCTATATTAACGACATAGGAGACAATCCGAGTAGCCGTCTTAGATTGCTTGCAGATGATGCTGTCATTTATCGTTTTGTAAAGTCATCAGACGATCAAAACGACTTGCAAAATGATTTGGATAAGATATCTGTATGGCGCGAAAAGAGGCAATTGACCCTGAATAAGCAAAAGTGTGAAGTTATTCACATGAGTACTAAAAGGAATCAGCTAAATTTCGATTACGCGATAAGTCACACAAATCTGAAGATTGTAAATTCAATTAAATTCTTAGGGATTACAATTACAAATAACCTAAATTGGAACGATCACTTAGATAATATTGTGGGTAGAGCAAACCAAAAACTGCGATTCATTGGCAGAACACTTAGAAGGTGCAACAACTAAAGAGACTGCTTACACCACGCTTGTCCGCCCTATTTTGGACTACTGCTGTGCAGTGTGGGATCCGCATCAGATGGGACTGACGGACGACATCGAAAAAATACAAAGAAGGGTAGCTCGTTCTGTATTATCGCGAAATAAGGGAGATAGTGTCACAGACATGATACGTGAATTGGAGTGGCAATCATTAAAACAAAGGCGTTTTTCGTTGCGACGGGATCTTCTCAATCACAAGTTTTCTCCTCCGATTGCGAAAACATTCAGTTTGCACCCACCTACATAGGGAGAAATGATCATCACGATAAAAAAAGAGAAATCAGGGCTCGCACAGAAAAATTTAAGTGCTCGTTTTTTCCGCGTGTCATTCGAGAGTGGAACGGTAGAGAGACAGCTTGGAGGTGATTCATTGAACCCTCTGCCAGGCACTTATTGTGAATAGCAGAGCAATCACGCACATGCATACGTAGATGTATATGTAATATATAAAGTGGAAACATTGATACCGTATATTTCGAAAAATTATTGACTGATTACTTCAGATTTTTATACGATACTCTAATGAACATTCGGATGGACATAGGCAATATATCTTTGTAATATATATGAGGATCAGATTACAGTGAGAAAGGGGAGGAGGTGATGCACAGAGAGAGAGCTGGATGTGAACAACGGTATGAGCTATATGATTTTATGATGTATATAATACACAGTTCCAAGAGGTAACTTTCGACTTGGCTTATACGCATAGTTAGTGAGTATCGGCAGTAACATTTATTCACAAATAACTGTTTGACCATCGATAACATCGTGGGACGATGATAGTAATTAACTATAGTAACCCACTAGCACATCCCCATGCTGGTAAAATCATTACTGTTACAGATGATTTAGTAAAGAAGGAACTTGTTTATTCTGTCTATTCCCATTTACTAATGAGATACAGATTTATCTGGCTTAAATTCTCTCTGGACGAGGAACTAGAGTGAAAAAATTTATTGTCGAAGATACAAATATGTACCATACCGTCTAGCCAGCAGAAAATGAGATTTTTTCCCGAGATTCACACAATATCATATCATCACTTGTGACAAAGGGCACGACTGTATCATATAACACATTTATCAGTCCATTTCGCTCAAGAATTGAAGCAGAAAAACTTCTTGTACGAGTAATGATTTAGGTCTATTCTTGCATCATCCCTTTCTACGTTTTATTAAATAAAACAGATTTTCACTGGAAGTGACTGTCAGCTTAGGCGATCCTCTGTAGACGAAGACAAGACATACTGTCAAAACTATGCTAAATGTAATGGAAAGACTTTTTTTCAATCGTCTGTTCATAAATATTACGATTTTCAGCTTGTTTTTCTAAGATGTTAATTCCTAACCTTAACTGTAAGTTGATAACGACCAAGAGGCAGAGTTCTGAAGCCAACAGGAAGAAAAACGTCAGAAGTTTATCATTCTGAAAATAACAGTAGTGATTCTCGCAACAAAGGTCTCTTCCTGGTAACTCACCTTTGGTGGGCATGCAGACGGTCCTCAGGTCTCCCTCTATCTTGACGGGTTCGCTGAGCCGGATGAGCGCGATGTCGTTGTTGTAGTTGCTCGAGTCGTAGTGCCGGTGCAAGCGGACCCTCATGACGCGACGCTCGATCACCTCCGTCTCCGACGGCTTGTCCCTGTCATGCTCCAACAGCCGCACGCGGATGCGTCGGTGGTCGAAACTTCCAACAATGATTGCAGAAGAAATATTATACACAGTTTCCGTACTGGTGGTGTATTTGAGATCAGTTCCATTTCTCATTTCTGCATGTATGGAAATGCACTTACAATACTTGTGTACAAGCACGGCTCTAGCCTCTGTAACAACACATATCAAATGGTTGGACTTTCACCTGAAATTTCTGTCTGTACAGCGGACATGTTAGCCGTATTGGAGACCATTTATAATGACATACAGACATTTAAACTCATGTTGATACTTACGAGCTCCTAAAGTGTTATATAGAGATTACAAATCCAAAATTCGACAAGCAGACTAACATATTTTGAATATAAGAGAGTGGTTTGAGAAGTCTGGTAAAAAATCGAGACAAAATGTTTCGTAAAACAACTCACCTTACTGAAACTTCCTGGCAGATTAAAACTGTGTACAGGACCGAGACTCGAACTCGGGACCTTTGCCTTTCGCGGGCAAGTGCTCTACCAACTGAGATACCCAAGCACAACTCACGCCCCGTCCTAACAGCTTTACTTCCGCCAGTATCTCGTCTCCTACCTTGCCCGAGAAAGGCAAAGGTCCCGATTTCGAGTCTCGGTCCGCTGCAGAGTGAAAATCTCATTCTGGAACTCACCTTACTTCTCGACTTAGTCTTCTTTGAGGGATATACGCTTGGTCCAGGAATTCCTCACCTTTTTCATTCCATCGCAAAAGTAGTTTCTTTCAAACTCTGCAAATTACTCGTTGTCTGCACCTACCACTTCCTCTTCGGAGAAAATTTATACCCAGCAAACCAAAATTTCAAGTTAGGGAGCAGGAAGAAGTCACTTGGTGGTGTCTGGTGAATAGGGTGGATGAGGAAGCAATTCAAAGCTCAATTCGTGCTCTTCCACCACTGATGTCTTGGATGATGCATGATGCATTATCCAAGGTAAAGAGCACTTTTTGCCTGTCAGCCTTCGCCTTTTTTTAGTCAACACAAGTTTCAGTCAATCCGACAACGAAGCATACTAGGGTCCAGTTATGGTTCTGCCTTTTTCCAAGTAATATGCCAGGATTATTCGTTAAGAGCTCCAAAACACGGTGCCTATCACCTTACCAGCTGACAAAATGGTCTTTGCCTCCTTCGGTGCACTCTCACCAGCGTTTGGATGTAGTTTTGACTGCCGCTTTCACTCTGCTGTGTAATGATGGATCCAGGTTTCGTCAACAGTCAGAAATCGGCGCCAAAAGTATTGCGGACTGCGATTAAACATCGCCAGACATTGTGTTGAAATGTTGTGTCGGCTGCACTTTTTGTCAAATGTGAGCAATCGCGGCACCCACCTCACACAGCTTTTTCATAGCCAATTCTCCGTGCAGGAAATTATGCAATCGCTCAGCTGAGATGCTTACAGTCTCAGCAATCTCACGAATTTTTATTCGGCGGTCTTGCATTACATTATCATGGATTTTGTCAGTGGTTTCCTTTGTGGTAACCTCAGTTTTACGTTCAGAGCTTGCTTCGTTTTCGGTGCTTGTCTGACCATGAATAAATTCGTTAATACAAAAGTAAATGGTCTTCATCTGACGGTGTGAACGTCATCCGATTCTGTTTCGATTTGTGTGGCAGTCCAACACTTCAAAATGGAAATGTTTAGTAACAGCGCGAAACTCGGTTTTCTCCATTTTCAATCGCAGTCGACACACTGACCAATTCAGACGTCTGTGTAAGATGAACTGTACGCTGTACATTGTTGAAATTCATTGTACTATCCTTGGAATAATTAAGCTTACCAACCACGAAGGCGAAACAAAAATTTTCCATTCTTTCACGGATATTTACCAGGCATGTCAAACCACTATTGTATATGGAAACCTTCATTGAAGCAAGTAGAAATGACATGAACGTGCAGTTGCTACAGAGAAGAGGACATTATGAAGTTCAGAGTAATTAAATTAGTAGCAACGAGGAGCATTATGGAAAACTTCGTCCAACATTGTTCCCTCACACTGATTTCAAACCTGCAATAAGAAAGTTGTTCACCACGACTGGACCGTGAAAGGCATGTAGCTCAACAATGTAAGGACAGACACCTAGTAGTCATACAACCGGACATCTCTCCTCTATCGTGTGAAGCTAAGTAAACGTCATGTACATCCACATTCATATGAGGCTGGGACACGGGTGTTACTCCACACATGTACACGGAATAAAAATTAAAAATTCTAGTTTCTGGACGTTGCGATCAGCATAAAACTGACGTGGCCGATCTGAACCATGTCATACTGATACGCACTAGGACAAAGAAGCACAATAAGTACTGTACAGGAAAATGGTTGCAAGGGGTTTTCCCCTTCTTACGGGTGTTGCTTCCTTACTCTATAGACATAAACAAGTACAGTCAGATGGCGGAATACTTAAAAGAAACTATTGTATAGACTTAACCTTTTATAGGTTTGTGGTTGATATTTTACTGAAGGTTCAATACTCTATAGAAGGTACAATATCTCTGTAATCTGGTGGCTGTAAACGACCCTGTCGCATTTAGCTACTGATTGGGAACGATAAGTAGACAACAAATCAACCACAATGAGCTTTCATTGTTTTGTCAGCATGTGATAGCACTCATTGCACTTTGTGGTCGATAAAGTAACCACAAAGGAGTCGTAGTTTTCAGCGCATGGACTGAGAAGTAATTTTGCTAGCAAGTCTTTACATCTACGTAATTAAGTGGCCTTATTACGATTTTAAAGTGTAATGTAGATATGTTGACAGTATTCTGCATCCATTGTGTGTGTGTGTGTGTGTGTGTGTGTGTGTGTGTGTGACAATAGGTACACAACTGAACTTCCCAGGAGTTCAGGTAATATTTCGGCTGTAAACAAATATATCTGTGCAGATTATATAATGTTCATGTGATACCTCAGCATTTACTTTAGACTTTTATCAAATAGTTTCTAAAAAAAAAAGCATTCCGCTCAGATGAAATAGGCAGTTCTACAGAAGCTGACTTCCACGTTAGTATAGCAAGGTCAGCTTTTCGTAAATAGTGAGTTGCATAGTATACAGAAAGCAGAAGGAGATGTTTTCAGTGCATGGACTCCTCGAATTTTGCTTGTAGGTCTCTACACTTACAAAATTAAATCGATTTATTATGATACTGCGGTATAATATCGCTACGTTTACAATAATTTACTGTAATTTCCCTGTATCTAGTGCAAATCACTATGAAGTGAATTTTATCTCGTATCAACAGAAATTCCTAATCGTAATTTCCAATGAATTTATCGTAATATTTCAGTTGCACGCAAATGAATCTGCACAAGTTGTTTTATGTTATTACGATACCTCATTAGAGGGGTATACTTGACGCTTTTAACGGACAGTTTCAACATTATAGTATTGCACTCAGTTAATAGTTTTTATCTGCATTCTTGCTTCAAAACCATACGTTTACATAGTTTTACAACAATTACAGAGTCGTAATATAAATAGTACTTTTTACAGTTTTGGTCATAATGCCATTGGGAAAATCAGGCTTGAACCCTTCATACATAGAACGGCTTCTCTCGGAAGATGTGTTTGACGACATCGGTTCCAATTCTGTGTATGGAGGAGGCTCAGATGCAGAGGATGTTCTAGTAGGAACTTCCAGAGGCAGCAGTGATCACCAAAGGGAACTGAGCTATGTTGAAGTTCAGTCAAGCAACGAAGGAATTTAAAATACATTTCTGGTTCAGAATCAGATTCTGGAATCTAATATGTGCGTAGTTACTCCATATCAGCTGAAGTTTTCTAAACAGGCAATTAATCCATGTCTATATAACACTCAAACATTTTGCCTTCCATTTTGGTCTAGAATTCCAGTGAATCTGCATTCCCTTCTAGGTGTGATGGATGAAAATTTTCTATTACTTCATTGATGAAACACAGTAAATGCATATATACTTTATGAGGAGACTAGCTTTCTTGCTGAGAATACTAAACCCCTGTCACATCTAAAATTTATAAATATTCTGGCCAATGAACTAATTGCAAATTTCTGCTCAAAAACAAAAATGCGACCAACACCCAGCACTAAAATAATAATTAATAGGTTAAAATTTCAGGAAAAGGCTACAAGATTCTAAGGGATGCTATTCAGAAATGTGACTGAACATTGTGCCTACAGCAGGTACATGAAGGAGTGTTCATTTTGCAGCAAACCTAAATGGCATGCACTTCTTGCAGTGTAGCTTTGTGTATGCAACACTCTGGACTCATTCACCAGCAGAACTAAGCAACAGAATAATTCTGGTTTATGATTTATAATTTTGTGTGTATACATTTTGTAAGCTGTTTCATGTATGTATATGAACTAACAGAAGATTACAACAAATAAAATTTTAATTTCTTCTGCTTACTTCTCTTTTAATAAAAGACCCCATTTTCTCAAAGTGGTTAAATTATTGAACGCAAAATAGCACTGTCACAGAATGGATTATGGTCGATATTTTGCCAAATTTAAAAATTTGTAATAATTAGTACTATACGATTTTTCCAGTTTTAAATATTTTTATCCAACTGGGTCTGAGGGTATGATAGGTAACACTCAGTCCACGTGGCTCAAATAACCTTACAGACAGCCTGGTTAGACTAATGCGTCGTATTCACAGGCCTCAGCAAGGGTGGGAGGTTGTGGGGGGGGGGGGGGGGGCGATGGAGCAAGGGGGAGTACTTGCCCCCCCCCCCCCCATATAATCCGGAGTAAAGAGTTCTTATTCATGACAGAATTCTCATACACTTCTAGTAGGGATTTCCTGTGATTCAGCAACAGCCCGTTGTAGCATTTTGTGACATTGCCGAGAGAAAGTGCTATAGCAGTGGCCGTGCAGTTCAAGGCGCTACAGTCTGGAACCGAGCGACTGCTACGGTCGCAGGTTCGAATCCTGCCTCGGGCATTGATATGTGTGATGTCCTTAGGTTAGTTAGGTTTAATTAGTTCTAAGTTCTAGGCGACTGATGACCTCAGAAGTTAAGTCGCATATTGCTCAGAGCCATTTGAACCATAGGGTGATCTACTGTGCTCTTAGCCACAATTTGGCAGTGGCCCTTCATCCTGGTGGACATCTGGTTGGTAGTCATACCACAATAAAAAGCTGTGCATTGATTGCAGCAGAGCTATTAAATGACATGGCTGCTTTCACAGGTGGCCCAGACTGTGATGGGGTAAGAGAAGCCTGTGGCAAGACTGGAATGGGAAGTGTTGAGTGGGTGGATTGGGCAGATTTTGCATCTGTGTCTTCCACAGGGATATGATCCTTAAGGTAAGGGCTTGGGACTGGGAGTGGCATAGGGATGGACTAGGATGTTGTGAAGGTTGGGTGGGCGATGGAACACCACTTTAGGAGTGGTAGGAAGTATCTCAGGTAGGATGTCCCTCACTTCAGGGCATGATAATAGATAATCAGATCCCCAACAATGGATGTAGTTCAGTTGTTCCAGTTGAGGGTAGTACTGGCTCTTGGGGGTGGCGGGAGGACCGTAGATGTAAGGGATATGGCACACGGAATCTGTTTGTGGACTAGGTCGGGGATAGAGCCTGTCTGTGAAGGCCTTGGTGAGACCCCAGCTCTCTGCCTTACAGCGTCCTGATGCTGCGCCTGTTCGCAGTCTAGCCCCTGCACATTCACCAGACAGCGTTTGACTCTCTCCCCACCCATACATTACTACCTCCTCCCCCTCTCCAACCCCCTCCAGATTGCTGCTTGCATCCCAGGTGATAGTTGCACTTGATGCTGGAGTTGGCAGTCATGTTTGTGAGAGATGTGCTCGCTTGGGTGCGTGAATGGTGTGTGTCTCTCTTTTACTGATGAAGCCATTATGTAAGTGTCTTTTAAATGAGCTTGTCTGTAACTTGATGTGTCTTTTTTACAGTAAGTAGCAATCTGTCTTTTCCTACATTGGTGATATTCCCGCCTGGAGTTTCCATCGTCTGACGTCTAAGAGTGCGTTACACTATTTCACAGTGCTAGAAGAAAGTGTAGCTTGGTTGAAAAACATCGGTGAGTTAGTTTAGTGTATTATGTTTACTTAACAACAAGTGGACGTTTCTGCCAGGTCCATACATTCAGATTCGAAATGAGGCCAATCCTGTGGATCTCTGTTGGCTTTAGCCAGAAACGATGATCATATTTTTCAGGGCTGGTGTAGCCCGCCAGGAGTAAGCGATTGTTGTGTTAAACAGTAAAAAGTTGTGCTGCAAAGCTGTCAGGTTTTCCCTCTCTGGAAAGTTTTCTAGTAGTCCTTTCTCTTTTGTAAAGACGTCTACGTCCGACACACATCTTCAGATATTCTCGATTTGGTTTCGGGTGATGAAGTCTTTGTAAGTAAACTGCCTATTGGCTTCTGTCTCGGGTTCTTCGGCCGACGTTCATCTAATGATTTTTCTGACGTTTCGCAAGCACGAGTGGCTGTCATTCTCAAAGCTTCACCCTCCCTTGCCGGTGGTGAACTGGAGCCGAGCTCGCGGCTGCAGACTGTGTGTACCTGGCGCGCCAACGTCCGAGGGCTTCTCCGCGGTCATTTCCGGTGCGGTTCTCCTCTTGCTACCCGCGACGGTCGTTCGCAGCAGTACGGGAAGCCAGGATCCGTTTACCTTAAGGCTTTCCTCTTTCTTGTTGAAACTGTTCGCGTGTTTTTGTATTTCTACAGCTTCTCTGAACAAGCGCGTGTGATAGTGCTTCTCTACAGCCAGAACTTCCGTGTCGGCGAATTTTATTACGTGGTCGGTCTCATTCAGCGCGTGCTCTGCCACGGCCGATTTCTCCACCTGCCCGAACCTGTAATGTCACTTATGCTCTTTGATCCTGGTGTTAATTGATCGTCTAGTCATTCCGACATAAACTTTCCCGCATGTGCGTGGTATACGGTATATTCCCGACATTGCAAGTGGGTCTCTTTTCTCCTTCGCCGATCTAAGACACTCTTTGATCTTCCTTGTCGGTTTGAAAATCGTCTTTACGCCATGTTTGCGCAATATAGGCCGATTCTGTCCGTCACTCTGGGAATGTATGGCAGAAAGGCCGTACCCGACATTTCTTTTTCTGGTTCCTTACTTCGCTGAGTGTTTGGCTCTGTTACACTTCTAATGTAATTTGTGGGGTACCCATTGCTCCTCAGAACAGTTTCCAGGTATTGCATTTCTCGTTTGAGGTGTTGCGGCTCACATATTCGTCCTGCTCTCATTACGAGCGTACTAATCATGCCTCTTTTCTGGCTCGGGTGGTGGTTTGACGTTGGCGTGCCAGGTACATATAGTCTGCGGCCACGAGCTCGGCTCCAGTTCACCACCGGCAAGGGAGGGTGAAGCTTTGAGAATGACAGCCACTCGTGCTGGCGAAACGTCAGAAAAATTATTAGATGAACGTCGGCCGAAGAACCCGAGACAGAAGCCAATAGCTAGTTTGTCAACAAGTGGCCACGAAAGCCTTAACAATTTTGTCTTTGTAAGTAGCTCCCAATATTTTTAGTTGTTTTTTACAGATTTTATCAACTCACAATACTGATTAGTTCACTCTGCAATTTTCTGGAAGTATCGGACATCTGGGCGTGCACTGAATGGTTTATTGAAACTGCTCACAAGAAATTTAGTAAGCAGTGACACATATACTTGATAATTTATGACTCGACGAAGCTAAGTGTTGCCTGAGCCAAAGCGGCTCAAACATATTATGACATTGATAACTTCTTATCCGAAGCAGTAGTGTGGTACGATTTTTGGTCTATGAGAGCACAAATGCCTATAAATATATCAATCACTGATATTACTGATAAACATACTCAGTTTTTCCCTACTATAAAAAGACTTAATTGCTCTTACATTACCCGAAACTACACGCATAACTGAATGATCTTTTAGTACTTTCAAATAAATCTTTGCAATTTAGTCTTCGAAATCCTTTACAATACAGAGCACGGAGTTTCGTGGATTCGGACCTCATATGCCGACTTCTCTGAATAAACATACCGGACAAAAAATTTGTCGTCCCGCTAGATATCCCATTAATACAGCGCAACACCGTCTCTAGCATTTCTAACGGCCTTAGTTAAGCAAGAAAGAGAATTGTGTGAATGTTGATTGCTATGTTTCACCGGCTGTCCCAAAATATAGTATGAGACGTCTTCTGTGGCATTGAGATCGGCTCACTTAGCGCGTGAGACGAGATAGGATGAGGTGCCAGACTGTTATTCAAACCAGGAATGTTTGCGTGCAGTCCTGTGAATACGACTGTTGTCAACTTGGAAGACAAAACGTGTCCACCGCATCCTCTTCACGAAGTTGTAGAAGTAACGGCAATACTTTTTCTACATTGTGTTACGAGAACAATAACTGAACCGAAAATGCATATTTCTGATGCCTTCGTGTCGGTGAGTCCTCTTATGCTTTAGAATGCGTAGCGTAAAGTGATTATCCCTTAGATATTGTCTGTGTGACCAAGGACAGCCATATAGAACAGTTGTGAAGAATGTAAAAAAAATAAAGAAAGTGGACTTTCTTTTACATTCTCCGAAATTCTTACCAGTGTATCGCTATGCATTATGTAATTATAGACGTTTGTAATTGTTGTATCCATTTTGAACTGCCCTGTACATCACATCTGCTGAAACCGGATCCACCGTAACGACGTATCTCCCGTCATTTCTTGTTAGAAATGATGCCTTTTCCTTTATGTAGTTCTATATAGTGCTGTAACCAAATGGGTCTGAGCACTATGGGACTTAACATCTGAGATCATCAGTCCCCTAGAACTTAGAACTACTTAAACCTAACTAACCTAAGGACATCACACACATCCATGCCCGAGGCAGGATTAGAATCTGCGACTGTAGCAGTCGCGCGGTTCCGGACTGAAGCGCCTAGAACCACTCGGCCACAGCGGTCGGCAGTGCTGTAACACCTGCTTGTGTCCACTACTCCACATTTTAGAGAAAAGTTGGTATCGCTTTGTCCAATTGTTGGTATAACCCCAATGATAACCCAGTAACAATCATACTTTCTGTTTACTTTTCGATATAGGCTGTATGAAAAATATACGCCACAAATTACACGACACATTCTTCACACGTAGACGAAGAAATTTTGTTATATGAACGTAGGTCTGGAAACGCTTTGTTTCCATGTGGAAACTCATATCCTCCAACGAATTTCAACGAGATCAGATTGTAAATTTTCACATTCGTTAGGTATGTGAAGACGTCAATCCTCACGCAACTGTTGAAGCAAGTCATAAACAAAGATATTTTGTCAATCTTTGGTAGGGCCTCATTTTCTTCTACTCAGGTTCAACGGACAAAGTTACGATAATTTTGTAGAGAATGTTCTACCTGATCTGTTAGTGTTCTACCTGATCTGTTAGTAGATGTGCCTTTAGCTATGCGACCAAACATGTATTTCATGCACGATGGAGCAACTTCTCATTTCAGTGTTAACTTCCTTCGGCTTATAAGTAACAGATTCGGTGACGGATGGATAGGTAGAGATGGACCAACTGCCTTGCCTCCATGCTCTCCGAACCTAAACCCAATGGACTTTTATTTGTGGGGCCTTTCAAAGCTCTTGTTTGTGGAACCTCAGTACCAGATAATCAGAGTCTCCGTGCCTGTATTGTGGATGGCTGCGAAACCATAAACAGTCCTCCAGGGATACATCAGCGCATTCGAGATTCGCTGTGACGACGGGTATCAGTGCGCTCGGAGGGCATATTGAACATCTCTTGTGAGAAAGAATCGCATGTGGTATGCTGGTACGTTCTGTTCGTGTGTGTTTCGCATGTTTAATGAGTTGGAGGAAATGAGTTGTAACATGGAAACAAAGCGTTACCAGACCCATGTTCATATAATACTCGTATAATTTCTTCGTCTACGTGTGAGGAAAATTTCCGCAATTTGTGACGTACAGGGTGACATACGGGAGATGGACGGTTTTGAACTGCGTAGTACTGAGGGCGCGGTGGTGGGAGGTGGCCGTGTTGGGGATAGTTCTGATCCACACAAGACGCCATTTCATTTACTCACTCACTATGGAGCAGTGGGACTTGCAACGTCGAGTGTTTGTCTATGAGAGTTTCGTGAAAAGTGGTGAGTCTATTATTGCTATGCAGCGATTGTTTCATGCGCGGTTTAATGTTGGTCGACATGGAGCTGTTCCGAGCCGTACCACAATCCTCAGATGAGTGGAAAACTTCAGATACTGGATAAGAACCATCCTGGCCCGAGACGCATAGTAACGACGCCAGGAAATGTTGAAAGGGTAAGGCAAGCGGCAGTCAGAAGCCCAGGACGGTCAGTTAGACGTCATGCTAGTGAGTTACGAATTAATCGTGAATCGGTTAGATGAATTTTGCATAAAGAATTAAAATTCCATCCCTACAAAATGCTCATTGTCTAACAACTAAAGGAAACTGATTTTGCTGTACGAGAAGACTTCGCTTACAGAATGCAAGTGATTTTGGGATCGAATGAAAATGAAATTTTATTGATGAGCGATGAAGCTCATTTTCATTTAAACGGGACTGTGAATAAGCAAAACCTATATTAGTGGGCTCCAGAGCATCCACACCTTATCTACCAGCGTCCTCTACACTCAGAAAAAGTAACAGTCTGGTGTGCTCTTGGCTCTGTTGGCATAATTGAAGAGAATGGGGCCACAGATGCTGTTAATTCGGTTCGTTACAATCGTATGCTTGAAACATTCTTGAAACCAGAACCAAGAAGACGACTAATCCCTTTAAAACGCGTTTGGTTCCAGCAGGATGGGGCAACATCGCACACCGCAAACACGTCAATGAACGTTCTTAGACGCATGTTTCCTGGCCGGATTATCTCACGTTTTGGCAATGTTCCTTGGCCTCCCGGGTCTCCCGACTTGTCAGAAAGTGACTTTTTTCTGTGGGGGTACCTGAAGAACTGTGTTTATAACCACAAACCACGAAGAATACAATCATTCAAGAAATTGCTGCCATCCCTGCAGAGATTTTAGTCCGTGTGATGGAGGGTTTTGCGAAGAGACTCGAGTCCTGCATTCGAAATGATGGATCACCTTGACGGCATTATTTTTTCACAAATACCTTTGTTAACTAAAATGGCAAATAATGAGCTTCGATTTTGTGCAAATAAACATGCATTAATTTTAAAGTTGGCTGAGTATTATTTCATTAAGAACCGTCCGTCTCCCGTGTGCCACCCTGTACATTTCCGTGTCACCCTGCATATTCTCCGCGTTACAGTGGGTGCATCGTGTCTGCCCTGTTCTCGGCTGCAGAGGCTGGTGAAGTGGGAAGAGAGCGAGGAGCACTCACCCGTAGAGACAGTGTGCGGCGGTGAGCACGTACTTGTCGCTGATGAGCGACCCGCCGCAGTAGAAGGTGCGGCCGTACATGAGCATCGCCATCCACGGGTACTGCTTCACCTTGGTCACCGTGCCGCCCACGATGCGCCTGCGCTCGTTCGCCATACCGCAAGCTGCCGGAAGATTACAAACCAGTGTAGCGTGTAAGCAGACACGACAAAATTACGTGAAAGTAAGATTTATTTATTGTTATGAGCTCGAAAAAAGTTAGCATTCATTAGTGCTATGATGGATAATATCGGTTTATGGCTGATAATTTATGCCATACAAAAGACACAGATTTAGAGAAAGCATATACTGCCTTTTTCTTCTTATTAAATACCTACTATCCTAATGTAAAGTTAGTGCTACACCTAAATTAAGATCTTAACGAACCCACTACTGGAACCATGGTTGAGCTGCTTTTTCTTATCTCTCATGATCATCCCTTCATTAACACTTATGCAATTTCCAGGGGATTCATTGCGCCCTACGTGACTTCTTACAAGGCGCAGATCCGAACATTTTAGTAAAAATATTCGTATTTTTCCTTATACCAGTTCCAAAATTTCTCAGATAACTTTCAGAGAATAAAGTAGCATGACCGCTAAGGGTCTCGAAAATGGCAATGAAGTCTGGAAGTTACACGCTTTGTTTAACACAAGATACTTTGCAGTTGCTTGCGTGATTGTTATTCACGTGGGATGGACTTAAAATGTGACCATACGCGGGGAAAATTTCAGTTAGGAAAAGACTCCCTGCAAAGGCTAACCGTACCCGCCGTCGAAAGCAAATCAGACACGATTTGTGAGTTAAAAAGACTTATATAACCTGCAAACCAGTGCCAGTTGAGTAAGGAACGTAGAAAGGGAAATACTTTCCGCTAAGAAAGAAGAAAAAAAAAACACTGCCTTCTCAAACGGAGGCGGAAACGACTGAAGAAAAAAGCATTCCACTCATTAACAAGCTCATGCAGTCGTAGTCTACAGAGATGGGTTCACAATCCTAATGCTAAATGAAGTATTGAGAATGATATGATCACAATTTGTTGCATTATACGTAGTTCTTAAATAAATTACATCACATATGATATACTTCGGGAATTTTCAGACGAATGCTTTCTGAAATTTCTTAGAAGATATTCTAAAACGATCTACTAGCACTAGTCTAAACAATTTATTTTATTTATTGTTTGGGAATAAGCCCGTTACGATTACACAAAGTACCCCATTACCCCCTATGTATTACATAGATGTTGATGAATTGTTATTTCTTAATGTTGCAGGTGCTGATTTATTTGTAAATCGTGGCTGATGAGTCTACTTACACCATGGAGAAAGGGATGGCAGTGAGCACGTTGGCTCACGGACCACCCCAAACAGTAATTCAGAGATATTCAGCATGATTTCATTGTATAGTTTCAGGAACCTATCCACCAAAACCAACAATTTTACGGTGGGAGAAATAGCTCTTTATAACTGGTTCCATGAAAGATAAGCCCTGTTCAGGACCACCACCAATACGACTGAAAATATGTGTGGAGGCTGCAGCATCTGTCGAACGTTCGCCAAAAAAGTTCATTTGTAGACGGTCACAGGAGCTGGGATTTCCATACTAGACATTAAAAAAATATATGAAGAATAATTTGAAATATGAATTCATCTGTGGTACGTTAAAAGTGAGGGTGACGTTAATTTATATTTCGGAGTGTTGGGTAAAGGTGGGGAGGCGGTAGCAAACTGTGCCCCTTCCCTTCATCCCTCCACAGGACTGAGCCCTGGATCCGCGCCTGCTTGTTACTCGCACTCCCATTCTGTTCTCTATCTCATCGATCCATCCTTCCATTATGTTGACCTCTAGGTCTTATCATGAGGAATGTACCTCTGAATATCCTCCGGCCATCAGCCATATATCGTCTGGGTACATGCCCAACACATTTCAGCTTCTTAGCAGTCACTAACATGTACTTCACTTCTGTCTTTTATCTTACCCGTTTCTTTGCTTTTGTATTCCTTCTTGTTATGCTCGACATGCATCTTTCCATTGCTCGTTGTGCGACCTTCAGTTCTGAACTGTTTGTGTTTTCAATGTTCATGATTCACATCCGTAAGTCAGTAAGGACAATATGCACTGTTTATAGACCTTCCTTTCAAGGCTCAATAGAAATTTACTTCTGAATACAGCATTTAGTTTCCCAAATGAAGACAACGCCATTTACACTCCACTGTTTTTAGTTGACCTCAGTATAAAAATTGGCAACTGCTTATTTTCATCATCAGATCTTCCAGTTTTCCTATCAGCATACTTATTTTACATATTTTTGTTGTTACTGTATTCAATATTCGGGCCTACCATCATACTTGCCCTTTACAGTATCTCCATCCTTTGCTGAAGTTCTTCTGAATCCGAAGCAAGCAAAACAATGTCATCAGCAGATAATAGTGGGTCCATGTAAGGTTCATTTACGTGTATTTCTGTTTCACCCAAATTTAATGATCTGAGGACGTCTTTTAACTGCAGAAAATAGTTTTGGTGAAATGGATGCACCTTGCCTGACTTTTTCCTCAGTTCTGGCTTTTCTCTCTTGATGTAATTAAATAGGAGCTTCATCCTTCTTGTTAAGAAAAAGATGAAGATGTAATCTAACGCTTGGCTCTCAAGTGCTGCCATCACAAGTTTTCTCGTGAATGTAGACAATCAATTGCTATATACCCATTTTTTCCCTAATTGAAGTCTAATTTTTTTCCAAAACGATTAGTATGTATTTTTGTAGAAATCTCGTATGCCACCGACAAAAGACTAACTGTCCTGTAGTTCTTAATACTTCCCATATTCCATTTCTTGCGGACAATAACAATTTGTACAGTGTGATGACTACTAGGCATCGTTCTCTTCAGCTAACATTCCTTGAATAACTGCTAGTTTTGCTTCCACCATCTCTGCTCTTGTTTTTGTTTCTCTTGTTGTCTCGCCGTTCCCAGGGCTTTCTCCTCTTTCCTTGAGCCGAAATTTTTTCTCTTATTCTCTGGCAGTACTTCCGAACTGCACATTTTCTCGTAGTTTATTACCTGAGTGTTCATTTCTTAGCTACACTATACAGAATTTTGAAGTAATCTTCAAACGCCCTTGGTATAGTCTCCCAGTCTGTTACAACAGTGCCGTTCAACATTCCTTACAAACTACTCATTTTATCTATAACATGTCATTCCACTCACAATGACTTTGATCTGCAAAATGACAGACTTGTGTTGATCATAAATATTTGTAGCAACGAACATTTCTATGAATGAACTGACCAGCTTGGTTTTCTGACCTGAAAAAATGTAGTATCTCTGTGATAACTTCTGGAAGCATTTCACTTCTCGCAGTCTTCTTCTCACACTATTCGTGTTAAGAGAAACTTTGCAGTGATAGTGCCATTCTCTTTCTACAGAGCACAATTGTTAAAGCATCAAACATCGCTGGGGGGGAAGGCCTTTATACAGAAGCTATCTGCACTACATCCGACATATTTTGGAAATCAACGTAGAAGTAAAATAAATTCATTATTTGGAACTATGTGTATATGTATTTCCTTCATTCAGTGTTGTGTCACTTTGGCTACTCATCATGACCAACGAAACATAAATTTTTGACTTTTGTTATTTCCCATGTGTGGAAACCAGTGTAGACGACAGTATCTTCTGTGGGTACATGAGAGAGGCGAGACTTTAATTTACCTTGGCGAGTATATACACTCCTGGAAATGGAAAAAGGAATACATTGACACCGGTGTGTCAGACCCACCATACTTGCTCCGGACACTGCGAGAGGGCTGTACAAGCAATGATCACACGCACGGCACAGCGGACACACCAGGAACCGCGGTGTTGGCCGTCGAATGGCGCTAGCTGCGCAACATTTGTGCACCGCCGCCGTCAGTGTCAGCCAGTTTGCCGTGGCATACGGAGCTCCATCGCAGTCTTTAACACTGGTAGCATGCCGCGACAGCGTGGACGTGAACCGTATGTGCAGTTGACGGACTTTGAGCGAGGGCGTATAGTGGGCATGCGGGGGGCCGGGTGGACGTACCGCCGAATTGCTCAACACGTGGGGCGTGAGGTCTCCACAGTACATCGATGTGGTCGCCAGTGGTCGGCAGAAGGTGCACGTGCCCGTCGACCTGGGACCGGACCGCAGCGACGCACGGATGCACGCCAAGACCGTAGGATCCTACGCAGTGCCGTAGGGGACCGCACCGCCACTTCCCAGCAAATTAGGGACACTGTTGCTCCTGGGGTATCGGCGAGGACCATTCGCAACCGTCTCCATGAAGCTGGGCTACGGTCCCGCACACCGTTAGGCCGTCTTCCGCTCACGCCCCAACATTGTGCAGCCCGCCTCCAGTGGTGTCGCGACAGGCGTGAATGGAGGGACGAATGGAGACGTGTCGTCTTCAGCGATGAGAGTCGCTTCTGCCTTGGTGCCAATGATGGTCGTATGCGTGTTTGGCGCCGTGCAGGTGAGCGCCACAATCAGGACTGCATACGACCGAGGCACACAGGGTCAACACCCGGCATCATGGTGTGGGGAGCGATCTCCTACACTGGCCGTACACCACTGGTGATCGTCGAGGGGACACTGAATAGTGCACGGTACATCCAAACCGTCATCGAACCCATCGTTCTACCATTCCTAGACCGGCAAGGGAACTTGCTGTTCCAACAGGACAATGCACGTCCGCATGTATCCCGTGCCACCCAACGTGCTCTAGAAGGTGTAAGTCAACTACCCTGGCCAGCAAGATCTCCGGATCTGTCCCCCATTGAGCATGTTTGGGACTGGATGAAGCGTCGTCTCACGCAGTCTGCACGTCCAGCACGAACGCTGGTCCAACTGAGGCGCCAGGTGGAAATGGCATGGCAAGCCGCTCCACAGGACTACATCCAGCATCTCTACGATCGTCTCCATGGGAGAATAGCAGCCTGCATTGCTGCGAAAGGTGGATATACACTGTACTAGTGCCGACATTGTGCATGCTCTGTTGCCTGTGTCTATGTGCCTGTGGTTCTGTCAGTGTGATCATGTGATGTATCTGACCCCAGGAATGTGTCAATAAAGTTTCCCCTTCCTGGGACAATGAATTCACGGTGTTCTTATTTCCATTTCCAGGAGTGTACTTTAGAAATTGTGTATGTATTGATTACTTTCACTTGCAATGAGCATTACTGCAGTAAATTCGTTATTTAGAGCTTTTGTCGATTTTATTGGAAGTAAGTCGTGAAGAGAGGCAACAAGAAATTGACCACGAGTAATTTGAGTGGTGTATTGTGAGTGGTGTGTCGTTAATAGATGCTACATTGCTACATGCAAGAGGAAAAAGATTGTGCTATTTCGATACCATGGCTATCTCTGACCGAGTATATTTCTAAAGCAAGCGAATGCACCAGAATAATTTCGGCGACAGAGTTTAGATGCTCTTCTTCGACGATTCAGAGCTTGTAACAGCAAATACGGCACCTAGAACTGGAATTGAAAGTGTAACTATTGTGTCTGTGAAAATAACTTACAGCACGGTTCGCAGCGTTCCGGCGGCTTGAGGTCAACATGGTCCGTACCCTCAGGTGAGGTCCAGAACCCAAATGGCCCCACGATGCTCAAGAACCATTGCGTAAATGACCACTTATTTTCGGCATAATCGTTCTGCAACACAAAAAACAAGTGTGAGTACAAGAACCATTGCGTAAATGACAGCTTGTTTTCGGAGTAATCGGTCTGCAACACAAAAAACAGGTGTGAGTGTGGGTCGTCCAGGAATACTGCTTTTTGGGGAAGGTGGCAAGGCAGGGAAGGGGGAGGCGTCTGCATCCTTCTGACATTTGGGCCATGATTTCCTATGCTGTGATAACCTTTAATCTCGTCTTACAGCAGCTCTTACATACAACATACTCAATTATGTCTTGTGTATATTCCACTCTCTGACGTCCTCTACAATTACTGCACTTTACAGCCTCCTCTACTACCATGCAAATTATTCCCCGATGTCTTAACAAATGTCGGATCATCCTCTCTCTTGTTCTATCTCTTGTCCTAATGAGTGTTCTCCATGTATTCCTTTCCTCATCCATTCTATGGAGAACATCTTCATTTCTTATGAGTCCATTCAATTTTCATTGTCTTTCAGTAACACTGTCTCTGAAACACTTCTATTGTCACCGTTTACGATTTTACCAAGTCCGAGATCCACTTTCACGAAATACTATGATCTATAAGTTCATTTGCGGAAGTTTCTATCACAAATGAACGCCTTTGTTTGATACTAGTAGGCTTCTTTGCCGAGAAATGCTGTCTTTTTCTTGTGCTAGTCTGCTTCTTATGTCCTCTATGAGTAGTCCACCATGTGTTATTCTGCTTCCGAGGTGCGTGAATCTCTTCACTTTGTGTACTACGTAATCCCCAACTGCGATATTAAGTTTGTCGTTAATCTCAATCTCATTTATGCTTGTCCTCAGTACTTGCGTCTTTTTTTCATTTGCTATCAACCTATATTCTACGTTGAGTAATCCATTTATTTGAATCAACGTGTCCTGGAATTCTTCTTCATTTTCACGGATGACAAGAGTGTAATTAGCTAATTTTATCATTGGTATCCTTCCACCTTGAATTTAATCACGCTTTCTTTTATTTTCTTCAGTGTTTCTCAGTATATAGGTTGAACAGTCTCTGCATCCCTTTCTTACGTCTTTTTTAATCCGAGCTCTTCGTTTTTGGTCTTCTATTCTTATTATTACCGTTTGGTTTTTACACATGTTGTAGACCACGTTGCCCGTCATTCCCTACAGGTTATAGCTATTTTTCTGAGGATTTCAAATATCTTACTTCACTTTGCATTGTCCAGCACTTTTTTTTTTTTTAGGTAAATCAGTATTGTGAAAGTGGCAACTGCCTTGCCGGAGTGGTAACACCGGTTCCCATCAGATCACCCCTCCATATCCGCGTCCAGTGACGCCTGTGGCCTGAGGATGACGCGGAGGCCGGTCGGTGCCACTGGACCTTCCAAGGCCTGTTCGGACGGAGTTTAGTTAGCTTTTCTTTTGGTTGTGGGTATCAGAAAACGGCAGAGCAGGACGCAGCAAGTTGTATCGTATGACGAAGAAAAATGCAAAGAATTTTCAACTTTCTTTCCTGTCGTGAGAATAACCCGTATAATTATTTGGGGTGAGCAGATCTGCGGAAAATCCTGTTCCCACCAAGTTACAAGACAAATTAGGTGTCTGACGACGAGGTGTGAATATGTCGCGCTCCGAAACTCCTAGCTTTTCGAGAAAATTTTGTTATTTCTTTTTCACTCTTTCCTTTTATTTTCTATTTTCTTGTCGTGATGGAAATGTTGAATCGCGTGGTGATCGACACGTAAACAACTCACTGAGGCGCTCTACGACAAATAATATATACCTCATTTCCTTACGCATATAATACTGACGCAAAAGATCTGAGCAAACAGTACATTCCTTCATCACGACAACGTACCTGCGCAATAATTGACATCTGGATTAACATTTACCTGTCACAAGCAGTAAAACTCTTAAACATTATTCCTATAGTTCTATATTTACAGATGCCCCATGCGACTACTTGTTTCCACTCATGAGGGCTCGTTTAAAAGGAAGGCTGTTTTTTGTATTGGAAGAACTCCTACAGGCGGGACTCAGTCCAACCCCAGTGTAATCACTGACATGGAAAATAAAATTTGACTAGTGGCTTGAAAGTCTGAAAACGTTTCTCAGGTATGAAATTTTTCAGAAAAGAAAGTACACTACTCTCTAATACTACATTTTCTAAATAGTAATAACACCTTACATTTTGGGTTCCACACCTAAAACCTTTTAAAAAGATGTTTATTTTCCTACTTGATTGTATTTATTGACGAACGCGCATTAATTTACCCACGATTCGCAGAAATGAAGGATAGAAAGCAGAAGACGGAAAATAAGTATGTCTTTCTGGATACCCCTTATAGAGCAACATTATAAAATTAAGAGGCGGATGTGTTGTGGAAAGAAGCAGGTGGCAATGTTGATGTAAAGTGATGTCGAATTCTAAATGTTTGTCACTGGAATAGGAAGAGAACCGAGAAGGAGAGATTTATCGGCAACCTAGTTTCCTGAGGGTAAATTCCACTCATCACTTGAGCTTTATTGGCAACAGTTAAATGAAAAAGACTTGAAGCGGCTCCAGATTCCTATATTAAATTAGGAGAAAAAGTGGTAGATACTACGAAATATTTAAGGATGGAAATAGCCATAGTGTTTCCGGTGTTGCCTGATGATATTTACATTCTGCGTGCACGGAACTACAGAATTTGCTTCAGTACTAACCTGTATTTCCGGGAATGGTATGTCTTCATCGTCGTTGTCCTGACCTTGCGATACGTCGTCATAAATCTCGTCGATAGACGAATTCTCAGCAGGCTGTAACAGAAATACAAGGTGTAGATGTTTTTATTTCCGACAGCGACTACTGTAAGTAACAGCGACAGAAATTTCAACATACAGAAGAAATACTTTACATCACTTCTACTATTCCCTTTTGCCAGGCTGCATTATAACATTCACAATGGTTCTCTTCTCATATTTCGTGCTTACTGGTCTGCTAGCTTCCTGTATTTAAAATTTGCCCTGCTATACTAGTCTGCTGTACAGATGAATTGTATCTCAGCGCAGTATGTTTGTGACTTACAAGTAAGTTTTGCAAGACTACAAGTTGCTCCATTGCACGTTACTCCATTACAGAATAGAAGCCGGTGCACCAACACACATGTCGACGGGGTTTTAAAGACTAACCTCCTCCTCCTCCACCAGGACACAGGCCTGCAAGTGCGTTTCCGACTGCGCTTGGGCGTCGCGAGAGTACGGTTCTTAAAATAACGACTGAACGTGTATGTGACAGCATGAAGAAAGAATGTGAACTGTAATTTGCGTCAAGTGTCCGTTTATATACGAATGCACAAAGTCGTGTTAGAACGCATCACTTGGGGGTTCCCTCTTTTCACTTGTCAGAACGTATTGTAGCTGTTGGAGCCTGCAAGCCAGGAAGTCATACAAGTGAAAATTTCTTTCCATTCCGCAGAGAACATTTTTGTGGGTTCCACAAGCTATGAATGATCATTGAAGAGGATAAAGACAATGCAAGGGGTTTATCATTTTAATAGGTGGAAAGAAATTAAGAATAGTACAATAGTAAAAACTGTTTTTTTTTATGTCTGACAGATAAAATCCAACGACACTGCCAGCTGCCTGCTGCAAATACCAGTGACAGAAACAAAACACCTCTTGCTCTGATAAAACTTTCACGCTATAATTGTTGCGAAACGGACACTTTCACTAAAAGGCAGAACCTTGCAGAAGATTGCTTTTCGTGCTCCATTGAGCTGCAAAAAGATGAAGGAAACTTTGCATCGACAGCAAAGCCCATGTTTATCTTGAAGCTGTAACTCTCACTTATGAGGCTTAGCGACATCGGGGTATCGCGAACCCTGCATCTTCATAACCGAACACATTGTTCTGTCTAGAGACTAGCCTAAAAACGCTTCGCAAAGATAGTTTCTGTTTACTCGTGATTCACTATTTTCTTCGAACGAATACCATACAAATGCGACAAATGAATCATATGTATAGATTAAACTACAGAGATGTACGACAAGAGACACGTCTCTATCAGGTTCTCTTAAACAGTTGGCATGTGAAAACTAGCCAGTTTAAGAATATGCGTTGAGGAGGGACAAGAAAAAAGAGGTGGGAAGTATAGGGAATATTAGAAGATAGGTTCATTGACCATAAAAACTGAACAGACTGAACTGAGGATCTTGCGCAGTATACGGTTTCTAGAAATTGTGGTCATGAGGATGAACGATGAAAGTGTATGAAAATAAAGACTATTTGGAAGGTGCAGGGGCTTTATGTCCTTCTGATCAAGTGCTCATCATCCTATACAGAAGTTAAGTAAAGTAGTTTCAACTAGAATATTGATTTGAACTCCACAGTAATGTCTAAAGACAGAGCGCAGTTATTATGAACCAGTGAAACGTCTCTTCACATTGTGCTCTGTGATGTGACGACGCGCGAAGCATCGCTCACGCCTGTGGTGCATCCGCGCGCTCCTAACGATATACGGCATGCCATCCAGTTTATGTGCCACATTAAAGCACTGATTAGCAAGGAAACGTTTATCGATGGACTCGGAACAATTCTGGGCAGTATTAATCTTCTGAAACAGTTTCAACGAAGGTCACCATTCGCACTCTGACCCCCAAGGCATGGCTTAAATATTCACTATTCGTGTATCAGTCTAGATACACTCAAAAATATCCCCCTAGTGGGTCTTTGGACCGACAAACGTACACCACTGACAGTAAGTACATCATCTCCAATTAGTTCCTTGGAACTTCCGCTAAAGCCTTCACTAGGGGAAACTAGAGTAACATTTCAAAACTGCATTGTGTTTCAAAATCATAATACGAGGTGCATTCAAGTTCTAAGGCCTCCGATTTTTTTTCTCCGGACTGGAAACAGATAGAAACATGCGCATTGTTTTAAAATGAGGCCGCGTTCATTGTCAATACGTCCCAGAGATGGCAGCACCGTACGGCAGATGGAATTTTACCGCCAGCGGCGAGAATGAGAACTGTTTTAAATACTTAAAATGGCGATGTTTTCCTTACTTGAACAGCGTGCAATCATTCGTTTTCTGAATTTGTGTGGTGTGAAACCAATTGAAATTCATCGACAGTTGAAGGAGACATGTGGTGATGGAGTTATGGATGTGCCGAAAGTGCGTTCGTGGGTGCGACAGTTTAATGAAGGCAGAACATCGTGTGACAACAAACCGAAACAACCTTGGGCTTGCACAAGCCGGTCTGACGACATGATCGAGAAAGTGGAGAGAATTGTTTTGGGGGATCGCCGAATGACTGTTGAACAGATCGCCTCCAGAGTTGGCATTTCTGTGGGTTCTGTGCACACAATCCTGCATGACGACCTGAAAATGCGAAAAGTGTCATCCAGGTGGGTGCCACGAATGCTGACGGACGACCACATGGCTGCCCGTGTGGCATGTTGCCAAGCAATGTTGACGCGCAACGACAGCATGAATGGGACTTTCTTTTTGTCGGTTGTGACAATGGATGAGACGTGGATGCCATTTTTCAATCCAGAAACAAAGCGCCAGTCAGCTCAATGGAAGCACACAGATTCACCGCCACCAAAAAAACTTTAGGTAACCGCCAGTGCTGAAAAAATGATGGTGTCCATGTTCTGGGACAGCGAAGGCGTAATCCTTACTCATTGCGTTCCAAAGGGCACTACGGTAACAAGTGCATCCTACGAAAATATTTCGAAGAACAAATTCCTTCCTGCACTGCAACAAAAACGTCTGGGAAGGGCTGCACGTGTGCTGTTTCACCTAGACAATGCACCCGCACATCGAGCTAACGTTACGCAACAGTTTCTTCGTGATAACAACTTTGAAGTGGTTCCTCATGCTCCCTACTCACCTGACCTGGCTCCTAGTGACTTTTGGCTTTTTCCAACAATGAAAGACACTCTCCGTGGCCGCACATTCACCAGCCGCGCTGCTATTGCCTCAGCGATTTTCCAGTGGTCAAAACAGACTCCTAAAGAAGCCTTCGCCGCTGCCATGGAATCATGGCGTCAGCGTTGTGAAAAATGTGTACGTCTGCAGGGCGATTACGTCGAGAAATAACGCCAGTTTCATCGATTTCGGGTGGGTAGTTAATTAGAAAAAATTCGGAGGCCTTAGAACTTGAATGCACCTCGTACTTCAAATTTACACAGTAGAAAATACTTTTTAATTACTTGTAGTAAACCCCCTCTCCCCCACGCACGTCTATTTCATCAATACCTCCTTCAGTTAGCTAACCGTTCCACAATCCCGTCTGAGGACTCTGCGTTCCAATCACGCGCACGCACATTAATACACCTTACAAATCCACAAAAATGGGAGATGTTGACCACTACTCCACAACTACGCACTTAAATCACAAACTGTGAATTCATTTAAGTTTAAATACTGAAACAATAGCTGTTTTGATCATTGTGGATCGCTAACTCCTAACTTGATCTACATATACATCTACATGATTCCACTCTCGAAAAACACGTGAAAGAAATGGATACTTGAATCTTACCGTGCGAACGTTGATTTCTCCTACTTTATTACAATGGCCATTTCTACCTATAGAGGAGGAAGTAAAAAAAATATATTTTGTCGCTCGGAAGAAAAAGTTGATGATTACCATTTCGCGAAAAGGTCTCGCGGCAAATAAGAAATTCTTTCAACTGGCTTATCAGTGCATGACTCACTCCTATTTCCCAATAATACAAGACGAGCTGCCCTTCATTGAACTTTTTCGATGTGCTCCGTCAATCCTATATGGTAAGAATTCCGCTCCATGCTGCAATACTCCAGACGAGGACGAACAAGTGTAGTGTGGGCACTCGCTTCAGTAGATCCGGCGCGTCTTTTAAGTATTCCGCCAATAAACGTAATGTTTGATTCGCCTTCCCAACCACAGTTGCTATGTAATGGTTCCAATTTAAGTTGTTCGGAATTGTAATCCCTAAATATTTTGTTGAATCTTCTATCCCTAAACTTTTTTTATGATTTTTCATTTAATCGAAATTCAACGCCACTTTTTTAGTACTTATGTGGAGGACCTCGTACTTTTTTTGCTTAGTATCAACTGGCACTTTTCGCACCATTTAGATCAAATCCTTTTGGAGTTCGTTTTGATCTGAGTACTTTACTAAACGGTGAAAGACAGACTCATGTGCAAACATCGTTTATATAGATTAAGAATTGCGGAGGGCGTACAACACTTCCTTAGGGAACAAACCCGTTGTTCTTGCGCTTGCAAAATATGAAAGTGATTTTTGTGCAAGTTTTAACTCAAATGTTATGATTTTAACAGCATAAAATTAACAACGAAATTGTTACTATGAAACTACTTTGTCTGTAATGGCTAAGTTTGCATGTAATTGTAAACGTAATTATTTTCTGCGCTACATTTACGAAAGTCTTTTTTATTTCATTACCCTCACGGCAAATTTTAGACTAATAATGTCAATGAAACAGCCGACTAACCGACGGCCTAAGAGAGCGAGAGCATGCTGAAAATCCGTACAACTTCTCTGTAGCTCATGTGCCTTCTGCAGGCCACTTTGAGGTCATTTCCTGTATTAAATAGTTCGTCTCGATTTCCCCTACACATTGTGGTATACTGTAAGTAACTACCGTTTACTAAACTAAAATTAACTCCGTCCCAACTGGCCCCGGAAGGCCTTACGGTACCGACCGACCGCCGTGCCATCCTCAACCGATAGGCGTCATTGGATGCGAATATGGACGAGCATGTGGTCAGCACGTCGGTCCCCTGGGCTTAATCAGATTTCGTGCTCGGAGGCGCACTTCTCAGTTGAGTAGCTCCTCAACTGGCGGCATAAGGGCTGAGTGCATCTCCCTTACCAGCAGCACTTGCCAGTCCTGGATCGTCACCAATACAAGTGGTAGCCAGTCCCGACAGTGCTTAATTTCGGTGATCTGATGGGAACCTGTGTCACCGCTGCGGCAAGGCCGTTGGCCAGTTATCGTTTACACTCTGAATAAAAGTTGACTAGAAGAAGGAACAATACTTAATCGGCAAGTTCAAGTGGTAGCATATGCGGATGACGTAGCATTAATGGCAACGAATGTAAGGGCACTAAAGGGGAACTACGATACGTTAGAGGAAGCAGCAAGAGAAGTAGGTTTAGAAGTAAACATAAACAAAACAAAGTATATGGAGATGGGGGAGCCTAATACAAACGGACAAAAGAATTCAATAGTAATGAATGGGAAAGAATATGAAAGAGTGAAAACGTTTCAATATTTAGGTTCTGTAATAACGGAGGACAATAAAGTAGCAGTAGAAATTTAAGAAAGGATAGTGAGTGAAAATCGTTGCTATTTTGCTTTGCAGAATGTATTTAATTCCAAGAATGTTAGTAGGAATACAAAAACCAAAATATGCACGACCATATTAAGACCTATAGTAATATATGAATCAGAAGATTGGGTATTGACATTAAAGGAGGAGAACTAGTTATTTAGATGGGATAGAAAGATACCGAGAAGGATTTTTGGAGCAGTGAGAGAGGAAGATGGCTGGAGAGTAAGGACAAATGTAGAACTACAAACACTTTTTAAACAGATGGATATTGTGGTGCCACTGCCAGACACCACACTTGCTAGGTGGTAGCCTTTAAATCGGCCACGGTCCATTAGTATACGCCGGACCCGGGTGTCGCCACTGTCAGTGATATCAGACCCAGCGCCACCACACGGCAGGTCTAGAGAGACGTACTAGCACTCGCCCCAATTGTACAGCCGACTTTGCAAGGAAAAGTTCACTGACAACTACGCTCTCATTTGCTGAGACGATAGTTAGCATAGCCTTCAGCTACGTCATTTGCTACAACCTAGCAAGGCGCCGTATTCAATTGATATTTATTATGTGAAGCATATATCATCAAGAGCGATGTTCTACAATTGTGAATTAAAGTTAAGTATTATATCAACTACTTACTTTATTTGCAATTCTCAAGATATTGTCCTGTCCCAGACCTCACGCCAGTCAACGTGTAATTAAACGCGTGCATTTCGGCCTCCTCTAGAAAAACAGTGTTGGCTGTTCTGCCAACACTACATATTGGCGACGAAGATTTAACGGTTGTATTGCTCTAATTTACTTGTCATGGCTTCGCCACAATCTCCAGATGTACTGTCCGAATTTTATCGCTTGCAGAATCAGCAGACGCAGGCCTTATTGGATGCCATTGGACAGCTCGTCCAGGGTCAACGTGCGATGCAAAACGATGCGACCGCCGCCGCTCCACCGCTACCGCAGCCACAACATGCAGTTGCACCACCTTTTCATCATTTCGATGCGGCACTGGAAAGCTGGACGGAGAGGTCACGCCAATTTGGATTCCATCTCGCCGCCTACAGAATTCAAGGTAATGAGCGGCAGCCTCACTTATTGTCGTGTGTCGGCGTCGACACGTACCGAGTGATAGTGAAATTGTTTCCCCGACGCGACATAGCAACTCTGTCCTACGACGAAATTTTGTCTGCATTAGATGCATATTTCAAGGGATCAGTCAATGTAGTTGCAAAAAGGTATACGTTGTTTCGTACAAAACGTACGGCCGGTCAAACTAATCGGGAGTGGGTTGCAACTTTGCAAGGCCTTATAAGGGATTGTGCTTTTGAGTGTGAATGTGGACTCCCTTATTCAGATACTATGGTACGTGATGCAATTGCACAGAACGTTTCTGATGTTCGTATCAGGGAACAGATTTTGAAACTAGTCAATCCCTCCCTTCAACAAGTGATGGACATATTGGATAGGCAAGACACACTTGACTTTGCTCAGGAATCATTTGAAACTTCGCCAGCTGTGTGTTACATTAACCGGCCCGCCGGGCGAGCTGCACGGAACGGTAAACAGCCCCCGCGCACGTCCGCACAGCCACGTGTCCCGCGCCAGCACGCAAATGCAGTGCTAAAATCATGCCCGCGGTGTGCTACTAGACATTCGCGTGAAAATTGCCCGTCACGCCAAGCTATTTGCTTCTTCTGTAATAGAAAAGGACATGTTCAGAGGGTTTGCCAGAAAAAGCTCCGATCGGACACTCACAACCATTCCAGGCCATTTGCTTCGCACCGGAATCGGAATCGAACCAAGAATACTCAGGCTCGTGAACCTTCGCCCATGGACATTCATGTAGTTAATTCCACTCCGCCCAGTGCCACTCTCTCTAAAAGTGACTGTGTGCGTCCCACAAAAAGTGTGCATCGACGTCGCCGGAAATCACATCAATTAGCAAGTGATTCTGTACCAGTGTCTGTTCAAATTGCACGAGACAGTCGCTCTTGTCGTCAGCAGGACAATAAACTTCTTGTAGACTTGGACATTCATGGCAACGTGATCCCATTCCAGCTCGATACCAGAGCTGCAGTTTCATTGATCAATAAAGACACGTACAAACAACGGGGCACGCCTCCGTTGCGTGCCGCAAATGTTACGTCAAATAGTTATTCCGGTCTGAATATCCCTGTGTTAGGACAGTGCAGCCTTCTTGCAACATACAAGGGACAAACAAAACTTGTGTCATTTTACGTACTTCATTCTTCTTCTGCAGTGAACTTGTTTGGTTTAGATTTATTTCAGTTGTTTAACTTGTCTATAGTAAATCAGGTCCTCTCAGTGAACCAGATTGTGCCTTCAGCCAGTGTTTCTCGTCTATGTGAAGAGTTTGCAGACATTTTTGCACCGGGCCTTGGTTGCGCTAAGAACTATGAAGCATATTTGGAACTGAAAGTCAATGCGCAACCGAAAATTTTCAGAGCACGCACTGTTCCCCACGCATTGTGTGATGAGGTCGCAAGAACATTACATGATTTGGAATCACAAGGTGTGATTGAACGTGTGCAGGCTTCCGGAAAATTGAGACTTTGTGTGGACTTCAAGGCTACAGTGAATCCACAACTAGTGATTGCAACTTATCCTTTACCCCGCCCGGAAGATCTTTTTGAGAAACTGTGCCCGGGTAAATATTTTTCGAAGTTAGACCTAGCAGATGCGTACTTGCAAATACCAGTGGACGAAGAATCCCAGCGCGTTTTGGTGGTTAACACGCATCTTGGTTTGTACCGATTCAAAAGACTGCCATTCGGGTGTGCATCCGCCCCTGCATTGTTTCAGCAATATCTGCAAACTGTGCCTCGGTCCCTACTGCAGCAAACTATCTGGACGATACCGTGATCTCCGGAAAGACGCAAGAAGAACATTTAGCCAACCTCCGAACATTATTTCAGGTCTTGCGACAAAATGGTCTTTGCTTGCGGAAGGACAAATGTGTGATTTTTGCTCGTGACTTACCATATTTGGGACATGTAATCAATGCACAAGGCATATATCCTAGTCCAGAGCACCTCCGTGCCATACAAGACTTGCATTCGCCGCAGAATTTGAAGCAGCTACAGTGTGTGCTGGGTAAAATAAATTACTACCAGCGCTATGTGCACAATGCCTCTTCCATTTCAGCTCCGCTTCATCGCTTACGCCGTAAAGGTGTTCCGTTCGTCTGGACGACGGAATGCGAATGCGCCTTTCGCCAGTTGAAATCGGCGTTGCTTTCAAATACTTTCCTTACGCCATTCGATCCCCAGAAACCCCTTTTGTTGATGGTAGATGCATCGGATTTCGGGATCGGTGCTGTGCTTGCGCACAAAGATGGTTCGCATGATCGCCCTATTGCCTTTGCGTCCAAATCGCTCTCGTCTGCGCAAAGAAATTATTCACAGATAGAGAAAGAAGCTTTGGCTCTCGTATTTGGAGTTACTAAGTTCCATGATTTCTTGTATGGTCGTCACTTTACCATCATCACCGACCACAAACCTTTGACGTCGCTTTTTCATCCAAACAAGCCTGTACCTCCACGTACAGCGCAGAAATTCATTCGCTGGTCTATTTTCCTCTCGCAGTACAGCTACGATATCTTGTATCGGTCCCCTGCTAAGCACAGAAACGCCGATGCGTTGTCCCGTTTGCCTGTTGCTGAGGATCGAGCATTCGATTCTTCCGAACTTCCTTGCATGTTCATTGACGCGGAAACCGATGACGTGGTCGAATCGTTTCCGATTGATTTTCGTCGTGTAGCTACAGCCACAGCTGCTGACCCTGTCCTTGTTACCGTTTTACGTTTTGTTGCTACGCAATGGCCATTGTCAAAGTCACGGATCGAGGATCCGTTGGTTCACCGATTTTTTGCTCACAAGGAGAGACTTTTTGTTCGACGTGGTGTTTTGCTGTTGCGTTCTGATAATGATCAGTCCCGGGTCGTGGTCCCACGTTCGTTACAGTCCTCTGTCTTACTGCTTCTCCACCAAGGACATTGGGGTATAGTGCGAACGAAACAGCTTGCTCGTCAGCACTGTACTTGGTTAGAATCGATGCTGCGATTACGAAAACGTGCTCTTCTCGCATGGCGTGTGCCGCACAACAATCCGCACCGCAGCGGAAATTCTTTGCATGGCGGAAAGCCACTTGCCCTTGGCAACGCTTGCACATAGATTTGCTGGTCCATTTTGGAATGCTCGATGGTTGGTTGTGGTCGATTCTTTCAGTAATTTTCCTTTTGTTGTCCGGATGTCTTCCACGACGTCATCTGCCACCATCCAAGCGTTATCCGCTATCTTTTGCATTGAAGGTCTTTCGCAGACTATTGTTTCCGACAATGGCCCACAATTCATGTCCGCAGAATTTCAGTCATTCTGCAAGGCCAATGGTATTCAACATCTGACATCCGCGCCGTTTTCGCCTCAGTCAAACGGTGCCGCTGAACGATTGGTCCGGAATTTCAAGTCACAGATGTTGACGCTGAAGGAGTCCCTTTCTCTGGAGGACGCGTTATTGCTCTTCTTGTCCTCGTATCGCTCTCAGCCCCGAGATGGTCGCTCGCCGGCTGAGTTGCTCCACGGTCGTCCTCATCGAACCTTGATGTCTTTGCTACATCCGTCGCATCAGGTCCTTGTGCAGCGGCCGCCACCTGTTTTTGCTCCTGGCGACATTGTATACTATCGCAACTATAGAAGTTCACGGCGTTGGCTCGCAGGGCGCATTCTTCGCTGCCTCGGCCGCGCTATGTATTTGGTTTTGGGGGCCTCTGGTGAGGTGCGTCGGCATCTCAATCAGCTGCGCCTCTGTCGTCGCAAGGGTTCTGCTGCTCCCCGTCTGCTTTCAGCGACGGTGCCGTCCGGGCAGCGCCCTGGGGACCCATCTACTGTCTCCTCATCCCCAGGTGTTACCGACGCTGCCTTCCATTTTGCCCCGTGGCGACGCGCCGCCGCCGCCGCCGCCTGCTCTCCCGCCGGCGCCGCTCGCAGTGGACGCTTCGCTGCAGCCGCCAAGCGCCTCCCTGGGTCACGCGCCGCCGATCGCTTCCCGTGACCAGCTGTCCTCCGACATGGAACTCTTGCCCGCTCCGGACCAGATGTCGTCTTCGCCCGTCGGGTACCCCAACGCGATGGAGGTCGACCCTTCGGCCCCTCCTGTCTCTTTAAGGGCGCATACACCGCATGTTGGCGTGCACCCTGGACTAGGTTTTCAGGCGTTTGCTAGCTCCCCTCGGACCGAATGGCCGGGTGCGGGTGGCACAGCCTCGCCTGTTGTTAGGCTCCCCACCTCGTCGCATACGTCAACATGGGGCCCTCCCCACGGCGGGCGGAAGCCTTATAACACAACCGTACGCCGATTTGCAGGGGAGGAATGTGGTGTCACCGCCAGACACCACACTTGCTAGGTGGTAGCCTTTAAATCGGCCGCGGTCCATTAGTATACGCCGGACCCGCGTGTCGCCACTGTCAGTGATAGCAGACCGAGCGCCACCATACGGCAGGTCTAGAGAGACGTACTAGCACTCACCCCAGTTGTACAGCCGACTTTGCAGGGAAAGGTTCACTGACAACTACGCTCTCATATGCCGAGACGATAGTTAGCATAGCCTTCAGCTACGTCATTTGCTACGACCTAGCAAGGCGCCGTATTCAATTGATATTTATTATGTGAAGCATGTATCATCAAGAGAGATGTTCTACAATTGTGGATTAAAGTTAAGTATTATATTAACTACTTACTTTATTTGCAATTCTCAAGATATTGTCCTGTTCCAGACCTCACGCCAGTCAACGTGTAATTAAACGCGTGCATTTCGGCCTCCTCTAGAAAAACAGTGTTGGCTTTTCTGCCAACACTACAGATATTATTGTTAAAATTAAGCAGGGAAGAATAAGATGAGCAGGACATGTGCAGAGAATGCCAGAAACTCGAAGTGTCAAGAAAATGGTTCAAATGGCTCTGAGCACTATGGGCCTTAATAGCTGTGGTCACCAGTCCCCTAGAACTTAGAACTACTTAAACCTAACTAACCTAAGGACATCACACACATCCATGCTCGAGGCAGGATTCGAACCTGCGACGGTAGCAGTCGCACGGTTCCAGACTGCGCGCCTAGAACCGCGAGACCACCACGGCCGGCAAAGTGTCAAGAAAGTTTTCATGGGAAAACCTGACGGAGAAGAGGTAGACCCAGGAAAAGGTGGCTGGACGATATGGAAGAAGAACTAAAGTCGATGGGAATAAGAAATTGGAGAAGGAAGGCGATGGACAGAGAAGAATGGAGGCAGGGGATACAGGAGGCCAAGGTTCTTCAAGGACTGTAAAGCCAACCGACAAGAAGAAGATTTTTTTATGTTTTACGTACTAGTTTAGCGAGATTATCATACCTAATGACAGGCCGGTCGGGGTGGCCGAGCGGTTCTAGGAGCTACAGTCTGGAACCGCGCGACCGCTAAGGTCGCAGGTTCGAATCCCGCCTCGGGCATGGACGTGTGTGGTGTCCTTAGGTTACTTGGGTTTAAGTAGTTCTAAGTTGTAGGGGACTGATGACCTTAGAAGTTAAGTCCCATAGTGCTCAAAAGCCATTTGAAGCCATACCTAATGACCATCATATTGGGCGAACTGATCGTAAAACAATAGAAAATTTTTTTGCGATCAAAGACTGTATTAAATTCTGCAAATTATGCTAATTTTATGTCAGAATGCTTGACCGCATTTTCATAATAAGGAAAGATTCGTGTTAAGTGCTTCACCATGTCTACGGTATGCTTCTAGATATTAAATTTACCAACAAGCTTTATTTCAGGAATAATAATGTAGCACGTTGCAATGGATTAAAATTTGTGCTAGTACCAGGAGGTATTGAATAGGATTGGGGAGAAGAGAAGTTTGTGGCACAACTTGACTAGAAGAAGGGATCGGTTGGTAGGACATGTTTTGAGGCATCAAGGGATCACAAATTTAGCATTGGAGGGCAGTGTGGAGGGTAAAAATCGTAGAGGTAGACCAAGAGATGAATACACTAAACAGATTCAGAAGGATGTAGGCTGCAGTAGGTACTGGGAGATGAAGAAGATTGCACAGGATAGAGTAGTATGGAGAGCTGCATCAAACCAGTCTCAGGACTGAAGACCACAAAACAACAACAACAAACCAGGATTCGAACCGAGGTATCTTGCTAACCAGGCAGACACGATACCTGTCACGCCACAGTGGACGACCGTTCTTTGCCTCCTGTCTCCCTCACCGATACAAATTCTAACTCATACCTCAGCCCGTTGCTCTTGCCCTTCTAAATCCGTATAAGTATTGCCAAGGCTCTCTCATATTGGAATAGCACCTTAGGAATGATCTAAATGTCGTTAATCCTGCCTATACCTTCTTGGCAACACTGATGTGAGTTTAGAAGGGGTATAGCAATGGGCTGAGACATGAGCTGGAATTTGTATCAGGGACGGAGACATGCTAGAGTAGTCCCTGTAGCTGTGGTATCTATAGTGTCAATATGGCTTAGAGGGTAGCATATCTGCCTCCAAACTACAGACCTGTATTCGAATCCTGGTGCTCGTATAAATTTCAAATCATTGGTCTACATCAAGGGTCTCCAAACTACGGCCCGCGGGCCGAAACCGTTAGCTGGCCGGACATCCCCGGTATCCGGCCCGCCAAATATTTGAGGGGGTATCTATACTGCCAACAATTGAGTTTCGAGGCCTATCGCGACCAATACACCGCGACATTGGCTCTGCTACTCGCAACAAGACTACATAACTAGACGTATTGTTGCGCCGCTTGAAATAACAATGCGTTGACACACTCTACCTCTGTTACGTTTTACAGTAATAGTATTGCTAACAATGATTTTGAGATTTCGTTAACTTTGTAGGACGCTTTCGTGAAGAATGTGCAGTGACATACTTTTTTGTCGGTGAAATTCGCCAGAATACAATACGCCAGAATTTCCAACAGGTACGTCCACCAATCAAAATTATGTAATTAAATAAACATCGTAGTTCGTTTCAGTGCTAGCTATTCCCACAACCTTAGATTTTTGCGATTTCATCTTTCCCTTAGCTTTACATTATGGTGATCGTGGAGTGCTAGGGTGCTTTAATCCCACTAGGTAGATCTTGGCCCTTATGACTTCGTGGAGGAGTCAATGTGGCCCGCGGACTAACAAGTTTGGAGACCCTCTGGTCTACATCATCATCAGATATAAAGATTAGATTCCATGTGTCTCAGAAATAGCAGTTATACATATGATTAATTGCAGGAATATTGGCAGGAGTACGATAATAAGTGAAAGAACACTATAGAACGACTATTTCCTAACCTTTCTGACATGATTTTAAGGGCGTAAGAAGCTGGACAAGAGATGTCGCACCTGGTAGCGTGGGAGGTCGCCAACAGGTGGGAAGGCGGCGGTGGCGGCGGCGTTGGCCGTGGCCGCGGCGGAGGCGGCCAGCGAGAGCAGCAGGAGGAAGTTGGCGCCGCGGCTCATGTCTGCAGACAGCGGCGGCGGAGCGCGCGTGGCGCTATATAGCGGCCGGCGCTGCAACTGTGTCACGGCCGAGGCCCGTGTGCGCGCCGCGCCATAGGGGCTTCTCTGACAAACTGCGGCCCTGGGCGCGGGGGAGCGCGATCCGCTCGCAAACTAATGGGCCTGCCCGCGACGAGATGTCGCGCCTTCCTTACGTCACTTCGCCACGTTCACTGGGTTCTTGCACATCGCCCCATTTTGACTACAGGGCTTTGATATTTCTCACCTCTCATTTTGACTTTCGGCCATGATAGCTGGACATTTCATGAACATATGCGATGGAATTGAATAAGTGAAGAAGACGACCTCGGGGAAGATCAGTTTGGATTCCGTAGAAATATGGGAACACGTGAGGCAATACTGACCCTACAACTTATCTTAGAAGAAAGATTAAGGAAAGGCAAACCTACGTTTCTAGCATTTGTAGACTTGGAGAAAGCTTTTGGCAATGTTGACTGAAATACTCTCTTTCAAATTCTGGAAGTGGCAGGAATAAACTACAGGGAGCGAAAGGCTATTTACAATTTGTACAGAAACCAGATGGCAGTTATAAGAGTCGAGGGGCATGAAAGGGAAGCAGTGGTTTGGAAGGGAGTGAGACATGGTTGTAGCCTCTCCCCGATGTTATTCAATATTGAGCAAGCAGTGAAGGAAACAAAAGAAAAATTAGGAGTAGGTATTAAAATCCATGGAGAAGAAATAAAAACTTTGAGGTTCGCCGATCACATTGTAATTCTGTCAGAGACAGCAAAGGAATTGCAAGAGCAGTTGAACGGAATAGACAGTGCCTTGAAGGGAGGATATAAGATGAAAATCAACAAAAGCAAAACGAGGATAATGGAATGTAGTCGAATTAAGTCGGGTGATGCTGAGGGAATTAGATTAGGAAATGAGACACTTAAAGTAGTAAATGAATTTTGCTATTTGGGGAACAAAATAACTGATGATGGTCGAAGTAGAGAGGATATAAAATGTAGACTGACAATGGCAAAGAAAGCGTTTCTGAAGAAGAGAAATTTGTTAACATCGAGTATAGATTTAAGTGTCAGGAAGTTGTTTCTGAAAGTATTTGTATGGAATGTAGCCATGTATGGAAGTGAAACATGGACGATAAATAGTTTGGACAAGAAGAGAATAGAAGCTTTCGAAATGTGGTGCTACAGAAGAATGCTGAAGATTAAATGGGTAGATCACATAACTAATGAGGAGGTATTGAATAGGATTGGGGAGAAGAGAAGTTTGTGGCACAACTTGACAAGAAGAAGGGATCGGTTGGTAGGACATGTTCTGGGGCATCAAGGGATCACCAATTTAGTATTTGAGGGCAGCGTGGAGGGTAAAAATCGTAGAGGGAGACCAAGAGATGAATACACGAAACAGATTCAGAAGGACGTAGGCTGCAGTACGTATTGGTAGGTGAAGCAGCTTGCACAGGATAGAGTAGCATGGAGAGCTACATCAAACCAGTCTCAGGACTGAAGACCACAACAACAACAATGCGATGGAAACTTAGAACTGCACAGCACCAGGTATTGGAAGGCTTAAGTCGGGATTCACAAGGAAAGACAAAAAATCTCTGTATATACACACATCAAAAAATGTTTTGCTTCACCTCCGTTCCGAGAGTTCCGGAACCTGAACAGAAAATTGGAATAGAAATCCACATAAACATCATTTCCGCCCTTTTTATTGCTCATGAAAAGCACACATTGCATGTTGTATCACCATACAGCGAGAACTTCACCGGTAGTGGTCCAGATTGCTGTACACACCGGTACCTCTTATACCCAGTCCGCAGCTCTTGATCTCGCGGTCGCGTTCTCGCTTCCCGAGCACGGGGTCCCGAGTTAGATTCTCGGCGGGGTGAGGGATTCTAACCTGCCTCGAGATGACTCGGTGTTTGTGTTCATTCATGAAAGCGGCGAGATTGGACTGAGGAAAGGTTGGGAATTTGTACGGGCGCTGATATCCCCACAGTTGAGCGACCCACAAATCAAACATCATCATCGCCATCTAAAACCCAGTAGCACGTCCTCTTGCACTGATGCATGCCTGTATTCATCGTGGCATACTATCCAAAAGTTCATCAAGGCACTGTCCCACTCCTCAACGGCGATTCGGCGTAGATCCCTCAGAGTGGGTTGGTGGGTCACATCGTCCATAAACAGCCCTTTTCAATCTCTCTCAGGCATGTTCGACAGGGTTTATGTCGGAGAACATGCTGGCCACTCTAGTCGAGCGCTGTCGTTATCCTGAAGGGAGTCATTGACAAGATGTGCACGATGGGGGCGAAAATTGTCGTCCATGAAGACGAATGCCTCGCCAATATGCTGCCGATATGGTTGCACTGTCGGTCGGAGGATGGAATTCACATGTCGTACAGCCGTTACGGCGCCTTCCATCACCACTAGCGGCGTACGTCGGCTCCACATAATGCCACCCCAAAACATCAGGGAAACTCGACATTACTGAACTCGCTGGACAGTGTGTCTAAGGCGTTCAGCCTGACCAGGTTGCCTCCAAACACGGCTACGACGATTCTATGGTTTAAGGCATATACGACACTCATCGGTGAAGGGAACGTGATGCCAGTCCTGAGTGGTCCATTCGGCATGTTGTTGGCCCCTCTGTACCGCGCTGCGTGGTGTCGTGGTTGCTAAGATGACCTCGCCATGAACGTTGTGAGTGAATCTCCGCATCATACAGCCTCTTGCCACAGTTTGAGTCGTAACACGACGTTCTGTTGCTGCACGAAAAGCATTGTTCAACATGGTGGCGTTGCTGTCAGCGTTCCTTCGAGCCATAATCCGTAGGTAGTGGTCATTCACTGCAGTAGTAGCCCTTGGGCGACCTGAGCGAAGTATGTCATCGACCGTTCCTGTCTCTCTGCATCTTCTCCATGTTCGAACAATATCGCTTTGATTCACTCCCAGACGACTGGACACTTCCCTCGTTGAGAGCCCTTCCTGGCACAATGCGGTCGCGGCCAAACCGCGGTAATGACCGTTTAGGCGTGGTTGAACTACAGACAACACGAGCTGTGTACTTCCTTCCTGGTGGAATGACTGGAGCTGATCGGCTATTGGACCTTCTCCGTCGAATAGGTACTGCTCATGCACGCTTGTTTACATCTTTGGGTGGGTTTAGTGACATCTCTGAACAGTCAAAGGGACTGTGTCTGTGATACAATAATCACAGTCAACGTCTGTCTTCAGGAGTTCTGGGAACCGGGGTGATGCAAAACTTTTTTTGATGTGTGTAAAAGGCAATGTTCCGCCGACTGACTCACTCACTCATTGACTCATCATCGCCGAGCCGAAACCACTCCGGGTAGAAACTTAAAATTTGTAGAGGGTGCTGATCTTATACAAAGACGATGTTGAAATGGAGTCTAAGGGTCAAAGACCGACCACGAGGAAGACAGCCACACCGATGAAATACAGACCTGCAGAACGTCGTTGGAGTCAACTGTCTGAATAACGCTGAGACTTTTCCTAAGCGAGGAAGAAGCAGCCGACGTACCTGAGCACAGTAAGATGTAGATCCGCAACTGTAACAGTGTGTGGCGATAACTGCATGGTGCACCTGAATCATTTTCAACTTCGTGTTCCATTCACAGCTGGTACCGTGAAGAAGATTGCAGCTACCCGTCTGAATAGGCGCGAGTTTATCTAATCGAAGATCCGAAAGGGAAACTGAACTTTGACTGAGAGGGGACTAGTTTGGTTTTAGGAGAAGCAGAGGCATCTGAGAAGAGCTTTCAGCAGTACATTCAATAGATTCCACCTTCCTCGATTTCCGAAAAGCATTCGAGACTGCTAACCAATGTATGAACATATGGAGTACAAACAAGTATTTCAGCGGATATGTCACTCGCTCTGTGAGTGTAAGGGCTCCCATAATTATCGACTAAGTGTCATCCTCCGCCAATGGGATCCTTGGATACGGTATGGAGGGTCATGGGGTCAGCACACTGCTCCCCCAGGCGTTTTTTTCGTGATCTGGAGCCGCTCGTACTCAGTCAATAAGCTCCTCAATTGGCATCACGAGGTTGAGTGCACACTGACCAGTCCTCTCGAGAAGGAAAAGTGAGAGTGAAGGAAATCAAATCCTGGTCCTTCGCATGGCAGTCGGACATACTTATCACTCAGCAACGGAGGTGTTCAAGGTTTAACCATCACTTCAATAAAAGGGACAGTTTGCAGAAATCTCTATCCATTCACCAATGTATTCTGTGGTAGTGAGTTATGCAGACTTCGTCAGCATACTGTAATATTTTTGTGTGAACAGTGATATTTCGCTCTAAATCATGACACGAATCTGAAAGTCGCACGCTGGGGAGAGCCCTGTCCTTTGAATCTGACATAGATTATTGTCTGAGCGACCAGGGTGCTGATGAGATACATCATTCTTGAAGAAATTCCAGATTATGTCAGCTTCTTTTCGATTTAGTTGTTTCTTATGTTGAACAGGGATTTTTTTATGCAGCGGCGAATTTTTAACAAATGTAGCAAAGCCATCTTTTCCATCGAAATAGTCATTCCTTAATATGACATAATTTTTAAAGCAAACCTTCTGCTGCCACTTGGACCATATTTAGCACAACAGGCCTATATCAGACTGAATATTTACCTTCACAATCTTCCTCTGATGAAGGTAACTGACTTTGCATTCTGCTGCAATACTTTTATAAGTTTCATGATTTAGGCTGGAAGGGAATTAATGACGCCTGTTGTGTAGCAAGTTTCCGGACTGACAAGGGGAGGCCGCCAATTGTGAAATTCAGATTCGATTCATACTGCGCATAATATAAGCTCATGGCCAGAGGTGTAATGTGGCAAAGCACCAAGATGCACTTCTCAGCCGTTGTCGAGAAAATCGACAGTTAAAAGTAACCGTTGCGGTGAAATACTCTCTACGATTGATAACTTTCTACAGCGTCGTGGCGCAGCGGTAAGCGCTCGGGTTTGTAAGCCGAAGGTCACCGGATCGAATCTCGCGCCATGCAATTTTTTTATTATTAGTTTTTGTTATTCATATATATATATATATATATATATATATATATATATACATATATATATATAAACTATTAATGAATTGCTTATGCATCTTGGTGAAAGCGGATCGCTCTCCAATTGTACCGCCTCCATTTCTCCGTTTGTTTAACAGGGTGTACCAAAGCTCTCGCGTCCGCACTGATTATATATATAATTCCCGGGAATCAGTTGCAACAGTTATGCATATAATAAGTTGCTGAAAGTCGTTTGTCGTGGAAAAACTGGCTACTTCGAACATCATTATGTTTTTCGCAAACAAAGTTGTATTTCACAAATGTTATTAATTGTCTTCATAATGTTAACCACGTATAGTTAACGAAGACGTAGAAACGATATTCCCAAACGAATACGTATAGCGTAAGTCAAACGTTCGAATTAGAATAGAGACCCCACGAACACAAATTTGCTGTGGCAGGTATGAAATATAAACTCCGTTACCTGCTCGTTACACTTGAAGGACAGATGTTGAATGGGCCGAAACGAGCCGCCGCATAACAGCGTAGTTGCCTGCTAACTTCGAAAGAAGGTAGATGCGGTCCCTAGCGCAACTTATAACATCGTCGAAAATCAGTGCGGACGTGAGAGCTTTGGTACACCCTGTTAAACAAACGGAAAAATGGAGGCGGTGCAATTGGAGAGCGATCCGCCTTCACCAACATGCATAAGCAATACATTAATGTTTGAATTACAAAAAACTAATAATAAAAAAAAATTGCAGGGGGCGAGATTCGATCCGGCGACCTTCGGATTACAAACCCGAATGCTTACCGCTGCGCCACGACGCTGTAGAAGATTGTCAATCGTAGAGAGTATTTCACCACAACGGTTACTTTTAACTATCGATTTTCTCGACAACGGCTGAGAAGTGCATCTTGGTGCTTTGCCACATTACACCTCTGGCCATGAGCTTTTATTATGCGCAGTTTGAATCGAATCTGAATTTCACAATTGGCGGCCTCCCCTTGTGAGCCAACTCATGTACACATGACAGAAAAAGTGGGCCACTGCTGAATGCAACCAACATAACAGAGCTGTGTTGCAGGTCCTGTAAAGTCCGAAACCCTGTGGGATACAGTCAAAAATGGTTCAAATGGCTCTGAGCACTATGGGACTTAACTTCTGAGGTCGTCAGTCCCCTAGAACTTGCCCGAAGCAGGATTCGAACCTGCGACTGTAGCGGTCGCGCGGTTCTAGACTGTAGCGCCTAGAACCGCTTGGCCACTCCGGCCGGTGGGATAAAGTCGTTCGTCTATACACAATGGTTACCACAAGAGGCCACAAGAGAATACTACTCATAATGGTACTCAGTCTACATCTTCATCTACATCTACATCTGCATCTACGTGGATACTCTGCAAATCACATTTAAGTGCCTTGCAGAGGGTTCATCGAACCACCTTCACAATTCACTATTATTCCAATCTCATATAACGCGCGGAAAGAACGAACACCTATATCTTTCCGTACGAGCTCTGATATCCCTCATTTTTTCGTGGTGAACGTTTCTCCCTATGTAGGTCAGTGTCAAAAAAATGTTTTCGCATTCTGAGGAGAAAGTTGGTGATTGGAATTTCGTGAGAAGATTCCGTAGCAACGAAAACGCCTTTCTTTTAATGATGTCCAGTCCAAATCATGTATTATTTCAGTGACACTCTCTCCCATATTTCGCGATAATACAAAACGTGCTGCCCCTCTTTGAACTTTTTCGACGTACTCTGTCAATTCTATGTGGTAAGGATGCCACACCGTGCAGCAGTATTCTAAAAGAGGACGGACAAGCGTAGTGTGGGCAGTCTCCTTAGTAGATCTGTTACATTTTCTAAGTGTCCTGCCAATAAAACGCAGTCTTTGGTTAGCCTTCCCCACAACATTTTCTATGTGTTCCTTACAATTTAAGTTGTTCGTAATTGTAATATCTAGGTATTTAATTGAATTTACGGCTATTAGATTAGACTGATTTATCATGTAACCGAAGTTAACGAATTCCTTTTAGCACTCATGTGGATGACCTCACACTTTCGTTATTTAGGGTCAACTGCCAATTTTCGCACCATTCAGAAATCCTCTCCAAATCGTTTTGCAATTTGTTTTGATCTTCTGATTACTTTATTAGTCGATAAACAACAGCGTCATCTGCAAACAACCTAAGACGGTTGCTCAAATTGTCTCCCAGATCGTTTATATAGATAAGGAACAGCAAAGGACCTACAACATTACCATGGTGAACGCCAGAAATCATCTCTGTTTTACTCGATGACTTTCCGTCAATTACTACGAACTTTGACCTCTCTGACAGGAAATCACAAATCCAGTCACGTAACTGAGAAGATATTCCATAAGCACGCAATTTCACTACAAGCCGCTTGTATGGTACAGTGTCAAAATCCATCCGGAAATCCAGAAATACGGAATCGATCTGAAATCCCTTGTCAATAGCACTCAACACTTCATGTGAATAAAGAGCTAGTTGTGTTTCACAAGAATGATTTTTCTAAACCCATGTTGACTGTGTGTCAATAGACAGTTTTTTTCGAGGTAATTCATAATGTTTGAACACAATATATATTCCAAAATCCTGCTAAATATCGACGTTAACGGTATGGGCCTGTAATTTAGTGGATTACTCTTACTACCTTTCTTGAATATTGGTGTGACTTGTGCAACTTTCCAGTCTTTGGGTACGGACCTTTCGCCGAGCGAACAGTTGTATATGATTGTTAAGTATGGAGCTAATGCATCAGCATACTCCGAAAGGAACCTAATTGGTATACGGTCTGGACCAGAAGACTTGTTTTTGTTAAGTGATTTAAGTTGCTTCACTACTCCGAGATATTTACTTCTACGTTACTCATGTTGGCAGCTGTTCTCGATTCGAATTCTTGAATATTTACTTTGTTTTCTTTTGTGAAGGCATTTCGGAAGGCTGTGTTTTGTACCTCTGCTTTGGCAGCACTGTCTTCCATAGTATCTCCATTGCTATCGCGCAGAGAAGGCATTGATTGTTTCTTGCCGCTAACATACTTCACATACGACCAGAATCTCTTTGGATTTTCCGCCAGGTTTCGAGACAAAGTTTCGTTGTGGAAACTGTTATAAGCATCTCGCATTGAAATCAACTCTAAATTTCGAGCTTCTGTAAAAGACGCCAATCTTGGGGATTTTACGTCTGTTTAAATTTGGCATGTTTGTTTCGTTGTTTCTGCAACAGCGTTCTAATCTGTTTTGTGCACCAAGGAGGATCAGCTCCATCGTTTGTTAACTTATTTGGTTCAGTTGCTGCCAATACTACTTCTTTGAATTCAAGCCACATCTGGTCTAAACTTATATTATTAATTTTGGATGAGTGGAGATTGTCTCTCAGGAAGGCGTCAAGTGAATTTTTATCTGCTTTTTTGAATAGGTATATTTTTCGCTTATTTTTGGAGGGTTTGGGGATTACAATATAACGCGCCTAACGTTGGAGCTCCCAACTACCAATAATCCCACCCTCTGTGATTGCCCGGTTCTTGCAGGCTGAGTGGTTTGCTCTGAAACAGAACATGCGACAGCATTTGGCTCAGAGACAATGTCAGCCACAGACAGCACCTGGAACCTGTTTGTCAGACAAACCCGGGGGGCCTTACGTGCGGCCGCCTGGGAAGTATTTCGCCGCCTGCTTCGCACCGGGGCGACCTCCCACTCTTCCACAGGTGAGGGGTCAACCTCAGTGCGAGCAGTAACTGGATTGGCCACCGGTGAGGACCAATCGTAGTTCTCGGACGTACTGGACGTACGTTGGATCTCCTGAGTAGGAACTTGTAGTATGTCACAAAATCGGTCTACTTTCGACGCAAACGAAAACGCGAGAACTGTGGATATTAGATATTAAATTTACACACAGAAACTCGAGAAACTAAACTATTAAAGCACACAGATGATATAATAAAATTCGCTCCTGGTTAGGAAATCATAAATGTCACAAAAGCCGTTACTTCCCTGTTGCTGCGTCTGTCTCGGTCGGCTACGACTGCCAGAAGTAAACCAATACCGCAATACAATAAATATTAAAACACACATTATTAGAGATGAGACAGCCCCTAACGCATGTAAATTAAAATTCATTACAGTAAGTGACACTGCAGAAGTCTTATCACACTCATCAAATGACATGTCAAGTTGTCCATGAGCCGTTAACAAAACAAAGCTAGTGTGTGTGTGATTGAGACTCAAATAGGCCTAAAGAGGCGTAAAATATCGAAATGCTCACCAGTATCAGTTTACATGGCCAAATGTCCGAACCTGGAAATAAATGACGATACATTTAACACTGCACTGGGAACCCCATAAAGCTTACATTGCCACCGAGAAGTAACCACGAAAGATATGTAATAAATTGCAACATACATGATGAAAAGTTATGGTGATGGATAGGGAGTAGAACCCAGTACCTATATGAATTGTTAGTTATGCACAATCATATGTCAGATATTAAATATGTTCACCGATAGTGTGATACTGGAACCTGAAACGACGACAGAAATGATTTTTGCCTGGCAGGATTCGAACCCGGCATCTTCTGCTATTGTTTTATAACTACGAATAGACATGAAATGTTTATTGTTTCTTCACCAGTAGCGATATGTGCACATATTCGGCAAGATGTAAGGCAACGAACAGTTCTGGACTACTTGGGACTCCAACCTACGCATCTCGTCATTGTTGAGCCCGACGAAGAGATGTCAGCTTTCAAATTCTTTTTCACTAGTAGTAATCAGGACTGCGTCGTTCATAGAGACCTGGAGGAGTTTGGCATCGTAAGGAAACAACGAAATGATGGGACAGTATCATCTCGAAAGGTTCAAATCCAGAGAAAAATTGGACTCGGAAATGTTTAATGTTGATCTGGAACCATAGCACAGTTCCGCGTTCTTTTCTTGGCGTTACTGGAGGTGAAGAGAGCATGCTTGTGGCTGTTAAAAACTGGAACCCACACCTGAACCATTACAGGTTAGCCTCAGTCCAACCAGCTATCGAATTTTGCATGTGTTAGCATCACGTTTTTGTCATAATGAGGTAAGGAGCGTACGGTACAAGAAGTGTTGACTTCCACTTGAGCTGTTGTTGTGAATAACCTGTTCGTGGTCTAGTAGTCAACGCCATGCAGTGCGAATACAAAGCCGTGATATCAAACCCATTCTTTTCCTCAATTTTTTAAGCTATATTCCGTCTGTCTGCTAAGAGTATCGGTCTGACAGAAGGTCAGAGACATTTCGTTCATTTTTTAACCAGCAGCAATAAAAAGAATCTTTGTTTGTGAAAGGAATCGCGGGTGTCTATCATGATAAGACCAATTACAGCGCCATCAGTCAGTGGCCAATTGATACAGACCGACGGCCACCCAAGTGATCGCGATGGTTGGAGCATGGAGCCTTTGATCTCCGTCGGACTTTTCTGTGCTCCTATTAGAAAGTATAACATTACTTCAAATGGTTTAAATGGCTCTAAGCACTATGGGACAACATCGGAGATCATCAGACCCCTAGACTTAGAACTACTTAGACCTACCTAACCAAAAGACATCAAACACATCCATGCCCGAGGCAGGATTCGAACGTACGACCGTAGCAGCAGCGCGGTTCCGGACTGAAGCACCTAGAACCGCTCGGCCACAACGACCGGCTAATTTTACTTGTGATATAATACTATGTTTCAGCATGGTCTGTCGCGATTTTGTGTGGCATGATGCTATAAGTGTGTTTAACTACGGTCTTATTTTGTTCACGTTTGCAGTATTGCTCGTGCTATGACAACTCGAATATTTCTCATTTCTGGCGTTATGAGGAGCGTGTTTATACATTAGAAAACGGAGTCTGAAACAGAGTAAAGTCTAACATCTGGGGCACTGTGTTATGTTTGTGTTTAGTAAAAGGGAGAGAGCAGTGGAGGCATTTCGAAGCACCTGTGCCCTTTATGGAGTGAGCGCTATCGAAAAAGTCAAATTGTATCATTTCAAGTACGATCGTTTTGAAATATATTAATCACCACATTCAGGAAGACAAACAGGTGTTGATGGAGAACGTTTCTGGGATTTATTACTACGGTCAATGACAGTGTCTGCAATAACTGGCAAGTGTGACGACCAATTAGTTTTTGTGCAACACTTATCTTCAGTAGTCATGCTAAGGTTAGAAGAAAGGAAGGAGGATTACGGTACAACATCTTGTCGAAAACGAAATTAATCGTGAAGCAGAAACTCGAACTGGGAAGGAAGTCGTCTGTGCCCTTTCAAAGGACTGACCATGGCACTTGCTAAATCAGTGCGGCCTGATGGTGATTTGAAGTACTGTTTGGTAACTTCATAAGGAGAAAATAGGGGTAAGCCATACCAAATATTATCTTAAACGATGGCGTACATACGTCCACAAAATGTATTTTTATTTATATACATCTTGTGGCACAAAGAAGGTGTTCTGTGTTACAAACTGCTTCACAGTAATGTGTCCTTCGCAGATGACATTTGTTGCCAAGAAATGAGATCCCTTGCAGTCGCAGAGTAATAAATACGACCTGGAAGACAGCACCAAGGAGCTTGGTTGGCTAACACGCATATTGTACGTCTTCTAATCTGGCACCCACATGTTTTTACCTTTCTTTGCCTCTTATGGATCAACCCCCAAGAAAGTTAGTTGTTTATTTCTTTTATGTGTTTTTTTTTGGCGATTGCACTGAAAACGTGGCTTAACTTACAAGGGAACCTCCCCATCGCACCCCCCTCAGATTTGGTTATAAGTTGGCACAGTGGATAGGCCTTGAAAAACTGAACACAGATCAATCGAGAAAACAGGAAGAAGTTGTGTGGAACTATGAAAAAAATAAGCAAAATATACATACTGAGTAGTCCATGGCAAGATAGGCAACTTCAACGAGAGTGTGAGCTGAGGAGCGCCGTGGTCCCGTGGTTAGCGTGAGCAGCTGCGGAACGAGAGGTCCTTGGTTCAAGTCTTCCCTCGAGTGAAAAGTTAAATTTTTTATTTTCAGACAATTATTATCTGACAAACTCTTATGTCTTCATCACATTTTTGGGAGTGATTATCACATACACAAGAAAACCTAAATCAGGCAAGGTAGAAGAATCTTTTTACCCGTTCGCTAAGTGTACAAGTTAGGTGGGTCGACAACATATTTCTGTCATCTGACGCACATGCCGTCACCAGTGTCGTATAGAATATATCAGACGTGTTTACCTATGGAGGAATCGGTTGACCTATGACCTTGCTATCAAATGTTTTCGGTTCCCACTGGAGAGGCACGTCCTTTCGTCAACTAATCGCAGGTTTTGCGGTGCGGTCGCAAAACACAGACAGTAAACTTATTACAGTGAACAGAGACGTCAATGAACGAACGGACAGATCATAACTTTGCGAAAATAAAAAAAAGTAAACTTTTCGCTCGAGGGAAGACTTGAACCAAGCACCTCTCGTTCCGCAGCTGCTCACGCTAACCACAGGACCACGGCGCTTCTGTGTTGATAAGTTCCTTGATGTTGCCTATGTAGCACATAGACTACTCAGTTTGTATATTTTGCTTATTTTTTCCTTAGTTCCACACAACTTCTTCCTGTTTTCTCGATTGATCTGTGTTCAGTTTTTCAAGGCCTATCCACTGTGCCAACTTATAACTAAATCTGAGGGCCGTGCGATGGGGAGGTTCCCTTGTTAGAATCATCAAGTCGCTACAAGTGTGGGATCGAGAAACTACCTGCACATCATCAGACGGTTTTCGATAAAGATGTGGAATATATTGTTGACAATTTCTGACAATTTTTATGATATTTGTATCTATTTTGTTCAATAACCTAACAGGAAACGCTATTAATATGCACTACACAACTGATGTCTCAACATAATAACATACAACGAATGGCTACGTTAATTAAACGTGAAGTCTTTTGTCATACTCGAGTAGCTTTACCGCACTACAACATAAATACGACACTGTGGTTGTGAGATAGTTGCTGAATGAAACACAGTTCACAGAGTATTCAGTGATACGATGTCATGAACAGATTTGTGTATTTTCAGTAGCAGTTCCTCAGTATTTTATGTTTCTTACCTCTAGGTCTACTGGCTGCTGAACGTAGCAAGACATCTTATGATGAACAAATTTCTAAAGATGTATTTCTGAGTTTGACATGGCTGTTTGTAGCTCTGTCACAGAGGAAGTAAAATGTTACTCTCGTGCCAGTTTGGAACTGAGAACTACTGACTCTTACTCTTTACAGTGCGTCAACATTTTCGTGGAGCAAGCGGCCAGCTCCAGCGTTCACCGCCTCCTCATTGCCCTTGAGCTGGCTGATACAGGTAATTCACAATGCAGGCAACGACATTAGTTGTAGTTTCTGCGCAAAAGTAATCTGCCCTGTCTGTTAACAAATATTTGATAAGTTGATGACACACCAGAGTGGGATTCATTCAGAATCTTTGATTGGTATACCACAAATATATTAAGTGAATCTTGTAAAATATTTCTCTGTCACTCCAGGAAGTAACAAGACTATCACAGCGTCACCAGACATGTTCAACGAGGGTCTCATGACGACATCATAAGTAGGCTAACAATTTAGGAGTGCATCTTCAGCTTAACTACTTTTCCTACGACGTCATGAGGAATATTCTAGTATTTAAGGTGAGGGAGAAGAATGGAAAGTAGCACAGACCACAGAAATACATTAGAAAGAAAATAAACGAATCCATTGCGTTACAGGTCCATTTCATCGACATTGCCATGTAGCAGGACGTGTGAACAAATACTTTGTTCCCAAGCTATGAAATACCACGAAATATATTACCTATTGACATCAGACCAGCATGGATTTGGGAAGGATCACTCTTTTGAGACAAGGCTGGAACTTTATTCGCAAGGCGTACTGCGTACAGCTGTTCTCAAATTGATTTCGTCTTTATAGAGTTCAAAAAAGGCTTTTGTCATCATCCTCATAAACGGTGTCCAACCACATTGCTTTCCTATGGACTATCGTCTCAGTTGTGCGACAGGATTCGTGGTTTCCTGTCTGAAAGGTCACTGGACGCAGTAACTGACGGGATGTCACCCAGTAAAACCGAAGTGATGAATGTGATTCCGTAAACTGATGTACACATTCTGCTATTTCTAATGTTTATAAACTATTTAGCAGACAATCTGAACATTTCTCTTAGGTATGTACGAGGTAATGCTGCTGCCTAATAAACTATTCAACAGAATTGCAAAATAATGTTGAAAACATATCTTCACAGTGACAATTGACCCTAAACAATAAGGTGAGGGTATCCACATGAATACCAAAACAATTCCTTTAAAGTTCGCTTACACGATAAATCAGTGACATTTAAAGGTTATCGATTCAACTAAATGTTTAGTAGCTACTATCACGAACAACTTAAACTGGAACCGTCATGTGGAAAATGTTGTGGGGAAGGAAACCCAAAGATCTCATTTCATTGGTAGGATATGTAGCAGATGCAATAAATCAATTACAGTGACCACCTACAACACACTTGTTCGTCCTCTTTATTAGTATCCCTGGCCGTTTGGGATCCCTACAAAGTAGGAATGACGGAAGACATCGAAAAAGTTCAAAGAAGGGGAGCTCGTTTTGTACTATCACGAAGTAGGGGAGATTGTGTCACGCATATGGTAAACGAGTTGGGATGGAAATCATTGAAACGTGGCGTTTTACACTGCTGCGAGGCGCTTTCACTAAATTCCGATCTCCAACCTTCTCTGCTGAATGCCACGATATTTTGTTTACCTCTATGTACGTAGGAAAAAAATGGTTCAAATAGCTCTGAGAACTATGGGACTTAACATCTGAGGTCATCAGTCCCCTAGAACTTAGAACTACTTAAACCTAACTAACATAAGGACATCACACACATCCATGCCCGAGGCAGGATTCGAACCTGCGACCATAGCGGTCGCGCAGTTCCGGACTGAAGCGTCTAGAACCGCTCGGCCACCGCGGCCGGCTATGTACTTAAGAGACATTACCATTGCCATTGTGATAAGAGACATCAGTGCTTGCACGGTGAGGTTTAGTTGTTCATTACTTCCACGCGCTTTTTGAGAGTGAAACGGTAGATAAATAATGTGACAGTGGTTCAAAATAAACCCCTGCTAGGCTCTTAATTGTGAACTGCAGAGTGCTCATATAGATGTGGATGCAGATGTCTATCGACGGATAGCAAGAAGGGCGAAGGGCTCTAGGAACGGATAGGAGTGCAGAAGTGCAAAATAAAAGAGTGAAAAGCTTGCAAAGCATTCCTTACTTAGATGTGTGCCACAGTTAGTTTTATCTTAGGACAGAGAGAAAAGGAAGAAATGTCTTCAGAACGAAGACTGGATTATAAGTAAGGGAATACAAAACAATACGTTTTCATAGGTTTTGAGAGAAATGATAGAGGACAGTAGGGAAAGCAGAAATTAAACAAGAACGTATAGTTCCAAATCAACACTAAACATGTCCATTCACTACTGACTGGAACAGAGTTGGATTAGTTTTGGCTGACAGAGGCGGAAGTCATTTCTTGCAAAACTCAGTGTCTATCAAGTTTTCTTACACTAGTAATGTTATTTTAGTTCACGAACCAATCGTCATGTAAGGTCACATTACTTTCATTTCTTATTTAAGTGATCTAGAGTTTTTGAAAATATTGGCACTGGTCTGGGATTCGAGCTCCGATTCCAATTTTTGTCTGGATTTAAACCCTTCGAGATGATACTGTCCCTTCATTTCGTTCTTTCCTCACGATGCGAAACCCCTCCAGGTCTCTACGAATGACGCGAGCGTAGCTATTAATGTGACTCCTCTTCGTGGGGAGTCACCAACGATGATACGCGTGGGTTGGAGTCCCAGGCAGCACCTCTAGCCGAATATGTGCACATCTCACTACTGGTAAAGAAACAATAAATATTTATATCTATTCGTAGTTGTAAGAAAATACCGAAAGGTGCTGGGTTCGAAGCCCTTCCAGGTAAAAATTATTTGTATTATCGTTTGAGGTTCCAATAGCACACTACTGGTGAACATATTTAAGGGGCTCCGGAATGCCCTATACTTGCAATGTTAAAATAACGCTTATAAATTACATCTTTCCTCACAAAGTATTTGAGGTAGGAAGTTGAACTTTTTACAGATTATTTATTGGAATATGGGCTACAACTTAACACAGGGATTTTACAAAATTTTAGTTCAGTTATTAAAGATGATTTTTTTCAATTGTAATGAAAATTCACAACATTTTTTTGCAATTTTTTATTTATATATTCAAAAATATACAGTTTTTTGGAAAAAGGCTGTGTTAAATTATGCAGAAGGTACTGTGTAACATTTACTGAAAGTTTGAAACAAATATGTTTGGAAGATCCTTAGAAAACATGTAATTAGTATGAGAAAATAAAAGTTTTGGGAATCGAGCGACAAAGATTGGATTAACTTTTTAGTGCATTCCAGGTCCATAGGATGGATTATCTTCATCCTCTGCAAACTCCTCCTCCAGCTTGCTCTTGTTCCTCCTCCTGTTTACTCTTGCTTGTATTTCTAGACTCTTTACAGCCTTGTCTGCAGCCCGAAGGCGTTCCTTGTCTAAAGCAAGCATCGCTCGTTGTTGTGTTCGTAGATTTTGCTACCATTTTCTTCAGTTGCAGTTACTGCAACACTGTTCCAAAAGGTGGTCATGTATGAACACTTATCACATTTCAGTTGTATTTCACTAGCAAGTCCTACGTGCTTTATTATGGAGAGTTCCAGACCAACTTCACTACAATGAATACATCTTACACAGTTTGAAAAAATTCCTTTGAGAACCGACATATCAAATATTTCATTCTCATCCGATTCGCCCATAAAACATTCACAGTTTTCACTCATTGAACCAAGCTTCTTCTGTGAAGTATTTTCTTTCCCACTTTGACTGCTATGGGCAGGTGTACTTGAGAGGTTAAGTTTACTCACTTGGTTATCGTCTTTATTGTTGACAGTAATAACACATACCTTTGGCTTTCCAACATTTCTCCTTTTCTTAAAAACCTTCAGAGGATTTCTAATAACTTTACATTTACTCATTATTATACTTCAACAAAACAGAGACTCAAGAAACAGAATTAATTACGAATATTTTCGAGATAACGACAGAGTAAATAAACATGAAACAATCGACAATCACATCAGCGATATATTTTGAACCATCACAGGTTAGCCACAACACATACTTTATCTCACATCACTAAAATGTACCTGGTGAACACGGACGTTAATAATAACACCATTTGACAGCAGTTTAACAGCGCCACAGTGGGTCACGCCCATGTAGAACACATTTCAAAAAAAATTTAAAAATAGTTGTAGTCTTCGGAATTGAATAAATTATATATCTATTAAAAGGTAATAGTCTGCAGATTCAGAAAACGCAAAAAAGTAAAAATTGAACTTTTCATGATTTTGAGCCTTTCCGGAGCCCCTTAACATCTATTAAGTGATTGTGCTTTATTGATAATTCATATAGGTAATGGGTTCTACTCCCTTTCCATCACCACACCTTTACTTGTACTTACATTTTATTACATACCTTGCGTGGTTACTTCTCAGGGGCAATATAAGGTTCATGGGGTTTGCGGTGCGGTGCTAAATGTATCGTCATTTGTTTCCAGGTTCGAGCATTCTGCCTTGTAAACTGATACTGGTGAATACTTCGATATTTTACGTCTTTTTTTGCCCATTCGAGTCTCGATCAGACACAAAAGCTTTGGTTGGTCAACAGTGGGCTCAAATTCGGATCACGAACAACAACTCGTCATGTCATTTAATGAGTATGGTTGGTTGTTGGTATGTTTAAGGGGGACTAAAATTTAATGAGTATGATAGGACTTCTGCAGTGTCATTTACAAGCGTTTACAAGCATTAAGGACTGTCTCACCTCTGATAATGGGTTTTCTAATATTTGTGGTATGACTGTATTGGTCTACATATGGAGTGACTGCCATAACGAGTAGTGTTCTCTAGTAATCTCTTGTGGCACCCATTGTGTATAGTCAAACGACCTTACTGAAGAGGGTTTAGAGAACCCGCGACACAGGTGCGCTATGTTGGTTGCATACAGTCAGATGTATCCTACACATTGACATTCCGAAATTGGCCGCTTTTTCTGCTGTCGAGTGTACGATACGATGTTTGCCTACTTCCGCCGGGCGCCGGGAACGTCGATGAGCGATGTTTCTCTGCAGAGGGGCATCCACATACTGAGTTCTGTCTCTATTTCCGCCCTGTTCACCCTGTATTGTTTTGGCAGGCAGCGGTTGGAAGAACAGTGTGTTTTGGAAATCTAGAGCGCTGTGATATGTTCCGGCAGTATCTATCGGGATCGATAAGAAGTGTTGTTTTCCCCGACGACGGGTGTATAGCTTGGCAAACGGGGAACGCTCAGCACATCTCTCAAGTAAATGTAAATAAACACACCTTGTTCTTGAGCTCTTCGCCTTCTATATTAATCAGTCCCGATTATCAGTAATGTGAAATCCACCACAGTGATCACAAACGGAAATTATTGAAGTGCAGGACTCAATGGAATAAGGCCCACTATATTTGATACAGCTTATCTAAGGACGACATCGTTTGCTGATGTGCCTGTACCAAAGACAATTGAAGCACTGCCTGACAGTTGCACATGGGTATCTACAGGACATCTAGTTCCAAGAACAGATATAGTGTCTGGCAAAGTTTGAGGGTCGAAGGTTAACAAGTAGCTGCAGTTTGGCAATTTGTTCTTTGCCATTCCATACACATTTCTTAGAAAAACTCCTAACATCTATAATAGAGAACGGATTATGCGATTTCCAAAATCTGTACTTCTTCATGTTCTGTATAGACTTTTCTTGTTACTCCCTATTTGTGGGCAACGAAAGAAGGAATGTAAGCTTCTATATTCTTAGATATTAATACTTCGCTGTTCACTAGTAAACTGGCATTTTCCAGAGTTTTTGATTCAGCCTTCACTTTGGTTTGAGTTTTGATAAGGGAAGATGAAAGATTTTACCTAGCATAGTATGCTGAAGGCCTATGTTTTTGTTCGTACTTTCCATATAAACTACATACGGACCACTCTCTACCTGTACGTTTGTAGAAGTTAGTAGATCACTGAGTAATTAGTTTCCACGGAGAATTGTTTATAACATTTAGTTGGTTTGGGTCGAATTTAGGGGAGGGGAAGGGAGATCAATTGCGTTTGAAACATCAGGAGCAGGCGATACTTCGTTAGATTCTGCAATGAAGGTTTTTTAATTCCTTAATTCCAGACTAATATTCACTTTGCCTCTTATTTCTCGTGGTGGGGAACCTAGAGGGTTGCTTCTTCTCTTCAAGGAGTATTCTAGCATCACCTCTAACGACAGCTAACGAGTGACTGGTAACGTCAATCGTGCAGTTCATTGTAGCTCCTGGAAACAGTATAGAATGATTGAAGGGAACTGTATCTTGATGTAGCCACTGGGCAGCCGGTTGTTGTCGATGTTGACCAACAGGGGCGTCGAAATCATCACCCCTTTCGCCACATATCATACCATACCTGTCGGGGTTTGTTTTCATCATGAGGAGATTCAGATGATATAGTTTGTTACTGAAAACCATACCAGTCGTGAAGCCAGAATTCACACACTAGAAGGAAAACTCAGGCGTCACACGGAAGAGTGACCTAAGAGCATATCAAAACACTGTCGCGTCAACGAGCGTATTACTGCCGCGGAATAAGAATGCAAATAAGGAGGACAAGAAAACTCCCTCCGTTTGTTGCTAGAATAACCGATCGCACAGAAAAGAATTCTTCAGAAAAATGATATAAGGCCTGCATTTTTCACTTAACCCCAAACCTACAACCGGCATCATTGATCGCTTCCTCGTCGTGTCAGGCTATGATGTGATGTGCGGTCGTGGCAAAGTATAGAAGCTATAGACGAAACTGGGAGGACAATGAAAGGACACGAACGCCACACACTTTTAAGACAGTGTAAAACAGTTGTTAGCGGAACAGCAAGAAGAATGTGATATTTATAATGGATCAAATCAGAAGAAGAATGTGACCAAGCTATAGATTTTAATAACATAGGAATGCTAGCCAAAGAAAGTAATATTTACAGGAAGGACGTCCGGGAAGAGTTGGAATCTCGATGAATGGTCGAAATTTCAATAGAGATAACGGCTACAGGCTTTCTGCTTTGTGGCCACCAGCCATAAAGGAAGAAAATACAGTCATTGCCTACAAGGGGCATAAACAACAATAAAGAAGTCGCCTCAATGGTGTGATAACTAATATTTAGACTGAATTCGCCATCCCCATCAGTTGCCAGTATTTACTCACTGACGGCGACCCACCAATTGCTGACTGTAGAATTTTACTCAGTAACTTCGCTTCTTTGAAAAAATGCGGAAAGACAGCCTTTCATAAGTTTTCCGACAGAATTCACTCACCTGAGGACGCGAGGACAATCCTTAAGAAAATTACAGCAGAGGGATTGAAATGTCGAGTATTTCAAAATTTTGTTGACACAACACGAAAGATTTTTACCTTCAAACATACACTGTATTCGTAGATTTGAAGAACGTTTTGGATAATGTGGAATTGTATAAGAAACTTTTTATTTTTAATTACTCGTAGAGTGGTATCAGCTACGGGAATACAAACGTAACACATTCTTTTCATTCGAAGCAGACCGGAGTAGTCAACACTGAAGGGATGATATTAGAGGCCAAAATCAGGAGAGGTTAATACGGGGTTAAAGAGGCAATGAGGAAAGCAAACGACTATTTCGTTGCGGAAGTGGTTTGTCACGGACTTAAAATCAGCTTGAAACGATACACTGACAACATAACAGTAACAGCCGAAAGTAAACATGAACTAAGTCGGTTGCTTAGTGAAATGAAGTACTACCTGGTCTCCATAATAAATTAAAAAACAAAGTAAGTTAAAAAACAAAAAGGAAACGAAAGTAATTGATGGAATGACAGACAGACATTTTACATAGTTAAAGTTAAATCTATAGATGAGGTTCTTGAGAGGTGAACGAATTTCGATGTGTTTTCAAGCAAGAGACTGTCGAAGATCAGACAGTGTCGCACCCCGGACACGTTACTATCGTAATCACTTGAATACGCGTCCGCCCCTGGTAGCTGTGTGGTCAGCGCGACAGAATGTCATACCTAACGGCCCGGGTTCGATTCCCGGCTAGGTCGGAGATTTTCTCCGCTCAGGGACTGGGTGTTGTGTTGACCTTATCGTCATCATTTCATCCCCATCGACACGTAAGTCGCCGAAGTGGCGTCAACTCGAAAGATTTGCACCTCGCGGACGGTCTATCCGACTGGAGGCCCTAGCCACACGGCATTTCCATTTACTTGAATACGCAGAGGGTTTTACCTGCCTTGGTTCCCAGCGTAGTGGACGAACTTTGATAAGTGTTACTGTTAACATCAGTGACATGAAGGCAGGCGGTTCGTACCTTGCTGTGTGGTATTAAGCGAAGGTGAAAGGGAAAAACACAAATACCCAGGCGTGGGAGTACGGCAAGGTGGACGTAGTGGTGGACGATGAAAATACTACACGTATCCGAAAGGACAAACTGAGAGTAATCCAAAACGTGAATGCGAAGAATTATCAACAAAGTATAAACAAAGCCACAACAGCAAACTAAGAGGAAAACAAAGAGCAAGCGTGTAACTGGATTCAAAAATAATGTCGTCGATCAGAAAGTTTCAGAAACATCAACGCAATTGTCCGAGCGAAGCGCACCATTTTCTTCCCAGCTTGCACCGCCAGAGGTTCTCGCCAGCAGACTATGGCCATGTGAAATCAAACAACTTTGGTGCGTCCATCGCGATCCCGATCCCTATGTCCGAGTCCGGCGAAGATATTAAAATATGTGTGTACAATACATAATATTTATTGAATATAATTTCAAATCAAGCTGGGGAGGCGTCTAGCTTTTACCATCTATTCTAATCATCGGAGAGAAACGCACTGCCGGCCGCTGTGGCCGAGCGGTTCTAGGCGCTTCAATCCGGAACCGCGCTGCTGCTGCGGTCGTAGGTTCGAATCCTGCCTAGGGCATGGGTGTTTGTGATGTCCTTAGGTTAGTAAAGTTTAAGTAGTTCTAAGTCTAGGGGACTGATGACCTCCGATGTAAAGTCCCATAGTGTCTGGAGCCATATGAATTTGAGAAACGCACTGAGCTACAGTTTGTTCCAGTTACCATATTAAATAAGACAGGACTCACTGTTATCAGCAAAAAACCCTGTAGCACTTGGCATAAAACTCAATCAGGGTGTCACCAGCATACCTCTATGTCTCGCCGCTTCTGTTGATGCGAGCCGGTGGACGACAGTTTCCTGCAACTGTTTTGGATATGTACAGAATAGAATGATATCTGTACAAGTTTCATAAATTGCCTCAGTTCATAGGATAGCTTCTACTTCCATAAGAGGAAGTATGATGTAGTTTTACTTCACTTCAGTTTAGCACATCACGTCAGTCATTCCTATCGGAATGATACGGTAGCCACGTTGTGTTTCATTCTAGTATCATGAAACAGAAAGTGGCTACCGTAAAAGATTTATTCTCTAAAAACATGCAGATTCCAAAACATTGTATAAATATGAAGTACACAATATCGGATTTTATTAATTTCGAGATTGGCAGAACATATGTAGGACTTTCTTTAGACCCCTCCTCCTTCTATAGATGGACACAAAGTTGGCTGATACTGCTTAGCTTTGAGAAACAGACCTTCACCATGACTGGTACTTTCGGAAAACGCCCAGAGGACAATCAAATGGAACTGTACACACTGTATTTCCCTATCTGCCAAACCACAGTGCACATATCACCTAATTAAGTATGGACAGTAGGTGTACTTCACCTATGATCTGCTCTATGGGGCGTTGGCTGCTGTGCAGATGACGTACATGACATACCTACTACCCGCTGTCTGCGCAATGGTTCCAAAATGCTATCCACAAACTCCAAGGGCTGAAATTACTTCAGTACAAAACAGAACGCGAGTCAAGATTTCTGTTTGCTCACTAATTAGGAACAGAAATTGGTCTCAAGTATTCTCCTACAAAGAAGTACTTCAGCGTGTGTCAAACTTCACAGAGAGCTAAAGAATCGTCACTCGAGTAATCAGAATAACTCGGTCACAGAGAAACGATTTCACGCGCTTCCTGTGTCCAAAGCAATATTTCTCAAAATCTAACAGCCAGATTTTCCACTGTGGCTCTTGTCACCAAACTCTCCTTCGAGGGAACTGTTTTTGATAGATTTTGGCAGGGATATTATCTCAGTCGATCCCTGGACGGAAGTCCTTGATCATGTCGTTGTCTGCTCCCTCCTGGACACGCAGCATCTACATTTGCACTCAGGCGACCAATCCCAGTGGCCATTACAGAAACGTTATCTCCCATTACATGAGTCATGAATCTGCCATCCAACCACCTGAAGCTCATACTCCTATTAGAAGATATTGTGGAAATTTCCATTTCCGCTCCTACAGCCTTAGCACTCCACCAATAAAAAACGCATCTATGGTTGTAAGCTCTCCCTGGCGCTTCCTGTGAGAAGATTTTTTGGTCAGCTCACAATCGTGCGTTTCTTCATGCTAAAAAAAGATGTCCTTTCACCCTCTTCTTTCCGTGGTGATCTTTCTCTAGGTATGCTGTTCTTAAATTTTTTCCATTGCACCAGACAGCAACCTCCTACCCGCTCTGTCCATGCTGTTGGGGTTGTGGCATCTCCAGTACTATAGACCGCCGCTGCCATACTCTGTTCTCTCTCTGGGCAGAAAATGTCTGCCACTGCAGAACATGAAAAGTCTCTTCCCAGCCTCTCTTTAGCCCATGGCGGCTTTTGAGGAATGTGTGTCCTACATTGCCTTTTCTGTCAGAGCTCAGCCCTAATCAATTCCGAGACATGCAATACTACAGAAATTTAGAACGTGGTGCTTGCCAGTATTAGCCAATAAAATGATTAATAATGCAATTGCAGATTATAAACAGAGATCTGATATAAATGTAAATCTACAGGAATGTTAAATATATGATGTTAAGATCTTGCTGCCTTACAAAGTAACGACCTGCATGAATTGAAAGAACGTCCCGAGTATGAGATTTTCACTCTGTCGCGGAGTGTGAGTTGATATGAAACTTTCTGGCAGATTAAAACTGTGTCCCGGACCGACACTCGAACTCGGGACCTTGCCTTTCACGGGTAAGTACTCTACCATCTGAGCTACCCAAGGACTACTCTCGCCCCGTCCTCACAGCTTCAATTCTGCCAGTACCTCGTCTTCTACTTTCCAAACTTCACAGAAGCTGGCAGAATTGAAGCTGTGAGGACGGAGCGTGAGTCGTGCTTTGGTAGCTCAGATGGTAGCCCGCGAAAGGCAAGGTTCCAAGTTCGAGTCTCGGCCTGGCACACAGTTTTAATCTGCCAGAAAGTTTCGAAGTCCCAAGTGTTAATATTCTAGACAACAGACGCCCTTCGCCTTCTGAATGTGTTAACATGCCACTTCCGAGATTTGGAGAGGAAAGCCTATCCTGGATCGTATCTGCATCGTTGATTGTCATTGGGGGCTAGTGAGCTGGACAGGATGGATGTGGCTTTTAGGTGATTTCCCACGTCCAACTAGGTAAATGCTGGGCTGGTAACTATGCCCCACCTCAGACAACACTATGTAAACATATAGAAAAATGTTCTCACTCATGAACATGAAATTTACTCTAGATGCAAAGAAAAGGGATACACAAAATCCATGCCGGAGGGAGAGGGAGGGGAGTGGTGGCGTCAGAAATGAAGGCATCTGGCCACCAACTGGTCCTAACAATGCCAAGCCCGTATGACAGTGTTGATCTCGTAGATAAGCAAGAAAAGGCAAAGAAGAAGAGAGAGAAGAATTTACACATGTTAATATATGGCAGAATACCCACACACAGCACAAGTGTATCTACATACGACAATGGATTGATCAAACCCATACATATAATAAAAACGGTTCAAATGCCTCTGAGCGCTATGGGACTTAACATCTGTGGTCATCAGTCCCCTAGAACTTAGAACTACTTAAACCTAACTAACCTAAGGGCATTACACACATCCATGCCCGAGGCAGGATTCGAACCTGCGACAGTAGCGGTCGCGCGGTTCCAGACTGAAGCGCCTAGAACCGCTCGGCAGGCTATCATAAAAATGTATATACAGGGTGCCCATAATTAAAGTTCCAGTTAAACGCTGTAGAAAGGGATCCACTGTTCAGAATCGTATTAAATTTGAACAGCATATTATTGAAGCAGGGAGTAACGCCATGGAGTAAAAAAATATAACAAAACTTTGACCAGTACATGGCAGTGTAAGCGTCAGAATAAGCAGACTGTTTTCAGAATGAGATTTCACTCTGTAGCGGAGTGCGCGCTCATATGAAACTTCCTGGCAGATTAAACTGTGTGCCGGACTCGAAATCGGGACCTTTGCCTTTCGCGGGCAAGTGCTCTACCGTCTGAGCTACCCAAGCACGACGCACGCCCCGTCCTCACAGCTTTACTTCTGCCAGTACCTCGTCATCTACCTTCTGCGACCTAGCAGAACTAGCACTCCTGAAAGAAAGGAGGTTGCAGGAGAGCTTCTGCAAAGTCTGGAAGGTAGGAGACGAGATGCTGGCAAAAGTAAAACTGTGAGGACGGGGCGTGAGTCGTGCTTGGGTAACTCAGAACGCAGAGCACTTGCCCGCGAAAGGCAAAGGTCCCGAGTTCGAGTCTCGGTCCGGCACACAGTTCTAATCTGACAGGAAGTTTCAAGCAAACTGTTGTTCCTCATTCTTCGTCCGAAATGCCAACATGACCATCTCCATGTAGGACCGCACGCTGCTAGGAAATCTCTTTTACAGGGGTTGCGAATACTCAAAGGTATGAAAAAAAGGCATTCGTCCAATGTCTGCTTTGCGTCTGGAGAAAATGTTTACAAAATTCGAAAAGATAGGCTCTTTTGAAGCGGAATGTGGCAATGTGAGGAAAGCAGTTAATCCGACTTCTGTCGAAAATGTGGCCACAGTATTGTAGGAAGGGTCGAGCGGTGGCGTGCAAAAATGTAGTGCACGGGAATCGTCCGATCGTTGGACATGCCTGCGGACTCGGTGCATAAAGTCCTACGAAACATCCTGAGTTGCTATCCATACAAAATCAGTCACCAAACAAACCTGTTGGATGAACATCCGCAACTGAGCACTATAGCAGAGGTTGAAAATACCACTTCAGTAGTAACGTACAACTGAAGCGGTATTGTCAAAATCAGTCATGTTCAGGAGTTGCTTCCAGGTATCCTGCCATCAAGACAAATGTGTGCTCCGGAATTTCTTGCTCACACGGAAGTAGGAAATGAATTCCCATGGAACATTATGTGGACTGACGAAGCCCATTTCTATCTCGAAGAACGTCTCAGTACACAGAATTGTAGAATATGAGCAACGAAAAATCCACACGCACATCAAAGGGTACCACTTATTCTGCAAACGTCAGTGCGTTGTGTGGATTGACGGCGTCGTTTATCGCAGGGCCGTATTTTTGCGAAGAGACGTGTCCTGCGGGTCCTGTTACCTGTACCGCCACTGAGAGTCTTTTGCGCACCAACGTCATTCCTACCCTCAAACAGCATGGATGTGTGGGTAGGATAAATCTTGTGCTAGATGGCGCTCCTCCGCACATTGGACGGCCAGTGAAGCGCCTGCTGCAGAGGCATTTCGGAAATTCTAGAACTATCAGCTGTCGTATCCCTACAGCCTGACCGTGCAGATCAGCTGCTCTGAATTCACATCACTTCTGGCTTAGGGGTTATCTCAAAGATGTTGTGTTGAGTACTTCAATTACGAACGTAGCTGAAATGGAGGCACGCATTGCCTGAGACACTCCGATCTGTTGTGGAACATACTGTTTCTCGATTTCAAATTATAGCAGAAAATAGTGGACAGCTTATTGAACATGTGCTGCACCAGTATCATGAGAATTAGAAACTGAGCGATTTTGTATTTTACGCGGTTTTTGGCCAAAGGACAATTAAAATCCTGTATAATTTTGCATTTTATGCGGATTTTGGGCTAAGGACAGTTAAAAACCGATTTTTCCCATCCTATGTGGTACGACTTGTCATGGTGGATGGACTTACGTAACTGTTGATTGACGAACTTGTGCAGTCATGTAAATTGAACAGCGTGGATGGTGTAAATTGGATCTCTAGACCATAGCCATCATATTGCGATTCATCTGTCATTTGTAGCCGATCCCACTACGATAAGGCGTTTATAGCGGCATCTATTGAAAAAATTTTCGTTCTTCTTTACATTCAAATTTGTCATCATTCTGAACAGTGGTCCTCTTCCTACGATGTTTTAAAACTGGAACTTTAATTATGGACACCCTGTACGTGTGTATGTATGTTCCATGTGTATGTATGTTCCACATATCCTCTTAAGCCAGTCGAGCCATTTCAACCAAACTTCGCACACATATGACGTATATGTTCCACATATCCTCCTAAACCAATGGACCCATTTCAACCAAATTCCGTTCACGTACCACTTACTATCTGGAAAGAATCGCTGTGGGCGTATCAGACACCAACCTGTCAAAGGGGTAGTTTGCAGATGTGAAAAAGAAGTGTAGTCCATGACGCGCGAATACCCAGATTTTATTCGACCAATATTTGACAATGAGGTCACTTGCAATGAGTGATTTGCAACAAATTTTACACATAATTTTCAACTTTTACTAAACTTTTTCTTGCTGACAACACCCACAAAATGATCAATGGAAGAAAGTTTATCGCTTACTAAATTTTGGCAGTTCATGCAGTAAAACCGCCGCATGAAACATAATTTTGTAATTTATCACTTCTATAATAGTAACTGCATTTGCAACGCGTTTTCAGTCCGTATTCACATATGTCATCAAATGTATCTGAAAAACTACATCATTGTACGAGGCGTGCTTCGAGTGATGTGATGTCATAATGACATAATGTCATAATGTCATAATGACATTCATGGATCCGCTCTGTATCTGGGCGACAACATTGCTGGGTACAAAGAAGTGATATGCCAAGAAATTAATGACATAGAAATAATTGCTATTGAACTTAATGGAATGACCATAGCAGCCGTTTATAAGCCCCCACAAAGTAAATGGCCAACACCAGCTTTACCAGTACTGCCCAACCCCTGCGTGTATGTGGGGGATTTTAATAGCCGTTACACTCTCTTGGGGTATGGCAACGTCGACGAAAACGGAGAAACTCTGTCTCAGTGGATTGAAGCACAAGACATGTACGTGATATATGATGCCAAGGACCCTAAGACATTCCAATGGCCAGATGGCAAACAGATACCAATCCTGATCTCTGCATTGTGTCCTCTGATCAGAATAGAGTCCCACTATACCATACAAAAAGAGTCCTGAAACACTATCCAAAGAGCCAACATCGTCCCACCATACTTAACATAGGCCTCCAAATCCCAGTAGTAAAATCTATCAATAAACTGTGATGGAACTTCAAGAAAGCTAATTGGGTAAAATATGCTCAAGAAGTTGATCAAAATTTGCGCTGGATTACCCCAAAGCAAGAAAACTATAAACGATTTACTGGAGTTGTCGTCGCTACAGCCAAAAGGAGTTAGACAACAGTACCGTATATTCCTTGCTGGGACAAAAATATTAACAAACTTTATGATAAATACCAAGAAACAGGAAACCCTGAAATCGTTGGACAAATATTAAAGGGACTAAACACACACAGAAAACACAAGTGGCAGGAACTCACGTCCCAGCTGAAAAGCCTGGTCATTATTGAGGAAACTTGGTAACTCCTCTTCAGCACGCCACCAGGAACCTAAAATAAAACCGTCGGAGATGGCATTGCACATAAAGGCGCGTGCTGAGAAAACTCCTCTTGATCCAACAACTGAATCAGAAACTAAAGAAGAACTACAAGAACTTGATAAAACTCTGAATGAAGATACATCGCTTTCGTCACCATTTAGCGGAGAGGAAATCAAGGGTGCGATAAAGACCTTAAAAATACGCAAAGCGGCGGGATTGGACGGTTTATTCCCAGAATTTATAAAACACCTCGGACCTAATGGAAAAGCGTGGCTAAGAAACATTTACACCAACATTTTAAACACTGGAATAGTCCCACCACAATTTAAAATAGCCCACACGCTAGCAATTCTTAAACCTGGAAAGATACCAGAAGATCCAACTAGCTACCGCCCCATCGCCCTCTTGAGTGTATGCTTTAAGTTGTTGGAACGTCTAATACTTAATAGAATTCAGGACATCGTGGATGGAATAACCCCTCCATATCAGGCAGGTTTCAGAAACAAGCGCAGCTGTTGCGAACAAGTTTTAGCCCTAACATCATATATAGAAAGGGGATTCCAGAACAGGATGAAGTCAAGTGTAGCTTTTGCTGATCTGTCGTCGGCATACGACACTGTGTAGCTACAGGGTCTTATGCTTAAGTTCAAGAGACACATACCTTGTTTAAAACCGGCAACCTTAATGAACAACATGCTGACGAACAGGTCTTTCAAAGTGAGCATCGGCCACAACACCAGCAGATCGTATAAAAAAAACGGCCTTCCTCAAGGATCTGAGTTGGCTCCAACCGTTTTTAATTTGTATATTAGCGACTTGCCAAATACAGTCAGCAGGAAATTTTGCTACGCCGATGATTTGGCACTAGTTGTACAAACTGAAACACTTGGGGAAGGAGCGAACGTACTCACAGAAGATCTGGAGTCCTTGAATTCCTATTATAAAAAATGGCGACTCTGCCCTAATCCAACCAAGACTGAGGTGTGTGCTTTCCACTTGAACAATAAAATGGCCCACCAGGAACTGAATGTAAACTCCTGTGAACAAAGAGTCAGACACAATTTCAACCCCAAATACCTTTGCATAATACTAGACCGCTCCCTGACTTACAAAAAACAACTAGAAAAGAAAGCCAAAAGCTAAAGAGACGCAACAACATCCTGAGAAAATTGGCTGGCTCGAATTGGGGAGCTCAAGCATCCACCTTACGCACTGCCGCGATAGCCCTGGTATATCCTGTTGCCGAATATTGCTCAGCTGTCTGGCATTCGAGCGCTCATACCAAGAAAATCGACGCCCAATTGAACGAATGTATGAGGATAATAACGGGTACTATTAAATCCACCCCAGTCCCTTGGCTGCACACTCCAAGCAATATCCCACCTCCACAACTGAGAAGGCAAGAAGCAGCAGCAAGAGAGTGGTCAAAAATTCATGACTCAGATTACCCACAGAATCCACCAATCCATGATGTTTTGAACGAAATACCACCGACCCGCTTGAAGTCACGGGAGCCTATATGGGTTAATACACAAGAACATCAACCTGACATCAAGGAGCAATGGCGGCAATTTTGGAATGATCCTGGAATTAATAAACACGGTATCCAAGATCCTACTTGGAATTACCGGGCTTTGACCTGAAGAGATGTACCTGGACTAAATTAAACCGTATCAGAACGGGCCATGCAAGATGCAATGCATATAAGTACAAGTGGGGTCTATGCGACTCACCAGCCTGTGACTGTGGAGCACCAGTACAGAACGTCCGCCATATTACTGAGGAATGCCCCTTAAGAAGATACGCCGGACCCGTCTCTGAGTTTATGTATGAGCAACCTTCTGCTTTGGATTGGCTGTGCAATCTAGATATTGAGCTTTAAATATATGAATGAGTTTCTAGTCAGGCTTGCCAAGCTTTTAACGTGTAGTTATTTTGTTTTGAGTGTTTGTACTTTATCCTTTTGTGCTATTGCTTGTTTTTTACACATGTACTATTTACACATTGTTTTGTTTTATACATTTCGTTTACATATTGTTGTACTTACATAAAATATTGTCGCTGTATTGCCATATGCAAAATCAATAAATAAATAATAATGACAGTTATACGCGGAAAACTGGTGCATCATGCATGACGTTTAAATTTGTTACTTCTTCACTGGTAACTCTGTTCGCAACACATTTGACAGATAGTAGACATATATATCACTGTTTGTAACTGCAACATTATATCATTCTACAATACACAGTTCAGGAGATGTGATGTCGAAAACATTGAACTGCGTGAAAACTAAACCACACGGCGAAATTCAGTAGAGATACGGATGTAACATGTGTACGAATATGCTTGAAATATGTGAAATATATGTGACAGGTGGGTACGCGGACAAAGCTGTGCGTAAAAATCTCCTCGTAAACCCCTGCCTTGATTTCAATTGGTACACATATTACTTACGATCTGGAAACAAGTACTGTGGGAGTAAGAACCACTAGCTTCCTATTAGGGTGTGGTGATGATGTGGAGAGAGAAACGGGAAGAGGGAATGGGCAGTGGAGGGGGAGCAACGAATGAACAGAGAAAGGGTGGACATGGATCAGGAGGGGGAGCGGGAGACAAGATGGGCAGAGAAAGGAAAGAGGACGTGATGGGGGAGACAGGGGAGAGGAGACGATAGGCAAGGAGGGGCGAACAGGAGATGTGCAGGGTGACAGGGAAGCAAGAGACGTACAGGATGAGGGCGCAGGAGGAGATGGACAGAGAGGGGGAGAGGAAGAGATGGGTTGATAGGACTACCTGAGCAGTGCCGGGTACTCATCTAGTGAGGAATGATGTCCTGTGACGATTCAACGAGACAAAATATGTATTAAAGAACGTGATGACATGAAGAAATAGCATGTTTGGGCACATATTATAACATGGTTCGTGTCTGCAAACTGCTGTTGAAGGGAGAGTGGAAGGAACAAATAAGAGGGGCAGGTCTAGTGGTGAGTATATACACTCCTGAAAATTGAAATCAGAACACCGTGAATTCATTGTCCCAGGAAGGGGAAACTTTATTGACACATTCCTGGGGTCAGATAGATCACATGATCACACTGACAGAACCACAGGCACGTAGACACAGGCAACAGAGCATGCACAATGTCGGCACTAGTACAGTGTATATCCACCTTTCGCAGCAATGCAGGCTGCTATTCTCCCATGGAGACGATCGTAGAGATGCTGGATGTAGTCCTGTGGAACGGCTTGCCATGCCATTTCCACCTGGCGCCTCAGTTGGACCAGCGTTCGTGCTGGACGTGCAGACCGCGTGAGACGACGCTTCATCCAGTCCCAAACATGCTCAATGGGGGACAGATCCGGAGATCTTGCTGGCCAGGGTAGTTGACTTACACCTTCTAGAGCACGTTGGGTGGCACGGGATACATGCGGACGTGCATTGTCCTGTTGGAACAGCAAGTTCCCTTGCCGGTCTAGGAATGGTAGAACGATGGGTTCGATGACGGTTTGGATGTACCGTGCACTATTCAGTGTCCCCTCGACGATCACCAGTGGTGTACGGCCAGTGTAGGAGATCGCTCCCCACACCATGATGCCGGGTGTTGGCCCTGTGTGCCTCGGTCGTATGCAGTCCTGATTGTGGCGCTCACCTGCACGGCGCCAAACACGCATACGACCATCATTGGCACCAAGGCAGAAGCGACTCTCATCGCTGTAGACGACACGTCTCCATTCGTCCCTCCAGTCACGCCTGTCGCGACACCACTGGAGGCGGGCTGCACGATGTTGGGGCGTGAGCGGGAGACGGCCTAACGGTGTGCGGGACCGTAGCCCAGCTTCATGGAGACGGTTGCGAATGGTCCTCGCCGATACCCCAGGAGCAACAGTGTCCCTAATTTGCTGGGAAGTGGCGGTGCGGTCCCCTACGGCACTGCGTAGGATCCTACGGTCTTGGCGTGCATCCGTGCGTCCCTGTGGTTCGGTCCCAGGTCGACGGGCACGTGCACCTTTCGCCGACCACTGGCGACAACATCGATGTACTGTGGAGACCTCACGCCCCACGTGTTGAGCAATTCGGCGGTACGTCCACCCGGCCTCCCGCATGCCCACTATACGCCCTCGCTCAAAGTCCGTCAACTGCACATACGGTTCACGTCCACGCTGTCGCGGCATGCTACCAGTGTTAAAGACTGCGATGGAGCTCCGCATGCCACGGCAAACTGGCTGACACTGACGGCGGCGGTGCACAAATGCTGCGCAGCTAGCGCCATTCGACGGCCAACACCGCGGTTCCTGGTGTGTCCGCTGTGCCGTGCGTGTGATCATTGCTTGTACAGCCCTCTCGCAGTGTCCGGAGCAAGTATGGTGGGTCTGACACACCGGTGTCAATGTGTTCTTTTTTCCATTTCCAGGAGTGTAGTTACATGGGGTGCAGCAGCTACGCTCAGATGAAGGGAATAGTTGGCATGGGGACAGGAATGGAGAAGGAAATCAAACCAACATAAATGCTGATGAGCAAACAACAGTGGCAGTCCTCACTAGAGCCCTGCAGGCGCTTGGTCCATCTGTGTGATCTGCATGCAGCTGTAGTATGCGGGAGACTGCACGAATAAACTTGGCATAATTTGATGAAAGTTGTTGAAGATAACTGATGCTTCCTCATCTAATCACACAACCGAGTGCGTACAGTCTGCGGCCACGCGTTGATAGGCTGCGAATTTGAAGTGTGCGCATGCGTGATGAGCTTCCCCCACCACTGCACTTTACGCTTCCTTTCTCTTTCCGCTCAGTGCAGCAAATATCATCAGTAGTCCTGTGAGTTTATTTGCTCAGTTTATCCATGAGAGCCGACCAAGCAGCTGAATTGAAGTTTCTTTGTGACAAGGTGACAATTATCTCGTTTCCCAACGTAAATCTTTTTCTTTTGTTCTGTCCAAATTTTATCAATTGAAGGGTTTGGTGCAAGAAGGAGGAAGTTCCACTTTTTCCAGTTTGTAGTAAATTAAAAAAAAAAGTTTTAAAAATTCAGTTTTCACCAAAACGAAAAAGTTGTCAGCCTTGATTTATGCTATGGGGCATCTAATACTACTGACGAGAATACACACAAATGCATGCACTCAGGTACGTGCAATAGAGTTTTGAATTTTGGAGCTGCCTCCGTTTTGCTCCAAAGTGAATGAAAAACTCTTTGTAGGACCATTTCCTTCACAATTAACCATATTTCAGTTTAAAAAACACATATTAATAAAGAAAGTAAAACATTATTGGCATAATACGTTAATTCTACAGTTCTTCAATTTCCACCTCAGGATCGTTTGAAGCATCTGACGTCAACTGGTCGTAACACCACTTTTCGTTTTTCCCAACATACTTTCTGGCCAGCTCTTTGACTGTCTTACTATGCGTTGCACTACCCTCTTGTTCGGTAGCCTCTGTATTAGCTCAGGCCAATCTAGTTTGCAATTGCGTAGCTTTAGTGAGCAATTACTAACTGTTAGCTCTTTGCTCAGGTGTGCATTCAAGTTTTCAGGGGTCAAGCACGCTGCCAGTTCTGCGACGCTTCCATCTCCCGATTCCCCACGAATACGAAGTTCGTAGCTAAGCTGGTCCATTCTGAGGCAGATTAAACCCAGGTAACATCTGAACCCCATTAGACCAGTGCTGTTACCCTGAAATACAAATCACTGTTAACTTCTCCACTCCGACTAACGCACATAAAGAAACACAACCTAAGTAAAAATTCAACTGTGATTGGTGCTACAAAATTTAAGTAATTGGCCACACAGCCCAAACCAAACAACACTCTTTGCTACCAACCTAATACGATGTTGAGTGGTAGGACTGGGCCACATGACAGGGAACAGCATTCACAGTTGACAATAGGAATGTTATTTTATTCAGTAGAACATTAGCACAAATTCTTTTGTCCCTTTTTTTTACAAAACTCCCAACAAGAAAAATTTCTCAAATTACCAAAACCTGCCCTTTAGTTATAAAACTTTACCAATGACAGAAAATTCCGTTTTTCTTGTAGATTCAAAACTTCCTTGAATTGACTTTTGGTACAATATACAAACAATCCCAGTAAAATTTACCACAAACTGATAGTAAATACACAACAAATGCGTTACATCCATTGGTGACATAAGTTAAGAATAAGCGAAGTTATATGAATACAGATCAAGCCCCGCTACAGGCAGTGACAGTCCAACGGGTTGGATGGGCGGTGCAGACTCGCAACCCTTGGCCGTACTGGTAGACAGGCGGGTCCCGTACAAGGTCAACTACAACATACTAAAAACTAATCTTGAAAAGCAAAAACGACGCACTGTTTTTACAACAAAGGAAAAACACATTCTGGTACGTAACAACTTGCTGCCCCAAAATAAACAGATAGACACATTTGCCGCCGGCCACTGTGGCCGAGTGGTTCTACGCGCTTCAGTCTGGAACCGCGCTGCTGCTACGGTCGCAGATTCGAGTCCTGCCTCGGGCATGGATATGTGTGAAGTCAAATGACTCTCAGCACTGACTGAACATCTGAGGCCATCAGTCCCCTAGAACTTAGAACTACTTAAACCTAACTAACCTAAGGACATCACACACATCCATGCCCGAGGCAGGATTCGAACCTGCCACCGTAGCGGTCTCGCGGTTCCAGACTGAAGCGCCTAGAACCGCTCGGCCACAACGGCCGGCTGTGTGGTGTCCTTAGGTTAGTTAGGTTTAAGTAGTTCTAAGTCTAGGGGACTGATGACCTCAGATGTTAAGTCCGATAGTGCTTAGAGCCATTTGAACCATTTTTGAGATGCCTTTGCCCAATTAATACATATGGTGATAAGCAACCTATTAGAACTTACAACTCTGAATTACAATGGGATATACAATCCTTGACAACTGGGTAACTCCATGATTACAGTAAAAGGCAACAAAACAAACCTTTGATACCCCAAAATTATTTTACCAAACGATTGTCCCTAATAACTGCACTGGAAAGAATAACTCCTATTAAAATAAACTTCGGTCTTTCGACTAGCAGACCAGACAAACTTTCAATGCCCAGAAATGTTAAACAAATGCTTGCCTTTAGTAATTGCAGTGAAAAGGGCAGCTCTTATTAAAATAAACTTCACTGTTTTTAAATGGCAGGCAAGACAAAACACCAGTCCCCAAAATTATTTTACAATTACTTAACCGGGATAAGTGCAATGAAAAGATCAGATCGTATTAAAATAATCTTCATTATTTAAAATACCGGACGATACAAAATTTCAATTACCATACGTTATCTTTAATAATCACAGTGAAAAGGGCAGTTTTTGTTAAAGTAAGCTTCACCACTGCGATAAGCTTACTTCTTTCAGAATGAACCCCGCCAGACAAAAAATGCAGCAATACGGTTGAGAGGAAACTGGTCGGGGTACCACGACGTTAACGCAGCGAGCACATAGTTCACAGGCAAAGACTCGCCAAAATATTCCATGAATTCATAGGGAAGATGCACTCATGGTCGCCACAAGCTCAGCTCAGGCAGATTTCCACAGTGTATCATTGAACCACAATTGGCCAAAACATCGTCCTCATACAGGTCAGGTCTCCACCCGCAGAGATGGTTTAACATACACGGCTGACAGCTTAGACGCGCCCCCAGGTGCTCTTTCCGCCTTTGCTAACAGTCTCAACTGCCTACGCACGTGCCACTCAAAGCGCCTGGCGCGGCGAACCGCCAAAGATTCCACACGGCTATCGCGATCGAGCGATCGATCCTAGCCGGCACGGCTCACCGAGCATCTAACAATGTGCTTCCTGGATGTCTTACGATTTATGCAGGCAGCGCTTCACGAATTTTCTGATTCTCTATGTCAGGAGAATACGCATCTTTCACGAACTGCACATCGTGATGGTGCTATGTTCCCGCTCGTTGCGAAGAAACGGACCTTACTGGTATCTGGATTCAGTGCAGAGACTCTATGAACCACGCTATTCGATATATCTGCATTCTACACTTAACTTACAGGCGGCGCATTTACGGTTACAGAATATATGCAAGTGATTTGCATTTGGTTCAAATGGCTCCGAGCACTATGGGACTCAACTGCTGAGGTCATTAGTCCCCTAGAACTTAGAACTAGTTAAACCTAACTAACCTAAGGACATCACAAACATCCATGCCCGAGGCAGGATTCGAACCTGCGACCGTAGCGGTCTTGCGGTTCCAGACTGCAGCGCCTTTAACCGCACGGCCACTTCGGCCGGCATTTGCATTTGGCAGGAATGTAATATCTCTAGCTTAGCAGAATATTCTAGGCATCCCGTGCACACAGGCATACGCTTCGTTGCAGATGTATTCAAACTGTTCTGGATTGTTTGTTGAGAGCATGCAACCTGTATCCTGCGCATTACTACACGTGTCTGCGTTATCACGGTAGGCAATGCTAAGAATCACACATATGAAATTCGAGCTATTAAACCGATGCCCACATGTTGTTGCTCTTTGCGCATGGCATGTATTCATAGACATTCCAAGGCAAGTAACCCAGGAATCGATGAACTGTTCAACAACAGCGTACAATCATGTTACATCCTGTACTTCGATACTAACAGTCTGTAGAGTTCACAATGAAACTATTTCTATCTGTTGCAGGGTCTGTTGCTGACTCCTGGTGAAATCGATGAAATGAATTTTTCAACTCTGCAAGATGATTCAGGTGTAGATTGTATCTTGGACGTAGACTTTGCATATCTTAGTAGAATGCATGACGAGAGCAACAATTTGTCGTTATGTTCAGTGCACCAAGTTCCACAAAGTTGTGCATTCCCACGCTGATGAAAGCATTGGGGGACAAAAATAGATATCCTATCTGCAAGGCCGCCTGCTTAACTGACTGGTAACGTGCTTGCCTCCCATGCAGTGAGCCCGGGTTCAATTCGTGAATGGGTTGGAGATTTTCTCCGCTCGTGGACTGGCTGTTGTGTTGTCCTTATCATCCTTTCATCCTCATCACCGACATACGAACGCCTAATATGGCGTCGACTGCAAGAAGGCTCGCACTCGGCGGCCAAACTACCCCAGCTGGGACCTCACGGTCAGCAATGCCATACGATCATTTCAGTTTTCATTATACATAATATAAATATCAGGAAATGTTTCAATTGGATATAGTCAGCCAAGTTCACCAATTTAAGGAATATATACACTGGTAAAATATCTTTTCCACTGTGTGCATCTGAGAAAGATTTTAATTAATGAAGAACGCGATGGTTGGTAAGACAACGGAGAAAGTTCGAAAATACCACAACTGCTTGCAAAGATTCATTTTGAAGACCCCAAGTTGCTTGATATCGATAAAGACAGCTTCATTTACCGAGTGAAGGTCTGCAACCCATACAATGTAATTAGGTGGCATCCCAATGCATTCAACACGTCTAGACGTACCGTAACCCATATGGTATTAAAAAGGCCGACACTGAGGTTATCAGTTTGGTGAAATACAGGGCAAGTTGGTCATGGATTTTGCTATACGAAGTACGACAGGTATGCATACCGCATGGAATCAGGTGCCACTTTAAGATGGGCTAAAGGTGTGCCTGTGCTGCGGTACTTATGATGCCCCACACATGCTATGCCAGGTTGATTTTCAATTCACGGGACATTTGGTTCATAGCCCAACCGAAAATTTATCTATCTCGTCATCACAATAAAAAGGTCACTTGAGAAGGCGGAATTGAAGGCAGGGTAAATGTGTGCATCATAAAAAGTGTGTGTTTGTAATGCATGTGAAATAGTACGACTTCTTTTGACCTGTTATCGTGGTCTAAAAGTATATGAAAGGTGCTCCGAAACTATTCGTTCAAATTAATTCAGGAAGCAGAACACATCAAAACAAATATATTTCGGTAGGAAACATTTTCTTAGCGGTGCTGACGTAAGCTATTGCATCGGTGTTGCTGAATAGATGTGTACTGACATTCGAAACTACTCTTTGTACGAGTGGTCGGCTGTACTGGTTGGATGTACCGCTGAATGTTAGGTAAAGGATGTACTTCCAGGATGTTAGTTTGTGGGCTGGAATTCCATGCCTGTTGCACGACGACACTGGAGTTGTCGTCGGACAATATTCCATACCTGTTAGACTGGAGACAGATCTGGTGATCGAGCAGGTCAAGTCAACATGTCTACACTCTGTAGGGAATGTTGGGTTACAACAGCGATATGTGGGCAAGCGTTTTCCTGTTGGAAAACAGCCCCTGGAATGCTGTACATGAATGGCAGCACAAGTTCGAATCACCAGACTGACGTACAAAATGGTTCAAATTGCTCTGAGCACTATGAGACTTAACATCTGAGGTCATCAGTCCCCTAGAACTTAGAACTACTTAAACCTAACTAACCTAAAGGACATCACACACATTCGTGCCCGAGGCAGGATTCGAACCTGCGACCATAGCAGTCGCGCGGTTCCAGACTAAAGCGCCTAGAACCTCTCGGCCACCGCGGCCGGCAGACTGAGGTACAAATTTGCTGTCAGGATGCTTGGGCTAACCACGAGAGTGCTCCTGCTGTCACGCGAAATCGCACCCCAGACCATAGCTCCAGGTGCAGGTCCAGTGTGCCTAGCACGCAGACAGGTTGGTTGCAAGTCCTCTCGCTTGACGTCACTGAAGACGAAATGGCTTTGGTTTCGGATGAGTGGAATGCACGCTATAGGGCGTCTGGCTCGGCACTGTCCTTGAAGTAGCCGATTTGTAACAGTGTGTCACTGTGGTGTCAACTGCTGCTTAGACTGCTGCTGCAGATGCAATAGGATGCATGAGAGCCATTCATCGAACACGATAATCCTCCGTCTCGGTAGTGCAACGTGGCCGTCCGGAGCCCGGTCTTCTAGCGACCGTACCTTCTCGTGATAATCGCTGCCAGCAATCATGTACACTGGCTACATTCCTGCCAAGTCTTTCTGCAGTACCGCAGAAGGAACATCCATCTTCTCGTAGCCCTTTTACTCGACATGGTTCAAACTCACTTAAAAGAAACTCACTTAAAAGGAATCTTGACTAACACCAACTCACCATGTCCAATCCAAAGGGTAAATAACGCTCACGACCGTTACAGCGCGTATTTAAAACAAACGTAATTGCATCCTCATAGTGTCGCTATTAGCGCCATTCTTATGCGACTGGCGTGAAATTAAAATAGACATCATCTTTCAGATGTAGAAACATGCCTGCCAAATTTCGTTTATATCGAACAACTCCTTCTTGGTGCTGCATTTCTTTTTCTGTCGGTGTAGAAATGACATAAGGACTAGCGCACTGCATCTACTTGGCGAAATAGCGTGATCGGCTTTCGTCCCCCATAACTCGCTTGGCACGGAACGCTGAAGCACGCGGCCAATAGTTTCCTCACTCGCCATCACGCCAGCGAGCCCGCGCCGAGTGCGGGGTAACAGGCCACTGGCCCTTTCACACAGCTAAGGGAACGTGAGCACTGCAGAAAAAAAAATGGCTCTGAGCACTATGGGACTTAACGTCTTAGGTCATCAGTGCCCTAGAACTTAGAACTACTTAAACCTAACTAACCTAAGGACATCACACACATCCATGCCCGAGGCAGGATTCGAACCTGCGACCGTAGCGGTCGCGCGCTTCCAGACTGAAGCGCCTAGAACCGGGAACTGTAGAGCTTCGTCACAACTTAAAGGCGAAGGTCTGGTACGGCCATCCGATCTGACTGATTTTTCTCAGGTCACTTACGTACAACCTAAAATGAAACTCTTAAGACAAATTTTGGTTCAATACCCAGCCCTTTTTTAATAAAAGCACCCCAAATTTCATGACGCTCAGTCTAGTCAAGACTGACGTGGTCGATCGTTAATTGAAAATTATGCGTTTTTCATCGTGGTATATAGAGTCCGACAACACATATTTTCATATAAATCAGAGAAAGAAACTGTTACGACTACCACATATGTACGAATAAGTTAAACGCTGTTCTACGAAAGCACCGCTGGTTCAGCGACCAAGACTCTGCGGATCGGAGGACCTGTGTTCGATTCCTCAGTGCATTCTGTAGCTGTTTTCCTTTTTCTTTTTTTCATTTGTACTTTTCCGTATCGAAACTGGTACTAATAAGAGGTTTAAAAAGGTATAAATCAATAAACATTAATAACAAGGCGGGCAAATAAATTCTCATGCAGCTCGTATTAGAAAAGAATTAAAATGTTAATCCTGGGCACTTTATAAATCCTCATCCCGTCTCCCTTTTAAATGTTCTCTCTTTCCTTCGAACAACTGCATGGATGGTACTTCTCATATAAATATTCGAAGCAGTTATACTCTCAGCGCAAAGAACATCTAATGACCGCAATCTTCGCCAGAGCATATCGTTCGTTTGGTTAGTATTTAAAAATATCTCTTTTTCGGGAATAAATTTTCACGCTTTCCACGCATACAACAACATCGCCTGAAAAATCGGTGCTGAAATTTGATCATGGATTATGGTGTAAATCGCAATTACGTCCTCGAGTTTGTGCAGTTCCCACTGGATTTTCAGAAGCGCACTGGAATTTTAATTCATTACTAATCCATATCGGCCCGCATCTCGTGGTCGTGCGGTAGCGTTCTCGCTTCTCACGCCCGGGTTCCCGGGTTCGATTCCCGGCGGGGTCAGGGATTTTCTCTGCCTCGTGATGGCTGGGTGTTGTGTGATGTCCTTAGGTTAGTTAGGTTTAAGTAGTTCTAAGTTCTAGGGGACTGATGACCATAGATGTTAAGTCCCATAGTGCTCAGAGCCATTTAATCCATATCGTTTCAGAAATTTGCTTGCCTGCCTTGGTAATATTCCTTACTGAGTTACTTCCTATATCTACAATTTTCGATATGGAAAAATATACGAATGGAAGCAAATGCAGAATGCATGTGGCAGTCGAAAACAAGTTCTTCTCCCCAGCCAGGTGCCTAAGTCGCTAAGCCAAAGGCACTTTCGTTGCAAACGTTTAGTTACATGTAAATAAGCGGCAGTCGTGTTTCTTTCCTCAATTTTCAGGAAAAAATGCTTTTTAGGAGCCCATATATGACAATGAAAACTGTTCAGTTTTCAACTATCTATCGATCCCGTCACTCTTGAGAATATAGTGCATAATGAGCTGTAGGAGTGATTTTATAAGAAAACGTCTGGGTATGTACCGGGTGATCAAAAAGTCAGTATAAATTTGAAAACTGAATAAATCACGGAATAATGTCGATAGAGAGGTACAAATTGTCACACATGCTTGGAATGACATGGGGTTTCATTAGAACCAAACAAATAGAAAAGTTCAAAAAATGTCCGACAGATGGCGCTTCATCTGATCAGAATAGCAATAATCAGCATAACAAAGTAAGACAAAGCAAAGATGATGTTCGCCGGCTGGAGTGGCCGTGCGGTTCTAGGCGCTACAGTCTGGAACCGAGCGACCGCTACGGTCGCAGGTTCGAATCCTGCCTCGGGCAAGGATGTGTGTGATGTCCTTAGGTTAGTTCGGTTTAATTAGTTCCAAGTTCTAGGCGACTGATGACCTCAGAAGTTACTCGCATAGTGCTCAGAGCCAGCCAAAGATGATGCTCTGTACAGGAAATGCTCAATATGTCCACCGTCATTCCTCAAAAATACCTGTAGTCGAGGAATAATGTTGTGAACAACACTGTAAAGCATGTCCGGAGTTATGGTGAGGCATTGGCGTCGGATGTTGTCTTTCAGCATCCCTAGAGATGTCGGTCGATCACGATACACTTGCGACTTCAGGTAATCCAAAAGCCAATAATCGCACGGACTAAGGTCTGGGGACCTGGGAGGCCAAGCATGACGAAAGTGGCGGCTGAGCACATGATCATCACCAAACGACGCGCGCAAGAGATCTTTCACGCCTCCAGCAATATGGGGTGGAGCGCCATCCTGCATAAACATCGTACGTTCCAGCAGGTGTTTATCAGCCAGGCTGGGGATGATGCGATTCTGTAACATATCGGCGTACCTCTCACCCGTCACGGTAGCAGTTACAAAACAAGAATCTCCCATTTCCTCGAAGAAAAAAGGCTCGATAACGGTAGATGTGGTAAATCCAACCCACACCATGACTATCTCGTCGTGCAATCGAGTTTCCACGACAGTTCTAGGATTTTTGGTAGCCTAAATTCTGCAGTTGTGGGCGATGACAGACCCTCGGAGCTTGAAATGGGCTTCGTCGGTCAGCAACACGTTACTCAACCAAACGTCATCTTCCGCCATCTTTGGAAACGCCCACACCGCAAATGCCCTCCGCTTCACTAAATCGCCAGGTAACAGTTCATGATGCCGATGGATTTTGTACGGATAGCATCGGAGGGTACGCCTCAGTGCCAACCCAACAGTAGTGTATGGAACGCCGGTGCGACGTGCGACTGCGGGAGCGCTGACTTCACCGTGCATAGACGAACCCGCTACAGTCTCCATTTCTTCCTGAACTGTCTCAGCAGCATTGCGCCTTGTGCTCGGTCGGCCACTACGGGGTATATCATATAAACAAACCGTGGCTTCGAACTTCGAAATCATTCTCGCCACAGCTGCATGTGTCAACGGACCTTTACCCGTTCGAATCCCCTTCCTATCGCGATAGGATCGTAACGCTGAACTAGCACATTCCCCATTGTGATAATACAGCTTCACTAAAAGCTCCTTTTTCATGTAACGTCAACATGCTACGACTGCTGGCGCATCTGATTCTCTCTCTCATTACAGCTCCTTTTATATACGATTGTCATGCGCAGTCACTGACGTTTTGCTGTCCAGCGCCATCTGTTTTTTTTTATTCTAATAAAACCCCATGCCATTCCAAGCATGTGTGTCAATTTTTACCTCTCTGTCTACGCTATTCCGTGGTTTATTAAGTTTTCAAATTTATACAGACTTTTTGATCACCCGGAATCTCAAAAGTTTCGTCCTCAAAAATGGGTGGGTATTGAGCCAAGATATCTTAAAGTGTTTCACTTTAGAATGTACTTAAGCGACGTGCAAAATATGAGTGGAATTAGTTGTCCGCGTCTGAGGCCTTCCCTTTACTAGCGAATCCAATGGGCCCAGCAAGCAGCAAGCTATGAAACGTATTTAGTATCCGACTTCCTTTTTATATGTCGATTTTTCATGTTTTGTATTCAGAAACAGTATGCTGTGTACGACAGATTCACCAAATCTTACCATAGCGAATGAGTATGGGTGTGCATAACGAAAATTAAAGCGATAATCGATTATTAACTGTTATTGAAAGTCATTGATATAGCTGTGGAACTGGAAATTTGCGTGAATCAATGGCTGAGTAAATAATTCTGATATTCAGTCTGCAGCTAAAATCGCAGTGATAATTGAGGGGTTTCGCGCAAGAAGGAGGCAGCTCCACTTTTTGGCTCTATTGAGTTGAAAATTCTATCACATACAAAAAAAAGCCCCTTCGTTTGGTGCAAGAAAGAGGCAGTTCACCCACTAGTTTCAGAAAAATCCAACAGTTGGAGCTGCCTGTACCCCGAGTTTGCATGAAAACAGAGGCAGCTCCGGGAGCTGCCTCTGCAATAGCAGGAAGAAGGTTGTGTTACGTATTGTTCAGCAGACCGGTGTAAACATCGCCCATTTCATGTCACTGAAGTGGACCAGAGATTTATTTTCCACTTTGTTGACACGTTGAAGACATTTTTTGTAAAGAACTCTTACTTATCATTATCGAGTAAGAAAAGAGGAAAATATTTAATCACTAAGTACAAAATATCCCTCTATGAACAGCCATACATCGGTAAAGAGATTATTCAATGCAGTGCTACCGTAGGGATGACTGTCTTTACAGGTCGCAGTGTTGTGAGTGAAGCACCTTCTCGCTTTGCGTTTGAATCTTTTGCAAGGCTGACGAATCCCATTCCCTACCTGTTTCAGAACATGTCAGTGCTGTCCATAGATGAATTAAAACAGATGGTAGAAATTTTTATGGTTCGTGGTACGTTTGGAGAAACGAGCGGATACACTTAGCGTTCCACATCAGCTGATCCTTCAGTTGACGTATCTGCTGACCAGGGGTCTGTTGAATAAGGGTGGCTGAGGTACGGGAGGTCCAGGAAATGTTAGGAGAAAGGTTCTACGAGACACAATATTGCCGCCAATTAGGGGCGAATTGTTGAATAAATATTTTCTTCGCGTCCAGGCCAATGGCGAAACTCTCCAACAATATATTGAGAAGATACACATTGCGATCGCTGCGTTGGAATTGCCGTTAACTCAGGGGATGGCAGTTGAGAATATTTTGGACGGCATTACACTTGAAGACAGGTCACGACTGATTTGCAGAAGCCAAAGCCAGGCGCAATTTAAAAGAAAAAAAAACTAGTAAAAGGGGAACATACTGGAAACGTTCAGAGTGAAAGAGACAGGCAACCCATTCCCTCAAGGGCTAAAGATTGTTTTCGATGTGGCGATACCAGTCGTTTTGTGTGCCTGTCTCCCGTACAGCGTAGTGCGAGTCCAAACGCCTGACGACAGAAGCTTGGGCATTCTGGTGGTCCTTCCCCACCCAAGCGGTATAACCGTATTAGGGCGGTAGCTAGTCAGTACCTACCTCTTACTTGCACATGTGTCAGTCATGAATCTGTCTGTGCTTTAATAGACTATGGCAGTAGTATTCGTCTCATCGATCATGGTTGGTACATGCAAAGGCGTGGCATCTGGATGTTCGCCCTCTTGTAGGATACCTTACAGAGATGTCGAACAGCTAACAGGCAAGTGTTGCACCAAGAGAGTTGTTTTCGGGGAAGCGTTGCTATACAGGGATTTTCGTGGCTGGTGGAATTAATAGTCGTCAAAGGATTGCCAGTTAATTTTTTGTTGGGGTGTAATTTCATGCAGCGAATAGGATTAATTTTTAATTATGCTGATGAGAGGTTTTCATTCAAATTCTGTCATGGTGGGGATTTTAAGCTGTGTGCTTGTCAGCCTATACAAGGGGCCAATAGCGTCGCGGTAGATGATAGTTTCAGGCGAATCATTTGGAGGAATGTGAAGCTGAGGTCCTATTAGAAGTACTCAGAAAGTTTCCTACTGTGTTGTGTAATACACTCAGTCATGAACAAGATTCAGTATAAGATCAGGTCGATGAATGATATTCCGCTTGCCGACCTCCATATCGGTTGTCGCCACACAAAAACAAAAATTTGCGACAGCTGATCGATAAGATGCTTCGCGTGATACGAGCTTCTATCTCTCGATATGCGTCGCCATGTTTCTGGTACGGAAGGGGCAAGTAGGTGGTTATCGGCCGGTGTTGGATTGTAGGATTATTAACCAGAAAGTCATCTTAGACTCTGTACCACTACCAGACTTGCATAACTGTTTTACCTGGTTTCCGCAGGCTCGCTATTTTATTCTACCACTAGATCCCTCTCACGGAGTACTCTAAAAATGTCACAGCATTTTGCAGACTATACAAATTCAACCATGTTCCTTTCGGCTTATCCACTGGAGTGGCAGTACTGTCACGTGTTTTGGATTCTGTTTTGGGTGACATGAAATTCAGATGTCTACAATTACTTGGTCGTTGTGGTCATATATGAGTGCCACTTTCTCTGAACACCTTCAGCATATTGAGCAGATCCTTGTTCGCTTGTGGGAAGTGGGTTTCAGCTTAAATGAACTAAGGTAAATCTGACTGGAAGGGAGATTTCCTGTTTAGTACATTTGGCCTCAGCCGATGATGTGAAAATAGATCAGGAAATGACTCACGGTTTTCAGAAATTGCCTCCCTATAAAAACAGGAAGGGAGTAGCCTACTTTACTGGTTTTTTAGTAAATTAGTCCGAATTTCGCCCAAGTGGCAGCTCCAGTGAATAACTTGATATTGAAAGGGCTGAGTTTCCAGTGGTGGGAAACGCAAAAGGTAGCCTTAGTCGCAATTAAAGTAGCTCTGAGTAATCCACCTGTTTTGAAAATTCCGGATTTTGAACAACCCTTTATTGTGCGAACGGAGGTGTCTAATTCTGGAGTCACTGCTGTCCTTTTACAAGAACACTATGGCGAGCGTCAAGATCTGAGGTCATCAGTCCCCTAGAACTCAGAACTACTTAAACCTAACTAACCTAAGGACATCACACGCATCCATGCCCGAGGCAGGATTCGAACCTACGGCCGTAGCAGTCACGCGGTTCCGGACTGAAGTGCCTAGAACCGCACGGCCACCGCAGCCGGCACTATGGCGAGCGTCGTCCTCTGGCATATGCATCCAGAACCATGTCACCAGTGGAACTGAAATACATCGTGTATGACCGGGAGACCCTCGAGGTCATGTTTTGCTTGGAGAAATTAAAGTTTTACTTGGAACACAGGCATTTTGCCCTCGAAGCTAGCAATTAGACTTTGAGTTTGGTGCTCGCCAGATTTAGGAAGACAGGTCGCATCACGAGGTGGGCTATGCACATTTCTGCCTTTCGCTTCTCTGTCACCCAGATCCAGGGTGCGCATGACCACGTAGCAGACGCTCTTAGCAGTATTTTGCAGGAACACAAAATGGAACTAAAGTGGTCAGGATTTATTGTACTCTAAGTGGGTTTCAGTCGTGTTGACTGAGGTATCTGAGCCCTTTCCGAACTTGAAGAACGAACAGATCCGGGATCTACTGATTCAGAGGATCAAATAAAGGTTTCTTCCTGGGAAGCAGGTGCCGGGTTAAAAATTTGAAAATAGTGGTAAGGTCCTATGGGACCAAACTGTTGAGGTCATCGGTCCCTACGCTTACGCACTACTTAATCTAACTTAAACTAACTTACGCTAGGGACAACACACACACCCATGCCCGAGGGAGGACTCGAACCTCCGACGGGGGTAGCCGCACGGACAGTGACAAGGCGCCTCAGACCGCGTGGCTACCCCGCACGGCGTGCCGGGTTATCAATTGAGAAATGGTATTGTATGTCATAAGATAAGAGCGACAAATCCTTTAAGAGCTGTTTACCCGAGGAACTAGTCCCGGCCATTTTTAAGTATTTTAAGAACTCCGTTATTGGTGGGCATTTGGGCGTGACTAAACGTCATGAAAATTAAATGGCACATTACGTAGTCCACAACGTGTAAAGATGTGCCTAAATTAGTGGAGGATTGCAAAGATTGCAGTATCGCAAAGCCCAACCCCAATTCTACACAAGGTTTACTTCAGTCCACGCGAGAAAGTAATCCTACGGAAAAAATGTGCATTGATAATGTCAGACCACTCCCATGCACAAGGGTTGAGAACCGCTATGTTTTTGTGGTGGTGGACACCTTTACTAAGTTTGTATGGCTGGTCTCGAGCAGTGGAGTGACTACGGCCTTAACTATTCGCCATTTATCTAAGATATTCTCCATCTTCTGCCCTCCCAGCTTATTGGTTAACGAGAACGCTGTAGCCTTTTTGTCCAGGCAATTTAAGTGTTTGTTTCAAGCATGCGATCGCACATTTCACCACCATATCATACCACCATCAATCCTCGTTTGAACGGGTGAATGGGAATTTGAAATCTATGCTCATCATGTTGCACAGCGATTCTCAGCACAAGTGGGATGTGTCTATTCCGTGGTTGAACATAGCTTCGGCTTATCACAAGGTTCTTAGGGCTACACCCGCTTTCTTGATGTTGAGTTACCCTCTAAATTCTCTGCTGGTTAATTTATGGTCGGTGTACAAGCTTATGTCAGACGAAGTCATCCTTGAGGTCATCCACAGAAAGTGGAAGAGAGCTAGAAAGGACATCGAGCTGTAATAATTATCGCCGTGCATGCAGGGTGAGACTAGGTGACTGCGTTTTTATTTCAAATTTTCACGGCCATGGTCAGGGTGACGCGGCCATATCTTCAAATTGGTCCCTCGCTTTGTGGGTCCAGACGAGGTCATCCAACTGCTGAAACCAACCAGCATCTGAATATGCAACCTCATCATAGACAAAGTTTCCAGGATGCACGTTCCGCAGATTAAAAACAGAAGTTAGGGTGTTCAGTTAAACCAGAGGTTGTGGAGAACGGGTTGAAACGTCCTCTTATAAAAATTCAGAATCACTGTGCTGGTAAACCTCTTACGTTATTTGATTTTCAAACAGCTGAGCAAAACTGAACGTACTCAGACATTTCTCTCTTTACTTATTCTGATCAACACTAAACTGACAATATTTTTAGCGCAACGTAATCTGACTCTCAATAATCCCTAGAAAAGAATGGCCCTGACTAACAGTAACCTATGCCTTTCATGAATCACTTATCTCACAAAAATCTCCGTTACTCGAACTACTGCAATACAAGGAACGCCAATACTGCCAGCTAAATAAAAGATTCTAACTACTGAAGGCACTAACTACTGATAGACATATAGTTAGCAAATGAAAGATTTTGATAGAGAACAAACAATGTATTTACCTTAACAGTGTTCAAAAGTCATACTATCTATGTATATAATTTGTGACATCCAGTTTGACAAATTTCCTTTTTCTGAAGGACACACGTCCAGATCGTCCGCTTGTATTAACATCTCAAAACTCTGCCTTCTCTCTCCCCACATCCACCACTGCTGGCGGCTCACCTCCAATTGCACAACGCTACGCGCTGTTCTCATCCAACTGCCCGACACTACAATAGCGAATATTCCAACAATGCCAGGCAGCCACAGTTTGCACACAGCACAGTCAGTGATTTTCATACAGAGCGCTACGTGGCGTTACCAATATAAGCCTAAACAGCCTACTTACAGGCTTTGCAATTTAGATGGAGGAGGTTGAGCTGTGCCGGCTCCGATCGATTGCTCGATTTGATGGCTGTGTGAAACTTACATCATGTGATAAAAAGTATCCAGACACCTCCAAAAACATACGTTTTCCATATTATGTGCATTGTGCTGCCACCTACTGCCGGGTACTCCATATCAGCGTCCTCAGTAGTCATTAGACATCGACAGAGAGCAGAACGGGGCGCTCCGCGGAACTCACGGACTTCGAACGTGGTCAGGTGATTGGGTGTCACTTGTGACATACGTCTGTACCTGAGATTTTTACACTCCCAAATATCCCTTCGTTCACTGTTTCCGATATGATAGTGAAGTGGAAACGTGAATGGACAAAAGCGTACAGGTCGACTTCGTCTGTTGACTGACAGAGACCGCCGGCAGTTGAAGAGGGCCATAATGTGTAATAGGCAGACATCTAACCCGACCATCACACAGGAATTCCAAACTGCATCAGGATCCATTGCAAGTACTACGGCAGTCAGGCGGAAGGTGATAAAAGTTGGATTTCATGGTTAAGCTAAGCGGCTGCTCATAAGCCACGCATCACGCCGGTAAATGCCAAATGTCGCCTCGCTTGGTGTAAGGAGCGTAATCACTCCGTGAAGTACAGGCTGCCATTTCCCAAGAAACCTTCCAGCACCTGACTGAACGTATGCTTGCTGGAATGGAACCTGTCATCAAGGCTAAGAGGGGGCCAACATCATATTGAGTTCCAGCATTGCCGATGAAGGGCGCCACGAACTTGTAAGTCATTTTCAGCCAGGTGGCCGTATACTTTAGAATCACATAAAGTACGTTGGTTCCCCGTATAGCCACATTGACTGCCATGGGTGTAAGCAGTTGGAGACTGTTAGCGAAGGTGGAAAGAGCACCTAGAGGCGTGAGGATGGTCTCCCACCATTTCACACCGACATATTAAACACTACCTCAGTGGTTGGAGACCTGATCTGTACGAGTAGGGTGTTTTGGCCAATTGCGGGGCGGTGGTACACTCTGGAAATTTGCCTGAGACGAGCTTGTGGAGACGTTGCGTGACTCTTCGCCCTTCATTCATCAAATAATTTGGTTAACTTGTTACTGTAAACTGTGTACTTGCTGCGTTAACACCGTGGCACTCTGGTCAGTTTCTCCCCAACCGTATTGCTGTACTTGTTTTCTGTGAAGGTTTATTCTGAAACAAGTAAGCTTATTTCAATGGCGAAGCTTACGTTAGTAAAAATGTCCTTTTCACTGCAATTATTATAGGCAAGTGTTTGTAAAGCAGGTTTCGTAATTGCAGTTTTGTCTCGTTTGGTATTTGAAATAGCAAAATAATGAAGATTATTTGAAATACCAAAATAATGTCATATTAACAGAATCTTCCGTCGGTTCTTGGTAGAACAACATTATAATATATAAAACTGGTGCTTTTCATTTATTACCAAAATAATGAATATTATTTTAATAACGGCTGCCCTTCTCATTGCAATTATTACTGACAAGCATTTGTAAAACATTTCTGGACATCGAAAGTTTGTCTGGTATGCTAGTCAAAATAGCGAAGTTAATTTTAATTACAGTAATTCTTTTCAGTGCAATTACTATGGGCAATAATTTGTCAAAATAATTTTGAGGTATCAGAACCTTGTTTCGCCCCTTCTACTGTAACTCTGATGTTACCCAGTCATTAAGGATTGTATATCTCATTGTAATTCTGAGTTCCATATACTCTGCCACACACCGTTGGGTGGCTTGCGGAGTATAAATGTAGATGTAGATACGTTGCTTACCACCATATGTAGTCACTCGGTCGATGTTTTTACACCAACTTACGTTGGGTATTCAAGTTGTTATGCACCATAATGTGTTTTTCCTTTGTTGTAAAATTAATGCACTGTTTTTTTTTTCTTTTCAAGATTAGTTTTCAGTCTGTTGTAGTTGACCTTGTACGGGTCTACCAGTACGGCGGAGGGTTGCGAGTCTGCACTGCCCATCCAGACCGTTGGACTATCACCACCTGTAGCGGGGCCTGAACTTCGCTTTATTCTTAACTTATGTCGCTAACGGGCATAATGCATTTGTTGTATATTTACTACCAGTTTGTGGAGAAATTTACTGGCATTGTTTAGATATTATGTCAAAAGTCAATTGAAGGAATTTAGAAATCTAAAAAAAAACGGAATTTTCTAGCATTTATAAAGTTTTATAACTAAAATGCAGGTTTTGGTAATTTGAGAAATTTTTCTTGTTACAGGTTCTGGAACAAAAATTAAGGACAAAAGAATTTAGTTTAATGTTCCATTGAACAACGTAACATTTGTGTTTTTCTTTGTTGTCTGGCTCAGTCCTGCCACTCAGCAGCGCACTGCGCTGCGTAAATAGCGTGCAGGTCCATCGCACTCGGTAAGCCTCTTTAAAAATGAAATAAATTTCTCTATGTTCTCGGATGACATACTAACATGGTCATTGTCCGGACCAAAACCAGCCAGGTGGTCAATAATAATGTGAGAATTATACGTGCTCAAATGTGTAAAAGCTAGATATGCGATGTGGAAGCTTCTAATTAAAAAAAAAAAAAGGTTCAAATGGCTCTGAGCACTATAGGACTTAACTCATGAGGTCATCAGTCCCCTAGAACTTAGAACTACTTAAACCTAACTAACATAAGGACATCACACACATCCATGCCCGAGGCAGGATTGGAACATGCGACTGTAGCGGTGGCGCGGTTCCAGACTGTAGCGCCTAGAACCGCTCGCCCACACCGGCCGGCGCTTTTAATTCAGTTTGCATTCATTGTATACTGATGCTGTGCCACGAAATCTATCACACAAATGACAATGATCCACATGCAGTTTCTATCTGACATTTGCTAATGTTGGCTGACAAATATGACATTTAAGGATGTAGTCCTCTTTGAAAACTTCAAAAAATTGATTTTTGGCTTAAAATGTTCGGTGTAATGTCAACTTTATTGTAGCGTTGATCTCAAGTTCGTCAGAAACTCCGTAATCGAGTTACTAGGCGATCTCTAATAAAATGAGTCTGAAAACCATTCACAGCAGGAAAAAAGTAATCGAGATTGAGGCTGCATGTAATTTCAACGCAAAATTAGGGAAATCATGAAAATGCTCGAACTTGATATCGGGCCAGCCTGTTCCAACTTCTGAAAAAAGGAATGAAAAAGAGTATTCATTGAGCAGAGGAGTAGATGACAAGCTGCTAAAGAGGACATAAGGGCCATCATGTCCCCAAAGAAGATGGAAGAGATCCTCCTTTTGGATCTGGAAGGATTGGTGTATGGTCCAGGGATCGCTGACGAGAGCTATGTTTAACTTAACCACAAAAAATGCAAACCAAAACTTTAAATGCGTTTTCCTTGAACCAGTATTTTTCAAGTTTGCAGGAAACATAGCTGAAGAGCAGTAGATACAGTTTTGATTAGAATTTGATGCCGGCATTCTAAATTGAATTCTTCATTAGCATATATTGATGTCTTCAGTTGTCTATTTTCGGTGCACACTTTTGTCTCAGCACCAAGGCATCACCATGGTTTTAGAACTAAATCGTTTTCAGTAATCATATGTCTGCTGATAGAAAATATATTGAAAATGAGTTATGTAAAATTATTTCTTTTAAATTATTTTGTAATTCCAACTGGTTACCAACATTCCGGATGCAAGGGGTCCTTCCACATGATGCAGCAGTTACAGGAAGCGTCTGATGTGGCTACAAAAATGATTTCTTGAAGACAGAAGTCTACGGGATAAAACTGTATCATTAGATTATACTTTATTTTGGTTGAAAAACACCTATTTTTCATGGGCCCAAAGGGGCTACTCCCTTTAAAGATTTATCATCCTTCGATTGAACCTCCTCGGCTATAGTGAGAGGAATGATAGATCAAATCGATTTCCTCTGCAAACTCTTGAACCTAAGAGGGCAATCATGTTTCAGGATTTTTCCAAACACGTGGTTTAAGGTAATTATAGTTTGAGTCATACAAAATAGAACATGTTAAGCTGTAGCAAATGGCATGTGTCATTCTATGGGGGCTGAAATGAGGGAGTAAAGTCTCTCTCACAGCCTGCAACTGCAATGAGAAAACACTGACGTCTATATACATCACAAAAGGTACTCGTTCCTTCTGCGAAAAATGCTTCAACTGTAACAAATTTTGCATGGAGCGGCCTCTCTAGTGCTCTGTCAAATGATCGTTTTTATAAACGGTTCTCAGGCATGTAGAAGAAATTATCATTTTGAGGTAGTTGGGCGCAAATACGGCAGTTACTTTATCCAGCAGTAATGTCGTTCTGTGCGGTCAGAAATGAGCAACAAATAGGCATGTTTTTTGCGTTGACTTGCGAATGGGGAATTGTGGAGGACTCTATCAACCTAATGCTTGATCTTCTTCTGCATATCGCGCTTATCGCGCTTGTCTTTATTCTTGTCTAGACCATATACATGAATTGGTGTTCTGGGATTCTGCCTCTCAAATTTTGCAGCGTGCTGGAGTTTGAAAGGGGAATTCAATCCCATGACGTTTATAATACCTATAAATATCATGCATGTAATATTTTACTTTAGTGCTGTGCATCTTTCTCAAAAATTTACTCACAAGCCAGAAGAGATCAAGCAAAGTAAGTATTGTCGATATTTCCATATTAGTAATAGATTCTTTATTAGCTATAATATGCATGTAATATTTTTCTTTAGTGGCGCGCATCTTTCTCAAAAATTTACTCACAAGCCAGAAGAGATCAAGCAAAGTAAGTATTAGTGATTAAAATTCTTCTGGGTATTGTCGGCATTCCCATATTATTAATAGATTCTTTATTAGATATTATATCTCACCACTGCTTAGATTTTGAATAAAAATCATCAACAACCCAGATGATGACTTCTGGCATAAGACGTCTCCCTCGTTCTGCCAGCAGCCTTGTCAAACAGGGCAGAGGAGTGGGCAGAGGTTCGGCCACTTTCTTGTCCTTGGCGTGGTAAAATGTCCTTAAAAGGTGGAAGAATCAGCAATGTTCAACGGCATGAGGATGCAGAAGGCAATGGAAACCACTGCATTAAAGACAGATGAGATATATACACAGGACACGCGGCCTGTAACTGAAAAAAGTTCATGACGATTCTCCATTGGCAAAAGATTCTGGAAAGACCCTTATTCAGATCTTTTGGAGGGACCACCAAGGGGGAGGTGACCACAAGAAACAGACTGAATAGCTAACGAAAGGATAGCGTTTTGTGAGTCAGCGCATGGGACGTCCGAAGTTTGAACTTGGTAGAGAAGCTAGAATATCTGAAAAGAAGCTCAGTGTAGATATAGCGGGACAGGTGAGTATAGGGTGTCATCAACAGGAGTTTTGAAAAGGAAGGTAAGACAGAGAGTGATTTACTATGAACAGTTTAATTATAGGGTAGTTCTTATGGGATTCAACAGCGAACCAACACCGACAGTGATAGTTCAGGTACACATTCTGACATCACAAACAGAAGATGAAGGGATAGAGGAAGTATAAGAGGACATGCAACAGGAAATTCAGTGTATTAAGTGAGATGAAAATCTAATAGTCATGGGGGATTGGAACACATTTGGAGGGAATGGTGTAGAAGAAAGGGTTACTGGAGAATACGGGATTGCTAGCAGGGACGAGAGAGGAGGAAGACTAATTGAGTTCAGCAATAAATTTCAGACGCTAACAGCGAATACTCTGTTCAAGAATCACAAGAGGAGGAGGTGTATTTGGAAAAGACCTGGAGACACGGGAAGATTCCAGCTGAGTTATACCACGCTCAGACAGAGATTCGAAATTAGATATTGAATTTTAAAGCGTACCAAGGAGCAGATATAGACTCAGATCACAGTTTAGTCATGATGAGAGTAGGCTGAAGTTAGGAAGAAGCAACGCTCAAACAATTGAGCTACAAATGTAATACGGAATGAAGAGGTACGCTTGAAGTTCTCTGAGGCTATGGATACTGCGATGATGAACAGCTCAGTAGACATTTCAGTTGGAGAGGAATGAACATCTCTAAAAAGAGCAATTACAGAAGCTGTAGAGAAAAATATGCATAACTGTGAGAAAACCATTGTTAACAGTCAATTAAGAATGAAATAAGTAGGAAGTACAGGGAAGCTGAGGCGGAGTGGCGGTATGAAAAATGTGAAGAAATCGAAAAGGAAATAATTGTCGGGAGGACTGACTTAGCATACAGGAAAGGCAAAACAACTTGCGGAGAAATTAAAATCAAGGGCGGTAACGTTAGAATTGCAATGGGAATTCCACTCTTAAATGCAGAATAGGGGCGGATATGTGGAAAAAGTAGACTCAAGACTTCTGTGAGGGAGAGGACTTGTCTGATGACGTGATAGAGGAAGATGCAGAAATGAACAGTGAAGCGGTTGGGGATCCAGTATTAGAACCAGAACTTAAAAGAGCTTTGGACGGCTTAAGCTCACATAAGGCAGAAGGGATGGAAACCGTTTCATCGGAATTTCTAAAATCACTGGAGAAAGTGGTAAGAAAACTATTCCCGCCGGTATGTACATTGTGCTTTCACCGACTTTGTTTTTAACGAATTTGTCGTACCACTCGGACAAACAGGACTGGATTTCGATACCCACCGAAATTCTTGACTTGGGCTTGAAAGATCCTGTCTCCAAGAGCACCCCGAATCACTGTAAATGGTATTTTTACGCCATCACATAATTGATACACCTGATTGTTTTTGCTTTCAGGACAGGCTGTGGAACTGTTAGTGGGCTATATTTTACTATAAAAAGCTTCTCTGCAGATGTTTGGCGTCAATCCTGGAGCTTTCGACAGGCTGGGTACAGGCTTTCAAGCCCGAGACGAGCTACTGCGCCCTGATTCTGAAGTTCAAGATGGACTGGGTACTAGCTATGGGATCTATGATGAGCTGCTGAGTGTGAGTTCCGAAGTTCATGAAGGTCTGGTTACAGGCTCTCAACCCAAAGATCAGCTGCTGTGCGCTTGTTCCAGAGCTCACTCATTCAAAATACCTAAAAGAGAAACAGACAAACTTTATGTGCTTCCAGGAGTGGGAGCAGCTGTTGTCGTCATCAACTGCAACATATGGAAAGGATACCCAGATCATGAATACATAATATCTATAATATTTGAGATCATTAATATTGAAAACTTTTTCATTACTTATGCAGGATGCACTTCACAGGCTCTGCCTCTGTGGCTGCAGTTGCATGACTGGTGAGATGTCCATGCCGACTGTTCTACATCTACATCTACATGGATACTCTGAAAATCACATTTAAGTGCCTGGCAGAGGGTTCATCGAACCACCTTCACAATTCCCTATTATTCCCATCTCGTATAGCGCCCGGGAAAAACGAACACCTATATCGTTCCGTACGAGCTCTAATTTCCCTTATTTTATCTTGGTGTTCGTTCCTCCCTATGTAAGTCGGTGTCAACAAACTATTTTCTCATTCGGAGGAGAAAGTTGGTGATTGGAATTTCGTGAGAAGATTCCGTCGCAACGAAAAACGACTTTCTTTTAATGATGTACAACCCAAACCCTGTCTCATTTCTGTGACACTCTCTCCCATATTTCGCGATAATACAAAACGTGCTGCCTTTCTTTGAACTTTTTCGATGTACTCCGTCAGTCCTATCTGGTAAGGATCCCACACCGCGCAACAGTATTCTAAAAGAGGACGGACAAGCGTAGTGTATGCCAATAAAACGCAGCCTTTGGTTAGCCTTCCCCACAACATTTTCTATGTGTTCCTTCCAATTTAAGTTGTTCCTAATTGTAATACCTAGGTATTTAGTTGGATTTACGGCTTTTAGATTAGACTGATTTATCGTGTAACCGAAGTTTAAAGCGTTCCTTTTAGCACTCATGTGGATGACCTCACACTTTTCGTTATTTAGGGTCAACTGCCACTTTTCGCACCATTCCGATATTTCTTCTAAATCGTTTTGCAATTTGTTTTGATCCTCTGATGACTTTATTAATCGATAAACGACAGCGTCATCTGCAAACAACCGAAGACGGCTGCTCAGATTGTCTCCCAAATTGTTTATATAGATAAGGAACAGCAAAGGGCCCATAACACTACCTTGAGGGACGCCAGTAATCACTTCTGTTTTACTCGATGACTATCCGTCAATTTCAACGAACTGTGACCTCTCTGACAGGAAATCACAGATTCAGTCACATAGTTGAAACGATATTCCATAAGCACGCAATTTTACTACTAGCCGATTGTGTGGCACAGTGTCAAAAGCCTTCCGGAAATCCAGAAATACGGAATCGATCTGAAATCCCTCGTCAATAGCACTCAGCACTTCCTGTGAGTAAAGAGCTTGTTGTGTTTCACAAGAACGATGTTTTCAAAAACTCATTTGATTGCTTCTCAATAGACCATTTTCTTCGAGTTAATTCATTATGTTCGAACACAATATACGAGTATGTTCCAAAATCCTGCTGCATTTCGACGTTAACGATATGGGCTTGTAATTTACTGGATTACTCCTGCTACCTTTCTTGAATATTGGTGTGACATGTGCAACTTTTCAGTCTTTTGGTAGGGATCTTTCGTCGAGCGAACGGTCGTATATGATTGTTAAGTATGGAACTAATGCATCAACATACTCCGAAAGGAACCTAATTGGTATACAGTCTGGACCAGAAGATTTGCTTTTATTAAATGACTTAAGTTGCTTCACTACTCCGAGGATATTTACTTCTACGTTACTCATGTTGGAAGCTGTTCTTGATCCGAATTCTGAAATATTTACCTCGTCCTCTTTTGTGAAGGCATTTCTGAAGGCTGTGTTTAATAACTCTGCTTTGGCAGCACTGTCTTCTGTAGTATTTCCATTGCTATCGCACAGAGAAGGTATTGATTGTTTCTTGCCGCTAACATACTTCACATACGACCAAAATCTCTTTGGATTTTCTGCCAGCTTTGGAGACAAAGTTTCGTTGTGGAAACTGTTATAAGCATCTCGCATTGAAGTCCGCGCTAAATTTCAAGCTTCTGTAAAAGATCACCAATCTTGGGGATTTTACCTCTGTTTAAATTTGGCTTGTTTGTTTCGTTGTTTCTGCAACAGTGTTCTGACCCATTTTGTGTACCAAGGAGGATCAGCTCCGTTGTTTGTTAATTTATTTGTTAGAAATCTCTTTACTGCTGTCGATACTATTTTTCTGAACTCAAGCCACATATGATCTACACATATATCATTAATTTGGAAGGAGTGGAGACTGTCTCTCAGGAAGGCGTCAAGTGAATTTTTATCTGCTTTTTTGAATAGGTATATTTTTTGTTTATTTTTCGAGGATTTGGGGATTATAATATTCAATCTTGCTACGACAGCCCTGTGTTCACTAATCCCTGAATCGGTTTTGATGCTCGTTATTAACTCAGGATTATTTGTTGCTAAGAGGTCAAGTGTGTTTTCACAACCGTTACCATTCGCGTGGGCTCATGAACTAATTGTTCGAGATAATTTTCAGCGAATGCGGTTAGCACAATTTCGGATGATATTTTATGCGTACCTCCGGGATTAAAAATCTATTTTCGCCAACATATGGAGGGTAAATTAAAGTCACCACCAACTATTATCGTATGATTCGGGTACGTGTTTGAAATCAAACTCAAGTTTTCTTTGAACCTTTCAGCAACTATATCATCTGAATTGGGAGGTCGGTAAAAGGAACCAATTATTATTTTATTCCGGTTGCCAACAATGACCTCTGCCCATACTAACTCACAGGAAGTATCTACTTCAATTTCGCGACAAGTTAAACTACTTCTGACAGCAACAAACACGCCTTCGCCAACCGTGTTTAGCCTATCCTTTCGGAACACCGTTAGGATCTTCGCAAAAATTTCGGCTGAGCTTATATCCGGCTTCAGCCAGCTTTCAGTGCCTATAACGATTTGAGCATCAGTGCTTTGCATTAGCGCTTGGAGCTCTGGTACTTTCTCAACACAGCTACGACAATTTACAACAATGGTTCCTGTATCTACGTTTTTCCTGTTTTCAGCGTGCACCCTTTGTGACTGAAGCCCTTCTTTTGTTTTCCCGAGACCCTCTAACCTAAAAAAGTTGCAACTGTATTATTTCTAACACTTTTCTTCAGTGTCAAATCATGATGATAAATTCATTTAAATTAAATTAAATGTTCACTGTGCTTGTTGGTGCTATTAGTATCATCATATAAGTACAACCAGTTAATAACATTTATTTAGGAAAATTGACTCACTGCTCTGACATAGGCAAGAAGAACAACAAGACTTTCTTCTTTTCTAGGTATTTAAGCCTAGTAGCGACCCTGTTGTTCAATGCTTAATTTGTTTTTTATGTATTTCAGAGGTATCACTTCTCTTGAAATGGGGTCCTTTTAACATGCACTTCATATGGGATATGGAGATGAAGCAGATATGCTAAGGTAATAAATGCATTCACACACTGGGGAGGAGAATTCCTGTCTGAACCACTCAGGAAATCCACATAACCTCACACGTTAGCTTCGTTATTCCTATATTGGTCTGACTAACTTCTCTGATTTCCCTTTTTAGAGATATCCATTCCTCTTCAACTGAACTACTTTCTATGGTACTCAGAATTCCGGTATCTACAGCCTCAGAGAAATTTGAATGCACACCATCATTCCTCAGTACTTAAGTATCTCACATTATTGTATGGTGATTCCTCTCGACGATTCTCTTAAGCTTTTAATTACTCTTCATCAACACTAAATTGTGATCAAAGCCTTTGTCGCTTTCCTGTACAACTTACATTGCAATTCTGTAATCTCTGTCTCACCATGTCATTCCTGTATCTCATGGTCTTTTCCTAGTGTACTACCCAGCTTGTTATTTTTGAACAGTTTCTTTGCCACTACTTGCTGAAATTTATTGCAGCACCCATTCGTATTATTGAGGTGGTATTGTCCTACAACTTGTTGTTGATTTTGTATCTTATTATACTATCATCATTTAATATCAGATTTTCATCTCCTTTTACATACCAAGTACCTCATTCAGTTTCTTCGCAAACTCTCTCTCACTTATTCATCTTCTATTTGTAACGTCAGCTTACTTACCTGAACTTTAGTTGTTGGAGTGATTTGTTTTCGATGTTGTTGAGAATAAAATTATTGTGTAACAATTCACAGAAACTCATTCTTCGCCCATCTTCTTATTCATAACTAAAGCTGTTGCTGTTGATGTTGCCGTACACTCGCCTGACCGTAAATCTTTATTAAAGGCAACTAGTATACCTCCATTTTCAAATCACAAACTTTTAACCATGTTCAAACATCCGACATGTGGAATGTTGTCCTTTCTTTTGATTTTCAATCTTTTTCTGACGGCCATCTCCGACTATTCTCCTGGAGACCAGAATGGGAGTCTAATCTCTAATCTCTTGCCAGTGGAGAGACCATCACAAAATTTTGTCAGTTACAAACAAATGTTATAGCACATCGTTTCTGAAATTCGCAGTTATTTAATAGCATTTTCCCTACACAATGGATGTCTTACGTAGCGGCTACTGCCTAACGAATTACTTATCAGGATGAGGTATAAGGAACACTCCTGCAGTGACACGGCACTGCGTCAGGTAGGCTAGCAGTGCGTGTTGACCCTCGCGAATTGTTTCGAGTGAAGGCTTACGTTGACCAGCTCGTAAAGGCGAAGTCCAACACACCTGTTAAGTTCCCTAATTCTCCATTAAGAGTCTAGCTTACCTCATGTCTTGTAAAGCTGTCTCGATGTCCTAGTTGGTATTTTTCTCTCCCGATCTGGATCAAACATGCATACAATCAACTGTGAATGATGGAAAGGCCTGATAATGCTTTCACTTAAGTTGAAGAACATTAAGCACTCGTTTGCAGTAGAATACTAGTCAGAGACTGCCTGTCAGTGTACTGCTTGAAAGTTCGTTCCAAACTGCCTGAGGACCTAGTTTCAATGTTTCGCGCCTGCCAGCAAAATGCACGTTTCTGATTGGTCGGTTTAATAGGCCGGTGACTGACAACAATGCACAAAATTCAAATTAAAACTAGACGTCGATTTTGGAGCTACTGAAATCATGTTTAGGAAACTGCCAGTGTGGATAGTGTCAGCACACTAGCCGAAGTCGTATATAAACATTTAGACAGTTAATAATCACCAAAGTTATGCGTTTGCAGCCGAGCCTCACACTGTGAATCGCCGCATTCTCTGACACGGCACCTACCCACATCTCGGTTCTCACCCTTCATGACCACCTGTTGTTCTATGGAAAGGGAACTGCTACCGATCTTAACTGCATTGCTGGTGTACAACAGTGTAAGCCCTCCTGTACTGTATAATGAAATCTAATAAAACCTGGGTTATGTGTCGTAATGCAGTGGTTTCCATCGCCTTTTGCACCCTCGTGGTGTTGATATTTGCTGATTCTGTTGCATATAAAGGTAACTTTCCACCCAAAAGGAAATATGGTGCCCTGGACCTGTGTCTGCCTTCCACGCTCTTTTACCACAGCGGTCGGCAGAACGAAGGCCATGCCGTAGCTAATGAGTTTTATTCAAAATTTAAGCACAGGCGAGATGTTTCGAATTGCTAGCCAAGGACGCTCCAGCTAAAACACATTTTTTTTCTATTCAATGCTGTACGCAAGTGGTGTACGATGCTCAACAAACAGGGTTCTTGTTATACAGTAGTGGATACATGACTGTTCGTCTTTGATAATTTGTGAAAACATATTACAGGATGTTGAACATTTTGGCGCAGTAAATTGGAGGGACGTCAACAAGATGACGCTGCAGCACATCGCCATTCCGATGTGACAAAGTCAGGAATGACACCAGCTGGATGAGTGCTATTCAGTCATCAACGATTATTTCATGTGACTTTGGTTTTTGCGACCACCAGCTTGTGCCGGACGGTATCTACAAGTCTCAACACGATTATCCTTGTCTCTGAGAAATATGCGCATCAGTACATTGTAAATGAAGTTTTTCATGAGTTACGGAGGCCGCTTGGAAGTTAAAAGGTTCCTGCAACTGTGAATGTTAGCAGATGAATTGGAAGGCATAGACAGATCTACAGCACAACTTATCCCATTTTTCACTGACAATCTGTTGCGCTCTTTGCGTGTGGTATGGCTCAGAGCCGAAGAATATTTAATGCATTTATTTGCTAGAAGTAGTGACTAGAGATCTCTAAGAGAACCCTTAGCGAAGTGATTGATGGAAATTGTCGAACCTGTAGATAATAAATGACATCGACTGATGTTAACTGCTTTAATATGGATTGCTTTTTGGTCTCTGTTATCGTTAGACCAGCAGGCCACATCGCGTTTAATGCGTCTGCGTCTAAAAACCAGAAGTAACATGGCTAGTTGAAGATCACAAAAATTTAATGTTTGTCTACCGAAACAGTTCTGCGGGCAGTTCGCGAGTATACGTAAGTTGCCTTAATGAAACGTACATCTCATCAGGTGAATAAAAAGACTTCGGCTGTATTCAAGAAAGTCCGGTGATGTTTCGAATGGTTATTCGAATTCTGAGCACTCATTGTACTGACTGAATATTTGTGACACGTACTCTTACTGAACACTTTTTTGTGTGATGAGCACCTCCAATGTTCTGTAGAATTTCTAGATGTAGGTTCATACCATCACATATACAGTAGGGATTAATATAATTCAGCTTTTCAGTTATTAATTCCACGACAGTCTGTAAGTAAAACACCGTAGCGCACTTTGTGCACGAGAAAGTCCGACGAGCAAATGGACAGCGCTAAATGGCAGATTGCCGAAAATGTGGATGAGTAAATGGAGAAAAGTAAATGGAGGATATGTACATAAACAACATCCAGCTCCTCCTCATGGAAAAAATTGTCGATAACCTGATCTGTGAGATACTAGATCACTCATTAAAAATTACATAAAGTGGATTCAGCACTTAGAAATAACGTAAGAGAAAAATGAACGGTGGATATCGATACGTTGCTCGGATTACGTATGGGAACAATCAGTTCAACGAAGATCTCCAGGAGAGCTTTCGCGAACGTTTCGTGAGTGCTGTTCAAACGCAGTGACAAACTGCGGGGAGAGACGATATAAAAAAATCTCCCAAGTCTAGATGAAATTTTCTCGTTGTGGCAGTTCACACAATCTTCCAGAAATCGCAAATAGGAAGAAAGGAGGAGACATTTTTCTCTGTAATGGCTTGTGACAAAATTTTCGTACATCTCATCAGATGAATCAAAAAATTCGACCGTTAACTGAAGAGAAATGAGATGCAACGAACATTCTCAGTGCACTCTGAGAGTTAAGATACAGGCAAATTCATTAGTAACATGAGGGCAGTCTTTCGTAAGGAAGGTAACTTCGGGGAACTCGGTATTCAGTTGATTTACGAACGCAATTAAAGTCTTTAATGTACATTCTGGGACAGACAGAATACATAAAAAAAGTGCTTTAGATTATACTTGGTAACTAATATAGGGTTACTGAATCATCTTGGAAAGAGACGATATTTATGGCACTCTTGTCGGAAAACTGGAGTAGGTTGATAGCATACATGCAGAGGGACCAAGGAAAAGTTAATTCGGTAATAGAGACGGTTCTAGGCGCTTCAGTCTTGAACCGCGCGAGCGCTACGGTCGCAGGTTCGAATCCTGCCTCGGACATGGATGTGTGTGATGTCCTTAGGTTAGTTAGTTTTAAGTTGTTACAAGTTCTAGGGGACTGATGACCTCAATTGTTAAGTCCTACCTGCCAAAGCACATTTACTAAACACAGCCTTCCGAAATGCCTTCACAAAAGAAGACGAAGTAAATACTCCAGAATTCGAATAGACAATAGCTGCCAACATGAATAACGTAGAAGTAAATGTCCTCGTAGTAGTGAAGCAACTCAAATCACTTAATAAAAGCAAGTCTTCTGGTCCAGAATGTATACCAATTAGGTTTCTTACGGAGTATGCTGCTGCATTAGCTTGATACTTAACAATCATATACAACCGTTCGCTCGACGAAATATCCGTACTTCAAGACTGGAAAGTTGCACAGGTCACACCAATAATCAAATTCAAATGGCTCTGAGCACTATGGGGCTTAACTTCTCAGGTCATCAGTCCCCTAGAACTTAGAACTGCTTAAAACCTAACTAACCTAAGGACATCACACACATCCATGCCCGAGGCAGGGTTCGAACCTGCGACCGTAGCAGTCGCGCGGTTCCAGACTGTAGCGCCTAGAACCGCTCGGCCACTCCGGCCGGCTCCAATATTCAAGAAGGGTATTAGGAGTAATCCACTAAATTACAGGCCCATATCGTTAACGTCGATATGCTGCAGGATTTTAGAACATACATTGAGTTCGAACATTATGAATTACCTCGAAGGAAACGGTCTATTGACGCACAAGCAATATGGGTTTAAAAAACATCGTTCCTGTGAAACACAACTAGCTCTTTGTTCACATGAAGTGCTGAGTGCTATTGACAAGGGATTTCAGGTCGATTCCGTACTCCTGGATTTCAGAAAGCTTTTTGACACTGTACCACACAAGCGGCTCGTAGTAAAATTGCGTGCTTATGGAATATCGTCTCCGTTATGTGACTGGATTTGCGATTTCCTGTCAGAGAGGTCACAGTTCGTAGTAATTGACGGAAAGCCATCGAGTAAAACAGAAGTGATTTCAGGAGTTCCCCAAGGTTGTGTTATAGGCCCTTTGCTATTCCTTACCTATATAAAAGATTTGGGAGACAATCTGAGCAGCCGCCTTCGGTTGTTTGCAGATGACGCTGTCGTTTATCGACTAATAAAATCATCAGAAGATCAAAACCAACTGCAAAACGATTTAGAAAAGATATCTGAATAGTGCGAAAAGTGGCAGTTGACCCTAAATAATGAAAAGTGTGAAGTCATCCACATGAGTGCTAACAGGAACTCGTTAAACTTGGGTTACACGATAAATCAGTCTTATCTAAAAGCCGTAAATTCAACTAAATACCTAGGTATTACAATTACGAACAACTTAAATTGGAAGGAACACATAGAAAATGTTGTGGGGAAGGCTAACCAAAAGCTGCGTTTTATTGGCAGGACACTTAGAAAATTTAACAAACCTACAAAGAAGATTGCATACACTAAGCTTGTCCGTCCTCTTTTAGAATACTACTGCGCGGTGTGGGATCCTTACCACGTAGGACTGACGGAGTACGTCGAAAAAGTTCAAAGAAAGGCGGCACGTTTTGTATTATCGCGAAATATGGGAGAGAGTGTCGCAGAAATGATAAAGGATCTGGGCTGTAAATCATTAAAAGAAAGCCGTTCTTCGTTGCGACGGAATCTTCTCACGAAATTCCCATCACGAACTTTCTCCTTCGAATGCGAAAATATTTTGACACCGACCTACATAGGACGGAACGATCACCACAACAAAATAAGGGAAATCAGAGCTCGTACGAAAAGATATGGGTGTTCATTCTTTCCGCACGTTATACGAGATTTGAATAATAGAGAATTGTGAAGGTGGTTGATGAACCCTCTCCAGGCACTTAAATGTGATTTGCAGGGTATCCATGTAGACGTAGATGTAGATGTAGATGGTGCTCAGAGCAATTTGAACCATTTGGTAATAGAGAGAAGCAGGCGGGGAGGGGGCGGGTGGTCAGGAGGGTTAAGAATTGCAGAGGGGGAGCAAGGCTTGACGTAAGCAAGTTCAAGAGGAGAACTGCATCAAACCAGTCTTAGTACTGAAGACCACAACAAAAACAGTTTTTAACAGAAGCAGATATCTAATCTTAAAACGTACTCTGCTATAGTACCGATGCTAGAACACAACAAATACAGCTCCTGTAATGTTTTCAATATACATTAGATGTTACGGTTGACACCGACGGTAGAAAGGGAAAGGCAAAGACCACAATTTAATAATGTTCAGGTCATTACAGAGCGAGGACACTGAGCTGGTGTGGAATAGCAGAAGGAAGCAGCCGTGAAATTTTCGTAGGAATGCACAGAAAAGCCATAAAGTGGCATTCCAAGCTGCAAGTAAAATTACTAATATACTTACATTTTGTCGAAAGAAAAAGACGTGTTAAAAAAATGGAAGGCATTCAAAGCGTAAGAGACCAAATTTCATGTTACAGTCATTAATTTTCTACAGGTGTTGAGAATGCGTGGAAGCTAGATAACGCCCTCTCTTTTCTTGCGAGTTTTTTCATAACTGGCATGAGCCACGGTAAATCCTCAACTCCCGGTCCGCTAGCGCTAATTTACGTGAGTAGCGTACATTTTTACGTGTTTTTTCTTTCATTACAGCGCGACTGAGAGAATCCAATTTCCCAGACTAGCTGCGCCCCTCTGGAACGTGTGACAAACTCTCGAGCTCCGACGTGTGGTGAAGATCCCCTTGACCCTAACGAGGCGCTCGTTCATCAGGCGCCGAGCACTTTCCTGTAGTTCCAGTAACTGTCCGGTCATACCGCGCAGGTGCGCACGTGTCTGCCAGCTGCGCCGTTGCCCGCTGGTGTTACTCTCCGTTGTTTCCGGTCACGGCTGCAGAAAGTTCTTTCCTCGTGGTCCGGAGTGGGTCACTTTCCTCTTTGGCTAACGCAGGTCGAGGTCACACTCTCCCTCATTGCAGGTTGTTACTATGCTGGACGTATTACTTGTTCACGCAGTTCCGAGGCGTTATCACGGAAGTTTACCGAGCCTAGCGTAATGCTCAAGCTCGGATGCCTTATGGGAAGTCCAATTCCCCGATTGCGCAGTGTTCTGCAAATACCGTCTGTGTCTTGCAGTAAGCTCTATGAAACACGTATCTCTTGCCATTTGTGTCGCTTAACCTATAACATGACTCTTCACTACTTCGCAAATATCGCCTAGAAAGTGAAATGTTCGCTTAGCTGTAGGGAATATGGCCATAAGGAAAAAGAAGTATTCGTTTCTGTAGTGGACACTAGATCACTTTATGATTTGAAGTTTTGTACAACGGCACGTAAAATGAGAAACGTTCCGTTTTAAAGTAAGACCTGGCTTGTCGCATGTGTAAGATTATACTCTTGCGGCGCACACTTATGTCCAGAAAAAAACAGAACGCCTTGAAGGACTAGAGATAGGACGTTCATATTCACAGGTCATGTACAGGGTTATTACAAATGATTGAAGCGATTACACAACTCTACAATAACTTTATTATTTGAGATATTTTCACAATGCTTTGCACACACATCCAAAAACTCAAAAAGTTTTTTTAGGCATTCACAAATGTTCGATATGTGCCCCTTTAGTGATTCGGCAGACATCAAGCCGATAATCAAGTTCCTCCCACACTCGGCGCAGCATGTCCCTATCAATGAGTTCGAAAGCATTGTTGATGCGAGCTCGCAGTTCTGGCACATTTCTTGGTAGAGGAGGTTTAAGCACTGAGTCTTTCACATCACTATGCGTGAAACTTGCCCGCACGCGTTCAACCGTTTCTTCGCTCACTGCAGGCGACCCGTTGATTTCCCCTTACAGAGGCATCCAGAAGCTTTAAACTGCGCATACCATCGCCGAATGGAGTTAGCAGTTGGTGGATCTTTGTTGAACTTCGTCCTGAAGTGTCGTTGCACTGTTATGACTGACTGATGTGAGTGCATTGGTGGCCGTGGTTATAACGATGATAACGTCGTGTTGAATGACAGCTATATCAAGAGGGTCATGATATGGGTAGTGGACATTTATTTACTTTTAACTTATTTATTTATTTCATTGTTGTTCAATTTTAGAATGACCTGCTGGACATGCGTTCAAATGTTCAAATGTGTGTGAAATCTTATGGGACTTAACTGCTAAGGTCATCAGTCCCTAAGCTTACACGCTACTTAACCTAAATTATCCTAAGGACAAACGCACACACCCAAGCCCGAGGGAGGACTCTATTCTCCACCAGGACCAGCCCCAAAGTCCAGGACATGCGTAATAGCTCACTGTGGTTATGAATAAATTGTTTTATATGGTATTTTAACATAAAGGTAATAGCATATTCTTGTTTGAGGCAGATATTAGGAGGAAACGCATACAGTTCCAGTTGTTTCAACCGCCTTATCCGTTTTTTGTTTGTTGGTTTCCAATATTCTTAAGGAAATGAATAGACCCACACTTTTATGGTCTTGTTCTCTTGGTTGTACATATGTCTGTTCGTTATAAATTATATACTTTACCACCTTCGTGATGTTACTTCTGACAGGTAACTGATTTATATTAATTAACATGGCTTTCATTCAGTTAGCCTGTGAACTGTCTACATCAGTTGATTATTATCCTGTAATGTATTGCTGTTGTGATTTGGTTTCGTTTTCGACCGATAATTCCCTGTGGGTGTCCAGCATAGTTGCACTCTTTGATATCCGCATAATAGTTGTATTTTAGTGGTGATAACTGCACAGTGTACTTCAATTTTGATCTCATGTGTGCCTCATCATAAAAGGGGCACATGTAAGTATTATGTTGCAAGACACACAGCAGTTTGGGAGTATTCTGGTCGATGTCTGATACTGTGATGGTCATATTTCTTGCTGGACACACATTACTATACACTTTATAATCTAGACCTTGGTTGCTACATCTTGTATCGACTTTGCTTATAAGGTGTTTTTGGACGTATAATTTGTTGGTCTGTTGTAAGCCAGATGAATGCTGTAGTTATACGACATATCTGTTGTCGTATATTATGCTGGTTTGGATTTTACATTTTCATCCTTAGTAAAGTTTTACATCAACTTTGTACTAGGTCCCTGGTCTCTTGTAACTACAATACTGCACGTCCCGAGGTTTTTTATATTTTCACCTAGTTACAAGTCCGCCCCGGTAGCTGAGTGGTCAGCGTGACAGACTGTCAATCCTAAGGGCCCGGGTTCGATTCCCGGCTGGGTCGGAAATTTTCTCCGCTCAGGGACTGGGTGTTGTGTTGTCCTAATCATCATCATTTCATCCTCATCGACGCGCAGGTCGCCGAAGTGGCGTCAAATCGAAAGACCTGCACCAGGCGAACGGTCTACCCGACGGGAGGCCCTAGCCACACGACATTTCCATACCTAGTTACAATAAGATGTCTACAGACCCAGCAATGACTCTTATATGGGATCTTGTTTTACATTTTACAGTCATCCTAGAGTGTTCTTTTGGTTCCTCCTGATAGAGTATTGTCCAATAACCATAGAGTACAGCTATTGTTTTACAATAGCTGTAATTCCTCTGTTTAATTTGTCGTCTACTTTGTATACTTACTATACAGATTACCATTACTTACTGTACATCATATAATGATCCTGTTTCTTACTAAACATACGATGGTCGGTCCCTTTGCCCGCTTCTTTTACTTTTTGACCAATACCAGTAGAGTCTCGTCACGAAAACTCATACATATTTGCAGACAATAGTTATACAGCACTGATGGTTCCATTACTTCGACACTTCCGTTTTATGATTACTCCCATTAGGTTATTGGTGTTTCCACATTATGCATGAGTAATTGGTTAATTCCTGATAGTACATATTACGTTATAACAAGTAGATTTTAGTTAAGATTGTTTTCTTTTACATGTGTAAATGAATGTGTAACAGTTGCTTTATTTAGATAATACTTTCTGGCTTTTTACTACGTATTTATTGCTCTTTTGTAACCTTTACTGTATAGGCCTGAAGATGGCATGCATAATGTAATGCCGAAACCGGTTGCCTAACAAATGAAACCAAAATAACGGCTGTTGGTAGTTTATTATTGGAGGTAAACTTCGAAACACACTCTCTCTCTATCCATTGACACGCGCGGTGTGTTCCTATCTTCCATAGTTTGTAACAAACAACTAAAATCTGTCCTTTTTTTTAAATCACCTCTAATATCCCACGCATTTCAATGACTAGAGGTACACCATTGACTCCTGCTTATTAGTTTGATCTCAGATCACTCAGTCTTCTGTCAAATTCTCACCATATGAATGGATAACTTGTCTTTCACATAAACTTCCTCCTCTCCCCCATACTTTGGTATAGTTGTTCCCCGTCACAAATGTCATCAAGGTACTCCTACCGTCTATATGCCCTTTCTTCTGCATTTAACAGAGGCCTCCCTTCCGCTGAACTGCGCGGTCATCAGCGCCCGTACAAAGTCCCAATTTTCACACAGTCCAATTTTTTCACTTTCCAATCTAACAACTGTCACGAATGATGATGATGAAGAAATGATGAGGACAACACAAACACCCAGTCCCCGGGCAGAGAAAATCCCCAACCCAGCCGGAAATCGAGCCCGGGACCCCGTGATCTGTTACCTGCTATTAAACCTGCTGTGACTTGCTGTTAAATCTGGGTTCGAGTCCTGGTCCGGTCCAAATTTCCAAATATTACTAATAAATCGTGTAGTCGCTATACAGTCGTATCCGAAATTTGCGAATGCATTTCATAACTTCGTACAGTTGCCAACCGTAAGCAGTGGTTGCTCCTTCGGAATGGCATGCATGTACAAAGGAGTATTGCGTCAGTCTCTTCAGACATATTAAAATACACACTGCCCTACTGTGTTTCATGACTAAGCAAGGCAATCTGACGAGCAAAACAATGTCTCTCCCTGTGCGGGAATCACCAGATTTATGTGCGAGCACTATGAGACATAGACACTAGGACATACGAAGTTTGGGTTCGACGTGAGTCGTGCACGGGTAGCCAAAGCGGTTAAGGCGACTGCTCGCGTAAAGCGTGGATTACGGGTTCGAGTCCCTATCCGGCAAAATTTTTTTATAATATATAAGAAACTATCAGCCTCGTTTTCGTTACCTAGGTTTCAGCCCAAGTAATTGAGCCTTCTTTAGAAGATATACCTGATTCTATAATAAGTCTACGAGGGCATGGTCTAGGAATAAAACTAAAACAGCCTGAATAGGCGTAGTCACATTTTAAAAATGCGGTGCATAGGTACTAACTCACCACCAACACTTAAGCTCCGGAGAGCGCCACGTCTCCATGGACGCCGTGCGGTGGGCCTCGGGAGCTCACGTGAAACTAAACTGTTAGTTAGTAGAATCAAGAAGTATATCTTCTGAAGAAGGCTCAATTACTTGGGCTGAAACCTAGGTAACGGCAGGTTTCATTACCGCAATCGAGGGGTGGTCCATTGATCGTGACCAGGCCAAATATATCACGAATTAAGCGTCAAACGAAAAAACTACGAAGAACGAAACATGTCTACCTCGAAGGGCGAAACCAGATGGCCCTATGGTTGGCCCGCGAGATGGCGCTGCCATAAGTCAAACGGATATCAACTGCGTTTTTTTTAAAATAGGAACCCCCATCTTTATTACATATTCGTATAGTACGTAAATAAATATGAATGTTTTAGTTGGGCCACTTTTTTCGCTTTGTGATAGATGGCGCTGTAATAGTCACAAACATATGGCTCTCAATTTTAGACGAATAGTTGGTAACAGGTAAATTTTTTAAATTAAAATACAGAACGTTGATACGTTTGAACATTTTATTTCGGTTGTTTCAATGTAATACATGTACCTTTGTGAAGTTATCATTTCTGAGAACGTATGCTGTTACGGCTTGATTACCTGTAAATACCACATTAGTGCAATAAATGCTCAAAATGATGTCCGTCAACCTCAATGCATTTGGCAATATGTGTAACGACATTCCTCTCAACAGCGAGTAGTTCGCCTTCCGTAATTTTCGCACATGCATTGACAATGCGCTGACGCATGTCGTCAGGCTTTGTCTGTGGATCACGATAGCAAATATCCTTCAACTTTCCCCACAGAAAGAAATCCGGGGACGTCAGATCCGGTGAACGTGCGGGCCATGGTATGGTGCTTCGACGACCAATCCACCTGTCATTAAATATGCTATTCAATACCGCTTCAAGCGCACGCAAGCTATGTGCCGGACATCCATCATGTTGGAAGTCAATCGCCATTCTGTCATGCAGTGAAACATCTTGTAGTAACATCGGTAGAACATTACGTAGGAAATCAGCATACATTGCACCATTTAGATTGCCATCGATAAAATGGGGGGCAATTATCCTTCCTCCCATAATGCCTCATCATACATTAATCCGCCAAGGTCGCTGATGTTCCACTTGTCCCAGCCATCGTGGATTTTCCGTTGCCCAATAGTGCATATTGTGACGGTTTACGTTACCGCTGTTGGTGAATGACGCTTCGTCGCTAAATAGAACGAGTGCAAAAAATCTGTCATCGTTCCGTAATTTCTCTTGCGCCCAGTGGCAGAACTGTACCCGGCGTTCAGAGTCGTCGCCATGCAATTCCTGGTGCATGGAAATATGGTACGGGTGCAATCGATGTTGATGCAGCATTCGCAACACCGACGTGTTCGAGATTCCCGATTCTCGCGCAATTTGTCTGCAACTGATGTGCGAATTAGGCGCGACAACAGCTAAAACACCTACTTGGCCATCATCATTTGTTACAGGTCGTGGTTGACGTTTCACATGTGGCTGAACATTTCCTGTTTCCTTAAATAACGTAACTATCCGGCGAACGGTCCGGACTCTTGGATGATGTCGTCCAGGATACCGAGCAACATATATAGCACACTCCCGTTGGGCATTTTGATCACAGTAGCCATACATCAACACGATATCGACCTTTTCCGCAATTGGTATACGGTCCATTTTAACACGGGTAATGCATCAAGAAGCAAATACCGTCCGCACTGGCGGAAAGTTACGTGATACCACGTACTTAAGCGAAAAATGTGGTCCAACGAAAACATTCATATTTCTTTACGTACTACACAAATATGTAATTAAAAAATGGGGGTTCCTATTTTAAAAAACGCAGTTGATATCCGTTTGACCTATGGCAGCGCCATCTGGCGGGCCAAACATAGCTCCATCTGGTTTCCCCCTTCAAGATAGGCGAGTTTCGTTCTTTGTAGTTTTTTCGTTTGATGTTTATTTCGTGAGATATTTGGTCCGGTCACTATCAATGGGCCACCCTGTATATTAGATTATCACGATTGCTGACTGGGCTGGAATGTTGAAAGTACAAATTTTCGTATGTTACTCGTAAATCCTATGACCGTTGTACAATCGTATTCGAAATTTGCGAATTCATTTTACAAATCAGTTGCATCACGCTGTTCTGTTTCGCCATTTGACGAGAAAAGTTGCTGGAAAGAATGGCTATGATGACGATGATGATATTTGGTTTTTGGGGCGCTCAGATGCGTGGTTATAACCACCCGTACAAATTCCCAGTCGTTTCACTCTCCAGGCTCTCCACTTTCCCGAATGATGATGAAATGATGAGGACAACACAAACACCATGTCCCAGGCTGGAGAAAATCCCCGACCCGGCTAGGAATCGAACCCGGGATCCCGTGAGAAAGAGTAGCACCGCAAGTAAATAAAGGAGAGGGAGACAAGTAAACGATGTATAGTGGGAGAACGGTGTGAGTCAGGCAGGCACGACTAGGACATGTGACGCACAGTGTGAGAATGTACACTTTCTCTGTCTTCAACTATGAAGCTCAGACTGACGGCCACGGCCATTGTTGTGAGCAGGGACACTGGCGATGTTGTCAGAGAGGGTGGGGTCTCACGACGCGGCAGCCCCCCCCGTGCACTCGACCTTCCGCGCCGTCTGTTCTGCGCCATAACGCCGAACACAGCCCGCGAACCGCTAGGAGTGCGGAATTGCGCCAACCCGTTTGGCGATGCCGCGCCAGGGAAATCCGACCCACGACACACTTGCCGAGCCCTCATTCGGACGGACCGAGTAATTTCCCGGGAAATGCCGGCCAGCTGTCAAGGGCATCCCGCACCTGCCCATATCTGGACGACCACTCTGTTTCGCAACGCACCCGAGAGGCAAAATGACATCTCTAACTACACTGACGTAGAACATGGCAGAACTAGTGATTCTGATTTCTAACGCTTGGCGAGCTGCGCCAGGATAAGTGCAAGTTGTACGCAGTAATATCGTCTATCAAAATTTTCTTTGCCTTAGGTTGTTAGGAAATACCAACCGTACAGAATTTGTATGCAGTAATTGAGATAAACTGACGAAAAAAATCGCGACACCAAAAAAATGATTAATGCAAAATAATGAAATTTCTGGAATACATTTGTCTAGGTAGCACATTTAAGTGATTAACACTGCAACATTACAGTTTAATGTAAGCGCGAGATAAGCCACTGCAGATGTGAATGTACTTTAATAACCGGTGTAACCGCATTGCGTTGCACAGGTATCAGATGTCAGTTTGTGCGACAGAGTTCCATTCCTCATGCACTCGGTTGGTCAATACAGGGATGGTTAATGTTGTTGGTCGATGAGGCTGAAATTGCCGTCCGATGATGTCCCCTATCTGCTCGACTGGAGACAGATCTGGTGATCGAGTAGGTCAAGTCAACATGTCGACACTCATGCACAATGTTGGCAAGTGTTGTCCTGTTGGAAAACACCAACGAGGAATGCTGTTCATGATTAGCACCACAACAGGCCGAATCCTAAGACTCACGTACAGTTTGGTAGTCAGGGTGCGTTGGATAACCGCGAACGTGTTCCTGCTGTCATACGGATTCTCATCCCAGACCGTACCTCCACGTTTAGGTCCAGTCAAAGTCTAGCTCGCAGACAGGCTGGCTGCAGGCCCTCAACTGGCTCCCTTCTAACCAACACACAGCCATCAGTGGCACCGAGGCAGAACCAGTTTTTACAATAAGCTCTCGCAAATAACGATGATTCGAGGTCAGCGGAATGCACACCACAGGGCGTATGGCTCGTACCTGTCCTTGAAGTAACCGATTTCTAACAGTTCGTTGTGGCACTGTGGTACCAACTGCTGCTCAGATTGCTACTGCAGATATAGCACCATGCGCCAGAGCCATACGCCGAACGTGATGGTCTTTCCTATCGGTAGTGCCATGTGTCCATCAAAGCCCAGTCTTACTGCGACCGTACATTTTCGTGACCACCGCTGTGAGCAATAATGTACAACGACTACATTCCTGCCAAGTGTTTCTGCAGTATCGCAATAGGAACATCCAGCTTCTCGTAGCCCTATTACGGGACCTTCTTCAAACTCAGTGAGGTGTTGATAATGGCGTCTCTGTCATCTTGAAGGCATTCGTGATTGACATCAACTCATCACGCCGAATCTCGAAGGTAACTAACTCTCACGACTGTTAAGTGTGTATATAAAAAAATGTAAAAAAACAAACCTGTTTTTCATCCTCATAGTGGCTCTACTAGTGTCACTCTCATGCGACTGGCGCGAAATTTTAATTTCCTTCTTGGAGTTGCAATTTTTTCCGTCAGTGCAACAGCGTTGAATCTGACTGGACGACAGACCTCACCATTGTCCTTTGAGCAGATTTATGCCACTCCGGTTACCATGGAAACAAAATTTAGCTACGGGAAACAACGTTCACGTGTTAATTAGGTTCATATGAGAAAAGTTATTACTTTTGATGAATATGATATCATGATGGTTCTTTCAAAATAGTGCTGCGTTAATTTGTGCGAAGTTTGACTGTCGACGCTATGGGACACCTGTTTTTGGCGGGTCTCTGCCTAAATTGCAATGATAGGAAAGTCATTCAGTACCAAAGAGAACTTTGCCGTCTATTATATGAATTGTACTGTACGTAATTAATATAATGAGTTTATTATAATAATATTGTTGTTTAATACACACCACGAAGTAGTTTTTTTGTGCATAACAGAGATATGGCGAGTGCTGAAGATTATACACAATGTCCCTTTCAAATTTTATACATCTCAAAAGCCCAGGGAAAAAAGCTACAGTAGATATGACAATGAAATTGTGCAGTATGCTAGGAAACCTCAAGGAATTTGTATTCCCCCACTAGTCGTGCCAACTATTATCGGCAGAGTGCAGTATGATCGCATGAAGTGAAAATGGCGACTCCACAGCAGTGCATGCAAGCAGTAGTGTGGTTTGCAGAAACAAAATCGCCAAAGGAATTATTGTAGGTGGTATGGATGTGACTCACCTGATGAAAACAGCGAAGAAAAAGTACCGTAAATTTGTAGCAACTGGAAATGTTCTGAAAACATCCTGGCACTGTACGTCGTAGTGTTTCGGAAGAGACAGTGGAGGGCATCACACAAGCGTTTCTCAGAGGCCGATGTAAGTCGTTTCAGCAGGCATCTGGGCAACCTACTTTACCCCGAGCAATACTGCGTTGTGTAGTACAACTTCTTTTTAATTCTTACAAGATGCAAATTATGCAACGTCAGGTGCCGAACGACAAACCATACCAATAACAATTACGGATATGCTGCGTACTGACATGAATGCCAGCTTCCTGGAGAGATATTTATTCTCAGAAGAGGCGACCTTCCACGTGTTAGGAACGGTTACTCGGTATGATATTCGGATTTGGGGCTTGCAACATCAGTACGCTGCCATTGAAAATGTCTGTGAAGTGTGGGCCAATGCGCGACAGGATTGTTGAACTGCTGAAAACACAGTCAATGGGCTAGCGTTTCTGGACATGGTGGTGATAAGTTCTTGTAGGACTAAATGCTGACGTCATCGGTCCTTAGGCTTACACACTACTTAATCTAACTTAAAGTAACTTACGCTAAGGACAACACATACACCCATGCCCGGGGGGAGGACACACTCGAATCTCCGACAGGGGGGGGGGGAGGTGGAGGGGGGGGGGGGGGAGCGGAGCCGCGGGAACCGTGGCAAGGCGCCTGAGACCACGCGCGGCTGTATCTGGACACACTGAAGCGGTTTGTATACTTGTATACCGTGAGATGGAAGACTTCCAACACAACATCATTTATCAACAAGATGGAGCTCCGCCGCATTGGTCAACGGCTGTAAGCAAGTTTCTGGATACAAAGTTGCCAATCACTGCATCGGACGCGGAAGACCTATTTATTACAAGGCCACCAGTTCCCCAGACATTACCCCACTGTATTTCTTTTTGGGGGAATTCGTGAAGGGCTGCGTGTGTGCGGACAAAGTGGACGATATTTCTATGTTAAGACTTCATATCAACGATGCGATTGCAGCAGTGACAGAGGACATGTTACGAAGAACATGGCAAGAAATTGATTACAGATTCGATGTTGTTTGTGCTACTGGTGGTTGACGTGTGGAGTGTACTGATGATTGTTAAATAAATTCTCTGAGATGATCTAGCATTAGGTGCAATTACCTGGGAGTATGAAATATGATACGTTGGAAAGGGATACCCTGTACTTTGGGTGGGATGAATTAACACGTCATCGGGTGCAGTAGCCAGATGGTCGACAACTATCTATTGTAACAAGAAACCTAAAACTATACCACATCTCCTGTGATGATTATGATCTGATAATGAAATAAACGAATGAACGTTCAATGTGATGCATACCTGTAAAAATGTGTTCAGTCTCCTTTTGGCCATTCTCGAATCAGGTTCATCTTGTGGAACGAGTTAAGACATCTTACCATTTGGCTAAACGTTGCACAAGATGCCCACAGAGTCGCATTATCATTTCAAAAAATGATAATTTGGAAACTATTCGAGACAGATGATTTGTTGTAAGTCATTTGGTAGTTCACAAAGATTTTTCTGTTATATCAGAATTTCATGAGTGCTCCACCCGTCGCTCGCAGAATATTAAGGCAGTATTCTAGATCTTCACATGTACAGATCAACATTTCAACATCAATAGTTCTGATTGCATCATTGATTCGTGCACGAAGGGTAGCAATGGCATCGACTAGTGTTGCTTATATGCGATCCTTGATGTGACCCCCTAAGAGGATTTTATTAGCGAGACATTGGGAGAGAGTGGGGACCATGCGGTTGCGCCATCACGACCTATTTCATTCAGCACATCCCACACGTTCAGACATCAACGTGGGGCTGCACCATCGTGCTTGAAGATGATGGTTATAAAGTTCCTCGATCTGGGGTCTAGGAACTGTTCGAGCATGTCCAGGTAAACATTTCCAGTTATGGTTTACTCTGCCAAGAAAAATGCGCTGGCGCCCTGTCGGGCTTCAGTCCGCACCAACAATAAGCTCCAGGCCATCATGGATGTGGTTTTTGGAGCACCATATCCTAATATTGTAGTGAGTCATATGTCCAGAAATGTGGAATGTTGTTTTATCTAAAAACAGACAGTTTTCAGTAGTCTTTGTCAGCATCTGTGGTGGCCGGCATGGAACATTCGAATGGATACAGCAGAAGAACACTTGCGTGCAATGCTTGGACCCTCTACGCTTTTTACACAGAAAGGAGTAACCGTTAATGTGACACTTTACGGATAGTTGATCTTGCTTCCTGTAATTCGCATCTTGTATGAGGAACTGACATCTACAGGCTGGGATGAAATGGAATTTGCACGCTGTCAACACGTGCTTGAGACGCAGGGAGGAGTCTACTTGGAAAGCGGTCTTTCAGACTGCCTGTTTCTTTCAAACTTTTGAACCACTTTATTATGCTTGTTTTTGCAGGTGCAGCTCTCCCATTGTGGAGTGATCATTCCGCAGCACCATCGTCACAGATCCGAAGTCTGCATACCAGAGGACACACTGCGTCTACTGCTGGTATGCCAGCATTTTGATGCACTCCAAGTCGCAACTGCAACAAAGAACAAAGTAAAAAACCTTTGAGAGTTGCTAAAAGTTTACAACAAAAAACCGCGATTCTTTATCTCTAATAGTTATGATTTTCTGAAGTGATAGCGGGACTTTATTAACAACCTGTACATCACAGGTGGAAATAAATAACGTAGAAATGTTTTATGAACGGTATCTTCACTCACTGAAGATGAGTACTACCTTATATACCCAAGAATATGATTATTTCCGTTCTGCCCTTGGATATATATCAAAAGATGTTTTAATTTTGAGAAGTACTTAAAGTTAGAAATATGTCTTTTCTTTTATAATACTTCGTGGCCTTATATTTACAAAAAGAATGTTTTGATGTTTCAAGAAGAAGGAAGAAAAAGAAAAACTACACAGTCCAGCCAGTAAATAAATGATGTATTACTATTGATTTTGCCATACCACACAGCTTCATCTGTTTGGCAACTCAGTTGTTGGTGCAAATGGACTATTACCCTAGATGTAAAGAAGAGAAGGGAAAAGACTGAGCAGCTGAGTGTGTTTGTGGTGGCCACAGTACACTATCCATATTTCGTTTTAACATTTCATTAGGTTATTGGTACTTGTCGGAGCCCCACAAGCATGTTTGATAGCAAGGATTTCGGTGTGTAGATCCGTGAGAGTGTAGCCGTCTGCCAGTGTGTCAGGACAGCCAACTGTAGGAAGCACGTACCAGGTAGCAAAGAGGTTTCTGTTTGCCTTGGACGAACCTTTTGCATAGGTTGGCACCACAATAGTGGTTCCTCTGGCCACTTCCGTCGGTACGGGGAGCGGTTTTGGTTGGAGAACGAATGCTCGTGGAGTGTTCCGTGGGACGCTAGACGGGTGACACCTACTGGCGGTGAGTGTGCCATTTCGTTGAGAAGTAAATGTTTTGTTTTATGTAAGTTTTTCAAAGCTGATCACAGTAAATGATTCCTTTTATCGTTCACAGTTTATTGTCGTGTGTGACGAATTTTACTTGCCAATTAGCGATTGTTATATGCGTTAAAATCCAGGGACGGTGTAGGCTATTGTTCATTTGAAGTGTTAAACAAATGGAGCCGTGCTGAGTTTATTGTGATTCAGTTCATTTTGCTTAGTTTCCCTTTCGCGAGAGCATGTATATTACGTATGATTTCCGTGATTTTATGACTGAATTTTGTGCAATTCGTATCACTTGATAACTTTCTTTGTGCACACTTTTGTATGTGAGGACCACGTGGTCGTGATCTAATGAGGAAGTTTACAGTGCCAAGGCCGCAGTGATCTTCCGCTGTTGAACATCTAAATTAATTTTGAATCTTAATTATGCTTCAGTTTAAAGCAATTCACTTTAATAGAAATTTTATTCATTTATCCCGCATGTTAAAATCAAGGGGATAGCCTCTCTTGCTACCCACGTGTGCTGTGGTGAAGGTTTTTAGTTCTTTTCCTTCCTGTTAGTCTCTCAAGTGCATGTGAATGTAAGTGTTCGTGATTAAACCATCCTTTGATCATTCCTCTTCCAAAGATCATAGACCTTTCAGGGGACCCTCGAGTAAAGTTCTAGGGTTAATTAATGTGCGAAGTAATAGATTGCAGGCAACAGCAACCATCATATTACTCACTATACACGTTCGTGTGTGCAATTAAATTTACCCATCCAATAAATGTTCTCTTGCCAGAAATTTTGTTTACGCTCTCACTGCTAAAATTCCACTCCATGCTTCACCCAGTTCTGATGTACGGCACATCCTACTGAATTCTGTTTGCGTGACAGTTGTATTGAGGTCACACTTTACCCCCTCCCCCCCATATTCAGATTAATTGTAAAGATACCCCTTAATTGTTAAGATACCTTTCAACGTCGTAGAAAGTAAAGAATAAAATCGACGACCTAAAACAAAAAGCAAGTCCTTAGTATGTAGAAGTTGGTACAGGAAGCGTAGTATTGTCAGCAGTGGCATATTCAGAACAAGTACACGAGAGCTGTTCGATAGGAGAGTGACGGCCAACCTGGCTGACAAAGTAATAACGTAAGGTGCACCATCTATGGAAGGCGTATCGGCGTGGCCAACTCTCCTCTACTGGGTTCAAGAAAGGCTCGCTCGCTGACACGTAGGAAACTACAGTGAGCTGACAAAAGTCATGGAATACCCTCTGATATCGTGTTGCACCTTCTTTTGTCCGGCATTGTGCAGCAAATCGAGATGGCATGCACTCAACAAGACGTTGAGAGCCCTCTGTAGAAATATTTCGTCATTCTGCCTCTACAGCCGTCCATAATCGTGGAAGTGCTGCCGGTGGAGGATTTTGTGCGCGAACGGACCTTTCGATTATGTCCCTTAAATGTTCGAGGGTATTCGTGACGGGCGATCTGAGTGGCAAAATCATTCGCTCCAGTTGTTCAGAACGTTCTTCAAACCAATCGCAAACAATTATGGCTCGGTGACAGGTCGCATTATCATCCATAAAATTCCATCGTTGACAACACGAAGTCCATGAATGGCAGCAAACGGCCTCCATGTACCTGAAAATAATAATTTACCGTCAGTGATCGGTTAAGTTGGATCAGAGGACCCATTCCTTTTCCATGTAAAGGCAGCACACACCATTATGGAGCCACCATCAGCTTGCACAGTGGCTTGTTGACAACCTGGGCCCATGGCTTCGTGTGGTCTGTGTCACTCGAACCCTACCATCAGCTGTCACCAACTGAAATCGGGACTCATGTGTTATAGTCGGCGCACGAGCGATGGGACATAGCATCTCCGAGGTAGAAAGGAAGTGGAAATTTTCGCGTACGAACATTTCACGAGCGTACTGTGGATATCAGGAATCCGACATTGTTGCTGCCGGAAAAAGATCCTGCTAGAACGGGACCAACGACGAGTGAAGAGAATAGTTCAACGTGACAGAAGTGCAACCCTTCCGCAAATTGCTGCAAATTTCAATGTGGGCCATCAACAAGTGGCAGACTGTGAACCATTCAACAAAACATCATCAGTATAGGCTTTCGGAGCCAATGACGCACTCGTGTACCCTTGATGACTACACGACACAACGCTTTACTCCTCGACTGGGCCCGTCAAAACCGACATTGGACTGTTGATAACCGGAAACATGTTGCCTGTTCGGACGAGTCTTTTTTCAAATTGTATCCAGCGGATGGGCGTGTATGGGTATGGAGGCAACCTCATGAATCCATGGACCCTGTATGTCAGCAGGGGACTTTCAAGCTGGTGGAGGCTATTTAATGGTGTGGGGTGTGTGCAGTTGGAGTGATGTGGGACCCCTGACAGGTGACACGTACATAAGCATCCTATCTGATCACCTGCATCCATTCATGACCATTGTGCATTTCGACTTACTTGGGCAACCCCAGCAGGACAATGCGACACTCCACACGTCCAGAATTGCTACAGAATGACTCCAGGAACACTCTCCTGAGTTTAAACACTTCCGCTGGCCACCAAATTCCCCAGACATGAACATTAGTGCGCTTATCTGGGATGCCTTGCAACGTGGTGCTCAGAAGAGATCTCCACCCCCTCGTACTCTTACGGATTAATGGACAGCCCTGCAGGATTCATGCAGTCAGTTCCCTCCAGCACTACTTCAGACATTAGTCGAGTTTATGCCATGTGTTGCGGCACTTCTGCGTGTTCGCGGGGCCCTACACGATATTACGCCGGTATCCAGTTGTCTCTTCAATGTATATTATAATAGTGTTGCTTGTAGGAGTACATACCGGATGCGGTAAAAACATAGCCCACTACTCTAGGGAACTTGTTTCTCTGTGCATCTGTTAGTATGTAAATTTGCCATCAACCTGAAGTGCTTTACTAGGCGTCGTTCCACTGTAGGTGGAATGTTATCGCCTTCCTCCAAGCTATGACTTACTCAGTCAGTTATAGTGGGACGTTGTCACATCTTAACTGAAACGTGGTAACGCTGCAACAGTCCTTGCTGTCGCCTGATCATCACCGTCTTTGAAAACAATATTAATAGAACTTGGCGATTCTCGTCGCAACACATATAAATGAAGTCAACACAATCCCTTCTAGCGCGTGCGATTCGTATATTTGCGGCTGCGCTAGTTATAAAGGTGAAAACAAAGTTCTCCTAAGAGATTTTTCGTAAAATGATCGTTGGCTGTGACTTCTGATTGTCAGTACTGTAGTTCCTAGACTGAATGGTATAATTTGAGAATTGCAAACCCTTCGATGGTCACTGCAGTTTTGCTTCGTAGTTTGAACATGAAGGTGCAATGTGATCGCAATCGCGAAACATTCTTCACAGTAAAAACTGTATTGCGTCAAATCGAGCTGAAAAAGAATATTTCAACTCTTGTATGTTTTCCGTAATTAATAATGGACTTCATTTGCAGTGCTGACAAAGGACACATCAATGGTACCAGAGGTAAAAAAAAAGTCAAAAATTTCAGTCTGTATGCACAACTGTGTTAAAACAAAGATAAATGCATCTTTAGACCTTCATTAATAATTCTAAAGGTAGAAAAATACATTATTTTTGTTTAAGTAAAGAAATAACCCAAGCTCCACAATGTTTTGGTACTGATGATTCAGTTTTTCTTGTTCTGATATATAGTTCTTTCTAAATGTACACAAGAAGCTGCGCATAAAGCAAGAGAAGTCAAACATTTACTGTTACAATATATTTATTTTTCTCCAAAACAATGCTTTCAAAACTTCTTCCGAGAGCAGATGCTGCTCTGCAAAGAGTATGAAATTTCTGGTTACAAATCACAATTAACGCTATCTCCGGTGCTTGTTCCTGTTGGCGATATGCATAATCATTTTAACTTCATTTGATTCATCGTGTCATACATAGAGCGCGCTTCCATTGGCTGGAAATCTTTTATCGGTATTCCGCGCCATACGCCCTTTAATCTCACTCAAGCTAACTTTATTTCGTTCCCACTTTGGACTCACGTTTAAAACTTTCCAAGACAGCCATTCGAAACTGATTCCTATTTGTGGAGAAATATATTGGAGGAAAGAAAAAATATTACTTTGCGCCTACTTATAAAACTTGTTCTACAATATCAGGAAAAAGATGTGGCGCTTAACGAAACCTGTCACATTATCATGGGTTGTTTAAGATCTATACTCATACATCATTCTCTTGTTGGCATAACCCCTTCTAAAATCCGACGTGAGATAGCGGCTACATGCGAGAAAAGCAAGGCTATAACAACGGAAGCCCACCCTTTCTATGACTGTCAGCCATCAAATCCTCGGCTGAAATAAAAAAAAGAGCTTCTTGGCAACTACTGAAGCTCTAACAGGTATATCACAGCTAACAAGTATCTCAGAACAGCGGGAGAAATGTCAAGATTTGGAGAAGTGGGTGGTTCCGAAGAGAGAGCTCCCACATGGTCATTCAGAAAAAAGGACGACATGGAAGATTCCCAACACACTATTCTCTAGTACATTGGTTCCCAACCTGGGGTAGTTATCCACTGAAAGATAAAATAAAATTTTCCGAAGGGTAAAAACGGAAAGATTCGATCGTATCTCGGCTACAAAACGAATTTTTAGAAGGACAATACTACACTGTCGGAAAAAATCACAACTCCAAAAATTAATTAATGTAGACTAATGAAATTTCCTTTTTGGCTGGCTAACATATTCAGGAGATTATCACTGCAAGCTGACAGGTTAATGTTAGCTCGAGATGTTGTTGTTGTTGTGGTGGTCTTCAGTCCTGAGACTGGTTTGATGCAGCTCTCATACAGTAAAGCTGCATGTCCTCGGGAAAAAATACGGCTGTAGTTTCCTCTTGCTTTCAGCCCTTCGCAGTACCAGCACAACAAGACCGTTTTGGTTAATGTTACAAGGCCAGATCAGTCATTCATCCAGACTGTTGCCCCTGCAACTACTGAAAAGGCTGCTGCCCCTCTTCAGGAACCACATGTTTGTCTGGCCTCTCAACAGATACCCCTCCGTTGTGGTTGCACCTACGGTACGGCCATCTGTATCGCTGAGGCACGCAAGCCTCCCCACCAACGGCAAGGTCCATGGTTCATGGGGGGAGCTCGAGATAAGCCACTGCAAATGTGAAATACTGGTACATTAATAACCGATAAAATCGGCAGGATGTCGAATGCAGACATGAAAAGGTGGATGCATTGTGTTGTACACTTGGGGGGTGTCAGTTTGTGGGATGGTGTTCCATGCCTGTTGTCAGAAAATACAGGGACAGTTAATGCTGGTTGCAGGTAAGGCTGAAGTTGTCGTCCGATGATGTCCCATACATGCTCGACTGGAGACAGATCCGGTAATCGAGCAGACCAAGGCAACATGTCGACACTCTGTAGAGCACGTTGGGTTGCAACAGAGGCATGTGTGCGTACGTTAACCTGTTGGAAAATACTCAGTGGAATGCTGTTCATGAATGGCCTCACAGAAGGTCGAATCACCAGACTGGCGTATAAATTTGCAGTCATGATCTGTGAAATAATCATGATAGTACTCTTGTTGTCATACGAAATCGCACTCCATACCGTAGCTCCAAGTATAGGTCCAGAGAAAAGTGGCACAGTGATCAGCACACTGGACTCGCATTTGGGAGGACGACGGTTCAAACCCGCATCCGGCCATCGTGATTTGGGTTTTCCGTAATTTCCCTTAATCGCTTCTGGCAAATACAGGGATGGTTCCTTTGAAAGGGCACGGCCGAATTCCTTCCCCATCCTTCCCTAATCCGATGGGACCGATGATCTCACGTTTTGGTCCCTTCCCCCAAATCATCCAACAACCAACCAGGTGTAGGTCCAGTGTGTCTAGCTCGCAGTCAGGTTGGTTGCAGGCCCTCAACTGGCCTCCTTCAAACCGACGCAGACCATCGCTCGCGCTGAGGAGGACCAGCTTCAATCAGGAAACACAACAGACCTCCACCCTGTCGTCCACTAGGCTCTCGCTTGACACCACTGAAGTGGCAAATAGCGGCAGTTTGGGGTCAGTGGAACAGACGCAACAAAGCCTCTGGCTCGGAGCTGTCCTTGACGTAACCGATTTGTAACAGTTCGTTCTGTCACTGCGGTGCCAACTGCTGCTCAGATTGCTGCTGCAGATGCAGCATGATGTGCCAGGGCCGTACGTCGAAGGCGATGATCTTCACTCTTTGTACTGCCACGTCACCGTCCGGAGACCGGTCTTCTTGCGACTGTACTCTCCCGTGACCACTGCTGCCAGTAATCATGTACAGTGGCTACATTCCTGCCAAATCTTTCTGCAGTCTTGAGTAACATCAAGTCACCACGTGTTCACTCTCAAAGGGAACTAACGCTAGCACTGTTACAGCGTGTATTTAAAGCTAACCCAATTTGCATCCTTGTAGTGGTGCTACTGGCGCAACTCTTACGCGACTGGCGCGGTATTCTAATAGAAATCATCTTTCAGATGTAGAAACCCGCCTACCAACTTCAGTTTATGTCGCACAACTCCTTGGTGCTGCAATTATTTTTCCGTCAGTGTATTAACACCATTTCGTGAGATATGCTGGAGGTTACAACTTGTGAAATAAATGTACAGTATGAACGTCATTTTCCTCACATAGTCCGCTCACTACACACATACTATGTGTTTTATACATTGTATGTATGACAGTACAACTGAAACGTAAATATATCACATATACTTAAATATATCATGAAAATGTCCTCTTTGAGTTGTAGGCAGTTCCTGAAATGGACCAGAAATCACAACACAACAATAACTATGTAATGGCTACTACATTGTTTTTAGGTCCTACTCATTACTATTATTATTATTGTTGTTGTTATTTGCGAATAATCCCATAAGGATTACACAAAGTACTGAGACGTGGGCATCTGCCTTCCTTTAGCCCATATTTCTTTCATTGTCTTCCTGTGGACTTTTTTTCTCTCTTCAGTTCCAATCTTCTTTGTTTTTTTCTCCTGGTCATCTCGCCATTTTGTGAATTTTAGACGTAAAGAGTTCGCGGTTTGCACATCATCTGGAGCAACTTGTGACAATTTCCGATCTGTTTTGATCTTGTTAAATAATTTCTTCGCACCCATTTTGGCTCTACTACTTTTGTTAAAATGGCTCTGAGCACTATGGGACTTAACATCTTAGGTCATCAGTCCCCTAGAACTTAGAACTACTTAAACCTAACTAACCTAAGGACATCACACACATCCATGCCCGAGGCAGGATTCGAACCTGCGACCGTAGCAGTCCCGCGGTTCCGGACTGCAGCGCCTAGAACCGCACGGCCACCGCGGCCGGCACTTTTGTTAAAGAATTCAGCTATTTCTTTTGCAATTCAGGGTTAATACTTTTGATGTACCCATATAATGTTAACCTGCGTTTTCTAGTGTCACTATGGATACGTGTGTATTATTTAATTTTCCTGTTTGCCTTTGAGTCGGTATTCTTCGTCTACAACTTTTGTGCTTAGAATTTTTCTTACCATTCTGCGTCCCTATTTCTCAATGTTTTCAAATTGTTTTCCTGTTCCTTATTAGTATTTCTGATCCACAGACGCATACTGGTTTAATTACTGCAGTGTAATGTCTTAATTTTGTGTGGCTGGAGATAAATTTTTTGTTCTAGATATTTTGGGAAAGGTGGTATGCAGTTTCCATCTTTCCTTTATTTTTGTTTTGATTCTCTTTCCTGATGACTTAATTGTGATATTTAAATCTTGGAACTCATTTAATTTTGGAATACTTCGTCCTCATGAATGTTGGTACTTGTTTGTTGCAGGTCATGCATTCCGTCTTTCCAAAAGGTATCTGGTGGCCGACTGCAATTTCTTTCAAGAATTCAGTCTGATTTTGAGCTGATAAAATGTCGCGGGTTAAGGATGCTGAATCGTCTACATATGCTAAGCTGTCTATAGATAACTTGCTTCTACCTAATGTAATTGGTTGGTACATTTTGAGGATTGATTTCTATTTGTGCCATTCTTCTATTACTTTCTGAAGAATACAGTTAAAAAGTGATTCATCATTATTTTCTTTGGGCCTTTGTCTCACTTCAACGTAGGGTCGGCATTGTTACTACGGATTTGGCGATGCCCTTCCTATCGCCACCCTGTTCTCCCCAGGATGGAATTAATGTACCCCAGCTGTCTGTGTCTAGTGTAAACTACGAAGTAGTGAAAACGTTTTCAAATGTCTGCGAGTCGTGTAGCTGAGGCGGGACGTGGGGACCAGCCAGGTATTCACCTAGTGGGATGTGGAAAACCGCCTAAACATCACATCCAGGCTGGTCAGCATACCGGCCCTCGTCACCAATCCGCTGGGCGGATTCGATCTGGAGGCAGCGTGCCTACCCGAGTCCAGGAAGCAGCGCATTAGCGCTCTCGGATAACCTGGCGGTTTGGTTATATGTGGTGTCAGTTCTTTTGGGTCCATCTGAAAGAACAGATTCCGCACATATGTAAATAAGACGATGACGGCCAATAACCACTTCAGTGCAGATGCACACCAAGCTCGAACTTTTACGGGAATCGATGAGATGCCACGAGTAAGGAGGCTAATGTGCAGGGGCACTATATCAGTAGTGTGTGGTATAAACTGAGAATTGGGGTGCGGCGGGAGGCGTGCTATGGTTGTCCGTACGGTTATGTGACCACTGTGTGCAGATGGCTTAGTGGTCAGCACATCTGCCTAGTAAGCAGGAGATCCCAGCTCACATCCCGATCTGGCACAAATTTTCAACTTGTCCCATTGATATTACGAAAAGCCACGACAAAAGATACTGGATGCGCAACCCGAAAAAAGGAAAACGAGTTAAAATACTCAAATGATGACACGCAGTTAGTCATCAAAGAGAAACAAAGTTGTGTATCATAAGTGGCTACAAGAAAGGTACCAGAAAGGAAAGATGAACGAAAGAGACTAAAGACAGAAGTGAAGCTGTTCTGCAGATAATTGAAACGGTAGCGCTGGGACAGATTCATTTCAGAAGTAGAAAACAGTATTCATGGAAGAAAGGAAGCACTTGAGAAGGGTACAAATACAACGGATGCATTACTGTAAGTAGCTTTGAATAAAAGAATACGAAACAGATGGAAAATTAGACGAACAACATGAAACTTTTGAAGAGGAAGATGGAGTAAATGTAGACGAAATATGAATCACAGAAAGAGGATGCGCTATGAAAAATGAAAAACAGAAATACACCAAAAAGCGATGAAATAAACACCGAGTACGTTAAGTATACGTCTGCTTTTACGAAAATAATTTTTTTCTCTTCATCAACAAATGCTGGAAAATGACAGAAATCCCGAGCAGCTGGAAATTATTCGTAGTAACGCCTATATTTCAGAAACGAGATAGGAAATGATGTGGAGTTATAACGGCAATTCTTCTTTCGCAAAAAAGTTTAAAATATTTTTGATATAGTAACACAAAGACTCCCAGTAATATTAGAAAATATCTTGTCGCAAGAGCAAACTGGGTTCAGAAAGGGTAGGCTCTGCTCGGACAACACACTCATCGCCAGACAAATAATTGAAAAGTATGTAGAGTTAAATAGAGAAACACACCAACTGTTTATTGACTACGTCTAAGCCTCTAACAATGTAGATAGGAGAATATTGTGGGAAATACTAGACAGGAAGCGGTACCACACCAAGTTACTAACGGTAAACCAGCAAATGTATCAGTGAGGACACTCTTCAAAAAGTCATTTAAAAAGTAGATGTAGCTGCTAAGACTTATAACAATCTTGACTCAAAACACAAAATTCATGGCTTTAAAGGTCAAGACCCGGTCCTAAGCAAAACTGTAATAAACGATTACAAAATAGAGGGAGTTACAGAATTCATCTTCTTGGGAAGAGCCATAGACATCACAAACGAAAAAGATATGCAAAAACATTCAAGATTTAATTAAATTAATGGAACTGTACACAGAACACCAAATAAAAAGGTGAAGGAAGAAAGCCTGATACGGTTCTGCAAAACAATGGCAATACCACTTTATGGCAGCGAGATTTAGATAATGGCAACTGGAAATGAACAAAGAGTACAAGCTGTGGAAATGATGATTCTGATATGAGTAGCTGGCTACAGACTGTCTAATATGATAAGGAATTAGTCAATCAAGAAGAATTACAGCTTGAAAGCATAAATGAACAGATCGAAGAGTAGAGAAATAAATGTACGGATCATGTCACAAGAATGAATGAAAATAGCATTCCCAAAATAATAATGAATTATGACCAATAGGTCAATACGTAAACCAAGTAAGAGGTGAGAGATCAAATAGAAACTAACAATTGACAATAGAGACACTGAACAACAGGATGTAACATGCAAATACCCAACACCTGAAGAAAGGGATCAAATAGAAACTAACAACAGACAATAGAGGCGCTGAACAAGAGAATGCAGCAAGCAAATGCCGAACACCAGAAGGGAGAAGAAAAAGAAGAAGAAGAATCACACAGCTTCGTTTTTATTGAGGTCTGGTTTGATGTAGCTCTCCACGCTTGCTGCTTGTACAGGCTGCAACCCTCTCTGTTTACCTTCTGAACTACCACCTCCCTCGCAAGTCGTTCGACTCTGCAGTGATAACAGTGTAGCTGGTTTCTACATAAATTGTGGATAACATACTGCCCCCTGTATTTTCTCCTTCGGAACTGCAGAATTTCTAATAGTACACCCCAGAAACGCTGCTAAAAGCATCCTGTACATCTACAAATGCTATATACGTATGTTTTTCCCTTCTTTAACCAGACTTGTAAGATAAGTTGTAGTCTCGTATTCCTGTATTTTTCCTCTACCGATCTGATTTTTCCTGAGATAGGATTCCACTAGTAGTTCCATGCTAGAACTGTTTACTAGCTCTTGTGCTTAAATCCAGTAACTGGAAACTAAATTGTTTCTTTCACGGTAAGAGAAGTGAGAAACAAAAAAACTCAATTCATGACACAGAGTGCATAGTTTTTTTCCCAGTCACATACGATTCTACTCAGGCATTAATAGAATCGAGAAGTTAATACATTTTTCACTATATTCAAATAAAATGAACAAGTCTTCATGTACGAGTACTCACGCCGGCTATCCAGCTGAATAGGAGTTCATTCGCCAGACTGAATGCTTAAAACGAAGGGGAATAGACCCAAGTAAACATCTTGACTAAGACCACATCGCAGGATCCGTCATGACTGAAGTATAAAATGACGTATAAAATAAGTAAAGAAAGTAATACCGCGTGCTTTCCCATCTGTTACGGAGCTCACATTCAGATTTAAAGATAATGTTTCGAATCCAATTTAGAAGCAAAGACGGATACGTGTGAGTATTACCGTGAAAAACTACAGATCTGGTATGCATTCAATACTCTGGAAAAACGATGGACAAAAGTGGATTGACATAAAAAGGAAGAGTCTGAAAAGAGCAGAGTCTTTCAGAGGAAAGCGAAGAAATTTTTCCCTGCACTCGTATTTAAATGCAGATTGCCAAATAGCACCTTTATTCGTAACTGTATTGTATGTCAGTACGACAGTGAATTACTGAAAATGACGGGAAGTGCTATGGGGTTAAAAGTATTGCTACTCGTCTCTATGATGTTTTCTGAAACTTGCTAATGCGATAGCAGAGAGCGAAGTGGGGCAGTATGTGGGAAGACTGGGAGAGAATTTCTGTTTGGCCATTCTAATTTATAATATCAGCTGAAAGCTTAAATGATTTTTTCCAGTGAGGCATCTTTAACATCCTCGACGACAACGGGGCATTTTCAGATTTATAATAAGATAAGTTAGACAGAACGTTGTTCATTAGCTGACTGTATTTACTATGACTACTTGTAGTGACTTAATAGGTGTTCACACGTCTTACGTTCGCACGTCCTTAGATAAACAACTGCCCGTTCATATATTAGTTTTTATTACTTGTTTCATAAAATTACACCGGTACTCTGGTGCAATTAGTCTTCGTGTAATCAGCAACGTTACTAATTTATATATCTTGCAGCTACTCCTAACGCACAAAATTATGGCACACAAGTATAAAAATTCTTACGAGCGTATGCGCAAGTAAATGTATCAGAAATAAAAATTTGCATCTCGAGCAAATCTCTCACACTGCAACAGCTATAATCCAACGTATTTTTGTCTCGACCGGTGCTACACTATCAAGAACAAGAACACGCTCCGTGAAAGTCATATTAAGAGGAGGGAGTTCTGGCCGATTGTAACTTCGTCCTACAACTTTCAGGCCCCATTTGACACACCATCAAGGGAGATTAGCTCTCACATATATCAAATTAGAAACTTGAAACTCATGTAGCATAACAACGGTCTGTCTGCCTAAAAAAAAAAAAAAACCAGAGGCGTGTGCAAAGGGGGAGGGTTGGAATTGGTAAAAGGGGACATCTGGCTCATACCCTTCTAGAAACGATTTTTCATAGCTCCATTAAATCTATATCTTAGCCAATTATAACATTATGTGGCTGATCACAGTAAGACAATACTACGGCTTCTCTAAACTGACCAGTTTACTTACAGAAAAAAATGAAAATTCTCCTCCTACTGATAAATTTGTGCGCACTGTCTAGATAGGTACTACTGCTGTTAAACCCTCATGCAAAAAATGTGTAATATAAGTGCCAAATAAGGTCAAGAGTCCAAAAGGTTAAATTATAGTCATTACTTCGCGATAACACCGCAGTTTATTGCCAGATAATTCCTATGTCCAGTGGTGGTGTCTTCCTGGGGGTTGGATGCTCCCGTGGACCTTTCCTCCGCGTTTGCGAATTCAATTTGGGTTTCTAAACTCTGTCTTTTGCGTAATTTCAGAAATAAGTCGAGACCAACAGAAGCTGACACATAGATTTTGAAACACGTTTAGGAAAATAGAAAAATAAAATGCATCGTGTTCTGGAAATACCGGAATTTAGCCGGCCGGGGTGGCCGAGCGGATCTAGGCGCCTCAGCCTGGAACCGCGCGACCGCTACAGTCGCAGGTTCGAATCCTGCCTCAGGCATGGATGTGTGTGATGTCCTTATGTTAGTTAGGTTTAAGTAGGGGACTGATGACGCCAGATGTTAAGTCCCATAGTGCCCAGAGCCATTTGAACCATCTGAACCCGAGTTTAAAAATCGAAACTTTTTTACAGCCTTTCTCACACACACGAAGTCTCTCAGCTTATTAATTAATGTTTTCAAAAGTAATTACAAGGAGCCGTTAACTAGGCGATCGCCATTGTTTACAAAGCATGTATTCGAATTTTACGCAATGTCCACCAAATACACACCAAATGATATACATGGAACTTCTGTGCAAATATAATTTGTGATTTTAAAATCAGTAAACATTCAAAATAACATATGTCGGCTCTTAATGGTGTACACTGAGGTCACATAAGTTATAAGATAGCGATATGCTCATATACAGATGGAGATAGTATTGCTTACGCAAGATACAAAAGGGCAGTGCCTGGGCGGAGCTGTCATTTGTACTCACGTGATACATGTGATGTGAAAAGGTTTCCAACGCGATTATGACTGCATAACGGGAAATAACGTACTTTGAACGCGGAATGTTAGTTGGAGCTAGACACATGAAATATTCCATTTCCGAAAAACTCTCCTCCCGAACAGGTCAAAAAGGCCCAATGGGACCGACCGGCCGCCGTGTCATCCTCAGCCCACAGGCGTCACTGGATGCCGATATGGAGGGGCATGTGGTCAGCACACCGCTCTCCCGGCCGTATCTCAGTTTCCGAGACCGGAGCCGCTACTTCTCAAACAAGTAGCTCTTCATTTTGCCTCACAAGCGCTGAATGCACCCTGCTTGCCAACAGTGCTCGGCAGACCGGATGGTCACCCATCCAAGTGCTGGCCCAGCCCGACAACGCTTAACATCGGTGATCTGAGCGGGGACTGGTGTTAGCACTGCGGCAAGGCCGTTAAACCGTTAGGGAATGTAATGTTGCGGGATCCACAGTGCCAAAAGTGCGCCGAGAATACCAGATTTCAGGGATTACCTCTCTCCATGGACAATGCAGTGGCCGACAGCCTTCACTTAACGACCGGGAGCAGCGATATTAGTATATAGTTGTCAGTGCTAACAGACGATCAATACTCCCTGAAATAACCGCAGAAATCATTGTAGGACGTCCAACGAATGTATCTGATAGGGCAGAGCGGCGAAATTTGGTGTTAACGGGCTATGAAAGCAGACGATCGACGCGAGTGCCTGTGCTAAAAGCACGACGTGGCCTGCAGTGCATCTCCTGGGCTCACGACCATATCTATTATACCCTACACGACTGGTCACATTAACCGCGATTTCAATTGGTAAGAGTGCAGATCCCACGAAGCGATGGACCGAACTGGTCAACAAGACACTGTGCAAGCTAGGTGTTTCAAAAATGACCGGTATATTTGAAACGGCAATAAAGACTAAACGAGCAGCGATAGAAATACACCGTTTGTTGCAATATGCTTGGGACAACAGTACATTTTCAGGCGGACAAACTTTCGAAATTACAGTAGTTACAATTTTCAACAACAGATGGCGCTGCGGTCTGGGAAACTCTATAGTACGATATTTTCCACATATCCACCATGTGTAGCAATAACATGGCGTAGTCTCTGAATTAAATTACCCGAAACCTTTGACAACGTGTCTGGCGGAATGGCTTCACATGCAGATGAGATGTACTGCTTCAGCTGTTCAATTGTTTCTGGATTCTGGCGGTACACCTGGTCTTTCAAGTGTCCCCACAGAAAGAAATCACAGGGGTTCATGTCTGGCGAATAGGGAGGCCAATCCACGCCGCCTCCTGTATGTTTCGGATAGCCCAAAGCAATCACACGATCATCGAAATATTCATTCAGGAAATTAAAGACGTCGGCCATGCGATGTGGCCGGGCACCATCTTGCATAAACCACGAGGTGTTCGCAGTGTCGTCTAAGGCAGTTTGTACCGCCACAAATTCACGAAGAATGTCCAGATAGCGTGATGCAGTAATCGTTTCGGGTCTGAAAAATGGGCCAATGATTCCTTTGGAAGAAATGGCGGCCCAGACCAGTACTTTTTGAGGATGCAGGGACGATGGGACTGCAACATGGGGCTTTTCGGTTCCCCATATGCGCCAGTTCTGTTTATTGACGAAGCCGTCCAGGCAAAAATAAGCTTCGTCAGTAAACCAAATGCTGCCCACATGCATATCGCCGTCATCAATCCTGTGCACTATATCGTTAGTGAATGTCTCTCGTGCAGCAATGGTAGCGGCGCTGAGGGGTTGCCGCGTTTGAATTTTGTATGGATAGAGGTGTAAACTCTGGCGCATGAGACAATACGTGGACGTTGGCGTCATTTGGACCGCAGCTGCAACACGGCGAACGGAAACCCGAGGCCGCTGTTGGATCACCTGCTGCACTAGCTGCGCGTTACCCTCTGTGGTTGCCGTACGCGGTCGCCCTACCTTTCCAGCACGTTCATCCGTCACGTTCCCAGTCCGTTGAAATTTTTCAAACAGATCCTTTATTGTATCGCTTTTCGGTCCTTTGGTAACATTAAACCTCCGTTGAAAACTTCGTCTTGTTGCAACAACACTGTGTTCTAGGCGGTGGAATTCCAACACCAGAAAAATCCTCTGTTCTAAGGAATAAACCATGTTGTCTACAGCACACTTGCACGTTGTGAACAGCACACGCTTACAACAGAAAGACGACGTACAGAATGGCGCACCCACAGACTGCGTTGTCTTCTGTATCTTTCACATCACTTGCAGCGCCATCTGTTGTTCAAAATTGTAACTACAGTAATTTCGAAAGTTTGTCCGCCTGAAAATGTACTGTTATCCCAAGCATATTGCAACAAACGGTGTATTTCTATCGCTGCTCGTTTAGTCTCTATTGCCGTTTCAAATATACCGGTCATTTTTGAAACACCCTGTATATGAAATGGACTGGGTCCTCTGGTAGAACTAAACCTATCATTCACTAGAAATGGTTATGTGGGGCTACTTTGACACCATTTGCAGCCATAAATGGACTTCATGTTTCGAAACAACAATCGAATTTTTATGGATGACAATGTGCCATGTCAGCGGGCCACAATTGTTCACGATTGGTTTAACACTGTGGTTTGCCTCCCAGCTCGTCCGACTTGAATCTCATCACATATTTATGGGATATTGTCGAGAGGTCAGTTCGTGCACTGAATCCTGCACCGACAACTCTTTTGCAGTTATGAATAGCCATAGAGTCAGCACGGCTCAACACTTCTGTAGGGAACTTGTTGAGTCCATGCCACGTCGAGTTGCTAGAAGGTCCGACACAATATTATGAGGTCTTTCATCTCCTCATTGTGGAAACAGTTTTAGAATCACTGCTGTAGGCCTCTGTTCTTCAGCCTTCTATCGTAGACAACACAGTGATAGGCGTTCACAGATGCAGTATCCCATCTGAAGTCCGCAAAATGTATAAAAGTATGTAGCAGATGCATTTTTACTCTCGAAAGGGACATGATATCTGTGATTCATTAAATCTTGCGATTACCATACCTTCGGTTCAAATGGTTCAAATGGCTCTGAGCACTATGGGACTTAACATCTGATGTCATTAGTCCCCTAGACTTAGAACTACTTAAACCTAACTAACCTAAGGACATCACACACATTCATGCCCGAGGTAGGACTCGAACCTGCGACCGTAGGAGCAACGCGATTCCGGACTGAAGCGCCTAGAACCGCTCGGTCACAGCGGCCGGCCAGACCTTCAGGAATAGGGGGCAGGACAATACACAGTAATCACAGGTTCTTCACTGAAATCCGTCCCTGAACTATTTGTAATGTGACGCAGGTTCTTCCAGGCTGTGCAAGCAGATTCAACCAATACTTAGCCATTGAACTTTTTGTTTCGTTTTCAACTCTGGCATCTCCTTTATTGAATACAGTAATGTCGCATGTATTTCGTATTTCACGTTATGGATACCGGAGAGCTTGGCTTAGCAGTTTCTCATGCCGAAAGGAAACATAGGTTTTCCGCATACGGTGGGATGATACGTAGTAAGGCATCGTGCCGATTATATCGCCTGTATAGTAACCTTATATCGCATCTTTCTTACACTCCCTACAAACTGAGATGATTCAGCATTTTTGTGACACTCCTCAGTGAATCAAATAAATCTTTGACACCCGCATTATTCTCTCTGACACATGTGTCATCTTGTCCTTCTGACGGGACCACTATTCAGTACAAGGTATACAGACTGAAGGCAGATATTTTTATGCTCGAATAAATCTGCGCGGTACTCTGTTTAGAACCGCCAAGAGTTACTGCCTTAATACATTAGTATGTCTGATTTCTGTGATTCTTCAATAGAGTGCTCAAAGGGTAATAAATGTTTGCGTTTAGTGAAGTACGCAAATTTAGATGCCATCCCTTCAAAACAGACCTAAATCTTGACATATGACTAGGTATGCTTCCTTCTTTCTTAATTTGAGAATTCAGTGTAAATAAATGTATCATCTTCTGACGCCAGAACAGTACTATCCGCTGAGTCTTCTTAAGATGTACAAGCCGTGCGGCGAAAAACCTACTTACATTTCTTGCTCACTTGACCAAGTATGTGTTTATTTCTGACAAATCCACTCATCATAATGCTCCATCTTTTCCAGAGTCGAAAAGGTTATAAAATATTCACCTCATACTTCTCTTGGGGGCCGTCTTTGTGTTTCTATATGTGTCTCTAGCACTACTGAAAGTTTCTGGTAAGGGCATTTTTTCGCCTACTCTTTCTGAAGCCTCTTTATCTGGTACATTGTCTAGCATGTCCACATTTCATCTCTGTATGGTGATGTTTCTCAGAAATTGTTTTAGGTAATTTTGAACACCAATGAAATACTTTAATTGAATAACACTTTCTTCATCTATGTGATACCCTTCACTTTTGTTCCTCTTGGTCCGATCATTTTGTACAGACTTACTCGGTACATCCTTACAACGTTTCTCTTCGTCTGCTACCTCTTTGAAATTTAATATTTAGGCGGTATTTCCCATTCGAGCACCCTCTCATTTTTTGCGTTGTTCTGTCCCTTCATGACACAAATAATGGGAAACAATCGTCTAATATTTCGTAAACGAATTATTTTCATACACGAGAAAAAGTTCATAAATGAATCTCGGCTTTGATCCTTTGAACTCCTGCACGTTCATTAATAATTATAATTTTACTTGGCTGTTTATTTTATGTGTTAAACAAATCAAGGAGGCGGGGTGATACCCTGCAGTTGTTCTCGCATTTTGTAATAATAGCAATTTTTTTCCCTTCCACGTTAATTAGCTCCATTAGTACGTCGTAAGCGGCGTTTCCGCAGTGGTAACACCGGTTCCCGTCAGATCACTGAAGTTAAGCGTTGTCGGGCTGGATTAACACTCGGATAGGTGACCATCCGGTCTGCCGAGCGCTGTTGGCAAGCGAGGTGCACTCAGCCCTTGTGAGGCAAAATGAGGAGCTGCTTAATAGAGAAGTAGCGGCTCAGGTCTCGGAAACTGACGTACGGCCCGGAGAGCGGTGTGTTGACCACATGCACCTCCATATCCGCATCCAGTGACGCCTATGGGCTGAGGATAACACGGCGACCGGTCGGTACCTTCATGGCCTGTTAGGGCGGTGTTTAGTTTTTTAGAACATTGTAGACATTTTTTCCTATGTCTCCGTATCTCATTATTGTTCAAATTATACTTTAAAGGATTCATTCCAATTTATAGTGTTCTAGTCCAGCTCTAGGACAACAAATAATACGAAGATATTTGGTTTCCAGTAGTAATGTAATTACTAAATTGAAGTGAGTCGAATAAATGTCCATTGCAATCGTCAGTCTGCTATATTTGTTACAGTACCAAGCGTACAATACGATAACTTCGCTCGATTACCTCTTGAGGCAGAACTGATTGTCATCCTTCACTTTTATTCCTGTTTTTGTCCATACCATTCTTGCTTACGAGACTTAGGATTTCTATCTGATTGTATGATAGTTTCGTTTTGTATTTTTAGCGCTCTTTTTCGCCACAAATGGTTCAAATGGCTCTGGGCACTATGGGACTTAACATCTATGGTCATCAGTCCCCTAGAACTTAGAACTACTTAAACCTAACTAACCTAAGGACAGCACACAACACCCAGACATCACGAGGCAGTTTTTCGCCACACAAACGACAGCATTACATCACTGATTTCGGGGATAAAATGGGGTGACCTGTGGCCCTCTCTTCTCCTCGCCACAAATTTTAGTAACTCTGTAGCACGTGGCTTTTTTTCTTGGACTCAGAAATGAACTAAAAGCACCGTTAAAATATTTAGCCTTCTAGCGCAGTTGTTAAGACATTCGAACCGTATTCTGCAAAAACGAGGTTCAAACAACCATCCGGTCGCTCAGGTTTCGGTCTTGTGTTACTTCCTTGGATCACATAGGACTGTCACTTTTCTGTCACTCACTTTTCCAACTGACAATGAGATAGTTTATGTTTCTAATGATGAGACTTTAAACACAACCGAGCGAGATAACGCCCTAGTAAGGCAATGTATTCGTAGTCTGGGGGACGGCGGTTCAAATCTCAGTTCGATCATTCAGATACACGTTTCTCGTAGTTTCCTTAAATGGCCGAGACTGCTTCTTTGGGTAGAAAACAGCAGATTTCGTTCTCCAAAGCTCCGTCCCTAATGACATCGTCATCGACGAGACTTTAAGCCCAAATGTTTCTTCTTGCTTTTAACTGTAACTTTTCTATTTGTAACACTAGATTGCCAATTAATTCGTTGTCATCCTAATATGCTGTAAACGTCGATCAGTATATTGTCGCATTCTTTCCAACCTCCATATTAACACTTTCCTTTCTTGCTTCCTGTTGTATTCATCAAAAACGTTTAGCGCACAACAGCAAGGTAGCTGGAAGCTGCTCCCATGTTGCACGCAGCTACGGTGTTTTTGCAGGTGCAAAGTTAGACTACAATAAAAATAATGTTAGCGACACAGTGCGTGAGCACTGAAAATCACTGTACTAAAAACTTCTGCACGGTGACCTAGGAGAAATAGTGAATATTCAGGGATATGGCAGGAACAATCATTCGAGACATGAGCTCTAAAATGCATACCTTAAAAGCTATGAGCAGTTCTTCATCTTCGATACTGCGAAACAAATCTCTTCTACTGCAAGCTATCTGGTTTTCATATTTTGATTATGGACAAAAACAAGAAAAAATGGCCAGCAAACATGGGCTCTAAAATTCATACCTCATGAGCTGTGAGCACTTGTCCAGTAGAAGGGATATACATGGGGGTATGTTCCGTCATTGTAACTAAATGAAAGGTAGTTTGTTTTTTGCCATTCGCGTTTGGATTCTTTTATTTATGACGCATGTTCAGTCGCGGCAGTTACAAGCATCTTAATGTTTTACCTTTTCCGTTATTTTCTTGTTTTTCAGGATAGAAACAACTTTTGTAGCACAAGTTCCGTGAGGTTTGCTGTTACTTACGATTCCCAGTATCGCTAGTTCATATGAGTGATTCTAGAAATGTGTTTACTCGTTCCCTATACTCCAGGTGGCGCCTTTTCACCCATATTTATTACAACACTTCACTTGCACTTTCCATTGTGCGTTGAACGTCTGTGTGTTACAGTGTGTAATATTGCCAGCTGTCATCTTCCACCTGTGTTGAGTATTTGGTTTGATATTTGTTCATTTGCATTGTGTGTGTGTGTGTGTGTGTGTGTGTGTATGTGTGTGTGAAAGAGAGAGAGAGAGAGAAAGAAAGAAAGAAAGAAAGAAAGAGAGAAAGAGGGAGGGGGCAGGAATAATTAATTATTTATTCTGGTTAAGTTTCATATTTCTGTTTGTTAGTGTTTTGGTGTCTAACATGATCACTAAGTAATTGTTGGTACTAATTTGGTCATTAATTACTTTATTCTTCATTGCAAGTGCTCTTTGTATATGAAAGTTTTCCTGTAATTTCTTCGTTGTAATTGTTCACTTTAATAATTTCCGTGCCCTTTTCCATGTTGGATGATTCACATCCAAGTTTTACCAGGTGTTCAGCAGAGGTAGAATGGAGATTTTGATACCTCCTGCTTCTTATGTATTCTTTATAACTAGTTTTGAAATTCCTCTGTGTCATTACCAGGTATACTGATCACGTTCTTGACATTATAACTCGTATGTACCCGTTCCTTGGAATTTGACTGGTTTGTCTGTTGTTGTTTGTAAACGTGACTGGAATGTGTTTGTTGTTTTGCAAGCAATGTGTAAACCTTGTTTCTTTATTACTTTTGCCATTCTGTGTGTTGATTGTGTTTCTTAAAGTGTACCACTAAGAGGAAGAATAACCCACTCACATCTAACAATACACACACATACAACACAAAAAGTCGAAAAATAAACTCGCAGCGACAGTTGGCAACACTACACATTGTAAACACACACGTGGTCATCAGTCTTAAGGCGTGCATTTTTGAGCCCTTGTTTACTAGACTTTCTTGATTCGAATTACCATCCTGAGATATATGTATATATGAAACTAACTAATCTAATAATATTTTCAGTCTGACTCCCTGTCGGTGACGGTATCTAATTTCTGGACCTGATAAAAACGCACACTGCGGCATTTGGCGGTTACTGCGACGTTGTGCAATGACTGCGGTAGTTGCTTATAATTAATGGCCAATGCTGCCAACTGTGAGAACCTGCCAAGTCGAGCTGTGCATCTGATTTTATTCACGATCGATAGATGAACATTCACTTACGAACTATTTGTCTGACATCAGGCGGAGGAAGAATGTGGTCATGTTGTTAGCGCCCTCTGAGGGGACAGAGAATAAGTATGTGGCGAATGGATGTGACTTCCACGGCGGAAGCATAATATGGTCCCTATTAGGTGTGCCATCTGTGGCGAGTAACAATAACTATGTGGCGCTCTGCTGGCGCTCTGCCATGTGGTGCCCTCTGTGTATAGCAGCATCCAGCAGTGGACACAGCACTTCTCATATCTGTATACCTGACATGGTCTCACTGCAAATTTTCTCCCTTGAACTAAATACTGAACTTAATTTCAGTGACCTGTCACCTGACTTCTTCTCGTGTGCTTATATTTATATTTTTCACCCATAAACTCCCGTATTTCTCCATTTATAAAATCAAAATTGGTTGTCTCCATCATTATTTTTGGTTATCTAATCTTAACTACTTTCACCATCACTTTCCAACACTCCTCGAACAGATATGCATCCTTTACACCTCCCGCAAGCTTGATCTCTCCCATCCTCTCCCACCCCACTCCACTGCCATGCCTGTACTGCTGCATCCCACCTGCTCTCCATCTTCACACTCTCCATATCCTTGCCCAAGGTGGCTTCCGCCAACTCTCCCTCCCTGATGATGTCCTCGTTCCTTCTATATACCCCTCCTACCAGATCTAATCCTCCCCTTCCTTTCCCCTTTTACTCCAGGGCTCCCTCTCTACTCTTACTCACCATCCTTTCTTCCTCCCTCCTCCCATCTCCCATTTTTCCGACTCCCCCCCAACCCAGGCTTCCACACCTAACCCTCCCCCCTCCCCTCTCCCTTCTTTTCTCCCACTGGCTTCTTCCCCCCTCCTTCCCCCCCCCTGCCTGTCCCATACACCCAGTGGCAGCCCCCCCCTCCCAATCTCATCAAGTGTGTTCAGTGTTCTCTGTGGCAAAGGTCGTCACCAGTGTTTAGTGCAATGGTGTTTTCTTCTGTGTGCTACTTCAATCGAGTGTAAAACTGATTACCTTCGTTTGTGTGCACTGTGACCTTGGTTCTGAAACCAGTGCGTTCTGAGAAATGTGTTCATTACTATTCTTGTTTGTGTCTTCTGTTTTTACCATTCATATATTTCTGTTTCTATGTCTCCATGTTCGCTATATGTTTTTTCTGTTGGCCGAAGAGTGGCATCTGTACACCACTGCTGGCCCACCTTTGTATAAATGGAAAATAAAATAAAGAAAAAAAAATTTCTAACTCAACTTTATCAGCTGTATTATTTCTTTCTCCAATTCATGTACTCTAATAAGTTTTCAGTTTCATCCATCCTCTGTTTTTCCTTCCACTCTTGCCCAGTTTCTCCTGACCCATGTTTTATTACATACAGGTAATCCTACTGTGTATTCTCTTATTCTTTCTATTTACTTCTCTGCAGATTGAGAGGAGAGTATGTATGTAGACTTTCAAAATAGTAATTAGGCCAGTTTCTTTTATTTATAAGGAAGCTAACTTTGTAAATAATTTCTCACAGTAATTATGTGTTTTTTCCATTTGCAGTGATTTCAGCACCTTTTGTCTACATCTGCATATTCCACAAACCATCAAGCATGGCGGAGATTACCTTATAACATTATGAATCATGTTCTTTTATGCTCCACTTGCAAATGGATAGATGGAAAAATGACTGTCTGTAAACAGCTCAACATATGGTGGCTGTTATCCGCAAATGGCTGACCAGTAGTTGTATTCATAGTTCAACTCCAACACTTTCCTCTGCATATATCTGTAGCTTATCCATTTAAAGTTAATAGGGTACTAGATCTTTCCTCCTACATGATTATAAAAGCTAGTGAGCATCATGATATTGGATGACCTAGTTTGTAATGGAAACGCCTCAGGCCTTAAACACTGTGATTTGCTTTACTGAATATTTAAATTTCAGGTGCAGTTGCATGAAAATGGCAATATGGACGATTCTTTTGGATGTACTTCTTGTTTTCAAATTAGACTGTCCATAAAATAACGACAGTTCCTTACGTTTGACTGGTAATGCATAATTTTTTTCAGAGTTTTAGTAGTAGCGACATCTAAATCTCTTAAGTGAAAAGAGAAAAACTTCATGCTCTTTTACAACATATTTGCAAACTGTAAAATGCTTGTTGAGCTTTACTTTATTTTAGATTTTTAATTTTCAACGAAAGTTTAAAGTGCGAAATTGCTATTTTTCTATAACATTAATTTGTTACACAATTATAGGTCCTTTTCTCATAATTCATTAATTGGCTCTTCCATTATGCTCAGTGAACGTCATTTATCCACTAACAGCACCAAGCAGATTTGGCCTATCATTTGCTTTATTGTTCATGTATACTAAACCTAATATAGCATTACAGTGTGTGAACATCATTATAATTGTTGTAAAATTCAGAAAACGGATTGAACATTCATAGTTGTTTTGGCTTATGTCAAGATGATAATACAATATTCTCAATTTTTTAAACTAACACAGTTTTTCAATTGCTCCTCTTTTTGTGTTCATTGTCTTCATTAATAATAGATGAATGATGAGATCTGTGGAAAGTAACACGTCTATATTTGGTTTGTGTATGGTGATACGTGGCCCTCATTTTGAAGTTAGCAAAAAAAAAAAAAAATACACATAATCACAGAAAATGGGTTATATTTTATCATTTGTATGTCTGTATTGAAAATCAGATTATTCTAAACGATCTAGTGAATATAAAAGAGGTCGTGTAAAAATTATTTCTATTACACAGTTTTTTCTTTTTTTTCTGTTGCCTCTAGCAAATAGCATTTAGGTCATACACGAAAAACTGTCATAGTCCTGTTTAAATAACCAATACTACTACGTCTGATATCATATTTCTATGTATATGTGGCAACAACTTCTTCCTATGGAACAGTTATGGAAATGTCTTCATCGGAAAGGAACAATGAAAACATCTAGAGATCTTAGAAAGCATCTTAAATCCTTCAAGTGACATAATTTTAGGTACTATAAGTTAAAGTTTTAGAAACAAATATGTTCTATCTTAACGATACATGCTATAATAACGGTTAAAGAAGTTACAGTGCTAATTTTTAGTTTAATAGAGGCATGTGTCTGTTGTCCCTTTTACTTAGGGTGACCATATTTTCTTCAGACAAGAGTGGGACTTTCATACATTTTCTTGGCAAAAAGTGGGACCATTTTTATTTCTCGTTAAATATCACTTTTAATGCTAACATTTCTTCTTCCTCTGCAAATATAGCCTTCACTGATATTTGTGTGTGTGTGTGTGTGTGTGTGTGTATAAAACCAAACAAAGAATGGAAAGAAGTACATTTCAAGTTTTCAGAAATTTACTTATTCAGAAATGTAACATTTATAACACAGAATGCAGAAAGACATACAGTAACAATCACTACAAAAAAAGTTCTTAGTGAACACAAGGAATTTATGATTTTTTTGGATTCAACAGTGCAATCATATTTCTTCGAAGGTGAAATTTCATTCAGCAACCCAGGTTTGCCTAATAGGTATGAACAGCAGTCAGTCCAAATGTATTTACTGAAGTTTAAACAGGTCAGTAAAATACACTTAACGCTGCTCACCGTAAATGTATTCCTCTCATCTGTCTACTGTGACGATCGTAAGCTGAAAACTCTTTCAACATTTGCATTGTGGGCAGGGAGTGAAAAGAAGTACTGCGCTATATTAAGCGATTCTCTGAACTGTTCATTAAAATGGCAAGATCTGAAAAACCTACACCATTTTTCATGTACCATCAACTGATTCCATTGTTCACTGACTGTTTCCACTTGTTGTTTTACAAATGACTGTATATGAACTATTTCATCAAATAAGAGGCTGTCATTTACTAGAATGCCCATTTCATTTAGCCACATTAAAGTATTTTCAACTACTGACCATTCTGGTGGTTCTGTGGGCATCATCCATGAGAATACAGAAAACTCAGCTATTCCCTGTAATCATGAGGATAAATAGTCTACTGAAGCATAATAAAACGTTGATATTGCATTGTCAAATTTGTTAACAGACTCGTCATCACAATCATTCAGCAGTTTTTTTACACTTAGTGGTACAAAATGTGTATCTGATTTGTATCTGCACCCTAAGAGTTGTCATCCACCACACCAACGTAGTGGCGTCCTTAGGACTTTGGTACGGAGAGCATATGCCATTTCCGACGCAGACAGCTTAACCCAAGAACTTGAGCATTGATGACTGTTTTTAAGGAAAATGGATACACAGAGAAACAGATTCGTCGGGCTATGGAATTTGGACCATCTCCGGAGGTGTCCGAAGAGGAACATAGATCTTTGGCCTTTCTTCCTTATGCTGGAGGCTTATCGTTTAAGATTGGACGAATTTTAAGGAGTTTTAACATTAAGAGTGTGTTCCGTCCACCCTCTAAGATTAGGGCTCTGCTCGGCTCTGTGAAGGATGATTTGGGACTTAGGAAACCCGGGGTGTACAAAATCCCTTGTCAATGTGGGAAAGCTTACGTTGGCCGTTCTATTCGCACAGTAAATGACAGGTGTGTGGAACATCGCCGTCACACGAGGCTACAACAGCCGGAAAAATCGGCCGTAGCAGAACACTGCCTGAATGAGAGACACAAAATGAAATTTGAGGAAACTGTTGTAATTGCCAATATTTCCGGTTTTTGGAATAGTGTGTATAAAGAGGCGATCGAAATTAGGTTGGCTGATAATTTAATCAACAGGGACAATGGGTTTCCTCTTAGCAAAACGTGGAAACCTGTATTATCTCGCATCAAAACTGAACGTTCTTCGGTGCGGCCTTGATTGCGATATATCGTTGCCAGCAGTGTTTCACTAAGGGCGGCGCCACCTCCCTGTTTTGGAAGTCAGAAACCTTGATGGGCGGCGCATGCGCCGGGTACTGAACGGTGGCCTATATAGGACGTCGAATTGCATTCTTGCGTCAGATCTCAGCGGGACCCATCAGCAGAAGCAGCATTTCCTGAAGATGGCGAACAGTTGGATCGCCGAAATATCGAGTCAAGTTGATTTTAGGATCCGGCAGCAAACCCGAAAAGACTTTCAAGACTTATTACGCCGGGAAAGCCTACGTAGTCACAACAGTTATAGTGCTTAAGCTGTATTATCAGAGTTACCAACGTCAGTTTCAAATGATAGTTTATAAAATCGACGCTCAGAAAATATTTTAACCACTTTGTAAATGTCTGAAAAATATCCTTGAAAATCGGGACAAATTGCTTGTTTTTTAAAAAAAAGTCGGGACAAATTATTGAGCCTCAAAAAACGGGGCAATCCCGGTTAATCGGGACGTATGGTCACCCTACGTTTACTATAAATAAATGCGTTTACGTGTTCTTCTCTGTTTTGCGTTGTTAGGTATTCCTTCAGATCTATATCCTGTAAATGCAGTAGGCATTGAATTGATAACAATAAACTAGCACTGCAGTTTCGTTCACATTCTGTATAGCCGATGTAGCAAAACTGTCGATATTAATACAAAATACTGTCACATAGAAGGAATGCACCAGGCCCATTTAAAATGACGTGCTTTGCGTATAAAACGTGAAAATATTAATAATTGGCCGGCTGCAGTTAGAAAGCTTTGTGCAGCAGACTATTTTTGTGCCACATGAGTGCTGTGACAATCTGAGTTGGCGCAAGAAAAATATCAACAATTGGCCATATATAGCCGGGCGTGTGTCAGATACCTTAGGCCACCAAGAGCAACCTCGTGGCATCCTCGCGAACTACGTGTAACGCTAGTGGCACACTCTGCCCTCTACTGGTGAGCTGAACAACTCAATCGTTCCATGGCGCGAAGTTCCGACGTGTTACGGCAGCCAGCAGTTCCACTAAGTTAAATACATGAATTCCGGAAGACAATTGTTCACAAACGGCAGTATTCATAAAACTTCATATCATTCATAAGCGTTGTTAAACTGTTTTTTACTGATTTATGGATAAGTTAGGTATTATTTCGCTTTTAGTAAGAAGAAAGGGAAAACGACAATAGTTGGAGGGAAAATTCAGAAAGTGGAGAGATTTAAAGTTCTGAGAGAATAAATAGAAATTGAGCTGACAGAAAAGGAAGGAATGGGAGAACGTGTAAACAAAATGAATTTGTCACACTTAGTGTGAATATCTGCAATAAGAACATTTCGATCAATGCAAAGTTGACACACTGGTGACAATGATGCACCTGAAGCCTTATACGCAGGCAAGGGCGTCCATACGGTAGTTTGCAGGGAGAAGGAGGGGGTGGGCTACATCTGGGCGTATGGAGTATTGTTAATATTTTGGAAGACGAACGAAGCCTGGAAACTAGCCATAAAAAGTTCCAGTTTCGAACCCTGTTAAAAACTTGCATAATACCTTTTAAATAATTTTCTTGAAAGAAAAACACTTGACTACACTATATTTTTTCCTTTCCCTGAGAACAATGCGGCATTGGGGGGGGGGGGGGGGGGCGGGGAGGGGGCGCAGCCGCTGCCCATTGGTGTGAGCGTCATTGAACGCAGCAGATGCTCTTAATCCAGGAGTACTTAAAAGACTAGAACCAGTGGAACGACGGATTCTCTAGAGGATGTCGGGGCCTCGAAAAACAGTAGATGGTCGGCTTAGGAGACGAGCGTACCAAGAGCTGTAGACTAAGATAAAGAGAGAAGCTCATACATCATTAGAAAAAGGAGAATGTACAAGGGGACGTTAATTCAACTTCTGGTGTACAAGAGAACCAATGTAGGCTGGATCCATAAATGCAAAGCGATAGGGAAGAAAGAGGAATACACTAACTGGAGACGTTCAATATGTTGATTTTTAAATAAAAAATTTAAACTGTCGCAAGAACTAGACCCAGAACGAAATCAGAAGAAGACTGCACAGAATGAAAATCAAAAGAATATTGTACAAGGAAAAAGACCAGAAGAAACGAAGCTTACACGAACTAACGTGACAAAAAACGAAAAAAAGAAGGGGAAAATAGTTTACCAAGTGGGAGCTGAAGAGGACACTGAAATTAATAACTTGAGAAGTACACTACTGGCCATTAAAATTGGGGACGTTTGCAAGACAACAACCATGTGCACGAACAGTTCGACGACGTTTGCAGCAGCATGGACTATCAGCTCGGAGACCCTGGCTGCGGTTACACTTGACGCTGCATCACAGACAGGAGCACCTGCGATGGTGTACTCAACGACGAACCTGGGTGCACGAATGGCAAAACGCCATTTTTTCGGATGAATCCAGGTTCTGTTTACAGCATCATGATAGTCGCATCCGTGTTTGGCGACATCGCGGTGAACGCACGTTGGAAGCGGGTATTCGTCATCGCAATACTGGCGTATCACCCGGCGTGATGGTATGGGGTGCTATTGGTTACACGTCTCGGTCACTTCTTGTTCGCATTGACGGCACTTTGAACAGTGGACGTTACATTTCAGATGTGTTACGACCCGTGGCTCTACCCTTCATTCGATCCCGGCGAAACCCTACATTTCAGCAGGATAATGCACGACGCATGTTGCAGGTCCTGTACAGGCCTTTCTGGGTACATAAAATGTTCGACTGCTGCCCTGGCCAGCACATTCTGCAGATCCCTCACCAATTGAAAACGTCTGGTCAATGGTGGGCGAGCAACTGGCTCGTCAGAATACGCCAGTCACTACTCTTGATGAACTGTGGTATCGTGTTGAAGCTGCATGGGCAACTGTACCTGTACACGCCATCCAAGCTGTGTTCGACTCAATGCCCAGCGTATCAAGGCTGTTATTACGGCCACAGGTGGTTGTTCTGGGTACTGATTTCTCAGGATCTATGCACCCAAATTGCGTGAAAATGTAATCACATGTCAGTTCTAGTATAATACATTTGTCCAATGAATATTGGTGTACCAATTTTAATGGCCAGTAGTGTATATTTCAGTATGAATGACCGAGAGAAGCCTTTGGTGACTCAGCAGCCGGCGAAAAGACAAAGATCCCACTTTCGACATCTAATATTTCAGACAATTTCAGTCTGTTAGGAAGGTTCATCCATATAGTTGAATTTCAGCATGTTAGTTTCCATGTATACTACTTCTGCAGTCGTGCGATGTTAGGGAATGGTACAGTTTCATGAATAAATAAAAGCCGCGGGGGATTAGCCGAGCGGTCTAGAGCGCTGCAGTCATGGACTGTGCGGCTGGTCCCAGCGGAGGATCGAGTCCTCCCTCGGGTATGGATGTGTGTGTTTGTCCTTAGGATAATTTAGGTTAAGTAGTGTGTAAGCTTAGGGAATGATGACCTTAGCAGTTAACTCCCATAAGATTTCACATACATTTCAACTTTTTTTTTGAGTAAATAAACAAACAAAATCGTAATGTGCCACAAATGAATCCACTACCTTTTGTCTGCTACTGTTCTTAATTCTATTTCGAAGTGATGGTGTAAGAATTCCTATTTTCTCCCCGTTTTGTGTTATCGTTGTTCCTCTTAGCGCTTCTCCCACCTATATCTTCTGATTTGGACAATATTTCTTGAGTTCTGTTTACGGCAATGCGTTTGGACATTCATCTATGAAGACTACATTCATTCTTCCACTCATAATATTATGTATCGAATCTGCAGTCAGCCAAATAGAAAATAAATCGTACACGATGTTGACAGCAGAACTGCCCCACAGTCAACCTGGATACTGGTTTTCTAAATTCACCAAACAAAGTTATAGAGAAAAACTTCACCTTCCTCAAAAGATTTCCATTTAGATTCTCTGTACACATCTACTACAAATTTAATGACCTGCTACGATCATTGCAGGTTGTATCTGAATCTTCGAGAACTGGTGTCGTTCAGATTTTATAATGACTCCAAAACCTGGAGCAGTACTGTAAAAATGGCCGGGAAAGTGTCTTGTATGAGAATCTGTTTATACACACATCAAAAAAAGTTTTGCGTCACCCCAGTTCCCAGAACTCCTGAAGGCAGACGTTGACTGTTGATATTGTATCACAGACATAGTCCCTTTGACTATTCAGAGATGTCACTAAACCCGCCCAAAGATGTAAACAACCATGCATGAACTGCGCCTATTAGACGGAGGGGGTCCGACGGCCGATCAGTTCCAGTCATTCCTCCAGGACGGAGGTACACGGCTCATGTTGTCTATAGTTCAACCATGCCTAGACGGTCAATACCGCGGTTCGATCGCGTCCGAATTGTTACTTTGTGCCAAGAAGGGCTCTCAACAACAGAGGTGTCCAGGCGTCTCGGAGTGAACCAAAGCGATGTTGTTCGGACAGGGAGGACATACAGAGAGACTGGAACTGTCGATGACATGCCTCTCTCAGGCCTCCCAAGGGCTACTACTGCAGTAGATTACCACTACCTACGGATTCTGGCCCGGAGGAACCCTGAGAGCAGGGCCACCATGTTGAATAATGATTTTCGTGCAGCCACAGGACGTCATGTTACGTGCGAAAATAGGCAGTATGATGCCCAGCTTCACATCCGACGTCCATGGCGAGGTCCATGTTTGCAACCACGACGCCATGCAGCGCGGTACAGATGGGCCCAACAACATACCGAATGGACCACTCAGGATTGGCATCACGTTCTCTTTACTGATGAGTATAGCATATGTCTTTAACCAGAGAATCATCGGAGACGTGTTTGAGGCAATCTGGTCAGTATGAACTGTGCAGCGAGTGCAGCAAGGTGGAGGTTCCCTGATGTTTTGGAGTGGTATTATGTGGGGCCGACGTACGCCACTGGTGGTCATGGAAGGCTGTACGATACGTGAATTCCATCATCCGACCGACAGTGCAACCATATCGGCAGCATATTAGCGAAGCATTCGTCTTGTGAATGACTTCCTTCAGGATAACGACATCGCTCTACCAGAATGGCGAGCATGCCTGGGATGTATTGAAAAGGGCTGTTTACGGACGACGTGAACCACCAGCCACTCTGAGGGATCTACGCCGAATCGCCGTTGAGGAGTGGGACAGTCTGGACCAACACTGCCTTGATGAACTTGTGGATAGCATGCCACGACGAATAAAGGCATGCATCAAAGCAAGAGGACTTGTTAAAATGTTCAAATGTGTGTGAAATCTTATGGGACTTAACTGCGAAGGTCATCAGTCCCTAAGGTTACACACTACATCTATATCTACACGATTACTCTGCAATTCACATTTAAGTGCTTGGCAGAGGGTTCATCGAACCACAATCATAGTATCTCTCTACCATTCCACTCCCGAACAGCGCGCGGGAAAAACGAACACCTAAACTTTTCTGTTATAGCTCTGATTTCTCTTTTTTTTATGATCATTCTTACCTATGTAGGTTGGGCTCAACAAAATATTTTCGCATTCGGAAGAGAAAGTTGGTGACTGAAATTTCGTAAATATATCTCGCCGCGACGAAAAACGTCTTTGCTTTAATGTCTTCCATCCCAACTCGCGTATCATATCTGCCACACTCGCTCCCCTATTACGTGATAATACAAAACGAGCTGCCCTTTTTTGCACCCTTTCAATGTCCTCCGTCAATCCCACCTGGTAAGGATCCCACACCGCGCAGCAATATTCTAACAGAGGACGAACGAGTGTAGTTTAAACTGTCTCTTTAGTGGACTTGTTGCATCTTCTAAGCGTCCTGCCAATGAAACGCAACCTTTGGCTCGCCTTCCCCACAATATTATCTATGTGGTCTTTCCAACTGAAGTTGTTCGTAATTTTAACACCCAGGTACTTAGTTGAATTGACAGCCTTCAGAATTGTACTATTTATCGAATAATCGAATTCCAACGGATTTCTTTTGGAACTCATGTGGATCACCTCACACTTTTCGTTATTTAGCGTCAAATGCCACCTGCCACACCATACAGCAATCTTTTCTAAATCGCTTTGCAACTGATACTGGCCTTCGGATGACCTTACTAGACGGTAAATTACAGCATCAACTGCGAACAACCTAAGAGAACTGCTCAGATTGTCACCCAGGTCATGTATATGGATCAGGAACAGCAGAGGTCCCAGGACGCTTCCCTGGGGAACACCTGATATCACTTCAGTTTTACTCGATGATTTGCCGTCTATTACTACGAACTGCGACCTTCCTGACAGGAAATCACGAATCCAGCCGCACAACTGAGACGATACCCCATAGGCCCGCAGCTTGATTAGAAGTCGCTTGTGAGGAACGGTGTCAAAAGCTTTCGGGAAATCTAGAAATACGGAATCAACTTGAGATCCCCTGTCGATAGCGGCCATTACTTCGTGCGAATAAAGAGTTAGCTGCGTTGCACAAGAACGATGTTTTCTGAAACCATGCTGATTACGTATCAATAGATCGTTCCCTTCGAGGTGATTCATAATGTTTGAATACAGTATGTGCTCCAGAACCCTACTGCAAACCAACGTCAATGATATATATCTGTAGTTCGATGGATTACTCCTACTACCCTTCTTAAACACTGGTGCGACCTGCGCAATTTTCCAATCTGTAGGTACAGATCTATCGGTGAGCGAGCGGTTGTATATGATTGCTAAGTAGGGAGCTATTGTATCAGAGGAATCTGAAAGGAACCTAATCGGTATACAATCTGGACCTGAAGACTTGCCCGTATCAAGCGATTTGAGTTTCTTCGCAACCCCTAAGGTATCTACTTCTAAGAAACTCATGCTAGCAGCTGTTCGTGTTTCAAATTCTGGAATATTCCATTCGTCTTCCCTGGTGAAGCAATTTCGGAAAACTGCGTTCAATAATTCCGCTTTAGCGGCACAGTCGTCGGTAACAGTACCATCGGCACTGCGCAGCGAAGGTATTGACTGCGTCTTGTCGCTTGTGTACTTTACATACGACCAGAATTTCTTTGGATTTTCTACCAAATTTCGAGACAATGTTTCGTTGTGAAAGCTATTAAAGGCATCTCGCATTGAAGTCCGCGCCAAATTTCGCGCGTCTGTAAATTTTAGCCAATCTTCGGGATTTCGCGTTCTTCTGAACTTCGCATGCTTTTTCCGTTGCCTCTGCAACAGCGTTCGGACCTGTTTTGTGTACCATGGGGGATCAGTTCCATCTCTTACCAATTTATGAGGTACGAATCTCTCAATTGCTGTTGCTACTATATCTTTGAATTTGAGCCACATCTCGTCTACATTTGCATAGTCAGTTCGGAAGGAATGGAGATTGTCTCTTAGGAAGGCTTCTAGTGACACTTTATCCGCTTTTTTAAATAAAATTATTTTGCGTTTGTTTCTGGTGGATTTGGAAGAAACGGTATTGAGCCTAGCTACAACGACCTTGTGATCACTAATCCCTGTATCAGTCATGATGCTCTCTATCAGCTCTGGATTGTTCGTGGCTAAGAGGTCAAGTGTGTTTTCGCAACCATTTACAATTCGCGTGGGTTCGTGGACTATCTGCTCGAAATAATTTTCGGAGAAAGCATTTAGGACAATCTCGGAAGATGTTTTCTGCCTACCACCGGTTTTGAACAAGTATTTTTGCCAACATATCGAGGGAAGGTTGAAGTCCCCACCAACTATAACCGTATGAGTGGGGTATTTATTTGTTACGAGACTCAAATTTTCTCTGAACTGTTCAGCAACTATATCATCAGAGTCTGGGGGTCGGTAGAAAGAGCCAATTATTAACTTAGTTCGGCTGTTAAGTATAACCTCAACCCATACCAATTCGCACGGGGTATCTACTTCGACTTCAGTACAAGATAAACCACTTCTGACAGACACAAACACTCCACCACCAATTCTGCCTAATCTGTCTTTCCTGAACACCGTCTGAGACTTCGTAAAAATTCCTGCAGAACTTATTTCAGGCTTTAGCCAGCTTTCTGTACCTGTAACGATTTCAGTTTCTGTGCTTTCTATTAGCGCTTGAAGCTCAGGGACTTTCCCAGCACAGCTACAACAATTTACAACTACAATTCCGACTGTTCCTTGATCCAAGCACGTCCTGTATTTGCCATGCACCCTTTGAGATTGCAGCCCACCCCATACTATCCCGAGGCCTTCTAACCTAAAAAAACCGCCCTGTCCACGCAACACAGCCTCCGCTACCCGTGTAGCCGCCAGCTGATTGTAGTGAACTCCTGACCTATTCAGCGGAACCCGAAATCCCACCACCCTATGGCGCAAGTCAAGGAATATGCAGCCAACACGGTCGCAAAACCGTCTGAGCCTCTGATTCAGACCCTCCACCCGGCTCTGCACCAAAGGTCCGCAGTCGGTTCTGCCAACGATGCTGTAGATGGTGAGCTCTGCCTTCATCTCGTAAGCAAGACCGGCAGCCTTCACCAAATCAGATAGCCGCTGGAATCCAGAGAGAATTTCCTCAGATCCAAAGCGACACACGTCATTAGTGCCGACATGTGCCACCACCTGCAGCTGGCTGCACCCTGTACTCTTCATGGCATCCGGAAGGACCCTTTCCACATCAGGAATGACTCCACCCGGAATGCACACGGAGTGCACACTGGATTTATTCCCCTCCTTAGCCGCCATATTCCTAAGGAGCCCCATTACGCGCCTAACATTGGAGCTCCCAACTACCAATAAGCCCACCCTCTGCGATTGCCCGGACCTTGAAGGCTGAGAATCATCCTCTGAAACAGGGCAGGCAGCTGCATCTGGCTCAGCCAGAGACAGTACCTGAAACCTGTTTGTCAGACGCACCGGGGAGGCTTTCTGATCAGGCTCCGGGGACGTCTTTCGCTGCCTGCCACGCCTTGGAACGACCTACCAATCAACCACAGGCGAGGGCTCAGCCCCACTGCGGGCAGCAACCGGGGCAACCACAGCGGCAGACCGATATGGGGACAGACGGGACGAGGTTGACATCCCCGTGATACCCAAGTCCGGCTCCCCACAGTGGTGCCCATTGGCAACAGCCTCAAGTTGTTATCCTAAGGACAAACACACACACCTATGTCCGAGGGAGGACTCGAACCTCCGCCGGGACCGGCCGCACAGTCCATGACTGCAGTGCCTGGGACCGCTCGGCTAATCCCGCGCGGCCAGGGGACGTGCTGCTGGCTATTAGTGGTACCGGTGTGTACAGCAATCTCGACCACCACCTCTGAAGGTCTCGCTGTATGATGGTACAACATGCAATGTGTGGTTTTCATGAACAATAAAAAGGGTGGAAATGATGTTTATGTTGATCTATATTCCAATTTTCTGCACAGGTTCCGGATCTCTCGAGGCCGAGGTGATGCAAAACTTTTTTTGACTTGTGTAGATGCATGGCGCTTTCCTAATATCCTCCCAGTGAATTTAGATTTTCTATTCGTCACTTCAAACTTCTGATGTTACGTATTCATCCCAGTTTACAGCGGATCGCTGTATTATCCCAGATATTTAAAATAGTATTATTTGTTTTTCAGACTCAGATCATGCCAATCAAAGAGATAGAGAATACAGAGGCTGCGGCCAAGGAGGTTAGCTGGACATGTTTTTTAGCGCTCCCTGCTGTGTCAAGCCGTACATAATTTATGTTGTCAATCTGCAGTTTTTCTGAATGGGGGAAAGTTGGTGCGTGGTTTTTTAAATACACAACCCCAAATTTCTTTTGGGAACAGTGTCTACAGTGTGCTCAGGTTATAAATACACACTCCAAGAGGAAGAAAAGACGCACCACGAAGGGCTTGTCCGAATGGGACGGAAATCGGTAGATGTGGCGTACATGTACAAACAAATAATTTATTCAAGAGAAAGAGCTTCACAAATTTGGCATGTCATTAACGCAATGGAGCAAGGGAGTTGGTCACTGGTTAGCAGCACACTGTACTCGCATTCGGGAGGACGACGGTTCAAACCCGCGTCCGACCATCCTGATTTAGTTTTTCCGTGATTTACGGAGACTGCTTCAGGCAAATGTCAGGATGGTTCCTTTGAAAGGGCAGGGCCAATTATCTTCACCATATTTCCCTAGTCCGAACTTGTGCTCCGTCTCCAATGACCTCTGTCAACGGGATGTTAAACACTTATCTCCTCCTCGCTCCTCCAATAACGTGTTGGTCCACTTCCGATTCTTATGCAAACAGTTATTCGGCTTGGCATTGATCGACAGAGTTGCTGAGGGATATCGTCCCAAATTCTGTCAATTTGGTCTGTTGGATCTTCAAAATGTCTGCCTATAACGCTCCAAACATTCTCAATTGGAGAGAGATCTGGCGATCTTACAGGCCAAAGCAGAGTATGCCATGCACGGAGACAAGCAGTAGAATCTGTCGCCTTGCTCGGGTGGGCATTATCTTGCTGAAATGTAAGCCTACGATGGTTTGGCATGAAATGCAACAAAACGTCGACGTATCGTTGTGCTGTAAGGGTGCAGCGTGTGACAACCAAAGGGGTCCTGCTATGAAAAGAAATGACACCACAGGCCATCGCTACTGGTTGTCGGACCGTATGGCGGCTGACAGTCAAATTGGTATTGCAGCGCTCTCTGGAGTGTCTCCAGACACGTCTTCGTTTGTCATAGCGGCTCATCACTAAAGACAATTCTACTGCAGTCAATGAGATTCCAGGCCCCGATGACCAGCGAAGACGTGTCTAGGGATGCTGCGGCCAGAGATCAGATACCAACCTGATTCTCACCCGCCACTCGGAGCAACAACCGGGAATGATGGTCTAGGGCGCCGCTTCTTTTCATAGCAGGCTCCCTTTGCTTGTCATCAGTGGCATCCTTATAGCACAGCGGTAGGTCAACGATATTCTACGCCCCGTTCTGCTCACCTTCGTGGCAAACCATCCTGGGCTTACGTTTCAGTAAGATAATGACCGCCTGCACACGGCGATAATATCTGCTGATTGCCTTCGTGCTTGCCAAACACAATGGTAGGAAGGAAGGTCGCCGGGTCTCTCCCTAACTGGGAACATTTGCAGCATTATGGGCAGGGTGCTCTAGCCAGCTCTCGATTTTCACTATGTAACACGCCAGTTGGACGGAATTTGAGACGATAACCCTCAGGAGGACATCCAACAACTCTACCAATGAATGCCAAGGCGAATAGCTGCTTGCATAAGGGCCAGAGGTGGACCAACGCGTTACTGGGTTCCTCAATTTGTAGAGTTCTTTCTGTTGAATAAATCATCAAGTTTTTCTGAAACTGTAATCATTTTTTTGTCTGTACATGTATGTCACGTCTACTGACATTCGTCCCATTCGGCTAACTCCTTCATGGGGCGTCGCTTTGCATATCTGGATAAAGGTCGAAGATTTATTTTCGTATTTTTCCATATGTTCTGTTAATTGAGCTGTATTTTGTGTACATTGATGTAATTGCTTACTTCTGTAATAAAGCTTGTTGCAACAACAATTACTCCTGTAATAAAGTTTGTTGGATCCACAATCTTCTTGACATTCACCTTAAGCCATATTATATTCCCAGAATTTTGTGACGGTGGAGAAATTTGTAAATGGCTTGCAGTATATTTCGTAACATAACTAAACGCCAGGACTATATGGTCGTAAGTTTTGTTGTGACTTAAAAAAGAAATTGTTTGTTGAATGAAAAGTATATTGAACTACGTTTAGGTGCTTCAGCCCGGAGCCGCGCTGTTGCTACGGTCCCAGGTTCGAATCCTGCTCTGGACATGGATGTGTGTGATGTCCTTAGGTTAGTTAGGTTTAAGTAATTCTAAGTCTAGGGGACTTATGACCTCAGATGTTAAGTCCCATAGTGCTTAGAGCCATTGGAACCATTTGAACTACGTCTCTGGTGCATAAATATTATAAAGCTATTGATAAAGCTTTTGACAGTTCCAATAGGCATTACTCCAATAACTGATAAATTAATTATGCTTTCAGAGTAGAAAATATGGGTACAGACAGAATGCCTTGTAATTTAATTTCGTATGAGTAGATACATTAACTGTAAATTACAACTTCAAATTATAATGGGAGCCCTTTGTACATGGACAGTCATTTTGTAAAATTTGGATTTATATGTTAAGGCAGATGACAGACTGATTCAGGAGAAAGCAGTTTTTAAGTATTAATTTCATAAAGTCAATTTCAACCAACAATTTCATTATATATTCGAATGGCTACGTGGGTTAGGTCGTATTCTACCTCATCCGTGAGTCAGAGTTTCTGTATTTGACCCTTGCATTACACGGCTTAATTCGAATATAAATTTAACCACGTCCGGTGCAGTTTATATAAAAGCAAACTTATTCTATAGCGCTTCTCTCTGAGATTCCAGTGCTCCCTAACTTGTGCGTTGCACATATTTCCTACTCACTTTGGAATTTTTCTGTCACTGAATTTTTATTAAGCCACGAAGACTGATCAGAAACGGGACGATTCAGGACACATATTCTCAGTGTGAATACCACACAACTGATCGTCTGGGACAACAGTGTTTGTATGTATACGTTAGTCGCTACTGAAATATATAATCACGACTAATTTCATTTTTTCTCCGTAACTCTTGAAAATTAACAGTTGGATACAAGTTTTTAGTTAATTGATACGTTGTCTACTACTTCCTTGCCTCACATACGTTTGTTTTGACAACATAAAATAAGGTAGATGGTTATTAAGTTTGGCAGAGTATCATCGCCTGAAATGCTTTGACACCTGGAACCTCACTGACTGGAGTAGAGGTGTCTTCAGTGATGAGTCCCACTTCAGACTGAGTCCATCTGGCAAACGAAGAGGTGCCTGGAGACGACCCATATAGCGGTGGGATACCAACCTGTCCAGCCGTACGGCCCGACAACCAGGAATGATGGTATGAAGCGCCATTTCTTTTCATTGTAGAACCCCTTTAGTCGTCATCTGCGGTAAGTCGCCGATATTCTGCGCACCGTTTTATTCCCCTTCCTGACAAGCCATCATGAGCTTACATTTCAGCAAGATAATGCGCGCCCCCATACGGCTGAAGTGTCTACTCCTTGTCTTGGTGCTTACGAAACCCTGCCTTGGCCAGCAAGGTTTCCGGGTCTCTCCGTAAGTGGGAAAGTGTGGAGCATTGGCAGGACCTTCCAACCAGCTCGGGATTTTGACGATCTAACGCGCCAATTGGACTGAATTTGGCACGGTTTCTATCAGAAGGATATCCAACAACTCTATCAATCAATGCCAATTCGAATAACTTCTTGGACTAGGGCCAGAGCTGGACCAAAATGCTACTGACGTGCGCAATTTGTGAAGCTCTTTTCTCTTGAACAAATCATCCAATTTTTTCTGAACCTGTAATCATTTGTTTGTCTGTACATGTACGGATCAATTACCGCTTTCCATCCAAGTGAGGTAATACCTCCGTCGTGTGTCTTTTCTTTTTCCTTGGTGTATAAGTGAATAACCTTCCCCTTAATATTCAACAAGCAAAATTGGTTCTTTTGCAACGATACTAATTTTATTACAAATCCCATGAGAGAGAAAACCACGTAAGAGATTGTTAGTGATGTTTTCCAAAGAAATATTAAATGGTTAGCTGAAAATGGACTTTCCCTAAATTTTGAGGTAACTCACTGTATTCATTTTTGTACGGAAAATAGAGACATAGCACCAATAGACGTAGCACATGAATAGCTGTCGCTAAATTGGGCACAGTGCTCCAAATTTTTGGTGTAAATTTTGATGGGCACTTGAACTGGAAAGAGCATGTTACTGCGGTTCTCAATGAAATTAAGTTAAACTACTTTTGTTCTTTGTGTAACTAGTAGTCGTGGAAACAAACGAATCAACCACCTGACGTATTTTGCGTATGCCTCTCAATAATGTTTCATGAAATAATTTTCTGAGGCTACTCACCATTTTTAAAGAAGTTACTGACTGCACAAAATCGCGCAGTAAGAATAATATGTGGTGTTATTCCACTGTCGTCAAGTAGATACCTCTTCAAGAAGTTAGTCATTTTAACTTCACCGTCACGTATGTTAGCTATTGAAATTCGTCGTAAATAATTCATCACAGTTTTAGAGGAACAGCAATGTCATACCTACAATACTAGAAGAAAAAGTAAGCTTCATTACCCATTCTGAAAGCCATCAGTGGCTCAGAAAGAAGATCAGGACGCAGCAACAAAACTTTTTGTTCATTTGCCCAAAAATATAAAATATCTGACAGGTAGCAGAGAAAGTTTGAAGTCTAACCTAACATCGTATCTTCTGCACAGCTCCTTCAAATGATCACGAAACATATAACTAACCAACTAACTAGCTAACTGAATCGTCATAGTACCAGGACTTGGGTGGATGGTTTGAAGACGTACGTTGAATTTTCATAGGACCAAAACTTTGAGATTTTATTATGGGCCTTTCGTCAGTATCTGGCTTTGGTAATTATTGTGTGTGCCACTTTTTGGCTTTCGTATGAACACACGAGCTGTCAGTAAAATTTTTCTGTTCTACATTCTCTTTTGTAATGACAGTTGGGAATCTTTGATTTCGCAACATTCTCCGAATGTCACCATTAAACCAAAGTGAGTCTTTGTCGTTCTTTATTATTTTATTTGGTACATATTTATCTAGGACATGGCTTAAGACGTGACTGAACTTTAACCTAAGAGTTAACTCGATTTCAAATTTGAATGAAATGGTCTCATTTAATTTCTAACTTCTTTGATCGAGATTTAACTTCGGTAATAATCGTGCGTGTAGTAGCATTATGGTAACTAGCGCTTCTCTACGCTGATTCCCTAAAAGACATGGGATCTGTTTTCTGATCCTGGAGATCTTAAATATTTCTTTCGCCTGTGGGTTCGGACTAGTTGTTCGTGGTAGCTGTGTGGTAGCCTATTCAGCATTCATTCGCAAGACTGTTTGCCCTTACCTCAGGTGATATAATTTTCGCAGTTGATATCAGGCAAACTAAAGACGCCTCCTTCTACTACTATGCAGTCGGACTAGTTCTGTGCTATCGAATTACGCCTGACTTCCTACGATCGAAATGCCTGAATCAGGTGATCGGGGGAAAGATCCGGTCAAGTCAGTAAAAATCTTTTTGAAATTTTTATTTTTATTGGGGTCCACAGCCTCAACGTATTTTGAGAACGAAAAGACGGTCCAAGCTGTCTGTGATCTGTTTATTATCCGTGGAATTGGTCAATTTTAACCTTGAGTCATTGGACTGTTTTTGTGCCTCATACGCACAGAAATACGTTGTAGACCTGTCCGCAGGTACCAGCGATGTGCTAGAATATGAAATGAAGTGTGAAGCTTAAAATGTGTGCCTGAAAATGACCTACGGATGAAATTGCCCAATTGAACGGAGAGCAACAGATTACAGCCTACATGGACAACGTTTTCATTCTCAAAATACTAAAAATACATTGACACTGGTTATTGTTACCTATATAAATTCACAGTCGGATTCATTCTGAACATTGATGGACCCAGTCTTTCAGCTTGTCGCTATAAATGAACAGTCCAGCTCCTATCGAGACTAATCTGTTTTCTGATGTCGGTACCAGGCGATACAGAGTACTTTCCTATTTTCTCATTAAGGTTTCACACAAATCTACACACGAAATCTTCCTAACAGGAAACGCATTGGAAGTTAACAACTAATAAGTTAACAAATAATATTTCGTCAGTGGATCAAGGAAAACGGCCCAACTTGAAATAGTAATTATATAAACCAAATGCATTCTAGGTGTGCTCTGCTAACGAAGAAGCTGTTTACAGTAAATATTGCAAGCCAGATTAATCCAGTCTGATTCTGCTAGCATCTATCTTGAATCGCAGGTTGAGGAATCGACAGATGAGCTCTTCACAGAATCGTTGAAGTGTCTGATTTAGACTCCTCTGGCTTCAAAGGACTCAGGTCAGTCTCGTAACGACACTGCAAATTAACAGCTGTGCTGAGACGCCGTGAACGGGACTAGCTGTCTTCTGGAAAGAGGCAAGAGCGGTTTCATACACCATGTAATACTCGTAAAGAGTCAAAAGAGAATTGCTCGATCGACGACATACTCCTCGGCTGTCACACCAACGTGACGACCACCTGCATCCATGACAGCCTGGAATCGCGTTCTAAGATTGCTCTACTGCTGCCCGATACATCTCAGGTAGTATGTTGGCTGTCGAGACACAGCCCGTGCTCTGCTTGAAGATCGCACATTACGTCCAGCATTTTCAGCCATGGCAACAGTAACCTCTTCAACAATTTGTGGCACAATTGGCCATCAACCTATCCCAGGAGCAATTTCCAAATCGCCATCTAATTCAAACGCCAGAATTATGTTCGGTGTGGAAAAAGGACCTCTTCGTGTTACTTTATTGCGTCGATGCTTGATAACAGCAGCAACACTATTGCCGTTGTTTGCATAAAACATCTTTACGAGTAAAGCTCTGCTCATCTCGTGCAGACCCATGTTGACTATTTTCATCTGTAAAGCACTTTGATGCGTATGTTTCAACCAGTGATCCCTATACTATCCGCATGTCGAACTCTAGCTGTCTGAAAGTTTCTTGACTAATTACAAGTTGGCTGCCACGAAATGTCACGAGAACGCAAAATTAAAATAAATTTCGATTCTGCTCCCACATCAGCCTCTATCATCGCGTATCGATATAAAGTTCAAAGTTACAAGTAAGTAAAGACTCTTCGTAACATACAGACCGGAGTAATTTTTTTTTTTTTTTTGCCTAACTGCAACATGGCAGGCTATGCAGACGACAAGAATCTGCAGGCACGTCGAAGCTTCGTGCTGTGAGGTCAGAGATCTACATCCAGCTACTATAGAAAGCTCTGATTTCAACTCTGCGTCACCGTACTAGTAGCGGCGCATAGCGGCAAGTCATGATATTAACACTGCTAACAACTCAAATTCTGCAGTACACCCTCTGAACATCATTCCTATGAAGTTGGGTAACCATACAGTAAAAAGCTTCCCGTCTATAATGGCTCAAGCAGCGAAATCACTCAGTATACTGAAGTTCGTCTGAAGTTGGACGAGCCAACTGTCCCTGTAAATAGATTATTCGAAAAAAAGTTTGATATCAAATCCTTTAGATGATATTTTTCCCACGCGAAACCTCTTAATTCATTAAATAAAACAAGCTTGTCAGTGAAGGAGCAGTCTCTCTATTACTTCTCGTTTCCGAACACTTTACTTTGAGAACTGTTGGCGAACGTTAACTAAAGCCCAGCATAATGTAATTACCCGCAACAGCATCTCACTACTACCAGGCGACAGGTGGTTTCCCCGCCGATGTGTGTGGCGATCTGCAGCTGGCCGCTTCCTGTACACTCGGAATGCTCCTCGAATGGGCTCTTTTTTCCTAGCGGACGATCTTGTATGTGTATGTGTATACAAGATGTAGACTTGATTCGTTCCCCTCCCGCGGCTCTGTTTCTCTTAACAGGAGCCACTGCGTATTTAACGTTCGTGCTGTCTTCAGCTGCTGACCGCTTGTGGCCACGCGGTTCTAGGCGCTGCAGTCCGGAACCGCGCGACTGCTGCGGTCGCAGGTTCGAATCCTGCCTCGGGCATGGATGTGTGTGATGTCCTTAGGTTGGTTAGGTTTAAGTAGTTCTAAGTTCTAGGGGACTGATGACCTAAGATGGTAAGTCCCATAGTGCTCATAGCCATTTTTTGCCTTCAACTAGCAGTTTCTTCTTTTCCCTTATTGCTGCCCGAACCTTGACCATGGAGAGAGCGCTGCTGGAGCAGAGGAGTTAAGACCTCCTGACTTGTTTAAGTGGGAGGCAATGCCTCAAATAAATTCGTCAGAAATATGTACTTTGCTTTTCTTCCTCCTGAAACAGCTCCTGATGTGGACACGACCCGCCGGCCACTGTCAAGAGACCGCTTGGTGCCAGATCTGATTTCCCTGCAGACGACGTCGATCACAGAATAAACTGGCAAACTCGGGGATGCCTTCGTATATATAGGTGGCCGCCATATCACTCAATCTAAGGAATTGGCAGCGGCCATATTAAGGCTAGCAACCGTTACCATCGCAGTTTTGGGTGTTTACAAACACTTTTTTACTCAACGGCACAATTCCAATGAATATCTACTCATGATCTGTACTCCTCCAAATACAATCACAAGGAAATAAAAGCATTCAGCAGTTAAAAATCTTCACACAGAATTATGTAATTAACTGAAATAAAGCTGTTGGTCGCAACTTCTGAATCCTAGGAGGCTGGCATGGGTTAGCTGAAATATGATGCTCATGAGATGTAGATTTCTATAATTTAAAATAAAAATGTACATTTAAACGAAAAAGCTGATGATGAACAAGCTGTGAGGCATAGTAACAGGTTTACGCACAAAGTGGTCCGTGCACGACATTGCATGTTACCGAAATGTTCCAGACAAACGCAAACAAAAATATAATTTTTCGGGAAGTCATATCTCGGGTTCTATTGGTCACAGAGATAAAGTGTTTTGGATGGCCGTTGGCCTAGCGACCATTTTTATACCTGTCGGAAGAACGGGCGTACTGTAAGCACTCTACAGTTGTTCGTTTGTTGTGGTCTTCAGTCCTAAGACTGGTTTGATGCAGCTCTCCATGCTACTCTATCCTGTGCAAGCTTCTTCATCTCCCAGTACCTACTGCAACCTACATCCTTCTGTATCTGTTTAGTGTATTCATCTCTTGGTCTCCCTCTACGATTTTTACCCTCCACGCTGCCCTCCAATACTAAATTGGTGATCCCTTGATGCCTCAGAACATGTCCTACCAACCGATCCCTTCTTCTAGTCAAGTTGTGCCACAAACTTCTCTTCTCCCCAATCCTATTCAGTACCTCCTCATTAGTTATATGATCTACCCATCTAATCTTCAGCATTCTTCTGTAGCACCACATTTCGAAAGATTCTATTCTCTTCTCGCCCAAACTAGCTATCGTCCATGTTTCACTTCCATACGTGGCCACACTCCATACAAATACTTTCAAAAACGACTTCCTGACACTTAAATCTATACTCGACGTTAACAAATTTCTCTTCTTCAGAAAGGCTTTCCTTGCCATTGCCAGTCTACATTTTATATCCTCTCTACTTCGACCATCATCAGTTATTTTGCTCCCAAAATAGCAAAACTCCTTTACTACTTTGTCTCATTTCCTAATCTAATTCCCTCAGCATCACCCGACTTAATTCGACTACATTCCATTATCATCGTTTTGCTTTTGTTGATATTCATCTTATATCCTCCTTTCAAGACACCATCCATTCCGTTCAACTGCTCGTCCTTTGCTGTCAGGGTCAAAATCTTAAACATTACACCCTTCCTCCAACTCAAGCAAACAGGGCAAATCAGCTGGTTCGTTGGGATCGGGTCTTGTCTGGGATGGACCTTAGACGGCTTATAAAAGGATTTCTTCATGGGTGGTTCCTCAGAAGACTCTGAAAAACCATGATTTTTGGATACGAAAAGTACTAACCGGGGGGCTGGCCGTATCTATAATATATCCTCAAGGTAGATCGTCGAAATATTTACCATATGTTCTTAAGATGATATTCTCGGGGAACTTCGAAACTTTTACCGATATCATTATCCGTTACTGAGATCCAGTGGTTCAAAGTTACCGTACTTATGCAGAAAAGCGCAAAAAATGGTTTTCAGTCGCTTTTGCACCATAGCGACAATTATGTAAATAACTACCCATAGCAAGTGGCTCGAATTGTAACTGTACGTTCTTTAGACATTCATCTAGAAACGCCGTTTCCCAATTTTCGAAAATCTCTGTACCCGCTGACAAGATCCAGTTTGGGGTATGGACACTTCTATAATTTCTACACACGAAAAATCGTAAAAGCTTTTACCATAAGTTTTTAAGATGGAGCTCACGGGGAACTTTGAAACTTTTTTCATCATTTTCCTTACGAAGATCCTGAGATTCAAAGTCAACCTATTTATGCTCGAAAAGTATGCATGTAATATCTGGTCTGAAACATAAATATAGTTTTAACAGACGTGGGTAACATACGGCAAGGCTTGTAGGGTCATCACAAGGGACCTGAGGTTACCAAACTACGTTTATGGTCATCATTTTTTCACCAATGAGAGCTCATGACGCGGTGTCTCTTTATAAGAAGCACTTCACATCTACACAAATACGCCCAAAGTGGTTCTTCAGTGACAAAAAATTGGCTAAAAGAAATTTTTCGTACCTGAAAGGAACTTAAAATGACTGCCAAAATTTTGTAAACTGGAAAGACTAAAATTTCAGTAATATATAATAACATTTTTACTCATTTAACGTACGGATAATAAGCTGAGATTTTCAATGAATTGCGATCTATGAGCAAATTATCTCGAAAAAATTAAAAGCAGACAGTTTTGTGTTAACCATATGCGTATTTTTATTGTGTATATGTGTCAAAGTATATAAATATGATGAAGTGTATGAACAAACTGTCAAAGCTTTACTGACTCATAGGATTCGTTGCACAGAAGCAAGGGCGCACTGTGCAATTAGAAAATTCGAAACTTTCGCATCGCTGAAGCAGGTTCTATGGATAATGTTATGTCCACATTTAGTTCATGAAAGACGTATTACTCCAGAAACTTCATGGTAATGTGTTCCAGTGCGAAAATCGCGCTGGTTTTCAGACTGACGATTTTCAATTTTTACTGATCTTTCAATGCACATTTGTTACTGCAGTACGAGGAGTGTAAAGGAAACAATTTTCGGTTACTTACAAAAAAAAATCAAAAAATAAATCGTTATCAACTTGTACGATTCAAATCTATAGTTCTATAACCACTGATAATTCAAAACATTATGAACACTGCCCACCGCGACGTTGGAAGTTGCCTGGTGGCATTGCAGTCACGTGACGCGGTAACAAAAGTATGTAAGCGGAGCAGACACGGACAGGGGATCAGCCTTGCGAAGATATGAGATGTCAGCGGGGAAATCCATTGAGACAAGCTCAAAATGTTCAAATGTGTTTGGATTCCTATGGGACCAAACTGGTGGGGTCATCGGTCCCTAGACTTACACATTAAACTAACTTACGCTACACACACACACACACACACACACACACACACACACACACACACACACACACACGCCCGAGGGAGAACTCGAACCTCTGGCGGGAGTGGCCGCGCAATCCGTGACATGCCGCCTCAAACCACGCGGCCATTCCGCGCGGCCATTCCGCGCGGCCATTCCGCGCGGCCATTGAGACAAGCGGCTTTGGCAAAGGGCAGATTATTGTTACGCAGAACCTGTGTACGAGTAACGTGAAAACGGCGAAGCTGGTCGAACGTTCATGTGCTATTGTCGTGAGCATCTACGGAAAGAGGTAGGACATTAAAATTGTCATTAGGCGCTAAATGGTTGGACGTCCACGACTCTTCTCAAAACATAGGTTCAAAAATGGTTCAAATGGCTTTGGGCACTATGCGACTTAACTTCTGAGGTCATCAGTCGCCTAGAACTTAGAACTAATTAAACCTAACTAACCTAAGGACAGCACACACATCCATGCCCGAGGCAGGATTCGAACCTGCGACCGTAGCAGTCCCGCGGTTCCGGACTGAGCGCCTAGAACCGCTAGACCACCGCGGCCGGCTCAAAACATAGGATTCGAAGACTTGTCTGCTCTGTAATGTACGACAGATGGTGATCTGTGACATCTCTGCCGAAACGGTACAATGCTGGTGCACGCACAAGTGTTTCGGGGCACACCGTTCATCGTACATTGTTGAACACGGAGCTCCGCAGCAGACCTCCCTTTCGTGTTCACATGTTGACACGACATCGCCAATTACGATTACAGTGGGCACGGTACCATCGGGATTCGACCATCGATCAATGGAAACATGTCGACCTTACGGGTGACTCACATTTATGCGACAATGGGTCGCTGGTCGTCACCACAAACGCCGTCATCAAGGTGAACGGTGGCTCGAAGCATGAATCGCGCCACGGACGCAGGTTGATGGGAGCATTGTTATGCTATGGGAGACATTAACCTGCGCTTGCAAGGGACCTGTGGTAGTAGTCGAAGGCACGCTGACAGCTCTAAGCCTCCTGCATCCCTTCTTGCTTGGTGTCTCTCCCGACGGCGATGTCATCTTTCAGCAATATAACTGACCGTGTCTCGGAGCCAGAACCGTGCTGTAATGGTGTGGGGAGCATTAGTGATATCTCTGAGACCAAATACCTGATGTACATCCTATGGAATCGATACAGGTCGCCATGGGGAACCATCACCGCGTAAGGAAATCAGCGGCTCGTTACTGACGCGAATTTTATGACCTTTGCGTAGGCATCTAATGCCAAATTCCACCACGAACCTTCCAGCAAACTGTAGGATCTCTGATACGCAGAATCAATGGTCCATTTCGTTCCAAAGACGGAAAATAAGCTATTAAGCAGGTGGTCATAACGTTCTGGTTCATCAGTGTATTTGTCACTATTTCTCATTAAAGTGTAGTAGAATGGAACCTACGTTTGATGACAGTTATATTCAGGGTTCGAAGCAGCAGAAGCATACGTCACTCACAGGGACCACTGTTTTATTCTCTGCGAAATTTAAAATTTTCCAATTGACAGTGCTAAAAAGTTTAGATACATGACGATGACATTGTATCTATGTTACGAAAAAAAAAACAGGGATGAGCTGTACTATATACACGTTGATTCAGCTGTCACTGCCTGTGCGTTTTAATGCAACCATCAACGACTTCAAATACCATGCACAAATTTTAGTATTCTCTCGTTCGTTACACGAAGAATATTAGACCTTTTTGTAGGGAATTTAATGTTATTAAATTTTTTACTAAGATACGTTTCCGATGAAGGCCGTAGTTTTATAATTATTCAAGAATAACGTACAACAATGACCTTCAAATGTGCTTTTTTTTTTTTAATAACTCGAAAACCGTGTCCTCCACCGAAAATGTATCCCAGTACAAAACTTAACTACATTAAATTTCCTACAAAAATGCTCCATTTTTCCTTTCATTTAGGATTAATAGTTCGTGCATAGCAAGCGAGAGAATATGAAGACCTTCTTTATGGTTAGCGCGTTTCGGATTGCATAGAACCTAAAGGCAGGGGCAGTCGAATCACCCTGTTTAAAAAATGGCGGGATCGTTCCCGATCGAGATTGAAGTTTATCGTTCCGCCATATTGCTACTCGTGTCAGTCGAGATCCAACGACTGTCACGCAGATTGGAATGGATGGCTTTAGGAGTGCTACACTTAAAAGTCATACTGGATATCAGCGACCTCTCGTGGTTAGCGCCATAGAGAAAAGACAGAATCTTCACTTTGACATGCACAATCGTAGAGCCACATTACGTAATTTGAACCAAGAAACGAGATTGTTTGTAGAAAGACAAATATCTACACCGAGAGTGCGACGCCGTCCGGACCACGACTGACTGCCAGCACACAGTGACCACTATTGCGATTCTTGCCGACGTGGTAGTAGGTCCCTGTGGCATTATCTTTCAGCAAGATAATGCAGTACCACACAATATCCTCCAACAAGATAACAGAATACTTAATGTTGTCCTTCGCTGTCCTGACCTACTTGATACAACTATCGACCATACAAGCACGTTTTCCACATCACTCAATGACAGAAAACATCTGCTCATGGGATGCAGAGACTATCCTACCACCACTCGTCGGCCACTATTGTAGATGAATTGTGGCTGGCAATATTCAGTCGTCTGTGGTGTGTCGACGTTGGAATTTAGCACAGTTTACAACTCATAATGGGCTGTCGAAGGTGGTATATTACTCACTACAGAAACCTGCTGAAATGCATATAGTGAATGGTACAGCAGCATGGATGACTTAGCCATGCCTGCCATCAAAGCTCAGTTCGATTCGATGGGCAGCTGGGTTAGAACAATTTATTGTTGTTCTTAGACGTGCCAACTCTTTGTACTAAATTTTGAACGCTTTACACCCCGAAATCACCTACAGATTCAATGCTACTATATTGTATACGCACCATGAGCAAAATTTCGTTGCTTCCTGTCCTTCCCGGTGTTGCAGTTAGGCCACTATTAGTCCTCTATTAGCCGAGAGACAGTAGTGATGTCACGAGCGGAACCGCTAGCTGCCAAAGCGTTCGGTGCATTGTGTCTTGAGGGCAGTAGCAGGAACCTGTTACCGGACGGCAATTAGGGACGCCATTGATCCACTAGGTGCCTGGCCCGACAACAGCTGTGTCCACCTGGATTGCACCAGACCGTCACAGGGCATTAGAAGATAACGAAAGGGAATTCAAAAAAATCTTATGATTTTTTACAAAAATTCATGGTTTTCAGGAGCGTCCATTACAGTAGACGATGGATCATGGTGACATAAGTAATCAATAGAAAAGAAGTGAAAAATATAAGAAAAGCATTACTGGTAGTTCACTAAACAAAATACAGTCTTATTAGGCAGATATCACTTGTAAGATACACCGATCATAAAATTGAAAAAAAGACGTATTGTGACAATTTTATTTCTGATGATTGTCAGAGAAACATTCGTTCTGTGATGTTAGACGGTGGGAGGCTGAACAGCCTTGGCACTCTATTTTGGTTTTCTTCGTACATCCAGTTTTCTTACACCTCGTGTTATTTTTCAGCTCAGACATTTCTTGGAAATGGGTTACAGTAGGTGGGCGGGATTATGAGGGCAACAGTGTTCACCTTTCACGAGTTGTGTACTCACTTTCTTCTTCAGAATGCTGTTCCTCTTGGCCACTTACGAAATGCTCCGCAATTCTTAGTTTTAAGCCAATATACTGCATGGTACTCTTCTTTGACTCATCATTCCCAGACCGATAAAGTAAAAACAGTTTTTACGCCCTACTTTCTGATTCTGGAGCAGATCTTGTAAAAACTCATTATCCTGTCAATTAGGTCTATACCACCCACATTTTTATTGCAGAAGCTAATTAATGTTGAGCAGGGAACCTGAATACATATCCCTTCTTTCTTCGACCATCTCTTACATTATTCATAGGCTGCTGCCCAATCGTGGTCGATACAATTATGGCTGGCCTTTGTTCATATCATTTTACAATAGAAAATAGTTTCTCTTGCTGTCTGGCCAGCAGATACGTGTCCTTGATTTGCAAGAATCTTACTTGCTGTCAAATGTACTGACCTGGATATTCATGACTTCATTATTGTTCCATATATGATTATATTAACGTAGTCCCTAGTCTGCTTAAAAAAATCAATAATAATGTGTCAGATAAAGCCACTTAGTGGCACTCACAACAAGAAATGTATTCTAAATTAGAGAAGATAACCACCGTAATGCCTAGGAACTAGTACTCGAAAATGTAGCACTAAGTCCCAGCAACCATTATGGTGATCGTTACAATTTTGTAATCATAATTAATGAAATATACGGTACTACCAAAACTTACTGTATAAACAATTATAGATATTGTCTACAACAGGTACATATTTTCATGAAATAAATTTCTGAAACGCCTAGGAACAAAGGAGTTCTCACCCTCTACTGTAACTCGTCGAAAACAAAGCTGCTACGTGGCGCCAAGTGATCGTAGTGACTATTTTTCCCGTCAGATATCTCGAAAATACTTTCTATTCAAATGGACCGTAGGTACTGCGGGGGAAAAAACAGAATCTTTGACAGCAGGACACAAACTCCGTGTCTCTCATAAAGGACATCAGGTCTGAGGGGACATCAGGTACTGCGGGGGAAAAAACAGAATCTTTGACAGCAGGACAGAAACTCCGTGTCTCTCATAAAGGACATCAGGTCTGAGGGGAGTTCGGAGCCTAATAGCCGTGAGCCACTAGAAGTGCCACTTCTCTCCCGATGGACCTGCATGCACATAGTACGTCACTCGAGCACGTGCTGTCAAGCCCACAGTTCTTCAATAACTTGTTTGCTACCATACAGTCAACATCGTGTTTGTTGCAGTGCGTTACAACATTGTTATTTTTTTAATAAGTAAATAATCGTGGAAACACCAAATAAGTTAGACTGAGAAGTGAGGGAAATAAATAAACTCTTCGAAAGTAGAATAAACCCAGAGTACCTAGATTTCTGAGACTGAAAGGAAACCAACAGTGTGGGATGCCATGATAGAAGCATACTTTGACAAAACGAGAAATTGAGTTCTTGGTACTTTACTGAACGACATGAATGTTGCTGGCGTGTTTCATACTAACTTTACTGTCTCAGTATAGAAATACCCGTCATCTCGAGACTTGATTTGATATTATTTACATTACTTTCAGTTGTTTCTTCAATACAAATTTACAACACAGGTAACAATGAACGAGCCAGACATATCACGAGCATTATTATTTGTGAATGTGTAAATGCAGCAAGGACTAATGTAGCCAGGCAGTTCATGAAAAGATTTCGACATTCAGAGAGAACTGACAAATTTACTGGTGTACGCACTTTGATAGTAATACAGTGTAAAATCCAATCCGTTGGTTCAAATGGTTCAAATGGCTCTGAGCACTATGGGACTTGACATCTATGGTCATCAGTCCCCTAGAACTTAGAACTACTTAAACCTAACTAACCTAAGGACATCACACAACACCCAGTCATCACGAGGCAGAGAAAATCCCTGACCCCGCCGGGAATCGAACCCGGGAAAATCCGTTGGTCAATCGAGTAATATACACTACTAGCCATTAAAATTGCTACACCAAGAAGAAACGCAGATGATAGACGGATAATCATTGAACAAATATATTATACTGGGACTGACATGTGACTACATTTTCACGCAATTTGGGTGCATAGATCGGAGAAATCAGTACCCAGAACAACCAGCTCTGGCCGTAATAACGGCCTTGATACGCCTGGGCATTGAGTCAAACAGAGCTTGGATGGCGTGTACAGGTAAGCAGCCCATGCAGCTTCAACACGATACCACAGTTCATCAAGATTAGTGACTGGCGTATTGTGACGAGCCAGTTGCTCGGCCACCATTGACCAGACGTTTTCAGCTGGTGAGAGATCTGGAGAATGTACTGGCCAGGGCAGCAGTCGAACATTTGCTGTATCCAGAAAGGCCCGTACAGGACCTGCAGCATGCATTATCCTGCTGAAATGTAGGGTTTCGCAGCGATCGAATGAAGGGCAGAGCCACGGGTCGTAATACATCTGAAATGTAACGTCCACTGTTCAAAGAGCCGTCAATGCGAACAAGAGGTGACCGAGATGTGTAACCAATGGCACCCCATACCATCACGCCGGGTGATACGCCAGTATGGCAATGATGAATACAAGCTTCCAATGTGCGTTCACTGCGGTGTCGCTACACACGGATGCGACCATCATGATGCTGTAAACAGAACCTGGATTCACCCGAAAAACTGACGTTTTGCCACTCGTGCACGCAGGTTCGTCGTTGAGTACACCATCGCAGGCGCTCCTGTCTGTGATGCAGCGTCAAGGGTAACCGCAGCCATAGTCTCCGAGCTGATAGTCCATGCTGCTTCAGAGATCGTCGAACTGTTCGTGCAGATGGTTGTTGTCTTGCAAACGTCCCTATCTGTTGATTCAGGGATCGAGACGTGGCTGCACGACCCGTTAGAGCCATGCGGATAAGATGCCTGTCATCTCGACTGCTAGTGATATGAGGCCGTTGGTATCCAGCCAGGCATTCCGTACTACCCTCCTGAACCCACCGATTCCATATTCTGCTAACAGTAATTGGATCTCGACCAACCCGAGCAGCAATGTCACGATACGATAAACGGCAATCGCGACAGGCTGCAATCCGATCTTTATCAAAGTCGGAAACGTGATGGTACGCATTTCTCCTTCTTATACGAGGCATCACTACAGCGTTTCACCAGGCAACACCGGTCAACTGCTGTTTGTGTATGAGAAATGGCTTGGAAACTTTTCTCATGTCAGCACGTTGTAGGTGACGCCACCGGCGCCAACCTTGTGTGAATTCTCTGAAAAGCTAATCATTTGCATATCACAGCATCTTTTTCCTGCGATTAAATTTCGTGTCTGTAGCACGTCATCTTCGTGGTGAAGCCATTTTTAATGGCCAGTAGTGTTCATTGGATGATTTCTCACTTTCCTATCCTTCCGGCTTTTCATTTTTGACAGAACAGTGAGGAGAAGTAGTTCTTCATATGACGCCATTCTCTCAACCGACTAATAAAAAGTGACGCCACAAGCTGCGTGCTCCATGAAACCTCTGGTAACTATCTTCGCCACTCGTGGCGTTGCGAGTCGCGCCACTAGGATCCTTCGGGTAAGAGCGGTCTTATAATGATCACCAGTGTATTTAAACTTAATGAATTATATTTTACGTTTACCTGGCACTGTAAAAGAGGAAATATGAGGAAAGGTTTGTGTTCAACGTCCTGTTTATGATGAAGTCACTTACAGAATAGACGATTAGGTCGTTAGAGATGAAACACAAGTTTTATTGGACAAGGGTGGGGAAGGAATCTACTACTGTCTCGTCTCACTAAACCAGCATGTACCTCACGTAATTTAGATGACCTATATTATTTAGATAAACTATAAAAGAACCAAACTATTACGGCTGCATGGGAGTTTAGGTCCTGTTTCTCCCAGATAGTAGACCGATGCGTGGTCACAGAACTGTGTAGAATATTATAGCCATCATTATTTCTGTGTCTGGTATGCCAACGGCTAGTTTGAAGTGGACGATTTCTTGCCACAGGAACATGCCCCGTAAATTAGATTCCTATTGTTCAATGTTGCTTTTATTTCCTCTGGTTAAATGATGCCGCTTTAGAAATGTCCTGCCTTTAGCATTTCCATCCAGAATCGTACTTTCGATTCGGAGAGAATAAGTCCTATATGCTGCGTTATAAAATGCGCAGCTATTTCACGCCACACGAAATTTGAAAACCTCTTTACGACTAGAACTGCTGTCAGTATGGAGATTATGGTTTATATTTCTGAACCACAACAGCTTAATTTCATCTCCAGAATCTCAGATTTTGCTACTTTACGGCCTGTTGAAATCATCTACATGGCCTGATAAATTATATAAAGCAATACCACGATCATTCACTGTTAGGACACAATATCACTACCCAAACCAATACTGAAAAGTGAAATAAGGTTTAAAGTAATAAAATACAGATTATTCTTAAAATAATATTTTTTCCGATGTATGCTAACAAAAGGCTCACTAGTTGCAGCTGCAACAGTCTGGACAGTTCACTGGTCTAGTGTTGTAACACCAACCAAAACGGCCTTGCTGCTCTGGTACTGTTCTCGAGGGCATGCAACTCTACTGTATGGTTAAATAATGATGTCATCCTCTTGCGTAAAATATTACGGAGGTAAAATTGTTACCCATTCGGATCTCGGAAATGCTCAGAAGGGGGACGTCATCAGGAGAAACAAAATTGGCGTTCTACGGATCGGAGTGTGGAATGTTAGATCCCTTGATCGGGCTGTTAGGTTAGAAATTTAAAAGGGAGAATGGATAGCTTGAAGTTAAATACGCTGAGAATTATAGAAGTTCGGTAATGTGAGAAAAAGGACTTCTGGTCAGGTGAATGCAGAGTTATAAGCACAAAATCAAACAGAGGTGATACGGGTTTAGGTCTAATAATGAATAAGAAAACAAGAATGCTGGTAAGCTATTATGAACAGCATAGTGAAAGCGTCATCTTAGCCAAGACAGAACAAAGCCAACAGCCGTCACCGTAGTACAAGTTTATATGCCAACTAGCTCCGCAGATGATGAAAAATGGAAGAAATAATGGTGAGGTAAAATAAATTATTCAGATAGTTAAGAGAGACGGAAATTTAATTGTGACTAGGGACTGGAATTAGTCAGTAGGAATAGAAAGAGAAGGAAAAATGGTAGGAGAATATGGCCTGGGGGAAAGGAATGAAAGAGGAGGCTGCCTGGTAGAATATTGTTTGGAAAAGAATGAAAGAGGACGATGCCTGTAGAATTGTCCATGGCGCATATTTTAATCAAGGTAACATTTGGTTTAAGAATCCTGAAACAATTGTGGAAAATACCTCGAGAAATTGTAAGGTTTGAGACTGATTATATAATTGTAAGAAAACCAGATTTTAAACTGTTAGACGTATCCAGTGGACAATTTAGACTAATGTGTTGTTATAAACTGTAAATTAAAACTGAAGAGACTGCAAAAGTTAGGAAAATAAAGAGGTGAGACATGGATAACTTGAAATAACCAGGGAATTCCAGATGGAGCATTAGGCTACGACTGACTGTAAGAGGGGGAAGGAATACAGTAGAAGACGAATGGGTAACTTTGAGAGATGAAATAGTGAAGGCAGCAGAGGCGAAATACGTAAAAAGACGAGGTATAATAGGAATCCTTGCATATCACAGCATATAATGAATTTAACTGACGAAAGGAGAAAGTATAAAAATGCAGCAAATGAAGCAGACGAAAGGGAATACAAATGTGTAAAAAATCAGACTCACAGGGAGTGCAAAATAGATAAACTGGGACAGCTAGAGTACAAATGTGAGAATATAAAAGCATATATCGCTAGGGGAAAGATAGATACCGTTTATAGGAAAATTAAAGCGGCCTGTGGGAAACAGAGAAAGAGCTGTATGAACTTCAAGAGCGCGGACGGAAATACAATACTAAGCAAAGAAGGAAAAGGTGAAAGGTGGAAGGAGTATATAGAATGGCTATACATGGGAAATGAATGTGAAAGTAATATTATAGAAAGAAAAGAGAACCTAGATGAACATGAGAGGTGACATGTGATACTGAGAGACGAATATGACAGAGAACTGAAAGCGCTAAGAACAAACAAGGCTCCTGGAGTAGACGACATTTGTCAGAACTACTGATATCCTTAGGAGAGCTATCCATGACATGTGCAAATTGTGTCAGTCAGGCGAAATACCCTCAGACTACAAAAATAATGTAATAATTGTAATAATTCCAATTACAAACTAAGCGTGTGCTGCCAGGTGTGAATGTTTAATAAGTCATGGTGGAAAATACCGACACGAAATATTTGCAGAAGAACAGTTTGAATTCTGAGAAATGTGGAAAAACGTGTGGCAATACTAACCCTACGATTTCTTTTAGAAGATAGGTTAAGGAAAGACAAACATACATTTATTGCTTTTGTAGACTTAGAGGAAGCTTTTGACTATGTTGACTGGAATACACTCTTTGAAATTCTGATGGTAGCGGGAGTAAATTACAGGGAGCGAAAGGCTATTTACAACTTTTACAGAAACCAAACGTCAGTTACATGAGTCAACGGGCTTGAAGGGTGAGCAGTGGTCGAGAAGGGAGTGAGGCAGGAATATAGCGTATCCCCGATGTTATTCAATCTGTACGTTGAGCAAGCAGTACAGGAAACCAAAGAAAAATCTAGACAAGGAATTACAGTTGAGTGAGAAGAAATAAAAGCTTTGGTCAATGTATGAGCGGCCAGATATGTAGAATAGTATGTGTGATACCTTCGCCCAATAACGAGAAATCGGTAGTTCTGTGTCTTGCTACAGATTTTGTTATCGGATGGTTTTCGTATTGCCAATACGCGTTCTTAATATAACATCACTGCTGTAACAACAAGATGGTGTGACTGGCAAGAGCAAATTCGATATTTACGCCTATCACGACAACGCCGTCTTGCGTTCATTAAGTTATTCCCTCGCCCCTCCCCCTCCCCATCTGGGTTGCTTGTGTGCTGAAGACTCCAGTGTGCTGAAGACTCCAGTAATCAGGCAATACTTGAATGTTTTACTGTACATTCCCAAGCAATAAAATTGCAACATCATGAAGACGACGTCAAATAACCGTCAAGTCGGCATGAAGCCTTCTACATGCTAGCATACGCAAATGATTAGCATTTCAGTGCAATCCCACAGAGCACGTAGGAGTAACGGCTTCTGCATGTTGCGTGTAACTGAAGTTGTACTGTGAGTTTCTCACTCATACATCGCCATCATCTTTTTTCGTTCCTCTAAGGTTTGTGTTACGTCTCGTGTAAAAAGAAGAAACGTTTACCAGGAAATGTCGCATTTCAACACCGGTAGGATTGTGGCCCATAGAGTTTGCACCACCTGTCCCAACAATTTACACAAAGATTTTTTGCGTCTGCGATCCAGTAGAGCGCACAGTCGCAAAATGATTGTCGTCGCACATTCGTCTGGAATGAAAGTGGTAGCTGGTAAAATCCCACGTGTTCCGTGAAAGGAAACCAGTTCCAGTTTTGAAGTCGTAGAGTTGCGGCTTATGAAAGGATCATTTTGGTGAGCACACAAAGATCCACCTTAAATGAAACTTCCTGACAGATTGAAACTAGTAGCTTTGGCTGTCTCGGGCAAGCGCTCGCCCAGCTGAGCCTTCCAAGCACACCTCACAACCTGTCCTCACAAATGGTTCAAATGGCTCTGAGCACTATGGGACTCAACTGCTGAGGTCATTAGTCCCCTAGAACTTAGAACTACTTAAACCTAACTAACCTAAGGACATCACAAACATCCATGCCCGAGGCAGGATTCGAACCTGCGACCGTAGCGGTCTTGCGGCCTGTCCTCACAGCTTCCCTTCCGTCAGTCTCTGTCTCTCTCTCTCTTACCTTCCAAACTTTATAGTCGAAGGTCTCAGATTTGAATCGCAGCCCGGCACACAGTTTAAATCTGCCAGAGAGTTCCAAATCAGCACACATTCCTCTACAGTTAGAAGATTCATTCTGGATTCACATCGCAGTTTTCTATCAGACGAATATACAGATACGGTGTCTCCTGAACCTTTAGTGTCAAAATCGTGAAGATCGTAAGCGATTTTAGCTGAATAATAAGAGATAAGGAACTGAATATTCAGTTTCTTTTTGGCACAAACTAGTTATACCTTATATCAACAAAATAAGCTTACAGCAACAGTTCAAAGTGAAGACCATCTGTCTTAATAATCCATTGACAGAACTCAACTCTGAATATCAGTACTCTCCATACTGTATTCTTCCAAGGGTTTCACGGGCAACTTGTAGGGTTATTATCGATTAAGCTTATCCCACTCGATCCAACACCTTCAAATAAAACTTTGCTCTGAGCAAAATTATTTTCCGACAAGCTTGTACACCCCTCCTTGGCTTGAAGGACACGATTTATCGAAAGTGTCTATAGAAGGAGACAAATTTCTTCCATTTAGGATAGTGCCTGTAGCGTACCTATTCCCTGTACATTCGTCAATCATTCTGGCCATTAAATCCAGCTGTACCATTCACTATATGCATTTCAGCAGGTTTCTGTCGTGAGTAATACACCATCTTCGACAGCCAATTATGAATTGTAAACTGTGCTAAATTCCAACGTGGACACACTGTAGACGACTGAGTATTGCGTTTCAATGCAACACCACCAACATAGTTGTCTTGTTATGGAACATAGAGTGTAGGTCCGCCTCGCTAGCTCCGGAGTCAGCTTGACGGATTTCTGACCGTAGGGGCCCGGATGAGATTCGCAGACTGATTGGAGAGTTCCTCGGCTCGGGGACTGGGTGTTGTGTTGTCCTTAACATCCTACATTCACAACTGACGCTAGAATCACCTGAATGGCGTCACATGACAAGTCTAAACCTGTGTAACTTCGTACCAGGGTACGACTTGCCACTAATGAACGTTCTGAATTGTCGAAACATACTGTCGCATCTTCCACTGTTAAGAAGGCAGTAAAGGTATGCCCCGGAAGGTGAATTAGAAAGAAAGTTTAGGAAAATGTGCCCCACCCAGATTGTTCATCCAAGACCTCGGACTGCTTAAAGTATTTATTTGCAGCCATTGGTTCTTAATCTCAGAATATTGCTCGACCATTCCTAGGACGAGGGTCGCCCAGAAAGTAACGCAATGCTTTTTTTTTCTCTCAGCCGGAAACAATGCTAAAAGTGAAACGTTACGTATGTATTATTTGAAGCGTCCAGAGTGAGGGCGCCAAGTTTCCGTTAATCAGACAGATACCGTAGCTGCAGGACAGTTTCAAAATCGCTTCTGTAGGCGATGTGCGTTGCAAGCAACGTACCGTCATTGAATTTCTCATTGCAGAGAAGGAAACTGTGGGGAATATTCACAAACGGTTGTGCAAAGTCTATAGTGCGTCTGTTGTCGACAGAAGTACGGTTAGTCGCTGGGCACGGAGGATGAAGTCATCGGAAGGCGGTTCGGCGGAGCTCCACGATTTGCAGTGGTTGGGGAGACCATCCACAGCTGTCACATCCGACATGATGCAGCGAACTGCTGATGTCATTGGCGAGGACAGACGCATTGCGACTCTGCAGTTGGCGCTGCTTGTGTCAATCAGCAAAGGAGGTTCACACAGTGAAGCACTGGCTCCGCCACCAGGACAAGGATTGGTACCGACAGGGCATACACGCCCTTGTTTAGCGCTCAAGGAAAGCCATAGAACGGGATGGACATTACGTGGAAAAACCCGGGTGTGTAGCTAAAATACCATTTTTTCGTGTGTAATTTTCATGATGTTCAATAAAGAATAGTTGAAGAAAAAATGCGGTGCGTTACTTCCTAGGCAAGCCTCGTACTACGTCACATGTCTTTTTTTTTTTAGGGATGGGACTGGGCAGTGTCCCACTGCGTTGAGCTGATAGGAAGGATGAACTTCATGCTAGTAAAAATATCTGTTATTTTGTGTAGCCAGTGATGAAGAGCTCTAAAATTTCGCGGAGTTTATAAACTGCATCATGCAATACAGAGTTGCATTTACTTTTATTTAGGCGACCGATTTCGGTCCGCTCTGCCATCCTCGAACCGTAAAAGACGTATTTAACTGTGCGTCCTGCAATGGCAATAAATAATTGTTCTAGAAACGATCCAATCTTTTTATAACTGGTGATATCATAATCATGTATTTCTGTCTATGAATGTGATCCGGAACAGCACTAGTTCCTTGTCTACTACTATTACAACTGCCCAAAATATCTACTGCACGGAGTGACCAACGATTTCTGCCAATTTGAATCATGTAAGCATATCTGGGGTACTTTGAGGGACAGAGGAGAGAGGCGAAGGGACTTTTTCATACCCCTTTCTCGAAATGGAATCGACAGCCAATAAATTTTTCGAATCATATAACAAAGGGCATGAGAAGCCGCTGTCAGGTACCGATGGTTATAATTAAAATGCACCTACTCACAGAGGTCCACTGTGGGCTGTAATTACCTTATGGCAGTGAAATATGGTAGATATTCCAATGAGTTAATGCGGAAACTATTTTCGCTGAAAAAAATTAGTTTCATTTTTGGCCACGAGGTCCAAATCTGGCGTTGTGAATCCAAAAGAGAGGTATAGAAATGCTTCCATGTATAACGGATTAGGAACCGAACGTATACGGGAAAGAACAAACAAGTGAGAAAGGCACAACATTTTTATTTATTTATTTATTTTTTTTTTTTTGAGTATGAGCAGCGGCGAGATGCTGCATCTGTAAAACGACGAGATCAACAGTTTCTTGTAGCCGTTACTGTGGAATCTGTGCCACGTGTTCCTGTATACTGGCCTTCAGTGCAGTTAGAGACCGTATACTTCGCAGATGAGGTGATCTTGCAGGCCATGCATGTGGAAAACCTCTGGAGATAACACGTTCTTGGAAGGTTGCATTAAGCAGCTCTTTCACTGGGCGAACGACATGGGGTGCTGCCTCACGTTGCATGGCAACAGTTGTTTACACACAGTTGCACTGTTCTAAAGCAGGGATGACAGGCTGCAGTTGGAGGCCTCGACAACATGGAGACCTCACGGTACTCGTGACATATCCTCTGGGTGTATTATCTTCAAAGAAAACTGACCAAAAATAAAGATGCTTGTGAATCGGCAACACACAATCACAGACGGCGAGTGCAGTGGGTCTTTGTGTACAATATGCAGTTTAACAGTAACCCAAATTCGGCATCCTGTGTATTTGCTGCATCCTGTAGTATAAAATGTGCCTCGTCGCTCCAAAGAATATTGTCTGGCAATATGTCATCAACCTCCATCCGTGACAGAAACCGAAAAGCAAATTCAGAACGTAGTTGCGGATCACAAGGTTTCAGTTGCTGCATTGTCTGGATCTTGTATGGGCACCAATGTGAATTAGATCGCAAAACTTTCCATACTGTTGACCACTGGGTGGACAATTCTCGTGACACTGCCCGAGGGTTAAAACTACCCGGGGCACAGCAACAGAAACCTCTTCAATGACTTCCACTGGGATAGGAAGCCTTCCTCCTCCAGGTGCCACGCCAAGCTCTTCCGTGTGTTTGAATGTCATTATCTTCTTGAAGCCATTTAATGAGATCGGGCCTCTCCCCAGACCATTGGGTTGGAGATACTTGAGCCGTGCTGGCCCCAGCTTATACGTTGGTTTAAACCTTGATTGTTACTCTGCGTTTGGTTTCCCACGGTTATTGCGGGTATGCCGTGGTTCTTCATCTTTCTACGTGTGGCAGCAGCAGTGTGTATCGATATTCGCACCTTGTACTATCTTTGGTCTGGTGCTTACAGTTTCCGGCTAGCCGGTGTGCGGCAGTTGGTCGGTTGGTGTGGATCAGCCAGCAAATCTCCGCGCGGCATAGTGGGCCGGGCCTGCTGGCAGTCTCTACACAGAGTCAGAGCGTGTGGGAGGTGTTCCAATTGCTACGAGGTTCGTAGCTCACCGACCCAGAACATCAAAGTTGAGTGGTGATTTAATTACCAATGGCAGTCTGTTCTCAGTGTGCCGTTGATTTTCACGGTTGGCTGTTGGGGGTATTCCTGTGAGCAACAGCGAGTGTTCGAGTTGGTGAAAGTTTGTCCACCATCCGGTGGGGTTTAGCTGTATTTTGATTATTTGAAGTCCAAATGCACCTGCGGAATTTTCTGCCTTGTGGCTGTTAGCGCTCTGGTTACCTGCCCTGGCCGCTAAAGTAAAATTCAGTCAGTGCCCTTTCCCTACCGTGTTGTCGCTGTCCAACATGTGTGTGTAGCTTTGACAGCTTATGCATACTTGGTTGTGGGTGGCTACGCTTTTTACGTTTTGGCTTTGGAGTTCCTTGTGTAATGGTCGGGTGGAAAGCAAGTCGTCTTGTCAGTGGATCCGTTGACTGTCTCTTGGTTGGGTTGCCGGTGGATCAGACATAGTTGGGCCGACTATCTGTCTCCCCTAAGCGAACGTTAATATTTCAAGCGAAGGCCGACCCCCGGAAACATCTGAGCGCTGCTGGCTGTACTGCCTTTTCATGTTGGTGTTGATTGTGTTTTTTTAATTGCTCATTGCGGATGGTTTGAATTTGTATGGTTTTAGTTGGGTTTTAAATAATGCGCCTTCAGCCGCTTTAAAATTGAGAGTTCTTTACTTGTCAAGTCTTGCATTGTTTGGGCCTTCAGCCTCATTTAAAATATTTTCTTTTGGATAAAGCTTTGAGCCTTCTGCCTTTTGAAAATTTATTGTAGTTGTTTATTTTAATCATAGACCTTCAGCCGTCTTAAAATTTAAATTCCTTACTTGTTAAATCTTACATTGTTTGGGCCTTCAGCCTCATTTAAAAAAAAAAAAATTGTAAAGCTTGGACTTTTTGCTTTGTAAAAATTTATTGTAGCTGTGTTTTGAATCATGGGCCTTCAGCTGTTTTAAAAGTAAAATTCCTTATTGTTAACTCTTAGATTATTTGGGCCTTCAGACTCCATTTAAGGATAAAACTTTGGGACTTCTGCTTTTGAAAATGTATTGGTTGTGTTTTTTAATCATGGGCCTTCAGCCGTTTTAAAAATAAAATTCCTTACATGTCAAGTCTTAGATTGTTTGGGCCTTCAGCTTCATTTGAAATATTATTTAAGAATAAAACCTTGCGCTTTCTGCGTTTAGAATATTTATTGTTGTTGTGTCTTAAATCATGGGCGTTCAGCTGTTTTAAAAATTAAAGAGCTTGTGCCCTTAATCCATATTCAGTCGATAGTCAAGCTCGGAAATTTGCGCTGTAATGTTTGAGCAACTAAATAAAGTTGTATGTGTTCGAGTGTAACTGAAAGCCGCTCATTTTTGGCCCCTTTCCACAATTCCAACTACCTGTTCTGTCCTGAATATTTATCCAGGCATTTCAATACTCTCTCAATGCAACACTGTAATTTTACTGCTGTTCACGTAAAACTGTTTCACTAACAGCGCACTGTCTTTCTTCTCCACAGCCATACCGTTCATTCAGATGGCTTGTGGAAAGACAGCGTAGATGCCATACCATCACAGAAAAAGTTTACAGCGCCAGATTTGCACCTGGTGGCCAAAACAAAAAATATTTTTTTTTTCCAGCGTAAATCGGTATCGCGTTAGCATATCCACCATGTTTCGCTGTCATTAGATAATTATAGCTCACGCTGGACCTCGGTGAGTAGCTGTACTTTAATTATAGCTACCCGTAGTTGTGGTAGATATGGATTGACCTCGCAGTTACGGAAGAGATTTTTTTTTATAATCGCAGTGCTGCGGCAGTCACGGGTGCGCGAGTACTCCTTTGATTGGCGTCTGAGGACAGGGTGGCGGGTGTGCCACGAACCGTGCGATTGCTGCTGCGCTAGACTCGACTCTCTCGACTCTTACTTGTCTCCGGGCGACCCCTCGGAGAGGCGCAGCTCCTTGGTTCTCGCCGGTAAGCCGGAAGCCCGGGCCTTGACCCAGTGGCCGGCCGGCTACCGGGCGGAGCCCGCATGGCACGGCCGTGCGTCCCGTAAACACGCGGAGCGCCGCTGCCGCTGCCGCTCTGGTCGTGACTTGCATTTCTGCACCGACGCCCAGCCGGCTGCTTCCTCTCATTACTCACGCTCTGATGGCTGCAGGCCAAACAAAACAAATTACGACGCACGCTGGCACTGTCCGAGCAGCCCGCAGCGTTCTACAACACGGTAAATCGCGTAATACCTGACTCGGCACAAACCGCAATTCGCTAATCTCATTTCAGTTTTTAAGTAGTTTTCCTATGCCGAAAGATAGATACCAGGATGGTCCACCAACAACACTTTAACGAATATGTACACCCTAAGACAAAAAAATCCGCACGATGAATAAAGTATCCGAATGGGATGGAAATCGGTAGATATGATGTGCATATACAGTCAAATTATTAAAATTTCAGTCAGTAACGTCTTGACCCACTTCTGGCCCTTAATCAAGCAACATGTTTTTTGCTCGGGTATCGTATCATTGCTCGAAACCCAGAATCTACTCAGTAGGAATCAACATGGATTCCGGAAACAGCGATCGTGTGGGACCCAACTCGCTTTATTTGTTTATGAGACCCAGAAAATATTAGATACAGGCTCCCAGATAGATGCCATTTTCCTTGACTTCCGGAAGGCGTTCCATACAGTTCCGCACTGTAGCCTGATAAACAAAGTAAGAGCCTACGGAATATCACACCACCTGTGTGGCTGGATTGAAGAGTTTTTATCAAACAGAACGCAGCATGGTTTTCTCAATGGAGAGACGTCTGCAGACGGTAAAGTAACGTCTGGCGTGCCACTGGGGAGTGTTATGGGACCATTGCTTTTCACAATATATATAAATGACCTAGTAGATAGTGTCGGAAGTTCCACGCAGCTTTTCGCGGATAATGCTGTAGTATACAGAGAAGTTGCAGCATTAGAAAATTGCAGCGAAATGCAGGAAGATCTGCAGCGGATAGGCACTTGGTGCAGAGAGTGGCAACTGACCCCTAACATAGACAAATGTAATGTATTGCGAATACATAGAAAGAAGGATCCTTTATTGTATGATTATATGATAGCGGAACAAACACTGGTAGCAGTTACTTCTGTAAAATATCTGGGAGTATGCGTATGGAACGATTTGAAGTGGATTGGTCATATAAAATTAATTGTTCGTAAGATGGGTGCCAGGTTGAGATTCATTCGGAGAGTCCTTAGAAAATGTAGTCCATCAACAAAGGAGGTGGCTTACAAAACACTCATACAGCCTATACTTGAGTATTGCTCATCAGTGTGGGATCCGTACCAGGTAGTGTTGAAAGAGGAGATAGAGAAGATCCAAAGAAGAGCGGCGCGTTTCGTCACAGGTTTATTTGGTAAGCGTGATAACATTATGGAGATGTTTAGCAAACTCAAGTGACAGACTCTGCAAGAGAGGTGCTGTGCATCGCGGTGTAGCTTGCTGTCCAGGTATCGAGATGGTGCGTTTCTGCATGAGGTATGGCCGCGGTGGTCTAGCGGTTCTAGGCGCTCAGTCCGGAACCGCGCGACTGCTACGGTCGCAGGTTCGAATCCTGCCTCGGGCATGAATGTGTGTGATGTGCTTAGGTTAGTTAGGTTTAAGTAGTTCTAAGTTCTAGGGGACTGATGACCACAGATGTTAAGTCCCATAGTGCTCAGACCATTTTTCCTTTTTTTTTTTTTTTTTTTTGATGAGGTATCGAATATATTGCTTCCCCTGCTTATACCTCCCGAGGAGCTGTAAAATTAGAGAGATTAGAGCCCTCACAGAGGCTTTCCGGCAGTCGTTCTTCCCGCGAACCATACGCGACTGGAAAAGGAAAGGGAGGTAATGACAGTGGCACGTAAAGTGCTCTCCGCCACACACCGTTGGGTGACTTGCGGAGTATAAATGTAGTTATTCGGGTTGACATTGATTCATAGAATTGTTGGATGTCCTTCTGAGGGATATCGTGCCAGATTCTGTCCGACTGACCAGTTAGACCGTTAAATGCGGACATGGTTGGAGCGTCCTGTCCATAATACTGTAAAAATTCTAGATTGCGGAGAGATTTTTCGAACTTGCAGTCAAGGTAGGGGTTGATAGGCACGAAGACAAGCTGTAGAAACTCTCGCCGTATGAGAGCTGACAACTTGCTGAAATGTAAGCCCAGGATGGCTTACCAAGTAGAGCCACATGGGTGTCGTGGATGACAACCAAAGCGGTCCTCTTTGTCAGGCCGTGTTGCGGTGCGACAGTGAGGTTGGTATCCCACTGCTGTCTGGGGTGTCTCCAGACACGTCTTTGTCGGTCATCAGGGCTCAGTTCGAAGCAGGACTCATCATTGAAGATAGTTCTACTCCAGTCAATGAGACTCCAGGCTGAAGACGTGTCTGGAGATGTCCCGGACAGCGATAGGATAACAACCTGTCTGTCGCACGTTATACGGACCAGTCAGGAGTGATATGCTCTGGGGTGCCATTTGGTTTCATAGCAGCACGCCTTCATTGTCATCTGTGGCACCCTTAGAGCCCAGCGGTATGTCAACTCTATTCTGGTCCCCGTTTTGTTACCCATCATGTCAAGCTATCCTGGGATTACATCTCAGCAAGATAATGCCAGCCCGCACACGGCGAGAGTTTCTACTGCTTGTCTTCGTACCTCCCAAACCCTATCTTGGACACCAAGGTCGCCGGATTATTTCCCGTTAATCTACTTTCATCACGATTATGAGCGAGGCCCTCCAAATCAGCTCAGGAATTTGACGATCTAACGCTATAATTGGACGGAATTGGGCAGGATATCTCTCAGAAAGGCATCCGTAAACTCTATCAGTCGATGCCAAGACGAATAACTGCTTGCATACGGGACAGAGGTGGACCAAGGCATTATTAACCTGCTCAATTTCTGAAGCTTTTCGTCTTGGATAAATCATCCAATTTTTCTGAAACTGTAATCATTTCCTTATATGTAGATGTGTATCTCATTCACCGGCTGCCGTCTTGTTCGAATAATTCCATCTTGGTGCGTCGTTTTCTCTCTGCTCTTTTTTTGTCTTCCAGTGTGTAACATACTAACTCAATAACCGAATAAGCTTTGTAACACAACGACCCTACCCATACTCGCGAAGAGTTGGGACGAATAATATATACGTTTGTGGGAGGTATCTAACTGAAGATGAGACCCTGAATAATTAATATTTGATATGCATTGCTGCAGATTCCGGGCTCTGTCTAGTTTGGTGGTGAATGTATTGTCGTATTGCTTATCTTATTTTGAGCTTCCCTGAAGCAAAAATGCAGATTAACCCCTTATTAAAAATTTTGAGAGAAAAGAGATCGTAATGCAAAGATTCTTGACTTACTGAGGAACAGGAATACGATTGCAGATGCGGTCACTTCGAGTGGACTTAATTATTTGCTGCAACTGTTATATTTAAATAAAACTTCAGACGGTTATTTTCTTCATCCTCAAAGAGGTGCTGTGATGCAAAGACCAATGCGTTTCGTTATTTGGAGTCAAAGCAGGATGTTAAACCTCTGCGGACAAAAAACATCTCTGTTCTCCAAGTACCTGCAGATACTGCCCGTCCCATCAGTTAGCACTGGCCGTTTCTTTGGGGGTAGGACACTCCAAAATCGTAAGGACTCGCAACACTGTCGCCGCAGCCTCACATTTTGCCAGCTTCTCTTCGGACCAAGGGAATGACTCTGCCGACGCACTTTGCTGTTGCCTTGAACCAAATTATAGTTTAGATGTTCATTACTTCAGCAGAATATATTAACGTCGCCGGCCTACAGGCGTCACCGGCGTGAATGACTAAAGCTCTTGGTTTGCTGTGCGATGACAGCTTCAGCCACGTGGTAAGAGGTTACCGCAACCACTCACCTTTGTAACTTCAACTGTTGTCACATGAGTTCAGTTCTCTATCTAGTTTTTTAAGATTACTACATGTAATCAGCTCTTTCCAGCACGTAAATAGTGAAGATATTGTTCAGGACATTTTTTAGTCTCATGTATCGATTCCTGTATTTATTTGTTGATGTCTCAGTCAATGTCTGCGCTGTATGTCAGCATCAGGCAATGCAGCTCTCGAGTCTATGTTTGTGAATTATAACAGAATACACATCATGGAGAAGAAGTAAAAACTTTGAGGTTCGCCGATGACATTGTAATTCTGTCAGAGACAGCAAAGGACTTGCAAGAGCAGTTGAACGGAATGGACAGTGTCTTGAAAGGAGGATATAAGATGAACATCAACAAAAGCAAAACGAGGGTAATGGAATGTAGTCAAATTAAATCGGGTGATGCTGAGGGGATTAGATTAGGAAATGAGACACTTAAAGTAGTAAAGGAGTTTTGCTACTTAGGGAGTAAAATAACTGATGATGGTCGAATTAGAGAGGATATAAAATGTAGACTGGCAATGGTAAGGAAATCGTTTCTGAAGAAGAGAAATTTGTTAACATCGAGTATAGATTTAAGTGTCAGGAAGTCGTTTCTGAAAGTATTTGTATGGAGTGTAGCCATGTATGGAAGTGAAACATGGACGATAAATAGTTTGGACAAGAAGAGAATAGAAGCTTTCGAAATGTGGTGCTACAGAAGAATGCTGAAGATAAGGTGGGTAGATCACGTAACTAATGAGGAGGTATTGAATAGGATTAGGGAGAAGTGAAGTTTGTGGCACAACTTGACTAGAAGAAGGGATCGGTTGGTAGGACATGTTTTGAGGCATCAAGGGATCACAAATTTAGCATTGGAGGGCAGCGTGGAGGGTAAAAATCGTAGAGGGAGACCAAGAGATGAATACACTAAGCAGATTCAGAAGGATGTAGGTTGCAGTAGGTACTGGGAGATGAAGAAGCTTGCACAGGATAGAGTAGCATGGAGAGCTGCATCAAACCAGTCTGAGGACTGAAGACCACAACAACAACAACACATCATTGTCTTTCAGCCTGTTTCGTTTGTGCTTAACTTCATGTCTACATTCCTCAGTATCCCAACTGGGACCCCCTGTAAGTAGAGACGAAGCGGATTGCGACTCACGGTCGAGACTGAATAACATACCAAATAAATCCCTTCCTGCTTGTAAATTTCCTCTACAAACCACAGAGCCAGTTGCTAGGGCATGTCAATGCCGGGGCGAGATACTTACAACCTGCCGTCCAGGTATAGAAGGGGAGGGAATTCCAACTTGTGTGATACGTTTGTAATGATCTGGCTTCCGAAAGAACGTGAAGCTCGACAAAAGAAGAATAACAGGAAATAAGAAAAGCCAGCACATTGTGATCTCTATAGCTCGTGGAAGTCGCAGTTCTCAAAATGGTTCAAATGGCTCTAAGGTTTATGGGACTTAACAGCTGAGGTCATCAGTCCCCTAGACTTAGAACCTATGGATATCACACACATCCATGCTCGAGGCACGATTCGAACCTGCGACCGTAGCAGCAGCGCGGTTCCCGACTGAAGCGCCTAGAACCGTTCGGCCACAGCGGCCGGCCGCAGTTCTCCACATGTAATGAAGCATACCTGTGTACCCAGGTGAAAGAAGGATATGCCACTACTACCGGCTACTGCCTGCTTGGGAAAATTGGGAGATGCCCCTACCATCCAGTTCCAAGCCAAGCATCTTGGTCCAATAGCGTGTCATAGCGAGGATCATGTGAACAGTTCTCTACCTAGCAATGAAAGGTCAACAACGGAAACTATGTGTCATTATAGGCTGATTTCTCTTTGTTATGTTTTGAATACTTCGCCTTATCCATTAAGGCCGCCTGAGCACATCATCAGCCTGACACAAATTTTACATGTTACGCAACTAATTTCTACTACTTTCAGACTCCACAAGAAGAGGTTCTTCCACTCCATAGTGTTACTTTTCGCTCTAATGAAGAGGCTCCCGGAAGTTTTCACTCCCCACGAACGGAAAATCTAAGAGAGGAAGGGAATAATGATACTGATATATGATTTACCCTCTGCTACACCGTAAGACAACTCTTCGAATTATTATAGCGGAGCTTAGGCTATACACGCTTTCGTGTTTGTTGTTGTTGTTGCTGCTGTTGTTGTGGATGGTCGCTGATTCTGTGGATGTGCTGCAATTTGTGTTCCAAACGCATCCCACATGTGCACGATGGTATTTAAGACGGGTGGACCGTCAGCGCAGTAAATTCGCCGAATATCCTCTCGTTCCAAGAGCTCCTCTTCCTGCGCTGTTCGATGCGGTGGGGTGTTGTCATCTACAAAAATGAAGTGAGATCGAGACCACGTTTGAGAAGGCGCACATGGAGGAGTACAGTGTCACAGACTGGTGAATGTACCGTGTTCAAAGATTGGGAGGTCCTTACGCCCACACAAGATTACACCTGGTGCAACGATACGATCATGTTCGACAGTGTTTCTGGTTGCATAATTACCCTGATATGGAGATAGCTGGAAACACGTAATGCACCGAGGAGCATTGTCCAACATGATAGTTTCGGTGGTCCAGGCGTTATGGTGTGGAGAAGCATAATGTTGCTTGAGCAGGCTCACTGGTCAACATTACTTTGACACTGTACTCCTTCCCCTGGTTCGCTTTTCATGGGCGGATCACAATCTGCGACCTCATCGAACGGCGCAAGTGGAATACCTCTTGGAACGAGAGGATAGTCAGCAAATGGACTAGCCTGACGGTTGCCCGACTTAAATTCCACCGAACACAAGTAGGATGCGTTGGAAAGACCTATTGCAGCAAATCCACAGGCACCAACGATCATCCAACAGTTCTTAACTTCTCCGGTGGAGAATGGGACGTCATACCACAGTAGCTCTTTACCAACCGTTTGCCGGTGTGGGAGCACGTTGCCGAGCATATATTTCTGTCCGTGGTGATCGCACATCTTATTAAGAACCACGTTCCACCTTTTGTAATGTCCAGGGAAACATCGCAAATTGCGGTGACTTCAGTGTAATCATTGTCTTTGAATAAAAGTGTCATTTACGTTCGTCTAATTGCGTATTTCTTTTAGTTATTAGTTTCAGTTATCACTACACTGCAGCATTTCATTCTCTGTACGGTCGAAGTTTCATCGAGTTGTGCTACTCGTCAGTGATGCATTATGAGAAAATTACTTTCCTCTGCACGTTTTGCACACCAGTGTATATTACTAAAACGGTCATTCGGCCATCTGGTCTCTATGTGCACCAAATATTTGATTTCCTTTATTTCATTTAATCACTGAGCAAATTAAAAAATGTCAGATGCTGCCATGTTCTACAGATTAAGATGTATATTTTACGAATCAAGTATTAGAATTAGAAACTGTGTATATGTCTTCAAGCAGCATAACTCAAGGCGCACAAATGACGCACACTAAATTTATCCAGTACTTGAAATGAGAGTGCTTAACGACTTTGAGGCTTGGCGATTTATATCTCTCCTGTCTCGAGCCTGTGTATCGGGAGAATCACTCGTGCATGCACAGTGACAGGTAGTCTGAAGCGGGTTCAGTCGAGTACGTAGTACTAATTTTCATCGGCTAGAGGAGAGTAATGTACAGAGACATTAAAGAAACTGGTCAAGAGAATGTTTTTTTTAATTGTTCTGTTTATTTCTTGAAGGCCCCGTGTGGAGTTGCTAGTCTCCCAGGTGGCGGATAGGGGAATGCCCACCAGATATGGAGGGTACCGGGGAAATAAAATACCCGGGGTGGACCAAAACTAGCAACTACTGCCTTGTAGTTTAGGTATTGGATTACCAAAGGCTAAAGGAAGAAAACCTTGAGCAAAAATTACCTGGTCCTCCAGGTTGGGGGTTAATGCGATGGGGCAACTCCCCATTCATTGGAAAAACCTCACTGGTTAAAAAGCAGGACGGATATAATAGGAGACGGAAAAGGCTAAGAAAACGGACTGTTTTAATTGGTGTATGGAATATACAAGGATTACAAAATAAAGTAGGAGAAGTGATTAAAGAAATGGAGGCTAGAAATCAAGATATTATTATACTCCCAGAAACTAAGAAAAAAGGATGAGGTATTGAACGAATAGGATCATATACACATTTCTATAGTGGTGTCCCAAAAAACCAAAGAGCAAAACGGGGGATATCGATATTGATGAAAAACAAATTCAAAAGAATGGTCACAAACTGGGAACCTTTTGATGAAAATCTGATTAAAATTAATATTGATATTCATGGATACAAAATTACTATCATAGGAGTATATGGAATAAGTGAAGATGAACCAATTTGCAAAAAGGATGATTTCTATAATAATTTAAATGGAATCATAGAGGATATTGGGAAAACCAGGGAGATTATTATTGCAGGGGATTTTAACAGTAGAACTGGAAGTAAAATTGGAAATAAAATTATAGGACCATTTGGAGAAAATGTTATAAATGATAATGGTAATAGACTTATTGATATCTGTGAACAAAATTCATTGAAAATATTAAATGGCTTTTATCAACATAAAGAAATACAAAAATACACATGGCATAAAGATACATTGAATCAAAAATCAATAATAGACTATATTATAATTAAACAGCAACTGAGGATAAAAATACATGACATAAGAGTATATAGAGGGGTAACTCTTAGCGATCATTATTTGGTAAATTCCAAATTTTTATTCCCCTTCAGAGGAAAAAGCACTGAAGAAAATCGAAATTGTCCTATAGAAAATATACAAACAGAAATCAAAATTCCTAAATATAATTTGAATAGTTTTGAGAATGAAAGCACAATATTTTTATATCAAAAGAGATTAGATGAAAAACTGGTAGAAACAGAGTTTGATAATACAGAAGATCAATATCATTATATTGTAAATAAACTACATGAAGCCGCCAAGGAAGCTTTAGGAGAAACAGAAGAAACACATACAAACCATCCATTATACTACTGGAATGAAGAAATTAAAAAGGAAGTGAAATTAAAGAAAGAAAAATATTTAAAATGGTTAAATACCAGAAATCTTCAAGATAAAATAGAGCTTAATGCACAACAAGCGAAAATGCGGAAAAAGGTTGCAGAAGCAAAAAACAAAGTTTGGGAACAGTCATGTCAAAAAATTGAAACCTATACTGGTGGTAAAAGAAACACAGAAGAATGGAAAACTATAAAAAATTTAAGAAGGAATTCCAAAGAAACAACACATATTAAATATATTACTTATGACTCTTGGGAAAAATATTTTAAAAGTTTATTAACAGAAAACAGGGAAGAATACTTGGGAAACCCTGAATATAATGAAATGATAGATCTACAAGCAGAGAATTACATCCGTTTGGAAATAGAGACAGTAAAAACTGCAATAAAATCTTTAACGAATGGAAGGGCTACAGGCATTGGAGGTATTCCTGCAGAATTATTAAAATTAGGAACAAAGAAATTAATGGAATTGTTAAGAAACCTTTTCGAAAGATGTTTAAATGGGGAAGATGTCCCAAATGATTTGAAAGTAGGATATATTTCAGTGATACATAAAAAAGGAGCGAAAGATGAGCGTAAAAATTATAGGGGAATAACAGTGACCAATACCTTCAGTAGATTATATGGAAGAATTATTAAATATTTGTTAGAACAAGAATACAAAGAAAAGGAGGCTGAAGAACAGGCAGGTTTTAGAGCTGGAAGATCAACAATTGATCATATCTTTCGCCTACAACAAATTATTGAAAAAAAATGGTTCGGGCACAACCTATACATTTAGTATTCATAGATATAGAAAAAGCCTATGATAGTGTGCCTTTATCCAGTTTATGGAAAGCTTTAATATCAATAGGAATAAATCCAATAATAATTAAAGCAATTCAAAATGTATATAAAAATTCTATTTCAAAAATAAAAATTGGTAAATATCTATCACATGGATTCCAAGTCACAAAAGGATTACGTCAAGGATGTAGCATCTCACCTACATTGTATAAAATATATACAGAAGTAACTTTACAGAATTGGAAGAAAAAATGTCACACTATGGGAATACCAATAAATGATAGAACAACATACTCGTTACAATTTGCAGATGACCAACTGATTATAGCCCAAGACTATATGAGGACATAGAGTATATGACCAGAAAATTGATTCAAGAATATAAAAAATCAGGTCTAAATGTAAACATGAATAAAACAAAGTACATGGTAATTGGTGGAGTGAATGGAGACTTAATATTAGAAGAAGGGATGGGAACAATAACAGCTACTGAGGAATATAAATATTTAGGTGTGAAAATTACAAATGATGGGAAACAGGACAAAGAAATTAGATCAAGAATAAATCCTGGAAAGACGACAATCTCTTTATTGAATGGAATTCTCTGGGACAAACACATAACAACTGATAACAAAATAAGGATTTTTAAAACAATAGTGAGGAGCATTATTACATATGGTTCAGAAGTGTGGACAACAAAATGGCAACTGAAATCAAAATTATTAGCCACAGAAATGGATTTCTGGAGACGTTCAGCAAGAATATCAAGACGAGAAAGAATAAGAAATGAAGTAATCAGAGACAAGATGAAATGTAAAAATTCAATTATTGATTTCATCGAGCACAAACAACTTAAATGGTATGGACACATCAGACGAATGGAACAGGAAAGGCTACCAAAATGCATAATCGACTGGGTACCAATTGGAAGAAGAAAAAGGGGACGACCACCTGATACATGGATACAGGGAGTTCAGTCAGCAATGAGGAAGAACAACATTCCTGAAGATTTATGGACAAATAGAGAAGAGTGGAGAACAATAATTAGTGACTTACTGTAATCTAGAATAGGTGCTGGAAAAATGTACTCACATTGTAAATCCAGAATAATAATAAAATAATATTTCTTGAAGGCTTTTCTGCTTACTTATGTTTGTACAGTTGCTTTTAGTAGTGTGAATGACGTGTGAATGTTGTCTAAAGTAAATATATAGATCATTGTTCGACTGATAAACGCTATACGAACTAGCTTGAAAAATTTTTAAGACAGTGTGAATGCAGACGACAGGGAATATTGTATCATGATATGTTAAGTAACTTTATGACAAAAGGAAAGCTAATTAGAGTGCAAATGAAAATAGTTAATAACGTAAAGTATAAACAAAATATCAGAATGTTAAATACTTATTTCAGGAAAAAGTACAGTTCGAAAGTGTGTTATATGTTGATTGGTTAGTCATGACAAGAGCGGACTACCGTGGGAGAATAGTGTTTTTCTATTAGCCTTAAAGAAAACTGACCAATCAGAACGGAGTATTCTTCGCGCGTCTTTTCTCTTGGAGATACAGAATGCTTACATCAGTCTAAGGAGTAGGAGCCCAGTCTTTCAATGGCACGGTCATGTGTAGTATGAGCTCCGAAGGAAGTTATAATTTGTCGGTTTTAGTTATGCTACATGTTTCAAACGTGTTTTAAAGTGAAGGCATATTTATTCCGGTGTGTATTTCAGAAAGTACCCATTTCTTAAGCAGTTTTGTGTGTGAAAATATACAGTAATTCCGCGTAGCATATTGAGCAGATCGGAAATTAAAAACTTGAGTGCATTAGACACCTATAAACTTAATAGTATGGCGAGCATTTTCATTTAACAAAAATCCGTGCTTAGTAGCAGTTCAGATTTCGGGAAATACGTTAACATAAACTTGCTAACGTAAATGAAGGGGTCTGTGCATGGCTGTGTTAAGATTAGCACGGGCTTGGCAATGAACGTGGACATTATCAAGGTTCAGAATATACCGAAGTTTTGCAAGTATTTCCACCTTTCATTCAAAATTAAGACCTTTTCCCGATTCTTGTTACGTTGTTTGCAGCCTGATGCGAGGTACAGTACGGTAGGTTTCTGCTCGGCTTTCCTACCGGCGATATGCTGCAACGAGTTCACAGGTAGGTGCAGGTAATGGACTAAAGTAACCTAGCCGCCGCAACTTCTAACAAACTTTAAACGTAATTTCAAACCTTTTCGAAACTTTTCTTCCGTGACGCCCTCACAAAATAAGGAAAGTTAGAAAGTTTATCACTTACTACATTTTCGCTGTTTAATGAGTAACACGTACGAGCAAGCACCAAGCACAACGTTTTATTACTTCTTTTCTGCTAATTCTGTTCGTAACACATTTGACTGACAGTACCCACACACACTGATGAGCCAAACGTTTTGGTAACTGCCCACCGCAACGTCGAATACCGCCTGGTGACGCTGCAGACACGTGACCCGGTAACGAAAGTATGTAAGCGGAGCAGATACGGACGGGGATCACCCTAGCGAAGATACAGGCTGCAAGTGGGAAATCCATTGAGATAAGCCGCTCTGACAACGAGGAGATTATTATTACGCAGAGCCTATGAACGAGTGTCCTGATAACGGCGAAGCTGGTTGAATGATCACGTGCTACTGTCGTATCTACGGAAATACGTTCAAGGACAGTGAAACTACCACTAAGCGCTAAATGGTTGGACGTCCAAGGCTCTTCACAGAAGCGGAAATTTGGAGGTTTGTCTGCTCTGTAAAGTAGGACAGATGGTGATCTGTGGCATCTCTACATCAAGAGAACAATGCTGGTGCACTCACAAATCTTTCGAGCATATCGTTCATCGTACGTTGTTGAACGTGGAGCTGCGCAGCAATCCATTCCTGGGTGTTCATATGTTGACCCAATGACGTCGTCAGTTATGATTGCAGGGGGCACGAAACCATCGGGATCCGACCGTGGATCACTGGAAACGTGTCGGCTCTTCGGGTGAATCACTTTTTAGCTACACTAGGTCGCTGGTCGTCTCCACAAACGCCGTCATCGTGGTGAACGGCGGCTCGGAACGTGCAGCGCGTCACTTAAGTAGGCCACTGTGAGCAATATTACGCTGTGGGAGACAGTCTCCCGCACTTACATGGGACCTATGGTAGTAATTGAAGACACGATGACAGCTACGAACCACCTGTTTCCGTTCAAGCTTCATGTCTTCCCCTACGGCGATGTCACCTTTCGGCAGTATAATTGTCTGCATCTGGGGGCCGGAATCGTGCTACAGTGGTTTGGGGAACAGTATAGTGAACTCAGGTTGATGTCTCGGCAACCAAATTCGACTGATGCAAATTCTATGCAACACATTTAGGTCGCTATCACCGCGTACGCAGATCAGCGGCACGTTATTTACGCGAATTACATGATCTGTGCGTGGACATCTAATGACACATATGTCCATGAACCTATACAAACATAGCAACAAACTGTCGGATCCCTGATACGCCGAATCAGTGATACATTTCGTTACAAAGACAGACAAACAAGCTATTACGGAGGTAATCATGATGTTTAGACTCATCAGTGTGCCACTGAATGGATCTACAATATTATATCTTTGTAAGAAACGCAGTTCAAGAGATGTGACGTCATAAACAATGAGATCGTTAAAAAATTAGCTTTTCTTGATTGTTTTGGTGTTCACTTTTTCGACAGTCTATGGGTGAATAGTCTGAAACTAACATACCAACATAATTAGTGTTTGCGACTGCAAACATAAAAGTTTTACTTCAAATATTTAACGTATTAACTCAGTTGCAAAGTAATCAGACGTTTTAAGCTGTTTTATACATGGGAATTTGATTCTTTTAAAACAGAAAGTGCTTTTCTAAAAAACAACTGAGTTAACCATTCTTAGTGGTACAGCAGAAAATCCTTCTTTCAAGGTCTGCTGGTTTTGCTATTCATTTTGCTACTTTTGGAGCTATTGATAGTAACGTTGCTTTCCCTAATGATGTACATGTTCCTTCCCTTATATGATTACTCACTGTTGGGTTCCCATTCGAGAAAAATAAGAGTAATGAAGATTCCTGTACCGAAATTTTATGAAGTTTGCTACACAACAGAACTAAGTTATTTAGCTATGAAAAGATCATTAAGAAAACAGATGTGAATCGGTTGCTGGCCATAACACGCAAAGGGAACTTTCCACGATGACATCAATGTGAACAGGAAGAAATAAGAGAGAAGTGTGGGAGGGTCATCTGTGAGTACTGATTCCTATGAAAATATTCACATATTTACTCAGACGATCCCCCTTGGAACAAATGTTCTCTATAGATACGATATGTTAGGCAATCTGTGTGTCACAGTTTTTTGTTTTGTGTACGCAGTTCTGCTTTATGTCTGCTACCAAATATTTAAGTAGAATTGCTCCATGAGAATCGTTAGCGAAGAAGAACTAGACAGTACAACAACAAAATTCCTTCGTACAGTCAACTCGCGTTGTTTTCAGCCGTCCTTATCTCCTAGTAACACGTGCGACGCAGTTGCTGACGTAGCATTTCGTGTTGTTATCTGCCCCTACAGCGTTTTCGGTTGAGCTCCCTAATAACGCTGCACTTGACACATTTGTGGAACAGCGTTTATCAGCTTGTTATGAACTGGGGCTATAAACGGCGTAGCAGCACGTGACGAAAGAAACCAAAGAGCTTGCTTATGTTTTCATTCATAAAAAAGAGGCCACAGTCGCTCACATATAAATAACAGCGTAACTGAACATTTTGAAACGTTCTGTTGTTTCTAATACACACACTCGTAGGGTGTTGAAGTTAAATTTACTTTTTTAAAAAAAGAGAACCTCTTGAACTTCTCGCGAAATAGTAAAAAACCAGCAGTGAGTTAAGGTCCTGGAACCAATTTCCAGTAGTCGCTTCAGATCATATCGACGAGATAAAAACAGATGTTTGTAAATCTTTGGATTTCTGCTTCATTTATGCATATAAACACTTTTCTTTTTTTCACTCTTACTCGGATATGTTAGTAAATGGTCGAAGTGTCTGTAGCAAGATCCCCGAGTTGGGTTCAAATGACTCTGAGCACTATGGGACTTAACTTCTGAGGTCATCAGTCCCCTAGAACTTAGAACTACTTAAACCTAACTAACGTAAGGACATCACAAACATCCATGCCCGAGGCAGGATTCGAACCTGCGACCGTAGCGGTCGCGCGGGTCCAGACTGTAACGCCTAGAACCGCTCGGCCACCCCGGCCGGCGATCTCCGAGTTAATCTCCGAAATGAACAGTACCAATGCCAATATTGTATTAGGTACCGAAAGCTGGTTGAAACCAGACATAAAAAGCAGTGAAATTTTGAACTCTGATTGGACAATGTTTAGGAAGGATAGGACTGATGCTATGGGAGGTGGCGTGTTCATGCAGTTAAAAGCTGTTTAAACGCAGTTGAGGTCATTACTGCGTCGGACTGTGAAATAGTCTGGATAAAGCTGTCAATCAGACAAGGATTCACCATTGTATTAGGATGTTTTTATAGACCACCAGCATCCGCAACAAACGTCGCATAACGTTTCATGGAAAGTCTTGAGTATACAGGAAGTAAATATCCAAATTATTCATTAGTTATAGCTGGAGACTTCAATATAGCATCCATTGACTGGGAAAATTACACATTTATCACAGGGGACAGAAGCAAAGATTCATGTGAAGTTATTCTAGGAGCGCTCTCAACATACAACCTTGAGCAATTGGTTAGAAAACCAACTCGAGATGGGAACATATTAGATATCTTGGCGACAAACAGACCTGATCTTTTTGAGGAAGTATAAATGTCGTTGTGGCTCCTATGTCAGTGGAAGTTGCAAAAAAAAAAAAAAAAAAAAAAAAAAACAAAAAAAAAAAAAAAAAAAAAACCAGCGTAGAGTTTTCTTGTTTGGGAAAGCAAATAAAAGTGTCACTAATGAATATCTTCATAGTCAGGTCCAAGCATTCATCGCGAAACACAAAGATATTGAGCATCTTTGGTCGGAATTTAAAGGTATTGTCCACCATGTGCTAGAGAAGTATGTGCCTAGCAAAAGTATTGGGGGGGGGGGGGAAGGATCCACCTTGGTACAACTCACATATTAGGAAGTTGCTGAGAAAGCAGAGAATTTTGCACAGTCGTTTTAAGCGTTGTCACTGCCCAGCTGACAAACAGAAATTATGCGAAATGAAAGCAGCTGTCAGAAGGACAATATTTTATCTACAGATTCTAAAAATAACCCCAAAATATTTTGGTCGTACGTAAAATCTATGAACGCTACAAATAATTCAATACCTTCTCTTGCTGACAGTACGGGTAATGTAACTGATGATGATAAACAGAAGGCCGAAATTCTAAATCTAGCTTTCAAAGACTTGTTTACGATAGCAGACTGCAGCACCATTCCCCCTTTCAATTATCGAACAAACGAAAGGATGGCTGACATAGTGTTTAGTGCATGTGGGATTGTAAAACAGTTAAGATCCTTAGACACCAGAAAGGCATCTGGCCCAGACGGTATCCCCGCAAGATTTTATGTTGACTATGCTACAAATATAGGACCATTCTTATCCGTAATCTATCAGAGATCACTGGAACGCCGGAAAGTTCCACGGGACTGGAAGAAGGCCCAGGTCATAGCAATCTATAAGAAGGGTAGAAAATCGGATGCACATAATTACCAGCCAATTTCACTGACATCGATTTGTTGTAGAATCATGGAACATATTTTGTGTTCAGACATAATGACCTACCCAGACCCTGAGGAGCTCATCTGCAGAAACCAGCACGGTTTTAGGAAACAGCGGTCATGCGAAACACAGCTGGCCCTCTTTGTGCATGATATACAACAGGCTCTAGATACCGGCTCCCAGGTTGATGCCATATTTCTCGACTTTCGAAAGGCGTTCGACTCAGTTCCGCACTGTCGCTTGCTACAAAAAGTGCGCACTTACGGTCTATCCAATGACATATGCGATTTGATAGAAAGTTTTCTAACAGACAGGGAGCAGTATGTCGTCCTGAACGGGGTAACTTCAACAGAAACAAGAATAACTTCAGTGTACCCCAGGGCAGCGTAATAGGTCCTCCGTTTTTTACGATTTACATAAACGATCTGGTTGATAGTATTGACAGTGGCCTTAGACTGTTTGCCGATGATGCTGTAGTCTACAGGAAAGTAGTATCACACGAAAGTTGTGAACAAATCAATGAGGATTTGCAGAAAATAAATGCGTGGTGTAATGACTGGCAGCTATCTCTCAATATTAGTAAGTGCAACCTACTGCGTATAACAAGGCGAAAATCCCCATTAATGTATCAGTACAAAATAAATGATTAGTCTTTGGAAGCGGTAACATCAGTCAAGTAACTGCGTGTGACTATTCGAAATGATCTCAAATGGAATGATCAGATTATACAAGTAACGGGTAAGGGGAACTCTAGATTGCGGTTTATTGGTGGAATCGTGAAGCGATGCAGTCCTTCAACAAAGGAAATAGCTTACAATATGTTAGTTCGTCCAGTCTTAGAGTACTGTTCGTCTGTATGGGACCCTTACCAGTTGGGTCTGATTCAAGAGATTGAGAAGGTCCAAAGAAGAGCGGCAAGATTCGTGACTGGTACATTTAGCCTAGCCATCGCGAGAGCGTTACGGATCTCATAGAAAGTTTGAAGTGGGACACACTTGCAGATAGACGACGCTCTAAACAGAAGGAGCTGCTCACTAAATTCCGAAATCCAGTCTTCGCCGAGGATGTAGAGCGTATATTATTACCACCAACTTTCAATTCGCGTAATGATCATCATTGAAAGGTAAGGGAAATAAGAGCTCGTACTGACGCGTTCAGACAGTCGTTTTTCCCTCGCGCGATCCGCGAGTGGAACAGGCGCGGGTGGGGGGAGGGGGGGGGGGGGGGAAGGTGGGAATATGACTTTCGCGCTTGGTGGCTAGCGGGGTATATATGTAGATGTAGATGTAGGAATACAGCAAAACGATAAATCAGTGCCAGCGAGCTTGTTCTAATACATTGCCCCAAATTCAGGCGTCTTTAAGTAAAAAGGCCAACGGCTTGTCGCAGTGGTAACACCGGTTTCCGTCTTATCACCGAAGTTAAGGACTGTCTGGCTTGGCTAGCACTTGGGTGGGTGACCATCCAGGTCTACCGAGTGCCGTTGGCAAGCGGGATACACTCAACCCTTGTCAGGGCAACTGAGGAGCTTTTTGAGAAGTAGCGGATCCGGTCACGAAAACTGATAACGACTGGAAGAGCGGCGTGCTGACCACATGCCCTTCTGTATCCGTATCCAGTAACGTCTAAGAGCTTAGGATGACACAGCGGTCCGTCGGTGCCGTCGGGCCTTAGAGGCCTGTTCGGTCGGAGTTATGTAAAAATGGGTATAGTTCTATTTTACGTTTGTCCCTTTCAAGCAGGCCACCAGTCGTAAGCAATAACACATCTTTATAGGATCTCTCCTTGCTGTGCTTGCAACAATACATTACCTTCCTAACAGCATCCAAAAACATTTTAGAAAACCCGCCAGGTTAGCCGAGCGCGCTAACGCGCTGCTTCCTGGACTCGGGTAGGCGCGCCGGCCCCGGATAGTATCCGCCCGGCGGATTAACGACGAGGGCCGGTGTGCCGGCCAGCCTGGATGTGGTTTTTAGGCGGTTTTCCACATCCCCCTAGGTGAATACCGGGCTGGTCCCCATGTCCCGCCTCAGTTACTCGGGTCGCAGACATCTGAACACTTTCGCACTATTCCATGGATTACACTAGTCGCAGACAGTTGGGGTACACCAATTCCTTACCAGGGGGTACAGGGTGGCGGCAGGAAGGACATCCAGCCACCGCTTCAACTAACATTGCCACATGCGATTAACCATGCCGACCCTGCGTATCCGTGGGAAAAACGGCACAAGCAAAAGAGAGAAAGAAAGCAAGAAAGTATCCAAAAACAGTTTAGTGGGCATTAATACGGCCTGTGTCTATCCTACGATTTTATGAAAGCTTGAACTCTGTGGGTACACTTTCAATGAAGTGTCTGAATGTATGTGGAGGAATACTAGCGCTTTCTTCCTGAAGAGCCGAAACTATAGAAGGTACCCATGTTGGACCCTGGGGTTTGGAGCAAAGTCTATGTTGTGTACATAGTTCCGCATAGTCAGCTCGTACACAACTTTCCCACTAGAGTGCGCGCCACTAAGCACAACAGCGCAGGCGCAGCGTTCGTCCATCTCCGCACTATGAGATGGCGCTGCCTTAGAGACGGACCAAATTCTGCTTCCGCCGTTCCACATATTAATATGTAACGCAGCCAATGAGATTGCTGCTAACGTAGAATCTTTTCTCCTCGCAGATCACACTCTCGCAGTGGTACCTGAAAGCACGAGGTATTATAACGAGTGTACAGACCTCTGATCAGTCAGTCTGCATTTTGTCTGCATTAGTCTGTGCCAGTCTGCATTAGTCTGTACCAGTCTATAGCCAAGTTTCAGTCTGAACCTAAGAAGATTATCATATTCCTGTACATAGCCATGAAGAAATGTATAGACACTTTTTCAAGTTTCAGAGATATGTGAGAATAAGATTAACGTACCAAAACCAAAGGAACTTGAGATCGTCAATTGTAAATAGCATCCAGAATGAAGTTACGTAATGTTTATGCTTGTTATTATTTTAATAAATGTGTGTGAAAATTAGTCAAGTTCTGTTTAAAGTTGGCCACCGTCAGTCTCCTACTCTAAGCGTGCAAGTGGCATTTCTATCGTCTGACCTAACGGCAGAATATAAACACGCCACGATAAGACCACAAGACGTATTGCTGACACTCGCCTACTTCGTTAGAGCGACAAGTCAAATAATCTGATGGTGTGTGTACCGAAGGTCTTACAGTAAGCACACCACAGTCGACATTCTAACTCATCTCGTCCGCCCCCGGTAGGTGAGTGGTCAGCGTGACAGACTGTCAATCCTAAGGGAACGGGTTCAATTCCCGGCTGGGTTGGAGGTTTTCTCCGCTCAGGGACTGGGTGTTGTGTTGTCCTAATCATCATTATTTCATCCCCATCGACGCGCAGGTCGCCGAAAGGCGTCAAAGCGAAAGACCTGCACCAGGCGAACAGTCTACCCGACGGGAGGCCCTAGCAACACGACATTTCATTTCTAACTCATCTCAAACCTGTACCATTGGCTTCGGGTCTGAGCTCTGGACAGGCCAGTCCATTTCAGGAGTGTAATTGTCAACAAACCATTGCTTCAAGACGCTGCTTTATGTCGCGGTGCACTGTCATGATGAGACAAGCGATCACCTTCTCCGAACTGCTTCTCTACTCTAAGCTGCACACAACGCTGTAAAATGTATTTATATCCTTCCCTATTTAATGTTTTCTTAAGCGTAATGAGTGTGGCCACGCCCTAACCATTCTCCAAATCCAACACCTTCCATCGGATTGCCACAGGGTATAGCGTGATTTATCACACCGGATCACTCGCTCGCATTCATGAACTGTCCAGTGGCGTAGTCTTTACCTCCAGCGTCACTTAAAATTGGCTAAGGAAATGTGTACCTTAGAGGAGCTGCTCAGTCGTTGTATCCCATTATTTTCAACTCCCTACGCGCAGTCGTTATGCTAACTGGATTGCTGGTAGCACTTTGGAACCGATGAGTTATTCATTCAACTGATCTCATGCCATTTTGTTCAAACACTCTCCGCGATGTCCGACGGTCCCTGCTCGTTACTATGTCCTAGTCTTGGTTTATCTGTGGAAAGTTCCTTCGCGTATTCCCTTCACAACAGCATCTGCAAGAGCAGTTTTAGGATGTCTTCTCGGCATGTCGGACCTCTTGTCATTCGACTAGGCAGTGGCACTGCCACAGTAGCGGCCGTCCGCCATCCGAAGAGCCCCTAATCTAATGCTGACAGAACTGCTGGGCCAGGGCACGGAGGTGTTGCACGACCTACTATTGTCTGAGCTACGGTAACAGCCTCCTACATCAAGGCTGCTGGGTGTTGTGGATATGCGTTAGCGATTTCGTATGTTAGAGTATTTGCTCATGGTAATGTCTCTAATAGGCAATTCGCAGTTTTACTGTCCCCATGCATATGAATATCTACCGAGTCGGTGAGTGCTAAGAAGTATTGACTAAGTACTTTTGCAAGCCCCAGCTTTAGGGACGAGCATTCTGTCTACTACTGTGTGTAAATCAACATCTATATTATACACTACTGGCCATTCAAATTGCTACACCAAGAAGAAATGCAGATGATAAACGGATAATCATTGGACAAATATATTATACTAGAACTGACATGTGATTACATTTTCACGTAATTTGGGTGCATGGATCCTGAGAAATCAGTACCCAGAACAACCACCTCGTGCCGTAATAACGGCATTGATACGCCTGGGCATTGAGTCAAACAGAGCTTGGATGGCGTGTACAGGTACAGCTGCCCATGCAGCTTCAACACGATACCACAATTCATCAAGAGTAGTGACTGGCGTATTGTGACGAGCCAGTTGCTCGGCCACCATAGACCAGACGTTTTCAGTTGGTGAGAGATCTGGAGAATGTACTGGCCAGGGCAGCAGTCGAACATTTTCTGTATCCAGAAAGGCCCGTACATGACCTGCAGCATGCATTATCCTGCTGAAATGTAGGGTTTCGCTGGGATCGAATGAAGGGTAGAGCCACGGGTCGTAACACGTCTGACATGTAACGTCCACTGTTCAAAGTGCCGTCAATGCGAACAAGAGGCAACCGAGACGTGTAACCGATGGAATCCCATACCATCACGGCGTGTTGTACGCCAGTATGGCGATGACGATACACGCTTCCAATGTGCGTTCACCGCGATGTCGCCAAAAACACGGATGCGACCATCATGATGCTGTGAACAGAACCTGGATTCATCCGAAAAAATGACGTTTTGCCATTCGTGCACGCAGGTTCATCGTTGAATACACCATCGCAGGCGCTCCTGTCTGTGATGCAGCGTCAAGGGTAACCGCAGCCATAGTCTCCGAGCTGATAGTCCATGCTGCTGCAAACATCGTCGAACTGTTCGTGCAGATCGTTGTTGTCTTGCAAACGCCCCCATCTGTTGATTCAGGGATCGAGACGTGGCTGCACGATCCGTTAGAGCCATGCGGATAAGAAGCCTGTCATCTTGACTGCTACTGATACAAGACCGTTGGGATCCAGTACGGCGTTCTGTATTACCCTCCTGAACCCACCGATTCCATGTTCTGCTAACAGTCATTGGATCTCGACCAACGCGAGCAGCAATGTCGCGATACGATAAACCGCAATCGCGATAGGCTACAATCCGACCTTTATCAAAGTCGGAAACGGGATTGTACGCATTTCTCCTCCTTACACGAGGCATCACAACAATGTTTCACCAGGCAACGCCGGTCAACTGCTGTTTGCGTATGAGAAATCGGTTGGAAACTATCCTCATGTCAGCACGTTGCAGGTGTCGCCACCGTCACCAACCTTGTGTGAATGCTCTGAAAAGCTAATCATTTGCATATCACAGCATCTTCTTCCTGACGGTTAAATTTCGCGTCTGTAGCACGTCATCTTCGTGGCGTAGCAATTTTAATGGCCAGTAGTGTATTAAAGCAGCAGGAGAACAGAACAGGATATGTCCATATACATATTTCTCACAGTTGCTTGTCGCATCATAAAAAATGGTACTCAATAGCGTAACTGTTTGCATATGCTGGATACATTCTAAATAGCGCGAATGCACTTATTTTTAAAGTGGTTTCACATTGTTTATAATGTTTTCAGCATATGTAAACATTTGTGCTATTTTATACCGTGTTTGTATGATGCAACAAGCAACTGTGAGCAATATGTACATTGACATAGCCTCTTGTACAAGGTGCTTTATGTTTTTAAATATTTTAGCAATGGCAAACCTTTTTTAATGTACTGTTTTACAACAAAACTATTTTAGGTCTGAAGAGCAAAGCACGGTCTGTTGAAACCGGTTGTCTTAAATAAAGAAATATTTTATGCGATCTTGGCTGTTGAATGCTTTTTAACAGTTAAATAGATCGGACTTCAGAACGAGAAAATTCAACACTTTTAGTGTGTTAAGCTTCGATATATAGCTACATTATTTACCCTGAACTTACGAAGAAGTATTGTAATATTACACTGTGGGTACACCCGGATATGACGTTATATGTCGTCCTTGACCAGCCGTCAAAAGCTATGAGTAGACCGTAATGCGAGTGTAGTAAAATTGGTAAAATTAGCTTTTTGACATTAAGATAAGACATCTCCTTTTGAGTAATTGTATGCCTGCCTTTAACATGAATAGAGAGATCTGCTTCCACTGTAATGTACTGTAGAGAGAAAGCCGAACTTTTACTACCCACCAAAGAAACGTTGCGTTATTTGTAAGTACAAAGTATGGCCACCGTCTTTCTTCTATGTCCTTGCGCAGTATAGAGATATCAACAGCAAAAAAAGTTAAGTGTATCTACAACGTGATTCGCCCTTTCATATGACACCCATTCCAAACACGTAGAATATGAACTGTCGACGTCATGATCAACAGCCAGCTCAGCTATCCACTGTAGGTAGGCTTCCAGGTGGATACGAAAAACGTCATTTTTTGTTTTCTTTTTTTTTTCTTTCCCTGGAAAACTGTAATAACACGCGTCCTGCGTCCATGTACATGCCAGCATCACATCTTATCGCAAACGTATAAATTAATGTCGAGAGATTGTACAGCACTAGTATGTCACGCAGCCAGTCGACTTTACACTGAGTGCATTTTGATGCACAAATGTATATGCTCTTTATTACTGGTGCGCGTTGACCCCACCTATTACTCCAAACTGGTAAGTGTCCCGGGCTGACGAACGGATCCTATATTATTTACATAACACACCACGAATATCCGAAATGTGTTATGCAGGTGGTAAATAATTAAACGAGGGGCGTTCAATAAGTAATGCAACACATTCTTTTCTCGCCCAGTTTCGGTTGACAAAATGCGAAATTTGTAGTTGGACATCGCGGAATATTCCCACTTCAACCCCTACAGTTCCATGAAGTTTCGATAGCTGGTGGCACTATATGTAGTCTCCAAAATGGCGTCTGTGATGGAGGTGCGTTCCAAGCAGAGAACTGTGATTCACTTTCTTTTGGCGGAAAACCAGAGCAGTGCAGTTATTCATAGGCACATGCAGAATGTTTACAGAGACCTGAAAGTGAACTTAAGCACGGTTAGTCGTTGGGCGAGGCCTCTGTCATCATCCCAAGAAGGCCGCACAAACTTGTCCCATCTCCCTTCTTGGTCGAAGGGTGGGGTACTGAACTACCCAGCCATTGTCAGACGACATGGTAACTTCGATGAGCGCTCCCGCGACGAGCGTGGGTGCAGAGGGTGGTGGAGCACTGTGGGTGGGGATGGGGGGGGGGGGGAGGGGCGGTCCTGACAGGGCGTGGACACGACGATATCATGTCCCTGTGCAATTGTGCTGTTGCGGTAAAGTCAGGATTCCAGGAATGCTGATGCAGACGGCAGCGAAATGTAACAAGTGCTACTGATTGAGTACCGTATGCTGGTGTTGGCGATTCTGGGAATGCTGATGTCATGAATTCCAGGAATGCCGATTTTCTTGTTGCTATATCCACTGAATCTCTACCCACAGTGTCTCATGGACACAGGACAGTGGATTGTGTGATTTTCAAGTTCCTTGGTAGATTAAAACTTGGCCAGCATGGGACTGAAGTTAGAAACAGAGTTGAAACGAGGAAATGTACTATCGTGCTCATAAGGATCCGAACCCCCCGAACTGGTTTGTATGCAACCTACATAACGTAGCTTTCTTACAGTTCCTCTAATCTTTTTTTGTTACAGGCGGTTGAATATGATTCAAAATGATCTTTACAAGAGATCACTAGAGAACACTGCTCTGTATGACTATCAATCTACATGCAAATTTATACAAAAATATCTGGAAGTGCCTTATTAGAGATGGTACAGCCTATAGCGCATGTAAACTAAAATTTATCACAATAAATAAAATTTCAAGTGTCAACTTGAAATTTCATGGCGATAATCTTTGTACTGGACCGGTACCCAGAAATTCCATCCAGTAACTATTTTTCCTTTCATTTAATCACGAAAGCTTTTAAACGTGGTTTCAATCAAGAATTACAAATTGTGCGCATGTTTGACCTGAAATAACGCGACGTAAAGTTTGTGTTGACTGTGGATTTGTAGCCAGCACCTAATCTTATTGTTGACTGAGCATAATCGAATTTTAGATATCGAATTCATTCACCAGTAGTTAGGTAATTGAAACTGAAAGGACGAGACGAAAAACTTTTGCCGTACCGGGGCGAGAACACGGCACCCAACGCAATTGTTTTATAGGCACTAATAGACATTAAATACCGGTTTATTTCACCATTAGCAAAATGTGAGCATATCTCAATTGGAAAAAAAGCGACGGAAAATTTCGTATCTGTCTGGCACAAAACCGGCACCAATCTTTATTGTTGACAACCCACCAAGCGAGATTAAAATCGTAATTATTTTTATGTGTTATTTGGCGTGCGCTTGCAACAGCACAAAATGACAGGAGACCTTCAAGAGTTTGTACTCCTGGGGAAACAACGGAACCCTAAAGGGGTCAATCTCACGAACGGGGAGATCTGAGTTCGAATTCCAATCCAGCAGAAATACTTTCAACATCTCGATTACAATGTAATAAGGAATAAATGCCCTATGAACTCAAATAACGATTGGTTATTTGATAAAATAAAATTTATGGTGTAAGAGGGCTTACTGATGACAGAGGTCTACTTGTCACGACTTCCGCCTCGATTCAGTAGTACAGGGACCTATGTATGATGTGTACGAGTATTTGGCATCACTTTGCAACCCTGCGTTGTCCAGTTGGCGTTACTAAAGGTGTAGAAGATTCACGCTGGTTAATAATGGTTGCCTGAAGTGTAACTCGGACCCAGAACTTAGCCTGTTGAAAAAATTCATCACCTTGTTTAACCGCATGGCCCTCACCACCTGCTACGGCTATCAAATACGTAATTTTCATTTGATTTTTTAATCACTAAAATAGTCAAACAACGGCTACCTGCACAAACTGAGAACACGGCAGAAAGTGGAAATTTCTACAGGAACTATTGATTTCCACTTCAGCTGCTGTGGTGCAGTATGTGCACACAAGACCCAAAGAAACTGGTACACCGGCCTGGTATCGTGTAGGTAGCCGGCGAGCACTCAGAAGTGCCGCTACCCGAGGTGGCATGGACTCGACCAGTGTCTGAAGTAGTGTTGGAGGGAGTTGACACCAGGAATCCTGCAGGGCTGTCCATAAATCCGTAAGAGTACGAGAGGGTGGAGATCTCTTCTGAATAGCACGTTGCAAGGCATCCCAGATACGTTCAAAAATGTTCATGTCCGGGGAGTCTGGCAGCCAGCGGAAGTATTTAAACTCAGAAGAGTGTTCTTGGAGCTACTCTGTAGCAATTCTGAACGTGTGGGTGTTGCATTGTCCAGCTGGAATGCACAATGGACATGAATGGATGCAGGGGATCAGATAGGATGCTTACGTACGTGTCACTTGTCAGAGTCGTATTTAGACGTATCAGGAGTCCCATATGATTCAAACTGCACACGCTCCACACCATTACAGAGCCTCCACCGGCTTCAACAGCCCCTGCTGACATGCAGGTTCCATGGATTCATGAGGTTGTCTATATACCAGCACACGTTCATCCGCTCGATGTAATTTGAAACGAGACTCGTCCGACCAGGCAACAGGTTTCTAGTCATCAAATGTTGGTGTTGACGAGCCCAGGCAAGGCGTAAAGCTCCGTGCCGTGCAGTCGTCAAGGGTACACGAGTGGGTCTTCCGCTCCGAAAACCCATATCGATGATGTGTCGTTGAATGGTATGCATGCTGATACTTTTTGATGGCCCAGCATTGAAATATAAAGTAATTTACGGAAGGGTTGCACTTCTTTCACGATGAATGATTCCCTTCAGTCGTCGTTGGTCCCGTTCTTTCAGGATATTTTTCCGCTCGCAGCGATGTCGGAGATCTGATGTCTTACCGGATTCCTGATATTCACGGTACTCTCGTGAGATGGTCGTACGGGAAAATCTGCACTTCGTCTCTACCTCGGAGATGCTCTGTCCCACCGCTCGTGCGCCGACTATAACAACACATTCAAACTCGCTTCAATCCTGACAAACAATCATTGTAACTACAATAACCGATTTAACAACTGCGCAAGACATTTGTTGTCTTATATACACCGCAGCGCCGTTATCTGCCTGCTTACATACAACTGTATTTGAATACGCATGCCTATACCAGCTTCTTTGGCGCTTCAGTGTTTTAGTGGTCTTGCGGTAGATGTGGCACAGGTAAAACAGATGCCGAAATGTGGAGAACGTTCAACTCATACACTGTAAGCTGCATTTCGTCTGAAATAATTGCATAGGTAACAACGCTATGACTATAACTAGTGTTGAATATTACGTGAAGAATACTGAAGTATGTACTCCACCATTCCAAGCAAAATTTTCCTGTAAAAACTAGATTGGCCCATAAGTTCGCGAAGACAATGTTTTTGGCAGGTTGTCATGCAGGTTGTTGTAGGGACATTTGTAAATCGTCAATTTGTATTTGAAGTTCTAGAATCGTTCTTGCAGTGCTTACTGAATGTTTGCATATTTGAAGGTTATGAGGATCTTTGTTTAAGCGATAGAAACGGAAAATAAAAGCCTAACATTTGTGACAGTTTGAACTTAATACAGGTTGCAGGCAGCTGAGGCAGCTGGAAACGTTTGTGCCGTGTGTGGTAAGTACAGCAGAAAAATTGCACCATAAAATAGTTTTCTCATTACAAGAAGTATCGTTTCGACGTGCATTATGCGCCATATCTAAGAAGCTAAGATCTACAGTGAGTGGCTTTCTTGCGGTTTACCACAATGGCCCAAATCAGTGTACCCGTTTATTGGTAAATGTGATGAACTGCGATCATTTAATTTTCGTGAGACACTTGCATTCATTGAGCGATATGAGGCAAAAAGAAAGAAAAAAAAAGATTAGGGTTATATGCCTCGCCTACAAGATTAGAGATGAAGCACGAATCACAACTGGGTAGAATGTGGGAGGACATCTGTAAGTAGGCTGTTTAGGTTTTTTTTATTGGTAACGCCACCTCTGTATGAAAAATCACTGGCTGTGCTGTGTGCAGTCTGTGTCTGCTTTGCATTGTTGTAATACTCGCCATTGTAGCGTTAGGCAGCTGGATGTGAACAGCGCGTAGCGTTGCGCAGTTGGAGGTGAGCCGCCAGTAGTGGTGGATGTGGGGAGAGAGATGGCGGAGTTTTGAAATTTGTCATGAACTGCTATATTTATATATGATGATATCAAGGTAAATACATTGTTTGTTCTCTATTAATATCTTTGATCTGCTAACTATCCCTATCAGTAGTTAGTGCCTTCCATAGTTTGAATCTTTTATTTAGCTGGCAGTAGTGGCGCTCGCTGTATTGCAGCAGCTTGAGCTATGTCATGTTTAGATATAAGCTGCTGTTTGCCAGACATAGTGCTACTGAATTTTAATTTGTGTTACTTGTTTTGTGCTGTTGCATTGCCTCGTCCCTTAGTTTAGCATCTGAGCTCAGTAGATTTAAGTTAGCTTAAGAGGGGGTAGACTATATAAGAGAATGAGTTGCGATGAATTGGAAGAAATGCATTGATAAGTTAAACGAAAAAAGTACAGAAAGCAGGTATAGATGGTACTTTTGGGAATAATGATGAACAAAGGGAGATCTCCATGCAAAATACTGCAGTAAAACAAACCCTGTCCTTTCCTTTGGTGTCATCCCTCTATATGTTTGTGTACCCTTGGGTATTTATGTTTTTCCTGTATTTATATGTTTATCTGATAAGACTTATGTTGTAGAATTTTTCTAATACTAAGCTACATTCACTATGATGAGGAATACTGTTATCCTCAAACATAATTTGCATTTATAATATGTTATTTTCTTTGTAAAGTTGTTTACAATTCTGTTCTGTTTCAATGTTCATGTGTGAAATTAATGTTTCGAAAACTATTCTCATTATTTTATATATTTACTTATGTCATAATTCCTGTAACTCTGATGTATATGTTATTTCGATTCTTTTGTAAAGCCTGTACTACAAATGTTATCTGTATTGTTATGTTTTTTAATGATGTATTTTGTACCTTTGTAATTTTATTTTCATGTTGTAAATTTATAATTGTATAGACACCAGTTCTTCAAATTAAGTTACATTTCACTGCACACGTTTCTGTTGGTCATAGTATATGGACAATATGTGAGAAGTAGGGACTGTTAGTGTTTGCACGTGTGTTAAAAATTCAGCAAGGGACTGGATAACAGCATTGCTGGTTCTAAGGACATTTCAAAAAAATCTTTTTGAGAGTGGACAAGTGGTGGTTTATGGACTTGCTATATTTTCCGCAAAACTCTTCGATGGTGACTGTGCACCTGCACAGTCGCAACAGATGGCTGCTGGCCGTCTCTACATGGACTACAGTGGGTCTGCACCTTCGGTGGCCCACCAATACCATTATTTCTACACGGACTACAGTGGGTCTGCATCTTTGATGGCCCACCAATACCGTAATCTCTACAAAGACTACAGTGCGTCTGCATCTTTGATGACTCACCAATACCATTATTTCTACAAGGACTACAGTGGGTCTGCATCTTTGATGGCCCACCAATACCGTAATCTCTACAAGGACTACAGTGGGTCTACTCTGTGATGACCTACCTACCAATATTCTTCCAAACTTCGACTGACTCTGCTGTGGATTTGCTCTGTTGTGGCCCATTACCTGTACGCATGTCAAGAGTCAGCACTGTCGTTCCGTTGGAAGGACAACACTACTTCTCAAGATTGCATGGAAATCCACTATTTCTGTGTGCATTTTCCTTTACTGCTCAGACTTTGAGAAAAACACTGCAATTTTACTGTGACGAATGATGAGGACTGTCTTTATGGACTGTGAGAAAATTTGAGCTTTTGACCAACATTGTATCAATAAGTGTGTGCATTTGATTTCTTTGTTATTGTAATTATGAAAAATTTTTTTCAAATCTGTATTGGCCACTGCCCAATCCAATTTGTAAAAATTTTTTGTGGGGAGCATGGGGGCTATGTAAGTAGGCTGTTTAGGTTTTTTTTATTGGTAACGCCACCTCTGTATGAAAAATCACTGGCTGTGCTGTGTGCAGTCTGTGTCTGCTTTGCATTGTTGTAATACTCGCCATTGTAGCGTTAGGCAGCTGGATGTGAACAGCGCGTAGCGTTGCGCAGTTGGAGGTGAGCCGCCAGCAGTGGTGGATGTGGGGAGAGAGATGGCAGAGTTTTGAAATTTGTCATGAACTGCTATATTTATATATGATGATATCAAGGTAAATACATTGTTTGTTCTCTATTAATATCTTTGATCTGCTAACTATCCCTATCAGTAGTTAGTGCCTTCCATAGTTTGAATCTTTTATTTAGCTGGCAGTAGTGGCGCTCGCTGTATTGCAGTAGCTTGAGCAGCGAAGATTTTTGTGAGGTAAGTGATTTGTGAAAGGTATAGTTTAATGTTAGTCAGGGCCATTCTTTTGCAGGGATCTTTGATAGTCAGATTGCGTTGCGCTAAAAAATATTGTGTGTCAGGTTAAGCACAGTCATGTATAAATTGTTCAAAGGGGGCGTTTCACATTGACTGTGCCTTCTCAAAGGACAGATCCCAGAATTTGTCTTAATCGATTTAAGGAAAAACCAGAAAACTGAAATCGGAATGACAAGATGGATATTTGAAGCACTGTGAGGTAATTTCATAAAAAGAAAGTAATGGTTGGACCTAACAAAAAATATCTGAAGCAAAGGCCGATAGGAGTCATCAAATTGAAACGTTATGCGTCCTGGTACGACGATGTTTTATATTACAAGCTGCATCCCATGGATGTGCCATCGCAGGTGGCATCTGTTGCCAACAACTGAGACAGTTTGTGCTCATAGTATAAGAACTCTGGTGAAGGAAAATGCATCAAGCGTTGCTACTGGAAGGCCCATACACGTTCTGCTCATTTTACAGAGGAACCATATCCAGGAGCTTGGATGGAAAGCCATCCCTACTGTACTTATTCTAATCTTGTCCCATCAGCTGTTTAATTTTCTCAGCCCTTATCAAACTATCATAAAAAAAATTTTTTGAAGAGGAAAATGCACTTTAAATTGGATTGGCGAGATCTTTGTCCCCAAACCAGCAGCTTTCTACAGGCATTGAATCAAAAAGCAGTTTTAGTTAATACGATAGAGTATATCGCTACTGATTAATTTTTCTCTTACGTTTTCTGTTATATTCAATAAACCAACGTTAAGAGCTATAAAAATAAGCACTGTTCCAATACAAATGATTTACAACGTACCATGATAACCGTGCGTCGAAAGTATAGGTTGGTAAAAAAAATAGTTTCTCTAATACGAGCCTGCCCATACCTTCAATCATTAGTTAGATATTACGCATTCTTGACCTTTATAAGGGCTGTGTCTACGTGAAGTCCTGAGTACTAATCAAGAAACATTTTGGAGCTACCACGAAAATATGTAAATATGTAGACCCAAAAAGAAATACTTACTCTCGTACTCTAAATCTCCTGGCCCCAGAGACTGCAATCAGTTTTTGGCCTTGTCAAGTAGCCTCTTCCACAGTATTCCGTCTTCGGCGTCTTTTTTTCTTGTTCCCAATACCCGTGCATCCTTGGCAACCTGGTCTCTCCATATCAATTTTGGCCTATGTATAAGTCTTCGTCCTTCCGGTTTATTCTTTGAGACTTCTCTCTTCTGTAGACGTGGCCGGCCTATCTTAGTCTTCTTGTCTTGGCCTCCAGAAATACATCTGGTTCTTTGTATAGCACGCTGAGCTCCTTGTTCTTTCTTCTTCGCCATTCTCCTCCCTCATACACTCCTGGAAATGGAAAAAAGAACACATTGACACCGGTGTGTCAGACCCACCATACTTGCTCCGGACACTGCGAGAGGGCTGTACAAGCAATGATCACACGCACGGCACAGCGGACACACCAGGAACCGCGGTGTTGGCCGTCGAATGGCGCTAGCTGCGCAGCATTTGTGCACCGCCGCCGTCAGTGTCAGCCAGTTTGCCGTGGCATACGGAGCTCCATCGCAGTCTTTAACACTGGTAGCATGCCGCGACAGCGTGAACGTGAACCGTATGTGCAGTTGACGGACTTTGAGCGAGGGCGTATAGTGGGCATGCGGGAGGCCGGGTGGACGTACCGCTGAATTGCTCAACACGTGGGGCGTGAGGTCTCCACAGTACATCGATGTTGTCGCCAGTGGTCGGCGGAAGGTGCACGTGCCCGTCGACCTGGGACCGGACCGCAGCGATGCACGGATGCACGCCAAGACCGTAGGATCCTATGCAGTGCCGTAGGGGACCGCACCGCCACTTCCCAGCAAATTAGGGACACTGTTGCTCCTGGGGTATCGGCGAGGACCATTCGCAACCGTCTCCATGAAGCTGGGCTACGGTCCCGCACACCGTTAGGCCGTCTTCCGCTCACGCCCCAACATCGTGCAGCCCGCCTCCAGTGGTGTCGCGACAGGCGTGAATGGTGGGACGAATGGAGACGTGTCGTCTTCTGCGATGAGAGTCGCTTCTGCCTTGGTGCCAATGATGGTCGTATGCGTGTTTGGCGCCGTGCAGGTGAGCGCCACAATCAGGACTGCATACGACCGAGGCACACAGGGCCAACACCCGGCATCATGGTGTGGGGAGCGATCTCCTACACTGGCCGTACACCACTGGTGATCGTCGAGGGGACACTGAATAGTGCACGGTACATCCAAACCGTCATCGAACCCATCGTTCTACCATTCCTAGACCGGCAAGGGAACTTGCTGTTCCAACAGGACAATGCACGTCCGCATGTATCCCGTGCCACCCAACGTGCCCTAGAAGGTGTAAGTCAACTACCCTGGCCAGCAAGATCTCCGGATCTGTCCCCCATTGAGCATGTTTGGGACTGGATGAAGCGTCGTCTCACGCGGTCTGCACGTCCAGCACGAACGCTGGTCCAACTGAGGCGCCAGGTGGAAATGGCATGGCAAGCCGTTCCACAGGACTACATCCAGCATCTCTACGATCGTCTCCATGGGAGAATAGCAGCCTGCATTGCTGCGAAAGGTGGATATACACTGTACTAGTGCCGACATTGTGCATGCTCTGTTGCCTGTGTCTATGTGCCTGTGGTTCTGTCAGTGTGATCATGTGATGTATCTGACCCCAGGAATGTGTCAATAAAGTTTCCCCTTCCTGGGACAATGAATTCACGGTGTTCTTATTTCAATTTCCAGAAGTGTAGATTGATCCACATATCTTTAGCCTCGCCTCTGTTTCTTGCTTCTCATCGTTTTTGTTGTTTACTATTACCGCCAGACATATAGTTATCGATGAGCAGAGTTTTCCGTCTTCTTGTTCTACAATTTCTTTCTACCCTCATGAATTTTGTTTTCGCATCGTTTACTTCTAATTCAGCTTCCTTTGCTTTTTGAAAGAGTCTTTTTACCAATATTTTAAGGTCATACTGATTTTCAGCGATTAGTGCTACGTCATTTGCAAGGGCCAGTACATTTATTTTTGTTCCTATTTTAACTCCCTCTTCTGATTCACTTGCTGTGACTAGCGCTTCCTGTATTACAATGTTGAACAAAAGGGGTCATATTCCATCTCCTTGCCTGACTCTTGTTTTTGTGCCAAACGTCCTGGAATATTTTCCATCCACTTTCACTACCCCTTTAGAGCCTTTCAGTGTCACTTTCCCAAGATTTATAATCTTCTTCGGTATTCCTAATCTCTGCATTTTCGCCCACAACATATCACTGGATATACTGCCATAGTCTTTCTAAAAATCAACAAATAGTATTGCCATTTTTTATATTCCCAATGTTTAGATACGGCTTCTTTCAGTATAAATATCCGGTCAGTAGTTGAACGGTTCTTCATAAATCCCACTTGTTTCTCATTTATTATCTCTTCTAGATATGGTTCTAATTTTTTCTGGAGAATCTTAAAGAACACTTTTTAGGCGGTGCTAATTAATGAGATGCCTCTGTAGTTCCTGCATTGTCGTTTGTCGCCCTTCTGTCGACTCCTCTGGCATTCTTTCTTCATTCCAGATGTTCGTAACAAGTTTGTGTATTTGTTTTGCAATTTTTATTCCTCCCTTCTTAAGCAGTTCAGCTGTTACGACATCTCTCCCTGGATCTTTGTTGTTTTTTGGTATCCTGATTGAGTCTATTGTCTCTTTCATTGTCGCCGGTTCAACGAAGGGATCTATACTCTGATAATCATATTGTTTCTCCATTTCCACGCTTCTATCTTCAAATTTTAGAAGCTCCCCAAAAAGAAACCCAGTTAACAAGCTATTCAACGCCACACATAAATCGATCAAATTGTGTATTCAGAAATAACTAACCATTACGTTGGTAAAAATAGAAAAATACGGGTTTAATGTCACTATTTCTTAAATTTTTCACCTTTAGAACTAGAGGGGCGAGGAGACTTAAGTTGAAGGAGTTGTGATTTCCTTATTTATAATCGATCTGGACGCTTGTAGCTCGGATAGAGAAGACGTACAACAAATTATCTAATCTCCGGCAAGATTGGAACCAAGAGCTTTTGCATCGCCCGTAGAAAAGTGTTCATGATAGCATTTAGCTATCGCACTTACGCAGTCTGCTTTACACTCTCATCGCCACAGTAACTGGCAAGGCAGATAATTCGCGATGTAAAATATGAGATTAATAGCAGGTTCTGCACAGAATGATCTCTTACAATCAACTCACAAATCTTGTAGTCCAACGTACTCTTTAAGTGGAATCATTCGTATTATTTATTGGAAATAATAGTAAAATATCAAACAATTTCAGCTGGAAAATTCAGAAACATTCCATTGAGTAAATCGAATATCACGTAGTTGTCAAACATATTCTACAACGTTGCCAGTTCTACACTGTACTAGTAACAGTGAGATACGTTTGCACAATGAGTTGAGCTGGCTCGTGTTTGGGAAGAGAAAGTGGTGCTGGCTGCCGCTATATTGACTGGGAGGCGAAATACCTGTCCTAGAGTATAGACCAATGAGTGTCATTCACATCTCTTTTACTATGATATGGGTCTAAGTCATAGTTACAAATAATACTCAGGTACTCCGAGTGCAACTCACATATTATAAACAAGAAGCAGGGGGAATTACTTGGGCAGTTCTCTTCTTCAGTGCTCGCTTTTGTTATTCTGTCTTCAGCGTACTGCAAACTAAATGGCTCATTCCCAGAACAAGTTCGCATTATTAGCACTATGAGTAAATAACATGCTTTTTAATATTCTATACTTAAAACAGGTTTATTTAACAATGCTTTCATTATTGACACCACTCCAAACACGTAACACTAATGAAAAGACCACATAACACTGATTACAAAACGCGAGCATCCACAAAGGAATTTCAGAAGCTACGAAAAAAATGTAACTTCAAATCGGAAAAGCGAACTGTGCATGGAAATCTTGCATAATATCCAACATGTAGGACTCAAATACCCATCTAGAAAATCAAAGGAATTAGTGAGTGCTGTGCTAGTTCGATTATTGCTTCAGATAATGTGAAAGGAGAAGCAGTTGTGATGAGAATGTGGAACAAAGACCGTGTAAACACTGAGCTAAATTCTCAGGTATGTCATCCGTAAACAAAACTGTGATTCAGTCTATAAAAAACAAAGAAACGATACATATCATCTACTCGTACAGATTATAGTGTAACTACTGGTGACGCTTTGTGAATAAAAGTGAAAGGCGCTTGATGAATCACAATTTTAATTTTCGAACAGCTTCAGACAGATAGAAGCGAAAGTAACAGACGTTTACCTAGGTGAGCGTTGAATGGAGTTTCTATGCAGCTGCTCGCTGTGGGAGCATTTAGCCCACAGTTTATTTCCTAGTTCTTTCACGCCAGCGATGCCTCATGATTATCAGAACATGCGTATGAGGCTGTAATTGTTAGACTGAATTGCTACATTAAATACTAGGGTACTTACGGCCGAATCTGTCTCAGCAGACAGCACTAATCGTAATTTTATTTCAACTTGGGCACTATTGGAAAGGCCTAACAACACATTCAAGACGGCATGGTAGTTGCAGCTACACACATGGAACATTCCATTTCGAAAATCTTTAGAGAATTCAGTATTCCGAAATCCAAAGTGTCAAATGTGTGGCGAGAATATCGTATTTCAAACGTTACCTTTCACCATGGCAACGCTGTGGCCGACGGCTTTCACTTAGCAACGGGAGCAGCGGCGTTTGGGTAGAGTTTTCAGCACTAACAGACAAGCAACACTGCATGAAATAGTCGCAGAAATCAATGTGAGACGTATGACGAAATCTGGCATAAATCGGCTGTGGCAGCGGAGACTGACCCGAGTGCCTCTGCTAACAGCACAATATCACGTGAAGCGCCTCTCCTGGGTTCGTGACCATATCGGTTGGACCCTAGGCGACTAGAAAACCGTGGCGTGGTCCGTTGAGTCCAGATTTCAGTTGGTAAGAGCTGTTGGTAGGGTTCGAATGTGGCGCACACCCCACGAAGCCATGGAACCAAGTTGTCAACAATCCACTGTGCAAGCTAGTGGTGGCTCCATAATGGTGTGGGCTTTGTTAACATGGAATGGACTTGGTCCTCTGCTCCAACTGAACCGATAATCGGTTGGGAGTGGTTATGTTCGGCTACTTGGAGACCCTTTGTAGTCGTACATGGACTTCATGTTCGCCAAATTGTGGGATTTTTATGAGTGACAATGCGATATGTTACCGGGCCACAATTGTTCGAGACTGGTTTGAAGGACATTCTGAACAATTTGAACGAACGATTTGTCCATCCAGATCGCCCGACGCGAAGCCTGTCGAACGTTTATGAGACTTAATCAAGAGGTCAGTTCGTGCAAAAAATCCTGCACCGGTAATACTTCCGTAACTATGTACGGCTATAAAGCGGACTTCCAACGACTTAATGTGTCCATAACACGTAGAGTTACTGCACTACGCCTGGAAAAAGGGACTCCGATAGGAGATTAAGAAGTATCCCATGACGTTTATCACCTCAGTATATATTTACCATAATTCGATTTTGGTTTGTGCTGTCGAGCGAGGTGGAGACGTCATTTTAATGTTTTGTGTGGACCCACTTGATTGTAACTGGTGGGAATAGATATATTTACATTATTATTCTGAATTTTTTTGGGTTTTGCTAAATCAATTTATGATAGTGCTTTTTTTCTAAAAAATATCTTTTTTTAAGAGATCATTATTTTAAATATCTGAGATTGTTCAAGCTGAGTAAGATCTGAAAGAAATAAAAATTCTTCTTAAGGTTTACAGTTGTTAAAGAAATTTTCTGTTAAAAATTTTTGACTGTGAATGGTGTTGCTGTTGTGTTACACTTGAGTTCCCCTTCCATACCACAGCCCTTGTGCTGACCTTTACCTCTCCCTGCTAAAATTACTTTTTCATTCAGCAGATCTACGGCTGTGGTACCCAATACAAAGAAAATTACCTCCCTTGTGATAGTCAGGAGTATTTGGCCGAAACCTGGGCGACGAGCATGTCTGCCATCATGTTCCCACGCAGTTAAACATGGGGCCACTGCACATTCAAGTGCTTCACAAATACAGATAATGCACGATTGGACCGATAATGCACGATTGGACCAGCTAAGCCAAATGGAGGTCCACAGTGAGGTCCCTCTCGGACCCAGTCCTATGCTTATATCGATGTCTTACACGAGTACACAGCATCCCACATCCTTCACAGCAATCACTAAACATCTGACTCTGCTCTCACCATTTGTATATCCCACCAAGCGTAGTAGCAACAATAAAGACGATCAACACCAATGTATACTGGTTGCCGCCCAACCTGTTACGGAGAAACGCAACTCTAATCATTTAGGTGCCCGGCGATAGTGTGTACGTGAACGAAGTTACCCTGACATCCGATTATGGCTTCCGGGTGCTACATTTTTTTATTTTTTATTTTTTTTTTGTCGGCTAGTGTACGCGTCTTCTTTTCGTGATACACAATGTGCCTCATTTATCTTACTCCCAAAGATGTAGCAGATACGCGGTAGTGGCTATTTTTATTAAATCGAACCATGTACATTTTATTCAAGAAAATACTTACCCTCTCCAAGAGCTATTCAAATGGTTAAAATGGCTCTGAGCACTATGGGACTTAACATCGGTGGTCATCAGTCCCCTAGAACTTAGAACTACTTAAACCTAACTAACCTAAGGACATCACACACATCCATGCCCGAGGCAGGATTCGAACCTGCGACCGTAGCAGTCGCGCGGTTCCGGACTGAGCGCCTTAACCGCGAGACCACCGCGGCCGGCAAGAGCTATTCACAGATGTCAATAAAACGTAGATGTGCAAACTATAAAGAGTACACACGTTGTGAAGAAACCGAGCTGTTTACTTCCTTGATTGTATACATTACTTACCCAGTGTAGAGCTGTAATGGAGGTGTGGGTTTTCTTTATGATTTCCGACTTACGTAAACACAGGTACTCATCTTCCTCCAATGCACAAACTGTGTTGTTGCTTTAGTGTACAGTACACAGCATACCAGTGTAGTCGTTCATCGGAGTAACTTGGTAACTGCATGGTGGTAGTATATATTCTGCATCCAATTTTTGTTGTGTTAAGATATATGATGTATAACGTACACGCATGACGATAAGGTGGAAATGCTGCTGATCTACGGAGAAAATACGTTAACAGGAAATAATTTAGTAACTTGCCTCTTTATGCTCAGTGCTGTAAGAGAACATTATGATTATTATGTTATTATGTCTATCTTGTACTCTACTGTACACACTTGTACGGTAGTTTGCTGTAGGCGGGCGAAATTCCGTTCAGGCACAACTAGTGTTCAGTAGACGATTGTATGACAAGCCATCGCCTTCTCTCTGGATGTTTGGTCGTCTCATTTCTCGTCTACGTGAAACGGGAAGTTTAAATGCAAGACCTTGAAATCGTCGTAGGACACGAACAGATGAACCTGCTGAGGTCACTGTGCTTGCTGTTATAGGAGCGAATCCTCGAGTCAGCAAACGACGAATTCAACATGAAGCTGTTGTCTCGAAAACAAGTGCACGTCCTATTCTGCAACGTCATAAATTCCATCCTTACTATGTTCATTTGCACCAAGAATTTCACGGAAATGACTTCAGCCATGGGGTTCAATTTTATCAGTAGGCTCAGCAACAACTTCTGACTAATCCTAATTTGTACACAGATGTTCTGTTTGGTGACGAGGCGTCATTCTCCAACAGACACATTGTCAATATGCGAAATATGCACTGTTGGTCTATCAAAAACCCACAATGGCTCCGACAGGCAGAGCAGCAACGTCCATTGAACGTTAATGTTCGGTGCGGAATTACTGGAGGTAGCATTATCGGACCTTTCTTTGTACATGGCAACCGAAGTGGCAAATATTCCCTATTTTTAAGACACACTCTTCCTGTTCTCTTGGGTGCCGTACCTCTGAATCAGAGGATGGTCATGTCGTATCAGCAAGACGGATGCCCTGCACATAACGCCCTACCAGCATGACGAAGTTTGGACCGGAAATACTCTTGTAGGTGGATTGGACGTGGTGACGTAAAAAAAATTAAATCCCAAGATTCGGTTAAGTGATCGAAAACGCTCTATTATTGACTGAAGTTCTGGTGTCGTCACAGGCTAGGAGTAAGACGAAGCTGTACCTGTGTTGCAGGAGTGTTAGCCGAAGTTACTACTGTTCTTCCGTACTTTTTGTGCAAATGGTTTAGTTATTTAGTGATGGAAAACACATTTGCAACTTTTAAGCAACAATGGAAAGGAATCTTGTGAAGGTAGATAGTAGAAACCGTCCGAAATCTGATGCGATTATAGTCTCGTCGTCCTTCAAAAACGAATCAGATTTTTGTATTCCAGAAAGAAGAAACGTGAAAAATCCATTTCACGGCGATTAAGTCAGAAGTACTGTGACGCAGCACCTGGTAGCAGAATTGTCTTAGAACAGAGGAAATCTGGAGATGGACTGCTTTCTCAGACGATTCTGAAAAGGCATTCCCGGACCACTAGTTAAAGCCTGTGTAATAAAACACAGTGGAAGCTTTATCATTCAGAAGATAATTCTGACTGTCAATTGCTGTAGCTGTTACCAGAACTACTACCGTTTTCGAAAAACTTCTTTTCTCAATTTTCAAATTGTGGGAAAGCGTAATAACACTCGTTTGTAACTGCAGGGCATCATCGTGTTTGCCTTCTTCAGGTTTAAACATTGGTGGTTTACTGGTGTTTCAAGACATTACTTTAAACCACCAGGAAATTCGGTCGACTGCATACTTTACTGCCGCTGAGATACCATGATTTAAAGTTACTTATGCAGAAACAACTTTCATTTTATCATCATGCCTATGACTTCTTACATTAAGTCCTACGTTCTAAGCAATGTTCGACTTTTCTCTTTATCAGAATGTTAAAGAGCCGACGATCCGTTTTCTAGAGGTAGCGTCTTTGATTAATACTAAAAATGCCCTCAGTCCCGACTTCGAATCCTGTCACTGCTGTATTGATTAATGATCAGCATTGGTGGCCGAAGACTTCCGACATAAGAAGTCATCGTTATTCTGCCAACGGCCTTGTGAAAGATGGCGCAGGAGCGAACAGAGATTCAGTGCACTTTCTTGTCCTAGGGGTGGAAAACTGTCCCTACAGGCAGAAGAATCGGCAATGATCAACGGCATGAGGATGCAGAAGGCAATGGAAACCACTGCAGTAAAGACACGTAACGTGTATCCACAGGACATGTGGCCTGTAATTGAAGAAGTGTCATGATGATCTCACCACTGGCAAAAGATTCCGGAATAGTCCCCCATTCGGATCTCCGGGAGAGGACTGCCAATGGGAAGTTTACCATGAGAAAAAGACTGAATAATCAACGGAAGGATAACGTTCTACGAGTCGAGGTGTGGAATGTCAGAAGCTTGAACGTGGTAGGGAAACTAGAAAATCTGAAAAGGGAAATGCAAAGGCTCAATCTAGATATAGTAAGAAGACAAGGATTTCTGGTCAGATGAGTATAGGGTAATATCAACAGCAGCACAAAACGGTGCAACGTGAGTAGGATTCGTTATGAATAGGAAGGTAAGGCAGAGAGTGTGTTTCTGTGAATAGTTCAGTGACAGGGTCGTTCTTATCAGAATCGACAGCAAACCAACACCGACAACGATAGTTCGTGTATACTTGCCGACGTCGCAAGAGATAAAGAAATTGTATGAGGATACTGAAAGGGTAATACAGTATGTAAAGGGGGATGAAAATCTAATAGTCATGGGGGACTGGAATGCAGTTGTAGGGGAAGGAGTAGAAGAAAAGGTTACAGGAGAATATGGGCTTGGGACAAGGGCTGAGAGAGGAGAAAGACTAATTGAGTTCTGTAACAAGTTCCAGCTAGTAATAGCGAACACCCTGTTCAAGAATCACATGAGGAGGAGGTATACCTGGAAAAGGCTGGGTGAAACAGGAAGATTTCAATTAGATTACACCATGGTCAGACAGAGATTCCGAAATCAGATACTGGATTGTAAGGGGCACCCAGAAGCAGATACAGACTCAGATCACAATATAGTAGTCATGAAGTGTAGGCTGCAGTTTAAGACATTAGTCAGGAAGAATCAATACGCAAGGAAGTAGGATACGGAAGTACTAAGGTATGACGAGATATGCTTGAAGTTCTTTAAGGCTGTAGATACAGAAATTAGGAATAGCTCAGTAGGCAATACAGTTGAAGAGGAATGGACATCTCTAAAAAGGGCCATCACAGAAGTTGGGAAGGAAAATAGGTACAAAGAAGGTAACTGTGAAGAAGCCATGGGTAACAGAAAAAATACTTCAGTTTATCGATGAAAGGAGGAAGTACAAAAATGTTCCGAGAAACTCAGGAATACGTAAATAAAAATCGCTGATGTATAAAATATATAGGAAGTGCAGAGAAGCTAAGACGAAATGGCTGCAGGAAAAATGTGAAGACATCGAAAAAGATATGATTGTCGGAAGGACAGACTCAGCATACAGGAAAGTCAAAACAACCCTTGGTGACATTAAAAGCAAGGGTGGTAAAGTTAAGAGTGCAACGGAAATTTCACTGTTAAATGAAGATGAGAGAGTGGATAGATGGAAAGCTTACATTGAAAGTCTTTATCAGGGCGAAGATGTTTCTGATGTGATTGAAGAAGAAACAGGAGTCGATTTAAAAGAGGGAGTCGATCCAGTATTAGAATCAGAATTTAAAAGAACTTTGGGGGACTTAAGATCAAATAAGGCAGAAGGGATAGATGACATTCCATCAGAATTTCTAAAATCGTTGTGTAAGTGACAACAAAACGACTATTCACGTTGATATGTAGAATGTGTGAGTCTGCCGACATACCATCTGACTTTCGGGGAAATATCATCCACACAATTCCGAAGACTGCAAGAGCTGACAGCGCATAACCAGCTTAACAGCTCATGCGTCCGAGTTGCTGACAAGAATAATATACAGAAGAATGAAAAAGAAAACTGAAGACGTGCTAGATGACGATCAGTTTAGCTTTAGGAAAGGTAATGGCGCGAGACAGGCAATTCTGACGTTGCGGTTGATAATGAAAGATAATGGGAAAAGCGTTCGACAATGTAAAATGGTGCAAGATGTTTGAAATTCTGAGAAAAATAGGGGTAAGCTATAGGGAGAGACGGATACTATACAATATGTACAAGAGCCAAGAGGGAATAACAGGAGTGTAATATCAAGAAGGAAGTGCTCGGATTAAAAGGGTTGTATGAAAGGTACGTAGTCTTTCGCCCCTACTGTTCATTTTGTACGTCGAAGAAGCAATGATGGAAATAAAAGAAAGGTTTAGGAGTGGAATTAAATTTCAAGGTGAAAGGATATCAATGATACGATTCGTTGATGACATTGCTATTCTGAGTGAAAGTGAAAGAGAATTACATGATCTGCTGAATGGATTGAACAGTCTAATGAGTCCAGAATATGGATTGAGAGTACATCGAAGAAAGTAATGAGAAGTAGCAGAAACGAGAACAGCAAGAGGCTTATCATTAGGATTGATGGTCACGAAGTTGATGAACTTCAGGAATTCTGCTACTTATGGAGTAAAATAACAAATGACGGATGGACCAAGGAGGACATGAAAAGAAGACTAGCAATGGCAAAAAGGGCATTCCTGGCCAAGAGAAGTCGAGTGGTATCAAACATAGGCCTTAATTTGAGGAAGAAATTTGTGAGAATGTACGTCTGGAGCACAGCATTGCATGATAGTGAAACATGAACTATGGGAAAACCGGAACAGAAGAGAATCGAACCATTTGAGATGTGTGCTGATAAGGTAACGAATGAGGTGGCTCTGCGCAGAATTGGAGAGGAAAGGAATATTTGGAAACACTGATAAGGAGAAGAGACAGGATGATAACGACATCTGTTAAGACATGAGGGAATGACTTCCATGGTACTAGAGTGAGCTGTAGATGGCAAAAAGCATAGAGGAAGATAGAGATTGGAATACATCCAGCAAATAATTGAGGACGTAGGTTGCAAGTGCTACTCTGAGATGAAGAGGTTGGCACCGGAGAGGAATTCATGGCAGGTAGCATCAAACCAGTTAGAAGACTGACGATAAAAAAAAGAAATTTTCAAGAGGTTCGATGGAGAAGGTTGGAAGAATAATGTGGTCGGAAATGGTTTCTCGTATTCTTCAGGACAAGAGCTACATAGGGTCCGAAATACAGTTTCTTAAATCACCCTTGTGATTTATCTCAAATTGATAAGAAGTAAAACGAAGCTAATAAATGAAAATAGATATTAAGATGTAATATGAACACTTACAAAACTTGCTTAATTGTATTACGAATGAAGCAAACTTAAGAAGACAGTAGTATTAAACGAAGAGAACAGGAAGGAAAAGAAAGAAGGGAATAATTTACTGTGTATGAGGACCGATCATATGACAACTGCATTAGCGGTCTAGCACGCTACCTGTTACACTACAAACGAGAATACGAAGTGCTCGCTTACATCTAAACGATACTCACAGAAGCAACAGCACGTTGTGACTACTATCTCATTTACATTTCTAAGAGCGAGTTGCAATCACATTTCACACATCGTCTCTCTCTTTGGGACACGCCAGAACATTTTTAAAGGAATTTTTATAGTTATATTTGCACAATGTGTTACTATATACCATTTGCAATCCATTTTCCGAAACGTAAATTCCATAACAAGATATGACTGTAAATGGGCTTCACTACAGTAGGAGCAACATTCTAGCCAGTGACCTCACGGCATCATGTGACTCAAATGAAGTGTTTTAGCGGACTTTCATATTATTTGGATTTCATTTCCATTTTTTAAATAATGAAATACATGAGGCAAAAAGCATGTTAAGGGCATTAGACGATTTCCAGAAAAGGGTCCAATACCCTATTAAGTTTTATAGCAAACTTAAGCAACATGGGAGTAGAAAAGTTTCACATTCCGTAGTTACGAAAAGAGTTTTGGTCTGTATAAATTGTGAATAGAGGTTAAATTTGGTGACGGACGTGAAGCATGTGTTCAACGAATTCACTGAAAAAGGGGGGAGGGTGACAGAAGGGAGGGAAGTGTTACTCACAGTTGGTAACTGTCTCTGATACAGCCGTCCATTAGAGTAGATAAGATGGACTCTGTCCATAGGCATCACTAACTCATCCACTTCGGCATATTGCGTCTAAATTTTTCATACGCTACACTTTTCTGAAACAATGAACGATATAAGCCTTCTCAATGAAATTATTAACATTGCTTTGTGATTTCAACACATCTGGGTGAAAAGGATGGAAGATAAGTGTTTAACGTCCCGTCGACGACGACGTCAATAGAGACGGAGCACAAGCTCGGAATGGTTAAGAATGGAGCAGGAAATGAGCCGTGCCCTTTTAGAGGAGCCATCTCGCCATTTCTCTGGAGCGATTTAGGTAGCACGTCTGGAATGTAAACCTGTTGATAACGGAATGCACAGCCTGCGGAATGGGAACAGTGTCCAGGCCCCTGTTATTACCCTCTTGACATTTCCAGACATTTATATTATTGATTGATTTGGATGCCATTATCTTTATGTAAAAAAACTCAATCATACCAATACACTGAGGTGACAAAAGCCACGGAACACAATCTAATATAGCGAGAACCTCCTTTTGCCCAACGTAGTGCTGCAACTCGACGTAGCATGTACTCAAAAAGTCGTTGAAAGCCTCCTGCAGAAATATTGAGCCATGCTGCATCTACAGCCGTCGATAATTGCGAAAGCGTTGCCGGTGCAGGATTTTGTGCACGAACTGACCTCCCGATTATATCCCATAAATGTTCCATGTGATTCATCAGGGTAATCTACGTGGCCAACTGATTTGCTTTAATTGTCCAGAAATTTCTTCAGATCGAAGGTGGATAATTGTGGTCCGGTGACACGGCAAATTGCGATCCATAACAGGTCTGTTATTTGAGAAAATGAACTCCATGAATGGCTGCAAATGGTCTCCAAGTAGCCAAATATAAACGGTTCAGTTGGAGCAGAGGACTCACTCCATTACAAATAAACACAGCAAGCACTATTATGGAGGCACCACCATCTTGCACAGTGCCTTGTTAGGTCCATAGCTTCCTGGGATCTCTGCCACACTTTAACCCTACCATCAACTCTTACCAACCAAAATAGGGACTCATCTGACCACGCTACGATCTGCCAGGTAACTAGGGTCCAACAGATATGACCGCGGAAGGTGGCGCAGTGGTTAGCACACTGGACTCGCATTCGGGAGGACTACGGTTCAAACCTGCGTCCAGCCATCGTGATTTAGATCCCCAGAATCGCTTCAGGCAAAGGCCAGGATGGTTCCTTTGAAAGGGCGCTGCTAATTTCCTTGCCCATCCTTTCCTAATCCGAGCTTGTGCTTCGTCTCTAATGAACTCGTTGTCGACGGCACATTAAACACTAAACTTCTCCTCCTCCTCCTCCTCCAACCGATAAGGTCACGAGCCTGGGAGAGGCGCTGCAGGAAATGTCGAGCTTTTAGCTAAGACACTAGCGTCGATGGAGCGCTGCAACAGTCCATTAACTTCAACTTTCGCTGCACTGTCCTAACGAGTACGTTAGTCCTAGGTCCCACATTGATTTCTGAGGTTATTTCATGCAGTGCTGCTTGTCCGTTAGCGCTGACTAGTCTAAGCAAACGCCGCTGCTCTCGGTCGTGAAGCGTTCTCCATGGTGAGAGCTAATGCTTGAAACTTGGTATTCTCCGCACACTCTTAACACTGGATCTCGGAATAGTAAAGTCCCTAACGAGTTCCAAAATGGAGTGTACCGTGCGTCTGGCTCCAACTACCATTCCGCGATCAAAGTCTGTTAATTCCCGTCGTGCAGTCATAATCACATCGGAAACCCTTTCACGTGATTCACCTGAGTACAAGTGACAATTTCGTCAATGCACTGCCCTTTTATAATCATGTGTACACGATACCACCGCCATCTGTAAATGCGCATATCACTATCCAGTTCTTTCATCAACTCAGTGTATAATTCATTATACTGAAACGCAACCAACTGTTCTCCTGGATTGATGTCCGCTTCGGTAGCCGTGCGATCAGCGCGGCGGATTGATAAGCGAAGGAGTCCGGGTTCGATTCCCGCCGGAGATATTCTCCGCATGAGGATTAGATGTTGTATTGTCCTTCCATTCGTATCGCCATAATTAACATTACTATTGAGGTGGCTGTATGGGCTGGCCCGAAAGCCAGTATACTGGAAAAAAAACTCCCAGTTAACTTGTCGGCTGCACTCAGTCACGGTAAATAATAACTCGACAGACGAGCCGCGCGTTCATTGTAACGTTCCAGCGCGATTAGTTCGGTCGCATAGTGCCGCGTCATGTTTGTTCCGTGATGTCATTCGTCCATGGGCGTTGTAGACGAGTGACGACAGGGCCGCAGCTCCGCGTCAGGAAAGTTCCGAGTCCTTGCTGCGCATCCTATGTGGAGCACTGCGCACTTTGGCGGAGTGGCCGGCAGCGCGTATCGCCATCGCCCACATGTTAGCGATCAATCCGCGGAAAAAGCCCCGACTAACCTCCGCTATCTCTCACGTCCACGAACGTTCTCTGAAATTCCGAAATGCGACCCTGTTTGAATGTAGGTAAATAGGCGACTGTAGATTGCGTTACGAATGTTTCAACAACATAGTGGTTCAGAGAAGTCTGTCCCGTGCAAACCTCTTCACGTTTGCATAATTACATTGAAGAACCAAAGAAACTGGTACAGGCATGCGTATTCAAAAACAGACTCGTGTAAACAGGAAGAATATGGCGCTGCCGTCGACAACGCCTATATAAGACAGCAAGTGTCTGGCGCAGTTGTTAGGTCGGTTACTGCTGCTACAATAGCAGGTTATCAATATTAAGTTTGTAAGTGGTGTTATAATCGGCGCACGAGCGATGGGACACAGCTTCTCCGAGGTAGCGATGAGATGGGGAGCTTTCTGTACGACCATTTCACTAGTGTACTGTGAATATCAGGAATCTGGTAAAACATCAAATCTCCGACATCGTTGCGGCCGGAAAAAGATCCTGCAAGAACGGTACCTAAGACGACTGTAGAGAATCGTTCAACGTGACAAAAGTACAGCCCTTCCACAGATTGCTGGAGACTTCAATGCTGGCCATCAACAAGAGTCAGCGTGCCAACCATTCAACGAATCATCATCGATGTGGCCTTTCGGAGCCAAAGGCCGACTCGTGTGCCCTTGACGACTGCAAGACACAAAGCCTTACGCCTCGCCCGAGACCGTCAGCACCGACATTGGACTGTTGATGAGCAGAAACATATTACCTGCTCAGTCGAGAATCGTTTCAAATTGTATCGAGCGGATGGACGTACGGATATGGAGACAACTTCACGAATCCATGGATCCTGCACGTCAGCAGGGCTGTTCAGGCTGGTGGATGCTCTGTAATGGTGTGCCGCGTGTGCAGTTGGAGTCATATGGGACCCCTGGTACGTGTAGATACTACTTTGACAGGCGTCACGTACGTAAGAATCCTGTCGGATCACCTGCATCCATTCATGTCCATTGTGCACTCCAACGGACTTGGGCAGTTCCAGCAGGACAATGTGACACCCCACACGTCCAGAATTGCTACAGCGTGGCTCCAGGAAAACTCTTATGAGCTGTTATCATCCCCTCCTACTCTTACGGATTTATGACAGCCGTGCAGGGTTCATGGTGTCAATTCCATTCAGCACTACTTCAGACTTTAATCGAGTCCATAACACGTGTTGCGACACTTCTGTGTGCTCGCGGGGGCCCCACACTATATTAGACAGGTGTACCACTTTCCTTGGCTCTTCAGTGCCTCCTATATTCTAGCCTTGATCTCACTCTACACAGCCCCCCCCCCCCCCTTCAACACACTCATACACATAAAATTTACGATTTGTTGATTGCTGAGGAAATGTTCTATTAACCGATCTCTTCTTTTAGTCAGACGCCATACCTTTCATTTTCTCCAGTTCGTTTCAGTATATCCTTATTAGTTACTCAATCTGCCCATGTAATCGCCTTCATTCTTCTGTATCGCCACATTTCAAAAGGTTCTATTGATATCCGTGCTGCAGCATGCGCTACTTAAATGTTTCAAACCGACGCGCATAAAAACTGAGTTCTTACGGTGCTCGTACCTCAGGTTCTATTGGTGATAGAAAAGTAGGCTCAAATGTTTTGGATTTATATACACAGCAGAAGGATTATCTTAGTGTCACTATCGTACAGCACAGGGTCCAAATACGAATATGACACACTTCCTTCTGCTTAGGCGAATGTAGCAAATCGTTTGGGTCTTTTTGCATCAGATGTCGTCTACGGTGGGCCTTAAGGGGTTTATGGAGCCACTATCAGTTAATGGGCAGTTCCTTAGAAAACCCTCAAAAAAGTTTTCTGTTTACCATTTCTTTATACCAAAACCAATTCACGGATTCCAAGACGTCTGTGTACAGCGAATAGCTGACGTTTTTACCATATGCAGGCTGAACATTAATAAAACCGACAAATTGCACAGACGGATTACTGACTAGAAATGGAGGAAAAAGGCTCCTATGAACATTTGTCCCGAAATGCATCGTTGCCACGGTAGACGGCGCTGACGAATGACAGTTCCTCTAACCATGTGCCATGTGTTCCTTGTCTGTCGCTGTCTGTATGATTGACGCAGCGTACTGTAAACAGTAGAATGGTCCAATATTCGTGTCGGGAACAACCTGAGATGGTGTTCGTGTACGGCCAAGCACATGAAAACGGCTGAGATGCAGCGCGGCTATACCAAAACAAGTACCCTCACGGACACCAACCACGTCATACAACATTTTAAGCCCTTTTGGGCGTTTGCGTGATCGTGGGTCCTTTCAGACAGACAAACATACAGCGAGGCTACGGACTAAGCGCACACCACATTTGGCGGACCAGGTTCTGCAGGATATTGAGATGAACCCTAGTGCAAGCTCCAGGCAAGTGGGCCTTAACATGGGGTAAGCCGAAGTACGATATGTATATCCTGAATGACAACCCCTATCACTTGCAATCCCATGGAGGCCGCTTTGAAAATCTATATTAAAAATGAAGAAATTCCTCCAGCTCTATTTAAGGTGTCGATTTTATTTTGGCAACTAGTTTCAACGTTGCAACAAAGTCATCTTCAGGCCCTATAAAATATACCATACATACAACAACCAATGTGATATCAGTAATCTGTGAGTTATTATGTAAACAAATATATTACAGACATATTACATAATGGACGAATTCAATAAATTTAATTATATTTTCGCCGTTTTCATTAAATACAATCATTCTGGAAATTAACAATTTATGTGGTACGAATAAGTACAAATGAAATTATATACACATGATCGTTTTATTACAGATCAATTTAATGCTTGACATTATAAATACAGCTGGAGGAATTTCTCCATTTTAATATAAATTTATACCAGCTGACGTCCCACTGTCCTCCATTTCAAATATGGATGTACGAAGACTTTGAAAATCTGTTGTGACGTGGATTAGATGCAGCTCTGTACTGTGTTCCGGGACAATTTATTGTCGTTGCACGCACACCACCAAATGAGTTTAATTTTTACGATATGTTCCCACGATTTCGACCTCTAACAGCCTTGTAAATTTTCTTGATATCTTTATCCGTTTCTGAGATAGAGATATTCAAATTTACCCTTCTTGTACACGTAACATACGCTCGTGATGAGTCAAAAATGTAGTTTATAAAGTGACGTAGCACGGAGAAATATGCTGTGAAGTAGCTCCGTCGGAAGAGTTCTGGAAACTTCATGTTGCAGTACTGAAGCACATGCAGAATTATTGTGCGCGAAAAATCTGAGGTGTAAATTTTTTTTGTTTTTTAAATTTTAGAAAAGTCAACCATCAAACTTTTACTGGCGCATGAAGTTCTTTACATATGAGTGACATGTCCTGGTGTAGCACGGGAAATTAGTGAATCCGTGGAAAAATAGTCCTATCGGAGCACAAAAAAGGCGAATATGCTTGTTTTTAAAAGATTCTAATTGAAAAGTGGGTACATGCTGCCTCATTCTACCTTCCTCAGCACCTTTAAAAATTTCCCAAACATTATTATACACGAACTTACTCGCGCTTTATTATGCTGAAAGACAAATAGACAGTGACAGTCGAAAAGAGACAGAAAAGTAATAAATACTGGAAGATAGTAGACAGTGGATAGAAAGAGCGAGGGAGACGATTGCAGTGTGAGAGAAAGAGAGAGATAGAGTGACTTTGGATCGTAGTTGACATAACATTGTCAAGAAAAGAGTGGAGCAGACAGTGCCAGTGGGAGGGGAGTAAAAAGAGAAGGAGAAAGTGAAAGTGGTTTAGAGCCAATGGCAGTGATAGACACAGAGCCTGTGACAATGACAAAGAGGAAGAGAAAGATAGTAACAGCGAGAGGAGACAGCAGCAATGGGATAGACTGAATGAGACAGTAGCAGAAAGAGAGAGCAAGAGGGAGATAGTGACAGTGAAACAGTAGTTGAAGGGCAGACAGAGAGGGGCTGTGAGACATGAGATAGTGACAGTTAAAGAGACACAAAAAGTGAGTGAGTGAGAAGGGGCAAGTGAGAGTGGACAGATGAGCGACCTACAGCGGTGGACTAGTGGGTGTGAGTGAGTTGCAGTTAGGGAGCTTGTGGGAGTAAGAGGTGAGTTGCACGTTGAAAAGAGCGTGAATACGTTAGCATATCAAATGATGCTCAGGAAGGTAGAATGAGGCAACTGGTATCCACATTTCAGTCAGTCTTTCAAACACGACCATATTTGATTTTTTTGTGCACCGATAGAAGCATTTTTCCGCTTTCTTCCCTAGTATGCAAAGTTTGTCGTTCATATTTCCTTGCCTAATAAGGCTATACTTCAGATAGCTTCATAAATGAACCCCTAACATTTCAGTTTGTCTTCGATGTTAACAAATTTATATTCTTTCCAAAAAGCGTTATTGCTATTGGTAGTCAGCTTTTTATATCCTCCATGCTTCAGCCACCGTCAGTTATTTTGTTGCCCAAATAGCAAACCTCATCAGCCACTTTAGTGTCTCATATCCCAGTCTAGTTTCCTCACCAGCGTCTGGTTTAATTCGACTACATTCAATTTTTCCTGTTTTCTGTTTGTTGATGTTCATATTATAGCGTCTTTTCAGGACACTATCCATTCCATTCAACTGATCTTACGAAACCCAAACATCTGGACAGAACTATAATACCATCAGTGAACTTTAATGTTATAATTTCTTCTCCCTGAACTTTAATTCCGTTTCGAAATTTCTCCTCGGTTTTCTTCACAGCTCGCTCAGTGTACAGACTGAATGGAGGACAGGCTACCACCCTGTCTCACTCCCTCCTCAACTACTACTTGCCTTCCAAGTCCTTCGACTGATTAACTGCAGCCTGACTTCTGTATAAATTATGAATAACCTTTATCACCCTGCAGTTTATACATGCTGCCTTCAAAATTAATAGCGTCTATACAAGTCAACACTGTCCAAAGTTTTCTCTAAATTTATAATTGCTACAAACTTAGGTTTGCATTCTTGAACCTATCTTTTAAGATAAGTCGAAGAGTTAGTAACGCCTTTCGTGTTCCTACACTTCTCTGGAACTCGAACTGATTTTCCGCTAAGCCGACTTGTACCAGTTTTTCCAACCTTCAGTATATAATTCGTCTCAGTGTCGTGGAACCATGACGGTTTAAACAGATGTTCCGGAAATATTCTCATCTGACAGCACCTGCTTTTTTTTGGATTTGAAATTTTTTGATACTTCTTCAAGTCTGAAAGTATTTCACCCGTCTCATATGTCTTGCACTCCAGGAGAAACAGTTTTGTCGTGGCAGACTGTCCCAAGAATCTCAGTAATTCTGAGGGAATGTTTTTACTCCAGGGCTTTTCCTACGTTCTCCTACAGATACGCATTTTTTTTTCTCTGGCAATTCTGCTAAGCCATTTTGCACCTTCTTTCCACCTTACTTTCTAGGTCACTATATTTCATTTCATGTTCATCATTAGATACATTTTTATATTTTCTTCCTATCGCGTCGCCTCTGATAAATAGTTCCTAGCCACAACACGAAATTGTTTTTGAAGGAGAGATAGCGTGATCCTAACAAACATGATTCCCACATTGAAACATGTGGTGAGTGAGGCCTGATAAGGAGACGTCAGCAATGATTCAATATTGTGGTTGGTCCTTGTGGAAACTCCAAGCAAGCTACTACAAATTTTTTACAAAGATTTTTATTGTTTTCCCATTTTAGTTGCTTGTCCTTGAAAACATCAGTTATAGTGGCAGTGTTTGTCCTGTGACTTTCACTAATAGTTTCCTTTGTGTGTTGCCAATAATTCCATTGACGAATAAGGCGGCATATTTAATTTTGTGCTGCAGTGAAGAAACAAAACGTCTCTTACTGGTCTGATTTGAACATGCACCAGCATCACGAGTGTCCTTTTGACAACCCATGAGCCAAACTCTAGTGCGGCGTGGCACTGCTTGAATTCATAAATTTTAAAAGCATGATAGGATATCCACATTCTGCACAGTTATATTACGACTTAGAATGATGTTACAGAATCATCTTCGGAGCAGATGGTTGAACCAAAACCAGACAAGAGCCCAGACTGGCTGAGCTTCGATGAAATGGGAGGGTATGCTGATCCTAAGGTCTTCATTTTCATCCGTGACCTTAACGGCCCTCCCATTTCAGTACGATGTCCGTCTTTTGAATGTAAAACAGTCAATGAATATTCATAAAGAAGTCAATATTAACTTACTTACAGCCATTGTGCATGAGACAACACGTGTAACAGTGAGCCACAACGTAAGAAACAGTGGTTAGAACTCTGTAGTGCAAATGGCGGAACACATTTAAGAAATGAATGCGATTTGCCATATTTATTTAATTATGTACCACCTGTTAATATATGCAGTAATGAACAGTCTAGAGAATATTTTGATTCTGTAATCTTGATTTCCTGCACCTATATGGTATCTCAATAAAAGCAGTAATTATTGAAAGAAGGAATGATTTGGAGTTATAAAGTTCGTAAAAAAATGTCTGTCAGGGGGACATGGTGTCAGATATTTAAAAGTTACACACAACAGTCCTCTCTAATACAGGTCACGAACAACGAATTACTAAATGAAAGACACAGGAATAATTCAAAATAATTTGCACAAGTTTTGAAAACTCTCTACTGATTACGAAATCTCTTACAACAATTCTGTTCGTAAGAAAACGTTTGCTCTTACAGAGACTTTACTGTATCTTTCATGAAGCAAGTATCACTATCATAACACAAACCACGAACCTGACTGTTGTATATAGTTGTGCTGACTTTGTATTTCATCCATCTCCACAGACAAAATAAAATAACGTCAGTTAGCCCAATGAGTGTGAATGGTGAATGTAATCGACCTGTCACAGATTTCTACGCATTAGCCTACGCTGCTAATATCTTACGATATGTCGTTTTTACGTTTAATACAGTAGCACTTACCGTATAGGCAACATTGCATGTACCGGCATTTCCTTTATATGCCCTCGACGAGAGGAGATTTAAAAAAAAAAAATTCATACTATTTACCTCATCTGTGTCGGGTTAACGATAACGGAGAACTACGCTGAAGCGCCAAAGAAACTGGTATAGGCATGCGTATTCAAATACATGGATATGTAAACAGGCAGAATACGGCGCTGCGGTCGGCAACCCCTTATATAAGACAAAAAGTGTCTGGCGCAGTTGTTAGATCGGTTACTGCTGCTACAATGACAGGTTATCAAGATTTAAGTGAGTAGTGAGTTTGAAAATGGTATTATAGTCGCCACGTGTGCGATGGGACACGGCATCTCCGAGGTAGTGGGGATTTTCCCGTACTACCATTTCACGAGTGTACCGTGAATATCAGGAATCCGGTAAAAGATCCTGCAGTCTGAAAAAGATCCTGCAACAACGGTACCATGACGACAGAAGAAAATCGTTCAACGTGACAGAAGCGCAACCGTTCCACAAATTGCTGTAAATTTCAACGCTGGGCTATCAACAAGTGTCAGCGAGCGAACCATTCAACGAAACACTGATATGGGCTTTCGAAGCCGAAGGCCCTCTCGTGTACCCTTCACGATTGTACGACGCAAAGCTTTACATCTCGCCTGGGCCCGTCAGCACCGACATTGGACTGTTGATGATTGGAAGCTTGTTGGCTGGTCGGGCGAGTCTCGTTTCAAATTGTATCGAGCGGATGGACGTGTACGGTTATGGAGACAATGTCATGAATCCGTGGACCCTGCAGGTCAGCGGGGAATTGTTAAAGCTGGTGGAGGCTCTGTAGTAGTGTGAGGAGTGTGCAGTTGGAGTGATTTGGGACCACTGATACGTCTAGATACGATTCTGACAGGTGACACATACGTAAGCATCCTGTCTGATCACCTACATCCATTCATGTCCATTGTGCATTCCGGCGGACTTGGGCAATTCCAGCAGGACAATGCGACACCCCACACGTCCAGAATTGGTACAGTGTGTCTCCAGGAACTTCTGAGTTTAAACACTTCCGCTGGCCATCAAACTCTCCAAATATGAACATTACTGAGCATATCTGGGATGCCTTGCAACATGCTGTTCGGGAGAGATTTCCATCCCCCTCGTACTCTTACGGATTTGTGGACAGTCCTGCAGGATTCCTGGTGTCAGTTCCCTCCAGCACTACTTCAGACATTAGTCAAGTCCATGCACGTCGTGTTGTGGCACTTATGCGTGCTGGTGGGGGCCCTACACGATATTAGTCAGGTGTACCAGTTTCTTTGACTCTTCAGTGTAATATGTCCTCTAGGCATTATTGCAAAGACTTCTGCATTCATACAGTAATATTCACCGTACCCTATGTGAAGAAGGATAGTACTATACAGGGTGTTACAAAAAGGTACAGCCAAACTTTCAGGAAACATTCCTCACACACAAAGAAAATATGTTAGGTGGACATGTGTCCGGAAACGCTTAATTTGCGTGTTAGAACTCATTTTAGTTTCGTCAGTATGTACTGTACTTCCTCGATTCACCACCAGTTGGCCCAATTGAAGGAAGGTAATGTTGACTTCGGTGCTTGTGTTGACATGCGACTCATTGCTCTACAGTACTAGCATCAAGCACATCAGTACGTAGCATCAACAGGTTAGTGTTCATCACGAACGTGGTTTTGCAGTCAGTGCAATGTTTACAAATGCGGAGTTGGCAGATGCCCATTTGATGTATGGATTAACACGTGGCAATAGCCGCGGCGCGGTACGTTTGTATCGAGACAGATTTCCAGAACGAAGGTGTCCCGACAGGAAGACGTTCGAAGCAATTGATCGGCGTCTTAGGGAGCACAGAACATTCCAGCCTGTGACTCGCGACTGGGGAAGACCTAGAACGACGAGGACACCTGCAATGGACGAGGCAATTCTACGTACAGTTGACGATAACCCTAATGTCAGCGTCAGAGAAGTTGCTGCTGTACAAGGTAACGTTGACCACGTCACTGTATGGAGAGTGCTACGGGAGAACCAGTTGTTTCCGTACCATGTACAGCATGTGCAGGCACTATCAGCAGCTGATTGGCCTCCACAGGTACATTTCTGCGAATGGTTCATCCAACAATGTGCCAATCCTCATTTCAGTGCAAATGTTCTCTTTACGGATGAGGCTTCATTCCAACGCGATCAAATTGTAAATTTTCACAATCAACATGTGTGTGCAATCACGTCATCGACACAGATTTTCTGTGAATGTTTGGGCAGGCATTGTTGTTGAGGTCTTGATTGGGCCCCACGTTCTTCCACCTACGCTCATTGGAGCACTTTATCCTGACTTCATACGGGATACACTACCTGTGCTGCTAGTACATGTGCCTTTACAAGTACGACACAACATGTGGTTCATGCACGATGGAGGTCCTGCACATTTCAGTCGAAGTGTTCGTACGCTTCTCAACAACATATTCGGTGACCGATGGATTGACAGAGGCGGACCAATTCATGGCCTCCACGCTCTCCTGACCTCAACCCTCTTGACTTTCATTTATGGGGGCATTTGAAAGCTCTTGTCTACGCAACCCCGGTACCAAATGTAGAGACTCTTCGTGCTCGTATTGTGGACGGCTGTGATACAATACGCCATTCTCCAGGGCTGCATCAGCGCATCAGGGATTCCATGCGACGGAGGGTGGATGCATGTATCCTCGCTAACGGAGGACATTTTGAACATTTCCTGTAACAAAGTGTTTGAAGTCACGCTGGTATGTTCTGTTGCTGTGTGTTTCCATTCCATGATTAATGTGATTTGAAGAGAAGTAATAAAATGAGCTCTAACATGGAAAGTAAGCGTTTCCGGACACATGTCTACATAACATATTTTCTTTCTTTGTGTGTGAGGAACGTTTCCTGAAAGTTTGGGCGTACCTTTTTGTAACACCCTGTATATTGATCAGCCAGAACATTATGATCACCTACCTGGTAGCCGGTATGTCCATTTTTGGCGTGCACAAACATAGGCGACGCGTTGTGGCATGGAAGCAATGAGGCCTTGGTAGGTAGCTGGGGGGGAGTTGGCACCTCATCTGCACACACAAGTCACCTAATTCCCGTATATTCCGGGGAGGGGGTGATGAGCTCTGACGCCACGTTCAATAACATCTCAGATGTGTTCGATCGGGTTCAGATCTGGTGAGTTGGAGGGACTGCACATGAATTGGAAATCGCCACTGTGTTCCTCGAATCACTCCATCACGCTCCTGACCTCGTGACATGGAGCAATATCTTGTTGGAAAATGTCAATGCCTTCTGGAGACATGATCGTCATGAAGTGGTGTACGAGGTCTGCAACCAGCGTACGATACTCCTTAACCAGCGTGCGATACACCTTGGGCGGCATGGTGCCTTACACGAGCTATACTGGACCCATGGGATTCATCAGACAGTGCGACGCTCTGCTACTGAGCCAACGTCCAGTGCCGATGATCACGTGCCCATTTCAGTCGGAGCTTCCGACACCGTGTTGTTAACGTTGGTACATGCAGGTGTCGTCGGCCGCGCGGGATAGCCAAGTGGTCTCAGGCGCCTCGTCATGCTCCACGCGGCTTCCCCCGTCGGAGGTTCGAGTCTTCCCTAGGGCATGCGTGTGTGAGCGTTGTCCTTAGCGTAAGTTAGTTTAAGCTAGATTACGTAGTATGTACGAGCTTAGGGACCCATGACCTCAGCAGTTTGGTCCCATAAGACCTTACCACAAATTTTCAAATGGGTCGTCGGCTGCAGAGGCCATCGTTAGGAGCATTCGGTGCACTGTGTTATCAGACACACTTGTACTCTGGCCAGCATTAAATCCTGATGTTAGTTCCGCCACAGTTCGCCGCCTCTCCTGGTTTACCAGTCTGCTCAGCCTTCGACGTGCGACATCTGTAATGAGGAGCGGCCGCCCAACCCCACGAAGTCTGGATGTAGTATCGCCTTGGTTTCGCCAAGAGTTGGAGACACTCACCACCGCAATCCTCGAACATCTGACAAGTCGTGCAGCATCCGAAATGCTCGTGTCGAAGCTCCGCGCCATCACACTCAGCTCTCGGTCAAACTCAGATAGATGGATCAGATAGATTCCCATTTTACACACGAAGAACACGCTCACTGATATTATATGCACAGTGTGTGTGTCTGCCTGGCAGTCATTCCTTGCCAGGTGACGCTGGTATAGCCTGGACGGGTTCCCAGCAACAGTTGGTCGGTGACCATAATGTTCTGGCTGATCGGCGTAAATTCACACTCTTGAAAGACAAGACAAATACGAACTTGCCTCTTTATAAGTTTCAATTGGATTTTATCACATTAGTAGTTTCTTAAGTTTTATATGGAAGTAACAGGTCGCTTGACTCTTCGGAAAGATGGATTGTACGAATTCAAACTATTAGTCTCTCAGTGACGCACAATGCCTTTCTCGTAACGTCTGCTGTATCAATTGGGTAACAGTAAGCGTATCCATGACGACTAACCATATCCATGACCAAAAGCAAAACCACTGATTACATCTATTCAGTCAATCGTACCTGGCTCCCTCAAGGATAAAATAAAGTTCTTTACGGTTCTCCCAGTCTGGTGTCCGTCTTACCTACAACTTGCATTTCCTGGGAAGGAAATTACATTTTTTCTGGCTTTCGGAAATCGATTCAGGCGAACATACGGATGATTCCTCTGAAGAGGGTATTGCCGACTGCCTTCCTCGTCCTTGGCCTATTCGAGTTTGTGGCCCGTCTCTAATGGTCTTGCCGTTGACGCCTAATTTAACTAAATAATTAGCTGCTTGTAATCGGAGATCAGGTGATTCGATCTCACTGCTCACCTAACACTAGTCTTTCTAACATATTGGCGAACTCGCCAATGCCTCGCAACTGGATATACCTCTTTGAATATACGTCCTAATCTCTCAGTCCATCACCTCCTTCCCCTCTATCTCGCTCCTCCTTCCCTCTCTAAGCGCTTCGCCTCCTCCTCCACACTCTGTCTCTCCATCTCCTCCTTTCCCTTCTCTACGTCCATTTCTTCCCCGCTCCCTTAGACAGTCTCTTCTTTCATCTTCTTTCTGATGTTGAGCCTTGTTTATTGTTATTGCCAACGAAACCTTGATAGGGAATGGAAGTCGCTTAAAATGAATGGTTAAATCGGTTGGGATCATATGTATGCAGAGTACATGAGAGCTCTCCTGCTGCTGCATTTGCGAACCGAGCAAGGTACCACAGTGATTGGCACACTGGTCTCGTATTTGGGACGACGACGGTTCAAATCCCTGTCCGGCCGTCCTGATTTAGGTTTTTCGTTATTTCTCTAAATCGCTCTGTACGGAAGAAACAAGATTTTTGCTAACATTTCCCCTTATATTTTTAGAAAAAGTATCGAAAAATTCTTGATGGAAATATATAGCCTATGTTTTTCTGAATGTTTATTAGAATATCGTGTAAAATTTCAATTAAATCGGTCAAGAATTTTCCGAGATTTTTGGTAACAGTATGTAACAGCGAACTGTCTTCATAAAGTAGTACAGATTTTATTTACACATTTGTATGACATATGTAGAAACAAATATATATCCTATATACGTCCGAGCGTTTATTAGAGTATCCTGTAAAACCTTAAAGTAAATCCATCAAAAATTTTTGGAGACTTTTTTCTAAAAATCTTTGTTTTATGTTTGTCTCAACGTTTATTACAATATCGTGAAAAAATCTGAAGTAAATCGGCTGAGAACTCTACGAGAAGTTTGGTAAAAACGTTAAACAACAACTTGTCTTTACATAGTAGTATAGATGAGAGAGATGCCACTCGTAAAGTGTATAAGTATAGATGTCAACAAAAGGAAAAAATGACTCCGTCGTATACTTGTCGAAGTAAGTGAAAGGTTGATATCCTTTTGTTCCTTCGGCTACAAACATAGCGCACTTTCTTGTGAGACAGGAAGTTTATCATACATGAATCACATCAGTACTTGTATATGACACTGTTAACATGCTGTGGATGTGTTTCATTTCTTCAATTTTGGAACACCGATTTATTGGTTACCACAGAGACAATTGTTTGCTTACATAATACTATAAAAGAGTTTCAGAAGACTCGGAAAATTTTAGGACTTGTTTTTGTTGAGAATCGCTAGCTGAGAAGCCCAAATTAACATGTGCCTAATTTTCGGCGCGAATCGAAATGCAGCTTCTTGAAGGTGTTGCAGATAGCTTCAACGTGTGTAAAACCTACTGCTAACACTTGCTAGAGTGATGTGTCAGTCAAGTGTAGGAAAGTAAGGTTCTGAGTCCAGTATGTCACTAAAGTTCATTACAGACAGTTAACAGAAATTGACACTTCAGACTATTTTTTTTTCTGAATCTAAGGGTTTAACACAATGCTACATCCTTTTACACGTGCTTAGTATATCAATAGGTGCTTAGTTAATGGGTTGTGTAAAGCAACTGTTTTTGCTGCTTGTGAACAATGTAGTGGACTGTTTCCTAACCAAAAAGTATGAGGTTCAAGTTCACGTACCAAGATTCTTTCTGGGAAACAGAAGCCCCTGGAAACCAAAGATGAAATTGTTACATACACGAAGTTATTCCAAACGTTTCGTGAATATGAAATGTATATATCTTATGTACAGCAACTGCAAAGGATTCAGATCGGCGATGATAGGCAACGATAGTACTCTTTTTCTACGATTGTTTGTAAATGACTAATTTATTCCACGTATTCTATTCAGTACCCGAAATTACATCGAAAATCGTAATAATTATATTGAGAAAACATTTTTAACATTGATGCTGTGTAAGTATGGTTATAACGCGACAATTGGTTAAATATGACCGTTGAATCATTTTACAAGACACCTCCTGCAAGTTAATGGATACATCCTAATGTCCGATTCCACACGTCGCCTTTGAGCAATGACGTCATATCTAAGGCAAAGGCGCTACACATAACCAATCTACGAAAGCCACGGATCATACTCGTCAATTACAATCTCATTTAACGCAGTTATTTACTTAGTCATGAATTATATCGAAACGAACTGAAGATAAAGAAAATAATTAAGAACAAGAACTTAAAATAATTGCTTGTCTGATAAGAATTATTCTCACAATTTATGTGACTAGAAAAGCACAGAGAATCTTTAAATTTTATTGCAGTAAAGCGCTTTATGAAATCAACTATTATGAAATAGCGTCAATTTTACTATTAATTTTTGAATTTAACGGGAGAACTGCAGGAAAGTTAGGGTTTTGGGCGGGGAGAAAATAAAAAGTAACAGAAAAACATGAAAATGAATTGAATCACAACAAATACGAAACAGTGGCATGAAATGTGGAGAAACCGCCACACTAAATTGTAAAAGAAAAGCCAGTATACAATAACGAAAATCCACCAAAAATAACGCATACTGGAATCGATAACTAGAATAGGTAAATTCCAGCCACCGATTCCAACCGTTCCATGATTCATATGTAAATTATTTTTTCGAGAGTTGTATGTACTGAAACGTAACAGCATTTCAGCTCTTATGATTACTCGCTAAAACTAGTGTGGTGGAATAACAAAAATTGGAATCGGTAACTAGAATTGGCCTCCTAGAATTGACTTTCTGTACAGGTCAATTCTAGCAACCGATCCCAATATTAGTAACTTTTTGCAGTAGTTCAGACAGCAGTTACAAGTGCAGAAATCCTGTTAGCCTGCATTTTAATGCAGGCGCCTGCTGAAAAAAACTATCTAATTAATGAACCATCGAATGGTTGGAATCAGTAACTAGAATTGACCTATGTAGGAGGTCAGTTCTAGCTACCGATTTCAACTATTCAATGGTTCATAATTTTGGACATTTTTGCAGTAAATCTGTGGACTATGTTTTTGTAGATTTCTAGATTTCTAATTGATCTCAGAACTACCACGAAAAAGTAAGAAATATTTTAGGTACAGCTTCCAAACTTTTCTCTTTCTCATAGTAAGGAAGAGAGTAATACCAAGTGTAGGAATCCAGGAACATTTTAATGCACACACTTTTTGTTAAAACGGTCTAAATAACGAACCGTGGAATGATTGGAATGGGTAATTAGAATTAACCTATTTAGGTCAATTCTAGTTACCGATTCCAATACTTGTTGGATCTTTCTCTTTGTGAATTTTCGTTACTTGTGTACTAGTCCCGTTAGATTTAATAATTATTATTAGAAAATAAAGCTATTTCACGATAGTATGACTTTATGATGCGCTATACTGTAATGGATTTAAAGGTTCTGTGTGCTTTCCTTACTCGCAAACTTCACTATAACAATTCTTTTCAGACATGTATACTTCTCTTTTTCTGTTCTTATTTGTTTTCGTTACCTTCAGTTCTTTTCGACATAATTTGTGGCTAAGTAATTCATCACATGAACTGTCAATGTAATTTTATCTTATTCTACATTCGTTTGTTTACGAATTTGATCAGTTGCTTTCAAAGATTGCTTCTATGCAGCGTCTCCGCCTGAGGTATGACGTCATTGCTGAAAGATGACGAATGGAACCGTACACTAGAATTGACCCAAATTAATTGCCATCTGTATTGATTACAAAACTGTACATATTATCATAACTTGACATTTCGTAATCTCTATCCGTAGGGTAGCTCTTCGTCTAACAGAAACACTCTGTGGCTTATCATCAGGTGCTAAATTTCATTCGTCGCCAGACCATAATCCAGTAGACTGCTGTTGTAAAGACAGATAAAATTTGAGATCAGTAATGTCATATTCAGATCTACTACAGTGCAGTTTCTTTGTATTTTTACATTTGCTGGAAATCCAGTTCGCATATTTTTGCTGTTCATATGTTCCTTTTTTAGTTATGTAGCATTTAGTATTGCTGGTCGTCTCTTTCAAGCGTGCCCATAAAAATATGCAATTTATTAAAATCATATTCCACTTTTCCTATTGCAATGCTTACTTATAAGGAGGTCTATTTAAATATGCTTTTGTTCTTATTTTCTTTTCGTTGAGCACATAGTTGGCATGTGCTGTTGACATGTAAGGACCTAATGTGTCATCTAGTAGAGAGCTCCTAAACTTTATATTTTAGGCTAGAAATATCATATGGTAACTGCTATGGTGACCAGTAGATGCAACGATTTTCGATATAACATGATTGAAAAACTGCCCCAAGTTAAAGAAGTGACAGAAGATACGAGGGTCTCTAAAATTCTATATGCCTTTGCAACCGTTGTTATAATGAAATTAAACCATCGTTGTCGTTGATGTTCATCACTGTGCCTAGTACTAAAACGAAACAGCAAGTCAAATGCACTCTGTAAAATCCTGTATACATACTTTAACCATTAGATTTTCGGCCTCTTCCCGATCGAGAGTTTGTTAAGCAAAAATGTTGGTCTACTTTAAGATTAAGCATCGTTGTTAATAATATTTGTAAAGACGATTAGTAAGGACCTATTTCTGCATGAACTTCTATAAGCAGAAAACAAGTGCTGTGTAATATAATCACTACTATAACATGAGCTGAATGTATTATGAATTTTACGTCATGATCGTGAGATTTGTTTCTTCAAGTGAAAGTAGTGAAGTCTCACTTAAAATTTAAATTAAGTTGAATTACTGAATGCCTGAAAACGCCTGGAGATTTCGCGTATTTACAAATAATAAATTATGTTTGATACCGTTTTCCATAAATATCTGTATTCAGTGAAACTTACAACAAGTGGAATTTCATAATTCTCCCTCAAATATTGTTTTAAAAACGTGGCTGTTTAAGGGCCTTGTCTGGCGAGGGAAGTCGTTTTAAGACATTTTCACCGTTGAAAGAACTTTTCTATATTGTTGATTCAATATACTCTCTTTTTGAGATTTTTCAAAAAAATAGGAAATTTAAATTTCCGAATGAATTTATGTTGAGTGAGTCTATCAGAAACTAAAGTTAATTAGGCCTAACTCATAGCCAAATAAAGTGACCATTTATTTACTTTTGACGGTTTTTTCTGTGTTAAAAGTTTTGGAAAGCACAGAACAAGACTAGATTTCAGTCTTCTGGTGACACAAGTTTATGACGTGTGTAATACAATACAGTTTGTTGTTGCAAAAATCGCAAATGAAAATTTTCGCAAAGCACTTAAAAATCTAAGTTTGGAACTCATTCTCAGTCAGTTATTTCAAAATTGTGAATGTAAGTGTACAAATTGGCAGCTAACACAGTGTGCCTATGGTAACATTAAAATCACGCCGACAGAATATTCTTCCAGAATTCTGTTGTTACTGAACTTTGCACTACATTAAGAAGTAAGAAGTGATGACGTTGATCTTCTAGAAATAACTTCATCTGTGGTCAGTACCGCTAGCTGAAAAGGTGCCTATGTTAAGTGCTTAAAATAACACCGACAGAATGATTTTTAAAGAATTCTGTTCTATTTGAACGCTTTGCTGCATCAAGAGGTAATAAATTATTAAAATTTACTCAAAGCTACGCAGGAATTATCTTTGGGATGTAGACAATTTACATCTGACACTGTCTGAGATAAAAATCACTCTAGTGCCAACGTGCCTCATACAGGTAGTTATATAAATGTGGGATGATAACAACAAAATAATCCGCGGCTCTAAATTGAACAGTATTTTCCTTAAAGTATCCCAGAGTAATCTCAGTGCAAAAATTTCGTAGTAATTCTCATTCATAGTTTGTGGAAACAGTTGCTATAGCCAATAATTAAACGCAACTATCATCAAGTCTTCTTTTTAAGATCTTTTCTTTAGAATAAGTCTTCCACAAGGCATACTGGATTACAAATGCCCATTCCTCGACAAGTGCAAATAACTTTGTGGCAGCTACATCCTAAAACAAAGCTTGTGTGTAGAGGCTGTGATGTAACAAAATAAAAGTGATCTTGTTATTCAATGGAAAAGTTGGAATTTGAGATTTCGCTTACTGTTTTATCAACCACAATTGGCGTAAGAATCATGGATTGATCATTGTCACAAAATATTGCATTATGAAATGTGAATAGTCTTTAATTGCAGTTCGCCTGGTTTGAAGCAGTCACAGCTAGCGTGCTATTGGTTAAGAAGTTGTATTATCGTCTTTCTAATTACTTCATGATCGTAGATACGATCATACCCGGTCGTGAAGTTATTCTTATGACAAAACAATTTCCTAAGGGACCAGAAAGTTCTTAAGGGATCAAAAACAACTGTAACATCACACAAAAGGGAAATTCAATATTAAAGCTGATGCAAGAAGACGATAAAACAGTTTTCTTTTTATCAATGTAACACACATATTGGACTGCTGATCTTGGTGTCTGTAATCTTAGCAAAATGCATAATTAAAATGAAAATAATACTGAGGAGATGACAGGAATGAGCACTGCTAACTGATTCAATATTTTCAGAACATATATTTATTATAACTAAAACATATATCGTACCTTAACCTTAGTACTACAATGATGGTAGATTTTTGTGTCTGTTTCATGTCCATTGAGCGCTCTTTTATATAGCCATTGTCCTTTTGAGTCGCCCGTGCGTCGTCACGATAAGTTATAACAGTTCTTCTTTTTTACACTTCACTCAAACTTAGACGGAACAAGTTTTTATACATTTAATAAAAATTAGATCAGTCTGCGTCCGTCTTACTTAAGAAAAACAGTACAAGTGTTTTAGCGCTCAAGGCTTCATTTGTTCTCCAGTGAACAAAATAGTGAAGGATTGCATATCTATCCGTATTTTTCTGTTTATATTGCCGCCCAAAGACGACGGATTACATTATTTAGGAAATTCCACCGTCGCTATGCGACGCCTTATTTTACATTAATCATTCTTTATAAACAAGTATTTACCTTCCAGCTGAAAGTATTTACTATTTGCTGTTTTAATGAAGCCAAAAATAGCGAATATCACAAGGCATAGATACACATAATATGCGCATGCACTCACAAATGCAACAATACACTAAAACCACAACTAAATACAAGAGACAAATTAGTGGCTTGCATTTAGGAATATCATGAAAACACATAAAGACGTTCTATGAAGAGCAAAAGAGTGTAGAGAATTTCATAATCAATAGCGAAATTTTTTTATATCATTCGCATCATTTTACGTGATTTATTGTTCCAAATTTTTTTTTTTGCTTTCGATCACATTTTTGAGATTTCTCTTAAATTTCCTGACAATCAGACAAATGTTTACGAACTTTATAGTTCCAAATCATCATTATTACAGCCTCCTAAAATTTTTGCCACAGTTACTGAAAAACTTTATAGGTACTGTGATTCACGATTAGAGAATGAAACCATAATTTCGAATGGACGTCATTGGTATATGCCATTATTTACACAAGTTTAGAACAGATCGCTTTAATTTTTTTAATGTATTCTTCCGATTGTACTTCAGTGCTCAAACCAGCCACGCAAGTTGTTTACTATTTTGTACGGCACAGATCGCGCTGTTACTTGCAAGGTCTCATGCATGGTGGCTTGACTAAGTTACTTTCCTAAGCTTTACGAAAGTACGTATTTTATTGTAAAACGCTATACTTGGACAGACTTGGAGTGTCCTCGTGTATGGAAATCAAACATCTTAGAAACAACACAAGCATCAGTTTCATCGATGTCAAGCCGTATGAGCTATGGAGCAATCATGCCAAAATAAAAATCAGTTTCCAAGACTGATCCTATAATAAAACGACTTTGAAGTAAGTCGACTCTATAGCGGTAGGTCAAAAACATAGCTGAAATTGTCGTAATTTACTCTTCAAAATGTCTGATTTTGAACCTCAACTGTGTTCACCGTATAAAACTTTGATAAGTGAGATGTGACGATAATGCATGGCAACTGCAGCGGCTTCATATTAACTCGGAAACGAACATATTGTTAGCTCACTTTAGAGAATATTTTAAAAAGGTAAAGCCACTGAACGATGTAATTGTGTTGAGTGAATTAACACCAATTTAAATGGTCAAAATTAAAATACTTGTTCATCGTTCATCATCGTTTATCATTGATGCAGTTACAGGTATGAAACTGGTTGTAATCTCCCATAGAATCATCTCTCTATACATATTATAAATTAAAATAACTCGACGCGTTTTTCGTCTGTATTTGAAGGCTAACGTCAAGAACTACTGTAGGGATTTTGATACGATTTTCCCTAGTGGATAGATTGATTTAAAAGGAAAGTTTTCGTGTATCACTACATGTTATAAATAAGTCGCCTGGCTACCCGTGCGAAGCTGTGGCAGGCCGCTATTGTGATATTGTACTCTGCTGTTTCTCGAAAAGTTTTGGTAAAACGCTTAGAGAAAAAAAAGTTCCGAAGTGAGCATAGTAGTAATTTGAGGTGGATTTGGTACAATGTAACTTCAATAGAATCTAGTTATTTAAACTTTACCCAAAGATTGAAACTGTAGTATTACACATATATGCCCACTTTTTACACATTTGTTCATTTGTAACTGCAGTGGTAACTCGCTGTTGCTAAATGGAAGGCAAGAGAAATTCGTGGGAGGAGGGCCAGGTAGGTGTCACAAAGTTTCAAATGGCCTAAGGTTGTCCAACCAGTAAGAAATACTTTAAATGTTAAAAAACATTGGACACAGAGCAACGATGGCTACGACAATGTATTTGTGAAACAAGAGACAGATTAATTCAGTAGTGTGGGAATATCCTGCTAGTCAATCTATTGAGGGTATACAAATTTCTGGCAATGCTAATCTGCAGGTAATATTATATATATGAGGTGCGGCAATAAAGTAATGAGACTGATTTTCTTTGAAAGATGTGGCAGCCCTGCAGGCTTGTGTAGGCACAATATCTTTGACCTTGGTCTATAAGCTGCTTCTATTCCAAGCGGCACATCGATGCAACTGCTCAGTCGTGAGTTGCACCGTAATAAGTTAACCTGTGTTTGTGTCTCTCGCCACGGAAAGGGAACCGCATAGTATTGCGCAACGGTATGCCATTTCTTTTTGCGTTAAATTGGGTGAAAACGCGACGACAACTTACAGTAATCTTCAGAAGGCTTTTGGAGAGGAGGTTATGTCAAGAGCTCAAGTTTTTCATCGGCATAAAATGTTTAGTGAAGGCAGAACGAATGTTGAAGATGAATACCACAGAGGATGACTATCAACCTCATGGACGTATGTCAATTTGGCCAGGGTGCATGAACTCGTATGACCTGATCGAAGATTATCCATGACATCCCTAAGGATGACCCAAGATTAAAAATATGACACCAGGAAATAAAAATGGAAGCATTACATACTCAAATACTTCAGTGTTTACTGAAAAAAGGAGAATATTTTGTAGGTGTTTGAGTAAAGAAAGATACCTCTATGAAATAGTAATGAGATAGCCAATAAAACATCAGCAAAGTGACTGAGAATCGTAATAACGAGAAACAGAAAACATAAAACATGTATATTGTGAAATCATCTTCGAAACTTGAGTGGGTTTTTCCTACAGATTATTGTCTTTGTCTGTAGGTTAACAGGCACAAAATGTTAGTATACGAGGTGCTAACCATCTCGTTCATGAATATTATTTTCTTCTTTCTCCTTTCTTGTTCACGTGGACATTTCAGGTAACTGTTGAGACTGAAAGACAGAAATAGATTATGAAAGGTTTAGCTTTACTGTAAGAAGTTTTTACTAACTTTATTTCCATGCAAGATTATTTTTCCAGGAAAACTAAATGTATTTTTTAACGTTAGTTAGCTTTGTTATACATTTATTTAACTCTTCGAAAATTTTCAAGTGATATTTGTTCTTTAATGTAGTAGACACTTCTGGATAAAATGAACCATACAGATTTTGTGCACTAGACTGTTAGGAAGATAAATATGACTAACGAAAAACTGCATGTACAAAGTACACGATGCTGTGGAACTATCTCCTCTGTTGCTGTCACATTGAGTCTTCACTTAACTGATAACACTGAACGACTGAAATAGAGTCTGAAAGGTTGAGTTTTACTGTAAGAAGTTTGTAACAACTTTTTTTTCATGTACGAATGTTTTTCTAAAGGAATTTATTTTGAAATGTTAATTACCTTGTGTGTATTAAACCAGGGACCTAGAAACAATGGAGAGGCTTCTTCCTTCCATAGCCCTCTGTGGTTCACAGCCCCACAACAGGCCACAGCAGTCCACCCATTCCAACACCATGTCACACTGAACCCAGGGTTATCGTGCGGTTCGGCCCCTAGTGAACCCCCCCCCCCTCCTCCCCCAGGAACGGCTCATACCAGATGAGTGTAACCCCAAATGTTTGCATGGTAGAGTAATTATGGTGTACATGTATGTGGAGATAGTATTTGTGCACCAATCGCCAACATAGTGTAACTGAGCGGAATAAGGCGAACCACCCTGCATTCGCCGAGGTAAATGGAAAACCGCCTTAAAACCCATCCACAGGCTGGTCGGCCCACCGGACCTCGACACTAATCTGCCGTAGACCAGCACGCTTTCTCACAAGGGAAGCAGCGCGTTAGACAGCGCGGCTAGCTGGGTGGATTTAATTACCTTTGTTATACATTGCTGTAACTATTTGAATATTTTCATGTGATATGTATTCTACAATTTAGTGGAGACTTGTGGACAAAATGAACCATATAAATCTGTGCTGGACTATAAGAAAGATAAAAATGAATAAAGTAAAAGCGAATGAAACGGCATATATATATTTTGGCATAGCAATTACGCTCAAAATGTGGAAAATTTTTGTAGAAAAGCTTACGACACATGACCTGATAGTAATGTATTGTGACAAAAATTCTGTTATATGCATCTCAATAATGAAAGTTGATAGAGAAGCGAGATGGCGCTGTACGTTGTTTCGAAGCCAGATTGGGCGGGGTCTGTCGCCATCTTAAATAGCCAAAAACATTAGCAGACTACTGTTTCCCATTGTTTCTTGTTCATAATTTCTGTCGTGTGCACGGAACAGCTGATTTCAGTATTACAGTTTTCAGTACTTACGTGAATGACTTAGTGTCAGGATGGCAATTTGTAATGTTTTTCTATTTTTGGATGCTTATTTATTCTAGTAATACGAGACATATGGCCTCGTTAACATATCTGTTTTTGTGGACATATTTCGAATAACCACGAAGAGAAAGATGTGATGTGGAAATGACGATTTCGTAACCTATGTAATCCCACTTTTACTGCATTTGTATCGATAGCAAATGAAACTGGAGCTCCAAAAGCAATGCTTGTCTGATTGTTGGTACTGCTTCCTGTTTGTCAGATTTTCAGCTTTAAATTCGTACGCACAACATTTTTAATGTTCACGTTTTCAAATAAAAAAAATACTTGCTTGTTCGTTGTTAGCCCCTAAAGGTGTACGATAGGGACAGAAGCAAGGCATACTATCGTGTCTTGTGCATGTCAACAATGTGAATGATTATTGAAATGTCAAACATTCTGCTTAGAGGTTTACCTCCATCCGGGCCGGCCGGAGTGGCCGAGTGGTTCTAGGCGCTACAGTCTGGAACCGCGCGACCGCTACGGTCGCAGGTTCGAATCCTGCCTCGGGCATATATATGTGTGACGTCCTTAGGTTAGTTAGGTTTAAGTAGTTCTAAGTTCTAGGCGACTGATGACCTCAGAAGTTAATTTCCATATTGCTCAGAGCCAGTTTGAACCTCCATCCGGATTAGAGTTCTTGTTTTATTAGATTGTCAGTGCATTAGTCTCACTGTAATTTACACATCTTCTCACTCTGAAATCATACCTATCCTCCGTCATTCAGGTTGTGGTCAATAACAGAAATCTGCAATGTAAAAACGATCTAAGCTTTCGAATATGTTCCAGCATTGTGCAATGCTATAAATGTGACTAAGAGAATGGTCTCAAACGCTTAGGCCCCACAAAATGGATATTTTACTTTAGCGTGTGTGTAAGTCATTTTTTTTTTAGTAATGTTCATCGCCAATAGCTCCGTCAGTTTTTCAGGAATAACCAAGTAGGTTATATCACAAGTGGAATGTATAGCTGCTTTGATCATCCACATGATTTTACTTTTTGATATCATTTTGAGCTTTTCAAGGTATATATAACAATAGATAGTTGATATAACAACAGATAGTTAGGTTCGTGTTCTGTGTATGGCTTGCACGATATACATCTTGTCATCTGATTTAGGAAAACCTCATTGCCTTTAAGATTCACCCCTAAATATAATGTCATATGACATTATGGAATGAAAGTAAGCAAAGTACGATAGCTTTTTTCCATTTCGTCATTTTCTGCGTGTGGCAACATTCACGTTACAAATGATTTATTTATGCGATTCAGTTCTGTTGTACATTCCTCCAGTCAATAATCTAGATGTATATTGGAATGAGGCACTGGAAAACCGCAAGATGCAGCTGACTGTGATCAGAGATAGGAAGATAGAAGGAAAAAACAGGTCGGATGATAAGCGTTGTTAGCTGCAACTGAGTGTACAGGGTGAATCAGGAGGAAAATTACGTGTTTTGAAGGGTGATAGTATCAGTGATTCTGAACAAAAAATGCCATATGAACATACTCGTATGTCTACATCTACATCCAAATCTACATCTACGAGATTACTCTGCTATTCATAATTAAGTGTCTGACAGAGCGTTCAATGAACTTGTGCTTAATAGTTTTCGAGGAAACTAATGAAAACAATGGGAAACAGGAGAAATACAGGTGGTTGTAAATAAAATACTGTGATCTAATTTACTATTTAATTGTGTACACTTCCTCACAGAATATGTTCAAAAATACCACCTTCAACTGCAATGCATCTTGCAGCTCTTGAAGACAGCTGCTGTGTTGTTGATCTGAGCTCATTCTTATGGTCCTTTGCTTGAGCAAACGTGTGCCAAATACGAGCGAGAAGTTCCTCCTTAGTGTCCATTCTGCGTTTGCAGACTTTGCTCTAAGTCAACCCCACAAACAATAATCTAATGGAGTAATAACGGTGTAGTACTCTGGTGCAACCGCTGCTGTAGAGAGACGTCAAGTAAACCACGTGTACGTTTACAGGTCTCGTCGATCCGCCATGCACTAGTGAATTGCGTATTGTAATGGTCAGTAAAGACAACACTACGTAGCGCAATCCGGCTTTGGTTGTGTTCGCTTGCGAGTACCCGGTGAGAAAGGAAATGCGACTAAAACCCTTGTTTTCAGACAGCTGTATCTGGGATACGGTTGAGAAAAGGGCATACGTCCATTGGAACTTCCTTATTCAGTATCACCAAAACTGTCACTCCTGAAAACATATACCTTTCCACGTGACTACTAGGTAGGCAATGGCTGGGCTGTGGGGTATGGGACAGAGAGAGAGAGATGATGTTTGATGATGATGATGTTTGGTTTGTGGGGCGCTCAACTGAGCGATCTTCAGCGCCCGTACAAAATCCCAAAGTTTTCATAGTCCAGTTTTTGCACAGTCCAATCTGGCCACTGTCACGAATGATGAGGACAATACAAAAGCCCAGTCCCCAGGCAAAGAAAATCCCCAACGCGGCCGTTAATCCAACCTGGGACCCCGTGATCCAGAGGTAGCAATGCTGACCACTATACCATGAGCTGCAGGCACACACACACACACACACACACACACACACACACAGAGAGAGAGAGAGAGAGAGAAATCGTGACTACGCCACAAAGTATTGTCTTTCCCTCTCTGCCGCAAAACGCAATAGACTCTGACAGGTGACACGTATGTGAGCGTCCTGTCTGATCACCTGCATCCGTTCATGTCCATTGTCCATTACGACCGACTTGGACAATTCCAGCAGGACAATGCGACAACCCACACGTGCAGTTGCTACAAAGTGGCTGCAGGAACTACTGAGTTTAAACACTTCTGATGACCATCAACTCCCCAAACATGAACAGTATTGAGCATATCTTGGATGCCTTGCAACGTACTGTTCAGAGGAGATCTCCGCACCCTCGTACTCTTACGGAATTATGGACAGCCCTGCAGGATTCATGGTGTCAGTTCCCTCCGGCACTACTTCAGACATTCGTGGAGTCCATGTCACGTCGTGTTGCGGCACTTCTGCGCGCTCGCGGGAGCTCTACACGATAGGGCGACGAGCGTAGGTCAACATGGCTGATCTGGCCCTGCGCGTTGCGGCCAGCTGCGAAGTCCGGCTGTCCAGCTAGGCTAGCCTGTGGCGTGTACCGTCCTTGCAGTGAGGCACGGTGGGCAGAATGAAAACGGCACCGTGCACGACCCTATTCAACGCTTTCAGTTTTATATTTATTACATTTTAAAGAGATGCTGTACACACATTTTCCAAATGAAATTTCCTGGCAGACTAAAAGTGTCCGTCAGACCAAGAAACTCAATACCTTTGCCAAACAAGTGCTCTACGGATTGAGATACCCAACCACGACTCACGACCCATCATTACAACTTGACTTCTGCTGGTACCTACCTTCCCAACCTACAGAAGTTCTCCTGCGAACCCTACAAGACTCGCACTCCTGGAAGAAAAGAATTGTGGAGACATGGCTTACTCACAGCCCAGGAGATGTTTCCAGAATGGGAGAGGTACTGGCGGAAGTAAAGCTGTGGGGACAGTTCGTGAGTCGTGCTAGGGTGCCTCAGTTGAAGGCATGATAGCTCAGCAAGTTAGCTGCCCCTTGTAATAAAAAAATAAACTAAAAATAAATAATAAAAAAAATAAACTGAGTGAACGGATCAATGATGAACTTGAATGGGTGTCATGGGACGGCTGCCCGGAAAAAAATGCAACGACTAAAATGAGATTAAAAAAAAAAGAAAAATGGGTAGAGCACTTGTCTGCAAAGAGCAGAGGTCCCGAGTTTGAATCTCAGTCCGTCACACAGTTTTAATCTGCCACGAAATTCCATATCAGAGTGCAGAGTGAAAATTTCATTCTGGATTTTCCAGATAATTTCTCATAAACTTTGCATCACTTTTTAAAAAAGTAAATGTCTCAGAAGAAGGAGGCAATTTTTTCTCCGCTTTCTAACAAACTATGAGAAACAGACATTTCCGTTGAAGCATACAACATTAAATTTAAACAACAATACACACAGCAGGTAACTACTTTCTTAAAGTGGTTTCAAAATGCAACTCTAGTTGCCCATAAAAAGAGTGCCCCCTCCCTACGCTACGCCCTACCACTCCCTAAATGGAACTGGCAAACATTTACTCTTAATCGTACCAAACTTCAAAATTAAAAGAAGTCCATAAGCGTCTAGTCCACAACACTATTATCTGGAAACAATTCTCAAGTTATTGCATGGTCCCACCCCGAATAACTGCAACTGTATCTCATGGTAAAAGTTGGACTGTTTTCACGGTTTTGCACACTCTCTCACCCAGACATTTAAACAACTGCATTTCATCTAGAGACATCAGTTAGAGTCGTGTCCCACGTTTTTGGTTGCCCATGTTTCGCAGTCATAAAAAAAAAACCACCAGAAATGTAAGACTTCTCAAACATGATATTTTTGTGGCTATTTCAGTTTGACTACCCACATATTGTGCATGCTTACTGCGTTACAAGTCTGACGTCTGATTTCACAACCAAAAGACGTAATTTTATTTAAAGCTTACACGTGCTACGGTTTTCAATAACGGCAGTACCATCCAAAAGTAAGAGTTATCGAGAAAACAAGAGACTGAAAAGGGAAAAGATAAAGAATTATTCTGAATTTCTGATAAGTTTCTCTCACATTCCTTATACATGTTAAGTCATCATGCCAATATTACAGATATTTAAAACTCAGTATCCATCGGCTTACACAATAACGCGTAAGCCAGGACATACACTTTACATTGTCTTCTACATCCGTCCGCCGTCGTCAACTCGCGTCCTATAACAGTTCATCAATTATCCACGACTTCTGTTTTTGGAACATCTTCGTTTCCAGTACATTAACGAGAAAATACAGTTAATATAACATACACTAATACATCGAATCCAAACAGTCTGCTGTTCTTCTTCGACCACGTCTCCGTTTTCATACACTTCCTTGTCTTACTCACCCTCTCCAGTCGTAACGTCGACTAACTGCCACATCCTGACAACAGAATCCTTCCTCACACACAGAGAGAGTCAAGAGGAAACGTACATGTTTTGAGGAGTGATAGTATTGGTGATTCTGAATAAGGAAATTCCACTGGACTTGTGCCCTTTTCTTAACCGTATCCGAGATACAGCTGCCTCAAAACAACGGTGTTAGTCCTAGATCCTTCCTCACCAGTACTCGCAAGCGATTACAACCAAAGCAGCATGCCGCTACAAAATGTTGTCTTCACTAACCATTCCAATACGCAGTTTACTAGCGAATGGCGGATCGACGGTGTGGCTGACATGGTGTTGCTTGGGAATTAATCAAAGAGAGAGAGAGACCTGCACTTAGAGATATATAAGCTAATCTGATTGATACGAAAGAATGCAACAGTAACGGAAATTGGCCATATTATGCCCGATATAGAAGCAGGAAACAAAATGGAATATGGTAACTACAGAGGCATCATCTTGCTGCATGTAATATCGAGATAGTGTAATCATTAGCCTCTGAAAATTACAACCATTCATAGAAGGCAACATACAGTAATACCAAGCTGGCTTTCGACCGATCAACAATCACATTTTCACCCTAAGAAAGTTGCTTGAAAACACTGGGAATATTATAAAGATATTCATAGTCTGTTCGTTGGTTTTCAATGTGCATATGACATTATCTACAGGAATACCTGATACTGTGCACTGCACGACTTCAGAATCCCTGAGAAGCTAGTGAGAATGGTGCAAACTTGTATGGACACTCAAGGACAGCAGTGCGTTTCGGAAGTCACGTCACAAATGTTCGAGAGTGAGGCAGGTCTCAGAAAATGGGATGTCCTGCCATGTGTCTTGCTCAGTGTCATCTTAGAGAAAGTAATAAGGGAATGTATGCAACAAGAGTGCGCTGAAGTACAGATGGGTAATTTCAGTTGTCTCATATATGCCGATGAAGTAGCACTGCTCAGCGAATCAACAACTAAGTTCGAAGAAATGTACCATAAAATGGACAACTAAGCACAGAAGGTTGGGCTAAAGATGAATCAAGACAAAACGGAGTTCGTGCAATTAGGAAGAAGACAAGAGCAGCAAGAATTTGTTGAGACAGATGGTATGAGCGTCAAGAGAGTTCACCACTTCTAGCACTGGGGATCTGTTGTGACCAGGCGAAATTACTTTCGTTCGGCCACAGCTGTGGTTTCTTTAATTGCTCGGTGAGGCAACACTTTAAATTAGAACCCATGAAATATTAGTTCAATTTATTACATAAATGAATATAACATGTACTTAACTTTGACACATCTTTGCTACGGGACTGGTCGATAACTAACAACTGTTACTGAATAGATTAACAAACTCTTCCTTGCAAGACAATGTACCACTTAAATGAAAAAGTCCATCGGAAAGTTTAACTACCACGTCGGTCCTATCCTGCCACTGTGGTCGAGCGGTTCTAGACGCTTCAGTTTGGAACCGCGCGACCGCACGGTCGCAGGCTCGACTCCTGGCTCGGGCAAGGATGTGTGTGATGTCCTTAGGTTCATTAGGTTTAAGTAGTTCTAAGTTCTAGGGGACTGATGACCTCCGATGTTAAGTCCCAGATTGCTCAGAGCTATTTGAACCAGTTTTATTTGAACCACGTCGGTCCTATGGTATGATGCTGACTTTTTCCGATGAGGTCTCAAACTGGTACTGAACTCTTCCATGCTCAGAACTATATTAACCTCAATGCGAGGGCACTGCAGTGCTGGAGAAGAGGCGTGGTCTTTAGGAGCGCCTCCCTGACATCGTTGCTGATTGCAGCGAGCCCCCCTAATGTTTGTGGTATTGATTCACGTTGCCGCTTTGACATGGCACCACGATCCCTGAATGATACAACAGAACCTTGATTTACCAGCAACAACAGCATAGAAATGGACGTCAAGGACAGAACAGCAGTGGGAATTAAATGTGTGTAGTCCCTCAGGGAGGCGCTCAGTTCAAAATCAATTTCAGCGGATACTAAGATTAGAACATATAACACAGTGATAAGTGGAGATGTCATGTCTCGTTTGGAAACCTGGAGGACGAATAGACAAGAAAAGAAAGAAGTATTAATAGTTGAAAGAAGAGTAAATAGGAGATAGAGGACACCTAGAGCAACCAAGCACAAAACAGAAAGGAATGGAGGCAGTTTGCGGAAAGAACGTGTGGTCTGCAGGGCCTGTGGCTGTTGAATATGTATCTATGTCTGTATGTACGACATGGTGCTGCGAATTGAATGGAGTTGAAGCTAAATACTATTAGTGTTAGTTATTACCTTTCATTCGAGATGAAATCTAGATAATGTTCGTCACGTATTTTGCTCGTATTTAACGTTCTACGAAGGAGAGAAAGTGCTCGTTCGAAGTCTTCCTCCCCTCGATATGACTCGCCCCGGCGATGAGGGCGAACCGAGGCCCGCGAGCCGCGGGGCCGTCCGTCAACCACCGCCCCCGCCGGTCTTGACACCGATCTGTCAGCCGCACTTGCAAAATGCGAGGCTAGGCGAAGCGCATGTGGGCTGTCGCCGATTCTGGCCGATGCACAACCGGCAGATCGAAGCGTTGCGGCTCCGCCCGCGACCCCCATTGCGATAGACTGATTGGCTCGAGGTCAGCCCTGGAAACGCTATTCACAGAACTCGCCAGCCCCGTATCATGAATCCGCCTCGCGTGGTCATGACGTTCCCGAAAGTTTCCCTCAAAACCAGTGAAATACGAAGGACGTTCAATAAATAATGCAACACCTGTTCTTCATGCATACTAAGATTATATATATATATATATATATATATATATATATATATATATATATATATATAAGGCTCACCGGCCACTTGACCATCTTCTTCTTCTGTGCGAATGCACAAACAGTGCCCGAACTCTTACGGGAATCGGCAACGCGCCGCGAGTAATGAGTATAATGAGCGGGGGCACTACGAATGTACTGCGGGACAATACGTTGAGAATGTGGGTTTCGCGGGAGGCGTGCCAGAGATAAATCCCTGCAGTCGCGCTATCGTCTGTGTCCTCGGTGGCTCAGATGGATAGAGCGTCTGTCATGTAAGGAGGAGATCCCGGGCTCGAGTTCCGGTCAGGGCACACATTTTCACCTGTTCTTTCTCGGTCAACTTCCGTTGGAAAAAAGCGGAATTCGTTGTGGGACATCATGGAATATCCCCGCTTCATCCCCTATAGTTTCACGAAGTTCCGATAGGCCGCGGCGCTATATGCAGCCTTCAAAATGGCGTCTATAAGGTAGGTGGGTTCCAAGAAGAGAGCTGAGAGTCTCTTTTGTCAGAAAGTATCAGATGTATTCATAGGCGCTTATAGAACGTCTACAGATACTGAGCAGTGAAAAAAAGCACAGTGAGTCAATGGGCGAGGATTTGTGATCATCGCATCAAAGCCGTGCAAACCAATGCGATGTGCCACGTGTCGGCCAACCACACATAGTATGCAATGTTGGAGCGTGTGGACATTCTCTCTCGAGGTGATCGACGGACCACCATCAAACACCTCGCTGTTCAACTGGACGTGTCTGTTGGTAGTGGTGACACACTAGTCCACCAGTGGGGGGTACCTCGAAGGTGTGTGAACACTGGGAGCTTGCCCCTTTCGACTTCAGTCAGTTTGGAGGATTCACTCAACGAGAGAATGTACGTGGTAGATGAAGTGGTTATTGATGCAGCAAGACATTGGCTCCGACGTCGGGTGGTAGAGTGGCACTATGTGGGGATACAGGGCCTCCCAGAAAGATTGCGTAAGGCCTTAGCATCGAAAGGAGATTACGTTGAAAAGTAGGGTTTTGTACCCAAAACAATGGGGAATAATATGGTGCACTGGAATCCTGAATAAAACCAACTTGCTTTCAGAAAACAATTGTTGCATTACCCGTAGCACGCCCCTCGTATTTAGCCAGCCGGTGTGGCCGTGCGGTTCTAGGCGCTTCAGTCTGGAACCGCGTGACCGCTACGGTCACAGGTTCGAATCCCGCCTCGGGCATGGATGTGTGTGATGTCCTTAGGTTAGTTAGGTTTAAGTAGTTCTAAGTTCTAGGGGACTGATGACCATAGATGTTAAGTCCCATAGTGCTCAGAGCCATTTGAACCATTTGAGCCCCTCGTATTTACGACGACCTATTTGCTCAACTTCTAAGTTCTATTTTGATCTTATTTACTCAGCAATAAGAAGTGAAGGGATTCAAGGAAATAAAAAAAAATCGCCTCTAAGCAGTCTTGTGAGATGAAATGTAGTACTGAAAGGGTGACATAATATTCGATGGAAAAGAAGTAATAACAAATAATGAACTAAAACTGCCAGCTTTTCCTAGAAAATCTAGCAAGGTGAAAATCTAATAACGACATCGTCGACGGGGCATTAAGCTCTTCTCTAACAATACGAAAAAATTTTGAGTAATGAAGAGAAAATTGTAGCCTCCCTTGTCTTCGTCTTGCCATCGTATCTCTGCGACTAATTGCCCTGAAGTAACTGGCACAGCACGCTGTCAAGCACTGGATCACACTTTGAATACGCGCAGTGAGTGACTCCAGAAAGTTGACTACCAACGGTACGGTTCTTGACCAAATATAACATTATATTAGATACATTATCTGACACAGGAATGAAAAATATTTTACACATCTCGGCAAAACATCCCTTACAAACACAGTTTGCCAGGAGTAGCGAATGAAGCACTATCTTAAGATAAAGAATTTTTCTCATCACCGCCAACAATAGCAGAGGGTTATAATTTAAAGCTTCATTGATGTTGGATTATTTATACAAGGAGCGCTCACGCACCCTGCGAGGATAAGGAGAAATTCATAAAGGATGAATTTTTCAACAAATTAAGCAGTATCTTAAGATAAAGAATTTTCCACATCATCGCCAATAATCACCAATAATTTAAAGCTTCATTGATGTTGAATTATTTATACAAAGAATGCTCACGCACCATGCGAAAATGAGAAGGGATTCATAAAGGATGAATTTTTCATTGAACTGATGTGTATTCTTTGCGAGACCGGAATGTTAAAATAACACTGGGTGATTTCAGCGCCAAACTAGGTCAAGAAGACATCTATAAGCCGGCGATCGGTTACGCAAATCTGCATCAAGAGAGCAATGATAGTGGCACCCACCTGATGAGTTTTGCAATTGACAATAATATCTGTATCATGAGTGCATAGTTTCAACATAAAATATACATAAAGTGACGTGGATGGCACCATGAATCAGATAAACCACGTATATATTCAGAAGCGGCGTGCAAGAGGCATGAGAAATACATGAGCCTCTAGATGAGCAGATTGTGACACTGGTCACTTCCTGATGATAAGTAAGACGAACATTAAATTTAAGAAAGTGTGTGAAATACCTAAGATCACTATATATTATGATATAAACAGATTAAAAGAGGCAGACGTTAAAGGAGAATATGAGACACCACTAGCAGAAAACCTAAGTAAATGTAAGGAAAAGGTTGGAGACTGTGGTATCAACTTCGACTTGCCTCAAATTAAGGGGACAGTAAACAGGGTAGCATCCGAAGTCCTATGCAAACGAAAGAGGTCAGATAAGATGCATTTTAATGAAAGAAAAAAAAATTGAATAGAGAAGGTTGGCTACGAAGAGGTTGTAAGAAAACATGACGGATCAGGATTTAAAAGAAAGGTATATCAGAATAAGAAGGGAAAAGGCAACTATACTAAGGCAGTAGAAACGGAACTATTATAAGGAGTTAATAGAAGAAGCCAAAGAGGACTGTATCCAGCACAGGACAAGACAACAGTATGAAAAACAAAAGAAAATAACACAGAAGTGTAAAAAAAAGGAACATTTATTAAATATACACGGTGAATAGCATCACGAATGAGGCTGAAATAAAAGGGCAATGGGCAGAGTACTTTGCAGAATTACTAAACTGTGATGATCCCATTGAGTCTCTTCCATGTGAAGTACTAGACATCTTAGACGGCAATGTAGACACCCACAATGCAGAAGAAACAGACAATAATCAAAAACCTAAAAAAACGATAAGGCTTTCTTCGAAGATCATATGCAGGAGAGCTAATAAAGAATGGAGGATCGGTACTGGGTCAAACAATTACGAAACTGTTAAAGTTTGTGAATGTGAAAGATTGCCTGACGTCTGGAAAAAGGGTGTAGTCTGCCCAATTGTAAACAGGAACGTCCTCTGGTATGGTATGTGGCAATGGTATATGTGATAATTGTATAGCGATTCTTTTATAAAACTTTTAAGACGAAGCTGAATGGGTACCAGCGCCAAAATCTCTGCTTCAAGGAGGAAAATGAACAAGTGGCACTTAACCAAGAAAACCGTAAAGAATTTTGCAAAATATTTTATAGAATTCCTAAGCTGTTCTGAGCCTACAGAAAGATTTAGGTCACAAATTTCCTTAAAAACAGTTCGCTTAAAAACAGTTCCGTTAAAAGATATTCACAAGCCCCAAATGAAAAGAAAATTGCTAGACAAATTGAAAGACTAAACAACAACAAAGCCTCATAGATGTGTTACTTGGACTTATATTATTTACTGTAAAAATTCTAAGTACAAGTCAACATCATTTTAGTTCAATTTGTTGAGACAGATCATGATGAACGTTGTTCCACTTACATCCTCATTGAGTACCTACACTTCGGGTAGCGTATGCAATGTAGATGAATTTCGTAAATCGGTGATTAAAATTATATCAGATTGATATTTTTTAACTGTGATGTGTTTATAATATTGTGTTACAGCATTGTTTTTAAAAAGTAAGAAAAGAAAACGTAACCTCTAGCCACCAAAATGAAAAATTCGGAACATAACTATGGTGATTCAGATTATATTATTAACATGATACAGACTACACCAGAATACCGACATCCAACCTGAAGGATTTTTTTTTGCAAATTATTGTCTACATTTAGCATATTGCAAGCCTAGTTCTTCTTCCCTAACGTATGTCATACACATTTTATCCTACAGATTATCAAAGGTACTTAACAGTCGTTGTACGCAAAGTTTCTATATTTCTCTGAGATAGATTGTATAATACTGTAAATAAGAATAGTCCTCAATAGCGTATTACCAGTTGTATAGAGTTATGTATTTATGTCTCATTCCATATAGAAGACGATAACTCAGTTGAAACGTCCCCTTTTTGAAAAATTATACATGACTGTGCTTTAACTGACACACAATATTATTAGCTCAACGCAATCTGACTAACAATAAACTATACGTTTCACAAATCACTTACCTCACAAAAATCTTGGTTACTCGAACTACTGCAATACAGCGAGCGCCACTACTGCCAGCTAAATAAAAGATTCAAACTACGGAAGGCACTAACTACTGATAGGCATAGTTAGGAAATGAAAGATATTAATAGAGAACAATCAATGTATTTACCTTAATAGTCATAATATATATAGCAGTTCATGACAAATTACAAAACTCCGCCATCTCTCTCTCCACATCCATCACTGCTGGTGGCTCACCTCCAACTGCGCAACGCTATGCGCTGTTCACATCCAGCTGCCCAACACTACAATGGCAGACAACAATGCAAACTAGCCACAGACTCCACACAGCACAGCCAGTGATTTTCGTACAGAGCGCTACATGGCGTTACCAATAAGAAAACATAAACAGCCTACTTACATAGTTAGCCCCCATGCTCCCCACAAAAAATTTTACAAATTGTTTAGGGCAGTGGCCAATAATGATTTGATAAAATTTTTCATAATTACAATAACAAAGATATCAAATGCACACACTTATTGATACATTGTTGGTCAAAAGCTAAAATTTTCTCACAGTCCATAAAGACAGTCCTGATCATTCATCACAGTAAAACTGCCGTTTCTTTTCTCAATGTCTGAGCAGTAAAAGACAATGCACACAGAAGTAGTGGATTTCCATGCAGTCTTGAAGAAGTAGTGTTGTCCTTCCAACGGAAAGACAGTGCAGACTCTTGACATGCAGACAGGTAATCGGCCACAACAGAGCAAACCCACAGCTGAGTCAGTCGAAGTTTTGAAGAATGCTGGTAGGTAGGTCATCACAGAGCAGACCCACTGTAGTCCTGGTAGAGATTATGGTATTGGTGGGCCACCAGAGGTGCAGACCCACTGCAGTCCTTGCAGAAATAATGGTATTGGCGGGTCATCAACGATGCAGACCCACTGTAGTAATTGTAGAGGTAATGGTATTGGTGGGTCATCAAAGATGCAGACCCACTGTAGTCCTGGTAGAGATAATGGTATTGGTGGATAATCAAAGATGCAGACCCACTGTAGTCCTTGTAGAGATGCCCAGCAGCCATCTGTTGTGACTATGCAGGTGCGCAATCACCACTGAAGAGTCTTGCAGATAATATAGCAAGTCCATAAACCACCACTAGTGCACTCACAAAGTTAGTTTCTAATTGTCCTTAGAACCAGCAATGCTGTTATCCAGTCCCTTGCTGAATGATTAACACACATGCAAACACTAACAGTCCCTACTTCTCACATATTGTCCATATACTATGACCAACAGAAATGTGTGCAGTGAAATGATACTTAATTTGAAGAACTGGTGTCAATTACAATATTATAACATGAGAATACAATAACAAAGGTACAAAATACATCATTAAAGAACATAACAATACAGATAACATTTGTAGTAAAACAGACTTTACAAAAGAATAGAAATAAACATGTACATCAGTGTTACAGGAATTATGACATAAGTAAATATATAAAAGATCAGAATAACTTTTGAAACATCAACTTCACACATGAGCATTAAAACAAAACAGAATAAATAATGTCTAAACATCTTTACAAAGAAAATAACATATTATAAATGCAAATTATATTTGAGGATAACAGTATTCCTCATCATAGTGAATGTAGCTTAGTACTAGAAAAATTCTACAACATAAGTCCTATCAGATAAACACATAAAGACAGGAAGTACACAAATACACAAGGGTACACAAACACATAGCATAATAATACAAAAGGAAAGGACAGGGTTTGTTTTACTGCAGTATTTTGCAAACAAAACTTTCTTTACTTCTTGGAGATCTCCCTTCATTCATCATTATTCCCAAAAAGTCCTATCTATACCTGCTTTCTGTATTCTATTCATATTTCTTTCAAAATAATTATTTCTCAGTGCACAATACTCATTTTTTGCCAAATCTGTTTCATATATCTTCTCAATGCGTTTCTTCCAATTCATCGCAACTAATTCTCTTATATAGTCTACCCCCTCTTAAGCTAACTTAAATCTATTGAGCTCAGATGCTAAACTAAGGGACGAGGCAATGCAGCAGCACAAAACAATTAACACAAACAGCAATGACAAAAAAATTCAAATTTGCAAAGCAAGCAGCATTATAGAAATCAGCAAAGCAATTGCAATATTACAACTAATATAAGGCACTGTGCAGCAAACAAGAAAAATAAATCAGTAGTAAACTGGCTTAGCAGAGTAATGTATAGCGAAATTTAGTAGCACTATGCCTGGTAGACAATAGCAGAAAATGAAATAACTTATACCTAAACATAACATAGCACAAGCAGAAAAAATAGTACACTAAAGATAACAATGCAGATAAGGGAAATGTATAATCACATCTTAATGTCTAAGTAATTAAAGTGGTGCACCACAACAACTTATTGTAAAAAAATATTACCATATACTTGAAAAGAATATTATGTATGCAGTTACTGTTACTAGTCCCTTCTTATTGTTCTTTACTTTCCAAGTGCTCCTTTTTTGAAGAACGTGGATCACAAAATTATTATTTAATAGATCTGTTGACAGAAAGTGTTCACATTAGCAAATGCATTTAATTTTATTTTATGAAACCAATGCTGCAAGACAGCTGGAAACCAGATATGAAATGAAATAAGCAACTATGTACAAGGTAAGGCATAAAATAATCATTCAGTAGTCATGAGGCATTTCATAAGTTAGTAGAAATTCTCTCAATTCTCGTAGATAGACACTTGTCCTAATCAGGTGTGCAGATGTAAGAATGTTTCCAGGTTATGAGCGTGTCGTATTTGCGATGCTTTCTACAAAGGAATGTCAATAGCGAGGATAATGGCCTCCCTTTTTTTTCCACCTGTACCTCTGAAAGGCACACACTAATGGTTTTTTTTTTTTTTTTCAGGCGACTGTCGCCCAGCTGGGTGCCCACGACGCATTACGTGCAGGTGGTCACTTAACTTTCTTACCGAAATATTTACGACACCAGTTTGGATTACAGTGACAGTCTCATATAAAAAATTTCACCGGTCGAGAATTTGCATTGCAAATGTGTATAAACAAAATCCTATGAATATAACAGTGTTCAAAACGTTTTCGTCGGCATTGTGATACATTCATGCATTTACACACATTTCATAACTCTTAAAGTATGATTCTTGGTTTCCAACAACCTTTTTCACAAATCAGCGTCCCTAACCACTACTCATTATTTCTTACCTTATTACACATATACGTATTCGTAGACATTCTTCAATATTTCATTATAATAAATATGTAGCATAATCAAATTCCTCATATAGCATCATCTCATTGATCATAAACATACCTCAACAGCATAATACACATCATCGTCATAATAATGTCATAACACCTCAGTCAAATCTCAAAAAGTCGTAGCTTTTTGCAATAATGTCAAAACCTAAAAAAAATTCTCTGCTCATTTCAAGAGTGTCATCTACCTCAAACGTACTTTAAAATCATGCTCCTTTACCAAATACATCATTCAAAGCTCTCATAGTATCACAATGGTTCCGAAAAAATATGAACAGTTTACAAAGTACAGACAAAATACAGTTTCATAAGTGTGAAGTTTTCCAACTGTGTAATTGCGTAAACATCTGTCACTGACGTAGTAAAAAGAATGTTTGTTTCTCTGTCAAATAATCAGATAGCTGTGTAATTCTGTGTTAGAGAAATATGGTACCGATGTGTAAAGTTGTATAAGCAAATACCATATTACCTAGGGCTCCTTGTGCTTGCCAAACACATGGCACACAAAGTAGGCGTATACCCCCCTGAGGATTAATGTAATTATACCCTCAGGTGTTACAGATTATTGCAATGGGATAAAATGTATCATGGAAAACTTTCTTTGTAATTCAAAAACCTTTAAAAATAAATGTTTTAAGTACAAAATTAATCACTCAAATGCGTGTCCTGTAGCACTAAATGTGCGTCTTGCTGTAAGATAATTCTGTGGAAGTGTCGTAATTATCGTCCTCCGAAAGCTAAGTTCTGCAGAAGTCAATGTACTTACCTCATGATAAACAAAAGTGAAATGCTTTGAGCATAAATATCTTAGTTATTACGCTTATTGCCGTGATGAAGAAAGTACTGTGCTGTAACGTATTGTTGTGCTACAGAAAAGGCTGTCTCCTTGTAGCTATACCACAAAAGTTACTACTAAAATATATTTTACTTTCCAGAAGAATTCAGAAAAACTGTGCAGATATAAAACAGATACACCGCAAAAGCAACAAGGTAAATTGTGTCACGCATTAGTAGCGTCGTGATATAGTCGTGTAGCTGTCAAATAAACTAACCACTGTGTCATCTGGTATCTCTCAGAAAGCACCTTGAATCCATAATGTATTTTCAAGTAAACCAAAATGTTGCATTAAAATCTCATTAGCAGTACTGGTAAATGTTCTAAGTATGTAAGCCTTATAGTCGTTCCGTAATCGTGCAACTAACAAGCAAGAATGTACACACACATTAGCACTGTGTCATCTGTTCGCAATAACAATGCATTCGTAATTTCTGTTTAAATAAATTCTCTTGGTTCTTGACTGGATATTTAACTTCAAGCATTGTTGCATGGTAACAGTTTCTAAGTCTGACAATGCATACTAGTAATGTAAAGTGAAAAATTTTATAGCAAAGACTGAGTTAAAAAACAGATTATCTTTCAATAAACGGTTTTACATGAGAAACGTGGTGCAGTCCTTTACTCTTTCTAGTACTCAGAGTTTCAACTTGAACGGAATTATCATGCGGTATACGTCGGTGAGGAGTGCTAAAATTTTTCTCAAGGTTAGCGTCAATGTTATTTTTCTCTGAGCCAGCCGGCGCACGCGGATGCCTGCGGTGCGAGTCATTGTCTGTTCCTTTGTTGGCGCGCGTCGTTACTGGGATTAGGAGACCTAACTTCTACAAATTCACTCTGACGAGAAGGCCCTGCCCTGTTTGAATCCCGCCAGTTCTGATGCAATTCAGGTCTGTCGTTACGATCATATCGTCTGTCGTCATGTCAGTAGATTACATAGTTTCTTTCTTGTTGGTCACGTGGTGGAGAATTTCTCCCTGAATCGTAACTGCGCGCTGGACCGTTGCGTCTAAAGTTATTCTGTCTCCCTTGATAATAATAGTTCTGGTTGCCATATTGTCTGTTTCTGTGATTGTCTCTGTCATATTCATTACTACGGAAATGCGATCTTTCTCTGTAACTATTATTCTGCCAGCGGCTGTCAAAAGGGTGGTGTCTGTTTTGGTCACGATTTGCGTTGTAAGAATAGACTTGTCGTGTCCAGTTATTGTTTCTGTCGTCGCGAAATTGTGACTGATGTGACCTGTAATTGTTGTGTTCTTGTTTTCGCGTTCCACGATTATCAGTGTCAATTTCTAGTTCTTGTAACAGTCCCTGAAAAGCTTCAGTGTCGTCTTTGCAACGTCCTGCTAAAATAATATGCCCTAAATGTTCAGGTAATTTGATTAAGCAAATGCGGATGAGTTCTGAGGGGCTGTATGGGTTTGAAAGATACTGATTCTTATGCAACATGTCTTCAAAATATTTCATAAGACTGGAAAATTCAGGTTGTTCGAAATGTTTCATCATTATGATGCTATGTTTTACTCGGTCTTGTGTAGCTTGAGACCAATACGCTGAGAGGAAGGCATAATAAAATTCTCCTTCACTGTGACAATCGTGAACGACCGATCGCATTCTTACAGCTGGTTCATTCTCCAAGTAGCCACACATAAATTCTAATCTGTGTTCTAACGACCAGTTGGGAGGAAAACAATGAGAGAATTGATGGAGCCATGCTTGTGGATGAATGTCGTTGCCAGAATTCTTAAATGTTTTGAATTTACGTGTAGCAATGAACAGCTTATAGTCAAAATCATCATGTCGGCGAGTCGCATATCGGTCATTGTTAGGTCGTGTTGGCCGTTCCATCTCAAAATTCGGTGCACATTGCCAATTTCTTTCATAACTTCCAAAATGCCCTGTGTTATTATTTTGCGGCTTTTCCGTGTTGGAGCGCGAGTGTCCTCTGAAATTTGTAATTTTTGTATTACTTGTGCCAACTGATCTTGTACTTCCCGAATTTTTCTTTTGTACTGTATATTGATTTGATTTTGATTGAATTTCCTAATTTGTTCGCACTCTTCTGTGTCATTAAAGACTACCGGTTTTGTGTCATTCAGATTATCATCTACCTTCGTAGATAAATTAGTGAACTGATCCGAAAGTTCGGCTACTTTCTCCGATAGTGTACTTATTTCCTCTGTGTGTTTTTCTGAACCAAGTTTCAGAGTATCTACTGTGTCCTTTAAGTTTTCCTGAGTTTTTGCAAGTTGCATAACCGAATCGGTAGATGCAACTGAGTCAAATTTAGCTTGCAAGGTATCATGATTTTCATGAACAATAGTTTGCAATTCTTTTATGGCTGCTTCCTGATTCTGTAATGCATTTTCATGCTGCGAAAAAATAGGTTGAAAATGCTCACAAATTTATGTTTTTACGTCATTACAGACTTTTTGACATTTCGATTCAATGTTATGTAACTCAGTAGTTAAATCTTCACGTGTTTGTTCAAGCGTGGTGTGAAGATTTTGTTCCATTGCGTCTAAACTGTTTGTCTCTGGTGTTGTTCCATTGCGTCTAACTTTTGAAGATTTTGTTCCATTGTGTCTAACTTTTTAAGATTTTGTTCCACTCTGTCTAACTTTTTAAGATTTTGTCCCATTTGTCTCTGATTTTGTTCCATTTGTTGCATTAATTGCAATAATAATGTATTAGTGTCTGGAATCTGTTTCTCTATGCTTTTCGGCAGTGCATTTGCACCGCAAACATTCACATTTTGACAAGCAGAAAATGTGTCTTGACTTATTTCAGAAAACGATGATGACCCAAAACCTGAATCTACAGTATTTGCGAAATTGTGTCCTGTCATTTCGGATTCCTGAGGCGAGCTGTTGCCGACCGATCGATCGATAATGCTTCCCTGTTCACCACCTGTTTCACTGTCTACACCATTGTTTGCAGCCCGCTCCATTTCCCTATGCACAATTACCAAATTACTACTTTGAACATCAGTTAATTCATTACTCGGTGGCGCTAACACACTGCTTTCGTATTCACTGTCATTTCTCAGTTTACTTTGGAGCCTAGTATTACGTTTTTCACACGCCATTATTGTCACAATATTTCACACGACAACACAGAAAAGCGCAATTTGAAGAGCAAAATAACAAAACACATTAACATAGCATTGAAAACAATATCTAGTTATTTGCAAGCACAGCTGCGAAATACTTGGTGCAAATCTACATGCATGCCACACCTGTTTTACTGTACAACAATGAAAGACTGCAACTACAAAGGAGATTTTCTCTACAATTACGCGCTAGCAATAAACACAATCTACACTAATTACACAAACTACAAGAAAAAGCAGAAGATTCCAGTGAGGTATCCTCGGCTAAGGGTCGACATATGAAACGTCCCCTTTGAAAAATTATACATGACTGTGCTTTAAATGACACACAATATTTTTAGCTCAACGCAATCTGACTTTCAAAAATCCCGACAAAAGAATGGCCTTGACTAACATTAAACTATACGTTTCACAAATCACTTACCTCACAGAAAATCTTGGTTACTCGAACTACTGCAATACAGCGAGCGCCACTACTGCCAGCTAAATAAAAGATTCAAACTACGGAAGGCACTAACTACTGATAGGCATAGTTAGGAAACGAAAGATATTAATAGAGAACAATCAATGTATTTACCTTAATAGTCATAATATATATAGCAGTTCATGACAAATTACAAAACTCCGCCATCTCTCTCCCCACATCCATCACTGCTGGCGGCTCACCTCCAACTGCGCAACGCTACGCTCTGTTCACATCCAGCTGCCGCTGCCCAACACTACAATGGCAGACAACAATGCAAACTAGCCACAGACTGCACACAGCACAGCCAGTGATTTTCGTACAGAGCGCTACGTGGCGTTACCAATAAGAAAACATAAACAGCCTACTTACACAGTCAACCGTCACAGTGCCACTTTGTGGACGTACATGGCGGCTGTTGTGTTTACATCACTTCTCTGTCAGTTGCCAACTGGTGCTGAACATGAACACTTGTAATCGGCGCAGTATAGTAACATTTATGTTTGTATGTAATACTTTTATGCCGATGTGTAATGACCTACATGGTAGTGAGGTGTGCATATCCAGTGTGGAGCAACTTGCAACGCTGATGGGCAATTCATTGTAAAAATTTTAAAGCAATAGGTTTGCGACAGTTCCATAGATTATGTTACAAGGAAGTTTAACAAGTTGTAATATCATGATTATAAATTGTTTTCTTATCATCTTGCAGATCCGACGATGACAGCATAGCTCCGTCGATAATCCAAAGAAATGCTTTTTAGCGATCTTGGCTTGTGAAATTTTCTTCAGTTGTCATTGTTGCCCAAGTACTAACGATCTCTCCTGTCTTAGACAACATCTTTTTTTCTCCGCTTCATCAGTCTTCCGACTATTTTAACGCGGCTCACCATAAATTCCTCTGCTGCGCTAACCTCCTTAGCTCAAGAGTAGCAGTTGCACCCTCTGCATCAATTACTTGTTGGATGTACTCCACACTCTGACTTTCCATAAAGTTTTTACTGCCTATAGGTTCCTCTAGTACCATAGCAGCTATTCCCTGGTGTCTTAACAGATGTCCTATCATCCTGTCCCTTCTTCTTGTCAGTGTTTTCCATATATTCCTTTCCTCGCCGGTTCTGCGGATAGCTTCCTCATTCTTTACCTTATCAGACCACCTAATTTTTTTCTTTAGTAGCACCACATCTCAGCTGCATTTATTAACTTCTGCTCCGGTTTTCTCACAGTCCATGTCTCAGTGCCAGACAATGCTGTGCTCCAAACGTTCATTCTCGGAAATTTCTTTCTCAAATTAAGATCTATGTTTGATACTAGTAGACTTCTCTTGGCCAGGAATGTTCTTTTTCCCAGTTCCAGTCTACTTTTGATGTCCTCCTCGCTCCGTCCGTCATGGGTTACTTTCATGCCTAGGTATCAGATTTCTCTAACTTCATCTACTTCGTGATCTGTATTTCTGATGTTAAGTTTCTCGCCGCTCCCATTACTGCCACTTCTACTGCTTTCGTCTTTCTTCGATTTACTCTCAGTTCTATCCTGTACTCATTTGACTATTCATCCCATCCAACAGATCCTGTAATCCTTCTGCGGATTCGCTGAGGATAGCAATGGCCTCAGAGAATCTTATCACTGATATCCTTCCACCTTGAATTTTAATCCCACTCTTGAACCTCTCTTTTATTTCCACTGTTGCTTCTTCGATGTGTAGATTGAACAAAATAGGTGGAAGGCTGCACTATAGTCTCACACCCTTTTTAATCTGAGCACTTCGTTCCTGATCTTTCAATCTTATAGTTCCCTCTTGGTTCTTGTACATATTGCATCTTAACCGTCTTTCCATAGAGCTTTCGCCTATTGTTCTTAGAATTGTGAACATCTTGCACCATTTTACATTGTGGAAAGCTTTTTCTTGGTCGATAAACTGATTTTCTTCAGTCATGCTTCCATTATCAAGAGCAAGATAAGAATTAACTCCCTGGTGCCTTTACCTTACCTGAAAACAAACTGACTGTCTTCCAACAGACCCAAAATTTCTTTTCCATTTTTCTGTACGTTATTCCTGTCAGCAGTTTGGATGCATGATTGTGCTATTGTTTCCGTATTGTGTGGATGATATTTTTTCCGACAGTCTGATGGAACGTCGTAGTCTTGTAGATTTTACTCACCAAGTCGTATGCTCGTTTGGTGGCCACTTCCCTCAATGAGTTTAGAAATTCCGAGAGAATTACATCTATCTCTTCTGCATTATTTGGTGTCACATCTTCCAGAGATCTTTTAAATCCTACTCTAGTGCTGGATCCCCTATGTTTTCCATACCGACTCCGATTTCTTCTTATATTATGTCAACAGGCAAGTCATCCCCTACACAGAGGCCTACAATGTATTCTGTACACCCATCCGCTCATAATTTGCATAGCATAAAACAGTAGTGTGCACTCATTACGTATCAGTATTTCACTTAGCATACTATTTTGAATACACAGTTGAAGACTATGGGCATGCTGTCCTGTAAGAGAGTGCAATGACGTCTGATTCAGTCGTTTTCGACTGCGTTCGGAAATTTAGTCTCTCTGTGAATTTTCAATGGGAATATGTCTTTCCCTTTCTGTTTTGTCTTAACTTCCTGTGGTTCTCCGTTTCTACCTGTACATTCACAAACCGTGTCAGATTTGCCGTTGCCAGTAGTTACGGTCAGACCCTCACGCAAGCAACTTAAAAGTATCCTGTGTTAAACATGACCACCAATTTCATCAATTTCTTGGCGTTTTTGAAATTCTTAATTTCAATTCCCATTTATTTCCAAAACTTAGCTGAGAAATTTCGATACGTATACAAGTAAAACTATCCTGCGCGACAAGAAAATGTGAAGTAACCAGGAGTAAAGGTCACATGTCAAGGTAATTTCGTACACTAATCACATCGGCAGGTATTTAACTCATTAGAGTTGCAATTCACTCCGACAGGTAGACTTCCCACGAGAGTGCAATTGTGTGTTCGTATGCAGTGTTGCTACCAGGCGCATTAGGGTATATAAAGAACATGAACAGCGTCAGATATTGATCACTTCAAAGGACAAAGAGAAGCCACCTACTCGTGTCGGACCATGTTATCAGAACCTGACAGAGTTTGAAGGGGCCTCATTGTAGGTCTCCATTTGGCTGGCTGGTAGAATCGTGGAGTATCCTGATTTTCCGGGCATTCAGATGTGGCAAGTGCCTCTATGTTGGACCGCATGGGAACGTGGGGGCATGCACACCTATCGGCAAAGCCCTGGCCGACCACACATGACCATCTCAAGTGAGGAGTGGCGCACCCGGTCATATCTGCGTTTTCCATCCGAGAACAAGTAAGGGACTCCCTGGAACATTCTGTGTCGTCCCACACCTCTGACCAGAGACTAGGGGGGTTCGGACTACGGAACTACCGTCCCATGTGTAGGCTGCCGTTAACAAATCTCAAACGGCTGCGTTTGGGGTGGTTTTGTGACTGTATAACCTAGACTCCTGATGAAATGAAATGCCATGTGGCCAGGCCTCCTGCTAGGTAGAGCGGTCGCCTGGTGCAAGTCATTTCGGCGACTTGCGTGTCGATGCGGATGATATGATGACGAAGACAACATAACAGCTTGAAGTTATTAGCTCTGACTCGATTGTTCGTTCGTTCATGAGCATTAAAATGGTTGTCTGCTTTTTACTCGGAACTGAATGTACTATCCTCAGTTATAAAAAAGGTTGAACTACTATTGCGAACAGTCTGTCTCAGTGCACAGATTTACATAAAGACAAAACTAACTGGCGTTCACTGTGCAGGAAATAAAAACTGTTACTCAAAAACCACTACCAAAATCAAACTAAGCATTTTCCAAAAAGAACTGAAACACTGATATTACGTGGCAACACTATGAAACACACTCTTAACTGGACCATTAAAACTTTGAATTACGAAGAAAATAATTAGAATTTGCGCAATGGAAACGTGAGATGAGAATCGAAAGAATCAACAAAATATGGAAAGAATTCCACCTGAAAAATTACAGCATAATCAGCAGCAACAGCACAGCGTGAAGAAATCGCGCCAGCTAAAACACACTAAAGTAAAACTAAACTACTGAATGAAAGATTGAGATGATTTTCTCTTACTAAAAATACTTCTTACTTCAAATGAAAATACTAATCCGTTCACTATAATGAGAATACTGTATTTTAAACTCTTATTTCACAACAACATAGCACTCACAGAAAACCAAAAACTTTACTTTCTTTACAAAGGCAATGCTTTTACCATTATGAAAAATGAAATGAATTAAAGTGAAATTACATATACTGAGCTGGGGAGAGGGACGGATCTGTTGCAAGAATCGCTGACATTATCTGTACGCGCCAGGAAAATTTATTACCTTAAAAACATATCTATAATGCAAATCAGTTCTCTCTGTTCCATAAATGCTGCGTCTGTAAGTCCTTCCATTAGATTAATAATTCCTGACAAATTTCTTCAGTAAAATCGTCTTCTAATATGCACTACGCAAAAAGTTTTGCCAGCTTGCTCCATGTCCTACACTCGACTACTCTCTGCTCTACAACTGAGCAAAAGATACACAAGTCCAGAGATACTACCGTCACTGGCGTAAGTCGACTATTCCACAGATGTCACACGCGACTGCTTTGCTCACGTAACATGAAATGTCCACTTATTCTGAAACAACCTGCAAATAAATGTCCAGTCCATCTATATACCGTATATCCACCTTTCACACCCAGTACCTGAGTGTAGGAAATCTCCAACCCAGCCGAGAATCGAACCCGTGCCCCTCAAATGGACTCTGCTGCGCTGAGTACTCAGCTACGGAGATGGACGACTCCTGATGATTGACGTCTCATTGTACTCAGCAATGAATCGTGGTTTTGTACTTTTCTGAATGACTATTGCCAGTGAGCATGGTGGCAACCTGGAATCCCTTTCTTCCAATGTTTTGGAGAGACATAACATGGTTACTCCTGACGTCATTGTGTGGGAAGCCGTCGGGTATGACTTCAGCTCGTGGCTGTTAGTGATTGAGTGAATTGTGACGACGCAACGGTACGTCACGGATATCCTGATTCCTCATGTGTTATCTCTGATGTGACAGAATCGTGATGCCATTTTTCAGTAGAACAAGGCTGGGTCACACATGGCACATGTTTCTATGAATTGTCTGCACGTTGCCGAAGCACTTCTGTAGCAAACGAAATCCCCAAACCAGTCATGTGTGGGACCAATTCAGACGTCAGCTCCATCCCTGTACCATCACGCAGGATATCTAGGACTAATTATAACAGCCGTGGGCAAGCGTGCCTCAGAAAATAATGCATCGGATTTAAGGCACTCTTTCCAACCGAATGTGCATGCATTCTGTCCAAAGGTGATGCAACATCAAACTGATGAGTGGGCTCATTCTGCCAGTACTTCGTAATTCCAACTTTTGTAATCACTGAAATAATATCACCTACCCGCTCAGTCGTTGAAGCTTCATTTCATTTCTTCGTCCTGTTTTGGGAGCTTAATTTTTCTTTGTAAGGAAGCGTAACAATGGTTTCACTATTTATTGCATGAAGCACCCGCCCTTCCTAAATCGGCGTCTGACTGCGTAAAGATAATTGTCAGTTTGTACAGTTCAACATTTTTCAGATATTCGACAGCAAAGACCTGAAAGCGCACTTCGTCGAATTTCTGTACGCTAATGACAAGACGTTACTTCAGGAGACAAACTTGAAATTCAAGAATGGGTTCAGAAATGGTTCAAATGGCTCTGAGCACTATGGGACTTAACATCTGTGGTCATCAGTCCCCTAGAACTTAGAACTACTTAAACCTAACTAACCTAAGGACATCACACACATCCATGCCCGAGGCAGGATTCGAACCTGCGACCGTAGCAGTCGCTCGGCTCCGAACTAGAACCGCGAGACCACCGCGGCCGGCCAAGAATGGGGGTCAGTGAAGAAAGCACTACTTTTAAAATGATAGCTGGCGTATTGGTAGGACTAAAGTGTGGTTAGTGATATACAACTTTGATTCCATAAGACTTTTCCTGCTAGATAATGACGTCAAATCATACTGAATACATTTACCAAAAAACTCGCAAATTCATATGCCAGGGCTTCTGGTAAAAAATAACAGAATCATAGTGCAGATCCTATCGAATACCCAACCATTTCATGGAAATAAATGGCGTTCCTGAAGGGATTCCGTTGGGCGGGAAAACGTTCATTACAAGAAAGATAAAATATACAAAACAACACTTACACTAGCAGTGGTGTACGACAGTGAAGTGTGGGAACAGATGAGACTTGGTTTGATAAAAACGTATGTCTAGTGAATGGCATTTTTGGCCGAGAGACCCTGGCTGGAGTTGGTCCGCCGCCTGTCGCAAATCTTTCAGTTTGGCTCAATTTCAGCGACTTGCGTATCAATGAAGTTGAGATGAAATGTTTAGAACAATGCAAAAACCCAACTCCCTATTTGGCTGGGAATCGAAACCTGTATCCCGCGATCGAGAGACCGTGATGATATTTACCAGAAAACGAGATGCAAACATAATGCCTTATGGCACAACCATCTGGTGCAAGTCTCCCAATAGGACGTCACTACGGCAACTTGCGTGTCCCTGATCCAAGGGCAGCCGGTATTTCTAGGCACTCACCCATCCAAATATTATCCGAGCCCGACGTTGTTTAGCTTCTGTGATCGGGCGAGACCCGGTTAGCAGGTGCGAATGGCGTATCCTCATTGTCAAGCAGAGTCAAAGTTAGGGGTTTTGAGTGCACTTTCAATACTTTTAAAAGAAATGTAAGTTGTAGAAAAGTTGACTGCATCCAGACTGAGATGTCATGGCCATGTCTTGTGCAGACCAAATGACTACATCTTGTAGAAAAGCAACCCATATGCAAAAGGTGAAAGATGACAGAGGAAGACCCCTGTGTACTTTGCTGACAGCTGTCATGGAACATGTAAGAGATTTTATTGACTGTACAAGATGGATAACAACAACTAAGTTACATTTAGAGATCGGAAAATTCGTCTATTTACACCATGAATGTATAAGAAAGAAGAAAATTAAATCCATTTTCTGAAATGTCATGCTATTACCTTTCACTGTATTTAATCTTTATATTTTCAACTTTAACAAATATCCCTTACAGGTTTCTGTAATTAAAGAACTTTAATAGTGTAATATAGCAATTCTGAGCTTCTATGAGAGATTTGAGTGTTCTTGGTGGTAAGTATAGAGGTGAAGTGCCTTCATGTATTTCAGTCACTGGTGTAGGTGCAGTATACTGTTCAGGTTCAACATGGTAGTTTGTGAGAATGGAAGGCATGTAGCTAAAACACGAAGTAGTCTTCTAGGAAAGTTCCCTTTAGTGGATAGTCACCAAGTAACTAGGAAGACCTCTCAAAGCCCTTAATCCATAAGCCCTGAACTTTCCTACACAAAACGCCCATTAATAGGAATACAGTGGCAGGACAGAACAGCTACACCATAGATATGGATCGATTAGAGCATGGCCGTATGTTCAACCACCTTCCCCGTGGCCAGAAGAACATTGCATCTGAAAAAGAAAATTCGGATCGCGTCATGTTTCTGCTGGTAGTGACAACAAGGAGATGTATTGCAAGTCGAGAGGCCACTCTTCACTGGCTGGAAAACGTACAATGGACGAATCAGTAAATGTAAGCTATGGTTAAGAAGGAAAAGTGCAGGAAAAACATTTTACAGGAGGTTTCACACTGTTTAGAGCCTGGGAGGACACTTGACACGCACAGTTCTGTTCTGTTGAAGGAGGCAAGATGGTAGACTGGCCCTTCTGCTTGAATCCTCGTCGCCAAATATAAGGTTCTTGCCCACTCGTCACGTATAGGGTGCCTAGAGGATGCTGCGATCTCGGAATGCTGTACAACAGTTCAAGCAAATAACATGAGTAGTTTCATTTCAATAAAGCAGACCCTCTTGGAAATTTACAAGGAGTAGTCGCAAGCCATGGGCGTCAGGCAAACGATAATGTTCTTGCCTATAGATAGAGTCCAAACCAGCAATTGATATGGATCACTACTAACTGATACCAAAGCGCTCTCTACTAGGCCTTGCTAATACTGTCCACTAACGTCCGGCCGAGGCTGGCAGGAGCAACGCTTTCATTCACTTCGACCAGATGCCGCTCATATCGTAGTGACGTCCTGGTCAGCGCGCTACTGGCCGACGTCGCGTCACCGCCTTGCGTTCTTCTTCTTCGTTCTAGCGCTTGTGGTTACGCCAGAACAATAGCCTCGCCAATGTCTGCCACTTGCATCTCAGTTGACACCGTCGCGGTCGCCAGGATAGAGATATGGGAGTGCAGTCACAAAAGGGTTGCCTCCACTGTCACAGGTGAGTTGTTGGTCGCACTCTAGCCGCCAGTCTGCCAATGCCTGCTTCTGATCGGTGTTCCAGTTACCGGTTCGGGAGTTAGTAGTCTTTGACTTCCATTTTTCCCTGCATATTCGAGCTTCTAATCTTGTATGATGTGTACGTCTAATTCCCCAGGCAAAGTGCCCTGGGAGGCACTTATTCTTTGAGCAGCCACTGAATATTTGTTCTTCTCAGTCAGTCATTCAAATGTAAGGATTTTGTTACGTTCTTTGTACTTTTTTGTAATTTTTCAATACCTGTACTTACAAACAATAATATTTAACTACCTGATGTCCCATATTCCTTTATCACATTCTCACCAGCTCTCTTTATGGACTCTACGAACAATGTAGTACGTTTTAATTGATTTATTGTAATTAGTCTGGCACCCAGCTCAGCGAATCAACTGAACTCATTAAGTATAAATAAACCCTAAACAAGTTAATCATTCCAAAGCTTAAAGTTTCGATATGCATTTTCTTAAATTACAATTGTAGGCAGAACATTTTACACACATAGTGGCAAAAGACTGTTTTCTTTTTCTGAGTCATCAGTCATCTGACTGCTTAATGTGGCCCACCACTCATTACCCCACCGTGCTAACCTCTTCATCTCAGAATACCACTTGCCCCCTACGTTTTCAATTATTTGTGGGATGTATTCCAGTTTCTGTCTCCCTCTACAGTTTTTATCCTCTATAGCTCCATCTAGTATATTTGAGGTTTTAACACAAGTTCTACCATTCTGCCCTTCTTCTAGCCAGTATTTCGTATATGTTCCTTTCTTCATCTATTGTATGGAGAACCTCCTCGATCCTTCCCTTACCACTCCACCCAATTTTCAACAGTTACCGTAGCACCACATCTCAAACGTTTCGATTCCGTTGTGTTCTGGTTCTCCTAGTGTCCATGACTCAGTACCATGTGCTCCAAATGTACGTCCTCAGAAATTTCTTCGTCAAATTAAGGCCTATTTTTGATACTAGTAGACTGCTCTTGGCCAGAGATGCCCTGTTTGCAGTTGCTAGTATGATTTTATGTCCTCGTTGCTACGTCCATTATGTCGTATTTTGCTTCCCGGGTAGTGGAATTCGTAACAGTGTCTACTTTGTGATCATCAAACGTTGATGTTAACCACCTACAGTATTAGTTAACAGCTTCATTTGCATTTGGCCCTTTGTTTTTATATCACTACCGGTTTTATCACACTAAGAGCCACATCTTCAGGTGATCATGTTGTATAAGTGAAACATTAGAGCTAAAAAGCTCGGAACTTTTTAGCTCCAATGTTTTAGTTGTACAGTATGTTCACCTGAAGATGCGGCTCTTAGTACCATAAAACTGATAGTTATCTAAAAATTAAGGACTAAATACAACTAAAGAAGTTAATTAATATCCAAGATAACTACTTATAGCTGTGGTTGTCCTATCTACAAAGTTGTCTGTTGATGTTAAGTTTCTCACTACTCTCATTACTTTTGTGTTTTACCAGTTTACGCCCAGTCTATTGGCTACACTCAGTCATTGTTCATTGTGTTCAACAAATCCAGTAATTTGTCTTCAATTTCGCAGAAGATAACCATGTCATTACCGGATCTTATTACTGATATCTTTATACTCTGAATTTTAATCCCACTGTTGAAGTTTTATTTTATTTCCATCGTTGTTTTTTCGATATATGGATTGAACAGCAGGAGCAAAGGACTGCATCCCTGTTTTATCACCATTTTAAATGGAGCATTACATTTTGGTCTTCCAGTCTTATTCTTTCCTGTTGGTTTTTGTACATATGGAGACCGTACAGTCTGGAAAAATATATGCTTTGATGATTAGCATATTCTAAAAAAATGATTGTAAATAACAAATTACAGATGATTGGAAACAAATATTAGAAAACTCCCTATGACAATTTATTGTTTTGTAACATGTGTGTTTTACATTTACTTGAGATATAGGCCAGCTTCAGCCTTTTGTGACGATTGAAGGTACCTTGTAATGAATTCATTAGTTACTTCTCTTTTTTCCTATTGGTACCAGTTAATGTTAGTCATCCATAATGTAGGCACTGGACAAATGAAGTAGTAAACTAGTCTGACAGTCACCACGTTGAATGATTTAACAAGATCACACACATGAAACTAGACATATATTGATTAAACTAACTTTAAAATTATTTCAATAATTTTTAATTATCATTTGAAAGTGGTTTGTAATTCCATACGCATCCAGCATTACATTCCTCCTGAAAGGACATAAATGTTACATATTTTAGATATTCTGAAAACCTACCAGATAGAACAAAGTTTTTGGAACTTCTAAAAGAATTTACTTGTTTTGCTCATGCACCTTGTAGACATTTAACTGTAATTATGATGAACCTGTGAACCATTATTTTTGTATTATGAGTAATATTTAATATTGTAAACAGTAGGAATAATACTGAACTTCATGTTAGTACATAATACACTCTACAGCTGTATTTAGAACTGTTATTAAAATATGATTGTAATATTGAGAAACCAGTACATCTGACTCTATTAATTTGTTTAGATTTTTATTAATCTGTGTTTCTTGTTAAATTGTTTGTCATAATGATTCAGTTTTTTGTTGTTTCATAACATAATTATCTTTACTTTAATTATTGACAAAGTTGTATCACCTCCTGCATTTAGAAAGGCTTCTTATATTTTGCTACTATTTCCTTACCAAATCATCAAATATGGATTATAGTTCTTAGAGATCTAACACATTTATTACAAGGACACTTGTAAAACATAAAACTCAACATAAATGTCAAGATATAAAGTTTCACATAAAGTTTCATATAAAGTTTCAATAAGTGCTTTACAGACACAAAGCGATTTAAAACAATATCATAAAATATATATTTTCTTGAAATCCAACATAAGTCCAAGAAATCATATATTCAAAGATAAAGATTTGATTCTCACACAACAGTACACGAACAAAAAAGAAACACAAATTCAATTCCTTGCACTCTTACATCCTCCCACTATTTGATACATAATATGAATCACTGAAGGCTTTTTGTGTGGCATCAACAAAAGAAGTTGGATATACATGAAATTTTACCAATCTAAAAAGCAGAAAGACTCAAAATCTGAAATAAACAAGTTTAGAAATCCAGTCATACCATGGCTGCCATCTTCAAACAAAGCGATCCCATAAGTGTTTTGTTTTTATTGGTTCAGATCTGAAATCCTAAAAATGCCTCTCACAACAACGTAGCCTTCGCTGTGTGGCAGGTTGTACTATGTAGTTCAAATCACACAGAAAGATCATCTCTTATGATTGTGGGAAAAACAGTGTCTTACTAACTACAGAAAAATTTCCACTAGCTAGAAATAAATATCCAATATACTGACCATCATAAGAACCACCACACATTTTAATGCCTATAACTGACCCAGTTATGAAATATTGTTTGAAAACTTCACTGCATCACTTTCATTGAATTTGTAACATATATCACATAAAAACACATGGTGATGTCAATTAACTACTTCATGATTATTTAACACAAATAGATTATGATACCCTACAGTTCTCAGCTGTTAGTATAAATAAGAGGAAATCCCACTAACTAAAAAAAAAGATTTTATACTTGTTGGAACACCCTTTATATTTCACAGTGTTTACTTTAGCTAATTTCACTGTAAATTAGTATCAAAGTTATAGAAATCTACACAATTTTTGACACATATAATTACTGTTGCTTAATAAACCCTTGATTCTGAGGTATGAAGAAACGAAGCTGCCTGTTAATTTTCAGTTTCATTCCTTTACCCACAATATTTTTGCTTTTCCTATATCACAAGTTTATCCTTACACTACTTTGCATGGTACAGTCTGGTCTATTTGTCTCTTTGCTTTCCTGCTGTTGATGCAAGCTGGTTTGGAGTTTCTAGAGTGGTGAAGGTTATGGATTGATCTTTCCAGTTATTTGCCATTGTGTCTAGTAGGTGGCATATAGGTTATTTCAGTTGTACAATGCAAATATTTGAACAGTTATCATGCAATCACTCCAAGTATAGTGCTTGCAATAGTACCTTTCTACATGGTGAAACTAAGGTTCATATTTTGTCCACTTTTCGTGAAATAGAAGCTGTTTGTAGGATTGAATAACATCTTTTCAATACACAGTGTCGTGGATTCAAACTCGTCCATCTGTTCAGCATTATAAATCGTTCATTGTCTTGCTAAAAGTTGTGTATTGCGAATATGTGGTTATAATTTTGTTTCTCTGTTCAAGAAAAACTTATATTGTGTCAGCTACGATGTGGGCTTTGTGAGTCATCTGCACTGCTTAGAGACTAAGCACACACACACACACACACACACACACACACACACACTCACACACACACACACACACACACACACTCACACACACACTAATTAATGACTTGTATATATATATTCTCTGATTTGTTTTGTTCAGTCCACGTCATTTAGTTTATCTTACATGATATAGCTATGTGTTGGTATGGCACCATCATCTTCACACTTGTTGCTGCAGGTCTCAGCACAACTATGCTCAGATATGACATTAAACATATGCTATCATTGCCAGCCATAGATAATAAACATTTTGTTCTTTCTGTGACTTAAGGTTATGGATGACGAAAGACTGATGAGTTCTGAGCGCAATACAAGGTGTTCTGGTGTATTAGTGAGATGTTCTGCGAAGTAAATAATAGTGAGCAGCTCCCTGTTTGCAGTATTATATACAGATTTTGTTCTTAAACTATATTCTAATCTATGTGACTTAATGACGTATCTGAATAAATATTCTTTTCAATTCTAAATTCATCAATCACATATTCAATGGATCATCCTCTTTGTATGACTTTTGGCTGCAAGCTGAATGCATGCACATTACACAAATTGTGATCAGGTTCTTGATGAATGGTAACCTATGGTTTGATATTAAAGCACTGGCCTGTCTAAAACTCATTTCTGTTGAGCATACATTAAGTAAGTGTGTGTGTTTGTGACTATTTCGTTACAGAACTGTAGGAATATCACATGTCTGATTTGTTTTCTGCTTCATAAATATGCAAATAATACAGACTAGCTTAATGGTTCAAAGCTTTACCTAACTATCTTAACAACAACAAAAGACGAAATAATTTTAATAAGTCTATTTTATATATGTTCGTAGTTTCTGACATACCTAAGTCTAATAGGATAAAATAGCAATGCTATCAACTTTTTTTTGCAGCTAACACTCAATATTTAACCAAGTATAATTTAGCAATTTTAACAATCTCAAAAGCCAATCACTTTAATTCTATGTAATAAATGTGAAGTATTCTTGTTTATAAAATGATAAATAACTATAAAATCTAAGATTTTTACAATTAATATTCTATTTTTTTGTAAACTTTGGAGATATTTAGTTCATACAGTAGTTACTTAATGCTATGTCTGTGTAAGGTTTTCCAAAGATGGAAAATGCTTGATGAATCTCTGAGGAAAATCTCTTCATCTGTCGGAAGTGAAACTGAAAGTTGGCATGCTTGTAGTACCTGATGTTGAAAAAGAAACGTGTTTCTAATTTAGAAGAACAAATAACAATGAGTGAGAGGTGCGATTTTATTTTGAACTGATGAAGCTTTTAGGCAACAAACAAGGATCCACATTATATTTTTATTGCACTAAACGTGCTGCAAATAGTGAAGAAGTGAGGCTGTTTATTGAGTCTCATGATTTGCCCACTTGTTCGAGGTGACAGTAAAAAAACATGGAAACACAAACCAATTGCACCACAGACATTATTCCAACCTCTGTTCACCTTCAACTGAAGACTGTTGTTTGAGTGACCAATGTGAATTTTCGTTGTGTTTCAATTCATTTACTGTCAACTCCATGAAGTTGACATGTTATGTTACACCAGGTATCGTAACTGTATGGTAGTATCAGAAATTAAAGTCAATTATGCATTACATTTGTAATAATCATATGAACAGTATACTGCGATATGTTTTTGAGTAGTTGTAGAGGAGAGAAAATGGATTCCAAAATGATACAGGGTGTTATTTAAAAAAGATGTACTGATGTTTATACCACTGTAATGAACGAAGTTACAGACAAGATAACCATGCTGATTAATGTCCTTCTGTTAGGTAAACAGTATTTGCTTGATAACATGTGTTATTTCGCTGTTGTCTAAAAAGTTGTCTCGGATCATCACAATAAATGGGATATTCTGTATCTGCATCTGATATACTCAGAGACTGCATATCAGATGATATAATCAGAGACTATAACTCTGCCATAACTGGTCCCAAGCCCAGTTGAGAAAGGAGGAGGGGAAGGAGTAACATCTTGTTAAAAAATTTTGGTTCACTTGGCCAGAGTGATAGTACATCATGAGGTCCCCTTGCCAGGATAAGGTGTAGACGACAGAGAAGGTAGAGATGGAGATCATCAGAACAGAGGAACTGACAGATGAAGCAAACCTGTACTTTTGGCCCAGCAGAAAAATGGACAGAGAAGGACTTTCTTTTTGCAGTCCTCAATGGTTGTAGAGTCAGATGAGGTCATGGGACATGGAATGGCTGTGAAGGGGCGACCCAGTGGCATTCCAAGTCTGTGGCAGTCTGTTGCAGCTGCAGTACTAGAACCTGTAGGTATCATTTCATCTGAGCTGCAGAGTAGAGCCTAGACGTCATAGTGTATGGATCACTTCCTTGCAAGCTGAGATCCACCTTAAACAAAATCCTGCTTGTGGTACTTTTTCCTGTTGCCACACCTTCAACTCAAGTCCAACAGCGATGGGTTAAGGACAGTGGAGGCAGGAAGCCTGTAGTTCAGACCTGCACATTGGCAGAAGGTTTGTCATGGTCGTCTTCCTGAGACTCCATGACTACTCAGGACTTCGTTTCTGTACCGCTGCCCACCATGAATGGGGAAGGCCATAGAAAATGTGGGCTAAATATTGGCTGGCAGGGAGGCAGCACCCAGCAGGTCACCCCTCATGCAGTTGAAAAATGAAGATTACCATCTTCAATGATAGGAACCTAGAATGTTCGAACCTTACTTAATTCGAAAGACAATAAGAGGCCCAAGAGAAGAAATGCGCTTATCACGTGGGAGCTTAGTTGAATGAACATTGATATTGCTTCCTTAAGTGAAACCAGACTGTGCAGCGAAGGTAAAATTACAGAGTTTATTTCACGTTACACCATCTCCTGGGAGAGAAAGAATGAGAGAGAACATGGCGCTCATGATATGGGTTCACTGTGAAGACCACATTGATGAATGATTATCAGCTAACTTGAACTGCTGTCAGTGAAAGAATTCTGTCCCTCCGAATCACGCTGTCTGGGGGCAGATTTATGACTCTCACTTCTGCATATCCTCTCACCTTAGATGCTAATGTAAACGTTAAAGATCAGTTCTACAACTTGCTGAGCAGAACCATCACGAAACTACCACCTCGAGACAAGCTCTTATTACTTGGCGATTTCAGTGCCAGAGTTGATAAAGATCATCAGCTGTGGAGAAGTGTCATGAGAAAACAATAATTTGGCAACATCGCTAATGCTCTACTGCTCCTTGTTTCTGCGTTGAACATGAACTCCGTATGACCAACACCCCGTTCCACTTGCCTTATCGCTACAAGACCTTTTGGATGCATTCTCACTCAAAGCACTTGCACATGTTTCTCTATATCATCACCAGGCATTGTGATAAAAATGGATATGCTTGTCACCAGGACCGCAAGCAGTGCCGATGACTGCTGGACGGATCATAAGCTCCTTTTGCTGTTGATTTAGGACACCAATCTGTCACAAACCAAAAAGATTTGTCCACAAATCGACAGGAAATTCGACACTTCTAAACTTGAAAAATTAAACAAACTGGCTAGCCATCCAGTCAGTACTAAAGGTGCATATCAGAAATGGGTCACACTTCGGAAGGTCATTACTGAGTCATTTGGTTTTCTGAAGAAAAAACGACAATCCTGGTCAGATGAAAATAATGAAGACATTATGTGCCTGATTAATTCCAAACGAGAATCCCACATGTCCTTTCTTCAAAATATGTCTTCCCGTGTGAAGGAATCACTTTTCATTTAACTTAAGGGGGAATGTCAGGCACAAATTAGGGAAACTGAGAACAGCTGTTGGCAACAAGAAGTTGAAGAACTGAAAAGATTATCTGATGCCTGTGACCTGCAGAATTTCTATGCAGGCATAAAAGAGATATGTGCCCAATTGGGTCCTCATCAGCAACACTGAAGATGTCCTGAGCACTATGCGGGTCTGGTTCAAGCTCTACATGATTTCATCTCTGGGCAGGTTCTTCATGGTAATGCTGCATTAAGTTTCTTCCCAGTCATTCAGGGTTTGAAACAAGGCTGTGTGCCGGCTCCAAATCTCTTTGCTCTGTAAATGGTTGCCATGCTGTATTAATCATCTGCAAACGACCAAGGCATGGAGATTAATTTTCGTTTTCATGGAGCTCTCTCCAATTTGGCAAGACTTCTTTCAAGAAGACTTACCCAGGTTGGCTGGGTGACAGACCTATAGAAATCCAATGACACTGCATGTCCTGCTCTAACACTGGCAGAGTTCCAGCTGTCAGTGAACTGTTTTAAAACTGCCTGAGATCACTTTGGTCTTACCATCAACGCGGGAAAAACGAAAGTACTCGCACAACCTGCCCAAGGTTTAACTCTCCCTGAGTTCAATATCTCTCTCCTAGACAGAGGAATGGATCAGGTTGAGCACATTTCGTATCTCAGAAGCATCTTGTCTTAACGGCGTACCTGCAAACACGATATTGATAAAAGAATTTGGGCTGCCCATGCAGCATTTGGACGGTTAACACACAGAGTCTTCATGAATAAATATGCACACCAGATTCATCGTATACAGAGCTGTTGTCATTTCTACGCTCCTGTGTCACTGTGAAATTGGACCCTCTATCGCCCTGATATCAAGAAACTTGAACGCTGCCACCACGAAAAAGTCAGATACGTCTTGGATATTAAGTGGGAGGACCATGTGACTCACCCTGCGGTTCTCGAGGAAGCTCATTTAAGAGGCACTGAGGCAACCATTATCGGTCAACTGAGATGGTTAGGCCTTGTTCATCGCACGATTGATACAAGGCTTCCCCGCCAAATCCTTAATGGTGAACCGTGCTCTGGAATTAGACCTCATGGAGCCCGTCTCAAGTGCTTCAAACACCAAATAAAACACATCATGAAGGCAACTGGCATAAACAAACAAACATGGAAAGAATGTGCTGTGGACAGCTTACTGTGGAGGAACACTACATCCACTGCTTTCTTCTGAAGGCGAACGCAGCAGTCACGAAAAGGCCAAATGACAAGCAAGGAAGCTCCGTCAGTTACAAACCCGCAGACCTCCAACCATTCGGTGCGATGTACGTGGGCCCGTGTTTTTATGCCAGAATTGGTCTGTTCACTCACCGGAAACACATTCATAAGTTGAACTGAAATGCTGAAAGTACTCGGAATCGTTTTGCAGCCGACGACTCAGAGACTGTGGAATGAGGATTTCGATTTACTAAAGAATTTACAAAACGTCATGGATATCAAAACAATAACTTACTAGTTGAAGAAACCAAAAGCCAAATCAATGAGCATGAAGGGGAAAGAAGGTATAGCGGCATTAGAAAAGGAGGGAAAAAAATAAAATGTTCAGTAAAAGTTTTGCACCATCCTCATATCGTCAAACATATGCGAGCTTACTGTCAATGGGAGCAGGGAATAAAAAGAGTAAGCCTCTTGAACTATAAAAGATAACTTCACTGTAAAACAGAAACAAAATAATAACTGCTGACTGCGCCATCCAGGCACGACTCCCCAGTACAGTCACCACGACCATTGTGTCTAATTACATACTCGTATGGTCCAGAAAATAATGTTCCTGCGACACCACATATGATGATCAGCCGGTAGTGGCTTTAAAGCTGGTACAGGAAATAAATCGTAACAAAATTCAAGTAAGTTACTGGCTGCATATTACACGCACATAAATCGTAGAAGCGATGAGAGCTCGGTGATATGCTTTCCGAGTTACTGTATTTATTATATGATGTAGTAAATGAAAAAAATACAGAAATAGATAATTCCTGGAAAAAGTTACTACCTTATTCTGAAGAAAGACATAAAATACAAACATTAAAACTACGGCACTACCAGTTTCAGAGTACATATTTGCAAATTCAATAATAGCAAGCGAACTACAGTTTGTTTTCAGAAAACCTGAAGATATCAATGAAGCAAATGCGGCATTAGGCTTTTTGGTAGTGCTGAAGACAATCGCTAAGCAATCTCAGATACTTACCAACCTACCAGGGCCTGTTCGAGAATATTTTTCTACACAAGCTATTTAGCATTTAGCGCTCCCTCTTTTTTCCTTTTCTCTCGTATACTTCCTCCCGTGTCAGTATTTGCTACTTAACAAAAGCATTTTTATTTGCTATCTGCTGTGAATATCATAGAGTAAATATCTCTGGAGTGAGCTTTCACATGCGCAGAACAGATTTTGTGTTGTCAACATACATTGCCGGCCTGGTCACGTGTTCTCGGGACGTCGTGTGTTTGTCCGTATAGCGCCCTGTATATTTAGAATGTCACTACATCCCTAGTTCAGACGGATTCTTTTCGTACGTGTCGTGGATTATTTATATATGTTGCGCAGACATTTTTACAGTACCCATTTGATACCGGGAATAAAGCAGCTACGTAAATTTTAAGGGCAAGTCATATTGCATTCTGCTTCTTTGCGATAGGTGTCACAGTTCAGATGCACTCGATTTTTGGTAGTTTTCGGAATGATACGGCACTTTATAGTATTACAGAGCCTGACGTACATTTTTGCAGTGAGTCTTACAAAACGACTTGACAGTACGCTAGTACTTTTGCAAGTGTCCGAAAAACACCGAATTTTCCTCACATTGGCGATTGTACCCTGCTAATTCGTCATTTTTTTCTGCTATTTCTGCGTATTTATTTTCTCGTTTTTGTGACCTAAAGCACAATTTTTCTTACTGGTGTCACTTTGAAGTGTTTATTTAACGCATTTTACATACTTACTCCCAGTTTATTAAATAAATAGTAGACTGAGTAATAAGGCGGGGGGGGGGGTGGGGGGGGGGGGGAAGGCGATCGGAGAATAAATGTACTGTAAAGCAAATATAGTTGGTCATGTAACAGGCAACCCGTATAACACCATTAAGGGAAGTGGAAAGTGACACAAATGAAAGAGTTTGGGGACATGATTACTAATATTTTACGCTTCTTCATCAAATGGTGAAGAAAATAAATTGAAGGCAAAATACACCAAAGAAACTGAATGTGTACTTTGATTAGCTACACTATTGTGTTTTTTATTTGATTTGTGCAGAAAATGTATTTAAGTTGAATGCAGAAATTGGTAGTAGGTGCTGTGGAAAATTAAAAGTAGTTGGTATAGCATCTACCTTCAGCCACACACGTCCAAATTTTTCTCTTTCTAAACATTCCTCTTCAAAGTGTTTTGAACATACTTTGGAATATTTTGTGGGGACAAAATTACTCCTCTTTATTTTCTGGAGCCACATCTTTACTAGTGGTTCATCCTTCGGGAAACTAAAATATAAATCACACATAATCATTCTTCATGTCCTAGACACAAATAACATGGTCTCCTACTGTAACTTTATAGTAAACAAAAAGGTTTGGACACACATATTATACTAAGACAGTTACAGACTCCCACTCTACTCAATTTATCTGTCTCCCGTCTTTCAAATCTATATCCATACCAATTAACCCGCTACTGACTGTCAGTAGCGAACCAGTGGGTGTGTTGGACCTTCCATTGAGCTACGGGCCCCCTTGAAGATGTCTCCCGCAGTCGGAGACGAAACGTTGGGAATCGACACAGAATTCATCAACCGTCCACGGCATAACAGCCCGGATAATTATAATGGACAATGAAACTATGTGCCGGATAGGATTTCACGGCTATCGTGAGCGGTCGCCCTACAATTTGGCTATCCGTCCACAACTCACGACCAGACCCAAACTTACATATGACGTTAACCAAGCGTCTACCATCTGCACTCGTACAACCGTTATGTACACTACTGGCCATTAAAATTGCTACACCGCGAAGGTGACGTGCTAAACACGCGAAATTTAACCGACAGGATGAAGATGCTGTGATATACAAATGATTAGCTTATCAGAGTATTCACACAAGGTTGGTGCCGGTGGCGACACCTACAACAAGCTGACATGAGGAAAGTTTCCAACCAATTTCTCATACGCAAACAGCAGTTGACCGACGTTGCCTGGTGAAACATTGTTGTGATGCCTCGTGTAAGGAGGAGAAATGCGTACCATCACGTTTCCGACTTTGATAACATCTACATCTACATCTACATTTATACTCCGCAAGCCACCCAATGGTGTGTGGCGGAGGGCACTTTACGTGCCACTGTCATTACCTCCCTTTCCTGTTCCAGTCGCGTATGGTTCGCGGGAAGAACGACTGTCTGAAAGCCTAATTTTACATTCGTGATCTCCTCGGGAGGTATAAGTAAGGGGAAGCAATGTATTCGATACCTCATCCAGAAACGCACCCTCTCGAAACCTGGCGAGCAAGCTACACCGCGATGCAGAGCGCCTCTCTTGCAGAGTCTGCCACTTGAGTTTGTTAAACATCTCCGTAACGCTATCACGGTTACCAAATAACCCTGTGACGAAACGCACCGCTCTTCTTTGGATCTTCTCTATCTCCTCCGTCAACCCGATCTGGTACGGATCCCACACTGATGAGCAATACTCAAGTACAGGTCGAACCAGTGTTTTGTAAGCCACCTCCTTTGCTGATGGACTACATTTTCTAAGGACTCTCCCAATGAATCTCAACCTGATACCCGACTTACCAACAATTAATTTTATATGATCATTCCACTTCAAATCGTTCCGCACGCATACTCCCAGATATTTTACAGAAGTAACTGCTACCAGTGTTTGTTCCGCTATCATATAATCATACAATAAAGGATCCTTCTTTCTATGTATTCGCAATACATTACATTTGTCTATGTTAAGGGTCAGTTGCCACTCCCTGCACCAAGTGCCAATCCGCTGCAGATCTTCCTGCATTTCGCTACAATTTTCTAATGCTGCAACTTCTCTGTATACTACAGCATCATCCGCGAAAAGCCGCATGGGACTTCCGACCCTATCTACTAGGTCATTTATATATATTGTGAAAAGCAATGGTCCCATAACACTCCCCTATGGCACGCCAGAGGTTACTTTAACGTCTGTAGACGTCTCTCCATTGATAACAACATGCTGTGTTCTGTTTGCTAGAAACTCTTCAATCCAGCCACACAGCTGGTCTGATATTCCGTAGGCTCTTACTTTGTTTATCAGGCGACAGTGCGGAACTGTATCGAACGCCTTCCGGAAGTCAAGAAAAATAGCATCTACCTGGGAGCCTGTATCTAATATTTTCTGGGTCTCATGAACAAATAAAGCGAGTTGGGTCTCACACGATCGCTGTTTCCGGAATCCATGTTGATTCCTACACAGTGGATTCTGGGTTTCCAAAAACGACATGATACTCGAGCAAAAAACATGTTCTAAAATTCTACAACAGATCGACGTCAGAGATATAGGTCTATAGTTTTGCGCATCTGCTCGACGACCCTTCTTGAAGACTGGGACTACCTGTGCTCTTTTCCAATCATTTGGAACCTTCCGTTCCTCTAGAGACTTGCGGTACACGGCAGTTAGAAGGGGGGATTGTAACCTATCGCGATTGCGGTTTATCGTATCGCGACATTGCTGCTAGCCTTGGTCGAGATCCAATGACTGTTAGCAGAATATGGAATCGGTGGGTTCAGGAGGTTAATACGGAACGCCGTACCGGATCCCAAAGACCTTGTATCACTAGCAGTCGAGATGACAGCCATCTTATCCGCATGGCTCGATCCCTGAGTCAACAGATGGGAACGTTTTCAAGGCAACAACCATCTGCACGAACAGTTCAACGACGTTTGCAGCAGCATGGAGACCATGGCTGTGGTTACCCTTGACGCTACATCACAGACAGGAGTGCCTGCGATGGTGTACTCAACGACGAACGATGAATCCGGGTTCTGTTTACAGTATCATGATGGTCGTATCCGTGTTTGGCGACATCGCGGTGAACGCACATTGTAAGCGTGTATTCATCATCGCCATACTGGCGTATTACCCAGCGTGATGGTATGGGGTGCCATTGGTTACATGTCTCGGTCACCTCTTGTTCGCATTGACGACACTTTGAGCAGTGGACGTTACATTTCAGGTGTGTTACGGCCCGTGGCTCTACCCTTCATTCGATTCCTGCGAAACCCTACATTTCAGCACAAACGCATGTTGCAGGTCCAGTACGGGCCTTTCTGGATACAGAAAATGTTCGACTGCTGCCCTGGCCAGCACATTCTCCAGATCTGTCACCAATTGAAAACGTCTGGTCAATGGTGGCCGAGCAACTGGCTCGTCATAATAGGTCAGTCACTACTCTTGATGAACTGTGGTATCGTGTTGAAGCTGCATGGGCAGCTGTACCTGTACAAGCCATCCAAGATCTGTTTGACTCAATGTCCAGGCGTATGAAGGCCGTTATTACGGCCAGAGGTGGTTCTTCTGGGTACTGATTTCTCAGGATACGTCTGTTCTAGTATAATATATTTGTCCAATGAATACCCGTTTATCATCTGCATTTGTTCTTGGTGTAGCAATTTTAATGGCCAGTAGTGCATATTCCAGTAGGGGTGACAATGACGTAAAAATCACTTGCCCGGCGTCGGCGGATAGATTCATGCATGTCCAAAGTAACTTTGCATCGAAATTGGGAACATCACAGGCACTGCAATTTGGTATCATATCGAATAAGCGTGTCCGCAAGAATCAAAGCTGTGTGCGGCCGGCCTGTGTGCGGGAGATTGGAGAGGTTTTCGCGGCCTTGTTGCGATGATGACACACGCCCGCTCAACGACTCTTCGTGCTTTTGTTGGGTACCAATGTCTGCGATGCTCTGGTTTACCGCCAAAAGAACGACAGCTCTCTACATGGAACTCATCTCCGTTCTAATGCCGTTTTAAAGGCTACGTAAAGCGCTACCACGGAACTTCATGAAACTATAGCAGCTGTAGCGGAAATATTCCACGATATCCCACAGAAAATTCCCTATTTTTGCTATATAAATTGAAAGAGGAAAACATATTTTGCGTTACTTACTGAACGCCCTTTTATTTTTACGTAACTTGAGGGTATGTAGGGTGTTAAACCTACTGCACAGAGCTGGCCGTTGTGGCCTAGCTGTTCTAGGTGCTTCAGTTCGGAACAGCGCTGCTGCTACGGTCGCTGGTTCGAATCCTGCCTCGGGCATGGATGTGTGTGCCGCCCTTAGGTTAATTAGGTTTAAGTAGTTCTAAGTCTAGGAGACTGATGACCTCAGTTCCTTAGTGCTCAGAGCCATTTGAACCATTTTAGTGCACAGAGCTACCACGCCCGCCAACAACGATGTTTCTAACCCGACTGCGCATCGAGTCTACCTGAGCTTGGATGGAGGTAAGTTATTCCCTCCTGACGTAATTGCGTGCCGGATTTCATCAGTCGCAGTAGCTGGCTCGTGGCTGCATGCTTGTCTCGCTGCAGCTCAACAACAGGTGTTGCAGTGGGCTAGGGATGTGTTGGCCAGGGCAACAGATTGTTTTATCAATTGTAGCCACAGCTAAACCAATGCCTCATGTACTGACGGACACCGACCGTCAAACACTGCGGAGGATAGTTGTAATAAATCGTATGAAATCAGAGGAAAGGGTTACTTGTGAATTCCAGCAGTCTAGATAGTACATTATCTGTGCTTATTAAATTAGAACGGAAGGGCTACAATAGTCTAGCAGCTCCTCATTAGTCACGTATATCTGTAAATGGCGAACTTAAGATCAAAGAAGGCAGAAGAGATAGATAACATTCCACCAGAATTTATAAAATAGTTGGTGGCGGGGGGAGTGGCAGCAAAACGACTATTCACGTTGGTGTGTAGAATGTATGAGTCCAGCGACTTGGCATCTGACTTTCGGAAAAATGCATACACACGGTTCCAAAGACTGCAAAAGCTGACAAGTGCCAGAATTATCGCACAATCAACTTAACTGCTCATACATCGAAGCTGCTTACAAGAATAATATACAGAAGAATAGAAAAGAAAATTGAGAGTGTGTGAATGACGATCAGTTTGGCTTTGGGAAAGGTGAAAGTACCAGAGAGACAATTCTGACGTTGCGGTTGGTAATGGAAGCAAGACTAAAGAAAAATCAAGACAAGTTCATAGGATTTGTCGACCTGGAAAAAGGGTTCGACAGTGTAAAATGATGCAAGATGTTCGCAATTCTGAGAACAATAGGAGCAAGCTATAGGGAGAGAGGGTAATATACAACATCAAGAACAGCCAAGAGGGAACAATAAGAGTGAACGACCAAGAACGAAGTGCTCGGATTAAAATGGATGTAAAATAGGGATGTAATCTTTCACCCCTACTGTACTGTCTGTAAATCGAAGAAGCAGTCATGGAAATAAAAGAAAGGTTCAAGAATGGAATTAAAATTCCAGGTGAGGGGGTATCGATGATATAATTCGCTGATGACGTTGTTATCCTGAGTGAAAGTGAAGAAGAATTTCATGATCTGCTGAATGGAATGAACAGTCTAAAGAGTACAGAATATGGACTGAGATCAAATCGAAGAAAGATGAAAGTAATGAGAAGCAGCAGAAACGAGAACAGCGAAAAATTTGACATCAGTATTGATGATCTCGAAGTAGATGTACGGAATTCTACAGCCTAGGCAACAGAAGATCAATGACGTACGCAGCAAGGGGACATCAAAAGCTAACATTGGCAAAAAGGGCATTACTGGCCAACAGAAGTCTACTCAAACATAGGCCTTAATTTAAGGAAGTAATTTCTGAGAATATACGTTTGGAGAACAGCATTGTATCGTAGTGAAACATGAACAGTAGGGAAACCGGAACAGAAGAGAATCGAAGCATTTGAAATGTGATGTTGCAGACGAATGCTGAAAATTAGGTGATCTGATAAGGTAAGGAATGAGGAGGTTCTGCGCATAATCGCAGACATCAGTGACTGACTTCCAAAGTACTAGAGGGAACTGTAGAGGGCAAAAACTGTAAAGGAAGACAGATATTGGAATACATCCAGCAAACAATTGAGGTCGTATATTTCAAGTGCTACTCCGAGACGAATATGTTGGCACAGGAGAGAAATTCATGGCGGATCGCATCAAACCAGTCAGAAGTCTGATGGCTCTAAGCACTATGGGACTTAACATCTGAGGTCATCAGTTCCCTAGACTTAGAACTACTTATACCTAACTAAACTAAGGACATCACACACATCCATGCCCGAGGCGGTATTCGACTGTAGCAGCAGCGCGGTTCCAGACTGAAGCGCCTAGAACCGTTCGGCCACAGCGGCCGGCCTAGAAGACTGATGACTCAAAAAAAAAGAACAACGCCTCTGGACAATGGATGACTGGAAACAAGTGAACGGGTATGGGTATGGTGAATGCCTGGAGAATTGTACCTGCTATCCCGTGTAGTCCCACCAGTAAATTATGGAGGAGGTGGGGTTACGATATCGGAGCGTTTTCAGTGTTGAGGGTGTGGTCGCCTCTTTGCGCGTAAGAAGACGCTAAATGCTCACAGTATTGTGGACTGCATACACTAGATGAATAGTTCTAAGACGAAGATGGTTTGTATCAGCATGACAATGCGTTCTACCATAAACGATATTCTGTTGGGCTATGGTTTATGGAGAATAACGTTCTTGTCATGGACTGGTCTGCCAAGTCACAATCTGAACCCATTGGAATACTTTCGAGACGAGGTAGAACGTCTAACTCACCCTAAATCCCTGCATCCATCACGACCTTCTCCGGTTTAAGTTCTTGAGGAATAATGGGCAGACAATCGGCCATAGACATTGAGACACTTTATTGAAAGTAGATTGGATTAGATTAGATTAGTACTTGTTCCGTAGATCATGAATACGACACTTCATAATGATGTGGAACGTGTCAGGTTAATAAAAGGTGTCTTTACTGGATATTACATTACACAAAATATTACATGACACTTGATATTTTTAATTTTTTTGTTGTGAGGGTTGGGGAAATTACCCACTTATCATATCTAAAAATTCATCTAATGAGTAGGAGTTGCCATTAAGAAACTCTTTTAATTTCCTTTTAAAAGCTATATGGCTAGCTGTCAGACTTTTGATGCTAATAGGTAAGTGACAAGACTTTCGTGGCAGCATAATTTACCCCCTTCTGAGCCAAAGTTAGATTTAACCTTGAGTAGTGAAGATCATCCTTTCTCCTAGTGTTGTAGCCATGTACACTGCTATTGCTTTTGAATTTGTTCGTATTGTTAATAACAAATTTCATAAGTGAATATATATATATATATATATATATATATATATATATATATATATATATATTGTGAGGCTACAGTGACGATCTCTAACTCTTTAAATAAGTGTCTGCAGGATGATCTTGGGTGAGCTCCAGCAATTATTCTGATTACACGCTTTTGTGCAATGAACACTATTTTACTCAATGATGAGTTACCCCAGAATATGATGCCATACGAAGGCAGAGAATGAAAATAGGCGTGGTAAGCTAATTTATTCAGATGTATATCGCCAAAATTTGCAGTGACCCTAATAGCATAAGTAGTTGAACTCAAACGTTTCAGCAGATCCTCAGTGTGTTTTTTCCAGTTCAACCCCTCATCAATGCATGCACCTAGAAATTTTGAATATTCTATCTTAGCTACCGATTTCTGATCAAAGTCTATATTTATCTACGGTGTCATTCCATTTACTGTGTGGAACTGTATATACTGTGTTTTGTCAAAGTTTAAAGAGAGCCCATTTGCAGAGAACCACTTAATGATTTTCTGAAACACATCGTTTACAATTTCACCAGTTAATTCTTGTCTGTTGGGTGTGATAGCTATACTTGTATCATCGGCAAAAAGTACCAGCTTTGCATCTTGGTGAATATAGAATGGCAAGTCATTAAAATATATTAAGAACAGCAGAGGACCCAAGACCGAACCTTGCGGCACCCCATTCTTGATTGTTCCCTAGTTTGAGAAATCACCAGTTTTTTGCATATTATGTGAGCTGCTTATTTCATCTTTCTGCACTCTTCCAGTTAGGTACGATTTAAACCATTGGAGCACTGTCCCATTCATAACACAGTTCTTGAGCTTATCTAGAAGTATTCCATGATTTACACAAGTGTCCAGAGCCGAGCTCAAGTCGTCATGAGGACGACCCATATTAATGTCCATTAACCGCGGTTCGGATATTTTTTATCAGTTAATGTATTCGCCCACACATCTATGACTTCAGAATGGTGAGGCTGTCTTTGTGCCTTCCACAGCCAGATTTCGGCAGAGCCTGGGCCGCCAGGTGGAAGAACAAGGGCTGTCCCTCGCTCTGCTAGCGGCCGTACAGGCGAGCCCAAAGCCACGCCGCGGCGCGCCGCCTGCATGCCCGTGACCTACTCCTGACACAGATGCACCGCGCGCCACACCACGGCGCGGACCGCGTGTTTCCCGCGCTGCGGCGACAATGCCGCCAAGGGCGCGCGGCACCCTCTGGCTGGTGGGAGTCGTATAAATGAAGCGCCGGCCCTCCGCCAGCTGTCAACAACGTCCCAGCACCAGCGCCAGCAACACCAGCAGCACCATGATGACGAGCGTAGTGCCGTTGTGTCTAGCCGCCATCGTCCTCGCGGCAGCTGCACACTCTGCTCAGGTGAGTCCAGTGGGCGGGGGCACTGAACAAGACACTGGTTCCGGCTTTTAGCTTCCTAGTGAAAAAACTGTTCTGATGGATGCGCTCTTCTGCAGAAAGGGGTCTTACGGTATTTATCTACCAGCAAAGTGAAAGGAGAGCTTCAATAATACCCTGATCAGATCTCATTGGATCACATTTCCTCCATCAGAATCAGATGACTGCACATTATGTCCAGCAAAACTAAAGCTCTCTCCTGAGGGATTGTACACTATAGTGCTTAACTAGGCATGGTCCTATTGGAATAGATGCTCCTGTCCTCCTATGAGATCTGACGTGACTTACCAGCTGATTATAGAGGGGACATATAGTGTAAAGTGGGATCCAAACAACCATCCAACTTGACATCTTTCACAGTAGGATATCCGTGCCTGAGGTGAAAAAAAGCTATAAGAGAAAGATCCAATTTTAGACAGGTCCAGGTATTGTATCTAGAATCCTCTTATTGGCAATTTGATACTCACTTGGCTACCATAACACATGTTTCTATCATGAAAACGAGTAACATATTCTGTAGATGTTGGATATATAGCACCTACGTTTGTTTATTTTTAAGATGGAAAGAAGATTACAGTTTAATATCCCAATAACAATAGGGTCATTGAAGACAGATCACAAGCTCGGATTGGAGAAGGATGCAGAAGCAAATCACTCATAATCTTTCAAAAGAATCATTCTGGCATTTTCTTTAAGTGACTTAGGCAAATCAGGAAAAACTTGAATCACAATTATGACTTTTACTTAGTTATGGACTGCACTCACAATACACTTTTCAATGAAATCATCGCCACTACTTGTCTGTACGTTTTTATTATTTTTTGATTTTACTGTTGTGATTCCATCTGTAGAGCCATTTTCAGGTTCAAAGGTGAAAACTGCCAGCAAATGTCAGACAAGTCTGAAACACATAACGTCATCGAACTATTATGCACTGTAATATTTCAACGATGATATATCATTGAGAAAAGTCTGATATTTACTGACTTTCCCCTTTCCCACACTTGTAAATGGATATACAGCTGATATCACGATATAGGAATAGAAAGGTGATAAGAACTTAAAATGCAATGGTGGCAATAATTTCATTCGAAAACTAAGTCAAGATGACCACACAGTGATTCGAACCGTCATCCTTTGAAACGCTAGTCTCGTGTTTTCCTACTATGCCAGCTCGCTCGCTCTCTTCATTTCGAGCTCAAGATTCAATAGTTTGTTCAGTACTTACGAAAATATTTCCGATACTCCGTAATCCACAGGACTCTTTCATTTCCAACCTAAGAAAATATATGGGGTCGAACCCAACAGCCTACAACCAACATGAGCTACAAAATTTCATGCACGTTGTGCTTAACGCAAGTAGGCTACACACGGACCTTATATAAAAAATTTGTAATATATTGTCCAAATTAGAGACTTTTCGAAGGCCCAGTAGCGTTACCTCGTACACCAGGACGCTAACTGCGGTGTTAGGATCACTGAGTGACACAACTCACTCACCAATGCTTGTTTTTGCTAGTCATATCGATTCAGCGGTAACACGTATGCACACAATAAAAATATTCGGCATATTTACCTTGCGTACTTCTCCTTTAAGTGTTTGGTAAATAAACAGGAGCAGATGAAATTATAGACGCATCCCTAGTTTTGGTACCGATACAATCCGAAAGCTACAGCAGATCTCTCATATATCGTATTGCATTTATCACTAAATTCCTTATTTGTTGAATTATATTCTACACATGTCACAAAGCACCAAAGTAGGCATTGTACTCAAAGAGGTCAAGTGACATGAAAATGGCATATTAATAGAATATTCTACGTAACTATCCATTACAAAGATGTAAATGTGAAGTTGAAGGCTTATGTGTGTAGAATACTGATTTGTATGAGATTAATTAAGTTTTTATTGTGAGGAGCCATGATTTGTCCTACTAACTATAACATTGCAGTCGACTTCACCACACATGCCTGAAACGAACTTGGATTCCCTTACATACTTTTCTACAAACACAAGTCTCAAAAAATTTCCGAAATTACGCCTAGCCTCCGAACTCAGGTTGCACATTATACATTGCAATCGAAAGACTCTTGAACATCGTATTGGGAAACAATATTTACTCCTATTGGAAGTAGTTTTCCCTTGCCTTCCTCTACTGAGAGAAACGGATGATCCAGCAAGTTATAAGGCGACTCACAATTTCTCATGAAATTCGAACAAATTCGTGTTTTCCACGTATGCAAAGCACTGTCACTTGAGAAAGGCGTGTTAAAATCTCAAAAATACTCAAATCCAGACTTCAATTTGTTTTCAGAAAGTTACTCCAGAAGGCAAGAAACAACATAGAAACTTTTACGATAGCACAAAATGTAGATAAAATTAGAACGTGGTGTTAGTTGCCGAGAATTCTTCCGGTTTGTACGGCCGTGCTTCATGGAATTCTTCTATCCCTGACGTTTCGTCCAAAGCTACGTTGGACATCTTCGGAGGTGCTCCTAGTTGTGGTGAGTCTTGCCGACTGTTAGGTAGACTCAGCACAAGCAGGAGCACCTCCGAAAATATCCAACGTAGCTTTGGACGAAACGTCAGGGATAGTTGAGTTCCATGGACCACGGCCATACAACCCGGAAGAATTCTCGGCAGCTGAAACATCCGGTCGTGAAAGCCTTCACTGTATGAGAATGCGGTGTGTAAGATATCAGATAGATACCAGTGATGACCTGTTACTATTTTTTGCAGATCCCACCGAATCGGCCTGCGTCTTCGGTGCAGTTGCACTACAACCAGACTTCGGGCCAAGACTGCCAATGCTGTGAGTATTTACGATACGTTTGTGTAGTAGACGATATGAATTCCCTGAGATGAAAGGATGTGCTATATTTAACGCACCCGTGAAAAAAAAGGACTTGCACGACTCTGCCGTCAACATTTAGGCACCTGCGTTAATAACTTTCACAAATGTTTTATAAAGTGCTGAATTAGTTGCACAGTCTTCAGTATTTTGATATTTAGTTAGAAGAATTAAATGATTTCTGTAAATCACCTATATACCTGTGGAAAAGTATTTTGCACAGACGGTTCTAATTAGCACACAGAAATAAATTTCACGACGTGGAACAGTGAGACAATATTTGATAATCTACGCGAATTAAATTTACCTAAATGACTTGAATCACTTGTCACGGAGATCTCGGTCACGAGATCCCATCTCGGCTGCAGACCGCGCCACAGAGATGCGCTGCATGCAGATCGCGTGGCTCTAATGACACACCACCCTACGCGCCTCCAATTACGAGGGCGGTTCCCTCAGCAAGCATTCGTTACGGCACGATACACCTGCTGTTATCGAAACATGGGGCACCACCTTTTCTGTATAGCGGTTTAATCAACCTAAATATCATTACTAATTGCTTCACAAGCTGTAAGCATGTTCTCATTTTCTTTTTTTCTCTTAAGTGAAAGACGCAAGAGCACTGCCTTGAGTGCACAAAAAAAAAAAAAAAAAAAAAAAAAAAAAAAAAAAAAAAAAAAAACCTAACTTTCTGAACTTTTTATTTTATTCAGAACCGGCTATGCAACTAATAATTCTTATTTACCTAAAATATTTTGAGCGACCGCATTTTCCATATCTGTGTGTTTCTTACGTCGGTGTGTGTTATTTGTTTATGTATTTTGTTGGTATTCCCCTCTTCGGCTAGGTGCAGGTCAATTCCATTTTCAGAAGCAGTTTCTGATTTAGACTCACGAGGCTGAGTGGGCACTGTTCCACACTTGCCTAACAAAGGGATTTCTGATACATTCTCTAGCGATGGCATTTCTAACGAGAGCACGTCAAGCACCTCCTGAGAGACTCGCAGCCAATCATGCGATACGCATTTCTCTGTTAACTGGACAAAATGGCTTGTGCAGGATAACGACATGACTTTTAATGGACGTCCGTTATTTACAAATTATGACTCATAGTTGATCCTAGATCGGTGCGCTACCTTTTTCTAGTCAACTGAGAAGACTGAGTAGAGCCTGACAGAACGAATCGTCTCTACCGGATCTATTGGGCCTGTAGTTGTAGGAATAGCGATCGTCCCGCCCCTTCCAACAGGGCCACGGTGCGCGGAAAAGGTAGGCAAAGTAATACCTAAATACTAAATCGAACAGGGATCGTTGGCAACGGATTCTCTTCACCGCCGAGTCTAGGCTTTGTCTACCACCTGCTGATAGTTGTAGAACAGTGAGCACGGCACCAGTGTTCGTCCCAGGCATGTAGTCCCATAGTTCACCCAGGGAGGTGGTCTCGATGTTTTGGGCCAATATCATACACACCAACTTATTTTCGACTCATACAGGCAGAATTTCGGCCATGATTTTTCTTCATAGGTGAGAATGCACAATCGCACCGCACCCACACTTGAACGCCTTCATCCAAGTATCAGGTATCAACTGAATGAAATCGCCTGCGGTACTAATAACATGAGCCCGATGTATCGTGCTTAGAGCCATTTGAAACTTGCAATATTCGATGACCTCAGATGGATGCCGTCCACATGTGGGAGAGTTTTGAGCAGCACTGTGTCTGCCACTATGTGGTCAGCATTCAGGCATTTAGTGGGATGTTACCTAGAAGCAGACTTTGATCCCACAGATTGCAAAAACGTGTAGTTTCAAAAATGTCACCTTTGTGTTGGTAATTTTTTGTGTTTTTAATTCACTGCAATTTTTTTAGCCTAATGAATCTTGCTTTTTCGCTTCCTGACCCTTTTGAACCTAAACAAAAACGTATTCGCAGATACACTTGTGGTACAGAACTTATTTTGAGCAATTTACACAGGTTATTCGTAAGCGCCAGAACACGACTGCCCAAAATACAAGACATACAGAAAATGGACACATGTCAATGGATAGCGCATCTCTTCAAGTTTTAACTCCCATTTCATGCACTAAATGTGGGCACATTTGTAAAGCAGCAGACACAAATACTTGCGTTCGCAATGACAGTAGCCCATTTTTGAGATCAGTTCCCTCGGCTGGCTATATGCAGGTCTAAAATAATTCGATGCGACAGTCCCGGAGCCAACGGGATATACGGGCCTGTGGCGTGCGTCAGAGCTCGAGACAGTGCAGTTCTTACGAGTGCCAGCAGCCGTCTTCGGCGGGGAGCAAGTCACTGTTTCAGACGAGTTTAATAAGTCTTAACTGTGCGTTTAAATACGAGGACAAATCCGGAAATCTTTGCCTCTATTTTTAACTGGCCATAGGTAATGACAAATATACATCCTATTCCACACACGTTGCACTGATTTTACACGTAGTCCCCACACGGGTTCACACAATCGTCCCGTTGCAGCACTAAATTTGAGATGTCCCTGTGGTAGAATTTGTCCGACTGACTATGAAACCAACATCAGACTGTTGTCTTGGCTTCATCGTTGCTTGTGAATTGCTGTCCTGCTAGGAAGTTCTTCAGCGGTCCAAAAACGTGGAAATCACTAGCGGCGAGGTCTGGACTGTACAGTGGGTGGTCCAGAACTTCCCAGTGAAACGCCCGGAGCTTTTCGGCAGTTCTGATTGCCACACGTGGTATCGCATAGTCGTGGAGCAGAATCACGTTGTCCACACCGAGAATCAGAATCCCCCAGCGCCTTCGCCTGACGGCAGCCCTCAGACGTCACACTGTGGAACAATAAGTGTCGGTAGTGATGCACTTTGTGGCATGAAACCCAGCAGCAGTGGTCCACGGCTATCCCAGAAGGCAGCTAACATCACTTTCGCGACAGATGGTGCTGAAAGAAATTTTTTGGTTACAGCCGAACCCGGATGTTGCCTCACCATGCTTTGCTGCTTGGATTCGAGCGTGAAACGTAGTATCTACGTTTCCTCGCCAGTAACAATGCGGTCCAGGTAACCTTCACCCTCCTTGGAGTAGGGTTCCAAATGATTCAGAGAATACATAATTCGCTTGACTTTAATCATGTCCTCCAACTGCTTATGCTCCCACCGACATGAGACCTTCCGGTAACATAAGGACCTGTGAACGATGTCATAAGCACTCCCATATATGTCAACGTCTCGGGAAATGGCCGTGATGTGCATACGCCGATCTGCTTTCACTGTTGCATCCACGCTGAACGCCGCCTGCCTGACCACTCATTGTCATGCAAGACTTCACGGCCGGCCGGAGTGGCCTAGCGGTTCTAGGTTCTACAGTCTGGAACCTCGCGACCGCTTCGGTCGCAGGTTCGAATTCTGCTTCCGGCATGGATGTGTGTGATATCCTTAGGTTAGTTAGGTTTAAGTAGTTCTAAGTTCTAGGGGACTGATAACCTCAGAAGTTAAATTCCATAGTGCTCAGAGCCATTTGAAGACTTCACGGCCTTTGTCGAACTCACAAAACCACCGCCACCTCACAGTCCTCAAAGCGAGCCAGTTTTCCCCGTATGTGGGCTGCATTTCCCTCTAGATATCGATGGGCGTTCGTCCCTTGCTCCATAGAAAACTTATCACATTTTTTTGCTACAAAGCCGTGGACATGTGAAGCTCAACCGCCATCTTTAACAACTGACAGTAGCGCCGTGCGGCGGAGCTACCAGCAGATAAGGCCAGCACCCAACAAGAGAGGTCCAATGCTGACTTCGCACTTATAGCCGTAACTTGCTTAAAAAAAATGGAGGAAAAGGTTTTCTGATTTGCCCTCGTATCTGCAAGGTCTCGATAACACGTAACAAAGTTAAGACCTTTAGTGTGTATCTCTTCTTGTGCATGAAACTTCCTGACAGATTAAAACTGTGTGCCGGACCGAGACTCGAACTCGGGACCTTTGCCTTTCGCAGGCAAGTGCTCTACCAACTTTTTTTTTTTTTTATCGTTGTGTTTGGTCGTTGCGGACGTCGCAAGACATCCTGTTCAAGTTCGATGGTTGATCCTTCCACTCAGTTTTTTATTACAGAGGCCAACCGGCTCTCTGACCGAACACGCTGAGCCACTGTGCCGCCTGACCAACTGAGCTACCCAAGCACGACTCACGACCCGTCCTCACAGCTTTACTTCTGCCAGTACCTCGTCTCCTATCTTCCAAACTTAACAGAAGCTCTCCTGCGAACCTTGCAGAACTAGCACTCCTGAAAGAAAAGGATATTGCGGAGATCTTGTGCATATTGATTTCCCGTGTGGTATTACGAATTAAAACTTCAAGTGATGCTCTGTCCAGTGATACATGTCTGTTTTGTATGTCAGGCGGTTTTCGCGCAGACGTCTTATGAAACGCTGGAGGTACTTACGAATAACCTTGTGCATGGGTTTCCACATCAACATTTTAAATTCATTAGGAACGTAGGACACACAGAGTAATACTTGCAGCAATGCACGAGGTGGGAAAACCGGCTTTTCCTCCGCGAGACAACAACGGTGGCGCAAGAGCAGGCGGCTGAGCGCTGAATTTGACGCCCGCAGGCAGCGAGCTAACGCCGCTTTGGTTGCAGCGTGCGGCGTACCGAACCGGCGCCAGCGTATCGTGGGCGGCAACGTGACGCGCGTCAACGAGTTCCCGTGGGTGGCGGCGCTGAGCCGGCGCGGCAAGTTCTACTGCGGCGGCACGCTCATCTCCAGGCACCACGTCCTCACCGCCGCGCACTGCGTAGACGGGTGAGTGCCGCTGCGCACACTTCTGCTCGCTCAAAAGTGTGGTCGTCTTCAGTCCGTAGACTGATTTGATGCAGCTTGGGATCCAGCTACATTTATTATTTTGACGTTATTGACGAGACCCGCCAATAGAGTCTCAAATCCACGCAGTGGATATACAGGGTGATCAAAAAGTCAGTATAAATTTGAAAATTCAATTATAAGAGTCGAGGGGCACGAAAGGGAAGCAGTTGTTGGGAAGGGAGTGAGACAGGGTTGTAGCCTCTCCCCGATGTTATTCAATCTGTATATTGAGCAAGCAGTGAAGGAAACAAAACAAAAATTCGGAGTAGGTATTAAAATCCAAGGAGAAGAAATAAAAACTTTGAGGTTTGCCGATGACATTGTTATTCTGTCAGAGACAGCAAAGGACTTGCAAGAGCAGTTGAACGGAATGGATAGTGTCTTGAAAGGAAAATATAAGATGAACATCAACAAAAGCAAAACGAGGATAATGGAATGTAGTCGAATTAAGTCGGTTGATGCTGAGGGAATTAGATTAGGAAATGAGACACTTAAAGTAGTAAAGGAGTTTTGCTATTTGGGGAGCAAAATAACTGATGATGGTCGAAGTAGAGAGGATATAAAATGTAGACTGGCAATGGCAAGGAAAGCGTTTCTGAAGAAGAGAAATTTGTTAACATCGAGTATAGATTTAAGTGTCAGGAAGTCCTTTCTGAAAGTATTTGTATGGAGCGTAGCCATGTATGGAAGTGAAACATGCACGATAACTAGTTTGGACAGGAAGCGAATAGAAGCTTTCGAAATGTGGTGCTACAGAAGAATGCTGAAGATAAGGTGGGTAGATCATATAACTAATGAGGAGGTATTCAATAGGATTGCGTAGTAGAGGAGTTTGTGGCACAACTCGACTAGAAGAAGGGATCGGTTGGTAGGACATATTCTGACGCATCAAGGGATCACCAATTTAGTATTGGAGGGCGGCATGGAGGGTAAAAATCGTAGAGGGAGACCAAGAGATGAATACACTAAGCAGATTCAGAAGGATGTAGGTTCCAGTAGGTACTGGGACATGAACAAGCTTGCACAGGATAGAGTAGCATGGAGAGCTATATCAAACCAGTCTCAGGACTGAACACCACAACAACAAATTTGAAAACTTAATAGACCACGGAATAATGTAGATAGAGAGGTAAAAATTGACACACATGCTTGGAATGACATGGGATTTTATTAGAACCGAAAAAAAAAATAAAGTTCACAAATGTCCGACAAAAGCGCTGGACAGCAAAACTGCTACCGTGACGGGTGAGAGGTACGCCGATATGTTACAGAATCGCATCATCACCAGCCAGGCTGATAAACACCTGCTGGAACGTACGATGTTTATGCAGGATGGCGGTCCACCCCATATTGCTAGACACGTGAAAGATCTCTTGCGCGCGTCGCTTGGTGATGATCGTGTGTCCAGCCGCCACTTTCGTCATGCTTGGCCTCCCAGGTCCCCAGACCTCAGTCCGTGAGATTATTGGCTTTGGGGTTACCTGACGTCGCAAGTGTATCGTGATCGACCGACATCTCTAGGGATACTGAAAGACAACATCCGACGCCAATGCCTCACCATAACTCCGGACATGCTTTACAGTGCTGTTCACAACATTATTCCTCGACTACAGTTATTGTTGAGGAATGATGGTGGACATATTGAGCATTTCCTGTAAAGAACATCATTTTTGCTTTGTCTTACTTTGTTATGCTAATTATTGCTATTCTGATCAGATGAAGCGCCATCTGTCGGTCATTTTTTGAACTTTTGTATTTTTTTGGTTCTAATAAAACCCCATGTCAATCCAAGCATGTGTGTCAATTTGCACCTCTCTATCTACGTTATTCCGTGATTTATTCAGTTTTCAAATTTAAACTGACTTTTTTATCACCCGTTACTTAACTTGTGGTCGTAGACTTTTCCGAACTTGCAGATTCAAGATTTCACACAGGGCAGGGAAAATAAAACTGGCCCAGATAATATCCCTTGTACCTTGAGATAGGCAACCTAGTTTATATCACCTGATCTGGGAGTGGGTGATGTAAGTTGAACTGCCTATTTTAAGGTACATCAATTATTTTCCGGGAAAGGTTTTATTTTGCCCACATTGTATACTGTTTGAGGCCAAATAACAAAGAAAAAAATTTCAGATCGTGGGGTTCGGAGGCTTGTTTGCTCTGTAAAGTAGGACACATGGAGATCTATGGCATGTCCGCTGAAAGAGCATAACGCTGGCGCACGCACAAGTGTTTCGGAGCACGTAGTTCATGGTATATTGCTGAACATGGAGCTGTGCAGCAGACCACCACTACATGTTCACATGTTGACCTAACGACATCGTCAATTACGATTGAGTGGGCACGGGACCATCGGGATTCGACCGTCAATCAATGGAACCGTGTCGGCTCTTTGGGCGAATCACATTTTTGCTACATTAAGTCGATGGTCGTCTCCACAAACGCCGCCATCGGTGTGAACGGCGGCTCGAAACGTGCAGCGTTATTATGCTATGGGAGACGTTACCCTGCGGTTGCTCGAGACCTTTGGTAGTAGTCGAAGACACGATGCCAGCTACGAACCACCTGCATCCCTTCATGCTTGACGTCTTCCCCGACTGCAGTGTCATCTTTCAGCAGTATAGTGAACTCACGTCGATGTCTCTGCGACCAAATTCGCCTCATGTAAATCCTATGGAGCTAGCTACATCTACATCTACATCTACATCCATACTCCGCAAGCCACCTGACGGTGTGTGGCGGAGGGTACCTTGAGTACCTCTGTCGGTTCTCCCTTCTATTCCAGTCTCGTATTGTTCGTGGAAAGAAGGATTGTCAGTATGCCTCTGTGTGGGCTCTAATCTCTCTGATTTTATCCTCATGGTCTCTTCGCGAGATATACGTACGAGGGAGCAATATACTGCTTGATTCCTCGGTGAAGGTATGTTCTCGAAACTTCAACAAAAGCCCTTACCGAGCTATTGAGCGTCTCTCTTGCAGAGTCTTCCACTGGAGTTTATCTATCATCTCCGTAACGCTCTCGCGATCACTAAATGATCACGTAACGAAGCGCGCTGCTCTCCGTTGGATCTTCTCTATCTCTTCTATCAACCCTATCTGGTACGGATCCCACACTGCTGAGCAGTATTCAAGAAGTGGGCGTACTGTAACCTACTTCCTTTGTTTTCGGATTGCATTTCCTTAGGATTCTTCGAATGAATCTGTCTGGCATCTGCTTTACCGACGATCAACTTTATATGATCATTCCATTTTAAATCACTCCTAATGCGCACTCCCAGATAATTTATCGAACTAACTGCTTCCAGTTGCTGACTTGCTATATTGTAGCTAAATGATAAGGGATCTTTCTTTCTATGTATTCGCAGCACATTACACTTGTCTACATTGAGGTTCAATTGCCATTCTCTGCACCATGCGTCAATTCGCTGCAGATCCTCCTGGATTTCAGTACAATTTTCCATTAACACAACCTCTCGATATACCACAGCATCATCCGCAAAAAGCCTCGGTGAACTTCCGATGTCATCCACAAGGTCATTTATGTGTACTGTGAATAGCAACGGTCCTACGACACTCCCCTGCGGCACACCTGAAATCACTCTTACTTCTCCATTGAGAATGACATGCTGCGTTCTGTTATCTAGGAACTCTTCAATCCAATCACACAATTGTTCTGATAGTCCATATGCTCTTACTTTGTTCAACGAGCGCCATTACGGCGTACGAAGATCAGTGGCCCGTTATTTACGCGAATTACGTGACCTGTGCGTAGACTTCTAATGCCACACATCTCCACAGACCTACCAACCAGCTGTCGGATCTGTCATACGCGGAATCACTGATCTATTTATTTCCAAAGACGAACGAACAAGCTTTTGAGCAGGTGGTCATAATGTCATAGCTCATCAGTGTATGTCACCCTGTTGCGTCGTATGGCGCCTACTACTGTGCGAGGCAACTTTGCGACCGCTGGCGGTTGGGTCCGCCCGCCAGGTGCCGTTTGGCTGCGCACGGCGCGGCACTGACCCCGTGGCGGTCGCGTTGCCAAGGTCACCACACCGCACAACACGCCAGCTTCCCCGCGTGGCGTGCGCGCGGCCTCGCCGCTTTGTCAGCCACAAAAGGCTTCACTTCGCGAGCTCTCGCCGCACGTACCGTAGTCCTCTGTCTAGAGTTCAAAGGCAGTACTTACCGTCCTGTACTTACGTCATGCTGAGGGCTACAATCTATAGATGGCATGTGAACGGAAAGACAGGAGTGAATTATATTACCGAGTTGTTAATGACCTAGTGAATTATATTACCGAGTTGTTAATGACCTAGAATGCTGGCCTTTCTGTACTGTTGTGGTTTGCACTTTCCTTGCTACATTCGCACGTTGAATCAATCACGTGACTTTTCAGTTAAGACCGTTGTGATGAGTGCGTGTGCAATATGTACCTGCATTTCAGTCGTTAATGATGAGAACGCTCCAAGTAGAGAGTGAAATGGGTCCAATATTGACTACAGTCTCGATAAATACACATAAATCACAGACAGTCTTGTCATAAAGGGGCTGAACAGCATTTAGACGAACACCTTCTTTCTCAGGACATGTAGTTAATACGCCGATTTGAAAGGAGATAATAATTTATTTGTATTCTATGTTTACAGGCCTTGTCGTAGTAGCTAAAATCTGCTGTGCCTCACCTAAATGAAGCATTTTAAAGGGATTAACTAGAACGGTAGCTGTTTTAACTGACTTATTGGAGGAGTGGCGGCAAGGTTCCATTGTGAAAGCAGTCTACATCTACATCTACGTGATTACTCTGCTATTCACAATAAAGTGCCTGACAGAGGATTCAATGAACCACCTTCAAGCTGTCTCTCTATCGTTCCACTCTCGAACATAATAAGTGGTTCCCCTTTGACAGCCAGAGAGCTGAGCTGCTCCCGTCAACAATATAGCAAACGAAGGATGGAAGATTAGTGTTTAACGTTCCGTCGACATTCCACTGTGCTGTCACTTACGCTATGCAAAGCTGTGTCCATGCCCGTCCTCAAGTAGGAAATTTTTCCAGACTATAAAATTTCTCTTGTTTCAAGGAAAAAAGTATCTCTTTCTGTAATTAAAATTAAACAAAAAATTTTTGACTTGCTTAAAGAATGGAAAAACTAGTAGAAGCCGACCTCGGGGAAGATCAGTTTGGATTTCGTAGAAATACTGGAACACGTGAGGCAATACTGACCTTACGACTTATCTTAGAAGAAAGATTAAGGAAAGGCAAACCTACGTTTCCAGCATTTGTAGACTTAGAGAAAGCTTTTGAAAATGTTGACTGGAATACTCTCTTTCAAATTCTAAAGGTGGCAGGGGTAAAATACAGGGAGCAAAAGGCTATTTCCAATTTGTACAGAAACCAGATAACAATTATAAGAGTCGAGGGGCATGAAAGGGAAGCAGTGGTTGGGAAGGGAGTAAGACAGGGTTGTTTGTAGCCTCTCCCCGATGTTATTCAATCTGTATATTGAGCAAGCAGTAAAGGAAACAAAAGAAAAATTCGGAGTAGGTATTAAAATCCAAGGAGAAGAAATAAAAACTTTGAGGTTCGCCGATGACATTGTAATTCTGTCAGAGACAGCAAAGGACTTGGAAGAGCAGTTGAATGGAATGGACAGTGTCTTGAGAGGAGTATATAAGAAGAACATCAACAAAAGGAAAACGAGGATAATGGAAAGTGGTAGAATTAAGTCGGGTGATGCTGAGGGAATTAGATTAGGAAATGAGACACTTAAAGTAGTAAAGGAGTTTTGCTATTTGGGGAGCAAAATAACTGATGATGGTCGAAGCAGAGAGGATATAAAATGTATACTGGCAATGGCAAGGAAAGCGTTTCTGAAGAAGAGAAATTTTTTAACATCGAGGATAGATTTAAGTGTCAGGAAGTCTTTCCTGAAAGTATTTGTATGGAGTGTAGCCATGTATGGAAGTGAAACATGGACGATAACTAGTTTGGACAAGAAGAGAATAGAAGCTTTCGAAATGTGGTGCTACAGAATAATGCTGAAGATTAGATGGGTAGATCACATAACTAATGAGGAAGTATTGAATAGGGTTGGGGAGAAGAGAAGTTTGTGGCACAACTTGACCAGAAGAAGGGATCGGTTGGTAGGACATGTTCTGAGGCATCAATCGTAGAGGGAGGCCAAGAGATGAATACACTAAGCAGATTCAGAAGGATGTAGGTTGCAGTAGGTACTGGGAGATGAAGAACCTTGCACAGGATAGAGTAGCATGGAGAGCTGCATCAAACCAGTCTCAGGACTGAAGACCACAACAACAACAACAGAGATACCCCACATCTGGACGTTAGAGACTTTAAAGTGATGTATCGCCGTGGAGGATAGAGAAATGTGGAGGTTGCGGAGGTTGTTTCTAGACAGTGTTTTGGTAAAAACGTTGCAACTAGACTTTAAACGTCAGATGCTTATTTCTTTTATAGCAACAGTAGCTAGAGACGTAGCAGCAGTGCACTCCCACACCGCCATCGACGCAGGGCATTATTTGGTTCGATTCCAGGCGGGGTCAGGGATTTTCTCTGCCTCGTGATGACTGGGTGTTGTGTGATGTCCTTAGGTTAGTTAGGTTTAAGTAGTTCTAAGTTCTAGGGGACTGATGACCGTAGAAGTTAAGTCCCATAGTGCTCAGGGCCATTTGAACCATATTATTTGGTGGCTATCCGCAGCACAAATATTTATTATCTACATTGAGGAATGAAAGGTAAGGGTCAATGGAACTAGAAAGGTTATTAGCTTGAAAAATTGTAAATGTTAATGGAACGTGGTGCTACGGAGCGATGCGTCCTCACACCCGCGTTGTGGCTAGGAAACCTGCGTCCTTACAAGTTTGCACGCGAAGTCGACATGAAACTGTTAAGACTATTAAATTTTGTTATTATATTTGTCATCTATTCATCTATGACGAAAGATACTACCTGTTCAGCAGCTATCGCATCGTCCACGACTATGAATGGACATTTGCTCATTCCAAGTTCTCGTGTTACTTTTCGCAAGAGGAGTATACTCCTTGAGAAAATGGTTTACCATCTGTGGGATATCATACATACATTAGGACGGGCTCGTGGCTGAGTCTGGTTTTGCCGATGAGAAGGCCTGTACCCGCTATTTCTAGTATTTCACCTATCACTGGTTCCTAAATCAGTTCATTAGCCTGTTCTTTCCTTGGTGTACCCACGTGAGACGGTGCGTACATAATGCGATGGTGATTCTGCCCTGTAGAGGTGAGTGTAAGATCTTGGATATTGGAGACCAAAATCTCACGGAGAAGCGCTTCTCTGTCGCTTGTAGGCAGTTTATGGTGATGGTGTACACTAGGAAAATCATAGCTGGAAGACTTCCGGAGTTTTACAAGATTCTAGATATGGCTACAAACGTAACGTATGTTCTGTAGAGAGCATTGTTCGTGGCTCCTGTGTATGTAAAAACGTAACCAAAACAAGAGTCATTACTGACGTTGTCACTGACAAATAACTGCTTTGATCGCTGCAGTTGTGGCCCAGCTTCGCTCATACTAACGAAGCTGGGGCGAGTGTACCCTTGTATTCTTTTGCAAAACTCCACTTTTATGTTATATTTTGAAATGCCTGTGGTCTATAGGTAGCGTCTTTGGCTGCTAATCGAAAAGTCCGGGGTCTATGGAACTCTGCCGGCTCCTTCCCCCTTTTTGAAAAGGTCTTTGGTAGAAGAAAGGTAACTGCTCGGATAGGAAGTCTTCGGCAGTTATGGGATGATTTTTGTTCAGAAGCTTAGCAGGAGCTGGGCTAGAACGCGGGACCCAGGACGTTTCGATTACTAGTCTAAGATTCTACCTCTAGATGCTGAATAGCTTCAGTAGGAGGTTAGAACTCAGTTACTCCTAAACTTTTAAATCAAAATCTTCAGGAATGGTGGCAATGGCAAAGGAGTAGATAGATTTTTTTTAGGGGGGGAGGGAGGGGGGGGGGGAAATAGACATTTCGTATAAGGCGACGGGATTGACGTATAATATCTAGTTGACAAGTCATGAATATTTGTTCATCAAATGCTACCCACAGCATCTGACACTGGCCACTGCAGGCCGAAATCAGTTATTATTGTGTCATAAAATTTGATTTATCAGAATAAAAGAAGCCTTGTAGCGGATAGAGTTTCAGTGGCTTATTTTGCTCTAGGGGTAGGAAACTGTCCTACTGTCCTTAAAAGGTGGAAGAATCAGCAACGACGTAGCAAGGACGTAAGGATGCAGAACGCAATGGAAACCACTATATTGTACACACATAATGTGCATCCGTAGGAGATGTGGCCTGTAGCTGAAAAAGTGTCGTGATGATCTCTCTCCATTGGCATAATGGGTTAGACCCCCTTTTGGATCTCCGGGAGGGGAAAGCCAAGAGGGAGGTGACCATGAGAAGAGGACTGAATAAACAATAGGGTAAAATTCTCCGAGTCGGAGCGTGGAACGTCAAATGCTCAGCATAGAAACAGTTGGGGTCAATGAAGCGAAAGGGAAAGAAGACAAGGATTTACCGTCAGACGAGTAGAGGGTAATATCAACAACAGCAGAAAATGGTGTAAAGAGAATAGAATGCAATTAAACTGTCTATATAAGGATAGCGTTCGTGTTGTTGGAGCGCCCATTTACGATCTCCGATGGCTGCAGCTGTTCCATCCCATTGTTAAATTAAGTCACTTCAAACGATTTTGGCTTTCTTCAGCAAAGCCATGACTGTTTTCTTCCCTCATTGTTGTGCAACCGAGATATTTCTACATCTGTAATGATCTCGATTTCCACGGGGTGTAAAATTCAAAATGTTCGTTCCCAACCAACGTTTCATTGCAGACACCAAGAACTTCCTCCTTTTGCTTACCTGGCTAATACGTGATTCTAACGTTAAAGTGTATGAAACGTGAAATGTCTGGAGAATCCTTGTAACGATTTGCAGCATGCAACGGTTTTGGGTTGAGATCCTTCTCCGCATTTCTGTTTCCGATGATGTCAACTCACAAATTTTTATTCTACAACTTTGTGGCCCTTGTTAGTGGTCAGGCCTGTGCCAGAATGGAATTGTTTCTCTGATTTTCTTGGTATTCGTGGCCCAATGAGCAAGCCGGGTGCCCTATGGCCTAAGCACCCTGTTGTCAGTGTGTACTTAACTGTATGTGACGTCACGGCGTGCGCAGGCTGCGGTCTCAGGACATCCTGGTGACGCTGGGCGAGCACGACCGCGGCGTGCAGAACGAGAGCGCCAGCCTGGAGCGCGGCGTCGCCGACTGGCAGCGGCACGACAACTTCTCCATCTTCACCTTCAACCACGACATCGCGCTCATCCGCCTCGACAAGCCCGTCGACTTCGGCACCAGCGTGCGCCCGGCCTGTCTCCCCGTAGACAGTGAGTATCGCGTCTTACACTGCTCGTAGGTGTAAAAAAACGTTCAGACTGACTCGAAGCTGCCACAACACACTCATAATGAAACAAAAAATGAGCTACACGGAGTGAGTCAGCTACCCCTACCTATTTGATTTATGCAAACGTCAACGTCTTCAAAAAACCATGCACGAGATTTCAATATTCTCTCACCCGTTACACCCAAATTAATAGTTCTACAGAAAAATAACGAACAGAACCTTTTTATTGGAAATCTGATGTAGCTAAATTTTCAACTGGGATATTTTTTTGCTGGATTTCGATTTATTCGAGGGAAAAGCATTTAAAGGTCAGTTTTGTATATTTTTCTTGGATTAGTCAAAGGCTGCGACCTCTAGCGAAAACGTCTCCCAGTGGAAAATTTAACTACATTAAATTTTGTACAAGAAGGCCCCGTTCATTTTTTATGTAGGACTAATAGTTTGCACGTAGCGAGCCTGACAATATGAAAATCTTAAGCGTGGCTTATGAGGGCGTTGTGGGTTGCATAAAAGCCATAGGTAGAGGCAGCGCCGGCAGGTGTGGTCGAGCGGTTCTAGGCGCTCCAGTCTGGAACTTTTGCGACCACTAAGAGTAATCGCGCTCACTAGCGTTGGTCGCAGGTTCGAATCCTGCCTCGGGTATGGATGTGTGTGATGTCCTTAGGTTAGTTAGGTTTAAGTAGTTCTAATTTCTAGGGGACTGATGACCATAGATGTTAAGTCCCATAGTGCTCAGAGCCATTTGAACCAACCCATAGTGCTCAGAGGCATTTGATTTTTTTGTAGGGGCATCTAAATCACCCTGTGTACGAACTGGATGTTTCTACATGATGTGCACAAAAGAGGGCAAGAAAGTATGTCATGCATCTTAAGACAGGCAACCCACTTTGCAACATCTGCCACATGCATGGATGTGTAAGATGGGTTGCATTAAAAATTTCTGAACCTGATTTAATTTGATCATCTTGTAGAAGGCTCGTACTGTGGTTTGTGGTACTTGAGGAGTAGATGCACCATAGTATTTTAAAGTAGCCCTCCCCCAAGCAGTTATTGACAAGGGGGGGGGGGGGGGGGCTTTTCATCAGGGAACTATATTTGTTAATGTGATGATCGCAACAAACTTAATACTGCACATGGTGCATAGGGAGAAAATTTCTTGTGTCAACAAGTGCTGGTGCAATTTCTACAAAAGAGATGAGCTCACCGTTAAAAGAAAGGTTAGAGACAGAGGAACGTCAGTCGAAGCCGGCAGTTTGTGATGTTCAGTACTCATTTTAAAAATAATTGTTCAGGGAGCAAATGTTTGATTTAACAGTAGAGTTTTAGAATTGAGCAATTGTATATGGTTTGCCGAAAAATGTGTTTCAGGTTTACAGTGTATGCAAATTTTGAGCATGTGAACATATTGAAAAATAACATCTCTAGAACATTCGTCATTACAGTGATGCAGTGACTTAAGATGAAAACTACTGCATCTTTCAAGTCACGCTGCCGTATGGAATATGTAATGACGTTAGAAAAACATCCACTTAACCTCCGCTGTAATAACTTACTTCTCCATAGCTGGTTTCGAAGTTTACAGCATCATCAGATTTTGAGACAAGGTACATGCTGACTGTTTCTTCAGTGTATTAAATGGAAGAAGTTTCGCATTCAGTACCGCAACTCAAGCCAATATAGAAGAACAAGACAGTTTCCTGAGGGGATACATTTTTAAAAATCCATAGTATAATGTAATGTATCTCGTGATTGACTCAAGAGGCCCTTTTCAAGAAACCACAACTGTTCACTCTTCGCACGCAATTATCCCGGCACCGATGTGAGAGTTTCTGCGGGTGAAATGAAATGTCGTGTGGGTAGGGCCTCCCGTCGGGTAGACCGTTCGCCAGGTGCAGGTCTTTTGAGTTGACGCCACTTCGGCGACTTGCGTGGCGATGAGCATGAGATGATGATTAGGACAACACAACACCTAGTCCTTGAGCGGAGGAAAATCTCCGACCTAGCCGGGAATCGAACCCGGGCCCCTTGGCATGACGTTCCGGTGCGCTGACCACTCAGCTATCGGGGCGGACGTTTCTGTGGGTGATGGAGCTCCAAGTGATGCTGTGTTGTGCAGGTGGAATCACCGGTAGTCGATGACTCGCTGTCGGTATTTATCAGAGGTATTTCATTCCTACAGTAGGTGCATTTGCAATTTATGTGAGACAGACATAGTTATCGAGCAACAGGTACTGATATATGTGATACAGCGTGTTTAGAACGGTTTTAAAGGAAAGTATGAAAATATTGTGTCACTGGACGGGAAATACAGTAGGGCGCGTTTTGCAGACACGGCGGACTACACGGACCGCGTTGCCATAGTGACCGGTTGGGGCCGCGTGGAGGAGCGCAAGCCGACGTCGGCGACGCTGCGCAAAGTGGCGGTGCCCATCATGTCCATGGAGAAGTGCCGGCGCGCCGGCTACCCCAGCGAGCGCATCACCGACAACATGATCTGCGCCGGCTACCCGCAGGGCAAGCGCGACGCCTGCCAGGTACGTAAGCGCCGGCAGCCGATCTGGTACTGCCCGTGGATAGTCCGCTACGGCTTTACACTTCACATGACACTTTTAGGTTGTGTTCGATTCTCGTATGCATTTCAAGTTATAATTTCACTTTTCCTTTTCACTGAGTCAATATCACTGCACTCATGCTAAGACAGTTTGGGATATGTTTATTTTTTATTTCATGTACAACACCAACAGATAAAATAAAATTTTTTGCGACCACTAAGAGTAATCATCCTCACCAGCCATGGTATTGCATCTACATTTACATCTACATACATACTCCGCAAACCACCATACGGTGCGTGGTACCTCGTACCACAACTAGCATCTTCTCTCCCTGTACCACTCCCAAACAGAACGAGGGAAAAATGACTGCTATATAGGGTGTTACAAAAAGGTTCGGCCAAACTTTCAGGAAACATTCCTGACACACAAAGAAAGAAAATATGTTATGTGGACATGTGTCCGGAAACGCTTACTTTCCATGTTAGAGCTCATTTTATTACTTCTCTTAATCATGGAATGGAAACACACAGCAACAGAACGTACCAGCGTGACTTAAAACACTTTGTTACAGGAAATGTTCAAAATGTCCTCCGTTAGCGAGGATACAAGCATCCACCCTCCGTCGCATGGAATCCCTGATGCGCTGATGCAGCCCTAGAGAATGGCGTATTGTATCACAGCCGTCCACAATAAGAGCACGAAGAGTCTCTACATTTGGTACCGGGGTTGCGTAGACAAGAGCTTTCAAATGCCTCCATAAATGAAAGTCAAGAGGGTTGAGGTCAGGAGAGCGTGGAGGCCATGGAATTGGTCCGCCTCTACCAATCCATCGGTCACCGAATCTGCTGCTGAGAAGCGTACCAACACTTCGATTGAAATGTGCAGGAGCTCCATCGCGCATGAATCACATGTTGTGTCGTGCTTGTAAAGGCACATGTTCTAGCAGCACAGGTAGAGTATCCCGTATGAAATCATGGCGGTGAATCGAGGAAGTACAGTACATACTGACGAAACTAAAATGAGCTCTAACATGGAAATTAAGCGTTTCCGGACACATGTCCACGTAACTTCTTTTCTTTATTTGTGTGTGAGGAATGTTTCCTGAAAGTTTGGCCGTACCTTTTTGTAACACCGTGTATGCCTCTGTACGAGCCCTAATCTCTCTTATCTTTGTGGTCTTTCCGCGAAATGTAAGTTGGCGGCAGTAAAATTGTACTGCAATCAGCCTCAAATGCTGGTTCTCTAAATTTCCTCAGTAGCGATTCACGAAAAGGACGCCTCCTTTCCTCTAGAGACACCCACCCAAGTTCCTGAAGCATTTCCGTAACACTCGCGCGATGATCAAACGTACCAGTAACAAATCTAGCAGCCCGCCTCTGAATTGCTTCTATGTTCTCCCTCAATCCGACCTGATAGGGATCCCAAACGCTCGAGTAGTACTCATGAATAGGTCGTGTTTTATAAGCGGTCTCCTTTACAGATGAACCACATCTTCCCAAAATTCTAGCAATGAACCGAAGACGACTATCCGCCTTCCCCACAACTGCCATTACGTGCTTGTCCCACTTCATATCGCTCTGCAATGTTACGCCCAAATATTTAATCGACGTGACTGTGTCAAGCGCTACACTATTAATGGAGTATTCAAACATTACGGGATTCTTTTTCCTATTCATCTGCATTAATTTACATTTATCTATATTTAGAGTTAGCTGCCATTCTTTACACCAATCCTGTCCAAGTCATCTTGTAACCTCCTACAGTCACTCAACGACGACTTCAGATCTTAAAAATCACTGTCCTTTCATTCGTATTGTAGGAGCAACAGCAGGAATGATGCTCGAATAAACAAGTGTAAATAAAGACTTTAACGATTTTACTGGTTACAGAAAATGTATACAGTAGTCACTGTAGCAATTATAGAGAAACAGTTATATTTCCCTATTCTTAGCATTATGACAAGGTTACTACGAATTTTAGTATCTTCATCGGGCATAGTTTTAAAATTCTCGTTCTAATAACCGTCCATCACATCATTGCATCTGAACTTCTGTTGCTTCTTGCGCAAGATACCTCATAAATTAAAACTACCTCTTCTGCCCCACAGCGCACGAATTTCCTGTATTTGAGTACATGATACTCAATCATCATGAAGTAAAATCATTATTTTGACTGTCTGATAAGAAGCGAAACACCACCGCGCTCTGGGGTACAGTTTTGTATTTCATTTCACCCGACCGTACACCTCGCTTCAGCTTCAGAGGTCTCATGTTCGCTTTAAGGTCTCAAAATTAATCTTTCCCGGTAATATTAGACGTAATATGAGTGCTATAAAAGCATAAATAGTATCTACATTCCTAGTTACCTAACCATAGTCCCTTCTGCCACACATCTATCAGTTAATGCAAGGAACTGCGTCCTTTGTTCTGCAGATATATCTTCAAAATCTATCCAACGTGCAGCAGAATACATTTGTCTCTGGCCTTGAAGCAAAGCGATATTCTGCTTTCTTGTGCTATTCTTTTTTGTGTTTGATGGTTGAACATTTTACACTGACAGTCTGTTTTATCCTTTATCCATGGTGGAAGTTATTAGTAACCTTTCAGTCTAGATATACGTATCTCATTCGTTCAGTTGTTTACGTAACATCCTTCCCTTCTGCTTCAAAAAAATCAGCGGTTCGTTACAGGATAGTGCCCTTGAGCATAGTGCTTACAGTCTATAAACGTAAACACGACAGTTGTCGTCGTCCTCACAAGTAGATAAATTCAACACTGAATAGTATGGACTCGTCTTAATTAACAGCATGTGGGTTTCTAAACGAATGTTTACATCGTAACATACTTGTAATCAAACACTCTCATTTTGATCTTTAGTAGCATTCTGAGCGTCTGCAATGATAATACTTTAACAATTTTTTTCAGGGTGACAGCGGCGGCCCGCTCCATGTGGACAACAAAAATGGAAGCATGGAAGTAATCGGTAAGTGTTGTCAAACACAAAATTAATCTGAACAAATTAACCTGTTACGATCCGTATCTCCGTGTACTTTTAATAAAAGTAAAAATTATCCATTGAACAGGGATTCAGTCATCATTATTAGTATTTCACTGGGGTTAAGAAATTACTGGACTGCCTGGAATGTAAGACATTCGCCCAAGCAAAATTTAAGCCGTCTCTAGTAGCACTGAGGCAGATTTATAGGGCGTGTCTTACGACATCAATGAATAGCTTTCATGGTACTTGAGGGAGGTATAGAGGGAGAAAACAGTAGGGGAAGACTGAGATTGGAAGATATCCAATGAATACCTGTCAACGATGGTTGCAAGTCAAGCACTACTTTGAGATGAAGAAGTTGCTACAGGACAGAAATCGCAGGGAGGCTGCGTCAAATGAGTCAGGAAACTGATGACACCAACAAAAAGCTAGTACTTACAGACATAGCATACGAAGTCCGTCATCGGATAAGAGTGGTTTTTCATTATCATGTGTGCTTAGTCCATTTTTAGCTTCTTTTGTCTGGCCTGTTCCAATTAAACTTCAAATCCAGTATCATACTCTTTTCATTGGAGATGAGAACCTTAGATGAAAATAAGCTCTCCAACTTATTTTACACTTTCAGCCTCAGATAAAATGTACGAAATATGGTTATACTATGGGAATAATTGCTTATTTTGATTATGGGTGTGTTGTAGGAAACAAATATCGAATCATGATGGACCACAGAGGTTCTGCAGTCCAACTCTCACGCGTGCAGTTTGACTTTTTCGCGGCCCCTAAGGTACTTTATCATTCCGAACTTACGTCTCTACCGTGAAAAAGCACAAAGCAGCGAGCATAAGTTACGTATCCAAGGTACGAATGCCCAAGAAAAACACAAAAATATTACGTTCTACAACAGTATGTAACTACGAAATGATCTGGCGTTTAGTACACGGCGTCAGCAATCAAAAGGTTACTGCCACCACGATGCGAAGAGGTTAACCTCATCTCGAGCGCTAGAATATTATTGGTGAGCCGAATTTGACGTACTATGCGGTCAGTTTCTGTTGAACCAGGTCAGTGAGTTGCAGAAATTTCGGAAATTTGTGGGGACTCAGTAAGTTGTGCTGTATCAAAAAGTTTCCATTTGAGAACGTTGCTGCAGCTTATGTGCAACGTAGCACGTCTTCGATGCGGGTATATAAGCACGAAGACATAGGCAAGGGATTGGTGTGACATTTGTCTAACGTACGTGCCGTAAATACAGAAACGAGAACTACGAATACATTATTACCAAATGCGTCCAAACAGGACCAACGTGCTGCTATCTTTTCTTGGCTCCCAAGGATAAACATCACTAGACATCCAACGGAGAATGAACAATGCGTATGGGGCAGCACTTCTGTCGAAAACACCGTTGTGAGCAAAGCGTTCACTGCTCCATTATAACGCAGTCCCCATATGTGGGAGACACTCGATCACCCGTCCTGCAGTCCTGATCTCTCCCCATGCGATTACCGCGCCTTCGGTCCCTTAAAACCAGCCTTGAAGGGTCAACGATTCCTGTGGGAAAACGATGTGCAGCAGGCAGTTACGGACTTCTTCCCACAGCGATTATCTTACAGGCGTCACACGAAGCTCACGAGTTTTTTCGGATTTCATTGTCTTCTTTAAGTAATTTAATGACACTGGGGGTCTCCTCAGAACTTTCACTCGGCAATACTCTCTAAATGCAGCACTGTAGTTGCTGCCTTCACATAAAAGTTTCACCAACAGCGCACATTCTCTTTTCTCGATAGCCAAATCGTTCACTCACATTATGGCTTGTCAAATGCCAGCGTGTGTGTCACACCGTCATTCAATCAGTGTACAGTGTCATATTTGCACCTGGTGGCCAAAATGGAAACTAATGTTTTCCAGCATAAATCGGTTCCACATTAACGCATTAGCGTATGTACCAAGCTCCGCTGCCTTACAATAATTACGGCGCACACTGGACCTTCCTGAGTACCTGTTTATTAAATATAATCACGAGGTACACTCCAAAAAGAAAATGTAGATGCAATGAAAATATTGCCAGTTTTGAGATCTCCTCCTGTTTATGCCTGTATGACGCCACACGCCTTAATATTGGTACTTTATTAGTCAACGGTGACGACTGGTCTCAGTTAGTTCACTTGACCTGTGCTTCCTGTACGAACGCCAAGAACAATTGGTTAACTTATCACGCATACCCCTCACCTGCCCAGAGATTATTTTGGGCCAGCTGCCTGACCATGTGCTGTGTTGTGTGTGCCGTAGGCATTGTGTCGTGGGGTCGCGGGTGCGCGCGTCCCAACTACCCGGGCATCTACACGCGGGTGGCCAACTACCTGCCGTGGCTGCACCAGCGCCTCGCCGGGGACTGCCTCTGCGCGCCTCCATAGGCGAACCAACTGTCACTGCATCCACCTGGGACAAGGAGTTCTACTCTCACGTTTGAAGCCACGTCTCGCCTCTTCACCAACTAATTTATTCGAGCACATTAAGCAACTAAATAATTATTTGCATGTCTTAATGCAAGTACGCAAAAATTTTCTCTAAGAGAAATATTACACTCACTGTCTTACAGCTCTGATGTATTTTACTAATGTTTATTGGATCAATAAAACTGCACTGAAAGAACACATTGTTTTATGATTTTTTACGCTTACAAAAGTGAGGTGGTGTAGTGGTTACTTTCCTATTTAAGATGAACCAGATTTCAACCCTAGTCTATCCTGATTTATTGTCTACTGATTTGGTGATGCTGTTGTGGTCTTTAGTCCAAAGACTGCTTTGACGCTGCTCTCAATGTTACTCTATCCTGTGCAAGCCGCTTCATCTCCGAGTAACTATTGCCACCTACATCCTTCTGAATCCGCTTACTGCTTTCATCTCTTGGTTTCCCTCTACGATTTTTAACTCGCGCCCGCCACCTCGCTTCCCACCAGAACTAAAATGGGTGATCCTTTGATGTCTCAGAATGTCTCCTACCAACCGGTCCCTTTTTATAATTAGGTTGTCCCACGAAGTTCTTTTCCCCCCAATTCTATTTAGCACCTCCTCATTAGTTACGTGATTCTTTTGTAGCGCAACATATTAAAATCTTCTATTCTCTTCTTGTCTAAACTGCTTCTCGCCCATGTTTCACTTACATACATGGCTACACTTCATACAAATACTTTCAGAAAAGAGTACCTGACAAATATATACTCGATGTAAAATTTCTCTTCTTCAGAAACGCTTTTTTGCCATTGCTTTCTACGTTTTATATCCTCCCTACTTCGACCATCATCAGTTACTTTGCTGCCCAAATAGCAAAACTCATCGACTACTTCAAGTGTCTCATTCTCTAACCTAATTCCCTTAGCATCGTCTGATTAGATTCGACTACATTCCATTATCCTTGTTTTGTTTTTGTTGATGTTCGTCTTATATCCTCCTTTCAAGACACTGTCCATTCCGTTCAATTGTTCTTCCGCGTCCTATGCTGTCTCTGACAGAATTACAATGTCATCGGCAAACCTCAAAGTTTTTATTTCTTTTCCCTTTACTTTAATTCCTACTCCTAATTTTTCCTTTGTTTCTTTCACCGCTTGCTCAATATGCAGATCGAGTAACATCGGGTATAGATTACAACCCTGTCTCACTTCCTTCTCAACCACCGCTTCCCTTTGGTTCCCTTTCGACTCTTATAACTGCCATCTGATTTCTGTACAAATTGTAACTAGCCTTTCCTTCTCTGTATTTTAACCCTGCCACCTTCAGAATTTCAAAGAGAGTATTCCAATCAACATTATCAAAAGCTTTTTCTAAGACTACAAATGCTAGAAACGTAGGTTTGCCTTTCCTTAAACTATCTAAGGTAAGTCGTAGGGCCAGTATTGCCTCGCGTTTTCCACCATTTCTATGGAATCTTCTCCGAGGTCGGCTTCTAGCAGTTTTTCCATTCGCCTGTAAAGAATTCGTGTCAGTATTTTGCTGCCGTGACTTATTAATCTGATAGTTCAGAAATTTTCACACCTGTCAACACCTGCTTTCTTTGGGATTTGAATTATTATATTCTTCTTGAAATCTGAGGGTATTTCTCCTGTGTCATACATCTTTCTCGCCAGATGGAAGAGTTTTGTCATGGCTGGCTCTCCGAAGGCTAGCGGTAGTTACAACGGAGCGTTGTGTACTCCCAGGGCCTTATGTCGACTTAGATCTTTCAATGTTCTGTCAAATTTTTCACACATCATCATATCTCCCATCCGATCGTCTACGTCTTCTTCCATTTCTATAATATTGTTCTAAAGTACAACTGCCTTGTATAGCCCCACATCCTTTCACCTTTCTGCCTTCCCTTCTTTGCTTAGGACTGGTTTTCCAGCTCCGCTCCTGATATTCATACAGGTGGTTTTCTTTTCTCCAAACGTCTCTTTAACTTTCCTGTAGGTGATATCTATCTTTCCCCTAATGATATATGCTTCTAAACCGTTACATTTTTCGTCTAGCCATTCCTGCTCAGACATTTTGCACTCCCTGTCGATCTCATTTTTCAGAGTTTGTATTCCCTTTCGCTTGCTTCGTTTACTGATTTTTATACTTTCGCCTTTCTTCAATTAAGTTCAGTATCTCTTGTGTTACGTAAGGATTTCTACTAGCCCTCGTCTTTTTGAGATGTCAGTTATACTACTGTATATGGAAGACGAAGCGATTGGTACCAAGTGAATTCCGAATCAAACAATTGGGAGGATGTGGAACTGAAGTTAGTAGATCCTGTTGTGAGAGTGTCCATAGAAACTCGCAGGAAAGTTGGGCAAGAGGGCTTGTGGATATTCTACCCGACAGAATTTTACCGCATTTACATAAAGAACTGAGTATTTCACATTTATTTCTCAATATTCTTGTCCTGTACAAGCATATTTACATTGGGCTTTCAAAATGATGAGCAAACGTTCAGCTTAGATTATGCCGATTTTGCTTTAAAATTTTCTACTAGCGCGTTCATCACTATTTCTGATTTGGGAAATAGGCATTCCCTGTACCACGAAGTAGGAAACATTTGCACATAGCAGTGAAAAGACATGCGTATGTGCGAAAATACATGTAAAGCAATCCGAAAATAGCTCAAACTAAGGAGCATTACATCTTAGCAAAGAGACAACTTCATAGTAAAATAATCGTCCATTCCTCATTATTTAAGAGTATCTATCTACTTAAAGTTAATGAATCAGTGCGTAATCTAGGCTCAAGGATCTCATTTTTCAAATATGGATTGGCGGAACATGCTGCATCTACACCTTAAGATACTGAACCCATTGAAAATATTTATATTTCATGGTGAGTGTCCTTCTTGAGTTCATACTAGTTTCAACTACTTCAAGGTCTTCGTTAAGTGACAATTTCTTTGCGTAATAGAACGTTAAAAATATTTAACTGCCCACTACAGAATAAATAGCAATTGAGGGAAAAGTGAAGATTACTTATTAGACTTTGTCTGAAGAAAACATGACTCCTTTCTCAAACAAACTTTCCACTTTGACACCTCAGTACTTTCCATCTCAGTTTCCGTTAATTTCACATTTAAGCACGTTGTACCTACAGTAAGACAAATCACGAAGTAATTTCTTTACATACGCAGTGTTTTATGTAATGCTTCACAAGACCTTTTGTGCCACAGTAATTTAGACAGTAAATAAAAGCAGTATTCGCTACAGTCAACAAAATCTGTACATTTTACAGCAGAATTACTTTAAGTAGTGAGCTGTTCCTTTTTACTTTTCATACACACATTTTATTAATTTAAGATTCACAGTGTAAAAGGGTAGGCTTCGTTCTTTGCCTACTTCAAGTTTCACAAATGTCATTTATAAAAAACGTTAATACATCCAACGCCTTCTCAGACCAGGGAACATGATCATTACCGTTACACATCTACATATCTTTTCAGATACTGAGGGCAGTAAAGCCATTTAATCTTACCAGCTCTAGGGAAGGCCAAAAGATAACTGCCTAAGTGTGGTATGTTGTCGTATCGATAGCATTCTGTATAGAATAATTAAAATTTTCTGTTTCTTTTATGTAAAGCAGAAGATTTATGACGAGATTTAGTGTTTCTCCAACTAAATATTTATGAACATGACCTAACCCTTTTTCGTTTGGTTCTTTTTCCTAATTCTGGAATCATCAGTGAGTGCAACAAGTGTGTTCCCTACACTCTTCTTTCAGAGCGGGTTCTTTTTTAGGCAAACGTGGTAATGGGTTTATCCTTTTGTTGGTCTCCTTATGGCTATTATGCAATTCCGCATGTGTGTACGGTGTTGTGTAAATAGGTACATTATTTACACTATTTCCTGGTGGGTCAATAAATTCCACCCATTGTGTGTTTTGTACTAGCATAAGTTCTTATATATAGATTAAATTCCCTGATAATGCCTTCAGCCGGGACATTGAGGGTGGTATAGCGATAAAAGAATCTGCTTAATACTTTGTCCTTTTAAAAGTCTTTCCGTCTCTTGCAAGTAAAACTCGACACATTATGTATTGTTTGAGGATCCTACTAATAACAGTATACGAAGCCGTCGATTTTGTAGCATACAGCTTGCCATATCTTGAAAAAAGGTCATACAGGTCTCCTAAATACTGAAAACCACCTCGTCCAGCGCTGGCCCACTGACAGCAAGAGAGACAATTTCTTGTGGCCGTGTAGATAAGAAAATGTAATTCCATGTAGCGTCATTTAAAGTCTTTGCTTTTTGACACAGTAAGCAATTTTGTAACAGCTGTCCAACATTTCTTAACATATTTTGAAAGTAGCAAATAAATTCACTTTCCTTAAACATTTTGTGGCAGCATAATGACCCTAAACATGAAGCTTACGCCAGACTAAAGTTTCTCTGTAAGTATTTGGAACGCACACACACACACACACACACACACACACACACACACACACACACATATATATCAGTTGTCATCTGTAACATTACGTCTGTAGAATAAAACGTTGTTTTGAGTTCTGTAATGCTGTAAAATTTTCGCAGGCGGCTTTTGAGTAAGAATTTTTATTTTATTCCATCTCGGATCTGCATCTTGCAATGTAGCCACGTTGTTACATCTACGTGGTATTGTCTATAATGTCTCTTTCATCAACTAAATTCTGTAATCAGTTATTTGCTCTGTCCAATTCGAAATATCGGTAGACGCCTCAAAACGTCAGCCACAACAGCTTATCAACACAGGGTTACTTTGTCTAGGAGATCTGGTCCGAGAACTGTATGCAGTAGCAAAATAAATACACCAGAACTTACGTTAAGTTAAAATGGTAGAACATGAAATTAATAACTTCTGCCAGTGTGGACAAAAACTATATATTTCCTAGAGTCATTTTACGAAAAGACCTGCCAATAGGAACAGCGGGGATCTTGGATAGTCAAATAGCGTACTGCATGGAACTTTTTTGATTGCTCTTCTAGATTTTCTGTTTGCATACGGATTGGCATTATTTTATTAATAGCACACGCATTCGGAAAAAAGGCGTATTTGGCCATTACGTACTTTCCACCGAAGCACCCGTCTTGTGTCTCGATCAACAGTCTCGTTTCGTCCGCTGAATGGAGTAAGATTTACAACAGATTGGGTCGTGTGGCATCGCGTCCATGTGGTACACAAAGGAATTTATTAGCACCAGGTTTCTCCTCAAAACCACATAAAACTTGAAAAGAGTGTTTCTAAAATACCATTCCTATTGTGTATACAAATAAGAAGATTGCATTACGCTATCTTTTGTATCTGCTTTGTTATTATCATTTTCATCGTAGTGGGTTGAGAAGAAATCTGAAGATGTTCTCTTTGCCTTTAATAATTTTACATTAATTTCCTGGTTATACTAACAGTATTTCCACTGGTGGTTTGTATTAAATCTACTTCAATACCTTCGCCCTCGACGTGTATGTATCACTTGCCCAAAGAAAAGTCCGTTTCTTAGAAAAACTCCATACACAGCAAGCAGTAGACGATAGAATTTTTTAGAATCAGGAACGGGCATAAGGTCACTCCATTTCCAATGACAATATTTACTTGTATCTGCTACTTGAAAGGTTGAGTCTTACCACGTAGGACTCCAACGATATGACAGTTTTGCACCGAGGAGATCAGCAATTCGTCTACTTGTTTAATCTTTAGAACATTGATAGTGGCATTTGTGACTAAAACTATTTTCGTAGGAATTTTTCCTACTATGACATGTATTGAGGCTTTCAGTGAAACCTGTGTACGTTTAGTGTGCAGAGGCTGGTCCATAGTCAGATCAACTCTGATAAGAACCGTCGTTATACCTTAAGATAGTGACGTGATTCCTTTGATTGCCCAGTCCTCGATAGGACCGTCATTGGAGGGCTTAATAAGGTTTACAGTAATCTGCCACAACTTACGTTTGGGTGTCTGACTGTGGTTTACATGGCACAATGCGGATATTTATGAAAAAGGCACAATTCTGCCAGCTAGTGTCAAGCGGACCGAGGGGCATCTGCTTTATGTGAGTAATCTTTATTGTCATTCTGACCGGAATTACGCGATTCCCAGCGTCCATTGTGTTTATTTCTATGGAACACCCCATCCCTGGTAGCCAGGGTGGTACCGGTTAGTATACTTTCTGTTTCCTAGGTGTACTAGTCAGCATTACACTCGGATCACTTGCGACGTGACGTCGCACGAGAAGCGCGACAGCTATGAGGCTGGCTAGAATGGTAATTCGGGGCTCTAACTTGGCAGCGACATTGCAGCATAGAGACCTGGGATTGCTTGTACTGAATTAAACTTTCTTCATGTAAAACTGGAGAAAGCGATTGTGCAATGGTTACTTCATATAATCACGACCTAGCGATAGGTTATTACACTACTGGCCATTAAAATTGCTATACCAAGAAGAAACGCAGGTGATAAACGGGTATTCATTGGACAAATATATTATACTAGAACTGACATGTGATTACATTTTCACGCAATTTGGGTGCATAGATCCTGAGAAATCAGTACCCAGAACAACCACCTCTGGCCGCTATAAGGGCCTTGATACGCCTGGGCATTGAGTCAAATAGAGCTTGGATGGCGTGTACAGGTACAGCTGCCCATGCAGCTTCAACACGATACCATAGTTCATCAAGAGTAGTGACTGGCGTATTGTGACGAGCCACCATTGGCCAGACGTTTTCAATTGGTGAGAGATCTGGAGAATGTGCTGGCCAGGGCAGCAGTCGAACATTTTCTATATCCAGAAAGGCCCGTACAGGACCTGCAACATGCCGTCGTGCATTATCCTGCTGAAATGTAGGGTTTCGCAGGGATCGAATGAAGGGTAGAGCGATGGGTCGTAACACATCTGAAATATAACGTCCACTGTTCAGAGTGCCGTCAATGCGAACAAGAGGTGACCGAGACGTGTAACCAATGGCACCCCATACCATCACGCCGGCTGATACGCCAGTATGGCGATGACGAATACACGCTTCCAATGCGCGTTCACCGCGATGTCGCCAAACACGGATGCAACCATCGTGATGCTGTAAACAGAACCTGGATTCATCGGAAAAAATGACGTTGTGTCATTCGTGCACCCAGGTTCGTCGTTGAGTACACTATCGCAAGCGTTCCTGTCTGTGACGCAGCGTCAAGGGTAACCGCAGCCATGGTCTCCGAGCTGATAGTCCATGCTGCTGCAAACGTCGTCGAACTGTACGTGCAGATGGTTGTTTTCTTGCAAACATCCTCATCTGTTGACTCAGGGATCGAGACGTGGCTGCACGATCCGAGGCCGTTGGGATCCAGCACGGCGTTCCGTATTACCCTCCTGAACCCACCGATACCATATTCTGCTAACAGTCATTGGATCTCGACCAACGCGAGCAGCAATGTTGCGATACGATAAACCACAATCGCGATAGGCTGCAATCCGACCTTTATCAAAGTCGGAAACTTTATGGTACGCATTTCTCCTCCTTACACGAGGTATCACAACAACGTTTCACCAGGCAAAGCCGGTCAACTGCTGTTTGTGTATGAGAAATCGGTTGGAAATTTCCTCATGTCAGCACGTTGTAGGTATCGCCACCGGCGCCAACCTTGTGTAAATGCTCTGAAAAGCTAATCATTTGCATATCACAGCATCTTCTTCCTGTCGGTTAAATTTCGCGTCTGTAGCACGTCATCTTCGTGGTGTAACAATTTTAAAGGCCAGTAGTGTACAATTTGTGTCGTTACCGTATGTTTTATGATATGCAACTTGTGCTTTTATTTGGTCACGCCAGACTGACAAATATTTGCTCACAGTGACTCTTATTCGAGCTAGTTCGGAATTCAACAATTCGCCGGAATCGTCCCATTCAGACATAGAGAAAGTGACAGTTTCATCCATGACGCGCTCTGGATCTGAATTTAGTTTGTCATTTACTTCTACATCTTTGCGCTGAAACCACTGCAACACATTAACAATCAATTTTTCTATGTTACTAGATTGTTTTAAGTCCTTAGACTGTTGTCTTAAAATTTTGCAACAGTGGAGCAATGAGATCAGTTGGTTGACTGCCCACTTGTATGTTCATTTCACGTGAAATATCGCCCATCGGACCATTTACTTCACGTGAAGCATTGTGGTCAGATTGATAAACACCACTACGCGGAAGATCACCTAATTGAACATCATATTCAGACAGCAAATGATCTACCATAATATCTGCGTAAGAGCACTATTCCAGATCGGGTTCTGAAACTCGTACATTTTCAACCTCCACGTTAGCAAACTCTTTCTGTTCAGTGTTCCTGTGTAGTGATTTGGAAATCTTGCTATCTTGCTTGTTTACTCCATGACATTAGTGTAAAATTAAAAATTATTTTTGCAAACATTTTGAATAAATACGATCTGGAAAACCATCTACAAGGTAACAAATGCAACTGAGGAATTGAGGAATGCTAGTACAACGGTACAACAGTGTAAAGACACATATACACACACACACACACACACACACACACACACACACACACAGACAGACATAGGCAGACAGAGAAAGAGAAAGAGAAAGCATTACGTATAAAACACTATGGAATTTGGTATTAGCCATTTAGTGACTGACATTCACAAAGCAAAAATTTAACAATGAAAATATGGTTATTGAATGAGTTGGACGAAAATTTCAGTATTACACGTTGTATGCAGCAGGAAAGCTACAATTACGCATTGCAGATTGCCCTTACCTCAGATATGCGTTGACATGCTCAAAATGTTTCCTTGATTTGATGACTGGAATTATCTAGGTTTAACCAATGTAATTATTTTTCCTTTTTGCTGTTTACTTCTTTTAATTGAGACATGGTACAAGCACAACAGAAAAGCAAACATCGTTAGATGGTTATTACTCTTTTCGCGGTCACGTCATTTATAGTTGCTCTTCCCGTTTAGTAAGCTGTTAATATTTGTTGCAGAGAATATAAAAATAAAGAGAAAGGACTATTATAATGATGAAATGAACGACGAAAATCGACGCAGCCTTTGTTGTAGGCCTATCTGTAACACGATGATGCGTGACCGTGGAAAGATGATTAATTAGTTATTTGTGCCAGATTTCACTAGGCAAAGGAAATGATGCTCATAAATTGCCATCGGACTTCGTTCTCATGTAATTAAATGAAGATAGATTCGTTTTCTGGAACGTGCTGTGAGTACTTTAGATTCCGACAATGGCGGGCGAACCATTGCGTCATCGTATTAAGACGACCAACAACGAGTATTTGCTGAAGAACGTGAAAAAACTATTAGACGAGGACAAAGAATAAATTACATAATACAACTGAATAAAGTAAATCTTCAGATTTATGTAATCAAAGTTCCTTAACCAGCCATCCATTCAAGATGATTACAACAGAAGAAAACGAGTACAAGACAGTAATGAGACACTACCATTTGTTACAGAAACAAGTTCGTATCGAAAATAAGTTCTAGAACATATCTCTGAGATCGGGAAGGTGTGATAATATAACTGTGGGGTTATGGTTTTCATGAGCTCAAATGCCTGCAGCCTCTGCACATTTATCCGTTCAACTGAAAACTCATAGATTCCGGAACTGAAGGTGACCAGACTATATTCATCTGCATCTACATCCACATGATTATTCAGCAGTTTACAGTTAAATCCCTGACAAAGGGTTCATCACACCACCTTCAAGTTATTTCTCTATCGTTCCATTATCGAACAGCGCGACAGAAAAACGATTTACATCTTTCCATGCGAGCTTTGATTTATCTTAATTTTTCATGATGATCATTCTTTTCTGTTTAATTGGCCGCCAACAAAATTATTTTCACACTTAGGAAAAAGTTGGTGATAGAAATGTCATGAGAAGATCGTGCCATAAGGAAATATACCTTTGTTTTAATGATTGGCACTCCAATTCGCGTGGTACACTCTACCCTGTTTCGCGTTAATACAAAATGAACTGACTTCTGAACTTTTCGACGTCATATGTCAGTCCTATCTGATGCTGATCGCACACCGCACAGTAATACTCCAGAAGAGGGCTGGAAAACGTAGTGTAAGCAATCTCTTCAGGAGATCTGTTGCTTTTTCCAAGCTTTATGTCAATAAACTGCAGTCTTTTGTTTGCTTTCCCCACAACATTATCTATGTAATCGTTCCAATTTAAGTTATTCGTAACTGAAATCCCCAACTAGTTAGTTGAACTTACAGCCTTTACATTTCTGTGATTTATCGTGGAACCGAAATTTAGCAGTTTACATTTAGTAATCACATGCATGATTTTACAGTTTTCTCCGCTGTTCCGTCCTCAGTGCTTCCATTTAGTGTACTGTTGCTGACGATGTGACAGTGATTGCCAGTAAAACAAGAGACACAGTTTTTTGTGTGGTTGCAGCTTTGTTCCGTCTATAATCTTTTCAAATGCGGATTAATTTACTTCATTAAACTATCAGGGACCGTGTCAGGATCTAGAAATGTCCTTTTTCCGTTAAAAATCATCTACTCCATAGCTTTGCTTTTACGCGAATGAAGCGCATTGTATACGCCAAAGTATAGGAAGATTCCCAACAGCATTCAATAAAAGCAATAGTGCTTCTTTCTTTTCATGCATGTCAGTACAGCAACAGGTTGAGGTTCAGGTGACTGGCAGCGGCAAGACTGTACGTTAGTACGATTGCTGGAGGGATCTTCGCCAAGTTATCGTCGAAAAAAGACGAGCGGCTTGCGCAGGCCTGCTTGAAGTGCGCAGTTCTTTCCGGTGTGCATACAGTTTATCATTCAGCCATGACGTCATACGTGATAAACTGTGTCGTTAAACTGAAGGTGTGTAGTCCCTCTTTACGGCAAGAAAGGGGAAGCGTGCAGGCAGAATTAATGGAGAGGGGATGACGCATTTAGAACACAGGTGGAAAGGCGCAACTACTGAGTTTTAGTGCGTTTGGGGTGGGAAGGGGGCAGGGGGGTGGGGGCTGTTGCGTGGGGGCTCGAGGGATGGAGGGCAATACGGCGGGCTAGAAAAGACGCTGGAGCTGCGGATAGCGAGTATAGGCTTGCGCTGTACAGTTCAAACCTGAACACTTCTTCCGTTACGTGAATGACGCTTTCATTTTATGAGCACATGGCGCAGAGACCATTAATGAGTTCCCGGACCACCTGAACGATATTGATCAAAACATACATCTCAATAGAGCTAGCACAGAGTGGATGTCTTCCACTTTCATACATGCTAACAGAAAGAAAAGCAGATGTGCAGTGTATAGAAAGAAGGCCCAACGACGGTCATCATCCGCACCATCGGAACACTGTTCTAATACCCCTAGATCACAGGGAAGGCCCATTTGTGGCAAAGACAGCCTCCCAGCTGAGCTGAAATACCTTAAAGTAGACTTTCGCCGATGACTGTACAGCGAAGGGTAGATTAGGCGTACATTATAAAAACGAGTGATACAGCCATATTCAAAGAAATACAGAAAGAGAAACTAGCCTTTACACCTAAACTGGACCTCTTTTAGCCAAAATTGCGAGAATCGTCCGAAAAACCAAAACCACTACGGGTCGCCGACTGCCGCGCCAGGGGAAAGGGCTGGGGAGGACTGGCCGCCGCTTAGGTGTATATATACAGGGTGGTCAAACAATATGGAAAGCTTGTAAGGACGTTGCAGGGAGGTTGTTCTAAGAAGTAAATGTTAAGAAAAAAAATTCGATATATTGCGTCATTTCCGAGTTAATTGACACTGAAGTTAGGCAATCAGACTGTTGGGCGCTCGCAGAGTCAGTCCCCACCCCCCCGACACATTACAATTAATGTCAGTTGTTCTCATAGCGTAGATGACAGCGCATAAGACTGCTCAGCCTTTGGTTGGGGTCCGATCTTTACTACCGCCCCACATCCAATTCTTTATAGGTCTCTTCTGCGGTTATAGGAAACCAATCGAAGAACATGTTTGGCGACACCGCCTGTGGTGGGCCGCTTGAATTTGCACGCGCGACGGCCTCATTCACAAACTTCAATACTAATTAACTCTGAAACGGTGCGATGTATGGATTTATTTGTTAATTATTTCTCAGCATAGTATACCCTGCAACCCTCCTTACAAGCTTATCAGAGTTTCTCATCACCCTATATATAAGAACGCCGGCGTTGTCCCGACACTTTGCTCGAAGATGATGAGAATGACACTCGATGGAATGTCGAGGAATTTGAACGCAGCCACCCAGACGGAAGCGCATGAGGATTGCGACAGAAGTACACGCCAGCGAAATCTACATGTAATACTGTCGAATGTACGAGGGGCGTTCAGTAAGTTACGCAAAACTTTTTGTTCTGAAAGTTAGTTGGTTTTATGCAATGTTCCAGTACACCGTATAATTCTCCACTCTTTTGGCTAAAAAATTATTTTTCAACGTTATCTCCATTCAATGCGACGGCCTTACGCCACCTTACTGGGAGGGTCCGTATACCGCAACGTACCACTGTACCGGTCGACACCGGAGCCAATGTCTTTCTGCACCAGTAACGTCCAAATCATCTACGTACTGCTTCCTACGCAATGCATCCTTCACTGGGTGAAATAGATGTAAGTCGGAAGGTGGGAGATCCGGGGTGTAGGATGGTTGACGAAGGACATACCAGTGAACTTTTGTGAACACTACCAACAGAGACCTCCAGTTGTGCAGCGAGGTGCGTTATTGTAATCTGTCTGTCATATCGAATGAGAGTGTCTGTACATTCCAACATTGCAGGAGTCACAACTGTGTGCCGCCAGCCGGCATGTGAGTGGTTGGACAGGTTTGCGCGATCTTGTTGCGATATTGATAGACGCCTATCTTTAACGTTTGCCGGCCGGAGTGGCCGTGCGGTTCTAGGCGCTACAGTCTGGAGCCGAGTGACCGCTACGGTCGCAAGTTCGAATCCTGCCTCGGGCATGGATGTGTGTGTTGTCCTTAGGTTAGTTAGGTTTAATTAGTTCTAAGTTCTAGGCGACTGATGACCTCAGAAGTTAAGTCGCATAGTGCTCAGAGCCATTTATCTTTAACGTTTCGCCGAGTTTTTATTCACTGCCAGGTCTCCGTAGACATTCTGAAAGCGCCTATGAGTATCTGCGATGCTCTGGTCTGCCACAAAAAAAGACTAAATAGCAGCTCTCCTCCGTTAGAGACGCCATTTTGAGGGCTACGTTTTGCGCCGCCGCGTACTGCAACTTCATGAAACTGTGTGGGCTGAAGTGGGAATATTTCACGACGTCCCACAACAAATTCCGCATTTTTAAACCGCAATCGGCCGAGGAAGAGAATTTCTTGCATTAGTTATTGAGCGCGCCTAGTAGTAGTAGAGATTAACAGAGTTTTCGATGGCACAGTGGGGAAGAATGCAGTATAAGTATGTTTCCATTGGTGGGGTGGATTTCGTAAGTGCGGACAAAACTTGATTTTGCAAAGCGAGCATGGAGTCCTGTCGAGGCATAGTAAATGGAGGTGTTTGTAGTACGTCTATTTCTGTTCTTATGCTTTTTTCTCTGATGTAGTTAGGCTATCGTTTTGATGGCCTTAAATTTGTATATATATTCTCTTTTGGTGGAGCTTTGTAATACATCACACCTCCCCCAGATTGCGACGAAACTCTTTCCGTGTAGTTTTGTGTGTCGTTTTCGTCGTATTTTTCTGTCGAGTATTCCTTACCATAGGCGCTCGCTTGGCCATTTTTAACTCTACTGCCGTCTCAATGTGACTTGTCTCAAAATAAATGAGAGACATATAATTCATTTTCTGCCAGTAGCTATAAAGTTGAACGGACGTAAAGAAAGATGCGGTCTCATTTTGTACCATATTTATTGAGAAATAAACGGTGAATGTCAAATTACATTTCTATAAACTTTCTTAATAACTTCCTCTATTTAATCATTTTATATTTATGTTGAAGAAGGAAGAAGCAAACACAAGGAATTGACGCAAAGCAGAAAAACGATTTCTTTCCGCCAATCTGTTTCAGCAGCAGAAAAAGTTACACGAGAGCTTGTGTCGGATTGACAGTCCCGTGGATTTCTGATCCAACCAACAAGCCACCAGTTTTCGAGACTGAAATAGACGGAGCACCTAAGGAAGTCTCAAGGTTTTTTAAGATTGGTTGGTTGGTTTGGGGTATAAATGGACCAAACTACAGGGTCATCAGTCCCGTTTTCCTGACGCAAGCAAGGTTCAAGGTACAAAAAGGAATGGGGAACAACAGCTAAAAAGAAAACGAATGGAACTAACAAAAAACGAGGAAAACATACACCTCAAGGAAAAGTAGAAGAAGATATTAAAACCATAGAACAGATGGTCTGGGCTGGCTGATCACAATAATAAAAGAGGATGAGCCAGCCACTCTTCGACACATTAAAATGTCCATCTCAAAAAGACAAGGCGAGATGAACACATGTAGGGAAAAGACGACCACCAAGACAAACAAATGCAAAGAAAAGGCGACAGAGTTAAAATTGAGGGAGGGTGGCGGCCTAGGAGAGAAAGCTAAATGCTCACCCTTAGGTGGTACGATAAAAAAAAAACTCCCGAATAAAACGTAAAACTAAATTTGCTGTTGAGGCTTTGTCGCCCATCACTGAAGGTAGGGCGCTGGCAATGTTAAAAATGAGCTGGAGAGGGGATAAAAGTGGGCAGTCCAGCAAGATGTGGACGACAGTCATAAGTGAGCCACAGGGGGGTCCTCGCGACGGAGGAGGTATCTATGTGTCAGCCACGTATGGCCAATGCGGAGCCGGTAGAGAACCACAGAGTCCCTGCGACAGGCCTGCATGGAGGTCTTCCACACATTTGTAGTCTCCTTAAGGGCACGTAGTTTGTCGTGCGTACTGAGATTATGCCATTCCGTCTCCCAAAGCTGAAAAACCTTGCGGCGTAATAATGATCGCAGGTCAGTTACAGGGATGCCGTGTAGCCTGTTTGGCCAGCCTGTCGGCAACTTCATTTCCTGGGATTCCAACATGGCCTGGGGTCCACACTAACACCACGAAACGACTGGACCGTTCTAGGGCATCGATGAACTCCTGGATAGTCGCTACTAAAGGGTGGCAGGGGTAGCATTGATCGATAGCTTGTAGACTGCTCAAAGGGCCAGTACAGAGAAGAAACGACTCGCCAGGCAAGAGAACGAGAAATGGTCGCCAGCTCTGCAGTGAAATCACTTGTAAGTGTACTGTCATATCGCTGGTTTAGTTGTGGAGTATCTTTGCGGGCAGCCGCGTCTGTCGAGTCGAGCGCGGGACACGGATCTGTTATGTTGTGTAGTGTGTAGCTCTGCATGTGAGAGGCATTGTTAGTATGGAAGTCGAAGTGTTACTACAAGTGCTATTACAGTAAAGTGATAAAATTAGTAAATGATTCAGAGGAAAGTGCGTCAAGAAGTAATTTAAAAATGAGCAGTGCTGCTGATAACGGATTTATGTATCCTCTCGTTGCGTGTCGCACAGCATCGATCATCCTCACCGTGTTCGGTCTCCCGGAATGAACTGATGTGAATCAGTAAAAATTAGTTACCATAAAAGAGAGCATTTAAGTGCCAGTGTCTTGTAGCGAGCGTGAGGACGTGCGTTCGGTCATCGCGTTCCGCATTATCAACAATCAGCCGCGCCGCGCCGGTTACGCGCACGCTCGTACCAGTGAGAACTAAGAAACTGAAAAATTAACTTTACGAACAGTGTTATATCATTACTAGTGTCAAGGAGGACTGGTACCAAATATCTGAATGGACCTCGAGTATAGGTGGTAAAGGCAAGGACACCACTTCAGACAGAAGAGATCGGACGCGAACCACAGTCGTAAGCCCTGATATGGGCCTCCAAAGCAGGAGATGAACCGCTGTGGGTGGGAAAAGGAGAACTACGAACGTGTGCAACGTAACTGGCGAGCTGTTGTGCACGCCTAACCTTCAATGGAGTGACTCCAGCCTCCACCAGGACACTGGTCACTGGACTCGTTCTAATAGCTCCCGTTGTCAGTCTAACGCCACAACGGTGCACTGGGTCGAGTAAACGCAACGCTGAGGGCGCCGCCATACCATAAACCAGACTACAATAGTCAAGGCAGCATTGAACAAGGGTTCTGTAGAACTGCAGCAGCGTAGAGCGATCTGCATCCCAGTTGGTGTTGCTCAGGCAGCGGAGGTGCTGCCAGCACTTGCGCTTCGGCTGACGAAGTTGAGGAAGCCATGTCAATCGGGCATCGAATACCCGTCCTAAGAATCGATATGTCTCTCCTACAGTGAGTGAATCGTCATTAAGGTTAAGTTCTGGTTCCGGATGAACGGTACAACGCCGTCAGAAGTGCATGATACACAACTTCACAGATGAACACTGGAAGCCATAGGCTAGAGCCCATGACTGCGCCTTGTGGATGGGTCCCTGTAGGCTCCGCTCAACAACACCAGTACTGAAGGAGCAGTACGAAATGCAGAAGTCCTCTGCACACAGAGAAAGTGAGATGGATGGCCTGACAGCTGCTGCTAGACCGTTAATGGCCACTAAAAATAGAGATACACTCAATACAGAGCCCTGCGGGACTCCATTCTCCTGGATATGGGGGAAACGTGGTACGCACACACTTGGACACGGAAAGTACGGAGCGATAGGAAATTTTGGATAAAAGTCGGGAGAAGGCCCTAGAGACCCCGATCATACAATGTGCCAAGGATATGATGTCGCCAGGTCGTGTCATAAGGTTTTCGTAAATCAAAAAAGATGGCAACCAGCTGTTGGTATCTGGAAAAGGCTGTTCGGATGGCAGACACGAGGGAATCTAGATTATCGGTGGTAGAGCGACCCTGGCGGAAACCGCCCTGCCATAGAGCCAGCAGGCTAGGTGACTCCAGGACCTAACATAACCGCCGACTTACCATATGTTCTAACAGCTTACAAAGAACGTTTGTGAGGCGGATGGGCCGATAGCTATCCACGCCATGCGGGTATTTGCCGGGTTTGAGCACTGGAATGATAGTGATCTTTCGCCATTACGATGGAAAGTCGCCATCGCACCAGATCCGGTTGAAGAAGACGAGGAGACGTCACTTGGAGTTGGACGACAGATGTTTGAGCATCTGATTGTGGATCCGATCTGGCCGGAGCTGTGTCGGGGCAGTGTGCAATGTCGCTGAGGAGCTCCCACTCTGTAAAGGGAGAATTATAGGGTTTACTATGACGTTCAGTGAACGAGAGGGCTTTCCTTCCCATCCGCTGTTTGAGGGATTGAAATGCTGGTGGGTGATACTCTGACGCAGAGGCTCGAGGATGGTGCTCAGCAAAGTGTTCCGCAATTGCGTTTGCGTCGCTAGATAACACGCCATTGATGTTAATGCCAGTGACTCCTGTCGGGGTCTGGTACCCACAAACACGTCTGATCTTCGTCCAGACTTGGGAAGGTGACGTATGGCACCCAATGGTCGAGACGTACCTCTCCCAACATTCCTGTTTCCGTCTTTTTACAAGCTGGCGAACGCCGGCACGGAGCCGTTTAAAAGCTATTAGGTGCTCTAGGAAAGGGTGCCGCTTATGTCGCTGTCGAGTCGCCGACGCTCTTTAATTATCTCAGCGACCTCCGGCGACCTCCAAGGTACTGGCTTTCGCCGGGGGCACCTTAAGGAACACGGGATCGTGTTTTCCGCCGCAGAAACGATCATTCTAGTGACCCGCTCAACTACCACATCGATGGTACCATGTGGGGGAGATTGAACAGTGACAGCAGAGGTGATAGCTTCCCAGTCTGCCTTGTTTAAAGTCCATCTTGGTAGACATCCGGGAGAATGGCACTGGGGGAGAGATAGGAAGATGGGAAAGTGGTCACTACCACACACGTCATCGTGGGCTCTCCTGTGAACAGATGGGACAAGGCCTGGGCTGCAGAGGGATCAATCAATGGCCGAGAAAGTGCCATGAGCCACACTGAAATGTGCGGGGGCCCCATTATTTAAGAGGCAGAGGTCGAGTTGAAAGTTTCGACATCTCTGCCTGGGCCAGTAAGCACGGTGCCACCCCACAAGGGGTTGTGGGCGTTAAAATCTCCCAAAAGTAGAGAAGGTTTAGGGAGTTGATGTATCAGTGTAGCCAATGCGTTCAGGAGTACTGCACGACCTGGAGGGAGATATACGTTGCAGACAGTTATTTCCTGCATCGTCCTTATCCTGACAGCCACAGTTTCAAGAGAGGTTTGAAAGGGCACAGGTTCACTGCATACTGTGTTCAGGACATACACACAAACTCCACCTGACACTCTATTATAGTCGCTTCAGTTCTTGTAATATCCCCTATAGCCACGGAAGGCAGGGCTCCGCATTGCCGGGAACCAGATTTCCTGGAGGACAATGGAGAAAGCATGTATAAAGCTTAACAGATTCTGTAGCTCAGCCAGGTGGTGGAAAAACCCGCAGCAATTCCAGTGGAGGGTGATACTGTGTATACATTTTTGCACTTGAAAACTATGTTTTTGACCTAATATGTTTTCTGTCATGCTATGCTGTATGCTTAGTTATATCAATAGAAACAAGTTTTCATTTAATGGGTATATGATTTAAATGCAAGATATTAACCCATATTCATCATTTGCAGAAAGCAATGACGTGTAAAAGAAATAAATTGAAGAAACCACAGTGGTTTACTATGAAATGGGAATTTCACCTTCGGAATGAACGAAAGAAAACGCAATAACTTGTCATGAAGAGTAAATGGATCAGAATTAACAAGCATTAACAAGAATATACTATACACATCGTATGATAGCAGTCTTGACTAATTATTTTTCTTTCAGAATACGAGGCGATTATTGCAGGCTGTCAGACAGAACTACACATATTAATTTTAGTGATGAAAAATGCTACAAGTAAGAGACTCTATACTATGAATAGTTGTATGAAGTAAATGGTAATATGAATAACGAATAATTAAGTGTCTATTTATTTGCAGATGATAATAAATGATGATGAATAGTTATATGAAGTTATGGTAATATGAATAATGAAGTTTTTCTTTGCAGATGATGACAATGATGAGGTTTATATATTTTATATTAGTTAGGAGATGCTATGTAGTTATTTAAGTATTTGTTGCAGTTCCATTTGACAGTATGTCTTATATCGCATAGTATAATGACTAAATGTTTTGGGAAGGACAGCTAGAGTACATACGTATTAAGTACACGTTTCATTACCTGTGAATTTGAAGTTTGCTACTTTTCAGCATAATATACATTTTTTCTTTCAGCTAAATAATCCACTTTGTATTTTTTCCAGGAGAGGCTTTTCATGATAGTAATATGCTATAAGCAGTTAGGTATTAAACCTGTTCTAGTACTTGCATTTTTTTACCCAGTTGTGTCTATCATTTATGAATGTGATCACATATACTCTACTTGTTTCATAACCTTGCTGCAGCTGACTCATGACGAATGACGTTATTAATCTTTATTTCCAGCAATAAGTCAAAAGCAAATATTTTCATGACCCAGCAATTAATTATCGATCCCAACACAATGCATTGCTAGCACAAAAAAATGTTATTACCAGTTCCAACTATTACCAGTATTCAACTAAATAATGCTGCCAGTTTAAGAGATATCTTCCGTACTGGCAGTGTCAAGTAGCACAATGAATCTGATGAAGATGGCTTCTAAAAATAAACTGAACTTTTCTACGGGAATCGGTGATAAAGATACTGACGCTAGTTCTGACTCACACAATATTTACCACGTTCTGATGAATTGGCATCAGAAAGTGAAATTCAGGTATGTGTTCAAAAATGGCTCTGAGCACTTTGGGACTTAACTTCTAAGGTCATCAGTCCCCTAGAACTTAGAACTAGTTAAACCTAACTAACCTAAGAACATCACACACATCCATGCCCGAGGTAGGATTCGATCCTGCGACGGTAGCAGTCGCGCGGTTCCAGACCGCAGCGCCTAGAACCGCTCGGCCACTCCGGCTGGCTCAGGTATGTGTTGCTTGGCATTATATTGTTCTCATAGTTGATCATGTGTGTTTGCTGGTTGGACAAAGTGTGGATTTCTTTTTACGAAACACGTTTCTAACACTTATTTACTTGTCTTTATGAAATGATTACAGTGTACATTACTTCACACCATTTAGGTTCTTTAATTTTATTCTATATACATCAAAATATACCAAAAGTAAAATTGTTGCTTGGCGCTTTCTTGACCTAAAGATTCGAATTCTATATCCATGAAAAATTTAACAGGTATTCCGAATAGTATAAACATCTGAAGTAATAGATTGTCATGAGTTGTTTACAACAATATGTCTTTAATCTATATACACATATTTCCATTTGTTGGGATGACAGTAACTCTGTTTCACGAAGAAAAACGATATCACATGAGAGACTGCCATTCAGTAGTCCTTCAAAACAATAGCAATGAAAAAAGAAGAAACGAAGGTCGTGAATATACATCTATTGCGGATAATCATGCTCCAGCAGCAACATGTTTAAGTATCTTAAAATGCTTTCAGTTGTATAAAGAACCCCCCTCCCCCACGAACCATGGACCTTTTCAGTAGTTGCAGGGGCAACAGTCTGGATGATTGACTGATCTGGCCTTGTAACATTAACCAAAACGGCCTTGCTGTGCTGGTACTGCGAACGGCTGAATGCAAGGGGAAACTACGGCCGTAATTTTTTCCCGAGGGCATGCAGCTTTACTCGAACTCGAGTCGGGCACACAGTTTTAATCTCCCAGGAAGTTTCATATCAGCGCACACTCCGCTGCAGAGTGAAAATCTCATTCTGGAAACATCCCCCAGGCTGTGGCTAAGCCATGTCTCCGCATATCCTTTCTTTCAGGAGTGCTAGTTCTGCAAGGTTCGCAGGAGAGCTTCTGTAAAGTTTGGAAGGTAGGAGACGAGGTATTGGCAGAAGTAAAGCTGTGAGTACCGGGCGTGAGTCGTGCTTCGGTAGCTCAGTTGGTAGAGCACTTGCCCGCGAAAGGCAAAGGTCCCGAGTTCGAGTCTCGGTCGGGCACACAGTTTTAATCTGCCAGGAAGTTTCATAACAGGAAGTGCAAAATGGCTAAGCAGGGATGGCTAGAGGACAAATATGTAGAGGCTTATCTCACTAGAGGTAAGATAGATACTGCCTACAGGAAAATTAAAGAGACCTTTGCAGAAAAGAGAACCACTTGCATGCATATCAAGAGCTCAGATGGAAACCCAATTCTAAGCAAAGAAAGGAAAGCAGAAAGGTGGAAGGAGTATATAGAGGGCCTATACAAGGGAGATGTTCTTGAGGACAATATTATAGAAATGGAAGAGAATGTAGATGAAGATAAAATACGAGATATGATACTACCTGAAGAGTTTGACAGAGCACTGAAAGACCTAAGTCGAAACAAGGCCCCGGGAGTAGACAACATTCCATTAGAACTACTGACAGCCTTGGGAGAGCCAGGCCTCACAAAACTCTACCATCTGGTGAGCAAGATGTATGAGACGGGCGAAATACCCTCAGACTTCAAGAAGAATATAATAATTCCAATCCCAAAGAAAGCAGGTGTTGACAGATGTGATAATTACCGAACCATCAGTTTAATAAGCCACTGCTGCAAAATACTAACACGAATTCCTATCAGACAAATGGAAAAACTGGTCGAAGCCGACCTCGGGGAAGATCAGTTTGGATTCCGTAGAAATGTTGGAACACGTGAGGCAATACTGACCCTAAGACTTATCTTAGGAAATAGATTAAGGAAAGGCAAACCTACGTTTCTAGCATTTGTAGGCTTAGAGAAAGCTTTTGACAATGTTGACTGGATTACTCTCTTTCAAATTCTGAAGGTGGCAGGGGTAAAATACAGGGAGCGAAAGCTATTTACAATTTGTACAGAAACCAGATGACAGGTATAACAGTCGAGGGGCACGAAAGGGAAGCAGTGGTTGGGAAGAGAGTGAGACAGGGTTGTAGCCTCTCCCCGATGTTATTCAATCTGTATATTGAGCAAGCAGTAAAGGAAACAAAAGAAGAATTTGGAGTAGGATTTAAAATCCATGGAGTAGAAATAAAAACTTTGAGGTTCGCCGATGACATTGTAAATTCTGTCAGAGACAGCAAAGGACTTGGAAGAGCAGGTGAACGGAATGGACAGGGTCTTGAAAGGAGGATATAATATGAACATCAACAAAAGCAAAACGAGAATAATGGAATGTAGTCGAATTAATTCGGGTGATGTTGAGGGAATTAGATTAGGAAATGAGACACTTAAAGTAGTAAAGGAGTTTTGCTATTTGGGGAGCAAAATAACTGATGACGGTCGAAGTAGAGAGGATATAAAATGTAGACTGGCAATGGCAAGGAAACCGTTTCTGAAGAAGAGAAAATTGTTAACATCGAGTATAGATTTAAGTGTCAGGAAGTCGTTTCTGAAAGTATTTGTGTAGAGTGTAGCCATGTATGGAAGTGAAACATGGACGATACATAGTTTAGACAAGAAGAGAATAGAAGCTTTTGAAATGTGATGCTACAGAAGAATGCTGAAGATTAGATGGGTAGATCACATAACTAATGAGGAGGTATTGAATAGAATTGGGGAGAAGAGAAGTTTGTGGCACAACTTGACTAGAAGAAGGGATCGGTTGGTAGTGTAAGTAGGCCGTTTAGGTTTTTTTTATTGGTAACGCCACGTAGCGCTCTGTATGAAAATCACTGGCTGTGCTGTGTGCAGTCTGTGGCTGGTTTGCATTGTTGTTTGCTATTGTAATGTCGGGCAGCTGGACGTTAACAGCGCGTAGCGTTGCGCAGTTGGAGGTGAGCCGTCAGCAGTGGTGGATGTGGGGAGAGAAACGGCGGAGTTTTGAGTGCGGATGATCTGGACGTGTGTCCATCAGAGTCAGTAAATTTGTAAGACTGGATGTCATGAACTGCTATATATTATGACTTTTGAACACTATTAAGGTAAATACATTCTTTGTTCTCTACCAAAATCTTTCATTTGCTAACTGTGCCTATCAGTAGTTAGTGCCTTCAGTAGTTTGAATCTTTTATTTAGCTGGCAGTAGTGGCGCTCGCTGTATTGCAGTAGTTCGAGTAACGAAGATTTTTGTGAGGTAAGTGATTTGTGAAAGGTATAGTTTAATGTTAGTCAGGGTCATTCTTTTGTAGGGATTATTGAAAGTCAGATTGCGTTGCGCTAAAAATATTGTGTGTCAGTTTAAGCATAGTCATTTATAATTTTTTTAAGGGGACGTTTCAGTAGGGTGTATTCTGAAGCATCAAGGGATGACCAATTTAGTATTGGAGGGCAGCGTGGAGGGTAAAAATCGTAGAGGGAGACCAAGATATGAATACACTTAACAGATTCAGAAGGATGTAGGTTGCAGTAGGTACTGGGAGATGAAGAATCTTGCACAGGATAGAGTAGCATGGAGAGCTGCATCAAACCAGACTCTGGACTGAAGACCACAACAACAACAATAGATAAAGAAGGAGTAAAAAATGTGTTCACTGGATTTTGGAACTTGGGAGATACTGATAAGCAAAATGCCTTCCTCTTTCACAATATAGAAGCATGTTCTGTAAAACGGAGATACAAGAAAAATTCGGCAGAAAATTGTTACAAAAACAATACTTCCATTTTTAGAGTGAAGATTAATGCAAAGTCAGTGAATCTGTGTAAAAAAATTATTGATGAGCGTTCATGGCCTACATAATCACAGAGGCCATATCAACAATATAATATCGAGATTAAAAATTAAATATGGAACTCTTTTTGATAAACGAGGTCAACATTTCAATAGGCCTAATGCTTATACTAGTAGTGCAGTGAATGGTGTCCATGTTCACATTAAGTCCATTCTGAGGTACTGCTCTTATTACAATAGGTCACAAAATCCTGAAGGAGTCTGCTTAGGCAGTGATATGAATATCACATTGCTGTATGAAAATTACTGTTAATGCTGTAAAGATACAAACATACAAGCAGTATCTCAAAGTATAGAAAAATATTCTGTGAAGAATATAATATAGGCTTCAAATCCCCAACATGTGATTCGCTCCAGATAAAGATAGAAAATCGGCCAGAGGAAAAGAAGTCTGCGACATGCATAAAAAAGGAATTGCACTTGCGTTATGCTGAGTCTTTGAATTCCAAACTATGTGAATTTTCAGAGCAGTCCAAGCATGAGCCTAACATACGTATCATATCCATAGATTTGCTGCAAACTTTGCCGTCTCCCAAGCTCAATTTTTCTGTTTCCTTTTACTCCAGAAAACTGTTGACATATAGTGTTGGGATACATTATTGTGGGCAGAATATTGGACATATTCTTGTATGGGATGAAAGTATTGCAGGCCGACGTAGTTATGAGATTCGTAGATTCTAATATTTGAAAACATCCATCCCTGCAAAAAACTTGTCGTATTTTCTGACATCTCTGGGGTCAGAATAAGAACTGGAATATAACGGCAGTTTGGAGTTATCTGATCCACACAAAGCGGTTTGAAGAAATTGAGCATTCAATGATAACAGCTTCAATTAAATAGAATTACCAAATAGAAAACATGCAGGCTTTCAATGATAACAGCTTCAGCTACATTAGGAAATACTAATAAGCAATACTTCAATAACAACAGTTTCAGTTAAGTGAAATTATCAAAATAGAGAAAAGGCAGGCCTTCAAAGATAATGGCTTCAGTTAAGTAAGATTAAAAAATAGAAAATAGGAAGGCCTCCAATTATAACAGCTTCGTTTAAATGAAATCACAAAACAACCAGGCCTTCTTTAATAACAGCTTCAGTTAAGTAAAACCACCAAACAAACAGGCAGGCCTTCTTTAATAATAACTTCGGTTAAGTAATCAAGAGTTTGAATTGCCTCAAAAATGGTTCAAATGGCTCTGAGCACTATGGGACTTAACTACTGTGGTCATCAGTCCCCTAGAACTTAGAACTACTTAAACCTAACTAACCTAAGGACATCACACACATCCATGCCCGAGGCAGGATTCGAATCTGCGACCGTAGCAGTCGCGCGGTTCCGGACTGCGCGCCTAGAACCGCTAGACCACCGCGGCCGGCTGAATTGCCTCCTCACAAGTGGTGCACCAGAAGGCTTATACGCAAAGAGCACAACACTAGAAGAAATTAGAAGGCCAGTAAGGTTACAACGAGAGGACCCGGATTCCAGGGCGCTTTTCGTTGGGTACAAACCAGCAAAATAAATATTAGCACAGTAAGGTAAATTACGTGAAAGCAACACTAACTAGCCAAATGGTATACCCGCAGCACTGCAAGATACTGGCTCTACAACGACGGCGAAACGCCCGAAATAAACTGGGCTGCCGAACACAATTACATAGCCTCAGAAACTGCAAATTTTGAGACCCAAACACCTCCTAAGCCAATGTAATTAACAGGGTGATGACGTCTGCAGTGCCCGAAAGTATCTCCACACTGACACCCGGCCATATTACAAGAAAAAGGTACTTACCTGGTGTTCGGAGGCATTTTGCAGGGAGGTCGCCTAAAACCCAACTTCTTCGGTACTGCGTGACGACCTTGGAGTCCGGCCAAAGCGTAGAAGAAACATGTTACCGTTCCGGCTCAGGAAACACCATCGGGTCACACAGTTTAAGATATCCTTTTAACAAACAACCAAGGCCAGTGTCGACTCAGGAAAAGCAAACGACAGCCACGATTCAAGGAACCAACAGATGGTGAAAGGAACCGCCTAACAAACCGCAATGATTGCAACAGACCTATAGGTACCAGTAAAAAAATAACAGTTAAGATGTCAAAATCCAAAACCTAACTGAAGTTCACGAATCGAAGCTGAAGCTTGCCGGTTCCAAAGGGAGCACAGCGAAATGTTAGTGGCCTCAAACCAGAGGAACATCGGACGACAGATCCGACTGGTGGCGCCAGTAATTCTAAAGGCGACGCGACCAACCCTGCCATGGCTTACGCCCTATTAGGAACCATTTCCCGCATTTTGTAATGTCCTGGGCACCATCAAAAAGCGCGGTAATTTCAGTATTGTGTTCGAATAAAAATTTCTGTCCGTCCCTCTTCGCATTTCTTGCAGTTGCCGTCTATACTACAATGTAGCAGTGCTTTTTATGTAAGACCCAGTTTCATCGAGCTATGTTACTTGGTAGTGACAATCATGTCAAAGTTATATCCGTCGTTAAGTTTCGTACACTAGTGTATGCATAGAGCACTCTTGAAAATATATCGACATCAGACAGTTTTCTGTTAAAAGGTCTAAGTCTGTTTGCCCTGTGTCAACTGTTGTATTTACGTTGATGGTGCAGAAAAAATATAAGTTTGCAAGAGTGTATCTATGTTTCACGTTCTTCCGGTAGTTAGAAGAAAGAAAATTAATGGTTCAAATGGCTCTGAGCACTATGGGACTTAACATCTATGGTCATCAGTCCCCTAGAACTTAGAACTACTTAAACCTAACTAACCTAAGGACATCACACAACACCCAGCCATCACGAGGCAGAGAAAATCCCTGACCCCGCCGGGAATCGAACCCGGGAACCCGGGCGTGGGAAGCGAGAACGCTACCGCACGACCACGAGATGCGGGCAAAGAAAATTAATGTAGATGTAATTATGTGCACTTACTTCATACCTATTTAGAAGGAAGTTATAGATAAAGCATAAGTAGTATATCTCAACGAATATTTCGTTACCTTTCGATCACTTCCAATTAGCGCATCAGTGGTTGCATCGTTGTGACAAAAGAGCGACGCATAGCCAATGATAGTCGGTGTCGTTACGGTGAACCGAGAGTAATCTGGGCTGTAGAGATAGCAAGCAGTTTCAGGTGTGGTTATCATGTGTAAATGTCATACTTCGTTTCTTTACTGCCTTGCAGTTCTTTTAGGCAACAAAAATACTTTTTCTAAAGCTGACTAACAGTATGGAAAGGTGTCAACACAGATTTCAACATGACAAGTCTGATCGTTCCCTTGACAGACTGCATTTCAGGCAAAGATAAGTAGCTGCTGTATTCCTAGAATGACTATTGTGTCATCCCCACAACCATTGATATCTGGATAACAGTCTCCACAAATCTGTAAATTCGTTAAAAGCTGTGCAAATTTTCTAGTTTAAATTTAGATAGAAGCGAGAGGTTTTTGATATTTATTCTTTTTTTCGAAATAAAAAACGTTGACATAGTACTATTACCTAAACACAATTTTTTTGAGACTGTTGGCAGTACTGTTTGTCGTGCCATAGTAAAGCGAGTCTGTTTCTCTAACATGAACTGTATTCGGACACGGTACGTGATTTAGACCTGTCACTGGACATGGTGTCTGCGTCAGGAGGATGAAAAAAAAAAAAAAAAAAAAAGGTGTATATTCTGCTGCGCGGTGGCTAAATTAGGAGTTGTTGGCAGAATAAATTAATTATATGGATTGGGTTGCAGAGTGGTGTTACAAGTACCCAAGGTTACGGGTTTAGATTTCGAGTCAATTGTAGGTTTTTCTTCGCTACTTTCATTTTTGGCAATGCTTTCTGTACGTGAAAGTTGCAACATGCTCCAGCTTCTACGTGGAACTGTATATCATACTTTTATGGGCAACATATCTGAGGGATCGCATGCCTAGTAAAGCACAGTGATATTCAAAGCAACAATCAGGTTGAAGGCACTTTATTTTATTTCTCTTTCTGCTGAACTACAAAAGTGGGTACAAATGCCATCTGTGTCGGATTGGTAAAATCAGAATTTCCTGAGAGAATCAGAACAATGAATGGCGAGAACAACAGCACCGAAAACATCAAGCCTTTCGCGAAGCTTTAGTTATCGAAAGTGTAACTTGACAGGAAAGATTTGGATCAGGGTTCTTCCGACCGGTTTCGCGTCATCGCGTAATAACGGATTTGTCTGAGAAGCCTGTGCTTCAAGCGAGATGCTGAAGAAAGAGTGGCGGGCGGTGTGCGACGCCCAGAAAAGAATGACAACGAAATATTCACGCTCTTCATAATTAATTCATAAACAGATACAGCGTAAACTCGTTTAGAGACTCGAACCTTCGTCTTCTTCAAGCACTTTGCAGGCATTGTGCCGGGATGCCTCACTAAATGTCCCATAAACCTAGTCTTTCTTCTAGTGTGGACTTTTCGTACTCTTAGTTATTCACGTGTTCTTTTTTTCCATCTTAAGTTCACATTTTGTCCCAGTATTTAATTTTAAATTATCTCCGTAGCACCAGTCTTCAAAGTTTCACCTTCCCCGGCTCCCCAGCAGGTCATCTTTCCATCCAGACAGCGACTTCCTCCATACGTACACTTTCTTAAACATATTCCTCAGTTATGTGGTAAAACCAATGAGTCCATTTTGCTGAAAAAATCTTCTCTGCCTTACATACCTGCTAGAAAGTAATCTTGTATGGCATCGTTCCTAATTCCGAAATTTGGGAAGTCACTAAGCAGTTTTTTAATACTCTTCATCGTATTGGTGTTTCTTATTCTTTACGCAATTTCTATTATAATTCCGTTCATTCTATTCTATTCACCGGTTTTTGGTTTTTATTCATTACCTCGTCGTCGGCTGATACTCGTATCCGAGTTTTCATTTCTCTCCTGAGATTTCCTTTGTCACGGTTCAGGCGTGGAAGTGTCGTTGATGGCTTAGCAATCCAATCCTAGCGTGGAACAGGCGGCCACAGACATTACAGCTGATGGAAGGTGGAGGACGTGGCTGAGCCTGGAGGAGTTTACGTCTCTGGCGTTTGTCATTCTCCATTCTTCGACGTTCCAGCTCAAAGTTTTGAAGAGCATTTGAGGTAACTGAGCGCCAGCGACTTCGGTCTTCTGCTATTGTGGACCAGTTACTCGGATCGATGTTCAAGTTTTTCAGATTTTTCTTGTACTGATCCTTATAACGTTTGAGAGGGGCACCTCGTGGCCTTTTACCTGTGCTCACTTCGCTGTACAGCATTTGGCGTGGAAGTCTGTCATTTTTCATCCGCTGGACATGTCCGACCCATCTGAGTTGATGCCCAATGATAAGAGCTTCCATGCTATGCATTTTTGCTTTCTCTAGAACAGCCGTGTTGGATATGAAGTCATCCCATTTCAGGTTCATGATATATCTTAGCTTCTGTTGGTTGAAGCGTTCTAGTTTCTTCAGATCGCAGCGATATAACGTCCAGGTTTCGCAACCATATAGCAGGGTGGAAATGACTACAGCTTTGTACACCATCAGTTTGGTGTACAGTGTTAGGTCTTTATTCAGGAAGACACGCTTTGTGTAAGACGACCAAATGCTACATGTGCAGCACGTACTCTATTCTCCACATCTTTTCCAGATGAGCAGTTGGATGACAGTATGCTTCCCAGGTAGAGGAAATGGTCCACTTGTTCCAGGAGTGTATCATAGATGGATATGCTGAAGTCAGGAACGGAGGAGCCAGGAGTTGGCTGCGCCATCACCTTTGTCTTTGAAATATTGATGGAGAGACCAAATCGTTCGTACGCCCTGCTGAAGGAATCATCTGACAGCTGCAACTCTGCAGGTGAATGAGCTGGAGAGGCATTGTCATCAGCATACTGCAGCTCTGTCACACGAGTGGTACTGGTGAACCTTTTTGAATGGAGTCTGGACTGGTTGAATAATCCTCCATCAAACCTGTACTTTAGTTCTATTCCTGCATTGTTTACGGTTGTCTCGTAAAGCATAGCTGCCAGATACAATGCAAATAATGTAGGTGCAAGAACGCATCCTTGTTTAAGCCCACTTGTTATTGGGAATTCACCAGTCATTTCATTCTGGCAGAGGACCTGTCCAGTCATATCAACGTGGAGAGCTTCAATCAGGTCAACAAAATGTTCAGGGCAGCCGAAGCGTTTTAAGACCATCCACATGGCTTCTCTGGGAACTGTATCAAAGGCCTTTTCTAGATCGTAGAAAACAAGTAGTAAAGGCTTTTGCTGTTCTCTGCACTTCTCCTGTAGTTGTCGTGCACAGAAGATCATGTCAATTGTCCCTCTTGAAGGTCGAAACCCGTATTGAGACTCAGGTAGTATAGTCTCTGAAAGTGTCTGGAGGCGATTTAAAAGGATTCTTGCCAAAAATTTTCCAGTGACAGAGAGTAGAGATATTCCCCGGTAGTTACCACAGACGCTTCTGTCGCCCTTTTTGAAGATGGTGACAATTGTGGAGTTCTTCAAGTCAGCTGGTACCTTGCGGGTTTCCCACATTAATATAATAAGTGAGAAGAGTCTAGTTTTTAGAGGCAAGCCGCCACCCTCAATAAGCTCCATCGGGATGCTGTCAGGTCCAGGAGCCTTCCCAGGTTTCACACTCTTGAATGCCTTGCAAAATTCTTGAAAAGTTGGAGGATCAGCCAGCCAGGGTTTTGGAGGGTGCTGTGGGACATTTTTGAGAAAATCTCCAGCGGCAGTAGAAGGGCTGTTTAACAGTGAGCTGAAGTGCTCTTTCCAGCGTTTTAAGATGTCCTGACTTTCAGTAAGAATGGTGGAGTTGTCAGCAGCTTTCAGTGCTCCTGATGAGGAGCGGATAGGTCCATACAGCTCTTTAATACCAGCGTAAAAGCCACGCAGGTTCCTTGCATCAGAAAGATTTTGGAGTTCTGTGGCTTTCTGTTGCCACCATTTGTTCTTGATTACTCGTATTTCACTTTGACATTTCTGCTTGAGTTTTTGAAAGTGTGCTTTCTTTTCTGCGCAGGATGGATCTTGAGCAAGGGATAGGTAAGCATCCCGCTTTGCATTGATGATGGCTTGGATTTCTCCGTGGTTGTCATCAAACCAGTCACTTCTTTTCCGTGCACTACAACCAACAACATTCTCAGCAGTTTCTTTGATGATGTTCTTTAATGTGGTCCATTCTTGTTCGACGTCATCTGTGGTTGCTGGAGCTTTGTTAAGTTGTTCGGACAGTATGTCTTGGAAGTGTGAGCGAACATTTTTGTTGTTCAGGTTGCTTATGTTGAATTTTCTGCGTGGTGGGTTTGAAAAGTGGGATCGTGGCTTGCGATACTTTGGTACTCTCAAACGGCTGACTAAAAGTCTATGGTCCGTCCAGCACTCATCGATGTTTAGTGCTGCTTTTGTGATGAGAATGTCTTTCTTGTCACGCTGTCGCGTAATAACGTAGTCTATAAGATGCCAATGTTTGGAGCGTGGGTGCATCCATGTGGTCTTATAGCGGTTACGCAAACGGAATTGGGTATTGGAGATGAAAAGCTCGTGCTCAGCACATAGACCAAGAAGTAGCAACCCATTTGCATTGCAGTTTCCCACCCCTTGTTTACCCATGACATCTCTCGAAAAACGGTTGTCCCTTCCCACTCTGGCATTGAAATCACCAAGTAAAATTAATTTATCTTGAATGGGTATTTTAGAGAGAGTACTGTTCAGTTGGTGGTAGAACTGATTCTTTGTGTCTTCATCACTGTCTAAAGTAGGAGCATATGCAGAGACGAAGGTGATGAATCTGTCTGAACCAATGGGTACTCTAAGAGTCATCAGTCTTTCATTAATTGAGACAGGTGTAAGTCGAAGATTTTTCACTATTTTCGTTTTTACAGCAAATCCTGCACCATGGATGCGTGGTTCTCCTGCATCCTTTCCCTTCCAGAAGATGGTGTACCCTGAACGTACCTCACTAATGTGTCCCTCACCTGAGAGTCTTGTCTCACTCAAGGCAGCTATGTCTATATCTAGACGGGCTAGTTCTTGGGTGATAAGAGCGGTTCTTCTCTCTGGTCTGTAATTGTTCACGTCCAGGAGGGTCCTGACATTCCATGTCCCTGTTGTCATAATCATTTCATTCTTCTTTTGTTTACGTCCGCAGTATAAGGAGTGACCTACTGGGTGCGGATTCCCAGCCCGGTTCAAGTGTGACTTCCGATGTTTAGCCCACATTTTCTAGGGCCTTCCCCATTCAGGGTGGGCAGCGGTCATCCTAAATAGGCCTGCCCAGTCGCAGATGCAGGACCGGATTCCCAAGTAGTCACAATTTTCTAAATTACCTAAATTCTACTATAAAGACCCTGTTCAGTGAAGTCCTTGTCAAGAGGGTCTTCCCTGCAACCTTTTGCTAGGGTGAGCGTCATGCTAGCATGACGCCCAATGCGCAGCTACTATTACTAGAATGTTATAAACAGTGGAATGCAAGTAAATCACTGTCATTATGGTTATCGGCTATTCCGATGTATGAAATATTATAGTCATCGCCATGCAACGACGACGAGGGTTATTTTCAATAACCTCACAGTACAGTATCAGAAACGAGCTGCAAATATTGGATGGAAAAATAAATACAAGGTAGTCACGTAATGCACTAAGTTATATTATTCCTTTGACTTGAGACTGTAAGTCTCTTTAAAAGTACAACGTAATGTACAAAGCGTTGAAAAATGGCAACTGTGCACAGAAGGAGTCAAATTAATGCTATTTACAAACTGTAGTTCCACGTGAAAAATACTCGTTATCTACTCAGTATTGTACTTGATTACAGGTGAAATTATACAAGAACGCAATGCAGAAACAGAGATGGATGACGAGAATAATTACGAAACAGTTACTTTTCTGAAAGAAAAAAAGAGTTCTCGGGCGGGACATCGAATTTTGTTGTGACAATTCTACAATTTCACAAAAATACTACGTTTTGCTCGAGAACCATTTTTACAACTACCCAGCCGTGAAAGCGTCAACCAACATACGTTATACTTCCATCTTCCTAACTAGAATCTTCTGTGCCGTTAAAAGGATTCACCCAAAACAATACAAAAGTAACTCTGTAAACTAGATACTGAGTCTCCTTGAGTATTCGTACAGAAATAGCTGTCGCTTTCTACAAATTACAGGAAGCCAGCTACTTTCACTCTGTTTTTCCGAGGCTAAACCGGTTGGCATCGTTCTTGAAGTGTACAACCTTATAAGGAGTGTATCTTTCCAAGTCAGCTACATCTGCTCTTTCTCTCTATCGATACCCTACATAACGAGCAAGAGGTAAATACGGCTAGCACAGGCGTCCGAACGGAATAAAGACTGTACAACGTTCATAATCGTGTGTGTGATCTTCGCACATTATGCGCTGACATCTAGACAACTGAGCATTGTTGCCACCTGTGTGATAGAAATAAAAAAAATAAAAGTAGTGAATTTATGGAAAGGATTTTGACATTTTAATCTTGTAACTGCATGTATGCCATTTAATACATACTTCTACGTTACAGAAGTTGTCTTAATAGATAGTCTAATGTGTCTTCCCCCAGAAGGATTAACGTAGAGTTCTCATGCCTAACAGACAAGCACCCAAGTACCACTACATGTAATAACCAGAGAAATCAATGTGGGACGTACGACGAACGTATTCGTTAGGACCGTGCGTCAAATTTGGAGTTAATGGGCTATGGCACCAGATGACCCAAGCCAATCCCTTACTAACAGCATAACATGGACGGTAACGCCCTTCCTGGGCTAGTGAACATGTCGGTAGGACCTTAAACGACTGGAAAACCATGACCTGGTCATATAAGTCCCGATTTCAGTTGGTAAGAGCTGATGGTAGGGTTAGAGTGTGCCGCAGAACACACGAAACCGTGGACCCAAGTTGTGTAAGTTGTTTCTGGCTCCATAATGATGCAGGCTGTGTTTAAATGGACTAGACTGGGTCCTCTGGTGCAATTGAGCCTATCATTGAGCGAGCAGAAATTGTTATGTTCGGCTGTTTGGAGACCATTTTCAGCCATTCATGGGCTTCATGTTCCCAAGCAACGATCGGTCATGTCACCAGGCCGCAGTTGTTTGCGATTGATTTGAAGAAAATGCTGGACAATCCGAGCGAATGATTTGGCCGCCCAGATCGCCAGAAGTGAATCTCATCTAACATTTATGGGTCATCAGATCGTGCACCAGTAACACTTTCGCAGTTGTGGATGGAAGGAAGTAGAGGCAGCATGGATCAGTATTTCTGCAGGGGACTTCCAACGACTTTTTGAATCCACGCATCGAGTTGCTGCAATGCGCTGAGCATTTGGAGATCCGACACTATAGTAGGAGGCATCCCATGTATTTTGTCACCTGTTTGTGTTACAGAGGCGGTACAATTTTCCCGCTCCATTTGGTAATATGCACCTGGTGTTAGAATACTTTTTAACTTACCTGAAACTTAACGCTATGAGCAGTGGTATACATTGAGAATTTTGCTTGTTGTGACTGGGCACTGCTGTTTTCACCATATATCCCTCACTTCGACCGGGTGGAAGAGTAGTCTTAATAGTTAGATGCTGAAATATTGAAATTAGAAAGGACGTAATTCACCTGTATGTATGTAATGTTATGTGATGAAAGGGAGGAGGGGATGTATAAATTTGTACCCAGTTTCGATGTAAGGCGGGGGGGGGGGGGGGGGAGGGGGGAGGCAGGGTTTTCCACTAATTCAGTTCTGACATTTCCACTTCCTCGAATTTTTAATACCACACTATGGTTGACTGGAGTAGGAGCACTGTGCTGTGGTTGGTTGTAGATGGGGGGAGATGACATGGTTTTTAGTTTTCTAGCCTTACAATTACGCTATTTCCACCGTCTTGGATTTTTTTAATGCTGCACTATGATTCACTGGAGGCTAGAAGTGCTGTGTTCTCATTGCTTGGTAATAGGAGGCGAAAGATTTAATTTTACACTACCGAAATTGGGCTATTTCCGCCATCTTTGATTTAAAATACTGTGCTATGATTAGCTGAAGATGATGGAGATGATGGCTGCCCACTAGTAAGGAAGATGATGTCATTGATGATATCATGAGTTCATCAGATCATACATGACTTGGAAAAAGGTCAATCACTGAGTTCAAGGTCAGGTAGTGTGTAAGGGTTTTAGGAAGGCTTATACCACTATTTCATCTGTAAAGAGCATGGAGAAACAACGGATTATCAGCTTGCCGGAGGAAGTGTGGACTAAAGTTTGTCCATTGTGTGCAATCGTTAGGTGCAAAGTCTTGCACTCGTTACACTGTCTCATTAAATATCCTCTTTCTGCTACTTTGCTCATAATGAATACTGTAAGCAACTGACACATAGTACGCCTTGGTCGTCGTCAACGAGATAGAAGTTTACTCCAACAGTCACGTGGAACCTCTTTCCTGTGCTAATGGTAGCGTTAATGTGTACCATCGACCGCTGGATTCGAACAATTAGTTACACAACCTCATTTGGAACTTCATTCAGATAAAAGTTGGAAAAGCTCGACATTCAGTGGTACAGTTTTATGGAATACAGCTTTGTCACAATCAGTTCGAGTTTCAGTGCTTACATTAATCTTTATTGGCAACACTTTGTTCATGTGTATGCTTATGGCTCTCGATATCAAGAGACTTCAGCAGCAGAGTGTGCACTTTTGTCCCAAAGATGAAATTATCCAGCAATTTCGTCATTTTCTCAGTCAAAGCCATGGCGATTCGATAGGCTCTCAGAGTTTGCAGAATTTGCTGATAGTGCCGTACTCCAAAAGCGTATTGTAGTCCATTGAAAACTGAAAGTGAGGCACTAAAACAAATATTCAGATACTGGAAATCATGCGACAATCAGTGCTAAACAGACGAAGAGGTAAGAGAATCTCCTTCCTATGGGTGGCTAGGAGTGGTCTGCAATGACGAGGTCGTTCAACTGACGAAAGAGGATGGTGTTACTGACCTGTATTTAACGTCAATCTACTGTGATTAAAAGTTACGAATGCTGAAACTGGCCAAGGAAGAATGGACACAGGATTTTCGACGTTCTGTTTGCTATAAAGGTCAATATTACGCTGCTATCCAACCAGTAATTAGAAGCACCCCCTGGTTTCTATAATACCAGGCGAGCAGGAAGCTGATAACTACCTTGGTACGAATACATACCAATCATGGTTCAGCTCCTCCCATCCATAAGTACCAAGCGTAATCCTTTCTACGACTGCCAGAAGAATGAAGAAGAGTATGTCAACCACTTGATGTTTCCTGCAGTTGCTTTGAATCAAATCAAAACCGCTTATTTCAAAACTTTGTGAAATTGAAAGTGCGCCTTCCAGCAAGTGCTCCTGTTTTATTATATCAATAAAATCGTCAAATACACAAAGATACTTTCTATTTTCTACGAGGTTGTGGTGCGTGTACATGAAATCTAATATTCTATCTGTGGTTGCATATACGCTAATCTCTAGGATATCCTCTCCAGTCTGCGTTAAGTTCTGGTTTTACGGAGTGACTATTATTGCACTATGTGAAAGAAAAGATAAATTAATTACAAACTGCGGCGTGTACAAACTTTATTCAACTTATAAAGGTCACTACAGATATTCAGATTTAGGTTATGACATGTTCGATATGCCTGCCATCATTGGCGATAATGTGGCGCAGACGAATAGCGAAATTCTGCATGATCTGCTGAAGTCTCGGAACACCGATGCTGTCAATGGCCTCCTAAATGGCTGTTTTCATTTTAGTAATGATTTTGTGGTTGTTGCTGTACACATTGTTTTTAATATAGCCCCACAAAAATGAGTCAGATGTGTTTAGATCCGGAGAATATGGCGGCCAATCGATACCATATCTCTGGGTACCGCAGAGCGAGAATGCAGTCCCCCAAAGTACCCCAACAGGGCAGCAAACACTCTCCTGTCTCAATGGGGTCGAGCTCGGTCTTGCATGGACCACATATTGTCGAAATCAAAGTCACTTTGGATAATAGGGATGATTATCACCTTCCAAAACCTTCACACAAGGAATACCACCCCGATTATTCCGTGACTGGACATTGCACACGAAACGGTCACCCGTTGAGAGTGAAGAGACTTCACGATCGCGAATCCTGACTCTCAGCCTCCAAATGCGCCAATGTTGCTTATTGACGAACCCATTCAAATGAAAGTGGGCTTTGTCGCTAGACTTAACCATGCCTGTGCATATTAATTCCCGCAATGCCCCGCGACCAACCGTGCAGTTTGAACGTCCTAACGCAAACCGTTCAGAAGTTGTGACGATTTTACTTCATATAGTTCAGTAATTGTCACCCTGTATATTCAGTTTTGTTTGTAGCTGGTATGTAAAGCTTCCTCAGCAATAAGAATTCTACGTGGAAATATTACAATGTTTTGCAGTCTTCGTTCTAGTCATTTATACTGTGACTTCTCTGTGTATATGATTTTAGGTTTGTGCCATGCTGTTGGCAGTATTGTTCTTACCCCCAAGTAAAAATGAAAAAAAGCTTCTACACTACACAGATTCAACGTACACGACAAATTACACGTTCTTTTCATGTCTGGGGTAAAGTTATTTGATAATGGTTGAAACCGAAACATCAGAAAATTAATCCAGTCCAACAATAAAGTAAATACAAACATCAGTATACACAACAATACTGTGTTCCAGAAGGGTAAGTCAAAATTGTGCAGACGGTAAGGCAAAACTGTCCAAAACTGGAAGGTTTATTTGAATGTTGCTTTCTTAGGAATTATACTATCGAAAATCCTATTGCCTTCCACCGATTTTTGAACTGACTTAAGCAACGAACTTTAGATGGTCCTACAGTTTAGCACGGACTCCTCGCTTTGATGCAGCTTGGTATTTTCCATACTGGCAAATCAATACCAGGGGTAAATTAGATAAGTGACAGTAAAAATTTTTGAACCAAATTGAGATCGAATTCCATACACTTTATAAATATTGTCTGACACTTAGCGACCGAGGCACACCAATGGACAGTATTCTGAACTTAGAATTTTGAAAAAAGAAAACAATGGTCGGAAATACACACAGGACATTACCGACAGGCGTATGAGGCAGGAGTTTAGTGCCTCGAAAGACTAAAGAATATACAGAGGAAGGCACCTCTACCACCGTCATCATAACTGAAAGAATTAATCGCCATGGAGAGAAACTTATGAGAAACTGAGTGGTTCAGACCAAGATGAAATGGCCAAGGTTCTCGACAAATAATTGTTGTCGTGGTAGATAATGAGCAGATGAAGCTGGATAATTTGGAAGCAGATTCATAAATATGAATGGTTCGAATGGCTCTGAGCACTATGGGACTTAACATCTATGGTCATCAGTCCCCTAGAACGTAGAACTACTTAAACCTAACTAACCTAAGGACAGCACACAACACTCAGTCATCACGAGGCAGAGAAAATCCCTGACCCCGCCGGGAATCGAACCCGGGAACCCGGGGATTCATAAATAAGCAGCCGTCAGTTAGCCGCTGAAATGTTCATTTGGAAGAGTACAGTGTGATCAGTAAGTACTATCATTTTGTCAGCGGCACAAGTGCGCAACCAGTGGGATCATATGATTTTGAATCCAGAGTTCAGTTCTGTCAATGACGTATCCAGCTGGGCACTGTAGCATCGGATCTCTTACTGGTATTATTGACCAAGGATGAGGCCTTTTTCAACTATTATGATGTTTTCAACTGCTGCAGTAGTCATGTCTGGAATGAAGACATTCTGTATGCCACGCTCTTCTAGCCAAAGAATCGATAAAATTTAGTAGGCAGTCATTGTACAAGATCAACTTGTAGGACCATACTGCATCAATCTCATTTCAATGGTGCACATCATGTGCTGTTCATTAGAGTGTGCTATCATAGTTAATGGAGATTACCTCTTGCTGTCCGCCAGAGGGCGTGTATTCGACATGACTGTGTACCATCCCACTTAGGTGTTAATGAAAGCAGAATCAGAGCAACAGATACCCTCATCGTTGGATTAGAACGGAAGGTGCCCATGGAGATTGCGAACATCGGATGTCAGTACTTTCTGCCTTTTATTCTATGGTGTTACTTAAGGTCGCAGGTATGTGAAATTCAGGCAGTCTGAAGAAGGGCCGTATCTGACTATCTCCTTGTAGAGAAGGGAAAAGAATATTTGTGAGGATGCGATAAAATGAGATGGGCGTTTCTAATACATGGAATGAGACTGGTGTTCGGCACTTCAACCAGCTGCTACGAACTTACGTTTTTGCTATAAGGTGAAAGTTGTTTATGTCAATAAAAAACTGTATATTCACATCCGACCACTTGCTCTTCATCTCGAATTACTCAGTGTAGGATTCTGCACCCATTTGTATAATTTCGATCGTAAGTATTCGGGACATCAAGTGTGGTCCATATGAAAGGTAAAGTAAGTTCCACAGGAAGAATTTTCGCAAAGTTATAGCATTACTATACTAGCTGCTATGCTTTCAAAATGTATGGTGTCTCTCACTTCGACCATAGTGGAATAGTGCAGAGATTGGGACGCTGGACACTCCTTCAAGGAGGACCGGACTACAAAATGTACATTCATGACAAACAGCATCTATGAAGACAACACTTCTTACAGTACTCAACTCATCTGTTTACAGTACGGTTTACAATCTGAATCGTATAAAGTTAATGTTGATCTTTATGGATGTTTAGCCAGCCTTCTTCCCTTACAAGTGACAGTCTATCCCAAAGTGATCTCATGATAATTTGAGCTTTAATAATAAAACTGAAGACACCACAATGTAAAAGTTCATGTGAGGATAGTGCCTACGTATCAGAACAAACAGAGCTGCAAAGACAGAAAATATGTTATTAATTCCAGTGCCATTTCCTACACTTGGCATTAACACTGATGGTATGCATTTTATGACATCAGATGAACTTGTTTGTAATGCCAGACGTTGTCGGGCGAGATAGGGACATCGATCGGTACTATTTATTATAATCTTTAATGGTCTTCATAGGAATAAAACGTAATTACTACTTGATTACCGGTTTCGGATGATTAGCACCCATCATGCATGTGCTAAAATTGGTGTCTAAGTATATTATTGGCCACAGCAGTATCGTTACTTGTCAATGTTAAAAGGATGGTCAAAGCATGACTGTTAGCGAATAAAACGAGCGGGAGGGTAACAGCTATGCTTTGCGCAACTTTTTACGTGGCGTATTCGGAAAGTAAGGTCCGATTAGGCGCGAAACGGAAATCACTGTGAAAATCCGATGGAACTTTGCTCAGATATGTTGGTCAGAGTCTTTAATTTGCCTGACGATCGCTTCACGTCACTCTTTTCAGTTCAGAGCGCAGAGTGATCACTTAAAAATGCCTAAAACAACAGTGTCTCTCACAAGTATGTGGATCTGGTGAGAGGTTTCGCCTGAAGCTACGCAGCCCACATAACATAAATGTCACGCTTTTCTTTCTTCAAGACATCTTTCAGCCGCACTCTGCAGGGGCAATCAAGATGCTTATGGAGCGTTTCCGATGGGAAGTTGTTTGATCACCCACAATGCAATCCTTAATTGGCTCTCTTTATTGTTCATGAACCGATGGCTACGAAGACAGCATTTTGACACTAACAACGAAGGCAGACCAGCGTAGAGAACTGGCGGAAAGCACAGGCGGCTGCTTTCTGTGATGAGGGTACTGGAAAGTTTGTACAACACACTGACACATGTCTAAGTCGGAGCGGTGACTATTTAGAGATATAGCTAGAAGGCGTGGCTAATTGTTGCGAATAAATAATATTTTATTTTCACTGTGGTTTTCATTTCGCGACCGATCGGACCTTACTTTCCGAACAGCCCTCGTAATATCTACAGCTTACGCTCAGTAACGCTGCTGTTGTGGGAAACACTATAATTTGGTACCAGTTGTATTGTAAAAGTGATCTGAGGATGGTTGCACGTCAACGGAAGACTCTAATCGTCAAGTTGTTATTACGTTTTACTTCCATCAAGACCGTTAAAATTTGAAATAAATAACAAGTTGTTTTGGAGCAGGGGACCCATGCTTGGCAGTAATAATTTTTTTCACTTTTCCCTCATTTTCAGTTTCTGAGTTGGATCCCTTTAGTCCTGGATGAACCCACATGCAGGAGCGAAGCAGTCTCAGGTTGTGTGAGGAGGACAGAGGGGCAGGCACGCGACATGTGCTGTGCCGCCTGGCTCGCCCCGGTGAAGGTGAGAAGTGTGTCCCGGTTCCCACGGGCCGGCGAGGAAGCTGAGGGCGGAACTGGAGCGGAAGCAGAAAGAAGCGACAGCGCGGCCGCCTGCCGACGGCGGACACCCGCCAAGTGGGGCGTCGGCGCCCGGTGACCGCCGACCGCGGACCGCGTTTCGGAGGTTTGGGGACCCCTGGGGTATCGTGTACTCAGCGGACACGCCCAACACCGACTCAAAGGAAGGCCTCGGCGCATGTTCGTGACGTCACGTCAGCTAGGCACGGCCAACGCCAGGTCTGTTGCAGGCATACTCATAATGGTGGTGTCTCCCTCTCTGACACATGAAAATGTGAAACTATTGGCGGTAGTTGACCAACACGCATTGTTCTGAGAGATTTCTGCAATCAATTAATTGTGCAATTCATTACACTTCTTAGCAAATAGTGTACTCCTGAACTTAAATTTCCACCTGTTTTAAGGACTGACATACAAAACAACGTCATGGTCCAGCAGCAAGAGAATTCGTGCTTCTTTACCTTATTTGTAAATCTGAGGAAGTTACGTTTGTACTGGGTTGCTTTTACAAGAAACTGTGAACATATTGGTGCTCTTCTTTAGGTATCTTGGTTGAGTATGGGGTGAGGAGCACTGAACGTTAGTGAAATATCTTGCGATTGTACACGTTGGGGGAGGGGCTGGGGGACAGAAGAAGAGGCAAAAGAGAGATACTTTGTTTTATCAAATAAAATTTTTTTTCTTATAAAGTTTCTCCTTTCAGTTACAAGAGGGGAATATTTATATTTTCTAATGTGCATGTTTAAAAAAGTTTAAGCTCAGCAGTATTTTCGATGTATGAAGCTATTTTGTTACCTGTTTAGAATTTCTTTCGTTGAAAACGACTGTAATCTAATGACTGGCAACAGTTGGATATTTACACATACAAATTAGTTCACATTTCCAGTGACGATGTCAAACGAAAATAAATAAATAAATAAAAGAAAGGAGTTCATTGTAAGGGGGTTGGGGTAAGTTTCGATAGCAAAATGGACCAAGTAAATGTAGTTGCTTGAATGCAAAATTTCCGAAGCTTGCAATGGGGCAAAGCATCTTCTCATATTGATCTACGTTTGTTTGGACAGGATTCAGTAATACAGAACTATGATCTTCATTTGTAGCTTTACGATAGTAAGAAAATCTTTCATCTAAATAAAACTGCAGAATCCAAAACAATACCAAACATTTTGTCCAAAAATAAGAGATTTATAGTGATAAGCACGCCCAGGCGTTTCTGCCTGCAACAGACCTGGCGTTGGCCGTGCCTAGCTGACGTGACGTCACGAACGAGCGCCGAGGCCTTCCTTTGAGTCGGTGTTGACACGCCTCCGTAACCGGGGTCGCTGGCGCAGTTCACATCGGTGGCGCACGAACGACGTGTCGCTCCCGAGTCGGACGATACGAGGAACACGTATGCCATCTTTTACTGGCCGCGGCGCCAGCAGCGTCCAAACACACGTTTATCTACGGTCTAAACAACTACGCACATTAGACTGCCAATAAAGGGCTTTTCGCTTTCTTTTTGTTATTGCTCGCGTAACAGCTGTTATATTGTTAAATGGATGAGATAAAATATGTTGCTACAAAAGGAGCTCTGAAATACTTTTTTAGGGATGCTGTGCTACGACTTTCTTTGATCATTAATTTTCAACAAAACAAAATACAGAGTGGCGCACGAAATGTGTTACCATTTTGTTTCTGAATATAAACTTTATTGTCAATACAATCTGAAAGGATCATATACGACAATTAATAGCCGTCCATGGAGATTTATTCTGACTCAGCACATGCTCAATATGTCCACCATTTCGTTTCCTGACTTCCTTCAAACGAACACTGAAGTTAGTGATTACCCTACGGCACTTGTCTTCCGTAATTTCACTGCAAGCTTGAAGAATAAGTCTTCTGAGCTCCATTAAATCACGTGGACGTTTCGGGAAATTTTTTTTCTTTTAGGTACCCCCAAAGAAAAAAGTCACATGGATTGAGGTCTGGGCTATTGGGGGACCAATTTTGTCCGTCATTGAAGCGACCTGGAAACCTGAGTGAAATGATCCGCATGTCGAAATGCTCGTGTAAAAACTCCAACACAGTGATTGCAGTATGTGGCCTTGCTCCATCTTGCATGAACCACTGCGTGTTGAAGGGCAAGTCAGTCGCAAGAGGATGTGGAATGAAGCTATTGCGAACCATGCTCAAATAACGCTCGCTGTTCACAGTTTCTTTAAAGAAAAAGGGTCCAATAAGTCCGTGACTCGAAATTGCTGCACACGCTGTAATCCTCGGAGCATAATGTTGTCGTTCATGAAGCACTTGTGGGCTTTCAGTGGCCCAAAAGCGTACATTTCGTTTGTTAACCACACCGTCTAAATGAAAATGCGCCTCGTCTGAAAACCAAACGTTGTTGACAGTTTCTTCCCTATCCTCCGCCCACTGAGCAAACAGTAGTCTCTGCTGCTTGTGTTCTTCAGTGAGCTTCTGTGCACAGGTCAACTTGTATGGGTACATACAGAGGTCACTTTTAACAATGCGTTGAACGGAGTGTCTGGACATTCCCAGTTGCACTGCTGCCTTTCTACACGATTTCCCGGGACTTCTCTGTACAGCAACTCGTACCGCTTCAATATTCTCCAGCGAACAAACAGGCTTAGGCCGAGGTCGCATCGCTTCCAATACTGTTCCTCCCTGTACAAATTTATCGTACAACCTGTGGATGGTCTTCTTGCAACGGACCCATCGTGTGTTAAACTGTCGTCGGAAACGCCTCTGAGTCATAACATGACTTTTCGTTTCATGAAAAAGTAACACAATTGCCGATCGTTGCTGTGTCGTCAGTCTTCTATTGTCAGCCATTGCTGCTAACTAGCCTCCTAGCGGCAGTATCGTGAATTACACGTCAATTCGTAACTCATTTGTTTTTCCAAGGTCTGCTGGTACTGCGGTAGAGATCCCAGCGGGATGTCTAATGTGCGTCGTAAATTGTGAAAGAAACAATTGGTAACACAATTCATGCGCCACCCTGTATATCATGTTCTTATTATTCTGGATCTGGCTTTCTATAAAAGGAACATTGTTTCGTTACTGTAACCCGCTATAAAGTTCAACATATATATTCCTTACTTTACAATTATTGAAAAGGCTGCTGAAAATTATTTAGTTATCAATACTGATGTTACAGTACGCACTGTTTGTTCAACATGAAAATTTTGCAGTGGATTTTTGTTAACATTGAAACACCAATAAGTACCACGACTAACACGTTAACATGAGCCTCTTATCAGAGAAAAAATGTTTTTACTATAATGTTTGCCAGAGCAGAACTTCGCACAGCAAGTTTTCTTTCAGGTCATGAAGGTAAATTATCTTTATGCACTGATAATAATACACTACTGGCCATTAAATTGCTACACCAAGAATAATTGCAGATGATAAACGAGTATTCATTGGACAAATATATTGTACTAGAACTGACATGTGATTACATTTTCACGCAATTTGGGTGCATAGATCCTGAGAAATCAATACCCAGAATAACCACCTCTGGCCGTAATAACGGCCTTGATACGCCTGGGCATTGAGTCAAACAGAGCTTGGATGGCGTGTACAGGTACAGCTGCCCGTGCAGCTTCAACACGATACCACAGTCCATCAAGAGTAGTGACTTGCGTATTGTGACGAGCCATTTGCTCGGCCACCATTGACCAGATGTTGTCAATTGGTGAGAGATCTGGAGAATGTGCTGGGCAGGGTAGCAGTCGAACATTTTTTATATACAGAAAGGCCCGTACAGGACCTGCAATATGCGGTCGTGCATTATCTTGCTGAAATGTAGGGTTTCGCAGGGATCGAATGAAGGGTAGAGCCACAGGTCGTAACACATCTGAAATGTTAAGTCCACTGTTCAAAGTGCCGTCAATGCGAACAAGAGGTGACCGAGACGTGTAACCAATGGCACACCGTACCATCACGCCGGGTGATACGCCAGTATGGCGATGACGAATACACGCTTCCAGTGTGCGTTCACCGCGATGTCTCCAAACACGGATGCGACCATCTTGATGCTGTAAACGGAACCTGGATTCATCCGAAAAAATGACGTTTTGCCATTCGTGCACCCAGGTTCGTCGTTGAGTACACCATCGCCGGCGCTCCTGTCTGTGATTCAGCGTCAAGGGTAACCACAGCCATGGTCTCCGAGCTGATAATCCATCCTGCTGGAAACGTCGTCGAACCACCGATTCCATATTCTCCTAACAGTCATTGGATCTCGACCAACCCGAGCAGCAATGTCGTGATACGATAAACCGCAATCGTGATAGGCTACAATCCGATCTTTATGAAAGTCGGAAACGTAATGGTACGCATTTCTCCTCCTTACACTAGGCATCACACCAACGTTTCACCAGGTAACGCCGGTCATCTGCTGTTTGTGTATGAGAAATTGGTTGGAAACTTTCCTCATGTCAGTACGTTGTAGGTGTCGCCACCAGCGCCAGCGTTGTGTAAACGCCCTGAGAAGCTACTCATTTGCATATCACAGCTCCTTCTTCCTGTCGGTTAAATTTCGCGTCTGTAGCACGTCATCTTCGTGGTGTAGCAATTTTAATGGCCAGTAGTGTATAACATTATCCGCAGCCCGCGTCCACCTGTAAAACACATCATAAAATCTGCTGCTCTGCCCTGCAATCCCGCAAGCCGAAAGAAATAATTTCAGTTTACTATTACCTGTCCGCTTCATTGCGGTATGATTGGTTTCATTTAATGCAGTTTGAATGCGCCGCGGCAGCGGCTCGTTCGTTCGTAGCGCAGCTCTGCACCACGAATAATATTTAAATAGCTGAAAATGTCTTAAAATGATGGGATAAAATGCCAGGCAAGCTTATTACAAACCATAATGCAATTTTTCACTAAGTAACCCTATTCGAAACATTTATACAGATTAAATTCTTACACACCCTTACAAATCGATGCCTAATGGCGTCCTTCTCTGAATCTCGACAAAAGAATGCTACACAATCATACAAAATAGCGTCACAGGCTCTTCCTACTCACGTAACTCCGAAAGACGACAGAGAAATTAATGCTCGGTCACTACTATTTATACTTAGTTTAATAGATTTCCATCTTTGTTTGATATTTAATAAGTATTGTCTGTGGCGGTTCCAGTACTCGACGACACAGATATTATCTTTAAAAAAAATCGATACGTAATTCTATAGAAGTATAAAAGATGACACATAATGGTTTCTCTGTATTACATAAAGTTCACACAATCATTGTCCACGCGGGAATAAAATTACAATCTTTCGGTTCAATTTTTTTTTTTCCTTTTTTTACCACGTATAATACGTATGTGTTTTGCCAGGAGACGTCACAGGATATAGTGCGCAGTACGCTACCTCATCAAAAGTATCAGGACGCTAGTATGAAATGCAGCATCAATCACCTGATGTTACGAGAGGCCAACCCGCCATTATAAAAGGAGACAGGGTATATCGCGTTGTCAATAGAGAAACAGTAATAGCAGAATGTGTTCGTGAGGAGAGCAGAGTAAACTTCGAACAGGAACGTGGACTAGTCATCGGACATCACCTGACTCACAGATCCATCAGGACCATTTCAACCTTTCTAAAGCTGTCTACTTCGACTGTTCGTAATGTGATGTGAAAGTGGAAACTGGAAGGAACAAGCACACCTAAACTAAGACTATAGGGACCGTTGATCACTGCAGAGGGTACTTGTAAAACAACGCATAGCATCAACGAAACGAATCACTTGTGAGTCACAAAGCGTATTATCTGAACGTATTCACAAGCTGATTCCCCTCGATGGGCAATGAATCCACAATCTTCAGTGCGGATGCATATTTCGTGCGACACCCGGCGGGAATCTAAAATTAGCATGCATGGAAGGGGACTGAGGATAGGTGGCGCTAGGTGGGAATGCGAGTCGGCAGGGAATGTGACGAGATGGACCGCGCATTTGCGATAAACACTGTGTCCGGATGGCGCAGTGGTTAACGTGACTGCCTAGCAGGCAGGAGATCCCGGGTTCTAGTCCGGCACACATTTTCACACTTCGCCGCTGATCCCACATAAAATCCCGATGAAGCTGATCAATAGTTCCTTTACTTTCCTTTCCTTTCTCCCTCCTCCATCCTCATTCCTTCAGTAATAGTTAGAATGTGCCTGAATGTGTCAGACACATTGTATGTATACAAGCACAGTATCAGATCCTCGAAAACGACGTTGCTCCACTTTTTTGCAGCTAATGAGATTTACTGGAAATGAATTGAACCTGTATCCTAAACCGAATTGCTGTGACCAGGAAGAAACAATGATATGTAGTTGCAGTTGTTCGTGAAGGACGTTGCTCTGACCTCTTCTGATTCCTTTCACTTGTCTGAACTCATAGTGGAATCAAACCTCACGACACTCCTATGGAATTTACCATTTCTATCGTCACTGACGAGATTCTGTCCCATCAGTGACTCATCATGACACAAAATTTCACCACACGACATTTTTGAGAAATTCAAAATCAACTCCTTCTCAGAAGATCGACTTAGGTTAACATCATCACGGAGAGCCGAGATGTTCTGCAGCATCCAGTATTTAACAGTTGTGTGGACTGTCACCTTGATATGTCTCCCACAGCTGTACGGTAGTGGTGCGATATTACAGCACTGGAATCAGAGGCCAGTTGTTAGCTTGTGGCCTGGGCTATTACTCTACGTAGATTAAGGCTTTCTGTGCCGTCATGAAGATTGAGACTTGGGGAGAATAGGTACCCATCCCAAACGTGATGTCATACGTGTCATATCCTTGTCCTGTAGAATGAGATCATGATCTGCAAGACGATCGAAATTTTTTTGATACAGTTAGCCCGAGAGGCTACTTCTTCAACATCAAAAATCTAGGCATGTGTTTCTTTACTACAGGGAACCAGAATTTAATGTTCTTGATACATAACACACCCTACACCACAATACAGAGATAAGGGTAATTCACAGTGGCCTCACGTACAATGCATCAGTTAACTTATAAGGCTGACATCGTTCAGTCACATTATTAATAGTATAGACGTGAAACGATTCTGCAAATAATCAGTCAGAGACAACGAGTCAACCACCAAACAAATTCTTTGTCTATTTAAACTTATCACTCATTAAACTTTAAATGGCTGCTGAAAGTCACTGAAAATGTCTGTTCCTGAATGATGGACGCCTTTATGTAGTGTATTCTCCATGCGCTCGACGACGCCCCGTGGCGTAGTCTTTAAGTGAGGTAGACGCTTAGGTTTTGTGGGCAGGAGAATGTCGAGGTATTAATAGGTGGTGGTCATCTTTCTCGTGCAGATTTTTCGAGATGATTTGATAGAGGAAAGACCCGTGCTAGTCTGAGCAGTGACCTGGTCCCACGCTTTTCACTGATAGTATTCGCGTCGTGGCTCGCAGCTTTCTGAAATATTTCGAATCAATTGATTGGGAACTTGGAGATATTCTGCAGCGGTATTCTGGCGGTTGTTCAGCAAAACTTGTATTTTTGCGAATGAATCCAATTTGAACTATGAATTGTTTTCACTTGTCTCATTTTTAAATCATTTTTCCAGTAACGTATTTAATTATTTTTGTCACCGATCAGCACTTAATACTATTGCATTGTGTGTCGATTATAATACAATTTGTTTGTCTTGGTGTGGAATTTAACTTTGATTAACCTTTGCGGTGAACACCATATTTGTTTTCCAGCTACACTGGGGGCTGGAGCTAAATTTCAGTTCAATTAATTATTTAGAGTTTACCATCAACCTACAAAAGTTTGTATGAAATGAAGAACAGTAAACCTTACTTGTTAATCTTATCGTCCAGTAGTTGGGATGTATTATTTAAAGTTGTTGCACTCACTGTCGACCTAACGTTAATTTAAGTGTAATTAGTACATTAATTTTAAAGTGACAATAGCTGGAGTTAAATAATGAACCCCCAAGCCAAAGAAATTATTGAGCTGTAACTCTACCAGTTTGGCGCACACTACTCCAAACACAACCGTAAGTTTGGTGGTGTTAACAGCGGCCTACTCATAGTATGGTATTTTCCTCGTCCGGCTGCTGCTAGTTTGTGACTAATGGTGTGAGATGACACAAAATGTTGCAGGGAGTCCGTTACTTGCCTTCGGATGGCGTGTACAGGCATGAAGGGGTTACGATGTTCTTGGTGCACAGTATGGAGATCCTCCCTTGTAGTGATCAGACGCAATCGACTGGGGTATGGGCTTTGTACATTGTGGCACAAACTGTATTACTTCCAGATTTCTGATGCCTTCGCTATGATGTCACCATGCAACGATGTCAGTTATACTTCCTTTCCCTCATACAACCTCTCCGATCTCGCAGTGGATCTAGGCCAGTTGCCCTGCGTGTAAAGTGATGAAAACTTCAAAAAAGGGAAAATCAAAATACCTCAATTGTGCCACAGGGGTTTCCTCACCCTGTGCCATCACAGGCCACTCGTGCTTAATATAAAATGGCGTGAAATTTAAAAATCCAAGATGGACAATAGTAATGTTGGTGGTAAATCCAAGATGGCATACTTTGGGCTACTGGTTCATCCGTCATGGTTGACAGGTTTCCTGGTGAGACCTGGTGTTCAAGGAAGGCAGAATTCGGTTACGATTGTGGACGGGGCCGTAATCAGTTACTATTGGTTGGATTCTTTAAATCACACACAATTTATTTAAAATCAACAACAAATTAAAGTAATGGCAATAATTTAAGAATTGTTTCACGGCTGAAGGCCCTAATGGCAATAATTTAAGAACTGATTAAACTTGCTGCAACTTACAATTACAGTTACTAAGACGAGACAAGACACGTGACCAACGTCTTAAAGCTCACTGCAAAAATACAATTGCCAAATTAAAATCTTAAGACGAGTAACGATACTCACGGCTGAAGGCCTTAATGACAATAAATTAAGAATTGTTTAACTTGTTGCAACTTACAAACTACAGTTATTGAAATATTGAAAACAAATCACCAAGGTCTTAAAGGTTAACTGCTAAAATACAATTGCCACATTCGAATTTTAAGACAAGTAGCGACACTCACGGCTAAAAGCCTTTAACGCCAAGAATGGCAATTATTTAAAAAAATTAACAAACATACTGTCAAACAGCAAGGCAATAGCAAAAGTTAATTTAAAAGACAGTCAGCTGATCGCTAAACAGGTGAGACAAAATGATAGTAAACTTGGTAGCACAACCGTTTAAACTCGCTGTAACGCCAAGAATGGCAATTATATTAAAAAAATCTAGAAACATACAATAAAACAACAAATATTATAAAAAGGTTAATTCAAAAGGACAAGCAACTAATCACCAAGGTAATACAACAACAAAAATAACACAATAATAAAACACAAGGGCTAGTCACAGACGGTGCTCCTGGAATCGACCCCTGAGTAGGTCAGGCCAAAAACAGTTTCGCGAGCAATGAGAAAAGCAGCCAAGAGTTGCATTCACTTCACAAGGTGGTAACTCAGACTAGTGGCAGTCTAACGAATGACTAATGATAAATGCAGCGATGGAACACCACACCAAAGCCAGAATTGGCGGTCAGCCCTACGTCCTCAGAACGCTGTGTTCAGAGCGTCCGAAAGGAGAAAGGAACCACTACTACCAGAGTAGAAGAAACACCAACCGACCTACAAATCAAGGAAACTGTCAAAACTACACGCCTTAGCGGGCAGCAGCGGCAAGGCGAGGAAACGTACACTGCCATTACATACACTAACCTCCAGGGCAAGTCACTGGGGCGTTAGCGGCCACCAGGTAGGAAAAATACCGCTGGTTGAGCTTAACAAATAGTAACATATAGAATGCAGCAATCAGTAACAAGAAGTCGAGGAAAGCTAATTAGATCCGCTTCCCCCAAGCACTCCACTCGCTGCTCTTCGTCTCGGCTACACTGCGAGCAGCAACACGAACCCAAGTCACTGGAGAATCGCGAGATCTCACATTGGTGGAGGTTTCACTGCTAGAATTAAAATCCACTCAAATTAAGGCTTGTTGGATCCTGTTGACGACTAGGTCGTGTACCCACGCGATCACAGCCCTTCCATCCGGCAGTGCACGCGTGCTGCCAGTGGTGCCAGCGTGTTCGCGCACTGCCCTCTTGGCTCCTCCAGAGTGGGCTCTAAGCATTATGGGACATCACATCTGAGGTCATCAGTCCCTTAGACTTAGAACTACATAAACCTAACTGACCTAAGGACATCACACACATTCATGCTCGAGACAGGACACGAACCTGCGACCGTAGCAGCAGCGCGGTTCCGGACTGAAGCGCCCAGAACCGCTAAGTCACAGCGGCCGTCGCTCCTCCGGAGTCCCCAACAGAACTGCTCACTCACACGACCCGGAAGAACAACGACGTCACCCCAAAGAAAGGGCCACAATTACTACATATCGAAAACGCCGCTGCTGCCACTAGTGGACAGGCAACGCTTGCGAAACCAAGTGGCGCAAGTCAACACAAGAGGAATACAAACAACCGCAACTATGTCAACTATACGATACAGTCTGGCCTCCAACAGAGGACGGAAACCTACAGCATCACCAACGCGAGCCACAGTACGGCTCACCTGGGTTTTCCCGAGCTCTATTACACCCGAATCGAAGATGGCGGACCTGAGGATATTAGCGCAGCCTGCAAGGTTTGTCAGATCACTTGAGTTAAGCATAGTATCTGAGATGGTGGTCCCAGGACTCTGCTACAGTCTGCATGATTGCCGGGTTTCCCATCTCACTGGCACAACCTATATGGAAGCCAGGTCACCTGCGCTATGTTTATAATTCTGTACTAAGTATAAAATGCTGGGAATTCATAAACCAGCTTGATCAAAGCTTAAAACACCTTGCACGTTTAAACAACTGTCACCATCTCCCTGACATCAAAATGTACTGACACAGCTTGCATACTTTCACAGCTACCCCACGGTAGCAAGTAGCCCACTTGTGGTGTTGCCACCTTCACTGGATGTGGTACGACGGGAACTTTTATTTATTCGAGCAAAAATGTGGAAGGCACTTTTCATGATCCACTCAAGGTCTCAGGAAATCTTGTTTCTGCTGCATTGTGCTGTAGCCAGAGGACTGGACTGATAGGGCTGCATTCAGGGGACGCTGTAATTCGATAGATAGTGCCATGTATCCATGCAGTCTTCACTGCTGCCAGCCTTGCATGGAGGACTGGTCATGCGCCTGAGCAACTGGTCGCCTGATTTTTACTATGGCGGACCAGGCACAAGTGACTGGACAGCATCGCAGTCCAGCAGCCCACCCCTCCACTGCAACGCCACAGCTATGTACCGAGAAAGCTACTAGGCCACACGCCATCATAGGTGTCTCTAGTCGCCGCCGAGTCTAAATCCCTTAACTGGTATAGGGCACATGACACACTGCATCCATATTCATTTATTCTACCTGACAAGCTGTGAGATTCCAATCTAAGACACTCCAGACTTATTCATTATTTTTGGAATTTGTATTATTTATAACCAACATAGGAAACTACTTAGATGTGTTCCAACATGCTACTTGTAACGTTCTTTCCCAGCACGTTCCAACTCTAAAATGCCTTCTCTGAAGCTCTGAGCTGCTTTCCTCCTGCAGGCTGAAAGTTGTGTGGGCACTCTAAGTTTAATAACGCTACTACTCATAGCTGATCTATTTTCCACAACATTAAAACGCATTTAGGTGCGTGTAGACATGTTTTCACCTTGCATGGACGTGTCAAAAACAGTATCACATTCTATCAGCTACTTATAGCTGACCTACATTCCTTAACGTTAGCCGGCGTTGTGGCCAAGCGGTTCTAGGCGCTTCAGTCCGGAACCGCGCTGCTGCTACGGTCTCAAGTTCGAATCCTGCCTCGGGCATGGATGTGTGTGATGTCCTTAGGTTAGTTAGGTTTAAGTAGTTCTAAGTCTAGGGGACTTTTGACCTCAGATGTTAAGTCCCATAGTGCTCAGAGCCATTTTAACCTCAACATTATTTCAAGTGCACAAACATGAAAATGCACTTATCAGAAACGTGAAGGCCTATTTTTCAAGCTACTGAATTTCTGCTCTTAGATACAGGGTGTCTGAAAAAAAGGTTCCAATACTTACAGAGGGTGTAGTATGCAACATGGAAAGAAAAAAATGTGTATGAAACCTTATGGGACATAACTGCTAAGGTCATCAGTCCCTAAGCTTACACACTACTGAACCTAAATTATCGTAAGGGCAAACACACACACCCATGCCCGAGGGAGGACTTGAACCTCCTCCGGGACCAGCCGCCTAGTACATGACTCCAGCGCCCGAGACCGCTCGGCTAATCCCGCTCGGCAAGGAAAGAAAAAAAGTTCCTATAAGCACTGGGCACAAACTTCATATCTTTCGGGTTATGGTCTACTGCCACCATTGTCAATGATTACATTGTCTCTGTGTTACTCTTCACAACACGTATTCGACGCGACCGCCATCCATTGCAATCAGCGGAGCCTTTCACCTTACATCTCATGATATCACCACTTCTTTGGAACACTTCAGGTTGGTGACAGATACAGTGGAATGTGTACTGATTTGAAACATCCTGGCAGGTTGTGGCTAAGCCAAGATTTCTTCCAGTAGTGCAAGACTTCCAAGTTTCGCAGGAGAGCTCCTGAGAAGCTTAGAAGCTAGTAGATGAGGTACTTGTGGAAGTAAAGCTGTGAGAACGTATCGTGAGTCGTGCTGTGATAGCTAGTCGGTAGAGCACTTGCCCGCGAACGGCAAAGGTCCCGACTTCGAGTGTTGGTCTGAAACACAGTTTTAATCTGCTAGGATTCGGTCGTTTTGCAGTAGGGATTTGGAGCATATACTGTATTCAAACATTATGAATCACCTCGAAGGGAACGATCTTTTGATACGTAATCAGCATGGTTCCAGAAAACATCGTTCTTGTGCAACGCAGCTAGCTCTTTATTCGCACGAAGTAATGGCCGCTATCGACATGGGATCTCAGGTTGATTCCGTATTTCTGGATTTCCGGAAAGCTTTTGACACCGTTCCTCGCAAGCGACTTCTAATCAAGCTGTCAGGAAGGTCGCAGTTCGTAGTAATAGACGGCAAATCACCGAGTAAAACTGAAGTGATATCAGGTGTTCCCCAGGGAAGCGTCCTGGGACCTCTGCTGTTCGTGATCTATATAAATGACCTGGGTGACAACCTGAGCAGCTCTCTTAGGTTGTTCGCAGATGATGCTGTAATTTACCGTGTAGTAAGGTCATCCGAAGACCAGTATCAGTTGCAAACTGATTTAGAAAAGATTGCTATATGGTGTGGCAGGTGGCAGTTGACGCTAAATAACGAAAAGTGTGAGGTGATCAACATGAGTTCCAAAAGAAATCCGTTGGAATTCGATTACTCGATAAATAGTACAATTCTCAAGGCTGTCAATTCAACTAAGTACCTGGGTGTTAAAATCACGAACAACTACAGTTGGAAAGACCACATAGATAATATTGTGGGGAAGGCGAGCCAAAGGTTGCGTTTCATTGGCAGGACACTTAGAAGATGCAACAAGTCCACTAAAGAGACAGCTTACACTACACTCGTTCGTCCTCTGTTAGAATATTGCTGCGCGGTGTGGGATCCTTACCAGGTGGGATTGACGGAGGACATCGAAAGGGTGCAAAAAAAGGCAGCTCGTTTTGTATTACCACGTAATAGGGGAGAGAGTGTGGCAGATATGATACGCGAGTTGGGATGGAAGTCATTAAAGCAAAGACGTTTTTCGTCGCGGCGAGATCTATTTACGAAATTTCAGTCACCAACTTTCTCTTCCGAATGCGAAAATATTTTGTTGAGCCCAACCTACATAGGTAGGAATGATCATCAAAATAAAATAAGAGAAATCAGAGCTCGAACAGAAAGGTTTAGGTGTTCGTTTTTCCCGCGCGCTGTTCGGGAGTGGAATGGTAGAGAGATAGTATGATTGTGGTTTGATGAACCCTCTGCCAAGCACTTGAATTTGAATTGCAGAGTAGTCATGTAGATGTAGATGTAGATGTAGATGTAGAAGTTTCATATCAACGCTCACTCCGCTGTAGAGTGAAACTTTCATACCGATCTTTGCAGATGGTGTATGACATGGTGGACATTTGGCAACATACAGGTTACATGCCCCTAGGGTGTTTCCATTTGCTTGCCCATAGCAGAAGACCATATCTGCAATCTCCTGTGTTGAGTAGCAGGCCCGGATTGGAAGCTGTATGTCCAGTAACGGGCACGGAAACAAATTACTGTGATGTACTGCTGTGTCACAACAAACTAGCGTCGTATGAACATTACGGGTAGACCAGATGAAAGTAAAATACCTGACCGCTACACTGTGTGCTGTACAGTATGCTGTGTTTCTGTGTTGGGAGGGTGCTTGATGCCAAAGCAAACACGGTGTGCTGCAGAAACGTCCAGTTCATACTTTTTTTTTCCTTACTTGTCTTGTGCCAAAGTTCTCAGTGTACAAGGTACGTTCCTTGTGTTCACGCAGGCCTTAACTCTGAACATATGAGGTTTACGACCAATGCGTACAAGAACTTTTTCATTCCTTTAATGCGTACTACATCCTCTGTAAATATTGGAACATTTTTCCTTAAGGTACTCCACACATAATGAATAAGTCTAGACTCAGTGAACGCGAGACAACTAATGACCTAGTAAGTGAATCTATATGCTTTGCAGATTACAAAGCTACCAGTGTGGTAACCAACACTGAGGGAACTCAATGACCAAATAAATAAACTTGAATATGATATACGTACACTAGTAGCCTTCCTACGATGTGTGGTCAGTGAGGTGCAGTTGTTAGAGTAGTAGTTGTAATAAATATATTAGTAAGTTCATTATAGAGATTAAAATAGTAGGTCTCAAAATTTTCTGTGTCAAATCGGCCACACTTTTTTTATGAAGTTATCTTCGATGAAACGCGAAAATAATATATACACTGAAAATAAGTAAGTGTTTCAGTTAGCAATGAGCTGTCAAATACTTGACATCCCCACCTTATGGTCTGTGAGCTTGTGCATGCTCACGTTTATGTTTGTGTGCGTGGTTTCACGGAATGTATTTTCTAGGTGATGCACTAGAGTAGCCCTTGACATAGATGCCACAACAGGACCGTGTACCAGTATTCATCATGTCCTTCGTTTTAAATTCAAGCCAAAGAAAAAATTGTATTGGATTATGTCCGATTGCGAATTCAACACAGCTTCAATTTTTGAAAACGCATATTGTTGTTGCTGTAAAGTGATTTTATCCACTAGAAAGTTGTGCTGATTGTGCAATAACTCAATTTGAGTTGTGTGCATGTTTGCTGGAAATAACCACCCATAGTGTTAGGCAATCATAATGTCACTGCAAGCAGTTTCCAATTAACATTTAAACTTTTTAATGAAACAGAAACCATTCACACGCAGGAGAATACCATCAAGAATTTAATGTTCAGTACTTATTCCATACAGCACGTACTCGACCGGAAACTGAGCTGACAATCTTGCATTCATGGCTTTAATGAAAATTCATTGTCCAGTTTAACAGAACTTTCAAGGCAATCTCCGAATACCGCTGCAAAAATCATAGCTCAGTATTTTGACACATGTTCCACCTCAGTACATAGAACTCTGTATTAGTTTATCACATTAGATGTGTGCATAGATGTACGTTCTTATTTGAGTATTTACTTATTCCTGGCTATGTATAAGAGCTTAAAAAAATAAATGACACCTGTGTATATTTCTTCTTGTGAAACCCTGTGTATGTTAATGTACTTACATGCTCTTCTCTATGAGTGGATGGACAACACACTACTTATGGAAGGACTTTATGACAAATGATGGGTGTAAGAATAATGCTGAAAAGCAGAATTAGAAGAAGAATGGTTCACTACTGCCAGGCATTACGCCCTCGATAGTTCTAGGTCATCGGAGTGTACCAAGATAAATGACTTCAAGTCCTTCTAATACAAATATTCGCCTTAAAGGCATATATTTATTTTCGGAAACTCTGCTCCAGACCAAGTACCAGCTAGTGAAGGAGATAGTGACAGGCATTGCTGGTTTTACATACAAGACTGTCAACACAATAGGCGATGTCCAACCATCTGAAAGAGTAAATCCCAATATTTTGTTTATATATGATGATGCTGCAGTGGAAAATCTAAATCAAATACGAAAATATTTTCCGCTTCGCGCATTATATGCATTGATATAAATGCGTTGATATATATACGTTGACGTACGCTAGGACTCCAAAGCCATTCATTAGGGATGCAAAACTTTTTATTACTATCAAACAAGATTATGTGAAACACATACCGGGTGATCAAAAAGTCGGTATAAATTTGAAAACTGAATAAATCACGGTATAATGTAGATAGAGAGGTACAAATTGACACACATGCTTGGAATGACATGTGGTTTTATTGGAACCAAAAAAATACAAAAGTTCAAAAAATGTCCGACAGATGGCGCTGCATCTGATCAGAACAGCAATAATTAGCATAACAATGCAAGACAAAGCAAAGATGAAGTTCTTTACAGAAAATGCTCAAATGTCCACCATCATTCCTCAACAATAGCTGTAGTCGAGGAATAATGTTGTGAACAGCACTGTAAAGCGTGTCTGGAGTTATGGTGAGGCATTGGCGTCGGATGTTGTCTTCCAGCATCCCTAGAGATAACGGTCGATCACGATACACTTGCGATACAACCCGTGGCTTCGAACTACGAAATCAATCTCGCCACAGCTGCATTTGTCAACGGACCTTTACCCGTTCGGATTCCCTTTCTATGGCGATAGGATCGTAACTCTCAACTAGCACATTCCCCATTCTAATAATACAGCTTCACTAAAAGCGCCTTTTCAGGTAACGACAACATGCTGCGACTGCTGGAGCAACAGACTCCCTCTCTCATTACAGCTCCTTTTATACACGATTGTCATGCGTAGTCACTGAATTTTGCTGTCCAGTGCCATCTGTCGGACATTTTGCGAACTTTTTTTCTGTTCTAATAAAACCCCATGTCATTTCAATCATGTGTGTCAATTTTTACCTCTCTATCTACATTATTCCGTGGTTTATTAAGTTTCAAATTTATACTGACTTTTTGATCACCCGGTGTATAAGGTCTATCTAAAAAGTAAGTTCCGATCGCATCCAGAGATCGCATGAGGGCCTGGAAAGGAATACACATGCGCAGGATTAGAGAACAAGTATGTTGTAACAACGCAGTGCAGTTTCAGTCTTGTGACGGCAGTGCTTACCGCGCTATACTTACATAAAATGGCTGCTCTGATACAGTCTCACGCCAGCTGCGAGTTTCGTGAAGTTATACCATTCCTGGACGCCCAGAAGCAGAGATCTAGAGTCGTATATAGACATTGCATTATGAGTGGCAGTACGGTCAGAGATGGTGCAATCAATTTGCTGATGGACGAACATCATATTCACGATGAAGACTGCAGTAGTCGACCATCCTTGATAACACCAGAATTGGTGGAAAGTCTGCGGCAAGCAATTTGTGATTGGTGACACGATTATTACGTAATTAAACCTTCTTTGTTTGTTTGAAACTGAAATTTTCCATGTTAGTGTGATACATCGCAGATAAGCCTCAGGTTTATAGAATCCAAATGTTCTGAATACTAACGGAAAGTATTCTCGTGAATTGCTATATTATCATTTCGTACTAGAGTCTTCATTGCGATCTGTATTTTTGAAGAATGCCTCTGTGACAACAAATGCGCTGTATTTAGTTCACCGTTAATGAATTTACCCTCTGGCTGCATCGTAACACCAGCTTGAACTTCGCGTCATTGTCTACCACTTGAGTGGGTGCATCCTCAGAGATACCACACTTCAAGTTCAAACATTTATAACTTCGTACTTCAGTTGGTTGCTTGTGGAATGCAAACGTACATGCAGATACTTCGGCAATTATTATTGGGATGAAGTCCTATATTTTGGTCTGTACAATGACAACTGGGACGTGTTGAAATTTTATTATCACTGGGGAACTCAAGCTCATCAGTCTAAATCGCTTCTGAATGCAATGTTTTCGATTAGTAACTTTGTTATTATTCTAAATACACAACTGGCCATTAAAATTGCTACACCACGAAGATGACGTGCTACAGACGATAAATTTAACCGACAGGAAGAAGATGCTGTGATATGCAAATGATTAGCTTTTCAGAGCATTCACACAAGGTTGGCGCCGGTGGTGACACCTACAACGTGCTGACATGAGGAAAGTTTCCAACCGATTTCTCATACACAAACAGCAGTTGACCAGCGTTGCCAGGTGAAACGTTATTGTGATGCCTCGTGTAAGGAGGAGAAATGCGTTTCCGACTTTGATAAAGGTCGGATTGTAGCCGATCGCGGTTGCGGTTTATCGTATCGCGACATTGCTGCTCCCGTTGGTCGAGATACAACGACTGTTAGCAGAATATGGAATCGGTGGGTTCAGGACGGTAATACGGAACGCCGTGCTGGATCCCAACGGCCTCGTACACTAACAGTCGAGATGACAGGCATCCTATCCGCATAGCTGTAACGGATCGTGAAGCCACGTCTCGATCCCTGAGTCAACAGATGGGGACGTTTGCAAGACAACAACCATCTGCACGAACAGTTGTACGACGCTTGCAGCAACGTGGACTATCAGCTCGGAGACCATGGCTGCGGTTACCCTTGACGCTGCATCACAGACAGGAGCACCTGCGATGGTGTAGTCAACGACGAACCTGGGTGCACGAGTGGCAAAACGTCATTTTTTCGGATGAATTCAGATTCTGTTTACAGCATCATGATGGTCGCATCCGTGTTTGGCGACATCTCGGTGAACGCAAAATGGAAGCGTGTATTCGTCATCGACATACTGGCGTATCACCCGGCGTGATGGTATGATGTGCCATTGGTTACACGTCTCGGTCACCTCTTGTTCGCATTGACGGCACTTTGAGCAGTGGACGATACATTTCAGATGTGTTACGACCCGTGGCTCTACCCTTCATTAGATCCCTGCGAAACCCTACATTTCAGGAGGATAATGCACGACCGCTTCTTGCAGGTCCTGTACGGGCCTTTCTGGATACAGAAAATGTTCGACTGCTGCCCTGGCCAGCACGTTCTCCAGATATCTCACCAATTGTAAACGTCTGGTCAATAGTGGCCGAACAACTGGCTCGTCACAATATGCCAGTCACTACTCTTGATGAACTGTGGTATCGTGTTGAAGCTGCATGGGCAGTTGTACCTGTACACGCCATCCAAGCTCTGTATGACTCAATGCCCAGGCGTATCAAGGCCGTTATTGCGGCGAGAGGTGGTTGTTCTGGGAACTGATTTCTCAAGATATATGCACCAAAATTGCGTGAAAATGTATTCACGTGTCAGTTCTAGTATAATATATTTGTCTAATGAATACCCGTTTTTCATCTGCATTTCTTCTTGGTGTAGCAGTTTTAATGGCCAGTAGTGTAAGATATTCTCTGCAGACAAATGTAAGTACACAGTTCGCATATACAGAGAATGCGGGTTTACCTTTGGTGATGAACATCCACTGCAGAAGTGAAGACTTGTTCAGAAATCATTGTTTCGAACTTCTCTTTGTCTGTGGAAGGTTTCACGGCACTGCGTCGGTGACAGCTTAACGACACGTCTGCGAGACGCCAGTGGTATAAATAACGGCATCCAGTCGCCGTTTATACTACTACTGCAGCGTAATTATTCGTGGAAGCCTTTTACCTGAGCTCTGATGACATAAAGGAGAAAGTTATTTCCTTTCCTCCTCAAGCATGGCGAACGGTTGTCGCTAGGCTCTTTCGATCAATTGGCCTCACAACGCTCTAATTGTACCAAATAACATATATTCAATGAGATTTGGGCGGGATGAATGAGCAGTAAGTGATGTTAGGAATTCATTGTGATCAGTGAGTACCGACTAGCAGCAAGACCATGAAAACCTTTTGTCCATCGAGAAACTCTCTATTAATCACACCGGAAAAACCTAATAAATTACAGTTCAGTATCTTTATTTCGTGAAAACATCCACTACAGTCACTGCCATGACAACTTTAGTTAATCACAAAGTTTGGGGTACCAACTGATTCAAGTAAAACGATACTTACTATTACTGTAATAGTTTCTCTTAGATCATAAGCACATTGAGGCTTGCGGTGCATCTCACTAAAAGAGGGAAGGGGTTCATTGTTCAAGCGATTATTTCTTATACACTGCGACTTATGCAAATTACTATGTGGGTTTCACGATAAATATATTGCCACACAATTCTACAGTGTATAACTTGCGTATTACCGATCACAAAAGTCAACAACAAAGATTTCAGTTATCAACTGGGCAACTACACATAGTTCGGAGTGTGTATCGTTAAACATTGATTAGGAGTGTCCGTAGATAATGGTGTTCATCTGCGCTGTGTTCATCATAGCTCTTTTGTGCGGCGTAGCTCAACGTAGGAGAAAGTGAAAGTTACGCTCAGACGAAGTCTCTTGCGTTTCAAGTATTATCGTTAGTATTCCATTACAGCGGATGGATTTTGTATTAAGCCTTCAGTACTAAGGACGATTTAGTTCTACAGTCCCAGTTATGTTTGAAAAAATAACCGACAAAAGTTCATGATGATGACGATGACTAGTTTGTGGGGCGGTCAACTGCGTGGTTATCAGCGTCCGTACGATCTCTCAATCTTTACACAATCCAATCTCGCTACTTGCACGAATTATGATGAAATGATGAGGACAACAGAAGCACCCAGTTATCGGGCAGAGAAAATCCTTTACCCGCCCGGGAACCGAACCCGGGACCTCATGATCCAGAGGCAGTAACACTAGCCACTAGAGCACGAGCTGCGGACGAAAAAAAGTTTAGAATAAGATCCCTCGCCAATGTATACGACTCATCAGCTATTGTCACCTTAAGTTCTTACAAGTGTCAGTTGCTTGTACTGTATTGTGAATATGTATGTTTTTGGATAGGGTCCGCCTTTAGCAAAGCACAAGCAAATTTCGTAAAACCTACTGTCACACACACTCTCTCCCTCCCTCCCTCCCTCTCTCTCTCTCTCTCTCTCTCTCTCTCTCTTTTCACACACACACACACACACACACACACACACACACACACACACACACACACACAATCCTAAAACCTACTGTCACTCTCTCTCTCTGTCTCTCTCTCTCTCTCTCTCTCTCTCTCTCTCTCTCTCTCTCTCTCTCTCTCTCCCTTTTCAATCCACACACACACACACACACACACACACACAACACACATACACACACACACATAGAATTAATTATTTTTAGGCATAGAAATAACAATTTTCAAATCGTAATTTTGGCTTAAACAATTTATCTACTTTAAGGTCTAAATGGTTGCAGATGACAAACTGTGGAACAAAACTGTCACTGTAGAAACACAGCACATCAGAAAAACCACACTGTGTGGTAAAAAGATATGAATTCATATTTTTATGTGTTTTTTTCAAATATCTGTAACTACGATTTAAAAATTAATAGTTACATGTATGCAAACAGTAAAGAAAATTCTTTATCTGTAACAGCCATAAAATAAAAGCCCACTGAAGATGCTGCAACTGCAGTGAAACGTGTTTGGGTTAAAAAACAAAACTGTATTTTGCTAAAGACGGACCCTGTCCAATAACAAAAAATGGTTCAAATGGCTCTGAGCACTATGGGACTTAACTGCTGTGGTCATCAGTCCCCTAGAACTTAGAACTACTTAAACCCAACTAACCTAAGGACATCACACACATCCATGCCCGAGGCAGGATTCGAACCTGCGACCGTGGCGGTCACGCGGTTCCAGACTGTAGCGCCTAGAACCGCACGGCCACTCCGGCCGGCTATATCCAATAACATACGTATTGTTAAAGAAAACCCAGAAAAAATAGCTTCAACCCCAAGATGATTGTATCGTGAATATTTAAAATTCTTGAAATATCAACATACTAAAATACCAGCTCCTTCTGGCGTGTTAAAAACGGCCTTCCTCTTGGAGTAGGGTAGAACTATGACCTTTTCCTCGATTTTATGCCCAATAGTTGCTTAAATTAAATAATGTCATCTTATGTTCAAAACACTTATTTGAAGACTAGTTTCGGGCTTTACCTTTCTTCTCATGTGCATTTACTGCAAAGTCTGTCAAATGTTAATTTCCTGCTCAGTGAAGTACGACCTCGTACATTCAGTCGCTGGCTCTTGAGGTGGGTGGTAACAGTAATCTGAATTTATAATCTACATGACGAATCAAAATACACTGCCTGATAAAAAATCGAAGCACCGAGAAGACGTGGTAGGACGTCAGCGTAGCTTCATACACATAAACAACATCGGCAGGCATATAAATGATTACATTTGCTATATTGTCTGTGACAGGTAGGTCAACAGTATGTATACTCGCGTTTAGTGTTGTTACCAGGCCTTGTAGGATATATAAGGGGCGTGAACAGCGTCAGATGTTGAGTAATCAATATGAAGGACACGGAGATGCCACATACTCAGTGTACGACGCCATTATCAGCAAATGGTAATTTAGGAATGTGCCACATTATGGGTCTGCATTTGATCAGCTGGCCAGATTGTCCAGTATCCAGATTTGTAAGACATTTGGATGTGACAGTAGCCTGATACTAGACTACATATAAAACGAACAGAAATTAAAAAGTTCGAGATGGATGGGCGATATCCGTATTGGTGGGAAATCCAAGATGGCACACCTGGGGATATTGGTGTAACATGCATAGCTGGGACGTTGCCTGGGTATTCTCTAGTCCTGTGATATCACAATCCAATTTCCCAAACCCAGGCTGCATTGTTGTCAGGTTTACCAATTTTCTAGCGTAGTCTGAATGGTTGCCCAATGACTTGTACTAAATCTTTCGGGATGCGAGGTCGTGGTCCAAGAAACTCTTCTGTTCCTGACGTTTCGTCCAGGACTGCGCTGTCGGAGAGACAGTGGAGCAGCGTCTCTGAGGATGTCCAGCGCAGTCCCGGACGAAACGTCAGGTACAGAAGAGTTTCTTTGACCACGACCTCACATTCTGAAAGGTTTACCAGCAGTTGTGTCATCCGATCGCGAAAGCCTTCATTCTATGACTTTTACTAAGTTTAGAATCTTTTCCTAAGTACAAAATGGTGGGAAGGCCCACCTATCCAACTGTCCAAAATTTGAAACTATCACTACCTGCATATTTAAATAATTTCCCTCATCCCTTTGACATCAAAGTTCGTTGACACAGCTGGCATGTATAGATAATTTGTTCTACCCAGTTGCCAGCTCATCTGCTCATTTGTGACATTCCCACCGCCACAGGGATAGAACTGGATAGGAGTGTTTATTTACTTACAGAAAAATATGGAAGCGTCTCTCTGATGCTGCTTCAACCAAACGCGAAGTCCGCTCCAGCCCAGGCCGCCATCGTGTTGCAGAAAGCTGCACCACTGCACCAAGTGAGTCAAGTCCAAACGCTCGACAAGTTGTACTGTACCATGTCTCGTCATGTCCAATAGACTGTCTGGTGATCCCATTTAACCCAACAACACTTTTTTAATTAAATATAAATGTTTCTCTTCTTAGAGGAAGATCGTAGCAATGTGTAGATGTGCCTGCTCATTGTACATAGTAAAAACTGAACCCAGTGACCCTTTTAATTATGTGTAAATGCATCCCTTGTTGTAGAAAAATATGCATGTAATGTAGATGCAACTACATATTGTTTTTTCAGTTCAGCCACTATACAATTCTGCTTTTCATAATAGATATCCAACAAATTGTATCATGTATACATGCTGATTGAATCAATGAATGAAAATTTGTACCAAGGCCAGGATTCAAACCCAGGTCTCGTGCTCACTGGGCAGGAAAAGTATGCCACCCTGGCACAGTGTCCTAGCACATAATCCCCCCCTCAATCCAAATTCCCATTCACACCTCAGCCCATGTGATATTTCCCCTAAACTCGAAAAGCATTGCAGTGGCTCTCATAGAGTTTGGACTTGGCTCACATTGTCAGTGGTCCTGCCCTTTGCAATATGATGGAAGCATGTGCTAATAGTGCTATCACGCTGCTGGAGTGGACTTGGCATGTGGCACGGCAGCATGGACGAGAGCCTCCCATATTTCTGTTTAATAAATAGACATTCCCATCCATCCAATCGTATCCCACTGGCAGTGACAACAGCACAAGTGACCTGGCAGCTTGATGGGGCAGATTATTTAGACATACGAGTATTGCAGTGAACTTTGACATGAGAGGGATGACGGAAATTGTTTAAATGTGGAGGTTGCGTAGTTTTAATTTTGGACAAGTGGGTTTTCCCGACATTTTACACTTAGGACATGATTCTAAACTTAACACAAGTCACTTGGCAACCATGCAGGCTACACTTGTGAGTGGGAAACCTGGTAACCAAGCACACAAGGTCTACCGTCTTGGATTGTGATGTCATAGGACTGGGAAAAAACCCAGGAAATCTGTCAACTATGCAGCTCTCCTGGCTACAGCAGTATCCTCAGGTCTGCCCACCAAAACGGACATCACCCATTCATCTTGGGTTTTTCAGAGGGCTTGGGGGATACAGAGCAGGGATATCAGACAATATTGCATGGTGGTGTCATTGATGATTCGTCAGGAAGCTGGCAACAATGTAGACTGCACCAGAACTGACAAAACCCCCAACTGACTGGAGCCTCGACTGGGGCTATACCTGCCTACACATACCCTTTGAGTCCAACGACACGTCCAGATGTCTCCCAAATTTAGATATTGGACAATTCGATCAGCTGACCAAATGCAGACCCACAATGATGCCCATTTCTAACTTTGTCATGTGCTGATAATAATGTCGTACAATGAGTATACAGCATCTCCGTATTCTTCACAGTGATAACATCTGTCGCTGTTCACACCCCTTATAAACCACATAAGGCCTGGTAGCAACACTAAACGTGAATAACAGTAATGCATACTGCTGGCAGTTCTGCCTGTCAAAGATGTTAGCGTAACTTCGTACACATACACATCATCGACAGATATGTAAATGATAAGAGTTAGAATATTATCTCTGACAGGCATCTCTTCTGGCCACCTCTTCTGTGTGCTTCACTCTTTTATCAGACAGTGTATTTTGGTTCTTCAGTCTAGATTATAAATTCAGAGTACTTTTACCACCCACCAAAAGGCTCAGTGACTGAATATATTGCAGTGATCTGGAAGTCAACATCAGACAGATCTTGCAGTAAATGCAAATGAGTATAAACATATACCCTGAAGCCGGTTTTAAAATAATTTTTCTGTAGATGAGATGGCATTATTTAATTTTAACAACTGCTGGGCATAAAACCACGGGAAAGAAGGAAAAAATCACAGGTGTCGCCTACGCCCTGCAGAAGGCTTTTAAAAAGCACGAAACAGTTGTCATTTTAGTTTCTTTGTTTTTCGGATGTTATATATAATGACCATACAGTAGAAGCGACTGACAGTTCTAAGATCTTAAAGTGATAATAACTGATGAGGCATATACACTTGCCAGTTAGCTATTCATTTTTTCAATCTTTACTAGGACAGCGGAAGTAAACGTATGACGGCTCTATCGTCTTCAGTTGTTCATCTCTTCTAGTTAATCCATAACCTGTAATGGAATACTACTGACAAGACTTGAAGCGAAAGAGGCTTCGCCTGAGCGTAACTTTCGCTTTCTCCTACGCTGAGCTATGCCGCACAAAGGAGCCATAACGTAGTGCTCGTGTCCTCGCAACACAAACGAGAACCTTTATCTAAGGACACTCCTAATCAGTTTAAACATACGTACTATGAATTATGCATAGCTGTCTAGCTGATAACTGAAATGTTTGTTGTTGTTTATTGTGACAGGTAGTACTCAAGTTGTGCACTATGGTATTTACCGGCAGTATACACTGAAACGCCAAAGAAACTGGAATAGGCATGAGTATTCACATACAGTCGCCAATGCCTGTATAAGACAACAAGTGCCTGGCGCAGTTGTTAGATCGGTTATTGCTGCTACACTGGCAGGTTATCAAGATTTAAGCGAATCTCAACCCGGTGTTATAGTCGGCGCACGAGCGATGGGGCACAGCATCTCCGAGGCAGCGATGAAATGGGGAGTTTCCCGAATGACCATTTCACGAGTGTATCGTGAATATCAGGAATGCGGTAAAACATAAAATACCCGACATCACTGCGGCCGTAAAAAGATCCTGCAAGAACGCGACCAAAGACGACTGAATAGAATCGTTCAATGAGACGGAAGTGCAACCTTTCCGCAAATTCCCGCAGATTTCAACGCTGGGCCATTAGCAAGTGCAAGTGTCAGCTAATGAACCACTCAATGAAACTTCATCGATATGGGCTTCCGGAGCCGAAGGTCCACTCATGTAACCTTGATGACTTCACGACACAAAGCTTTACACCTCGCCTGGGCCCGTCAACACTGGCATTGGGCTGTAGAAGACTGGAAACACGTTGCCTGGTCGGGCGGGTCTCGTTTCAAATTCTATCGATCGGATGGACGTGTACGGGTGTGGAGACAACCGCATGAATCCATGGACCCTGCATGTCAGCAGAGGACTGTTGAAGCTGGTGGGGGTTCTGTAATGGTGTGGGTCGTTTGCAGTTGGAGTGATATCAGACCCTGATACGTCTAGATACGACTCTGACAGCTGACACACGTAAGCATCCTGTCTGATCATCTGCATTCATTCACGTCCATTGTGCATCCCGACGAACTTGCGCAATACCGGCAGGACAATGCGGTGCCCCACACGTCCAGAATTGCTACAGACTGGCTGTAGGAACACTCTTCTGAGTTGAAACACTTCCGCTGGCCACAAAACTCGCCAGACATGAACATTATTGAGCATATCTGGGATGCCTTGCAACGTACTGTCAAAAGAGATCTACACGTCTTCGCACTATTACGGAGTTATGGACAGCCCTGCAGGATTCATGGTGTCGTTTCCCTCCAGTACTACTTCAGACATAAGTCGAGTCGATGCCACGGCACATTGCGGCACTTCTGCGTGTTCGCGGGGGCCCTACACGATATTCGGCAGGTGTACCAGTTTCTTTGGCTCTTCAGTGTATTTTTCGTGACACCGGCGTAGTACTTAGCGTAAGTCACAGTGCATCGCTTGAACGATGAAACACTTCCCTCTTCTAGCGAGGTGCACTGGAAGCCCTAATGTACGTATGACCTAGCGGAACTACTACAGTAACTGTATCATTTTATTTCAATCAATTAGTACTCGAAATTTTTTCATTAACGAAAATTTTTCTGACAGTGATTGAAGTGAATGTTTTCTCAAAATAAAGATACTGGAACATAATGTATGAGGTTTTATCGGTGTGTTTAACAGTCTCTCGAGAGACAATAGATTTTCATCGCCATGCTGCTAGTCGGACTCACTGATGACAATGAATTCGCAACTTCACTTATTGAGAGGTTTTAGAATAGAGATAAGCCATGGTTCAAGACGTGGCTCAGTACTTGGCGGAGCGTGACGAACATTTTTTGCCAGAGCGAGCTCCGACAGTGAAATGCTGTCTGTGAACGTGACATGTTCGTCCAGCGCCATATATGCAGGGTGAATGGCGTAAGACGTAACACCCCCTTTATTCCAGGGGCGATTGCACGTATCGGCATGCGGTTTTCGGCGAATCGTAGCGGACTATGGGGCACATACGTTGGCACATGCACAATAATCACAACGTTTATATTGACCGAGATAATGGGGCAAGTACATGTTTTTTTTTTTTTTTTTTTTTTTTTTTTTTTTTAAATGGGACGCTATACTTTTTATACCATCATTTGAACGCTCTGGAAAAGACGCCAATAGTGATGTAACGCATGTTGCTATTGTGATTCAAACTTTGCTTAAAAGAGGGCGGGTGAGGATTTACCTACGTAATGTAGGCCGTGTATGTATGCTGCATAGAGCACGGCAACTCGGCCTGCGGGTCGCGCGAGGCGTGTTTACAGTCTGCAGCCGCTTCCGACCGCCTCGACCTTCAGTCGTACAGTATTTCCCAGCGTCTTTTAAGCGAAGTTTGAATCACAACAGCAACATGCGTTACATCACTATAGGCGTCTTTTCCAGAGCGTTAGAATGATGGTAAAAAAAAGTATAGCGTCCCATTTAAAAAACATGTACTTGCCTCATTATCTCGGTCAATATAAACGTTGTGATTATTGTGCATGTATCAACGTATGTGCCCCATAGTCCGCTATGATTCGCCGAAAACCGCATGCCGATACGTGCAATCGCCAACGAACTAATGGGGGTGTTACGTCTTACGCGACTCACCCTGTATATATAACTTTGTGTTTGCACATAGAGGTGTTGAAAAGCTAGTGTTTATGAAAAAAAAAGTTTCTAACAACAGAATAAATTCCATTCTGCTGCCGCGCGGGGTATCCGCGTGGTCTCGGCGTCTTCCGACCCCCACCCCGTCGCAGGTTCGAGTCCTCCCTCGGGCATGGGGGTGTGTGTCGTCCTTAGCGTGAGTTAATTTAAGTTAGATTAAGTAGTGTATAAGCTTAGGGACCGATGACCTCAGCAGTTTGGTCCCATAAGATCTTCCCACAAATTTCCAAAGAAATTTCCATTCTGCTGCACTAGTTGGGAATTGGACATTCTGTGTATTAGCAAAAAAATGTCGCTGCATACAAAATAAGGGCACTGTAGAGTGACCAAAGAATATCATATGAATTTACTGACTTGACCTGCTCATTCTTCCTACCTTAATCTCATCGAATATACTTTTTTCGGTATGATCAGAGCGTTGTACGAATGTGAGGCCGATTGATCGAAAGAGCCCAGCGGCAACCATTCGCCATGCTTGAAGAAGAAAGGAAATAACTTTCTTCATCATAGAGATTTGAAACATTTTTGTTTTATGATATCAGAACTCAGGTAAAAGGCTTACACGTAGATTGGCACTGCAGTAGGAGTAGAAATGGCCTCTGCTTCGTTTTGTGTAAACGGTTGGCGTCACGGAGGCTGACAGCAGAACGTGTCCCGTAAACTTTCACCCACGTAGTGCTGTGAGACCTTTCTAGCAAAGAGCAGATTCGAAACAAGGATATCTCAACAATGTCTTCATTTCTGCGGTGGATGTTCATCATCAAAAGGAAAGTCGCATACTGTGTATGTGCGAAATTTGCATTCACATTTGTCGGGAGAGAACATCTTACCTAGAATGATAGCAAAATTAGTAACTGCAAACACTACATTTAGGAACAACGTACACTAATGAACTTAAACACTCCATCGGTTAATAACATCTTTTTACGTTCTAAAAAGACTTTCTAGAAACCAACATACAGGACCTCATCCCAATAAAAATAGCCAAATATATTCCGAAAGCAGCCAAATGAAGTACGGAAATATAAATGTTTGATTATGAAGTGTGGTATCTATGAACATCCACGTACTCAACTGGCAGATAAAAACATGAAGTTTAAGTTGACGTTACGATGAAGCCAGAGGGAAAATTCACTTATGGTGACCTAAAATTTTGCTTATTAGCTGGCATATTATCCCACAGAGACATCAGGAGAATCCTCCAATTCAGAAGTACAGATTTCAATAAAGGCCCTAATACCAAATGAGGATCTAGCAATGCGCAAGAATATTTTCCGTTAGCATTCAGGACGTTCGCACTCTGTAAACTCGAAACTTTCCCGCAGTATATCACACATACATATGGAAAACCCTCAGCAGCTGTGCATTCCAGTTTCATACAAATTAAGAGTGTTTGATTACGTAATAAATATGTTTCCAAATATAAATTACTAAAATATACTTAACTACCATCCCAACGCAAGTAATCATGGACCTGTCGATAAACTTCGCAGATTTATACGGTAATACCAGTTTTACTCAGCTAACTGGATCTGGTTCCTCGATACACGACCATCGAATGTTGTGGGGAAGGGGGGATCCTTTTTTTATCAGTCGATCAGTTAAATTAAGAAAGCCACAAGATGGTGTAAATCAGTAAGGATCTCAACCGTTGTGCTTAAATTTAGGCTGTAGGCACGCCGTCGCGAACGGAGACGCATCTCTCGTGCGCTTGTTGTCCAGGCGCCACGTCACGTTACCCAGCCTTAACGCCATGAGGTCTTGCTATCACGAGGGCCAAAAGTTGCAGGAACCGACTACTCCTTGCCGTCTCCATCCCCGCCGGTTAGCATCAAAGCCCAATACAGTACGCAGCGAAATACAACTAATCAAAGAAACTGTATCTAGAAAATAAAAAAAAGATACGTATCAACTGCTTCTATGAATCCAATCTCGGAGAAAATTAAAGCATTATTCAGATCTACAAATATACAGCTAAATTTCCGGACCACTAACAGCCTCGAACCAAAAACCACCCATCTACACTAGCACTATCATATAAAAAGTCACATGTAACAGCTGCATAATTTCTACACGGGCTAGACAGGAAGAAACTTTCGCACATAGTTTATGAACACATTCGAAATAGCGATAACAACCAATCAATTTTTTTTCTTCCAGCTGTTTGTACTGTCGTGGCTAATGTAAAGCTTGCCGAGGAAACGTAAAGCATGTGTTAAGGCTGACGTTTCACTATAATTTTAGAGGCGAGTGTTTAGGATGTATCGTTGGATCTTATAGAGATTTATTGGAGCTATTGCACACCTTAAAGGAATGATGTTGCCACTCTTTTTAGTAGATCACATTTTAAAAAGCTACTGTTGCGCAGGAACCGCTACAGTCAGTCTCGTGTTTGTGTGTGATCTAGCGTTAGCCTGTATCTCAAGTTTGTATGTTTCAGGAAGCGGACTGCATTGTGTTCGGCCGGAATTCAGGAGCCCCACTGGTCGTTAAGAGATTTTCGGCATGTGTGAAATGTATGACGTAACCTTTGCTGTGATTTTGGCAGACAAAATTGCCTTCCAGCCGACATGTTATTTGTAAGCTTCATCATTGTTTTACGGAATGGTTTTGTATTGTGTTGATCAAGCTTCACCTAATGTTCCTGAAGTTTTACGTTATGTGTTATGCTTCTTGTTTAAAAACTCGTTTTGGAACTCTATGGCAGGTAAGACTTTAGGAAACTGTTTTAAAGTTGTTGAGACATTGTATGAGTTTTTCTGAGTTTTGGCAAGATATTAGTGTTAAAGATATTGGCGAGTATCTCTGAACTGTAATGTTATATATTCTTAGAGTGATGTTAAGAACTTCTTGATTTGACATTTTTTCACTAACGATTTTCAATTTTGAATGATGTAGAGATGTGTGTTAATTTTGATGAGTATTTGTATTTTGAATGAATACACTATCCTATACCCGCGTTAAATGAAACTGATGCTATGTGCTAACCTTTGGTTATATCACTGTCTTAACGTCCGAGACAGCTTGCTTAGCTTCGGCTAGCGTGCTTAAATCAACTAACCACACGTCAGTGACGAGAAAACGACGAAATTCATCTAAGCTCCATTCCATATATTCCTTTGTCAACCTTCTTCGCGCGCCAACAGTGCTGAGGAGTTCGTAAAGTCTGTCTGCCTCTTTGTTTGTTTGTAATTGATACAAATCTATAGTTTTCTTCTGGTCTTGATGAAATTTTTCAGACTTTATCTTCAAGAAAGAGGAAGATCATTGTCTGCATAAGATTTAGTAATTTCACTTGAAACATATATGTATGTAATATATAAAGAGGAAAAGTTATTACTCAAAATCTCTAAACGGTCTTGTCCGATTGACTTCAGATTTTTACACGGTCCCCCTAATCAACATCTGGGCGGACATCAGCTATATTTTTTATTATACACAATACATAAATATATACATATAAAGTATATAATTGAGAAACGTCGTTACCAAACATCTCAAAAATACGTTATACATTACAGATATATTACTGTAATTTGCAACTTAAAAAGGAAACAAATTGTAATCTGTGGTGTAATTGTTATTACTGAACTTTTGGTCTGAAATTGGTCTATGTTTGTGAAAGTCAGATCCAGGAGCCTAGAACCCGATATTTATGAATGTCGCAGGTGAAGATGTATTCATTTGTCACATTCAGTTGACATCCAGTGACTCAAATATGCCTTTCTATTTAAAGCGATTACAGTTCCCCATGCGTCTAGCATTCGCTATGAGTATTAACAAGGCACAGGGCCAATCACTTTGTGTGGTTGATATTTAATACACCGGGTAGCGCCAGGCACTGCACCTAGTTGTTCATATTCGACGCCTATAGGTCGGTTGATGGTATGGACACGGTTGCTGTCTGTCTGGATTAAGATAGCCCAGCAGTTGCTCCCGAAAGGCAGCGCACATCTTTATTCCAGTCTGCTTGAAGTAGCTACGAGCCATTATTTGCAGATAGCGGTCTTCAGCTGATGTTGCTGTCCGTGGGCGAAAATTACGAGGCAATTCCTCGATGTTTTATGTCTCACTATAGTGGCTAATGTTTCAGTGCCTCGGCGTGATTTACGGTAGGTAAGTTCCCGTGCTACCAAGTCTTCCGCAAAGTGACAATGCGTGAACGGCTTACACTTGAAAAAAATCCTTGACCATGTTGACACACTGGATCGTATTCACAAGCTGCTTTGTACCGTTCACAATTGGAGACTCTGCTGAATGAGAAAGCCGGTTTATTTTTGGCCACTGCGCACAAGCTTATGCATTTGCTGATTTCCTTTGGTCAAAATCATATTGAGAAAGTGGTACGGCATCTATTAAAAAGTATGCAGATTATTAGGGTGGTACAAAACCTTTTCCTGGTCAGTTTAGGATATGTTAATTACGTTGGTTGTTTACTAGCCTTAGAAGGAAAAACAGTGAAACGAAAACACCACCAGAAAAGACGGTAAGGCGGTATACTGTGTATCCTCGCCGTAATCACCAGCAGAAGTTGGTGTTATTCTAAGCACCAGCGTTGCACTGTCACCACGGATTATCTGCCGTGCCCACCTTGACTAGGGAGGGGCCCACAGTTTTATTGTCAGGAGAACGATTCTTCAGGTGAATTCGTGGCATGCAAAACCCGCCACCGTAGCCGAGGTCGCTGACGCACGCATGTGCAGTAACGCACGGCTCGGAGGTAAGCCAGTTTCAATCCTGGTGGCCGATGGCACTTACAACACCAGTATTAGGCCGGTAAGGGCAGGATAGGTGGTGGAGGTTGTGCATAATAACAACCAACACCAGTAACGCACAATATTGCAAATAAAAGCAAAGTACACAAAAAGTTTTAAAGGTATGTCATAATACAGAAACTCTAAAGGACAACCTTACATATAATTAAATAACTGTTTTTAATTAGCACTAATACGCACCAGCAGAAACAAAAGATTTTACTACGATATCCATTCTTTTCTTTTGCACTGAGGTGACAAAAGTCATGGGACACCGATACGCCTGTATACAGATGGTGGTAGTACCGCATGCACAAGGTACAAAAGAGCAGGGCATTGGCGGAGCTGTCATTTGGACTTAGGTCATTGATGTGAAAAAGTTTCCTGCGTGATTATGAACTTATTACGGGAATTAACAGACTTCGATGCGGAATGGTACTTGGCGCTACACGCATGGGGCATTCCAGATCGGAAATCGTTGGGGAATTCAGTATTCGGAGATTTACAGTGTCAAGAGTGTGCCGAGAATACCAAATTTCAGGCTTTCTCACCATGGACAACGCAGTGGCCAACGGCCTTCACTTAATGATCGAGAGCAGCGGCTTTTGCATAGATTTGTCAGTGCTAATGTAAGTAGGCTGTTTAGGTTTTTTTATTGGTAACGCCACCTCTGTATGAAAATCACTGGCTGTGCTGTGTGCAGTCTGTGGCTGCTTTGCATTGTTGTAATACTCGCCATTGTAGTGTTGGGCAGCGGCAGCTGGATGTGAACAGCGCGTAGCGTTGCGCAGTTGGAGGTGAGCCGCCAGCAGTGGTGGATGTGGGGAGAGAGATGGCGGAGTTTTGAAATTTGTCTGAACTGCTATATTTATATATGATGATATCAAGGTAAATACATTGTTTGTTCTCTATTAATATCTTTCGTTTGCTAACTATCCCTATCAGTAGTTAGTGCCTTCCATAGTTTGAATCTTTTATTTAGCTGGCAGTAGTGGCGCTCGCTGTATTGCAGTAGCTTGAGCAGCGAAGATTTTTGTGAGGTAAGTGATTTGTGAAACGTATAGTTTAATGTTAGTCAGGGCCATTCTCTTGTAGGGAATTTTGAAAGTCAGATTGCGTTGTGCTAACAAAATATTGTGTGTCAGTTTAAGCACAGTCATGTATAATTGTTCAAAGGGTACGTTTCACTAACAGACATGCAACACTAAGTGAAATAACCACAGAAATCAATGCGGGACGTACGACGAACGTACCCGTTAGGGCAGTGCGGCAAAATTTGACCCTAATGGGCCATGGGAGAAGACGAACGACGCGAGTGCGCCAACACGACATCAGCTGCAGCACCTCTCCTTGGCTTGTGACCGTGTCACTTGCACCCAAGGTGACTGGAAGACCGTGGACTGGTCAGATGAGGCCCGATTTCAGCTGGTAAGAACTGATGGTAGGGTTCGAGTGTGGCACAGACATCACAAAACTACGGCTCAAGTTGTCAAGAAGGCACTGTGCAAGTTCGTGGTGGCTCAGTAACAGTGTGGCCTGTGTTCACATCGAATGGACTGGGTTCTCTGTTTCAACTAAGCCGATCATTGACGGGAAATGGCTTTTTTCGGCTGCTTCGAGCCCATTTGCAGCCATTCATGGCCGTCACGTTCCCAAACAACGATGGAATTTTTATGGATGGCAATGAGCCATGTCACCGGGCCAAAATTGTTCACGATTAGTTTAAAGAATATTCAGAAGGGTCGCGCGAATGATTCGGCCACACACATCGTCGACATCAATTCCAACGAATATTTATGAGACGTAGTGGAAAGGTCAGTTCGTGCGCAAAATCCTGGACAACTATAGAGACAGCATGGCTCAATATTTTTGGGGCGGGACTTACAACGACTTGTTGAGTCTACGCCACGCCGAGGCGCATACCGGGAAAAAGGAGGTCCGACACGATATTAGGAGGTATCACATGACTTTTCTCATCTCAGTGTATATCCTCTGAATGTCCACCAGTTATCCTTTTTATGCTGCTGAAGATATTGGTTTCCATACGTACATAAACAAAAAGAAAAATAGCAGAAAATTTTCACACAAAAACAAAAAGTGCATAAGTAGTTGCTTGCTATGGTTTATTTACCTTATTATTTTATTCTGAAGGCTTAATGTCTAATTTCTATTGAATGTGTGAGCGGTTGCTGCATCTTGCTTGAATACTACACTACAGGCCATTAAAATTGCTACACCAAGAAGAAATGCAGATTAGAGTCCTGCATGACCGAGTAATCGAGCACAAAATACGAGATGGGGCGAGCACACCCTAACTGGATAGGCTGCCCGCACTAGTTCTAGTGACCGAGCATAGAAGCCGTGGCCGAATACGTAGCACGTAACTTCAAACATATTACACGTATCATTATCCGTGTGACATTGCAGCCAGTACGGGCTTCTCATTTGTGGTGTGTCTCTCTATGGAATCATGCAGCGCGAGGAACCAGTGCAGTGAGATGTAAGATTGAAACCAATGTTTACACATTGAAGAAACGGGAAGGTCTAAAAAGCCAAGTATGGAGTACATTTCTGTTGGTTGTAGACGAAAACAGTGCATCTACTGGGTACGTATCGTGCCTAAACTGCTCCACATTATTGTGTTTCCAGTCGGGAACCACTCATTTAAAGAAACACAGTTGCAAGAAACCTCACAAAGATACACCTCCTTCAGGGATCCGGGAGTAATAAAACATCCAACCAGGGTGCCAATGTGATAAAGGCTTTGGAAAATCACTAAAGGATTCCTTGTGCTGCTCACTGTATAAACACAGCACCTAGCCACATTTTCGATGAAGATAACTTCTTGTTAAATAATGCCCCGAACATCGCATCAACAATAAATACTGCAAAATGCATCGTAAGGTACATTAAGAAAAGTGGCCTCTGCTCGTCTTTGAAATCATCGTTGAAACAAGAGGTCTGTACACTCTGGAACAGCTTGTACACTATGTTGGAATCCTTACACACTCAGTATAACGAAGTTGCTGCTTTGCTGACGGCGCTTAGAGATTGAAAAATTGCGTAATTTCTGAGGCCATTTAAAGAGGCCACAGATGAATTAGAAGGCGAAAAAGAACCGACAGTCCAGTTATTTCTTCTTTGGTTTCACAAACTGCAACAAATTTGCAGTGTCTATGACATTGTCTGTCAGGTGAGTAATTACTGCAGTTAAAAGCACTGTTTCATTGTGATACGCGATAGATTTATAATTATCTACCGTAATAGATGTGTACTAACAGATATGTATTTTTCAACAGGAGGTAGAAAGGATTAAAAATCGAGCCTTGACTTTCGTTTGTCAGAAGATTATGATCACTTCCAGAGATAAAATTGCTTCGTTTCTTTGGCCGTCTTTCCGGTATCTTAATATGCTTGAAATAAATGAAAAGCAGGAAATTCTTAGCAATGTGCGACGAATGTGTGCTACTTACGCAGGTACAACATGCAATCATTAACATAATCGTTTTTGCATAGTTGGTGGATAGTGTATTACAGAGCAATGGGAATGCTATAATTTGTATAATATTTCATTAACGTATAACATCTCGTTTTCACGGGGACGTTTCGACGATTTCCACATCAGTTCTGTAGTATTTGTCTCTTTTGTTTATTGTCATACATCCTTCAAGTACTGTGTCATCACCACCTAGAAAGAGAGATCGTTTCAAGGAATGGAGGAACAACAGATCATCCGCAGCAGATGAAGTAGATCTCTACATTTTAATGCACCTCGAAGATGAGGATGACATCTTAAGGGGTGGAGCAGACATGAAACATATCTGCCAGGCCTGGCTGCAGTTGCAAGACGTATTTTATGTATCCCAGCAACAAGCGCACTTAGTGAAAGATGCTTTAGTAAAGCCGGCATGTTACTAACAAATCGCCGCAGCCAATAAAATCCGGAACGCTTTAGTGATTTACTGCTGATCAACAATAACTATAATTTTGTTTCTGTTGCAAACAAGTGAAAAGTATGACAAGTTACGTTTGTAAATGTTTAATGTTCTTTATACGCTTTCTTTATGAAGATCGTTGTCTTCTAGATTACAGGGAAAGCACTTATTTAATGTTTCTTGTTAATGAAAGGAAAAATAAATCTTCTGTTTGGAAATGAGACTCGTCTTCTATCCGCGATTGTACTGAAATATCGTTTTACTTTCCAATTTAGCTGTGTCACGTACCCGTTCTGCTAAACGTTACTTTTCTATTAAAAGAGAGAAAGAGACAGAGATAAATACTTTGTGTGTGTTTTATATATATATATATGTGTGTGTGTGTGTGTGTGTGTGTGTGTGAGAGAGAGAAAGAGAGAGAGAGAGAGAGAGAGAGAGAGAGAGAGGCCTTGGATTTGTACAGTACAGTGCAGCGAGCCGGGGCGGAGCGAAGTGAGACGTCAGCGGTGACCGGTCATGCTCGGTTATCCGCGTGTCCGGAATCCGGACATCAGACATGGGGCGAGTACGTGTCCGAGCCGAGTCGTGTGGGGCCGGACACGAGCGGCTCGGTCCCCGCGTCAACAGGCGAGCCGTGACCGGTCAAACACAGAACGCTGCAGCACTCTAATGCAGATGATAAACGGGTATTCATTGTACAAATATATTATACTAGTACTGACATGTGATTACACTTTCACGCAATTTGGGTGCATAGATCCTGAGAAATCAGTACCCAGAACAACCACCTCTGGCCGTAATAACGGCCCTGATACACCTGGGCATTGAGTCAAACAGAGCCTGGATGGCGTGTACAGGTACAGCTGCCCATGCAGCTTCAACACGATACCACAGTTCAACAAGAGTAGTGTCTCGCGTATTGTGACGAGCCAGTTGCTCGGCCACCATTGACCAGACGTTTTCAATTGGTGAGGGATCTGGAGAATGTGCTGGCCAGGGCAGCAGTCGGCCATTTTCTGTACCCAGAAAGGTCCATACAGGACCTGCAACATGCGGTTGTGCATTATCCTGCTGAAATGTAGGGTTCCGCAGGGATCGAATGAAGAGTAGAGCCACGGGTCGTAACACATCTGAAATATAGCATCCACTGTTCAAAGTGCCGTCAATGCGAACAAGAGGTGACCGAGACGTGTAACCAATGGCACCCCATACCATCACGCCGGGTGATACGCCAGTATGTCGATGACGAAAACACGCCTCCAATGAGCGTTCACCGCGATGTCGCCAAACACTGATGCGACCATCATGATGCTGTAAACAGAACCTGGATTCATCCGAAAAAATGACGTTTTGCCATTCGTGCACCCAGGTTCGTCGTTGACTACACCATCGCAGGCGCTCCTGTCCGTGATGCGTCAAGGGTAACCACAGCCACGGTCTCCGAGCTGATAATCCACCCTGCTGCAAACGTCGTCGAACTGTTCGTGCAAATGCTTGTTGTCTTGCAAACGTCCCCATCTGTTGACTCAGGGATCGAGACATGGCTGCACGATCCGTTACGGCCATGCGGATAAGATGCCTGTCATCTCGACTGCTAGTGATACGAGGCTGTTGGGATCCAGCACGGCGTTCCGTATTACCGTCCTGAACCCACCGATTCAATATTCTGCTAACAGTCATTGGATCTGGACCAACGCGAGCAACAATGTCGCGATACGATAAACCGCAATCGCGATAGGCTACAATCCGACCTTTATGAAAGTCGAAAACATAATGGTACGCATTTCTCCTCCTTACACGAGACATCACACCAACGTTTCACCAGGTAACGCCGGTCAACTGCTGTTTGTGTACGAGAAATTGGTTGGAAACTTTCCTCATGTCAGTACGTTGTAGGTGTCGCCACCGGCGCCAGCGTTGTGTAAACGCTCTGAAAAGCTACTCATTTGCATATCACAGCTTCTTCTTCCTGTCGGCTAAATTTCGCGTGTGTAGCAGTCATCTTCGTGGTGTAGCAATTTTAATGGCCAGTAGTGTATAAACAGCTTCTCTGAATCTGTTGACTGTGCATAGGAAGACTCAGAGATTTTTATGTATCTGGCACTGTTTAAGGTGTAATTGAATAACATGGGGCCAATAATGCGCATGATGGACAACGCATACCAATCACCAATACCGGTTTTATGTGAGACGTCTTATTATAATCTGATAGTGTGGCTATGGAGTTATGTAATATATTGCGGTCTTTAATGTGTTTATTCTCTGTGCACCTCACAGGTCTAATCTCTTTGACAATAATTAGTGTTTTCCAAAGGAAACACGCTTGATGCTATGAGTTCACGTCTCTCAACAATTAACAACATTTAACGCTTTAATGTTTGAATATCGGAATACGGTTGTTCAAAATGTTCAAATATGTTTGAAATCTTATGGAACTTAACTGCTAAGGGCATCAGTCCTTAAGCTTACACACTACTTAACCTAAATTATCCTAAGGACAAACATACACAACCATGCCCGAGGGAGGATTCGAACCTCCGCCGGGACCAGCCGCACGGAACACAGTCGTTCAAATGATTACTTTCACAAGAAATGTGCAATAGTATCACTTACGTTGCCCCAGTCAAAATCACGCAATTGGCCTATTAGGTGCGCCAGTGAACTCCAACAGTGAATTTGGAAACGAAACTGAAGTACGAAAATGGTCGTGATTTAAATAATCAGCCTTCAGACTGGTGGCAGACATTATTCAACAGTATCCTTTAAAGTAACAGTGGCAGAGTTCAAGAGCATCCAATACGGAAAAAAATCGCAAAAATTTCCCGAATTTTTTCTTTCGCTGGCCTTTCGACTAGTGTGGTAAAGAGCATCGCTAGTTTCTCGTCGCTTCCCGCCTACGAGGAAGTCGGTATGGCTGCGACATGGCAAGTAACGTGGCAGTTACGCAAGGATCAGATAGGTGTAGAAAGGCCGACCCGGCACGGCGGCGCGGTAGTGACCTCCTCCACGGCCGCGACCGAGAAGGTGCGGACGGCGCGCGGGGTGGGGGCGGGCGCCGGCAGCGGCAGGTTTCCCTCTCCGGCGGAGAAAGCGCTGGCCTCCAGCCGCGGAGCCTCCAGTCGCCCGACAGCCGCTCCGGCAACGGCCGACGACTCCAGCTCCAGCGACATGTAGCGAGATGCGACGCCGCGCACTGCTGTTGCCGCTGCTGCTACTGCTGCTGCAGGCTCTCCCTGCCAGCTGCGCCACCGACCACCAACACCAGGACTCAGCTCCAGACAACGTGAGTATACCGGTGAACCGCTTCTGCCGCTGTCGTACAACATCGATCGTTATCACAGATACTCATCCCGTTTTTCCAAATTCCCTAGGAAGCAGCTGTCAATTACTACACTGTACGAATTATTGTTTATTGTTTTCCTTCTTCTGCTACTACTATTAGTGGAAATACCACCATCATCAAGCGCTCACAGTCGGCGAGACATCTCCGCTCGTGAGATTGAAAGATTGCGTATGTTGAAGAAAAAAAAAAAAAACAATTTCCAATGGTCTGCTCTTATGTAAATGTACTTTTGAGAAAATCTGTATTCTGCAATTGCTCACAGAAAACCAGTTTTAGGCAAGTGATCATCTTCAAGTCACGAATTACAATCACATCAGTTTAAAGAAAGGTTCCTGTCGTCAAATAGATTAACTACTTTTAGTTGCAGCATCTGTCACATAGAGGTGCATCGATTATCTCATACAATTTTCATCGATCACCATACGCAAAAACTGGCAGTCCATAGCAGTATTCAGCATACTGTCTGTGCAAAGCAGTCTCATGAATAAGGACTGAAAACAATTATGTACTTGACGCCATGGAACCTTCCTTTAACCTGGTATAATGTTAACCCGTGACTAGAAGATGACCTCTTGACGGAAAATTGTCATATGTAAATAAATATAAAGTACAGCACTTTATAGTGGTGCCAAAAAGCAGTTCTTCAAACATAGATACATCGAAGCTGAGCAGCACTTTGTCCGACATTTTTTCAGTGAGTAAACACTATCCTTAGCAGGACTGCAAAAATCTCGTATACTTGTCATTGGGCTCAAAAGGTTTCCAAGTCATATACTTCCTCAACTGTTGGTCGAGGGCAATCAGAAGGAGGCCAAATCTGTTCAATACCTCAACCAAAGTCCACTGTTCATCTTTATGGCTGCTTGAACTCTGCTGGGGAGACTTTTAATGAAGTGTTTCATTATGCGTCGAGTCTTCCTTAAGAGCAGAAACCAGAACAGGCAGTGCTGTTGAACGCTGGGATATGGAGACAATTCAACGTTCTAACTGATCCCAAAGCTGTTCTGTTGGATTTAGCTTGAGACTCTGTCTACGCTAGTCCATATCAGGAACGTTATTGTCCACAAACCATTGCCTCACAGATGCTGTTTCTTGACAGAGTGCGTTGTCACGCTGGTAAAACAATTATCGTCTCCGAGCTGTTCCCCTACTTTACGCAGTACACAATTCTGTAAAATGTGTTCATATCCTTCGACATTTAGCGTTTTCTTAAGGGCTATAAGAAGATAGCACACTAACCACGTATAACAGCCCCGTACTGTAACACCACCTCCCACATACTTCACTGTTTGTACTACACATAATGGTAGGTCACGCCTCCAGGCTTTCGCCAAACCCAAACTCTTTCATCGGGTTGCCACTAGGTATAGCGGCATACATATCTCCAAATCACTCGTTGGTTGGTTGGATGACTGGTTGATTTGGGGAGGGGACCAAACAGTGAGGACATTGGTCCCAGTGGGTTAGGGAAGGATGGGAAGGAAGTTGGCCATACCCTTTCAGATCACTCGTTTCCAATCCTCCACTGTCCAATAGTCTCGCTCTTCATACCACCTCCAGCGTTGCTTAGTATTGATTACAGAAATGTATGGTCACCAAATGTATCCCATTGTTTCAACTCCCTAGGCAAAGACACTATGATAGCTGGGCTGCTGGTAGTACTTTGCAACTCAGGAGTCATTTGTTCCGCTGATTTCATGTAATTTTATACAATCACCTTCCACAAAGCTCGAAGCTTCTTGTCCGTCAATGCATACGGTCTCCTTAGTGATGGTAAAGCTGTGGTTATTCCTTCGTGGTTGTTCTTTCGCATTCCGTTTCACAGTCACATCATCAGCAGTAGACTTGGCAACTTTAGATTGGTTGAAATGTTCCTGATGGATTTGTTACTCAGGTGACATCAAACGACTAGTCCACATTCCAATTCACTGAGCTCTCATGATCGACCCGTTCCGCTTTTAATGCTTTTCTACTGTTGATACAAGACTCCCCGCCTCCTTTTATAACGGCGGTTTCGCCTCTCATGGCATCCTGTGGTCAGTTCCGAATTACAAAGGAGTGTCCGAACACTTTTCAACAGATAGTGTAGGTCGAGCAATCGGTATTATAAATCTGTCAGTTTTCCCGTTGCCAAAGCACCGTTGAAGAGAGTCTTCTTTTTTTTTGCAATGTAAGCGTTTTCCCAGGGTAGTTTTCAACAGTTTGACCCAAGAGGCCGGCCGAAGTGGCCGTGCGGTTAAAGGCGCTGCAGTCTGGAACCGCGAGACCGCTACGGTCGCAGGTTCGAATCCTGCCTCGGGCATGGATGTGTGTGATGTCCTTAGGTTAGTTAGGTTTAACTAGTTCTAAGTTCTAGGGGGCTAATGACCTCAGCAGTTGAGTCCCATAGTGCTCAGAGCCATTTTTTGACCCAAGAGATTTCTATAGTTGTTGCCAGGTACTGTTTTACAAGACAACCAATAGGAAGAAGCTCATTTTGCATTCCACAAAACATCAACCGTGATCTTTAATCTTCTCAGCAGTTGAATATTCAGTCTTTTTGGAATAAGGACCACAGTCTTCACCAACAGTTTAGACTGACAGCGTGAAATTATGGGCCCATGTCTCATTCACAGTAACAAATCGTTACATTTACCTTTGGCTAGGTGGCACCCCTATTTCTCATTGTTAATTCTTCTTGTTAAAAATGTATCGCACCCTTTTTACTGAGATCCCTATGACGTCAGGTATTTTATACAGCTTATGAGCCGAAAACCGTTATTATACCATCTGTAGTTGAAGTTTCGGGAAGTACTTCTTGTTTATCATCTCCAAGAGAAGTACAGCTGCCGTTACACAGCCCAGTCACATTAATGTGACCATCTCCTATGTTCGACGTAGACATGCAGTAACAGCTCACAGGCGGCAGGTCATCGCTCTAGCAGAGGAGGGTGTATAAAGCGTGTCGGGCTGACGCAGACAACAGTGCAGTCGTTGTTGTAGTGCGGAAATGAAGTGATTTATCTGACGCCGAAAAGGGTATGATCATTGGCTTTCAGGTCAAGGATGGTTGTAAACTGTGTCTTCTCAACGAGCGTTCAGCGAACCTCGCTGAGCCGGCCGCGGTGGTCTAGCGGTTCTAGGCGCTCAGTCCGGAACTGCGCGACTGCTACGGTCGCAGGTTCGAATCCTGCCTCGGGCATGGATGTGTGTGATGTAATTAGGTTAGTTAGTTTTAAGTAGTTCTAAGTTCTAGGGGACTGATGACCACAGATGTTAAGTCCCATAGTGCTCAGAGCCATTTTTTGAACCTCGCTGCGTATGGGCCTCCGCAGCATGCATCCATGCTGACTGCTATTCATCGGTGACGAAGACTGGAATTTGCACGCCAGTAACGCAACTGGTCGTCCATTGAGTGGTGACAAGTGGGCTTGGATGACGTTTTATGCTCTACCTGACAGACGGCCGTTGGTGTGTTTGAATGAAACATCTAAAACACTGTGCAAACAGGAGGGAACGTTTTCGTGAGTGATCTCATCATTCTGGAAGGCACAATGGATCAAGAATGCATATCTCCTTGAGGACCATGTTCACCCTAAGTGTTTTTCCTTTCCACGATGACGTCTATCAGCAGGACAATGCAACGGGTCACGCAGCTTGCTGTGTACTTGCGTGGTTCGTAGAGCACCACGATTGGTTTACCGTACTCCTCTGGCCACCAGACATCCCAGAATTTAAAACCAATTGAGAATCTGGGAGACCACCTCGGTAGGGCAGTTCGCGCCATGGATCCTCAAACGCTGGCCGCAGCACTTCCGTCGGCATGGCTCCACATCCCTACCGGTACCTATAGAATCTAGTTCACTCTATTCCTTCACGTCCTGCGCTACCAAAGGCGATTATTCTAGCTTTTAACGGTTGGTGCCGTTAATATGACTGTCCAGTGTATTAGAGAAATCTCTTCACGTCAAATACAGTCCGCTAATTTCAGCTTCTACGTCCATCTTTTGCTTATCAATACACAAAGATTACTCAAAAGAGGAAAATTACAGCAGCGTACGTGCGAAAATGTATCGGTTGCAGAGGAAGAACTCAGTGAGTTCGGATACATTTGAATTCAGCCAATAAAGCATAGTGACATGATATTAACTGCTTATAAAACTTCACCAATTTTTAATATTTTTCTGTTGGTGGTATATCGTCTGAAGCAATTCATTATGCTGGGTGTTTCTAAGTCTCTGCGACAAACATTTATGGGTAATAGACCACGTCATGGAAAACAACTTTTGTTAGAGTCAAAATGTTCGCTGACGCTTCCCAGCGACACTGGCTATCGTTTTGTTATTCCCCTGACAGGCGGCAGGACGTAGGCACACTGCGACGTTTGTAAGCAACGTGTTTTCTCTGTCTTCCAGTCATGTGAAATATCTTTCTCCGCTTAAGATACTCATTTTATTTATTTATTTATTTATTTTGTAAATCACTATCAGTTTACTGTAGTAGGTAGCGAGGAGCACACCCGGTTAGTAGACCCTGCTAGTTCGGTGAAATCTTGTCGCCCGAGGCTCGACGAATACTAAAGGATGTCTTGCGTCGCTGGAAAGCGCCAGAGAACATTTTGTCTCAAACAAAAGTTGTTCCCCATGACATGGTCTTTTACCCCTTAATGTTTGTCGGCAACACTTTGAAACACCCTGCATTGTGCACCACTTCCTCCATTTGCACAAAACACACAAAATGACAACTTTAAGAGAAATATATGAACAAGACTATTCGTCACTATTACTTAAGACCTTGTCATCTACACAACGTTAAACTGCACACTTCGTTCTGTTCTCAGATCAGTTTTTCCACTTGATATACGTTACTGAACCTGCCACCACAACCTAGGTCGCTCATCATCATCGTCATTATTCGTATAGCACACAAATGCAGTACATTTATAATATGTAAAACAAAAATAAATAGACTAAATATTAGTATCTAGGTTTCTAACCCATTCCAACACTGTGACATTGGCGTATATAAAATCATTCCACATGCCCTTATAGCATCGTAGGAACCACTCCTCTCTTATATGTCTGACAGATTGTTTCAGCGCACCACGGTAACAATGCGGAGATTCCACAATACCCCATTTATAGAGTGAGTCAAAGCACCGAGCACGTTCCGTGCGAATTCTATTCAGTTTGACTCACAGTCTCCTGTCAAGCCCGACACCCACAGAATCAGAATTATATCTCTCGAACTATTTCCGTTCTCGGTCATTTCCGATGTACTGGCAGTTCCTGTTCCAGAGATCTCTTACATTGGTGTTACTTGTAGCTAGCTGTTCAGCGTACAACAGCGGGGGGTGTCTCTAACGAAGCCTATTTCTTTGGGAGACGGGTATGTCGTGATGACTGGGTAGTTCATTATTCTCTTGTATATCGTGCGAATGCATGGCGCGTAGATATTGCTTAGCAGGGGAAGCCAGTAGACAGGAGTTGGTGTGATTGTACCAGAAGTCATAGGCATCGTGTTGTTGAACTGTGTATTGTGTCTCCATCGAAATCCTCCAGATCGTGCCACACAACCTCTCAATGATGCCGTTGCGAGTCTTTATCTTGGCTGTTGTGTTTCCCATATATACAGGGTGTTACAAAAAGGTACGGCCAACCTTTCAGGAAACATTCCTCACACTCAAATAAAGAAAAGATGTTATGTGGACACGTGTCTGGAAACGCTTAATTTCCATGTTAGAGCTCATTTTAGTTTCGTCAGTATGTACTGTACTTCCTCGAATCACCGCCAGTTGGCCCAATTGAAGGAAGGTAATGTTGACTTCGGTGCTTGTGTTGACATGCGACTCATTGCTCTACAGTACTAGCATCAAGCACATCAGTACGTAGCATCGACAGGTTAGTGTTCATCACGAACGTGGTTTTGCAGTCAGTGCAATGTTTACAAATGCGGAGTTGGGAGATGCCCATTTGATGTGTGTATTAGCACGGGGCAATAGCCGTCGCGCGGTACGTTTGCATCGAGACAGATTTCCAGAACGAAGGTGTCCCGACAGGACGACGTTCGAAGCAATTGATCGGCGTCTTAGGGAGCACGGAATATTCCAGCCTATGACTCGCGACTGGGGAAGACCTAGAACGACGAGGACACCTGCAATGGACGAGGCAATTCTTCGTGCAGTTGACGATAACCCTAGTGTCAGCGTCAGAGAAGTTGCTGCTATACAAGGTAACGTTGACCACGTCACTGTATGGAGAGTGCTACGGAAGAACCAGTTGTTTCCGTACCATGTACAGCGTGTGCAGGCACTATCAGCAGCTGATTCACTTCCACGGGTACACTTCTGCGAATGGTTCATCCAACAATGTGTCAATCCTCATTTCAGTGCAAATGTTCTCTTTACGGATGAGGCTTCGTTCCAACGTGATCAAATTGTAAATTTTCACAATCAACATGTGTGGGCTGGCGAGAATCCGCACGCAATTGTGCAATCACATCATCAACACAGATTTTCTGTGAACGTTTGGGCAGGCATTGTTGGTGATGTCTTGATTGGGCCCCATATTCTTCCACCTACGCTCAATGGAGCACGTTACCATGATTTCATACGGGATACTCTACCTGTGCTGCTCGAACATGTGCCTTTACAAGTACGACACAACATGTGATTCATGCACGATGGAGCTCCTGCACATTTCAGTCGAAGTGTTCGTACGCTTCTCAACAACAGATTCGGTGACCGATGGATTGGTAGAGGCGGACCAATTCCATGACCTCCACGCTCTCCTGACCACAATCCTCTTGACTTTCATTTATGAGGGCATTTGAAAGCTCTTGTCTACGCAACCCCGGTACCAAATGTAGAGACTCTTCGTGCTTGTATTGTGGACGGCTGTGATGCAATATGCCATTCTCCAAGGCTGCATCAGCGCATCAGGGATTCCATGCGACGGAGGGTGGATGCATGTATCCTCGCTAACGGAGGACATTTTGAACATTTCATGTAACAAAGTGTTTGAAGTCACGCTGGTACGTTCTGTTGCTGTGTGTTTCCATTCCATGATTAATGTGATTTGAAGAGAAGTAATAAAATGAGCTCTAACATGGAAAGAAACCGTTTCTGTACACATGTCCACATAACATATTTTCTTTCTTTGTGTGTGAGGAATGTTTCCTGAACGTTTGGCCGTACCTTTATGTAACACCCTTATATTACGGTCAAGTGTGATATCAAGATTCTTGGAGTACTTGTTGTGTCGGAGAATACTGCCATCAAACTGCACTTTGCCGAGGTCGTAACGCATGTCTGTGCGGTGACGATCGACTAGGAGGTAACGGATTTGAATCCAGGTGGTGGTTGGAATTTTCACTGCCAGTGTTTGGTCGGCTAGAAGAGGAGGATTCACAAAGGTACCACAAAGCATATGCACGGCCAGACAGTTTGTCTGGCGTATACACAAATTTTACTTGTGAATCTGTTTGTCTATTATTCTAAATCGCATCAAAATCTCTGCAGTAATTTCTGAGACCAACTTTCACATACAGAAACAAAAATTAATTTAGTAATATGTACTGAGAGATAAGCAATATTTTAATCGACAATAACAGTATACCATTGAGCCATTGGCGCCTCAAAATTACTTCGTGTTGTTTCACGCCAAGAATTCATTATCTACCTCGTTAATGTTTCTGAAAATTCATTAGACGTTTTCGCTGCTATAACAAAGAAACACTATAAGGAGTACACGCCACGCTAAATTCACTTTATAAAAACTGACTGGCCCTAACGCACTACAAACAACAAGAATTATTTGAATATGTTGCAATCATAATTTTGAACTACGTTTCATCTTGGCATCAGGCTTGCTAGAACGTATCACAAAGGGAATTTTCCTCGTACTTCTTTCGAGTGATTTGCAATAAATTCGGCATCCTCCGCGACCAGACGTTACGAGCCCAGCGAAACTCAACAACCCAAGATTTTGCAGTTGGTGATGGACAAGTCAAAAGTCAGCCACATGTAAGTCTGGTTAATCTTGCTTTCTGAAACTTCATCTATTAACACCAGCGGCTCACCCCGACCTCACATTGGTAGAACTAAGTGCCGGACGGGTATGATGAAAGTACAGCAGTGTGAGCAGTAATTTTCGTATTACAAAAAAACTTGGTAAATATTATAATGCGTTAATGTGAACCGATTTACGCTGAAAAAAAAAATCCGATTGTACCCTCTAGCTGCAAATCTGGCGCTGTGAATGGAAGAAAGACGTATAGAAATGTTCCCATATGCAAAGCATGAGGAACGGGTCGTGAGCAGAAAAGATAGGAAAAGTGAGAAAGGCACAATGCTGATTTTATTCTTACCCGCTACTTACACAATTTGTTCAATATGAACACCCGAAACGGCGGCGAGATGCTGTATTTGTAAAATGACTTGATCAACAATCTGCAATCTGAGAAACGTCTTCCTCTATACTGGCAACCAGATCAGGTAGAGACAGAACATTTTCCTAGTAAACGCTTTCTTTTAGATATCCCCAAGAGTCAAAAGTCACACTGATTCACATTAGGTCATCTTGCTGTCGAAGCATCTGAAAAACCTATGTAAATAACACGGTCTTGGACAGCAGGTTTAACCAGATCTTTCACTGGGCGAGCGACATGAGGTGTTCTCCCGTATTGCAAGGAAAACATTGGTTTGCGCACAGTTGTGCTCTTCCAAAGCAGCAATCACCTGCTGTACAAAGTGGTCTCGAAACATGCAGACTTCACGGTACACCTTCCAGACTCTGTTTGCACCGGCAGGGGTGGCCGAGCGGTTCTAGGCGCTACAGTCTGGAACCGCGCGACAGCTACGGTCGCAGGTTCGAATCCTGCCTCGGGCATGGATGTGTGCGATGTCCTTAGGTTAGTTAGGTTTAAGTAGTTCTAAGTTCTAGGGGACTGATGACCTCAGAAGTTAGGTCCCATAATGCTCAGAGCCATTTTGAACCCTCTGGTTGCGTTTTCTTCAGAGAAGAACGGACCGAGAGTAAAAGTGCTTTGGCATCCCGCCAAAAATATTCAAATGGCTCCGAGCACTATGGGACTTAACTTCTGAGGTCATCAGTCCCTAGAACTTAGAACTACTTAAACCTAACTAACCTAAGGACATCACACACATTCATGCCCGAGGCAGGATTCGAACCTGCGACCGTAGCGGTCGCGCGGGTCCAGACTGTAGCGCCTAGAACCGGTCGGCCACCCCGGCCGGCACCCGCCAAAAAGTCACATACGGCGAGTAGAATGACAATGCCTAACTCGCCGTTTAACTGTACCTCATATTTCGCTTTTCTGTGAATTCGCGGCACCCTTTAGTGTAAATTGTGCCTCCTCACTCCACAGAACACTGCCCGATCACATATCATAAACTTCAATACGTACCAGAAACCGAAGAGCAATAATGCAGAATGTTGCTGCGTATAACGAGGTGTCAGTTGCTGCACCGTCTGGTTCTTGTACGGGTACCAGTGTAAAATAAATCGAAAAACTTCCCGTACTATTGAACATGGGATGGACAATTCTCGTAACATGCGCAAGTCGTAACATACGCAGGCACTATGACAACCCGCAGCACATGCTGTACGGTCAGTTACAGCAACTGCAACCTCTTCAGTAACTTCCAAAGGGAGAGGACCCGATCCTCTTACAGGCGCCACACCGAGATCACCTGTGTTTTCGAATTTCATTATCATCTTCTTTCATCGATTTAGTGACATCGGCCCTTTTCTCAGACCTTTCAGTCGACGAACTCTGTCAGTGCAGCACTGAAACCGCTGCCGGTCACATTAAACAGTTCCACTACAGCACACGTCTCTCTTTTCAATAGCCATACTGTACACTCACGTCACGGCTTGTCGAACAATGGCATGGATATATATACTAAGATAGTATCTGTTCTTTCGGACATACGTCAACGGGGACAGTTGAAAATGTGTGCCCCGACCGGGACTCGAACCAGGGATCTCCTGTTTCCATGGCAGACGCTCTATCCATCTGAGCCACCGAGGACACAGAGCATAGCGCGACTGCAGGAATTTATCACTGGTACGCCTCCCGCGAAACCCACATTCACAACGTACTGTCCCGCTCTACATTCGTAGTGCCCCCGCCCATTATACTCATTACTCGCGGTGCGTTGCTGATTCCCGTAAGAGTTCGGGCACTGTTTGTGCTTTCGCACAGAAGAAGAAGATGGTCAAGTGGCCGGTGAGCCTTAACTATATACATACTAAGATGGTTCAAAAATGGTTCAAATGGCTCTGAGCACTATGGGACGGAACAACTGAGGTCATCAGTCCCCTAGAACTTACAACTACTTAAACCTAACTAACCTAAGGACATCACACACATCCATGCCCGAGGCAGGATTCGAACCTGCGACCGTAGCGGTCGCGCGGTTCCAGACTGAAGCGCCTAGAACCGCTCGGCCACTTGGGCCGGCTACTAAGATGGTATCTGTTCTTTCGGACATGTGCCAGAGATAAATCCCTGCAGTCGCGCTATCCTCTGTGTCCTCGGTGGCTCAGATGGATTTCGGTCAGAGGGTTAGCTGCTCTCTGTAATAAAAAAATAAAAAATAAAAAAAACTGAGTACACGGAACAACAACCAACCTGAACGTGTGTCGTCGGACGTCCGCCACGAACAAATTCAACGAACAGTATAGAACAAAACGAGATTTAAAAAAAAAAAAGAAGAAGATGGATAGAGCGTCTGCCATTTAAGCAGGATATCCCGGGGTCGAGTCCCGATCGGGGCACACATTTTCATCTGTCCCCGTTGACGTATGTCAACGCCTGTAAGCAGCTAAGGGTGTTCATTTCATTGTAACAGCATGGATGTCATACTGTCGTACAAACGGTGTACAGCGCCACCAGATTTACACTTGGTGTCCAGAAGTGGAACTATTTTTCTTTCGGCGTAAATCGCTTTTGCATGAACGAAGTAGCATATCTCACAATTTTCTCAGCCAGATGCGTCAGTAGCTGCACTTTAATTATAGCCAATCAGTACTTATAGCCGTAAGATTTATTTATAATGCAAACAAACATTCCTCGTGAATTAGTCCGTCTAATAGAAAAACCTAACACTAACCTTCACATAAAGACACAAAAACGCGGCGGGGTATCAATTTAAAATATGCGGCGACCTGTGGTTCAAGCAGCGGAAAGTTGCGGTTAGCATCGCTGATTGGCGTGCTGCGGAGTTCAAACCTAAATCTCAGGCATAGGGCTTTGTAATGCGGGCAGCCACAGCCGTTAAACTTCATAATGAATGGAAGTAAAATGAACCTCAGGGTAGCTGTACTTGGTGTTTATTCCGACAACTGGTTTCGCTGCATTAAAGCAGCATCCTCAGGTGAAAACAGTGCCACATTAACGCACCACAGATGCCCCCGACGGTCATAGTCGAAAATCAAACCCCTGAAGAGGGGTAGTCGTCAAAATAGAAACGACATCGGGGTGAATAGTGCGGTGGCAAACCTTTGGCAGTTGCAAGGGTGCTGAAATCGCTTTAGAAGTGATTTGAAACAGCCACTTAGTCCTTTTTTGGAATTTCATTTAATACTGCAACACAGTTTTCTTGGATGTCATTAACTGCGTCGAAGCGGTGTCCTTTCATTGCCAACTTCACTTTGCGGAACTACTACAAATCGGCAAGGGCCAAATCCTGCGAATACGGCGGATGATCGTAGACTGTGATCCGTTTGTTGGCCAAAATCTCGCGCAAGGTCTTGGCTTTATGGGCGAGAGCTACCAGGAACCTGCCCATCGGTATTCCGGTCGAATTCGATGAATTCTCGCTTACAAGCGACTAGAATTTACCGTCTGCCCTTCTCATACAGACTCCCTGTGATCGACGAAAACTGTTAGCATTGACTTCACACTGTTCTTCTGCAAGCGGACTGTCTTTGGTTTTGGCTTCTGTGGGCTCAACTGCCACTTTTTAAGAGGCTCGTACTGGAAACAGCATTCTCGTCGCCAGTTAATATCTATTTCGTGTAATGAGTATCAGTCTGGGCTCTTTGTAACAGGTCTTTGCAGTATTGGATCCTGCCCTGGTTTTCATCACCTGAAAGTGCGTGCAACACTAACCACGCACAGCCTTTCTTTTTGCCCAAGTCCTCGGCCAGAATTGTGTGCACAATAGTTTTCCATATTCCTGACAGCTCTTCGAAGAGTCGTGCAGAAACACATGTATCTGATGTAATGATGTCGGCTATTTCTTGCACATTTTCGTCTGTGCGACTTGTTAGCGGCTTTGATGCTCGTAGCACGTCCTTAATGTCCTTCATCCAGTCGTTAAATAGAGCATACCACCGAAAAACAGTTGAACAACTTAAACAGTCATAAGCATAAACACATTTCGTCATATCAGATGTTCCCTGGCGTGATTTGACTAACTTAACATGATGTTGCCTAGCTGCTCCACCACCACTTTCCAACGAGTACCAGACAGGTACTGCTACAGTCTCATTCAGGTTGCCGATCACCTTCTATACGGCTGTTCTTGAAACCCAAGGATCGCAATGCCGCAACTCTCCATGAGATAGCATTGGAGTTTGGAATTTCATACAAGCAGTCCTAGCGGAGCTGGGACGCATTGCGTACATCCTCTCTACTTCGGTCCTCATCAGTTATTTTTATTGCCCAAACAGCTAAACTCATCTACTACTTTTATTGTCTCATTTCCCGATCTCATTCTCTTCGCATTGCTGATTTAATTCGACTACATTCCATTGCCATTCATTTGTTAATATTCATCGCATATCCTCCTTTCAAGATATTATCCTGTCCGTTTAACTGCATTTCCAAATCGTTTGCTATCTCAGACAGAATCGCAATGTCACAGACAAGACTAAGAGTTTTTATTTCCTCGCCCTGAACTTTAATTCATTCTCCAAATTTTCTTTTGGCTTCCTTTATTTCTCGCTCAAAAGTACAGATTGAATAACACCGGCGATAGGCTACAACTCTGTCTCACTACATTGTCAACTACCGCTTCCCTTCATTCTCAACCATCGCTTCCCTTCGAGTCCCATAACTGCTCTCTGGTTTCTCTACAAGTTGTACACTACTGGCCATTAAAATTCCTACACCACGAAGATGACATGCTACAGACGCGAAATTTAACCGACAGGAAGAAGATACTGTGATATGCAAATGATTAGCTTTCCAGAGCATTCACACAAGGTTGGCGCCGGTGGTGACACCAACAACGTACTGACACGAGGAAAGTTTCCAACCGATTTCTCATACACAAACAGCATTTGACCGGCGATGCCTGTTGAAACGTTGTTGTGATGCCTCCTGTAAGGAGGAGAAATGCGTACCATTACGTTTCCGACTTTGATAAAGGTCGGATTGTAGCCTATCGCGATTGCGGTTTATTGTATGGCGACATTGCTGCTCGCGTTCGTCGAGATCCAATTACTGTTAGCAGAATATGGAATCGGTGGGTTCAGGAGGGTAATACGGAACGCCGTGCTGGATCCCAACGGCCTCGTATTACTAGCAGTCGACATGACAGCCATCTTATCCGCATGGCTGTAACGGATCGTGCAGCCATGTCTCGATCCCCGAGTCAACAGATGGGGACGTTTGCAAGACAACAACCATCTGCACGAACAGTTCGACGACGTTTGCAGCAGCATGGACTATCAGCTCGGAGACCATGGCTGCGGATACTCTTGACGCTGCATCACAGACAGGAGCGCCTGCGATGGTGTACTCAACGACGAACATGGGTGCACGAATAGGAAAACGTCATTTTTTCGGATGAATCTAGGTTCTGTTTACAGTATCACGATGGTCGCATCCGTCTTTGGCGACATCGCGGTGAGCTCACATTGGAAGCGTGTATTCGTCATCGCCATACTGGCGTATCACCCGGCGTGATGGTATGGGGTGCCATTGGTTACACGTCTCGGTCACCTCTTGTTCGCATTGACGGCACTTTGAACAGTGGACGTTACATTTCAGATGTGTTACGACCCTTCATTCGATCCCTGCGAAACCCTACATTGCAGCAGGATAATGCACGACCGCATGTTGCAGGTCCTGAACGGGCCTTTCTGGATACAGAAAATGTTCGACTGCTGCCCTGGCCAGCACATTCTCCAGATCTCTCACCAACTGAAAACGTCTGGTCAATGGTGGGAGAGCAACTGGCTCGTCACAATGCGCCAGTAACTACTCTTAATGAACTGTGGTATCGTGTTGAAGCTGCATGGACAGCTGTACCTGTACACGCCATCCAAGCTCTGTTTGACTCAATGCCCAGGCGTATCAAGGCCATTATTACGGTCAGAGGTGGTTGTTCTGGGTACTGATTTCTCTGTATCTATGCACCCAAGTTGCGTGAAAATGTAATCACATGTGAGTTCTAGTACAATATATTTGTCAATGAATACCCGTTTATCATCTGCATTTCTTCTTGGTGTAGCAATTTTAATGGCCAGTAGTGTACACAACCTTTCGCTCCCTGTATTTTACCGCTGCAGTCTTTAAAATGTATTCCAGACAGCGTTGACAAAACCTTTATCTAAGTCCACAGCTTAGCTTTGCCTTTCTTTAATCTAGCTTATTATTTAAGTCGTAGGGTCAGAACAGCCTCTTGTGTTCCAAAATGTATCCTGGAACCAAACTTATCTCCCCCAATGTCGGTTTCTAGCAGTTATTCAGTTCTTCTGTAACGATTTCGTGTCAATATTTTGCAAATTTGAAAGTTCTGTAATATTCGCACCTATCGGCACCTGCTTTTTTCTGATCTTTAGTTACTACAATCTTCTTGAAGTCTGAAGGCATTTCCCCTTCCTCGTGTAGATTTCACACTGGGTGGAATAGTTTTGTCATGGCTGGGTCTCCCAAAGCTATCACCAGCTCTGGGGGAATGTCGTCGACTCCTGGGCCTTGTTTGGGATTAGGATTCACAGTGCTCTGTCAAATTCTTCTCGCAGTATAATGTATCCCATCTCATCATCTACTTCCGCTTCCCCATTCTGCAATTCTGCCTTGAAATTAATGTCCCTTTTGCATCCCCTCTATACATTCCTTCCACCTTTCAGCTTTCTCTTTCTTGTTTAGTGTTGAAAGAAAATGTTATTTCCTATTAACTTGACTGTCTGCATACTGCCTTTGAAAGTCCTTGGAAGAAATCCTTCATTCAGAGACATCGTCGATTGCCACTCGATATCGAGTATCCCTTCTTCTTCTGTATTTTCGTGTGAAAATTGTTGATGTTGGTGAAACTGACAGTTTAAGAAACAAATCAGGCACAATCTTGCACCCACAGATTTTACACCTAACTTTACGTGGGGGTAGTGGTTGGATTTGCTCCATATTCCGCATTCGCCGAGCTTCAGCTTCCTATCTTTTAAGATGCTAAGGACGAAGGTATCTATACTGCTTATTCGTGTTGTCTCAGGATTACCCCGACTTTTCATCCATATTTAGACTTTTCATAAATTTCCTGAATCTTTTTAAGGCGAAAACCGGGGATGGTTTCATTAAACGGACATTGATGATTTCCTTCCCAAAAGCTTCTGCAACTGACTGCGTTTCGTTTGCATCTCACCGGGTCACCTTCATTTTAGTGCTTTATTGAGAAGGGCCTACTGAGAGTAGTGTCCAAAGCAAGTGGAGGAAACAAGGTTTCTGTTTTCCACTTCTCTTTCAGATGTGCAATGTTCCGAAGAAATACTTTCATCGAAGGATCAGTGATTTACCTCCTACGGTGGCGATTTTGTATTCTTAAAGAGGGGTTCATGGAGAGGTTGTACGACACTGTTTTTCTGAAAGTTCATAGTCAGGCCAAATTGCTTGTGAACACTCTTGAAACAGTTTTTCACGTATTTGGGCTGCAGAATCATTGAAATCACCTCTGTTATCTGTACGAGTTTGACCGATCTATTTGAGTGAAGTCTAGCTAGTTTAAGAAGTCTTCTGTCAGCACATTATTTAATTTCAACATTAACGTTGTTTGTAGATTATGTCTCTTAGAGCATGGCCAATAAAAATAGGGCCGTGAACGGGGGTATGAGTACGCAGTCTGTATGAGACCTAACTCTCGACCAGAATGTTCTCGGAGATGTCTATTTGATTCGGAATTTGACCAATAATACTGCAAGGAGTTCTTATATCAGTCTTACAAAATACGCAGGGCACACAATAAACCTACAAACCATCCCTGTCTCATCTCTAAGTACGGTGGCAAAGGCCTTTTCTAGATCATACTACACTAAGAAGAGAGGCTTGCGTTATCGTTAACATTTCTATTACATGACACTTTGTTTGTAGGCCATCCACAGTCTAAATATTCCGTTTTGAATAAAAAAGAATCGCTGTGACTGCTAAAAATTTTTATTCAAGGACAAGAACGGTTTCACATACTATATATGCATTATCAGGTGTTTGTTGTTATTCCATAGAAGCAATCTGCTTAAAAGAGGAAATAGTGCCTTCTCCGGTTTTTAAACAGATCGCTTCTCTAAACTGACTACAGGTAGCTGACAATGCAAATATAGTTCACGCAACCGGTCGTGTATTTGAATAAAGACTTTTGTAGTCGCAGGGGTCCTCCTTATTCAACATTTTGGTGCAGTTGTCTGGCACAGACTATCATGCCAATGGTAACTCTGGAGTAGCGGAAGCCACGGTGAGAGGCAGGGAATAGATTTTAGAAACTATTCCGAAACCTGTTTAGCAAAATTCTGGCAAAGATATTCCCCGTTATGGAGAGCAAATTTATATTCACAAATGTTCAGATAGTGAATCACTACCTATGTCTCTCTTTTCTTTGTCTATGTTGTGATATCTCTGAGCGAGAACAAATCCCACCTCTGGTTTAAGGGATGTACAAAGTTTCGTATATTATAATTTCCCCTGCGTTTCTGTCTTACAATAATGATGAACTATGAATAATTAGGATACCTGTCGCAACGAATAGATACGGAATCAGAGTTGGTGTTTGACTTCTGTAACTGAGCACTGAACACTGATTACTAGGCACTGATTGCCAGTTTAACGAACAGAGAGAACATTGGTCATTTCCTGCACATTTCCAGGGTGTACTCGTGTTCAATCGAGGAAAAGTACGTTTTTAATTTTGGTGTACGTGCCTTTAGATTGTCGTCCATTTTTAGTTTATGACATGAGCGACTGTGGGTATCCATTGTGCTGGCAATGGGTTACCCATATAAAGGTATACGTTACCACGTTTTCGGTCCACAGGAGTCATCGATGGGTGACGTAATGGAAGCAAACAGTAAACATTTCCAGTTTTGTCAACAGTGAAGTCGCTGTCCATTGTTTTGAATGGATTTCTTCTAAGAATTTTGAGTCTGTCGTTTTGCAGTTTCGCTTAACCAAAGTTTTACTGGATATGGCACTAATAGTCTATGAAGGTGGAATGGCAAGGCTTCTCAAAATTATGAATCACACGAGGGCGCATTGTCGTAGGAGCAAATAAGCTTCCAGTTGGGAATGAAACGTGGGGCTTTTCATTTCTGCCACTCCTACTAGAAACAAAAACGCAAAACTGAAAGTCAGAACTGTATGGCGTGGCTTTACTTTCACTTTTGACCCCATTCACTACTTTCCCTGCGAAACGTGCTTATGCCTAGATTGTCAAACGATTAAGATCGATTATTTGCTCGTGTGTTGTAACTTGTCAATCCCATTTGTATCTATATCAACATAATATGTAAAGATACAAATACTAAAGTAACTGTAACAAGAGGATGAAAAGACACGAAGTGTGAAATAGACGCTGTGTGATGCAAATTAGAAACACGTGACTGTTTTCCGTTCGGTCAAGCTCTCACCTTGTCGCTTGCTTTCTTGACGTTGCTATTCATCAAGGCACTCGTTCCTGTTGACACTTGTGAAGAACGTATAGAATGAAAGCAACAGTAGTTTCTCTCAAGCTACCAGTTCTCCCGACAGATCGAAAAAAAGGCAAATATTTTCTCTTTATAAACAATATTTATTTCTCAGTTCAGAGTTTCTAACTTGGAATGTTCAGAGCATTTATATCTTCACTGAGATTTCTTTGTTGTGTTGTGGTCTGTTTTCAGTTATGGCAGAAGGTGGAAGACGCACAAGATCACGATGTAAAAACTAAGATGAAAAAATCCTTCACTTGTGCACATTAAATACAGTCACATTGCCGAGATTATTCTTGTGAACAATATTCAAATAGACTTGAACAGGTGCTGTACGCTCTCCTCGTTTTCTAAGATGATAGATGATGGATTTATCTGCTTAAAATTGGTTCACAACACTTTTTTATTAATGGAAAAAATGGAAATAAGCGTATGGAAACGTTGGCCGGGAGGCCGCTATTCGAGGAAGTTCGTTCGCCAAGTGCAAGTCGTATTTCATTCGACACCACATTGGGCGACTTGCGCGCCGCCGATGAGGATGAAATGATGATGAGGACAACACAACACCCACTCCCCAAACGGAGAAAATTTCCAAACTGGCCGAGAATCGAACCCGGGCCCGATTGCAAGCACGTTACCAGCGAGCTAAGCATTTTACTTTCTTAGGGGTATGATGTAGGTGTCTTCTATGATCAGTCTATGTCTCACCGGCTGAGGCTGCCTGCTCTGCATTTCGAAAACAATTTTATCATTAACATATACAAGCTTCGTTTTATTGGATTAATTTGTGCCAAACAAGAAACACTTGCTAGGCAGGATGTTTAACTGAATGAGGCGCGGCCCACAACTAAGGTTTCGTTTTGTCCTTGTCGTAGGAGATAAACATTTACGCCTAAACCAGAACTACTTGGAACATTGTTTGAACGTTACTCCTTTCACAATAACCTCTATATTAATTAATTGTACTGGAATTCAAACCTGACATTAGATATTTTGAAAGCAAAGTTCCTCATTAACTTAATCTTATTGTGTCACTGACTCTACAACGGAAACGGGGTAGTGCTCATACATGAACAAAGATGACACGTAACTCTAAAATATCACAACTAATTTCTTTAGAACTATTATTACTGCCTTATCGGTACTTGAAAAGCATCTCTTATCCAGTATCACAGCTGAGAAAATTTCCGTTTCAGATTTTAAAGTATTCTTCCACCATTTCTTGATAGAAGTCCATCTTTATAAATATTGTGTTTGACCAACAGTATTAATTTATTCTGTAAACAAGTTTCGGCTTACAAGTCCATAACCAGACTTTAAAGTACGATGATGCCTTTGTAAGTTTGGATCCGCTAAACAAGATAAATTAAAACTTCGTGTTAGATTAAATCTGTGTGTTGTATGGGGATCCGAAACAGCGACCTTCGCCTTTCACTGGCAAATACTCTGATGACTGAGCTCTCCAAGTGTGACTCTCGAACCGCCCTCACAGCTTTACTTCCGCCAGTACTCATCTCCTGCCTCCCATGGTTCAAATGGCTCTGAGCACTATGGAACTTAACCTCTGAGGTCATCAGTCCCCTAGAACTTAAAACTACTTAAACCTAACTAATCTAAGGACATCACATACATCCATGCCCGAGGCAGGATTCGAACCTGCGACCGTAGTGGTCGCGCAGTTCCAGACTGAAGCGCCTAGAACCGCTCGGCCACACCGGCCGGCTCCTGCCTTCCATACTTCGCAGAAGTTCTGCATACCCAGCGGGACTAGTCCTCCTGGAAGAAAGCATACTGCGGAGACTTGGCTTAGCCACAGCCTGCCGGGAAGTTTCAGATCAGCACGCACTCCGCTGCAAAGCGAAAATTCGTTCTGGAAAATAAGTTAAGGCTAAAGAATACACACAACATTGTGCTTGTCATTTATAAGCAGTATTTTTTATTATAAACTGTAGTACATCTGGAATAGAAAAATGTTTGCCCCTATCCAACAGCAAGTAATAGTTACACAGAGTTTACCAGTCTGTTAAATATTCTGTGAGGCTGACGTGATGATTTTTAACTTCAAGATTCATTTCTATTAGCGACAGATATTTGTCTTTGGCCAGTGATGATTTCGTCTGAAACTATAAGAGTACAAACAGTACCTTGTCTCAACAGAACTGAAACGTGTCGTTTATTATTCACAATTCAATTTTCACCTTGTTTCTTCTCTAAGAATCCCGTAAAGAATCTTACTATCACACGAATTAAATGAGAGTATCTGATAGCCTCACATTTTCGGCGTCGGGAAGCGCAAACAGAGCCCCATACTGAAACGTGGGCTTGGATGCGCTGTCGGCCCCCTGAAACAGAAAGTAAACACGTGCCCGCTAGTTTCACCGAGTCCAGCCCTCGACGCCTAAAAAGCAATCACAGCCGCGTAACGCAACTTTCTCCGCACGCGACGGCCGTCCCTGCGACCGCAAGTGGGTCAGGGAACGAGTCCGAGCCCACTCTTTTCCTTTTACCTCCGTCAACACTTTTCGTCCAGCTTACACCAGGTTTTTCTGTTTTGATCCTCCATCAAACTCAGAGCGCGTGGTAGGACCTGTTATGTGTTTCTGTCACATTCCTGGTCTAAATGACTACAGACACTTCAGTATGCAATCTTTGTGAAATTACTTGTTACTTGCTAAACATCTAACCACAGATTTGTGTCGCATTATTATATCAATAAATTAGTCATTTTTTCGCTTTGATAAGAAAATTGACGGAACGAAATTCCATTACTGTATTTGATTACTGCGCGTGTCAATACAACATGGACCATAAGGTGCAATACGCTTGCACAGACTAAAAAATTAAAGCAACATACAGGGTGCTTCATAATAGGAATTTTACTCCGTAACTTACAAAATAATAAGTTGAAGGAATATTTATTTAGATAAGTGAGTGTAAGAAGCTACACTCTTTTGTAGATTTATGAACATAGTTTTCTCAGTTATTTTCCAGAGAGCTCCAACAGTGAATTATATCTTTCTAATATTATCATCCTATCATGTAGCTGATGTATTTAAAGCAGTAGATAACAAATAAATTTAAACCCAGTTTTAAGTACAGAGATAGAAACGTTCAAAGTTTTAGTGCTGCATGGAACATGCCGTACATAACTCTCTGTGTTCAGATGGATGTTATGGTGGCGGAATGTTCTTTTAAGTGAGGTGTTCAGATGAGTGATTTTCATGACTGCACACCTTAATGCGCCTTATGAACGACGTGTGGGCCATATGTAAAGATCTCTGGTGTCAAACTTTCTTAATGCGCTGTTTGCAGTTATGCTCGTTTAGATCGTAGAGTGCATCCTTACGCTGCAGTAACCAAGGCAGTTAGGAATGGTATACACGTGAATGAGTTTGTTGACATATTGCTGATGCTCGATGACTGCCGACACGGTGCTAATGAAGCAGCCATGGCCTATGCCACAATATGTCACGGTCATAGAGCTCCAACAGCCATTACGTTCTTACGTGCAGAACAACAGCTTCGATGTCAGATTAGAAGTCTCTGTATGTCCATCTTTTTAGAGATGGTTGCGGGACCCGGCTGTTCGGCACAGAATGTCGGCAGACGATGGTTGAAGTGATCTCTATAGCAAAAATCTACTAATAACTGTATGCTGGCCCCTGTTTTAATCACAACAGAGATAGAATCTTTCTACACGTCGGCCAGCGGCCTGAAGGTGGCGCAGTAAAGCGCAGAAACTGGTTGCCAAATAAAATAATGTTTGAAACTAGACGACTGAAAGGTGTTTCTTTTGACGTCCTGTCAGGTTAGAATGTTGCTGCAGTCACTGGTATGAGCCTTATATTCATGTAGCATGTAATACACGGTCACCAGTTTCACCAGTACCAAGTGTCTCTGACAAATGAACTGCAATGCATCGATTTCAATAAATTGAAGAGTTACTTTCTAGGAATAAACCGTGATTACTTTCATTCTGGACGCCTTTCAAAGTGCTTGTCCCCTGAAGAACTCACGTTAACAAACCATGGTGCTGTATATCACCATAATGATAACTGGACTACAAAAAATTCTAGGTGGGTACGTCATATCAATCATCAATGGATGTGTCGTAAGCAGTCCCTTGAGACGAGACTATCGGTACATATTACTTCGTCGGTACACTTACAAGTAACATACGAAGTTACATTTGTTGACAACCGAAGTGCTCTCGTCGGGAAAGTTGGTCTAGACATTAGAGACCGTATGTTTATGCTAGACGATGGTCACATAGCCCATTCTGCGCGTGGGTGGTACAAGAACTGAGCAACAGATTTCCCAGAAGATGGTTAGGTCGCCTTGGCCCTCAGAAATGGCCCGCACAGTCCCCAATTTTAGTACCTGTATATTTCTTCTCTCTAAAAAAAATCGTGTTTACGTCATCGAACCCACAAGTCCAAATAGCGCATAGAAGGAGCTTGTTCCGTGACTCCAGCATCAGCAGCAGACTGTTTAGGAGCAGCACTGTACTCAAGAAAATGGGCTTTCGTTTGAATTCCCCACTTAAATGAATATCCTGCCAACATAACATCCATCCGAATCCAGCCAGTTCATTGCGCCTGTTGCATTCACCCTCAGACTTTGAATTTCTGTGGCGCTCTGACTAAAATTGGTAGAAATTTGATTTCATTTAATTTCTATACGGTTGGCTTAAATACGTCAGCTACATGATAGAATAAATCTCCTGTTTAACAGATTACAGCTCCTTGCTGTAATTCTCTAGAAAATAGCAAAATAAACTATGTCCATATCTTCGCAGAAAGATATTAACAAAGGAAATAAATTTTCTCGGTGAGTCCGGGATCATTGCGAATATTTTTTGAATAAAACCACCTAGATCACTTTTTTCTTGTTGTTTTTCCATTCCCCTCACTCCATATAGGCGGAGCTTGGGCTACCAGCAGCTTAACATTCTACGCCTCAGACAAGAGCTTTTGAAAATATAGACAACCGCGAACCAAATACGACGGCTATTCGGAAAGTAAGTTCACAAAATGGAAACCACTGTGAAAATTCTCTGAAACTTTTCACAGATGTGTTGGGCAGTGTCTCTAGTATGCCTGTCGAACGTGTTAATTCGTTCTTTTTCAGTTATGGGTGTACAGTGAGCACGTAAAGATGCCAAGGAAATAGCATCTCCCGGCAAGTATGAGGGCCCGGTGAGAGATTTCCCCTGATGTCATGCGGTCCACACAACGTAACTGTCACGCATTTCCTTCTTCATGACAGTTCTCGGTCGCTCTCTGCAAGGGCAATGAGGCTGCTCCTGCAGCGTTTTCAATAGGAAGTGTTTGATCACCTGCAATACAGCCTGTAATTGGGTCCCCATGAACTTCGTCTCTGCTTACATGAACTGCTGGTTATGAAGACAGCGTTTTGTCAGAGACAGCGAGCTATACGTAAGCGTAGAAAATTGGTGGAAAGCACAGGCGACTGCCTTCTATGACGAGGATGTTGGAAAACTACGACAAACGTTTAAGTAAGTGTGATGACTATGTAGAGAAATGGTTGGAAGGTGTAGTTAAATGATGCAAATAAAATATTTTTGAGTTTTACAGTGATTACTATTTCGGGACCGATCGGAACTTACTTTACGAATAGCCTTCGTATTAAAAGATGAAAAGTATGCAGATGGTCTAGATCGCTTTATATATGTGTGTTTTTATAATGTCGTTTCGGCTATTGCTATCATCAGACATATAATTAAGATTAAAGGAACAACAGGATTTTGTTATATATGATCAGGTTAGAAAATATTAAATATTTTAAAAAGTTCACTTACGGAAACATAAAACTTCTAAAATAAGTGCTTGAGCGGCGACCGATCTGCTTTGAAGCAAGTTACTGGTTCTTCCGCAAGATGGAGCTGCCTTCCAATAATATTTTAACTTTATACCCAGATTTATTTATTCTTTGTAATCTGAATTCCAAGTCTGAATATTTTAGTTCATTTTTGACTAAGTTTTTATGAAACGGACACGTGTAATTATGAGATGTAATACGACTTTTATAATCACAACGTCATGTTAAGGCAATATGTGTTTAATATATAAATTACTTGGCTGTTGCATCGCTATCGTTCACTCACATAACTCCCTAAAGCCATGCTGCCCCTGCTGGAGGCATCATCCGCTCCATTACCACTGTTCTTCAAAAGGTTCATCCACCTTTCAAAAAAAAAAAAAAAAACAAAAAAAAACAAAAAAAAAACTCTTCTTAGCAGATGGGTTAAGTGATCAGAACAGAACTTCAAGCTCTACAGTATCCATCCTTTGCTCGTATTACACAAACACATCTACATTACAACAGAGAAAAGAATCTTTATCAGACAATTTGTACTAGTGAAACGAGCGCAAGTGGAAGTTTAGTCTTCGGTTCAGATCAGGTAGTTGGCTATAGCTACAAGAACGGTGGATAACAAGCAAATTTACAAGTGCAGTTCAACAAATGAGAACCCACTGATTGCAGTGACACTTACGGATACGAATAATTAACTTCAGCCAGACGCTCACACTGATACAACATGTATGTTCAAGGGCTGCCGCGCAATTGAGCAACGACTATTCACTTCACGGTTACACTTGAAATTAACTTTCCAGTTAAAAAAATATTTAAAAAATCGGCAACGGTGTCAAAAAATTAAAACCAAACGCACCAACTGACTTCCAATAACATAATATTTTTATCCAAGACAGAACAAGTAATAGTTCAAATTAGAATCAGGCTCGAACCCCAGTCAAAAAGTATAACACAGCCGGATAAGATTCTTACTAAAATACACTTCCATTCTAGACGGTTTGATAAAAATAACAGGGATACAATCAAAAGCAGGACGCCACAATGAGCTTAGTAAAAATAAGGAAATTTGCCTCGTCTGCATGCTAACCCGTCTTACAACCAACCCACAATCGTTGTAAATCATCCACAATACACAAGAGGCAAATGCAACAGACGCTCATAAGCGTAAGATCAAATCAGTTCCACGAGCGTAGCTACCGGTAAACTCTTGTTAGCAAGTGTGGTAAGTAAAGTAAAGAGTGCAGCACACCGCAGCACAGAATAAGATGCTCATCAAACCAATCCGTATGTCGCCGCCGCTTCTCGCTGTCTGTGTATGCACAGGAGAAAAATGAAGGGTCGAAGGAAAGACGTATTGCGATTTCCCATCAACGGCAGTTTGACAGTGCAGACAACCTGTTCAGAACGGGGCTCGATTCTGGTGTGTTCTTGCAGCCTTCCAAACACACTCACCCGACACTGTTCGCTGCCTGATGGCCATCTTCCGTTTAATGGTCAGCAAGAACGTGCCGACTCTCAGGGGCTTAGGTGGAGTATCATACCACGTGCGCCCATTCACGAGGGTCGCTGTGCAGAATGTTGCTTGGCAACTGGTCGAGAGGTTCTATCATTCTTTCAATCACATCTCGAAAGTGTGCAAGGCTCAACTCGGACCCCTCCCCCCTCTCCTAAACGTCAAACTCTAGAGGGGAGGAGGGGGAAGGGATCGAGTGAATGAATCAGCCTAATTGTTCTTGGCTGGCCTCACCATCATCAGCACAAGATAAGCATCCCAGTTTAACTTGAGTAATATACTGAGGTGACAAAAGTCTTGAGTTACCTCCTCTTTTCTCCGGGGTAGTGCAGAAACTCGACGTGGCATGGACTCAAATAGTTATTGTAAGCCCCTGCATAAATGTATAGCCTCTATAGCCGTCCACAATTGCGAAAATGTTGGAAGCAGGATTTTGTGCAAAAACTTACCTCTTGATTATGTCCCATGATTGTTCGATGGGATTTATGTCGGGCGATCTAAGTGACCAAATCATACGCTCTAATTCTCCACAATGTTCTTCAAATCAATCGTCAACAATTACGGCCCAGTGATATGGCACATTGTCATCCATTATAATTCCATCGATATTTGGGGCCATGAAGTCAATGAAAGTTTGCAAATGGTCTCCAAGTAGCTTAACATTACAATTTCTAGTCAACGATCAGTGCAGTTGGACCACAGGACTCAGTCTCTTCCTTGTAAACATAGCCCACCGCTTTATGGAGCAACCACCAGCTTGCACAGTCACTTGTTGACAACTTGGGTCCATAACTTGGTCGGGTCTGCGCCACACTCGAACCCTACTATCAGCATTTACCAACTGAAATTGGGACTCATCTCACCAGGCCACGGTTTTCCACCCGTCTACGGTCCAACCGAGATGGTCACGTGCCCAGGAGAGGTGCTGCAGGGGATGTTGCGCTGTTAGCAAAAGCACTCACGTCAGTCGTTTGCTGCAATAGCCCATTAACGTCAAATTCCGCAGCACTGTCCTAACGGATACATTCGGTGTACGTCCCACATTTCAGCCGATATTTTATCTTTGACAAATCTAAGCAAACCCCGCTATGACGTTCATTAAGTGAAGGCCGTCGGCCGCTGTGTTGTCCGTGCTGAGAGGTACTGCCTGAATTTTGGTACTCTTGGCACACTCTTGACGTTGTGGACCTCGGAATACAGAATTCTCGAATTGGAATGCCCATGCGTCTTGCTCCAACTACCATTCCGCGATCAAATTCTGTTAATTCCCATAGAGCAGCCGTAATCACGTTGAGAAGCTTCTCACATGACTCACTTGATACAAATGACAGTTCCGCCAATGCACTACCCTTTTATATCTTGTGTAAGTGATGCCATCTTTATATGTGCATATTGCTATCCCGTGACTTTGTCACCATAACAGATGAATTCTGTGGATATTACCGGTAGCTACAATCTTGATTTGGAGATTTACCGTGGTGGATATCTTTAGAATTTCACATCGACCAACGAAATGCGGCAAACGTTTGGCAGGAATCTGGCCCAAAAATTTTTAACAAAAACTGTATCTCCAAGCCTTAACAAGGTAGGCGGCCTATGTAGTTCTATCTGCGATCCTCTCACCTGTGTGAGAAACCGAATGTTATTAATCACCCTGCTTCAGTTCCTCTTAATGTATTTATTTTTTGAGTCATCAGTCTCTTGACTTGTTTGACGTGGCCCGCCACGAATTCCTTTCCTTACTCTTCATCTCAGAGTAGCGCTTGCAACCTACGTCCTCAATTATCTGCTGGATGTATTTCAATCTCTGTCTTCTTCTGCAATTATTACCCTCTACTGCTCCCTCCAATACTATGGAAGTTATTCCATGATATCTTAACAAATGTCCTATGATCCTGCCTCTTATTCTTCTCACTGTTTTCCATACGTTCCTTTCCACGCCGATTTTGCCTGTTCCGGTTTTCCCACAGCCCATGTTTCACTACCATACAATGCTGCGCTCCAAAAGTTCATCCACAGAAACCTTTTTCTTCAAATTAAGGCTTACGTTTGATACTAACAGATTCCTCTTGGCCAGCAACGCCGTTTTTGCCAGTGCTAGTTTGATTTTTATGTCCTCCTTGCTCCGTCTGTCATGGGTTATTTCGCTGCCTAGGTAGCAGAATGTATTCATCTAATTCGTGAGCAACAGTCTTGATGTTAGTTCCTCACTAACCTCATTTTTGCTACTTCTCATTGCTTTCCTCTTTCTTCAACATATTCTCGCCCCTACCTGTACACATTAGACTGTTCATTCCATTCAACAGATCCTGTAATTCTTCTTCATTTTCACTAAGAACAGGAATGTCATCAGCGAATCTTATCATCGCCGGCCGAAGTGGCCGAGCGGTTCTAGGCATTTCAGTCTGGAACCGCGCGACCTCTACGGTCGCAGATTCGAATCCTGCCTCGGGCATGGATGTGTGTAATGTCCTTAGGTAGTTCTGAGAGCTGTCAAAGCTAAAAAATCGGCTGAAATAAGTGTGGGACGTACACCGAATGTATCTGTTAGGACGATGATGTTAATGGCCTATTGCAGCAAACGATTTCAGTTGGTAAATGCTGATAGTAGGGTTCGAGTGTGGCGCAGACCCGACGAAATTATGAACCCAAGTTGTCAACAAGTGACTGCAAGCTGGAGGTAGTTCTAAGTTCTAGGGGCTGATGACCTCAGATGTTAAGTCCCATAGTGCTCAGAGTCATTTGAAAGAATGTGACTCTAGGCTTTCCCGGCGTAAACTGTTGATGAAGGTTTCTCGGGTCTCCAGCCGGGATGTAGTCTTTATATCGCGCGACGTTTCGGGAAGTGTCATACTACCCATCTTCTGGCGAAGAAGATGGGTAGTCTGACACTTCCTGAAACGTCGCGAGATATCAACGCTGCCACCCGGCTGGAGACCCGAGAATCCTTCATCAAAAGAAAGAATATTTTAGGTACTGAGTAGACTTTCTTGTGATCGAGAACATCCTATGTTATGTTTACATATTAATTTTTACATTAAGATGAAAACAGCTGTCACTCATAATTATTAATGTTATTTATTCCTAATGAAACAGCTACAGTGGCTGGACGCTGTGGTTTTCTTTTTCTAGAGAATATGCCCGTATTTTCACACAGCCATTGTCTTGCCATGCCATTTCTCAACAAAAACAAATTTATATAAATATTTGTTTTTCACATTGAGGAGACTGCATTTACTCTGAATTTTTTTCTCAAAATTTTAAAGGAGTGATAAAAATGAGATTAAGTAATTACGGAAACCATGGCCCTGTATTTTGGGGAGCACTCCTGGAAGGCAGTGGACAGATGAATTGAAACGCACGAGCCACCCCAGGAATTCTCACATACCTGCACACAGCTCTTTCTCAGCAACTCCAAATGGACATCCAACTACTTCACATGTATTGTGTCACATAGCTCCCAAGCGTATGTGGTTGCTAGGCGTTTTCATATACTATTCCATCTGTTTTGTTATTCTACAATATATTTGCCAGTTTTTTTATTCATTTAAAAATAAAAAGTTCAGAAGTTTTGTAATTACATGCTTTGGAGATCGTTATATACTGCATGACTTACGATTAAGATTTCCCTTGTTCCCTATTCAGACATCATGCTTAAGGCGCTAGTATATTCCATACTGTAAGCACCCAGTGTTTCTTTCCGCTCTGAAATCATCGCGCATCACATTGCAGACCGTGTTACAATATGAATGAGGGCAAAAATGTACGATACTACCGGACTTATTTTATTTCCTTATTAACTTGTTCATACATTTGCTGAGTTCTTCTGCTTGCCATTTACGTTCCAGTTTTCAGGCGTTTTGGGACTTGAAATTGGTGTAATCTCCACTGTACCTAAACTTACTCCACATATCAGCATTTTTGTTCTCTTTATGTCCTTCATGACACTGCCGGAAGATGTGAATTTAGAATAGAGGGAGAGTAATACTATCATGCTTCAAAGGAGAGAACTTTCGAAATAACTCACGGCCTCTACCACTAACGACTGTATTAACAAAACTTTGTGGAAGATTTCTTTCATCACCAACAATTCATTTTACTTTACTTCAAATTACTATTTCCTCTTCACTAAGTGAATCCACAACCGCCTGCGCTCTGCTATCATCAGATAATATATAAAGTGACTCGTCAGTCACTGAGACTTTTTCCGTGGTTCGAACGCCAGTCGGGTGAGTTTCTGTAACAATGTCAACTTTTGCGCCGCGTGTGATGAGAATTTAAATGAGGTTCACAAATACAATAATGTACTGCTTGTCCATTACATAGCAGATGGCTGTGGCTAGAATCTCAAATCAGATGTTCTTGTCCAGAACTAAAATGTCAACTCAGACTGTTACTCTTGTACACTGTGACAAGGAGACTTCAAAAAGCAAGTTACACATTGTTATGTCAGACCAAGTAACATTTATTGAATGTTTCATTACACTTCAAAATGACACAAATCAATTACACAATTTTGCACAAGTCTCTGTAAACAACGTTCTGAACCTTCTACCAGCCATTCGGTTCCTCAATAGTAAGAGTCCGTTCGGTGGTCACGGAATCATCCGATAACTGCTGTGTGAACATCCACACGGTTAGAGACTATTCTCCCATCCCCACATGTTCTTCGGGGATTGCCTGTACAGTGCTCCCTGTTGTCGATGTAGATGGCCTCCCTTTCTGATCAGTATCACTAATGTCTGTGCGGCCTTGGTCAAATTGTTGGCACTATTGCACTACGGATGGATACGACACTGCTTTTGGTCCATACATAGCCCGAATTTCACGGTGAGTCCATATGGAATTTGGATGATTGCTCACAAGAAAAATGCTGTTCCTCATACTTCAACTCAGGAATACGTTTCCAGGTGCCGCTGTGATGCACGTGTTGTACAGTGGCAGAACTGAATAAACAGGAAACGAGCAACACGTACTCTCTTCTGACAATTCTTAGCGTGGTACGACATGTGTGACATAACTTTCTTAATGTCCTACATACGACACAAGGAAGCCATGATGACCCGTTTCATCCTCACGTTCATCAGACTGACAGTCACTCCAGAAGACAGCGGTCTTACTCAAATCGATCAATATTTGTTTGACATATTGGCTCTTGGGAAGACAACCTCTTGGCAGTCGTAGATGAATAGCCCAACGTGTTTGCTACGGATGACGTCACCGCACAGAGATTTTGTGAGACATTATTTCTTGCCTATCTGGTGGGCGACTGCAACTTTCACGACCAGTAAACTGTCTGCCATCATCACACTGACGTATGACCCGGAATTGTTGCATTATACATTTAGCACTACATTTACATTTTACGGCAGAGCGGCTATCCTGGTCCCACGCCCTCCATATCCGCATCGAATGACGCGAGTCAGTTATGGATGGCATGGCAGTCGGTCGTTACCGTTGGGCCTTCCGAGGCACATTCGGACATACATACGTGGTCCCCAAGCCACCGTATGGTGTTTGGTGGAGGGTATCATGTAATACAACTAGATATTTCCTTTCCTGTTCCACTCGCAAATAGAGCGAGGGAAGAAACACTGTGTGTGTGTGTGTGTGTGTGTGTGTGTGTGTGTGTATGTGTGTCTGTGTGTGTCTGTGTGTGTGGGTGTGTGTGTGTGTGTGCCTTCCCACGAGACCTAAGCTCTCTAGTGTTCATGGTCCTTACGCGAAATATTCATTAGCGGCAGTAGAATCGTTCTCAATAGTGGTCCTTGAAAAGAACGTCGCCTTTCCTCCAGTGATTTCCATTAAGTTCCCGAAGCATCTCCGCCGCACTTGCTTGTTGTTCGAATCCAGTAGCCCAACTCTAAATTGCTTCTGTATATTCATTTAATCTGGTCTAGTGCGGACTCGATTAGTACTCAACAGTGATCCGCACTAGTGTCTTGTACCTGTCTACAAATGAACTATACTTTCCGAAAATTCACAACTTGCAGATGACGGCACTATACTTTCCTTAAATTCACGACTTGCACATGACGGGACCCTGCATGCTCAATAGCCACAGGCGAGGCTTCATTCGGATAAGGTCGCCAGTAGACATACCGAGTGCACATTGGGTTTCTTTCCGGCCCTGAACGCTATCTGCCTAAGGGGCTCCATAACGCACCTAAGGTAGGAGCTTTCAATAACTATTAAACTCATCCCCCGTGTGCCTGCTCGAACCCTGCTGCAGGAGCGGCCACGTGTCCTCTCACAGGTTGAATGGGCGAGGCCAGACTGCCAGTTTCCACACTGGCCCACCAACTCGAGCGACGCGAATGTGTTACTACCTGCCACTCATCCTTCTGTGAGGATGGTTCCACCACCTCGACTACACTTTGAGATGCCTCGGCAGCAGAGCCTGTGGACGAAACAAGCGACATCTGAGGTGTCTCAAGCGACGTGCCAGATCCTCCGTCACCGCTACACCCCGAGGAAGAAGGCTAAAGACGACTGCCCGTAGCATATTCAGCTGTTCGAGAACTTCGGCCAGCTCCTACTGCGTCCGCACACAGCTTGCAAACGTTCTGCCCATACCAGTACTAACTTAAAAACTGGCTATGAAAGAGCAGACAGAAACCTAGATACATAACTTGCTAACCTCCTGACGTGTCGCCAATGGAGGTTGATGCCTTAAGAGCTGTGAAGCTGGCTGTTCAGCAGAAATGAAAACTCCACTACAGACTGTCTGAAAACGCTTTACGGTTACAAAAATGTGAGTATAAACATCTTAAACAGAGAAAAAACCACGCACGAAATTTAAGAACTACACTAATAAGAAACAAAGACGAAGCTAAATCGTAACTTGCCTTTCAGAGGTGTATACCAGACACAGTGGGAGCCAGACTGACACTTATTAGGCTCAAAACGAACGACCCCTGATTTTCAAGCCAAACAAGTGATTACTGACTGACAGAATTTACACGTCGTTACAAAACGCGAGAGTAAACCACTTAAATAGAGAAAAAACGCACACGATGTTTAAGATCTGCACTACTTGGAAACCACAGAAGAAGCTAAATAAGTAGCTTGCCCTTTCCAGGTGTGTATCAGACGGCAGTGGAGTAGGTGAGACGGCAGCTATCTTTCCATCGTGACACCTGTTGATAATACAACTGTTCATAAATGTCATACCCTAAGCAACGTCCGAACACGCTTCGGAAGGCCCAACGGTACCGACCGACCGCCGTGTGAACCACAACCGACTGGCGTCGTTCGATGTGGGTATGGAGAGACGTGGGACCAGCACACCGTTCTGCCGCCAACTATCAGTTTTCGTGAACTGTAACAGATACTACTCGGTCAAGCAACTCCTCAACTAGCATCAAGAGGATGAGGGCATCCCTGTAGTTCAACAGCGCATGGGGCGCGGGTGGTCACCCATACAAGTGCCAGCCGCGCCCAGTGATCTGACAGGCCGTTGACATAAACATTACGCTGACGCAATAAGTCTCTGCCTCGGACGGCGACCCCAATCCTGATCCCACTTTCGCGGCAAGAGCGCTGCCAAGGGAGCTGCTCGTGAACTCACTGTCATCGAAATCAAAGCTTCAATTGGCAACTACGTATCACTCACCCTTCTAGAGTCCCTAGACACTTGTCTGACCTTGCTGGATTAGCTGTTCCGGCGGAGCAGGGCTGTGCCACAGGTAAGGACATATGCCGCAAACCAGAATATGTACACTACTGGCCATTAAAATTGCTACACCACGAAAATCACGTGCTACAGACGCGAAATTTAACCGACAGGAAGAAAATGCTGTGATATGCAAACGATTAGCTTTTCAGATCATTCACACAAGGTTGGCGCCGCTGGTGACGCCTACAACGTGCTGACATGAGGAAAGTTTCCAACCGATTTCTCATACACAAACAGCAGTTGACCGGCGTTGCCTGTAGAAACGTTGTTGTGATACCTCGTGTAAGGAGGAGAAATCCGTACCATCACGTTTCCAACTTTGATAAAGGTCGGATTGTAGCCTATCGTGATTGCGGTTTATCGTATCGCGACATTGCTGCTCGCGTTGGTCGAGATCCAATGACTGTTAGCAGAATATGGAATCGGTGGGTTCAGGAGGGTAATACGGAACGCCGTGCTGGATCCCAACGCCCTCGTATCACTAGCAGTCAAGATGACAGGCATCTTATCCACATGGCTGTAACGGGTCGTACAGCCACGTCTCGATCCCTGAGGCATAAGATGGGGACGTTTACAAGACAACAACCATCTGCACGAACAGTTCGACGAGCCCGCCGCAGTGGTCTAGCGGTTCTAGGCGCTCAGTCCGGAACAGCGCGACTGCTACGGTCGCAGGTTCGAATCCTGCCTCGGGCCTGGATGTGTGTGATGTCCTTAGGTTAGTTAGGTTTAAGTAGTTCTAAGTTCTAGGGGACTGATGACCACAGATGTTGAGTCCCATAGTGCTCAGAGCCATTTGAACAGTTCGACGACGTTTGCAGCAGCATGGACTATCAGCTAGGAGACCATGGCTATGGTTACCCTTGACGCTTCCTCACAGACAGGAGCGCCTGCGATGGTGCAGTCAACGACGAACCTGGGTGCACGAAAGGGAAAAAGTAATTTTTTCGGATGAATCCAAGTTCTGTTTACAGCATCATGATGGTTGCATCAGTGTTTGGCGACATCGCGGCGAACGCATATGTGTATTCGTCATCGCCAGACTGGCGTATCACCCGGCGTGATGGTATGGGGTGCCATTGGTTACACGTCTCGGTCACCTCTTGTTCGCATTGACAGCACTTTGAACAGTGGACGTTACATTTCAGATGTATTACGATCCGTGGCTCTACCCTTCATTCGATCCCTGCGAAACACCACATTTCGGCAGGATAATGCACGACCGCATGTTGCAGGTCCTGTACGGGCCTTTCTGGATACAGAAAATGTTCGACTGCTGCATTGGCCAGCACATTCTCCAGATCTCTCACCAATTGAAAACGTCTGGTCAATGGTGGCCGAGCAACTGGCTCGTCACAATACGCCAGTCACTACTCTTGATGAACTGTGGTATCGTTTGAAGCTGTACAAGCCATCCAAGCTCTGTTTGACTCATTGCTCAGGCGTTATTACGGCCAGAGGTGGTTGTTCGGGGTACTGATTTCTCAGGATCTATGCACCCACATTGCGTGAAAATGTAATCAGATGTCAGTTCCAGTATAATATATTTGTCCAATGAATACCCGTTTATCATCTGCATTTCTTCTTGGTGTAGTAATTTTAATGGCCAGTAGTGTATAATGACGCTTCTGTCGCAGACGCCTACTAAGGCAGCTAATTCTATTTGTGAAAATTAATCTTACACAATATATTCTGTCACTGGACACCATATTTCGATTTCCGTTCAACCACACACCATCTTATCCTTGTGACAAGAAGAGCCACTTTTGCAGTTTTGTGCGAGAGCCTGAGAGGAGGAGAACGTGAGAGAGCCTTGAATCGGAGGCAGATGTTTTTCATCTCGGGAGAAAATGGTTACTCCTAATTTAGGACGACCATCACAGTCATTAACCCACTTGCTGCGGGATGTTGAAAGCGTCCCTCTAGTCGTAAACAGGCGATCCAAGACGGGTATCAAGAGAAAACAAATACAATCAGCAACCTGAGAAATGATATCTGAAATAAACTCCAAACATTTTTTGCAGATTCACGTTTTCCGCCTTCTTTACGCGGCACAGGACACATATGGACAAAATTTATGTTTCCAGTTGACGCTTGAAGAAATTTGAAAGCTTAATTAACCGTCGATTTGAATGGCACTGAATATTTTCATCGTGAAAAGCGTCAGTATGTCAAGGTTTTAAATACTTCATGATTTATTGTAATACTAAATTTTGTTACACGTATTTGGTAGCTCCTAAGTTGCCATTACAATTTTTATGTCAGGGCATAGGTTTAAATATCCTGTGTAATTATTTTTAGTGGTTAGGGTGGTGGAGACGTTATTGACTGAAGAATATAAGTTTTCTTCCGATTATCGTCATGTGTCGTCTGCATACTGTATTTCATTTACTCGTACATTGCATTTAACAGAGCTTTTTTATATTAGATACTCATTGGACGAACAGACAAAAGCGTTAGAGCTGTCGCTGAACCAAGTAACATTCGTAATGCTCAGGAGGTAATTCATATCTGGTACTTAGTAGAGAATTCGGCAGACACTGTCTTCAAATCCTCGCTCCGTTCACTCATAGAGATGTATCCGTGGCTTACCTGAAGTGCTTGGGGTGAATGTGCGGATGACTTCTTTTAGAATAACATTCTTATCACATCTCGCACAATGAGAGAGTAACATAGTCATTATATTCAAGTTTTCCTTTCATCACTTTTTTCAGTTATTTCCGCTTGCTGTACTCCACATAACGTTCAATGGTTCTTCCAGCTGGATTTCTTATAGTTCGAATTTTTCTGAGGCGTAAGTTACCTGTAAAGAATGTATGCTTCATCTTCTGCGCTTTCAAGGGTATGTTTTGGTATGGTTAAGTTAATAAAGAGTTTCAAGAATGAAATATGTTTAATGCATTACACAGGCACTTTGTATCTTGAGTTTCATTGAATTTCAAAGTTCTAAGCTTTCTTTATTTTCTATCGGCTGTTTCACCTCCGTGGGATTATACAGCTTTGTTGTCTCTATACAATGAGAGTGCAAAATGCAAAAACTATTCTTCAGTTATTGTAAGAATGATTAAGAACATTGTTTTCAGTAAACGTTCATAAAGCTCACATGGTTCAAATGTCTCTGAGCACTATGGGACTTAACATCTGAGATCATCAGTCCCCTAGAACTTAGAACTACTTAAACCTAACTAACCTAAGGACATCACACACATCCATGCAAGAGGCATGATTCGAACCTGCGACCGTAGTGGTCGTGCGGTTCCAGACTGAAGCGCCCAGAACAGCTCGGCCACACCGGCCGGCTCCTGCCTTCCATACTTCGCAGAAGTCAGGAGAAACTCTTCAAGTGCTTTAGTTTCTGTGAACAGTGATTGTACTACTGAATTGTGACTATTTATACCTATGTAGGCTTATGTGTTCAGCAAAAAGAAAATTAAAAATGGCCAACTGTTTTGTAATGAGGTGCCGACACTAATTTCTCACTACATTTCCTGAGGTTGCTAAAACCAACATTCAGTTTGATAACGTAGCTGTGGCTCGTACGTAGACGTGATAACGGGATGTTATGCACGATGAAGTCGCGCAACTGATTAGTGGGGGGAGGATGACAGATTATTTCTAAATTGAATCTGGACAAAGGCAACGACGATAAAAGTCTTGAGTAAGTGCCATCTTCATTAGCGAATAACTGAAGGAAATATTAAATCCTCCAGGAGGTTGCGATACCGGAAATCAGTCAAGAGTTCCTCTGTAGACGTCTCAAACATTCAAACTCTTACTACGTAGACGTGTCGCACAACAGACAATTCCAGTTATCTACAGTACGAAGACTCCATTAACCCACAGCGCAGTGCAGATGACGGCAAAGACACATATAGCCTCACATTAAATGAAGGAAATAAAGAACACCATAAGTGAATGACCATCCACTCAGTCTCTTGCACAAAATTAACTTTCACTGATGAGCAGCATGTGAGATAATAGTCCTCTACTGTTATGTCCCGTACGTTAGAATAGTGGCGCATTGTCATCACAGATATTTGACTACGAGAACTGCTGTTCAACTGTCTGGTCAGTTACATACAATGCTACGTCATTAGATAATCACTAGTCGCCGAAATCGCGGCTCACTTTGATTGTCAACCTATTACCAAGCTTCTTTAAATATCGCAAACTTCGTTACCTCATATTGAATTGATTCCCACAGAACTTCGTTTAAAGCATCATTCAGAGAACGTTAGTAAAGTCGCATGTGAGATCAGGGTACTAAAAATATAGCCCACGATTACTTACCTGTAACCAAACAATATTCATTTCGTTTACACTTCATACTTTAATGCTCACTACCTAGTGACGAGGTGCTGGGTTAAGATGTTTACCACCGATTCGCGACCTGGTAATATGCATCCGTACAGTGGACGTTATACGGTGATCATAATTTAGTGATCACACAGTGTAGTTTCTGTAAGAGTTTGGTTACGTTAATAAGTCTCTGCGGACATTTCACCTCCTTCATTATTGCGTTCAAACGAATCAAACGGTCTCTTGTTGTGACAATGGATGGAATGATATTTGACGGCGATCAATAACTTAGTCTGGGAGACGGGTGGGAGACAACAGTCTACATCTACATCCATCAGTCGCGTATGGTTCGCAGGATGAACGATTGCTGGTAGGCCTCTGTATGAGCTCGAATCTCTCTAATGTTATCTTCATACTCTGTTCGGGAGATGTACGTAGGAGGAAGCAATACATTGGTTCACTCTTGTAGCAACTTATTCTCTGGGGATTTTTAATAGTAAATCACACTATGGCGCAAGACGCCTCTCCTGCAGCGCCTGCCGTTAGAGTTGACTAAGCATCTCCGTGATGTTTTCGCTCTTACTACATAAATCCGTAACGAAACGTGTTGCTCTTCTTTGGAGCTTCCCTATTTCCTTTATCAGTTCTGTCTGGTGTCGATCCCATACTGACGAGCAGTATTCAAGTATTGGTGAAACGAGTGATTCGTAAACTGCTTCCTTTGATAATGAATTACATTTCCTGAGGATTTTTCCACGAATGTCACTCTGGTACCTGTCTTATCAGCGATTAATTTTATGAAGTCGTTCGATTTCAAATCGCCCCATACGCATACTCCTAGATATTTTATGGAATTAACTGCTTCCATGGACTGTTCTGCGATCGTGTACTCGTACAATGAAGGGTCTTTCTGTGTTTGTATTCGCAATATGTCACATGTATTTACAATCATAGCAGTGGATATATTTAAAAAAGTGGTGTTGTCTTATCTTTTGTTTTACAGCGATATTTCCCCTCTTTATAAATTCAAGGGAAGAGCCAGTACTGGTCGACACCTGATATCAACAATAAATCTGACATGATTCGTAGGTCCACAAGTACGACAGGCAGATCACAAGTTGAGTAATACAAAATAAATAGGAAAATGTCCTCCAATAAGGAAAAAGAAATAAAAGGAAGAATGATCTTACCGAACGTTGATGGAAATGTCTGAAAGAAACAACATTACTCCATTTACACGCTCATCTAACATTAGTCTGCAGACCTTTGTACACTATAATAGTGCTACGTGAAACATGACACGTGAATGCATACCTCGATTTCATATCGTGTACATTATTATGATATCGAAGTCGTGACAATTTGTTGCTATTACGTATCTTAGACCAATTGCACGACACATACACTTTTCCATCTTTTAGACGAATTTCTTACAAACGATGTGCAGGGCGTCACAAAAGTCTTTCCCAGATTACAGACATGCATAAAGCAGGAAATATCACACACAGACACATATCTGTTATCTTGAAGTGCAGGAAACGTATTAAAATTTCTGTGTATGCACACACACACACACACACACACACACACAAAATTAATAAAATTCGTCGTGTGCTCCTTTCGTTGCCCGAATGACAGCCAGGTGATATTCCAATTCCACCCATGTGTTGGTTGATATTTCGTGAGGGATGGATGTTATGATGTCTGTAGTTCTGCGCACCGTAATGTTACGATGTCATTCAGTGGTGTTTGATGAACCTGATCCTTGACACAACCCAAAAGGAAGAAATCCAGTGGAGTTATGTTGGGTGATCTCGGAGGCCACTTGATGGGACCACCACGCCCGATCCATCTTCCACGAAATTTTGTATCCAAATAGGCACGAACAAGTAACCGACAATGAGGTGACACGCAATCTTGTTGGAAAATTAAGTCCGGAATGTTCTGAATCCACAACAAATAACTGCAACGTATCACGATAGTTATTGACTTCACTGTTTCACTGAAGAGAAAAGGACGTATGATTTTGTTGTGCACACTCTTTGTTGGGCACCACACGTTCAGCTTAGGTCTGTCTTTGACCATCTCAGACACAGCGTGGAGATTCTGGGATACCAAGATCCTACCATTGTGTCTGTTGGTAAACCTGTTCAAATGAAATGTGGCCTGATATGAGACAAGGACACGTCTCAGATAATCGTCACCTTCCTGAGTCTCAGCCAGCATAGCAAAAGCAAAGTCGTAACGAGCACTGTAATCCGTTGGACTTTGTATGCCCGGAAAAGAAATGTTTATGCAGAGTGCGTTGCATTGATGTCTTCGGAATCTGCAACTAACGCGAGAGCCTGCAGACTGTTTTTTTGGATATCTCACAAAGGCATCTCTCACTGCTGAATTGTCTGCGTACTAGGTCCCGGCCTGCCTGTTCTAGGGAGATCACAGACGGTCTGTGTTTCCTTAAACTTTACATTCCACATCTTGTTGCTTTTAACATCTTGTGGCGGTCTCTGGTATGGTTCCTGGAATTTTCTCTGGACTGCTTTTGATGACTGTGTCCCGAGATACCAGACGACACATTGGCCTTCACCTGGTTTGAGTACACGTTATTTGGCGATGGTGTCACTGGGCGCTGTAAGAAAGCAACAGCAAGTACGTACTTAAACTTTAACATGTCACATGCAATTCAAGATAAAAAAGTATTTATCTGTGTTATGTTTTATGCCTTACAAACGTCTGTAATCACAGAAAGACTTTTGGGACACCCTGTATTACCCTGAGCTTTAATTTCGTGAATGTTACGTTAAAGTATATGATATGTTTTATATATATGTGAATGTCCGAAAGAACAGTTACCATCTATATACAGGGTGGTCCATTGACCGTGACCGGGCCAAATATCTCACGAAATAACCGTCGAACGAAAAAACTACAAAGAACGAAACTTGTATAGCTTGAAGGGGAAAACCAGATGGCGCTATGGTTGGCCCGCTAGATGGCGCTGCCATAGGTCAAACAGATATCAAGTGTTTTTTAAAATGGGAACCACCATTTTTATTACATATTCGTGTAGTACGCAAAGAAATATGAGTGCTTTAGTTGGACCACTTTTTTCGCTTTGTGATAGATGCCGCTGTAAGAGTTACAAACATATGGCTTACAATTTTAGACGAACAGTTGGTAACAGGTAGGTTTTTTAAATTAAAATACAGAACGTATTTATGTTTGAACATTTTATTTCGCTTGTTCCAATGTGATACATGTACCTTTGTGAACTTATCATTCCTGATAACGCATCCTGTTACAGCGTGATTACCTGTAGATACCACATTAATCCAATAAATGCTCAAAATGATGTCCGTCAACCTCAACGCATTTGGCAATACGTGTAACGACATTCCTCTCAACAGCGAGTAGTTCGCCTTCCGTAATGTTCGCACATGCATTGACAATGCACTGACGCATGTTGTCAGGCGTTGTCGGTGGATGACGATAGCAAATATCCTTCAACTTTCCCCAAAGAAAGAAATCCGGGGACGTGAGATCCGGTGAACGTGCGGGTCATGGTATGGTACTTCGACGACCAATCCACCTGTCATGAAATATGCTATTCAATACCGCTTCAACGGCACGCGAGCTATGTGCCGGACACCCATCATGTTGGAAGTATATCGCCATTCTGTCATGCAGTGAAACATCTTGCAGTAACATCGATAGAACATTACGTAGGAAATCAGCATACATTGCACTATTTAGATTGCCATCGACAAAATGGGGGCCAATTATTCTCCTCCCATGATGCCGCACCATACATTAACCCTCCAAGGTCGCTGATGTTCCACTTGTCGCAGCCATCGTGGATTTTCCGTTGCCCAATAGTGCATATTATGCCGGTTTACGTTACCGCTGTTGGTGAATGACGCTTCGTCGCTAAATAGAACGCGTGCAAAAAATCTGTCATCGTCCTATAACTTCTCTTGTGCCCAGTGGCAGAACTGTACACGACGTTCATAGTCGTCGCCATGCAATTCCTGGTGCATAGAAATATGGTACGGGTGCAATCGATGTTGATGTAGCATTCTCAACATCGACGTTTTTGAGATTCCCGATTCTCGCGCAATTTGTATGCTACTGATGTGTGGATTAGCCGCGACAGGAGCTAAAACACCTACTTGCGCATCATCATTTGTAGTAGGTCGTGGTTGCCGTTTCACATGTGGCTGAACACTTCCTGTTTCCTTAAATAACGTAACTATCCGGCGAACGGTCCGGACACTTGGATGATATCGTCCAGGATACCGAGCAGCATACATAGCACACGCCCGTTGGGCATTTTGATCAGAGTAGCCACACATCAACACGATATCGACCTTTTCCGCCATTGGTAAACCGTCCATTAAACACGGGTAATGTATCACGAAGCAAATACCGTCCGGAATGGCGGAATGTTACATGATACCACGTACTTATTCGTTTGTGACTAATACAGCGCCATCTATCACAATGCGAAAAAAGTGGTCCAACTAAAACATTCATATTTCTTTACTTACTACACGAATATGTACTAAAAAATGGGGGTTCCTATCTAAAAAAAACGCAGTTGATATCCGTTTGACCTATGGCAGCACCATCTAGCGGGCCAACAATAGCGCCATCTGGTTTCCCCCTTCAAGGTAGACGACGAGTTTCGTTCTTTGTAGTTTTTTTCGTTTGATGCTTATTTCGTGAGATATTTGGCCCGGTCACTATCAATGCACCACCCTGTATAGTTATGGCTGACCGAGCGTTTGACCATCTTCTTCTGTGCAGATGCACAAACAGTGTCCGAACTCTTACGGGAATCGGCAAAAAGCCACGAGTAATGAGTATACTGGGCAGAAGCACTATGAATATAGTGCGGGACAATAAGTTGGGAATGTGGATCGCACGGGAGGTGTGCCAGATATAAGTCCCTGCAGACACACTATCGTCTCTGCTTCGGTGGCTCAGATGGACAGAGCGTGTGCCAGGTAAGCAGGAGATCCCGGGTTCGAATACCGCTCGGGGCACACATTTTTTCAACTGTCCCCGTTGACTTATATCAACGTCTGTGTGCAGCTAGGGGTATTAATTTTATAGTAATGATATGTTTTAGTGTCTTTATAAGAATCCTATACATCAGTGGCATGGAAAAGTTTTGGTGACGATTGTATTTGGGAGGTGGGAGGAGGGAAGGCAGTAGCGAACATCTGACCTCCTTCCTAGAATCTAACCTTGGATCCGCGCCGAGGGAGGGATAAAGTCAGCATTAAAACGGCCGAAAGCATGGTGATTATCTTGATTGCAACCGTGCGCTTCGTGCAGTGAGGGACCTGTCTGATGGAAGGCACAGCCAGTTGTCAGACACATGGCCCCACATGCTGTCCAGTGTCGAGGCGGCAGCCTCGGGCGCGGCCAAGGTCGCTCAGCGCGTCCGGCAGCTTCCGTGACGTAGGTCGGCAGCAACAGGCAGAAGTAGGTTTCGCTTTCTCCGCACCGCAGGAGGCGCTGGCCGCACGCAGGACTTACTTTTTCATCAGGACAACTGCTGCCGTCTGCTGCGGAGCTCCATCGGAAGCTACACTGAGAAAAAAAAATCGCAACACCAAAAATTAATTACTGTACAGTAATGAAATATCAGGAATGCATTTGTCTGTGTAACATACTTCATTGATTAACATTCCAAGATCACAGGTTAATGTAAGCGCAAGATAAGCCGTTGCAAATGTGAAATGACGCTACCTTAATAACGGATGTGTCCGCCAGAATGTTGAATGCGAGCATGTATTGTGTTGAACAGTTGCCGGATGTCAGTTTGTGGGATCCACATCTACATCTACATCTACATGGATACTCTGCAGATCACATTTAAGTGATCGAACGACCTTCACGATTCTCTATTATTCCAATCTCGTATAGCGCGCGGAAAGAATGAACACCTCTATCTTTCCGCACGATCTCTGATTTCCCTTATTTTATCGTGGTGATCGTTCCTGCCTATGTAGGTCGGTGTCAACAAAATATTTTCGCATTCGGAGGAGAAAGTTGGTGATTGGAATTTCGTGTGAAGATTCCGTCGCCACGAAAAACGCCTTTCTTTTAATGATGTCCTGCCCAAATCCTGTATCATTTCTGTGACCCTCTCTCCCATATTTCACGATAATACAAAACGTGCTGCCTTTCTTTGAACTTTTTCGATGTACTCCGTCAGTCCTACCTGCTAAGGATCCCACATCGCGCAGCAATATTCTAAAAGAGGACGGACAAGCGTAGCGTAGGTAGTCTCCTTAGTAGATCTGTTACCTTTTCTAAGTGTCCTCCCAATAAAACGCAGTCTTGGTTAGCCTTTCCCACAACATTTTCTATGTGTTCCTTCCAATAAAACGCAGTCTTGGTTAGCCTTCCCCACAACATTTTCTATGTGTTCCTTCCGATTTAAATTGTTCGTAATTGTAAAACCTAGGTATTTAGTTGAATTTACGGCTTTTAGATTAAACTGATTTATCGTGTAACCGAAGTTTAACTTCATTTTAGTACTCATGTGGATGTCCTCACACTTTTTGTCGTTTAGGGCCAACTGCCATTTTTCGCACCATTCTGATATCTTTTCTAAATCGTTTTACAGTTTGTTTTGGTCTGCTGATGACTTTATTAGTCGATAAACAACAGCGTCATCTGCAAACATGCCTGCTGCACTTGGTATACCAACATAGGGACGGTCAATGCTATCAGTGGATGACACTGGAGTTGACGTCCGATGGTGTCCCTTATGTGTTCGATTGGAGAAAGATCTGGTGATCGTGCAGGCCAAGGCAACATGTCGACACTCTGTAGAATATGCTGCATTACAGCAGCGGTATGTAGGCGACCGTTATCCTGCTGGAAAACAACGCTTGTAATGCTTTTCATGAATGGCAACTCAAAAGGTCGAATCGCCAGACTGACGTACAAATCTGCAGCCAGGGTGCGTGTCATAACCACGAGACTCCTATTGCTGTCATACAAAGTCACATACCAGATCATGACTCCAGGTGCCTAGCACGAAGACAGATTGCGTGCCGGCCCTCAATTGGTCTCCTAACCAGCAAACGATCATCACTGGCACCGAGGCAAAACCAGTTTTCATCAGAAAACACATCTGACCTTCATCCTTCCCTCCAATTAGCTCTATCTCGACGCAACTGAAGTCGCAAATGGTGATGGTTTGGGGTCAGTGGAATGCGTGCTACAGGGTGTTTGGCTCGGAACTCTACTTTAACTAACTGATTTGTAACTGTTCGTTGCGTCCCTTTGGTACACTGCTGCTCTAACTGCTGCTGCAGATGCAGTGCGATGCGCCACAGCCATACGCCGAACACGATGATCTTCCCTGTCAGTAGTGCTACGTGGCCGTTCGGAGACCGGTCTTCTTGAGCCCGTACATTCTCTTGACCCACGCTGCCAAGAATTATGTTCAAAATGTTCAAACGCGTGTGAAATCTTATGGGACGTAACTGCTAAGATCATCAGTCCCTAAGCTTACACACTACTTGACCTAAATTATCCTAAGGACGAACACACACACCCATGCCCGAGGGAGGACTCGAACCTCCGCCGGGACCAGCCGCACAGTCCATGACTGCGGCGCCCTAAACCGCTCGATTATTTCCGCGCGAGCCGGCCGGAGTGGCCGAGCGGTTCTAGGCGCTACAGTCTGGAACCGCGCGACCGCTACGGTCGCAGGTTCGAATCCTGCCTCGGGCATGGATGTGTGTGATGTCCTTAGGTTAGTTAGGTTTAACTAGTTCTAAGTTCTAGGGGACTGATGACCTCAGCAGTTAAGTCCCATAGTGCTCAGAGCCATTTGAACCATTTTAATTCTGCGCGGCTGCTTGGGGAAAGATCAGGACTTCTGCGATACATTTGTCAAATTTCGGAAGTTTGTTATCATGAAGCAGCAGCACGCCTTATCGCAGTTTTCAACGGACATGATGCCACATATGCATTCTTCCTTCTCCGATGGCTGTTTGCCGGTGTTTGTCCTTGGGCGACTAAGAAAATAATAACCACACGTGGGTTCTGTTTGAACGTATGTGGTAATAACGTCACCATAGTTTACGTTCCGTCTTTACCGCACACACGTCGGTAAGACACGAATGCCTCACTGATCCCCGACCTACGGTACATGTCGGTGCTTACATACCCAGATCGAAGTCGCGCTATGTTATATATATGCTGGAGCAACGCCCTCAAACGGGAACTTTTTTATTGCCGCTTATAACTTGTATGCCTCATACAAATTAAGTCAGAGAAAGTACAGACATTTCTCCCGAGACTCCGAGAAATCACTTACCTTTAATGTAAATGTGCTGTTTCATGGAGTCCAACCTAAAATATTGGTAAAATCCTCATATTACTTTTATTACATTTCTGATCAGTTTTCTCCATGGAACTGAGAATTCTATGGAAGTTTTCTTCACTTTTTTGTGGTCTATCTTTCATGAACTTTCTTCCTCTGAAAGCTGTGATTTTCATCCTTCTCAAGAAGTAAGAAAGATACACAGTGGTGGTGAATTAATGTCACTACCGCAGTCAAATCAATGCCCAAAACGTACTTCTAGAAAAACATCCGCTATTCCAAATGTCTGGTAAATCCAAGATTTACATATTTAAAGCGAACCGGTTCATAGAGCGAATGTCAACAACTACTTTCCTTAAGTCTTCTTGTGTGTGTGTGTGTGTGTGTGTGTGTGTCTGTGTTTTACGATAATTGTTGATGACTTCACCGTTGAACATTACTACTCGAATTAAATACGTTAATTTTCCACTCACTAAAAAATTAATTCATTTTAAAAACCGTATTTTTTATTGTCCACCTCGAAAAAAAGTTTTCCAGGAACTTGATCAGTTTGATGAAAATTATTGAAAACATACTAAACACAACTGAAATCGATATCCCGCGGTTACGGAGGTGTTTACTGCATTCTTATCCAGGTTAGAAACAACATGTTGGCATGTGCTGTCGTTAGTAAACAGGTAAAATTACTGATAAGTAACCAACGAACATGCGTGCGTGTGCCGGATATGTAAGCGGAAATGGTAAAACGTTTGAGTGTGCATGACATGGAAAATCCTCCCAGGAACCAGGGACCCGTGGATGTATTCCGCTCTCTTTCGCTTTCTCAACTGTGTATCTGTGTCAGAACTCGTTCTGTCACCTCGACTCAGCGGAACATACCGACGCTAGACTTATCTGATAGATTTCCCAGATGGATCATTGCAACCATCTGGTATTAAATACATAGCCACTTCCCAATGACTCCAGAGGCTGTATGTCTTAAGAAAAAAGAAAACAAGCAATTAAATTGATTTTACATGCAAACTTGGAAGTGAAAGTCTTAGGTAGGTAGGACGCTAGTCAGAAAAACTGACACTTGGCTTCGCCCTCCGATAGTATGAACACAAAGGATCGAGATGTGTACTGCAAACTTGTGTACCTATCATTTGACTTTAATTAGTGGCGATAGCCTTAGAAGTATTTCTTAATTGAGTCCACATAAGTATATATTAGATCCTTCCATTGTTCACAACTTTTTGCGTGTTGTTTTCCTCCAAATTTTACAGAAGCCTCGCCACTTTTGGTAAGGAACTCATCTTAGAAAACTACACGTCCACCACCACTCAGTTAACCGCACAAGTTGAACGTTCAGTAATTGGATACTCTTCAAGGTCGAACATCAGTGGTGCACTAACACTCTGACGAAGACTTTTATTAGTTATGTGACCAATGGCGCTTCTATATTGTAAGGTTTTGCTTGAAATAACGATATTAATAATTTTTACTGGTAAACGTATTTGGTACTTATAGAGAAAAGCGCTTTCTTTTGTGTTTCCATAGCTTGGAAAACTTTTTCCATTTATAATGTTTACATAACAAAAAAGTTATTATTAAAAATTAAAATAATAAATGTAGAGAGCTCTCCAAACCAGAAAAGAAATATCAAAATTCATTTTTATAATTCTGTTAGCAAGCCAGTGTGTGTGTGTTTGTGTATAAATGCTTGTGTCTTCTGTGAAACATGTTTGCTGGCTGAATGAGAACGAAAGCACTGAAAGATCTTGAATAAAATATTGAGCCAAAATAATGTGAAAGTCATCTTCACAAAAAATAAATGAACTTCATTCGAAAACAGAAGAAAATATAGATACAGGGATGTGATAAAGGGACATGGGGATCCGAGAGTGGGGACCACGGAGCCTATAGAAGCAAGAGACAGTTAACAATCTTTACTTCACACAATATTTAGCCTTTAGACGCCAGTAATAAGTACACTTGATAATTGATAACCGCAATAATATGCAGGGTGAACATTAATAAAACCGAAAAACTGCAGGTACGGATTCCTGACTGTAAATGTAGGAGGAAAAGTCCCATGCACATGTGTCCGGAAATGGACGTTGTGTGTGCAACAACAAATCGACCTGGAACTCAGTACAGAGCTGCACCGCATCCATGTCACAAATGATGTTCAAAGTGGCCTCCATAGCATGTAATGCACGCGTTCACACATCGCATCATGGACTGCCGCACTCTTTCGCTTACACCATGTTGGCGGGCGACTTGCCTGGAGGTTGTATTTGGGTTCGTCTCGATATACTTTGGAACCCCGTCCTCCAAATCTGGCGTAAGCACAGCGCACAGTCCGCCGCCTTCCTGAAAGTTCGCCTGTCTGAAAAGACTCATGATCACATAAGCGCCCAAGAATGCCTTGAAATACAGATTGACTCTTACATGGAAGATAACAGCAACCAGACACTTTTTACAATGCTATTTATTTATTTAAATAGCGCCGTTACCGGTTTTGAACCAACGACATGTTCATCTCCAGACGGCTGGTTCAAGTTAAGATAGATTTTACATTAACTTTCGCCTTTTGTTTTCCCACCTGATCAGATTTCCTTAGGGTGGTGGTGCCGATGAAAAATCCGCCCCAATACGTTCAGTGCAGGCTGCTTGTGATCTTCCAGCAGCGAAAACTGTATGTTGTACTTTTTTATGTATATGAATGCTCATAATACAAAGCACCACTCACTAAGTTTCACCACATGGAGGTATGTATACAAAGGTGGTTGTAACATCGCAATCTTTGTATACATATCTCCATGTGGTGAAACTTTTTAGTGAGTGAGTGGTGCTTTATATTATGTGCGTACATATACATAAAAAAGTGCATCATACAGTTTTCGCTGCTGGAAGATCACAAGCAGTCTGCACTGGAATGTATTGGCGCATATTTTTCATCGGCTCCACCACCCCAAGGAAATCTGGTCAGGTGGGAAAATGAAAGGCGAAAGTTAATGTAAAATGTATCTTAACTTGAACCAGCCGTCTGGAAATGAACATGTCGTCGGTTCAAAACCGGTAACGGCGCTATTTAAATAAATAAATAGCATTGTAAAAAGTGGCTGGTTGCTGTTATCTTCTATGCATGAGTTAATCTATATTTCGTACACAGCCACGGGCTCAGAATGTCAGTTTTCGACAAAACAGCGTAGGGCTTGAAATGTTGTGTGATATGACTGATGTCTGAGAGTACTTGTTTTGTTACAGCCGTGCTGCCTCTCAGCTGTTTCCATCTGCTTGGCAGTACACAGACATCATCTCGGCTTCTACCCGACATGAATACTGCACAATTCTGCTGCTCACAGTACACTGCGTCAATCATACAGTCAGAGGAACTGTCATTCGTCAACTGCATCTACCGTGACAACGAAGCATTTCCGGACACATGATCATAAGACTTTTCTCTTCCATTTCCAGTCACGAATCAGTCCCTGCAGTTTATCTGTTTTACGTTCATCCTGTCACATACACAATAAATGAGTGATTAGCAATAATCTCGTTTGCATTTAAGGAAACTGTGTAATACAGGGAATTTTAAACCAAGATTCTGAAAAAATGGTTCAAATGGCTCTGAGCACTATGGGACTTAACATCTGAGGTCAATCAGTCCCCTAGAACATACAACTACTTAAACCTAAGTAACCTAAGGACATCACACACATCCATGCCAGAGGCAGGATTCGAACCTGCGACAGTAGCGGGCGCGCGGTGCCAGACTGAAGCGCCTAGAACCGTTCGGCCACAACGGACGACCCAAGATTCTGGCCAGGATGTATCTTAAAGGAAGGGCCCAACTTAAAAAAGCTATTTAATTAAAAAAGCATTTCTTAAGAAAATTCCAAACCTTAAAATTAATTATTCTTAGAAATATTTCTACAAAAAGTATAAGAAGAGTTCAGAAAAATCATAAAAATATCAGAAGCAACTGCACCACTGCTAAATCAGTTAGCATTTACCCTCTTGCCAAGGAGAACCCATTTCAACAGTCTCAGAAACCACATAAACAATAACGACTATACATCGGCCGACCAACAGGCAGGCACGACCGAGATCCAGGCAACCCCACCTCACGCTTCCACAAGGCGTTAACTAAACACACAGCCAGTCAAGCCTGCAAACAGAGCGCGTCACAGTAGGAAAATACAACTTTCTAAAACAGAGAAAATCAATCAGTAACTCTTTGAGAAAGTACTGCCTACGACAGAAGCACATTACCAGAAACACTTTACAAAACGTGAGGCTACGTGCTGCATAATTTCCACCTTGCAATTTAAAAGCATTATCATATAAAAAGTTATTCGGTGCACCGATAAGAAAGGCTGCACAGTTAGATTAGCCAACGGCAATTTTTTGCCTTTTTTTTTAACTTGACCACCAATTTAAAAAAAAAATTAGCACACCCAAAGATTTCTGCAAGGTTTAAGTTTCTAAAGGCAAACGTCTTGTCTTTTTATCATGCCATTAGTTAGAAAAATCAACACAGTTATTCAGTATCCCGATGAGAAGTGCTGCATCATTAATTTGCTAAGAGAACGACGCTAGTGAACGGACGTAGTAAGGGAATCACCTTTAGGATTCAGAATAATATATCAGCCGCAGTGATTTCTATCCCTTGTTCAGCACAATGTTAGCTTTAGGCAAGGACAGAGCGACGTCTGCACCCTTTAGCACGACGTACAACCACCACACGTAATCAGTAACCAGATAACACAATGTCAAGGATTGCGGAGCGCAAGATAGCAGAAAGATAATCACAGTTTTCTGCACTGGTGTCCTCGTTTGTAGCAGCGCTCTCCACGACGCGCATGCGCTGGCCCTTTGCTTTCTTCACCAGCGCCCGACACGCCCTCTCGTCCCGGAACCAGGAACTCAACGCCGCGTGGAGTCGCCGGCACACAGACCGTGCTTTCCAACGTCGACGTTCAGCGTTCCGATTTCGACGTTCTGCTGAAGCCTCAGAAACAACGCTACTTGTGCACACGGTATGTGTGCCACAACGTGGTATATGCGATCGCAGATCTCTCCAGCGGCAGCTGTCGGATGTATCTGTGCCACAAATCACAGTGTTTGCGAAATGGACGTACGTAAAATTCCTATGTTCGCTTTTTTAAAACGCACATTTCCTCCATTGTCCCTATAGTAGTCATGTTGTTCTGTCTGTAGTTCACATAAAACGTTCAAACAAGTTATAAAGCAAAAAGGAAAGTACCATATCCAGCCATAAGGACAAAGGCATATAAAAGTTCCATTACAAATACTGCGATATAAATTTACAATAGTTGTCGACATAAGACAAAAATTATTTTATCATTCTCCCTATTTAGTAAAATGGTAAGGTCGTTCTTACTTGAGCACTGTTCCTATTCAGTATCAGAGTCTTCATGGCATGTGAAGTATAAAACTTAAAACAACAAAGTGCAAAATATGTCACTGCAAGTAGCGCAAGCTGTCTTGTAGATTAAGCCAATCGAACAAATTCACTCCCTAAAAAGAGCGTACTTCTACACTCCTGGAAATTGAAATAAGAACACCGTGAATTAATTGTCCCAGGAAGGGGAAACTTTATTGACACATTCCTGGGGTCAGATACATCACATGATCACACTGACAGAACCACAGGCACATAGACACAGGCAACAGAGCATGCACAATGTCGGCACTAGTACAGTGTATATCCACCTTTCGCAGCAATGCAGGCTGCTATTCTCCCATGGAGACGATCGTAGAGATGCTGGATGTAGTCCTGTGGAACGGCTTGCCATGCCATTTCCACCTGGCGCCTCAGTTGGACCAGCGTTCGTGCTGGACGTGCAGACCGCGTGAGACGACGCTTCATCCAGTCCCAAACATGCTCAATGGGGGACAGATCCGGAGATCTTGCTGGCCAGGGTAGTTGACTTACACCTTCTAGAGCACGTTGGGTGGCACGGGATACATGCGGACGTGCATTGTCCTGTTGGAACAGCAAGTTCCCTTGCCGGTCTAGGAATGGTAGAACGATGGGTTCGATGACGGTTTGGATGTACCGTGCACTATTCAGTGTCCCCTCGACGATCACCAGTGGTGTACGGCCAGTGTAGGAGATCGCTCCCCACACCATGATGCCGGGTGTTGGCCCTGTGTGCCTCGGTCGTATGCAGTCCTGATTGTGGCGCTCACCTGCACGGCGCCAAACACGCATACGACCATCATTGGCACCAAGGCAGCAGCGACTCTCATCGCTGAAGACGACACGTCTCCATTCGTCCCTCCATTCACGCCTGTCGCGACACCACTGGAGGCGGGCTGCACGATGTTGGGGCGTGAGCGGAAGACGGCCTAACGGTGTGCAGGACCGTAGCCCAGCTTCATGGAGACGGTTGCGAATGGTCCTCGCCGATACCCCAGGAGCAACAGTGTCCCTAATTTGCTGGGAAGTGGCGGTGCGGTCCCCTACGGCACTGCGTAGGATCCTACGGTCTTGGCGTGCATCCGTGCGTCGCTGCGGTCCGGTCCCAGGTCGACGGGCACGTGCACCTTCCGCCGACCACTGGCGACAACATCGATGTACTGTGGAGACCTCACGCCCCACGTGTTGAGCAATTCGGCGGTACGTCCACCCGGCCTCCCGCATGCCCACTATACGCCCTCGCTCAAAGTCCGTCAACTGCACATACGGTTCACGTCCACGCTGTCGCGGCATGCTACCAGTGTTAAAGACTGCGATGGAGCTCCGTATGCCACGGCAAACTGGCTGACACTGACGGCGGCGGTGCACAAATGCTGCGCAGCTAGCGCCATTCGACGGCCAACACCGCGGTTCCTGGTGTGTCCGCTGTGCCGTGCGTGTGATCATTGCTTGTACAGCCCTCTCGCAGTGTCCGGAGCAAGTATGGTGGGTCTGACACACCGGTGTCAATGTGTTCTTTTTTCCATTTCCAGGAGTGTATTTACGTCACATCGAATGTAATAGAATATAAATTTAAAAACCAATACGAAAGTATCAAAACCCATCATAAAACGCGAATTTCAGTTAAATTTATTTGGATCCGGTGGGGCACGAACCAGCAACACATTACGTACTGTGTTACAACTCTACAACGCTGCTCATTACCAACACCAAGTGTGAATGTCTTAAGACAATATTTGGAATCTTGCCCTTTCCTGAAAGTTTTAATCGAAGATGTGTTATTAAATGGCATTTAATTATAACACATTGTACCAAGAACAAAGCGTTTTTCGATGGATCCTCACTGTGCCGTTGCCTTGAAACGGCATACTTCCATAAGATGCAAGCTACAACAATTCTTTATCCATCAATATAACATTTTCAGCCATGTTGTTGGAACATAGCATACAATTAACAACGGGTTTTCGCGATAGCCTCATTTTGCCGGTGCTTAGAAACGGACTATATACATATCGGCTCCAACTGAAAGCCAATAGCCGGCCGGGGTGGCCGAGCGGTTCAGCCGACACGGTAGCTCAGCGTGTTCGGTCAGAGGGCTAGCTGCCCTCTGTAGTAAAAAAACTGAGTTAATCGATCAACAACGAACTTACAAGGATGTCTTACGACGTCCGCCCCGAGCAGATGCAACGAACAAAAGCGAACAGAATAAAAAAAAAAAAGCGGTTCTAGGCGCTACAGTCTGGAACCGCGCGACCGCTACGGTCACAGGTTCGAATCCTGCCTCGGGCATGGATGTGGATGTGTGTGATGTCCTTAGGTTTGTTAGGTTTAAGCAGTTCTAAGTTCTAGGGGACTGATGACCTCAGAAGTTGAGTCCCATAGTGCTCAGAGCCATTTCAACCATTTTTTTTGAAAGCCAATACGGCGTTTTGCCGCTCTGTACTGGAGACATATAGCAGAAAGGAAGATTTTATTTGAAATTACGTAGACATCAAGGCCATTAGAGACGGAGCAAGAACTCGGATTTTGTCAAGGACGGCGAAGAAAATCGGCCGTGCCCTTTCAAAGGAACCATCCTGGCATTTGCCTGGAGTGATTTAGGGAAACACGGAAATTCTAAATCTGGATGGCTGGACACGGGTTTGAACCGTCTTCTCGCGAATGAGAGTCCAGTTTGCTAACCACTGCACTACCCGCTCGGTGAAATGATGATGATGTTTGGTTTGTGGTGCGCTCAGCTGCGCAGTCATCAGCGCCCGTATAAAGTCCCAATTTTCCACAGTCCAATTTTTTACACAGTCCACTCTAGTCACTCTCAGAATTATGATGATGAAATAATGAGAACAACACAAACACCCAGTTCCCGGGCAGAGAAAATCCCCAAACCGGCCGAGAATCGAATCTGGGACCCCGTGATCCAGAGGCAGCAACGCTAGCCACTAGACCACGAGATGTGGACCCGCTCGGAGAGAGAGATATATACCTGCTCTGTTAGATATTGCTCTGCAAGTTCGGAAAAAAACTCTCCAAAGTGGTTTTTCGACGCTATGACGTCAGAAACTTGGTACACTCAACGCTCAACGTTCTAACGCAAGATCCGTGTGTCAATGGATTAAGGACAAACTTCGGGCGCAAGTGTCGTTACGGAGCTATCAAATACAAAGAGCAAACGCAGTTTGCCGGCCGGAGTGGTCGAGCAGTTCTAGGCGCTTCAGTTTAGAACCGCGTGACCGCTACGGTCGCAAGTTCGAATCCTGCCTCGGGCATGGATGTGTGTGATGTCCTTAGGTTAGTTCTAAGTTCTATGGGACTGATGACCTCAGATGTTAAGGCCCATAGTGCTCAGAGCCATTTTAACCAAACGCAGTTTGTTTTTGTGGTCATATAGGAAGAAAGAACCACACATTTCATCTTTTACTTGAAAACAAAAAATACAAAAGCCCATTACTTGAATGTATCGTTACGGAGGTATCAATACAATGAACAAATGCAGTTTGTTTTTGTGGTCATATACTGTCGGAAGAACGAACCATACATTTCAACCTTTATTTGAAAAAAAAAAAAAATACAATGATCAAAAACTGTCAAAAAAAAAAGACCAATCGGAAGAGGTACGTGAGTTATGCTAGTTTTTGTGTTCCTATCTTCTATCAACGAGGAGAAGCCTGTCCCTCGACTAACTACTGCTTCCCAATATATTTATTACTTAATGAAGTTTGTCATTAAAATATATAATTTTTTCAAACCAACAACTTAATTCATCGAATCAGTACTAGAAATATGAATAATCTTCACAAGGATTTAAAGGCACTTACTCTTGTACAAAAAGGTGTCCATTATCCAGGAACACACATTTTCAATAAATTTCCAGCAGCCATAAAATGCTTAACAGCCAATGAAACAATGAAATTCAGTTTAACAGAAGCCTAAAGGCTATATATATTACATGTTTATTACCTCATAAATAAAAAAAACTTTTTTATTTTAAAATCAGTGGATTAGTGCAAAATGATTCTTTCATACAGTGTTCATTAAAAAAATGACGATCATTCCACTTGGGACTTGTGGAAGGTACATTAGCTTATTTGTTTCAGTTGTAAATATTTGTCATGTATTATTGTTTTTCTGACATGTTCCACATCCTGGAGGACCTCCTCACTGCGGATCAATTGGAATGAAAGTAAATCTAATCTACAACGCACGCTGTTGTCACAGTGTCATTTCATCCATGCTGTTTCAGCTTGTGAACAGACATGTCTCGCTAACATAGTTTATATGGCAACAGTGTGCTTGGTTCACACAGATGCCGCCTAAACAACTTCCTGACGTTCAACAATGCACTTCTTGTTGCTAATTGGTTACAGTATGGCAGGATCTCAAAGACGGACGAGCGGGTACTGACTGCTGAAACAAATACGCCGTTTGACTGAAGGCTTCCAGTTTTTGTCGAGGTCTGCTAGCCGAGGCTGCTGCGTAACGCGAAGATGGAGGAAGCAAGCAAAAAAGGTGGAGGGGACCTCTAATTTACTTGCCCCTCCAGTAAGTAATTTTCCTGCTCTCCGAAGTTTCGGTTGGCACGATCTGCTGAGCAACTATAAAAGAATTCGAGGATAATTCCCCTCCCCCCCTTCCCCCCGCGCAGTGCCTGTGTGCCTGTAATATGGAAATTATCAGTGAACGTGCGTATAGATAGCTATGCTCTGTTTACCTAACAATAAGTTGAACCATGGTATAAACAAGTGTGTGCTCTGCCAGTGGTCATCGGCTGCAATTGTCAAGCATCTGGTGTCGTGATATCAATGGAAGTATGTCTCACTTACGTATAAGGTATTATTTTCTATTAACTTAGCGCGAATGAAACTGACAAACGCTAAAGCATCTGTAAAGTTAAGTATCTTTGCTAACCACTGAGATCAACATTTAACCCAGTTAAGTTATTTTATAAAATCACATTGGGCAGTATTTTCTCTGTGACTGCCAGTCGTTCCTATATGATCGCGTCGCTCGAATGTGAGTATAGGATCGCAGAAAAACTGCAGAATGGTAGTTCTAAAGGGGCAGAGGTACTGCTTCGCAGAAGAGAGGACGTCTTCAAAAAAGCGCGTGAGACGTTTAGGACTTTTCGAAATGAGAAACGGAAAACGTGCCGATGGTCACGTGGAAAAAATCGATTGGTAAGAAACATCTGGCTCAGAGATCCAGAGATGCTTACTGCACACATCACATAGCGCAGGACTGTTGCAGAACGCTGAACTATTGGTGACGTGCATCCAGTGAGCTCGGTACTAAAATGGGGAGACTATTCAAAGGCGTCTTTGCGTAGAAAACCGCTAGGCTGATTGGCGGGTACTTCTTATTGGCGACGGACATCCGTGGTTGTTGGCACTGCTTGTGTTTGCGACTTCTGGGGGCCCTTTCAGTGAACTACGACAGCATCACGTAGTATCAGTAAACAGCAGTTTCAGTCCCCTTGTTTAATAGGACGATCTGACTACTTACCCCAACCTATCATGGCGGCTGTGACGTCTTGCGTCACGACTTGGATTCATGGAGTATTCCCTCTACTTTACTACTGACCTCGCTGAACGCACCGTAGGCGCACTGACCCACAGGATACCCAGGGCAACTCTTACTTACAGGTTCGCCTTGTCCTTTATTTAGAGACGTAATATTTGTTATTACTCTTACTTGCTGAGTCTTAATTCTTTATCTATCTCCGTTAATGGCAAAAGCGACAGAATATTTGTGATCACGTTTCGCAAGGAAATATGCTGTAAAATATATTTTAAAGCCAATTAATATTTTCCTGGCGACTGCTGCACTACTTTTTCTGGAAGAGTCCATTCTTACAAGAGATGTGTACCCAGTGCTTTCATCCCGGCGGCAGGATCTCTGCATAAGAGCGTCCTAGAACCTACCAAGTAACGTTTACACGTCACCTAAAACCACCCTGCATCGCGCTACTATAACCACACTTATTCTTCGGGTTGTTAACTGAATTTGCGCAACGGTTAAACTTGTGATCATGGACTGAAGGATGTCAGTTATCTCATCAGCCAATAGCTCGCATTTAAAAAATTAAATTTAAAGATCGTGATTTTATCAACTATACCAATCAATGCTTGTAGAGGAGTGCTTTGGGATCTTTGGTACGGCTTACATGGCCATGTTACACAATGTCTTTGCTATTACAGGGCAAGATAAACAGACCAACGAAGGCAGGTCGTGTGTTGTAATGATAAAGGGCGAAAATAAGCATGGAGGAGAAATCCAATGTTTGGATACTTCCTAAGTTGGGCTACATAAGCTTTCATGTTGTTTCCTGACCAGTACGAAAGAGACAATAATAGATATCCAACACGAAAAATCAGCAGTATATTTAGGGATGTAAAAAACTGATGCCCCATTGATCGAAACCATGTTCTGGATATGTAACCCTACTACAGGAATCGGTGAAGCATAACCCCTACGGGTACAGAATGGCGAAATGTGGGGTGCGGCGGTGGGCATCTTTCGGTTGCCCTGGGGCTGTCCCATTAGTGGTTTGTACGTTAATCGCCCCTGGTTTTAGAATTGAGTCATCTTCGTGTCAGCGCCGTCTGCATCAGCAGGCACACGGAATTGGGACGTGCTGACACACCCACTCAGCAGTCTCTATGATAGTGGCATGATCAGGTTCAAAAACGCAGCAGAAGCTGCAGAGTAGCCGACCCACTGGGCCATTGGGCAACAGGCGTTGTCAGTTTGGCTGCGATGCACAACACCATAACGACACAGATTACCAGGGCGCACTCGTGGGCTTTCAAGGTAACACCCTCGTAAGCTCCCAGGAAATGTGCACGGGACGGTGGTAGTCATGCAGGGTTATGTCACCGCATCTTCACCAGAGGAGTCCATAGACAGTGGGGTACACTCACAGATGCAGTTCGGAGGAGGAGCAGGACCTAGTGTGCCTACCCAAAACAAATATAGTTCGACAATATGCCAAACATCAGTTTGACCCCAAGTGAGCAAGTGGTAGAAGGTTCCAAGTCTTCACGTCAGTGGAGGACGAGGCGGCAACTCACAACGGCTAAGTCCAGCAGGGCATACTAGATGCTGTCACGAAGGAGGTAGTCATCAGGCGTATGATAGGCGCAGTGTCACAGGTTTCTTTTGATAGACACAGGCTCATTGCACCTGAACAGCAGAAGGCATTAGAGGCCTAAGGATTAGTAGCAGTGGAAGCAATGACATTATCCTCTGGTGAAGACGACTGAATGCGGTCTGGTTTTCTGAGCCCATCAACATTCTTCACCATACTTCAGTGCATCCAATTTCAGTTTCAGGTTTCAGCTTGTTACTTCCTGCAGCGTCAGTGTACTAAAAGTCGTTCTTGCATATGATTTAGGAGTTGTTACTCAATGATGTATGGTTGACAGAATGGCATTATGCTCCCTTCTGTTTGACATACTGCAGAACTGGCGACTCAATCAGCTATAATTAGTGATTTATAACAATGGCGTTCGTTGTGTGCCACGCTGTCTGCAGTATCAACTTTCCTATCTGGCTGACATTCTGATGTAAACATTGTGCACAAATTTGCCTTGGCTCAGCACTGACCAAGGATGGACTTCAGAAATTTTATATTTACCCAGGGTATGTTTCTGGGGTGCAGCAATAAGCTGCCATGTGATTTCCCATACTAATAAAGTTTTATTTCGATTATTTCTCGAATGTTTCGTTTTGGTTCATATGTCCGAATATGTTTATAAAATACCACATGAGTTAAACACTAACGTGAGACGGACTTCTCGCTCCGTAGGATTAACATGCAAGTATTAGATTATTCAAGATGAGTAGTGACAATGGACGTTACACCCCCCAGACCTTAAGAAACTAATTTAATTTGTCATTTATCTATGGAAACATTAAATAATGAACCATCGGCGGATTATAATAAGCTTTAAATGGTTGGTAATGTACGCTACTGAACACAAAATGTTGTGGCGACATTAACTGCTGATGTTTCACTGAAAATGACATCAGCTGTTATATCTTTCATAACATGTAAGCAGTTCTTTGTAAGACATACAACCAGACCAAAATTTGCATTAAGATAGGATAATGTACACTCTTACTACCCGTCCATATATTATGAAGCACAATTATTATGCAATTTACAGTAACAGCAAATGCATTACATTTGCGGATAAGTAAGGTACTTTTCTTGCAAAGTTGGCCTCAGTGCAAGGGCTGGTTCCTTTGTTCCTGTATAACCTGTTGAAAACATTATGTCCAGGGATGTTTAAATGAAAAATCACTGGAACATTATGTTGATTTTAATCATTTTCTTCTTTTATCTACGTGTTCTTGAAACACAGTTTATCACCATATATTTGACACATTTCAAATATACGTTGTGGAATTTGCTTGAGCCATACAAGGAACATAATCGATCAGAGAACAACATGTACTTAACTCAGTAGATGGAAAACCCTTTCTGATGCGCTTTGAGCCAAACATTTGCATAAGTATCATGAACCCAGCTTCCGATCATTTCTGGAACAGGATATAGTTCAAATGACGAGGCTTCCTCAGAAAGTAATGCACCGAATTTTTTCTTCAACAATTCTTTATTGAACATAATGAGAATTACACACACGAAAGAATGGTGTTTTATCTAGTCAGACTAGTTTTCCATGCAATCTCCATCCCGTTCTATGGCCTTCCTCCAGCGAGAAACAAGGGCGTGTATGCCCTGTGGGTACCAACCCTTGTTCTGGTGGCGGAGCCAGTGCTTCACTGTGTGAATCACCTCCTCGTCGTCCTCAAAGTGTCTACCACTGCAACATGCCTGGCGTGAAAGCTGTGGATGGTCTCCCCGACCGCTGCAAATCGTGGAGCTCCGCCGAACCACCTTCTGATGACCTCACCCTCCGTGCCCAGCGACTAACTGTACTTCTGTCGACAGCAGACGCTCCGACTTCGCACGAGCGCTTATGAGCATTCCCCACAGTTTCTTTCTCCGCAAGTGAGAAATCCAATGACGGCACGTTGCTTGTAACGTACATCACCTACAGACGCCATTTAGAAACTGTCCTGTAGACACGATATCTGTCGGAAGTGACGGAAACTTGGTACACTCAGTCAGGAGACTTCAAATAACACATACGCTACGTTCCGCATTCGTGGCATGGTTTCCGGCTGAGAAAAAAATGCGGTGTATTACTTTCTGGGAAACTCGTAGTATTAAAATGACTGTCTTAACTGAAATTGCTTTTTGGATTTAATTTAAGTCTTGTCTGAAAATAGAAGAGTGATAGCCTTAGTGTTTAATAACAAAAACTGAAGATTTTGATGACATGAAAATAATAGCTTTCTGTTATTTTATAAAATCGATTTCACTATCAAAAATAAAATTTTAAAAAATTATAAATGATGTCAGAAATTTTGTTTACATGAAAACAAGCATAACAGTGTTATATTTACTATGAATTACTATTTTTGATCATTTAAATTGACAGTTGTGATTAATAATTTTCATCGTACAAGCTCGATATTACGAAATGGATTGACATGAATGATGAAAATATCTCATCAGAAAAACAGTTTCTCTGTTCAGAGATATCTTCAGAAAAGAAATATGTAATGTAAGTAAGAAAATTAACCGAAGACTGGCCACAATTTCTATGATATCGAACATTTCGGTTACATGCGAAATTCCGAGGAGTCAATGTTTCTTACAACAGAGAGACGATGTCAAGGTCATTCCCTCTTACATCTGATTAATTTAGGATGTGGTGACAGGACTTCCACTTACATAAAACAATAATCTATAAGATGATTAAAACTTCAAATCTGAATTAAAACTCGAGCTTTCGGAGATAATTAATATCAAAAAATGTCTAATCAAAACACCTTAAGCCACCTAAATTTCCAGTTGTTATGTTATTCGAGCAGCCAGTTTCAGCGCTAATTTACTCCATATTCAGGCTCCCTGGCCGACGTGTAGGAAGAATCCCACTTCTGGCCCAGTCAAAATAGAGGCTAGCATTCAGTGCCTGGTACCCGTAGGTTTCTTCTTATCACAACGATCCTTTCGATCATCACTTGCCGACTGGACCACCACTATTTTGTTTGAACCAGAGGCGGGATCCTTCCACATGTCGGTCAGGGGGCCTGAAGATGGCGTAATGTAGTGCTGAAACTGGTTGCTCAAATAAAATAACAACTGGAAATTTAGATGGATGAAGGTGTTTAGATTTGACATTTTGTACTGAATAGCCGGGGTCCCACAACCATATGTATAAAAATGGAATGAAATGATCGTGTGTCATTGATGCCCAGGGGGCCCGTTTCGGGGAAGTTCGGCCAAAGAGTTGCAAGTCTTATTCCAGGTGACGTCGCATTGGGCGACTTGCATGCCAGTGATTATGAGAGGACGATAAGGACAACACAACACCCAGTCCACGAGTGGAGACACTCTCTAACGTGGCTGGGTATCGAACCCCGGCCCACGGCATGGTAGGCAAACACGTTACCACTCAGCTAAGCAGGCAGACACCCTCTGTAGGAAGAAGAACTTACAGATAATCATCACCTTCTTCAGGAGATGACTGACTGTTAGGATAAAAGTCAGCCTCCCATATAGTGCCATTCAGCCTTGTCTTTGGTTGAGTGAAGCAGCTTGGTGTTCCATCTCCAATTGGCAGAGTGACGTCACATGTAGTGCGGGATTCGCATGTGGAAATGCGGGAAATCCCCAATGGGCAACCACTGATGGATGGTAGGGGAATTGATACCACCTACACCTTAAGAATTACATTTTTGTTGCTTTATTTCTTTGAAGACGTTCAAGTGCTCGTCTCCTGGAAGCCCTGGAGGCGACAATCGCGTTGGTGCCTGGATATGAACACTTGAACCTCTTCAAATAAATAAAACCCTTTGGTCTCTATTCCGTTTCCACCCCTCAATCGCCACCTGGTGGGGAGCTTTCTGTCTTGCTGTGGATTTGGAGATGATTTCATACAGCTAATGGAAGTTGGGAGTACCAAGCGACTTCATCTGACCTGTGACAAGCTTGTATGCCGCTATGACAGATACAAGCTTTGCTTCTGGCAGAGTGGCATGTCCTGACGAAGAAGATATTGATTATCTTCGAATGTTCGACCGCGAAAACCTTCCATGTCATTTCTGGGATGATCTAGAGCGATTCTTGCGTAGCCGCTGGAAATGGGAATAACGTCAGGAATGAGAGGCAACAGCTAACATAAGACGTCTATGACAGTGAATTACTTTTCCTCTGAGCTTTTTGAACGAAGTTGCTGTCCTTGATCGGTGAGCCTGCTTAAGCAAGATCATCTGTTGCAGGCCATTGAAGGTGGAGCCGGTGGCCGGGTGCTGTTCAACCAGCTGCTGTCGCTGTTCGGCCTGGGCGGGTCCGACTCTGACGATGAGGAGACTCTACTGCGTAACTGCTCCTGCCGTGAGTACTCGCTCCTCCATACAGACGACTCTAGGGAGCGGCTCAGCTGCTACTGCTCGACTGCAGACTAACCATTCAGGAATCACACAAGTGTGGAGGACTAGTTGCAAGTCTAGCCACTTTATTTATCATATGAGGCACTGAGAACCACAAGCGCCCAAAGCATTAAAAAAAATGGTTCAAATGGCTCTGAGCACTATGGGACTTAACTTCTGAGGTCATCAGTCCCCTAGAACTTAGAACTACTTAAACCTAACTAACCTAAGGACATCACACACATCCACGCCCGAGGCAGGGGTCGAACCTGCGACCGTAGCGGTCGCGCGGTTCCAGACTGCAGCGCCTAGAACCGCTCGGCCACCCCGCCCGCCCCCAAAACATAGACAAAGTTTTGAGAAAAACAGGTGTTTATGAAAATCAGTTTTTTTGGCAAACCACTAGTCTCACAGGTTTGAGTTGTTTTTTACCCATAGTCTCCTTTATCTATATAAATAAAAACGTAAATGTTGATTTGTTCAACATTAATCTCCGAAATTTCTTAAAAGACTGCCTTGAAATTTTGACACACCATTGGGTGGCTTGCGGAGTATAAATGTAGATGTAGATGTAGATGAATTCTGATATGGGTGTGTATTTAGATTCTTTATTCTTTAATGAATGAGCCCGCCAGGTTAGCCGAGAGCGCTAATGTGCTGCCTCCTGGACTCGCATAGCCGAGCCGGCCGCAGATCGAATATGCCTGGCGGATTAATGGCTAGGGCCTGGTGTGGCGGCCAGCCTGGATGTGGTTTTTAGGCGGTTTTCCACATTCCAGTAGGTGAATACCGGCCTGGTCCCCAAGTCCCACCTCAGTTCCACAACTCGTATACATCTGAAACATGTTCTCACTATTTCATGGTTTACAGTAAATGCAGACAGCTGGGGAACACTGATTCCATCCCAGCGGGTTCAGGGTGGCAACAGGAAGGGCATCCGGCCACCCCTTCAATTAACTATGCCAAATTAGACCATAACTGTGCCGACCCAGCGAAACCTGTGAGACAAAGGCACAAGCAAAAGAAGAAAAAGAATTCTTTAATGAATGAACATTTTCAATAAATATATAAAATACAGGGTGACACAAGAAAAGGGAACATTTCCACAGTCCAATAAAACTAGAAGCGATGAAGGACAGAGATTGTATTCATAGTAATTGAAACCTTACATCTTTGCCATTTACAAAACACTGATGGCAGTTATCATTTTTGAAAATTACGTCCTTTAGATGGCGTCCTCCTGTGTGAATACATTCCTGAAATCTCCTGTTGAGATTCCTCTCAGCTGGGATAGTGTGTATTGCATCCCGAATTCTCTGTTTTAATTCATCCAGGGTTCTTGGTCGAGTCATGTAGACTTTGCTCTCGAGGTAGCACAACAAGAAAAAATCACAAATGGATAAATCTAGCGATCTATGGGACTAGGGAATGTTACCGAATAGTGAGATCACACGGTTGCCAAACAATCCTCGCACATATGACATTGACTGCCGTGCAGTGTGCGATGTAGCTCTGTCCTGTTGAAACCAGGCTTCTTGAACGTTTGGAATGTTCGTAACATCTCCACGTAACAATCGGAATTGACAATTATTGTGTTTCCCTGTTCATTTGCGAAAAAATGCGCTCCGATAAGCCCATGTAATGAAACACCACACTATACTGTCACTCTACTATCGTGTAAAGGGCGCTCATGAACGTCATTAGGATTTGTGTTTGCCCAGTAATGGTAGTTCTGTTTATTCACATAACCTGTGAGATGAAAATGTGCCTCATCTGACATCCACAACTTATATTCAGTTGTTCACAGAATCCTAATCGTAATCAGTAATCGTTGTCCTTCATTTGTTGCACCATCTGTAGTTTGTACGGATGACATTTTAAATCAAAATGAAGAATTCTGCGAACAGTCTCCCGGGACATTCCAACCACTGCTGCTTGCTTACGAATTGAACGCCGTGGGCTCTGTAAGACAGACTCGCGTGTAACATCAATGTTCGCTGGAGAACGCATACTTCTTGGTCGTCCTGTTGGTTTCTTCTTGAGGGCAGAACCAGTCTTTTCAAAGCTATTAATCCAACATTTTATCGCGTGTTTCGACGGAACGGCATCATGATGTCCTAAATTATCGAAACTCCTTCTGTGCCGCCACCAAACTATCTTTGTTTTTATAAAGCATTTTATGGCTAACACACTGTTATTAAAAATCTCAAAATGTACCTTTCCGATTTACCTCAAATTTTTACACATTAATGTAATAAACGTTTAGACACACACTGACTATGTTCTCATTAATATACAAATTATATATAAAATATACAGTAGAGAAACGTTGTTAGCAAACAGGAAAGTTGTAATAGGTTTATGGTTAGAATACTACTACAGAATCTGAATTTTCAGTAACAATAAACGAGGTCGAGGTCAGAGAGATGGGAGAAAGAGGAGATGGAAGGAGGGGGGGAGAAAATGGGCAGATAGAGGGGACAGAAGGAGAAGGGGAGAAAGGTGGAGAAGATGGACACAGAGATGGAGGAGGAGGGGGAGGAGACAGAGAGATGGGGCATTAGGAGAAGATGGACAGAGAGAGAGGGGAGGAGTCGATGGTCAAAGAGTAGGAGTAGGAGATGGACAAAGAAAGAGGGGAGGAAATGGATAGAGACAGGGGGAGACAAGGAAATTAGGACATACACCCAATTGCCATTCATATTAGAAACGTATTCTCTTTTTTTTTTCTTTTCCATTTAAGGGGGTAGGACGTCAAACGGGATGACTTGGAGTGGGAGAGACACCACAGAAATTTTTAACTTCCACCATCTATACTTTTAAAAATAAATTCATAAAATGATTCAGGATTTACACTTATAGTGGTGGAAGTTCAAAAATATAAGAAAATAATTTATTTTTTTGCATTTGTATTTCACCTTTTTTCACTTACCATTGGCTGCATTTGTTGCTATAGGTACACTTTTCTTCATAAGTAAGGGAGATTCTTCGATTAATTTTGCACAGCATTCAAACCATACTTACAGGTGTATGAAACTCTAGAATTTTCCAAATATATTAAAAACTGTGGTAAAAATTGAGATAATTAACTATAATATTTGAGTTTTTTCTAAACATAAAGTTTAAAATGTAACAGCACATTCCTTTTTTCATAAATTAAATAATTACTAGAGTTTCATACACCTGTAGGTATGGTTTGTATGCTGTGGAAAATTCATCGAAGAATCTCTCTTACTTATGAAGAAACGTGTACCTATAGCAACAAACGCAGCCAATAGAAGTGAAAAAATGATGAACTTTCACATGTAAAAAAAATTTATTTTGTTATTTTTTTAACTTCCACTGCTATGATTGTGAGTCCTGAATAATTCCTGGTCATGCTGATAAAGTTTTATGAATTTATTCCTTAAAGTATAGACAGTGGAAATTAAAATGTCCTGTGGTGTCTCTCCTGCTCCAAGATGGCCCATTTGACGTCCTACCCCCCTTAAGCAGACTGAGCCACAGCAAAGTGGAAACCAGTACAGCTAGCTGTCTACAAAAAAATAATGAACTCACTTTATGAAATCTTCGTTAATATTTAGGACCATTGTTATAAATGTTAATCGACAAAATTTTCATATGTAGGGTAGTGGCGATAATGTCTTTTTTACTGTTGTACAGTTTTTAATTAATGTGAAACTAGAATCAGAATGTAATGATGAGACATGCACTACACCCTTTCAACTATGAGCTGTCCCCACACTTCATGGTCCTCGTTAGTATTGTTTTCATCAAGCACACTCTCTGGCTTGAGCTTCTGATCAAACTATCTGTTCACTTCAGGTTTGAAATATAGTGATTTTGTTAAATCTATGTGTTTAAAGTTTGATCTTGTAGTTCTGTCAAGTGTTTGTGTTAAAACATAAAACAAAGGGTTGGCAATGCTAATTAAAAAATACAGGAAGCAGACAGGTAAAATAACAGACAATTAAAAAACACGGCGACAGTCTGGTTTCTGTTCGCAAGAGATATAAAAATCACACCCAGCGGCAGTATGATTTCTGTTCGCAACACTTCGGATAACACACACAACACTTAACACTCACTTGAAACACTGCACTAAAAGGTTGGCACAAAGATGACACACCACAGCCAAGGGCAGATGGGGGGGACCTGGACAGATGAGGCGAAAAAAAGGGGGGCAGGAGAGGAAAATCGAAGTGGGGGGGGGGCAATGGAGGGAGAGGACTCGTAAGGAGGGGGGGGGGAGGCAGGGCAGACACGAGAGGGAGTGGGGAAAGGCAGAGGAGGGGAATGCAAAAGGAGTCAGGGGAGAGAAGGGAGGGAGAGAGAGGGTAGGCAGGGAAAAAAACAGGATGGAAAGGGGGGGGGAGAGCGAGTCCAGGAGAATGACAGAGAAAGTGAGGGGGAAGTGAAGATCAGAGTTGATAGAAGCGATAAATGGAGGGAGAGAGGGCATCATCCGGGAGGTTAGTGGGAAGTATACATACCACTGAATAATGTTGTTTTGAAGGCCAGGTGCTAGTATGGCTACCGTTAGTAAGGTTACCACCAAAGTAATTTTTGCACGAGACAAGAGAAGTATACTTATTTCAAAAGTAATATTTCTTTATGTGGACTGCGGTACGCAAACTTAGAACCTATTTAATTGTTTCACTGCGCTCATGGGAATATGTGTTACAACCTGTGGATGTGCCTGACATCTAGTGGTAGTACACTGTACCAGCTATTTAAAAAAATTTGCAGCAATCTGCACCTATCTCTCCTGAGGTCACTGCTGTTGTCAGTTGTGAAAGTGAAACACATTACTTCGTTTCTACAGTACATACTACTGTACTGTGACTTGCTACGTATTAATATACTGATGGGAACGAGCGGAAGTTGCCAAATTTTAAAACCAGCGCATAGCAAGTCGCCTGATACTGATGTTTAGCGTCATCAAGGGTATTTCGAAGCTTGTATAAGGTCAAGCCATAACAGCTCACAAAAGGGCAGTGGGAAAAATACTTACCACCATAATTTTTTGTACTAAAATATAAAAATTAAATTGTCAAGAATTTAATAAAGTCAGTTGATCACAATCCTAATACGGTCCAAAAGAAATTAACTTCGTTGCGTCGCTAGATGGGGGAAAAAATGCGGCCGCGGAAGGATTAATTAAGAGATTCAAAAACGACAGAACTACTAGATTTTACTGATATCTACTTAATTTTTAGGATTTCATGCCTCAGCTGGTAAAAACGGAACCATTATAGGATCGCTTTGTTTTCCGTTTGTCTGTCTGTTTGTCTCTCCGACTGTTAAAAACCGTTTCTTTCAAAGACGGGTAGATGTCTCAAGTTGAAATTGATGTCACATATTGAGGCCTGCGATTCCTTAGCGGTGGTGAAAACTGATGCATCTAAGTCAATGCATCAAAAGATACGGCCATTTATATCACATATTTTGAAACTCAGAAACTAGCTCATCAAAACCTGTAGTGTACTTCCCGTTGACCTAGAAGCATGAAATTTAGCAGGAATCAGCATTTCACAGTAAAACTAAAGAAAAAATCCGGACATTGTGACTTCGTAATTATTTTATAAGAAAATTTTTTTGTGCTTTGTTATCCGACTATATGTCTCTCCAACTGTCTATTGAGACCCCTTTTCCTCAGGAACGGATAGATGTATCAAGCTGAAATTACATACTAAGGTCTATAGTCCTTTTGTTGTGTAAAAATTTTAAGCTTGTAAGTCAGCGCAATTAAAAGATACGGGCTTTTGTCATATGTTTTGATATCTGCAAACACACTCATTGAAACCTGTGGGATACTTACTGTTTACTTACATCCTGAAATTTGGCAAGAAACAAGGTTGCATTGCAAGTAAGGGGGGAAAATCAGGAAGTTCTTAATTTTCGGATATATCACACAAAAAATTTTCTTTTGTCACTTGTAATCCGACTTGAAACTTAAAATTAAAACATTCCCGGGACTGATATCTTGCCACTATCAATGTCAATAGCAAGCAATCGCCAATATTTGGATGAAGTGTCTGTATACATAATTAAGTTAGTAAGGAACTCTCAGAGCACGAGTTTCTTTTTTTTTTTTTTGTTTTTTTTTGTTACAAAAACTAAGAAGTAACGATTACCTAGCACTGCTTGTGTAACGTCTTCGATATTTACGTCTTTAGAAGTAAAACTGTTCACCGCCACATATGACCTTAGCAATAACGCAGCTTTGCCTAGTACCAGCTTGACGGCATTACCGGTGGAGCGTTGAGGGGTGAGGCAGAGGTTTGCCGTGGTGCGCCCTCACCGCCTGCCCTGTCCCTAGCGACACGGGTAGGTTTCCGTGGCGCTGCTACTGTACAGTAGCTGTATGTGTGCCGGCTGTTGCAGAGTGCGGCGTGGCCAACCACGAGGTGCGCATCGTAGGGGGGCGGCCGACTGGCGTGAACCGCTACCCGTGGGTGGCGCGCCTCGTCTACGATGGCCGGTTCCAGTGCGGCGCCTCGCTGCTCAACGGCGACTACGTGCTCACCGCCGCACACTGCCTCCGCAGGTATGCTGCACACTACACTCCATGCCATACTTCACCAGCTCACTATCGGGGTGCCTGGTTAACCAAATGTGGCTTCGTCTTCTGCGAAGAGCGCTACTTCATTTCATTCCTGTACTCCGTATAACGCCATGAATTTATTCGATATTCTTATCCCTTATGGTATTCAAAGCTGACAACCGAATATATTTGGCTCTGCGCACTATGCGACTTAACTTCTAAGGTCATCAGTCGCCTAGATCTTAGAACTAATGAAACCGAACTAACCTAAGGACGTCACACACATCCACGACCGAAGAAGGATTCGAACCTGCGACCGTAGCGCCTAGAACCGCACGGCCACTCCGGCCGGCTCCGACTATATTTGCTGAGCTGCTGTGTACATCGGCACTAGTTCTGGGCAGGTAATACAACACGCAGGTTGTGTGTAAAAGCGTGCAAAAATGTAAAAGGACGTAGAGAATGCGCCACTGACTTTGCTGTAGGGAACCTGGGGTCGGAGAAGCCAGCTTCAGGAGATATGGAAATAAAATTGTCTAATGTTTTGTCAAGCGCCGGTCGCGGTGGCCGTGCGGTTCTAGGCGCTGCAGTCCGGAACCGCGGGACTGCTACGGTCGCAGGTTCGAATCCTCCCTCGGGCATGGATGTGTGTGATGTCCTTAGGTTAGTTAGGTTTGAGTAGTTCTACGTTCTAGGGGACTGATGACCTAAGATGTTAAGTCCCATAGTGCTCAGAGTCATTTGAACCATTCTTTTTATTTTGGTCAAGCATTACTGTTCCCCAGCTTATTTACAACTAACATGTGTACAAGTTTACACGTACTGTCCTGTTTATTTACATGCACCTTCTTGGCCGTCGTTGTAGGCGACAATCTAATTGGGCCATAGATTCTACCTAGCCGTGTGTATGGCCACCTGTACTTGAGGTTCGCGCAGAGAGTTTTACCTTGCTTGTTGGAGAACGTACCCTTGGCAGTTCGTGAGATGATGTGGCTACAACATGACGGTGCACTGCCTCATTTCATTGTGGATACTCGAAACCCTCCCATTGCTGTATTTTCTGGTCGATGGATTGGAAGTGAGGTCTTACTCCATGGCCTGCGAGGTCACCTGACCTGTGTCCTCTTGATTATTTCCTATGGGGATATCTAAAGTTACTTGTGTATTAGACACGGAGATAGAATCAGTTGCCAGAATTGTAGCTGCCTGTCGTGTGATTCGAAACATACCAGGGATATTTGTCACGGCACGCCAGAAACTTTTTCGACGCTGTCGTACTTGCAATGACGCTGATCGCCATCAGTTTCGGCATATTTTGTGACGTACAGTACAAACGGTACGTTCATTGTGTCAATAATGGTATTTGCAATTAAGTAATGTAAGTAATAAAGTACAGAGAATGTGATTTTATTCCTATTAACGCCTTAAGGTGGCTCCTGCAACCCCAGGTTCCCTACCTCAAATTGTTCAGTGGAGCATCCTCTGTGCCCTCTAAAACTTTTGCATGCTCTTACGGAAACACCCTGCATAAGACAAATTATTTTCTGTTTAGTTAAAGGATGTAACTGCTTTATACACATTTTTCATTTAATGGGATAATAAGGCACCAACGGTTCTTAATATGGAAATTTCTCCTTTTTCATGGCGTTTGAGAGGCATCGAAAGAAGATATTTGTTTTATTTACAAAACTGCCTTTTCCTGCTGCTAGTTACTTTATTTATCCCATACGCGTTCCGCCTTCTCCTGTTCTAAGGCATCATCAGTGGGATCTATCACGATACAGTTTAGTTAGTTTTAGATTATTAAACAGCTCACTTCGCGATTTTTTTGTAAAAAAGTAATTACGATTTTCTGATCTGCATTTCCTCAAATCTGGTCTGGAGAATCGCACTACCACTTTTATCACTGCCATATAATCACATCTTCGTTTTCTGGCCGTCCTCACACTGTTCACCATGTTTCTCACTCTTTTTTGTGGTGTACTATTGTTCTTTTGTCACTCGATAGAACTATTTCTCCGTACACTGTTTTTCACAAAGTAAATATTGCGACTCCATTACGTGTTTCATCTTCTGTGGAATGTTTACCTATTTCGTGCCAACCTAACGAAGTCTATGTTCGACACTAACTTCTATTTATGATGTTTATACCGTGTGTGCGTATGAGTGAGAGTGAGGGGGATAGAACCCAAGAGATTTTTCTTTTTTTTGGGGGGGGGGGGGGGGTTGATTAGCTGCTAGTGAGTGGTTGAAAACTTTTGTGACAGCTGATTTGGCTTTTCGTTTCATCATTTTGTGGAGGGGGTCATGGATGAGTGAGTGTAAAGATGTTGGGTTCTATTATTACTATATTGGACAGTATTATTATATTAATCCTTTTTGCGAACGTTATTCTATTATTTTATCTATTAGTGTAAATAATGAATTGCTTGGCATGTGTACTTGGTCGTTCAACAGGATTTTCCCTTCTGCTTTGGTTTTCTGTTCAAAATGGTTCAAATGGCTCTAAGCATTATGGGACTTAGCTGCGAGGTCATCAGTCCCCTAGAACTTAGAACTACTTAAACCTAACTAACCTAAGGACATCACGCACATCCATGCCCGAGGCAGGGTTCGAACCTGCGACCGTGGCGGTCGCGCAGTTCCAGACTGTAGTGCCCAGAACCGCTCGGCCACTCCGGCTGGCTGGTTTTCTGTATGTGACAATTTTCTCGCATGGATAGGAGGTGTTTCTATTGTTGATTCTAATTTTTTCATGTCATCTTCTCTAGTGGTTGGTTTGTGGACATTTTCTCTTAGGTGTTCTGCAAATGTGGAGTGGTTTGTCCCATATTTCTAGGCTCTCATGTGTTCTTTGTACTCGTATCTACGTTAAATGTTCTACCTGTTTGTCCTATGTATGTCATTTCACAAGTGTTACACTGTAGTTGATATATACCTGCTTTCTGGTATATGTCTCTGTTTTTGTCAGTTTTGGGGTGTATTTTTGTATAGAATTGTCTGTTGTGTATGCTAAAGGAAAAGGCAATTTTATTTACAAAACACGTATTTATAGCCCGCATCTCGTGGTCGTGCGGTAGCGTTCTCGCTTCCCACGCCCGGGTTCCCGTGTTCGATTCCCGGAGGGGTCAGGGATTTTCTCTGCCTCGTGATGGCTGGGTGTTGTGTGCTGTCCTTAGGTTAGTTAGGTTTAAGTAGTTCTAAGTTCTAGGGGACTGATGACCATAGATGTTAAGTCCCATAGTGCTCAGAGCCATTTGAACCATTTAGCCACGTATTTATATGCTTGCTGCGGACGATGGCCACACAAACAAACTTGTTATCGAAAGAAGAGTTTACTGAGAAGACAATTGTTATCTATATTACTAAGCGACTATCCCAGAACACGGTACCGGTTGGAGGTTGCGTATCTAACGGCTTCGAGCGGCAACGAAAATTCTATTTGCAGTATTTCCTGTAATTATTAATCGAATTTAAATTGCTGTCGTAATCTACCCATTAAGATGTACAGTATACCCTTATGTTAAACGATTTCTAACAAACAGTACTGGTTGGTGTACCATCAACCGGCAACATACGACGAAGAAACAGTCTGTCCTGGTTGCAGGGCTGAATTTATTACTTATTTATCAATGACGCGTTTCGTCTGATTCAAGCTGATTTTCTGAATATTAGACAGAAAGCTAGGTACCCAACACTTTAGAAATAATAAATACATCTCTGCAACCAATACTGTTTCTTCATCTTGCGTTAAAATTCTAACACGGTAAGACAAATATTACAGTTAGAAACTCTTTGACTTGAAGCAGCTTAATTGACGGCACCAAATATCCAGAATACACTGGTGAGCCAAAACATTATGACTACTTGCGTATTAGCGTGTTTGTCCGTCTTTGGAAAGTAATACATAATTGGTTCTGCGAATCAGGGATCCGAAAGTTTTTTGGTAGGTTTGTGAAGGCATATGGCACTAGATGTCTACGCACAGGTCACTATAATCCTCTTCAGATAACTGTAGCACGGTTTTGGCTCCGAGACACGAACAAAAATGGTTCAAATGGCTCTGAGCACTATGGGACTCAACTGCTGAGGTCATTAGTCCCCTAGAACTTAGAACTAGTTAAACCTAACTAACCTAAGGACATCACAAACATCCGTGCCCGAGGCAGGATTCGAACCTGCGACCGTAGCGGTCTTGCGGTTCCAGACTGCAGCGCCTTTAACCGCACGGCCACTTCGGCCGGCGAGACACGAACAACTATACTGCTGAAAGATGACATAGACGTCGGAGAAGACATCAAGCATGATGTAGGTGATTTGCAGCTCTCAGCGTGTCTTTGATTACTACCATAGGTCCCATGCAAGCGCAGGAGAATGTCTGCCATAGCATAATACTGCTCCCACCAGCGTGTGTCCCTAGCGCGCTGCACGTTTCGAGCCGCCGTTCACATCGATGGCGGCGTTTGTAAAGACGACCATTGACCTAGTGTAACAAAAATGTGAATCACCCGGAAAGCTAAGACGTTTCCATTTATCGACGGTCGAATCCCGATGGTCCTGTGCCCGCTGCAATCGTAACTGACGACGTCGTTGGGTCAACAACGTATGTGTGGTCTGCTGCAGAGGCCCATGTTCAACAATGTACGATGCACTGTGTGCTCCGAAACACTTGTGCGTGAACCAACATTGTGCTCTTCCAGCAGAGATGCCACAGATCACCGTCTATCCTAGTTTACAGAGCAGACAAGCCTCCGAACCCTACTTTCTGTGAAGAGTCGTGGACGTCCAACCAATTAGCGCCTATTGGAAGTTTCACCGTCCTTCTACTTCTTTTCGTAGGTGCTCACGACAGTAGCTGTTGAATATACGACCAGCTTTGCCGTTTTCGAGATACACGTTCACAGATTTTGTGTAATAATAATCTGCCCTTTATCAGAGTCGCTTATCTCAATATGTTTCCCCTTTTGCAGCCCGTATCTTCGCTAGGGTGATCCCACGTCCGTTTCCGCTCGGAATACTTATTTTTCCTACCGCGTCACGTGCCGGCAACGCCCCAGGAGGCATTCAACATAGGGGTAGACAGTGGTCATAAAGTTTTGGCTGATCAGTATATATTAATCCAGTATTTGAGACTGAGAGCACTAGCTACTACCAACGAACTTGAAACCTAACTTCAAACCTTTTCGAACCTTTTTCTCGTTATGTATTTTACGTCAAATATGTAACATATTAACATTTGAAGCTGTTTATACACGGGAGTTAGATTCTTTCAAGAAGCGAGTGATTTAATGATGGTTCACTGACGGAGGAGAGGATTGTATATCTACATATACATCGACAGTCCGCAAGCCACCTTCCGCTGTGTGACAGAGGGCAACACTATCGTTTACCCTTCACCTGGAACATCCTGTCGCGAGTGTTTCGCGGAATAAACGAATCATGGTACGCGTTCGTCCTGGCTTATATCACTCCAAATTTACCTTGAAACACGTGAGTTACTATGTGAGGAGGAACTGAGCATCCTGTTGCTGTTTGTTTCTGTCAATGAGACGGTGCGACGGTCACCAGGTGCTTGAGCATCAATGACTAACACAAAATAAAGAAATATGTCCTATGGCATTTAGGTTGATCGGAAGGTATCTATTGTTTAAAAGATGATTTCTACCACGGAATCGTCAAAAGAAAACAATGTCCTTCACACATAAGTATGGCTGATGGCCTTGGCTAGTCTACATCATGGCCTTGGCTAGTCTACATTCAAACGACATGGGATTAATTAACTAACGAAATGACATAGGAAAAAATAAACACAGCGAAAGTGTTCGTACAAAAATGACACGAAATGTATAAAGTATTAAACTGTTGGAAAGCAACGGGGAGAACTTTCGGTGTCTAAGGACAGCAGCTGTCTGGTCCTGAGATCGATGGAGAGCACTTGGCGCTCGGTCGAGATCCGAGGCAGCAGCCAAAATGGTGAGCGTTCTCGCTGCAGTTGTAGGAAGTAGCGGAGATCGGCATCGTGTGACGGTTAAGAACCTTGCGATCCAGTTAGAGTCCTTTCACAGGCGTAGTCATGATTCTTAATTTTTCGTTTCAATTCTTTTGCTATCCGGGAGTGAACATTTGTCACTGGGAGTTTCGAGTAACCATGACTTGCTCGATAACTTGCTCGGTGCCCGTATTAACCTGGTGCATTTCTAACCTCGCCATAATGCTAAGGGTAATGCAGTTATTTCTGCGACATCATTTAAAGACACTATCTCTGGAAGCAACGCCCATTTTACGCTGCCCGTCCCAATATCTTGCAGACCCACTACACGTACATTACTTATAACGGAGACAGTTTAATACTTCATGTGTTTCTTGTTACTTTTGTACTAGGACTTTCCCCATGTTTAGCTTCTCCCATGTATGTAACAGATCTTTATAAGTGTATAGTAAACGAATTCTTTTTGTTATCATTTCGACAATTGATTAATCCCATGTCATATAAATACATATTAGCAACAGCCATCAGATATATTTACATGTGAGAGACGGTTTTCTTTTAACAATTCCGTGGTGCAAACCTGCTTTTAAATAAAAGATAGCTACCGATCAGCCTAAAGGCCATAGGATATGTTCCTTCATTTTGAATTAATAATTGATACTCACGCATCTGGAGACCCTTGTATTGGCCTATTAGTAGAAACAAGCAGCAGAAGGGGCTCAGCTCCTCCCCGCATAGTAATTGGCATCTTCCATCCATCATGGCCTTTTAGCGAGATATATGTGGGAGGCAGCAATACATTGGGTGAAACTTGTAGAAATTCACGCTCTCGCAATTTTAGCAGTAAAGCACACCATGATGGTTATTGTCCCTCCTGTGGCGTCTGCCAGTTGAGTTAGATAAGCACCTCCGAACGGTCCCGCCTACTGATCGAACACGTCACAAAACACTCTACTCTTCTGTAGACCTCTGCTGCATCCGTACAAGGCAAGCATCTCAGACTCAGGAGCAATACGCAGATATCGGTCGAATGCTACGTCTTTCGTGAGTGAACCATATTTCCACAGGTTTCTATCAATGAATCTATGTCTAGCATCCGTCTTTCTTCTAATTAGCCTTATGCGGTTCTTCTGTTCCAAATCACTATTTCCGGCGTTACAAGCTTACGTCCGGACATTTAATGGATGTGACTGATTCCAGTGACTGATTCAGAAGTTGTGCAGTCAAACAATAACGAACTTTTCCGTCTATTTATACGCAATATGTTCCATTTGTTTATTTTCATGATCAGCTGACAATTCATGCACGGATCATCGGTCTTCTGAAGATATTCCTACATTTCGCTACAGTTTCCTAGTGTTTCTACTTTTCTATAAACAAGGGCAACTTTCGCATAAAGTTTGGGGTATACCCGAAGCTGCTTTTACATCTGAAGGTTTTTCTCCGTTAACAATGACGTGTTGTTTCAGATCATTAAATATGAAACTCAAGACTAGAGGTGCAGCACAGATTTTAAACCTTAGCCTACCGAAACATTAATCTTCCCATTGATGGTGCGTCCGGAACGCATTTGCTGTGTGACGCTGCACACGTACCTAGCTGTAGTTTTTCTATTCCATAATAAGTGGCTGCTCACGAACTTTTGTTGTCCAGCACTGAACTGACAAATGAGCTGCCATCTCGTGTTCCTCCTGTCCGCAGATACATTCCGAGATGGTCCCTTCCATCAATATGCCATTGTACACGGCAGTTCACTTTGGTGCTGAGAACTTTCTCAGAAACGAATTACATATGACATGTGAAAAATCCGACTCCAATGCGACCTGGGAGATGGGATGTCCTTCACAACGAGCGTAAATGACCTAGCCGTGGTCTAATGCGATAATGTTGCGCATTGACTACATCATAAGCGTTCGCATTTATGCGTAGTGGGCCTTGAGTGGAAAAATCAACCTTTACAAGTTCCAAACCTCTAATTTTTCAAGAGAATAAAAAAAGTATCTCCTTCTGCACATTACTCACTTGCACCAAAAAAAAAAAAAAGACTGTGTTCCCATGGCAGAGAATTATGCTCTTCACCTCCTCACTGTAAAGAAATATGTTTACAAATTAGAGAATAAATTATTCATGAAAAATGTCCTTGGTGCCACACGAGGCAACTGACTAGTTATATGTGCCAATAAAAATATTTTTGTTTCAGGTGACATTAATACCGGGCTCTACGTTTTATTTATGATAATACAAACACTGAAAAACAGTAGTAATATGTTCACTAGTAGAAATGTAGTCAATAAAAACTATTTCTTATTCCTTTTAAATTTTTACAAGAGAATAAAAAAATTAAATTCAAGAAAAAATATGATGTTAACTTCTGTTCCTTACACAATACTATTCCCGGGATCAGATGCTGCAAAGTTTACTGTAGAATTCCCGGCTCTGCCAAGGAAGAAATAACAACTCCTACAACAGATTCTTCTGTTTGCTAACTGATAAACAATGCTGGCGTGGCGGACATCAGCCATGGTCTTACCACATTTGAATACACTGACTTTTTTCACATGGTTCAAATGGCTCTGAGCACTATGGGACTTAACATCGGAGGTCATCAGTCCCCTAGAACTTAGAACTACTTAAACCTAACTAACCTAAGGACATCACACACATACATGCCCGAGGCAGGATTCGAACCTGTGACCGTAGCAGTCACGCAGTTCCGGACTCAAGCGCCTAGAACCGCTCGGCCACCGCGGCCGGCCTGACATTTTTCTTTTCTTCTGTTTCAAACTAAGAATTTTTGATAAATAGTTCAGATGGATCGATATGACACACTTTGATCACACTGCTTTCAATTTCTACCCTCCTTTTGAAACCCAAATTATTTCCTTCCATTACAAAGATGTTTTATTGATAGCTGGCTGCGGTGGCCGTGCGGTTCTAGGCGCTTCAGTCCGGAACCGCGCGACTGCTACGGTCGCAGGTTCGAATCCTGCCTCGGGCATGTATGTGTGTGATGTCCTTAGTGCTCAGAGCCATTTGAACCATTTTTGTTTTTTTGATACAAACAAAAGCTTACATGCACTCTGCTTACCAAACAAACTAAATGAAGGATATCTTGACTCATGGCACTTAAAACTCCAGAACTGCTTGGGACGAAGACCATGAGTCATTTAGTAATGAATGTTTGAAACATTTTCTCTATGAGTAGCGGCTTAAAACAAGTCTATAATCATGCAACAGAGTGCCGAGAACATAACAGCACTGTAAACGCCTTATGTGAAAAAATGGCACAACGATTGATACTTCAGTTCTCCAAATATTTCAATAAAAACAAAACGGTAATAAAATGGCTGATGAGTCTTGCGCGCGCACACACACACACACACGCACACACACACACACACACACACACACACACAAACACACACACACACACACACACACACACACACACACACACAAATAGTTTCCACACATTGTCGCCAAAGGTGTTCTGTAACTGCCTGCACACGATTGAAATAACTGTTTTCTTCGGTTTCCCTTTTCGTGCGAAGAACATGGGTTTCCATTTGTTGTTTCAAACTAACATCACGAATGAAGTCTTGGCCATTATCACCATGCAAAAGACCTTAAAGCTAAATAATGATGACAGTTCTGGGAAATTATGTTTGCACCAAAGCTGTTCGATAAAAGTTGCTAGTGTGAATCGCGTTCGTGCTTGTACGAAACAATACACAAAATAATTAACAGAAAGGGGCAGTGTGTCAGCAGGAGAAACATTGATCTTACTTTATAATTTCACTCAGTTTTCAGGATGCGCAACAGCTGATTCTGGTAACTGGTATCTTCGTCTCTACATAGTGATATGAAGATGGCCCAATGTGGCAGAAACCAAACATTACAACAAAAATATGTGCTTTGTACATGAAACAATAGAATTAAGTTATTTTTCGACAAGAACATAGTATATTCAGTAAGAGACAAATATCTGTTGTCAAGAGTAGTTACACTTTTTAATTTTTGTTTGAAAATTCGTTAAGCCTTGCTCTTGATGAGAATCATGCAACGAATGTTTGCTGAGACATGGCTACAGAGATTTATCTGTCGGTGTCACGTATTCTGCAGACTGAAGCGGTCAAAGATCCGCATCTTCCTGGGCGACCACGACCAGACGTCGACGACGGACACGCCGGCCATAATGCGCGCGGTCTCCTCGGTGATCCGACACCGCAACTTCGACGAGAACACATGGAACCACGACATCGCGTTGCTGCGTCTGCGCAAACCCGTCAACTTCAGCAAGCGCATCCGGCCCGTCTGTCTGCCGCCCAAAGGTAAGGTTGAGCGCAGAGAAGGTACCAGCAATTTTCTACACTCATAATTCATGCAAGCTGCGACGAGCAATAGCCGTAAACCTCAGAGTCAACTATGAATTCAAAAATCAACAGCAGAAAATGGCTACTTCTGAACTGTTCGATCGTTTCCAGCCAAGATTACAGAACGAAATATTAGTCACTCCCTTAAAAGGATAAATTGGTCGCTTTTGAACGCAGAACTGGTAACAAGCGTTCACCGAGCGAGGTGGAGCAGTGGTTAGCACACTGGACTCGCATTTGGTCTCAAGCGACGGTTCAAACGCGTGACCAGCAGTCCTGATTTAGGTTTTCTGTGATTTGCCTAAATCGCTTCAGGCAAATGCTGGGATGGTTCCTTTCAAAGGGCACGGCCGATTTCGTCCAAACCCTTTCCTTATTCGATGGGAGCGATAACCACGTTGTTTGGTCCCCTCCCCCAAATCAACCAACCAACAAGTGTTCACATGACCCTTCATTGCTTAGGGTAAGTCATGGGAGTGAAGTGTGTACACTATTTGATCAAAAGTACCCGAACAATCGTATGTAGCGCTGAAGTGGACACTAGATGCCACGAGAGGCGAACCCAGCAGTACTAAAGGAAGCCAGGAATATTGTGCTGTCAGTAGGGAATCAATAACGGCAGAAGGGGTTGGTCAGGAGGGTTCAGTGACTTCGAACGTGGACTAGTCATTGATTGTCACCTGAGTAACAAATGCATCAGGAACATTGCAACCAATCTAAAGCTGTTGTGATTATGAAGTGGAAACGCGAAGAAATAACGACGACTAAATCTAGACTAGGCATATACTGACGATCAGGGACGATCGAAAATTGTGGAGAGTGTTTGTAAAATTCGCATGAAATTAATGGAAAGAGTCATTCGTGAAATCCAAATGCTACAGCAGTCCAGCTAGCAGAATCACTATACATAGGTCGTTAAAAATAATGAGGTACAATAGTCGATCAGTTTCTCATAAGTCACACATATCTCTGTAGTCTATGCTACACGCCGTTTGATCTGGTGTAAAAAGCGACGCTACTGAACAGTGGATGACTCGAAATGAGGGATTTAGAGTGATGAATCACGCTGGACCCTGTGCCAATCCGATGGAAAGATTTGGGTTTGCCGGATGCTACAATATATGGTTGTTTCTTTTGGTTATAGTCTGGTCCCATTATTTCGTTTAAGAAAACTCTAAATGCGTAGGAGTATGAACGCATTTTATAGCGTTGTGTGCTGCCGACAGTAGTGGAACAGTTCGGAGACTGTGGTCCTATTAGCATGACAGTGCACCCTGTCATAAATCAGCTTCACATGGAAACGTGAAAAAGAATGGACAAAGGGAGATATAGTGATGGACGTGCCCATGACCGCATTGGCAGTTTAGCTGTCCTATTTGTTCGCGTTTCAACATTTACTGTCAAATTTGTCTGTAACGAATGGTGTACCACACGCAACCATGGACCACGGCGTAAGAACAGTGATCGTCAGAGATCCTAACCAATATGAATCAGAGAGGGGTGTCATGCCTAATCACTGACAACCTGTTTGAACCCCTACAGCCGGCTGCGGTGGTCTAGCGGTTCTAGGTGCTCAGTCCGGAACTGCGCGACTGCTACGGTCGCAGGTTCGAATTCTGCCTCGGGCATGGATGTGTGTGATGTCCTTAGGTTAGTTAGGTTTAAGTAGTTCTAAGTTCTAGGGGACTGATGACCACAGATGTTAAGTCCCATAGTGCTCAGAGCCATTTGAACCATTTGAACCCCTACAAGAACTGCTGCCGTCGGAGAGTGCGTGCCCATCTCAGCCGCTTTCCGAGCGACAATTGCGAAGGGATCAGCATGTTACTGACATTTGAAGTTTACCTCGTAAAAGGCCAGGGTTCATAGCGACACACAGACCCGCACTCTTCAACGGGCCAAAATATACAGATACTGGACAGTAGGTGACTACAGGCGTGCAGCGTGTTACGACGAAACACTGTTTTGCCTCTTCTCGTATGATATGTTACTATTGTGACGAACAGTCAGGCACTCTATCGCACATCGATTGGCCTACTAGATTGCCTGATCTGAATTCCACAGGAAATGTCGGATAGTCTTTGGAACAGTTAGTGACACGTTGCAATCAACATCCCCACAGTTTCGTAGCTCCAACAGATCTCATCATCAAAGAGCACCTTCAGCTAAATATTGGCATTCCTGAAGAATCTTATAGCCAGTGGCCTTGCTGTAGTGGTAATACCGGTTTCCGTCACATAAACGAAGTTAAGCACTGTCGCGCTTGGTTAGCACTTGGATGCGTCACCAGTCGGGTTTGCCGACTGCTGTTGGAAAGCGGGCTGCACTCGGCCCTCGTGAGGCCAATTGAGGAGCTACCAGACTGAGAAGTAGCGGCTCCGGTCACGAAAACTGACAATGGCCAGGAGAGCAGTGTGCGTATTAGCATCCAGTGACGCCTATGGGCTGAGGATGACACGGGGGGCGGGAGGTACCGTTCAGCCTTCAAGGCCTGTTCGGTCGGAGTTAGGAGTATCTTACGCAATCTGTCCTTTCCTAACTGACGCCGTTTGAAGTTTAGAGGCGGTATTGCACGGTAAAAAACTGTTGTCAACTGAAGGTGACCAATTTTTGTCTGGTGTCCTTTTTTTAACTTACTGAATAAACATCTGTGTAAAGTTAAGTTCCTCAAACCCAGACGAATAGGTCTCGCTTTGATACGTGTTTTGTCTTTTAAACAATTCTTAGGCGCTTTTCTTCGTTTCCTTCTGTATGTGACATATATCACTTTAGATGCCAAATGCGGCCGGCCGGGGTGGCCGAGCGGTTCTAGGCGCTACAGTCTGGAATCGCGTGACCGCTACGGTCGCAGGTTCGAATCCTGCCTCGGGCATGGATGTGTGTGATGTCCTTAGGTTAGTTAGATTTAAGTAGTTCTAAGTTCTAGGGGACTGATGACCTCAGAAGTTAAGTCCCATAGTGCTCAGAGCCATTTGAACCATTTTTGCCAAATGCGTGGAAAATATTTTTTATGCGACATACTTACAGAGTCACTTATGCGCTGACATTTCGTAAACTTGTAGCAGTTTCGCATTTCCTTTCTCTTGAATCTCATTTTCATAGCACCATATTAAGAGCCTCCTCTGCTGTAGTCAACATTTCACAAATGAAAACCTGAAAAATCTGGGTGAAACTCGAAATAAAGTGGCTGAAGAAAGTGACAACTGCAGCGTACTTACCACTCAGAGAACCCTTGGGAGAAAATGTTTCTGAGTGATGGACAAAAGTATCTTTCTTTCTCCGTTCAGAGGCGGTTGAAGCGCAATAAACAGGAAAACATGTGAAAGTAGGAAACCTAGTGGCTGCGCGACATTATCCGGAGGACTAGCTCTCACTTCTGAATGGGCCGCCGACAACATTTGACCCTCGGCTGTTTGTGACGTTCGCTTTGGTGAACGCATTCTTGTACCATTCAAAGTTGCCCTAACATTTTGTCACTAGTTCTCAACTTTTGGTATTCTAATGAGATTGGCTTCAAAATATTCCTCATATCAAATATTAGGAATGTGATAGTAAATGTGAAATAAAGAGACAGTCGAGATACTTCATTTTGTCAGGATAGGCTAGTCCGCCTCCTTAGCTAAGTGGTTAGTGCGTGAGATTGCCATGCGGCAGATCCAGGTTCGATTTCCGGCCGCGTCGGAGATTTTCTCCGCTAGGGGACTGGGTGTTGGGTTGTCCTCATTATCATTTCATCATCGTCGACATGCCAGTCACCCAATTTGACGTCAACTGAAAAGACTTGCAACGCGGCGGCAACCTTCCCCGGCTGGGGACTCCCGGCCATCAATGCCATACTCTCATTTCATTTTATTTCGAAAGTGGCTTACATGTTTGTTTAAGATCGTTGTTTAACTAATTTTTGCAGAGTCGAGAATCATTGGCATGAGCCAATCTTCCAACTTTCTATTAAGACGATACGATTTTTCAGAAATATGACACAAGACCACAGAGAAAAACGATTTAAATTCATTATTTAATTTACTACTTCGATTCTCAAATCAGTAGTTACTTTATTACTTTTTCAACAGGTAATCTCAGTTTGAAGTATTAGGAGGAAATGGAGAATTCTGTTCAATATATCGAATATTCACGACTAAAAAGCCTTACCTGAAACCAGCGTGTTCCAGTAGTTAGGAAATACTCCAGACTCCAGTACTGTATAGTACTTTCCCCGTGTTTTAGTAAACTAGATAAAAATCAAAAAGATACATGATAAAAAAGTGAAAATATACAACTGCAAAAGCAATGATAAATGAAGGTGGAACAGTTCTAGAACCTTGTGTTCCCAAATGCATCACAAAATTTCACGCTGGTGACACTGACATGAAGTCATATCGAAAACGAAACACGCAAACTGTATTCATTTTTTGCAGAACATTTCCTAATCGCGCACAGATGTCCTGCTTTGCAATGGCTGCATTTAATTACGACAGTGCACTCGCGTTCTGGAAGAATGTCGTTAAAGTTCACAGCTGGGAGTTTTGATTTAGGCTTTTTGTGGTGTCCCTAGATCATTTCAGGTGACTGTCGGGAGGAGATATTAAAACCCTAAATATCCTGTTTCTAAGGTGTTTCTTCTGGTCATGCGCAGGAACTTTATAATACCACATTCGATTCGATACTTTATGTCAAAAGCAGTTCCTAAAATTGTATCTATATTTTGTTAACCTCGTGGCATTAGTCATACTGACTGTATCTGAAGGTATTGACTGATTTTTTATGTAATTTTAATCTTTTCTTTAACACAAAAGGTCTTAACTAGAACACAAGATGAAATATGAAAATTATGATATGTTTGCAGGGACGGATTTGAGTTCACAATCAGATTCAAACATTGGTTCCATTAATATAATCTTTAATGCAAATGCTCTCATTTACTAAACATGCGAAATTTGAGAATAATGTTATGTTTGCATGCACCAGCTTTAGCATCATTTCAAACACAGATATACGCATTAAATTACAAATATTCCAGACTGTTGTCATATGCACTGTACAAAAGCAATGTCATTTGTGCTCGGGCCAGTCTGTGTATTCTCAGCTTGTAAGAAATTCTAAGTGCTGGGACTCCTTTTGAGGTGAGCTGGAAAGTAACTCAGAATAAGAAAAGTGTCTTGAGAAATATATTTTAATAAAATTATAGAGGCCTTCCGTAGCTACATTTTGTTCACATACGTTTAACTATTCGAACTAGTTTTCCTGCCCAGTGGTTACATACTTAACATTACTGATATATATTGATGAAATTTGTTATGTTTTTTCTACACTTCAAATGGTACGTAGTTTTTAGTACTGCACTTGTTTCCTGTTTTCTGCACTAACGCTGCTTATAAGAATAGTCATAAAGTTTAAATTATATCCTTGGGAACAAATCAAGCTCAAAACTGATGATGACATTATTCGTGAACTACTCGTATATATTCGCCGTTCGATACGACACATTTTTTCCCGATGTTGAATGACCTCGCAGCTATCTCGGACATAGCAGTCTGCATTTTCGATATTCAGCAACGTTCAGTCTCGAAAATCAACACATCGTCATTCTGAAAATGCCTGACAGACAGTGTTTTTTTGTACGAGTGTGGAGTGTCAGTTGAACAGTTAAGTGCACACGTAAGATGCTATAGTGCGACGTATGGCGACCTCCTACAGAGAAGGGAAGCTCCCCAGAACAACACGGGAATTTTGTGGAAATGACAACGTCGCACAACAGAAACACCTCATTGAATGACCCAATCAAGTATGAAAGTATGGGTACCACGTCACACATGGATATATTAATGGGAAGAGGTATCATCTTATCTATAACAGAAAAGAGTGGTCGTTGTAAATATCAGGTTTATTACGGAAAAGCGTCAACATATGAATTACCCATTGAGATAAGCAAATGAACATTTAATAAACAGAAAAAGGCTACTAATTGTGAAATATAACCCTGGAAAAGGTGTGTGAGCATGATAAAAGCACAATTATGAGAATAATTTGCGGAAAGAAATAGCTCGGAAAAATAAGTATGAAAGCTAGGAAGATCGTCAAAATGCATGATGGAAGCAACCAGCTGGGTGCAAAACGTTAAAATTGCGCAATTAGCTCCTGATGGGGGTTAAGTATCATTGTGTCCCTACCGAATAGGCGCCTGCAATGCCGACCTATTCTTACTACACACATACGGTTCTGCGTGACGATGCTTTGCTGAGTGTATTTATATGTTTTTACTACGCCATTGCAGCTTTATCACATTACGACATGGTGTAGAACAGGTACGCTTTACTTTATTTTATCTGTACATTCCCAGTTTGTATGAGAGTATATTGCGATATAAAATACTGGGTTGTTTTGATAGATAGACTGCCCAGCAGTTGTATATTTTTATATTGTAGATCTGAAGATGGTCATTACAGACTGAAACCGGTCATCGTCGAAGGACTCCATATTGTGATCAAAGACTGGAATAAAAAACATTTGACACACATACAGCATGAATGTGGAAGTCAGCAGCAGCGATGGCTAGAGATTCCGAGTCCAGCTCAGCCTCTATACTGAGTACTAAAAGAGACATCCTTCTATACGGTTGCAAGATTCGTCTCAGTCTCCCATCAGCAAGTCTTCCCCTTCAGTCCCCCAGCAGCAAGTGATTCTCTATCTTAACGCTTTGAAATTTAGCAGTTTCTCCCAGGGCAGGAACCTCGCCGGCCAATATCAGTAAGCACTGTGAATTTCTTCAGTAATAATTTTGTAAAAAGGCAGAAGAAACTCCTACTCCTGCGGATTTTGCTGTAAGTAACCAGTGTGAGGAGGAAGCCAGAAAATATTCCCCACCCCTTGATACCATTCTAAAGCTGATAACAGAAAGGCTTTCACCTAGACGTGCATGAGAAAGCGTGCACGCTACAGAAATAAACACTATGCACCAATAAGAAACCATGTCACAAAACTTTGAAACCAAGGTTCTTCCGTGGCACGCCTGCTGAGGCAAACGGCGGTTCTCACGCTGTTCCATCTCTGGAAGGCTGCACCTGGCTCAGATTTTTATTTTTTCTAAAAGTATTCTTCCCTGTGTCCTGAACAATACTATTTTTTGGCAGACAGCTGTCCTCTTTACCACACGGAGTGCGGGAGTAGGCATAGCGAATTCCGCTTTCGACAACATGTGCTGAAGCCAGACTCAGCCCTGAATACGGTTATGGCTTCTCCTGGTCCTTTTACGTAAACTTCTATGTCGGCCCAGCCAACATGGAAGCTTTCAACTCTACAAAAAAATAACAAGATCCTCGCCATAATAACATAAAGGTAGAGAAGAAGCAATCAGCTGGGCAATCACTGGTGGCGCTGAATACTGTCTGCAGTTACGATGCAGCATGAAGGGTCGACTAGATTCAGGTGATTTTTTCCACCGTGTACAAACTCTATGGACTGATCAATCAGAGGATACGGAACAAAAAAAAAGGTCCAACGAACCTATCTCCGGAAATGCGTGTTTTCCATGCTAGAGACTATTTATTCAATCATACATTGTTACAGACAGTGCGGTCTAATAGGCGCTTATCACGCAGCCACAGTTACAGTATGTGCTGATAGTGGTTTCCATGCGCCTCATCGCATGCTTGTACGCACCATAGCATGTTCTGTGTCACATATTCACATCGGTGAGGCATGAATACGCTGCTCGTCTCCACATCTGAAATGGGCTCTGCATACACGATACTTTTGAGATGGCCCCATAATCAGAAATCACACGAATTGAGATTCTGTGAACGAGCTGGTCATGCAAATGGACCCTCTCGTGCAATAAATCGGTCAGGGAAGACATGACTGAGAGGCGTCCGGACGTGGCGAGGTGGGCTGCAGCACCATCATGTAGCAGCCATATAAACCTTCGAATCATCAATGGCACTTCTTCCAGCAGGGGAGACAGTAACCCGCAAGAAACGCTGATACTTCCGGTCTGTTAGACGGCTTAGAAGGAAGACTGGTCCCAAAATACTGTTGCCAATTATCCCGGCCCACATATTCCAGCTGCACCGAAGCTGATGATGTGCTGTCACCATACCATGTGGGTTCTGCATACTATCCCACAGATAATGTATGAAAGTTGAAAATACCACTCATCTGTGAATAGGACGGACGACACAAATCCCGGAATCGTGGTTGCCTGGTGAAGAAGCCAGTGACAAAACGCTCCCGATGTGGAAAGTCTGTCGCTAGTAACCCCTGCACACGCTGTAAGTGATAAAGATGGTAACGATTGTCATGGAGAATGTTCCACATGTCGTCTGGCTTAGCCTGTTCTGCTGAGCCAACTGCCTGGTACTGACACAGCGGTCACCTTTCAAAGTGTTAGTCACATTTTCCTCCAAGTCTGATGTCCGAACATTTCGGTTATGTTCTTCAAGATTTTCTGCTTCTTTGAACGAACCTGTCCCAAATAAAAGGCGAAACCACATTGCGAACATTGAATGCGGTGGTTGTTGTCGGCGGCGATAGATATCCTGATACAACCTTACCGCCCGCCACCCCTCGCCACTAGCCTTTCCGTACGTAAACATCATGTTGGCAAGCTCTCGATTCGAATACGGAACCACTGTGTACAACGCTCTAGCACATCCAATACAAGTTGAATCAGCAAGAGAAGTGAATCGGACAAACATCACCAATTACTATGACAGGAGAGGGTGAGGAACAGTACCACTCTCTAGAAGGAAAACACACATACTGTAAGTGTGGCTGCGTGGTACTGCCCGTATTATACCGCAGTTTCTGTAGCAAAGTATAATTGAATAAATGGTCTCTAGCATGGAAACCATGCAATTCCAGACATACGTCCTTAGACCTTTTTTGTTCCGTATCCCAGGCGGAGGTTCGAGTCCTCCCTCGGACATGGGTGTGTGTGTTTGTCCTTAGGATAATTTAGGTTAAGTAGTGTGTAACCTTACGGGCTGATGACCTTAGCAGTTAAGTCCCGTAAGATTTCACACACATTTGAACATTTTGTCCCGTATCCTCTCATCGATCAACCCCAAGAGTTTGTACACGGCGGACGAATTCACCCTGTATAATATCATGAAATATGTTTCGAGACAATTTTGGGGAAAAGTTGCCACATGACACGAAGAATGGACAGGTAGTTACTGGGTCGCATGTCAGGAGAAACAGGGTGTCAGCCAAAGCATGACAGTCCGTAGAAACAGTATGAGTAACTGTGCCTTGTGCAGAATGAGCTGGGGCACTGTCATGAGGCGAAAATACCTCCTTTGGATAGCTGTCCACATTGTATCACCTTGATGGCCTCATTGGATATTTCAGTAGTATGCTCCTGAGGTAGTGTGCCCCTTATGGGCATAATCTGTTGGCATCAACCACGGCAGTCCCACAAACAACTCAGTGTCAACCTGCCCAATGATGGTTGGGTGGTGAATGGTTGGTCATGAATCCACATGTTACCACGGCCTGTTTTGCTTCTTTGTCTTAGGGTCATAATGATACACCTAGCACTCGTTCACAGTGCTTCAGCATCTGAAAAGTGATCTAGATTGAATATTTTTAGTAACATTTTTGGGAAAAAGAGATCTTGTATGCTATATAAAATTTGTGAAAAAGTAGTGTAGATCGTGATGGTTATTTTACTTAAAATGTATTTGTGCGCACAGGACATTAAATTTGGCTGATACTCGTCAGTGTTCTCGAGAGTTTGTAAGTGAATTCATTGAAATATATAGAAACCACCCATGTTTGTGGAAGATTAAAAGTAAAGAATATAGTGACCGAGACAAAAAGACAGCAGCATACAATGCTCTAATTGAAAAATTGCGGGCAGTTGACCTCTCGGCAAACAGGGAAACGGTAATAAAAAAAATAATTTCGTTGCAAACTGGCGAAATTATTTGCGGATGGATGTCGAAACTTATAATTATCTCTTAAAACTTGTAACCCCTCGTATTATGAGAAAAAATACCTGTATGAGAAGGGCAGTTTCTCCTCATGAACGGCTGGCGGTAACATTAAGATTCCTAGCTACATGAAGGAGCTACAAGGATTTGGAATTTTCAACTGCAACATCGAAACAAGCGTTGAGTGAAATAATACCCAACACATGTGAAGTTATTTACGCTGTCCTGAAGGATGAGTTCATGAAGGCAAGTCAAGTAAAATGAGTCTGTCAGCGAACTGTTTACCGAAAAGAGTTATCCAAAGTTCAGAAATCTAGAAGATCAGGTGTATAGCAGCCAACGTTATGGTATTTTGATCTGCTTGGCTTTCTCAGTGATCAAGAAACGCCAAGACCAAGCAGGAGTACAATTGAAGATGAAATTGGAGTGTCAATGTGCGAGGAAATGGAACACGAGGTAATGTAAAATAAAACAGGTTCACCCTGCAACTCTCGCAGTAAATTTACGTGAGAAAACTGCTTTCGCTTTAGCAGTCACTGTCTACACCATTTTGACCGCTTTCTCTGTTTCCTGGGGTTGGTATGAATGTTTTTTTGCAACACAAGTTGCGAACACAGACCACAACAGTACTTCCTCCATTTCTATATTTCAAAATAACTGAATTAAATTTTTGACGTTTACGGGGAGCAGAGACGCTTGCCACTGATATTTCTTTTCTACACCGACAGATGACAGGCGAGTAGTAGATTGGGGTTTGTGTCGTGTGAACACACCACATTCGCAGCGATCTTTTTCATTACAAACATCTGCGCCGATATCGGCGCAGACAGATCGTTGCGTGTGGAGCGGGCTTCAGTCTCCCTGTCTTATTGTTCCCTCTGCCTTCGTGTACATTTTGTATATTACCCGCTTTTCCTATAGCTTATGCCCTGTATACGCGACGAGAAAGGTGAGAAACACATCTTCCCGGTGCGAAACACATCTCGTGCAGCCACTGACACGTGTCTACAGGCGGCGGCGACCCGGCGGGCCGGACGGGGACGGTGGTGGGCTGGGGGCGCACCGCAGAGGACGGCGCGCTGGCGTCGGTGGTGCAGGAGGCGCAGGTGCCCATCCTGAGTCTGCAGCAGTGCCGCGCCTCGCGCTATCCGGCCGGCAGGATCACCGACAACATGCTCTGTGCCGGCCAGGGCTCCAAGGACTCCTGCCAGGTAAACTACCCACAACACTTCTGACACAAGTCTTCTGCCAGGCACACTATCCACAACACTTCTGCCACAAGTCTCCTGCCAGGTACAATACCCACAATACTACCACCACCACAAGTCTCCTGGCACGTATACTACCCACAACACTTTTACTACACCGCATCGTTCTTATCGTGGTGACCCGCCAGGTTAGCCGAGAGCGCTAATGCGCTGCTTCCTGGACTCGGGTAAATGCGCCAGCCCCGGATCGAATCCGCCCGGCGGCTTAACGACTGTGGTCGGTGCGCCAGCCAACCTGGATGTGGTTTTTAGGCGGTTTTCCACGTCCCACTAGGTGAATACCGGGCTGGTCCCCACGTTCCGCCTCAGTTACACGGCTCACAGACATCTGAACACATTTGCTCTTTTCCATGGATTACACTGGACACAGACAGTTGGGGTACACTAATTCTGTCCCGGGGGGGTACGCAGTGGCGACAGGAAGGGCATCCGGCCACCCTTAAATTAACCTTGCCAATTCCGATTACCCATACCGACCCTGCATCATTGCGGGAAAAAAGGCACAAGCAAAAGAAAGAAAGAAAGAAAGAAAGATCGTTCTTATCGTGGTCTTCACTCTGAAGGGCATGTTCCCAGCAACTCACCAAATCTCTCTGTCTCTGCATAAGTACTGCAACCTACATCTGTGGTCAAGCTCTTTTCTGCCTCTACAAATTTTGTCCTTCATACTTACGTCAGTTCCCAAATTAACTCATCATTGATGACTTAGGATGTGGTGTATCAACTTTAAGGAAAAGTTCTGCCAACATTTCGTTTCTCCCCGATGCTAAACAGTACCTATTCTTTAGTTATCTGATCTACCCATCTAAATTTCAGCACTGCTGTACAGTATCACATATCATAAGCTTCTGTTCTGATCTCTTGCCTCTACTGTTTATCATCCATATTTCCCTTCTATGTAACACAGCGTGTCCCAAAAAGTGTACACTCTTTTTATGATTGTAACACTAATATTTAATAAGATACGGGGAAGTTTCAACATCTAGAATATTGCGAACAAATGTAGAAACCATCCATTTATCGAATATGTTCAAATTGTTGGCCACTGTGGCCCAGACATAGCTGATAACACTGACCAAATGAATCCAACATTGTACTTCACGTGCCCCTGGAGAAAAAAGAAAACAGTGGGGGCCAAATCTGGTGAGTGCAGAGGGTACTCGGAACAGCACCGTCGTTCTATCTATCTGTCTGGTAGATATTTGTCAAAGTAGACGCTTATATTTCAATGATCATCCTCAGTCACAGCGTGGAGTAATCTAGGAATAAAACTTTTCCATTGAACACGCTTGTTTTGGATCTTCGGTTCACAAGCTACTTGCAGCGCAGATCTTCTAGGAGATTGCTGGAACTTTTCGATGACTTCTCTTTCTCTTGTGGATGATCGTAGCCTTCCTGAATTGTTGTTGTTGGTATCCTGTACAGTTCCTCCGTCGCCAAACTTGTGATGCAGACGAGTAATTGTCAGTCGTGTTGATGAATCTCGTTGAAACATCATTCTGAATTGACTTTGCACTTCACTTACGTTCTCAGTCTTCCAGTTGTAATTCAGAATGAGCTCTCTTTGCTCAAGGTTCAGCCAGTCTGCAGCCATTTTTCAAGCCAGATTGAAATAATGTAAGTTGAAAACTTCGATAGATGCTCGCTCGACTGGTATGTGTTCATTTTCTGTATGTTTTATTTTCTGGCAGTCGTCTTCAGAAACCCTGGGGAAACCTACGAATAACATTGTATTTATATTTAATGTTAACAAATTTATCTTTTTTTCAGAATCGCTTTTCACGCTGTCAACATTCTGGAGTTTATTAGTTAACCCACCTTGAGTGTTAAGGTGCCATCTGTAATAATTATTTGAGAGAAGGTGAATTTCTTAGCCAAGATTTGTTGTAAACAACATTTACTGCCGATTGCTGGTTTCGATAAGCATGGTTACCATCTTTAGATCTCGATAAAAGGTTATTACAACTACTATAGGAGACATGTAATAAACTTTTATCGTGATCTGGAGATCACCGTAAACCGGTAATCCACAATCAAGGTTCTTTATAAGCGACTAAGAAGTTCACCTTTTCTCAAATAGCTTATATTCACTCTCTTCAATATCAATTCTTTTTCTGCCCAAATATCAAAATTCATTTATTACTTTTAATGTCTCGTTTCCTAATCTAATTAACTTCCTAATCTAATTAACTTCCTAATCTAATTAATATCTCAAAAATATTAAGAAGCAACGGAAAGTGCTGAAATAGGTTTGAATGAAACAAATCTAATTAAACAGAGTTTTGCATAAGGTGGAATTTCTCTCCAATTTCACAATGCCACCGAGAAATTGTTTTATTCTCCATGCACCTTAATTTTCCCCTTTGTTTCTGCTAGTTGCTGCTTGATCTATGTACACAGTGAATAACATTTGTGATAGGTTACAATCATGCTTAACTCCCTTCTTATTTATTGCTGCCCTTTAGTGTCCGACTCTTACGGTACCAGACAGGTTTATATACAGGTTGCTTGTAGCTTTTCTCACCCATCATCGTATCCCTGGTAATTTTAGAAATTTAAAGAACGCATTTCAATCAACATTGTTAAAAGCTTTTCCTGAATCAATAAATGTGATAAATGTGGTTTTGTTTTATTCAAAAATCTTCTAAAATACATTGTAGAGTAAGTATTGTTTTATACGTTCCTACGTTTGTCTTGAAACCAAAGAGATTTTTCTCCACACGTGCTTCTAACATTCCTTTAGACCTCTCGTATGTAATTAATGTTAATATTTTGCACCCATGACACAGAGAGAAAAGTTGTCATAATATCATGTTTTCTGGTGGTATCTGTTGTACATTGCTGTTATATATCGTACAACGCTATTCTGCACTCTGAACGCGTTATCCCAATATGATTACGTAACTCGTTACTGGAGGGAAATATGCAGATGTAGCAGAACTACAACGCTTTATTTGCAGGTGTATTTTTTCCAGTTAAGGTTGTGGTCAATCTGTAGTCTGTAGTACACTCTGTTCTTCTAGAAATAAACTGTTTGGATAGACTTTTCTCAAACAGCGTATGTCTCTATGATAAGTAATATATTTTACAATATTAATAAATTTTGTCAAAATTTAATGACAATGACGATCAATAAATTTTCAGTTCATAAAATTCTGTGATTTCCTTTGCTTCGACGCTCTACTGAACGTCCAACTGACCTCCTCAAGGCCCCTACACGTTGTCCACCATCAAGATAAATTTATAATACTTTCTTTATTTCTAACATGGATATATAAAGTACAATATTATTATTCTTGCCCTCAAAGACAGGAGACACGAACATGCTAAGAAGAGTTTGGGGAAACATGCCGCACTGCTTACCTTACGTACGCTCCTTTTATCTTATACGGAAGATCCTCCGAGTGGCTAAGAATCTTTCACAGTAACACATTACTCATTTATGCACTTAGGTATGTGAAAATTTCAACACTCAGAATTGTCGAATAAATCCAAACTCTGGCTATAGGTGCAGCAGCGTAAACCAACAACCGATTGAGACTCCAGAGAAATGTCGCACATATAGAATCAGCTGTCCCTTCAATGAGTGCAAAAGTCAGTGTTGTGCAACATTGATTTAACAAAGAACCGTTAAGCGGAGTGAAAACGCTGAAAGAAACGCTAGTTCCTATACTTCACCGATATCAATTATTTCAACGTTACCGTAAGAGAGAGAGAGAGAGAGAGAGAGGGGGGGGGGGGGGGAGGGAGATGGACGGGTAGAAAGATTGATATCTTTGGACAAGTTCCGTTTGAACTTTTTCTACAGTTATTCCGCGCTTGTCAGGTGCAACCGTGCTGGCTGAAGCCTACGTTCGTGAGCGGCGCACTGAACTGAATCTTTTTCCATTTCTATGTCATTTACATTACTCACGTGCTCAAGCCATTTCCTCCTGTTTGAATCCTCTAGTATGCCGAAACAGCGCTTTCCTAGAGGTCTATCCTCTCCGCCGGCAATTCTAAGGATACTTCAGCTCCACCTCACTCATCTCTCCTCTCTCCAGTTGCTACTTAACATAAACCTGACCAAAACCCTGGTAATAATTACAGGTAAACCAAATGCAGTTTTTGTTTCCATGACATCTTCCTAATCAAATATGACGGCCGCACATAGTAAAGTACTCTGTCTAATCCACGACAGTAAATTAACATGGAAACCCCACCTACTAACTATCCAACGAAAAGGCACAACTGATCAAAATTCCGAAGATTAAGACTGCATCCCTCCCCCATCTCCCATTCTTACAAATCCTTGATCTGTCCCATTCTGTGGTATGCTTCTGTAGCCTGTATATCGTCTTCACCAGACTTCTCTCTTGAAATCCTTGAGCGCCAAGCACCCCGTTTGTTTTCCGCACACATTACTCATATCTGTACGAATCTTTTACCAACTCATCACTTTCCTCTTCCCCTTCGCACACACACTGAACACCTGTTTTATGCTGTGCATCCCGCATACTCCACTCCAAAACCCCATTTCTTCCCTTTTAATTTCGAATATTCGAATACAGTCACGCCTATAGTAGTACATGCCACCAAACCTACATCTACACAATTCCTTACCCTCTCCCTATGCAATTTTAACAGACACACCCTGACAATGAAATCTGTCCTGGTATTTATCCTATTGACCAGATCTAAGCCCCAAATGTGCTCCCTCTTCTGTTCCTGCCCTCATCTCCTCATATCCAAACCTGTTGTCCATCGTAGTTATACCTATCCCAGATCCCATGTTTCCCAACCAATATCCCCCCACTCCGCCCCACATACCACATCCATTCCCAAATGCAAGCTGTGCTGCTCCATGCACACCGAGTACCTTACACTACCAGAACCACCCAATTTGTTCTCTCGCAAACTGCCCCCTCACATTGCATATCATTCCAGCTTTAGTGCAGCAAAGTGCTTCATCAGTTTTAAGTTAAGTTTCATCAGTGTGCATTAAACAGTTAATTAATTTTGAAAGCCATGGAATTTCGTTACCTCTTCTACTGTTTTAAACTATTTATATTAATAAAAATGGTTCTGACTGAAATTCACCGTATCATACCTCTGCCAGCCAACGAAAAACAATAATGGTCAAAAAGAAAGATGAATGACAAGTGTGATGGTTTGGCGTACTGTAATGGTACAGAACTTCATCTCGACATATACGTATTGAGGACTATCTGAATAGCGACTGGTACGTCATATTATTTTGGAGCTATACTTCTCCTAATGCTTTTCTCCAGCACGCCATTGTGCGGTCCCTTATAGAGAAAAATGTGGAAAACAAGAACTGCCTTACAGGCCTGCACGTTATCCCGGGTTGTCTCTGACGCTGAGAGTACAGTCGTGGACAAAACGAGCGAGACCCCTCGCTTTTTCGTTATGCTGATCTGCACAGCTTTAGAGTCTGCTACACAGCATAACAGGCAAGGCGACGAAGTGCTACCAAGATACTATGCACTGGTGTGAAATTGAAAAACTATCCGAACTTTGTCAGACTGTTTTCAATCATGTCTAAGACTATATTAATGCAGATTAGTGTGTTAAATACAACGCGTAATTATAAGATATAAATGCAACAAGAAACGCTAATTAGTATGAACTGTACTAATAAAAATAAATTCAGCATATCGAGATAACACAATTGTTTTAGTAAGAGAAAGTACCCCAGATCGATACGATTTTGCAAAATATTATGCATATTCGACCGCGAAACGGTCTGTATCAATGTTCAGACCAGTCATACTGGATTATCGTTGCTGACCTACCATGAAACTGTGCAAATTTAGCAATGCGTGAATATTCTTAGCGAAATTCATTTAAAAATCAATTCAATTAGTGGCAGAAACGGAAAAAGTAGGCAGTAACAAGTATGAAATTCTACAAAATTTTCATATTGACATCCACAGGGCGCCAGTACAGAATGAAGGTAGCGCGAGAAATTCTTAAAATTGCTTTATTGATAGTCTATCTGCCTCCATCGAGATTAGAACCGAAAACAATCCAAACATCCCTCGCAGTAGCAAACACCTTTCACTACGCTAACAGACAGCCCAGGCAAAAAACCCTCTATTATTACCCCAGACATGAATAAGTCGGCAATTTCGCAATGAAAATGGCAAAATGATCTGCATTTTCTGTTGCACAGAGCTTTCTGGATTCGAAAACATGAATTTTCTACCGTTATGTCACCGCTCATGTGACAATCATTCGGGATGTTTATCGAAATACCAAATACTGCTCTTAGCGAGTAAATTTAGTAGGATAATTCTGCACCACCCCAGGAAATAAACGGCGACATAGCTGCCAAACGTATTCTACAATGTTTTGAATTCTCCACTAGACTCGCCACAGCCAGGAAACGTTCATTAGCCGAAGTTTTTCTTAAGCTATGGGAATGATCACACTTCTAAAACGCGGTGGCATTAATCCTAGGATCTGAATTACCACGTGTACAGGCAAATGGATTTTATTTGCTTTCCTGTAAACGTGATTTGGATCGAAAGCGTAGCTACGATTAATATGCTGATGTATCGACTTCAGCTAGAACATTTCGAATAAAGAGTAGGTGGAATTATCTATGCGGCCCTCATCTTCAGTAACTGTCGTAGCTATTTTCGTTCTTAGGATTTAGTCACCTAAATAGGTAAAAATGGAACCCTACTAGTCTCACTTTCTTGACCATCTGCGTGTCTACCCAACCCTTGAAACCCGTTTACCTCGAGTACTGGCAGACATAATAAGCGGAAATGTATCGCACTTCCTGCGGTATACGGTCCCTTGGTGGTGTAAAAAAGTGAGCTTCTATGTGAATGCCATCTAAAGATACGGATGTTTATGTAAGGAAAATTTATGCAACGGTAATCCAGTATGATTAGTCTGAACGTTGACACAGACCGTTTCGCGGCCAAATGTACATAATAATTTGCTAATTCGTAACGATCTGGGGTAATTTGTCTTACTAAAACAGTTATGTTATCTAGATAAGCTGAATTTAGTTTTATTAGTACAGTTCATACTAATTAGAGTTTCTTCTTTCATTTATATCTTATATTTACGTGTTGTGTTAACACGCTAATCAGCATTAATATAGTCTTAGACATGATTAAAAATAGTCTGACAAAGTTCGGATGGTTTCTCAATTTCACGCCTGTGCATATTATGTTGGTAGCACTTCGTCGCCTTGCCTGCTATGCTGTGTAGTAGACTTCATAGCTGTGCGGATCAACATAACGAAAAGGCAAGAGGTCTCGCTCGTTTTGTCCACGACTGTACATGCGTGAAACCCTAGTGGTTGGCATGTTGTTTGGCACGGTTCTCCAAAAACGTGTGTTGATCGTTAGTGAACTCGTACAGAAACTTCGTGGAAATGTATTGCAAAGAACATATTCAGAGACCTTTTCAAACCACGCATGACATAATTGTAGCTCGAGGGGATTCACACCTTACTGAATTCTCAAACTCAGGTCTCATATACAGTTGTGAGTGGACTGGTGTCTTATTATTTGATAAGAGATTACATTTTACATTGTTCTCCAATTGCAACGTATGCTAAAATAACTGTGAAATGTGCACTGAACATATTTATTTCTGTTGACAGGGGGACAGTGGAGGTCCGCTGCTAGTGACCAGAACTGACGATCGTCATGAAATAGTTGGTAAGTCACAAAGCAAATTTTGAGAGGGTAAATATCTACCGTAGCTGATAGAGGCAAGACAACTGCATTTCCTTAGCGGGTGCGAAATGTATGTTAGTATTGAAACGCTTGGTAACCCAAGTAGAAACATCACAGTGTTACTTAGATGCGTTGCAGGGTTTATACAAATGAACAGATCTCAAGTTAAACAGCAATTACATTTTCTTTACGAGTACAGATACTTAACCTCACGAAATTTGGCGAGAGAGGATGTTTGCAGAGGAGAACGTGAAATTACTGAGAATATGATTTTATAACAAGACATTTGCGAGACTTGTTTTAGGAACACACGTTCCATAGTTGCACTTTGTTTTAATTTTATTTATTTATCTCTCATTGTGTGCTATCAATTTCGCTGTAGCAACCTGTGCCTCAAGCTATCGTCCCTTCCATCAGCCAAGCAGTCAGTCTGGGATCCGGCACCAGCATCGGTTATAGCCAAACAGATATTGTTTCTTCCTGCAGGAAGACTCTTTTCCTATCTCTGTGGCAAGTGGATTCAAGCGAACCATAACAAAGGAACACGGCACACTTCATACCGAACAGCTAGTAGTCATTATAGATGATGAGAGTCTACCGAGGTTGGTATACTACAGCACCTTCAATTTTGTATGAATTCCCTTTTCAATATTCTGAATCACTCGTGCTCGTATTGAAAGAAACTTGTAGTGACTATACAACATTTGTGTTAGACAACGGCTGGGGCCCTGATTCCCTGCTTATTGCGAACAGCTGCATTGACCAATATGCTGCAGCATCCCTGATCCAAACTTTCGTGTCACTGATGTTTCCAACTATAAATACATTTGTACTGCTACCAATTCATGTCACTGAATCTTCTATATTGATGAACATTTTGAACAAATTGACAGTGTTGTCATTAGGAGTCCCCTCTGGCCTCTGCTAGTAAACATTTTTATAAAAGGCTCTCATAAAGGATTATCCGGATTTGCGGAAAGCTAGAGTCTACTGAAAACCTTGGCAAGGGGGCAAAGCCTACACTGGTATGCCACAGTCAGAGTGTATGAAAGGTGCTTGGAACATGATCACCACACTCGCCTTTCGCAGCCCAAGAATTCAGCTATAGCTGGCGTTGTATCTTCGTAGGGCATTCTACGGCTTACTCTTCCATAACGAGATCGTTCTGGGCTTCGGTTATCATGTAAACTGTGAAAATACGTTTGGTAGAACATCTTATTTATCGAACTGGGTTGGTAAGTTGTGTTTCGGGGATGATTTTTTTAATATATTCGGAAAGAAAACAAATAACGCCTAATGACACGTTTTGCTACAGTTAGTTTCATGAAAACTGTTTGATAATAGTAATTTAAAACATGAGAATAGTTTACGATCTCACCAAAGAGATCTGTAAGAAAAACCGCATTGTTAAAGTGACCACTGCATATGCTTAACATAAAACGGAACGCATCTGCTCTAAGACTTATTACGTAATTGCGTTCGAAAAAGGCGATACACAGGGTGTCCTACAAATGCTGCGACCGACTGCTATGTGATAAGGTGACCATATTTTCTACACTCAAATTCGGGACATTAACATATTTCCTAGGCCCAAATCCGGGACACATTAAAAATTTTCCAAAATAGGCTATTTTTATTTATTTATTTATTTATTATATGAGAAGAAGGTTTCACTTAAATGTAATAAATACAAAATATCAATTAAATTTGTTGCAAAGAAAAGCACATTTACATTTTATTAATACCTTCTAAGATGAATGAGTGTGATCAGTGCAACTGTATTTATCAGTGCTGTGAATTTTCTTTATCAAGTCTGTATTTTTCAAGAACATATGAAAAAACTCGACACAAGTTTCAGCATAATTTATTCTACTTCCTAACATTGCTTTCATGATTTCTTCAGCCAACTGTGTTTTGTCACTTGTCCATATGTTGTTTATGTGGGAAAATACCCTTTCAGTAGCAGCATTAGTGCCAGGAAAGGAGTAAAGAAACTCCACTAGCTTGAGTACATTTCAGAATGGCACATGATTCTGGCTGAAATGAGAAATCATCTCAACCCATCTTTGACCTGGAACAGTGTTGTTAGCAGTCCATTCAATTATTTTCTCAGTGGTTACAAACTGTTTGACACTGACATACTCATCATACATTACATTTTCTGCAAACTGAACATATGGCACAGTTTCGCTAACTAGAGAAGAAGTTTTTTCAATGTCATCGCATACAGGTATTTGATTCAAGGTAACCCAGTTGCAGCAGTCTACGTTCTGGAAACTTTTTTCAGTCAACTTTTTTAAGTAGGATAGAGCAGTTTCATAGAAAAATAATACAGCACCATGAAAACTCTTTACCTCTCCTGGAAGCAGACCTACCTCTGTTTCAAGAGATTCAAGAATTGCTTTAACTCTTGAGGGAAGGAACTGGTCTTCAATTTTGGACGGCAATGTCGTTTCCAAATTACTAATACAATCAGCCACTTCAAATATAGTGACTGTCTGTCCTTCAACTTTTTTAACTGCTTCATGAAATGATGAAGCCTGACTGTGAACAAAATATAGCCATATTTCAGACAAAGGGTTTTGAAAGAAGTTTTGAAGTAACAATGGACACTTATTTTCAGAAAGTATGATTTTAGTGGTTTAAACATTTTTATGACTCGCTCAACAGCAGGCAACAGTGCTAACCATCTTGTTTGAGCATAACCCAAAATCATTGCAAAATCTGTTTCAACAAAGCTGCAAAAGTCCTTCAGAATTTCAAGTCTCACAGTGTATGATTTGAAATATAGAAATATTTTGGAAACTACCATTTCTGTATCTACAGGCAATATATCGAACAGTATTATGCAGTATATGAGCAGCACAATCAACCCCTGTCAGTCTATGACCGAGATCCACTTGTAGTTTAGTAAAAACATTATTCTGACCCTTTCTTTCAGCACCTTCAAAATTGCAATTAGCGTTATCAGTAAACCAACCCCTATCAGCCAATGACCGAGTTCCACTTGTAGTTTAGTAAAAACATTATTCTGACCTTTCCTTTCGGCGCCTCCAAAATTGCAATTAGTGTTATCAGCACACAGTCCTACAACTTTTTCTTCTAGGCTGTTTTTTTCTGAGGCAGTCTGTTAAAAAGCCACTCACAATAGTAGATGTTTCCCTAGGCAACGATTTTAATTGTAATAATCTTACTTTTACACCAGTTTTGTAATCAAAATATCTGACGACCGATAGGGGTGAAATGAATGTCTAATTCGGAACAAATTGGGTCATGATTGTTAATTTTGGGACAAACAGGTGTCCCAAATTACCTTTGAAAAAATTCTGGACAGACACACAAAAATCGGGACTGTCCCGAGAAAAACGGGTTTTTTTTTTTTTTTTTTTTTTTTTTTCTTTATTGTATTTCAATTCCCTATCGGGGCGGGCTGGCAGCAGCATATGCGCTGCTCTTCAGCCGAAAGACATAGAACAAAACAATAGAAGACATTTAAAGACAGCAAAGGAGAGAAGAAGGCGAACATAGATATACAAAAGGGAGAACATCATGGAAGGCAATATACAAAAAAAAAAAAAAAAAAAAAAAAAAAAAAAAAAAAAAAAAAAAAACGGGGTGACTGTAAAATGGAGATAAAAAAACTGTTTAAAAGTAGCACACACAAAAAGCCACACTCTGCGACGATTAAAAGAACACAAGGCACAGTATGACTGGAGCATGAAGGTGTTGACGGATGGCATAGCACACTGACGGCGAACCTCAAGGCAGTACACAATTAAAATCACACCTCTGGACGCACACGAGAAATAGCACGAAACACAACACTGACGTGGCACACTGATGATGATCAATACAGAGGATCTGCCAGGTTCAAGGAGATGAGGGAGACCTGAAGAAGGGAGGGAGGGGAAGAGATGGGGGAGGGGAATGGGGGTCGCTCGGAAGAGGGCCAGGTAGGGAGGGATGTGGGAAGGAGAGAGGCAAGTATGGGGTGCAGGGTCTCAGGGGAGAAGGAGGAAAGAGGAGAAGGGGGCCCTGGGGAGGGGGGGGGGGGGGGAACAAGGCCGGGTTATAGTTGGAAGGAAGGGTATAGGTCACGGCGAAGTTCGTCATCCGGGAGGGGGAGGCGTTGGAAATTGCCCTGATGAAGGAGATGGAGGGTGTGGAGGTGGAGAGAGGGAGGGATACAGCGACAGAGGCGCGGCAACGGGCGAGGGGTGGAGAGGAAGGAGGAAACCAGAGGGTGGGGGGGATCAACCCTGCGAACAATGTAAAGGATGCGGAGATGTTGGAGGAACAAGAGGAGGTGGGGGAAGGGGATCAGTTCATACAGGAGCCGTGTGGGAGAAAAACGGGACGGATAGTCACCTTATATGTGAGGCAGTGCACAACATAAGGTATGAGAAATGTATAGCGGCCTATGGCTGCAGACGTCGTCGTACGCCGCTAGGGGGTGCTGTACACGAGACTACCGGACGGGAACGTGAGAATTTCGGTACACAGACGATGCGATTGCATATATGCACTTTTGTATGCAATAGCTGAGTTCAATGGGCAAGTCGTTTGACGTATTAATCGACAACGTTTCCCAGGCAGACATCAACTGCACCAAGGTTTGTTTGCCAGTCTGCATCGAAATTTGTGTGATTATAGGTCAGTAGGAAGTGGCAGGGATAATGAGAGCACACCGCGATCGGCGCGTTCGGTCGTTAAGGTTCAATTGGTTCAAATGGCTCTGAGCACTATGGGACTTAACATCCATGGTCATCAGTCCCCTAGAACTTAGAACTACTTAAACCTAACTAACCTAAGGACAGCACACAACACCCAGCCATCACGAGGCAGAGAAAATCCCTGACCCCGCCGGGAATCGAACCCGGGAACCCGGGCGTGGGAAGCGAGAACGCTACCGCACGACCACGAGATGCGGGCGGTCGTAAAGGAAGAAAGTGTCTTGGATGCCGTGGTGCCCAATCCAAACACCAACATACGTGCCATTATCTCGGATTTTAAATGTCTCGCTGCACTGTGCAGAGCGTTTTCGTCGCCAAATCCTTACAAGCCTTTCATCTCCAAAGGGTATAGTTTTTACATCGTGATGACTATCCTGCACGTGTGCGTTTCGCACAACGGTTTCTGCAACAAACTGGCCGAGTTGTGTATTTCCCAAGTTATGTGTTGTTCACTGATAAGGCAACATTCACTAGACATGGCGTAATCAATCATCGCAACGAGATGAGCGGTGTTCTTGAGGACAATACTAGGGAAATAGAAGGGGAGGTAGACGAAGATGAAATGGGAGATACTATACTGCGTGAAGAGTTTGACAGAGCACTGAAAGACCTAAGTCGAAACAAGGCCCCGGGAGTAAACAACATTCCAATAGAACTACTGACAGCCTTGGGAGAGACAGGCCTAACAAAACTCTACCATCTGGTGAGCAAGATGTATGAGACAGGCTAAATTTCCTCAGATTTCAAGAAGAACATAATAATTCCAATCCTAAAGAAAGCCGGTGTTGACAGATGTGAAAATTACCGAACTATCAGTTTAATAAGTCACAGCTGCAAAATACTAAAACGAATTATTTACAGACGAATGGAAAAAGTAGTAGAAGCTGACCTCGAGGGAAGATCACTTTGGATTCCGCAGAAATATTGGAACACGTGAGACAATGCTGACCCTATGACTTATCTTAGAAGTTAGATTAAGGAAAGGCAAACCTACGTTGCTAGCATTTGTAGACTTAGAGAAAGCTTTTGACAATGTTGACTGGAATACTCTCTTTCAAATTCTGAAGGTGGCAGAGGTAAAATACAGGGAGCGAAAAGCTATTTACAATTTGTACAGAAACCAGATGGCAGTTATAAGAGTCGAGGGACATGAAAGGGAAGCAGTGGTTGGGAAGGGAGCGAGACAGGCTTGTAGCCTCTCCCCGATGTTATTCAATCTGTATATTGAGCAAGCAGTAAAGGAAACAAAAGAAAAATTTGGAGTAGGTATTAAAATTCATGGAGAAGAAATAAAAACTTCAATGTTTGCCGATGACATTGTAATTCTGTCAGAGACAGCAAAGGACTTGGAAGAGCAGTTGAACGGAATGGAGGATATAAGATGATCATCAACGAAAGCAAAACGAGGATAATGGAATGTAGTCAAATTAAGTCGGGTGATGCTGAGGGAATTAGATTAGGAAATGAGACACTTAAAGTAGTAAAGGAGTTTTGCTTTTTGGGGAGCAAAATAACTGCTGATGGTCGAAGTAGAGAGGATATAAAATGTACACTGGCAATGGCAAGGAAAGCCTTTCTGAAGAAGAGAAATTTGTTAACGTCGAATATAGATTTAAGTGTCAGGAAGTTGTTTCTGAAAGTATTTGTATGGAGTGTAGCCATGTATGGAAGTGAAACATAGACGATAAATAGTTTGGACAAGAAGAGAATAGAAGCTTTCGAAATGTGGTGCTACAGAAGAATGCTGAAGACTAGATGGGTAGATCACGTAACTAATGAGGAGATATTGAATAGAATTGGGGAGAAGAGGAGTTTGTGGCACAACTTGACAAAAAGAAGGGATCGGTTGGTAGGACATGTTCTGAGGCATCAAGGGATCACCAGTTTAGTGTTGGAGGGCAGAGTGGAGGGTAAAAATCGTAGAGGGAGACCAAGAGATGAATACACTAAGGAGATTCAGAAGTATGTAGGCTGCAGTAGGTACTGGGAGATGAAGAAGCTTGCACAGGATAGAGTAGCATGGAGAGCTGCATCAAACCAGTCTCAGAACTGAAGACCACAACAACAACGACATGTGTTGTTCACTGATAAGGCAACATTCACTAGACATGGCGTAATCAATCATCACAACGAGCATTTTCGACGACCAGAAAACCCCCGTGATGTGCGACACCGAGCGGTACAACGTCACTTCACTTCACAGTTAAGTGTGGTCGGGTTTGGTCGCCAGCTACTTAGATCGGCCGTAATTTTTACTATCCCGATTGACCATCGCGATTTATCAGATCTCTCTGAAGCAGATTCTTCTCGGCAGTCTGAAGATGTTCCAGAAAATCTGAGGCGCAGCACGTGGCTCCAACATGATAGAGCGCCTGCTTATTTTGGACTGGCTGTTTCTAGACATGGGAACAGGTCATTCCCGCATCGGTGGATTGGGCGTTTTGGAAAGGTCACCTGGTCCATACGCTCACCGGATTTATCGAACCTTGAATTTTTTTGTGTGCAGAGCCCTGAAATCCCTCCTGTATCGCGATCCTGCGGAGTCTGAAATGGATCTCGTCGCAAGAATCGTCTGCGCAGCAACTACAATGAGAGAACTGTCGGTGTCTTCTAGCGTGTCTGGCAGTCATGCTTCGTCGGTGTCTGGCATTCATGGCGTCTGATGGGGCAAACTCCGAGCACCTGTTGTAACGTTAGAGCTATATTCATGTCGTACATGTACACCATGAGTACTCATTATATCCCATAAATGTTTCCAGTGAATCACTCTGTTCTTTCCTTTCCGATCTTCGACCTTTGTTGCCACTTACCCTTGACATTTGTGGCCATGGGTTGCTGTGCAATTCTCAATCCTTAAGATGTGCCCCACCTCCACTAGAAGTTAGTTGCAACATCTGGGACACCCTGAATATCCCAAATTATTTGATAATTAGTAAGACATTGAGAACATGATCCATGTGACATGACCATAACTATGTGAAGTGAAACTGTTTGCTGTGAGTGTGATTGTGTTGCAGGCGTGGTATCGTGGGGCATGGGCTGTGGACGGCCTGGCTACCCGGGCGTGTACACGAGGGTGTCCCGCTACCTGGACTGGGTGCGCGGCAACATGAGGGACACCTGCGACTGCAACTACAGGTGACAGCGCCCTGTCAACAAGGGCACCGGCGAGGATCATCCGGGAAGGAGACAACACACCATGCACAACGGACTTCGCTGTGAGTTGCATCGGTGTCTTGGAGTAGAGGATTCGACACCCCCCACCAGTACAAGAACTTTGTCCGCAGCTCGCGGTCTAGTGGCTAGCGTTGCTGCCTCTGGATCACGGGGTTCCGGGTTCGATTCCCCGCCGTGTTGGGGATTTTTCTCTGCCCGGGGACTGGCTGTCTGTGTTGTCCTCATCATTTCGTCATCACCATCATCATCTTTCGTGAAAGTGGCTAGAGTGGATTGTGTAAAAATTGGACTGTGAAAATTGGGACTTTGTACGGGCGCTGAGGACCGCGCAGCTGAGCAGCCCACAAAGCAAAACATCATCAGTACAAAAACTTCTATAACCGTTCATTGAGATCACTCACTACGTACTGCTGACACGATGCTGACAGCTCGATGCCAAAGGAGCAAGACAGAATTTTGTCACTGCTGTTACAGTCTCCACTGTTGTCATCCAAAAACAGACTTTTGTCCTGTTGGATTGTTCTCGGACGTTCAGCATCAGAAAACACGTGAAATAAGAAAGCGAAGGAAGATTTTTATTCATATCGGAGAAACACTTTCTCGTTGTCAGTGAATTTAATTTTTTATGTTGCTTAAGAGGCCACAAGGAACTTTTACTTTTTATATTTTAAATAGAGAAACATGTTTCAGTACTCTTAATCAAAACAAGGCTGACCTCCCACTACGTGTCAGGAAATCCATTGGTATAAATGTGGGTTTCAGCCTTTGACTGAGATAACGGAATTCATCTTCCTTCCACAAGAAAAAATAATGCAATCTTAAGAAGAAAGTCTTACATTCCTCTTACTAATAAAAAAAATTGAACTTATAAAAAACTGTCAAATTTCTGTGACACTTATTACAAAAATATCAATGCATTGTGCTTCCATCCAGCAAGTATATGTTTTCAATGGTGGAAAAGAAGCATCGACAGTTTTGTAAGTCTCGTTTTATAAAACCAGAATAAAATTTCTGCATAACCTCTTTTTTTTTACCTGGTATTAGAAAATCTGTGTGTCTCATATCAAACACCAGGCTAATAAAGCTGCAAAAACTCGCCTGTATCAATTTATCGCTTGACAACCGTCATTCTACAGTAAGTTTTCCGTGGCTCCCATCATTCATATCATACGAATGCTGGGATGGGTCCTCCGACAAGATCACGGACAGTCCCCCCACATCCCTCTTCTCCAGTATCTGTCTAACAATAAGCGGTGCTGTCCTCGTCAGAAAGAAATCGTCGACCGTTCAAGGCCATTTCTTGTGGGAGCGAAGGCAAGACAGTCGCAGAGAGAAGATAAGGACTATAGGGCGGATACTGGAGAGTCCACCACATGTGTTGGCGTAACTTCAGCGTTACGACATTTGCCATATGGGCACATACGTTATCATGAAGCAGTAACACCCCTTGGCGCTCCATTTCACTTGGTGGTTTTTTATAGACATGCTGCCCCCTACACATTCATCATTCTCCAATGGATGCCCGCCGGTGTTTGTCATTCGGCAACCAAGGGAAGAATAACAGCATCTGGTGATAATGTCGCCATAATTCACGTTTCCGTATTTACCGCGCACAAGTCAGAAAGAGACGAATGCCGCTCTAGACCGTTGCCTACATATAGCTGCTTCCACACCCACATCGGAGTCGTGCTGCGTAGCATAAACGCTGCAGCAACGCCCTCAAACGAAAACGTTTTGCTCTGCCCTTATAGTTACACTTTTCTTGTGACATACATCCTCCTTATGAGTCTTTAGCAGCACATCTCTCCTATATCTCCATAAAACTGCAGTGCATCTCCCCTGTGACTTCACAAAACTTTTTTATACTTCTGATTGGCAACCCTTAGTAAAAAGTGATTGTTTACTCCTCTGCAAAGATGAACTTATTACTAGATCTGAGTTACACATGATTTACTAGTGAGCTAGTTATTACTCTACGAGTAACGGCATTAGATACACCACCCTAATAGCATTCAGCAACCCATTTCGCCCCCATGACGTTCGTGCTGCGTCATGCTATGAGCTTCATGAGTCATTGAAAGATTTGGAGAACCACCCAGATCCATGAACACTCAGCCGCAGCTCACAAATCACGAGTAGTCGGAATGGGATCGAGGTCTCTATACTCCACAAACCGTCTTATGAGGGGTCGGAGTCTAGTTAGTGTACCACTGTCACTTCCCCTTCACCAGTTGCAGTTGTGAATGGTGCGCGGGATGAACGATTGCTAGGTAAGTCCTCATGTGATCTCGAATCTCTCTGATTTCATCTTCACAGGCTTTCCGCGAGATAGCAGTATGAGATAGCAGGATACTGGTTGGCTCTTCTAGGGACCTACGCTATCAGACGTTCGCAGTAAACATCACTATGATGCACGCGTCTCTTGTAGTGTTTGCCACAGAGTTGGGTGAGCATGTTCGCGAGGTTTTCGTGATTACTAAATACACCTGTGAAAAAGGGTACGGCTCTTCTTTGGATCTTCTCCATTTGCCACATCAATCCAACCGGGTAAGGGTCACATACTGCGAAGCAAGATTGAAGTATCGGTCGAACGAGGTTTTTGTAAGCTGATAATTCGACCAATGGATCTGCCTAGCATCTGCCTTTCCTCCGATTAGTTTCATGTGGTCGTTCGAGTGTATATCGCTCCGTCAGCATATTCCAGATATTTAATGGCTTTGAGTGTTGCCGGTGAGACCTGTCTGTGCACCCTCCGTTTTGACTCTACGTGTAATAACTGTACAGAATTTAGAGATGAATAATGTTTACATTTTAAGGTACAACCATGCCCACCGACGAATTCTTACTCTTGTTAAACAGTTTCAGCCACGTGGAAGGGACGGCACTGTGGGCCTGCGGGAAGCTGGACGGATGTGTAGACGGATTGCTGCGCATGTCGGGCACAATGTAGCGGTGGTGTGGCGCTTGTTTCAGCAGTGGTCTGTGAAAGATTCCCACACCTGTAGAGCAAGTTCTCGACGTCCGTATAGTATAGACGTACGTGCAGATCGACGCACTGTGCGGGTAGCTGTGTCCGATCAAACATCATCCAGCGCCGGCCGAACATCACCCAGGGACGAAATGCGAGCGCATGTTGCACCTTCTGTGTCATCAGGGACCTGGGAAACGTCTGCGTGCAGTAGGATTGAGACCGTGCGCGCATGTGGCCTGGCTACCGCTGACACCACGACACCGCCAGGCGTGGCTACTCCGGTGTGAAAGAGTTGGCTGGAGTATAGATTAGCGCCCCGTTGTTTTCAGTGAGAATAGCAGGTTCCGTCTGTAATGGACGTACACGTGTATGGCGTAGACCTGGTGAGCTGTCTATTCCAGAGTGGGACGCACAGGTCCCATCCCAGGCTTCTTGGTGTGGGGGGGACCTTCAATTGCAACTAGCGGTCACATTTGGCATTTCTGCATGGTAAAAGGTAAAGTAGCGAGTGCCTGCTGCATCGCACAAGCTGTTACCCAACGCTGCTGCCATTTCTTCGACAGGAAGATGATGTGCTTTTTCAGCAGGAAATGCACGTACACATACACAAATGCTGCGACACTACATGCTCTTCGTGGTGTACAACAACCGCCCTGGCCAGCAAGATCACAAGATATATTTCCAAATGAACACTAATGGGCCACATTGAAGCGGGGATTTACTAGTTCGCCACGGCCTACAACAATCATTGCCGAATTGCAGCAAAAGGCACAAGATGTTTGGGACAATCCGTCAGAAGATGCCCTTCGGCACTTCTATGATCGCTTACATGCGAGAGTAAATGCCCACGTTGCCGTGAGAAGGAGCACACTGTGTATTAATGAGACTGTTTGGGCATCTTTTGCTGTGACAAGTGTGTATCATTTGGTTTGAATTTGTCATCGTATACTCCTACAATGATGAACTATCATCTTACTTGTCAATAAAATGACCTTGTCCTTGAGGGTTCCGGCTGTGTATATACAATACGTTAAATTTCTTTATCTTTCTTCCCTGACGCTGTCTAATCTTGCTAAAATGGCCTCCTGACTTACAGCTTGCTTTCCTGACCGTGATGAAGCATCAGCCCCCTCTTGTACATACAGGAGTAGCTTTACCATGGTCCTGTTTACAAATGTGCGTATATAAGAGTTGTGGATATACTCAAGAACACGAATTTTATTGAATAAAACCCAGTGACACAGATACAAGAATCTCATTGGCACAGCTGGTGAGAAAGAACTGATATGAGTGGAAAAGAGAACGTAAACTAATCAAATTGGACAGGTTAGTGGACCAACAGCCATCGGTGGTCAACAGAAGAAAATCACACATAATAAATGCTGAAATATCCGGGAAATGAAGGTGAGTAAGAGACAGTATCTGTAAAATGATACTACGCTGACAAGAAATTTTACGGGTTTCCTGAGATGCAACACGGATGACTCCGAGGTCCGAGTGCGGTTGTACTTTTGGGCTATTATCACAATACTCAATGTACATTCCACACGGACGAACAACAACATGCTTAAAGTCTTTGATCGTTGAAAACCGGCATCCTTTCATAAACTTCTGAGATTCAACACGCAGGAAGAGTGCTACAAAATGTTGCCTAAACTGATGGTCCATATGGCCAGGAGGCTGACTGTACCTGTCGCAGAACCCCTCTGTAACACCAAAACTCAAATCCTTCGGTTCTCTTCTGTTCCGGTTTTCCTACAGTCCATTTTTCACTACCACACAATGTTGTGCTCCAAATGTACGTTCTAAGGAACTTCGCCGGCCGGAGTGGCCGAGCGGTTCTAGGCGCTACAGTCTAGAACCGCGAGACCGCTACGGTCGCAGGTTCGAATCCTGCCTCGGGCATGGATGTGTGTGATGTCCTTAGGTTGGTTAGGTTTAAGTACTTCTAAGTTCTAGGGGACTGATGACCTCAGAAGTTAAGTCCCATAGTGCTCAGAGCCATTTCAACCATTCTAAGGAACTTCTTCCTCAAATTAAGGCCTATGTGTAATACTAGTACACTTTCTTTTGCGAAAAGTTTTGTTTGTCATTTAAAAAAGGTTTCAAGAAACTCTTCAGTACAATCACAAATTTGGTCTGATATTCTGTGCGCTCTTACATTGTGCATTTGTTGATAGCGTGGAGTTGTATCAGATTGCTTCTGGCGATCAAGAAACATATCATTAACCCGCACATGCACATTGCTCTCGAGAGTGTCCAGATGTGTTCGGCGGATTTGGAGGCTAGCGATCTGGATGTGAAGAAAAGGCCCCGGCCCCATCTTCGTGGAGTGTTTCTAGAATTATTCTGCTACAATTCAGGAGTGATGGAGTGTTTCGCTGATTCAGTCAAAACGGAAGCGGCTAATTTAGCAGCAGATCCGCCCTCTGTTTTAGCTGACAATGAGACTAACGTGGTACCGCTTTTATACATACAGATTCGTATACCATTTCTGAACCATTATAGCGTCCTACATAAATTGTAATGGTTCAAATGGCTCTGAGCGCTAAGGGACTTAACATCTGAGGTCATCAGTCCCCTAGAACTTCGAACTACTTAAACCTAACTAGCCTAAGGACATCACACACATCCATGCCCGAGGCAGGATTCGACCCTGCGATCGTAGCAGTCGCCCGGTTCCGGACTGAAGCGCCAAAACCGCTCGGCCGCCGCGGCCGGCATAAATTCTAAGACCTGTCTACGTTACCTCTTTGTTTGAGATGGAAATCAAATCATGTAGGTTTTAGTACAATCAAAGTAAGCTTTGTCAGACGAAAAGATGACGCGAAGTATCTCCGAAAATTTTAAGTAGTCACTTACCGATCCATATCGAAGAATATGCACGAGAGTACGCAGATGCCAGTCTCAGGATAGGTATTCCGTACAGAACTCAAAAGAGGTAACACAAGCCAAATTATAGGTACGACAGAAGTTCAGCAGAAGTGGATAAAGAGATGTCAAAGGTCGAGCGAAGTAGTATTACGCAAATGATATGAAAGCAGTTCACTTTGATTGTAGCAACATCTATCTTTACCGTTAATAGCAGTTGTTTACTTTCTATAACATTTGTTTGCTTTCGGTTTCGTGCACCACATCGACCACAAATGCTCTATGATTAATTACCTAGCTAAGAGTATTATGCTATGATTATCTTATAAATAAGTACCTAGACCATAGCAGATCGGGTACTGCATAATACAAGCCAACATAATGTTTTACAAATAATGAGAGAATAGGGAATCTTTGCAAGAGGATTCTGTATCTACGTAAAAAAATTGAGGCAGGTGTTAACACTCAACTTTAAACGCAGACAGGTCAAATGATGAGCAACAGACGCAGAAACATAAGCTCTGATTAACGTTTTCATTACCAGCAACCTTAGCGAGTGAACAGATGTGAAAGTGCAGTCCCACACACATTTTATAATTGTATTGACGGAAATCATTCTCTTTGTCAATGGGCGGCTACATTTCATAACTGAGTAGTAATTCTAAGAATGTTCTGGTTTCGGCTTAATAGAAATTTGATCAATTTCATTGTAATTTTTGTTTCTATAACTAACCATTGTCAAGTGTAAGGAAGAAGTGCACAGGGAAATGAAGAGAATCAACCGCACAGCAACTGATTATAAGCAAAGTGGAGAAAGCCTAGAGCACGTCAGATCGTACGAGTATTTAGGAGTAGTGCTAAGTAGCGTGTAAAATGGGACGATTACGTAAAATAAATATTAGGGAAGGCGAATAGAAGACCTAAATTTGTGGGAAAAAACAATGCGTCTCTATATGAAATCACATGTAAGACGCTAGTGCGACCAATTCCAGAATACTGTTCCAGTGTTCGGAATCCTTATCAAGTAGGCATGACATCAGACACCGAACGATTTCACGGGCACATTGCTGGGGTCCTAAGAAGTCGGTAGAGCCCACACAAAAGTCTAGAAGGAATGTTCGGGGAACTTAAAGGGGAATGCTTGGAGCAAAGACGACATAATTCTTGAGAAACCTTTAGGGGTAAATTTAGAGACCCTATATTCGAAGAAGTATACGCGACCTTTATGCTACACCAACGTATATCTGGCATAGGCTTTAGATGTTTAAGGTAAAATAGATTACTAGGAGTACAGAGGTATAGAGACAGTCATTTTTCCCTCGCCGATTGGAATGGGTTAGAAAATAAATAATATTGATACGATGTACCGTCCAACGCGCTGCGCATAGAAGCTTGCGGGAAATGTAGATGCGCGAGGGTGTGCTGAAACATAATGACTATGAATTTTTATTCTGTCCACAAAGAGGTTGTACTACATGTCACGCTTATTATTCGATCGAATTCCCCATTTCGCTGACGCAAGTTGCATACCTTTGCCACTAGACGGCTCCGAATGGTAGCACGTAACATGGCGGTGTTTAACGTAGCTACGTCGGTGCATGAGAAATACTGCGCTGTAATCGAGTGTCGAATTCAAAGAGTTTGTCCACTCATGGAGCACCCTGTCCTTCAGCATGACAAACCCATACCGCACACGAGCACTGCTAAATGTGCAACAATCTGGCGGCTTGGGTTCTCTCTGATCGAACATCCTTCATACAATCCCGATTTGGCCACATCCGATTTTCATCCGTTTCCAGAACTTAAAAAAAATAGCTTCGAGGGCTTCCCTTTGAAAGTGACGAAGCGGCGCAAATAAAGGTGAGGTGGTGGCTAAGTCAACGAAGTCAAACAACCTGCGGTGACGGTATCAGCAATCTGGTCTCTCGCTAAGAGAAATGAGATTATTCCAATGGTGACTATGTTGAGAAGTAAATACGCAGAAATGAAAAACAAAGATGGAGAATGTTAATGAAGTTTGTTTTATTTGAAAAGCTTTAGGAGTTCGCATAAGATATTCGGACGTACTACTTTTCAGCACGTCCTCTTATGTAGATACTATTCACTTAACATTGCTCCATCAATCGACGTTGGTAGAGACAATTCTTCATTAAAGAAACAGAGCTTTCTTAACGGTGAATAGGAATAAGACGTGCGAGCTCTGTCGGAAATATATAATAGCTGACGTGCAGGTTGTGCGACTGAAGCGGCCTGTGCGATGATTAACACACAATGACAGGTAGTGCCAGGGTGCGCCAGGGGTGTGGCCAGGACTTTGTCGCTCGCCGGCCGCCAAAAACAGACGTCATCGTATTTTACTACCTCCGCTGGTGTTCGGACTTAGATGTCACCTGCACTGAAACTATTTTTATTTCATAAAAATATAGAAATGGACAAAGATACACTTACTTGTGTTTCAAACAACAGGATCTTCAAATCGCACCACTTTAGGTGTGCCACATCGGCACTTTATAATGAATAAAATATTTTATCATCGTTTGTCTTTCTCTATCCGCCTGTTGCTTTTTACGCACTGAAACAGAAAAGGGCAGCAGAGTGGTCAATAAGAATGAGCCTGCCAAGATCTCCAGCGATCTCATGTCGATTGACGGCGCTGTCAAACAGCAAAGGGAACAAAGTTCACATCAAAATACGTCCGGCGCTGCAATAACGCAATTACTAATGGTACATTACGTTACAGGTTACATTATTATTAATGATTATTGAATTAATACATATTTGCAAACATGGATGACTAGTTTACAGAACTTCACGTAAGCTGAAGCACAATGGTCCGTTAACCTTTCCAGAAGCGAACGAAGATGGTTTCTGTCTTCAGTGAAGCATATGAAAACTGTTGTTAGCAGACAGCATCAGTCAACACGCAAAACCTTAGCAACCATTCTTCGGCGCTTGTATGATCATAGGTTCTTTCAGAGAGATGAACAAGCTGGGCGGCTGAGGGACGTTGGGTACTGCAGCTCTGGAACACCAGATTCTAAACGATATCGAGACCAACTACAGAACATGCTCCAGATATATGGCCCATCAGCATTGATTAAGCCAAAGGTCGTTGCTGTGTGTCCTACATGAAAGCCATACAATTCCTATGATATATTAGGTCTTCTGGGATTATCATATTGTCTTTCTCGGGGAAGGTTTCGTCACTGGTTGTTGTAAGAGATCAGAATCTTTATGGAATTTCTGTTGTCAGTACTCTGCATGAGTGAAGCGACCTCTGGTACAGATGCCGTCATAAACGTACACAATTGTCGTAAGTGGGCTACAGAAAACCCTTGGGAATGATAGGATCATCGCATCAGCGACGGTTTGGCATCAGTGTTTGGGCCTTCGCGGCCTCCTACCTGAACTATCTGTTTTGCCACAAACCCTTGTCAGAATCACGCATGTGGAATTCTCCCTGCCGCTTTTGCTGGAGAGTGGGCCTTTAGTAAAAGGACAGGTAATGTGGCTGATGCAGTATGGAGCACAAGCCCACTTCCGTACCTTTGTTCATCAACACGTCTACATACTTCTTGGGAGATGCATAGGACAAGGAGGTCCTTGTGTCAGGCTAACTACATCACCCCTCGATTTATAGTCGTCGTAGCATCTGGAAAGTACTGAGGACGCTAAAAGAGTTACTGACAGTGGAGACAGCATGTGTCTGCAGCATCTGAGCACTTTCTAGCTGCAGCCCAGAACATTCGAAAGAGTGACTGAGTCCATGATGGGAGCTGTTATGGCGCAGGGTTTGGGCGGAGTGGAGTTTGACTATGGTTGGGCAACCGTGGGCTTATATTTAATATTTCCTTTATGAAACAATACATTACAACACAGAGCCCATTTCCTGCCATTTGCTCCCCGCCTTTGTACCTGGGCTTGCCCTTGCCTAGTATTCATCCGTAAGAAAATTCATTTCCCAACAATTCTAGGCGGCCGAGTAACTTGCCTACATACGCGTAACGTTACAGACTTCAGTATTTGTTAAATACAAGTCTATACATGCGGGCAGATTTTACGGTTCTCCAACTTACTGCATAATATCATTCTACATAGCAAACGTTCCATACGATAATATATTTTACTCCGCTGATTGCAATGAAAAGTTTTTGGTATGTCCTTCATACGATTCCAAATGGCAAAAAAGAAGATGAACAGTTTCGGTTTGACGGAAATTAATGTCACATAGGCCACAATTTAAAACTAGAATCATATGTTTCATTGATTTCTGCCCAGTAGCTCTCTGCACAAATGCTGAAATTTTCCATTGGGGATACTTAGCTTTTTCACATGGAATGCTGTCTCAAACATTCACTTTTTTGTTGCTGTATTCCAAAGAATTTCTGGGATTTTGTGTTCAATCATTTCGCCCTCGGTGACAGAATAACTATAATAGTTTATACCAGGAAGAAGACTTCAGCAACTTTAAATGCACTTCAAACTAAGATGGAAAACAAGTAGATGGCTTGCACATTGGTGTCTAGCCTGCTGAGCGGTCGACAGGTACAGCTCAGGATTCATCGCACACAGCCATGTGGGGAAGAAATTCTCAGCTTTCCATATAAAATTTGACGCCTTTGCACTCAATTTCAAGAAAATTTCACGAATCTAATAAGACAATAGACCAAAATAATATGCCACCGCAACAGAAATACAGTAATCTTGTCTCGTAATGCGCAAAATTAGTGTACAGCTGAAGTTACGCTTAAATACCTCTACACAGGATATAAAAAAATAATTTTGCATCGACACAGAATAGAAAATTAACACACAACTGAAGTTAAGCTTAAATACCTCCATACAGGATATAAATAAATTAATCTCGCTTCGACACAAAATATAAATGGGCTCCAAAATAATATGACAGGTAGTATCTGCCTGTGATTAACTTTACAAGTGTGCACCAAAAAAGGGATAAACTATTTTCTACCAATTATAACGCTACAAGGGCCAACTAAAATAAACCAGGACAAGGATCTGACTCACTATAATCATATACGTACTTTATATTATCACCAATGTCTGGCCCAACAGGCAACGCAGCCACGTGGAACAACAACAACTATATCGATGACGAGAACATGCAGATAAGCCAAAAAATACAAAAACAGAAAATGCAGGTAAGTAAAAGATACAATGCAGAAGCAAAAGATACATTAAGTATTACTAGTGCACTTTCATCGACGAATGGCCTCACCATATTTACAATTTCGCAATTAAACAGTTACACTCTGTGTCACCGTGTCCTTGCCAAGCAAAACGCTAGACAATAGTTGTAGCACCATTCAATCCCTCACAGTCTTTCATACAACAAACTGAATAAAGCCAACTTCACCTACCCTGGCACACACCACTACAGTACAATGTAGTCAGCCAAACTCTGACAAGTACAACTGCTTGCAAAATCAGTGCCACTTCGTGCTCTGCGCTGTCTTGTCGTAACCAAATTCTCCGATGTTCCTCCTCGTTGACTCTGAGCTGCCGTCTTCTCCTGGACACCAACAACTAAACGTCGTGCGCTACCCCAGCTCGACTATATCCACATTACACTCCGCACTGCCGTTGCAGTATACTGCTGCTGTTTTCATGTCGCTCGCAGTTACACTGTTCTGTCCTCCCCAGAGTTTGTCTTGCTTGGTGGCCGTTCACGAACTCTTCCATTGCGACGCCTTCAGTATATAACTGCGGCCAACCTGTTGGCCTGCCACGTTGATGCAAGCCCAAGTCTGGTGGGTGTGCCAAAAAGGCCCCGATGCTCTCCTTGCTGCTGGCTGCACAGACGCCAGAGAGATTTGTTGAATAATGTTTATTCCAGAATGGAAAGCGATCTTACAATAACCAATCATAGTTTACACAGAAAGATAACCTTATGAAGTGCAGGAGTTTAGGAGATTGGTAGTAGAATCCGCTAGTTAAATAGTCGTCCAAGAAGCATGAAAAACTATGTCCATTTCACGAACACAATACATGAAATAATCTAAAACTCAAAATAATTCAGAGTTCAGTATAATTTACACAGTAACAAGCGAGAGATAACGAGCATGATCTCACATTTTTTCTGTTCTTAGCTTCCGTAATGCAAGCAGAAAAGTTAAAGATGTGCACTGGAGCACATTCAGACCTCGCGGAAGTAAGAGTCCCTTCAAAAGTTAAAGTATTGTAGCGGCCGTTCACCGCTCACAATCGGTCAACTAGGCGACCGCATCGGCAGGTCTGCCTTCTTCAAGAACTCGCCAATGCTAGTGCGATACGATACGGCTGCTGCCGCTTCTTACTTCAGACTCCCGCTCTTACTGGTGACTGTTTCCAACGGCGACTCCTTGGGCCAACCACACCGTCGTAAAACAAGCGTGACCTGTCCACCATAGAAGGCTCCAGTCAAGTTGGTCCTGCTTCCGCCAGAAACAAACTGCGCCTTCACTAGAGCACCACTGTCCATTCCTCAAGGGACAGGCAGCGCCCTCTTTCTAGCTCGCAATCATCACCAAATCGGAGGAGCAGTACAGCGGGCCGATTTAAAATCGGTGGGACGCAACTAATAATAACGAAAATTTTGAGCAACGGTACAGTTTACATATTAATCATCAAGATAAAGATATCAAATATCGGTTTTGCAGACGCAATTACACCATTTTTGGACACAAACAATTTTCTGAGAAATACAGTGCCAAATATTTACGTCTGACAATTAAAGACTACCAATGCGTTTAAAATGAGATTTCTCTGAAGTTCCCGCGACGAGATTAATCTCTGCTGCTGTTAACCCAACTTCATTCACAAGACGAATGAGCTGAGATTTATCACCTGTTCCGATATTACACGTATAAGAAACTGGAGTAAACTTTGTTACATCATTCGCTGTGTGTTTAAAACCTGGCAAAGACGAACATTCAAGCATGAGATTGCATCTTACAGTACCCATTTTACTTATTTCCTTTAAGAACGGTATAAACTACCACGCTGCATAGTATTCAATTCTTTACAACAACTGAAAAATTGTTCCACTTTCAAGACATTTTTTACTCTACAGTTACATGCAATTTGTCCCTGCAGAAAAAGGTCTTCTGGAGCCAAAAGTAAAATTTTTTATTTGTTTGGAAAACAATGCTGACGTCTTTATCTCGCCAGTTAATAGTCAGATACTGCGGGCTGTTGGACTTTTCATTCAGTTTTAAATTTTAATAGTTTTAACACATGTATACATACATCTGATATACTGTACGAATTGCACAACCAATTATGTGTAGTTAATAGTAAGGTTATGTAAACTCTTATTTTATGAGCCTCTTGTGACCCTTTACGAGAATGACTTCTGCACTTCGAAGTCATCGCCTGCTACGATGAATGTGACTTCGCCCAGGAAGGTGGGAAGCTATCCCGTATGTGTGTATGATATTCCACGAATATTTAAAAACTGAGAGAGTTGGACTTAGGTCATTGATTAACTCGCACACGCAGGTAACTTTCGTTACAGCAAAAAAGTTTTCCAACGGCGTCTTGAAGCAATGTCTCAACCAAGGTCAGAACAGAAAAGTCACATGAACATCTGAAGCAAAGTAGTCTTGGAATGCATTTGCTTTGTTGCGTACTTTCGTCATTTCCTGATGGATATTCTGCTGAGTATTTTCTCAAATCAGCATCCCACACGAGCAAACCAATTTCGTATTTACCTGATGTTACCCGCACATAACGTAATTGTGCTATGCACAGCTTCATTTAAAAAGAATAGCTCGATAATGTCGTAGGGTCCAGCAACACACATTTGCTTTCATATCCAGCATCTAACTCGCTGTAAATAATAACCTTTAGCTGTGATCCTGCAATTAAATAGCCTGCTAGTTCACGCACACAAAAATCCCGCATCGACCCACGCCCGTATTTGAAACTTCGTCCATTCAGGAACTCATTATGAAGTCGTGTCTGCTTCGCCTCACTCCAGAATTTGGTCAGGAAACAACTCTCAGACACTTCATAGGTGGTAAATGAAACACACATTTAAATTCGCCCATGACTGTGCTTTGTCCTGAAGATGCCTGTTTGCTAACTTAAAATTTGTCTCTTTAGACATTCTTCGCGCAAAACCGTCTCTGTATGCAGCAATAAAATCAACTGGATGGTATTTTGCATCATTTGCAAAACACTTTGTCGTTCCTGGATCATCCCATGGGACACCTATCATAGTAGTAGCCTGAATCCCTTCTAAAGAGTTTAATTTTGCCTGTAGATCTTGTTCCCACTGTAAAGCTTCATTATTTATTCCTGATTCAAATTTTTGCCTATTTTTAATTACCTATTTTCACACTCTATCATCTACATGACACATTTTTAACAGACTTATTGGTCACTTCCTCAAGAGTTTTTTGGATAAGTACACAATTCTTGATATTGCCACCCAGCTCGTCCTGTACCTCTTGCAATTTGTCCCCAAAATCATTTTCTACTGCGTCGACTCTGGTGTTAACCACGCCAACCTCCTCAGAAATTTTCCCCACGTGTGCCTATAACCTTTAATTTTGTGTCAGTCATCGATTCATTATCTGATTTAGTCTTTCACACAGCTGTTTTCACTCTTTTGCTTGAGCGCGCCACTCAAAAAGTGTCTGTCTCCACTTTACTCCAGCCGTGTTCTGCCACTGTCTAATTCTCAATGACTGAAGGCCATCCCCACCAAAAATGCATTACTCTTAAATTCTGCAGAAGTGATTTTGGCTCAACTTGTCCACTTTCCACACTAAACTAACATATTAGAAAATACTAAAATTAAAAAAATCGTTATAAACATTCGGTCACACTCAGCACATTCACAATTAATTATTTACTGATGGTTTGTTCATAAATAAATAAGGTAGCATTCTTGCACAAGTGAGCTCATATTAAATGACAACAGAACATCGTTAAATATTGTATAAATGATTATTTATGCCTGCTTCGCGGAAACGTCTTCACTCTCTTTTCGGTAGTGGTGTCAGTTAACAAATTAAAATGCGTTTTCAACATCAATTGTAATCATTTTTAAATAAAGTTGTTGGAAAAAATATTAATATATTCTTTAAATAACTACACAAGTAGAACAAGATATGAGACATTCATGGTGCATTCAGTTGCTGTGTTATTGTGGAGGATACGATGTTCTGATAAACATTTGCTCAATAGAAAAGATATATGAACGTAATAAACCAATAAACAAAATAGTTACAGATACAAACCTTTCAAGGATGATAGCTATGGTGAAATGCTACCATCTGAGATATCATTTGATGAAATCACGTGGAGTATGTAGAAATTTTCTAAGGTCATTGTGAAAATATATATACACTATAAAATATAAACTTTTATAGTTTTTAAGTTATTGCAGATAATATAGTTTCATTAAATACACTTCATTTTTTTTGAGATCGCAGCTGTCTTCAGATTTGCTCTATTATTAAGTTGTGATTTATTAAAAATTTCTAAGAGCTGTAAGTAGGCATGTTTCAGGCTGTCTTACGTTCTGCCATTTCTGGAGCACAGTCCGTCCTCCGGCTAAGCAAGCGACTGCTGTTCACACGCCCTTTGGTTTACCCATTTCCTGCCACACGCTCCCCGCCTCTGTACCTGGGCTCTGTCCTGGCCTCGCCGCCTAGTATTCATCCGTAAGAAAATTCATTTCCCAACAATTCTAGGCGGCCGAATAACTTTCCTACATACGCATAACGTTACAGACTTCAGTATTTATTCAATAAAAGACTATACATATGGGCACATTTTACGGTTGTCCAACGTACTGCATAAAATCATTCTACATAGCAAACGTTCCATATGATAATATATTTTACTCCGTTGATTGCGATGAAAAGTTTTTGCTAAGCCCTTCTCACGATTCCAAATGGCAAAAATGAAGATGAACAGTTTCAGTTTGACGGAAATTAACGTCACTTAGGTCATACTTTAAAACTAGAATCATATGTTTCATTGGTTTCTGCCCAGTAGCTCTCTGCACATATGCAAATATTTTCCATTGGGGATACTTTGCTTTTTAACATGGAATGCTGTCTCAAACTTCCTTGTTGCTGTATTCCAAAGAATTCCAGGTGATTAGCGTTCAATCATTTTGCCCTCGGTGACAGAATAAATCTAATAGTTTATACTAGGAAGAAGACTTCAGCAGCTTTAAATGCGCTTTCAACTACGATGGAAAACAAGTAGATGGCTTACACATTGGTGTCTAGCCCGTTGAGCGCTCGACAGGTGCAGATCCGGATTCATCGCACGCAGCGATCTGGGGAAGAAATTCTCAGCTTTCCATTTAAAATGTCTGAGTTACTCGACACAAATGTGGACGGAGATCGAGTTTATGCGCTCGGGTTTCGTCAAACTAAGTGCTGCTACAAACTGGTGGCGCAGTACAGCATACCATATCTCTTACTGGTTTCAGTATCCATAGTTACAAATTGCTACACAAAAGCATGGTTAAGAGACACGAAACATTATTAACCACTCCGCTCACATGAAATTCGGAAATACTATAGGGCGTCATTCAGACTTAACGATATTAGTCACTGCTTTGCAGTTGCCTTTCCGTTGCTCGTGAGTCCAGCTTTCTGCATTCCAGCACATCTGACGCCCGGATACTACGGACTTTACCACTCTCTCACAGACACTTGACGTAATGCGAACATCGTCACTCACTGAATTTGGGCTATTAACTACGTCCTTGTTAGACCACACTGAGAGTTCATAGAAGAAATTCCCCAACTGTCACCAGATAGGTTGGTTTGGGGAGGGGGAGGAAACCAAACTGCGAGGTCATCAATCGGTCTCATCGGGTTAGGGAAGGATGGGGAAGGAAGTCGGCTGTGCCCTTTCAAAAGCACCATCCCGGCATTTGCCTGAATCGATGGATGACTTAGGTTAATGGGGATGCCCAGTGACCTATTTTCCCGCCAAAATTTGAACTTCCCGCCAAAATTTGACCACCAGTTACTTAGGTTATTGGAGGTAGCACAAGGGATGTTTCTCCCGCCAAAATTTTCCCGCCATTTTCTTGGGGAGCGGAGGGGATAGGGTAGAGGATGAGAGTGGGAGTGGAGGGAGGGGGTTAGGTTAGTGGAGGTAGCCCAAGTGACCTATTTTCCCGCCAAAATTTGAAGCTTCCACCACAATGTTATTGCAATGTGTGCCACATCTATGGCTGCCATCTTGGATCCGCCATCTTGAATAAATTCGGCAACAATGCCGAGTGGTTCAAAAATGGTTCAAATGGTTCTGAGCACTATGGGACTTAACATCTATGGTCATCAGTCCCCTACAACTTAGAACTAGTTAAACCTAACTAACCTAAGGACAACACACAACACCCAGTCATCACGAGGCAGAGAAAATCCCTCACCCCGCCGGGAATCGAACCTGGGAACCCGGGCGCGAGAAGCGAGAACGCTACCGCACGACCACGAGCTGCGGACAATGCCGAGTGGGTCCACGTCCTTGTTTCCCTACTAATGGCGTTTCTGTACTAGCAGTTTCAGTTCCGTCAAATGTGTAATGAATCCATTAATGTTCCACTGCAGTATGGAAGCCATTTTAACAGTGAGGTTTTACTCCTTCTTTCGCTTTCTCGTTCCACTATGGTGGCAAGATTGCAACTGAAGGGGTGGGTGGGTGCGTCCGTTGTGGAGCTCGCCTCAGGCAAACGTCGCTGCCCATACTGGCGATGATATGATCATTGTCAAATCCATCATATAGCAACAAGCTCGTGTGGTCCAATGGTTTTTAAGTGGATCGCTTTGGCCATTTGACCTTCCTGCCCAGCTTGGATTTTGGAGACTGTTGAAAGACTGGCGTGACAGAGACACTGTAGTGGATGTCTTCTGCCATCTGCCATGAGGGTTTGCTATTTACGCTGACATTATGTTCAGTAACTTTCAGTTCTTCAGCTATAGGACGACTGGGCTGAGCGACCAGCGACGTTGGCTGACAGCTCCATTTACAGGTGCAGGTAGATGTGCCTTGCTCAACCATCATAATCTGGGTGCTAACAGGGACCTTCTGGACAGGCTGGTCCAGTGCTGAGGCAGAAGACTTGACGAAACTATGGCATCTGAGTGGCCTTAAATTCCTTCTTTGCGTCCGATTACGAAACGCGTTGGGTGACTTTAAATTCCTGAATCTTCTTTTCTTCAGCGAAAATAGGACAGGCCTGCCCCAAACCGGAATTCAGCTACCTCAGCAGCAAAATAACCCATGACGGTCGGAGCAAGGAAGACATCAAAAACAGATCAGCACGTCAAAAACGGCATTCCTGCAATGAGAAGTCTACTAGTATCAAACACAGGCCTCAATTTGGGGAAGAAATTTCTGAGAATGTACTTTTGGAGCACAGTATTGTATGGTAGTGAAACATGGACTGTGGGAAAATCAGAAAAGAGGAGAATCGAAGCATTTGAGATATGGTGCGACAGAAGAATGTTGAGAATTAGGTCGACTGATAAGGTACGGAGTGAGGAGGTTCTCGGGAGAATCAGTGAGGAAAGGAATATATGAAGAACATTAACATGAGGAAGAGACAGGATGGTAGCGCATCTATTAAGACAACAGGGAATAACGTCCACGGCGCTGGAGGAAACTGTAGAAGGTAAAAACTGTAGAGGAAAACAGAGGTTGAAACACACACAGCAAATAATTTGAGGACGTCGGTTGCTACTCTGAGATGAAGAGGTTGGCACAGGAGTGGAATTCGTGTCGGATCGCATCAATCCAGTCAGAAGACTGATGATTCAAGAAAAAAAAATTGTAGTTGACGACTGAGACACTCCCGATTGGTTTGGATATTACTAACCAGAGAGCAGCAGCCTATTAAATGAGTTATACTGTGCCCTACATATAAGGCACTGATTGGCTAATAGTGCTGTGGGAGTTGTTTCGTATCTGTGTTTCGGCTGCTGAATTATGCACTAACACAATCAATAAATTTCTAATGTAATAACACTCACTACGGTGTTTTGCTGTAATTAAGTGTTACATTCTTGATTTTACGCAAATGTTTGGTAGTTACTCCCTTCGCCCTTACAATTTAATTATAGTTTTACTTATAATAGGTTTCTCTTTGATATCTTTACAAGATAGCATGAAGTAGCACAAACACACCACAGTCCTCATTGAAATCTAACTATAAGTGGCCGGTGCGGTTGACGCGAAACGCGTAATCACGGTGCGCTGTAATACTTAATAAAACAATTCAGAATAAACTCTTTTGTCATGATAAGGAGATTGCTGTGGGTCAAAAACCCGCGGCGTCGGGGACCAGCTCAGTCGACAATATGTGTTACGGGCGGCCTTCCGCCAGCACACCACGTCCTGCTCCGTCAGAGTTCTTTTAGCGACTGTTGCCCCTACACTTTGCCTGCACTCCACTTAACTAACAATTTCAGTATCTGTCGCGCTTGTGGCGGTCAACTATCGATATCTAGGCTACCACAAAAGAACTGTTTATCATGTGATTAGAAAGTGATGAACATCTTGGACAAGTCACATCGTATCATTATTTAAGGTTAATACTAAAAAGTCATCATGCAAAATTAGTATTAGGAAGGTAAATGGGAGAGTCATATGGTAACGCAATTCATCTGTAAAGAGAATCACATACGAGACGACAGTGTGGCCAATTGTAGAACAGTGTACCAGTATTTAAAATTCTTATCAAAAATGTATGACAGCGAGGATAGTGATAATTCAGAGATGCGCTACTAGCCTTGTACCAGATCGGTACAGCCCATATGGAAGTGAAACAGAAATGCTCGGAGAATTTAAATGTGAGTCCTTGGAGGAAAAAGAAGTAGTTCCTGCGAAATCCTGTTGCGTGTATTAAGAGAATACTACGCGGCATTATTCCTCTACCATATAATATCCCGCGTACGGATCATGAGATGAAGAGAACAAAAATTAGGGCGCGAACTGGGCCAGACACCTTTCCCTTGATCTATACGCGAATAAAATTGATAACATTAGTACGAAGTACTCTCGCCACGCAGTGTACAGTGCGGAGTATTTATTTAGGTATAGACTTAAGTTCAAGGAAGCCCTTTGGTAGATTCCAAGAAGTAATTTAGGGCCAATAATTATGAAGTAAGGTAGAGGAACAGCTATCCGAATATATATTAATGTAACTTCGGTTAATCGAAAGTATTCCAGCAGCAAATTTTGCCTTCGTGCTGTGTAGAAACTCAGCAGGCGCTAGGGCGAGCAATTCAGCTTTTTACCCCTCGCTGTGAACTGACATTGTTGTTCCGTGTGCAGAGTGGAAGTCTGAACCTTCTGTTGTCATAAATGGTACTGCTGTTGCACCGTTCGCAATGGGAACTTAATTCAGAAGCAAAAACAAACATTGGACTTCTTTTTCTAAACAGTGAATCTGTTTTAATGACCATTATGAAATTTTCAAACTACGCGTGTTATCTCTAATACATGTATTTTAATTCACTGTTTCTTTTTTCATACTCCTACGATCACTGGTGCAATAAGTTTTCCTAACTGAACGGTTATCCGAAACATCAGTTATATGAACACCCGGGCGTCTCGAGCTGTTTCGTATAATCGGCATTATTCTATATTACGGTTTCCCATGTGAAGTGCAATATAGCGTGCCAAGAGCGTATCACGGCTCTCATTTTGGGGATAGGGGGCAACTCATATTAGTTTCACGGCAAATGGCAAAAGAAAATAATGGGTGTATCACAGAGGGCTTCTCAGCTTTGAAAATTCATATTTATTTATTCATTTAACTTGTTGTTGTTTTGGTCTTCAGTCCAAAGACTGGTTTGATGCAGCTCTCCATGCTGCTCTATCCTGTGCAAGCTTCTTCATCTCCGAATGACTGCTGCAACCTGCGTCCTTCTGAATCTGCTTACTGGATCCATCTCTTGGTCTCCCTCTACAACTTTTACCCGCCACACTTCACTTCAGTACCAAAGTGGTGATCTCTTGATGTCTGATAATGTGTCCTACCAATAGTTCCCTTCTTCTAGTGAGGTTGTACCTTAAATTTCTTTTCTCGCATATTCTATTCAGTACATCTTCATTAGTTACGTGATCCACTCATCTGATCTTCAGCATTCTTCTGTAACACCACATTTCGAAATCGTCTATTCTTTTCTTGTAGAAACTGTTTATCGTCCACGTTTCCCTTCCGTACAGGGCTACGCTCCGCACAACCACTTCCTAAAAAGATTCCCTAACACTTAAATGTATATCAATTGTCAATCATTAGTTATTTTATTGCCCAAATAACACAACTCATCTACTACTTTAAGTGTCTCGTTTCCTAATCTAATTCTCTCTGTAGCACCTGATTTATTTCGACTACATTCCATTATCCTCGTTTTGCTTTCGTTGATGTTCATCTTAACCCACCTTTCAACACAATGTCCATTCCGTTCCTCTTCCAAGTTCTTTGTTGTCTCTGGCAGAATTACGATCTCATTGGCACTTTTAACTAACAGACACTGTGTGGTGTCATTTTATAGCAAAATACATAACATTTTTTACCTTGTACTCGAACAGTTTCAATGTGACTTCTGTTAGTTGCAAGGTAGATTCTAGCTCTGGGCTCTCGTAGGGAAGCCGGTAAGGATGGAACGAATACGGTAACCTCGATGAATTCTCAAATGAAAAGGTCAAGAGGTGTGAGGTCCGGCGAACGTGCGGGCCGTGCAATTGGCACACTCCGCCCATCCACTTATCTGGAAAGCGGATATTCAGGAAATCTCGGACACTGGAACGGTACTCTGGCGGCGTGCCATCTAGCATAAACTATACGCTACGTTCTTGGTCATCATCGTCAATCAGGGTGCTTAAAAAGTTTGTCTCACTTGCTCTCGAGTCAAGCACAACAGGATGACGTGAGGATCTGTTGTGTCTTACTTGAGTCAAAGTTCATCTGTTTTCCTTCATGATGACACCAAGACTAAGTCTGTAATTCGAATGAATAAGGTTGTACCAATCTTCAAAATAGTAAAGCTATTCTTGATACACACCGTAATTTTTAGATATCACGACAGACCCTTCTGTGCACACCTGCTACCAGTCCACTCCGTAATGCGCCTTTCTTCAAGCTGATATTGAACTGATATGTCTGTCTGTGTGGCGCGGCAGAATTCAGGTTCGGTTTGTACAGACTGGTACCTTCCGCTGGGTACGGGAGTGTAAACGTATAGTGAGGTGACAAAAGTCATGGAATACCGATCTGCAGAAATACAGACGGCCGTAGTATCGCGCACACAAGGTATAAAATGGCGTTGCATTGGCGTAGCTGTCATTTGTACGCAGCTGATTCATGTGAAACGTTGTCCGGCGTGATTACGGCTCAAGACGGAAATTAACAGACTTTGAACGCGGAATGGTAGTTGGAGCTAGACGCATAGGACACTCCATTTCGGAAAACGTTAGGGAATACAACATTCTGAGATCCACAGTGTCAAGACTGTGCCAAGAATACCAAATTCCAAACTTTACCGCTCACCACGGACAACTCAGTGGCCGACAGCCATCACTTAACGACTGAGAGCGGCGGCGTTTGGATAGAGTTGTCAGTGCTAACACATACGCAACCCTGAGTGAGATAATCATATAAATCAATATGCGAAGTACGGTGACCGTATCCGTTAGGGCACTGCGGCGAAATTTGGCGTTAATGGGCTGTGGCAACAGACGACTGACGCTAGTGCCTTTTCTAACAGCACAACATCACCTGCAGCGCCTCTCGGCACGTGATCATATCGGTTGTACCCTAGACGACTGGAAAAACGTGGCCTGGTCAGATGAGTCCCGAATTCAGTTGGTAAGAGACAATGGTTCGAGTGAGGCGCAGACCCCCACGAAGCCACGGATCCAAGGAACAGTGCAAGCTGCTGGTGACTCCACAATGGTGTAGGCTGTGATTACTTGGAATGGACTTAGTCCTCTAGTCCAACTGAACCGTTCATTGACTGGAAATGTTTATGTTCGACTACTTGGAGACGATTTGCAACCATTCATAGACTTCATTTTTCCAAACAACGATGGAATTTTTACGGATGACAATGCGCCACATCATCGGGCCAAAATTGTTCGCGATTGGTTAGAAGAACTTTCTGGACTATTCGAGCGAATGATTTCGCCACCCAGATCATCCGACACGAATCTCATCGATCATTATTGGACATTAGCAAGAGGTCAGTTCGTGCACAAAATCCTGCACTGGCAACACTTTCGCAATTTTGGGGGGCTGTAGAGGCAGCAGGGCTCAGTGTTTCTGCAGGAGGCTTGTAACGACTTGTTGAGTCCATGTCACATCAAGCTGCTGCGCTACGCCAGACAATGGGAGATTGGACACGACATTAGGGGGTATCCCGTGACTTTGGCTCCTCAGTGTACAGGGTGGTCCATTGATACTGACTCGGCCAAATATCTCACGAAATAAGCATCAAACGAAAAAACTACAAAGAATGAAACTCGTCTAGCTTGAAGGGGGAAACCAGATGGCGCTATGGTTGGCCCGCTATATGGCGCTGCCATAGGTCAAACGGATATCAAGTGCGTTTTTTTAAAATCGGATCCCCCATTTTTATTACATATTCGTGTAGTACGTGAAGAAATATGAATGTTTTAGTTGGACCACTTTTTTCGCTATGGCTCACAATTTTAGACGAACAGTTGGTAACAGGTGGGTTTTTTAAATTAAAATACAGAACATAGGTACGCTTGAACATTTTATTTCGGTTGTTCCGATGTGCAACATGTACCTTTGTGAACTGTGGTACAACTAAAACATTCATATTTCTTTACGTACTACACGAATATGTAAAAAAAATGGGGGTTCCTATTTTAAAAAACACAGATGATATCCGTTTGACCTATGGCAGCGCCATCTAGTGGACCAACCATAGCGCCATCTGGTTTCCCCTTCAAGCTAGACGAGTTTCGTTCTTTGTAGTTTTTTTCGTTTGACGCTTATTTCGTGAGATATTTGGCCCGGTCATCAATGGACCACCCTGTATACGGTTTGAAGCAGCTTCTGCTAGGACCTTTGTTCCGAGCGCAATGGTCGCATCATTCAGTCGCGTTATGGATGCGCTCACGCTGATTTACCGGCACAATGCCGCACGTGCGTATGAGGAACTACCGTAACCGGGGAAGTGTTTCCTCCGCGCCGCTGGCGGGTTATGTTATGGTCACCCTCCGGGGCGGTACAGCGGACGCGTCGGGGCGGTGAATGGAGAAAGCTCTGCCGGCCTGCATACCGGGCGTGCTCCTCCCTCCTCCCGGCACTCGCCTGCGCCTTCGCCGTCGCCCTCGCAGTCGTCTTCGGCGCCTTCGAGGTTCCCGCTCGGGGCTCTCTCCAGCGGTACTGGCACTCCGCTATGGGACGCCGCGGCTGCAGGACGTGGTTGCGCATGCGCACGTGCGTCGCCAGCTTGCCGCTGCCACTGCTGCTCGTCGTCGTCATCGGAGTCTGCCACTGTTCAGGGCAGCAACAGGTGCGTGCCGCTCTTTAGCGAACGATAGGCTGATAATGTGTGCTTCCAAATACATTTACGTACAGGGTGAAGAAGTATTTCTGGTCAAACAGTAATTGCAGCTATAGTATACTGATTGCGCTGTAGAACTCGAAATGGTGTTAAAGAGAATTTTGCATGTATATTCTGCAGCGAGAAGTTTCTCTCTACTTTAGAAACTTTTGCGAAATGATTGTTCCGGTCTGCAGCTGGACAAGCCATTTAATAAAGCTCATAAAAGCGTTTGTGGATGTTCTATGTTTTGGAAACATGTTGAGCAAAATAACAATGTTAGAAAACGCACAGTCTAAACCAGGGTAGTTTGCGTCTCGTCATTAGAGCACTAATTGCTTGTTAAGGGCAGTAACTGGTCAATCTTGAAATCGTTTAGGAGAACGACGAGAAATTTTAAGGATGAATGGACGGGAATTTGTATCCTACTCCTGCGACATTTGTGTCCAACATCTAGTAGCACTTCACTCTACAGCAAATGTACGAAATGCCATAAAATTTTTCATATTTTCGTGGTCGCTTGTTGACGTATTGCTTGTTGGCCTTCGTCTCGAAATCTTCTGCTGAAGTTTGTTTGCGCATTCTCTTCTGACGTTTCGCTAGTACGAGCAATGGAGGGCGAACCTTTGACAATGCAGCCACTAATGCCGGCGAAACGTTAGGGAAATCATTGTCAGAAGACCGTTAGACGAAGGTCAACACGCAATAAGTTAGGAACTGTTACCAACTACATAAGGCAACTACGTGAACTTTTGTTGTTCACACTTCTATATATAACATCCGTAATTAATAGCTATAATTGCGTAATGCAGTGCTTATGACCTCTGTAATAACTGCTCTTGTAAGAATCAAGCGTGCCAAGGCGTATTACATGAAGTAAAACCACAAAGGCACAACCCAGGAGATAAGCGTTCCTTCTGTATACTGAAACAACTAACTTCACGCGAAAGGTAAATCGTTTCTTTCCGTTCTGTGCCGTTTTGCTCACACTCTCTAGCATTACATACCGTTACTGGAAGCCTACGATGACTATGCTCATATGCGTCTGTCTATACGAATACTACTCACCATTCCTATACCTTCCATTCCAGATTACCTGTCACAGTGACGCCCGGTACTTGCAAGCGGTTGGTCCTTTTGAAACTGTTCTTTACTTTCAGTCCCAAGTGAACAATTCTTAGCACCGCTACTATTGCTTATAACACTGCTGGCCAAGTTTTGAAGTTTTCTTTCACCCCACTTGACAATAACTTCATAAATCTTCATTTCCCTAATCATCCTCAGTCGGAGTACACAAATAATATATATGTCACGTCCTCCATCTTGCTCTCCTCCGCAATCTCTAAAGTTTTTCAAGTTTACTTTGCCGTTGTTTTCCTCATGTCTGAAAACGCCATGAGTGTTTACTTTTCTCGGGTTACCAAGATATTACAATTTTCATGATTACCGCTTCCACTGCTAACCGTAGAAGAACGTCTTCATTATTATCGGGTATCTCTTCTTCAATATTTCTCTTTTCCATGTACTGTCCAATAAATAATTTAGAAGTGTTAGATGAGTAAGTGTTGGTTACCGTTAAATGGTCCCAAAATGCGAAAGTGCTTGTATTTTACAACTTTTATTGAAAAACTCTTTTGTAATTACCCATACATAGCAAACCTGGTAATATGACCGTTCTTCCTTAGTAGAGAGCGTAACGTGTACATCAGTGAACAAATACACGCCATTTGTCAGAATTTTGCGCCACGGAGTTGAAACACCAATCCGCACTAACGAAACTACACTTATTAAAACTTATTTCCAATTGGCATTAAACACGTGACGTTAAAACATTTTGCCATTAATTTAATTCAATTTATGATATGGCCTTAAGGATATTTTTCCGTATTATCTTTTGTAAGTAACAGAAATGGAAAGTTCACCCTTTTTATATTAAGGGCGCATTAAGGTTGAAGGAACCGTTAATATATGATATAAATCCGAACATATATTATCAGACTTTATAGTGACTGATGAGACGCCGTGTAGCCAGAACGTGCTACAAGTAGAAGAAAATCGTTAGTAAGATATGTATTTTACAATTTCCATTATGTCATCTAGTCAGAACAACTAGAGAGAAAGCTTGAAGGAAAAAGAAACAAAGCGAGAATTACCTAAACGACCGCCGTTTTATTGAAAATACAGAGTACCATTCCAGTGATTATTTTGCGTCTGCCTAACTCGCTAGCAAGACTCAGAATTCTGCTCGCCCTCTCACTTGGCTGGAAGCGCACTCTAAATTTAAAGCAAGCGACACATCGGCGGTGGATGTCGCTGCACACCTAACGGTTTGCCTTGCGGTGGTCGGAGGTGCGCTGATGTCTGAGCCACATTCAAGAGCGCACTGATAGCATGGAAACCCTCCAGCTCACCAAAATAGTTTCATAAATCGTAATCGGTTCGTACGCATCTATCTGGAAACAAAAGTCACAACGACCAACGTTATTTGTTAGTTTATACCCAATATTGTCCTCATTTACCGTAAATATTACGTTAGCAAGAGAATTATCCAACCACACGACCTTTCTCAAATGAGCATCTTGGTACGCAATAAAGATCAATTTTACGAGTAAATCCACTTTTTCATTGGTTCCTTCATAACGATCCATGAACGTGGATACTGATTTCTTAGTCGAGTGGCCACCACTAGCTTCAAACACTCGTGTTCAGTGCAACTAAATATTCAACAAAGCTTGCATTATTCGTTGAAATGTGTGTATGGCATAACTGGCTGGGAGTCCTCGCCTGGTACAAGTGTTTTTATTCGACGATATTTCTAAAAGATGACTATAACACATTATACTTTTGTTAATTGAAATTTAGATGCAGTGTCAGATAATACTCTTCCAATGTCGTCGCTTGTAACGGGACATAAAACCTAACAATAGTTTTTCTGTGACATAGTTATATATAAAATGAAAACTAACATTATTAAAGTAATAGTGCGTGCGTATCGCAATGAAATGACGACTTTTGCGATGGTGCAGTCTGACTACACATCCGTAGACACAGGAACCGGGGAAATTTTGTGACAAACGATAACTGAAATCCTAATATAAAGACATTTTTGATTGAAGACAGTATTTCATGCAGGTCCTATCAGTAGTCTCTGTCAGCAGACAGGAAGAAATTCTACACAAGTAATCGAATTATTGAACCAAGTGGCCGGAAGCTTAAAGAGAGATAAATTGTAAATTTATGGGAAAGTAGCTGCTTTATAGTGAATGCCTTGAGTAATGCCGCTCTGGTGTCACATTTTTCCTCTTGGATTCGTCTGTCACAGTGGCCACAAATAACTGATGGGTGAAAGGTGTTCGAACAAAATTCAACGTACGAATATAATTAAGCAGTAATACCAAGCAGCCGTGGCACATGTTGTACAACGAACAGAATTAACCGTGTTCTAAATTTCCGCAGTTCCTTATGAGGTCATTAAGCTAACATAATTATACTTTTTGATAATGTGTTCGTGACTGTGAGAGACAGATTTTACAAAAAATAACTGAAAATACTAATAATGACTAGTAAACAGCGAATAAATGAAGTGAGTGTTTTATTGTAAAACTAAAACTAGGATGGTCAGATGGAATTATTGTTTGTTTGTGTGTGTGTGTGTGTGTGAGAGAGAGAGAGAGAGAGAGAGAGAGAGAGAGAGAGAGAGAGAGAGAGCAGTCGTATTCAAAGAAGACAGCAAAAGAATGCAGTAGAGCGCTTAAAAAAAATGCTTTAGCAGATAAAGTTCACGCATAGTAACCTGAGCTGCAAGATGCCACATGTGGTGGAACTAGCAGACCAGTTCGACGACATACCTGTTTGGACGAAGAGCGCGTGCTTTCCAGTGCCAAACAAGCCAGGTCAGTGAGACATCAGGTGACCGAGAGAGCGTGGAAAGTATGCAAGATGATAGACGTAATTGTGAGAGAATATATCTAACAGAAACTGTTTTCATCACTCCTAAACGTGGTCTCTGGATACTGGTCATGTAAGAAGAACAGGATTGTGCCATTGCACCATTTGGTCTAAGCCCAAATGCAAAGAAACTGACCATTACGGACATTCGCTTCAACGATACGCCGTCTCTTCTACATATTACTGTCTTACCGTGTTTCCAGTTTTTCATTCTGTCTTCTTCTATTCATTAACAACTGTCGTGCTGCCCGATCAACGAGTGATAATGTTTAATTTTGCTGTCCGCTTCGAGGTCCACTGACGACTTACAATAGGCGCAAATCAAAAATACAATCGCTTAAGCTAAGCGATTGTATTTTTGATTTGTATTCCATGTGACAAGCACACACCATCCAGTGCCACAACGAAAATGAGTACATTAGAATTCCTCGCAGTAGGAATGGCTCAAATCAACTCAGATTCTGAGTACACTGTTCGTCCAAAATTGTCAGAGACTAATTTCATTCCTGGCCTATAAGCGACGCCTGGCCTATAAGCGACGTCAGCACAGTAACTACGGTGGCGACTTGAACTAAGAACTATAAACAACAGATATGTATCCAACCAGTTAGTTGTGAGCTGTCAGTGTTTTAGTAGTGGACGTGCAGCCGTAGTGTGTCACTATCGTTGTGTCACAACTCACAATGGACCGACATCTCTACATCATGCGCTCTCAAGACATTCTCCAAAATGTTTTGAAGAAGAAAAAAAAGTGTGCAGAGTTCGTCCCGCACACTGTCACTCACTCCCCACCCTCTGTCCCCATTCTCCCAACAAAGAACCGCGGAACCGCGTGAACGCCTGCCGCGACATGGCTGAAATATCAAAATGGTTCAAATGGCTCTGAGCACTATGGGACTTAACATCTGAGGTCATCAGTCCCCTATAACTTAGAACTACTTAAACCTAACTGACCTAAGGACATGACACACACATCCATGCCCGATGCAGGATTCGAACCTGCGACTGTAGCGGTCGCGCGGTTCCAGACTGAAGAGCGTAGAACCGCTCGGCCACACCGGCCGTCGACTGAAATATCGAATGCGGACAAAATCATCACAGATGATTAGACTTAGTATTATCAATACGAACCTACCTCGAAACGACGAAGCGCAGAAATTCACATGAAGAGTCAACGTGTTGTTGATGTAACTTACAACGAGACAATGTGGCACGTGAGTTGAACATTATACCAAAAATGGATTTTCCTGACAGTTTTACGTGGTAATATGCACGTTCTGTGCGTCACGCTCGAGTAGGGCTGGGGGCAGCCTACGTAGGGCATCTGCGGCATTAAAACCACCATCTCAACTTCTCTTTTTTTTATTAATCCAGCCTCTAAATTTTTTGGAACTTCACGAGGTATGTATAGAACAGCGTACCTGCAATAAGAGGCTGCAAAAAGTTGGAATATGCAGAGGCAACGCAGTGTCCCTTGAGTTAACGGAAATGTCAGTGTTGTAGCAATATCAGCCCATGAAAAGTTGTCAGAAGAAATGAAAACGAGAAAACAAGTGCCAGTATGGCGCGCTGACACCAAAAGGAAAGAATGACAGATATCGAGAAAATAGGTTTTTTATACTGGGATATTTTGACTGGTACAGAGCATGTTGCTAAGACAACGATGAGAGAGTGGATCCAGCGCAAAGAACAGGATCGTAAGCAGCGATGAGCTGGTGCTGACCCCACGCTATGTCATCACACTGTGTAACGCCTATCATAGTGTTCATGTGGCCACCAGGGACTGTAAACCTACGTCCACACAGCTGTCTTGATGTTAGACAACTGCAGTAAATGTGTATCTTTTTGTCTACGGTTCAAGGCCGCACATTGTAAACTAGGCTGTTGGCACACGTGCCATTACCTCGGCTTCTATTGCCCAGAAACACGATCGCCACAGACTACAATGTGTTTGTTGTGCGTGTGAGAAGGCCTTACTCGAGTGTCGGACGCAAAAATGTTATTTATTTATTTATTTATTTATTGTTCCGTGGGACCAAATTAAGGAGAAGTCTCCATGGTCATGGAACGAGTCAATACATGAAATTATAACACGAAATTAGAAACAGATAAAATGAAATATAAAAAAACATATTCAGGTGACAAGTCGTAAGTTTAAATGAAGAAAATCAACAATGTAACACTGGAGATGCTTAATTTTTTAGCTCTTCCAGGAGCTCCTCGACAGAATAGGAGTGAGCCATGAGGAAACTCTTCAGTTTAGACTTAAAAGAGTTTGGGCTACAGCTAAGATTTTTGAGTTCTTGTGGTAGCTTATTGAAAATGGATGCAGCAGAATACTGCACTCCTTTCTGCACAAGAGCCAAGGAAGTGCATTCTACATGCAGATTTGATTTCCGCCTAGTATTAACTGAGTGAAAACTGCTAACTCTTGGGAATAGGCTAATATTGCTAACAACAAACGACATTAAAGAAAATATGTACTGTGAGGGCAATGTCAGAATTCCCAGATTTTTGAATAGGGGTCGACAAGAGGTTCTCGAACTTTTTGAGCAAAAAATACCCGTTTTGAATCAGAAGAATTACCCCAAAAAATAATACATAAGCGTATGATAATATGCGAAGTAGACTACTTTTCGTGTTGAAGTGTCACTTATTTCAGATACTGTTCTAATGGTAAATAAAGCAGCATTTAGCTTCTGAAGAAGATCCTGAACATGGGCTTTCCACAATAGCTTACTATCTATCCAAACGCCTAGGAACTTGAACTGTTCCGTCTCGCTTATAATATGCCTATTCTGTCTGATCAAAATTTCGGTTCTTGTTGACTTGTGAGTTAGAAACTGTAAAAACTGAGTCTTACTGTGATTTAGCATCAAATTATTTTCCACAAGCCACGAACTTATTTCATGAACTACATTATTTGTTACTGTTTCAATATTACACACAAGATCCTTCACTATCAAGCTGGTGTCATCAGCAAACAGAAATATTTTTGAATCACCTGTAATACTAGGAGGCATATCATTTATATAAATAAGAAACAGCAGTGGCCCCACTTAACAGTGCCCCATTGGGACTGAACATCACTACCACTCTCAATATTGCGGAGAATTACCCTCTGCTTTCTGTTCTTAAAGTAAGAGGCGAACCAATTGTAAGCTACTCCCCTTACTCCATAATGGTCCAACTCCTGCAGTAATATTTTGTGGTCAACACAGTCAAAAGCCTTCGTTAAATCAAAGAAAACACCTAGCGTTCGGAACCTTCTATTTAATCCGTCCAAAACCTCACAGAGAAAAGAGAATATAGCATTTTCAGTTGTTAAACCATTTCTAAAACCAAACTGAACATTTGACAGCAAATTATGTGAATTTAAATGCTCCAGTAACCTTGTATATACAACCTTCTCGATAACTTTAGCAAACACCGATGGCATAGAATTAGGTCTAAAATTGTCAACATTATCAATGTCTCCCTTTTTATAAAGTGGCTTCACTACCGAGTACTTTAATCGGTCAAGAAACCGACCACTCCTAAAGGAAAAGTTACAGATATGGCTGAGAACTGGGCTAACATACATAGAACAATACTTCAGTATTCTGCTAGATACCCCGTCATATCCATGAGAGTTCTTGGTCTTTAGTGATTTAATTATTAACTCAATCTCCCTCTTGTCAGTATCGTGGAGGAGCATTTCAGGTAACAGTCTCGGAAAACTTTTTTCTAAGAGCGCTATATGATTCCCTGTTGGGACTAGGTTTCTATTTAGTTCACCTGCTATATTCAGAAAGTGATTATTAAATACTGTACGTATATGCGACTTATCAGTAACACGGACATTCCCACTACACAGGCCGGCCGAAATGGCCGTGCGGTTAAAGGCGCTGCAGTCTGGAACCGCAAGACCGCTACGGTCGCAGGTTCGAATCCTGCCTCGGGCATGGATGTTTGTGATGTGCTTAGGTTAGTTAGGTTTAACTAGTTCTAAGTTCTAGGGGACTAATGACCTCAGAAGTTGAGTCCCATAGTGCTCAGAGCCATTTGACCCAACCCACTACGCACTGATTCTATATCCTCGACCTGTCTCTGCAGACCAGCAACTTCCTTTACGACTGACCATATGGTTTTAATTTTATCCTGAGACTTAGCTATTCTATCTGCATACCACATACTTTTTGCCTTCCTAATAACATTTTTAAGCACCTTACAATACTGTTTGTAATGGGCTGCTGCATTCAGATTTTTTTCCGAGTACATCTACAACAACATCAATACTGCGCAAGGCACCTTATGGTATGAAGCGGATGATGTACCAAGGCACTTCCCCCCTATCCTGTTTCGGTCGCGAATGATCCGCAGGAAGAACAAATGTCGGTAAGCCTTCTATGTCAGCTGAAATCTAAGCTTTCTCTTCAAGCTCTTCTCGCGAGGTACACCTAGAAGGAAACAATGTATTGTTTGACTCTTCTAGGAACGTACGCTCTAGTACTCGTGACAGTAAACCATACTGCGATGCACAACACCTCTCCAATATTATCTACCACTGAAATTGGACGAGTAACTCCATGATGGTTTCGCCCTTATTAAACGAACCAATGATGAAACCTGTTGCTCTTCAAAGAGTCTTCCTGTATCCTATCTGGAAAGGGTCCCATGCCGGGGAGAAATATTCAAGTATCGGTCGAATGAGGTTTCGTTAAATTTGTTAATGTTGAGGGTCAACTGCCAATCCATGCACCAAGCGTCGATGTGTTCTTGCAATTCGATACAGTTTTCTGGCACTGCTCTCCTCTGTATACAGGGTGGTCCATTGGTAGTGACCGGGCCAAATATCTCACGAAATAAGCATCAAACGAAAAAACTACAAAGAACGAAACTCGTCTAGCTTGAATGGGAAACCAGATGGCGCTATGGTTGGCCCGCTAGATGGCGCTGCCATAGGTCAAACGGATATCAACTGCGTTTTTTTAATAGGAATCCCCATTTTTTATTACATATTTGTGTAGTACGTAAAGAAATATAAATGTTTTAGTTGGACCACTTTTTTCGCTTAGTGATAGATGGCGCTGTAATAGTCACAAACGTATAAGTACCTGGTATCACGTTACATTCCGCCAGTGCGGACGGTATTTGCTTCGTGATACATTACCCGTGTTAAAACGGACCGTTTACCAATTGCGGAAAAGGTCGATATCGTGGTGATGTATGGCTATTGTGATCAAAATGCCCAACGGGCGTGTGCTATGTATGCTGCTCGGTATCTTGGGCGAAATCATCGAAGTGTCCGGACCGTTCGCCGGATAGTTACGTTATGTAAGGAAACAGGAAGTGTTCATCCACATGTGAAACGTCAACCACGACCTGCAACAAATGATGATGCCCAAGTAGGTGTTTTAGCTGCTGTCGCGACTAATTCGCACATCAGTAGCAGAAAAATTGCGCGAGAATCGGGAATCTCAAAAACGTCGGTGTTGAGAAACATCGATTGCACCCGCACCATATTTCTATGCACCAGGAATTGCATGGCGACGACTTTGAACGTCGTGTACAGTTCTGCCACTGGGCACGAGGGAAATTACGGGACGATAACAGATTTTTTTCACGCGTTCTATTTAGCGACGAAGCGTCATTCACCCATAGCGGTAACGTAAACCGGCGTAATATGCACTATTGGGCAACAGAAAATCCACGATGGCTCCGACAAGTGGAACATCAGCGATCTTGGCGGGTTAATGTATGGTGCGGCATTATGGGAGGAAGGATAATTGGCTCACATTTTATCGATGGCAATCTAAATGGTGCGATGTATGCTGATTTCCTACCTAATGTTCTACCGATGTTGCTACAAGATGTTTCACTGCATGACAGAATGGCGATGTACTTCCAACATGATGGATGTCCGGCACATAGCTAGCGTGCGGTTGAAGCGGTATTGAATAGCATATTTCATGACAGGTGGATTGGTCGTCGAAGCATCATACCATGGCCCGCACGTTCACCGGATCTGACGTCCCCGGATTTCTTTCTGTGGGGAAAGTTGAAGGATATTTGCTATCGTGATCCACCGACAACGCCTGACAACATGTGTCAGCACATTGTCAATGCATGTGCGAACATTACGGAAGGCGAACTACTCGCTGGTGAGAGAAATGTCGTTACACGTATTGCCAAATGCATTGAGGTTGACGGACATGATTTTGAGCATTTATTGCATTAATGTGGTATTTACAGGTAATCACGCTGTAACAGCATACATTCTCAGAAATGATATGTTCACAAAGGTACATGTATCACATCGGGACAACCGAAATAAAATATTCAAACGTACCTACGTTCTGTATTTTAATTTAAAAAACCTACCTGTTACCAACTGTTCGTCTAAAATTGTGAGCCATACGTTTGTGACTATTACAGCGCCAGCGAAAAAAGTGGTCCAACTAAAACATTCATATTTCTTTACGTACTACACGAATATGTAATAAAAAATGAGGATTCCTATTTTAAAAAAACGCAGTTGATATCCGTTTGACCTATGGCAGTGCCATCTAGCGGGTCAACCATAGCGCCATCTGGTTTCCCCCTTCAAGCTAGACAAGTTTCGTTCTTTGTAGTTTTTCGTTTGACGCTTATTTCGTGAGATATTTGGTCCGGTCACGATCAATGGACCACCCTGTTTAATAGCGCCTTCCACGAAAGACCTCATGGAACTTCGTTATCGACCAAGTCATTTACATACATTTTGAACATTAACGGTACTATGACACGCCTACGGAACACCCTAAAAGTTATTTTTACCTCCTAAGGTTTCCCTCCGTTGAGAATGATGTACTGTCTTCTGTTTGCTAGTAACTCTTCAGTCAAAGCTAAAAGCTAGTCTGATACTCTGTAAGTTCGCACTTTGTTCATTAGGTGACAGAACGTAAGTATAAAGCCAGTCTTCTGGACGTCAACAAACTTTGCATCAACTCGGCGCCTGTATCCACTCCCTTCTGGGTCTCCAGGACGAACAGAGCGAGCTAGGTTTCACAGGATAATTGTTTGCGGGATTCATGTTGATTTCTACAGAGAGAATTCCGGTACAGCTGCGATCAAAACGAAAATTGTTTGACTACCACCGCCCTTTACTTGACGTGGTACTATTAGAAGTGGTGTGCCATTGCCTTCCTCCGACCTTTGAACTGACTAAGACAGGCCGTTACTGGGACATCTGAAGTTTAATATGCATTCCGAACTACAATGCGCCTCGGTATTTATCACGTGAACGAACATTCCCAGAAATGAATCAAATAGTAAGTATCAAATAAAAACCAGCGGACCGGCTGGGGATTAATACGCGAGCATAAAACGTCTTCAAAATTCCTGCAATATAACGACGTTAGCGATATAGGTCTAGAGTTTTTTTGCATCTTTTCGACGAACCTCCTTCAAAACGGGAATGACCTAAGCGTTTTATCAATCATTTTGAACGCTTCACTACTCCAGCGCTAACTGCTTGTAACAGACGAATAAGTTCTTTCTCTCACTTCAGCCCCTACAGTTTCATGATTTCCGATAGGTATCGGCGCTGTACGTAGCTTTCAAACCGGCGTCTGTAATGGAAGTTCCTTCCAAGTAGAGAGATGTCACTGAGTTTCTTTTGGCGGAAAACGAGAGCATCGCAGGCTTCCACAGGCACTTGCAGAATACCTACGGAGATATGGCTGTGATAAATGGACGGTGAGTGTAGGGTGAGGCGTCTTTAATCATAGCAAAAATGTCACACACACCTGTCCGATCTCACGCGAGCCGGGCGGTCGCACACAGCTGTGACTCCTGCGGCGTGTTCGTAGCCACAAAAATGCAAACGAACTTATGCTTCTCCATGACAACACAAGGCGTCACACAAGTCTCACAACAGAGAGGGACTGTCCTTCCTCATCCACCCTCCACCCAGATCTCGCACCTATGGACATCTATCTCTTTGGCCCAATGAAAGATGCATTCCGTAGGAAGCAGTACATGGACAATGGGGAGGTTATTGATGCAGCAAGGCATCGAGCAGTAAAGTGGTACCATGCGGGCATACAGGCATCCCCAGTAAGGTAGCGTAAGGCCGTAGCAATGAGTGGAGATTATGTTGAAAAATTTGGATTTGTAGCCAAAAGACTCGGGAATAATATGATATAGAGAAATCCCGAATAAACCCTTCCTGGTGTCAGAAAAAAAGACATACGGAGCACAACTTGTTGAACGACCCTCGTAGGATCGAATAGGTATCACATGAGCACCAGCTGCATTTCCTCTGTTGAGCGATTTCATTTTCTTTTTCTGTCTCGCGTTCCTCTTCAACATGCGTTGCAGTAATTGTTCCTTACACGTTACACACAACCTTGATAATTTCAGTATGGCAGTCTACATTGTTGGGTGGAATTGCTGAAAAAGTCATGTGTGACTTTCTAAGAACGACAAAGATAGAAGATAGGATCTCGACTTCCACATATTCGGTGGTTAACTTCTGCATCGTCGAAGTTTTACTAACCTAGGTAATACGGTTCATTCTACAGAAATGCGCTTTATTCTAAACAAAATATGTCAGCACAATAAGCCCTCACCACAAGTGGCAATAAACGTACAAAACTCTTTGATCGACGACGGTTACCTCTGCTTTCCTGCTCTTCTCTTTCGCTTGCCACGTCGCTCATCGAACAGGGGACACGGGTGACGGAATTGTTCGTCACGGAGCTCCGACAACCATTGTCTATACGTTGTCGAGTCGCATACCAACTAAGCCGAGAGAGATTCTTCAGGAATACATCGAAGCGCTCCTCCATGCGACAATGTTGAAAGATTTTGATTCAGGCTCAAGTGGGCTTTACACCATACCAAATTATCAAAATCAGAGATCATCTACAATTCTGTAATCCACGTTGTTTCTTCATTTTTGTGGCCGTAGAGTCCATAGTTTCTCTACAACTGTTATAGGCATTTATCTTCAACACATCATTTGTGTATTAATAACTACCAAATAACAGAATGTTTTGACGCAGTCTAATATCGGACTCAAATTATGGAGGACAGTGGTTCAAATCCCATCCGACATTCAAATTCATATTTACTGATATTTCTCTAAATCGAGTAAGTTGAACACGGCATGGTTCCTTTGGAACGGAAGGGTCGATTTCCTTCCCCAAAAATGGTTCAAATGGCTCTGAGCGCTTTGGGACTTAACATCTCAGGTCATCAGTCCCCTAGAACTTAGAACTACTTAAACCTAACTAACCTAAGGACATCACAAACATCCATGCCCGAGACAGGATTCGAACCTGCGACCGTAGCGGTCGTGCGCTTCCAAACTGAAGCGCCTAGAACCGCTCGGCCACCAGCGGCCGGCTTCCTTCCCCAATCGGAGCCTGTGCTTTTTCTTTAATGGGCTTGTCATCTAAGAGGCGTTATGCCCTGATATTCCATTTCTATTTCCCTTTTACGGTTCCGTGCCTCAGTCTGTAAAAACGGAACCTTTACAGTATTTTTTATCCTTCGTCCGTCCGTCCATCCGTCTGTCTATCTGTCCGACCGTTAATAACAATTTTCCTCAGAAACGGCTGGTCATATCCAGTTCAAATTTACGTAACATACTAAGGTCTATAGTCCCTTGAGGTGTAAAAATTTTGAGCCTCTAAGTCAGGCATAAGATACGGCGATTTATGTCACATGTTCTGAAACTCGCACACTCACTCACTAAATAACATCCGACTGTCGGATGTTATTGCCAAAGATCAAATGTTATTGCCATCTTTCGAGCGTAGTTTTTGAGATATCTGCGATCTGTTTGTGTGTGCGTGTGTGTGTGTGTGTGTGTGTGTGTGTGTGTGTGAGTACGTGTGCGTGTGTGTGTGTGTGTGTGTGTGTGTGTGTGTGTGCGTGTTTTGTGTGGAATAGTATTTGCTTTGGTGAGCATTCTTTGCGTGTGTGTCCAGAAGGCGAAGGGGGAATATATATATATATATATATATATATATATATATATATATATATATATATGTGTGTGTGTGCGTGTGTGTGTGTTTGTGTGTGGCTGCTTGTGTGAGAATGAGAAAGATGATTTTTAGCTTATCATTTCTTTTATTAAGTGTAGTGGCAACTCTGTACTGATGTGTGTCTTCTCATTTATCACATGGTTGTTTTCAGCGATGGCTTTCTGGATGTAGAAGTTTTCTTGCATTTGTATAAGGTATTTATCATGGTTGTTTATTCTCATTATTTTCAGTTCTTGTTCCATGTTTTTGGATGGTGCTTATGGTATATTAAATGTTCTGCAAATGTGGAATGGTTTGTTTCATACTTCCAACACATAATATGTTCTTTGAACCTTGTTTTAAGATTCATTTATCCCTCTTGGTAGTTGGTTGGCTTACGTGTGATTGGAGGATTTCCCCAGTCTTATATGCTATTTGGAAGCCCGGTCTCTTTAGTATGTTTGCCGCTCTGTGTGTTAATTTATATGTGTAAGGCACAGTGTACTATCTGCTTCATTTCCGTGTGTCGTTGTCATTGTGTGTGTTTATTGGGTGTGTTTGTGAGTTTTCAACTTGTGAGTTATCTCGTATTCTGGAAGTGTTGTGTTTTTATTTTTTCATGGAGTCTGTGTACTACACGTGTATCACACCCATCGTTCCTAGCTGTTTGTACGATTGTACTCATTTCTTTTTTGTAGTTTCTCTTGTCGAGTGGGATCCTGTTTAATCTACACTCCTGGAAATGGAAAAAAGAACACATTGACACCGGTGTGTCAGACCCACCATACTTGCTCCGGACACTGCGAGAGGGCTGTACAAGCAATGATCACACGCACGGCACAGCGGACACACCAGGAACCGCGGTGTTAGCCGTCGAATGGCGCTAGCTGCGCACCATTTGTGCACCGCCGCCGTCAGTGTCAGCCAGTTTGCCGTGGCATACGGAGCTCCATCGCAGTCTTTAACACTGGTAGCATGCCGCGACAGCGTGGACGTGAACAGTATGTGCAGTTGACGGACTTTGAGCGAGGGCGTATAGTGGGCATGCGGGAGGCCGGGTGGACGTACCGCCGAATTGCTCAACACGTGGGGCGTGAGGTCTCCACAGTACATCGATGTTGTCGCCAGTGGTCGGCGGAAGGTGCACGTGCCCGTCGACCTGGGACCGGACCGCAGCGACGCACGGATGCACGCCAAGACCGTAGGATCCTACGCAGTGCCGTAGGGGACCGCACCGCCACTTCCCAGCAAATTAGGGACACTGTTGCTCCTGGGGTATCGGCGAGGACCATTCGCAACCGTCTCCATGAAGCTGGGCTACGGTCCCGCACACCGTTAGGCCGTCTTCCGCTCACGCCCCAACATCGTGCAGCCCGCCTCCAGTGGTGTCGCGACAGGCGTGAATGGAGGGACGAATGGAGACGTGTCGTCTTCAGCGATGAGAGTCGCTTCTGCCTTGGTGCCAATGATGGTCGTATGCGTGTTTGGCGCCGTGCAGGTGAGCGCCACAATCAGGACTGCATACGACCGAGGCACACAGGGCCAACACCCGGCATCATGGTGTGGGGAGCGATCTCCTACACTGGCCGTACACCACTGGTGATCGTCGAGGGGACACTGAATAGTGCACGGTACATCCAAACCGTCATCGAACCCATCGTTCTACCATTCCTAGACCGGCAAGGGAACTTGCTGTTCCAACAGGACAATGCACGTCCGCATGTATCCCGTGCCACCCAACGTGCTCTAGAAGGTGTAAGTCAACTACCCTGGCCAGCAAGATCTCCGGATCTGTCCCCCATTGAGCATGTTTGGGACTGGATGAAGCGTCGTCTCACGCGGTCTGCACGTCCAGCACGAACGCTGGTCCAACTGAGGCGCCAGGTGGAAATGGCATGGCAAGCCGTTCCACAGGACTACATCCAGCATCTCTACGATCGTCTCCATGGGAGAATAGCAGCCTGCATTGCTGCGAAAGGTGGATATACACTGTACTAGTGCCGACATTGTGCATGCTCTGTTGCCTGTGTCTATGTGCCTGTGGTTCTGTCAGTGTGATCATGTGATGTATCTGACCCCAGGAATGTGTCAATAAAGTTTCCCCTTCCTGGGACAATGAATTCACGGTGTTCTTATTTCAATTTCCAGGAGTGTATATAACATATGTCTTAGTACTGCAAGCTTCTGGTTGTGGTGATGATTAGATGTGGAACGTATTATTGTATCTGTACCTGCTTGTTTTCTAAAGATGTTAAATGTATGTTTGCCATTTTCTTTTATTATTGTTATGCCAAGAAAATTTATTTGATTTTTTTTTATCTTTTTCAAGTCTGAATTTTATCTTCTGATGTGCTTTGTCGATTTCTGAGTGGAGTTCATCTATTTTTTCATTTGGCTCATCTACCAGACAAATAATGTCATCCACGTATCTGTACCAATATATGATTTTAAAACTTTCATTAATGGTTATGTTTTCAAATGATTTTCTAGATGACTGATAAAAATGTTTCCTATGTCCCTGACATTGGGGATCCCATGGACAGTCCATCACTTTGTTGGTAATATTCATTCTCGAACTGGAAGTAGCTTTTTTCACTTGCCAGTCCGAGCATATTCGTTATTTCTTTTACTGCTTCTGTGGTGAGGTTGCCGTAGGATGTGAAATTTTGGTCTATGATTTCTATTGTTTCTGTGGTAGAGATGGAGGTATACATATTTTCTATGCCGAATGAAATCAGTGACGCTGAGTGTGGTACCTGTATGTTCTGGATGTGTTCTATTAGCATTCCTGAGTTTATCACTGTTCTGTTGTATGAGAACGAAGTCTTACACGACGGCACTTATAAGTAAAACATTCTCAATTTTCTTGCCGCGTTAATTCGGGATAAAATCTCAAGCTTTCGACGGTAGCCTCCATCGTCATCGTCAGGAGCAACTGATTCTTGTTCCTGACGATGATGTTGGAGGCTATCGTCGAAAGTTTGAGATTTTATCCCGAATTGACGCGGCAATAAAACCGAGAATTTTTTACATACTGTTCTGTTGTTTTCTATTTTATAGTGTTTTGTAATTAACTTTTGGAGATGTTTGGCTATGTGGTATGTTGCGGCTTTCCTAAAGATAATAACAACACTCATTGGAGTACTATCTTTATGCATCTTTGGTTGGCTGCGGAGTGTTGGTGCTCGTGGGTTTTTCTGTGTTATGTACGAGGTATTTCTGTTTGTCTGTGAGTGTGTGTTCAATGTTTTTCAGTGCTCGTTTCAGGTTTGCCTGGTATCGTGTCGTTGGATCTGACTTCAGTTTCTGTATGGTGTTGGTATTTATGTGTTCCTTAGTTTTTGTGATGTATTACTCTTTGTCTATAAGAACTGTTACATTTCCCTTGTCTGCTTTTGTGTTACCGTTTTCATGGTGGCTGCTTCTGTTTGGTTGTTCTTATTGTGTGTCTGCTGTGTTCATTTTATTAAGCCTTTTATTTCTTTTTTTACTAGTTCTCTTGTCAGTCCTATGTTCATTTCACAATTATTTTGTTGTTCTCCGCGTGTAAGGATTTGTTCGATTTCTGCTATGAGATTTTTGGTTGTTTAACTTGCTGTTGGTACAGTTCAAATGGTTCAAATGGCTCTGAGCACTATGGGACATCTGAGGTCATCAGTCCTCTAGAGCTTAAAACTACTTAAGCCTAACTAACCTAAGGACATCACACACAGCCATGCCCAAGGCAGGATACGAACCTGCGACCGTAGCAGTCGCGCGGTTCCAGACTGAAGCGCCTAGAACCACTGGGCCACAACGGCCGGCTGTTGGTACAGTGTTTCAACCCTTTTTCCAAGAGCATTTATTTCTTTTTCGTGTAGTTGTGTCTCTGTTAGATTAACTATACGTGTAATTGTATTTCTTGTTGTGTGTGGGGGTAGTCGGAGGAACTACTATGGATATTTTGATACGGACATGGAATTCCCGGGTCTGATATCCTGCCATTATCGATATGGATAACAGGCAAAATTCGTTGATATTATCGTTTCCAGAATGGATGAAAGTTTGTACAAAACCATCAGTGTGCGAGTTCTACTGGCACTTGGCCAACTGATTTAATTAAATATGTAGTCAAAAGTCATTTCATTCTGATGTCTCCTTCTTGCGATTTTCGTAATCTCTGCAAATATTAATGCAGTTCTCCAGTACAGACTAAACAGATGTCTTTACGTAATAATAATCCGCTTCCATAACACACCCTAAACCAGTACGACAAAATGATGTCGTTAAATGGGTTGGCATATCGTAGACTCTAAGTCTCTAATATGTGGAACTTTATCGCCCACCTCACCCAGGATGTATGAACCCACTGTCAAAGGTAAGGGGTGATTTATTAGAGAAAATGATCAAAGATAAGTACCTAAAATTCTTATTATTCCTATTGATTCCTCTGTGTGTTTCACCAAGTTACAGTAGAGTGAAAAAGAAATCAATTATGCTGTATGTTACTTGTGTCTGATGATTTTACACTGAGTTGAGTAAAGTCATGAGATGGCGATGTGCAAATATAAAAATTGGGGTAGTATCACATACACAAGGTATAATAGGGCAGTGCATGGGTGTAATTGTCATTTGTACTCAGATGATTCATGTGAAAAGGTTTCCCACGTGATTATGGCCACACGACTTTAATTAACAGGGTTTGAACGCGGAATGATAGAGCTAGATGCATGGGACATCGTTAGGGAATTCGATATTCCTAGATCCACAGCGTCAAGAGTGTGCTGAGAATACCACGTTCCAGGCATTACCTCTCACCACGGACACGCAGTTGCCGAAAGCCTTCACTTAACGACCGAGAGCAGCGGTGTTTGCATAGAGTTGTCAGTGCTAACAGACACGCAGTAGTGCGTGAAATAGCCGCAGAAATCTAAATGGGACACGCGAACAAAGTATCCGTTAGGAAAGTGCGGCGAAATTTGGTGTTAATGGGCTGTGGTAGCAACGACCGGTGCGAGGGCCTTTGCGAATGGCACGAAATCGCCCGTCCTGGGCTCATGTACATATCGACGGAGCCCTGGACGACTGGAAAACCGTGGTCTGGTCAAATGACTCCCAATTTTAGTTGGTATGAACTGATGGTAGGGTTGGAGTGTGGCGCAGATCGAACGAAATCACGGACCCAAACTATCAACAAGGCTTTGCACAAGCTGGTGGAGGCTCGATAATGGACTGGGTCCTCTGGTCCAACTGAACCGATCAATAACGGGAAACGGTTATGTTTGGCTATCCGGAGACCATATGCAGCCATCCATGGACTTCACGTTTTCAAACAACGATGGAATTTTTATGAATAATAATGCACCATGCCACCGGGCCACAATTGTTAGCGATTGGTTTGAAGAACATCCTGTACAGTTCGAGCGAATGACATTGCCACCTGGATCGCCCGACACGAATTCCATCGAACATTTATGGGCCATAATCGAGAGGTCAATTCGTGCACAAAATAATACACTGACAACACTTTCGCAATTGTAAACGGGTATAGAGGCAGCATGGTTCACAATTTTTATACGGGACTTCTAACGACTTATTGAGTCGATGCTACGTCAAGCCGCTGAACTACTCTGGGCAAAGGGAGGTCCTACACGGTATTAGAAGATATCCTATGACTTTTGTGACCTATGTGTATTCCTCAATGTAAGTGCATATAACGTGGCTGAATTGCACTGTCAACTCAATAACATACACTGATGAGCAAACACAATATGAACATTGCTGTCCAAAGCTCCTGATCTAGTGGCTAGCGTTGCTGCCTCTGGCTCACAGGGTCCCCGGTTCGATTCCCGGACGAGTTGGGGATTTTCTCTGGCCGGGAACTGGGTGTTGTCCTCATCATTTCATCATAATCATCATCATTCGTGACAATGGCTACCTTGCATTGCACTGTGTAACAATTGCAGCTTTGTACGGGCGCTGATGATTGCGCAGTCGAGCGCCCCACAAAGCAAACATCATCATCACCAAGACCATTGCCGACGGCTAGACCGAATATCGCCCGGTGGCGTTGCAGGTACGCGACGCTGGAAGGAAAGTGTATAAACGGAGCAGAGACTTACTTTAACGATGATACTGCCCGAAAATGGGGAAATCCACTGCCACAAGCGACTTTGACACAGGGCAGATTGTCATAGCCCGACACCTGAGAACGAGCGTATAGGAAATGGAAAAATTGAAATGTGTGGTAAGGTCTTATGGGACCAAACTGCAGAGGTCATCGGTCCCTAAGCCTACACTCTACTCAAGTTTAAGTTAAACTAACTTACGCTATGGACAACACACACACCCATGCCCTAGGGAGGACTCGAACCTTCGACGTGGGGAGCCTCACGGACCATGACAAGGCGCCCCAGACCGCGCGGAGTAGCCGCGCGGCTTCTGGGAAATGCCGAAGTTGGCCGTCTGTTCGCATGCTACTGTCGTAAGAATCTATGAAACCACTAGTTGGTGACAAGACTTTAGACGTTCCCGCTTCACCACAGAACACGAAGGTCAAGGACTCGGCTGCTCCCTAAAGCAGTATTGACAGCAATCTGTAGCAAATCTGACGACAGAGCACGGTGCTGGTCTATGCACAAGTGTTTAGGAGCTCGCCGTTCAGCCTATGTTGGTGAACATGGGGCTCTGCAGCAGACGACCTGCGTTCCCGTCTTGACCCAACGACATCGCCAGTCACTATATCAGCGGGTACAGTATCATGGCCGGCCAGAGTGGCCGAGCGGTTAAAGGCGCTACAGTCTGGAACCGCACGACCGCTACGGTCGCAGCCTCGGGCATGGATGTGTGTGATGTCCTTAGGTTAGTTAGGTTTAAGTAGTTCTACGTTCTAGGGGACTTATGACCACAGCAGTTGAGTCCCATTGTGCTCAGAACCATTTGAACCATTTTTGAACAGTATCATGGAGATAGGATCGTGGATCAATGTTAACGTGTCGCTTGGTTGGATGAGTCAAGTTTTTGTTATGTCAGATCGATGATCGTGTCCGCAAGTAGCGTAATCCAGGCTAATGTCGGCTCGAAACTTGTACTGCGCCAAGGATGCAGACTCCAGAGCAAAATACACTCCTGGAAATGGAAAAAAGAACACATTGACACCGGTGTGTCAGACCCACCATACTTGCTCCGGACACTGCGAGAGGGCTGTACAAGCAATGATCACACGCACGGCACAGCGGACACACCAGGAACCGCGGTGTTGGCCGTCGAATGGCGCTAGCTGCGCACCATTTGTGCACCGCCGCCGTCAGTGTCAGCCAGTTTGCCGTGGCATACGGAGCTCCATCGCAGTCTTTAACACTGGTAGCATGCCGCGACAGCGTGGACGTGAACCGTATGTGCAGTTGACGGACTTTGAGCGAGGGCGTATCGTGGGCATGCTGGAGGCCGGGTGGACGTACCGCCGAATTGCTCAACACGTGCGGCGTGAGGTCTCAACAGTACATCGATGTTGTCGCCAGTGGTTGGCGGAAGGTGCACGTGCCCGTCGACCTGGGACCGGACTGCAGCGACGCACGGATGCACGCCAAGACCGTAGGATCCTACGCAGTGCCGTAGGGGACCGCACCGCCACTTCCCAGCAAATTAGGGACACTGTTGCTCCTGGGGTATCGGCGAGGACCATTCGCAACCGTCTCCATGAAGCTGGGCTACGGTCCCGCACACCGTTAGGCCGTCTTCCGCTCACGCCCCAACATCGTGCAGCCCGCCCCCAGTGGTGTCGCGACAGGCGTGAATGGAGGGACGAATGGAGACGTGTCGTCTTCAGCGATGAGAGTCGCTTCTGCCTTGGTGCCAATGATGGTCGTATGCGTGTTTGGCGCCGTGCAGGTGAGCGCCACAATCAGGACTGCATACGACCGAGGCACACAGGGCCAACACCCGGCATCATGGTGTGGGGAGCGGTCTCCTACACTGGCCGTACACCACTGGTGATCGTCGAGGGGACACTGAATAGTGCACGGTACATCCAAACCGTCATCGAACCCATCGTTCTACCATTCCTAGACCGGCAAGGGAACTTGCTGTTCCAACAGGACAATGCACGTCCGCATGTATCCCGTGCCACCCAACGTGCTCTAGAAGGTGTAAGTCAACTACCCTGGCCAGCAAGATCTCCGGATCTGTCCCCCATTGAGCATGTTTGGGACTGGATGAAGCGTCGTCTCACGCGGTCTGCACGTCCAGCACGAACGCTGGTCCAACTGAGGCGCCAGGTGGAAATGGCATGGCAAGCCGTTCCACAGGACTACATCCAGCATCTCTACGATCGTCTCCATGGGAGAATAGCAGCCTGCATTGCTGCGAAAGGTGGATATACACTGTACTAGTGCCGACATTGTGCATGCTCTGTTGCCTGTGTCTATGTGCCTGTGGTGCTGTTAGTGTGATCATGTGATGTATCTGACCCCAGGAATGTGTCAATAAAGTTTCCCCTTCCTGGGACAATGAATTCACGGTGTTCTTATTTCAATTTCCAGGAGTGTATGTTATGGGGGACATTCATCTTTGCTTCCGTGGAACCTGTGGTACTAATCAAAGGCCACATTACAGTTGTGGGCTATGCACATTATTGCAGGTAATTTATTGCATCCGCTTATGCTTAATATCTTCCCCGACGGCGATGGCATCTTCCAATAGAATATTTTTCCACGTCACAAGACCAGAATTGTACTACGGTGGTTTGAGGAGCGTGATAGCGAACTCACATCGGTGTATGGGCATCAAATTCGCCTGACATGAATCCATTGGAAAGCATATGGGACGCTATCGGAAGCCAACTCCACACACACGAACCATCGATCCGATATTTACGAAAATTGTGTGAATCGTGCATAGACATCTGATGCTACAAATCTCCGGAAACCTACCTAGGATTTGTGGATCCATGTCACGCAGAATCACTGCTGTGCTGTGTCCCAAAGGTGATCCATCACGTTGTGAAGCAGGTGATCGTAATGTCGTGACTCATCAGTGTATTTCGATGAGTGCATACGCCATAACTATTTCAACTCTGTAAAGACTGCTTTCCATTCGTAGGGCACTTAAATAAGACATTAAATAAGACATTAAATCAGGAAGAAAGCAAGTGTGGGATTTAAAATGGTTCCAATGGCGCTACGTAACATTCTTAAACAGCGGCACAGGACCACGAATACTGTCGAAGTTCGTCACAGGAAACTAAATTCTTCAGTAAATCCAAAACATCTGAACATATGCTTTTTGATAAATAAGCTGAAGGATAAAGGAGCAAATGCTATATTTGAACTTAAAAAACATTCCATTGGCCTACCTCTTGAAAAAAGAAGAAAAATACATACATCTTGACAAAAATAAAAAGGCACTGTAAGTGGTGGATTTAAGATTATGTTTAAAATCTCTGAGTTTCCTACAAAAAATTGAGTGAGAAATTAAAATTCATAAAATAAGAAAGAAGTTTCATAATTTGCTTCAGTAATATTCCAAAAAGAAGAAAGTGGTAAAAGTAAAACAAAATTAGAAAGGTAAAAATAAAAAAAAGCTTTTAAACATGCTTGTGTACCACGTGCACAGCCATTCGTAAGCCTAGATAAAATGTGAAGCAATCTTCTTTTTATAAAACGGTTGGCAGAGCCTCCACCACAGTTGTGGCTTCCTGTGACGGTCGGGAAACCCACAGACAAAATATTTGTGATCGGAAACACCACGTTGACGTCACGGGTCGCTAAGATCATGATAGGAAAGCCAACGAGACCCGTTTGTTATCCCCGGAAAGGATCCCAGGTCCACATTTTCATAGCAGGCTGGGGGACCTGGAAGTGACTTGGGGGGATGGAACAAGAAAAACATACCCGCCTCTACCATACATTGCATCCGAACCCCCGGGCCGGCGTCAAGTGTTTTACCCGCTAGATCACAATGGCCACCGCAATATACACAAACGACGATGATACGAAAAATATTAGCGACTCTACTTCAAATTTCAGTATTTTCCGCTAACATTCTTGAAGATGCATTCATAAGGATTACTTTGGGAACAAAATATGATTAGCAGTTTTTCCGGAAATTATGGATGGTAGTTATGTAACGATATGACACTACTCAGTTCATAAGTCTATCACTTTGTCTACCTGGTCTCAATGGTTCAGAAAGAGCGTGGCTCTACACAGGAAATACGACGTGCAACTTTTCAGGATAGGGATGCTGCATCGAAGTTGACAGCAGGTCAGTCTAAAATTTTTGTGAAACACAAAGTGATGTTCTGCTCTCTCTTACCATCAACAACAACAATGGCGGACATATGCACGAACAATGTGCGATGCCCTTCAACCTCCTTGGTGATTTTGGCGATGAGACCAATCTTGAGAGCAAGACGATATTCCATAAACTATGTGATTTTGTCAGTCCATTGGGAATGATCCAGATGAATCTGTTTGTAACTCCATGCAGTGCCCAGCCAGCTGGGCCACATGAGAAGACTTTTGATTTGTTATCTGTGTATGTATAGTCGTCACTCCCAGGCCACACATTCCAGCACATCAATAACAGGACTTCTGTCGAGCACATATGTGTCTGAGTTTCCACCCTAGAGTACCGGCCTTTCCTCCCAGAACACTTGGAAATATGGTTCATGATCACCACAATTATGGAAACTGCAATTATAATTATAACTGCAATTATACTTATAACCAGACGACCAAATTGAGAGTGCTGATTCTCTGATTTTCCAGTTTTCCTTTATGGCTTAGTAACGTGGGCAATAACTGAGGGGACCGCAAAAGGATTGATGATTTGAGGTGTGGACATACAGGATGTTACTGAGAATCACATAGGTGGACAAATCGACGTACAACACAATCAATGAACTCAGGATAAAGAATAGGTTTCCCAGCATTTGTTTCCAGAGAATCGTTCAGTTCCTTGGTCACACAATACAAAAACAGGCCGATAACTTGGAGAAGATGCAAAGTCGATGGGAAAAGACTGCAGAGAAGACCATCGAGGTGTTGGATGGACCAGATAAAGGAGAAGACACACCAAACATGGAGCCAGCTACTCAGAGATGCGAAAGACGGGGAAAAATGGAGACCGACTGTTAAAGAGGATTGTGTGATGGATCACCAGCTTTCGTTTATGAAAGAGGAAGTGCTGAAGATGGTGACATTTCTCGTATTGATATATCCAGAACAGTGAATTTATGTGTGAAACTAATAGCCTGATGGCTCAACCATGTTGCAAAAAAAATGGTTAAATGGCTCTAAGCACTATGGGACTTAACATCTGACATCAGTCCTCTAGACTTAGAACTACTTAAACCTAACTAACCTAAGGACATCACACACATCCATGCCCACGGCAGGATTCGAACCTGCGACCGCAGCAGCAGCGCAGTGCCGGACTGAAGCGCCTAGAACCGCTCGGCCACAGCGGCCGACATATGTTGCAGGAGAGCGTTATTTGCGCCCACTAACTGGCGTTAACATGATCTTCAATGAACTCTAAGAATGAACGAACTTGTGTGGTTAATGGTTGCAGCAATTTTTCCTCAGTTGCTAGTTCTATGCTGTTTAAATTATAGTTAAGGCCAACTATTATTTGTCTTTTACAACTCAATTTTATGTTGTTTCTTAACCAAATATATTTTATCTAATTGTTTTGACAATTTTAATTATCTAAAAAGGAAATAATAAACTATTCAAAACAATGTAAATATAGTTAAGTAAATAATAATTATTAATTATCATTTTTGTGATAATACAGATGTCAAAAACAATTCGATGGAACACGTTTCATTAAAAAAGTAAACTAAAATTCATTTACAAAGGAAGAGAAATAGTTATTCTTACCTGCAAAATAAATAATAGCATGTGACCTGTTTGCAAACGGAATCCACCCTAGTCGAAACAAGTTAGGTTTCATTCGCTAATAAAAAGAATGAATGGTAGAGACAAATACACATTTTGTCGGCAGCATGATAAAGACAGGTGGGTATCCACTTATTTCATTTCCGAGCACAAGCCAGTGCAACTGTCCGAAGCTGCGGTTAGGTCGCTAACAAAGGCTTTTGAGACCATGGTATGCGCATACAAAACACGTCCTGCGCATTTACCAGGAAGGCAGCAGCGTGACAAGAATATCTGAGTATTAGTCAGTGTCCCTGTTCTGGCTGTGTAGAAACGGTTTAATCTTCCATTGTCTCTAAGTCAGTCCTTTATATCCGATGTACAGTATTCATCAGTAACATGCGAGGTGGATCACTGGCTAAAAAACACCGGCATTAACATACCTATGATGTCACTTCGGGCAAATACTATGACTTTAAAAAAAAAAAAAACATCCAGGTGCATGTTGGATCGCGCACTGAGCGTTCCGTACAAACTTAACTATATAAATAGACAGGTTACCGATATCGGGAATTATGAATCTTGACAATTTCTACGTTATCGACGTTGATACTGGCAAAATATCGGTCACAGAGATTACAAGACTTTCAACAACGCCTTAATTTAAAGTTTGAAGTCGGATAACAAATGACAAAAGTAATTTTTTTTCCAGTGATGTAATTACAAATTAACAATTTTCGGAATTTTTTTCCTTTGGCAGTAATGTGAAAGCTTGCTTCTTGGTAAATTTCAACGGGAAATATCCCGTAGGTTTTGATGAGTGAGTTTGCGAGTATCAAGACATGTATTTTTTGGTTGAACTAACTTAGAAGCTCAGGCCTACATTTCATACCGCCACGTGAATACAGAGCTTAGTACCCGACACAGCTTTCAACTTCATACGTCTAATCGTCACTGGTAAGAAGGGGGCTTAACAGACGGACGGACAGACAGACTGTCTGATAATAGATGACTCTTTTTCGTGAGATATAATTACAAATTAACAATTTTCGGATCTTTTCTTTGGTTGAAGTGTGAAACCTTACTTCCCGCCAAATTTCATGATTCTAGGTCAACGGGAAGTACACTGTAGGTTTCGATCAGTGACGTTGCGATTATAAAAATATGTGACATAAATGGCTGTATCTTCTGGCTGCACTGATTTAGAAGCATCACTTTTATAAACCGGTAAGGGACCGTAGTCCTCATCGTGCGACATAAATATCAACTTCATACGTCTATCCCTGCCTGAGAAAAAGGATTTTGAATAATTGGACAGGCAAAGAGATGGACAACAAAGTAATCCTATAAGGGTTCCGCTTTAGGTGCCGCTCCCTAAAAAGGAAGACGGCCAATTTTGTGTTGCAGTCATGTCAAGTTCAAAATAATACTCCGATTTAATGCCCCGATCTTGGACAGGAAGTTAAATACCACACGCCGGCTGCTGTGGCCGAACGGTTGCAGGCGCTTCAGTACGTAACCGCGCTGCTGCTACGGTCGCAGGTTCGAAACCTGCCTCGGGCATGGATGTGTGTGACGTCCTTAGGTTTGTTAGGTTTAAGTAGTTCTCAGTCTAGGGGACTGATGTCCTCAGATGTTAAGTCCCATGGTGCTATAGAGCCATTTGAACCATTTTTGAATGTGACACGAATTAAAATGTAAGGACGCATTATATAATAATAGTGAGACAATAATATTAATAATCAGAATTTCTGTCATCTTTTCTACCATAGTCGTGACATAACTACCTGGTGGGACCATTTTTAACAGGGTACAGTAAGAAAATTTGCTGATAAGCAATCATGATCTTGCTAAGAATATAACAGCGATAAATCAACGCGTAACTCTACAGCACATAATGTGTTGTTGGCGTTATTATCACTGAATACGGAAATGAACAGAGTAGTAAATTCAGATTAGTTGCCGCTAGTGATATGTTCCATGCCATAGCTATTAGTCATAAATATGTTCCACGGAATATGCAAATAGTCAACTAACTGACCGTGCTAAGGACTACTCTCCTCCAAGAGATCTAAAGTGATCGACTTGCCCGATAAATAAATCGGCATCTTCAATTATTTGAAACTTTTATAGAGTGCTGTATGATTTAATTTAGGTCGTCGTCACATGATTTGGTACCACCATTTACAGCTAAGCTTCAGTAAGGAAAATTGTTTCCTCCACCAACATCCGGAACAACTGCTATTAGGACGATTGTTGACTCATAGTAGTAAAATCTAACGTGACAGTAGTAAGGCACAGTACACACAACTGAATAAAACAAGACACATAAAAAAGAAGCAAATGAAATCCGACACTATCGGCAGGCTGAAAGGATGAGTGTTCTTCCTTTTGTGCAATTGTTGATGTAAGGTATGTAAATTTCAAAGTATTGGCTCGCGTTCAGAATGTTCACTTACTTGCGTGATACGGAATAAAGTTTGGAGTAAATTTTCAACTTGCACACAAAGCATTCATCAACTTAAAGGTTGTGTGAGAACAATATGTGAGTCACATCATTATATCTCCTGTAACAAATACTTAATAAATTATGATTACTGACAATTCTCGGTTTGTCTATAGCCACCGATCACAAATGAAAACATAATCGTTAAAATTACAATATATTTCACTTTGGTTTTGTTGTTGTGGTGTCTTCAGTTCGTAAACTGGTTTGATGCAGCTCTCCACGCTAATCCAACCTGTGCAAGCCTCTCCGTCTCTGCATAACTACTGCAGCCTACAACCATTTGAATCTGTTTACTGTGTATGGCCTTGATCTCCCTCTTTAACTTTTATGTCTCCATGGTCGTCGTCAAATATGGGGTGTCTAGGAAACCTATTTTCTCGGATCGCTTAGACAACATTCAAACACATCGTATTAATGAGTTTTATTACAAAAAAGTAAATGACAATACTTAGCTTTGACAATTACACAGAAGTGTCGCAAGTAAAGAGCGACATACGAAATAGCCAATATTCTTCAGTATAAACAACCACAAGTCTGTGCTACATAGACAGTACAAGCGAAGTAACGAGCGTTGACCCTTCCATCCAAGTCACTAGTCTCGAAGCTACAATTGAACTGGGACGTCGCCAGTCGGTCGCGGCGCTTATGACCTCTGCACATAAGGGCCGCAGCTGTCTCATTGTCTTCCTGGAGAGGAGTCGGTCAGCGTGCGATTGGCTGACCTCTTCTCACAGCCACCTCTTCTCTATCGTTCCCGATTGGCGTGCCGGCGCTTAACTTTACGCCATAACAATATCTCTGACCACCTACACTTTCCTCCAGATTGACAATTCCTTGATGCCTCCGGATGCGACCTATCAAACGATCCCTCCTTTTAGTCAAGTAGTGCCACAAATTTCTTCCTCCCCAATTCTAATCAGTATCTCCACATTAGCTAACCGATCTATCTATCTAATCTTCAGGATTCTCCTATAGCACTATATTTCAAGAGCTTCTATTCTCTTCTTGTCTGAACCGTTTATCGCCCCCGTTTCACTTCCGTATAACGCTACACTCCAGACAAATACAGTCAGAAATAACTTATTGACATATAAATTTATATTCGATGCTAACAAATATCCCTTTTCCAGAAATACTGTTTTCTTTTGTCAGTCTTCATTTTATACCCTCTCTACTGAAAAATGAAACTTAGCCATCAGCAGTTATTTCGGTGTCTAAATAGCAATACTACTTCTATTGTCTCATTTTCTAATCTAATTTCCTCAGCATCGCCTGATTTAGTTCGTCTACGTTCCATTACCCTTGTTTTACTTTTGTTGGCGTTCATCTTGTGACATCTTTTCAAGATACTGTGCACTTCGTTTACCGTCTCTTCCAAATCCTATGCTGTCTCGGACAGAATTACAATCATCAGCAAATCTCAAATTTTACTTTTGCACAAAATGAAACAAACAAAAACCATCAGTACACACTTTGTTTGCATCAAAAGTACATAATAATAAAAGTATTTTTTTAAATAGATACCTATATTGCTCAGTCCATCTGCTACAGCATTCACTTTGAGAATGGTACGCTTCTTGGTCCGACTGGGCAGATGTGGACCCTGACAACAATCTATTGGTTATGAACTGTAGATTAAAACTCAAGAAACTGCAAAATGGTGGGAATTTAAGGAGATGGGACCTGGATAAACTGACTAAACCAGAGGTTGTACAGTTTCAGGAGGAGCATAAGGAAACAATTGACAAGAATGGGGGAAAGAAATACAGTAGAAGAAGAATGGGTAGCTTTGAGGGGTGAAGTGGTGAAGGCAGCAGAGGATCAAGTAGGTAAAAAGACGAGGGCTAGAAGACATCCTTGGGTAACAGAAGAAATATTGAATTAAATTGATGAAAGGAGAAAATATAAAATGAAGCAGGCAAAAAGGAATACAAACGTCTCAAAAATGAGATCGACAGGAAGTGCAAAATGGCTAAGCAGGGATGGCTAGAGGATAAATGTAAGGATGTAGAGGCATATCTCACTAGGGGTAAGATAGATATTGCCTACAGGAAAATTAAAGAGACCTTTGGAGAAAAGAGAGCCACTTGTATGAATATCAAGAGCTCAGATGGAAACCCAGATCTAAGCAAAGAAGGGAAAGCAAAAAGGTGGAAGGAGTATATAGAGGGTCTATACAAGGGCGATGTGCTTGAGGACAATATTATGGAAATGGAAGATGATGTAGATGAAGATGAAATGGGAGATATGATACTGCGTGAAGAGTATGACAGAGCACTGAAAGACCTGAGTCGCAACAAAGCTCCGGGAGTAGACAACATTCCATTACAACTACTGACAGCCTTGAGAGAGCCAGTCCCGAAAAAACTCTACCATCTGGTGAGCAAGATGTATGAGACAGGCGAAATACCCTCAGACTTCAAAAAGAATATAATAATTCCAATCCCAAAGAAAGCAGGTGTTGACAGATGTGAAAATTACCGAACTATCAGTTTAATAAGTCACGGCTGCAAAATACTAACACGAATTCTTTACAGACGAATGGAAACACTAGTAGAAGCCGATCTCGTGGAAGATCAGTTTGGATTCCGCAGAAATATTGGAACACGTGAGGCAATACTGACCCTACGACTTATCTTAGAAGCTAGATTAAGGAAAGGCAAACCTACGTTCCTAGCATTTGTACATTTAGAGAAAGCTTTTGACAATGTTGACTGGAATACTCTCTTTCAAATTCTGAAGTTGGCAGGGGTAAAATACAGGTAGCGAAAAGCTATTTACAATTTGTACAGAAACCAGATGGCAGTTATAAGAGTCGAGGGACATGAAAGGGAAGCAGTGGTTGGGAAGGGAGTGAGACAGGGTCGTAGCCTCTCCCCGATGTTGTTCAATCTGTATATTGAGCAAGCAGTAAAGGAAACAAAAGAAAAATTTGGAGTAGGTATTAAAATCCATGGAGAAGAAATAACAACTTTAAGGTTCGCCGATGACATTGTAATTCTGTCAGAGGCAGCAAAGGACTTGGAAGAGCAGTTGAACGGAATGGATAGTCTCTTGAAAGGAGGATATAAGATTAACATCAACAAAAGCAAAACGAGGATAATGGAATGTAGTGGAATTAGGTCGGGTGATGCTGAGGGAATTGGATTAGGAAATGAGACACTTAAAGTAGTAAAGGAGTTTTGCTTTTTAGGTAGCAAAATAACAGATGATGGTCGAAGTAGAGAGGATATAAAATGTAGACTGGCAGTGGCAAGGAAAGCATTTCTGAAGAAGAGAAATTTGTTAACATCGAGTGTAGATATAAGTGTTTCTGAAAGTATTTGTATGGAGTGTAGCCATGTATGGAAGTGAAACATGGACGATAAATAGATTGGACAAGAAGCTTTCGAAACGTGGTGCTACAGAAGAATGCTGAAGATTAGATGGGTAGATCACATAACTAACGAGGAAGTACTGAATAGGATTGGGGGGAAGAGAAGTTTGTGGCACAACTTGACTAGAAGAAGGGATCGGTTGGTAGGACATGTTCTGAGGCATCAAGGGATCACCAGTTTAGTATTGGAGGGCAGCGTGGAGGGTAAAAATCGTAGAGGAGGACCAAGAGATGAATACACTAAGCAGATTCAGAAGGATGTAGGCTGCAGTAGGTACTGGGAGATGAAGAAGCTTGCACTGGATAGACTAGCATGGAGAGCTGCATCAAACAAGTCTCAGGACTGAAGACCACAACAACAACAACAACAACAACAACAACAACATTGCTCAGTCCATCTGCTACAGCATTCACTTTGAGAATGGTACGCTTCTTGGTCCGACTGGTATTACATTACCTTCTAATTGTGCTTAGGTTAATAGATCGGCTGACGAAGTTAGACGGAAATGTGAAAAACAACACAGTCTGAAAGCGAAAACTTCGATCAACTTTGATCGAAAGCAAAATAACGCGCGCGTGCAAATGCAACTTCATACTGTGCAAGTGTTTTCAGGAACAGAGGAGGGTACAGTGTATCATCTGACTACTCTCACAGAGGTGGTGGTAATCACAGTCACACTATGGGAAGCACTGATACAGTAAAAGCTGATACATGTAATAATGTTTTTATTTTTTGTAGGGATGGAAGAGCAATGCGAGGATCTAATCCTAAACATGGTTTTACAAACCTGGATCGTAAATGAAATGGAACTCAGTACAAAGCGTACGAATTTAGCCCTTCTTTTGTGTTTTGTCTGTTCGTAAGAACGTGAATGTGACCCCTTAATGTGAAAGATAGGGTTGATAGAAGAGATAGAGAAGATCCAACGGAGAGCAGCGCGCTTCGTTACAGGATCATTTAGTAATCGCGAAAGCGTTACGGAGATGATAAATTCAAGTGAAAGACTCTGCAGGAGAGACGCTCAGTAGCTCGGTACGGGCTTTTGTTGAAGTTTCGAGAACATACCTTCACCGAAGAGTCAAGCAGTATATTGCTCCCCCCTACGTATATCTCGCGAAGAGACCATGAGAATAAAATCAGAGAGATTAGAGCCCACACAGAAGCATACCGACAATCCTTCTTTCCACGAACAATACGAGACTGGAATAGAAGGGAGAACCGATAGAGGTACTCAAAGTACCCTCCGCCACGCACCGTCGGGTGGCTTGCGGAGTGTGGGTGTAGATGTAGAACATGGATCGACTAAAATCGACTGATCAGTTACTTACCATGAAAGAAAGACTGAATGATCCAACGAAACTAGACAGCTTAACGAAACGCGAGTTTTCTGCACTCGACAAGGCACTCTTTGAGACTCGCGACCGGACCCCGCCTTTTGGGCAGAGCTTGGCGCACCCCTGTGTACCGTTGCCGCACCCGGAAGCGATTCCCCACGCCCGGCCACGGCTGCAACTACAGCTCCGTTCCGCGGCAGTGATTCAGCCCTGGCGAATTGGACGTCTCTCTGCTCGCGGGTCGGCCTATCGCGATTTACACGCCGCCCTGCAGCGTAGATCTCTACCGGAACGGGAATAACTGACCGCCAGTTCAGGTTTTTCTGGCCCCAATCCTATCTGCACGCGCGGTTATTCCTAAAGGTGACGCGTAACACGAACGGTCGCTTACATTTATACCATTTAGCCCACAAGGGAATCCCTTATTCCACACGACTGGCAGAAAACTTCGACTTAATGTCTTTTTTTTAATACTTAGCATAGTCTATCATTTTATTTTCGTAGTCCTATCGGTGTATATGCAGCATTCATAGAACAGACGCAGTATAACAGCTGGAATACGTTTGTAGCTTCTTTGATGTACCATCACCCAACGAGATCGTACAAAATGTACACATGCACTTAAAAACTTGCTCGCATTTCGGAGCTATGAAATGGACAGAAAACCAGAGGTTTTTTTTGCAAACCTACTTTGTACGAATCTTAAGATAGGCGCACCATAGGAGACTGGTTTGGCCTAATAAAATTAAAATGGAAAATTTACCGGTTGTACAAATCAATTCTACAGTCGGGCACTCTGTTCTGTGACTCAAGCATGTGTAAAATCATGTGTAAAATCATTTCCTATCTTCCATAAGAGTTTTAATTAACAACTTACTTGGTGAGGGCTTGTATGTTGAGGGAGCAGTGCATAGAACTACACTGCTGTCGGTAACTACGCTGCGTCTAGATGCATCTCTGTCTCGATATCACAGAAATATTCACAGCATCATAAACAGAGGAGAATATTGTGGGCGCCAAGGTCTTTGAATTACTGCATGCAATAAAACGTGAGCCATAACAATAGAACTTACTTCACGCTTAGATGTCAAAGTCGTCAAGAATATCTACTGCAAGCGTTGCACGGTTTATAGCGTATTGTATGATATCCGTTGCCAGACAATTTCTGCTACGTCCTGCAGATGACCTCTACATACTAATGTCACACTCCCAACTTATGATGAAACCCCGATAGAAAAGGGCAAGAACCTGGGAAGAAGAAGAGCATATTGCACGCAATTGTTATAGTAGTGAGAAAAGAAAGCAATATCATACGGCATGGAAGACCGCTCAATTGAAAATGTTTTTCTCCTCTCACGCACAATGGCTCCTTTCCTACACGAAGAGTGAGTGTTGTGTCTTATGTGTAGGTGCTGAATGTAGGTGACTACAGTGGATGTATGTACAGTGTAGTTTCGTGTTGTGTTGTATGATAATAGAAGAAGAAACAGGGTGAAATCCAATGTCGAAACATATCCTACTTGAGTTCGTTGACACACGATATCGTAGAAAATTATAACTGACTACTGAAGCATCACTTGGTACATACAAACACGAACAGTTCTCCTAAAGTACGACGTTCAACATTAACACAATTACATGTTCCACTGAGACTTCGACTATCACTGACCAGCTACATGGCGTTTGCTGCTGAAGCATAGGTCACAAACTGGGGCAAAGCACTTCCTAGATCATCTCTATAACGACCTCAGTACGAGGGCGCTGCAGAAGGGGATTGCAAATTGCAGAGAGCCCTCGCTAGTGTCTGTGGTATCGATTCACGTTGACGACTTTGGTGTGCTACCATGATCTTTAGACGATACCAGACATTTGGAATCAGTAAACTCGCAAAGGGTCACATAAGGCTCCACGTTTTCAGTGGACCATACAACACAGAAATTGGACAGCAGCTGACTGGTGGCATGTAGTGTGGTCTCACAAGTCGTGATTTTGTCTTTTTTTCAAATTCAAAATGCACCGATGGCCCAATGAGGCATTTAACCTGCACTACATGTGTAGATCAGGATAAAGGTGATTCTTTGATATTTTGGAAGCGTTTTTTGTACTAAGAGTTGGATCCATTCATTGAGATACTGTAAACTTGAGGCAGGATGTTTAGTCCAACATTCTCGGTGAACATGTGTTACCCTCGTACATTCTCATGTCGACTGTACTGTGGATGCTTCCATCTTCCAAGATGACAACAGGTATATTGATGGGGTTGCATGTGTACATTCCAGGTTCGACGAACATTCAGGCACCTTATCGAACTTCTACTGACCGGTTTAATCACCTGACCTTAATCCTATGGAGAATGTCTAGAGCTATTTGGATCTTTGAGTGAAACGCAGCAGTCAGAATCACCACAATCTGGTAGCTCTACAAGATTTAATCATCAGACGGAAATGGCATACCTGGAAACCGCAATGGCACACCGAATTGAGATCATTAGCAGTGATAGAGGTGATGCTACAGGTATTAGCCTGATGTCTTCTGGGGGAGACATAATCTGGGATATGTCACCCTCTTTGGCATCAATATGTCTGTGGCATATCGATATACTGTTTGATTTCTCCGAAAAACGAAAGAACCACTAAGATGGGGGCTTCACGAACCATTGACGGAGGCAAGCTCGTGTAGGCCGAAGTGTACCACTCTAAAAGAGGCAATCCCGACTTTCGCCTTAATTATTTTATGGAAAGACGGAAACTGAAATCTGGATAGCAGCAGTGGGATTTAAAACCAGTTCCTACCTAAAGCGAGTTCCGTGCGGTTAAAGCCTTGCGGCATTTCACTTGGTAAGGCACTTAGAATATCGTGACAAAACTGGTTGCCTCGAAAAACTTCCGTAAATATACCACAGATTTGACTAAATAAGTTTTATAACTACGAGAGCTATTAGGAAAGTAGGTCCGATCGATCGCGAAATGGAAACCACTGTGAAAATCACAAATGTTTCATTTGCAACAATAAGCTACACTTTGTAGCTACTTCTCTACGTAGTAGCCGCTCCGACTGCTAAGACCTTTGATGTAGCATTGCACTAACTTCCAGACCCTCATCAGAGAAGGAAGATACACTTGTGATCAAAAGTATCCTGACACTCCCCAAAAACATACTTTTTTCATATTAGGTGCACTGGGCTGCCGCCTACTGCCAGGTACACCAGATCAGCGAACTCAATAGCCATTAGACATCGCGAAAGAGCAGAATGGGGCGCTCCGCGGAACTCACGGACTTCGAACGTGGTCAGGTGATTGGGTGTCATTTGTGTCATACGTCTGTACGCGAGATTTCCACACTCCTAAACATCCATAGGTCCACTGTTTCCGCAGTGATAGTGAAGTGAAAACGTGAAGGGACACGTATAGCACAAAAGCGTATAGGCCGACCTAGTCTGTTGACTGACAGAGACGGCCGACAGTTGAAGAGGGTCGTAATATGTAATAGGTAGACATCTATCCAGACCATCACTCAGGAATTCCAAACTGCATCAGGATCCACTGCAAGTACTATGACAGTTAGGCGGGAGGTGAGAAAACTTGGATTTCATGGTCGAGCAGCTGCTCATAAGCCACACATCACGCTGGTAAATGTCAAACAACGCCTCGCTTGGTGTAAGGAGCGTAAACATTGGACCACTGAACAGCGGAAAAACGTTGTGCGGAGTGACGAATCACGGTACACTACTGGCGATCTGATGGCAGGGTGTGTGAACGTCATCTGCCGCCGTGTGTAGTGCGAACAGTAAAATTCAGAGGCGGTGGTGTTATGATGTGGTCGTGTTTTCATCGATGGGGCTTGCGCCCCTTGTTGTTTTGCATGGCACTATTACGGAACAGGCCTACATTGATGTTTTAAGAACCTTCTTGCTTCCCAATGTTGAAGAGCAATTCGGGGATGGCGATTGCATCTTTCAACACAGTAGAGCATCTGTTCACAATGCACGGTCTTTGGAGGAGCGATTACACGACAATAACATCTCTGTAATGGACTGGCCTGCATGGAGTCCTGACCTGGATCCTATAAGACACCTTTGGGATTTTTTGGAACACCGACTTCGTGCCAGGCCTCACCTACCGACATCGATACCTCTCCTCAGTGCAGCACTCCGTGAAGAGTGGGCTGCCATTCCCGAAGAAAATTTCCAGCACCTGTTTGAACGTATGCCTTCGAGAGTGGAAGACGTCATCAAGGCTAAGGGTGGGCCAACACCATATTGAGTTCCAGCATTACCGATAGGGAGGGGGGGGGGGGGCGCCACCAACTTTTAAGTCTTTTTCAGCTAGGTGTCCGGATACTTTTGATCACATAGCGTACCTGTGGTTTTTGCCATTTCTCTACGCTGATCTGCAGCTTGTGCCAAAATATTGTCTTCGTAGCCAGTGGTTCATGTGCACAGAGATGAAAATCAGAGCGAGCCAAGTACGGGATGTATGGAGGGTGATCAAACACTTTCCATCGAAATCGCTGCAGGAGCATCCTCATTGCACCTACAGAGTGCGGGCGAGAACTGTCATGAAAAATGAAATACTTGGCATTTATGCAGTGTTGGCTGTATGAAATCAGACAAAATCTCTCAAAGGTACTCAGCACTTTGGTTGGTTGGTTGTTTTGGGGAAGGAGACCAGACAGCGAGGTCATCAGTCTCATCGGATTAGGGAAGGACGGGGAAGGAAGTCGGCCGTGCCCTTTGAAAGGAACCATCCCGGCATTTGCCTGGAGCGATTTAGGGAAATCACGGAAAACCTAAATCAGGATGTCCGGACGCGGGATTGAACCGTCGTCCTCCCGAATGCGAGTCCAGTGTCTAACCACTGCGCCACCTCGCTCGCCCACTACTAGAGACTTTGCCAGCACATCTACGCAAAGCTTCATCCGATTTTCATAGTGGTTTCTATTTCGCAATCGATCGGACCTTACTTTCCGAATAGCTCCTGTAGCTGTGGAAGATTTCGTGCTCCATTCAGCCCCTCTCGTCTTTCGATGAGGGGACTGGAAAGTCTTCAAAATCCTTGCTGTATTAATGCGTCACTTGTCCATCATCGATAACACAGTCTTATCACTATATCTTTACCGATAAGCATGAATGCTTGCATTTCGAAAAATCTGCAGTCCGTTTATTCATAGCTCTGTGTTAATCAAGTTCGGTACCACTGCGTTGTGTATTAATCATCGAATTCAGAATTATATTCCAAGTCATGTACACGCTTAGGAAACACACTTCACTAATTAAAATTGGATTACTGACACTTTATGAGACGTTAATGCAAGAATAATGAATTAAACGAAAATATGCGACACATAACTGTACCTCTGTGATCCACACATCGTACATAGCTCTGTCAAATATGGACATTCATTTTGAATGCGGTAGTGCAAAAATCTAAATTTGGATATCAATTTTTGAAGGCTTTCTTGACACCATACAATATTTTGTTCACGGTCTTGTTCCTCCTACGTAATGGCAGCCACGCGTGAGTGAAATAATACAGCAAGGTGAAAAGTAACCCACCTGACGATGAAATACCGTTTTTGATGCAGAGACTTAATTTTGAGGCCGCCCGGTGTTCTAGGCGCTACAGTCTGGAACCGCGTGACCGCTACGGTCGCAGGTTCGAATCCTGCCTCGGGCATGGATGTGTGTGATGTCCTTAGGTTAGTTAGGTTTAAGTAGTTCTAAGTTATATGGGACTGATGACCTCAGAAGTTAAGTCCCATAGTGCTCAGAGCCATTTGAACCATTATTTTGAACTTACTTTTGATAGCAGCCGCCTCAGAGGTCACAGGACTCAGACCATAGTTTTGCCAATTCTGTCTTCATAACACCCTTTCATGGCTGCATCGGTTCACTGGGTCCAAATTTTTTTCAGCCACAAATTTACTGAAATGTGGAAATTTTTGGAGGTTAAAGGACACCAAATTTGGTAAATATGATAGATGTTCGAACAGTTTCTCCTTCATATTATTTTTTTTCCATTTTCCAAATCACATTTGTGAGTGGATTCATTGTCCTGATGAAAGAAGCTTTTTCTTTAATTTATAGTGCTCGCATCTTCTCAAGCATACGTATTTTGAATTCAGAAGACATACATATTATTTTTTGTTACTGTCTGATCTTTCGTAAAGTAGTCTGCATCACTTTTGTAACCCAGAGTTTACTGCCCAAAGCAATTCCGAGAGATAAAATCGACTTCATTTTTCTTCGTGCATGGCCAGGGCTCGCTTTGGTTGCCGTTTATTTTCTGGTATGAACTAGTAGGCTAAAGTATCATTCACAGTAATAAAGCAGCGCGTAATAACAGCTGGACTACCTTTGGTCATTAACCATAAAATGTAGCTCTCATTACCACTTGCATATGCATCAGCATAGTGCTACCTCACAGCCAAACTTTCATCTGAAATATAATGTTCTATTCTTTCTCTGAATCTGCCTACGACATGAGCTAGTTCACACGTATATCACTGCAGTTAGACCCGTACCAAATACTGCAAGCTATTGATACTTTACTCTGTGGTTGAAATTATGGGATGTCTTTCGGTTGTGTCACGTTCAAACAAATTAAGTCCATATTTGATTGCAATCGTTCATTTCTTTGTTGTTGAAAATAAAAGAGCAAACACCTTTAGAAATCGTGGATAAATGTCCACCGCTCAAATAAATAATTTTGCTACAACGGAGTATTCCTCTTTAATTGTTTGAACGAAACACACGCAACACAGCTTTATGAAGACATGTAAAAAATGGCTCTGAGCACTATGGGACTTGACATCTGAGGTCATCAATCCCCTGGAACTCACAACTACTTAAACCTAACTAACCTAAGGACATCACACACATCCATGCCCGAGGCAGGATTCGAACCTGCGACCGTAGCAGTCGCGCGGTTTCGGACTGAAGCGCCTAGAACCGCTCGGCCACCGTGGCAGGCAAGACAAGTAAATTAAACTATTCCGAAAATCTAGGTGACACATGGTTCACGTGATTTCGCAACATTTACAAACATTAGGAACAACATTTCACTAATAGCAACGCCGCCTCTGTGCGAATCCGGCGACCTTTCACCTTGCGCTCGTGACATCCTTACATCACAGTGGTAATTTTTCGTATATTTCATAATAATTTCACTTCGGTGCGTTATCGACAGACTATCTACAATCCAAAGATCATGACAGTTAACATTTCGACGGCATCGGTGTTTACTCTCTGATTAAATAATTTAAAGTGTACTAATTTCATACATGAAATGTTTTTATAGTTGAGAATATGAACAACTATCAGATATACAAGGGAATGATGAGAATGAAAATTTATGCGGACCGGTACTCGAACGCGGTCGAGAGCGATCGCCTTAACAGCTTTGGCTATCCGTGCACGACTCACGGGCAGACCCAAGCTTCCATACGTCGTTGTTCATGCGTCACAACCTGTACTCAGAGACACATTATGTAATCCCCATAAAGGGGGAGGGCATTTTAATTGGAAGTCGCTGCCTAGTATTGGCAGTGTTGTCAAGAAGAACGATACAATGTCCGAAGTAACACTGCATTGTTCGTCTTAACAATACAGGCAGTGTAATATCGTATGTATTATTTCTATTATCTCGTTCACACAAGAAACTCGTGTCAGCGCAATACAGACGCACCATCCCACAATTACGGTAACACCATATACCACAACAGATGAAGTTGCTGTTGCATCGGTGTCATAAATAAATGTTGAAGCTGAAACTGATAATAAATGCCACCCAACCATTTTCTTCTGGCCTGTACTGTTATTAATGACAGACGTGTGCTCATTTCATTATTGTCAAAAGACAATAGCCGTCACAGTGGAATCACAAAACAGGGAGTCTCAAACTTCAGCTTCCACTGATCGTAATTAGAGGAGACCTAGAAGCGTAGAGTGTTCACACGTGACAAGCATGTCTCCAGGATCGCCGCACTGCCTCATAGTCCTTGTACATTCATACTGCCATTCCACATCCTCAACCCACTCCCTAATATGTGCCAATGTGAACATGAAAGGGCTTAGACTGAAATTCACTTCTATACAGCAATGAATAGTAACTGGACTGGTTTGCCAAATGGAAAGATGCACAGAAAGATGCACAGAAACATTAAAAGTATTAGATTGCAGTAAAAAAAGTGGCAAATACTACACAGTATTAGGCTGCAACAGTGCAGATCTTCTAATGCTCACATCAACAGGGATTTTCCTTAATACACCGTTCTTAAAAACGGAAACTGACTCTAGCTCTTTTCATCGCTCATTTCATTTATTGCATACTGGAAGATCCGCTGCCTCTTTTAAAAGGCAGGTCGTACATTCTACAATTTTGCATGTTACAACACATTGTTCCACATTTCTTTCCACAGACGTCCTTAAATCGTGAAAGAAATTTATTTTTTGAGGGCGATTGTTGTGTACTGTTAGCGAAGGATGGCACAATGCACTACATCGGCTACTACATATACAGGCAGGCAACTTTGGTAACGCATGTTTCGTTGTTATTGCGGAACTCACAGGTCTCACCGGTCAGGTACATGCAGCGGAATTGACTGCAGATTGCACTGAGCACAACATTGAAGAATGCTTAGCGACTTTTCGCTACTTCACTTATTATTGGAATTGAAGAAATAATCGAAAGTGAAACCAGACTGTAAATCCTCTTCGCGCAATATACTGTCCCAAATAAAGAAAATAAAAGGAACAATTTCGGACACCTAATTGAATAAAGTGATATGTTACTAAAAGAATGGTGTTGAAATCTGGAAGAATTCGAGTTCAAAAACGGTTCAAATGGCTCTGAGCACTATGGGACTCAACATCTTAGGTCATAAGTCCCCTAGAACTTAGAACTGCTTAAACCCAACTAACCTAAGGACATCACACACACCCATGCCCGAGGCAGGATTCGAACCCGCGACCGTAGCAGCCTCGCGGTTCCGGACTGCAGCGCCAGAACCGCACGGCCACCGCGGCCGGCGAAGAATTCGAGTATTCATCACGTTATGACATTAGCATAAAGACTCGATCATCTCAAGGATACAGAAAATGAAACATTTTCTAAATTTTCAAACCCATTTGTTGATAGATATCTCCACAAACATGTGTCTTTAAAGTACTTCTTATTTCTAGTTTGAAATGCCATTGTTAGCTCCGAGAAAAGAATAGTACAAGTTCATCTCCTCAGACGCCATATAATAGCATGAAAGTATAATTGAAAAGCTAAATTCCATTTGTTAAATTTAGTTTCGATAATTCGAAATCTTAACGACGATTTTGTCACCCTAAAAAATTTTGTTGCAGTTCTCATGGGTGATTGCACAAATACAAACGCTTTAAATGCCCATAAAGACAACTGATTTCGGCGACTACTGTGTGATTCGAATACTCCTCATCAATTTTTGACGAGTAAAGAGTAAAGGTTTAATTTTTTTCTATTTTTCTGCTCTACCAATTAAAATTACGAGGGGGTTCCAGAAGTAATGCACCACATTTTTTTCTCAGTCAGTTTCGCTTGAAAAAATGTAAAACTTGTTGTGAGACATCGTGGAATATTCCCGCTTCGGCTCCTATGGTTTCATGAAGTTCCAATAGGTGGCAGCGCTATAAGTAGCCTTCAAAATGGCGTCTGTAACGAAGGTACGTTCCAAGCAGAGTGCTGTCATTGAGTTTCTTTTGGCGGAAAACTAGAGCATCGCAGTTATTCATAAGTGCTTGCAGAATGTCTACGAGACATGGAAGTGAACAACAGCACGGTGAGTCGTTGGGCGAGGAGTCTGTCATCATCACAACAAGGTCGCGCAAACCTGTCTGGTCTCCGGCGTCCAGCCGGCCGCACACACCTGTGACTCCCGCAGTTCGGGAACTATTCGTCGCCACAAAAATGCCAAACGAACATTTCTTCTCCATGACAACGCAAAACCTCACACAAGTCTCCGCAGTAGAGAGGAGCTCACAAAACTTCACTGGGCTGTTCTTCCTCATCCACCATACATGCTGGATTTCGCTTCTTCCGACTTCCAATTGTTGGCTCAATGAAAGGCATTCTGCGGGAAGCAGTACGTGGATGATGAGGAGGTTTTGACGCAGCAAGACGTTGTCTCTGACGTCGATCAGCAGAGAGGCACCGTATGGGCATGCAGGCCCTCCCAGTAAGGTGGCGTAAGGTCGATCCATTGAATGGAGATAATGCTGAAAAATACGATTTTGAAGCTAAAAGAGTGGGGAATAATGCGGCGTTTTGTAATCCTGAACAAAAAACCTGCTTTCATAAAAAAAAATCTATGTTGTATCACAGTCTTGTGTGTGACTAGAGCCTCCCGTCCGGGTGACCGAGCGGTTCTAGGCGCTACAGTCTGGAACCGCGTGACCGCTACGGTCGCAGGTTCGAATCCTGCCTCGGGCATGGGTGTGTATGATGTCCTTAGGTTACTTAGGTTTAAGTAGTTCTAAGTTCTAGGGGACTGATGACCTCAGATGTTAACTCCCCTAGTGCTCAGAGCCATTTGAACCATATCTTCGGGTGTACACCAGGATGTGTTACAGAACCATTACTGTTCACAGTATATACAAGGGTATTATACATAAATGACTGAAATGATTTGATAAATTCACTGTAGCCACATTACTTGACATATTTTCACAAAACAAACTCGTAGATCACACAGAAAAACTCAAAAAGTTTTGTATTGTTGCAGCTGCACTTCAGATTTCTGCCACTAGAACGCAAAATTGAGCAGTTAGACATGACGAGAAGGCGTATGCTTTGTTTGAAATATATTCACATCAGTCTGCCATAACAGTGCAACGGCAATTCTGAACAGAACCAGCTGCTAACTCCATTCGGCGTTGGTATGCAAGCGGAAATCGACGGGTCGCCCTGCAGTGAGTGAAGAAACGGTTGACCGAGTGCGGACGAGCAGTCCACAGAAGTTGACGAACAGAGCAACCAGAGAGCTGAACATACCACAACCGACCGTTTGGAATAACTTAAGGAAACGACTGAAGCTGAAGCCTTACCGCTTGCAATTGCTACCAGCCCTGACTCCAAATGACAGATGTTTTGAATTTTCACCACGGTTCCGAGAGCTTAAGGAAATGAATGGATTTTGTGAAAAACTCGTCTTTAGTAATGAAGCATCATTTTCGGTGAATGGCGTAGTGAACAGGCTCAAACTGCGAATCTGAGGGACAGAGAATCGCCGCGCTATCGAGTAACGAGTTCGATATTCACCAAAAATAAATACGTTTGTTGCGCGGCTTGAGGCGTTAAGTCACGGACTGCGCGGCCCCTCCCGCCGGAGGTTCGAGTCCTCCCTCGGGCATGTGTGTGTGTGTGTGTGTGTGTGTGTTGTTTTTAGCAAAGGTTAGTTTAAGTTAGTTTAAGCAGTGTTTAAGTCTAGGGACCGATGACCTAAGCAGTTTGGTCCCTTAGGAATTCACACACACTTGAACATTGTAATGTGTTTTTTGCAGTCTCGCGGTTTAACGTTTGCGTTCCCTTTTTATTCCGCGAAAAGACAGTTACAGGATACGTATATGTGAACATGCGAACATGCTGAAAAATTGGCTCATGACACAACTAGAAACCGACAGTGTGGACTTCATATCAGCAGGATGGTGCTCCACCCTACTTCCATCGTGATGTTCGCGAATTCTTGGATAGGGAAGTGGGAAACCGATGGATAGGTCGTGATGGGTTTGATCATCAGCAATTCATGTCATAGCTTCCATGTTCCCCCGACCTAAACCCCGATTTTTTGTGTGGTATGTGAATGACTCTGTGTTGAGGCCTCCCTGACAACAAAACTACCAGGAACGGCGAGCTTCGTCAACGGTGCTTTTGAACAAATTTATACAGACATGCTGTGCCGAAGGTGGGCAGCATTTGATTATGGACTTGATTTTTGCAGAATCAGTAGGACGGTAGGGGGGGGGGGGGGGGGGCGCACATATGGAGCACTTGCGTAATATGTCAAAGAAAACTTTTTGGGTTTTCTATGTGTATGCAAAGACCTCTCATAATAAGTCAAATAATACAGCCGCACCAAATCTTTGAAATCGCTTCAATCATTCATAGTAATCACGCACGGGATGGCCAAGTGGCCAAAGCAAAAGACGCCCATTGTTAGACGGAACATGATATACTGATATTTGAAGCTATCTGAGTGTTGTTATTTCTTAATGCTAGGGCGGCGCTCGAGCGACGATTTAGTGATCAGTTTAAATGCGAACATTTTAGGTTAGGCTTTACCGTGACTGTTATTGATATTAAATGAAACAACATGTTTACTGTTACCAATCAATCTTTATTTATCTCCACGACACTTTTCAAAGGTTTAAACCTCCATCATCAGGTGGATTTACATTTGTTTGTATGACATTTACACAACACACACACAAATGTCACACTAACAAATGTAAATCCATCTAATGATGGAGGTTTAAACTTTTGAAACGCTTCGTGGAGATAAATAAACAGTGACCGGTAACAGTAAACTTGTTGTTTCATTTAGTGCTCGGTGCTGCGTTGTCAGTAATCAGTTTGAAGCTTGTTGTGAATACAGTCCTGTAGAATGCCTTTGTCAGTCGAACAATGAGTGTTTTAGTGTTGAAATTGTTTTTGGTTGTAAATCTTTTTTAAACATTACATGAAAGGTTCACGATAAAATATCCACAGACAGCTGCTCCCGCAAAAAATCTTGTGTAGAAATTGATCACTAAATTTAGAGAAACAGGTTCAGACGTTAACGCCAAAAGTGACCGTATAAACAAAGTTTGTTCACCGGAAAATATTGAACGTGTTCACGAGACTGTGGTAAGAAGTCGACAGAAATCAACTAGATGTCTATCGTCCCAACCAAACATCAAACGAACGTCATATTATATACGAGCATACAAAGCAACCGTGATGCAAGCATTAAAGTCTGCGCATTACGCACAACAACAACACTGTTGCAAAAGGTTACTCACGCATGACGCTAATTGTTATCTGGATCCTAAACTTACTTCAACTCATACGAAGCATGATTTCACCTTAGCGGATACGTGAACTCTCAAAACAGACGCTATTGATCAACAGACAATCCCAGGGAATGCTCTGAAGTGCTCTTTATCATCCGAAAGTAGTCGTTTGGTGTGCTGTTTCAGGCCAGCAGATGGTAGGCCCCATTTTCTTTAACAAAACCATGAATTCTCAGGTGTATGTAACGGAATTTTTGCAACCATTGGTAGCGCCTCTAATGGAGGAAGACTAAGAGTATGCTTTATTCCAGCAAGATGGCGCTACGGAGGTTTTCAAGGTCCATGAAGCTTTCGGAGAGGTACGCACAGTTTCCGCAGGTTTATGGCCTCCCACATCGCCCGATCTGTTTACCTGTGATTTTTATTTGTGGAGTAATTTAAAGGATAAAGTCTACAGTAACAAGCCGCAAGCAATTGAAGAGTTGTAAACAAACATTCGCAATGCGATTGCGGAAATCACACGAAACGAATTGGCAAAAGTTTCCAGACACATGGTGTGACGTGTTGAGTTATGTATCAAAGTTTATGGTGAACATTTTCAGAACCTTCTGTGAACTACTGACCTAATGGATGTCTGTACATTGTTTTCCGTAAAAATGACTTACTACTCTGTATTCTGTACTTACAATAAACGAGTGTTGTTTACAAGACATAAAAGGGGCCTCTACTATTTTGGCCATCCTGTATAAATGACCTAGCAGATAATGTCGGAAACTCCACGAGGTTGTTCGTGAATGGTGCTGTTCTATGTAGGGAAGTTGCACCGTCAGAAAATTGCAGCGAAATTCAGGAAGACCTGCAAAGAATCGACGCATTGTTTAGAAATTGTCACTTCACTCTCAGCATTAATAAATGTAAGATGTTGCGCATAAATAGGCGGAAAGACCTGTTACACCAGGATTACACGACTGTAGAACAATCCCTTGCAGCAGTCACGCCCATTAAATGTCTAGAACATTGCGTACGGAGCGATTTAAAGTGGAACATGGAACGTTAAATTTCTTGCAAGAAGGACAGAAAAACTGATTCACTCGAAGTATCCTCAGGAAGTGTGGTCCACCTACGAAGGAGGTAACATACAAAACCTTCGTTCGACCGATACCTGAATATTGCTCGTTGTTCTGTGATCCGCACAAGAAAGGACAGAAAGAGGGAATAGAGAAGATCCACAGAAGCGTAGAGCGTCTGGTCACATGTTCGTTTTGTAAGCGCCAAAACGTCACGAAGAGGCTCACCTACTTCAGTGGCAGACGTTACAAAAGAGGCGTTCTGCATCACACTGTGGTTTACAAATTCACTTTTTCTATAAGAATCCAGCAATACACTGACCAGCGGAAAAATGCTACTATCGGAGCACGAAGTATGCAAATACGTTCATGTTTATTTAAAAGACTCGGACTGAAAAATGGGGTACCAGCGTCTCATTCTACCTTTCACAGCACCTTTAATCATTTTCCCAAAATTGTGGCTTGTAGACGTATTCGCGCTTTTTTTTAACATGCAATACACATCAAACTCCCACAAGCTACAATAACTGTAACTCACTCACACCCACTAGTCCATCACTGCAAGTCGCTCATACACATCCAATCGCAGTTGCCCTTTCTCATGGTCTCATTCAGCCTAACCCATTGTCATTACCTCTTTGTGTCTCTGTGTCTTTGTCTACCATGTCACACCCACAGCCTCCGTAGTTCTGTCCTACTGCTACAGTCTCCTCTCGCTACCACTGCCTCCCTCTTACTCTCTCTTACCGTCCTTCCTACTGCTGCTGTCTCTTCTCACTGTCACTAACTCTCTCTTACTCGTTGTCACTGTCATATATCCTGTCGCTCATTATCACTGGCTCTCACCCACATTCACTTCCTCGTTCTCTTTATTCGTCCCCCACTGGCACTCTTCACTTATTTCCTAGCTCTGTTCTGTCAACTATGTTACACTACCACTGCGACCTGAGGAAGGTAAAGTGCGGCAGCTAGGACCTCACTTTTCAGTGAGAGTCTTTTAAATGAAAAGCAATATATTCGCATTTTTTGTGCTCCGATAGCAGCATCTTCCCGCTGGTTCCCTTCTTTTCTTTGCTGCAGCATGGCATGTAACTCATATGAAAAAGAAATCTATTGGTCAGTAAAATTTAAGTAGTTTAATTACGTGAAACTGAAGTAATTGAAATTGAAATAACGCAGACCGGATTTTACGTGCTGCAGTGCTATAACATGGGGTTACCAGATGATAACAGAGAGCATATTTCTCCGTACTACGTCACTTATTAAACTGTTTTTGCCTCACACCGGATTTTACCTGCGTATTTTACGTATAGAAGTAGGGTAACTTCGAACCCCTACATCTCAGATACGGATACAGATACGAACAAAATTTTTAAGGTCGTTCGTGATCTGGATCTTAGAAATACACCGTAAAAACTAGTCAGCTGCTGTGCATAGCCGTCTTGGAAACCTTGGCTGCGTTTCGGTCCGCTGATAGCGGCGAAAACATAGTAAAATTCAATTTTTGTGGGGTTCTCCAAGGAACCCCCCATGAACTAATGGTGCCTAGACAAGTCCCATCAAGCCACCCTAGACTACATCAAATGAAAAAGGAACCAACCGATTTGCTCCATTTGCCTAAGCAGGAGGAAGTGTGTAATGTTTGTACTTTGACCTTGTACTGTAGCACAGTAACACTCAGACGACCCTTCTGTTGGGTATAAAAACTAAAACATACTGGCAGATTAAAACTGTGTGCCGGACCGAGACTCGAACTCGGGACCTTTGCCTTTCGCGGGCAAGTGCTCTACCATCTGAGCTAACCAAGCATGAGTCACGCCCCGTCCCCACAGCTTTACTTCTACCAGTACCAGTACCTCGTCTCCTTCCTTCCAAACTTAACAGAAGCTCTCCTGCAAACCATGCAGAACTAGCACTCCTGAAAGAAAGGATATTGCGGAGACATGGCTTAGCCACAGCCTGGGGGATGTTTCCAGAATGAGATTTTCACTCTGCGGCGGAGTGTGCGCTGACATGAAACTTCCTGGCAGATTAAAACTGTGTGCCGGACCAAGACTCGAACTCGAACTCGAACTCCCGAGATCGGGTCTCGGTCCGGCACACAGTTTTAATCTGCCAGGAAGTTTCATGTCAGCGCACACTCTGCTGCAGAGTGAAAATCTCATTCCGGGGTATAAAAACTGTCCCTACCCGAAGGGCAATCCAAAAAACTTCATCCTACCATTTTATCACCAACAGAATCTGAAATATGAGCATCGAAAAATCCCGTTTTATTCGCGGCGTTTTGGACCATATTTGGTACACATGCTGTCGCATGCATGCCGATTCCTCCTAAGCATATTTCACGAAAAATCGTGAAGATCAAATTAGAGAGATTTCAACTTACACAAAATCCTACGAACAATTTTCCTTCCCGCATACCATTCGCGATGTAACAGGGAAGAAGGGAAGTGACGGTGGAACACGAAGCAGCTTCTGCCACGTGCTTTGGTGTCCGGAACATAGCTCTAGACAGAAGACATTCAGACTTCTCCTAGAAGCGCTTCCCTTTCAGTACAGTGACCTGTCGAGATCTAGCGCTTACGTAAGACAACGCAGCGACTCGCCTACGGGTCGCATTAATACTGAGGCAGTATGTCGACGCCGGCAGTGACCGACAAACTGTGCAAGTAGGGTAGCGACCGGCAGCCATCCAGGTCAGCCAGACATAGCTCTAGACAGAAGACATTCAGACTTCTCCTAGAAGCGCTTCCCTTTCAGTACAGTGACCTGTCGAGATCTAGCGCTTACGTAAGACAACGCAGCGACTCGCCTACGGGTCGCATTAATACTGAGGCAGTATGTCGACGCCGGCAGTGACCGACAAAGTGTGCAAGTAGGGTAGCGACCGGCAGCCATCCAGGTCAGCCAGACGTTACATTCCGCCGTGACGTCGACCGTCACGCACCGTCGCACGCAGACGGCCGCTACGCATGTGGCGCCAGTCTCCCATGTGTGCTCCTGTTCGCCGTTACTTGACTGCACGAAATACCTTCCTCGGCGCCGCTGAACAGAGCTCTGGACAAGTCCCCATAACGCATACTTGAAGATGAGGGTAATTAAATCCAAAAGGTGTCACTGAAACTGTTACGCATTTATGGAGCAGGTCTGTGCCAACGCCAGGAAAGGACACGCGCTTCATCAAATTTACCCATTTGCAAAGCGTGTCCCCCTATGCGGTTTTAGATTCCCACACATGGTTCGCTCGATACGCAGAATAGCTTTTTACTAAAGAAGCAATATAAATTCTGGGTTCACAGAGTTACAATGAGAAATTCATGAACTTATGCGGATTACCTTGGAAAAGTCCTTCGGAAAATCCATCCCTACAGTGTGATAAAGAAGCTCTACTGCTTGCCGTGACACTAAGCACCTTTCGCGCACGCTTCTTGCCAGCTCTTGCCGTCTAAAACCAACTCAACGAGAAAAGGAACAATTGCAGTGAGGCATTGGTAGAGGCAAGTGGACAGTGAGAAAGAGCGCAAAAAGTGATCTCTGCGAGTTTAGTTATCCGCATAGTGAGTTCAACTAGGCAATAACGAACCTTATAAATGCGACACAACGCATACAGTATGCAATTCTAAACTTATTGATTATTTCTTTTTGTATGTTCTAATCACCCTAAAAATGTAGAAAGCAGTACTATCAACAATTGTCTAACTTTACCACTTAAAATATCACTCATACACCCCCCCCCACTTCCATTTCTTCATGTCCGAAATCCCTGAAGAACTGAAGAAACTCGTATATAGGCCGGAGTGGCCGAGCGGTTCTAGGCGCGTCAGTCTGGAACCGCGCGACCGCTACGGTCGCAGGTTCGAATCCTGCCTTGGGCATGGATGTGTGTGATGTCCTTAGGTTAGTTAGGTTTAAGTAGTTCTAAGTTCTAGGGGACTGATGACCTCAGCTGTTAAGTCCCATAGTTCTCAGAGCCATTTGAACCATTTTTTGACTGCTCTTATATGCCTATAATTACATTACCAGACATTAAAATTGCATCATGAAGGTGAAATGCAACAAAATGGATATGCAAATGATTAGCATTTCAGCGCAAACGCACACGGTAGCCGCGACTAAAGTAATTTACATTTTGCAGCTTCCCCCCTTCCCCTCACACAAGGAAAAATTACGCAGCGGATTTGTCACTCACAAATCGCATTTGAATGTTGGTTGTCTGTGAGAAGATCGTGTTATGCCTCGAGTTAAGAAGGAAAAAATGTGGAGTCTATGCGTTCATTAAAGCCATTATCAATGCCATGCAAGATCTCATTGGCCCTATGCGACTAGTTCCCGAGAGGACAGGTACGAAGGCAGCACAGTTTTTTTTTTTTTAGTTTTAAAAATTTTAAATGATTTTGTTGTTTTTCAAAATAATCAACACGTTTTTGTATTCAATGAAGCCAGTCAAAGCAGTGATTCCATTGGTCATGAGGGGCTTCTGAAGCCATGTTTTATAACGTTCCACTACGTCCAATGTCACCCTGATAAATTCATAACATGTCCGTCGATCTTCTTCAAGTATGAAGAAAAAGTAATTGCACATATTTCATCCTTAATTTTTGAAAACAAGAAGAAATCACAAGGTTTTGGGAAAAAACGACATTTTGTCCATGGAGTGAGTGATTGATTATTTTGTAAACATTTTTTGTTTATTTATAGATGCAATCACATTCTTATGGCACAGTCATAACCGGTTTCGGCCATACAATGACCATCTTCAGATTCTAAAGGTGGCATACACTGAACACAGGTTCATGCGTTGTCAAAACTCATTCTTATCAGCACTGTGAATTCGTCGGACTTTTTCAGTTTTAGGTTCTGTTCGAAATCCCACTGAGCGCATTGATTTATCTTTTCGGAGTCGCGACAATAAATCCAAGATTCACAACCAGATACGATATTGCAAACCAAATTTCAAGTGCCTACGTGGAATTTTTCTAGAGCCTTCTCTAAACCAATTAATGCTTTGTTGTTTTTGAACGGGAGTCTATGTGGAATGCATTGACAGCAAAGTTTTTTCACGCCTAATCGTGGATGTAAAATGTTTTGAATTTGACTCATACCAATGACCAATGTCACCCAAACAAATTCATAAGCTGTCTGTCGATCTTCTTCAAACATCTCTCGAACAGCGGCAATATTTGCATCAATAGCAGCAGGTCTTGGGCTCCTTGACGAAATTCATCACTAATAAAAAACGATTGATTTTGAATTCACTGTACCAATCATAAATTGCCAAATGCATGTCTAAGCCGATCTTCACATTGTTTAGGCGTTAATGACAATTTAAAAGCGTAACAAATCATAGGCGGAAAATGTTCTCTAGTCAAACTGATTTTTCGGTGCACACAAGATCTTTAAACAACGACAATTAACAAACTATTAGGACACATCGAAAAAAGTAGTTCTGTGTTGTTTTGACACAAATAGTGTTAGCGTTCGACGGTCTCTGCCATTTAGTTTTGCGCCCACTATTACGTTTACATGATGATGTCTTTCCATGTTTTGTGTAGGCTGTCATGACTGCTGAAACAGCTGCTCTTGAAACATTCAATAAGTTGGCTGTCTTGGTTACTGATGCTCCCACTAATCGGGACCCCACAATCTGCCCTCTTTGGAACTCTGCTAGGTATTTCATTGCACGTCGACCTCCGCTTCTGAATGGAAATACGAAGAGTGCACTACTCGTAAACAAGCTGCACTGACTTTTTTTTTTCGGACGTCACATGATATCCGTTCAAGTTCGTTTTTGTTGATCTTTCCACTCAGTTATATGCCAACGGGCTCTCCGACCGAACACGCTGAGCTACCGTGCCAGCGGACTTCTAGTCCGTACTGAACACGCACAGTCCAGCGCGACACCTGCCTTACCTGCGTTGTTGACTGCCAAACACAACCATCCCATTACTAGCATTGTTCACGTTATTTTGCCTATTCCCTGTATACCTGTATTCTACAAACCACTGTGAAGTGCATAACACAGGATACTCCCAATTGTAACACATATAACACTTTCTTCCCATCCCATTCGCGTATGGAGTGCGGGAAAAGTGGCAGGTTGAATGCCTCTGTGTGCATTGTAATTAGTCAAATCACGGTCCATGTGAGAGTCACACGCAGGAGGCTGTAATATAGTCCGACACTCCGTACTTAATGCTACTTCTTGACACTCTGTGAGTAGGCTTTCGCGCGATAGTTAGCGTCTAACTTCAAGCTACGCCAGTTCAGTACTGCTTTCTTTGTATACGTTCGTTATCCACTGTTACTCTTTTTTGTTACGTGTGCCCCACACTGGGTAATACTATACGATGGATCGCAATAGGGGTGGGAAACATCGACCAGTTAAAACTGATTTTAACTCTGAATAACCAGTATTTTTCTTCGTTTGTTTGGTCTCGGTCATAATAGGTGTTTCTTTTATTTTTTAAAATGGAAAAAGCGATCAGTGGTATTTTAATAACAATGCCTACAGAAATGAGTTACATGCACATAGCGTAAGAATTGGTACAGCATTGCTGAAACAATTATGTCCCTGTTGCCGTGTTTCGTGTCTTGAAGTACGCCTTTAGTGCAGTGTGCAAGACTAGCCACTACCTGATCTGTGCGGCAGTTTCTCGCTGTAGTCGCCGGACATCCATTGTACTGCAGAATGGTACCAACCCCAGTCTCGAATCATTTTTACGAGGTGACGTAGCAAACGAAGCACAATGGTTCATTTGCTTTCATAGATTGAATATTTGTCTGACGTTTCTATAAAATAATAGAAGAGGAAGGAAATTGAAGTAACAGTAATATATCAAAAACTTATCAACAGGTCATTCTTAGTAGGCAATAAAAAAAGGGTAACTGATCAGCTGCCTGTATCTTCATGACATGCCTTTATCTGCCTTTAACCTTTGAAAACGGACAAATTAACATGAAAAACAACATTCTTCAACGTTAGTTTTCACCCTTCAGCACTGATTATTCGTAACACCCAAATAGTGGTATGATCCCCAATTACAACATGACTTTTGAGCTGCTTTTCAAAAATTAGAAACAAAAGGAAAACATTGGTGATTTTTTTATAATATTCAACCACTGATCACTTTTCGAGAAAAGTAGCGCATGGTGCACGGACTATAGTTCATCCTATTTGCCTATTTTTGAATCTTTGTCCAATTTCTACGTTCATTATAGCGAAAAAATGGGAATAAACCGAAAATCGGTTATTTCAGAAACCGGTTATTTTGAAAAGTCAGTTTAAAATGGAGTGAAAAAAAAAACGCACACACATAACCGAAACCCATTAGCTTCAGCGATAACCCCTATCCCTAGATCGCAGGACAGTTTGTAAACAGTCTCCTTTGTAGATTGATTAGATTTTATCAGTTTCCTGCCAAAGAACCGAATTCCGCTAACTGCCTTAAATACCACTGATCACATGTGATCATTCCATTTCAAATCCCCACAAACTATTACAACCGGGTTTTGGAATTACTTAACTGATTCCATTTGTGACTCAGTGATACTGTAGCCATTAGAAGCTATGTTTCTGCATTTTGTGATGTGCATAACTTTATATTTCTGAAATTTAAAACAAACTTGCCTACCAAAAAATCACCAATCCAGTCACATGGTCCATGTGATATGCAATGTTACCATATTTTCGTAAAACGTTGGTATTTTACTGAGTGAAATATTATTTCGAAAGTCAAGAGGTACTACATCTATCTTATTGCATTCGTTGATGACTTTCGCGCTGCTGTGCGAGAACAGTCCGAGATACGTTTCGCAAGACCGATATTATCGGAATCCAAGCTGGCTGACATGGAAGATGTCATTCTGTTCAGCATACCTTATTACGTCTGAGCTCAGATTCTAAAACAAATGGACGTCAAGAACAGTGGGAAGTAGTTCTGGGGATTGCTTCTGTTGCCCTTCGCTTTTTTCCAACTGCTGCACATAGTTTTACGTTCGAAGGACACACGTGGGCCTAACTCAGTAGCAAATTCTGTGTGGAATTTAAATAACCCACTGACAGTCAAACGCGTTTTATTTAGCATCTACAAAAGGAAGATACTCTTATAAAGTGCTGTGGTTTCCAGAGGATTCCTCAAGTAAAGCTTTAGTTCAAAGTAGTGGCTGCAACTATGAAATGAATTACGCTTCCAAGAAAGGCCTGCAATTTGAATAATTCGTATTGGGCACCAGATCATCTTGTCCTTTTCACGCAACCCGCTGCACGTAACTGCAACTCATAGGAGTCTAAGTAAAGCAAAACCTGGGCAGGAAAGATAATAAGGACCGGAAAATTGACCAACAGGCGCTAAACGATCGGTTGTCCACCTTTCAAGATTCCCAGGGCCAGTTCATTCCACAAGCAATCGTCCTATGTCCGACAAAATAGCTGCCAAACTTCTCCATGATAAGGAACTGCATTACTGTCTTCGCTGACACTTTCTCTCTCAAGGACTACAACGTAAATCTACGTTGGAATGATACAGGGTCACAGAATCCTATAAAGACGCAGATAAGTCAGGCGTGACGTCCTCCAACGAGTTCCTCTTCTGTATAGGAGGGGAAATACAAGCAAATCCGCGGATATAATAAAACTCACAACCGTCAGATGACGCGATCCACTGTGATTCACTGTCGAGTGTTAGTCATTCGAAGACATTATGTCGTGCATGATGTTCACTAAAAGCCCCTTAGCAGCAAACCACTACGTTGAAGATACTCTGTATACAATTTACCTACCGTTGTTGGCTGCTTTCTCTGAAGCAAGCTTCCAACAAGTTTTCTCTCAGATCTTAGATACTGTTCCGTGATATGCAGCAACACTCGATGGTTCCTAAATATAAATCCAATATTTACTGCGCAATATTCTGCAGCTGTGCCGGTATTTCCGGGATGGTTTGGTTATAACAGAAGAGCCTCAGTTCCCTGTACAAATGCATCCAGCAATGTCTCGAGAAATGTTTGCGAATCAGAATGGCTTAAAAGAATGTGTGTGAAATCTTATGGGACTTAACTTCTACGGTCATCAGTCCCTAAGCTTACACACTACTTAACCTAAATTATCCTAAGGACAAACACACACACCCATGCCCGAGGGAGGACTCGAACCTCCGCCGAGACCAGCCGCACAGTCCATGACTGCAGCGCCTTAGACCGCTAGGCTAATCCCGCGCGGCCTGAATGGCTTAGCACTGTCTATTAAGAATAAGAGGTTTTAGATGAAGACTGCGATAAATTTTAAATGTTTCCTATTGGGGTCAGTGTGATAACGTGGAGAGAGATAAGGGGAAGGAGGTGATGGACAGAGAGGGAGGAGTTGAGGAGATGGACGGAGGAGACCAACAGGGAGAGGAGGAACGAGGAGATGAATAGTGAGACGAAAGAGGAGAAGATGTACATAGACAGGAAGGAAGAGGAGATGGACAGACAGTGTGTGGAGGTGAGAGTGAGGGGGAAGAAGGAGATGGACTAATAGTAGATAGGGATAAATGCATACACAGGCAACGTCGCGTAGTCAGCTAGTTAAATTCAGCTACATTCCATACTTTCTGCTTGTTTTGGCGGATATATTACATTGCATACTTGCAACTGATATTCTGCTCGAAAATGCTTGTCAGTAGAACTGATTGTTGATCAGAGACTTTCTATTCTCAGGGCGCATGCTTGTTTTGTATCTCTTTTTACTTAGGATGGCGACGAATAATATCCACAGATCCGGGATATGCTGGTTCGTTTCAAATGTACCTACGAGGATGATCTGTAAGCAGCACATCATGGCACTTCGAAAACCCATTCAACATCACCTTAAGCAGCACATCATGGCACTTCGAAAACCCATTCAACATCACCTTCGCCCCCCTTTTTTTTTGTGTGTGTGTATGTGTGTGTGTGTGTGTGTGTGTGTGTGTGTGTGTGGGAAGGTGAATCCACATGTTTCCAGTGCTTGCTTTGCACCCAGCATTCGTACAAGGTGATCCGTCGACTACTCTGTTACTGCTGTCTCGGTTCGGTGGGCTTCTAGTGTGGGTGTGAGCAGTCGCGAAACCCAGCGAGCACCGACCTTTGTAAGTCTCAGAATGTCGTACAAGATGTTGAAAACTGATCTGAACATTGGCCACTATCGCGTCGATTGTGATACACTGGTCTTTGAGTACAAGAGCATCCAGGTCTCTTGCTATTCCTGGTTCTTCACAGAGAGATGGTCTGCCATTTCGTTCTTCGTCATTCAGACTTGTCGAAACACAAGGAAGCCTTGCGCCACCTCACCACCATGTCATATTATGGAACACCGTTGCAGTACACTTGCACCAAACCAGTGTAGATTGTTTCAGTGTTGATTCCTTTCAAATGCAGAAGACGAATTACGGCGTGATGCTCCAGTTTATCAATGAGCTGCATGGTTTTGCTTTTGGTCGTTTAGCGGCGTGCTACTATATTGTGGAGCGGGAATTTCAGTGTATGCCAAGACTGCACATATGTAACTGAACAAAAAAAAAATTATTGCATAGCTTTAATTTTTCGAAGTGATAATTGAAACTTTATGACTATCTCTCCTTCCATCGTATGTGAAACGCTCAATCGTTTGTCGTCTGAACAAAAGTACGAGCACGTATTAATTATGGTAGAACATGACCATCACAGTACACTATAGGTCAAAGTTGCGTATATTGGGCTTTAGAAACACATTTGATACAACAGAGAAAAGAATTAAATGAAATTTTGAAACTGCTAATAAAATTTCAGACGAATGGAGAGCTAGTAATACAATTCTCATGTACAATAAAGAAGGTAAGACAGACCTATCCAATTACAAAGGGATAAATCTACTCTGTTCAGCTCTTAAGCTCATAATAAAAATAATACGATATAAAAGAAAAAAAAGATACAATCTTTGCAGAGGAGCGGTATGGTTTTAGATCCGACAGGTCATGCGCAGATGCCGTATTCATTCCTAGACAGGTAGCACAGATGTCAAATGGCTCTGAGCACTATGGGACTTAACTTCTGAGGTCGTCAGCCCCCTAGAACTTAGAACTACTTAAACCTAACTAACCTAAGGACATCACACACATCCATGCCCGAGGCAGGATTCGAACCTGCGACAGTAGCGGTCGCGCGGTTCCAGACTGAAGCGCCTAGAACCGCTGGGCCTCATCGGCCGGCAGCACAGATGTCCATTTTATACAACAGATCATGTTATCTTGGCTTTATTGACCTACAGAAGGCTTTTGATAGGATTCAGTTAACAGATGTGATAAACCAGCTCTACAATCGGGGCATTATTTCCAACATAAAACGTATGAAGCCATTTATTTCAACAGCTACATCTAGGAGAAAAGATACCAGGGTAACAAGCTGTATACCAATTAACAGCGGTATTAGACAAGCTGACTTTTGAGAGCGCTACTTTTTAATATAATCACGGACGAGATGACAAAGAAGGTTTTGGCCGGTAGTGGTTATAGAATGGCGTGGGGGGAGAGGAAAAAACTAAAAATCATTTATTGTGCTGAAGATGCAACTTGTCACCAAACAGTGGAAATGACCTGTATAAACAGTTGTATATATCTAACATGACAGTCAAAAACCTAAATATGGTCGTACCCACAAAAAAATAAATGTATGGCCATATCTGTGGAACCTATTACATGCAAACTGAAAGCTGAGGGAAAAGTTATTCAACAGTTAAAGGCATTTAAATACCTTCGTATTGCATTTTCCAGCAAGGGAAATGTCGAAAAGGAGTTTAGAGAACAAGTAGCAAAAGCAAACGAACTGGCGGGGTGTGTAATGATACAATTTGACAAACAAATATCTATCATTAAATGCAAATACAAGAATATAGAAAACAATAGTAAGACTAATTATGACAACGACACTTGAAACAAGACATAAAAAACTAGAAGCGATTTGTGAACAACTGAAATGAAAATTCTGTGGAGGATTGCAGGGAAGAGACTGAGAGAAAGAGAGAGAACTGAAAACTTCAGAAAAGAACGTAAAGACGAGCGAGTTGGCGCACTCGTTAGCCCACTGGACTGGCTTTTGGGAGGACAACGGTTCAAATCCGAGTCCGGCCATCCTGATTTAGGTTTTCTGTGATTTCCCTAAATCGCTTCAGGCAAATGCCGGGATGGTTCCTTTGAAAGGGCACGGCCGGCTTCCTTTCGCAACCTCCCCCAATCCGATGGAACCAATGACCTCGCTGTTTGTTCCTCTCCCCCCCCCCCCCCCACCCCAAAAAAAAAAAATCAACCGACCAACCAAAGTATGTAAAGAGAGCTCCATCAATGAGTTGGTAAATAAGAGAAAGCATGAATGGAACGAACACATAGACAGGATGGATGAACAGAAGGTTTTGAAGATCTGAAGAAATTAATCACCAGTTGGTAAAAGAGCTATAGGCCGTTCAAGGAAAAGGTAGAGTGAGAACCTTAAAGTACAGTAGGATGTAATGAAGGAAACACGCTTTGGAGGAGGAGGAGGAGGACGACGAAGAAGAAGAGGAAGATTGTAGATCACAGCCGATATCAGTAATTGTAAAATTAAACCAGTGATTGCTGTACTATAAAAAATTACAAATAGGATTGTACACTGTCTGACAAAAAGGCGAAGCACTCAGAAGGGGAGGAGGAAACGAAGCTTCACGGGTTGAGAGAGCATGTGATGATATCGTATCAAATGGTTCAAATGGCTCTGAGCACTATGGGACTTAACATATGAGGTCATCAGTCCCGTAGGACTTAGAACTACTTAAACCTAACTAACCTAAAGACATCATACACATCCGTGCCCGAGGAAGGATTCGAACCTGCGACCGTAACGGTTGCGCGGTTCCAGACTGAAGCGCCTAGAACCGCTAGGCCACACCTGCCGGCTATATCGGATCAGATTTACAAAGAAATTGGCGGTATGAGCCCACTTATCAGCATGGCGTTGGACCTCCTCTGCCCTCGATGCATGCATTGATTCGTTTAGGAAGGGTGTCATAAAGCCGTTACATCATCTTCTGAGGCAAACCGGGCCCTAAACTATTGTAAATGATCACTGATATCCCGGATACTGCCACAGGGATGATGTTCATGTCCGAGCTGGTCTCACACATGTTCTGTTGGGGACAGATCGGGGTATCTTGTTAGCTACAGGGCACCTTAACATCAAGCAGACTGTTAATAGAGACTCGTGGCATGTGAAGATTATCTTGTCCTGTTGAAAAATGCACCACGATGTTGCTGCATAAGAGGTAACACATGATGAAGCAGGATGACCGTGCGTTATTACTACCAGCCGTGACATGACGCCCGCTCGACGACTTCCCACAGCATGACACCATGAGTAACAGCGCTGTGCCTCTCCAAAACATTTTAAGAACAGGAACTCTTCCAAGGTCGCGGCCATACTCGTCCACGTTGGCCATTTGAGGCAGTACAGAACAGCGATTCCTCACCAAACGCAATGCGATGTCATTAATCATAAGCTCATGCTTCCTGGTCACGACAACGCTCCAAAAGCAGCTGTTTGTGCAGTGTTGTTAACAGCATCATACGAATGGATCAGTAATTCCCTAGTGGGATTGCTGCTAGTCCCTGAAGAACGGTACGGGATGATACAGAATGTTGCAAGGAGTCCCGAATGGCAGTCCCAGATGTGAGGAGGTTACGATAAGCCTGGTGCACAAAACGACGATCCACCCTTGTATTAGTCAGAGGTAGTCGACCGGAATCGTGACGACAAGTATGCCTGGCCTCACGCTTCCATGGAGTCCAACATCGGGCAAGTCACATTCGAATGTCCCTGGAATCTGGATATTGCACTATTCGACCAGACAGTCGAATGGAGGCGCTGACAGCGCTGTCCCACACGAGTACATGACACTCCGTTTCTCTCACATTGATCACTCACGATCTGACGCTAACACGTCCCTTAAATGCCTTGCCTGACCTGATAATAACATTAAACACAAACAACACTAATGTACTCTGGTGGCTATTCTACCTGTAACAGAGAATTGCAACTCTAAGCCCGCATCTCGTGGTCGTGCGGTAGCGTTCTCGCTTCCCACGCCCGGGTTCCCGGGTTCGATTCCCGGCGGGGTCAGGGATTTTCTCTGCCTCGTGATGGCTGGGTGTTGTGTGATGTCCTTAGGTTAGTTAGGTTTAAGTAGTTCTAAGTTCTAGGGGACTGATGACCATAGATGTTAAGTCCCATAGTGCTCAGAGCCATTTGAACCATTTTTTTTGCAACTCTAATTCTTTACGTACCCGCCGATAGTAAGCACATGAAGGAAGTTACATTGACATCCGACTATGTCTTCTGGGTGCTTAACATTTTTGTCAGCCAGTGTACGAGTATTTTAATCACAACATACTCCCACATTTCACGGAAGAAATCACTATTTAACGAGCCATTGATGATCAAACGTTCCATATAACTAAATAGTCAGGAGTCAGCCTCAAAAACCTTTGAAAATATGTCCACAAGATTTCGATTCACGCTGTAAACTGCAGGACTATGAATTACTAAACTAAGAAGGAAATGATATATAAATATTTAAGGAAATTGTTCATGTGGTGAAGTTCGGCTTATTTGTGTGTGTGTGTGTGTGTGTGTGTGTGTGTGTGTGTGTGTGTGTGTCAGCGATCGAGTGTCCGACTGTAGGAGAAAGTTCAAATGAGGGGATCAGCGCAAGACCAGAGAGATTTCGCTTAAGTAAATCCAATGTGTGTGTGCCGCTGTGAGATAGTAGCAGCCGACATAACGGTGACCAGGCGAGTGGCAAATGTAGCGGTACTGAGTGGCTTCGCAGAATAGCGAGCAGCCCACACGGCCCAACTCGTGAACACTCACCGCAGGTAGACACAGGGTGACGTACTACACCGACGGAAAAAAATCGCAACACCAAGAAAGAATACTGCGACATAAACAAAAGTTGGTGGGCGTGTTTCTACGTCTGAAAGATGTCTATTCAAATTTAGCTCCAGTCGCGTCTAGTGACACTACTCGCGCCAGTATGAGAAATGTAAATCAGGCTCGCTTCAAATACACGCTGTAACGGTCGTGAATGTTAGTTACCTTTGAGACTGGGCATGGTGAATTGCTGTTAGACAAGAATGCCTTTAAGGCGACAAAGACGCCATTGGGAAAACCTCACTGGTAGTGTAACACAGCTACGAGAAGCTGGATGCTTCTTCTGCGATATTGCGGAAAGGCTTGGTAGGATTGCAGCTACTGTACATGATTTCTGGCAGCGGAGGTCATGAGAATGTCGTAAGAGGATAGCGCTCAAAACGGCAACGTAGTACTACCAAGTGAGACCTTTGTCTTTGGCAAAAGGCTCTGGCGCATCGAACTGCAGCTGGAGCAGCAATCTGAGCAGCAGTTGGCGCCACAGTGACCCAACCAAATGTTACAAATCGGTTACTTCAAGGACTCCGAGCCAGACGCTCATTCAACGACCCCAAATCACCGCCATTGGAGACTTCAGTGGTGTCAAGCGAGAGCTCATTGGAGGACAGACTGGAAGCCTGTTGTGTTTTCTGTAGGAGGAGGCCAGTTGAGGGCCTGTCACCATCTGTCTGCGTTATAGACACACTTTACCTACATCTGGAGTTATGGTATGGGGTGCGACTTCGTATGACAGTAGGAGCACTCTCGTGGTTATCCCACGCACCGTGACTGCAAATTTATACGTCATCCTGGTGATTCGACCTGCTGTGATTCCAGGGATTGTTATCCAACAAGAGAACGCTCGCCCACATACCGCTGTTACAACCCAACGCGCTCTACAGAGTGTCGACACGTTGCCTTGGCCTCCTCGATCATCGGATCTATCTCCAATAGAGCTCATACTGGACGACAACTCCAGCTTCATCCACAATCAGCATTAGCTGTCATTGTATTGACAGACCAATTGCAACAAGCATAGAAATCCATCTCACAAACTGACATCCAACACCTGTGCAACACAATGTATGCATATTTGCATGCTTGCATTCAACACTGTGGCAGTTACACCAGTTTCTAATGTACCAGCATTTCACATTTCCAATGGCTTATCTCGCGATTTTGAGCAGCAATCTTGAAATGTTGATCACTTATATATGTCACTTAGACAAATATATTCCCAAAATTTCATTAATCAACATTAATTACACTACTGGCCATTAAAACTGCTACACCACGAAGATGACGTGCTACAGACGCGAAATTTAACCGACAGGAAGAAGATGCTGTGATATGCAAATGATTAGCTTTTCAGAGCATTCACACAAAGTTGGCGCCGGTGGCGACACCTACAACGTGCTGACATGAGGAAAGTTTCCAACCGATTTCTCATACACAAACAGCAGTTGACCTGCGTTGCCTGGTGAAACGTTGTTGTGATGCCTCGTGTAAGGAGGATAAATGCGTACCATCACGTTTCCGACTTTGATAAAGGTCGGATTGAAGCCTAATGCGATTGCGGTTTATCGTATCACGACATTGCTGCTCGCGTTGGTCGAGATCCAGTGGCTGTTAGCAGAATATGGAATCGGTGGGTTCAGGAGGGTAATACGGAACGCCGTGCTGGATCCCAACGGCCTCGTATCACTAGCAGTCGAGATGACAGGCATCTTATCCACATGGCTCTACGGATCGTGCAGCCACGTCTCGATCCCTGAGTCAACAGACAGGGACGTTTGCAAGACATCAACCATCTGCACGAACAGTTCGACGACGCTTCAAGCAGCATGGACTATCAGCTCGGAGACTATGACTGCGGTTACCCTTGACGCTGGATCACAGACAGGAGCGCCTGCGATGGTGTACTCAACGACGAACCTGGGTGCACAAATGGCAAAACGTCATTTTCTCGGATGAACCCAGGTTCTGTTTACAGCATCATGATAGTCGCATCCGTGTTTGGCGACATCGCGGTGAACGCAAATTGGAAACGTGTATTCGTCATACTGGCGTATTACCCGGGGTGATGGTATGGGGTTCCATTGGTTACATGTCTCGGTCACCTCTTGTTCGCATTGACGGCACTTTGAAAAGTGGACGTTACATTTCAGATGTGTTACGACCCGTGGCTCTGCCCTTCATTCGATCCCTGTGAAACCCTACATTTCAGCAGGGTATGCACGACCGCATGTTGCACGTCCTGTACGGGCCTTTCTGGATACAGAAAATGTTCGACCGCTGCCCTGGCCAGCACATTCTCCAGATCTCTCGCCAACTGAAAACGCCTGGTCAATGGTGGCCGAGCAACTGTCCCGTCACAATAACCCAGTCACTACTCTTGATGAAGTGTGGTATCGTATTTAAGCTGCATGGGCAGCTGTACCTGTACACGCCATCCAAGCTTTGACTCAATGCCCAGGCGTATCAAGGCCGTTATTACGGCCAGAGGTGGTTGTTCTGGGTACTGATTTCTCAGGATCTATGCACCCAAATTGTGTGAAAATGTAACCACATGTCAGTTCTAGTATAATATATTTGTCATCTGCATTTCTTCTTGGTGTAGCAATTTTAATGGCCTGTAGTGTATTTTTTGGTGTTGCGATCTTTCTCTGTCAGTGGACATAGTATGGGACTTGTTCCCAAAAGACGTCTGCTGGCAGAGGGAGGCATGAATTTAATGAAGTAAGTATGGGCAATAAGAGTGACGACCAGTCGCAACCTTATTGCCCACACTGGGAGACACTGTACAGATAGTGACTGGGGAGCAGTTTTATCTGCTACCCACCCTCCTCCCCCTACGTAAGTGAATTACCAATAAGTAAAAAACCACATTAAGCAGTATAACGGATGCATCTGTGTGTTATGAGGCTTGTGATGCCGCAGCATTGGTACGGCGCTTGAAATCTTTTCCTTTTACTAGAAGTTTCCTGCTCTGGAGAATATTAACAATAAGACATGTGGGCTTGACATTTGTTAATGAATATCACAGATGTGCTTGGAACTTGCCTCAGCTGACTTCGATGCAGCGCTTTGCTCGATTTATCAAACTATGAGACTCGCGAAGCAACTCTGCTTGGACGACACTAGCAGTAGCGTTTTTGGTGTTCTCCTGTAGCTCTTCCAGTGTGCGACGATTATTCGAGCACACCTGACCCTTTAATCTGCCCCACAGGTAAAAATTACAGAGAGAGAGATGAGGCGATGGAGCCGGCCAAGAGACAGCACTGTCTTTGCTGGTTGTCCTCTCCTCATCGATCACCTAATACACTCGCGACAAGGTTGTCAACGCAGTGTGTGCTATTGCTCGGTCTTGCTGAAAATATCCATACAGTCGTTCATTTTCTAAACATCAGGGATTGTAGACTATCAGCGTTTTCATGCAGAGGTACCGTGGAAAAAGTAAGAGTTGCAACATACGTAGGACTTGGACTCAGAAAAAAATGATTCTTGTGTAGGTCAGGCCTCTGAGGCATTTTACAGGCCTGAGGCAGGTTCATATGAAGCGCTGGTTGTTAAAAGTACTTATGGCATCTTGTACACTGACTGACTGTCCTGTCTCCCATTTGACGACATCCCATGTAGTTTGGTTTTCTGAAAACGGACTCTCCTTTAATTTTTATAAAACAGACTATGTTCAGTTCTGTACAACGAACAGAGTCATACCAACGATTGATGTAGCACATGAACAGGAGCTAGCAACAAGGATAGAATGCTCCAAATGTCTGGGTATACATATTGAAGAAAACTTGAACCGGAAGTGATGTATTGCTGAGCTCTTCAAGTAATTATGTTCCACTACTTTTGCTCTTCGTATAATTGCTAGTCTTGGAAACAAACGAATCAGCACCCTGAAATATTTTGCATATTTCCACTCAATAATGTCTTACAGAATAATTTTCTGGGGCACATTATCACTTAGAAAGAAAGTATCGATCGCACAAAAGCGAGCATTTGCCATGTAGGAGGAGTTAGGCATTTTAAACGCACATTACAATAGATATATTCACAAATGGAATTCGTCGTGAATAATCCAACACAATTTCAGAAGAGTATTGATATCTACACCTGCAACACTAGAGAAAGATACACCTTTATTATGCATTATTAATGCTCTCGGTCGCTCAGAAAGACGTTCAGCATGCAGCAACAAAAAAATCTCGTCGTTTGCCCAATAACATAAAATTTTTGACAGGTAGCAAAGCAAGTTTTAAATGTAACGTAAAATCATTTCTCCTAGATAATGAGCAATTTTTTTCCGTGGACGAATTTCTATTTAAAAACCAATTTTATGTATAACATCATTTCGGTAAAAGAACCGTTCAAATAATCTATGGAAAATGTAACAATAATTAACAGTTTGATGAACTGTGTTACGATGCGGACACCAGACATTGCGCACCAATCACGAGATTATGCAAAGGCTCTTCAAAGTATTTATGGGAGAATACAAAAGTCCTGATTCCACTTCACTCACAATCCACCGGCAGAACTCAACACTCGGAACTTCGTCTGGACGCTTTAACTCTTGCACAACAATAAATTTGTAAGGATACAAAAGCAGGTCCTTTTTGATAATATGTCGACAGGACGATTTCTTAGTCCCCACTCACACAAATAAATGGCGTTGCGATTTCGTTGGACATTTTCAGGCTATCCTTCACTATAGCAATGTTTTCTGGTGTTACAACTCTTTTCGGACAGCTACGACTTTATTCGTTAAAGAGCCAGTTTCGCATATATTTGCCACAAGTTTTGTATTGCAGACTTTGCTTGAGGTTTTACATAAACATTTCCTCTTAAACTGTTGCGCAAACACGAACTGTGCTTCGCGTAACACTCGACAACGAACATGTGCTGTTTTATCGTGAGCACCATTTTGTCTTACATTCAGCTGGTCACTAAACACGTCTTCTGCTCGTACTCACTCAAACGTAATGGCACAGCAAAATATTTGAGAAAGAGCATGCGGGAGATGTGCATGTGTAGGCATGTGATAGTAACCGACTGACGCATCAGAATCATGGTTTCTGTGATAAGCAGGTCTGCTGTTCATTAACGAACGTCAATTAAGCGCCAGTTTTATTTTGAACATCGTGTATATCATCATCTTATGCTTTTAGATTTGTTTATTAATTGTAGATCTGCGGTTGGGTGCTAATTAGAAATCACTGTAACTGCATAAACTGCAAAGAGCATAAAAGCAGTTACTTTTGAATACATTGTGGGAGTGAACAGTGATCAATGTGTTACAAATATTTACTATCAAAAACAGTCTTGATCACAATTTATTTATTACGGTGACCGGTTTAGTGATTTACCACCACAAGGAAGTTCTTATTCACAGTTCTGAAGATGACCACAATAGTAGTCGAAACCGGTCACCGTAATAAATAAATTGTGATCAAGACTATTTTTGATAGTAAATATATGCATAAAACAGACTAATGCGCAGTGTAAGATCCAACTTTATTGCACTTCCCAAATCTTAAGGAATCCACTAACCTGCTGGATATATATTTTTAAAATTACTGTTTGTAGTCTTTTCATGACAATAACAGGTAAGTACAGGAGCCTGATGCAGGCAGAGTGGATAATTCCGATGATTACAGAGTATTCTACACTACTGGCCATTAAAATTGCTACACTACGAAGATGACGTGCTACAGACGCGAAATTTAATCGACAGGAAGAACTTGCTGTGATATGCAAATGATTAGCTTTACAGAGCATCCACATAAGGTTGGCGCCGGTGGCGACACCTACAACGTGCTGACATGACGAAAGTTTCCAATCGATTTCTCGTACACAAACAGCAGTTGACCGGCGTTGCCTGGTAAAATGTTGTTGTGATGCCTCGTATAACGAGGAGAAATGCGTACCATCACGTTTCCGAATTTGATAAAGGTCGGATTGTAGCCTATCGCGGTTGCGGTTTATCGTATCGCGACATTGCTGCTCGCGTTGGTCGAGATCCAATTACTGTTAGCAGAATATGGAATCGGTGGGTTCAGGAGGGTAATACGGAACGCCGTGCTGGATCCCAACGGCCTCGTATCACTAGCAGTCGAGATGACAGGCATCATATCCGCATGGCTCTAACGGATCGTGCAGCCACGTCTCGATCCCTGAGTCAACAGATGGGGACGTTTGCAAGACAACAACCATCTGCACGAACAGTTCGACGACGTTTGCAGCAGCATGGACTATCAGCTCGGAGACCACAGCTGCGGTTACCCTTGACGCTGCATCACAGACAGGGGCGCCTGCGATGGTGTACTCAACGACGAACCTGGGTACACAAATGGCAAAACGTCATTTTTTCGGATGAATCCAGGTTCTGTTTACAGCATCATGATCGTCGCATCCGTGTTTGGCGATATCGCAGAGAACGCACACTGAAAGCGTGTATTCGTCATCGCCATAGTGGCGTAACACCCGGCGTATATGGTATGGGGTGCCACTGGTTACAAGTCTCGGTCACCTCTTGTTCGCATTGACGGCACTTTGAACAGCGGACTTTGCATTTCAGATGTGTTACGACCCGTGGCTCTACCCTTCATTCGATACCTGCAAAACCCTACATTTCAGCAGGGTATGCACGACCGCATGTTGCAGGTCCTGTACGGGCCTTTCTGGATACAGAAAATGTTCGAGTGCTGCCCTGGACAGCACATTCTCCAGATCTCTCACCAATTGAAAACGTCTGGTCAATGGTGGCCGAGCAACTGGCTCGTCACAATACGCCAGTCACTACTCCTGATGAACTGTGGTAGCGTGTCGAAGCTGCATAGGCAGCTGTACCTGTACACGCCATCCAAGCTCTATTTGACTCAATGCCCAGGCGTATCAAGGCCGTTATTACGGCCAGAGGTGGTTGTTCTGGGTACTGATTTCTCAGGATCTATGCACCCAAATTGTGTGAAAATGTAATCACATGTCAGTTCTAGTATAATATATTTGTCCAATGAATACCCGTTTATCATCTGCATTTCTTCTTGGTGTAGCATTTTTAATGGCCAGTAGTGTATATAGTGCAAAAGCACCTAAAAATGAGTATCTAAAACGCGATAATAACAGCTGTTATAATGCAACCAAACTACTCATAATTAGAGTACTCGGCCAATTTTTTTTTCCTCTTGTAATTACTTAATAACGCTGTTACAGGGTATTTGTAGTTCGCCGACAAGGAAACACCGCCTAAATTGTGAGCATGTAACATCTACAGGGCGATTGCCAGACTATGAATTGCGAAGATCGACCAGTGCTGTTAACAGGCTTATAGCCTTGTAATCTGAGGAAGGAATTTCCGCTCACGCAAAATGCTTCGCGAAATTGCAGTGCAAGCTGGCCGCTTCTGACCCGTACATTCGCTCTATGAAACCGGCTTGCTGTAGCAAATCAGTTTCATGCACAAATTGTGGTTCGGAATGGCTGACCGGTAAACCCAAGCGCGGTTCGTAGATTCCTTCACAAAGGTGATCTAGCAACAGAAGAGTTAGCTAAAATTCATCCACCTTGAGCGCTGCAGCCTAATCTTCATTCTCTCAAGGAGAAGTTTTATTACTTCGTTTTCTGCTCCTAGACTTTGTTATGAGAAAGGAGTGAATGAAAGAATTTAGTCTATGCCCAATGACGAATTCGTCGCATTGAGAGGAAAAGATGGAAGAAAATGAAACTCTCACGTATAACAGTGCATAAATAATGCTCTCCGCAGACGTGTCGACGTTACAGCATTCGGCTTCGCAAGGTGTACACATAATCAACTGTGATATCACAGCAGCGATCATTTACAAACTCACTAGAATGGCAAATTTAGAGATGTGTGATGGTAGACGATAGACGGTTACACGAAAATTATTCAACAAAAGAAAAAGATCGAAAATAAAACAGTAATACAAAAGCGTTGCGCATCTAAGATTTTAGCATAAGGACGTAAACATGGATGCGGTATGTATAACAACTACAGAGCTTTCCATATAGCGTCAGTAAGCGGTTTCCTGTTGTGAGTCGGGTTGTTCCGTAGCCAGTTATTCGCGACACGGGGTTTCGTGTACATCTTCATGCTGTTGTATTACGCTAATGGATATATCGTACAGATGAACTGGGTATTTTGTAGATGTTCCTCTGTTCAAAACAGTGAATGCATATGTTGACAAAGAAGAACTGAAAAACGGGTGGAGGCACCACACTGTCACCTTAAGTACAGGTGGGATAATTTCCTGCATGTAGAATCTGCCGTGATCGTGTAGCGTAGTATGAAACATTGCGAATCTTCTATCTGATTGCGGATTTCAAACTCTTATCATGCGGATCTCAATATTCCCGACGTTTTACTGTGCGTTATCTGCGCATACAATATTCAATAATCACAGATTTTCAATTTCTGGAGAGAGTAGGTATCACTTTTCCAGAGTAAAGATGTATATGATATCGTTTGCTTTTCAGCGCAGATGAATGATTTTTTCGCTTGGTCTGTGGTTGAAAGTATGCAGGAACCGTAATCGGTACCAACACCATATAAGAAATCATCTTATTCACCCTCATAAAATTGTAGTAGAGTTTAACAGATATCCTTTCCATTAAGGGAAGTGGTTTCGATAACAACCCAGCAGGAAATTTGTCGGGTATTGTGTTGAGCTATGACTTGTTTAGATTCTGCATCAGTTTTGGCGAATCTTATTCGCTGATCTCCTAGCATCTCTCGGCTTATCAAAACATCAGTTCCCATTCCACAGAAACATAGGCAGAAATTTTCTACATATTTCCCCTCTCGATGCCTCCAAAGGGACCACCAATTTGCTACAGCTAATGACATTATACTTCCAGTCGTACCACCATTTCTAAAAACTACAACGAGAAACCATTGTGCGAACTTTATACTTTATGATATTGTTCTTATTATTAAATTGAGGTAAATTTTGAGTCAATGTCGTGGTCAGTGACTTCAGATATTACGATGCTTGGCTCTGGCTACCTAAGCCCCGACAATCTGCGTGTTAAGTGCTGTTTACTATCCGCAACCACTTGTAACTTAGCAGGAAACACTGCCGATGCAGGGTTCTCGGCTCTCATATTTCCTTATATTTTTTAAATTATTCGAGTACCAAAATCAATAGAACGTTACCATAAGTAGTGCAGTCTCTAATCCGTGAACGTGTATTTTATGCTTTCCTAGAAAGTCCCTGTTCTATGTTTCAGATTCCAGAGACGCATATAGCCTCACGGAAACACTCTTCAATTTTCTTTTTTTTTTTTTCTTTTGTCTAATTTCTGCTGTACTTAGTGCGAGGGCTCTTTCTCTGCAGTAATCTAGAAACAAACACTTTCAGTACAGTTCATACAGCGTAGCTATAAGTAAAATTACACAACTCGCAATCACACGACCACAGTTGCCCTTTACTCCACACAATACGAAACCACACACAGTTCCATCCCCACATCCGTTCACATGTAGATACGAATAAAAAATCGACTGTCTGGACTACAGAAGAAGGCAGTACAAAGTACGATATGCTACATCGATAGATCACCAGAATAATGAAAGAATAACATAGATCTTCAAACAATGAGAGATTTGCAGAACTGTAGGAGTAATTAGCAAAACAGCAATTATAGTAAGATCAAAAAGTCTCTTACATCATATGTGGAAGGACGTCAATGTTAAAACTGTTACTAATGATTTATCGGAGAACAATGCACAGAAAGTTCGGAAACTACTTGACTAAGGTAGCTGGAAGCGATGCAAGTAGAGCAAGTTAACTAACAGAAAAATAAAACAGAGTATGGACAGAATAAGAAAGCATAAATGAAAAACAAAATTGTCACGTTGCTTAAAGACGTGATGCTCTGAATGGCTATTCTGCAGCGGCCTTTCTCAACAGCTTTCACACGCGTCGCTCTGGGAATTTCCGGGTCTAAGAGCCCTTGCTGACCGCAAGGCTCGTCTGTCTGAATGTGAGACGGAATAAACTCTATTCGGAACAAAAATGAAATAAATGGCACTGAGTGTAACGGAAAATGATCGGCGAGTAACATGGAACAGCTATGCGGGCATTGCTCCTCGGGGCCGCCGACCTTCCATAAAGTTCTACAGCAGATCTGCACGTTCTTACGTAGCTGGTCAGTTACTTGTTTCATGGATCATACTCACGATACTATTACAGCTTAATAGTTCCAAATGTGTCGTTAGTTTGTAAAATCTATTTTGTTTTGTTCTTACCGTTCGCTCGTTTTGTATGTGTTGTTACATGCAAGCTTTTTGCCGGAACCTGGACACCAAATTGGAACTTATCGTAACTCCTCAGGTATAATCAGTGAATACAGGAAAGTCAGTATACTCGTAGGCTAGCATGACCTAATCTGGCGCAAAACCCAGTAGGTCAAATAAATGATGTACCCAAAACATACACTTATCCTACACTTGTGTAGACATTTCTCTTGAATAAGTCACCCATTTTTTCTGAAATAGTAATCTTTATTTGTCTATACATGTACAGCACATCGACCGATTTCCGTACCATTCGTGTAATTCCTTCGATGCTTTTCTTTTCATCAACAGAATTTGACCCATAAAGAAGGCAAATACCAAAGGACTAGTGTGGGTTACTGACGTAAAACACGCATGAGGATGACAGGCGTTTCACAACTATGAAAACCTTAGCGCAATATTTAATGTTTCAGTACGAATTTAGTTTGCGTTAATCAACAGTTGACAACAACATCAGCGCGTACGCCTGTACATTAGTGAGTTGCGACACCATGTAATTAAAACATTGGAAACGAGTTACATGCCAGCCAAAAGTACAGGATGGTTCAGCGCATTTCATTTGTTGCTTCATTGGCTCCGAAAGCATTTCCGGTCATCGTGAAATGACTCATGTCGTTACATTGTGGAGGCAGCTTGTAAATTCGTGAACTGATGTCCGATAACTTCGTGGGGATATACGAAGAAATTGTGTCACGCTGTTTTGTAGGCATAAAATTATAAAATTTTCTTTCTGATTTATTAATTTACGGGATTTTTTTAAGGTGCTCATATTTATTGGTACTTTAACATTAAAAATGAACTATGTAGTTCTTTGGACTAGTTCGTCGAATTAGTTAAGTAAAGAGGACTACCTCAAAAGGAATAGCTCCATAAAAGAACTACTTTACCGATCTCTATATTCATTTCCTTCCCCCCCTCGATAGCAGTGCTATCACCATACGACACTGCACATGCATTCACTACACTCATCCACACGAAATAGTTACACATGACAGTCTATACTAACAAGAGAAGTGCCCCAGCTTGAAGAGCTATAACAGAATAAAAATTAGTTTAAAAATCGCAGAAATGTCTGTTCCACCTCTCTTCGTGGTTATTCGACTGTAAACATGTTTGGGTTTGCGCACAATTGTTGTTTGAAAGTTAATGACTCTAAAGACTGCAGAAGAACAGGTCGAGAAGCAAAAATACCGAGCAACAGATAATTATCACCATGAGATTCGCTGCTGTCGTAAATGAGGTATTATTTGGATAAAACTGATCATTTACTAACACACGCACTACCTACAGATCATTTCACTGACATCGATTTCTTGTAGAATCATGGAACATATTTTGTGTTCAGACATAATGACCTTTCTAGACGCTGAGAAGCTCATATGCAAAAACCAGCATGGTTTTAGGAAACAGCGGCCCTGCGAGACACAGCTGGCCGTCTTTGTGCATGATATACAAAAGGCTCTAGATAACGGCTCTCAGGTTGATGCCATATTCCTCGACTTTCGAAAGGCATTCTACTCATTTCTGCACTGTCGCTTGCTCCGAAAAGTGCGCGCTTACGGTCTAGCCGATGATATATGTGGTTGGATAGAAAGTTTCCTAACAGACCGAGAGCAGTATGTCGTCCTGAATGGGGAGACTTCAACAGAAACAAGCGTAACATCAGGTGTGCCCAGGGCAGCGTAATATGTCCGCTGCTTTTTACGATTTACATAAACGATCTGGTTGATGATATTGATATCGGCATGATGCTGTAGTTTACAGGAAAGTATTATCACACGAAAGTTGTGAGCAAATCAATAAGGATTTGCAGAAAATGAAGGCGTGGTGTAATGGCTGGCAGTTATCTCTCAATGTAAATAAGTGTAACCCACTGCGTATAACAAAGCGACAATCCCCATTAATGTAAGAGTACAAAATAAATGACCAGTCTTTGGAAGCGGTATTATCCATCAGGTATCTGAGTGTGACTATTCAAAATGATCTCAAATGGAACGATCAGATTACACAAGTAACTGGTAATCTGGTTTATTGGTAGAATCCTGAAGCGATGCAGTCTTTCAACAAAGGATGTTGCTTACAATACTTTAGTTCGTCCAGTCTTAAGAGTATTGCTCGTCTGTATGGGACCCGTACCAGTTGGGTCTGATTCAAGAGATTGAGAAGGTCCAAGGAAGAGCGGCAAGATTCGTGACTGGTACATTTAGCCATCGCGAGAGCGTTACAAATCTCATAGAAAGTTTGAAGTGGGACCCACTTGCAGACAGACGACGCGCTAAACGGAAGGGGCTGCTCACTAAATTCCAAAATCCGATCATCGCCGAGGATGTAGGGCATATATAATTACCACCTACTTTCATATCGTGCAATGATCACCATTAAAAGATAAGGGAAATTAGAGCTCGTACTGAGGCGTTCAGACAGTCGTTTTTCCCTCACGCAATCCGGGGGGTGGGGGGTAGATAGTGCCCTCCGCCTAGCGGAGTATATATGTAGTTCTAGATGATCGGTTCAGTTGGACCAGAGGACCCAGTCCATTCCATACAAACACAGCCCACACCATATCAGCTTGTACAGTGCATTTTTGACAACTTGGGTCCATTGCTTCTTGGCGTCTGCGCCACATTCAGACCCTGCCACCAGCTCTTACCAACTGAAATCGAGACTCATCTGACCACACCATGATTTTCCAGTAGTCCTGGTCCAACCAATATCGTACGAGGCCAGGAGAGGCGCTGTCGTGCTATTAGCAAAGGCAGTCGCGTCGGTCGTCTGCCACCATAATTTCGTCTCACAGTCCTAACTGCTACATTCGTCGTACGTCCCACATGATATCTGCGGTTATTTCATGCAGTGTTGCTTGTCTGTTAGTACTGACAGCCCTATGCAAACGCTGCTGGTCTTGGTCGTAAAGTGAAGGCCGTCGGCCACTGCGTCGTCTGTAGTGAGAGCTATTGCCTGATATGTGGTATTCTCGGCACTCTTCAAACTGCGGATCTCGGAAAATTAAATTCCCTAACGATTTCGAAATGGAATGTCCCATGCATCTAACTCCAAATACCACTTCGCGTTCAGAGTCCGGTAATTCCAGCCGTACGGCCATAATCACATTGGTCACCTTTTCACATGAATAACCTAAATACAAATGACAACTCTGCCAAAGCACAGTTCTTTTATACCTTGTGTACGCGATACTACCGCCATCTGTATACACTCCTGGAAATTGAAATAAGAACACCGTGAATTCATTGTCCCAGGAAGGGGAAACTTTATTGACACATTCCTGGGGTCAGATACATCACATGATCACACTGACAGAATCACAGGCACATAGACACAGGCAACAGAGCATGCACAATGTCGGCACTAGTACAGTGTATATCCACCTTTCGCAGCAATGCAGGCTGCTATTCTCCCATGGAGACGACCGTAGAGATGCTGGATGTAGTCCTGTGGAACGGCTTGCCATGCCATTTCCACCTGGCGCCTCAGTTGGACCAGCGTTCGTACTGGACGTGCAGACCGCGTGAGACGACGCTTCATCCAGTCCCAAACATGCTCAATGGGGGACAGATCCGGAGATCTTGCTGGCCAGGGTAGTTGACTTACACCTTCTAGAGCACGTTGGGTGGCACGGGATACATGCGGACGTGCATTGTCCTGTTGGAACAGCAAGTTCCCTTGCCGGTCTAGGAATGGTAGAACGATGGGTTCGATGACGGTTTGGATGTACCGTGCACTATTCAGTGTCCCCTCGACGATCACCAGTGGTGTACGGCCAGTGTAGGAGATCGCTCCCCACACCATGATGCCGGGTGTTGGCCCTGTGTGCCTCGGTCGTATGCAGTCCTGATTGTGGCGCTCACCTGCACGGCGCCAAACACGCATACGACCATCATTGGCACCAAGGCAGAAGCGACTCTCATCGCTGAAGACGACACGTCTCCATTCGTCCCTCCATTCACGCCTGTCGCGACACCACTGGAGGCGGGCTGCACGATGTTGGGGCGTGAGCGGAAGACGGCCTAACGGTGTGCGGGACCGTAGCCCAGCTTCATGGAGACGGTTGCGAATGGTCCTCGCCGATACCCCAGGAGCAACAGTGTCCCTAATTTGCTGGGAAGTGGTGGTGCGGTCCCCTACGGCACTGCGTAGGGTCCTACGGTCTTGGCGTGCATCCGTGCGTCGCTGCGGTCCGGTCCCAGGTCGACGGGCACGTGCACCTTCCGCCGAGTACTGGCGACAACATCGATGTACTGTGGAGACCTCACGCCCCACGTGTTGAGCAATTCGGCGGTACGTCCACCCGGCCTCCCGCATGCCCACTATACGCCCTCGCTCAAAGTCCGTCAACTGCACATACGGTTCACGTCCACGCTGTCGCGGCATGCTACCAGTGTTAAAGACTGCGATGGAGCTCCGTATGCCACGGCAAACTGGCTGACACTGACGGCGACGGTGCACAAATGCTGCGCAGCTAGCGCCATTCGACGGCCAACACCGCGGTTCCTGGTGTGTCCGCTGTGCCGTGCGTGTAATCATTGCTTGTACAGCCCTCTCGCAGTGTCCGGAGCAAGTATGGTGGGTCTGACACACCGGTGTCAATGTGTTCTTTTTTCCATTTCCAGGAGTGTATGTGCATATCGCTATACCATCACTTCCGTCACTTTACTGTATGTCTACAATAATTATTATAATAATAATAACAGTGATGTTTAAAACTCACCAACTGTTTTCAATGGCTACAGAATAATCCTTCGAAAGACACAGCCACCTGAAGAGTAGAAGCTTCTGTAGTTTCCTATGCATTGAACCCCGCGTGCTGCACGACAACAGGGCAAACAGTGAACCAATTTAGAGTAGGTGTCGCCATGATGACGTGCCACCTTGCAGGCCACGCCGAAACTGATGTCCCCACATTGCGCTGTGATCGTTAACGTAAATTCACTTGAGCACGTCGGAACTACCGGCTCCAGTTTCTAACTGGATGTTTTGAAATTACTTTTTTTTGTACAAAAGCACGTTAAATCTCTGGTAGTTTTATTTCATGCATCATTTCAAAAATAATTATGGCTCTGCATACCATATGAAACGGTTACCTACTGTACCACTGTGCTAGATAATTCATAAACACAAGGACAAAACGATTCTTTGAGTCACAAAAGTCCCAAACTTTGGTTTGTCATGCCCCCCTTCTGCAGAAAAGAAAACTTCCGTGCCCCCCCAAATAAATACAGAGATTTTTATTAATTATCAAGAAACCAGATGGCAGTTATAAGAGTCGAGGGACATGAAAGGGAAGCAGTGGTTGGGAAGGGAGTAAGACAGGGTTGTAGCCTCTCCCCGATGTTATTCAATCTGTATATTGAGCAAGCAGTGAAGGAAACAAAAGAAAAATTAGGAGTAGGTATTATAATTCATGGAGAAGAAATAAAAACTTTGAGGTTCGCCGATGACATTGTAATTCTGTCAGAGACAGCAAAGGACTTGGAAGAGCAGTTGAATGGAATGGACAGTGTCTTGAAAGGAGGATATAAGATGAACATCAACAAAAGCAAAACAAGGATAATGGAATGTAGTCTAATTAAGTCGGGTGATGCTGAGGGAATTAGATTAGGAAATGAGGCACTTAAAGCAGTAAAGGAGTTTTGCTATTTGGGGAGCAAAATAACTGATGATGGTCGAAGTAGAGGGGATATAAAATGTAGACTGGCAATAGCAAGGAAAGCGTTTCTGAAGAAGAGAAATTTGTTAACATCCAGTATTGATTTAAGTGTCAGGAAGTCATTTCTGAAAGTATTCGTATGGAGTGTAGCCATGTATGGAAGTGAAACATGGACGATAAATAGTTTGAACAAGAAGAGAATAGAAGCTTTCGAAATGTGGTGCTACAGAACAATGCTGAAGATTAGATGGGTAGATCACATAACTAATGAGGAAGTATTGAATAGGATTGGGGAGAAGAGAAGTTTGTGGCACAATTTGACCAGAAGAAGGGATCGGTTGGTAGGACATGTTCTGAGGCATCAAGGCATCACCAATTTAGTATTGGAGGGCAGCGTGGAGGGTAAAAATCGTAGAGGGAGACCAAGAGATGAATACACTAAGCAGATTCAGAAGGATGTAGGTTGCAGTAGGTACTGGGAGATGAAAAAGCTTGCACAGGATAGAGTAGCATGGAGAGCTGCATCAAACCAGTCTCAGGACTGAAGACCACAACAACAACAACAACATCAAGAAACTATTGAAAAATTTGTGATGGTGACGTCATGTAACATGGTGGGCTGTTAATGTATCGAGTCGCAGTTATTACGTCATCAGTCTAGTCTAGTGATTATAAGCCATTCCTAAAGTAAAGAAAGTCCTTGGTAAACAAGGAAAAATATTTGCGACCTTTGCAGATTAGTGGATGCGGGCCATTATTTTAAGTTGAGTGTAGCTTATTACTTTCACTCATTACCATAAATAGTCACTCAGTCACGGTGTTAACGAACATCACTGATTTGTACGGCTATAGCGGTCCCCATTGTCATTGCGCATAGGTTGGCATTTATGTGAACGGCGACAGTTACCGAACGGCGACAAACGTCCAGTTCTCAGAACCAGACAAAACATAAAAAATACGTTTTACGAAATAATTTTGCAGACTACACAGAAATTTAAAAAATATGAATAAAACAACTTCCTTACCTTGATTACATTCCCCTGCTGCACACCATTTCTTCACCAGTATACGATTTTAGGACTACTCTTCGTTTGCCATATCTAGGATGAACTTTTGCTGTGTCTTCATCCAAAAGAAATACTATTATTAGTTGAAATAACACGCCACACGTAACATCATAATCCATAAGGATCGCACGCAGTGTTTATACTTAAATCAGATTCACTATGTTTATTTTATATTGTTTCTTCGAAATAGTTTTTTTATAATTTTACAGTATTACCTACATGTAAGGACAGTTAGGAGAAAAATAACAAGTTCTCTTATAATGTGACGTATTTATTATAAAAGTATTATTTCCACACACATATGGCAAGAAACAAACAAATAAATCAATGTGAAGGATGAGCTTGGATATTTTTTACAAGATTTTGAATTTTTGGCTAAATAGTAGAAACTGCGCAACGTAAATCATTGGCAATACTGAGTTTGCTTCTAAGCTTATTTTTTATCGGCACTACCGCTGAAAATGCTCTTTCGCACAAATAAGTGCTTGAAAATGGTAAATACAGTTTCAATGCTTGTTCTTCTGTGCTGGGATACACCGTGAGATATTTCACCCAAAATAAAGGCTTATCCATCTTCTCAAAGTCGTACTTCGCAGCAGAATCATTTTTAATTTCTAAAACTTCCTCTTGTAGTCTGTCTGGCAACACATCCACGTCAACGTGAAATGGATCCGTCGCTAACCTATAATTAATTTTATCATGACAACTGTTAGGGAAGTATCGTTCGAATTCATCAATGAGGTGCTGCAAATGGTTCGATATTTTACTCTTAGTATCAGTATCCTTAAAATGGTTGTGAAATCGGGCTTCTTCCATGATTCCAAGCAATCTGGGAAAGCAGGAATAAGTGCAGGCTAAAATTTTACGTTTCCATAGTTGCAACTTATCAGTAAACGCTTTGATGGCATCCCGATGAAAAATTGTGTTTGACTCTCCACCTTGTAATTTCAAATTCAATGTGTTTAAAGATTCGAAAATATCTGACAGATAAGCCAATGCAACATGAACACCGGGCTTTCTAAATTCAATTCAATTTGTTTGTTATTTTCCAAAAACTGCATCACTTCGTCTCGAAGTTCAAATAATCTTCCTAGCATATTTCCTTTTGAGAGCCAGCGTACTTCTGTATGAAATAAAAGTGTTTTATACTCTGCTCCCAAGTCTTCACAAAGAGCCGTAAATAACCTGGAATTTAACGCACTCTTTTTAATACGACTCACGATTTTGATGCACAATTTCAAGACATCATTGAGTTCCTTTGGAAGTGTCTTAGCTGCCAATGCTTGACGGTGTATTACACAGTGGATAGCAGTAAAACTAGGTTTTTTTTTCTCTTACCATCTGCACGAATCCTGAGCGACATCCAAGCATTGATGTGGCGCCGTCTGTGCATACGCTATCAGTTTCAGCCATGATAACTCATTTTTACGAAAGAATTCAGAGACGGCTGCCATTATATGAATTGCTTTTGAAGTTGTCTGTAACTCTGTAGAAAACTGCAACTCTTCTTTAATTGCTTCATTTTCTATATAGGGAACGAAAGCTAGCAGTTGGCAACAAATCGCAACGTCGGTACTCTCGACTAACTGTATTGCGAAAAACTGCGATTGTTTGACGGCCGTAATTAATTGATTTTGTATGTCTTCAGCCATATCATCAATCCGACGTCTCACAGTATTGTCAGAAAGCGGTATTTGTTAAAGCTTTTGTTTACTTTCTGACCCAAGAACAATATCAGCAGCTTTCAACAAACAGGGTTTGACTAGTGTCTCTCCGATAATATGACGTTTCTTGGCCCTTGAAATAAGTAGCGATAACCCATACGAGGCTTCCAGTACCTTTTCTGATGTCTGAGCGAAAGATCCAGCAGTTTCCAACTTCATCAGCTTCAAATTATCACATTTTGCAGCAAAAAATTCCTTCGGCTTCTATTTCAATGCACCATGCTTTGCCCACAAATGGAGTTCCAGACGAGAAGGTCTCATGAAATCATTGCTCAATACCTCATAGCAAACAACACATTGCGGCTGGTCAACGCCATTTTTTTTGTATAGAAGCAAAACCGTATTTGATTTAATCATCATTATATTTACGTTTTTTCACGACACTCATGATGAAGTTAAAAAAAAGAAAACAAGAAGTTAACAGTATAATTTCGCACTAACACTGATTTTACTGAGGCACAACTGTGAAAGATTTCAGAAAAATCCAATACATCAGATGTGTAAACAACTGCAAGCAATCACCTGAAATAAAGGAAAGCTACTGTCACCTATCGGCACCTCAGATGGCTGCCTGTGAGGAGTGGGGCGAAGAACGGGGAAGCCCAGCCGCAGCACAGGTAGTCAGTGCACTGTCTGTCTGCGACCTGGTGGCCGAACAGGGCTCTTGCTGTGAGAAACGGGCTTTTCCCGGATTAGGGCGGTAACAGCCCACAGGCACCCTAAGAATTTGCTACCTGTTCTGCGGTGCTGTTTTGAGCAGTGCAACCTGGGGTTTTATGTGAAAATCGTTTTCGTGCCCCTATCTTTCGTTACTTATAAACGAAACGTTATAACATGAGACAATATCAATGAATTGGTTGTCAAATATCACAGTAATTAAGTAAGGTCATGGATACACCTCACACATCCCTGGAAACTGTGTACAGTGCCAAGCAGTTATCTCTGTACTCGTACCAAAGGAAGCCATTGTCGCATCAAAGAACGTACACTAATTTCAAACGAAATTATGCCGTATTTCAAAAAGTCAGAAGAAAAATAACTGTTTTGTCAGATAAGTAATCCAAATGAAAGAGCTGTAGTACTAACTGTTCGAAAAAAAAAAAAAAATAGCCTCACTAATGGACTTCATTGTCTACCTAGCTGGGTTATGTTTCATTGTTAGCACTCACGACAATGTTTCCAGAATGGCGTGAAGTACTCTGCTCAGAACGAACACTTGTACTAGTTTCGCATTCACGTCGTGCACATTTTTCTGGTGACAAAGGGCATAACCCTGGCGTCCAAATTACGAACCCGCCAGTTCAAAAAAATGGCTCTGAACACTATGGGACTCAACATCTGAGGTCATCAGTCCCCTAGAACTTAGAACTACTTAAACCTAACTAACCTAAGGACATCACACACATCCATGCCCGAGTCAGGATTCGAACCTGCGACCGTAGCGGTCGCGCGGTTCCAGACTGTAGCGCCTAGAACCGCTCGGCCACCCCTGCCGGCCCGCCAGAAGTAAGTTGTTTACAAATCTTATATATTAGAATTAACGCATATCGCCTTCGTAATTTTGAGAGTTTCTGTGTGTGACATTCTAAACGTGACATACTGAACGTGATCTTCAAAAGCTGTATGTTCTAGGATATGTTATTGAGATAGGATTGCGGGAAGTGGGACGCCAAACTATTGCATTTAGCACCATAATCTATCATTAATACCTGCACATTCATTTTTATTAAAATACCGATATTATAAAGAAATATTAGGCTTATACAGCTAACTCCACCCGCGCCTCCCTTGCAACATCATCACCCCCCCCCCCCCCCCGGGAGGCGCACCCACCAGTATGGGAACCTCTGGGTGAAAGTGACATTACAGGGAATGGATCAGCAAATGGCCACAAGGTTTAAGTTCAGAAGCAAGAGGTCATCTTGAGCAGGCACCAAAAGAGGGATTCGCGTCTCGAAAGCGATTGTGTTTTATACCAGTATCCATGCACTGCTGCGCCCTCTTTAATTTCTGTACTACGACATCTGACACTTAGCCCCTGCTTAGGTACGCGTTCTTTGTCAGTTTACATACTGACGTCCATTTCTATACATTTTTCGAAAAAGAATTCCAGTGTCTCATAACGTGGCAAGATATATAACAAAATGCTTTCTTACAACTAATTCGTTCCGGGAAGAATGAGACTCCTACCGTTTATCGCTGATTTTTATCTTTTATCCATGCCCATCTCACAAGCCTACCAGAAACTTTACTCTCCACTGTTTCAGGTTGATGGTTCGGGAACGAATGCAGTGGAGCCATCTACCAACGGTAGCACCAGCGGCAGGACACTCTTCGGCGTCTTTTCGAGGCCAAGCTCGTTGCAGAATGCAGCACCTCCTACATGTTCCTGCAGTAAGTTCACTTTTAATCCACGTCTATCTCTAATGTCGGCACAACGTGAAGTGATTGTAAAGAAACAAGCTGAGAGATATTTATGCATCTTATCATTCCATAAAACATTATACAACAAAAGTCCGGCAAATCAGTCATTCATGGATCACATTCAACACACGGACAGGAAATGTGCAACGAGGTGGCCTAATGGTAAAGATATGGACTCGATTCAGTATGGGCTGTTTCTAGAAGATATTCACTGATTTCATTAAATCACATCATGTATACCGTTAAATAGTAAGTATAGGCTTACATAGTTAATAAGTAATATATGTAACTAAATTTCAAAAACTTTATTGACCCAGGGAAAACTTGCGAACACAATTCTTGTTTCAAAAGAGAGCACGATGATGCAAGTTCTGAGTGCGGTTCAATACAGATCTCGCGGGAGACTTCACCAACAAAGATTATGACGGCAGTAGCAAACGAAACATTCCGGAAACTATGATATCTACAATCGAAGATGAATAATTAACTATTAGAGCAAATGACGGCTGCACGAATATTAATAGTTCTAAAAAAGGATGATATACAAGGTTACTTATGTGTTTATAATCTTTCGTCTTTATTTTTTCTAAACTTATCTGTTCAACGTGAGTTGTTTAATTTATTGCTGCACATTAGGTTCAACGGGGAGCTCAATGGTTATTGGTCTGAAATGAGTTCGGGAAACCATCTACAAATCACACGAGACCAGTCTGTGTTCTAGATGGCAACTGTTTATTCAGATGCGCAATCAAATTGGAACTGACTCACCTCCTCTCTCGAAAGTAAGCATTTAACCCACATTACTCGCTGATATATACACTCCCGGAAATTGAAATAAGAACACCGTGAATTCATTGTCCCAGGAAGGGGAAACTTTATTGACACATTCCTGGGGTCAGATACATCACATGATCACACTGACAGAACCACAGGCACATAGACACAGGCAACAGAGCATGCACAATGTCGGCACTAGTACAGTGTATATCCACCTTTCGCAGCAATGCAGGCTGCTATTCTCCCATGGAGACGATCGTAGAGATGCTGGATGTAGTCCTGTGGAACGGCTTGCCATGCCATTTCCACCTGGCGCCTCAGTTGGACCAGCGTTCGTACTGGACGTGCAGACCGCGTGAGACGACGCTTCATCCAGTCCCAAACATGCTCAATGGGGGACAGATCCGGAGATCTTGCTGGCCAGGGTAGTTGACTTACACCTTCTAGAGCACGTTGGGTGGCACGGGATACATGCGGACGTGCATTGTCCTGTTGGAATAGCAAGTTCCCTTGCCGGTCTAGGAATGGTAGAACGATGGGTTCGATGACGGTTTGGATGTACCGTGCACTATTCAGTGTCCCCTCGACGATCACCAGTGGCGTACGGCCAGTGTAGGAGATCGCTCCCCACACCATGATGCCGGGTGTTGGCCCTGTGTGCCTCGGTCGTATGCAGTCCTGATTGTGGCGCTCACCTGCACGGCGCCAAACACGCATACGACCATCACTGGCACCAAGGCAGAAGCGACTCTCATCGCTGAAGACGACACGTCTCCATTCGTCCCTCCATTCACGCCTGTCGCGACACCACTGGAGGCGGGCTGCACGATGTTGGGGCGTGAGCGGAAGACGGCCTAACGGTGTGCGGGACCGTAGCCCAGCTTCATGGAGACGGTTGCGAATGGTCCTCGCCGATACCCCAGGAGCAACAGTGTCCCTAATTTGCTGGGAAGTGGCGGTGCGGTCCCCTACGGCACTGCGTAGGATCATACGGTCTTGGCGTGCATCCGTGCGTCGCTGCGGTCCGGTCCCAGGTCGACGGGCACGTGCACCTTCCGCCGACCACTGGCGACAACATCGATGTACTGTGGAGACCTCACGCCCCACGTGTTGAGCAATTCGGCGGTACGTCCACCCGGCCTCCCGCATGCCCACTATACGCCCTCGCTCAAAGTCCGTCAACTGCACATACGGTTCACGTCCACGCTGTCGCGGCATGCTACCAGTGTTAAAGACTGCGATGGAGCTCCGTATGCCACGGCAAACTGGCTGACACTGACGGCGGCGGTGCACAAATGCTGCGCAGCTAGCGCCATTCGACGGCCAACACCGCGGTTCCTGGTGTGTCCGCTGTGCCGTGTGTGTGATCATTGCTTGTACAGCCCTCTCGCAGTGTCCGGAGCAAGTATGGTGGGTCTGACACACCGGTGTCAATGTGTTCTTTTTTCCATTTCCAGGAGTGTATATTAAATGTCGCCACTACACGAAAGATAGAGCACATAACTTCAAACAACACTCGCTTGCGCCGTAATCACTACTCTACAGATAGGGAAGACAAATGATCGTCTTCGGTTTATTGGGAGAGTTTTGGGAAAGTATGATAAATCTGTAAAGGACACCGCACATGAGACGCTAGTGCGACCTATTCCAGAGTACTGCTCGAGTGCTTTTGGGAGCTGCAGCAGGTCAGATTAAAGGCAGGTATCGAAGAAATTCAGAGGGGGGCTGCTGGATTTGTAACTGGTAGTTTAGAACACCAGGCAAGTTTTTCGGAGACGCATTTGGAACTCACATGGGAATCCCTCGAAGGAAGGCGACGTTATTTTTGAGGTACATAACTGAGAAAATATTGAGAACCGGCATTTGAAGTTAACTGCAGAACGATTCTACTGCTGCCAACATACATTTTGCCTAAGGAGCAACAAAATAAGATATGGGAAATAAGGGCTCATACGGAGGCATATAGACAGTCGTTTTTTCCTCGCTCTATCTGCGAGTTGAACAGGAAAGGAAACGACTAGTAGCGTACAGCGTATCCTCCGCCACGCACCTTACAGTGGCTTGTGGAGTATGTATGTAGATGTAGACGTAGAATTATATATGAGGCAACGTGTGTAACAGTACCAGAGATGTGTTTTGTTGTCAAAGATATCAGTTCGTGCATATTGTTTTCAGTGAGTTGGGTTCTGATGTCCTCCTCTCTTTCTCGCTCTCCTTAATGGATACTTAACATGTTCAAAAAAGTATGAATTTGTACTGTCACCGAGAACCAAGTGCAAAAACTTCTCTTCATCTAACATCATTCAGTTACCATACCAGTACGGCGGTTTCGAAAAACTGAGTGATTCTTGACCTGTCGCCCTTAGCTCCCCCAACTGTCACCTTTTGCAGCTGCTGCTTCACACGACATTACAATACGCTGCCAGAAAAAAAGGAAAAAAAAAACAGTACACCATTTTAGAGGTTGCCAGTTCACTGAAGACTCATTGTTGCAACAGTGCAGAATGGAGTACATGAAACGCTTACATTTACAGATGGCTCAAAAAAATGGTTCATATGGCTCTGAGCACTATGGGACTTAACTTTTGACATCATCAGTCCCATAGAACTTAGAACTACTTAAACCTAACTAACCTAAGGACAACACACACATCCATGCCCGAGGCAGGATTCAAACCTGCGACCGTAGCGGTCGCGCGGTTCCACACTGCAGCGCCTAGAACCGCTCGGCCACCCCGGCCAGCTTACATTTACAGATCAATAGCATAAGCAGTTCTGAGGTGCCAGATATCGACCCATGCTGAAACCCACATATCAGTACATGGTGTAGCCTCCACAGGCGTCAGTGCAGATGCTGACTTTGGATATCCAGTTGATCGTACAGAAGGCGAACACTGTCCAGGAATATTTTATGCCACATCTTCTCGACCTGTTCACGTAGTTCTGTAAGAGTTGTTGGTTGATGAGTCACATGAGTCACTACTCCTCCCATCACATCACACATATGTGCTCGATTGGAGGCAAGTCCAGAGATTGCGCTCGTCAGGGAAGCTCCTGCACGTTTTGCAGAGCACGTTCGGTTTCACGGGCAGTGTGTGGACGAGCACTATTATATTGGCATCACCTTCCTAGTGCAAAAACAGAAAAATAATTAGTCTAACAACATTCTGCATGTACCGAGTGCTGGTTAGCCTCCCATCTAGAAACAACAAAGGTGAACGAGAATTTTAGCTTATTGTAGCCCAGACTGTACAGCCTAGGGTGAGGCCAGTGTGTCTCGGACGAATGCACCCTATGAGACAGCGCTCACCAGGTCTACATCGTGTATACAAACGACCATCAGTCATACGCAAGCAGAATCTGCTATCATCGCTGAAGACCACGGATCGCCACTCAGTCTTCCAAGTGATCCTCTGACAGCACCAGTCGAGCCGTGCACGTCGATGCTGTGGCGTCTGTGGAAGACAGGCTAAAGTGTGCGTGCCCGTAGTCTCACTGCAACGGTTCGTGTGACGTGTCTGGGTTCATAAGCCCTTTTGTCTGTGCTGTGGTAGCTGTACGATCTGCCACTGCTTTCCTTACAATACGACGATACTGGTGGGCGTCTGCGCTGCGTGGACGTCGCGCTGCATGGACGTCCACAGCCTCTTCTATGGGTGCGAGAATGTTCACGTGACCACTGATATTAGAGTCAATGCACAACTGATGTAGCATGTCCACCTTGTGTGGCAATTCTCCGAAAGAACCATCCCTCCACTTGGAAGGCCACAATTTTCACCCTTGCAAACTCGGTTAGCTGGCTGTAGGAAGCATCAGTGCATCTCTGTGATATGATTGCCTGCTTGCTTTACACGTTTGCATCACTGTGAGCCTTCAGGCCGTGAACATTCCCTATTAAAGGGTAGACACAGATGGCGCTCTGCTAGCTATCCCACTACGCTATCTGTTGGCGGACGACGTTGAAACCATTACCAGAACATCCACTATCCTCCAAGTGGCACATGTCGTCATCGGATCAAAATCGATGTCGTTTTTCCAAGTGTACTAGCTTCTTCCCGGCAGTGCAGATGTTGCGGCAACTGTTGCCCATAATCCACATGTTACCTCCAGTGATGAGTAAGGGTGTTGTCACCTGGCCCGCGCGGTCGCCTGATTAGACGCCACTGGACTCAATTTTAAAGTCTATGGACGAGCCCTGAAGACTCAAGATCACAGTTTCCAAACTTACTTGCATTAGCGACTGCAGAAGTGTTGTGCAGTGCACGGTGAGCATTTTGAACATTTGATGACATAAATGAAATTTTAGGAAATGTTTATGATCACATTCTTTTGTGATTTCTTATTTGTACACGTAACTGATATAATATTACAATGTAAGTGTGTTTCCTGACATTAAACTAAAAGTTATTATTTAACAATACTTATTCCTCAGTTCCTTGTTTCACCAGTTATTCAATTTTTGACAGGCACCTTTCTTTCAAGGTTATGGTAGAAACGAGAGCAGAGTCCGGCACGGAGGTTTTAGACTTTTCAAGACATTCTAAAACATTTATTCTTTTAATAAATTTCGATTTCTATATTTCTCAAATATTACAGATACAGTGAAAAACACATAAAACACAAACAAGAATGCATTGTAATTCATGTGCGAAAAATGACGTCATCCAAGTGGTGGCCGTTCTTGTCCAGCCATTGTTGCACACGAGTATAAAAATTGTCCATACACCTTTCAAGCACAACAAGGAAAATTTCTCGAGTACTGACTTCTGAAAGAGCTTCACGAGTCCGCAGTTTTTCAATGTGAACCCGAGATTTCAGGTAGTCCCACAAGAAAAAATTGTTCAAATGGCTCTGAGCACTATGGGATTTAACTTCTGAGGTCATCAGTCCCCTAGAACTTCGAACTACTTAAACCTAACTAACCTAAGGATATCACACACATTCATGCCCGAGACAGGATTCGAACCTGCGACCGTAGCGGTCGCGCGGTTCCAGACTCTAGCGCCGAGAACCGCTCGGCCACTCCGGCCGGCAGTCCCACAAGAAATAATCGCACGGAGAAAGATCTGTAGATCAAGGAGGCTAGTCCACATCCACATGCAAAGAAAGAAGGCGACCTAAAAATGTTCCTTTTCAATAGCCATGGGTTGTCTTGAGGTATGGGAAGTAACTCCACCCTGTTGAAGCCACACATTATTGAGGACAGCCTTTTATCTTCTCAGTTCTGGCATAAAAAATTCTCGCAACATCGTGAAGTACCGTTGTGAGTAGACAATCGCAGTGCGTAAATTTTCTCGGAAAATGTAGAGTCCAGTGATATAAAATCGGGCTAATCCGCACCGCACATTTACTTGCTCACTATGCAGGGACCTCTCGTGAAGTTCCCGTAGATTATTTTCCGACCAGTACCGGCAACCTTGTTTGTTCACAACACCCGATAAGTGAAAGTAAGCCTCGTCACTCATTAGCAGAAAACCGTCAATTTCCAAGGCTTTCGGCATCCTTTCTGAAAACATATGCCGCCGTACACAGTCATAGTTGTTCAACCACGATTATATTAAAAGGGTAAAAGTGGAGGTCGAAGTGCAAAATCTGGTTAACTGATCTGTCTGAAATGCGCAAAGCGCGAGCATTTTGTACAGCTAAGCGCCGACGACTGTCCTCGACAGCTTGTCGAACTTTATTGATGTTTTATGCTGTTCTAACTATCAGAACACCTCCCCGAGCTGTTCCAGGTGTTACAGTTAATCTCGTTCTGAAATTGTTGAACCACGTTATTATTGTTGGGCGAGGTGGGACAGCATTGTGTCGACCAACGCTGAACAGATTGTAAAATCTTCGATGCGTCTGCACTGCCGAATGAGTGGTTCCACCAAAAGTGTCGTAAACGAAGATATGTTGTTCACTTGACATAAGCTCCATGGCTACTGAAATGAGAACTAATAACGAATGTATATCAACCATACCGAGAGCGTTAGTTCCCCCCATCACTTAACTTATGGCGGACTCTAAAACGTAAAACCTCCCTGCCTGACCTTTTAGTTCCCAGGTAAACGATGGAATGAGCCCATCTTTGTTTGCAATCTGTCTGATTTTGACAAAGAGCAGACACACCTTATATTGGCAAGCTTAACTTTAAATCACCAGCATGATATATTCTTGTTGTTGTTGTGGTCTTCAGTCCTGAGACTGGTTTGATGCAGCTCTCCATGCTAATCTATCCTGTGCAAGCTGCTTCATCTCCCAGTACCTACTGCAACCTACATCCTTCTGAATCTGTTTAGTGTATTCATCTCTCGGCCTCCCTCTACGATTTTTACCCTCCACGCTGCCCTCCAATACTAAATTGGTGATCCCTTGATGCCTCAGAACATGTCCTATCAACCGATCCCTTCTTCTAGTCAAGTTGTGCCACAAACTTCTCTTCTCCCCAATCCTATTCAATACCTCCTCATTAGTTACGTGATCTACCCACCTTATCTTCAGCATTCTTCTGTAGCACCACATTTCGAAAGCTTCTATTCTCTTCTTGTCCAAACTAGTTATCGTCCATGTTTCACTTCCATACATGGCTACACTCCATACAAATACTTTCAGAAACGACTTCCTGACACTTAAATCTATACTCGATGTTAACAAATTTCTCTTCTTCAGAAACGATTTCCTTGCCATTGCCAGTCTACATTTTATATCCTCTCTACTTCGACCATCATCAATTATTTTACTCCCTAAATAGCAAAACTCCTTTACTACTTTAAGTGTCTCATTTCCTAATCTAATTCCCTCAGCATCACCCGATTTAATTTGACTACATTCCATTATCCTCGTTTTGCTTTTGTTGATTTTCATCTTATATCCTCCTTTCAAGACACTGTCCATTCCGTTCAACTGCTCTTCTAAGTCCTTTGCTGTCTCTGACAGAATTACAATGTCATCGGCGAACCTCAAAGTTTTTACTTCTTCTCCATGAATTTTAATACCTACTCCGAATTTTTCTTTTGTTTCCTTTACTGCTTGCTCGATATACAGATTGAATAACATCGGGGAGAGGCTACAACCCTGTCTCACTCCTTTCCCAACCACTGCTTCCCTTTCATGCACCTCGACTCTTATAACTGCCATCTGATTTCTGTACAAATTGTAAATAGCCTTTCGCTCCCTGTATTTTATACCTGCCACCTTCAGAATTTGAAAGAGAGTGTTCCAGTCAACATTGTCAAAAGCTTTTTCTAAGTCTACAAATGCTAGAAACGTAGGTTTGCCTTTCCTTAATCTAGCTTCTAAGATAAGTCGTAAGGTCAGTATTGCCCCACGTGTTCCAACATTTCTACGGAATCCAAACTGATCTTCCCCGAGGTCCGCTTCTACCAGTTTTTCCATTCGTCTGTAAAGAATTCGCGTTAGTATTTTGCAGCTGTGACTTATTAAACTGATAGTTCGGTAATTTTCACATCTGTCAACACCTGCTTTCTTTGGGATTGGAATTATTATATTCTTCTTGAAGTCTGAGGGTATTTCGCCAGTCTCATACATCTTGCTCACCAGATGGTAGAGTTCTGTCACGACTGGCTCTCCCAAGGCCATCAGTAGTTCTAATGGAATGTTGTCTACTCCCGGGGCCTTGTTTCGACTCAGGTCTTTCAGTGCTCTGTCAAACTCTTCACGCAGTATCTTATCTCCCATTTCGTCTTCATCTATATCCTCTTCCATTTCCATAATATTGTCCTCAAGCACATCGCCCTTGTATAAACCCTCTACATACTCCTTCCACCTTTCTGCCTTCCCTTCTTTGCTTAGAACTGGGTTCCCATCTGAGCTCTTGATATTCATACAAGTGGTTCTCTTCTCTCCAAAGGTCTCTTTAATTTTCCTGTAGGCAGTATCTATCTTACCCCTAGTGAGACAAGCCTCTACATCCTTACATTTGTCCTCTAGCCATCCCTGCTTAGCCATTTTGCACTTCCTGTCGATCTCATTTTTGAGACTTTGTATTCCTTTTTGCCTGCTTCATTTACTGCATTTTTATATTTTCTCCTTTCATCAATTAAATTCAATATTTCCTCTGTTACCCAAGGATTTCTATTAGCCCTCGCCTTTTTACCTACTTGATCGTCTGCTGCCTTCACTACTTCATCTCTCAGAGCTACCCATTCTTCTTCTACTGTATTTCTTTCCCCCATTCCTGTCAATTGTTCCCTTATGCCCTCCCTGAAACTCTCTACAACCTCTGGTTCTTTCAGTTTATCCAGGTCCCATCTCCTTAGATTCCCACCTTTTTGCAGTTTCTTCAGTTTCAATCTGCAGTTTATAACCAATAGATTGTGGTCAGAGTCCACATCTGCCCCTAGAAATGTCTTAGAATTTAAAACCTGGTTCCTAAATCTCTGTCTGATACCTTTTAGTATCTCCAGGATTCTTCCAGGTATACAACCTTCTTTTATGATTCTTGAACCAAGTGTTAGCTATGATTAAGTTATGCTCTGTTTAAAATTCTACAAGGCGGCTTCCTCTTTCATTTCTTCCCCCCAACACCTTATTCACCTACTATGTTTCCTTCTCTCCCTTTTCCTTCTGACGAATTCCAGTCACCCATGACTATTAAATTTTCGTCTCCCTTCACTACCTGAATAATTTATTTTATCTCGTCATACATTTCATCTATTTCTTCATCATCTGCAGAGCTAGTTGGCATATAAACTTGTACTACTGTAGTAGGCATGGGCTTTGTGTCTATCTCGGCCACAATAATGTGTTCACTATGCTGTTTGTAGTAGCTGACCCGCACTCCTATTTTTTTATTCATTATTAAACCTACTCCTGCATTACCCCTATTTGATTTTGTATTTATAACCCTGTAATCACCTGACCAAAAGTCTTGTTCCTCCTGCCACCGAACTTCACAAATTCCCACTATATCTAACTTTAAGGGGCTCCGGAACGCCCTATACTTGCAATGATAAAATAACGCTTATAAATACATCCTTCCTCACAAAGTATTTGAGGTAGGAAGTTGAACTTTTACAGATTATTTATTGGAATATGGGCTACAACTTAACACAGGGATTTTACAAAATTTTAGTTCAGTTATTAAAGATGATTTTTTTTCAATTGTAATGAAAATTCACAACATTTTTTTTTGCAATTTTTTATTTATATATTCATAAATATACAGTTTTTTGGAAAAAGGCTGTGTTAAATTATGCAGAAGGTACTGTGTAACATTTACTGAAAGTTTGAAACAAATATGTTTGGAAGATCCTTAGAAAACATGAAATTAGTATGAGAAAATAAAAGTTTTGGGAATCGAGCGACAAAGATTGGATTAACTTTTTAGTGCATTCCAGGTCCATAGGATGGATTATCTTCATCCTCTGCAAACTCCTCCTCCAGCTTCCTCTAGTTCCTCCTCCTGTTTACTCTTGCTTGTATTTCTAGACTCTTTACAGCCCTGTCTGCAGCCCGAAGGCGTTCCTTGTCTAAAGCAAGCATCGCTCGTTGTTGTGTTCGTAGATTTTGCTACCATTTTCTTCAGTTGCAGTTACTGCAACACTGTTCCAAAAGGTGGTCATGTATGAACACTTATCACATTTCAGTTGTATTTCACTAGCAAGTCCTACGTGCTTTATTATGGAGAGTTCCAGACCAACTTCACTACACTGAATACATCTTACACAGTTTGAAAAAATTCCTTTGAGGACCGACATATCAAATATTTCATTCACATCCGATTCGCCCATAAAACATTCATAGTTTCCACTCATTGAACCAAGCTTCTTCTGTGAAGTATTTTCTTTCCCACTTTGACTGCTATGGGCAGGTGTACTTGAGAGGTTAGGTTCACTCACTTGGTTATCGTCTTTATTGCTTACAGTAATAACACATACCTTTGGCTTTCCAACATTTCTCCTGTTCTTAAAAGCCTTCAGAGGATTTCTAATAACTTTACTTTTACTCATTATTATACTTCAACAAAACAGAGACTCAAGAAACAGAATTAATTACGAATATTTTCGAGATAACAACAGAGTAAGTAAACACGAAACAATCGACAATCACACCAGCGATATATATTGAACCATCACAGGTTAGCCACAACACATACTTTATCTCACATCACTACAATGTACCTGATGAACACAGACGTTAATAATAACACCATTTGACAGCAGTTTAACAGCGCCACAGTGGGTCACGCCCATGTAGAACACATTTCAAAAAAAATTTAAAAATAGTTGTAGTCTTCGGAATTGAATAAATTATATATCTATTAAAAGGTAATAGTCTGCAGATTCAGAAGACGCAAAAAAGTAAAAATTGAACTTTTCATGATTTTGAGCCTTTCCGGAGCCCCTTAACTTATCCATTTCCCTTTTTAAATTTTCTAACCTACCTGCCTGATTAAGGGATCTGACATTCCACGCTCCGATCCGTAGAACGCCAGTTTTCTTTCTCCAGATAACGACATCCTCTTGAGTAGTCCCCGCCCGGAGATACAAATGGGGGACTATTTTACCTCCGGAATATTTTACCCAAGAGGACGCCATCATCATTTAATCATACAGTAAAGCTGCATGTCCTCGGGAAAAATTACGGCTGTAGTTTCCCCTTGCTTTCAGCCGTTCGCAGTACCAGCACAGCAAGGCCGTTTTGGTTAATGTTACAAGGCCAGATCAGTCAATCATCCAGACTGTTGCCCCTACAACTACTGAAAAGGCTGCTGCCCCTCTTCAGGAACCACACGTTTGTCTGGCCTCTCAACAGATACCCCGCCGTTGTGGTTGCACCTACGGTACGGCCATCTGTATCGCTGAGGCACGCAAGCCTCCCCACCAACGGCAAGGTCCATGGTTCATGGGATATATTCTTATATATTAATAATTATTCTTGAAATGATATTTCGAACCATTAGAGTTGATAAGACCAACGCTAGTATTTCATTAAAGGGGGTAACACAGGCATATATTTGTAAATTAATGCAGCATTATTTCCACTGAGGCTGTTATTTATTTAAACTTTGCTTTCATTTCATAAAGGTTTTATGCCACTGTCCAGTGATTTATCTGACTCATTTACTATTTTTTTCGAAAGAACAATACAACTAAGCTGCAACACGATCCTAAAAAGAAATTTAATTCACAAATCATGAAAACCTGTAAAAATAGGCAAGTTCCCCTTCACAGATAAAGAAGCACGAGAATATCTGATTACAAATCCTAGAAGCACATGGGTGCACAACCAAAAATTCATAAAAGCTATGTGCCTATCTGACCTATTGTTAATAGTATTGACAGTCTATCACATATTTTATGCAAAAAACTCAATAATTTATTCACAAAATTCTATACATATGAGAAGAAATATGCAATAAAGAACACACAAGAATTAACTGATCAAATCAAAATATGGTATTGGTATTCCTAATAATATTAAACTTGTTTCATTCACTCTTGTTATTCTTTACACAAAGTTTCCTTAAAAACCATAGATATAATTGAGACTAACTTAATTAAATGCAAGAAACTAGGTCCAGGTTTGATTTGTGATCTTATTCAGCTGTTGCAGCTTACTCTATCTTACATCGTCCATATAAGAGAACCATTAAATAATCCAGAATATATAAAATTGGATATGACATGATACACTCAAATTTAACAAAACTAATCCAATGCATACATGAAGTATCTCATACATAGCAGCCATGTCCCAAAAGATGTAACATAAATTCCAAATCCTTCACCATGCAAAGAAGGCGAAGGAAATGATTATTCTAGAGGTAACTGAAATTTATAGTAATTTAAAAATCAACCACATATACCTACCAACAAACAAACTGAACTATATACCTGAAGATATCTCGATAATCCAAAATAGCAATTCCAGTCGTAGTCCCCACATTAACTGATACAACTAATCGTTTGTAGTTACCTCATTAACACATAAAGTTATTCATAATGTCGATATACTAAGTGAAATTTTAATTTTCCAACTAATTTTGGTACACCTTCTTAAGACCACTCTCACTTTTCTTTCTTTGATCAACATTGAACTTATCTATATTTCCGGCATTATGTGCAAAAACTTTGAAAACATAAAGAACAACTAAAATTTTTGTAAACCAAAACGAATGGAAACTCAATTTTGTTTCTATTAATGGTAACTTTCCTAGGTAACTGTCTTTCCTCTATTTTAGTTACATATCATTCTGCTTCCCATTTCGTAGAGATAATAGAATTGCTTTTAGATACATATAATAGCTGAACAATGGCTTAAAAAGCTGAAACCAGTTGCGAAACTACAGACAGTTTAAATAAACAGCAGCCTCACTGAGGAAAAAAAATGTCTCATTCATTTATGAGTATTATCTACCGAATCCTCCTCTGTCCTTAACTATGCTTCCTGGGAGCCACTGATAAATAATGAATTTTATTCATAAGAAAAATCACCATTTCTTAATACTTGCAAATTTGTCAAGACAAAAATAAATTCGAAGTAGTGCCTGTAGAGCTGTAACTTTACTCATATTCTGTTGCAGTGCAATGTACTATCTCGTAAAATGTACGCCCTTACTCTTGAACTTAAAGAGAAATATGATGTACGAGAACAAAAACAGCATATTAACAGTCAGTGTGACCCTGTCCTACAGAGAAGTCAGACAACTGCAACAAGGTGAAAGGAACGTGTTGTTGCAGCGTGTGGTGAGCGGAATGACGGATCGCGCATCGTCGGTGGGCAGGCGGCTGACGTGAGCGAGTTCCCTTGGATGGCGCGGCTCACGTACTTCAATCGCTTCTACTGCGGAGGCACGCTCATCAATGACAGATATGTGCTGACGGCGGCGCACTGTGTCAAGGGGTGAGTCCTGCCGCCTGCTTCTGTTAAGGGATAATGTGTGAACTCTCGGACAGTATGCTTTTTTTTGGATTGAACCCTCAAATTTTGACGAAGAGTTCGTCAATATCGCTGAACGGTGGGACTGTCAGAAGCAAAGTATTACAAATAACCTTTCTAACTGATCTCACACACACACACACACACACACACACACACACACACACACAGAGAGAGAGAGAGAGAGAGAGAGAGAGAGAGAGAGAGAGAGAGAGAGAGACAGAGAGAGAGAGGGGGGGGGGGAGGGGGAGAAGGAAAAAGAGAGAGAGAGAGAGAGACTTAATTTAATTTGTGCATTCAATTTAATATTAAATGTTAATGCAGGGATGCATCCCAATCCCTGCAAAGCATGCAGACGCAGGGTGTCCCAAACTTTTAAAGTAATAAGCATACTAACAGTAGAGGGTTATAACTGAGTAGCCTAATTTGAGATAACAAACTAGTGATCGAAATGAATATTTAACTTTTGATTGACATTAAAGATCTGCACCTCAGAGCAATAACTTAAAACTCATAGGAACTGTTCAAAATGTGTTCATTATAGATGCATAACTTTTAATTGTTGTCCTATCAGTACTCTCTCCACTATTATTCGACATCCAGTTGGACCATACATTAAACACTTCCAAATTACTCTCAAAAGTAAAGCTCCGCGTTCGGTAGCCAGCCTTGAGCTATGAACATATAATAAACGATTTCGTATTGTTTAAGACAGCTCCAACAAATTCAATGCGGCAGACAACTGTTTGCTATGAGATATAAGCAGTTTATGAACAAGTGATACACGCGCTTTTCATTCAAGAACGTGCACCGCCAGAAATATTCATTTCGTACCATTGACCCCTACAGTAAGATACTCAATTTTGTGATTCTCTACAGCGTTTATACTTTTGGCCCTAAAGTTTGAGACACCCCGTGTACCTGCTGATTTTGGCATGTGGCCCTGACTCGTAGTTCCTAGTGCTACCACACTAAACATTCGGAAGATGTTTAATTCAAGACTTATGTCGTTGTTTATAAAAATACCATAATTTATAACGAAGAGAATAATAATTAATAGATCTTGTTAAATAAAACGACATTAAAATTGCATATAAACAGCGTTACAATTTACAGGATGCTAACTATAACTGTTTACTACGTACCACACGGTGTAGATGAAGGCGGGACGAACAAATTGATACTAGGTACTTGTGCCCTCTCAAGCCGGAAAACCCTCTGAAATTGGCTACAAAACTCACCTAATTTATAGTACCTGCGCACCACGCGAGTTTTTGACGGGAACATTAATAATACTACACTAACAAAACGTAAAACTGGCTTTTGTGTAAATATTACCTCAAAACACTGAGAATTTAAACAACATAAAATTAACAATTACATCATTTTGTTTGTCTGGCTTTCTCATTACGAAACTATTGTGCTTGTACTAACAAAATGTAGAATTGGCGTTCGTGTAAATGCTAGCTCAAAACGCTGAGAGTTTTAACACCATAAAATTAACAATTAAATCGGCCTTCTTACTACGAAACCACTACGCTTGTACGAGTTAAGTGTGAACTGAATTGTGTACATAATTAGTTTTTGCATACCGTTTACAAAAGCCTCTCTTTTACTATCCTCAAGGCAAAGCTGAAATAATAATTTTAAAAAAATTGCCGACAAAGCCAGTGGCGTAAGTGAGCCAGAGAATATTGAAAAACCCACGCGGCGCGCATACGCTGTAGCTTAGATCAATTTGAGGTGGGTTCTGGGCTTCATCGCAAGTTTCCTGCATCGAACTGTTCGCCTCGACATCCCCTACTCCACTGTGGTAGACTGCAAGCAGTTGGCATTTATATCCTGTAGAAGACCAGAACAGTTCTTGCCGTAATACGCCATGCTATGATAATATTTTAGCCTATAACATGCATTATATGATTGGCGGTTAGAAACGAGCATGATGGAAACAAATCCATAAGAGCAGCGATACGTATCTGAATGTAACTAATTGGTACTGTACCCAAAACCTACCAACTAGGCCTGCAAAGGACTCAACATCCGTACAGGAAAGAAAATAAACAAGTAATGAAACGAATTAGGAAGTGCCCAATCGGTAAATATTTAAGTGATAAAATCATCACACAATAACAAATACATGAGTTACAACAACCCTGAATCAGTACGCCAACATGTAGGGGTTGGACAAAAATATGGAAGTTATTTGAGAGAATCTACTGAGTAGCGAACTTGAAGGAGGGAACGTTGAGAAAACGCTGTGCACATTTTTCTGAAAGTGAGAGATTAGCATTACTTTCTCAAAAGTTTAACAAAGACTGCTAATGAACCAAAGATGTAATGCAACGTGTTGTAACTGAAGTGGTGTCCCTACGGAACCAAATTGCTGAGGTCATCGGTCCCTAGACTTATACACTACTTAATCTAACTTCAACTAACTTACGCCAAGGATAACACACACATCCATGCCCGAGGGAGAACTCGAACCTCCGACGGGGAGAGTCGCGAGAACCATGGCCAGGCGCCTGAGACCGTGCGCGGCTAGCCCGCGCGGCATTGCAAGCGAAATGGGCAACCTGCACGTTAAATGAATTATGTTCTTCTTGTGTCTTCGTTCAATGTAACACATAAATGAAATGCACTGACAGAAATATCTTATCCGACAGGTTTATGTGGTTCATGATAAAGGTGACTTTCGGCGAGCATGACCGCTGCAACTCGACAATGCGGCCAGAGACTCGCTTCGTATTGCGGGCGTTCACAGGAGACTTCAGCTTCATGAACTTCGACCACGACATCGCGCTGCTCAGGCTCAACGACCGAGTTCCCATCACGCAGGACATTCGACCCATCTGCCTGCCACCAAATGATGGTAAACACAACGCACACTGCTGATACGCTTTAACACTCACCAATGACTGAGGTCATTTTAGTCATCTATAAATAACTCGTACTAATCGTATAAATAATTGAAAATAAGTAATACAATAGCTTTACAAACAAATGTCATTTATCCAGATTTCGCTTACATATTAATTTGATTAATTTTCAGCAATCATTCGGCTTGAATGTCATTTTTCATTAAGTCTAATTCAAGTTTCATTAACATGAAGGACGTTACAAACGATGCCTATAATCTTCAATATTCACTATAATGTGGCTTTACGATCTCCACCCATTGGGCGTAAGCCGACAACTAGACGAATATGAAGCTCGGTGCTAGAAATATTAGTCATTAGTCTCAAAACAACAAAACTACATAGTTTCCGCCTTTGTAGCATAACTGTCTGCTCCCAATTTTACATTGTTCTCGGCAAGTCTGCTTTCTAAGCAAAGTAAAAATTATAACGTTATTCGCTGGGGCCACACTTATTAGATCTTGCGACAGTACTTCGTTGTGCCCGAACTATTAGCTCTTGTGACAAATTTCAACAGCAACAGCACTCCATAACAACAGCTAAAAAAATGGTAGTCAGTTAAATATGGCCTTATCCTTTTTCCAACCGAAAATAATATGTTATAAATGCTGCGTTTAGGTGCAGAGTAGCTGTCTTAATTTGGTTTAATACGCCGAATGTACTTGCGTTAGAGTCCTTGAAATTACACAGTGCGCGCGCCACCATTTCTTCTGTTATAACGATGACTTCGGGACAAATGGAAACATTCAGCTCGTATAATGAACGAAGTTTACGAACATATACTTTGTACTGAGGTAATTCAGAAAAAGAAAACACAGACAAAGATGATGACGGAAGTAAAGGAACTTGGCCAAAACATTTTGAAACAATAAGTTGCATCGCACTGCTTGTCTTAGTTACCAACTTGTAGGAATCATTCCTTCGACTCTAACTGTAACTTTTTGAAATTCTAAGACCAAATAACAAGAAATGCATGACTGGTCGACATCAAAATCGCTGTTATCTCTTTCCTTAAACCAAGTCAAGTTCAACGGCTCCAGCATTCCACAAAAAAGGAAGATTAAGTTTTAACGTCCTGTCGACATCGAGGTATTACAGACGTATATCGTTCGTGGCCTTCCGTAGTAACCATCCCGATTTTTGCCTGGAGCGATTTAGGAAAATCCAAATCTGAATATCCGGACACGGATTTTAACAGTCGTCCTCCCGAATGTGATTTCAATGTTCTAACCACTGCGTAACTTCGCTCGTTTCCTACCTTCGACTGACTGTAGCCTTTTTCAAAGGAAAGATGATGTTGGTGAAAATCGACAGTTTTGTTCAAAATTGCTCTGAGCACTATGGGATTTAACATCTGAGGTCATCAGTCCCCTAGAACTTAGAACTACTTAAACCTAATTAACCTAAGGACATCACACACATCCATGCCCGAGGCAGAATTCGAACCTGCGACCGTAGCAGTCTCGCAGTTCCGGACTGAAGCGCCTAGAACCGCACGGCCACCGGGGCCGGCACAGTTTTGTTCACTCACGTTATAATCCAAGTGTAAAGGGGTTCTTCGCTTACCATCAGCATAACATCAGTATAGAAAGTATTACGAGCATTCGTTTAGAAAAGTTTGCTTTGGACAGAAAGCCTTACAGCATATTTACAACAATCACGATTTTATACAGACTGAATAAAAATTCGTTGCGTAGAATGTTGTATGGAGAACAACGAGACTGGTTCAAATTTGAACATAACCTGTAGTAAAATACCCCGAACTCTCAAGGAACTGCCGTTCCTTTCAGGAAGGAAAAGATTATTTCCTCTTCGTACTTCAATGTAGTTTCATAAAATGATCACCATCGCCGACTTCAGAGCAAGAAAATCGGAACACCACACACGCATACATCACATGTAATACCAGTGTAAATAGGTGCACTTGGAAATAAATTCCTGCAATGCATCGTGATGTAAATTTAAAAAAAAAACTTAACTGGTGCTGGTTTTATTATTACGTAAAAATTATTTCCAAGCCTTAGCACAATGTTATTTGCAGTGATGGTTTACAATCCAAGTCCCGTATGTTTAAAAAACGGATTATCTTTTACTTATGAATATTAAGGTGGATAACAGTTATAGAAATAAGTAGCACAACTGGAAACACTTAAGAAACGGAGCATTTGGAACAAGAGCTCATAGCTCTTAAGCTATGCATTTAGAGCACATATTTACTGGACTTCTTTGTTTTGGTCAGAATTATATGATCCAAAAAGTGAAAAACCACAGCGCTTGCATTAGAAGAGATGTGTTTCGCAATATCGAAAATGAACTCGTGCTAGGTGCGCATTTTAAAGCCCACGCTACCATCTTTGAAAGTTGCCTGCTCAACAATATTAACAACAGTATCGGTGCATGTATTCCCCTGTCAGAGGTATTAGAACGATTTTCGCTTATAACTTTCGACTCGGACTATCCCGGACCAGAACCTTTAATTGAAATGGATTCATTTACTTTTCTCCATCATCCCAGAAAGTTTGTAGTAGAATCACCCTGTATAATCTTCCACAATTCACATACTGACCTCGGGCTGTAGATTAACTTATTCTTGCGTACAGCAATACAGTTTTAATACAGAGTGTGGACAAAAACATTACCAAGCCTAATACAGTGAAGGAAACGCGTTGGTAGTCAAAACGGCTTCCAGTTGCCTCGGAATGGATAAATAATAATAACGTGGTTTTCAAGGAAATCCTACAGTATTCTTCCTGCAAAATAGTGGCAAGTTCAGGTAATGATGACAACGGTAGATAGCTATATCGCACACTTCTCTTTAAAGTACACCACAAAAGCTCCATAATACTGAGATCTGTTGACTTTGGTAGGCAGGGCATATGAGACAGTTCATCCTCCTGCTCACAAAACAGTACCGGACGATGCAAACTGTATGAAAAGGCGCTCTCTCGCCTTGGAACACAGTGCCACCACTGGGGAACAAACAATGTACCAAGTAACGGACCTGATCAACCAAAATGGTCACATAATCCTTGGCAGCAATGCAACGTTGCAGAAGCCAATGGAATACCACGATATGGCTGCCCAATCATCACTCCGCCAGAAACGAAACAGTGTGCAACAAGACTCATCCGACGAAACGATTTCTTTCATTCCTCGATACTCCAGGTTTTATGACTTTGGCACCACGTTTTCTTGTAACGGGCAGTTGCATCCCTGATGAACAGTTTTGGAATTCCACCTCACTCTGCAATTCCCTGCTTTTAGAGCCCCTTCGTGTTGTTTTGGTGGTGATAGGATTTGCGAGTGCCACATTCAGCTCTATAGTGACTTTTGCAGTTCTCGTCCTCTTTATTTTTCGCCACAATCCTCTTCAATGACCGTCTCTCATGATCACTCAACAGACATTATCGTCCGTGTTGTGACTTAGCAGATGATTTTTTTCCCCTTTCCTGGTATGTGGTATAAGTCTTCGATATGGTGGCCCTTGAAACACCAAACATTCAGCTACCTTGGTTACGTTAGCGCCCACCATACGGGCACCAACGACTTGCCCAAGTTCGAAGTCACCCTTGCCCAAGTTCGAAGTCACAGCTCCGATATAAAGCACGTACAACTAAACAGAACACTGTTCTGACTATGATTGACGCTTGCAACATTTTGAGGACATTGCACCTGTGCCGTTCGTGGTGAAACACAGTAGTCTAACCTGCAGGCTTAGCTAGCTTCTGCATTTATGTTCAAGCATGGATTTCTCGCGGTATTTCAATATTTTTGACCAAGCTCTATATATTTAAAAGCATACTACATAATTTCTTGTTTTACAGAGAAGCTGTATGAAGGAACAAAAGCAGTAGCAACGGGATGGGGAACCTTACAAGAAGACGGAAAAGCTTCTTGTATACTCCAAGAAGTAGAAGTTCCTGTCATGACCAATGAAGAATGCCGCAAAAACACAAAGTACAGAGAATCAATGATCACAGACAACATGATGTGTGCTGGGTACCCCGATGGCATGAAGGACTCCTGTCAGGTAACTTAACTCTGAATCTGTTAACGAGTAACAATGAATGCTAATATAATGTTTTAATATATCTAACGATGTTGATCACAGCCTAAGAGACGTCTCCATTCTCAGTTTTGACAGAGAGTATTTTCTGTTTAACGTCACTAACGTTTTGTTTGATTGTGTGAAATCCAAGACTACTTTGATTTCCTTATTTAAAGAACGATTTTCATTTACTGCGTAACAATTATTTTCATGAAATGACCATTAAACTTGGTAAAGAAGTTTAACTGTCACGCCATACTCCCAAAACAATTTAGGCGTCACTCTCGAATCCTTCATGTGGTGTGGTGTACGAGCTTGAAATAAGCTAATATATGTTTGGGTAATTGAAATCATAAAATTCATATAAAGCTGCAGCCTGTCGTTTGCAGTTCCACGAGCGCGCGTTAAGTTTACAGCATATCACTAGCATTCATAACTACGACGTTTAAGTCAAGTGATACTGTAGTTTCAGGCACACTACAAGTATTTTAAAAGAATGCCGCACATGTTTACACGGGGTGTTCATTTACTGGTTCGGTATCGGACAAGCGCTGGCTGCATCTGAAGAAAATGTTCAAATGTGTGTGAAATCTTATGGGACTTAACTGCTAAGGTCACCAGTCCCTAAGCTTACACGCTACTTAACCTAAATTATCCTAAGGACAAACACACACACCCATGCCCGAGGGAGGACTCGAACCTCCGCCGGGACCAGCCGCACTGCATCTGAAGAAAACAGTTGGCATTTTCCTAAGGGTCGGCACTACAGATGTGCGGCGAATAACAATATCCCTCAGCAAAGGAGTCCGGAAAGAGGGTGGGAGCAATATGGAGCACTTGTGCCCTCCCTGCCCCCCCACCCCCTTCTTCCAGAATCTGGAGCACGAGTTTTTATTCATTACAGAATTCTCATTCACTTATAGAATTGAACGGATAGTCATCAATTCTGTGGGAATTTTATTCTGCCGCCTTTAATAATTAGTTATTATGGTATGCCACATCTCAGAGTCGATCAATTCATTTACATCGAAACTGACTATTTATGAGTGTTGCCCCATGCCCCTCCTCTCTGGAGAAATTTCTGGGGATGCTGTGAGGCCATTGTAACCGTGGCCGAAACGTTACTTTCTACAGTACAGTTTTTTAAATTATGACGTGGTGCCGTACTCAGAAAAATTTTATATTAACTGAAGCTAATAGTTTCTTTTTTTTTTATCAACGATGGGTTTGTTCCTGACAAAGGAATCAGAGCATTCGGTTGTGAAGCAGCAGAGAAAATCCTGTGTGAAAGAGGAGTTTCATCCCTTTCCGTTTGCAATTTTCACTTGAACCACTGTCTACGGAAGAGAATGCAAGAACCGGGAATAACGGAGGAATACAGGAATAGAGACAGGTCTGACTGCTCTGTGGCACATGTTTGCTGCAGTGGCACATCTTCCACCAAACAGTGTTTATGAACCGTAGATGGTAATAATGGAGGAAATGATCAGTGGAAAAAAGGTCGCGAAATTCGCAGACTATGTAGCCAATCAATGGTTGGAACATCCTAATATACCAACTGAAATGTTTTAACTAGCGGCACAGGACCACGAATTCTATCGATGGTGGTTGACACAGGGAACTCATCAACAAATCAAAAACATTCGACTGGATACTTTCTGATAAATAGGCTGAAGCAGGAAGCAGTAGACGCTTTATCTGAAATTGGAGAAAGGTTCCATTGGCCTGCCTCTTAAAAAAGAAGTAAAAGATACATAGATCTTGATCAAAGGTTAAAGGCATTATAAGAAGGCATGATGATTCGGGGGACTTAAGAAGATGTTGAAAATATATAAGATTCTTACAAAAAATTGGACGAGAAATTTAAATTCATAAAATAAGACGATGTTTAACCATTTGCTGAACTAATGTTACAAAAGGAAAAAAACAGGTAAACATAAATAAATTAAAAAGGGAAAAATAAAACATTTAAACATGCCTATGCAATATGCTCACAACCAATCCTAGACCTCCATAAAAAGTCGGCAGAGACGGCCGTCCCCCTTTTGAGGCTTTCTCTGGCGGGCGGAAAACCCACAGCTAAAAGATTAGTGGCTGGAAACAGCACGTCACGGGGTCGCAAAGCCCGCGACTATCTAATGACAGTGCAACGGTCTGCCAACATAAACGCCACAGGAATTAATTCAGTCTGTCCTCAGTATCGATATGGAGCTAGTAGCTGTGTTTGTTTGTTTGCGACGTCGAAATTAAAAGAGAATGCAGAAAAAGTAGATGTTCTGGGTACATCCCTTCGCTGCTGATAGAGACATCAACAAGAAATTTCACGCATTGTCCAATGATTTATGAAAATATAGAGTTAAATTTTTCTGTTTCGTGAGAATGTCAGTACGGTCATTTGACATATTAGTGGATAGATCCCTAGATGAATTGAAGAAAAGGAACATTGTTTTATGGAAAGTTATCTCGCTAGAGGTAAAAATTTTTTGGTCTGTCTAAGCAGTAGCTAATTATTTGTGTTTTGCTGTCGTATTTAAGTTTTAGTTGTAACTAAGGCATGCACAGAAGTGATTTTTCAGTTTTTATTTGAAAAGTACCTTATAATAAATTAGCTGTCATCCACCCTCTGCACTCACATTTTTGTTATGATGAGTGACTGTGATTAAGTAAGCTGTTGTACGTGCAGTAATGTCAACTGCCGTCATGTGTCATGTGTCTGCTTGTTTGAGCAACTTAGCTGGTGATGTGCGACCTCTCACCCCTCTAGCTGCTTCCGCTATAAATGCACTGTTCAGCAGTTTAGTCGTGAAAACGTAAGAGGCAAACACACTTCTGCACTCTTACTTGTGTCTGCGATCTCATATCAGTTGTTTTATTATGAGGATTGATAGTAAGCGAGTAACTTATTGTATGTGCAACAATGTCAGCTTCCCTCACATTTCTGCTTGTTCAAGTAAGTATAGCATAGCCGAGCGCTGTATATGGAGTGGAGTGATTATCTATACATTATACAACGCGTATATTACACAATAAATTTGTTTGTTAATATCTTAACATAGTTTTGTTGTTTTTTTTTTTTTTTTTTTTTTTTTTGGGCGGGAGACTTAAACATCTGAGGTCATCAGTCCCCTAGACTTAAACCTAACTAACCTAAAGACATCACACACATCCATGCCCGAGGCAGGGTTCGAATCTGCGACCGTAGAAGCAGCGCGGTTCCAAACTGAAGCGCCTAGAACCGCTCGGTCACAGCGGCCGGCATAGTTTATGTTCACTGACGTAAGAAAACATGTTCCATTCCTTACTTCACTCTCTCAGGGGTTGATTCTACAGTATCCTGTTTTTCCTCAGAGTTCGAGCTATGCCAATAACAAATTACATCGAAATCGGTTTGGTGGTTTCTTTGAAAAAACATAACTAACAAAGTTGCTTTCGCATTTAATAATATTATTATGGAAGTTTGGATTAAACACACTGGGGATTGCATAACCATTGTCTTCTGTTACCTGTGACTGCTCTCACATAAGTTACCTGTGACTGCTCTCACATATCAGTAAAATGAAATGAAATGAAATGCGTTCCATAAGTAATGCGACCAAATTAATAAAAAACCATTTATTGAATTATTCGTACAAACAATCAAAAATTTTCAAAATAGCACCCTCTCGCATCGATACACTTCTGGAGGCAGTGTTTCCATGCTTGGAAGGCATCCTGGATGCCTTTTCCGGAATGTCCTTTAGAGCTGATGTAACATGCACCTGGAGGCTTTCAATCGTGTCCCAATGTTTTCATTTCATGACTCCTTTTAACCGAGGAAACAATAAAAAGTCGGCGGAAGCCAGGTCAGGACTGCAGGGAGGCTGGGGAACCTGTGACTCGGCTCGTTGTCGTGAACTTTCCACGTGTTCTTGATGTCGCTTCGGCAGCGCGAGACCCTCCTTTTCAGTCTTCCAAGTAGAAAGGTGAGTTCACTGTAGTCCCGGTAGGTACGAATTCGTGATGGACAATGCCTCTGACGTCAAAGAAGACAATGAGCATGGTTTTGATCCTGGACCTGCTCATGCTTGCCTTCTTGAGGCGCGGCGACGATGGGGTGTGCCACTCTGAACTCTGCCTTTTTGTCTCAGGGTCGTACTCAAAAATCCACGACTCATCACCAGTGATAACTGAGTTTAAAAAATGAGGATCATTTTCATACATTTTCAACATTTCTCGGCACCGATGCGCTCGCATGTGCTTGTGTTCGTCGGTCAATACTTTTGGGACGAGTTTGGCACACACCTTTCTCATGTTCAAATCTTCGGTCACAATGCGGAAAACGGTTGTTTTTGACATGTTTAGAGTTTGCACTATCAATTGAAAGCTCAGCCGTCTGTCAGAGTTCAAACAATCGCGCAAAAGCGTCACATTTTCGTCGACTAGTGCGGTTGATGGCCGTCCACTGCGAGGTTCGTCGGTGATTTCCTCTCGGGCCTCCATGAATGACTTGTGCCATCGGAAAACTTGTGATGTGGACAAGCAATCAGTCCCAAAGGCATGCTGAAGTAATGGAAACGTTTCGGTGGCGGACTTCCCAGGTTTAAAGCAAAATTTGATGGCGTACCGTTGCTCTACAGAATGATCCATTGTGCCGTGTTACATAAACTCAAAACGGGTTGACGGAAACGCACGTCCTGACTCTCCGGCAGCTTGAAGCCGAATGAGACAAAGAGCGTTTTGAAGCTAACACCCCCCTCCACTTGGCCCAGCCGGTTACAACACGCTGTGGTGTACCGTTGCGTCAGAAAAAAATTGGTCGCTTTACTTATGGAACGCACCCAGTTATGCATATGGCTTTATTGGCCATGCGTCCCTGTTCGGGATAGTACTTTTATTTGACGCCACTTCGGTGCCTTGCACGTCGATGATGATGAAATGCTGATGAAGACAAGAAACACACACGCAATCCCGAGTAGAGGAACTTCAACCTGGCTGGGAACTAAACCCGGTACCCTGTGAGTCAGCAACGCCAACCACTTTTTTTTTATTCTCGCGCTATATTCTTCAAAGCGTCATTTTTCCTTTTTTTCCTCTTCTTTTTGTCATTTAATCTTGATTCTGGAAATTAAATCTCTTCACACCGAAAATGGAAAAAATTAAACAAAAAATTTAGAAAGTCCCTTCTTCGAGATTCTGATATTCGTTCTGGTCCAATAAAGACCATTAGCGTTCCAATATCATCGTCGGTCCTCCTCACTGAAATCCAGCTTACGTACTTCGTCGATAGAAAACAAATGAGAGATGATAAAAGAATTCTGGAACTACTGAATTTTTTCTCTCGTGCCTGTGTCTCATCTTCCCGCATTGCTGTTGCAGATAAGATTGGTAGTATAATACAAACGTATTAGCTGTGGTGATAAAGTAATGGGTGAAATGGTTGGTATGTACCAAGCATATAATCGACGTTTTGTCTTTGTGACATGCGCCAGTTTAGTTGGAAAATGACGTTGAAGACGATGGTGGTACAGCTCGTTCTGGTAATTAAAGCCAATTTCTGCCTTGTTAACGACCAAATTCGATTGGAAAAAAATGATCTCTCTACGAGGGTACCCCATAACTGACACTTTCTGCAGAGAGGATTTGGTGTCAGACTGATGTGCAGTTTCACTCTTGTCGAAACCTTCTCATAGATTACATCCAATCAAGAGCATCTGACACCTGACAGTAGCTATTTTTGATGAATACTTTGCCAAATTCTGCTCCAGTCTTTATTCCTGTAAAGTGGGTGTACTGTTGGATGCTGAAACGCTTGTTAGTATAAAAAAAGCCGTGGAATGATGGAGGGATTCCTCCCCCATGTAACATGCCATAATGAAATACGACTGCACATAATGCAGTAGAGGTTCTGTGGCTGGCATGAATATTGGGCGAGACATGTCAACGGACCACACAACCACGGGCTGTCGATGGAAATCAGTAGTTTTGTTATGATGAGTGATGACAACGGCACTAAAATAAAATGTGGAGCCTATGTAATTATTAAATGGCGTTAAACTGATGAATAATAAAAGTAAATGGTTTGTAGTTTCGTACAGCCAAATTTTGTAACATCTGTACGTGCAATAACATCAGCTGCTGTCGTCAACGATTTTTCTTCTTTAGGGCCAGTCACATAATATACACTATGTGACCAAAAGTATCCGGACAACTGGCTGAAAATGACTTACAAGTTCGTGGCGCCCTTCATCGGTAATACTGGAATTCAATATGGTGTTAGACCACCCTTAGCCTTGATGACAGCTTCCTCTCTTGCAGACATACGTTCAGTCAGGTGCTGGAAGGTTTCTTGGGGAATGGCAGCCCATACTTCACGGAGTACTGAACTGAGGAGAGGTATCGATGTCGGTTGATGAGGCCTGGCACGAAGTCGGCGTTCCGAAACATCCCAAAGGTGTTCTATAGGATTCAGGTCAGGACTCTGCGCAGGTCAGTCCATTACAGCCCATTGTCTTGTAACCACTCCGCCACAGGCCGTGCATTATGAACAGGTGCTCGATCGTGTTGAAAGATGCAATCGCCATCCCCGAATTACTCTTCAACAGTGGGAAGCAAGAAGGTGCTTAAAACATCAATTTAGGCCTGTGCTTTGATAGTGCCACGCAAAACAACAAGGGGTGCAAGCCTCCTCCATGAAAAATACGACCACACCATTACACCACCGCCTCCAAATTTTACTGTTGGCACTACATACGCTGGCAGATGACGTTCACCGGGCATTCGCCATACCCACACCCTGATATCGGATCGCCACATTGTGTCCCGTGACTTGTCACTCTAAACAACATTTTTCCACTGTTCAATCGTCCAATGTTTACGCTCCTTACACCAAACGAGGCATCTTTTGGCATTACTGGCGTGATGTGTGACTTATGAGCAGCCGCTCGATCATGAAATCCAAGTTTTCTCACTTCTCGCCGAGCTGTCATAGTACGTGCTGAGGATCCTGATGCAGTTTGGAATTCCTGTGTGATGGCCTGGATAGATGTCTACCTATTACATATTACGACCCTCTTCAACTGTCGGCGCTCTGTGTCAGTCAACAGACGAGGACGGCCTGTACGCTTTTGTGCTGTACATGTCCCTACAAGTTTCCACTTCACTATCACACCGGAAACAGTGGACCTGGGGAAGTTTAGGAGTGTGGAAATCTCGCGTGCTGACGTGTGAGACAAGTGACACCCAATCACCTGACCACGTCCGAAGTCCGTGAGTCCCACGGAGCGCCCCATTTTGCTCTTTCACGATGCCTAACGACTACTGAGGTCGCTGACATGCAGTACCTAGTAGTAGGTGGCAGCACACTGCACCTAATATGAAAAACGTATTTTTCTGGGGGTGTCCGGATATTTTTGATCACATAGTGTATGTGTGATAACAACATGATTATTACAGTAGCTGCACCAAGTAGCTGCTTACAATAAGTAATCTTTATTCACAACAGACATTTCGGCTTTATCGCTGTTTTCAAGTAAATGCGATTGCAATTTTGGTGAGAGCATGTATGAATGTGAACTCATTTGTATTAAAGTAGCTCTATTGTAATCACGTCTTTCTGGACGTGTGGCAGCTGTAATAGCTTTTACATTGGATAAACAGGAAGAAATTTTATGAGATATACAGAATACATGAGAGAGAGCGAATATATTCAATCGAGCTTCTTTCTACGCTTGAAAAAACAAAATCGCACTGCTGATACGATCGAAAATGCACTCCAGATTCTGCACAGAATACCAAAAGGTATTCCAACGAAAATTCTTGAAGAATTGAGAACCTATATGCACACGAGAAAAATAACCACATGAAATATTAAACGAATTTAGAGAAAGTACTACCTCAAAAACTTTATTGAACTTTTAGAACACGAAACTGGATAATTCGGAAGTAACATATTCAACAACCAAAAATAATCGTACCAAATTGTAGTTAATAAAATAGTATCGCTGTTCATCTGCACAATCATTGTAAACATATAGCGTCGTAAGAGTTGAGCTATCAAAAACTACTGTCACATCGTAGTTAACGTTTTATTTTCAACATCCTGACATCATTTACCATCTTATTAAAACAGTGACAGTTATAAGACAGTTCACTAACGACGAAATATGGACGTCACTTCAATCTAGACGTGAGTACAATACAGCTACTTTAATACAAGTGACATTCACATTCATACACGTTCTCACCAAAACTGTAATCGTAGGTACCTAAAAATGGCGATAAAGCCGAAACAGTCTGTCGTGAATAAAGATTACTTATTATAAGCAGCTATTTGGTGCATATACTTAATAACAACAGTTACCCTCGTGTGTCTGCGTGATACCCGCGGCTACGCCCACATATCACAATCAAATGCAGCTTCACTGAGAGCCACCCGTGTTCTACACGTGTTTATCGTACAGCACTCAAATGACACCGTCCTTGAGTATTCAAGTGTCTCAAGAGCTGTAAGAGAATCATGATACTCAGCGGCTTAAATGCGACAGGCTTGTGACTGATATTAGTACGAAATAGTGGATTAAATACGTTGAGGATTGTATCCATTACATTGAATCATATCATATAGAACATTTTCACAAATATGGCAAAGTTCAAAAGTCAAACAGGAAACAGCTTTTTCAAAGAATAATAATGTCTCCGTATTTCGCATTATATTCTTCATCAGCAAACGTACTACACACTTTCTTTAGTAGCCTATGTTACTTTTCAGTGTTCAAGCTATCGTCATACCAAATTTCATCAAAATCGCTTCCGCTGTTTAATCACCAAAGCGTAAGAGATAGTTGCTTTCGTATTTATAGCATTAAGCATGTAATATGGATCCAAATTCAATTTACAAATATTTTAGACAAAAAATAGAAAATCTACCTCATTTGTTTACATCCGGCCGCTGTGGACGAGCGGCTCTAGGCCCTTCAGTCAGAAACCGCGCTGCTGCTACGGTCGCATGTTCGAATCCTGCCTCGGGCATGGATGTGTGTGACGTCCTTAGGTTAGTTAGGTTTAAGTAGTTCTAAGTCTAGTGGACTGATGACCTCAGATGTTAAATCCCATAGCGCTTAGAGCCACTTGTTTACGTATCTTACTTCTTAAAAAAAATCTACATCATCTGATGTATCGAACCCAATAGCATCACTTTCTGCAGCAGGACATGTAGCTGTGCTATTTCTATCTCAAGTAAGTTTTAGTTTCTTGTCCCAGACAGTAATGTAGTTTGTCTGTGTTGTAAAGTTCTTGTCATTGGAGTGGAGTATCGCGTTATTAAAAGTAGTTTGGATGTGCTAAATATGGTTCTCGAGCGAGACGTCAGACATCGTTGTGAAAACTCCACAATATTTCGTCGGCGTAACTGACCGACCTCTTCAGGTGAGACGAACACAATGCCCAGGCTATGACTGAAGCTTCCTATTTATGACAATCGGAGAAGAAGCTGCGCGGGCGTGGACGCGCCAAATTTCGGTGACCATTAGCGCAGATATGCAGGTCGGTAGCGAGAGAGACAATTACGCCACCTGTCGGACGATGAACGCACGCTCAGAGGCCTGTCAGTCAGGCTGTGCGCTGCCTTCGGCCGTCCCAGCGCCCTCCGGCGGGAGCCGCCTGCCGAAATACAGGCGCGTGTCCCTCGCCGTTGTCAACCAAATATCTATGTCACTACCGCAGCGTCATCCCTCGTACGACCAATAGTTCTTTTTTGCGTTCGCTGTCATTTTAACATGGCCAGCGCTGGATCCCATGCCTTGCTGAGTTGGTATCCTGGGTTCCTGTTAAGTAAATTGGTCGAACTGGGAAGTTTCACTGCTTCCTTAATAATGCTGTCCCAGCACGAAGACGTCGACGACAGAATTTCCGTGTTTTTGTATTTACTCTATGTTCCGTACTGAGGCAATGCTCAGCCCCTGCAGATTCTCTGGCTGGTCCAGACGTGTTTGTCGTCGCCGATCAACACATCTATCATCTACTGTGCGACAGATTTGTCCTATGTATGACATCCCACAGCTACAGGAATCATACGGACACCAGGCCTTCTTAAATCAACACTGAAACAATGGGGAGTCTGTTGTCGCTACTTTTTACGTGGACTTGTCAATAGACCTATTCAAACATGACATTCTGTATAACAATTTAAATTAGCACAAACATGAAAATGATACATTGTTAGGCTTGATAATGTCTATGGTTCATGGCCATTCTAGCCTACGAAATCGAACTGTAAAAAATCACAAGAGTAAAAAATTTGTGACATTCACCCTAGCCAAAACATAAAATACTGGAATTTTTTGGAACCAAATTACAGTGAAAGCCTCTAAAGTCAAACTCTCTTAATAAAAGAAGACCTTCATTTGATAATCCAGCTTGTACACGAGGTATGACATTCAGGGTGACTTTTCAATATGCATAAAAAATCAAATGACTTACAGATGTTGATGAAACAAACTGAAAAGCTATGTAGCATTTTTCATGTAATTTGATATTTAGTAATCTGACACTACTTTCAAAGGCATCAAATTGGAAGGACATGAAAATAAATAATTCACTCACAGAACGATAATATTAGTAATACTCCTTGGAACTGTTTCATCTAAGCAAAGCACGTTGCTCACGAAATTTTTGGAAAACTTCAATAGGGAACTAACTGAAAGAGCGTTGAAACTTTGGAAACAATATAAATCCTCCAGGCCTGGCCGATGGAGCTACTTGGCAAATGAAACACGCACTTCATTGTACATGGTGGTTATAATTAAACTTTGCTACGTTAGAGGACCCCCATGAGAAACGAGTGATCACAGGACGATGAAACGTTTTGGAAACATTTGTAAGAACCGGTATAAGGCAAAGGCTGAAGAAACCATTGAAACAAATACGTTTTAATTTCCACATTATAGGGTAACATTTGTTAATTCTGTACCACGTTCAAATTCCACATTACAAAATGTTGCTCAGTATGATGACCATCTGCATCCACAACAGCCTGGAACTGCACTAGAGATTTCTCTACTGCTGCTTGAAACATCTCGGGTGGGCTACTTCCCTCGCTATGCTTATCTTCAATCTCCAACATGTGTTAGTGCCCCATTGATAAACTATGACTTTCACTTGACTCCACTACCAGAAATCATCTGAGTACATGAGTAGAAATCTGGTGATCTTGGTGGCCACACGACTGAACGACTGACATATGAATCGGTTTTCTCCATATGTGTTACGGAGTTGCCAAGTGACCTCATGAGCAATGTTAGTTGGAGCTCTATTGCGCGTCAAAACAGCTGAGTCCGAAGCACCTCTCTCTCATAGGGCAGGGATCACATGTTGGCAAAGCAGATCACAGTAATATGTGCCATTCATACTGCATGTCGTTGGGGCCAAAGTTCCTGAAAGAAAAATGAATCAATCATGAACTGTGCCAGAAGACCACTCCACACAGTGACACTTTCACTATGCAGGGGAGCTTCATGAACGTCCGTTGGCAGGACTATCCCCACATGCGACAACTGTGAGTGTTCACTGCCCCAGAGAGCATGAAGTGCGCTTCTTAACCCCACAAAATGTTCCAAGGCCACAATCGTCAACTTGAACCCTTGCAAGAGGCATAAGAGCAGTCTACTCGAACGTCTGCACCACCTGGCAAAAGTTGGTGAGTAATACCACGTCTGCACCACGTGGCAAAAGTTGGTGAGTAATACCACAACTGTTCACAGCACTTTTCGAATGGTGGACCATGAAATATTCAGCTGTCGTGATACAGCTTGTGCCCTGCTTGAAGATCGCACACTGCATCTAGCATTCTCAGTCATGGGAACAGTAACTTCTTCAATAATTTGTGACGCAACTGGCCATCGGCCTCTCCCAGGGAAACATTCCAGAACATTCGATATTCAATAGCATTCCAAAGTACTCCAGCATGTTCAGGAATGTTCCACAATGATCCAGGATGTTCTGGAATAGTCTGGAATATTCGGAAAGATTCCAGAGTGTTTGGGATCATCCCAGAACATAGCAGATAATTGTGGAACATTCCAGATACTCTTGAATGTTGTGGAATATTCTGGAACATTGTGGACAGTTCTAAACCTTTTTGGAAGGTCCTGAATTCGCCACTAGTGGGCTGGCCTTGGTAGGGGTATATAAAGCAAGACCTGTCGTGATTTCGAACGACAGGAACCGAAAAAGTAATGCAGTGAGTGAATAAAAACAAACAGTGAAATGTGAGTAGTCAGATTGATACAGTGACTGAATATAAATCGAAAATAAAATGTGAAAGCTGTTTAAATTGTACTTAGTGTATTTGTTAACAAAAAATTATTTGATTTATATTTTAAACAATGCCCAAATGTAAAAGAAAAGGAGATTTTGCCAGTTCTGAAGCAAAACGGCGAAAACAAAGAGAACACCGAAAAATGAGAGAGACGAGGAGCGCAAAGCACGTTTAAGTTCCCAACGTACGGCAATGAGCACCGTGTGAGAAGCAGAGAAATGAATGGATTGAAGAATCAAGAACTGCGACACAATCTTATAATAAAAGACTGCGAACTCAAGCCAGCCATGAAAACATCACCCTGCGAGAAGCACGGACGAGGACAAGTAAACAGTACAACCTAACAAATAAATCATTCCACTACGACCCTACAAAAGAATATAACAAACACAAATATGTCTTAATCGGAAAAATGGTTAACATCTGCCAATTTTACAACGCGAAAAAATTCAGTAGAGAAAAACCAGAACTCTGTTGCATGAATGGAAAAATTCGGTTATTACCACTGGAAGCACCTCTGTAGGAATTTTTACATTACATGACCGAGGAAACTCCAGAATCAAAACACTTTTTCAAAATATAAAACGGTACAACGCCTGCTTCCAAATGACTTCTTTCGGTCTCACTTCGATCAATGCTACTAAACCGATCATCCAAGGACAAATCTTTCATAACATGGAAGAGCATAAATTCTGCTAATATATTTCATCGGAAACGAAGAAACAGAAATTGATCAACAAAGCACGAATATCAGTGGATTGAGACGGACGAGAAGTAGACCAAGATGTACAGGGGATCTTACATAAATACAATCAACTGATTCACATATTCAAAACAACACTAGACTGCATGATTTCTGACGGCTATAAAGTTATAATTCGTGCCGACAAAAGACCATCTTGAACATCGATTCAATGCACCACAGATAAACGAAGTCGCCATCGTAATTGTGGACAATGAAAACACCAGTAGTGATATAACCTTTACAACAAAGAAGAGGACTGCATTGCAGAGGCACACGGCTCATATGATGCCCTCCAACATCCATTAATATTTCTGCACGGAGACGACGGATATAATTTTAATGTGAAACATATCCAACATGAAACAGGCGTAGAAACGAGTAAAAAAGTCACTTCCAAGGACTTCTATGCTTACCGCTTGGTGATCAGGAAATTGGAAGTTTGTGGTCAGTTCCTTTGTGACCAAACTGCTGCTTAATCCAACTGAAACTAACTTACGCTAAGGATAAATGGTTCAAATGGCTCTGAGCACTATGGGACTCAACATCTGTGGTCATAAGTCCCCTAGAACTTAGAACTACTTAAACCTAACTAACCTAAGGACATCATACACATCCATGCCCGAGGCAGGATTCGAACCTGCGACCGTAGCAGTCGCGCGGTTCCTGACTGAGCGCGTAGAACCGCTAGACCACCACGGCCGCTAAGGATAACACACACACCCATGCCAGAGGGTGGACTCGAATCTCCGATGGCGGAAGCCAAGGGAACCGTGGCAAGACGCCCCAGACCACGCGGCTACCCCGCCCAGATACAATTAAACGTACAATCACATTCTCAACACTAGCCGTTTATTGCAACAATTCCTAGTAGGTATGTATGCAGAAACAAAAGCGGAATAGATGGTTTACATAACACTGAAACAGATGAAACTACGCACGGAAGAATATATCCACCTTCGAGACGCAATCATAAATGACGGTAACAGTGGCGATATTGGAACACTGGTAATCTTACACTCATCATACGTAGGATGTCACACATGCGCGAATACACTCAAAATGACATGACCCACATAAGAAGATATAGACTACCTGACCTCTTCATAACATTCACCTGCAAGTCGTCATGGCCAGAAATCAGAGAACTAAGAAACGGACATACCCCCATGCATCGACACGACATGGTAGGGCGAGTTTTCCGACAAAAGCAATTGAGATTTATTGAAGTCATCACAAAATACCACATCTTTGGAACCGTTAGATGCTGGATGTATATATACAATGGGATGTCAAAAACGAGGACTGCCTCACTCGCACAATCTCATATGGTTACACTACAGAATTCATCACACAGATATCGACAGAATCATCCAAATTGAATTTCCCATTCCATAAGCAAATTCGGAACTGTACTACATAGCAGTGAACAACATTTTTCATGGAACATGCGAACCTTTTAAACCCCAATTCGCCACGTATGAGCGATAGAAAATGTAAAAGCAAAAAAGTAGAAATACCCAAAACCATTCTTGGATGACACACAAATCGTAATTGATGGCCTTCCCAAACACAGAAGATGAGCACCCAAAAACGGTGGTTCACAGCGACGAACTGCAAATATATAATCAGTCGGAAGTACTACATAACGCACTATTTTCCAAAATGTTCCAAGCACACACAAACGTAGAATACTGCAATTCAGTGAAATCCATCAGATATGTCTGAAAGTATGTGAACAAAGACGGTGTGACATGGCGGTATTTCAAATAGTCAAAGATAGCGAACAACAAAACAGAAACGAGATCCTCATGTACCAAATTGGAAGATACATCAAAAGTAACGAAGCAGCGTGGCGAATTTTCGGTTTTCCCATACACGAACGCGAACCAACAGTGCAACATGCAGAAGTACATTTGGAGAATGGACAGATAGTTTACTTCACGAAAGACACCGCCAGAAAAATTGCAAGCGAACCACTTCAGAACACATCATTAACAATTTTTTACAAACTGTGCCAAACGGATCCTTTCGGGAAAATATTATTACATGTCGACGTCCATAACTATTATACGTGGAACACAACAAGAAAAATCTTTCAATGACGAAAACAAGGAATTCCAGTAGAAGAGCATCCAGGAATCACGAAAACTGGCGCACCAGGCCGAGTATACAACGTACATCCGAACAACATCGAATGTTTCTATCTCCGAATGTTGCTACACGAAATACGGGGACCAACAAGTTCCACAGATCTCAAGATTATTTACGGCTACTTGTGCCAGACGTAGAGATGCGGGCCAACGCTTTGGACTAATGGAAAACGACAACCACTGGGAATCAGCATTACAAGAAGCCTCACTCACAGCCTCAGCTGAACAAATGAGAGATTTACTCGCTGTAATTCTAACAACATGTAACCCATCGAATCCAAAATAGCTATGGGACTCCTTCACAGAGAGTATAAGTGATGACATACTCTACCAAATCCATAAAGGTCATCGTGGACTGACCGTGGAATTCAATGACAACCTCTTCAATGAAACACTCATTCGCCAAGAACCAACCTAAATGTTTAGCAATAAACAACCAGACCTTAGGACAAATTGGGATGCAAGCACAAAAAGAAAGATGCTATTAGTGTGCTAAACTTCGAAGTTACAAAAGAATGAAGCTACAACATCAACGAACTACTTCAGTACACTGCTCACAACAAATTACTCCTCAAAGATAATCAAAAGGAAATTTACAAAGTTATTATGGACCGGATCGACAACAACACTAGCGGAATTGTTTACTTGGATTCAGCAAGCGGCACCGGCAAAATGTTTCTAGTAAATTTGTTGCTGAACAACACATCGCACTTGCACTGGCAGCATCCGACATTGCAGCCATACCTGTGGAAGGAGGATGCCTCCAACTACCGTTGAATATAGCCGAAGAACAATTGCCGGTATGTAAAATCTCAAGAATGGATGAACTTCTGAAGCAAGTTAAAATTTTCTTCTGAGACGAATGCACAATGTCACATAAAAAATCACTGGAAGCCATGGACAGAACATTGAAAGACTTGATAGGAAACTCTGAGGTGACGGGAGGAGCTCTACTCATACTCTCAGGAGATTTTCGACAAAGATTTTCTGTTATCCCCAAGTCAACACCAACAGACGAGATCAGTGCATGCTTAAAAAACAAATCACGTCTCTGGCCACACATTCAAATACTGCGATTAACAAAAAATATGAGAGTTGAACTATTGAAAGACAAAACGACAGCACATTTTGCTCAGCAACTTTTACAAATACGCGAAGGCACAGATCCTGCTGACCAGACGACCGGCCTCATTAAACTTAATGCAACATAGCCACTGCTGAAAACGAAATCTTCGTCAAATTTATCCAAAACTTATTCACAACTATACCAATCCGACTGGGTATTTTAAAGGGCAATTTTGGTAATTACAAATAATATTGTCGACAATATCAATTTCAAAAGAAAATTCCCGGTGAAGATAGAATATACAAATCGATTGACATGACGGTAAATGTTGAAGTAAGTATGAACTTCTCCACAGAGTTTCTAAACTCTATGCAAATACGAGGAATGCCAATACACTGCCTTTGACTTAAAATTTGATCTCCGATCAAACTACTCCGAAATCTCAACCTACCAGAACTATGAAATGGAACAAGGATGATCGTCAACAGCTATCGAACATCATCATCGAAATCGAACTTATGACCTGAAAGTACAAAGGACACACATTACTTATCCCCAGAACACCACTGAGCTCCGCTGAACTGCAATTCCAATTTAAAAGACTGCAATTTCCAATCAAATTAGCCTACAGTTTTACAACTGACAAAGCGCAAGGGCAAACTTTAGAATATTGCCCCACAACATCAGAGGTTCCTGCTTCTCTCACTGTCAGCTGTATATAGTTTGCTCTCATGTAGGAAATTCGAAACATTTGTACATATATACGCCAGATAACACAATGAAAAATGTTGTTTATAAACATGTATTACAAACAGTCGTAAGTCATAATATGTTTTCAATATTTTTTTATGTCTTATACAAGTATTGTAAATAGTTAAAACATGTTATCAATAAAAAGTTTTTACTTATTATGCTTTAAAGTTTATCCTTTTACTCCAACCACCACACAATCTCATATCAACTTCCTTTGCAAAGCTGGTTACCCCAACTAGTGGATTGATACCCACGAGCCCGCATCTCGTGGTCGTGCGGTAGTGTTCTCGCTTCCCACGCCCGGGTTCCCGGGTTCGATTCCCGGCGGGGTCAGGGATTTTCTCTGCCTCGTGATGGCTGGATGTTGTGTGATGTCCTTAGGTTAGTTAGGTTTAAGTAGTTCTAAGTTCTAGGGGACTGATGACCTAAGATGTTAAGTCCCATAGTGCTCAGAGCCATTTTTGATACCCACGAAGAGCAGCAGCACTATTGCTATTGTTTGTGATAAAACAGCTTTACAAGTAAATTCTGCTCCCTTGCCCGGACCCATGTTAACTGTCTGTAACTGTAAAGCACACTGATTCTTGTGTTTCAGCACTATGTTGCTATACTGTTACTGGCAAATCCTGACACCGACACCACTAACAACACAAATCCTGCAGCACTCAGTCTAAGCAATACTCCTCCTATAAAGCTGTTTTATCACAAACAGTAGCAATAGTGCTGCTGCTCTTCCCATATAGTAAATAGCTTTCTGTCTACACTGGCTCAGTAGCAAAACACTCTGTACATATCTGTCACATAACAGTATTGTCAACACATAACACAAAGACACACCAGCAGTTTCCAAAGGTCATTCCTATAAACAAATGCCTTAACATAAATTACTGATCAAACAGTTGGTCAAACAAAAAAGTGGAGGAGAAATCTTTGTCAGTAATTTGTCCGTAATTTTTGGAAGTGACTCATCAGTAAACTTCAAAATATCACTCTGTATACTATAAGGTCTTAAGCAAAAATACTATGAATCCAGATAATATAGATCATTTTCACTTCATAGAAATATACTGTGCACATAGATAGCTGTATATAAACTTGGCCATTGCAATATCACCTGTCTTATGAATGTAGAGTTACTTTCATTTATAAGGTGTTACACTAACATTAACAATGGTTCAAAATGTTAACTGATATACGAAAATCATATAGTATGTTACACTTATCATTTAATGACTATTGGATTTAAATATTCTGTTGTAGGGTGACAGTGGTGGACCTCTTGGCAGGGAACGTGATGACAAAAGGTTTGAACTCATTGGTAAGTTTCTACATAGACCACACTGTTATTTCTAAATCTGGCCTCCAATACAATAAAAAAAGTTAGTTTATGGACAAACAAAATTATAAATTTCTAAATAAGATATAAATAACAAAGAGGAAAACTCTGCAGAACACTAATAGGGTTACTGTAGGATTAAACAAGTCTATAGCACTAGATGAACATTCACTTTTATCTCTCACTAGAAGAAATGTCAAATGTGAAAGATACAGAGTATATGCATAAACCACTGTGACGAGGGGTGCAGTGATCAATTGTTATTAGAACAACACTGTTAAATAGATCCTCACTTTTTATTCATGGAACATTCCACACAACAAGTGTTTGAGGGCAGCGGAGGAGTTTCCCAATTTTTTGAGAAAAAAATTTAAGTACATTTAGTTCACAAATCTGAAAAACAGGACTGAAAGGCAAAGGTCCCGAGTTTGAGTCTCGGTCCGGCACACAGTTTTAATCTCCCAGGAAGTTTCATATCAGTGCACACTCCACTGCAGAGTGAAAAATCTCATTCAGGAGTGAATAGTTTCTGAATTTTAAATTTACACTGAAAGGCTTCCTTCTGACCTACTTCTTTGATTCTACATAACAGTTGATCACTACAGTTTTAAAGCATTTTGCTGCCTGCCTTATTTCTTTGTATATATTATCATAATTTTTTATTTCCACCTTTTAACTACTTTCTATTTATTTAATTTCTAATTTTTTTTAAATATTATGAATTGTGTAGTGAGGTACAATGAAACCTGAGAAAAACACATAATGCTAATGGTGTACATAATGCTGTCTTGTATACAATTAATTATACTTTCCAAACTTTTTGCAGCTGGGAAATTACATTCACTTAGAGAAAAAAAGAATAATGATTTTCCTGGATTTTCCAGTGTGCTTCAAAATGCTTTCTTAAATAATCAAAATAAGTCCCACAATTAGACTGTTTTACATTATATCATCACTTCCTCATCAGACCAGAAGGGTACTAGTAGAATCCTAAACATTCATAAATTAACACTTGTGAAAATTTAAAAAGGATACATGTGACTGTAGCTAACCCAACACATCTCTGCTGCATGACAATATACAAATAATTTGGATTACACAACTGTTCATGATCCCAAAGACACTTGAGACTGATGTGAAGTCTGTAAGTATTGTGTCAGAGCTTACGTATGTTGTAACACATCTCACCAATATATGTCCTGAAAAACCTATTACATATGGTTTTACGGTGGGTAGCATGAAAGCTTTAATTACAACCTCAAAAAATAAAGTTACACACTTAATTTTTTGTTTGTTTGTGTTTATATGTCTGCAAACAAACAAAATGTTATTTACGTCTCTCTCTCTCTCTCTCTCTCTCTCTCTCTCTCTCTCTCTCTCTCTCTCTGTCTTCCTTCCTTTCTTTCTTTCCTTACCCTTGAGGTGACTGCCGAAACTTTATGACTGGTTTAGAAGATAATTGAACAAATTGCTGACCATCATCTCCTAGACATAATATGTGCTTGGAATATTCACTCAACTGTCTTTATTTATGATACCCATACTAACATTGAGCTGCTGATTTTTGAGTTACATAATTCTAAACTATGCCATGTGGTTATTCGCCATAATCAACTATAGAGTACATTGAGCAACTTAAATAATGTACATGCAGGAGATCCACTTTGCTAGCCAACTGAAGAAGAAGAAGATTCAAGAAGACTAGCAATAATTATACTGATTTCAAGACGCATATGCTTGTCTAACAGAACAGAAAATGAAATTTCTCTTGGACAGGTGTACGTCTCAATGTCATTATATTTAACTATTTCTAGTATCTTCTTGAATCACCATGTTGTAAAGATGGCACAGGGTTCTCTTTTATGTGTACACTCTAGTATATTTGTTCAGTGTACTCCATGGACAGCTGATGTGAACAGCCACATCTGCAGGTTTGAGTTACGTAACTCCAAAATTGATAACATAAGGCAAGTGTGATCATCTTTTAAGATAGCTGAGTGCAATATTTTAGTTACATATTATTTGCAAATACTGATGAACAATTAACAGTTCTTCCAAATAATAATCAATTCACAGATAAAACGTTTTCCAACACATGCAAGGCATGACACAGATGATATATAACGAAGAAACAGTCAGTCTTGTTTGCAGATATGAATTTGTTATTTATTTATCAATGACATATTTTGCCTGATTTAAGTGTCCTCAGATTGGCCGAATGTTAGATGGTCTTGGTACATGGGATACCAAGCATGTCGAATGTCTCAGTAAATAATCAGCCTCATCAAATATTTGGAAATGCTCCATAATGTCCTTGTTGAAGCATGTCACTTAGTAAAATGAATGCACAACAGGATCAGGACTACACAGATCTGTCAGAAGTGTAATTGTTTATATCTGGGCCATGCATGTAGTACCTGGCCAGCGAGGTCGCCTGATCTCTCCCCAACTGAGAATGTTTGGTGCATTATGGGCAGGGCTCTCCAACCAGCTCAGAATTTTGACCTTTTAGTGTGCCAATTGGACAGAATTTGGCACAATATCCCTCAGGAGGACATCCAAGAACAATCAATGCCAAGCCGAATAACTGCTTGCGCAGAAGAGGGTCAATGCGTTATTGACTAGCTCAATTTATGAAGCCCCTCCTCCTGAATAAATCATCCAGTTTTTAGAAATTGTAATTGTAGTAACCAAGTAACCCACAAAACTAATCCAAGTAACATAGATAAGGCTTTATTCATAAATCTATAAACAAAAACAGAAATGAGCCTCTCATGACTCCACACATAACAAGACAAAAGGATCGTACAGAAGGTGCAACAAAAGCAATACACAGAACACCTGATGCGAATGGTATGAACTAGAAGAACGTATAAGGGTGAGTCAGCACTGCTCTGAGCATATATGGGCACAAGTCACAGGTCGACACCATGGCGGAGACTGTGCCATATGCATGCTTCCTACAGGCAGCCTCTAATGGCCGGATGGCTGGCCCAAGCTTAAACAATAGTGATTGGTTTAAGAACACACGCACACAGTAACACTACACTCAGTGCACTCACATGTACATGGGTTAAGAACGGGATAGAGTAGTAATCAGTTATTTGTCTGTAGGTGTCCATCACATCTACCAATTTCTTTCCCATTTGGGTAATTCCTTCATGGTGTGTCGTTATTTGTTGTCTTAGAGTATAATTTGCAGTGTACGAAGTGGGATTCTGTTTGTACTCACTTTGGTTATTCAATGTGTGACTGTCATGGAAGACTGCAGGCCTCATTTGAGAGAAAGCCATGGATTTAGTGTGGAACAATTTTATCAGTCACAGGAACACATTTGCTTCAAAGTATTTGAGTCCTCTACTGAACCTATTTTTAGAATGTGTTGTGGATATAGTAAACTATATAAAAACAAGCCTGTGAAAGGAAGGTTTTTAAAAAATTGTGGATGATATGAGATCTGAATATACACAGTGAAACAGAATGACATTGATTAACTTTCAGAGATCATTGGGGATTACCTTCAGTATAAAGCCACATCCACACTTGACATAAATTCAAGGTGCAAAGCAGCACAAGACAGAGCCAAACTGTGGAGAACAGAACAGCATGTTCGTAGTTGTGCAGGATGTTCCAGTATGTGTGCACGCACTACAATAACAATTCAAAACGAGATACACCATCCAAACAGAGCGAGCGTGAACAAACCATTTCCTTTGATGTACCGACACTGCACAGATCTTGCTTGTTGTTGTGCAGATCAGCATGGTATGAAGTCAGCAATGATCATGTAATACCTCTTTCTTGGTTTTGTGTGGCACAGTGAGGCCGGTTTGAATGCGGCTTAAGAGTACCAGCTCGTTACAGAGTTATTGCATTTCGTTTGGTTTCTTGTATCTGTATTGCAATAAAAATAGTGCACAACAGCGCACATGCCGATGGTATCCACTGTGTGTTGTTTCCTTTCACTTAAGGTACCTGCCATTGACAACAGTAATGCCCTCTTTAACTTGCTACCCACAAGTTTGCCGTGATGTACAACAGTACTATGGGTAGGTTTACTGATGAGGAGTTGGTTGATATGCTCCTTGTGTGTGGGTTAACTGAATGTTATGGACGACCACCATAACAACACTATGCTGGGCTGTTTGACATGGATGGCAACCACAAAAGCCAGAGTATGTGTTTCATATGAGGACTGTTTCATTGCCGGCCGGAGTGGCCGAGCGGTTCTAGGTGCTACAGTCTGGAGCTGCGCGACCGCTACGGTCGCAGGTTCAAGTCTTGCCTCAGGCATGGGTGTGTGTGATGTCTTTAGGTTAGTTAGGTTTAAGTAGTTTTAAGTTCTAGGGGACTGATGACCTCAGAAGTTAAGTCCGATAGTGCTCAGAGCCATTTGAACCATTTTTTGATTGTTTCATTGCTCTGATCTTTGTGTTGTATGATTTGCTGACTGCATGTTACACACTTCTTCACTGTTGTAAAGGTATTTACGCAGAAACAACGGTGATTGCAGTAACAAACCAAATAAATCACAAATACATTATTACTCTGTAATGTGCCGCTGGACACTATAGGTCCATTATACCAAAATACTCAGAAGTTATTCATGAACAACCTCTGAAAATTTGTCAGTACAGTTCTGGTTCACCCTGTACATATTTGTTGTATTATTGTCAATATAGTCCGTATGAGGATGCAACAGGCACATTTTAAAATGAATGACTTCAGCTTTAAAAATTAAAAAATAAAGAAATAAAGCTAATAAAAAGTATGGAATAGAAAAATTAATGAAGATGGTATCAATTTTAATTCCCCCCATAAAATTGCTTTTTAGTCTCGAATGAATCTGATTCGTCTTGCAAAATATAATCTGTATTTGAAGCTTACTTAATAATTCAAAAGTACTTTCATGCAGATAATGTCCAAAAATCTGCATGAATTCAAGAGTCTTTCAGAGCCAATGCTATGTAAAAAGCTGAGTTTTTAGTGGTCACTTAATAAAGAGTAGATATCAAGCACAAACTGAGGTGGAATAGGATATTAGGGTAGCTGTGATCCGTTCGATTTTGGGATGCAAACAGCTGTGTAGCGAAGACAAACTCATATATCCCATTAACACTATAAATGATGAAATGATAAATCTGTTCAATAAATAATGTATGAATTGAATATATATTTTGCATTTATTACTATATTTTTAAAATAAACTAACATGAGCAACCCCCCCCCCCCCTCCGCCCCCCATAAACCATGGACCTTGCCGTTAGTGGAGAGGCTTGCATGCCTCAACGATACAGATAGCTGTACCGTAGGTGCACCCACAACGGAGGGGTATCTGTTGAGAGGCCAGACAAACGCGTGATTCCTGAAGACGGGCAGCAGCCTTTTCAGTAGTTGCAGGGGCAACAGTCTGGATGATTGACTGATCTGGCCTTGTAACACTAACCAAAACAGCTTTGCTGTGCTGGTACTGTGAACGGTTGAAAGCAAGGGGAAACAAGAGCCGTAATTTTTCCCGAGGGCATGCAGCTTTACTGTATGGTTAATGATGATGGCGTCCTCTTGGGTAAAATATTCTGGAGGTAAAATAGTCCCCCATTCGGATCTCCGGGCGGGGACTACTCAAGAGGACGTCGTTATCAGGAGAAAGAAAACTGACGTTCTACGGATCGGAGCGTGGAATGTCAGATCCCTTAATTGGGCAGGTAGGTTAGAAAATTTAAAAAGGGAAATGGATAGGATAAAGTTAGATATAGTGGGAATTAGTGAAGTTCGGTGGCAGGAGGAACAAGACTTTTGGTCAGGCGAATACAGGGTTATAAATACAAAGTCAAATAGGGGTAATGCAGGAGTAGGTTTAATAATGAATAAAAAAATAGGTATGCGAGTAAGCTACTACAAACAGCATAGTGAACGCATTATTGTGGCCAAGATAGACACGAAGCCCACACCTACTACAGTAGTACAAGTTTAAATGCCAACTAGCTCTGCAGATGACGAAGAAATTGAAGAAATGTATGACGAAATAAAAGAAATTATTCAGATAGTGAAGGGAGACGAAAATTTAATAGTCATGGGTGACTGGAATTCGGTAGTAGGAAAAGGGGGAGAAGGAAACGTAGTAGGTGAATATGGATTGGGAATAAGAAATGAGAGAGGAAGCCACCTGGTAGAATTTTGCACAGAGCATAACTTAATCATAGCTAACACTTGGTTCAAGAATCATGAAAGAAGGTTGTATACATGGAAGAATCCTGGAGATACTAAAAGGTTTCAGACAGATTATATAATGGTAAGACAGAGATTTAGGCACCAGGTTTTAAACTGTAAGACATTTCCAGGGGCAGATGTGGACTCTGACCACAATCTATTGGTTATGAACTGTAGATTAAAACTGAAGAAACTACAAAAAGGTGGGAATTTAAGGAGATGGGACCTGGATCAACTGAAAGACCCAGAGGTTGTAGAGAGTTTCAGGGAGAGCGTAAGGGAACAAATGGCAGGAATGGGGGAAAGAAATACAGTAGAAGACGAATGGGTAGCTTTGAGGGATGAAGTAATGAAGGCAGCAGAGAATCAAGTAGGTAAAAAGACGAAGGCTTGTAGAAATCCTTGGGTAACAGAAGAAATATTGAATTTAATTGATGAAAGGAGAAAATATAAAAATGCAGTAAATGAAGCAGGCAAAAAGGTATACAAAGTCTCAAAAATGAGATCGACAGCAAGTGCAAAATGGCTAAGCAGGAATGGCTAGAGGATAAATGTAAGGATGTAGAGACTTATCTCACTAGGGGTAAGATAGATACTGCCTACAGGAAAATTAAAGACACCTTTGGAGAAAAGAGAACCACTTGTATGAATATTAAGAGCTCAGATGGAAACCCAGTTCTAAGCAAAGAAGGGAAAGCAGAAAGGTGGAAGGAGTATATAGAGGGTCTATACAAGGGCAATGTACTTGAGGACAATATTATGGAAATGGAAGAGGATGTAGATGAAGATGAAATGAGAGATACGATACTGCGTGAAGAGTTTGACAGAGCACTGAAAGACCTGAGTCGAAACAAGGCCCCCGGAGTGGACAACATTCCATTGGAACTACTGATGGTCTTGGGACAGCCAGTCCTGACAAAACTCTACCATCTGGTACGAAACAGGCAAAATACCCCCAGACTTCAAGAAGAATATAATAATTCCAATCCCAAAGGAAGCAGGTGTTGACAGATGTGAAAATTACCGAACTATCAGTTTAATAAGTCACGGCTGCAAAATATTAATGCGAATTCTTTACAGACGAATGGAAAAACTAGTAGAAGCCGATCTAGGGGAAGATCAGTTTGGATTCCGTAGAAATATTGGAACACGTGAGGCAATACTGACTCAACGACTTATCTTAGAAGCTAGATTAAGGAAAGGAAAACCTACGTTTCTAGCATTTGTAGACTTAGAGAAAGCTTTTGACAATGTTGACTGGAATACTCTCTTTCAAATTCTGAAGGTGGCAGGGGTAAAATATAGGGAGCTAAAGGCTATTTACAATTTGTATAGAAGCCACATGGCAGTTATAAGAGTTGAGGGGCATGAAAGGGAAGCAATGGTTGGGAAGGGAGTGAGACAGGGTTGCAGCCTCTCCTCGATGTTATTCAATCTGTATATTGAAGAAGCAGTGAAGGAAACAAAAGAAAAATTCGGAGTAGGTATTAAAATCCATGGAGAAGTAATAAAAACTTTGAGGTTCGCCGATGATATTGTAATGCTGTCAGGGACAGCAAAGGACTTAGAAGAGCAGTTGAACGGAATGGATACTGTCTTGAAAGGAGGTTATAAGATGAACATCAACAAAAGTAAAATGAGGATAATGGAATGTAGTCGAATTAAGTCGGGCAATGCTGAGGGTATTAGATTAGGAAATGAGACACTTAAAGTAGTAAAGGAGTTTTGCTATTTGGGGAGCAAAATAACTGATGATGGTTGAAGTAGGGAGGATATAAAATGTAGACTGGCAATGGGAAGGAAAGCGTTTCTGAAGAAGAGAAATTTGTTAACATCGAGTATAGATTTAAGTGTCAGGAAGTCGTTTCTGAAAGTATTTGTATGGAGTGTAGCCATGTATGGAAGTGAAACATGGACGATAAATAGTTTAGACAAGAAGAGAATAGAAGCTTTCGAAATGTGGTGCTACAGAAGAATGCTGAAGATTAGATGGGTAGATCACATAACTAATGAGGAGGTGTTGAATAGGATTGGGGAGAAGAGAAGTTTGTGGCACAACTTGACTAGAAGAAGGGATCGATTGGTAGGACATGTTCTGAGGCATCGAGGGATCACCAATTTAGTATTGGAAGGCAGCGTGGAGGGTAAAAATCGTAGAGGGAGACCAAGAGATGAATACACCAAGCAGATTCAGAAGGATGTAAGTTGCAGTAGGTACTGCGAGATGAAAAAGCTTGCACAGGATAGAGTAGCATGGAGAGCTGCGTCAAACCAGTCTCAGGACTGAAGACCACCACAACAACAACAACATGAGCAAATTAACTCTGTGTTTCAATTCAACTGTATTAGACAGACCAATACTTCTGTCCCTTTGAAAAAGGTCTTATGTCTTCAGGACACTGAGAAACACAACATTTTGGCACTCACTGAACTACACCATCCTGATATGGTGGCAAATGTTCAACCCGTCCTCCATAATAATATATGGGAATCAAGATTGCATGTTATATCCAATGGCACCCCAAGCCCTCACACTTTTGCTCATATCAGACAGCACTGTAAGATGTTCTGGTTTCTCCACAACTGAAGTCAGTGCTACAGTATGCATGCCACTATACCAGACTGCCATTAGTCCAATGTCACACTGTGTAAAATATCAACAAAAGTCAGTTTCACAACTATTTCAGCAGTCCAGTAATGATTCAACATTGCATATATGTGCTGCAATTTGTCCAGTATCCACTCATAACTACATGAGAGCCTTATCTTTCCACTGGTTCTACACACACCTCGCTGTCATAAGAGCACACCCAGTATGACCCAAATTCAGTTTTGGCATGGAATGACTGTGTTGACTCAGAAATGTAAAATTATTGACTTGATGTCACAGCTTAAGTGAGAATAGTTCAGAATATTTAACAGAAATGACAAAAAAATATCAATGATATAACAGCACAATTCTGAGCCATTCTAGGAAACAAAATGATGGTAACAAAGTTGCCAAATATATTCTATAAGATTGTTACTTTCAAATTACACTAGGGACAGGAAGAATATATTCTTACAGCCAAACTTTCTTGAGGTACACAGCTTGCACATCAATAACACAGTGCAGTCAGGCACAGAGTTGACATGGGGCCAAATGAATAGATCAATGAGTTTATTTTCACTTCTATAACTAGGATTAGAGGAACAGCATAGTTACAAGTAATACTCAGATTCACTGACTGAAACTTGAACAACACAAAATAAGGGCAGATGGGAATTCTTTGAGTGGCCTTCCTCTTCAGAAACTGTCAGAATTATTTTTATTTTTTGTTTTAACCACACTGGATACTGACAAGGCCATTTATCACAGCAAATGCACTGTAAACATTATGAGTAGGTGCTTTTGACCATTATAGACTCAAAAATAGTTTTTCTAGGAAAACTTTCATTGGCACTATCCCAAATGCTACAAATAATAAAGTTTCAAATCAACAAACTGAATTTTGTGGTATATCTATTTGTAACGATCAAGGAAGTGGTCTTAAAACTCCACGATTAAATGAAACCAACCAATGTGCACAGTGTGAAATTCAGGTCTAGCCTCTGCTAACATGAAGAGTGAAACAGTTGACACCAGAGAATATAGAAAGGAACATCAAACCCTGACAGAATTTTCTAGCATAGGTGCAGTCTCTAACAATCTCAATGTCGACAGGACAATCGCTCCTTATCTTCCTTAGAATATGCCATGAGTAAGTGAAACTGGCATTTAGTCTACATTAATAGAAATAACAAAATGTTTCATCTACTTGTAATGATAGCAATATCACCACTGCTGGTGCACTGCCAATAAAAGTAGAAGGAAAATGCATGTGATGAATGAACTTGTCCACCTTCAGTACACTTAAGAAAGGGAGAGAAACTAAAGTAACAACAATAGGTCCACAAAGCTGGGTGTGGGGTAGAGTTTCTATGCAGTGCCTTGCAATTTTGCTCTTAATTTAATCCCTGCTGATTTCACATTAACGAAGTATCTAATCAGAATATTTATTTGGTGCAACTGTGAGTACAATCTGGTAGGTTAAGTTGTACTCCACTTGAAACTGAATATGGCTCAGTCAGTGACAATAATTTTAATTTCCAACGCCTGCTCACAACATTTGCAATTGGTTCCAACCTGCTCTGACTTTTATGTTGCCTGCTTCATGAAAGTTGTCAGAACAGTGTTGTGACACTGACAAACTGCAGACATGAGCAAGTGTTCACTGTTGTTGGCTATTAACTATTCTTAGCTGCATGTTGCTCACTACAGTAATTCATAAAATAAAGTAGAGCTTATTCTACTGAATAGCTCAATGGCAACTACTCCACAAGTGAAATAAATAAGGACTAGGATGATATTACACAGTATCCCACAGTAAATGAATATGACAGTACAGATGGACAGGTGGTATTAAAAGATATGAACAATGTGCAGATGCTCCTCATCGACGAAGCCAAGCTACAGTTATTATTCAAAAGTGAAAGTTGGCTGCATCACTGAAGCTACACTAAATTTCTGCCAGGAAAAGAATTAGTCAATTGTGTGTGAATATCACTGACACTTCTGTAGCAAGTGAAGACGACAATTAGAATAAAATATTCACCTTCAAAAAAACTACCAGCAACTCACACACCAAACAGTTTCGCTGTCCTACTGTCGGACAGAACTGGTGGGTGGTCCAAAAATTGTGGGCGTCTGTGACCTCAAAAGATTTGTAACAGAGAGTGTACAGCAGAAGGCCTCATGTCCATTCAACTAGCATGCAATTTATAATATGGGTCTAGCAAATGTGCTGGTGCAGCACATATTAGTTGACTCGCTATTTTGTGGCAAGTAAGATCCAAACACAAATTTTCACCAGAAAATGGCATAAGTTGCAACATTTTGAAAATTGAGAACAGTGTCCATGGGCAGGTGATTGAGAGGCTGCATGCCTTAACTTTATGGTTCATCTGACTGGATAGGATTGAACCCAGCCCATTAGATTTAATTATACCAGCCATCCCATGTGTGGGTTTTAGATGCGCCCTCATCTTCATCCCAGCAAACTTTGGACTGGTCAATGGCTTTAATTTTAGTTGAGCATTTGATGATTAGGATTTTAGGACAACTATGAGAGTGACTGTTAGATATAACTTGGGTCGTACATAGACACAGAACCCCGTTAATGCTGATAAAGGAATATTCTCATGGGTTTCATGCAATTCTTCTGTGAATGTGTCATTGTTAGTAGCTCAGCAACCCATCAAACATCTGTATCCTCTCTCTATGGTAAGATCAAGGTGGCAGAAACTTGTAGCACCAGCAACTGTCAATACTTTGCTTCCAGTCACCTAGTTCACAGAATTCCATGTGACTTAAGCACCATTTCACTCCAATGTGTCAGAAACATCAGACTAATATGTCCAACAATGGGAAATCCATGATGGAATGTAACAATATTGTGAAAGGAACTTGCAACTCACCATATAGCAAAGGTGCTGACTCGCAGATAGGCACAACAAAAAGACTGTCATAAATTTGCTTTCGGCCAGTATGGCCTTCATCAAAAATAGATGACACACATACACACACACACACATACACACACACACACACACACACACACACACACACATTCACACAGATGCGACTCTCTCTCTCTCTCTCACACACACACACACACACACACACACACACACACACACACACACACGACTGCAGTCTCTGGCAACTGAAGCCACACTGCTACTAATATGTCCAATCTGTTGCATCAATTTCTCTATTTTTTGTTATTATTGTTGAATGGCTGTCCATACAACAATCAGATTTCAAACATCATCACAGATTTAGTTTTGCATACACACTGAGTTACAAGTCTGTACTAATTGTACTTCTCTTACCACTGAAAGATAAATGCATACTGATATGAAAAGTAAGGATCACAAAATATAAGACTTTTGTTACAAAAAAGAACTTATGGATATCTACACTACCAGGTTTACAAGCAGACATGCAACTGAAATCCTCTATTGAATAACATAAATCTTATTGCTGGTATTGGTTACTGAATCTAGGATGACAGAGATGTAGATAAAAATGTGTCAAGTCGCAAAGAGTTTAAAATGCTTTGGGAAAATAAAAACAGCATTAAAAAGCACAGATCACAAAGACAGTTTTTATTACTGGCTACGATACTTGTAGATGACTATTTTCCATGTGTTATGGTAGAAGGAAATTGACCCTTTTGTTAATTCCTAATGTTGGTCCAAATGGCATATCACTATTTGATTCCTGGAAGTTATTTTTGGGACACATGTGAGTTGACAAAATCTTACTAGCATTGTGTCTCCTTGCATTTTGTCTTGTGTCACAGACAATAAAGATTTACAGATCAGCATTAATGGAAAAGCAGGGGTCTCATGAATTGATGGGCAGTCTAAAGTTGTAGGATTAGGACCAAGTGATGCTTTTAAATGCATTTTTCAGCTCCTCAAAGTAAATTTTGACAACTGTTTCCCATCAGAAACCTTAAAGAATCCCTTAGATAAACTATAAAACAGAAGAGAAATAGGCAGAGACAAAGCAAGGGACACTCCCAGGCTGGAAAACATAAAGTGTTGTTTTGCTGCTAAATGGTTGAGTTAAAACAGCAACAGATGACAGGGTCAAAGACACGTTTCATTGCTATTATCTGAAAGCTAAAAGAATCTAAAAGGAGGAAGCAGAAGCAGACAAGAAGGCATATAATGCTAGGTTCATTTCTGAAGACCACAACCATATAAACTGGCCTGAGAACTGGTTAACGAACACAGAAAAAGACCCAATGCTCCATTGCAAACTTTCAGCCATGATGATTTTATCAAATATTTTATTGATCCAGAATGAGATTTTCACTCTACAGCGGAGTGTGTGCTGATATGAAATTTCCTGGCAGATTAAAACTGTGTGCCGGACCGAGACTCGAACTCGAGACCTTTGCCTTTCGCGGGCAAATGCTCTACCAACTGAGCTACCCAAGCACGACTCACGCCCCATCCTTACAGCTTTACTTCTGCCAGTCCCTCATCTCCTACCTTTCAAACTTTACAGAGGCTCTTCTGCGGACCTTGCAGAACTAGCACTCTGAAAGAAAGGATATTGCGGAGACATGGCTTAGCCACAGCCTGGGGGATGTTTCTACAATGAGATTTTCACTCTACAGCAGAGTGTGCGCTGATATGAAACTTCCTGGCAGATTAAAACTGTGTGCCGGACCGTGACTTGAACTCGGGACCTTTGCCTTTCGCGGGCAAGTGCTCTACCAACTGAGCTACCCAAGCACGACTCACGCCCCGTCGTCCTCACAGCTTTACTTCTGCCAGTACCTCGTACCTCTGCGAAGAGCTTCTGTAAAGTTTGGAAGGTAGGAGACAAGGTACTGGCAGAAGTGAAGCTGTGAGGACGGGGCATGAGTCATGCTTGGGTAGCTCAGTTGGTAGAGCAGTTGCCCGCGAAAGGCAAAGGTCCCGAGTTCGAGTCTCGGTCCGGCACACAGTTTTAATCTGCCAGGAAGTTTCATTTTATTGATGTTGTTGGAAATAACATAGCTGAAGTACCACAATTGTAAATTAATATTACAAGCAATATAAGCATTAGCAATTGTTGCACCTTGACCAGGAGGAAAAGAGCTTCCAGAGGACCTACCAAAAACTGTGAAAGATTTTAAACACTCTGTCAGCACAGATACATATGGCATGGCATGCTTTTCTGAAGGATAGTGTATCTGATACTGCTGAACCTTTGGCTGCTGTCATTAACCAATGCCTTGAGGCTGGTATTGTTCCAGACCTCTTGAAACAGGCAAAGACAGCACCAGTGTATAAATAAAGTGATTCTAACAGTCCATCCAGCTGTAGACCAATTACTTCAATACCAATACTAGCAAAAGTGATTGAAATTATTATGAACAACCAACTGTTATGTTGTTTTGAAGACAACAACCTCTTCCTGGTTAACCACCATGGATTTAGAAGAGGGGAATCTACATTTACTTCAATGCTTGCTGTAATAACAAAAATAATGGAAGCATATCAAGAAAAGAATGACATGGCCTTAATTCTTTGTGATCTAAGCAACGCATTTTATTACATCTCTCAGAAGATACTGTTGCAAAAATTAAAATCTCATGGAATAAAGGGTGTCGTTTTTAGGGCTCTGACTCTTACCTAACAGACGGCAGAGTGTTTGTATCCAGCGAGTGATGTTTCACGAAATGGCACTGGAACATGGTGTACTGCACGGCTGCATACTTGGCCCTCTGCTCACTTTAATATTTGTCAATGACTTAAGTTGTGATGGTCATAGCCTACTCTTTGCAAAAGACAGAACATAAATGACTAACAGTAAAATTCAGCTGAGGCACTAAAGGATGCTAAAGCTTTGTTTGAAACAACCAAAATGTGGTTCAAAGCAAAATAAAATGAAACTGAATGAAGATATAACCAGAAACTATATACAGCCTTGGTGATGGTGGTCCCATAGCAAATGTTGATTGTGTAAAACTCTCGGGAATCACAACTGACAATAAGCTGATGTGGACAGAGGACACAGCGTATGTGTGTTCTAAGCTCTCAAGAGTAATTTATCTCCTCAAGAAGCTCAATGTGTGATAACAGATTAGTACTCAATGCAATATTTTATGCACTGTTGCACAGCCACATCACATATGGACTGCTGCTGTGAGAACACTCTGCTGGAAGTAAAACCATGTTGCTCCTACAAAAGACTGTAAGAATAATATCTTCCAGCAAGAAATTTGACCACTGTAGACCATTTTCATGCAGGCAGGAATAATTGCAGTATTTAGCCAATATGTTTTCAACTCTCATGTCAATATAAAAGAAAATCAAGAATTCTTCTGCAAGAGACAAGAGATTCACAACCACAAAACACAAAATAAGGCCAACACTGATATTCCAAGCTGTTGCCTAAGTAAGGCACTGGACAGTTTTCCCAAAGCAGCCACCAAGAAGTCAACCGTCTATCATCAGACGTTAAAACGTTGCCACTGAGGATGTTCAGAGCTAGACTGATGTGCATGCTCAAGCAACACCAACTATATTCTGTAAATGAATTTTTCTCTACAAGTGGAACTGTACACTGGTCAATATGATACCAGCACATTTGAACCCAAAACTGGAAACATTTAAAAGGTGTGAAGTGTTGTTTATAACCACTGTTTATATCAGTTTGTGTAATGCATCTTGTCTTTTATCTTAGTTTTAGTAGTAGTTTCAGTATATAATCGTTATGATATGACACAACTTGTCTGGCCATGGTCAGTGAATCATGTCGACTTAGTAACATTAACATCAATTCTATCCACAACGACACATGCACCTTTCTGCATCTTAATTTGTTTAGGTGCTGTTCTATACATGCTCTGAGTTTGAATTCAATTTGACTACTATTGCTGCAAGTTGTAATTTTCATATATAAACATTATATCTTAATCACTCTTATTTTGTCTCACTATAATGCAGAATATGCTGACACTCGAATCCCAATTTTATCATTAAGAGTTTTAGATAATATATCATTATGCAAGTAGTATGTATGTACGAGCACAACTACCCATTACTTTAGACTTTCTGAACTGAAGCAAAAAAACTTTCTCATTGCAGTAAACATTAACGTATAGTATAGTACTGTAAATCTGTTGTCTGACATCAGAACACTTCAGGTAATGAAAATATGCAAATCAAAATATTTCACATAAGCTGTAACTAATTCATTTTGCACATTTCTTTGCAGGGGTAGTTTCCTGGGGCAATGGCTGTGCACGTGCTGGTTATCCTGGTGTTTACACAAGAGTCACACGTTATCTTGATTGGATTCGTGTAAATACAAGAGATGGTTGTTATTGTGACCAGTAAACTTGTCCAATGCGGACTTTTAACTATGCACATTTACTGTGATCAAAAACTGGAAACATTCTCCATGGAGAGTGAAACACTGGTACATCATCAAACACTTCAGCCCATCAACTAAATAGAAGAAAAATATCTCAGGGAAATAAAAATTATGTGCCAACAGAAAACCATGCTCCCTAAATCAACACCATTCATTAAATATGACAATAATTGTAAATCAGCATATGGATACAGATATTCACTATTATCATAGTCAGTATCTTTGTTGGAAATATGATGCTGGGACAATATGCAGAAAATTGCCATAAAGAAATCCCCCTTGGTACAGGAGTACCAGTATCCCACGATATGACCACCATGGTTCTAACATTGGCAGTTAACATCTCTCTCCTCTATAAAATAGTTTTCAGGCTAGGAGATTGGTCTTACATGAAAAATTAACTAATATTGATAAGCAAAGTGTTTCAGCTGAACTGTAGCTATTATGAACTTGTTATAGGGATGGTCAACATATATAGAGTTTTAAATTAACAGGAAAACTATTGATCAACTTGCCAACTGAGAGGTGGAAGATGAATTGTTCAGTGATTTTAGATTCCTTATTTATTTATTTATTTTCATTTTATGTATTTATATGATGATCAATAGAGAGAAGAGCTTAATGTGTTTCATATGGAACAATGATCATGTTATTAACTTTCAATTTCTTACAATTACTTTTGTAATAAATACAATGAAAAACCTACGTGGAAAATAAAAAGTGATACAAAGAAAGATGCCAATTCATCATATAAAGCACTGGACAGTAAATGGATAGAGAGTGCGTTGATTCAGTAGATCATCTACTGGAGTTCCTATCAGCACCTTGTTACGTCCCTGTTCAGTAGTCAATGCCAGTTCTATAGGATGACTGGTTCTCCTTCCACAGACTTTTTTTTTACATTTCTTTGTTTACTTTAATAACTATAATGATCTGAAACAATGCCCCCTTAATTCACATTTACAAAACATATATAGTGCAGTATCTTAACTGTTACTGAAGAAGTACAACTTACTTTAAAGGGCTGTATTCAAAATTTCAAAACAATAATTTTCTTCCGAATAATACGATTTGCAAATGCAAACAGTACTTTCATGGAGCTGAAAATGTGTAATATTCATTGTAAAATATTTTTTTTATCATCAGTACCGTTCTATTTAAACAAAAATTCTTTTCTGCCTCTTTTCACTTCATTTCGCATTCTTTGTTATATACTACCACACACTTGATCTTTTCCTTTACTATTTTCAAGATAAATGGTTATACACTATTATCTGAAGTGCAGTGAATGAAATTAAATTATTGAGAACTCCATATAATAAACTAGTGACATTATTTACACGATGCCCATAATTACAGGACCAGTTTCAAAATGCTGTAGAAAGAGGTCCACTGCTCAAAATGACCGACACCAAATTTGAGCAGCATATTACTGATGCTCATGGAAACATCATGGAACAAAACAGTTTTTACGAAAAGTTGACCAATACATGGCCGAATTTCACACCAACAGATGCACAGAACATGGCTACTCCTCAGTCTGCGTACAAGATGGCCAATGTGACTGTCTCCATGAAAGATTGCACGTTGCTGGTAAAGCCCTTTTACAAGAACGGTGACTGTGCACCAAAAACCCTGAAGAAATTCTATACATTGAAGGGCATGAAAAAGAGACTGGTCCAATGTCTGCTAAGGGTCTGGGGAAAATTATTACAGAATTCAAAAAGACAGATTCTTTTGGAGGCCAGTGTGGCAGAGGGAAGGAAGAAGTTGATCCAACATCCATCCAAGATGTGACTACAGCATTGCAAGAATGGCTGAGCAGTGCTGTGCAAACATGCAGTGCACAGGGAATTGCCCAAAAGCTGGATATGGCTGCAGCATGGTGCTTACAATCCTATGAAACATCCTGCATTGCTATCCATATAAAATCACCTATGTTCAGGAGCTACTTCCTGCTGACTACCAGCAAGACAAATGTTCACTCTGGAATTTCTTGCTTGCATGGGAGTGAACAATGAATGCCCATGGAACATTTTGTGGACAAAGCCCATTTCCATCTCTAAGGCATGTTATTATGGAGAATTGCATTATATGAGCAATGGAAAATCTGCATGCACATCGACCAGTACCACTTCATTCTGCAAAGGCAACTGTGTGGAGAAGGTTTTTTCTAGGAATTTTGTTTTTATGCTATTTTTTGCTCCAGGACAATTAAAAACCGATGTCATTTTGCTTTTTAAGCAGTTTTAGGCCTCAGAACAATCAAAAACTGATTTTTTCCATATGGTGCGCCACAACCTTGCTGTCATGGATGGGCTTACCTGCCTAACAGTGCCATAACTGTTGACTGCTAGACTTTCGCAGTTATCGACATTGAACAGTATGGATGGTATACTGTGCTACTCAAACCATAGCTATCATATTGTGATTCATCTATCATTTATAGCTGATCGCATTTACTTTAAGACACTTAAAGTGCTGTCTATTGATAAAATTTTCATTGAACTTTTTTTCTGTGATGTTTCCCCGTTTGTCAACAATATGCTGTTCAAATTTGATGCCATTCTGAGCAATGGTTCAGCTTCTATAGTATTTTGAAACTAGAGATTTAATTATACACTCTGTACACACGTGAGGATGGATCACCAGTAAGAGGTGCTCAGCACTAGACAAAGCATTGAAAGCATGGTTTATCTTATGGCATAAGAGCCTTTGTCAGAGTTAATAAACACAAACAAGACTCATACGAACAGCCCTTGTTGTTCGTGAAGAGACTCAGCTGGGCTGACTATGGGCTGAGTTAAGTGTGGGGAAAAAGAGGTGGACATGGAGTTCAAAGAAGGGTCAGTGTAGGTGGAAGTTAGGAAATATCATTCTAGGGGGGGAATTAGTAACTGCATGCTATGGCAGATTATGGTACAGATATGCTGGGAACATAGATGAAAAGTAGGAAGGAGAATACTATGGAATAGTCAAATATAGTAGGAGAAAGCAGTAAAGGAAACAGTACAGGAAACAAAAGAAAAATTTGGAGTAGGAATTAAAGTCCATGGGGAAAAAAATAAAAAAAATAAATAAAATAAAATAAAAAAAAAACTTTGAGGTTTGCCAATGACACTGTGGTTCTGTCATTAGACAGCATGGCTGGAAGAGCAGCTGAATGGAGTGGACAGTGTCTTGAAAGAAGGAAATAAGATGAACATCAACAAAAGCAAAATGAGGATAATGGAATGTAGTCAAACTAAACCAGGTGATGCTGAGGGAACTAGATTAGGAAATGAGACACTTGAAGTATTAAAGAGTTTTGCTATTTGGGGAGAAAACTAACTGATGATGGTCAAAATGGAGAGGATATAAAATGTAGACTGGCTATGGCAAGGAGACCACAACAATAATAACAACAACCACCCTAGGAGAAAGAGCATGGGAAAGGTTGGCACAGAATAGACGAGAAAAAAAAAGCAGAAATATTTAGTGCCTGGTGCGGGGACACTGGGTTGGAATAGGATAGAAACACAACAGATGGAGAGGGAGAAAAGGAAAAAAAGATAAAGACTACCAGGGATTGACAGCAGAGAGATATGGGAACAAGGGATACGTTGCAGGAGATTATCCAATTGTGCAACTCACAAAAGTTAGTGGTTGTGGGAAGAACACAAATGTCACACACTGTGGGGTAGTCACTGAAGTCAAGAAAATTGTTTTGTGCAGCATGCACAGGGTAGTCTAGTTGACCTTTGACCACAGACTGGCAGTGGCTGTTCACTTGAGTGGATAGTTTATTGCTTACTACTCTTAATCAAATACCTTTCATTGGTATAAGAAAAGTCCATACAATAATGTGGCTGTATTCACATGTGGCTATGACTTTGATCCCCTAAAATAAGAGGTTTGGGACAGGAGTTTTACTTGGATCTTCCACTGGGATATGATACACTGCAAGGAGTTAGGAGCACAAGAAGAGGCTCAGTGGGTGGCTGAACACCACATTGTGACACATGGAAAAGATTGTACTGGGTGTACATCACATTTTACGACACTACAAGAGGTAGTCAGGCAACGGTAGAGAACGTAATTTAATTATTCCTGCACTGGATGCTATCAAGTGATGAAGGGGACAACAATGGTGGTGCTGGACATCTGGCATTCAACGGTATGGTGTCACCAGCACTCTTACTGGATACCAACATAAGCATCTCATGGTTTGAATAACGTTTGTTCTCACAAGCAAAATTGCTGTGAAAATCCCCAGGAACACATATTAGCAGTTTTATTCACCATTTCAGGCTATATATATGCTTCATCACTGATAAACTCAGTTGATGAGATATAAAAATCCATCAATCATTTTGTGAAAACATCCTTATGACACTATAAACAATGACAAAATATTCAACACACTGTTTTCACAGTCAATGGGTTAATCAGTGTACACACTCACCCTGGCATTGTCGTATGTGTACTGTACTGTACTGTACTGATACAAATTTGAAATGCATGAAATGCAACTTAATCACTTGAGAAATTGCCAAACAAAAATCCTGTAACTATTGGTAGTAGGTGTATGGCTGAATGCCTCATTTTTTTAAAAAAAAAAAAGTGGCTGAGCCACCCACTCAGAGTTCATTAGCATCCTTTCCCAACAGTAAACAGTAGGTAGTAGACCAGACAATTCATAGTATTTTGAAATGTTTTTTGTACTGTTGCCTAGGTCAGTGAACCGGTCTCCAACCAAGCTGAGGGTTGTCATTAACATCACTTCCTTGCAGTTGGTGTTGTTGGCACGAAGCTCACTGCACCTGGGTGGTCTATTTGAGTGACCGGAGTTTCCAGTTTTCTACCTCCAACTACTCGTCTTCTCATTGAAACACTGTCCTTCTTTGCAACAAGAAGACAACAGCCTGAAATGGGATAGCATATCGAATTGCAGCACGTGCTCTATGTACTTCCTTGGCTGCTTAGTTGGCTACATTATTTATCCATATCACGATGTGACCCATCACCTGTTTGCCTTGGTTTTGGATCTGCTGTAATGCATCCTGAATAGTTTGAATCATTTTCTCCATCTACACAAGTTTGTTGAACAGATTGCAGGGCACTGTGTGAATGAGAGAATAGAAAAGCAATCTACTGTGATGGCTTCTCACCCATTCCAGTGGTTTCATGACTCCATATACCTCAGTATCAGAATTAGTTAGTTTTTTCTGGGAGGCAAACTCTGAAGATTTTATCAGGGAAAGCACTTGAAGAACCAGGGTATTCCCTTGCTTACATACATCAATAAATATAACTATAAAATCGTGATACAATCTTAAAACTGAAGAAAACCAACTTTTAAAATGAACTCTGGAGTAAAATATTTCTTGTATTCTGCTTAAAATCACTTTGGCCCTCTGAAGTTGCCAATGCAACAATTAGTTCCGTTCCTGGCTCCTTATCCTGAAGTCCGATGCATCAACATCCACATTTCATTCTTAAGCACACAAATGGCTTGGTCGTTTGTGACTAATTCCTGAACATCCATTCAAAATTTTGACAGTCCACCATATGAAATACCAGTGACTGGTTGTTAGCATCTCACTTAGACAGAGAACTTACATTACAAAGTTCCGGTAAGATGGGCATAGAGGAATTATGGACAAACTTTATACAGATTTTAAATTGTAGTCTGGAGAACTATCTGCCTAGTAACAAACAACAAAATTCAGAAAATGCTAAGGAAGCACAGGCTGTTACACTGTTGGTTCAAAAGAGAACACGCAAATGTCGACAGGCAAAGAGTAATAGAAATTCCTGCACCTGTGGAAAGATCTATGTGAGAAGCCTACAACAACTACCACCATCAGGCTGCAGCACAAGATCTGGCTAAGAACCCGACTAAATTATGGTCTTATATGAAATCCCTAAGTGAGTCTAACGCTTCCATCCAGTCAGTCATTACCAGTCTAATGTGGAAGTTGAAGACAGCAAAATGAAAGCTGAAGTTTTAAATTTTGGTTTAAAAAATCTTTCATGCAAGAGAATCATATAAATATACTATTGTTTGAGCATCGAACAGACTCCCACATGAATGACGTAGTAATAGGAAACACTGGTGTAGAGAAATAACTGCATGAGTTGAAAACAAATAAATCATCAGGTCTCAATGGAATCCCAGTTTCATTTTACAAATAGTACTCTATGGCACTGGCCCCTTACTTAGCTTGCACTTATCATGAATCTCTCTCCCATCACAAACTCCAAAGCAAATGGAAAAAATGCAGATGTCCTATATATAAGAAGGACAAAAGAACAGACCCACACAATTACAGCCTAATATCCTTGGACAGACCGGCAAAATTACAGACAACTATCCTTAACATCGGTTTGCTGCAGAATTCTTGAATATATTCTGTTTGAATGTAATAAATTTACTTGAGACCAGAAGCTCATGTCCACTAATCAACACAGTTTTAGAAAGCGAAACATAGCTTGCCCTTTTCTCACATGATATACATCAAACTATGGAAGAAGGGCAACAGGTAGATTCCTTATTTCTAAATTTCCAAAAAGTATTTGACACGGTGTTTCACAACAGACTGTTAATGAATGTATGAGCATATGGAATAGGTTCCCATATATGTAAGTGGCTTGCAGACTTCTTAAGTAATAGAACCCAGTACGTTGCCCTCAGCAGTAAGACCAGAGACAAGGATATCATCCAGGAAAGTGTGATACGACCGCTATTATTTTCTATGTATATAAATGAGCTGGTGAACAAGATGGGCAGCAATTGACGGTTGTTTCCTGATGATGCTGTAGTCTACGTGAAGGTGAGTAAGCTGAAGGACAGTAGGAGGATACAAGCTGACTTAGAAAAAAATTCTAGTTGTTGTAGTGACTGGTAGCTAGCTGTAAATGTGGAAAAATGTAAGTAAATGTGGATGAATAAGAAAAACAATCTATAATGGTCAGATACAGCATTAAGAGCATCCTTCTTGACGCAGTCACCTCATTTAAATATCTGGGCATAGTTCTAAAAATTGAGATGAAATGGAATAAGCATGTGAGGATTATGGTAGGGAAGGTGAATTTCAGCTTCAGTTTATTGAGAGAATTTTGGGAAAGTGTCATTCATCTGTAAAGGAGATCACCTGTTCTTGATGACTGCTTGAGAGTTTGGGATCCATACCAGGTTGGATTAAATGAAGACACTGAAGCGATTCAGTAGCGTGCTGCTAGATTTGTTACCAATAGGTTCAAACAACACACAAGTATTATAGAGATGCAAATGAGAATCATGGAGGGAAGGTGATGTTCTCTTTCAGGGACACTATTGGGAAAATGTAGAGGACTAGCATTTGAACTGAACAATTCTACTACCATCAACATACATTTCATGTAAGGATCACAAAGATAAGCTACAGCAAATTAGGGCTCATATGGAGGCATATAAACAGTCTTTTACCCTCACTCTATTTGCAACTGGAACAGAAAGGAGACGACTAGTAGCGATACAGAGTATTCTCCACCATGCAACTTTTGAAGTATGTATTTAGATGTAGAATTGACAGAAGTCCCCATTCACGAAGATGGAGAAGGGTATTGTATCTCTAAGTGGTGTCACTCACTTTTTCCAAGTCAAAAAACATAATAAATGGAAATAGTGTCGTACTGCTGTCTCCAGCAGAAATTACCAAGGGTGGAGTGGTACCATCTGAAACCACAGTGGGAGTGGTTCATGAAGTTTGGGAAATAAAGGACTGTCTAAGGTAATGGCTGATCATTAACTTAAGATTTTTTTTCCAATACATTTGGTGAGACAATGCTGTAGTAACTGTTAATGCTGGTATGATCCTTGCCCTATCACAGCAATTTTACATTACACCATACCATGGACTGTACATATATGTATTTTTATTCTTCCAACCCCTTTGGAAGAAAAGGTATCCACATCGCAATAGTTTCAGAGGACCTTTTGGTTCAATCAAAACTCGCTGTCTTATTCCTCTCCTATCTCAATCCAGAGTTTCACGCCAGCATCATTACCATGCACTTTAATGCTTTTTTTCATCAGAGAAAATTACCCTGCCCCACTCCTCATAGATGTTTGCAAACAGAATCTTGTCTAGAATATGTTTCTTAGCATTGGTTTCTTCTTGAAATTTATATCTGAAAGTTGCTTAAGTACTGCTTGACCTGAAATATTATTAAAACCTTTCTTTAACTTATGGAAGCAATATGACGCAAAAAAATTTTGTCACATTTTCTGCAGGGAGGTCGTAACCAATCTTTAAAAACATAGTGATGTCATAACAAGTGTGTTTCATAACAATAAACACGCACATTATCAAAGTGAAACATAGCTTACTTTTTTCCCTTCAGACCAGTTTTCACAGTTCCGCAACTGTGAGAGGGCACAAAATGTCACAAGGGAGAACTGTTATGCCATCTAGTTACATAATAAGTTATTGACACAGACAGTCTTTCTCAAATTATGTTGTTGTTGTTGTGGTCTTCTGTCCTGAGACTGGTTTGATGCAGCTCTCCATGCTAATCTATCCTGTGCAAGCTCCTTCATCTCCCAGTACCTACTGCAACCTACATCCTTCTGAATCTGCTTAGTGTATTCACCTCTTGGCCTCCCTCTACGATTTTTACCCTCCACACTGCCCTCCAATGCTAAATTGGTGATCCCTTGGATGCCTCAGGACATGTCCTACCAACCGATTCCTTCTTCTAGTCAAGTTGTGCCACAAACTTCTCTTCTCCCCCATCCTATTCAATACCTCCTCATTAGTTACGTGATCTACCCACCTAATCTTGAACATTCTTCTGTAGCACCACATTTCAAAAGCTTCTATTCTCTTCTTGTCCAAACTATTTATTGTCCACGTTTCACTTCCATACATAGCTACACTCCATACAAATACTTTCAGAAACGACTTCCTGACACTTAAATCTATACTCAATGTTAACAAATTTCTCTTCTTCAGAAACGCTTTCCTTCCCATTGCCAGTCTACATTTTATATCCTCCCTACTTTGACCATCATCAGTTATTTTGCTCCGCAAATAGCAAAACTCCTTTACTACTTTAAGTGTCTCATTTCCTAATCTAATTCCCTCAGCATCACCCGACTTAATTCGACTACATTCCAATATCCTCGTTTTACTTTCGTTGATGTTCATCTTATATCCTCCTTTCAAGACAGTATCCATTCCGTTCAACTGCTCTTCCAAGTCCTTTGCTGTCTCTGACAGAATTACAATGTCATCGGCGAACCTCAAAGTTTTTATTTCTTCTCCCTGGATTTTAATACCTACTCCAAATTTTTCTTTTGTTTCCTTTACTGCTTGCTCAATATACAGATTGAATAACATCAGGGAGAGGCTACAACCCTGTCTCACTCCCTTCCCAACCACTGCTTCCCTTTCATGCCCCTCAACTCTTATAACTGCCATTTGGCTTCTATACAAATTGTAAATAGCCTTTCGCTCCCTATATTTTACCCCTGCCACCTTCAGAATTTGAAAGAGAGTGTTCCAGTCAACATTGTCAAAAGCTTTCTCTAAGTCTACAAATGCTAGAAACATAGGTTTGCCTTTCCTTAATCTAGCTTCCAAGATAAGTCGTAAGGTCAGTATTGCCTCACGTGTTCCAACATTTCTAGGGAATCCAAACTGATCTTCCCCGAGGTCGGCTTCTACCAGTTTTTCCATTCATCTGTAAATAATTCATGTTAGTATTTTGCAGCTGTGGCTTATTAAACTGACAGTTCAGTAATTTTCACATCTGTCAACACCTGCTTCCTTTGGGATTGGAATTATTATATTCTTCTTGAAGTCTGAGGGCATTTCGCCTGTCTTGTACATCTTGCTCACCAGATGGTAGAGTTTTGTCAGGACTGGCTCTCCCAAGGCCGTCAGTAGTTCTAATGGAATGTTGTCTACTCCCGGGGCCTTGTTTCGACTCAGGTCTTGCAGTGCTCTGTCAAACGCGTATCTCCCATTTAATCTTCATCTACATCCTCTTCCATTTCCATAATAGTGTCCTCAAGTACATCACCCTTGTATAGACCCTGCATATACTCCTTCCACCTTTCTGCTTTCCCCTCTTTGCTTAGAACTGGGTTTCCATCTGAGCTCTTGATATTCATACAAGTGGCTCTCTTTTCTCCAAAGGTCTCTTTAATTTTCCTGTAGGCTGTATCTATCTTACCCCTAGTGAGATAAGCCTCTATATTATTACATTTGTCCTCTAGCCATGCCTGCTTAGCCATTTTGCACTTCCTGTCGATCTCATTTTTGAGACTTTGTATTCCTTTTTGCCTGCTTCATTTATTGCATTTTTATATTTTCTCCTTTCATCAATTAAACTCAGTATTTCTTCTGTTACCCAAGGATTTCTACTAGCCCTCGTCTTTTTACCTACTTGATCCTCTGTTGCCTTCACTACTTCATCCCTCAGAGCTACCCATTCGTCTTCTACTGTATTTCTTTCCCCCATTCCTGTCCATTGTTCTCTTATGCTGTCCCTGAAACTCTGTACAACCTCTGGTTTAGTCAGTTTATCATCTCCTTAAATTCCCACCTTTTTGCAATTTCTTCAGTTTTAATCTACAGTTCATAACCAATAGATTGTGGTCAGAGTCCACATCTGCCCCTGAAAATGTCCTACAATTTAAAACCTGGTTCCTAAATCTCTGTCTTACCATTATATAATCTATCTGATACCTTTTAGTGTCTCCAGGATTCTTCCATGTATACAACCTTCTTTTACGATTCTTGAACCAAGTGTTAGCTATGATTAAGTTATGCTCTGTGCAAAATTCTACCAGACGGCTTCCTCTTTCATTTCTTAGCCCCAATTCATATTCACCTACTACGTTTCCTTCTCTCCCTTTTCCTACTGTCGAATTCTAGTCACCCATGACTATTAAATTTTCGTCTCCCTTCACTATCTGAATAATTTCTTTTATCTCATCATACATTTCTTCAATTTCTTTGTCATCTGCAGAGCTAGTTGGCATATACACACGTACAACTGTAGTAGGCATGGGCTTCATGTTTATCTTGGCCACTATAATACGTTCACTATGCTGTTTGTAGTAGCTTACCCACACTTCTATTTTTTTATTCATTATTAAACCTACTCCTGCATTACCCCTATTTGATTTTGTATTTATAACCCTGTATTCGCCTGACCAGAAGTCTTGTTCCTCCTGCCACCAAACTTCACTAATTCCCATTATATCTAACTTTAACCTAACCATTTCCCTTTTTAAATTTTCTAACCTACCTGCCCGATTAAGAGATCTGACATTCCACTCTCCGATCCATAGAATGCCAGTTTTCTTTCTCCTGATAATGACGTCCTCTTGAGTAGTCCCCGCCCGTAGATCCGAATGGAGGACTATTTTACCTCCGGAATATTTTACCCAAGAGGACGCCATCATCATTTAACCACACAGTAAAGCTGCATGCCCTCGGGAAAAATTACGGCTGTAGTTTCCCCTTGCTTTCAGCCGTTCGCAGTACCACAACAGCAAGGCCATTTTGGTTAGTGTTACAAGGCCAGATCAGTCAATCATCCAGACTGTTGCCCCTGCAACTACTGAAAAGGTTGCTGCCCCTCTTCAGGAACCACACGTTTGTCTGGCCTCTCAACAGATACCCCTCCGTTGTGGTTGCACCTATGGTACGGCTATCTGTATCGCTGAGGCATATAAGCCTCCCCACAAATGGCAAGGTACATGGTTCATGGGGAAGTCAAATTACGTAGACATTAATAAATATGAAACAGTGTTTCGATAAGATTTCCAATCATGTTGAGTTCACTGTATGTCTATATTCAAATCCAGCAAATAAAAAAAATCCTCATTATAAAAATATAATTTTAAATTGGTTGATAAAAGATTCTGACTGATGTACGGTTCTAAAAATATCTACATTCAAGCAGAACATTGAGCAAAGTGAAGCGAAACATGAAAATATTGCATTCAAAAAGTGGGGAAATTTTTCTGAATTGCAGTATAATACAGAATTTAGTCTTTTTGGCTCCCAGTGTTACTTTTGGTTGGTCAATACGGGTGAGATGAGTCTTTGATGTGTTAAAAAAATAGGGCACGATTTGTATATAAGATTAGGTTGTAGTTCCAGTCTACGGAGGCTGCCTGTCACAGCACCTGCAGCATCCATAGACTGGCAGACTATATGAGAGGGACATTTTGGCTTGAAATGGTTGCCATCTTTCAAAGCGGAGGTATTGCTGTCGGTTGTCAGGTTTGATGTGAGGTAGACGTTCCTGTACTTTCCATTACTATACACAAATGAGTTTCTTTGTAATAAGCTTCATTTTAAAGCTTTTTATTGATAGTTAGTCATGCTCCACCTGCAAATATAGCGTGACATTCAATGTGATGGGATGGACAAAATGCATCACATCTGAATAAAAGCTGCAAGATTAATGTAAACTACCTGGCACACTGGTCAGCCTTAATGTGGTTGTTAGACAGTTTCTTTTCCACATTATTTATGCAAAACAAGGGCTGGTTCTCCAACTCAGAAACACAAAAGGTGAACACTTAAAACCAAGAATACACACAATAAACAGACTATGTAACATAAAGGACTTTAGGTAACTAACATCTGTGTGGACAGGAAGTGCCTCCACCAGCAGAATGAAAATAATTGGCAAATTGTGGGTTTGCATTTCCCCATCATTATACAACTTAGAAGGATCAGAGAGGAGATAAGGGTTAGGGCACAGTAAGGCATTTATGAGTCAGCTGTTTGAACTCATACATGCACAATAATCTTAAAGAATGTCAGATGAGTCAAGAACCAAACATGATACATGATGCCATAGAAACAGTGTTCAGGATTTTTAAAACAGATGATCCAAATTAAATTCATGTTTATTTCATGAAATATAAATTAGTTAGGAACAACTCTTTTATATATATATGGGAAAAAGAGGCTTTTAAACACAGGTTATAAATGTACATTGTGTCCTCCCATTGTCACACAGCAAACATCTAAGAGAAAGCTGAACTTGTCCCCAACATGAAAAATCATCTCTTGTGTTACTGAATTCATCGCAGCTGAAATGCAATTCTGTAGTTCAACCAGAGTTGCTGGTGGAGGTAAAATGCAAACTGCTTCCTTTACAAGAAAGGACTGATTCAAAAAAGCTAAGACATTAGGGTGTCAATGGTGCACTGATCCACCGCACTGAAAAGTAAGTCTTGCACAGCTCCATTAAATTGAAAAATAAGTCTTAGGTTGAAGAAAATAGCTGTTATTCAAACACATTCAGGTACATTATTCCATTGATAGTGCCATCTGCAAAAAAAGAATGGCCCAAAAAACATGTTTTGTGATAAGGCACAAAAGATGTAAAATTACACTGAGTATATCAGTCTGCTATTTAATGGGGATTCTGCAGACTCTTTATTGAACACTATGTGTATTCACCTTTTCACTAATATGAAATATCACTCTGTCATTACAAATTAAGCGTGGAAGAACCATTCATGTTCCCATTATCATGACATGTCACCACAGTATTCAATATGCTTTACTTTGTTATTTTCAATGAAATTCTGCACAAGTTGTAAAAAGGAAGAGCTTTACACCAAATGGTGTCTCATAACTACCCTGGTGACTGAAGTATTCCTAGCTCTACTGGTTGACATACTTTTCACTGGAAAGTGCATGGCAGAGTGTACTTAGCATGGTGCTGCAAGTTAGGATTTCTTCACATATTAATTTCTGTGCCACTCTCCTGTGAGTCAAACAAAACTGTGACTGTTTCTGCTGTCATTCTGTGCACACACTCTTGTCCCCTTAGTGCTATCACATATGGATCCCACACAACTATGTAATATTCTAAAATGGGGACAAAAAGTGATTTATACACTAACTGTATTTTCTCATTACCCCACACCAAACTGAAGTTGCCATTCATTGCTGTACTTCAAAATCCTGTCAAGATCTGACTCAATATTTCTACAGGTTTTTTCCAGATAGTACTTCACTGTACAAAACTGTATCAGCTGAAAAACATCTGGGGTTGCTATTACTATTGTCTGCAACGTCATTAATATGAACAGCATGGGTCCCACTAGCCATTCTCGGGGGACATCTGAAGTTACTTTGACAACTGTTGACGAATTTCCATTCAAGAAAACATGCTGCATCCTCCCCACCAATAAATCTTCAATCTCTTTGGAAATTTCCCTTGAAATCTCCATACAACTGCACTTTTGATAATAAGTGTACATGTGGTACTGAGTTAAATGCTTTTTGGAAGTCAAGAAATACTGCATCTACCTGACTGCCTTGATACATGGCTTTCAGGATGTTTATTTGAGAAAAGCCCAAGCTGAATTTCATATGACCAATGTGTTTGGAATCCATGCTGGACAGGAAGGAGGAGGTCATTCTGTTTGAGATGCCTCACTAAATTTGAGCTCAAAGTCTGTTCTCAGATTCTACAACAAATGGGTGTTGCGAATATTAGACAGTAGTTTTGTGGATTACTTCTGTTGCCTCTCTCATAGAATGGTGTCACCTGTGTTTTCTTCCCACTACTTGTCAGGTTTTATTGTTTCCTCTACAGTATATTATACAAGGGGGGATCAAATATAAATTGGATCTTTGTTCCTGAACATCAACAGTTGGTAGGACTGGCCCCACACTTCTGCTGTGCTTAGGAGGGACTGTTGGAAGTGAGGAGAGCATGCTGTTAAATATTTCCTGTCGTTTCATCAGTAATGCTCACGATGTCTGAGCAATAAGTGCACCCCTCCATTGCACAATACATAATTATCAAATTTCTTGCTCATGAAGGAGTTGCAGCAGCGGAAATTTGCCAGAGATTGACTGCAAAGTTCGGTGATAAAACATTATCAAGGATGCTTGTTTGCCTGGCACAAAAAGTTCAAGGAAGAACAAGAACATGTGGGAAATCAGCAACACAATTGCAGTCCTGAGACCAGCATTACAGATAAAAACATAAGTGCAGTTAAAGACATTATTGACAGCAATCAACGGGCAAGAGTGTCAGAAATTCCACAAAAAGTCGGAATCAGTTATGGGAGCTGTCTAGCAATCATCACAAATGACCTGCAGTTCCGTGACGTGTGTTCCAGATGGGTCCCTAAACTTTTGACTGAAAATCCGAAGTCGAAATGTTTGAAGGTCTATCAGAGGCTTACACCAAGGTTTGCAGAAGAAGGTGATGCATTTTTGAGTCGGATCATTACCTGCTATGAAACATGGGTTTGCCACTACACTCCAGAATCCAAATAAGCCAGTAAGGAGTGGTGGAGGAAAGGGGAGGCAGCACCAGTGAAAGCCACAACTTTAAGACTGTCAGCTGGCAAGATTCTTTCAACCGTTTTCTTCGATCTGCAAGGAATTTTTCTGATTGATTTTTTGCATGAGCGATGCACAATCAATGCTGCTTACTACTGCAAACTGTTGAACAAGGCAAGAGTTGCATATTGAGACCAACCGATTCGAAAGGTCATCCTCCTCCATGACAAAGTGCGAACCCATACCTCAGCTCTTACTGTCTCCAAGCTAGAGAAAATGCACTGGACTATACTTGATCATCCTCCTTACAACCCAGACTTATCGCCCTACAATTTCCAATTATTCAGACCACTTAAAGAAGCTCTCCGAGAGCAACGATTTGAAGATGAGGAGAGTGTGGAAGACTTCGTGCGCAACTGGCTGATGGCCCTCGTAGTTAAAATATGGTCTAACACAGCCACATATTCTGTATAGAATTTGATACGGATTCGGTCAGGCCTTGAAGATTTATTTGGTTTTAGCAATTTCAGTTGTTTCTCAGTGCCATTCATACTAATGTCTATATTACTCTATTTTGCAGTTGTATGATAAATGTAATTGAGCAACAGTTCTGGATATTCCTTTTGAAAGACATATGAAAATGGAGTTCAACATTTCTGCTGTTATCATGTGATCCTGTATCATCCATGAGTGTATGGACACTAAATGTAGTAAAACAGTTTTTACATATGGCCTGGGTTTGTTAGGATTTTGTGAGAAATGTTTCAATAAGATTCTAAGGTGGTTGTCACTGACAGCTTCAGCTTCACATATCTTGGACAGCCATGTGTGGTGGACAGGCTAGCCTGCTGCATACTGTCTCAAGGTGGCTGGGCACTCACTGGCCCATCACCCCACATCAGTCTTTTGAGGCTGTGCTGACACCAGGTTGGTCTGTTTAGTGCGGCTGTCCCATTACAGCCAGCCAGAAGCTCGTCTGCTGTGACTAAGTGCAGGCCACAATGCTCACTCTGTGTGCTATGGCTGTGTACATCTAGAAAGGTCAAAGTTTCATGTGACCCACCCATGTGAGTAGGAAACCCTAGAGCTGAGAGAGATATTTTGCTACAGCATAAGTAGTCACATGTACTTTTACACTTCCATACAAGAGACAGAACAAAATATAATTAAAATATACTTCTGTTGTAAACGTAGCTATCACAAAATATCTCATCTACGTATCAGTCACAAAAAGCAAGAAGCTAATCCAAAGATATCTCAATCTCCTAACATACTTCTTCCAAGCACTTTTTCCCTTCTACTATACAAAAGTTCACACACTGACACAATACGATAGAATGAGTAGATCCTCATTATTTTACTTAGGATAGAAGTGTGATTAAAGCATTCATCCATTACCACTTGGTGATTGCAGAAGTTCTTTCCAGATTATATCCCACTCAAAGCAGGTCAATATAATTCCAACTAAAAGAACATAGTGAACTTTTGTGAGCTGCACTTCTTTGAATTTCTTCCATGTCCTCTGTCAATCCTATCTGATGCGGATCCCACACTGTACAGCAATGCTCCAGAAAAGATGGCGGACAAGTGTAGCATAAACAATCTTTAACATATCTGTTACATTTTATAAGTGTTCTACCAATAAATCACCATCTTTGGTTTACTTTTCCCACAAAATTGTCTATGTGATCATTCCAATTTAATTTATTTGCAACTGTAATCCCTAAGTATTTAGTTGAGTTTATAGTCTTTAGATTTGTGCGATTTATCATGTAACTGAAATTTAGCGGATTCCTCTTACTACTCAAGTTAATATCTTCACACTTTTCATTATTTAGAATTAATTGCTACTTTTTGCACAATACAGAATCTTGTCTAAATCTTATTGCAATTCACTTTGATCACCTGATGACTTTACATTACTGTCAATGACAGCATCATCTTCAAACACTCGAAAAGGGCTGCTCAGATTGTCTCCTAAATTATTTATGTAGAACAGGAACAACATAGGGCCTACAACACTTCCTTGTGGAATGCCAGATATTACTTCTGTTTTACTTTATGACTCTCCACCAGTTATTAAGAACTGTCACCTTTATGACAGGAATTCACAAATCCAATCACACAACTGAGATGATACTCCACAGGCACGCAATTTAATTAGAAGTCTGTGAGGAATGGTATCAAAAGCCTTCTGGAAATCTAAAAATATGGATTCAATCTGACATCCCTTGTTGATAGCACTCACTACTTCATGAGAATAAAGGGCTAGTTGTGTTTCACAATTACGATATTTTCTGAATCCAAGTTGGTTATCCATCAATAAATTGTTTTCTTCACGGTGATTCAAAATGTTCAAGCACAGTATATATTCCAAATGTCACTGCTTATTGACATTCATGATCCAGGTCTATAATCCAGTGGATTACTTCTATTTCCTTTCTGGGGTATTGGTGTGACTGTATAACATTCCAGTCTTTGAGTAGGGGTCTTTCTACAACCGAGCAGTTGTTAATGATTGCTAAGTACGGAGCTATTGTATCAGCATACTCGGAACTTGGATGGACCAGAAGCCGTACCTTTGTTAAGTGTTTCAAGCTGCTTTGCTACACGGAGGATATTTATTTCCAAGTTAATCATTTTGGTAATTGTTCTTGATTCAAACTCTGGAATATTTACTTCGTCTTCCTTTGTGAAGAGATTTTGGAAAATTGTGTTTAGCAACTCTGCTTTAATGACACTGTCATCAATAACATCACCACGGTTATCGTACAGTGAAGGTGTTGAGTGCCTCTAGCCACTGGTGTACTTTATATACAATCAGAAACTCTCGATTTTCTGCCAGATTTTGAGACACACTTTCATTATAGAAACTATTAAAAGCATCTCATATTGAAATATGTGCTAAATTTTGAGCTTCTGTAAAACTTTGTCATTCCTGGGGATTCTGTATTTTTTAAATTTGGCAGGCCTTTTTCATTGCTCCTGCAATAGTACTCTGACCTGTTTTGTGTGCCTTGGGGGCATCAGTGCCACCTCTTATTGATTTGTTTGGTATATCTCTATCTCCACTGCTTCTGCTGCCGAAAAAGCAACAGTTTTTATGACAATTTTTAGTTTATTTTTCAATCAGTTAATTATGATCCCCTCTACAATTATGTTAACCAGACTGTCACATCTTGCACTAGGTTCAAATGCTTCATTTAAGATGACAAATAAAATGAAACACCACAATTTCTTTTTCAAAAGAAAAGTGCAAAAGAGAGAGATGAATAACAGTTTATTGCAAGAAAATCAAAGTAAACAAATTTTAGTGATCAATTGTTTGTATTTCTTCTTAATTTAGTCCAAGTCAATGACACTATGAGACAGTACACTCATTTGGGATTTATTTATTTATGTATCCATCCTTTGGTCACTGTTTAGAGTGATATCAGATTCATCAGTATACATTTACAATTTTAGCTGCAGTTCAAATAACAATTTGAGCCTATATATTATTAATTTACAATAGAATTACTCATATGTGTAAAATAATTAATGACTACAATATAATGGAAGGAAACATTCCACGTGGGAAAAATTATATATAAAAACAAAGATGAGGTGACTTACCGAACAAAAGCGCTGGCAGGTCGATAGACACACAAACAAACACAAACATACACACAAAATTCAAGCTTTCGCAACAAACTGTTGCCTCATCAGGAAAGAGGGAAGGAGAGGGGAAGACGAAAGGAAGTGGGTTTTAAGGGAGAGGGTAAGGAGTCATCCCAATCCCGGGAGCGGAAAGACTTACCTTAGGGGGAAAAAAGGACAGGTATACACTCGCACACACGCACATATCCATCCACTCATACAGACACAAGCAGACATATTTAAAGACAAAGAGTTTGGGCAGAGATGTCAGTCGAGGCAGAAGTGTAGAGGCAAAGAAGTTGTTGAAAGACAGGTGAGGTATGAGTGGCGGCAACTTGAAATTAGCGGAGATTGAGGCCTGGCGGATGACGAGAAGAGAGGATATACTGAAGGGCAAGTTCCCATCTCCGGAGTTCGGATAGGTTGGTGTTGGTGGGAAGTATCCAGATAACCCGGACGGTGTAACACTGTGCCAAGATGTGCTGGCTGTGCACCAAGGCATGTTTAGCCACAGGGTGATCCTCATTACCAACAAACACTGTCTGCCTGTGTCCATTCATGCGAATGGACAGTTTGTTGCTGGTCATTCCCACATAGAATGCATCACAGTGTAGGCAGGTCAGTTGGTAAATCACGTGGGTGCTTTCACACGTGGCTCTGCCTCTGATCGTGTACACCTTCCGGGTTACAGGACTGGAGTAGGTGGTGGTGGGAGGGTGCATGGGACAGGTTTTGCATCGGGGGCGGTTACAAGGATAGGAGCCAGAGGGTAGGGAAGGTGGTTTGGGGATTTCATAGGGATGAACTAACAGGTTACGAAGGTTAGGTGGACGGCGGAAAGACACTCTTGGTGGAGTGGGGAGAATTTCGTGAAGGATGGATCTCATTTCAGGGCAGGATTTGAGGAAATCGTATCCCTGCTGGAGAGCCACATTCAGAGTCTGGTCCAGTCCCGGAAAGTATCCTGTCACAAGTGGGGCACTTTTGTGGTTCTTCTGTGGGGGATTCTGGGTTTGAGGGGACGAGGAAGTGGCTCTGGTTATTTGCTTCTGTACCAGGTCGGGAGGGTAGTTGCGGGATGCGAAAGCTGTTTTCAGGTTGTTGGTGTAATGATTCAGGGATTCCGGACTGGAGCAGATTCGTTTTCCACGAAGACCTAGGCTGTAGGGAAGGGACCGTTTGATGTGGAATGGGTGGCAGCTGTCATAATGGAGGTACTGTTGCTTGTTGGTGGGTTTGATGTGGACGGACGTGTGAAGTTGGCCATTGGACAGGTGGAGGTCAACGTCAAGGAAAGTGGCATGGGATTTGGAGTAGGACCAGGTGAAACTGATGGAACCAAAGGAGTTGAGGTTGGAGAGGAAATTCTGGAGTTCTTCTTCACTGTGAGTCCAGATCATGAAGATGTCATCAATAAATCTGTACCAAACTTTGGGTTGGCAGACTTGGGTAACCAAGAAGGCTTCCTCTAAGCGACCCATGAATAGGTTGGCGTACGAGGGGGCCATCCTGGTGCCCATGGATGTTCCCTTTAATTGTTGGTATGTCTGGCCCTCAAAAGTGAAGAAGTTGTGGGTCAGGATGAAGCTGGCTAAGGTGATGAGGAAAGAGGTTTTAGGTAGGGTGGCAGGTGATCGGCGTGAAAGGAAATGCTCCATCGCAGCGAGGCCCTGGACGTGCGGAATATTTGTGTATAAGGACGTGGCATCAATGGTTACAAGGATGGTTTCCGGGGGTAACAGATTGGGTAAGGATTCCAGGCGTTCAAGGAAGTGGTTGGTGTCCTTGATGAAGGATGGGAGACTGCATGTAATAGCCAGCTTCATCCTGACCCACAACTTCTTCACTTTTGAGGGCCAGACATACCAACAATTAAAGGGAACATCCATGGGCACCAGGATGGCCCCCTCGTACGCCAACCTATTCATGGGTCGCTTAGAGGAAGCCTTCTTGGTTACCCAAGTCTGCCAACCCAAAGTTTGGTACAGATTTATTGATGACATCTTCATGATCTGGACTCACAGTGAAGAAGAACTCCAGAATTTCCTCTCCAACCTCAACTCCTTTGGTTCCATCAGTTTCACCTGGTCCTACTCCAAATCCCATGCCACTTTCCTTGACGTTGACCTCCACCTGTCCAATGGCCAACTTCACACGTCCGTCCACATCAAACCCACCAACAAGCAACAGTACCTCCATTATGACAGCTGCCACCCATTCCACATCAAACGGTCCCTTCCCTACAGCCTAGGTCTTTGTGGCAAACGAATCTGCTCCAGTCCGGAATCCCTGAATCATTACACCAACAACCTGAAAACAGCTTTCACATCCCGCAACTACCCTCCCGACCTGGTACAGAAGCAAATAACCAGAGCCACTTCCTCGTCCCCTCAAACCCAGAATCCCCCACAGAAGAACCACAAAAGTGCCCCACTTGTGACAGGATACTTTCCGGGACTGGACCAGACTCTGAATGTGGCTCTCCAGCAGGGATACGATTTCCTCAAATCCTGCCCTGAAATGAGATCCATCCTTCACGAAATTCTCCCCACTCCACCAAGAGTGTCTTTCCGCCGTCCACCTAACCTTCGTAACCTGTTAGTTCATCCCTATGAAATCCCCAAACCACCTTCCCTACCCTCTGGCTCCTATCCTTGTAACCGCCCCCGATGCAAAACCTGTCCCATGCACCCTCCCACCACCACCTACTCCAGTCCTGTAACCCGGAAGGTGTACACGATCAGAGGCAGAGCCACGTGTGAAAGCACCCACGTGATTTACCAACTGACCTGCCTACACTGTGATGCATTCTATGTGGGAATGACCAGCAACAAACTGTCCATTCGCATGAATGGACACAGGCAGACAGTGTTTGTTGGTAATGAGGATCACCCTGTGGCTAAACATGCCTTGGTGCACAGCCAGCACATCTTGGCACAGTGTTACACCGTCCGGGTTATCTGGATACTTCCCACCAACACCAACCTATCCGAACTCCGGAGATGGGAACTTGCCCTTCAGTATATCCTCTCTTCTCGTCATCCACCAGGCCTCAATCTCCGCTAATTTCAAGTTGCCGCCACTCATACCTCACCTGTCTTTCAACAACTTCTTTGCCTCTACACTTCTGCCTCGACTGACATCTCTGCCCAAACTCTTTGTCTTTAAATATGTCTGCTTGTGTCTGTATGTGTGGATGGATATGTGCATGTGTGCGAGTGTATACCTGTCCTTTTTTCCCCCTAAGGTAAGTCTTTCCGCTCCCGGGATTGGAATGACTCCTTACCCTCTCCCTTAAAACCCACTTCCTTTCGCCTTCCCCTCTCCTTCCCTCTTTCCTGATGAGGCAACAGTTTGTTGCGAAAGCTTGAATTTTGTGTGTATGTTTGTGTTTGTTTGTGTGTCTATCGACCTGCCAGCGCTTTTGTTCGGTAAGTCACCTCATCTTTGTTTTTATATATAATTAATGACTACATTTAATTCACTACATCTAGGCAACCAATTACAATTTCTGCTGCAATGGACAAGCCAGAACAAAAATTTATAGTTTACTTTTCATTTACACAGTATAAGTTCAGTTCTCAAATTATTGCTTCAATACTGCAAAATCTTTCTAATTGTTTTCGACTGGTCTCAAAATATTCTTTGACACATACAAACATGCCGTTTTTAAGTACTCTCTTAGTTCTGTTTTGAAAACTGGTAGTGCTTTTGTCCTTTACAAACTGCTTGGTAATCTGTTGTATCACAAGCACCCCGTTTCAACAGGGTATTTATTGGCCAGTTGTAGTTGGATTCTATAGATGAGATAGTCATCTTTTACTCTTCTGCTGTAATTGTGTAGTTCTCTGTTTAGAATTGGCATACAATTTAATTTTAAGGTACATAATAGTTTCAGATATAAGTGTAGAGTGCATGGTCATATTTTTATATTCTTTGAATTTGCTTTTACGGGAGTATCTTGGTGATAGCCTTCCAATACATCTGACTGCTTTGTTTTGCAGCAGTCTCTTCAAATGCACATTGCCCTGTCCCATGTTATTATTCAGTATAATAACTGTGGATAATGTAGTCTACAGTACATCTTTAACAGTGTATCATCAACTATGTGGGACATTTTCTAAAGTGCTTGCTTATTTTGCTTGCTTATTTTTGAGCTGATCTTTTATATATGATTTTCCCAAGTGATAAGTCTGTATACTGTCAATCCCAGGAACTTACGACTATCATTTTCTGTTAGCAGTGTGTCCCTAAGTCTTATATTTAATTTCTCTTAATTTGTTGCTTTCTTTGCAAGAATTTGTTTTCTTTTCATTTCCAAATAGTTTGTTTTCACTTAAATATTCATTTGCCCTTTCTACATCCATGACAGTTCTTGTACCTAAATCATTTATTGAGCTTTTACTTACAATGAGGGATGTACCATCTGCATGCATGGTTACATTTTCTTTTACTGATGCTGCTATCCCAGACTTTGCCACATGAAAATCAGAGTAAAAGATCTCCATCTTATTTTTACTTTGTATCTTAATTCTACACTTTGTTCTCTGTTTTCTGTAAATGACTTTATTAAAATGGCTGCATTCACCTGATACCACATCCGTGTAGTTTATCTATCAGAGTAATATGGCATACACCGTCATAGGCTTTTGCGAGATCATGAAATATGCTACAAACTTACTTTCATTCTTCCAAACCTTTGACTGTATGGGTCATGAAACTTGCCACAGCTGTTTTTGTAGACTTCCCTCTTCTAAATCCATGTTATGCTTCATCCAGGACTTTTTTCCCTGTGAAATTTATAACTTGGTTTTAACAGCTATTTGTACAATTTTTGATAATGTGGGTGTCATTGTTATAGACCTTTAGATCCCCTTGTCACCAAATTTGTAAACTGGCACTACTTTACTCTTTTGCAGACATGTGAGAAACAGTCACTTCTCCACTTCCAAGTTTAATAGGAATGTCACATGCATAACTAGGTACTGTGAGTAGAGTTTGATTACTTTTGCAGATATTCCATCTATGCCCTCTGTGTCTGTAGGTTAGCCACAGCCAGTTGCATGGCTAGTTTAGCTGCTTATAGCCCAGCGGGCTAGCCCAGAAGAAAACTGCCTGGCCAGACAGCTCAGAGTGGGACCTGACAACACCTAACCCAGAAAGCCAGCCTGATCCTAACATGCTGTGCAAGTCAGTTTATCTGAGGTTGGCTGGCATGGGTTGGTGGCAAACAAAGTATGCCTCTGACATCCTGATAGCATATCTTGTTTCATTCAGAATCTCTCTAGTTATAGCTCTATGCTTAATTTTACACCTTTTACGCAGTCTGCTTCCTTAAAAAAAATTTTTTACAGTGATAATACGTTAATATACCATGAAGCGTCCTTCCCATCATGAAGTGTTCTACTAGATAGATACCTATCCAGTACACGGGCAACTATTCTTTTAAACTTGTGGTGAAGTTCTACAAGACACTGCCAAGAGTTAAATGTGGTGACTTGGCAAGACAGCCAAGCCACTCGGAGGTAGCCGAAAGGCACGCGTTTAAGCTCACGCAGACTGGCGTGAGGTCTGGAACAGGACAATGTCTTGAGAATTGCAAAGAAAGTACGTAGTTGATGTAATACTTAACTTTAATCCATAATTGGTGTACATCGCTCTTGTTGATACATTAATAACAATCTCAATATAAACTGGTAATGGCGCCTTGCTAGGTCGTAGCAAATGACGTAGCTGAAGGCTATGCTAACTATCGTCTCGGCAAATGAGAGCGTATTTGTCAGTATTTGTCGGCTGTACAACTGGGGCGAGTGCTAGGACGTCAATCTAGACCTGCCGTGTGGCGGCGCTCGGTCTGCAATCACTGACAGTGGCGACACGCGGGTCCGACGTATACTACCGGACCGCGGCCGATTTAAAGGCTACCACCTAGCAAGTGTGTCTGGCAGTGACACCACATTAAATGTTTCAAATTCCTTGCTGATACATAAAATTACTGCCTCTTTATCCAGTTAGCTGAAAATATAAATCTTTCACTCTGTTTTAGATGTCCTTCACACTTTGGAAACTATCAGTGCTGAAAATGTCACTTGGTCACTGAAAATCAGTTTCAGCGTGGACATCCACAAAGATATCAAGTCTATTTGTTGCCATTAGATCCAATATATGTCATGTGAAATTTTTTTTTACTGTCTGTCTTGACTGCACCAGTTTTTTCTTTTTTTAAAAAAATGACTGGTTTCAATTCAACACGAACCATCCGCAGATCTGAAGACAAGTGTATTACAATTATTCAACAAATATTCTATGAAATACATAATATTATCATACAGGGTGTATCAAAAAGAATCACCTGATTTAAAAAAAAAAAATCATAACTATTATGTTATTTGAGGTATGTGCACAAAAATGTACTGTTGGAAAGAGCAAACACTAAAGTTTTACATGGTTCCCTCTAGGTAGCAGCAGTGAGCAGTGTGCGCCCACTTCAGTTCTAATAAAAATGGTAGAGCAACAGAAAGCATTTTGTATTCTACGTTTTTCACAGTGCGGATCAGTAATAACTGTTCAGCATGTCTTTCATACTGGGTATGGCGTGGATCCTCCTATAGCACAGAGCATTACACGATGGCATGAACAATTTCGAGAAACAGGTTGTTTGTGTAAGGGCAAATCACCAGGCCATCCCCGAATGTCTGACACAGATGTCGAACGCATTTGCCATAGTTTAACAAGGAGTCCACAGAAATCCATTTGCCATGCAGTTTGACAGCTCAACATGTTCCCGATGTCTTTAGACATCTAGTGTGTGTTGCGTAGACGTTTTCACATGAAACCATGCAAAATTCAGCTACTGTAAGCTCTTTGTGAAGGTGACAAGCAACAATGGGTGGAGTTCTGTACTTTTGTTCTTGGCAAGATGGAGGATGTCAGTTTTCTTCCACACTTGGAGGCAACATTCAATTTAAATGGAAAGGTGAACCATCATAACGTGAAAATGTGGAGTACAGAGCAACCACATGAAATTGTACAACTCCAAAATTTAATGTGTTTTGCGCAGTTTCACAGGAAAAGATGTATGGTCCATTTTTCTTTGCACAAACCATGTATCTCAATATGCTTGATAACTTTCTTTTCCAACAGTTGAAGACTGATTTGAATGACATTTCCCAACAGGATGCGGCATAACCACACTGGCATCTGGAAGTGTGGTAATTTTTCAATCAAAGGATTACTGAAGGATGATTCAGCCTTTCATTACTGGCCTCCAAGGACCTGATTGTATGTGATTATTTCTTGTGGGGGTTTATGAAACACTCTGCTTATGTGCCTCCATTATCACCAACAATTAATGAACTGAGACACTGCATAACAGCAGCTGTGGAAGCAGTAACTCAAGATAGGGTTGGGTTGTTTGGGGGAGGAGACCAGACAGTGAGGTCGTCGGTCCCATCGGATTAGGGAACGATGGGGAAGGAAGTCGGAAATGCCCTTTCAAAGGAACCATCCTGCAATCTGAATACCGCATAGACATATGCCATGTATCTCCAGAGGGGCATATTGAACAACTATGAAAAGGTACGAAAAAAACTTTTTGAGTTTCCATTTCATAAAAAACAAAATTCATTGTATATGTTTATTAGTTTCACAAATATAGAAGTGCCAAATTGAATTATTCTTTTTGATACACCCTGTATAATAATATTATCAGCCTTTACATGTATTGCAACATATCTGACTGTATCAGTTACAAGAGTACTATATCCAGCTGTCAATAAAACTTACACCCTATGTCACAGGATAAAATAATAGTTTGGTACAATATACTTTATTAATATAACCCACAATGCTGCTGCCAACAGAAGGCTTCTGGTACATTTTCCACATTTGAGTATAACACATATACCCACACTGAATTAATAATTATTTTTGTTGGCGAGTGTTGAATCCTGTCTTGACGTCAAATATGTGGGGTCTAGGAAATCACCTCCTCAGATTGCTACCCAAAATTCAAGTTTTGTTATGAAATGAACAATGACAATAGTTAACTTTGAAAGAAACACAGAAATGTCGCAAGCAAAGGGCGACATGCACATAATCTTGATGCTGCTGCAGAAGTGGGCCGCAACCAGTCAGCATGGCACTTAAGTCCTCTTCGCATAGAGGTCACTGCCATCATGCTATCATCCGGGAGAGGGGTTGGTCAGCGTGCAATTGGCTGACGTCTTCTTCGCAGCCCTCCCTGCTCTCATTTCTGACTGGCGTGCCAGCACTTGACTATAAGCCATAACATTCCTCCTCCCAAGGCAATGGACCGTCATCATATAGGGAGCTCAACAATGGGAGGGGAGCCAGGAGTGTGGATTCCCTGAGGGACTGGAAGCTATGCTGCAGGGGACACCAGGCTTCCAGTCGTACCTCACCATCTGGCCTTCACTCTGGTGGAAATGTCCCCCGGAAAATGACCAGAAGGGAACACATCCACCTATTGAGGCCCATAACCAGATGCAGAAGGTGTTGGCTGCCCGTCTCCATGGGGTCGTCGCATGATGTTGTAATGACACCCTCTGGTGGCTGTTGTGGCCTCGCTGTCCTCTTGATCCATGAACCTGGGGGAAGAGATACAGAAGGATCACTGTGCATGTGACAGTGGCAAATTTGATTGTGATGTCGGTGCTGCAATCTGTCAGGCCCTGAAATGAGCTACATGCATGCGCCAAGTCGACAAAAGATCGCACCTTGCACCCACCATCTTCTGCTGCTTAAAACCCTGTAAAACACATCATGCAGCGTGAAGCAACACTTGCGGCCCTCCTTCAGTGCCTGTTGCTGAGGAGGGTGGAGCAGTGACCGATGTCTGTGGCCACAAAGCAATTCCCCTGGAGATGATCCATCTCATGGATGCGAACGATAGGAGGCGAGAAACAGTTGCAATGCTTGTTCCCTGGCATGTATAGTGCGAAGTTTGGCCATCTGCTGCTTTAAGATTCTGACAAAACATTCCGCTTCGCCATTCGACTGTGGATGGAATGGTGCACTGGTTAGATGCTGTATGCCACTGCATTCACAGGACGTTTCAAATTCATTTGACGTGAATTGAAGGTCGTTGTCTGACACTATGACTTCAGGCAAACCTTCAAGGCAAAAAATAGAGGACAATGCCTGAACTCTGCTCCATGACTGAGTTCATTGGCACAGCAAAAGGAGTCTACGACAATCAACCAACGAGTGTTCCAAAAAGGTCCCGCAGTGTCTATGTGTACATGTTGCCATGGTGATTGAGACTTAGGCCAAGCAGAGAATTTTTGTGGTGGAGTCAACTGATTTTCTGCACATGTTTGACATTGTGACGGCATCTGTTCTACTTGGGTGTCCATACCCTGCCAAGTACACTGTCAACATGCCAACTGTTTTGTATGAACAATCCCCCCCATGTCCGTGGTGAAGTAACTGCAACACTTCTTTTTGCAAAGTTTTGGGGATCAACACACGTGACTGTCAACTGTCATTTTGAACAAGAATCACACCTTGCTGTACAGTGAGGCCATGCCGATGTGCAAAGTATCGGCGCACTACAGAGTTCTTTATGCTATGCAATGAGTGAGGCCAGGCTGTGCAAATGTACTCAAGAAAAGTTTAAATCTGAATCGCTTCCGTGGCCTGCACAATTTTTCTATAGTTCAGAGGAAAGGAGTGAAGCAATTCAGAATCCTGAGCATTAATGTGACAACAAGATGCTGCAGAAGCACCAAAGTCTGCATGAGGGCCAATCGGAAGATGTGAAAGTGCGTCCACATTACCATGTTGAGCCATCAGATGATTCACAATCTCGTACTGGTACTGAGACAACAACAAAGCCCAACTTTGCAATTTTTGGGCAATTTATACAGGAACTGGCTTCATTGGATGAAACATGGACTGCAATGGCTTCTGATCCGTCACTAAGTAGAATTTTCTGCCATAAAAATAATGGTGTAATTTGGTGACACCATACACAATAGCCAATGCCTCTTTCTCTATTTGTGAATAGTTACTCTGAGCTTTGGAGAACACTTTGATGCGCAACACAACTGGTTTGTCAGGATCAAAGTGAACCAAGCCTCAATCACTGAGCAATGAATCTCTAAGCTTCGGAAAAGTTTCTTGGCTCTTATCTGTCCAAGCAAAGGGAATGTTCTTGTGATGCAAGCAATGCAATGGAGTTGTGATTTGTGCAGCATTCAGTATGAACCGAATATAATAGTTCATTTTCCCTAATACTGACTGCAATTCTGTGACATTCCGAGGAATGGGTACCTCCCGTACACCTAATAAATGCGACTCAAGAGGATGTACACCTTGACTGTTGATGACGTGACCAAGATACTGCAACTCAGCTTTAAGAAATCACACTTGCCAATTCTACACTTTAGTCCTGCATCAGATAAAACACGAAACAAAGCATCCAAATTTGCAATGTGTACTTCAGGTGTATGACTTGTTACAACAATATCATCCTAATAGTTTGAACAGTTTAGTACTTGAGCAGTCAGCTGTTCCAAATACAGTTGCAAAATGGCAGTTGCGGAAACACTGGCAAAACGCAAACACAAATGTCTAAACAAGCCCAAATGAGTGTTCACAACACACATGGTTTGAGATACTTCATCTAGTGGTATTTGAAGATATGCGTCAAGCAAATCAATTTTTGAAAAGTAGTGACCAGTGCCTACTCTGTCCATAAGATCTTCTGAGTGTAGCACTGGATTAGTATCAATCACAGTTAGTGGGTTGACAGTAGACTTATAAATCAATACAGAGGCGAATGTGACCTGAAGATTTGGGGAGCAAAACCAGTGGACTTGCCCACTGACTAGCTTCTATGGGCGGAATAGCTTTACTATCTTGCAATTCTAAGTTCCGCCATCTCTTTGTGCAGTAATGCAATGGGAACAGTTCTGGCCCGGAAACATTTCAGCTGAGCATTGTCTTTCATAGTAATATATGGAACAAAATCGTTAGCCTTGTCTAAACCTTAAAAAAAATGTTCCAGGAAATTCTTTCAACAAGCTAGCTACACTGTCTTTGCATTGAATGGAGTCATGGACAACACACTGTCCTGAATTTGGAAGCCAAACAAATCAAACGAACCAAAGCCAAATATGTTTTCAAAATCATGTGATTGTAGCACAGTGAAAGTCACAGCTCACATATGCAAGCGACACATGGCAGGCAAAGTACATTTTCCGAGAACAGGAATGTTCTCTCTGTTACAAGCTGTCAGCTGTGTGCTAGTTTTGGACAGGCATGGGGAGACCAACAGTCCACATGTGTTATGATTCAGCAGTGTACAGAGGCACCCATGTCCAAGTGAAATTTCACACATTTTCAACTAATATGCAAATGAATAAGAAGTTTGTTGGACTAGCATAGCACTGAAGAAACTGAACTGAAACATCTGTGTTAGCTGTGTTGCATCGATTGCTTGCAGCTGAGGCACCTGAGCAGGCAGTGGGTGAGGTGGGTTGCTCACTTCGATAGACAGACAAGGCAAGCAATAAAAATAAGTTCACAAGCAAAGAAAATTTCTGCAATGACCACCTGAAAACACTAAGTAACAAAAACACTGTTCTTGGTGTTGTTATGGTCTTCAATCCTGAGACTGGTTTGATGCAGCTCTCCATGCTACTTTATCCTGTGCAAGCTTCTTCATCTCCCAGTACCTACTGCAGCCTACATCCTTCTGAATCTGCTTGGTGTATTCATCTCTTGGTCTCCCTCTACGATTTTTACCCTCCAGGCTGCCCTCCAATGCTAAATTGGTGATCCCTTGATGCCTCAGAACATGTCCTACCAATCGATCCCTACTTCTAGTCAAGTTGTGCCACAAACTCCTCTTCTCCCCAATTCTATTCAACACCTCTTCATCAGTTATGTGATCTACCCATCTAATCTTCAGCATTCTTCTGTAGCACCACATTTCGAAAGCTTCTATTGTCTTCTTGTCCAGACTATTTATCGTCCATGTTTCACTTCCATACATGGCTACACTCCATACAAATACCTTCAGAAATGACTTCCTGACACTTAAATCTATACTTGATGTCAACAAATTTCTCTTTTTCATAAACGCTTTCCTTGCCATTGCCAGTATACATTTTATATGCTCTCTGCTTCGACTATCATCAGTTATTTTGCTCCCCAAATAGCAAAACTCATTTACTTCTTTAAGGTCTCATTTCCTAATGTAATTCCCTCAGCATCACCCGACTTAATTCGACTGCATTCAATTATCCTCGTTTTGCTTTTGTTGATGTTCATCTTATATCCTCCTTTCAAGATACTGTCCATTCCGTTCAACTGCTCATCTAAGTCCTTTGCTATCTCTGACTGAATTACAATGTCATCAGCGAACCTCAAGATTTTTATTTCTTCTCCATGGATTTTAATTCCTACTCCGATTTTTTTTTTTTTTTTTTTTGTTTCCTTCACTGCTTGCTCAATATATAGATTGAATAACATCGGGGAGAGGCTACAACCGTCTCACTCCCTTCCCAACCACTGCTTCCCTTTCATGCCCCTCAACTCTTATAACTGCCATTTGGTTTCTGTACAAATTGTAAATAGCCTTTCGTTCCCAGTATTTTACCCCTGCAACCTTCAGAATCTGAAGAGAGTATTCCAGTCAACACTGTCAAAAGCTTTCTCTAAGTCTACAAATGCTAGAAACGTAGGTTTGCCTTTCCTTAATCTAGCTTCCAAGATAAGTCATAGGGTGAGTATTGCCTCACATGTTCCAATATTACTACGGAATCCAAACTGATCTTCCCCGAGGTCGGCTTCTACTAGTTTTTCCATTTGTCTGTAAAGAATTCGCGTTAATATTTTGCAGCCGTGTCTGTAAAGAATTCGCGTTAATATTTTGCAGCCGTGACTTATTAAACTGATAGTTCAGTAATTTTTACATCTGTCAACACCTGCTTTCTTTGGGATTGGGATTGGAATTATTATATTCTTCTTGAAGTCTGAGGGTATTTCGCCTGTCTCATACATCTTGCTCACCCGAAGGTAGAGTTTTGTCAGGACTGGCTCTCCCAAGGCCGTCAGTAGTTCTATGGAATGTTGTCTACTCCCGGGGCCTTGTTTCGACTTAGGTCTTTCAGTGCTCTGTCAAATTCTTCACACAGTATCATATCTCCCATTTCATCTTCATCTACATCCTCTTCCATTTCCATAATATTGTCCTCAAATACATCGCCCTTGTATAGACCCTCTATATACTCCTTCCACCTTTCTGCTTTCCCTTCTTTGCTTAGAACTGGGTTTCCATCTGAGCTCTTGATATTCATACAAGTGGTTCTCTTTTCTCCAAAGGTCTCTTTAATTTTCCTGTAGGCAGTATCTATCTTACCCCTAGTGAGATAAGCCTCTACATCCTTACATTTGTAATCTAGCCATCCCTGCTTAGCCATTTTGCGCTTCCTGTTGATCTCATTTTTGAGACGTTCGTATTCCTTTTTGCCTGCTTCATTTACTGCATTTTTATATTTTCTCCTTTCCTCAATTAAATTCAATGTTTCTTCTGTTACCCAAGGATTTCTACTAGCCCCCGTCGTTTTACCTACTTGATCCTCTGCTGCCTTCACTACTTCATCCCTCAGAGCTACCCATTCTTCTTCTACTGTATTTCTTTCCCCCATTCCTGTCAATTGTTCCCTTATGCTGTTCCCTTATGCTGTACCTAAACCTTTGGTTTAGTCAGTTTATCCAGGTCCCATCTCCTTAAATTCCCACCTTTTTGCAGTTTCTTCAGTTTTAATCTACAGTTCATAACCAATAGATTGTGGTCAGAGTCCACATCTGCCCCTGAAAATGTCTTACAATTTAAAACCTGGTTCCTACATCTCTGTCTTACCATTATATAATCTATCAGAAACCTGTCAGTATCTCCAGGCTTCTTCCATGTATACAACCTTTTTTTATGATTCTTGAACCAAGTGTTAGCTATGATTAAGTTGTGCTCTGTGCAAAATTCTACCAGGCGGCTTCCTCTTTCATTTCTTACCCCCAATCCATATTCACCTACTATGTTTCCTTCTCTCCCTTTTCCTACTACCGAATTCCAGTCACCCTTGACTATTAAATTTTCGTCTCCCTTCACTATCTGAATAATTTCTTTTATTTCATCATACATTTCTTCAATTTCTTCGTCATCTGCAGAGCTAGTTGGCATATAAACTTGTACTACCATAGTTGGCGTGGGCTTCGCGTCTATCTTGGCCACAATAATGTGTTCACTATGCTGTTTGTAGTGGCTTACCCGCATTCCTATTTTTTTATTCATTTTTAAACCTACTCCTGCATTACCCCTATTTGACTTTGTATTTATAATTCCCACTATATCTAACTTTAACCTATCCATTTCCCTTTTTTAATTTTCTAACCAACCTGCCCGATTAAGGGATCCGACATTCCACGCTCCGATCCGTAGCACGCCAGTTTTCTTTCTCCTGATAACGACATCCTCTTAAGTAGTCCCCGCCCAGAGATCCAAATGGGGGACTATTTTACCTCCGGAATATTTTACCCAAGAGGACGCCATCATCATTAACCATACAGTAGAGCTGCATGCCCTCGGGAAAAATTAGCGCTGTAGTTTCCCCTTGCTTTCAACCGTTCGCAGTACCAGCACAGCAAGGCCGTTTTGGTTAGTGTTACAAGGCCAGATCAGTCAATCATCCAGACTGTTGCCCCTGCAACTACTGAAAAGGCTGCTGCCCCTCTTCAGGAACCACACGTTTGTCTGGCCTCTCAACAGATACCCCTCCATTACGGTTGCACCTACGGTACGGCTACCTGTATCGCTGAGGCAAGCAAGCCTCCCCACCAACGGCAAGGTCCATGGTTCACACTAAGTAACAAAAACACTATAACCGGCACTGTTAAAGCAAGTAAACACACCCCTGCAACGAAAATGATAAAGCAGAATTAAAGTGCCAGCACAATACAAAAGAAAATCCATGGTCACCAGGCACTGGGTTCTTATTAATATTCGTCGCCAATGTTCAATCCTGCCTTGACGTCAAATATGTGGGGTCTAGGAAACCTGCCTTCACAGATCACTAGACAACATTCAAACAAATTGTTTTATTATGACATGAACAATGACAATACTTAAAACAATTAAACTCCTCCCGGGCAGGTCATGAAGGCCCAACAGTACCAACCAGCCAATGTTTCATCCTCAGGTGACAAAACTTAACTTTGACAATAACACAGAAGTGTCGCACGGGCGAAATGGAAATAAACACTGTTCTTCTGTATATTATAGAAACAAAAATTTTTTTTATAATTTTTAATTTAAAAAATAGATGGCATCCATATCCATGGCACTGCTTCAAACCTGCCTTCATTGTGGCTTGCTTCCTCACACAGTCGCTGTTTTGGTGTTGTGTCATGAGCCGACCGGTCGTCTGCAGAATACAGCCACGTATAGAGGGCCACACAGGAGGGCCTCTTCACTGACTTCAGACAGGTACACATGTTCCAGCTGCCCTGCTGCATACTCTCTCCTACTGCTTTGGACATTTGATGCAACAATCAACACCTTAGTACATCATCATAAATTTTAAAACGGGCACTGTGACTGTATTCGATCTGCACATTCAGAATTAAATTTGGATCTTGCTTTTTATGAGTATAAACTCTGAGTTGCTCAAAGACATTAAGGAGTTGTCTCTATTGAGCTCTGTGTAGAATGTCCAGATTTTGATTAATGTTTGTAATTGAGTGCTTTAAAGTTGCCATATGTGCCCCAAATTCTGTTTTAATCTAAGAGTACGTGTGCTCCCTGAATCTAGTTTCAGAATTCCTCCCCATTTGCCCTAAGTACTGTTTACTGCAGTCATTACATTTGACCCTAAAACTTCTTTAAGTCCGAGCCTGGAATGACCACCTTGCAGATGTAGGACTATTCCTCAATACGTTGAAAACATACTACCTTTCCACAGATTTAAATGACTCTGTAACCATCAGAATCAATGGTGTTGACCTCCAAACAGCAAGGACTTTTAAGCACCTGGGCTCGACAATTGCTGCTGATGGAAATCTGAGTGCAGAAATCTCCAACCGCCTTAGCAACACACGGCTCATATGGCATTCCATTACAGGAGTACTATGCGACAAGAAAATTCCAAACAGGCTCAAATCAAAAGTATACCAATTGGTAATCTGTCCAGTTGCATTGTATGGGGCTGAATGCTGGCCTTCAACAAAACAAGTAGAGAAAAGACTTGCTGTTATGGAGATAAAAAAGATTAGGTTCACATTGGGATTAACACTGCATGACCACATCACAATGAAGTTCACAGGCTATATGGTGTTGCACCAATAGTAGACAAAATGAGAGAAAGCCGCCTACATTGGTATGGGCATGTCATTAGAGCAGACGAGACAACAGTGGCAAAGACTAGTTTCAACCTAAATGCAAATGGGAAATGACCAGCACGACAACCAAGGCAGTGATGGCTTGACACCCTGCATGAAGACAAAGATCTCAGGCCTTCAACCTGATCAGGCACAATATCGCCAACAATATTGGCTACAACCAGCCAAAAGAGCAGACCCTGCCAGCATGCGTGACAAACGCTAAGGAATATGATTACATTTGACCCTACACACATCTGCATCCCAAAACTTATTCCTTCAAAACTAGATTCAGGTAGCACACATACCCTCAGAACAAAACTGCATTTGATATACATATGGCAACTTTAAAGCACTTAACCATGAACACTGATCGACTGGACGTCCAACATAAGAGCTCAAATGAGACAATTTCTTAATCTCATGGAGGAATTCAAAATTTACATTCACAAAATTCAAGATGCAAAAATATAATTCTGAATGAGAAAAAGGAAGAAAGAAAGATATGTTTTTATAATGTCTTTGACCCTTGAAAAACTACAAATTTCAACTAACACCAAGAACAGTATTTTCACCAAACAAATTTTTTTGTTAAATCAGTGTGGGTGTGTGTGTTTTATTCAAATATGATAGATATACCAGGTACCGCCTCTCAGTAGTAGTCTTGAGGATTATTTCAATAATGTTATTTTATTCTGTGACATGAAAATTTTGCTGACAGTTGAACATGTTACTCTCTTAACCGATACACTCATGTACATTTCATATTTGATGATGGTATGGACAGGTTACTCTTGTAACTAATACAATCAGGTATGTTCTGGTATGTATGATATTTGATGATGGTATTGATAACATGATGTACTTGTTGTCTGGATAGGAAGTGCCCAAAATAAACAAATTACAATTCACAAACTATTTATTATATTGGTATGTTGCACTTCTCTCTTTAAATCAATTTCTGTTTACCTCCATAATTTTACAGGACAACCTAATTATTAAACATGAGGCCGGTGTCTGACACGGGCAAGTGCTGACAGCATCATTGTTTGCATAGAAGGTTTGCAAGATAATTAAAACGATCAGCCTTTAATGTCAGGGTTTCTGACTGCTATGAGCAAATTCAAATTAATAATTAAGTGCAATACACGTTCGGTCACTGCATCTCTTCACAACGATCTGCTGACTGTTGGATCCTGTCTGTAACAAATTACTTAACAAAAAGAAAGCATGTGAGTTATCGAATTGGAAGGAGGTAAATTTAAAATAATTACAAGAGTCCTTACAACATACCACATTTAATTACTACAAAAAAATTATTATAATGCAACTTATACAGCATGGCTGTTCGCTATCACAGCCTGCATGAGAAAGACAAAGTAAGAGAGCTTGTGCTCTCCAGTACAGTGTCACAGCATACAATTATTATTATTATTACTATTATTATTATTATTATTATACACAGAAATTATTCAGGGTGTATACACAGTCAAGGAAAAAATAATTCCCGGATTTCCCAGTTGAAAATACACTTTCTCCCGGATCAAAATACACTTTTTCTGTGATAAGTGACAGTATACTTTTCCTCAGAACTGTAAAACTTATCAATACTCTAAATGTTTATGATTTTATACACCAGCATAGAATTTCCCAGCACTTTAGAAAACGAAACTCAGGGAAAAAAACATGTTTTGGAAAGATGTTTGATGTGCAGCTACATGTACACTGCATGTTTTTGAATTAGGAAAGTATAAATTAAATTTCTACCAAACACCGCATGTTACTTTCTGAAGCATTGGAATCAAGATTGCAATGTGCTTTTGTAAGCCAGTCATAGCTCATGTCACGTGATCTCGTCAGCCGATGACACTGGATATTCAGAGCATAGGACACATGACGTAGTCAGGCAATAGCAACATCATTGTTAAGTAGCACAAACACACAAATAGGAAAACTTAATGGTTTAAATTAATGTACATAGTGTTGCTACAAGAAAAGAAAAGCTTTCACATTAATATTGGTCTCTAAGATTAATAAGCTGCAAGAGAAGCTAAGCTTTCACATATAATGTTGATCTTTAAGATACATTACACAAATGAACGACGACATAAATGTCTGATCTTTTGCGGTTGAAATTCTTCTAATGGTTGTCCTCAAACAGTTGATTTTTAAATTGAGAGTCAAACGCTCTGTGTGAGAATGTATGATGAATTTCTTACATCACGTAGTGCATCTCGCATAAAAGGAAATTTACTTTGAAAGTAATGCTTCTCAAACAACCATTCACAATATTTTGCTACGACCTGTTAGAAATAGGTTTGTTTCATCAGTGCCAGAAAGCGCCAGATAACAGGCGTCACTGCGCTTGCTCAGCTACGATGACGCAGGTAGCACGTATGTTTGTACTTGTAAAACATCAAAAGATCTTACATTATGTCATAAAAGAAACAACACATGACAGGATACTCCAAGAGCATTGGAATTTCGTAAACCATACTCAAATGCATAATTCGGCTTAAAGTGCTCTTTTGTATGTCCAGATTGGGATGTAATTTTTCTTGGGAGTACCAGTACTGTATTATCTGATGTTTGTTCTTTATTATGGCATAATGCCATAAGTGCTAAAACATGAAAACATGCACTTGAAATGCAGCCAACAGTTGGAACTAGCCAATAGTGTGGAATTAAACACTTCGTTTCAAAGAAATTGGCTACCTGAGGGGAAAAGATTAATGTAAGCCAAATTTCTTTAGCAAACCGACAAAAATAGCTTCATTGTTCTGCAAGCCGATCAATGCTTGCTGTCCCAAAGGGTGGAAATAAAATAAAACCTGGAACTAATAACACATTTTAGCCTTCCGTAATTATGTGAATGTATTCTAATTCACTTGATAGCTCCCAGCCACAGAAATCCATTTTGTTTTCATTTGACGTGAGAGCAATAAATGAAGAGGCAACAGCAAAATCACTAAACCTAAACATGGGTCACGTGGAGACTACCCAACTTCCCACTACCACTCAAGACTGCTCTGTGCATCAGCCCCAGATCTACAATATTTCCAAACCGGGGCATTAATAGTGGCGCCTCCCTACCCTCGGGCGTTTGAGGTAGGACGCCAAAAATTAAAAAAAAAAAAAAAAATCAACTTTTCAAAAATTTGTTCACTTCGTAGTGCACATCTTTTTGAAGAGTCTGACACATAAAACATATGTGTCTGAAGAAATGTAAGACATGGTCACAGCAAGTGCCATCTGGCATGGTGGCCATTGCCGGTAGTTCTGATACCCTGCAACGACAAGCAACGATTCCTAGTTATATGTGCGGAGGCAACAGCACAGGTATCAGAACTGTAATACCTGTGTTGTCAGGGGGCTCGGCTAGATAGTTACGTAACAGTCCCATAACATGGACGGGCTACACCTGGTGGTTACCTAGTGGTGGAGGAAGACTACAGCAGGAAAGGAAGAGGCAAAGGGGGGGGAGGTATCCATGCCATTGATGCAAGGAAGAAATTTAGGAGTGGATGTCAAACACCAAAGAGGAACCAAAAACATGAACAAGGAACGGTGAAATAGAAAAGGCAAGGTGAGCAACACTGGAAGGAAAACACGATACCAGGTGGATAGCCTGGTTGACATAAATAAGAAAACTGGGAGAGGGGAAGGAGTGGGGAGAGGGGAAGGAGCAAAGACGGGGAGGATGGGGCACAGGGAAGGAAATGCAGCCCCCCGTGTGCACCATGCACAAACTCACAAAAGAACTGTGAGCCCCCTGGGGGAAAATCACTACAAATCTGCAACAGAGGTGGCAAAATGCAAGGTCAATAAATGTAATCCACCATGAAAAAGTCATCACACCAGAAATAAATTCTGAAAAGAAACACTGCTGTATTGTAACTCCTCCTTACAGATTAAATGCACACTTCGTCAATCCTATATCAAAAACCAACATCAAGAATGGTGTCAGTAAGGCAGAAGCAGTATTTGATAAATCATCATTGGTTTTGGAGGAAGTGTAGCACTGACTAGCCCAGCCCGAAACTGAATACTACAGATGTCTTCAAAATTTGGAAACAATGAACCCATGGAGTAGAAAAACTACTACGTATGGTGATAGATCCGTGTATATGAACAACACTCTGACAGGAAAATTGACATAAATAACTTCTGTGTATACTTAGATCGAGAACTGTCTGCTTTGGAACTTCCTGATGCTAACTTAATTGTTGTTTCTGTGTACTGTTCCCCAGGTAGCAAATTTTGAAAACTTCATCAGCCAACTGGAAAGTTGTTTGTGTTATTTAGAACAACTAGGAGCAAATGCTGCCTTATATGAAGACTTCAATACTCACATCAGCAAAGGTAGTGATAAGGAGAGATTTTTTACAAACTTAACAACCTTTTGTGGGTTATCTAGTGACAGGAGGAGACATCTGTCCTAATACAATCATCACAAAACTAAATAGCTGGAACTATGAAGTAAGTGTGGTTGACCCTATGACTGTACATTCCAACACAGTGGTCATGAAACTATGGACCAAGTAAGTACACAATAAATTCCCAACTGACATTCAAATTACGTGTTCAGAAATAGGCTTATTACACAGAAAAACTTCAAAGATTTCAAAACTAGTGTCTTCTACAGACTGGCACCAAATTTCTGAAGAACTGGCAGTAAATGATACATTCAGTTCCATGTTCCCGACCATTAAAGACAAATTTGACAAAGATTGGACACTCAAACAGATATCTAACTGCCAAATCAACATACACATAGCAAACTGTCATAGTAAAGAGATTGTATACTCCTAGCTTAGCTAAAATAAAATATGCATTGTACAACTACTAAATGATAAAGTAAAATCGGCTGAAGATACTGGCATTAAGGATAGACTATACTGCAGTTATTTACAGGCCAAACAGGTGTACAGGAAAAAGCAGAGAAAGCAAAGAAGGGAAGTAATGCCAGATTTATTCAAGAAGCCCACAATCTTTGCAAGGTGGCATTGGATCTAGTTAATGAACACAGGTAATAGCCCAACTCTTGCTGAAATTCTTGTAGTCCAGATGAATTTCATGAATATTTCATAAACATAATTGAATGCACAGTAGGCAAAGTTCCTGACTTTGCAATAGATCCTGCAGCTGCTGTGAAATTTGGAAAAACTCCAAATGGCAAAGTGGAGGAGAGTGCATCCAGTAAAAATACTACGAACACTTGGGGATCCGTGATATTTATGGATAGTCCTGTACTACTGTATATTAAAAACTGTTATCTGTGAAATTGCTCAACCATTCACAGTAGTAATAAATTAATGCCTCTGCACTGGGGAATTTCCAGACTTCCAGGCAGTAGCAAGCACAGTACCAGTTTACATAAAAGTAATCCATATGAAGTGTCAAGCTACAGGCCTGTATCTGTAATACCGGTGTTAGCTAAAGTAATTTAATTTATTGTTAGCTAAAGTAATGAAATTTATAACAAAAGATGAGCTATTAAGTTATGTCAAAGTAGATAACCCCTTTTATGACCTCTTTTGTGACATGTAGCACAGCTTTCAGAAGGGCAAGTTAATGACAACACCAGCACTTGATTCAGTTATAAATGTAAGTTGGGGTTTTGAAGACTACAGCACTGGTACTCTGTGACCTTAGTAAGGCATCCAATTGTATCCCATATAAGGCCCTGCTCAGCAAGCTCAAATCATACAGTATTAGGAAATCTGTTCAATAACTCTCAAATCCTACATGAATAATAGACGACAGAGTGTTTCAATGCAAGGAGCAGACTCAGGTGAACAAAATAAAAAGACGGTGTGCCTAAGGGACCTGCAACAGGCACACTTTGCAGTTCCCAGATGATACGACTTAGATCTCAAAAGCGGAGAATGTAGTTCAGCATGTTCAACAATCAGTAGTCCTATTCAGTGAGGCCAAGATTTGATTTATGATGACCAACATGAAAATTAACGAAGACAAAACACAGAGGATGATTTGGAGCCTCGGTGAAACTGGAGCAGCACTGGTCGACCCAGCAGCTATTAAGCTTCTAGGCTTTTTCATTGATACAAGTTAACCTGGCAACAGAGCACTAAACATGCATGTTTCAAACTTTCATGGGTCCTATGCCTCTTAAAAAACTAGGAATTGTAATATTGGAACAATATCTACAAACAATATACTAAGCAATGCTTCATAGTCACATCAACTATGGGCTGTTATTGTGGTGTCATTTAGTGGGCTACAAGAATGTTCTTTTACTGCAAAAGAAAGTAATGAGGACCATCACTTTAAACATATTAGTTCTGACTGTTTTCAGCAAATATATTTCCAACTCCATCATTCACACAAAGACAAATCATGAGACATACACAAAGAGTAATGATGTTCTTCAACACAGCATTCACAATACAGTCAGTACTTATAGACAGGCCAGACATAGACTAGTAAAGACAACAACTTCCAATGGTGCTCCAAAAATTATTTAATGCTCTACTGAAGGACATTCAGTGATTACCAACTGAGTAGCTTAGGACTAAAACTTTATGTATATTAGCAGAGCAATCTTTGTACAGTATTGAAGAGCACTTTTCTGCTGAGAGAACAGTACCTGCCCGAACTGCAACTTGGGTGACACGAAAACAGAAGCAACTCTGCTGTTTAACTACATTGTGTTCTAGTATTGGCTGTCTCTACTGTAATCTAGTTCTTAACTTTATGTTTTATAATATGCTATTTAGTATCACAGTTTGCAATATCGTACTCATTTTATTGTGGTAATATTATTGTAAACCTGCTGCTGTCTGTCCAGCCATGGGTGGTTAATGACACAGAATTGGTAATAAGGCACTGCTACCATTTCGCAATAAAGAAACAGACAGTTCCAACTGCAGTGGTTGTAACTTGTGGAGAGGTTAGTGAAATAATAAACAAACTCAGTTGCTAATCCCAAAGCAGATCACCAACATTTTTCCAATTTCGTTACTGAACATATAAGAAAAGAGGTAATAATGTCTAACAAAACTGATAATAAACAAAACATTATGTGAAGGTCACACACAAAATACATAAAACTATCTGTAATAAAAGCTGTCAACACACTGTCATCCAACAATTACCAATCCATTTCAATTGTCCCAACAATTTCTAAAATAACACACACTGGCAGATGACCCAATATTTTCAGTACAGTACAGTATGGCTTTAGATCTACCCTCTCTATTGTCAAAGTAGTTGACAGCATTATAACAAAAATGTCTGCCTTGAGAATACTTACCTCAGCTCAGTACAGCCGATAGATTCACAAAACAGAACAGAAAATTTACATTCCTAGCTTTCGGAACATTGTTCCTTCATCTGGGAGGAGAGAGGGGAAAAAGGGGAGAAGGGAAAGAGGATTCAGTTACTCACTTAACAGTAGAATATCTTTGGCTCCCCTCTGACAACCATGCCCCCAGCCTTGCTACCCTCCCTGTTTACCTTTCACTGTTACTTCATAACCTGGGTTGTGAGTAACTGAATCCACTTCCCCTTCTTCCCTTTTTTCCCCTCTCTCCTCCCTGATGAAGGAACAAAGTTCCAAAAGCTAGGAATGTAAATTTTCTGTTCTGTTTTGTGAATCTATCAGCTGTACTAAGCTGAGATAAGTACTGGCCAGCCCCTCTATCTCTTTGTTAGTATTTGTTTCACATCTTAATATGAGATTTTCCATTAACCATTTAGATTATCTTGAGAATACATCAGTTAAGTTGTATGACACTGCCGGACATGGGCAGTCATATCAAAACTTAGATTTAGGGAGAATACCCTCCTCCTACTACAGTCATATCATGTTCAGTTTCTATAGATGTAGCAAAATATTTCTTCTGAAGCTCAATTCATGGACCCTTTTTGTTGATTTCATTTATAAACGAACTGCCCTCTTGACTGCACTGTGACCACAAGAAGAATAGCTGGTTAAATGGCTCTGTGTGAGCAGTAATTAGTCTAATCATGCTTGTAGGATCCCTATTGGTGTGATAACCAGAGGTTTATAGCATATTCCTAGGATTGTCACTTTGGATCTATAAACTTTCTAAGAGGGCTTTGATGGAATAGTCTGTGTCTACCTTAGAGCACCTGCTAGTTCAGCTGTACCAGCATCTCCATGACATTCAACCATGGGACGAAAAAACCTGTGCCCATTTGAACTATCCTTCTTTGTATACGTTCAATATCCTCTGCTATTTCTATTTTGAATGGGTCCCACACACTTGAACAATATTCTAGAATGGGTAACTTGGCCATACCGCAGAACTGCCGAAGCACCTAAACAAATCTCTATTTGCAATTATAATGTTCTCACACAAAGACGCTATAAAAGTAAAAGAGCTAGCATACTATGCTTACCTTATTTCGATAATATATGGGGTTATTTTTGATGTAACGAAAGAAGCCAAGCTATTATTGTCTGGGTCCAAAAATGTGTAAAAATAATTATTTATGCTGTAAGTACAATATCATCCTGCAGAGATCTATTTAGGAAACTTGAGATACTAACTACTGCTCCCCATTGTACTAATTCCTTAATTTTTTTCTTATCAAACAGCTCAGTTCTTTGAACCAGTACTAGAAATAAGCAAAAATTTCACAAAGATTTAAAGTAACTTTGTTCCGGAAAGGTGTCCATTATTCAAGAACACACATTTACAATAATTTGCTAGTAGCCACAAAAAGTTTAAGAGGAATCTGTAGAGGATTTATTGGTGGCCAACTCCTCCTACTCCACTGATGGTATTTCTCAGTAGAACCAACTGACGTTGATACCTGTATGTTACTAATAATATCAAATAACGCAAAGTTCAATCTGACTTTTTTACAGATTCAGTACAGTAACTCAGTTACTGTAAATGTGTTGTTAAACTATTTTCTATTTGATAATGCATGGCTACAACTGCCTAAGAATTATCCTATACACCTCAGTGTACTGAACATATACACACTTTCTGACAAGGTATCTATTACTTTCTAAATGAAAATATGTTCCAGACTTTTTTGGTTTATTTCACATCCATTAGGACCATTCCAGTTGTGACCTGTGGAAAGTACCGGTACATCGGTACATTTGTTTTCCTTTTTACATTATGTATTCTTGTTCTTCCAGTAAATTTTACATCTTGGAGAATCTCCTCACTATGGTTCTACTGGAACAAGAAGTACACCTAATCTAATCTTGTATGAAGCCTCCTTTGTAGACTGCATTTACCTTTATATTTCGCCAGTTTACATCAACATCCATACTCTGAAAACCATTGTGAACTGCATGGCAAAGGGATGTCTCATTGTACCAGGGTCAATCCATATAAAGTGGTCCAGTGATGGGTGCTTGACCATTTTATTTTTTTTCCATGTGATTGCCCTATATTTGAGAAGTTCAAAACAGTTTTTTAAAATAATTTATCTTACACCCTTACTGGATGGTGGCCATTTTTATTTGTAGGTGCATGACAATTTTTCAGTCTGGAGACAATAGCGAAAATGTGAATATCTCTGCACTGGGTTAAGTTACAACATTGTATTTGACATGATTGTTTTTAGAAGTGTGTCCTCTACAACATTGTTTATTACACAAAATACCCAACATTCAAAAATAACCAGTCAAAATGACCTCCAAACTTTGGTATCGAAATTGTCAAAAATCCACTTTTTAGGCCCAAAAATAGCAAACAAGCAGTGATTTATGAGAGTCTATTTTTTTTCCTATAGTCAGATATCAAACACTACTAGCCTCATATAGAGCAAGAACACTTACAAATGTTTCCTTGATTTTTTATGAATTTTTGAAATTTGAAAATTTTCATTTTTTTGTAAAGTTTGGGGTTAGTTATCTCAGGTGGAACTAAATATAAAAATATGATTTTTGCACAGTTTGTCCACTTACACGAGAGCAATGTACTGTAAAAAATTCAACATTGATGTCTGACTGTGAACAAAGCTATGAATTTTTGAAAATGAGGAAATAATTCACGTTACTCTACAACTACTTTACTTAACACTATCATCCAATATTTATTTAGTTTACCTATTTTTAATAATGCTGTATCAAACAATAGGAGCTTTCACTTTTGTTCTATGGTAATAAAAATGCCCGTTAACTTTAAGTTTATTGTCAATAAAGAAGTATATTATTGCAGGATGTGGCATTGTTGTAGTCAGTCTGTTCTGAAACCTCTGTTAGAGTTTATGTACATACTTCATTGAGAGTGTAGAATGTGTTATGTGCTTTGTTCTGTGTTTAATTTGTAATTAATTTTGAGAGGTTAACTGGAATGCAATAAATGGATGAACAGTGCTCTGTTGGACAGATACCAAGTGAAGAGTGTCACAAAACAGTTTATGATTCAGTTTCAAAAAACTTGAAAAATGTCAATGACTTTGATGAAGTTTGACAACTTTGTTTAAATTTAGAGCAAGTGTGAGCGTCATGACAAGAAATATATTCTGAGGTACAACCACATTTTTGGAAGAAAGCGCTGTGACCCACTTAAAGTTCATAAAAAGCCTATTATTAAAGGTTTGAGGGGAATAAAACTTGAACATTTGTCCTTGTTATGTGAAAGTGAAACAGCTTCCCAAATGAAACGTAATGTGATTCCTGGAAATTCCCTGTGCCCAAATTACTCAAAAATATTTGTTGTGAATCCAGAAGCAGAACCAAGTCACTTTCTTAATGACATTTATTTTCCTAATGAGGAAGCTGTTAGCATATTGGATTTTTCTTGTTCTGAGTCAGATATGTCTCCTGCTTCGAAAATAATAAAATTAAGTAGCGGAAAAAGAAAATTTTGGATACCAATGAAAAATGTTTTAAGGAAACTTTCAGTGCTTGTACTTACCACAGCAACTACGAGGTCTTATTCTATATCACAGAAGCTGTCTGAAGAAATAAGTGTTCTTAACATTCACCATCACGTTTAGGAACAGTCGCATTTCAAAGGATGTTGATTAAAACATTTATTTCAAGTATGTCAAAATAATATAAATATTAATTTCAGTGATGTTTCCCCTTTTTGTATATAATTCAGTACTTTACTTCAATAATAATTGATTATATTCCACCAATATCACACATGAATAGGCAACAGCCATAAGTTCAGTTGTAGAGTAATGTGAATTATCTCCTCATTTTCAAAAAAATCATACCTTCATTCACAGTCAGATATCAATGTTGAAATTTTTACAGTACGTTGCTATCATATAGGTGTACAAATGGTGAAAAATCATTTTTTTATATTCAGTCCCACCAGAGATAACTAACCCCAAAATTTACAAAAAATGAAAATTTTCAAATTTCAACAAATCATAAAAAATCAAGGAAACATTTGTAAGTGTTCTTGCTCAATATGAGGCTACTAGTGTATGATATCTAACTATAGGAAAAAAATAGACACTTTTATTTTATGTATTTATTTTTTTAAATTTATTTATTTAGTCATCTGTGGACATTTTCAAATGTATGGATGTTGTCAGTTGCGTACATTCATATATTTATACAGTTGGTTATTACATGTAGTTAAACATTGTGACATATAAGTTATTTACAATCATTTTTGCTCCTTATCACAATACTGTGAAACAAAAGCTATTTACAATCATTTTGTACTAAGGAATTCACTTATAGTGTAAAAGCAGTGTTCCTGCAAAAACAATTTAAGATTTTTTCTAAAATGGTACATGTTATCTGCTTCTTTTATTTTCTCCAGCAGTTTATTATACAGTTTTACACCTTCATACAAGAAGCTATTTTGAGTCTTATGTTTATTCTTCCTGTCTGGGTGAAGACAGTGACTTATTCTTGTACTACAGTTATGAAAACTCCTACTTGTGCTATAATTTTCTATATTTTTCTTGATGTACACTATGGTTTGGAATATAAATTCACAAGGAACAGTTAGAATTTCTAACATTTTGAAAAGTTCTCTGCAGTGGGCCCACTTACTGCTTTTTGTTATAATTCTTACTGTTCTCTTTTGCATTTTAAATGCTGTTTGTAAATTCTGAGCCCTGTTTCCCCAGAAAATAATACCATAAGTGATTACTGAATGAACACAACTGAAGCATACAGTTCTCAAACATTCACTACTGCAAGCGGATACAAGGACTCTAAGTGCATAACATGTTGTGGATATCTTTTTTGAGTGTTTCCTAGCATGTTCATTCCACTTCATTTGGCTGTCAATGTGCAACCCTAACAATTTTGTTGTGGGTACATCATCTATGGAGATGTTATCTAGTTTTAAATTTAATGGACTCTGTTTTCTGTTCATTCTAAAGCATATTGTATTTGTTTTCTTTACGTTGAGAGTAACTTTGTTTTCCTGAGACCATTTGTGAGTGTCCCTCAGCACTTCAGTGGAATTTTCCAACATTTGTGCTGGTGTCTTACTGGTGATTACTATGTTGCTGTCATCCGCAAATATCTTCTCTCCATGGCTGATATGTTGCCATAAATCACTGCTTATTTGTTATTTTTGAGCCTAAAAAGTGGATTTCTCAAAATTTGGATACCAAACTTTGGTCATTTTGACTGGTTATTTCTGAATGTGGGGTATTTTGTGTAATATACGATGTTGTAGAGGACACTTTTCTACTTTTCTAAAAACAATCATGTCAGTTGCAATGTTGTAACTTAACCCAGTGCAGAGATATTCGTATTTTTGCTAACGTCTCTAAACTGAAACATCATCGCATGCTTAAAAACGAAAATGGCTGCCATTCAGTAAAGGTGAAATGCAATTTTTTTAAAAAAAAGCTGTTTTTGAATTTCTCAATTATAGGGTAAGCAATCAACTTAATTTTTATTGGACCACTTCATTTGGAGTGACCCACCAGCTATTAGGTTTTTCCATTCCATTCACATATGGAGCATGAGAAGAATGACTGTTTAAATGTGTCTGTATGCACTTAATTAATCTAATCTTGTCCTCACGGAGCAATATGTAGAGGGCTGCAGTATCTTCAGGAATCTGCCAGTGGGCCAGACAAACCTGTGACATCTGTGCAGGCCTTCTCTGTATACATTCAATGTCTCCTGTTAGTCCTATTTGGCACAAACCCCACTCACTTCAGCAATATTCTAGGATGGGTCACAGAAGTCTCAGACTAACTGTATTTTCCATAGTACTCTACAAATAAAATGAAATCTGCCAAGCAGCTTTACCTATGACTGAGCCTATCAGGTTATCCCTTTTTCATATCCCTATAAAGTGTCACAACCAAAAATCAAACAATTGAAAACCCAGGATGGAATGTAACACTGGTACTATGGCTTCAGCTGCCAGAGACTGTGGTCGTGTGTGTGTCTGTGTGTGAGATCTGTTTTTGACAAAGGCCTTGTTGGCCGAAAGCTAATTTTGTGCCTTTCTTTTTTGTTGTGCCTATCTGCAGCTTTGTTATATGATGAGTAGCAACTATCCTTTTCATAAGCTCTACACCCAGGTATTTGTATGATATTGTAGTCTTAGGGTTACACATATTTTCGGTTTGTGAAGTGCACAATTTAACATTTTTACACGTTTAGAACAATTTGCCAATCTTTGCACCAAGACTTGACTGAATATCTGTGCAGCTTTTTTCACACATCACGTCGATATTATATAGAGAACTGCACCCATCTGCGAAAAGCTTAAGGTTACTATTAATAGTGTCTTGTGAGACCATTTATAAACAATGCGAACAGCAAAACTTCCTTCAGTCAAAACTTAAGTTACTTCTACATCTGTTGTCCACTACCTACGTAACTTTTAACGACTTGGTTTGTGCCTCGATTAGACACTTAAGTAGTGTGCAGCTAAGTTAACAGTTACACATGCAACCATTATCGGGCGAATCTTTTCGTTTCCACATACTTTGGTTAATAAAATGAATCCTTATGTTAGGGCACTGAAAACGTGAAACAACAAAGATATGTTACTTTGAGCCAAGAACGCTACAGCCGTGTAGTACACAATGATAAAATTGCTCTGATGTTGCAGAAAGTATGGGCGAAATTATCATCCATTTCATGAACCCCAAAACTTTAAAACTCTGAAAATCTACATGAATGACAATATACTTCACAGCAACTACATCACATAAATAGCATCCTCCCATGTGGTCTAGTGGCTAGGATAGCTGGCTTTCACCCAGCAGGCCCGGGTTCGATTCCCGGCATGGGAATTTTTTTTTCTATACAGAATCATATACGATACTGCATAAACCATCACGAAAGCAGTCGCACTGAATGCAAACAATTAAAAACAACTTACTGTCTACATTTTTACCATCTGGTAACATCACTCTGGCAGCTGTCACGAATTATAAGAATATGTGTTCTCATTGCCCACCTGCTGGATAAGGTGTTCTATGGAACTATTAACCGGCGACGTAAGCATTTGCGCATGGGCAAAAGTAGCTAACGACATATTTAAATACAGAACTAAATGTCACATAGGACCCCGTCGTGTTTGAATCAGGAAATGTTTTTATGACAGCTTGTAATACAATCAGCTTTTGTAAACATGTAATATTTTTTTTTAAAAAAACGAATTTGCAATCTTGTCAATACAAGAAGTAGCTTCATGTGGAATCAATAACTTTAACACAGCTTACAGGTCAACTGAGTTCATCAGACTACTGCGGAGTTTTCGCTTATCCATTCAAGTTGTGATGCATGTATGGGAGCTAACACGCAAGTTACCGGTACTGTATAATGACAATACACGGGAAAAACGAATGTTCTCCCCTGCTGCCGGCCAACTACTGCAACAACCAATCTCTCAAGATAGGTGAAATTCAAGTTACAGTTTTGCCTAATTTAATAACCTTACCAATTTTTTTCTGATTAGATTTTCGTAGCAACAAATTTCGTGGTTAGAATTCGCAAGAAGACGCAAATAGAACATAACATTTCTCCTTGAGGGGGAAAAAAGAAAACTTATTGCATTACATGCGACATAATAAGAAAAACAATTTCAATTGCGGCACAGTAGCTGTATTCCAAAACTGTAGGGAGAAATTACTACAAAGTAACGTCATATTCTCTGGTACTTTTTCATTGCTGATGTAGGGCACATTGTAAGACGCCGTTTCTGAATTTACTCTGACATTGTTGATAATCATAAAGAAGAGCACTAAATGTGGAACAAAATTAGCAACAACGGGTTCTACCAGCGGGTCAACAGAAGCGTCCGATCTTACCCGTCGGCTTTGACCCGTGACGTAAGCGTGTTGTGGTGTGTGACGTCATTACGGCGCGGAGTTTGATTTGCGATTGTGGCGTGTTTGTAGATGTCTTGTTTTTGTTTGTCGTGCTCTCTGGTGGTGTGTTCATGGTTTTCGTTTGTTTCGTTTGTTTCGTGTGGTGGGGTCAGTTTTCTGTTGCTCAGGTGTTGGATTTGAAGCGGAATTTCTATTAGTGAGTTAATGGTTAATTTAATGCTCATTGCTGTACGTCGGGTGAGTTTGTTATTGAGTGTATTTGGTTGTGGTTTTTTGTTCAGGAATGGATATGAAAGACCGCCTTAACAGTGTTCGGTTGAGGGCGATGATGGGGGAGACAGCTTTAGAGCTGATTAAATTTCTTCAGCTATTTGGCTTAATTGCCGAGGTCGTGAAGTGCGGTGTGTGCCGTGAACCTATGAAATTGGTTAAAGTTCCGGACTCTCGGACCAGGGACGGATACATGTGGTGTTGCCGGAAAGATGGCGTATGGCGTTCTGTAAGGCGTGGTACCTGGTTCGAGAAGTCTAGATTGGCCATGCGTGAGATTGTGCTTATTACGTATTATTTTTGTTATAGTTGCGGGCAGAGTTTTTGCGCGTTTGAGACTGGTGTGAGTGAGAGGACTGTTTTAGACTGGTATTCCTTTTGTCGTGAGGTGTGTTCCGAATTTATTAAGTACAGGGGTAAGTTGGGTGGGCATGGGGTGCTTGTGGAGGTGGATGAGTCGCAGTTTGGTAAAAGGAAGTATGGGAGGGGGAAGTCTGTGGCTGGTCTTTGGGTGTGGGGGGCTGTTGTTCAGGGGGGTGGGGGTACTGAATGTGTTTTTAGGGTTGTGGAGGGGAGGTCGAAGCCTGAATTAGTGGGGTTAATTGAGGAGTATGTAGAGCCGGGGTCCACAGTAGTTTCAGATGCGTTTTCTTCATATAGGGGGTTGGGTGAGAGGGGATTTAATCATTTAGTAGTGAACCACAGTCTAGAGTTTAAGAATTATGATACTGGGGCTTGCACTAACACAATTGAGGGGATGTGGGGAGCGGTTAAGTCAGTTCTTGGGAGGGGGAAGAGGCGCTCTTCCAACCTTCAGTCTCATTTAGATGAGTACTGTTGGCGGAAGAGTGTCCCAGAGGGCTATTGCATTCTTCGGGTTTTTTTAAGGGCTGTGGGTAAAATGTATAGACCGAAAGTGGTTAGTTAGGGTGGGCTGGGTAGGTGGGTGGGTGGTTTATTTTGTTGTATAGTGTTTGTGTGTTGTATTTTGGAGTTGTGGGGGAGGGGGTTGACGTTTGGGTGGGTTGGGTTTTTATTTTAGTTCAGTATTTTTTCGTTGGTGTGTGTGTGTGTGTTTTTGTATGTGTGTGTGTGTGTGTGTGTGTGTGTGTGTGTGTGTGTGTGTGTGTGTGTGTGTGTGTGTGCGTGCGTGCGTGTGTGCATTTGTGTGTGATTGTGGTGGCCAATCTAGTTTGTGGAGCTGGAACTTTTTTGAGGTAAGTTCCGTTTTTTTTTTTTGGTTATTTATGTATGTTTTGTGTATTGGGTATAGGTTGGAAACATCCGATCTCACGCGTCGGCTTTGACCCGTGACGTAAGGGACCTACACATTGATCTGTAGCGTAGCCCTGAATACGAGGTTAGGTTGGGAGTTTTTTTTTGGAATGCGGCCGCGGCAGCGGCCGCCTATGATTCGAAAATATTGATTTGACACTAATGAACATGTATACGTAATATGAAGCAATTTGATGAACATATTGATCTGTAGCGTAGCCCACTTGAGGTTAGGTTGGGAGTTTTTTTTTTGGAATGCGGCCGCAGCAGCGGCCGCCTATGATTCGAAAATATTGATTTGACACTAATGAACATGTATACGTAATATGAAGCAATTTGATGAACATATTGATCTGTAGCGTAGCCCACTTGAGGTTAGGTTGGGAGTTTTTTTTTTTGAATGCGGCCGCGGCAGCGGCCGCCTATGATTCGAAAATATTGATTTGACACTAATGAACATGTATACGTAATATGAAGCAATTTGATGAACATATTGATCTGTAGCGTAGCCCACTTGAGGTTAGGTTGGGAGTTTTTTTTTGGAATGCGGCCGCGGCAGCGGCCGCCTATGATTCGAAAATATTGATTTGACACTAATGAAGCCTGTGGGGGGATGGGGGGGGCACTGCAGACTCCCCCCACCGCATAACGACACATGATGATCAAATTTTGAAAAAAAATGAAAAATTTTTTCCGTACCTGCTAAACTGCATAAGTGCCGATGTATGTAGGTGTAAGGGAAGCTTTCGTTTCTTAGTTTTCTATTGGGGGATGTGATCGGTAGGTTCTGTTGAGCTATATAGGTTAAGGGAAGTGTCCGATTATGGATAGGAATGTGTTTTTTGGTATTTGGTCAGTTTTGTGATGTTGATTTATTTCGTTGTTTTGCGTGGTTTTGAATGGCGGTCGGTGGCTACATTTCTGTATATTTAGTTTCTCCGCACCCAAAAACCCCTAATTTCCCACGCTTGTCCCGTTACAGTCATTAGGCTTTTTGTGAAACTTGTGTATTTCAGTGTTTACAATACGTATGCGATGTTTTTATATCCGCCATATTGGAATTGTTTATAGTCGTTTCCGCGGTATTTGTGACGTCATGGGTCAAAGCCGACGGCACCATCTAAGAATCCCTGGTTCTACCACATATCATATATTCGGTGCCAGGACACATATTCTGTGATCTTGGGTACTACGGAATATAAATGGCTGACCCAGGCAATCACGAAGCAACGTTTGCATGTCGTTGTCATGAATAACGCTAATGAAATGGAGCAAATGTGAACCTTGGATTACAGACAGGAGGATCTGGTTTTATACGTTCCTGCTCACATTCGTTAAATTCACCAACTAATGTTGAAACTATCTTTTACAATTACCTCCAAGAGCTATCACAGATCAGTCTATCACCTGTAAACAAAGACTGCGGGAGAGGTTCAAATGGTTCAAATGGCTCTGAGCACTATGGGACTCAACTGCTGAGGTCATTAGTCCCCTAGAACTTAGAACTAGTTAAACCTAACTAACCTAAGGACATCACAAACATCCATGCCCGAGGCAGGATTCGAACCTGCGACCGTAGCCGTCTTGCGGTTCCAGACTGCAGCGCCTTTAACCGCACGGCCACTTCGGCCGGCTGCGGGAGAGGGCGAGAGTACTATTACACATGAGCAGAATAACGTCTGTTGTCAACAAAACTAAATTACAGCACCGGTATCCTTTCGCTTGGAAACATACGAAGCAAGCCTTCAAAATTAAATCATATGAGGGGGTATCAATGCAGTAAACTTTATACCGGCAAACATGACATCTTACAGCAGAGACTAACACATAAGACAGCTTTGTACATGCATTTATTTGTAATCAAAGCGCACTTCGAAACACATTCGTTGCGAGTCGTATGCATTTTGTAATGACCCTACATAGCATTTAAATAAAAGAACAATTTCGATACGCATTTTGATGAAACAAATAAAAATATACAATGCTACTTACGTGATAGTAATGGAATACCGGTACCCTACAACACATTAATCCTACACCTCCACTACGTAACGAACTATCGTCTCATTGACTGCTTCCATTTTTCTCTTGTTTTCATTGGCGCTTAAAGCATTGTTGAATTCGTGGTGCTTAGTCAGAGAGTATGAAAGCAAAGTTGTTATTACTCGTTTTTTATTAATTTATTTTTGGCTTCTAGCATGCTGTACATACATTATAGACATCGCAAATTAAAAAGAAATTGCAATCATAGCAAAGTAACATTTAACTATCTACATCCACAACATTTCATGGATGAGTCATTCTGTGAAATGTGTCGATGAAATGAGCGCCAACCAGACCGGTCTTACATTAAAATGTTTGGCACAATGCCAATAACCTGGCATCATCACACACTCCATGGCTTGCACTTAAGTAGAGCAGGACAGACACACTTAACGTTTGCATTCACACTGAAAAAAATAACAGTTTCAATATCCCTCATTCCTTTTAGATTTTTGTGTCTTGTTGTACTATAAATAGTGACATATATTGTGAAAAGGTGAACAACAGTCTTGCAAAACGCTCTAAATGTAATTATCACCATCAGAAACCAAATCATGAAAAATTTGGTACTGAGAGGGACTGTTACGAAGATTACAGATTATTCAAAAAGGCCGGCCGGAGTGGCCGAGCGGTTAAAGGCGCTACAGCCTGGAACAGCACGACCGCTACGGTCGCAGGTTCGAATCCTGCCTCGGGCATGGATGTGTGTGATGTCTTTAGGTTAGTTAGGTTTAAGTAGTTCTAAGTTCTAGGGGATTTATGACCACAGCAGTTGAGTCCCATAGTGATCAGAGCCATTTGAACCATTTTTTTTATTCAAAAAGATCTGATTCAACGTGATAAATTTGTCAACAAAGTGCAAGGCATGAACAGAGTTAATAAAACCAAAACCGTCCTTATAATGGGCAGCATTCAGTCATGGGGCAGGCATTGCGCAATTATTACAGGTATCACTGGGTAAAAATTATCAAGTTACTGACATCATTAAGCCTAACGCTGGACTCATAAATGCTGTAGAAAATTCCTTGTAGAATCTAAAAACTTAACGATTAAAGGAGACCATTCACTGAAAAGCAGAAGCTTTGAGTTGTCTTTAGGCACACACAAATGAAAGAAAACTTGCTAGCTTTTGGAGTTATCCTTCGTCAAGCTAGAGCAAAATAAAATAACACACACATACACCCTATGCTCCTGTATGGTGCCAGCTAAACTAACAGTGCCAACTGCGTTTTTTTTTTTTTTTTTTTTTTTTGAGTTGCTTGTGGTGGCGCTAGTGTCAGGAGGGCAGGTAGGGGGAGAGGGAGGCAGGAGGCATAGAAACGAACTGGGGGTGGGTGGCTAGTGGCTCAGAGGGAGATAGCCAGTTTGGTAGCTAGGAATGTAGAAGGGAGGGGTAGCAGGTAGAGACCGGTGGAAGTGGCTCGGGTTGAAGGTGATGTGAGAATGTGAACTGGGAAGGGGTGATAGAATGGAGGAAGGGGAAACTGTTGGGTTGTTGGATGGAGGGTGGAGAGCAGTTGGTTACCTGAGATTGAGACCAGGATGATCATGGGAGAGAGGGTGTGTTGCAAGGATAACTCCCATCTGTACAGTTCAGAGAAGATGGTGGTGGAGGAAAGGCTCCAGATGGCTCAGGAAGTGAAGAAGCCACTTCAGTGAGGATGTTGCGCCCGTATGCAAGTTGCGCCATGAGACGGTCAACTTCGTGATGCCTGTAATAATTGCGCAATGCCTGTCCCATGACTGAATGCTGCTTATTATAAGGACGGTTTTGGTTTTATTAACTCTGTTCATGCCTTGGTGACCATTCATCCTGGTGCACAGATAGTTTGTTTTGTATTAACACAAAAGGCTGTGCAGTGTTATCAGCAGAGTTGGTATGTCATGGCTGCATTCACAGGTAAGATTGTGACAGGACTGAAGTAGGAGGAGCTGAGTGGGTGGACTAAGATGCTGTATAGGTTAGATGGGTGATCTGACACAACTTTGGGAGGGGTAGGAACGACCTGGGGTAGGATATCCCTCATTTCACTGCAGGATTAGAGATAATCAAGGTTCAGCTGTTCCAATCCAGGGCAGTAACGAGTGAGAAGGGGGCGCACCTTCATCACTGATTATTTTTGGTGTATGGTGTGGAAGGATTGAGGGTACATGAGGATATGTCACAGAAAATGTTTCTGGACTAGGCATAGAGGGGTAATGCCTCTATGTGAAGGCCTTTGTGAGGCCTTCAGAATACTGAGCAAGGGAGTTCCTGTCACCACAGGTATGTCTTCCACAAGTGGCTAAGCTATGTGGAAGAGATTTTTTGGTGTGGAAGGGATGGTAGTTGTCAAAATGCAGTTATTGGTTGTTAGTGGGTTTAACGTAGATAGTTAAGTGGAAAGACCCATCAAATAGATGGAGGTCAATGTCCAGGAAGATCACACATTGGATAGAGGAGAACCAGGTGAAGCGGATAGGAATAAAGGCGTTGGGGTTGTGAAGGAGGGTGAATAAGGTGTCTTGGCCCTGAGTTCAGATCATGAAGATATCATCAGTGATTTTCAACCAGGCTAGGCGTTGTGAATTTTTACCTTTAGAAGACAATAAACAGGCTGGCATAGGAGGGTGTCATGCAGATGCCCATGGCTATGCTGTAGATTTGTTTGTAAACCTTCCCTTCAAAGGAAAAGTAGCTGCAGATTAGTAAAATGTATAAGGAATGAGATAGTGGGTTTCGAGTGTGAATGAAGTTGAGAGAGGTAGTTGGTATTGGCAAGACCATGGGCATGATGTTTGTTAGTGTGTGGAAAGTGACATCAACAGTGACGAGTAGGGATCTGGCAAGTAAAGAGGTGGGTATGGATGATGGAAAGTCAGAGAAGGAAGTGGTTAGTGTCTTTGATGTGGAAGGCTAGGTTTTGGGCAACTGGTTGGAGATGTTGATAAATAAGAGCGGAAATTCTTTCAGTGGGAGCATAGTAGGCAGCTACAATGGAGCATGTAGGATCGTTGGGATTATGGATTTTGGAGAATAGGTAGAAAGTGTGTGTGTGCAGGGTGTTGTTGGAGTGAGGAGGGATATGGACTCAGTGAGAGGTTGTGGGAAGGGTCTATGGATTTCTGTAGGGATACAAAGTTATGTTGGACTTCTGAGATTGGATCACTCTGGTCGAGCTTGTAGGTGGAGGGGTGAGACAGTTCACAGAAAGCTTCTGTCAGGTAGTCACTGCAACTTATCACAACAGTGGGGCAGTCTATGTTTGTATGGAGGATAGTTAGGAGTGGATACGTTTTCAGTTGTGTGTGGCTGTCTTACCTTCTGCCAAAAGGTTAGCGTTCTATGGAAGGGGCCTGGGGAAGGATGGTGAGGCCAAGTTGGAAGTATGGAATTTCAGGGAGCGGACTAGAGGGCGATTAGGTGGGAGGCAGGGGTTAATGGTTGGATGGTGGTATGAATTGGAAGAAGAAAGGTTCAGTGTTGGTATTAGATTGGCTCTGATTGGACGTGTTAATTTATTTATTTATTTTTTTTTTTGAGCCATCAGTCTTCTGAGTGGTTTAATGCAGCCTGCCACGAATTCCTCTCCTGTGCCAACCTCTTCATACCATAGTAGCACTTGCGACCTATGTTCTCTATTATTTGCTGGATGTATTCCAACCTCTGTCTTCCTCTACAGTTTTTATCTTCTACAGATCCATCTAGTACCATGGAAGTCATTCCCTGATGTCGTAACACATGTCCTATCATACTGTCTCTTCTCCTTGTCAGTGTTTTCCACATCTTCCTTTCCTCTCCGATTCTGTGCTGAATCTCCTCATTCCTTACCTTATTAGTCCACCTAATTTTGAACACTCGTCAATAGCTTCCATTCTCTTCTGCTCCGGTTTTCCCACAATCCATGTTTCATTACCATACAGTCCTGTGCTCCAAGTGTACATTCTCAGAACTTTCTTCTTCAAATTAAGGCCTATGTTTGATACTAGCAGATTTTTCTTGGCCAGGAACGCCCTTTTTGTCAATGCTAGTCTGCTTTTGATGTCCTCCTTGCTCCATCTGTCATTGGCTATTTTGCTTCCTAGGTAGTAGAATTCCGTAACTTCATCTACCTCGAGACCATCAACCCTGATATTAAGTTTCTCGCTGTTCTCATTTCTGCTACTTCTCATTACTTTCGTCTTTCTTTGATTTACTCTCAGTCCATATTCTGTACTCATTAGACTGTTCATTCCATTCAGCAGATCATGCAATTTTTCTCCACTTTCATTCAGGATAGCAATGTCATCAGTGAATCATATCAGTGATATCCTTTCACCTTTAGTTTTAATTCCATTCCTGAACCTTTCTTTTATTTCCATCATTGCTTCTTCGACGTAAAGATTGAACAGCAGCGGCGAAAGACTATATCCCTGTCTCACACCCTTTTTAATCTGAGCACTTCGTTCTTGTTCGTCCACTCTTATTATTCCCTCTTGGATCTTGTGCACATTGTATATTACCCGCCTCTCCCTATAGCTTACCCCTATTTCTCTCAGAATTTCGAACATTTTGCACCATTTTACATTGTCAAACACTTTTTCCAGGTCAACAAATACTATGAACATGTCTTGATTTTTCTTTAGTCTTTCTTCCATTATCAACTTAAATTGCGTCTCCGGTGCCTTTACCTTTCCTAAAGCCAAACTGATCTTCACCTAACACATCATTAGCTATCTTTTCCATTCTTCTGTATATTATCCTTGTTAGCAACTTGGATGCATGAGTTGTTAAGCCGATTGCGTGATATTTCTCCTTCTTGTTGGTTCTTGTAGCCTTCGGAATTGTGTGGATGATATTTTTCCGAAAGTCAGATGGTACGTTGCCTGACTCATACATTCTAAACACCAATGTGAATAATCCTTTTGTTGCCACTTCCACAATGATTTTGAAAATACCAATGAAATATTATCTACCCCTTCTGGCTAATTTGATCTTAAGTCCTCCAAAGCTCTCGTAAATTTTCGTTCTAATACTGGATCCCCTATCTCTTCTAAATCGACTCCTGTTTCTTCTTCTATCACATCAGACAAATCTTCCCCATCATAGAGGCCTTCAGTGTACTCTTTCCACTTATCTGCTCTCTCCTCGGCAGTGGAATTCTCGTTACATGCTTAATGTTCCCACCTTTTCTTTTAATTCCACTGAACGTTGTTCTGACTTTCCTATATGCTGAGTCATTCCTTCGGACAATCACTTCTTTTTTGATTTCTTCATATTTTTCATGCAGCCATTTTGTCTTAGCTTCCCTGCACTTCTTATTTATGTCATTTCTCAGCGACTTATATTTATGTATTCCTGAATTTCCCTCAACATTTTTTACTTACTTCTTTCATCGATCAACTGAAGTATCTCTTCTGTTACCCATGGTTTCTTCGCAGTTACATTCTTCGTACCTACGTTTTTCTGTCCAATTTTTGATATTTCCCTTTTTGGAAATGTCCACTCGTCTTCAACTGTACTGCCTTCTGGGCTATTCTTTATTGCTGTATCTTCAGCCTTAGAGAACTTCGAGCATACCTTATTATTCCATAGTAGTTCTTTATCCTACTTCTTTGCATATTGATTCTTCCTGACTAATCTCTTAAACTTTAACCTACTCTTCATCATCGCTAGCCGGGATGACCGAGCGGTTCTAGGCGCTACAGTCTGGAACCGCGCGACCGCTACGGTCGCAGCTTCGAATCCTGCCTCGGGCATGGATGCGTGTGATGTCCATAGGTCAGTTAGGTTTAAGTAGTTCTAAGTTCCAGGGGACTGATGATCTCAGAAGTTAAGTCCCATAGTGCTCAGAGCCAGCCTACTCTTCATCACTACTGCATTGTGATCTGAGTCTATACCTGCTCCTGGGTACGCCTTACAATCCAGTATATGATTTCGGGATCTCTGTCTGACCATGATGTAATCTAACTGAAATCATCCGGTATCAACCGGCCTTTTCCGAGTATACCTCCTCCTCTTGTGATTTTTGAACAGAATATTCGCTATTACTAGCTGAAATTTATTACAGAATTCAATTAGTCTTTCTCCTTTCTCATTCATTGTTCCAAGCCCATATTTTCCTGAAACCTTTTCTTCTACCCCTTCCCCCACAACTGCGTTCTAGTCACCCATGACTATTAAATTTTCATCTCCCTTTATATACTGTATTACCCTTTCAATATCCTCATGTACATTCTCTGTCTGTTCTTCTTCAGCTTGGGTCGTTGGCTTGTAGGTGTTAGTTTGCTGTTGATTCTGATAAGAACAACCATATCACTGAAATGTTTACAGTAACACACTCTCTGCCGTACCTTCCTATTCATAACAAATCCTTCTCCTGTTATACTATTTTTTGCTGTTGATATTACCCTGTAATCACCTGACCAGAAATCCTTGTCTTGTTTCCATATCACTTCACTGACTCCTACTGTATCTACATTGATGATGATGGTGATGATTGGTTCGTGGGGCGCTCAACTATGCGGTCATCTGCACCCGTACAAAGTCTCAATTTTTACACAGTCCAATATTTACTCAGCCGAATCTAGTCACTGTCACGAATGATAATGATGGCGAAATGATGGGGACAACACAAACACCCAGTTCCCGGGCAGAGAAAATCCCCAGTTCAGCTGGGAATCGAACATGGAACCATGTGAATATCTACATTGAGCCTTTGTATTTTCCTTTTCTAGATTTCCATTTCCTAGATTCTGTACCTCGTTCAAGCTTCTTACATTCCACGCCCCAGCTCGTAGAACGTTATCCTTTAGTCGATTATTCAATCTTTTTCTCGTGGTCACCTCCCCCTTGGCAGTCCGCTCATGGAGATCCGAATGGGGGATTATTCCGGAATCTTTTGCCAATGGAGAGATCATCATGACACTTTTCAATTACAGGCCACATGTCCTGTGGATACACATTAAATGTCTTTAATGCAGTGGTTTCCATTGCCTTTTGCATCCTCATGTTGCTGATCATTGTTGATTCTTCCGCTTTTAGGGGCAGTTTCCCACCCCAAGGACAAGATATTGCCCTGAACCTCTGTCGACTCCTCCATCCCCTTTGACAAGGCCGTTGGCAGAAAGAGGGCGCCTTATTATGCCAGAAGTCTTCCACCGCCAATGCTGATTATTAATCAAAATTTAAACAGCGGCAGGTTTCGAACCCAGGACCGAGGACATTTTGACTACTAATCAAAGACAATACCCTTTTTTTTCTTTTTACTTTTATTATCAGAGTGACTTGGCACTATCATGTAACTTCAGTAGACCATAGTCCAATCATCATGTAATATAAGCTGCAAATGGGAGAAAAAAATTAGGATAACAAAATACTAATAGAAGGAGAAGGGGGAAAAAAACCGAGAACATAGCCGAAAAACCACCACCAAGCTCTCATGATGTATACAAACAATTTTTTTATTGTGTTAGATTTTTTAGTTTTTGTTGAATTTTTATTTATTATTTATATTAGTTGTTATATTAGAATATAAAAGGAGAAAGACAAACGAATCAGATTATGTTCTAAATAGCAAACTAAAAAACATTCCCATATGATTTCAAGGAGTATATATGCTCGTGAATATATACACTTCATCTATTCAGATTTTACAATTAAAACTGGAGCGACACAGAAGCAAAACACTAAACAAAACGAGCAGGTAAACTAGAAGTGAACAAGTCGAATCAAATCAGATGGGAAACATACATAACAAGGAAAACACCTGTCATCGGAAAAATGAAATAGCTAACACCTTGCCGACGGAAAACAAGATTCGACATGGCGAAGAGGTCTCGATCTCGAGGCATTCGGAAGCATGTCCAATTGGCCGTGATCATGTACTGCATGAAGTTCATGTGATCTTCGCCTTCTACAACATAATGAACGAAGTGCCCCAGTAACCACATGACGGTATGGGCTTTCGACCGTGGAAAGAAGGAAGAATCTGGTAGCAATATGATGTCCGTAGTATATAAAGTCTCAGAAGATCGAGTAAGGAAGGCCAATTGCGTCCTAATCCAAGTCCAATTTGTCATATGGCCTCCACAAGTAAAGCGATGTCGAATCCTATCTGTAGACGTACAACGACTACATAAATTTGTGTCGCTAAGACCAATACGGAGAAGTCGCTCGTTCGTTGGAATGAAGTTACTGGCTACCTTATACCAAGAGGACGAGACGCGACCGGCAAAATCGGAAGACCGATACTGCACCAAACTGTTGCCCAATTTGTTTGCGGCGATCCTCTTTCAACGAGATTCGGACAAGGCACTGCTTTACAACGAGTCTATAGGAATTTCATGGTGAGGACGGGTCATCCCCTTAATAGCTCACCGCAAGATAGAAGTCACGTGGGTGTTTTAACTTATAATTTATGCGAGCTACATCAACAGGGGGTTCAAGACTAGCAGGACGGACACAGAGAAATAAACGAGACGTGAATGTGTTAGTTTGGTTCAAATGGCTCTAAGCACTATGGGACATCTGAGGTCATCAGTCTCCTACACTTAGAACTAATTACACCTAACTAAGCAAAGGACGTCACACACATCCATGCCCGAGGCAGGATTCGAACCTGCGACCGTAGCAGTCGCGCTGTTCCGGACTGAAGCGCCTTGAACCGCTCGGCCACAGCGGCCGGCTGTGTGAGTTCTTGAGTTATCAAAACAGTACGTCGCACATATAGCATCTGCGTCTTCCTTCGTATGTCAGACAGGCCCAATTCTCCAAAAAAAATGAGGCTTCGTGACTACTTCACACCATAAGCAAAAGATATGGCTGTTCCATCAGAAACGACCAGACAGTTGCTGTAGTTTCTTCGCCATCATCGAGGGAAGCTGATAAATTTGGGTCACGCAATAAGCTTTGAATAAGACATATGTAACCAGTATTCGGACTTTCTGGAGCAAAGTAAGAGAACGTCTTTCATGCTCTAGTATCGGTCCGTGTATTTTTTTCGTAACGATCAATGATGATACCGAGAGACGTATGCCGATCCACCGCAGTAGCCCATGGAACAACGGCGTCATCAAAGTCTCGCAAAGTAAGAAGTCTACATTTACCTTCATTAAGTAGAGCACCTGAACTCCGACAATAATCTTCGGTTACACCCTTCAGTTGAGGTATCTCCGCAGAATTGCGGAGTAGAACCATCACGTCATCCGCGTATGCACGAACAGCTATAGTCCCTCCGGAAAGCGTCCAACCTTTCAGTTGGGATGCTAGCATCCGAACGAAGTAGGGGCTCCAGAGAAAACACAAACAAAGTCATTGACAGCGGGCTTCCTTGAGGTACTCCCCAACGGATATTTATCAGGGACGTCAGTTGGCCATTAACAACCACCGAAGCTGAAATACCTGTAAATAGATTTGAGAGCACTCGCCGCGTGTCAACAGTAAAACCAACTGCCTCCAGAATCCGAAGCAAAAAGTCGTGGTTAACACGATCAAATGCCTTATCAAAGTCTAGGAAAGCAAGGACACAAGGGACGTACGTGACAGCAGCAACCGAGACCACGTCACGATACTCGACTACAGGAGTAAGAACGGTACGACCAGGGACGCAGCTTTGATGTTGGCAACAATCATCTCCATCAGAGCCGACATCCTACTATTAACTGTCCTCGCCACAGTTTTATAATCAAAGTTTAACAAAGTAATTGGGCGAAAGCTATCAGGAGAAGCTGGTCCAGGGCGTTTCGGTATTAAAACAATTTTTCCCACTTTGAACGAGGTCGGCACCACTCTAACCTGTAGCACATCGTTCAAGAGAGTCGTAAAGGTAGCACCCAACAGCGGCCAAAAGCGCACGTAAAATTCCTTGAGAAGTCCGTCCAGACCCGGAGACTTTCGAAAAGGCGATCCCACAATAAGTTTGTAAACTTCCTCAGGTTGAAATGCAGCTAATAGCGTTTCATTATGCTCAGGTGCAATTGTCGTATCCAAGATGCTGGCTAGTGAATCGAAATGGGTTGCACTGAACACATCTGAACTCATTGACGTCGTAGATGTCTACATAGTATTGGTGTAAGGCACGCACTATATCAGCTTGCTTGGATATGATACGTCCATTATTTGTAGTGAGAGAATGTACACAACCGCGTCGGCGACGGGTGTGATGCCGAAGCAAATGATATAAGGAAGTCAGTTCTTCCGTCACCATTGATCGTGGTTTGGATAGCATTTTCAACCCTTCCATTTGTATTCTTTTCAAGGTCAATAATTTTGCCTTTACAAGCCTAACATCCGCTGTTCGAAGAGGGGCGTGATCCGCAGCACGGAATAGTAATATTCGTAAGTTCTCCGAAAGACTCGCGCTTTGGCAGCACAAAAAAGCATCAAAGTTTGCCTCAGCCTCGGTTTTGCCAGCTGTGTCCACCAGTCAAGGATAGAAGAGTACTTCCCAGTGGACCGTAGAGTACGGTCCCACACGGCTCGCATCACGTCATCGAGAGATGGTTCAAGGTGAGCGATGTTTAACATCCTCGGAGAGCGAAACAATTTAACTGGTTGCCGTTCTACATTGAGAGTTGCAGTCACAGCAAAGTGATCCGTAAAAGAAGCTGGGATGACTTCAACATTAAGAATGCAATCGCGCAGGTAGTCTGATAAGTAAAACCTATCTGGCTACTAGAAGTCGCAGTAAAGTGAGTAAATTTAACTAACGTCGGGTATTTACATATCCAGACAGACGTCTTTCAGGCGTAAGGATGGGACCAATTCATGTAATGCACGACAGAAATTAAAATTTGGAGATTGATCTGCAGGACGCAACACACAGTTAAAATCTCCACCCAACAGAATACCCGGAGGACTCTTACGCAACAAATAAACAATATCCTCTTTACAAAAACGCGAACGATCCACTGCGCGAACAGTGCCAGAAGGAGCATATAAAAGAACCAAGGTAAGATTAAGAAGTTGACAACCTATGCACCTGCCAGAATCCTACATTTCCACCTCAGCGATAGGAATGCCTTCACGAAAGAATAAGGCGGTCCTCATAGAATATTCAGGTGCTACCTTAAGGATCACACGAAATCCCTAAATAACACCTCCTGTAAGAAGACTATGTCCGCACGTGAATCATAAATGAACTGATTCAGCGAAACCAATCGCAGTTCCGATTCCACACGATTAACGTGTAAGGAAAAAAACGTGTAGGCTTGAGTAATCGATCACAGCTGTACAGGACTGTACGGAACGTCCGAGCAGAATTAGGTAGACAGTTGAGAGTCAAGATCCATTGCGGAATCCACAGAGGAATCAGACATCAGGGATCAAAACCCCGTCATCGCAACCTTTTTTCTTAGATTTCTTACGTGCCAACGCACGGTCAGGTTGTATACGTGACATGGCGGCCTCTGCAGACGGAGGTGTGGGAGGGATCATAGGCACAGCTTCGTGCCCCTCAAAATTAGGGTCATGTAATACAGTTCCAGTCACTAAGGCTGAAGCATTCTGTGGAACTGCCAATGCAATAGGTGAAACTATGTAGCTAATTTTATTTTCCTCGAGAGTTACTGTAGTCGACAGATTCAGGAAACGGTCGGCGGCTGAAAACGAAGGAGCAGGATGACATTGCATCTGCTCAGAGTGTAACGGAGGACACATATAGGCAGTTCAGAAGGAGCCACTTCGCCACCACGAGGGATGGTGGATATAACTTCTTCGCCACTCACCGTAACATGGACGGGAGGTGTCGCAGCATCGAGAGAAGCAGGGGACATGGTCCCGACGGAGGTTCGAATCCTCCCTCGGGCATGGGTGTGTGTGTTTGTCCTTAGGATAATTTAGGTTAAGTAGTGTCTGAGCTTAGGGACTGAAGACCTTAACAGTTTAGTCCCATAAGATTTCACACACATTTGAACATTTTTGAGCAGGGTACACAATCGATGCGGAAGAGGTTGGCGCAGAAGGCACCATCAGCATCCTGAGTGCGATGTGTCTTGTTTGTCACTGTTACACGTTCTACCCTGGGGGCAATAGGATTCTGAACATGTCGCGGAAGTAAAGGCGGAAAGTCACTGACACGATTATCAGAACTGAGTGTATGTTCATTGTGTTCCGAAGCAGAAGTAGATCCGACGGCGGGAGGGGAAGGAACAAGATCAGCAACCGTCAATTTGCGACGCTGCACTAATGACGGCTTTAATACAAAACCCATTTGATCAGAGTTCACATGACTTGTATCGACAAGCCAATAGTGTTGCGTTGTTTTATCGAAAGTAAAGCTCACAGTACCTTTTCTTGGAATACACGTGGAAACCGTGCTGGTCATAGCGGAGCGGCCGACGCCGCTGCAAGTAGACGAACACAGAGAGACAGTAAGGCGGAGCGGAGGCGCTACTACTCACTCGGCAGACAGAACAACACTAACGAGGAAGAGATCACACAAGCGAGGCTGCGGCAAGTGAAATAAACAATAACATTCCCGCTCGGCGCTCGAAGCGGAACTATACGAGACCACAGTTGCCTTGGTAATATTACATGTGAAAGAGGCTCCTTGCGAGAGGAACTTAGTAAACAAGACCATATAATAATAATAATTGCCCGTGTGAGGTTGATAGATCCTCCATCGGGCGCCGCCCCAGGTGGCGGATAGGGGAAAGCCTCCCAGATATGGGTGGCACCGAGGAAATCAAATACTCGGGGCGGACCAAAACTATCACATCCTCGAGGATAAGTACCCGGAGTAAAAACCGGCGAAACGAAGAAAACTAACACAAAAGCCCAGACACGTCTGTGTGGTAACCACCGGTACTCTGGCCAGCGACTGTCACCAATGGTGCGGCTGATACGAGCTCCAGGAACTGAAAATCCCTGGTTCTACCAAACTGGCGCAAGCCAGACGAATTACAAGCATAATGGCAAGTACACCTAAAAACAACATTACCCCAGGTGGACGATCCACCCGTCGCAAGACGGCAACCAGGCACTCGGATTCTGGGGGACCTGGAGATGTACTAAAGGGCGAGTCGGAGCGCTCTGGCAAACTACCCAAGAAAACACACACATACTTTGGCACCTTCAACATACAGACACTAATACAAACGGGAAAATTACACAATCTAACAACGGAACTCACCAGTCAAAAGATCTCGATCCTAGCGCTACAAGAAACAAGATACACGGATTCAGACACAATAGACTACGGAAACTACAGATTCTTCAAGAGTGGAACCAACAGGAAAATCGGCAAAGGAGGAGCACTCCTCGGCATGGCCTTCACAGTAAACAAAAACATCCTAGACTCAGTAAAAGAAGTCAACGCGATCAACAACAGGCTCATGACCATGCGAATCAAACACGCCAACAAGAACTACACCCTCATCAAAGTACATGCCCCCACGAACGCAGACAACAAGGACAAACCAGAAGAAACAGACAAATTCTGGGACAAACTCGAAACCACCCTGGCAAAAATACCCCAAGACAACGCGAAAATTCTACTAGGCGATTTCAACGCACAAATCGGCAGAGAAAAACGCTACAGAAAAACAGTAGGAAATTTCCCTGCAGACAAATTCACCAACAAAAACGGCACCAGACTGATCGAACTCTGCCAGCAAAACAACCTCAAAATCATGTCAACCTCCCTGATGAAAAAGCCCAAGAAACAAAAGACGTGGCGATCACCAGTCCACTCACTAGGCTAATTCCAGATAGATCACGTGGCAATCTCCTATGAATACCAGAAAGAAATCCACGACGTCCAAGTGAGAAAAGGCGCCAACATAGATTCGGACCACTACCTAACAAGAATCAAAATCAAACTCACACCAAGAAGACAACACAAAAAGAAATTGACCTCACCGAAATTTGATACAAGAAAGATCAGGGAATCGAACATCACAGAACACTGGGAAAAACAAGAGGCGAAAGATTGGACCAGCTTTAAACAAAAAATTGTGAACACAGCCAAAGAACTGATCCCGCTGACTAGAAAACCCAGGCACCCTTGGTGGCACACTACCTGCGAAATCGCCCTACAAAATCGAAGAACAGCTTTCACAAACTACAACAGCAACAAAACACAAGAAACACAGGACAACTTCTATGAAATTCGAAGACAAACATAGAAAACAATAAGACAAGAGAAACGCAAATACATAAACGATCAGCTAAACTCCATCGAAGAAGACTTCAGAAATTTCAACACACGGGATTTCTACAGGACGTTCGCCAACCAAGTCAAAGGATACTCACCACAGAACCTCTGCTTCAGAAAAGAAGACGGAAAACTGGCACTTACCAACAAAGAAAACTGTGAAGAGCTCGCGAAGTACTTTTCAAAATTACTAAATTGCCCGGAACCTAACTCAACCTTCGAACCCCGAGAACCGGGCAACGCACCGGAAGACTCACCATCACCAACAAAAGAAGAAATCCTCCACTGCATAAAGAAACTGAAAAACAACAAGGCAGCCGGTGAAGACGGAATAACGGCAGAACTGCTGAAGAACCTAGGACCAACCTCGCTAAACGAAATCACACAAATCATACAGAACACCTGGACAACCGAAATCATACCTGACGACTGGAAGACCGCACTCATTCACCCGCTACACAAGAAAGGTGACAGGACAGACACAAACAATTATAGAGGAATTTCCCTGCTACCGGTCATCTACAAAATTCTATCAACCTGCCTTCTCACCAGAACGCAAGGACAACTGGAACCCGCCATCTCGGAATACCAAGCGGGTTTCAGACCCAACAGAGCCTGCCCCGAACAAATCTTCAACCTGAAATCAATCATAAAATCCCACATGACAAGCCCCAAAAAAATCATCTGCACTTTCGTCGACTTCAAAAAGGCTTAGGACTCGATCGACAGAAAGTCCCTCATCCAAATCCTCAGAGAAAAAGGCCTAGACCAAAAGACCCGAAGACTAATCGAACAGACACTAACCAATACAAAATCCAAAGTCAAATTCTTGGGCGAAATCTCGGACCCCTTTGAAATCCACACTGGCCCAAGACAAGGAGATGGACTATCCCCGCTATTGTTCAACATCGTCCTGGACAAAGTAATGAGCGAATGGGAAGCTGAAGTCAGGAGACAAAACACCTGGAGACCAGTCACATTAGGAAGGAAAAGACTGGAAATCCCTTACCTAGCATTCGCAGACGACCTAGCGATACTGACCTATGACCAAACATCAGCAAAAACGCAGATCGAAATCCTGAAAGAATGCGCCGAGAAAGTCGGTCTACAAATCTCTTTTGAAAAAACGCAAGTCCTAACAAGAGAAGGCGACGACATCACAACCAAGTACGGCAAAATTAAAGGGGTCACACACTTCAGATACCTAGGCGAAATCATCGAATCGACCAGAACAGAGAAACTGGCTTACGAAGACAAACAGAAGACAAGGAAATCACTAGGCATGGTACGAAACGTCTACAACAAACAATGCATTTCCAGAAACACCAAGATCAGACACTATAACACAGTGATCATACCCGCCGTACTGTATGCCAGCGAAACACTAGCACTCAACAGGAAAATCAAAATTGAAGAAATCAAAAAAGAAGAACGCAAAATCATGAGGAAAATTTTAGGAGGAAGACCCACACCAGATGGCTACAGACTACAGAAGAACTCAACAGTAGAAGCATATTCGAACATCGAGAACGATATGAGAAAAAGGCGCCTTAAATTCTACGGACATTTAGATAGAATCCCTGAAACAAGACTCACCAAGAAAATTCTAGAACACATCAAGACACTTAAAGTCTCGACACCCTGGATGGAAGGAGTCTGAAAAGACCTACAAGCAATTGGCACCACAAACACCACAGACAGAAGCACCTTCCGAAAACACATAGACAATTGGGAAGTAAAGTCAGAAGCGCTAAAACAGCGGACCAAACAAGAATGGTCTGAGGAGAGAAAAAGAGGCCCTCTCCAAGAGAATGAAGGAGTACTGGAAGGACAAGAAGAACAAGCCTTCAAAGTCATAAGCTTAACGATTTCCTTTTAGGGAAAATTCGCCAACAACAATAATAATAATAATAATAATAATAATAATTGGTGGTGCTGGAAATAGTTTAGGTTACATCCAAAATGATATAGTTGAGGAAGATACCTGTAACATTGCTGTGAGAAGAACACACACCAATGCTTTCAGCGTTTTGATAGCCATGGATGAAACATTCTGTGAAACATTTTGATGAAGAGATCAACAGAGTTTTGTGGCAACCGTGCTGGTCACACAATGAAATTGTTGACAGTGTCGATAAGCTAGCAGCAGCACACATGCTATGACTTGCATTTAAATAGATCAGGGGAAAAAGCTTATTATAGACAGTATCACCAATAGCATTAGATATGATACAAGCAAGACAGCAGCCACCTAATCTCAGCGCTTTCTGATATTCATCATGGATCTTTTTCAGGGTAAAATAAACAGTAACACACAGTGTAAAAGTGGTAGAAATAAGGACTCTGATCACCATCTTTGATTAAAATTATTCCATCAGAATATAAGGAATCTGTTATATAAAAAGGAAGAGCTACTGCTTTAATTCAAGATACAACAGGTTTCAGGAAACAGGTGTTAATGTACTTAGGTTAACAGAGTATCACCCACGAGCTGCAGAAACTGAGCAGATAAATTTAGAAAAATACAAAATTAGATCTAAATATTGTAGAACCATCTTAAGAAAAGGAGGTGTTGCAAGTTTTATTCACAATACTCTTAGGTCAAAGGCTGTACTGAACAAGATTTTGAATGATGTGCAGTCAATAGAGCACCAGTAAGAAATATTCCAAAGTTCCTTGCTCAGCTAGAAACTGTCCTTATAAAACCTTACAAGAGCACAAGTAAGGTTATGTCATGTGGATTTTAGCATTGACTTGGTATCAACCAATACCATCCATAGACGGTTAGAAACATTGGTGTCTTGCATTATCTTACACCCTGTGATCTCATTCACAGAAAGGGTAGCTGACTGCAGCAAGAATGCCACTGACACTATTTTCCTGGACCCCATGTAGTATTATGATATAAAAATACAGGTTGTAGTAAATGGCCCATCTGATCATGATGGTCAAATAGCAATCCTACAATGTGGCAACAGAAAGGAGTTAATGTACTCACCAAAGCTAGACACATTAGAATAATAAACAATGAATCCACCAATATGCTTAGCGGTAGTCTACAAGAGGAATTATGGGAAAAATTCAACCATGAAGACACTATGGATAAGAATTTTAGTCCATTTTTTAACCTGTTTCCCATACACTTGGAAGCCAGCTCCACTCCCCCCCCCCCCCCCCCCCCGACAAACCAAAACTAAATCAAATGTGAGTATGTGGAAAGACTAAATAACATCTGGGATTAGAATATAATGTGCCAGAGAAGGGGACTTTACCTAGAACAGAGGAACAGTGCACACAAAGTAGTAAAATATATTACAAGAGATATTGTAAACTTTAGACTGTGTAATAAGGAAGGCCAAAAATACAAATTATAGCCAAAATATGTATTATGCACGGTAAATTAGAAGGTCAAACAACAGAACGAAAACCACATGGAAATCATAAAATCTAAACAGGCACAGGCAGTTCATAGAAAATGGGATAGACCACAACAATCTGAAAAGGGCAGACTTTGAATTCAATAAATTTTTCCTTTCTGTAATGAAGAACATGGGAACATAAAACATCCAGCCCTCTCAGAAGGTATAGATATACTTATCTTACTCAACATACACCAACAAAGGCATTGCACTTCAAATGCACAACCGGTAATGAAATTATAAAAATCATCAGATCCCTAAAAGACAGAATGCTCTTCTGGGCATGACAGAGTATCTGCCAGGGCGCTAGAATTACATGGTGACCTAATCGGCAACTTATTGTGCTATTTACTATGCCATATATGAAAACTGGGGTATTACCTACTAGATTAAAACACTCTATAGTGATGCCAATACACAAAGGATGTGGGAGACGTGATATCTATCTCTCTGCCACCAGTTCTTTCAAAAAATATTTCAGAAGGTAGTGTTCAAACAGGATATCGTTTGCAAACTATTCATAGTTAATTAAAGTGATATTTTGCTATTTTATTTCTGTAAGCTATGTTGTTCAGTGTTTTATTTAATAAAAATAATATGCGATACATATATTTTGTCTTATAAGATGTGCGGAACTAAATACCTTATACCTTTCCTTGCACCAGTGTACCCTACTTACTGCATTATTTTACCCGGTGAAACCTTCCCGTCTCCTCTATATCTGTTTCGTTACGCAACCTTCCCTTCTACAATAACCTATGAAACCTTCCCTTAGGATTTCTATCTCTTGATTAATAATAACAAATGAAATCTTCCCTCTGAAATTAATTCTCTTTCTCAATCTTCGCATACAAATTTAAATGCTGCTTATTAAAAGTGATTTTCTGATTATTTCGACGAAACATAGAATGTGTCGTCGTCGTGGCACTCAGTCGTTATCTGCAATAACCCAAAACTGTTCCTTACCTTTTTTACTTTTACTGGAAAGCCATCTGACTGCTACATCGAACTGCGACATGAATATACTTACTCTGTTTTACTATACTCTATTAGCTTCTGGTGGGCTGTCATAATAAATGGCTGTATTTATTACCAAAGCTGACGCTATTCTTTAATTAATTTGACTGAAGTTATTAATTTGACTGAAGTAACGTAATTCATAGTTAAACTTTTTCTTGACAATAATAAAATTTTGCAAAGTTTTACGTTGATGGTTTCTGGGATGGATTACAATCAGTAATGCAATATTGCTGGCAAAAATTAATTATATTCTGGATGAAATGATTTTACAAACGTTCAAATTGGACTTGCTTTTTACAGTATTCTTACAACTAGCATTGCGCAAACATTCCCTCAGTAGTCTTGAGTTTCTCAAAAAAATAATTCAATAACATTAGTTCCTCTTATGATAATAGTTGATGCCTCTGTACATCCGTTTATAATCTCTTGTCAATCATAGCTGGTGGCTGGCAGGCACACCGCTCCTCTCAACCTCTCGCTTCAGACCTGCTACCGGCTCGCCAGTCCTGACAAAACTCTACCATCTGGTGAGCAAAATGTATGAGAGAGGCGAAATACCCTCAGACTTCAAGAAGAATATAATAATTCCAATCCCAAAGAAAGTAGGCGTTGACAGATGTGAAAATTACCGAACTACCAGTTTAATAAGTCACGGCTGCAAAATACTAACGCGAATTCTTTACAGACGAATGGAAAAACTGGTAGAAGCCGACCTTGGGGAAGATCAGTTTGGATTCCGTAGAAATATGGGGACATGTGAGGCAATACTGACCCTACGACTTATTTTAGAAGCTAGATTAAGAAAAGGCAAACCTACGTTTCTAGCATTTGTAGACTTAGAGAAAGCTTTTGACAATGTCGACTGGAATACTCTCTTTCAAATTCTGAAGGTGGCAGGGGTAAAATACAGGGAGCGAAAGGCTATTTACAATTTGTACAGAAAGCAGATAGCAGTTATAAGACTCGAGGGGCATGAACGGGAAGCAGTGGTTGGGAAAGGAGTGAGACAGGGTTATAGCCTCTCCCCGATGTTATTCAATCTGTATATTGAGCAAGCAGTGAAGGAAACAAAAAAAAATCGGAGTAGGGGTTAAAATCCATCGAGAAGAAATAAAAATCTTGAGGTTCGCCGATGAAATTGTAATTCAGTCAGAGACAGCAAAGGACTTGGAAGAGCAGTTGAACGGAATGGACAGTGTCTTGAAAGGAGGATATAAGATGAACATCAACAAAAGCAAAACGAGGATAATGGGATGTAGTCGAATTAAGTCGGGTGATGCTGAGGGAATTAGATTAGGAAATGAGACACTTCAAGAAGAAAAGGAGTTTTGCAATTTGGGGAGCAAAATAACCGATGATGGTCGAAGTAGAGAGGATATCAAATGTGGACTGGCAATGGCAAGGAAAGCGTTTCTGAAGAAGAGAAATTTGTTAACATCGAGTATAGATTTAAGTGTCAGGAAGTCGTTTCTGAAAGTATATGTATGGAGTATAGCCATGTATGGAAGTGAAACATGGACGATAACTAGTTTGGACAAGAAGAGAATAGAAGCTTTCGAAATGTGGTGCTACAGAAGAATGCTGAAGATTAGATGGGTAGATCACATAACTAACGAGAAGGTACTGAATAGGATTGAGGAGAAGAGGAGTTTGTGGCAGAACTTGACTAGAAGAAGGGATCGGTTGGTAGGACATGTTCTGAGGCATCAAGTAATCACAAATTTAGTACTGGAGGGCAGTGTGGAGGGTAAAAATCGTAGAGGGAGACCAAGAGATGAATACACTAAGCAGATTCAGAAGGCTGTAGGTTGCAGTAGGTACTGTGAGATGAAGAAGCTTGCGCAGGATAGAGTAGCGTGGAGAGCTGCATCAAACCAGTCTCAGGACTGAAGACCACAACAACAACAACAAACCGACTCGCTTCACATCTCGCTTACTACTGACTTCCTATCCTACGAACGCTAAAGTGCGGCCTCTCCTGCCAACAATGCTTTCTGGTGCCGACAATCCCTGCTACCATTACAAAAAGTACCAATGCGCGGCCTTTCCCGCTCTTTTCTTAAAATGTATCCATACGCAGTCTCTCCCGCTTTTTTAAAAGTTATATCAATGTGCGGTCTCTCCTGCCAACAATACTTTGGTGCAGACATTCCCTGCTACCACAATTATTTCCAGTATGACAAATATTAATTATTCCTACTTAATCCTATTAATAAAATTTAAACATGTTTTATAAATTGTGGTCTGACAATAGACAATATAAATGTACACGTCTTACACCCGTATGTCGTGTAAAATGACCCGTACAAGATGTGTGCTGAAAAACTCTGTGAGGAAGTCTTGTTCGTAGTGCTTTTCGAATCGTGGCTAGAAAGCTTGTTCTTATCATGATGCAACACGCTATCCTTCCGAACGGAAGGTCACATTCAGACAGTGTGTCTGCGCTGTAACCCTGGCACAGCAAACAGCCTCCACAGTGCGATCATTCGGCCGCGACTACGATGTCAACAGGTGCACACAGTTTTGGCGAAGCCATTCACAACTACACAAGCCAAACCCCGCATCTCCGTATAGCGGAAATCTTCTCCTGGCATTAGTAGTTCAGTTACGAGTGTAACAAAAGATAAGTCACAGGTGGACACTGCTGCTTCTGTTTCCCTGATTTTTTTTTAACCTGTGTATACAAGACAGAGCTTCAGATTAATTTTTGTAACTTGTATAGTAAGTACAAGGAATTGTTTGAATCAAGTTTAGGTAGAGGTAAGGACACTGAAGTGCACATTATTGTCAAAGGCAAAATGTGCAGCCGCGATTCTTTCGTGCACGGCCTATCCCCATCCAATGCATGAACAAGTTGCTCTGATAATGCACTGATGGACAACAATGGGGTTATCCAACCCGTCTCCACAAGTCAGTGGTAATCAACCTTAGTCATTCTCAAGAAGCCTTCAGGCAGTTTACGCCTGTGTGCCGATTTTAAAGCAGCAGTAAATCCACAAACTGTCATGAATTCTTTTCCCCTTCCAAGTCCAAAGAAATTGTGGCACACACGGGGACAGGACAGTTACTATTCATCGATTGATTTGCGTGAGGCATAAGAGTTGGTTCTCTGATGGACCTATTGCTATTCCCCTGAAAACTATGAGCAAAGTGTAGTGTAACTACAGTCAGCAAGAAAAAGAGGTACTTGCCATTGTCTATGGTGTTACGTAGTTCCACCCGTATCTGTAGGGTCGGAAGTTCTATTTGCTGGCACAACACCAGCCTTTGATGGTGTTGTTCAATCCTGCAAAGCCTGTCCCACCCCATACAGCGCAAAAATTGCAACATTGGTCTGCGATATGTCTGGGCATGAGTTGCTGTACAGGCCCAGTGCCCAAGATTCGAACGCTGACCTGTTACCTTAGTTACTGGTCACTAGTGACACAGCGTTTGATTCGTCTGAGGAATCATGTTTTCAAATCGATTCTTGGCATGTCTTCAAAAATTTTCCTTCAGTTTTCTCTGCTTCTGATGCAGCTCTGCAGGTTGTTTTCCATACGTGCACCAAGGGCGACCATGTAGTTTGAAAGAAATTCACCACCCAGTGGTGCGTCGCTACTTGTTATGCGCTATTCGTGCGATTAGGTGTTCTGCTGTTGCTTACTGAGAATGACGACGCGTCGGTTGCGATTCCTCACTGCCTCCAGCTGGAAGTTTCGTCTTTATTGCACCAAGGTCATTGGGGCATGGTTCGAATGAAGCAACTCTCCAAAGTCATTGTACTTGGCAGGGAATGGACGCTCAGATTGAGCAAATGATACTTCGTTGCAATGTTTGTGCGGGTCAGCAGTCAGCTCCACCACAACGCTTTTTTGGGTGGTTACGCCCATCTGGACCGTGGCAACACATTCATATAGATTTAACAGGTCCCTTCTGGAAACCAAGACAGTTATTAGTGATTGACGCGTATAGTAAATTTCCTTTCGTTGTCCCCATGACATCCACAACTACTGCAAGTACGATACCGGCTTTGTATGTATTTTTAATGTTGAAGATCTTCACACAATGGAACACAATTCATGTCAGCCAATTTCTGGTAGAATTGACGCGGTCGTAGACGCCGTAGCCTGTTGTATCTTCTGTGGTCACCTCGAAAACAATTCATTCCGTCAGGTACGATTAAGTTTCGACCGCAAGATGAAGTCTTCAACAAAGTTTTCGGAAAGAAAAAGAGACACTGCAAAAACCATTGGACGTTCTTCTTACATCATCGAAGGCTCTATGGTCTCCAGCGGGGCCACCAAAACCAGCAACAGTGCATTTCTGAGTATGTCAGAGATTCTGCTGCAGAATGTTTGTCCACAGCTCCGGCACGTCGCTGAGGTTTGCACCAGCTGTAACTTTCGCCTATCCGATAGTCACGGTAGACACCATTCACAGTGATGACCATGGAGGTCGACGCCCCACCATCGCCACCCTCGCTGCCATCGCTGGGGCCCGTCCAGCTGCCAGAATCGACGTCCGTCCACACAACGACCCCGGAAAGTCATCGCGCCGCTTCGGATCATTTTGATATTCATCCGACCGTGGCGTCTGCGTCTCTGGATGTAGGCATGCACCCTGCAACTGGTTTTTGGCCGATATTCCCGGTCGCTCTCACGCTCGATGTCGGGGCGTAGGAAGGGAAGCGCCATCTGCAGTCGTTACCCTTCCTGCCTTCTCATTTGCGTCCGCATCCATTCCTCTCTTTCGCTTTTGTCATGTGCATCCAACCTACCTGGCGATGGTGCGGAGGATTCGGGGGGGGGGGGGGGGTGGGGGGAGGATTATGGTATCATTCAAAGATCGTGGTGGCGTAAAAAATCGGCACCTCGCATCGATATCGATACCACAAAAGATAACAATTTGTCACAGCATACTGCAACGATGAATGGGAGGCTCTGGTGAAGCCACACCCTCTTTCAGCTTCGCAGCACCACTGCACTGAGACGCCGATATACAGCCGAGCGAGGAAGGCAAACTATCAGTGATCAATGGTTAAGCCGACAGCATCGCCTTAGAGGAGGCAGCTGTGTGCTCCATGTCTTATGCTAAACTTTAACTGTGAATATTATGTCTGCACTGCTCAGCCAGAACATTATGGGCACCTACCTAATAGCCGGTATGTCCTCCTTTGGCAGGATAACAGCAGCGACGCAGCACGTCATGGAAGCAGTGAGGCCTCGGTAGGCCGCTGGGGAGTTGGCGCCACATTTGAACTCACAAGTCACTTAATTCCCGTGAACTCGAGTGAGGGGGGCGATGATGTCTGGCGCCTCATTAAATCACATCTCAGATGTGTTTGATCGCGTTAAGATCTGGCGAGTTGGGGGGCGGTATAGCAATTTTAACTCGACACTGTCTTCCTCGAACCACTCCATGACAATCCTGGCTTAACGGCACGGTCCATTATCTTGATGAAAAACGCCACTGCCTTTGGGAAACATGAACACCATGTAGAGGTGTATGTGGTCTGCAATCACTGTACGATACCCGTTGGACGTCATAGTGTCTTGCACGAGCTCCACTGGATCCATGGAAGCCCATGAGATTGTTCTCCAGAGCATAATGGAGCCGCCTCCAGCTTGTCTCTGTCCCGCAGTACAGGTGTCAAGGAGCCATTCCCCTGGAAGACGACGGATTCAACCCCTCCCATCGGCGTGATGAAGAAAGTATCGGGCTTCATCAGATCATGCAATGCTCTGCCAGTGCGCCGACGTCCAGAGCCGATGGTCATGTGCCCATTTAGTCGTAGTTGGGTATGTCGTGGTGTTAACATTGGCACATTCATGGGTCGTCAGCTGTGGGGAGTGCTCGGTGCGCTGTGTGCTCAGGCAAATTTGTACTCTGCCCAGCATTAAAATCTGATGTTACATCAGTCACAGTTCGCCTCCTGTCTGTTTTATCAGTCTGCCCAGTCTGCGACGTCCGACATCCGTAATGAGTGTGGCCGTCCAACCCCACGATTTCTCGACGTGGATCAACCTTGGTTTCGCCATGCGTTGAAGACGCCACAGCAATCCTCGGACACCCAACAAGTCGCGCAGTTTTCGAAACGCTCGTACCGAGCCTCCGGACCATCACAATCTGCCCTCGGTCATGCTAAGATAGATCGCGCGCCTTCCACGTTCTACACACGAACAGCACGCTCACTGATGCAACATGAACTGTGCGTGCGACTGACTAGCAGTAATTCCTCACCAGGTGACGCTGCTATCGCCTGGGCGGGTTTATATCGATAGTAGATTGGTGGTCATAATGTTCTGACTGATCAGTGTATGTACTCTAAGTGAAGAGTCTTCTAAAATTATCAGGATCAAGTAATACTTGAATATTTAAAAAATGGTTCAAATGGCTCTGAGTACTATGGGACTTAACTTCTGAGGTCATCAGTCCCCTAGAACTTAGAACTACTTAAACCTAACTAACCTAAGGACATCACACACATCCATGCCCGAGGCAGCGCGGTTCCAGACTGTAGCGCCTAGAACTTCTCAGTCACACCGGCCGGCGTTTAATATTTAGAAACAGTTGTAAAACTGAGATCATTCCTGTGGAAATGAATTATATAAAGTTAAGTAAATCTTCATATATATCTAGTAATAGAGTGTATTAATATTTTACACCTTCTAATTTCCATTTTCCCTCCTTTCGTGGCTAGTAAAGGGCCCACAGTTGTACTGTCAGTTGTATTTTCGTCAGGTACAGCATTTGTTATCTGAAGAACGGCTAGTACCCATTTCAGCTGATGCAAATCCGATTGCAAAAGCGCGTACAGGAGGCAAGGCAAGATGGTCAACCGGAACTGCGTACGAAGGAATTGCTGGGTCACGGGGTGCGAGCAAAGGAAGTGTGATGTACCCGTTTCCACTTGGAACAGCCCCTGTTCAATCAAAGACAACTAAATTTGGTGAGCACATTTCACAACACTGCCTACTGCTGCGCACTTGTGCCCTAGAGCTGAAGTTGCAGTCAGTTTTTTACTTGGTGTTTGCAATTCTTTCGAACAGACTTGAAAAGAATTGATTACGAATTGGTTCACGCTAAATTTCTTCCACCTGTTAATTTGCTTTTGTTATCATAGGTTGGAATTAGACGTTATTTGTCTTACGTTTACATTGGTCATTTATTAGTTTGAGTGCCGGTGAGTAAGCGGAAAACAGATTGGCACAGCTGGTCTGATCTTGATCAGTGAATGCAATCGGTTGGATAGTTGGTTTGGAGAGTAAAGGGACCAAACTACATGGTCATCAGTCCTCGTTTTCAAGATTTTTATTATGTGAACGTTGTAACTCGTCCTGGGCAATGCTGTACCTTTGCTTAGTTCTATTCGGTTAGGCTTCTGTCATCAGCACAGTTTCCTGTAAGTTTCAAATGTGTGTGAATTCCTGAGGGACCAAACTGCTGAGGTCATCGGTCGCTAGGCTTACACACTACTTAAACTAACTTACGCTAAGAACAACAAAGACACCCACGCCCGAGGGAGGACTCGAACCTCAGGCAGGAGGGGCTGCGCAATCCGTGACATGGTGCCTGTAACCGCGCGGCGCAAGCTTCAACATAGCTGCGTAACACTTGTACTAGCTTTACCAGGACGTGTTGTCGTAGTTGGTTTATTATTCAAGAGTTAATAGCTGTTGCTGTCAGAAGCCCTGTTGTTTTAACTTATCCTTATTCTTAGTTGTGGGATTTATGTCATTTATTAATATCGTGAAAAGTTATGTTAAATATATATTTTTGGGCACAGGCAACGTAATTTGCTGTCTCTTTAAGAGAAACGCGCTTTTGTAAACTAGTTATTGTGTATTCGCAAAATGTACTCGTTTTAGAAGTACCAGTGACTGAGCAATTTGGTCAGCTGCTGTAGCAGGGTGCATCCAGTACTGTGAACTGGTGGCGGGTTTGAGCCCTGCTCACATTCGGTTGTCTGTTAAAGGAAAATAACTGTACACTTGCTGGCACTACACACCGAAGAGTCAAAGAAGCTGTACACCTGCCTAATATCATGTAGTCCCCAGCGAGCACACAGAAGTGCCGCAACACGACATGGACTCGACTAATGTCCTAAATAGTGCTGGAGGGAATTCACACCACGAATCCCGCAGGCCTGTCCATAAATCCGTAAGAGTACGAGAGGGTGCTATTCTGAACAGCACCTTGCAAGGCATCCCACACATGCTCAATAATGCTCATGTCTGTTGAGTCTGGTGGTCAGCGGAAGTGTTTAAACTCAGAAGAGTGTTCCTGGAGCTACTCTGTAGCAATTCTGGACGGGGAGGGTGTCGCATTGTCCTGCTGGAATTGCCCAAGTCCGTCGGAATGCACAATGGACATATATGCATGCAGGCGATCGTATACGATGCTTATGTACGCGTCACCACGTATCTAGACGTATCAAGGGTCCCATATCACTCCAACTGCACACGCCCCACATTGTTACAGAGCCCCCATCAGCTTGAACAGGCTCCTGCTGACATCCAGGTTCCACGGGTTCATGAGGCTGTCTCCATACCCGTACACGTCCTTCCACTCGATACAATTTGGAACGAGATTCGTCCGACCAGGCAACATGTTTCCCGTCATCTACAGTCCAATGTCGGTGTTGACGGGCCCAGGCGAGGCGTAAAGCTTTTTGTCATGCAGTCATCAAGGATACACGAGTGGGTCTTCGGCTTCGAAAGCGCATATCGATGATATTTCGTTGAATAGTTCGCATGCTGATCCTTGTTGATGGCTTAACATTGTAATTTGCAGCAATTTGCGGAAGGTTTGCACTTCTGTCATGTAGAACGATTCTCTTCAGTCGTCGTTGGTGCCGTTCTTGCAGGATCTTTTTCCGGCCGCAGCGATGTCGGAAACTTGTTGTTTTGCAGGATTCCTGATATTCACGTACACTCTTGAAGTGGTCGTACGAGAAAATCTCCATTTCGTCGCGCCGAGTATAACACCACGTTCAAACTCGTTTAAATCATTATAACCTGCCATTGTAGCAAGAGTACCCGATCTAACAAGTGAGCCAGGCACTTGTCCTATACAGGCGTTGCCGACCGCAGCGTCGTATTATGTCTATTTACATATCTCTGTATTTGAAAACGCATGCCTATGCAATAAATCTTGTGATTGTATATGTTGATAGTGTAAAAGCGTATGACTGTGTTCCTCGAATCAAGATATGGGAATGTTTGGGAAACCAAAAGGTGCCAAAGTACCTGATCGACGAAGTCAAGATGCTATACCAAAAGTGTTACAGCTGTGTCCAGATAGGCGTACGATCAGAATGGATTGAAACAAAGAGAGATGTCCAACAAGGAAGTGCCTATCACCACTCCTGTTTGTAATAGTAATGGACAAGATCATAAAATCTACTAAGAAAATAGACAGCGAACTAAATTCTCTGGTTTTTGCTGATGATTTGATAGTATGCGGAGGGACAGAAGCTGAAGCATAGAAGAAACTTAATGAATGGAATAGCACATTCAAAAATTTCGGACTAAAAATGAGTAAAAATAAGACAGTATAAATGACTATTAACAGGCAAGGAACAACCTCAAATATATTTCTAGAAGGAGTCAAAGTAGAATCTGTTTCACATTTCAAGTACCTAGGAAGTATGATCTCGAAAGGCAACACCATTGAGCAGGAAATAACAGGACACAGTAAGCGTCCAATTTTTACAGTCAAATCAGAAATCTTCTCTGGGATGATAAAATGCCAGGAAAAGAAAAAGCTACCATATACCACAACTATTTTGTACCTATCCCAACATATGGTTTAGAAATATATACCCTACTAAACAAAGACCGCAGCAGAATCAGGCAACAGAAATGAGATTCATTAGAACTACGAATCAAACAACTAGAAAGGAAAAAATCAGGAATGAGGTGAACAGAAAAGTAACTGGTACTGAGGCCTGTGTTACCCGTGTCAAGGAAACGCAGCCCTCGGTGGTATGGGCACATAATGAGAATGAACAGCCAAAGACCTGCCAAAAGGTATTTCAATCTTCCTCGTAGGAAGAAGGCCACGGGAAAGACCAAGAGAATGCTGGACAGGGACTGTAAAATCAGATGTGAAGGAGACAGGGCATAAACGGGAAGCTGTCCTGGAACAGAAGATCTATGAAGATAGAACGAGATGACGAGCGCTTGTACACCACACCCGGGAAACTGGAGTCGGAAAACAATGACGATGATGATGACGATGATGATGGTGCCTATACCAATTACTTTGGCGCTTCAGTGTAATTATATTGTACATCCTTGGGCCGTATTTTATATTTTGTTACTCATGTGGGCAGTGCTGGTTTATTTTACTAAAATTATTATCGTGCAAATTATGTTTGAGAGCCTAGCGCTGTCTCTCCCCGCGCGCCAACTCACTGGCCACTTCAAGTAGCTCTTGTATCTAAAGTACACAATTACTTGTTGGTGGTATTACAATCTCTGCCAGGAACCAGTGTGAAATATTGCTGAAGAACTGGTAATACAGTGTTTCAAAAGGGTGCAATGTAGTGCAGGGAAATGCTAAGGAATATTACTGGACAGTTACTAATCGAAGGTGTAGAGTGTAGAATATTCTCCAGAACTGAGTTTTCAAATCGGTAAATGCAGGCACTGGGCGTATCAGCTGTGGGTTAAACGCTGTCCTTACGGCAGGAAGGGAGGGTGAAGTAACAGGTCAAGTACTTAAGCTGGCACTAGGAACATCACTGAGCGGCTTGTATACCTGCGGCCACGAGTAGTCCCAGCCGGCAGTAGACCAAACTGGGCGGGAAGGGGGGGGGGGAGAGGAGGAGGGTTGGGGAGAGTATAAAGTATTTTTAATATTTTGGAAGATGGATACCAATTTGTAAATAGCCATAAGAAAGTTCCAGTTTCGAACATGTTAAAACACGCGTTTTTCTTAACCATTTTTTTTAAGAAATGCACCTGACTACATTACATTTTTTTCCTCTCTCTTGCCCTGGGTATGGGTACCCTTCGCACCAGGGGATGACAGCATTAAGCAGGGTGCGTACGTTCAACACGACAGCGCTGACAGAAAAAGATGACGCGGCACCTGATGCTCTTATATTTTTTTAAATCAGCTGTTGAGCGTGCTAGTAACGTTACAGAAAAGAATGGCCGATACTGATACAGACCCAATAGATTTCATTTCACCAATGGAAATATAAGTTATAACTGACGTGGAGAGAATTAGCAGGGAGCTAACACTAACGGCACAGAATCTTTCAATTAAGATACGTAATCGATAAGAACTTTGTACGAGGAGGGAATGGGGCTAGCATCTCCAAGTGTTGTATCATTAGAATAAGTGAAAGTGGAACCACTGGAAATGAACGTGACTACTTCAATGCCTGCAGGCATTGATGTCGCTCAAGGAAAATGACAGCTGAAGTTATAGAGCAGATGGTTTCAGAAGAAAAGTTGGAATGACAAAATGTGTCCTTGTTGTCACTAACTGAAGCATTAGATAATCTAAGATGGAAATAACAACAGAAATGGGTAAAATAAATACCAATGTGCGACTGAAGTAAGTAAAATGAATTCCAACGTGCAAACCAAAATAAGTTAAGTTAATTCTCATGTGTCAACAGAAATGGCTAGGTTAAATTAGGGTGTACACTGAAAAGCAGTTTGTCAAATATCGAACAAAATTAGACCGACCGAGATGGCGCTAAAGATTCCAAAGGGAAGACAGTGAAAATATTGCAAGCTAGCAAAACTGTCTGTCGTACTTTCCCGACGCAAAAGTGTTTAAATTTGAGTAGGCAGTGGTCCCAGAATTGAGTAATATTAGAGATAATGCTTGATCAAAGCACGAGTCGCATGGTGGGCGCTGATTGAAGAGCACATAACTCATTTCAAACAAAACAGCTGGCACATAATAAAGTAGTTGACGAGAAACTAATTAAAACTGGCAATGAGATTTCTAAGTTGTCAAGAACTGTGTTAGATGGAAGCTGCATTTATTCGTTGTCAAAACATTAATTATTTGAAGCTGCAAGGAAATGTGCATTCAAAACTATTCAGACAGGAATTTATGAACATGTTACCGGTATCGTGACCGGCACGCGAACAGATTTATTTTGTAGCAGGACATTTCAGGGGTGACACTGATTGATGGGTGAATGATGCAGCTAAAGGTTGTAATGATTTGCAGAAGTTCAAGGACAAATTTTTTAAGAGTATTGCTCTTCAGAAATTCAGTGAGCATTGCTTGTAGATTTCTGGAGTGGTAATAACTATCGATCAGATCATGGCACAATAAAAGAGTTCGGTAAGTACTGATGGAAACAAATTAAGTATCTTGACGAGGGCATGCCTATAGGACTGTTTGTAGCGGCTATAAAATGTGTGCCACCGTTCTATATTCGGCGTAAACTGGTTTCAGCATTGTGCGCTAATTTTGAAAATGATGTATGTTTCCTCGAAAGAGTGGAACGCTTCCATTTAAGTAAAGCCTCACAGAAAGTTTGCAGCAAAGATATGTGCTATGCCTTTCCCACAAAGAGAAGCAGTGCAGACCCAAAAAATAATGTCCTGTGTCCAGAGTAGATGGAGGAACTGACGATCTATGTTGTGATAAACTGTTAGCCACATTCATGTTGGAAGAGCATTATAGCTTGTTGGAATGAGTGATGAAGGAATGTAAGTGAAACTAAGGGAAATCGAATTGGTTAAATGGAGATAACGTTTTTCAGGGCATGTCATTAATATGGAAGGCATAGCACATGGAAACGGAAAACTCAGAGCTGTAGAAAAACAAAAGGCAATTCCGTGCTATGTTCAGGCTGGTTGTCTTTTACAGACAAATTGTTTCTGCACAGTCTTTTAATAACCTAGTTCTGAACCAGATGCTCAAAAGGGATGCAGTATGGTTCTTTCCTTTCTGACAAATAAAAGCTAGGGAAGTAATTAAATTTTGATAAAAATGTGAAATACTTGAATAAAGGTTTGTCTTAGGAAAGACACGCTACAAATGCGATGCCACGATGCAGTTAGTAATATTACACACACTGAGAAACAATAAAACTTTCCAACATACTGAACCACCGTCATTTACATTCTTAAGTCATCGCACATCATGATCTTTTGATGTGTCAGGCCCTGGTGGCTACTGAGCTTCATCACTGTTTCAGGGATCATTGACCTTGAAAACACTATACTGACTTCCATGCAAGAAGTGGTAATGCTTATTAATTTGGAACCGTAAGAATAGATGCACAGGTTAGACTTATGGAGAGTAAAATATTTGAATGGTAAGATGGAGGATCGACAGTTTTGCTCTCAAACAATATGTGATCAATTTCCTGCTACATATACCTAAAAAGTATAATATCGTTAAATAAGATCAATCCGATAGTAGGAAAAGGTTCCTGCAGTTAATGCAGATATCATGAACAAAGCACTATCGCTTGTTGCTTGATCGACATTACGAACATATATCTCCTACTCATTCCACTTTACATTGCTTTGCACTCACGTGTTACGCGGTTACAGTGGGGTGGTGCTATTGGCAAATATCTATTCCATGTGAAGTTTAAACCTTATGCTAACAGAAGGTCACAGCGGCATCGTATCAGAATTATAAGCCAAATTTTTGCGCGGGATCAATTGCCGGCTTTGATACCTTCCAAATGTGCTTTTTACTCCTGCAAATATTGGTGCTTTTTCCTTGTAAGACAATTATGGTATTGTAAAACTGGCTGGATTTACTGTGCAATCAGGCAGCACATACCATACAAATATATGTGGTGTCACCGCCAGACACCACACTTGCTAGGTGGTAGCTTTAAATCGGCCGCAGTCCATTAGTACATGTCGGACCCGCGTGTCGCCACTGTGTGATCGCAGACCGAGCGCCACCACAAGGCAGGTCTCGCGATACGGGATAGCACTCGCCCCAGTTGTACGGACGACTTTGCTAGCGACTACATGGACGAAGCATTGCTCATTAGCCGAGCCAATAGTTAGAATAGCCTTCAGCTAAGTCAATGGCTACGACCTAGCAAGACGCCATTAGTAACATTGCATGTATCTAAAGAGTCTCACTTGTATCGCCACAATCTCCAGATGTACCAAAAGGATGGATTAAAGTTAAGTATTCCAGAAGCTACGTACTTTTCTTTATAGCAGTCATTACGTATCCTGTTTCAGACCTCACGCCATCCTGCTTTAGCTTAGCGCGTGCCTTTCGGTTTCCTCTCATTGTGTCTAGGCTGTCTTGCCTAGACACAACAATATAGGTATTGGGAAGTTGCTGCAATTTAAATGTTGTGACGTGTGGGGGTACACTGAGCTTGCGACATACCGCTTTGGATGTCAGAATTCCAGCATCGGTTGGAATGGCTGATAATCAGATCGCACTCCAGAGTCTCGTATCCATGGGTGACCCGAGTAATTATGAGGCATGGGTGTTGCATTTCACACAATATGACAGTTTGACGATCAAACTATGAAATGAAACAATGATCTGCATTAATTCCTGGTTATTATAAAATTCCGTGCTAACATATGCACAAATAATAAATTATTACAGGATCTACTCGATCACTAAAATGCAAAGAATACGAAAACTGACAGTTACTGACATGTTACAATATTAGTCTAACACTTGAATATCCCGACAAACACTGGTTAGTTTATGCGAATGGCAATCTATGCACCGAGTCCCACTCACTTAATGGTGATAGCTCCACACGCAGGGACACCTCACTCATGCTGCCGATTCGACTACCTAGTGCCAAGTGCAGGACAGTAATCGCGATTCCCACCACCAGTCTGCTACTTGTGATGTTTCTGCAGTCACAGCCTATGTGACCCAAGTTAAATTAGTGCGTAATTTAAAAATGCAAGTAGCACATTTGTACTTCAAACAACGAAGAAAAATAGCAGGAAATTCAAAATTATGCTAAGTTTAAAATGAACATTAGTCCGCACCTAAATTCTGCAGGAAATTTAAAAAATATCGTAGTAACGTGCCTAGATCATAGCCAAACTGCATTTCTGCCACGAACTCGTCGATTTCATGTTTATCACCATGAATCCACTACATTTCAGAATGGACCACACTTATTCAAAGCAGCAAGTTGAACCGTAACTCTCAAAAGCAGTGCACATATATGTGATTTATTTCACGATAGTAACAGTCTGTAACATAATTTTATGCAGCTTTTCTTCAAGAGAAACAGTCGGCCCAGAACTCGGTTCTATCTAGCGAAGGGACGCTGAACTCATTGCTCAGAGACATGCAATAGCACTAGTCTGTCCGTAAACAGATTCCGGAGACATCAGTTTTGTTGGTCGCCGGGCCAGCCCCAGGAAGCCACCAAAGATGCTATGTGATGCAGGCGTGCCTTCTGCCAGCATATCGCATGTGACGCAGTAGCCTTGCAGTCACAAGAGCGCGCACTCTCTGTGGGCCTGGAGGGACCTCACAGCACCATGCGGCAGCATCCCTTACTGATTTCTGGAAGATCTTCCTGACAATAATGGATCGATGGGAAATGACACTTCTTTCTGTTAGTAAGGTTGGGTGTAGTGCATACAGCAGATATTTGAATTTTTGAGTCAATTAATACTGAAATCAGCAAAATAAATGAAATTTTCACCTATATCAATAAATTTTGCATCAAACCTACTACCTACTGTTACACCCTAGTCTGGGGTATACCTACCTGTTATGATCCTAGCAGGATATCTCTGATTTTGTTCATCTGTTGTCATGCTTACTTCATAAGCATTCCAAGCAAATCTCTACAATTCTATGGTACCTCCTTTACAGCACATGGAATTTTCGGAGAACCCTTGCAACAAATCTAAGTCCTCCATACATTTTTCCTAATATTGCTTTTATGTGATCAGCTAATTTTTTACGTTAAACCTACCCCTAACGAAGAACCAAACCTAGTTATTCGCTCTGTTTTAACTCAGCAAACGAAATGGCATCAAGTGTTTACGAAGTTCTTGTTAGATTCTAGTTTGGCAGTTGCGATTTTTTTCAGTCATTCTGAAGAGTTGAGGAATGAACTGTCAGTGAAATGTGGTTGGTAACCGCACTGAACACGTGTCAGAACTCACAACATTATCTTGGTAGTGATTTAATACCATCGTATGGTCTTTAGGTCCTCATTTTAAATTATCCAAGCAGCACTGCATTGGTCTGATGGACACATGCCTATAACCGCTGTGTGGACACTTGACATAGGGGTTGAATTTCCGAAAACAGAGAAATACATATTTTTTATTTCTAACTGAGAAGCCAAATTTAAATTTTCAAAGCTTTTGCTTTAACAATAATTTCCTAATAAAACATTTTCATAAAAATTCACATCCCCTATGTCACCCACTTAGGGTTTCAATAAATAAAAAAACAATGTTCATAGATGTAGCTTTAAAAGTACTGCAGTAGGTCTTTAATAACGATATATTAAAAAAAAAGCGTTCACCCATTATTGCAACCTCACAGGGTTAAATTTCCGGAAACGCTAAAACACGTTTCTTTTTTTGTTTCTGGCCGAGAAACCAAATACCAATTTTCGTATGTCTAGTTTCAAAATTGCCTTAATAGCGACATTTATTTCGAAAAAACCTTCATCCCCTATTTCACCGCCACAGAGTTGGAATTTCGAAACATCCCTTTTCAAACGATGCCTACAGTACAGTAGTTAAGTTCCTTTCGTTAGCGGTTTGGCTTTGCGATGATGAGTGTCAGTCTGGAGATTGCCTTTTGTACAAAGAGGTTAACCTCTGTTCATTGCTACATAAACTGAAATGTTATGGGACATAATCGTTGCCTCCATCCTAGGTACTAGTGATATAGCATTTGACAATAATTTTAATTTGAAGCGCCTAGAACCTCTCGGCCACAACAGGCGGCAAGCTTTTATTAGTAAAAAAAAAGTCTGTATTAATATTGTATGCAGCCGCTGGGAACATTTGAAGATTTTTGATCGTTATATTATTGCCGAAAGAGCAAGAGTCACTCTTTGTTTTCTAGGTCTTGTCCAGATCGGACGTATGTGGCACACCGCCATTAATACTACATTAGCCGGCCGCGGTGGTCTCGCGGTTCTAGGCGCGCAGTCCGGAACCGCGCGGCTGCTACGGTCGCAGGTTCGAATCCTGCCTCGGGCATGGATGTGTGTGATGTCCTTAGGTTAGTTAGGTTTGAGTAGTTCTAAGTTCTAGGGGACCACAGCTATTAAGTCCCATAGTGCTCAGAGCCAGAGCCAATACTACATTATTTTATTAATACTTGACACGATGAAACCAAACGGCACTCGTAATTACATAATGTAAGTGCCCTTTAAATTGCGTTTTATTTCGGAATATTGTTATTACTAACCTATGTATGTTTTATTTTGTGTCTCTAGTCATTGTAAGATTGTTGGGTGACTTGGCATGGCAAAAGGTATTCCGTACTTTTAAGCAAAAATGTCGTCCAGCTCGATCCACCGTCGTCATAGTTTGCTGTTTTTTTCACGAAGTACGAATCACCACAGAGAGAAGAAACACGGTTTTAAAAACACATGCACGCACCTTTAACGAAAATGCCACGCTCAAGCGCCGAGAGTATGTATGAAACATATTTTACCAATCCATAAACTTAATTGATATCTATTTAATATTCATTACTGTAATTCATTGGCCGGCCGCGGTGGTCTAGCGGTTCTAGGCGCTCAGTCCGGAACCGCGCGACTGCTACGGTCGCAGGTTCGAATCCTGCCTCGGGCATGGATGTGTGTGATGTCCTTAGGTTAGTTAGGTTTAAGTGGTTCTAAGTTCTAGGGGACTGATGACCACAGATGTTAAGTCCCATAGTGCTCAGAGCCATTTGAACCATTTTTTTTTTTTTGTAATTCATTGTGTGGTCTCGATTCAGTTTCGAATGAACCACAAAAAAAAAAAAAAAAATTAAATTGGCGACTTCGTGTCTGGACGCATTATTATATGTACTATATTGTCGTCCTTTTGTTAAATGTTTATTGGAAACTACAAACGTGATACGAGACTGGAATACATTGAAGTAAGACAAATTATTGGGTGTATTTCGACATCTGAAATTACGCCGCAATCGCGGATACAAGGTAAGGAGGAGGAGGATATTGGTGTTTAACGTCCCGTCGACAACGAGGTCATTAAGGACGGAGCACAAGCTCGGATTAGGGAAGGATGGGGAAGGAAGGCGGCCGTGTCCTTTCAAAGGAACCATCCCGGCATTAGCCTGAAGTGATCTAGGGAAATCACGGAAAACCTAAATCAGGATGGCCGGATGCGGGATTGAATCGTCGTCCTCCCGAATGCGAGTCCAGTGTGCATACAAGGTAAGGCACCGCATCTTTACATCAGCAATCTTGCCCATAGCGTGCTTGGTAGATCTATCACAATTTTCCGTTTCCTAGCAGTGATTTTATGCTACATCGCTGTTTCCAAAATTATTTTCATTATTCATAGAGTGCAACAACAGTTTTATCAGTTCACAATATGGCGGATTTAGTTCTGTGCGACGTAATATGGCGTGCAGCCATTAGTATTCAAAATTCCACCATTACTTTCGACAATTTATTTTCTTGTTCAGGCATTGTCGCACAGCGAGATTAATTTTTACATTTATTCTGATTACCCATACGAATTTAAATTTTTATTGTGTCATACATTACGTGTGGCATGGTACTGACCAGAAAACAATTACCAAAGATGGAGAACCAGAGACTGCAAACACAGGCGCAATACGACTGACACGGCATTAAATATTGAAGGTGACGTTACGGTTGACTCAAATACTAACGAGCGACATATTATTGACTATTCTCGTGACGCAAATTTAGAAAATAGACCGTCTGCCAGTAATATGAATAAATCTAGTTCCGAACCCATTTTGGTGTCTGACGTCATGTCTAACGACGTGGCGGGGGCGGAACAGTTGCACATCACTAGTATTGCCAGAATGTTCGATGCTATTATGAAACAAATGACACAACATAAACAGGACACTGACGCACGTATCGACCAACAGGTAACGTTTATACGCGCCACTTTGAAAACAGCTCATGATGAGATAAAAACACATGGTGAAAGTAAATCAGATTTAACGGCACTTAAAACGTCAAACGACACTTTGTGTAGCCTTGTTGAGGAGATAAATAATAGACTGACTGGACAAGTGTCCGACCTCAAAGTGAAATTTTCAGAGCTTTGATTACAACAAGAAAACACAAATAAATATGTGACAGATATCCAAGCACAAGTAAACAATCTCAGTAAAACATGCGAGTCTGTAGTTACTCATCTTAAATCTGATTCGGCAGTGTATGATATAAAAACGCGTGTCGAAAACAAGGTTGACACAATTGACAAACTGCTTTCTGATAAAGTAAGACTACGCACTGACAACCATTTCTTTCTCATCAATAGAGAATTTCACAAATTGGATAGAGTAAAATGACACATATTTTGACGAGTGCTTACAAGAAAAATTGCCTGCTGTGGTCCACGACACTGTCGCGGAATTAATAAATAAAAACATACACGTAATCAGTCAAGCAGCACAATCTGCCGCTGCGCAATCGAAACACTCTGACAATAACGTATAACCAGTGTGCAATGACAGTAACAGCATTCAAAACACACAGTTTGGCAATGAAGACAAGTACATTTATGACGCATTCTCACAGCACACTACGTACTCACAAGAGTAGTACGCACCTCGACATGACACACTGCATTGCAGTAGTGATAATTATCAACAACATTTTCCTTGTCATTCGCCAGTCGAACCTTATAGTAATCATTCTGAAAGTAAACATTACCATAATTCCAAGGCAGAGGAGAGCCTCATAAAACACAGTTCCAGCCATTTATACCTGAAAAAATAACCGTACATCCTGTAATCTTTCTTAAAGCCCTCAGAAATGCATTTCCTCGTACGTGGAGTTAGAGGATATCTTATGTTTTCGGTTATAACCAAGGCGACATAGCTGTATGGGCGTGTAATGAAGCCGACACATGCGTCACGTACGAGCAATTTGAGAGAGCCTTTTTATCTAAATTTTGGTTACAGTCTGTATAGGAACTACTTCGTAGGCAGATTGTGGATCCTTAACTATTCAATCATAGCCACAGCAATTTGCGCCGGTAGTTTGAGAAATGTTTAAATATGAGACATTTCCTTGACGAGCCGGGTGCAGCTCGCGACATCCTCCGACCATTGAGGGCAAGGCTCCCGTTTAATGTCAAAGAAAAACTTCTGCACATCCCAGACAACGACGGAGAGTATTTTATCACAGTGCTCGATTCTGTTGATATGCTCTACGAGGACCAGCGTTCCATACGGCAAAACAATTGTTACAATGTTTACACCTGCGCCATGCAAAATACGCAGGCCAGCCAAGCCAATTCCGGCGGGCTGGCTGCTGCCGGACACGCAAGCCAACAGAATCAACCGCTTCAAATGGCAAATGTATATACACAAGAGAACCAACATGCCCAACACAGCACAAACAGCAATTATAACACTTCTTACTCTACTGGCGGCAATCCAAATAAGAGACCGCGCAACAACAACTACAACGGTAATAATAATTATCAGAATGGTGTTAAAACTTTTAAGAGACACAAAAATAACTATCAGTACTCACCAAATCATCAACAGAGCTGGAGTAACAACTACGCTACCCAGTGTCAAAACACTGCGACACAACCGCTGCAAAACAATAATGCAGGCCAGTGGCAATTGACGCCGCCGCAAATGCAAACTCAGAACTGGAGACCTGGAGGTGAGTCAAAACATGAAAACGCAACGACCGTCACAGTTCGGAGGCTGGAATAAACAATTCCCAGATGTAAATATTATCAAAGTGACTAGTGATACTCCATCTCCGTCTGTGTCTGCATCCACTATAAATGTGACAACGTCATATTAAAAACAGTCACTACTGTGCCCCAGGTCGTGGCTGTAAAAGAATTGGGGGACGACTTCAATTTAAATTTATTGTTTAACACACCCACTTTGCAACCGCACAATGATCATGTATCATCCAGTTGTACCCAGCAACCATTATTATTCGTAAGCTATAATCATGACCAAAACTTGTCTGATGAACTGTTACAAGAGAACACACAATGTCGTTCATCATCCAATGAAACTGTTTTGGCCTCAACTACTGCTGTTGTGGGTGGTATTTCCATTACTATTATTCTGGACACAAGAGCGGCTGTTAGTGTCTTGTCCTACGATTTTTACAAAAAAGTGTGGGTTTGAACCCATACCAGAGTATCCTGTCCAGAAGTGTAAAATTTTAACTGCCGTAGGCAATAAGTCATCTAGGGTTGAGAAACAGGTATTTGTGACAGTCAAGGTAGGTAATGGAATCGTACAATGGCCATTCCTCGTCGTCCAGACCCTGGTCACTAATTGTATTTTAGATTTAGAGATATTCTGCGAGAAGAACAGTACTATTGACTTCTCCCAACGTAAATGTGTATACTTAGAGATACGGGCAGTGAAATTTCAATTGACCTGGGCACCATGACTCTGAAGCACGATAAATATTGTGGAGGGTACAAGATTCACTTAATACAGGACACTGATGATGTTGACACACAGACACACGCTCCCGATGTCGTGTCTGAGGACTTGAAAACATTAATTAGTAATAATTAAGGCTGAAATACTAAATGTCTTTTTCCAGAGCTGTTTCACAGAGGAAGATTGCACTGTAGTTCCTTCTCTAGACTGTCGCACAGATGACAAAGTGTACATATCGAAATAGATGAAAGAGGGATAGAAAAACAATTAAAATCGCTCAAAAGAGAAAAGGTCGCTGGACCTGAAGGGATACCAGTTCGATTTTACACAGAGTGCGCGAAGGAACTTGCCCCCATTCATGCAGCGGTGCACCGTAGGTCTCTACAAGAGCTTAGCGTTCCAAAAGATTGGAAAACGGCACAGGTCATCCCTGTTTTCAAGAAGGTTATTAGGTTAGTGTTGTTGAACGTCCCGTCGACAACGAGGTCGTTAGAGACGGAGCGCTAGCTCGGGTTAGGGAAGGATGGGGAAGGAAATCGGCCGTGCCCTTTCAAAGGAACCATCACGGCATTTGCCTGAATCGATTTAGGGAAATCACGGAAAACCTAAATCAGGATGGCTGGAGACAGGATTGAACCGTCGTCCTCCCGAATGCGAGTCCAGTGTGCTAACCACTGCGCCACCTCGCTCGGTGTTTTCAAGAAGGAACGTCGAACAGATGTGCAGATCTATAGACCTACATCTCTAACGTCGATCAGTTGTAGAATTTTGGAACACGTATTATGTTCGAGTATAATGACTTTTCTGGAGACTATAAATCTACTCTACAGGAATCAACATGGGTTTCGAAAAAGACGATCGTGTGAAACCCAGCTCGCGCTATTCGTCCACGAGACTCAGAGGGCCATAGACACGGGTTCCAGGTATACGCAGTACTTCCTGACTTCCGCAAGGCGTTCGATACAGTTCCCTACAGTCATTTAACGAATAAAGTAAGAGCATAAGGACTATCAGACCAATTGTTGATTGGATTGAATAGTTGCTAGATAACAGAACGCAGCTTGTCATTCTCAATGGAGAGAAGTCTTCCGAAGTAAGAGTGATATCAGGTGTGCCGCAGGGGAGTGTCGTAGGACCGTTGCTATTCGCAATGTATATAAATGACCTTGTGGATAACATCGGAAGTTCACTGAGGCTTTTTGCGGATGATGGTGCAGTATATCGAGAGGTTGTAACAATGGAAAATTGTTCTGAAACGCAGGAGGATCTGCAACGAATTGACGCATGATGCAGGGAATGGCAATTGAATCTCAATGTAGACAAGTGTAATGTGCTGCGAATACATAGAAAGAAAAATCCTTTATCTTTAAATGCGAACATTTTAGGTTAGGCTTTACCGTGATTGTTACTGTCATTAAATGAAACAACAAGTTCACTGTTACCAGTCACCGTTTTATTTATTTCCACGACGCGTTTCGAAGGTTTACATTAGTAAGTATTACATTTGTGTGTGTGTTGTGTTACGATTTTTGGAGGAACTTGTGGCACTGTCTAGTGGAGAAACAAGACACTATTTCAGAATATGGTTTAGGATTACTTTTGACAAAAAAAATCCGAATGGGGGACTATTTTACCTCCGGAATATTTTACCCAAGGGGACGCCATCATCATTTAACCATACAGTAAAGCTGCATGCCCTCGGGAAAAATTACGGCTGTAATTTCCCCTTGCTTTCAGCCGTTCGCAGTATCGGCACAGCAAGGCCGTTTTGGTTAGTGTTACAGGGCAAGATCAGTCAATCATCCAGACTGTTGCCCCTGCAACTATTGAAAAGGCTGCTGCCCCTGTTCAGGAACCACACGTTTGTCTGGCCTCTCAACAGATACCCTTCCGTTGTGGTTGCATCTACGGTACGGCCATCTGTATCACTGAGGCACGCAAGCCTCCCCGCCAACGGTAAGGTCTATGGTTCATGTTAGAACTACTTAAACCTAAATAACCTAACAAGGGAACCTCCCCATCGCACCCCCCTCAGATTTTGTTTTAAGTTTACACAGTGGATAGGCCTTGAAAAACTGAACACAGATCAATCGAGAAAACAGGAAGAAGTTGTATGGAACTACGAAAAAAATAAGCAAAATATACAAACTGAGTAGTCCATGTGATAGATATGCAGCATCAAGGATAGTCTCAAATCAAGAGCGCCGTGGTTCCGTGGATAGCGTGAGCAGCTGCGGAACGGTAGGTCCTTGGTTCAAGTCTTCCCTCGCATCAAAATTTTACTTTCTTTATTTTCGCAAAGTTATGATCTGTCCGTTCGTTCATTGACGTCTCTGTTCACTGTAATAAGTTTAGTGTCTGTGTTTTGCGACCGCACCGCCAAACCGTGCGATTAATAGACGAAAAGACGTGCCTCTCCAATGGGAACCGAAAACATTTGATCGCAAGGTCATCGGTCAACCGATTCCTCCACAGGATAACACGTCTGATATATTCTATACGACAATGGTGACGGCATGTGCGTCACATGACAGGAATATGTTGTCGACCCACCTAACTTGTACACTTGGCGAATGGGTAAAAAGATTCTTCTACCTTGGTCGATTTAGGTTTTCTTGTGGATGTGATAATCACTCCCAAAAAAGTGATGAAAACGTAAGAGTTTGTCACATAAACTGCAACAAATGAATGCAACAGTTTCACAGTCGCACAGTTTTCCCTGTGCTCTGTCAAAACATATGTTTTTAACGTTTTCAAATTTTTCCGTGTGTAGACCGTCAAATCCTGCATATGTCCAAGCAAATCTGAACATATCCTGGAATTTTGGAGAGCGAAGTTGATTATGTGTGAGTGCCTGAACTTTGATAATTGACACACGACAGTTACCTCGCATCGGACGGACGGACGGACAGATAATAATTGTCTGAAAAATAAAAAATTAAGGTTTTCACTCGAGGGAAGCCTTGAACCAAAGACCTCTCGTTCCGGAGGTGCTCACGCTAACCACGGAACCACGGCGCTCTTCTGCTCTGGTTATCCTTCATGCTGCCTATCTTGCACATGGACTACTCAGTTTGTATAATTTGCTTATTTTTTTCATAGTTCCACAAAACTTCTTCCTGTTTTCTCGATTGATCTGTGTTCAGTTTTTCAAGGCCTTTCCACTGTGCCAACTTATAACTAAATCTGAGAGAGGTGCGATGGGGAGGTTTCCTTGTAAGGACATCACACACATCCATGCCCGAGGCAGAATTCGAACCTGTGACCGTAGCAGCAGCGCGGTTCCGGACTGAAAGGCCTAGAACCGGACGGCCGGCTTAAAGATTGTATCTTAGTGCTTTTGCGTACTCACTGTAAGTCGTCTGCTCTTCAGCGGCGCAACGCTAAGTGGCGTCTGCTGTACGACGGTTCCTATATTATTGTCAGCATTCCGCATTCTGGTGCATATCTGCTGCGGCATCCTAAAACAAACAGAATTATTGAACTGTACGCTCACCGTGATCTTAGAGCATACCGAGCTCAACAGTAAACACTTCTACAGATCATGCTTAAGTTATACACAACTATCAAATACACGTACCTTACAGTACTTCTACAGAGAAGCTACTTAGTATAAGAGTTATTTCAGCTGTTCTTGTCAGCAGCAGAAGAAGAAAGAAGAAATTCGTCTTCGCAGAATACTTACAGCAGCGACTTAAAATTTTAAAGAAAAATTTTATATTATCTTTTGTACAGGTGTGAAGAAGATATATTTTCAACCTATGAGGGTGACTATCTGCGCCGTCAGTCTTCGATTACTAACGACTGATTGACGTGAATACTTAATCGTTCTACAACTTTTCACTTTCACATTGAAACTGCTTGGATACGCATCTCACCATTGAACACACACACTTACGAGTAGCTAAGGTCATGCTTACACTGCAAACTTAACACTCGTGCCGCGATTTTTTTTTTTTTTTGTGTTTGATGTTAGTTCATTGCTTTTGTTATTTGCTTATTTGTAGTTGTGCGCTTGGTTTTATTCCTGGCGTGGGATGTCGTGTCTAATCCTGCTTTATTTCAGTGACATCATTTGCAACAGCAAAACATAGATCAAAACTTGTAATGATTTTAAATACTGTAAATATTGTAAACTTATGTAAAGCTATGTGAAAAATATTTCTATGTGACCAATCATACTTGTGTGAAGACAAGAGAAATATGTTTCTATGTTTATGTAAATCCAATTTCTAATATGTTTATATGTATTTGCACCTATGTAAAACATGTATTTATCTGTATTTAGGTAAAGCTAAGTGATATATGCTCACTTGTATATGTTATCTGTACTTGTTACATGTGTCTATATGGGAAATTTTTTGAGACTTGCGTAACTCGAAACTATTTGTGGACGTTTACTACACGTCGCTGCACTTGTATCTATGAGGAAACTGGTCTACATCTACATCTACATCCATACTCCGCAAGCCACCTGACCGTGTGTGGCGGAGGGTATCGTGACTTGAGTACCTCTATCGGTTTTCCCTTCTATTCCAGTCTCGTATTGTTCGTGGAAAGAAAGGTTGTCGGTATGCTTCTGTGAGGGCTCTAATCTCTCTGATTTTATCCTCATCCTTCGCGAGATACACGTAGGAGGGAGCAATATACTGCTTGACTCCTTGGTGAAGGTATGTTCTCGAAACTTCAACAAAAGCCCGTACCGAGCCACTGAGCGTCTCTCTTGTAGAGTCTTCCACTGGAGTTTATCATCTCCGTAACGCTTTCGCCATTACTAAATGATCCTGTAACGAAGCGCGCTGCTCTCCGTTGGATCTTCTCTATCTATTCTATCAACCCTATTTGGTACGGATCCCACACCGGTGAGCAGTATTCAAGCAGTGGGCGAACACGTGTACTGTAACCCACTTCCGTTCTTTTCGGACTGCATTTCCTTAGGATTCTTCCAATGAATCACAGTCTGGCATCTGCTCTACCGACGATTAATTTTATATGGTCGTTCCATTTTAAATCATTCCTAATGCCTACTCCCAGATAATTTATGGAATTAACCGCTTACAGTTGCTGACCTGCTGTATTGTAGCTAAATGATAAAGGATTTTTCTTTCTATGTATTCGCAGCACGTTACACTTGTCTACATTGAGATTCAATTGCCATTCCCTGCATCACGAGTCAATTCGTTGCAGATCCTCCTGCATTTCAGAACAATTTTCCATTGTTACAACCTCTCGATATACTGCAGCATCATCCGCAAAAAGCCTCAGTGAATATCCGATGTTATCCTCAAGGTCATTTATATATATTGCGAATAGCAACGGTCCTACGACACTCCCTTGCGGCACACCTGACATCACTCTTACTTCGGAAGACTTCTCTCCATTGAGAATGACATGCTCTGTTCTGTTATCTAGGAACTCTTCAATCCAATCACACAATTGGTCTGATAGTCCTTATGCTCTTACTTTATTCATTAAACGACTGTAGGGAACTGTATCGAACGCCTTGCGGAAGTCAAGAAACACTGCATCTACCTGGGAACCCGTGTCTATGGCCCTCTGAGTCCCGTGGACGAATAGCGCGAGCTGGGTTTCACACGACCGTCTTTTTCGAAACCCATGCTGATTCCTGCAGAGTAGATTTATAGTCTCCAGAAAAGTCATTATACTCGAACATAATTCGTGTTCCAAAATTCTACAACTGATCGACGTTAGAGATGTAGGTCTATAGTTCTGCACATCTGTTCAACGTTCCTTCTTGAAAACGGGGATGACCTGTGCCATTTTCCATTCTTTTGGGACGCTACGCTCTTGTAGAGACCTACGGTACACCGCTGCAAGAAGGGGGGCAAGTTCATTCGCGTACTCTGTGTAAAATCGAACTGGTATCCCTTCAGGTTCAGCGGGCTTTCCTCTTTTGAGCGATTTTAATTGCGCAGAACTGCATAATTGAAAAAGCCTATTCATGATATATTGCTATGTACATAGACGTGATTAACTAGTTATGTTCGAAATTTGTTTACAAACTGTTAATGTAAAGACGTGTTACGAATTGTTTGCGTACAGACTCGTCAACGGACATTTGATCTACGTCACAACTACGTGTGTACGAATATTTGTATATCGCTTGACAGAGTGCGTGAAAAAACTGTCATAGTAAAGTGCGCCGACACTTTTGAGCGCATCGAAAATTGACATTTACTGAGCGGCATCGCTGTATATTTGCATCTCTGCACGTCTGAATAGCAAGTACTGGTTACCTACTGCACCTACGGTCGCTTTGTTCCAAAACGAGGAAGACCACTCGACGGGTGGAGGAATTTTGGACGGGTCCTCAGGAAGCGAAATGTTCTCAGAAATGATGGATACTATTACCTGGTCTAAACTAGGATCGACGCTAGAATTGAGGTCCTGCTACCACGCCTTCACGAACTTATATTGTGAAATGACAATCCACCAGCCTTCTATCAGGCGATGTACGACCCAGGACAAAAACAAAAAAACCGTGATGTCTGTCTAAATAAACAGTGTAACCAGTGTAAAAATATAAACTGTGCTACGAGTGGTAGCGCACTCGCATCTTGTAACCTCCCCACCGTAATTTAAAAGGAAAAAGAAAGACAATACTTAATACAAATGGGAGCCAAACGTAACCTCCCCACAATAATTTTATAAGAAATGACAAAATTATTTAGAAATGCTAATGGACATTGCGCTAAGCGTAACCTGCCCACAATGAAATGTACTGACAATGGCAACAAAAATGTGAAATACGCAATCTGACTCAAATATAAATCCTTCAAAAAAAATTAAAGTCCATTCAGTGATAAGGAAATTCAATTAAACCGAAACATCGGTCTTTGGCCCTGTGTAAAACAATCAGAGTTAAAGTCTTACCTCAGAATAACTGCATGTCAAATTTCTGCTCTTTTTTGTGCGCACGGCTTGGAGGAACTGCATTGCAAATAATAATATTTCTTTTTTTGGTGATTTTACTGAAATTTTTCTTTAAAAAAACTGGAGTGAAATGGTAAGTGCAACGAAATCTTTAGTTCAATAAACAATAAAATTTTTTAAAAAAATGCTTTTGAAATCAAAATTATTATTGGGGCATTTGTTGGAAATTAATTACAATAAACAAATTTTTTCATTATCTAATGATTATATTAATTAACAGTATACCTCATTCAGCATCTTGACCAGTGTTGCCGACCGCCTACATCACACAACCGCACTGGGCTGCTACTACTGACCGACTGCTCTGCATGACGACTACTAGCGTACTGCACTGCACGACTACTACTAGCGAACTGCTCTCAACTAGACAGAGCTACAGACTCGCAACGACTGACTGACAGAGTACTGCTCTGCATAGCGACAACTAGCGAACTGCTCGCAACACTCGCGCGGTCAAGCGCATACTCTCTGGTCACAGATGCTACAATGCCTCGCCATCGCTGCTATGTTACATACGTGTTTCATAACCCTCCACTGGGGGGGCAAAAATTTGGCAGCGATGGTGAGTCATTTGGACTTGCCAATCGCGGCAAATTTTTTTCCTAATTATTAAACTTCTACAATTTACAGAATATTTAGATGTAGTACATGAATTAGATGTTGTGCACACGCACTAAGTACAAAATATATAAGACAAAAACAAGATATGAGTACAAAACATACTATCAAATCAAAATATATATACAAATTATTTGACAGATAACAAAGTGCACACGCACTGAAAAAATTCGTTAGCATTTTCAGAACAAATAAACAGACTGGCAAAAAATATTATGTTGACAAGTGACATGAGTGCACATGCACTGCAGTTGAGAACATATCAGTAAATGATGAAATGTATATACAATTAGTAACAAATGACATAAGTGCATACGCATTGAAGTATTGAATATACAGAATAGTACAAATCATATTGAAAAATGAGAAAAGTGCACAGGCACTGAAGTTCAGTAGAAAACATATTAACATCTAACATAAGTGCACATGCACTGTAGTTCAGAACATATCATTAAAATAAAAATGTATATACAATATAAAAGACAAGAGTGTACATATACTGTACTTCAGAACAAATCAAAAAAAAATGTCTTTAGTATTTTCGCAATAAATAAACATAATGGCAAAACAAATCATGTCCAAAGTGCACACGCACTGAAAAAATGTCTTTAGCATTTTTACAACAAATAAACATAATGGCAAAACATCATGTCGACCAGTGACATAAGTGTACTCGCACTGGAGTTCAGCGAATCGAAAAATGTATAACCCACGAACATAAATGATGTTACCAAAAAAAATTATTTTCATTATGTGACAAGAATTAGGATAGGAAAGGGAAGGATTGAATCATGGTTGTAGCACTTTAGATTGCACACAGCTGTTCTGAAAGTCCATATCTTTCCACAGAAGTACAACACCAAGTGACACAACTTGAAGTTCTTTTCCCATCAGATTTTATCAGTGTAACCAAGACACTGAACTGTCGTAGTAATGTTCCATGTTTTCATTTTGGCAGTACATTAGGTACACCAAACAGTGGGACCATAATAATGTCTTCATCGCTCACGGTAGTGGACAGCATGTCGTGTCAACACCACGCTCTTACAAGGCACACCAACGTAGAATTAGTGCAAAACCAAAGATAGTGCTCTATGATCACTAGGATAAACAGGACAAATGGACATTGCAGTAATTCAGGGTAGTCAGCTTATGAGGTGAAGGACATCAAGTCACATAATATTGACAATTACAGACTTAATTAGCAGTTTGTGGCATTCATAGCCCAGTTATTGAACATTTCTGTACCAAGTATGTAGTATTACAGAAAAATGTTCATTAATTGTTTTACATAGAATCAGTAGTCTTCTTTTCCTAGTTAAAAAATGTAGCATGGTTAATTAATCATTTGTCATTCCAATATAGTAAGAATCATTAGCCTTCTCCTGATTACAAAGCATTATGAAACAATCACATTCTTTTCCAGTTACAGAGTATAATTAAGAATCATTAACCTTCTAATTACAGTTAATTAATCATTTGTCATTCCAATAATAATCATTACCCTTTTCCTAATTACAGTTAATTAATCATTTGTCATTCCAATAATAATCATTAGCCTTTTCCTAATTACAGTTAATTAATCATTTGTCGTTAATTAATCATTTGTCATTCCAATAGTAAGAATCATTAGTCTTCTCCTAATTACAAAGCATTATTAAACAGTCACATTCTTTTCTGGTTACAAAGTATCAACATTGGAAACAAGAGCTAATCAATGGCATAATTAATAACAATTCTTCAAGTGACATTAATTATTGGCACTCAGTGGCCAGCAAGTATTGAATAGAATAAAACATAGTTCATCATTCAGTATTATTCACATCATTATGAAGTCATTATTAAAAATCAGTTAATTACAGTCATAGCATTAATAATCATGGGCATTATAAGTAGTCTCATTACAATAAACAGTGTTCCTCATTCAGTAGTATTCAGATCATTACAAAGTCATTATTAAAATCAGTTAATTACAATCAAAGCATTAATAATCACAGGCATTATAAGTAGTCTCATTACAATAAACAGTGGCAGTTATTAGCTAGTGACAAAGCATTATCTTAAATATATACTTTTTTTTGTCTCATTAAGAAGTCATTACTCAAGCGACATACTATTCAGAGCTAATCAGTATTATTCAGAATTTTCTCAAACTGGTATCACTACTTGGGACTGGTAATACATTTTTTTTTTGTTAGCAATGCATTGCGTTGGGATCGTTAATTAATTGCTGAGGCATAACAATATTTGCTTTGACCTATTGCTGCAAATGAGGATAGGTAACGTCATTCGTCATGAGTCAGCTGTACCAAGGTTATGTAACAAGGCAGTATATGTGATCTCCTTCATAAATGATAAACACAAATGGGTAAAAAATAAAAATGCAAGTACTAGAACAGGTATAATAAGTAACAGGTTTAGTAAGTATCATGAAAATGCTTCTCCTGGAAAAAATATAGAAAATGGATTATTGACCTGAAAGAAGAAACGCACACTATGCTGAAAAGTAGTGAACTTCGAATTAACAGGTAGTGAAATGTGTATAAAATGTGTTCCATAGCTGTCCTTTCCAAAACTTTCCGTCATCCTACTATGAATTTAACACCTGCTGTCAAAACAAACTGCAACAAATACTTAAATAACTACATAGCATAAATACATAACTTCAACATTATCCTCATCTGTAAAGAAAACTTCATTATCCATATCATCATAACTTCATTATTATCATCACCTGTAAAGAAAAACTTCATTATTCATAATCCTTCATCATTATTCGTCAGCATTCATTATCATCTGCAAAAATCACTTCATTACTCATTACATAACTATTCCTTATCTCTAGCATATTTCATCACTAAAACTAAGATGTGTAGTTCAGTCTGACAGCCTGCATCAATCACCTTGTATTCTGAAAGAAAAAATTAGTTGAGACTGCTATTCTACGATGAGTATAGTATATTCTTGTTAATGCTTGTTAATCCTGGTCCATTTACTCTTCCTCATAAAGTTATTGCATCTTCTTTCGTTTATTCCGTAGGTGAAATTCCCATTTATGTTAAATTTATTTCTTAGAATCATCATTCCTTTCTGAAATTGATGAACAAAGATTAATGTCTTGCATTTAAATCATATACCCACTAAATAATGTTTGATTTATGGTGACATAATTAACCATACAGCATAACATGACAGAAAACGTAGTATGTCAAAGACATTGACGGTGTTCAGATGCAAAAATGTACACAGAATAATACGATGCAGCAGCAAAAATGTAAAACCGTCACGATGTTGAGATGTCATAGGGCAAAAAAAATGTCAAAGTCGACTGGTGTGTGTTATATCTTAACTATTTCACAGTGCATATAAACAAAACTGGAATACAATCATACATAAAAAAACAAAATGTGACGTTCGTTGTGTTCAACTTGTATGTAGTGTAGTTAATCGAGGCGAGACTTAAAGACTTTAATAAAAAAAATGTAATGAAATTAACATGTCATTAGCTAACATTGCATAATTAGTCATAAAATACGTAAGTGTGTCTGAAAAAAATGCACGGTCTGATGTGTAACGACAAGAAGAGCGACCTGCTAACCTTACCTTGCCGGGCACTTGCCAAAAAAAAAATACGATAATCATCAGTAATTAGTCAGGTGAATATAATTGCATTAGTAAATGGCATCATAGTGTGTTGAATCATAAAGTGTCTTCATTCAATAAACGGTTTAATGTTTGAGATATGGTGATTGCCTTTCGATTTTCTGGTTCTCAAAGTTTCGACGTGTACAACATTGGGGTGAGGGATGCTGCGAATCCGATATGGACCTGCGTATAGAAGTTCAAATTTACTGCACTTACCTTTTAATTTACTGGATAAATAGTGTGTACGTACTAGTATCTTCTGTCCAACGTGAAAGTCACGGCGTGTACAAACCTGTTTTTGCTGTCTTCTCCGGCGCTCTGCGGCACGTTTGATGTTGTTCAGCGCAATGTCAATTGTTTCGTAGTGTCGTAATCGACGAGATGTAGGAAATGTTATTAATTCTTTAATTTTGTTAGGTGGTTCAGCATTTTTCAGTATAACAGACGGAGATAGCATAGTGGATTCATTTGGTATGGAATTAATTACATCTTGGAATGAGAGTATGTATGTATCCCAATCAATATGTCTTTTGTGGCAGTATATTCGGCACAGCTTACCAGTTTCTTTCATTAATCTTTCACAAGGGTTCGAAGAAGCGTGGTACTTGGATATATAGATCGGAGAAATGTTACTGGCTCGTAACATGCGTGTCCATACGCTACTACGAAATTGAGATCCATTGTCAGAAATTACTTTCATTACATGCCCTACATGAGATAGAAAATGTTTTACAAATGCTTTCGAAACAGTTTTAGCAGTAGCTTTGCGTAATGGAGTGAAAGTAACAAATTTTGAAGTAAGCTCAACAGCGACAAATATGTAGCAAAAACCTCTGTTAGTTCTGGGAATCGGACCAAAAATATCTACTGCGGCCATATGTCTTAATTTAACAGGTATAATGGGATATAATGGAGGAATATGTGAAGTGGTGTCTGATTTAGCTTTCTGGCAAATTTTACAAGACGCTAAAACTCGTCGTATACGTTTCTCCATGTTGGTAAAATAACAGTTCTGTCTCAGTATAAGAAAACATTTTCTTGCTCCGTAATGTGCGTAACTTAAATGAGTGTACCAAATTAGTTTGTTAACCAGTTCGTCAGGAATGCATAATAACCAATTGTTGCTGTCAGGATGAGAGCGGCGAAACAGAATGTCATTGCGTACAGTGTAGTGGTTTCTAATCGTAACATTATTCCTATCTTGCCAAAGGTGTTTAATTTCTTTCCACACGTTGTCTTTATTTTGTTCTTGTGCTATGTCCTGTAATGACGATGAAATAAAATTTTCAAATGCAACTTGCTGAATGTACATGACACTGAAATTTGTTTTGCAGAAGTTGGTTGCTACGTCTTGCTGATTGTTGCCGAGAGAACGCGATAGTGCATCTGCTATAACATTTTGCGTGCCGGGAATGTGAACTATTGTAAAATTAAATTGTTGTAAATAAAGTTTCCATCTACTTAATCTATCGTGCGTGAATTTAGTTGAAAGCAAAAATTGTATAGCTCTATGGTCTGTGTAAACGGTGGTATGTCTGCCATAAAGAAAATGCCTAAATCTCGTAAAAGCCCATACAACACATAATGTTTCCAGTTCTGTAACGGAATAATTTCGTTCAGCGGGTGACAAAATGCGGCTTGCAAATGCGATGTTTTTGATTACTATTGAACCATCTTCTTCAATTTCCTGGAAAATATGTACACCTAAAGCGGTGTTAGAACTGTCGGTGGCAATGGAAAAATTTCTAGTAAGATCTGGATGCGATAACAGTGGAGCATTCAACAAAGCATGTTTCAAATAACATTCTCGTGAACAAAATTCTGCGTGTCAAAAGTAATGTTTGCGTTACTGTAATATGCAATCTGTGCTGTATCTGGTTAAAATCTATCGTACGTGTTATTATTTACGGGAGAATGTTGTGGCATATCCACTATATGAACTGTTCTGTTATTTCTTACTGACGTGTTACGCTATGTCCTGATAGTAATTTCTATACGGCGCATTGCAATGCGAGTTGAAATAGTGTGTTGTCTGTACGTAGTTATTTCTTTGCTGCCATGCGTTACTATTTGTTGGAGCTGGGACTATACGTGCACGCGGCGAAACATTAAAGTTTGGTTGACCTTGTAGACTGCATTGTTGGTTAGGTATGCTAAGCGGTTGACTTTCATGCTATTGTGGTGAAAAACACCTATTGTTACAAAAATGTGGTTCCGATTGCTCAAAATTTTATACATACTGATGATTACGATTTTATCTGTTATTAAAATTACGGCGGTAGTTGTCATTACGGGAGTGCCTACTGAATATTGTCACATTCGGTAAAAGTTTTGTCATATCCGGTTTTCATTACTCGTTTCTTAATACTAGGTAGAGCAATAGTTAAAAAGCAGTTTTGATAGATATAAAGGATAGTAGAAGAAAAGGCAGCAGTGCAGAAAACTAAAGATGAAACAGCACTACTACAGCTCGGGGCCCTATGCTCGCTACGGCACATATTCATTAAAGCGTAATGAATCCCCTGAGGTCTATTACGCACTGCAAATAAATTTTAGCTTTTGCGTTGCAGGCAATAGCGGTAAAATTCCAAAAGCAAATCGCTGTATTCTTGCTAATTCTAGTTTCCTCATTACAGGCAATGCTGATGAAAATACAATAACAAATTGTCGCCTCTGGTTCAAAGTTAGCTTTTGCATTACAGGTAATAGCGGTGAATGTACAAAGATAAATTGTCGTATACAGTGCAAAGCGTGTACCTGTACGCTGTCATTATTAAGTTCTTTAGATTTTATTACAAATGCAAATTGCTTATTATCAACGCTCTCGTCACTGAATTTGAAAACACGTTCGGGTTTGTGTGTGAATCTGTTTGTCTGTGTCATTTCGTACTTCAAGTTACGTAACTTTTCAGATTTTAAGTCGCGTAGCTTTTCAGATTTTAATTCGAGTAGTCTCTGTAAATTGTTCACATTATACACACTGCTAAGTCTGACAAATGCTCGCAACGTGGCGGGTTCTGTGACGTATTGGTGACTGGAATAATTGTTAATTCTGTTACTTTAATACTTCCGTCAATTTGGTTGTTGTGTCGTTCACTTTTATTAACAATTTCCGTATTCAGAGTGTATGAAACTTCCAGTGGCTCTAAATTAAACTCGTCGCGTATCTGTACTGCGTTTTTAGGGCATTGTTCAGTGACTGCATTAATTTCGTGTTTCTGTGTTTCGTTTGCTGAACATCGTTCAGTGACTGCATTAATGTCATCTTTGTGTAATTCTGTTGTGCTTACACGTGTGCTACTTAATTCTTGTGCAACAGTGCCAACTTTTTCATTACTGTTATTAGCACAAGTCTTAGTATTCACACGTAATTGTTCTTTAATGTCCTGGCATTGCATGGTAACACCTGTAATCTGTTCGCTACCTTGTTTGTTCTGTTCTTTAAGGTCGTCTTGTTTTTCGTTTGTGAGTTTGAAACTTTTATCAATCATTTCGCTAAGTTGTTTGTCATGGTTGTCGAAACTTTCACTCTGTTGTCTGATCTGTTCAATAAGTTTGTCTAGTTTTTCGTTCTGTTGTTTGAAATTTTCATCAATTTTATTAAATTTTTCATTAAACTGTTTGAAATTTTGCCGCAAAAATGCCATAATTGGATCCGATTCAAAATTAGCATTTCTATTCGCTGTGCTATTCAATGGTCGATCTGGAATTGTCTCGTTTTGCGTGACCATTTGGTCATTCTGTAATTTACAAAAAGGTTTGCCAGTTAAACATACACTGTCAGACCCTATTTCGGAATTAAATAAATCCGTCGTACTTTCACTACACTGACCATTTTCATTCGAAAAATTTGTTTGTATGTTACTTAAATTTTCCAAACCGGTTGTGTTAAGCTGGGTAGCGCTCATTACAATGGAGCGTCCCGCGTCACCAATTGTCGTCAAATCAACACAAGACACAATTGAGTTCGTTTGTTCATCATTAAGACAAAAGTCATCATTAGTGGTTGGAATACACTGATTGTTAGTGAACGCAGGATTATCATCATTACACTGCGTGTCACAATTACTATCAGTCACGTTGTTTAAGTCGGTAATTTCGTTTATAATACCTCGCGATACACTATTCACAGTCTTTCGCGGCATTTTTACAACAGTCACAAATATTCACAAAACAATAAGCACAAATGCAAAAACAACACACAAATACAATAGAGCAATGAATTGCCGTTGACCTGTAGAAAGAAAGTCACAAGTTAATAAAAGCGTTGCGCCAAATCCTAATTATATCTAAGCAAATAAGAGCAGATATCTGACTGTTGTTCAAAAGATTCTCAACGAAATTCGATCCTGGACTGGGTGTCGCCAAGTGTAACCTCCCCACCGTTATTTAAAAGTAATAGACAATACTTAATACAAATGGGAGCCAAACGTAACCTCCCCACAATAATTTTATAAGAAATGACAAAATTATTTAGAAATGCTAATGGACATTGCGCTAAGCGTAACCTGCCCACGATGAAATGTACTGACAATGGCAACAAAAATGTGAAATACGCAATCTGACTCAAATATAAATCCTTCAAAAAAAATTAAAGTCCATTCAGTGATAAGGAAATTCAATTAAACCGAAACATCGGTCTTTGGCCCTGTGTAAAACAATCAGAGTTAAAGTCTTACCTCAGAATAACTGCATGTCAAATTTCTGCTCTTTTTTGTGCGCACGGCTTGGAGGAACTGCATTGCAAATAATAATATTTCTTTTTTTGGTGATTTTACTGAAATTTTTCTTTAAAAAAACTGGAGTAAAATGGTAAGTGCAACGAAATCTTTAGTTCAATAAACAATAAAATTTTTTAAAAAAAATGCTTTTGAAATCAAAATTATTATTGGGGCATTTGTTGGAAATTAATTACAATAAACAATTTTTTTCATTATCTAATGATTATATTAATTAACAGTATACCTCATTCAGCATCTTGACCAGTGTTGCCGACCGCCTACATCACACAACCGCACTGGGCTGCTACTACTGACCGACTGCTCTGCATGACGACTACTAGCGTACTGCACTGCACGACTACTACTAGCGAACTGCTCTCAACTAGACAGAGCTACAGACTCGCAACGACTGACTGACAGAGTACTGCTCTGCATAGCGACAACTAGCGAACTGCTCGCAACACTCGCGCGGTCAAGCGCATACTCTCTGGTCACAGATGCTACAATGCCTCGCCATCGCTGCTATGTTACATACGTGTTTCAATCTGTATCGAAACTACGAACTGTAACATTGAACTGCCATAAACAATGCTCGCCTTTGTAATGTTATCTTATGTTTTTGGTTCGTGGAACTGTGAACGACGACACGTCGTGAAAAGGCGTTATATCTGAAACAAAAAGACCAAGCGCAATACTGTGCGAAAGAGACTATCAGTAATAAGAATTTGTAATGTCATGATTAACGAAAGTTGTAACTTCAGGATTTTGTACCTGTTTTAGATGTTAATCCAAATTTGTAAAATCCATTATGATAAATCTTGCGACGTCTTGTGGACATGAACACACGGACTGAGTATAAACTATGCGTCGTGTGATGAACTCGCTTCGCGACGCCCGTGCATGCGCGGTAGGCTCAATACTTACATAAAACTGTTGAAGACGCAAGCGTCACATTTAGACATTGAAAATCTGATTTGTGTTAATACTATGTTATGATGTGTATGTTATATATGATAAGTGTTTGCTTTAGACTGAGTTGCTCGCCTGCAGGTGTGTCGTTTCGCCTCGCAACTCAGGGGGCAGTTTAAAGCTACATTTGCATGCTGAGCTTTTATTAAAAAAAAAGACTTAATTATAAGTAACCCGCCCTTTTTTCACATGATATCTTGCGAACCATGGATGAAGGGCATCAGACGGATGCCATATTCCTTGACTTACGGAAAGCGTTTGACTCGGTGCCCCACTGCAGACTCCTAACTAACGTACGAGCATATGGGATTGGTTCCCAAGTATGTGAGTGGCTCGAAGATTTCTTAAGTACGTTGTCCTCGATGGTGAGTGTTCATCGGAGGTGAGGGTATCATCTGGAGTGCCCCAGGGAAGTGTGGTGGGTCCGCTGTCGTTTTCTATCTACATATATGATCTCTTGGATAGGGTGGATAGCAATGTGCGGCTGTTTGCTGATGATGCTGTGGTGTACGGGAAGGTGTCGCCGTTGAGTGACTGTAGGAGGATACAAGATGACTTGGACAGGATTTGTGATTGGTGTAAAGAATGGCAGCTAACTCTAAATATAAATAAATGTAAATTAAAGCAGATGAATAGGAAAAAGAATCCTTTAACGTTGAATACTACATTAGTAGTGTAGCGCTTGACATAGTCACGTCGATTAAATATTTGGGCGTAACATTGCAGAGCGATATGAAGTGGGACAAGCATGTAATGGCAGTTGTCGGGAAGGCGGATAGTCGTCTTCGGTTCATTGGTAGAGTTTTGGGAAGATGTGGTACACCGCCATTAATACTACATTATTCTATTAATACTTGACGAGTAGTTACATAATGTAAGTGTCCTTTAAATTGTGTTTTTTTTCAGAATGTTGTTATTACTAACCTATGTATGTTTTATCCACAGGGAGAAGAAACACGGTTAAAAATACATGAACGGACCTTTAACGAAAATGCAATGCTCAAGCGCTGAGGGTATGTATGAAACATATTTTACCAATCCTTAAACTTAATTGTTATTTAATATTCATTACTATAATTCATTGTATGGTCTCGATGTAGTTACGAATGAGCCAAAATAAAATTAACTAAAAGTTCCTGGGAAAAATGGGTATTTACAGACCACAAAAAATGTAAAAAAAAATTTGTGTGATATGACTACAAATAAACAGCTTTCCGATTTTTCCCTTTACTTGTACTGTGAAACTTCACTTCTTGCCAAATTTCATTATTCTAGGTCAACGGGAAGTAGCCTGTAGGTTTTGATGAGTGAGTTTGTATCAAACACCGCCATGGGGCCATAGTCCTTACTATTTGACATTAAGTCCAACATGATACCCCTATCCGTACATGAGAAAAAAGGGTCTTAATAGACAGACAGACAGATGAACGGACAACAATGTTATACTATAAGAGTTATGTCTTTACCGATTGAGGTACGGAACCTCCACATCACATCCAAAACAAATTCAGTCGCTTGAAAATCTGCAAAAAAATGTAGTAAATAATTCAGACTATTGAATGGAAATCTTATCTGAAGATGAGTACTGCTCGAAATGTGTACATTCAACGAATTGGTTGACAGCATACTCCGGCACTACTGAATTTCTTTTCTCGTGTCTCGTAAATAGTCATACAGTCACAAAAATTAGCCTGTAATTACGTCGTGTGTCGATATTTCTCAACATATTAAACAGCGGACAGTAGCATGATAATTAGTGTTAGGCCTTCGTGGTACTCTCCTATGAGAGTAACTGTCACTTCTTTCATGCACTTCTCTATGCATCTGTACAACAACGGCAATTCATCATTTCAGTTACAAATAACCAGATGTGTAAAAACGGGAAAATAAATATAATGCTAAAGCCTTTATTTTTAGGTAACAACGGCAATTGATCATTTCAGTTACAAATAAACAGATGTGTAAAAACGGGAAAATAAATATAATGCTAAAGCTTCTATCTTTACGTAAAGTGTAAAAAGACAGAACTATCCCGAAGTCAGGCGACTGTCCTAGCTTAAGGTTGAGAACTTGCGCAATGTGGTAAGCTCACCCCAGAGCTAATTCTGTTGCATGGGTCATAAACCATATAAAACATAGACCGCGCCTGTCCCTGTCTCTGGCGTGTTAAGGCTTGAAACCAACATCTAAGTCACGTGACTCTGGTCAGAAAACAGTTTCTGTCTTGACGCGCTGTGTGAAGCGGAGCTGACAGTTACAGTTTCTCCCATTTATAACTGAAATCAAGCAATGATTTTGAAAATTCAACGAACATGTAGTAGTGCAGTTAACGTAGTTTCTGCGAAATCCCTGATAATAAAGCAATCGTATCGTTTTTACGTGCGATCAAGTCGAAACGTGTTGACAGTTCTTTTTAACAAGTGACAGAATAATTGTTGTTAAGTGAATACTCTCTTTCAAATTCTGAAGGTGGCAGGGGTAAAATTCAGGGAGCGAAAGGCTATTTACAATTTGCACAGAAACCAGATGGCAGTTATAAGGGTCGAGGGACATGAAAGGGAAGCAGTGCTTGGGAAGGGAGTGAGACAGGGTTGCAGCCTCTCCCCAATGTTATTCAATCTGTATATTGAGCAAGCAGTGAAGGAAACAAAAGAAAAGTTCGGAGTAGGTATTAAAATCCATGGAGAAGAAATAAAAATTTGAGGTTTGCCGATGACATTGTAATTCTGTCAGAGACAGCAAAGGACTTGGAAGAGCAGCTGAATGTATTGGACAGTGTCTTGAAAGGAGGATATAAGATGAACATCAACAAAAGCAAAATGAGGATAATGGAATGTAGTCGAATTAAATCGGGTGATGCTGATGGAATTAGATAAGGAAATGAGAGCCTTAAAGTAGAAAATGAGTTTTGCTATTTGGGAAGCAAAATAACTGACGATGATCGAAGTAGAGAAGATATAAAATGTAGATTAGCAATGGCAAGGAAAGCGTTTCTGAAGAAGAGAAATTTGTTAACATCGAGTATAGATTTAAGTGTCAGGAAGTATTGTATGGAGTGTAGCCATGTGTGGAAGTGAAACATGGACGATAAATAGTTTGGACAAGAAGAGAATAGAAGCTTTCGAAATGTGGTGCTACAGAAGAATGTTGAAGATTAGATGGGTAGATCACATAACTAATGAGGAGGTACTGAATAGGATTGGGGAGAAGAGAAATTTGTGGCACAACTTGACTAGAAGACGGGATCGGTTGGTAGGACATGTTCTGAGGCATCAAGGGATCACCAATTTAGTACTGGAGGGCAGCGTGGAGGGTAAAAATCATAGAGGGAGACCAAGAGATGAATACACTAAGCAGATTCAGAAGGATGTAGGTTGCAGTAGGTACTGGGAGATGAAGAAGCTTGCACAGGATAGAGTAGCATGGAGAGCTATATGAAACCAGTCTCAGGACTGAAGACCACAACAACAACAAGTGAATACTCTTTTTTGGCATTGTAAATTCTTGCAGCATTAGTTTTCTAACGATTTATGTGCTTAATGTCAAGTATTTAAACAAAATAAGCGCATATAATTTCTGACTTTTTCTCGATCCAGTACAGGTACCGAAACGATATCAAGATAGGAAGCGTAATGTATTGCAAAATTGTTGATTATACTTGTATAGTGAGCTAGATATTAACCAATATCGCGTCTTAAAATCTTAGTCATTCATCAAGTTTTGCATCCAATGACCAACAGCCATCCTAACTTTCAACTCATGGTAATTGTAAGTATTTTGAAATAGTTTTATTTCAAAATTGAGATTTTCATCCGTTCGTGACGTGTGTAGGGTCAAAACAAGACTCTTTTGAACATATATTCACTGAAGAATTGTAATTTTCTTGTTTGTAAACAGAACTGTGGGTACGTTTCACCTGGCCACAGGCAAGCGATAACCTTCACATTTATGGCAGTAATTTCGGAGAAATCAGATTAACTGCACTACTACAGGTGTAATACCAATAAGGCAAGTTATTTTCTTGTTAAAAATCCATGCTTCATTTCAGTTATAAATGAGAAAAAACAGTGTCTACTCCACTCCACACAGTGCGTTACAGCAGAAACTCGGCGTCCTGCCCCGAGTCACGTGACTTAGATGTTGGTTTCAGTGTAATGATGTCACGCGTAGTCTATGTTATCTGTGTTCTATGGTATGGAAGAGCTGAAAGAAAACTGACAGTGGGGCAGAGATACTGTGTAGCTGCTGGCAAGGGAGATGATAGCTGAGATCTATCGAAAAGGAAGCTACGCAGATATTAACAGCAAAATGTTTGGTCTCCTTTTGAATGCTGCGTAGTTTTATTTCATGTGCTGGTTACTAGGTGAAGGTGAGAAAGAGTGGAGAAGTATAAATAGGTATACGTGGTTATAACTAAGATACTGGACGTCTGAGACAGTATAATGCAATATGGATAGGTGGTGAATACTTAATATGAGAGGACAAATACTCGCAAGAAAATTACAAGTACCCCAATGAAGCACGCAATGCATGTGGAAGTCACTCGCTATCCCGTCACTCCTACGGCATCTGAGCCCAAAACAGACTAAGCTGATTAAATAACCGAATGTTATCTACATACAACTCACAGTCATTCATGACTAGCGCTATTTGTCTGGAGTTTCCGCTACTCATGCTACGCTGAATTACATCGTGACAGCAGGACTAGCTTTTAACTTATTTTAAGTGGAAACAATTGTCTACATTTTTAATTACACATAGACAAGACTGACTTCCCGCTACTATAACAGTGCGTTCAGCTTTAGATATTTTTTCTAAGATTATGTCGTGATGCATTAATGTTTCTTACTGGGTTAAGTATACCCCATGGAATACAGGACAAGCAGCTTCATGAAGTTTTGTATTGATCAACTGTTAGTGCGATGCGATCACCTACAACTTCTTACTTGTTAAGTTTTAGTTCAAGACCTAGGTTTTGAACGGGTTATCATGGCTCTGCCGAGTTTTAACATTCTTCATGTGTTTCGTCAAACTCTCCAGGCCCTGGCAGGCATGGCTTGTCGTAGACGTTACTGCCACTTTCTGGGACCTCTTTTTTCGGCATGTGTATAAAAATTAGGGCTCTGTTCGAACACGATTCGAACTGTTCGAACAGTTTATGTCACAATTCAAATAGGGAAATCTTGGGTTCTGTTCGATCTTTCGATCGGCCTGCCATCTAGTGCCTTTCGTTGGTACTATCGCAACTACTTTTGTTAGAGTTTTTGATGCACTATTGAATTTAATAATAAAAATAATTGACGAAAACGGCCTGTAATATCTTCTACCGTGCAGGTCATGCGTGACAACAGTGAATAATAAATAAATAAAAGATCGCAATCATGATTCTGTCAAATCCTCAAATTTTAGTTCGGCCCATCGATCTAGTGACGTCTGATGGTACTACCTCCAAGACCGGTCTGGCTACTGTAATTCATATTCGCAATTTCTCACTTTATTACGATATATTTCGTTTGTTCGACAGCTTGTCTTGATTGTTTCATCTGAATGTTGCCGTCTCGGTTTCAAACTGATTAAAGTCTGGTAACGTTTTTATCTGTTATTCTACTATGTGAATAGGGATTGAAATGCTCATTTGCAACATACTTCGTAAATCATTACCGTTTCTCATAAACAAATAAAATATTATACATGATTCAGTCAAGTATTGTTTCTTGGAGGACACATATTCGGCTTTGTCTGTTACCTTAACAATCAGCATAAATATATGTATGTCCACACGTATTGGCACTAAATGGGAACTCATGTAAATTCGTTCAAACACAATAGGATTTTGTGCAATGGTAGGATTTAACGCTATTTCCTCCAACATTTCATGAAAGTGTCAAAATTTAAGAGGAGACGTAACTTATTGTTGTGGCTTATTCGTAGTTTCTCTTGCACTCGCGTAGTGCGAATCAACACGAGAGTGTTCGAACAAACCCGATACTGTATCGAACGATGATAGGGAAATCTTTGAGCCCGTTTTCGATCGCCAGTATCGTTGCCCAGCCCTAGAAAAAATGTTGGAAGTGGTAGTCTGAGGAAACCAAGATCATGGTTTTAAGTCATAGGACACACCCTGCTACTTACATGATTACACATATAAACAATAATATTGAAATCGGATTCGCGGTAGCAGATGCTGCTTTTTACTTAGAGATAAGAAATTTCAGAACATTAAGACCCGAAGGTGGGTTAATCCCTTTGTGAGAAGAGTTAACGAACATCAAATGATATGTAGCAGACGTAACCACAAGAGTGGTTAAAAGGTTAACAAATAAATTTAGAAGTTATTATATGATTTGTTACAGACAAACAGAGCTCGGAGGAAATGCATTCTTCGGTTTTAATGTAAACAAGGAAATTAAACACTGTACTACAAATATTGAAGGAATCTAAACATAATAATAAGACTTGAGCTTAAAAATAATATAGAAATAAATCCACAGCAGACCCCACTACAAGACTGCTACAGGTTATTTAATGTGAAAGTAGAACAAAAACTAAACGGTAATTCTGTAATGGGAGACTGAGTATGACGCCAGAAATTCATACCTTATTAGCATATCTGTAAAAGGACAAAATGTTTCTATTTAATAAATTCCTCTAGAATAAAACAAATTTTGACAAAATAAAATATAATAAAAAATTAAATTTATTGTAATTTTATAAAATACTAGAGAAATTTCACAGGTTGTAACGGATATAAGTACGTTAGAGTTGCAAATGATCGTAGACTTGTGAGGTGCAAAGTAACAATAGATACAAATCTAGAGCGAAAAGACCCTGCAGACAGTAAAAATGTTGTAATAATGAGGAAGGCCAATGAAAAGAAAATTTAAAATTGAAAAAGGCACCTATTAGACTAAAGAGAAGGTGAAAGTTTCCACTTACGACTACAGGAATATGAAAATTTAACACGACTATTCGAAAACAGGTGTGAGAGGATATGAATAGGATAGATATCACCTTTCATCAGGTATTAAAGAAGTTGCCCCAGTATCTAAAATCACAGGAAAAGCAGTACTAACATTAAAGGAATTATTGTCATACACTGAAGCGCGAAAGAAACTGGTATAGGCATTCGTATTCAAATACAGAGATATGTAAACAGGCATAATACGGCGCTGCGGTCAGCAACGACTATATGTAACAAGTGTCTTCTCAGTTGTTAGATCGCTTACTGCTCCCACAATGACAGGTTATCAAGATTTAAGTGAGTTTGAACGTGGTGTTATAGTCGGCGCACGAGCGATGGGACACAGCATCTCGGAGATAGCGATGAAGTGGGAATTTTCTCGTACGACCATTTCACAAGTGTACCGTGAATATCAGGAATTCGGCAAAACATCAGATCTTCGACATCACTGCGGCCGGAAATAGATCCTGCAAGAACGCGACCAACCACTATTGAAGAGGCTCATTCAACGTGACAGAAGTGCAATCCTTCCGCAAATTGCTGCAGATTTCAGTGCTGGGCCATCAACAAATGTCGCCGTGCGAACCATTCAACGAAACATCATCGACATGGGATTTCGAAGCCGAAAGCCCACCCTTGTACCCTTGATGACTGCACGACACAAAGCTTTAGGTCTCGCCTGGGCCCGTCAGCACCGACATTGGACTGTTGATGACTGGAAACACGTTCCCTGGTCGGATGAGTATCGTAGCAAATTGTATCGAGCGGATGGGCGTGTACGCGTATGGAGACAACCTCGTCAGTCCATGGACCCTGGATGTCAGCAGGGGACTGTTCAAGCTGGTAGAGGCTCTGTAATGGTGTAGGGAGTGAGCAGTTGTTTTGACATGGGACCCCTGATACGTATATATACAACCCTGACGGGTGACACGTACGTAAACATCTTGTCTGATCACCTGCATCCATTCATGTCCACTGCGCATTCCGACGGACTTGGGCAGTTCCAGCAGGACAATGCGACACCCCACACGTCCAGGATTGCTACAGAGTGACTCCAGGAACACTCTTTTGGGTTTAAACACTTCCGCTAGACACCAGACTCCCCAGACATGAACATTATTGAGTGTATCTGGGATGCATTGCAACGTGCTGTTCAGAAGAGATCTCCACCCCCTTGTACTCTTACGGATTTATGGACAACCCTACAGGACTCATGGTGTCAATTCCCTCCAGCACTATTCAGACATTAGTCGAGTGCATGCCACGTTGTGCTGTGGCACTTCTGCGTGCTCGCGGGGGCCCTACGCGGCAGGTGTACCAGCTTCTTTAGCCCTTCAGTATTTATACATTTCAACAGATGGATCAAAACATAAAACTGAATAAAGAAAACAACTACGTCTTGTAAGTGTGCAAAGTGGTGTGTATAAATCCATTGTAGGACTGAAGGAAGGAGAGGCGCCCGGAGATAATGGTGTTTTAAAACACATGTTTGAGGATGGAAGAAGAATAATACAAAAGGCATAAACAAAATTATTTGCTGAATGTCTTGAGAATAAGACAGCCTCCCAAAACCGTAACATTATCGTAATTGCTATACTTAAAAAAAAGGTGATAGACGAGACAAACACCTATAGACCCCTCAGCCTGAACATCAGTTATAGTAAGGCAAATACAAAGTGTTATCACCAAATTTAGAAGTACATTACGGAGATTAATACTGAAGACATACAACCAGTTGAATTTTGTATTTTCACCACGTAAAAGACATGAGAAGACATGAACAGGGGAAAAAATTTCGTAGAATGGTTTTGGTGAACTAAACACAGTTTCCCATTGCAGAGAAAAAAGCATTGTAAAGATTAACAATGAACCGTTGAACCTGTTGCTTAGTTTTTATATTTAGGACAGTTGAAGGACAGGGAATGATCCGAAAAGTAGAGCAAAAATGACCTAGCATACTTTGCGTAAACTCAATAGCGGTTCCACAACCAAGCAGCGTGTATTACCATTTTAGACTTGCGACAGCGAGACGTGGATTTCAGTGCGAAAACAACTCTGAAACGTGTAATTCCGTAGTGGGAATTTTTGAATAGGTAGGGAAAGAAATAAATGTATGAGTGAACAATCAGGAATGGGAGACATAATTATGCTCGTAATGAAACTGAAATGGAAGTGGTCACGACTTGTGAGAATGATAGATGGACGCAGGAAACATTTTTATGGATTTCAAGAAAGAAGAAATGACTGGGACGACGAACTGATGTGTAGAAAATATATAACATCGGAAGACAAGCAGGAGTTGAGATGCAAAAGTACCATATTAAACGATTGAAGTGCAAGAGACATGATTTTAAACGGCTTATAGCAGATTTATTTGATTGGAAATTGGTACAACCCGTAAGATCGATGTGTCCTGAGGGTACCGAAACACACACAGACGAGTAAGTGCAAGAGCTAGGAGGTGCTGGCCGGCCGGTGTGGCCGTGCGGTTCTAAGCGCTTCAGTTTGGAACCGCGTGACCGCTACGGTCGCAGGTTCGAATTCCTGCCTCGGGCATGGATGTGTGTGATGTCCTTAGGTTAGTTAGGTTTAAGTAGTTCTAAGTTCTAGGGGACTGATGACCTCAGAAGTTACGCCCCATAGTGCTCAGAGCTATTTGAACCATTTTTAGGAGGTGCTGGAGGTAGAACAGTCGATCCAATGACGGGCGAGTTTACTCATGCAGATCTGTACACTGAACGACGCATTACCGGTAGTATTAGTAGCATTAGGAAAGAATCGTGAATGAATGAATGAGCGACAAAATGGGAGTGGACGACTTCTCTGTTGTTTTATTGTTTGTTTCGCACATAATTAGAACTTCACACCATTCACTGTTACTCCATTATGTATCTTAAATCGTTACAGAATAAAAATCGCTTTTAATAAGTAACAAAAATTATTTGTTCGCGTAACTTCTGCGCTTTTATATAACCAAAGCAATTACTTTTGATGCAAATACAGTCTACATGCAAAAACATAAAAATATTGTCATTTTGTGTTCAGTAGAACATTCGTCATAATGATCAAAGCCAAGAGTTTCCCCTTATTGTTGATAAGTGCGAAAGTTGTTTATGAATAACGGAAACATGTTTTACATAAGTTCGATGAAGTACTACAGCTATGTTTGATATATTTTTGGTTTGAGAAAATTGCGTTTTGTAGCGCTATATAATAAACTTATATTGTTCTCTTTATTTTTATTACAACATTCCTCTGGTTCACATAAAAAACAGTTTTCGAATAAAACCGGAATTGAACATTGACAGTTTCAATTTCGCTATAAATAGTGTTTACTTATAAGTAACGGAGAAGAGGATAACTACGCAGAACAAAAAATGTTCCGTAGGCTACCTGGCCCTGTATGTATCCTCACTCGGTTTCTAGACGGTTCATCGCTTACGGGTTTAGGGAATCTAGTGAGACTGATCACATTCGTAATGAAACCGATCGTTATGAGGTAACGCCGGACAGGTATGCAACACATCTACTTACAGATAACGCGGGTGCTACCGTGACTGAGCAAAATTACTAAGTAAGCTATAGCGGTCTACACTTACTTAGCAGCCTTTGGTAGTTTTACAGCTCTAGTCTGTAACAATCGTAGTTATCAACCCTTCTGCACTGATGTGCCCTCATGACATTCTATGAAATCGGTCTGAAACACAATCTGTGTTGGAGAAACAGAAGCCCGATGTAAATATTGCGACACGCTCTATCAATGTGTACGGGCGTCACAACTGTGCCAGAATCTAGCGAACGTCAGGCACAGCTTGTCCACAATGCGTTAAATAAGGTAGCTGTACCCCATTTGGCCTACCTAAGGAAAATGACATTTTTATATTTTTGTGAGCGGTAGTAAATCATGACAGTTCGCTACAATCTAAGGTACATCAAATTGGATATGTAATATTATGATGTGGAGCAGGTAAAGTGATTGAGGGAGTCATAAAAACAAGTATAAAAACGATTGATTTTGGGCGTATTGAATACACTTGTTCCCAATACAGGCCATTTATTTCTTTTAGCAACAGTCTAGCGAACCCGGACAATGCTTCCCAAATGCTAAATATTTATGGGAATTGGATATCCGTCCTAATCTTGTTCTTCCTCCCCTCTCTCTATCCTTCTCCTCCTCCCCCACCCCCTTGGCCCATCTCTTCCTCTTCCACCTATCTCTGTTCATCAGCTCCCCCGGCTTCCTGTACAGCTCTTGTCCCACACTATCTCTTCCTCCCTCATCTCTCCGTATGTATCCTCTCTCCCCTTCTTTATATCCATTTCTTCCCTCTTTATCTGTCCATCTCCTCCTACGCCTCTCTCTGATTTTATTTATTGTTACTGCTAACGGAACCTTGTTAGGCGCCAGAACTCGAAACGAATGGGTAAATCGGCTGGAATAATTAGTACACGGGGTATGAGAGAGACCTTTTCAGCTGCTGGAGCTGTGAGGATAGTAGCTTTAATGACAGTGTTTCGCATGGTTTTAATCTACGAACAGGCAAGATTATAAAGTTAGCCGTAAACAGAGCTTCCCTGAATTCTGTAATTGTGCAGGAATTCTCACTTAACTGAACGACTGATGGCACAATGCCGATTCATTTCACCATCAGAATTTCCGAGAAAATAAATTATAAATGACTGTGATCAGTATTCACTGGTGGCAGCAATGCCCCTACACTATGGTGAATTTGTCCTTGAATCTATAAAAACGAAGAAAAATTATTGATTTATGAGCCTCGGTGAAACTTTGTGACTCACTGATGTTTGTCTGCGTGATGTGTTTGTGATGTGATGTGTGTTGCGATCGAAAAAGAGTTTACCTTAAAATTTGAGTTAAAACCTCGTTCTTCTATAACCTTCGCCCCACATAATGTCATTAGGAAGAAACTTTTGTAGTTTTGTATACTCTGCAAAATGCTTCAAGTGAGATTATTCGCCAGAAAGCAATGGTGCCAATGGCTTAGGTGGCTGTGTCGGCAGTGGCAATTTGACCCTTCTGCTCGAACAACATAATCCTCGACCAGAACATCAGCGGCGTAATCGACTGTTGGATCACATTTGAACGCCAAACGTTCTGTCTGATTTGTCGCGTTTGGCCGTCTGTTTTGTCGACGTTCCAAATAATTTTGTGCGTAAGTTCCAACGGGGAGAGTCGAACTCGACTGTACCCGTTGTTGCGGGGTCCTCATGGATCACCTTGGAGCAATTCTTATTCGATTTGCCTCCAAACGCTGTCTACGCTCTTCGTCAGCCACTAGACATTCGCGTGAGAACTGCCCGTCACGCCAAGCTATTTGCTTTTTCTGTAATAAAAAAGGACATGATCAGAGTGTTTGTCAGAAAAAGCTCAGACCGAACACTCGCAACCATTTCAGGCCCTTTGCTTCGCGCCGGACTCGAACCACAAATACTCAGGCTCGTGAACCTTCGCCCATGGACATTCATGCCGTTCATTCCACTCCGCCCAGTGCAACTCTCTCTAACAGTGACTGTGTTCGTCCCACAAATAGTGTGCGTCGACATCGCCGGAAATCGCGTTAGGTCGCAAGTGCTTCTGTACCAGTGTCCGTTCACGTTGCACGAGACAGTCGCTCTTGTCGTCAGCAGGGCAATAAACTTTTTGTAGATTTGGACATTCATGGCCACGTGATACCATTCCAGCTCGATACCGGAGCTGCTGTTTCACTAATCAAGCACGACACGTACCAACAACTGGGCACACCTCCGTTGCGTGCCGCAATTGTTAAGTTAAATAGTTATTCCGGTCAGAATATCCCTGTGTTAGGACAGTGCAGCCTTCTTGCAACATACAAGGGACAAACAAAACTTGTGTCTTTTTACGTCCTTCGTTCTTCTTCTGCTGTGAACTTGTTTGGTTTAGATTTATTTCAGTTGTTTAACTTGTCTATAGTCAATCAGGTCCTATCAGTGAACCAGACTGTGCCTTCAGCCAGTGTTTCTCGTCTCTGTGAAGAATTTGCAGACATTTTTGCACCGGGCCTAGGTTGCGCTAAGAACTATAAAGCACATTTGGAACTGAAAGTAAACGCGCAACCGAAATTTTTCCGAGCCCGCAATGTTCCCCACGCATTGCATGATGAGGTCGCAAGAACATTACACGATTTGGAATCACAAGGTGTAAATGAACGTGTACAGGCTTCTCTCTGGGCATCACCCTTAGTAATTTTGCCAAAACCCTCCGGAAAATTGAGACTTTGTGTGGACTTCAAGGCAACGGTGAATCCACAACTAGTGATTGCAACTTTTCCTTTACCCCGCCCGGAAGATCTGTTTGACAAACTGTGCCCGGGTAAATATTTTTCGAAATTGGACCTAGCAGATGCGTACTTGTAACTACCGATGGACGAAGAATCCCAGCGTGTTTTGGTGGTTAACACGCATCTTGGTTTGTATCGATTCAAAAGACTGCCATTCGGGTGTGCATCCGCCCCTGCATTGTTTCAGCAATATCTGCAAACTGTTTGTGCGTCGGTCCCTACTGCAGCAAACTATCTGGACGATATTGTGATCTCCGGAAAGACGGAAGAAGAACATTTAGCCAATCTCAGAACATTATTTCAGGTCTTGCGACAAAATGGTCTTCGCTTGCGGAAGGACAAATGCGTGTTTTTTGCTCGGGACTTACCCTATCTGGGCCATGTACTCAGTGCCCAAGGCATACATCCCAGTCCAGAGCACCTCAGTGCCATACAAGACCTGCCTTCGCCGCAGAATTTGAAGCAGCTACAGAGTGTGCTGGGAAAAATAAATTACTATAATAAATATGTGCGCAAAGCCTCATCCATTTCAGCTCCGCTTCATCGCTTACCCCGTAAAGGTGTTCCGTTCGTCTGGACGACGGAATGCGAACGCGCCTTTCGTCAGTTGAAATCGGCGTTGCTTTCTAATACTTGCCTTACGCCATTCGATCCCCAGAAACCCCTTTTGTTGATGGTAGATGCATCGGATTTCGGGATCGGCGCTGTGCTTGCGCACAAAGATGGATCACACGATCGCCCTATTGCCTTTACGTCCAAATTGCTCCCGTCTGCGCAAAGAAATTATTCACAGATCGAGAAAGAAGCTTGAAAGGTGGCTACACTGTGCCACTGCGCCAGAGATTGCGCCAAAGAGTACTATTAAGCCGCCTCCACAGTGCTTGTTGAGAGTTCGTAGCAGTCAGTGCTAGTAGAGAGCTCGTGGAGGTCAGTGTTTGTTATGAGATCGTAGTAGACAGTGTGTGTTAAGAACTCATAGCAGTCAGTGCTTGTGGAGAGATCGTAGAAGTCAGTGCCTGTCGAGAGCTCGTGGCAGTATGTGTTAAAGAGTTCGTACCGAGATGTGCTAGTGGGCACTGCTTGTCGTGAAGTCGGAGTGAGATGTGGTAGTAAAGAGTGTTTGTTCCATGTTTTATGCAGTTATTTGGATGGGAGAGATAGCAGATGTTGTTGTAATGATCAGAGTGCATTTCGTGAATATATATGAAGGTAAAAACTACAATGTTCCTTTATTATTTGTGTGTCTGAAATAATGCGTCACTACAGGTTCAGTCAACAAAGCATCTGGCTTGTGTTCTTGTATTAGAGTGAATTCTGGTTTTCTTGCGTAATTATAGTTTTTCTAATTTTCTTTTGTCACGTCAGTATAATTGGTATTTAAAAATTCTTGTCTTGTTGGAAAAGAACCGTGCCAGATGTGGACGTTGAGTCACACTCCCACATACAGAACAGTTACTCTTGTGGTTATTGGTTTTGTAGGTTTTATAGTTGCTGGGGACTTAATTAATTAACTGTGTTTACGAAAATTTTCTTACATTGTTCTTTGCAGTCAGATTGCGTAATAATACTAGTCAGGGCCAACCGATTACGAGACACTGCGTAATCGGACATACAGCTATCAAAATCATTTTCAATCATATATTATTTAATTAAGCCCCCATGCACGTGGCGACCCTGCCAGGATTCGAACCTGGAATCTTCTGATTGTGAAAATTGTAGGCTGTAGTATTGTTGTAGTAATTTGTAGTTAGTAATTGTAGTCTATTTTGCATGTGTAGATTTGGTAATTGTCATTCTTCTAATGATATTTTTTTTCTCAGAATTTGATTTGTTGTCTTGTTTACGCATTTGACAATCTAGTGCAATTATTTCAATTGTTCGATCAATCGTGTTTGAGGGAGTCATTGCATGTGAATGGTATTGTTGAGATAAAGAGTCACCGTGTGTAATTTTCGTACAGTGACGAATCTTTCGTATATTTTGTAAATGATTACGCGGTCAATGAAACAGGCAAAAATGATGAATAGTCAGAATAACGAAACTGTTAACATGGCGAACTCGCCAACAGAGGAAAACAGTGTCATGAATAATGTAGTGGAAAACAATTTAATAAGCAGGGAAAATAGTCCGGAAACAGTCCAAAATGTTTCACAATCGAAAAATTCTCAGACTGCGTGGTTAACGACAGAAGAAATAGAGCAGTTGATGAGTGCAATATTAAATTTGGGATCTGTATTAAAAACAGAGATAAAAACATTTAGAACTGAGATGAAAGCAATGACAACACGGTTTTGCTCAAAAATAGGAACAATTGAAAAGGAAATAGGAACAACTAAAACCGAGATGAAAGCAGTGGGATCACAGTTACGATCTGAATTAGAAACTGGTAGGGGAACAATGGAAACTCAGTTAGGCTCACGAACGGGGACATATTTCAAAAACATGAAAGACGAATTAAAGAGGGAAGTTAGAGAAGAAGTACAACCGATTTTGAAGGCTCACAATAATAGCTTAATTTCAACAGAAATCAGACAAGAGGAACAGGGCAGGGAACAGGAAGAAAAAGATCGCGTAATAGTACAGAAATTTTCAGAGTTAAATTTACAACGTGCAAAGGATAAGGAAGAAATACTTGAGAGAATCGAGGAATCCGTATCAAATGGCAGATTAAATAACATAACACAACAATGTGAACAGTTAATTACCAAATGTGTCAATACTGAAACCCGAGTCGCGACACTTACGGAAGACGTAAATAAACAGAAAGGACAATTAAGTGACTCATCGGAAAGAGTTGAGGAGATCTCAGATAAATTGACAAGTGTTAGTTTAGCAGAAGGGTTTGAAGAAAATAATTTGTTTCATTTACGGGATGCAACAAGAGAGCGCCAGGCGCGCGAACTTTACAATAATCGACATTCGGACTGGGACAGACGCGGTAGGTCTTTGTCGCCACGAGGCGAAAACTTTGACTATAAACACTTTTTGACTGTTCGGAAATTTAAGATCTTCCGCAACTCTAAGAATGACATACATCCATGTGCATGGTTAGATCAATTTATGTACGCACTTCCACCAAAGTGGGCATTAAGTCACAAACTAGAAATTATGTGCAGTTATTAATGTCCTCAGGGGATTCACTACACTAAGTGAATATGTGCCGTAGCGAGCATAGGGCCCCGAGCTGTAGTGGTGCTATTTCTCTTTTAGTTTTCTGTACCACTGCCTACTCTTTTACTATTCTTTACATCTGTCAAAACAACTCTTCGACTATCAATCTATCTAGACAGTAAGTAAACAATAACCGGATTTGACTATTTACCTAAATGAGATGTCGAGAATTACTGTTTGGACTTACTATATTCTCTGCAGCAGTCATTTGTAGTTTAAATGAATTTTTTCTGTTTCTCTTCGTGACAATATTATTTCATATGTTGACGACATTCTTATTGCTAAACGTTCTTGGAGTGAGCACAACAAAATTTTGGATTCATTATTACGTATTTTTGCACGAGTTGGCATGACAGTGAACTTGGAAAAATCTGAATTTGGTCGTTCTCAGGTGAAATTTCTCGGTCACATTATTTCTACAGAAGGTATTCTCCCTGATCCAGAGAAACTAGACGCTATTCGTAATTATGCTGTTCCTACTACAAAACGTGACGTTCGTAGTTTCCTTGGTGTCTCTAATTTTCCTAGACGCTTTGTTAGTTTGGACGATTTGGCCACACCTCGTTTTTGCGATCTATCTGGAAAGTTCTTTTTAAACGAAAATCGGTCGACAACTCCGTTTGGTTAGTTTGTATTCCTGATGAGTGGGTCAATAAATTGATTTGGTATACGCATTTCAGTTATGCACACTTTGGTCCCAGAAAATGCTTTTATAAATTACGAGAAAATTGTTACTTCAGTAATATGGAAAAACGTATTCGATCTGTTCTTGCCAAATGCAAATTATGTCAAATGGCTAAGCCTCCAACGATTTCTCACAGAGCACCGTTGTTTCCCATCATTCCAGCGAAATTAAAGGAGATGGCTGCAGTCGATTTGTTTGGTCCAGTGGTTCGTTCTACTAATGGTTTTGCGTACATTTTCGTAGCAGTGGAACTGACATCAAAATATGTGTGTTTTACACCGTTACGCAAAGCAACAGCTCGTTCAGTATCTAACGCTTTCATCAAACATTTTCTTAAAGAAGTTGGTCATGTTGATAAGGTTATATCAGATAATGGATCACAGTTTCGCTCTAAAATTTGGCTTCGTACTCTACACCGTCGTAACATTAAACCAATTTTCATTTCACTTTTTCACCCTCAATCTAACGCTTCAGAGAGATGGATGAAGGAAATCAATAAATTGTGTCGTCTTTATTGTCATCAGAATCACAGAACTTGGGATCAGTATCTTCATATTTTTCAAAACATTCTGAATGAACTTCCTAATGACTCAACTTCTTTAGCGCCTCTATTGATATTAAGAAATAAAGTACCAGCAAATCGCATTTCTGAAATCGTTCCTTTTCCGCCTTCACGGAAACTGCGGCATTCTGAAGTTGTCAACCTGGCTCTGCAAAATATTGCATCTGCGGCTGCTAGAAGAGAGAAATCAGCTAAACGTCCTGGTCGTTTAAAAATCTTGTCAGTTGGTCAGAAGGTATTAATTAAGTCCCACCGTTTGTCTCACAAAGGAAAAGGCTTGTGTCGCAAATTTTTTCTGCTTTATAACGGTCCATATAGAATTCGTAAAATTATACATGATAACACTGTTGAAGTAGAAACTCTTAAATCTCGACGCTCTAAAGGAATACATCATATATCAAACGTTAAAATTTTTGTAGAGTGACATACTTTAGAGAAACCAACAGCTACATGTAAACACGCAGAGAGTACAAGGATGCCGCGCTGTGTTTTGGCGGCGGCACACACTCAAAGCAACAGTCAAGTCTGCGCGCCGCACAAGGCAGTCGTTGACCGCGAACAATTGCTTCCTACGTCACGCGCCTACAGCTGATCGAGCGCTCAGTGCGAATGCACTGACAGCCGTAAACAAATACACAGTTTAATTTCTCCGATTAAATTCTGTATAAAGCTATAAGGACTTGTTGAATTGTGTTATTAACATTCAGTATTTTGCAGGATACGGTTCTATAAAGTATTTAAGACCTTCAGGTAAATTCTGTGTGTCTCCGACGTTAAGAGGACTTGCTATCGAGAAAATTTCAGAAAGAATGTAATTTCCAAGAAGAAACTAATAAACTAAGAAGGTAACTGTTAATTGAGTTCATTTTCAGGTAACATATTTCCACTTAGGTACGTACTTTAGACGTAATTTGCTGCTCGCGATTACGTGATTCATACTTTGTGCTAATTTCATGTTCTATGGATTTACTTGTGAAGCGACGTGCTTGTATACATTTACTGATTTTGACAATTATTGATTAATGAACTGGGTTGTAACTTGTGTATATTATGCATCGCTTGGCTGCTATGCTTTTTCACTGATGTCATATTTTTTAATTATGTGTCTGCTGTGCTTATTTATTTAAATTATAATTGTCACCTGATTTATTGTGTTGATGTGATTATGTATGTAAGTTATACTTTGTGATTTATCTGCTTGCGCCTTCATGTTTACTTATTAAGATGACATATGAACATTTATTTGCTTATCCTGATATGATGCTAATGGCCTGTTTGCTGCTATGCGTATATATTGTATATTTATACATTTCTGTTTTGTTGTCATAACTACTCTTCAATTTAGAATATAGCAATGCTGATGTACAGTGTACGAACATAGAGTTTAGGTTACACTGTGGTATTAATTATAGATTATTCGCTTGGCAGAGCCTCGTTGTAGGATTTGAGCTGCATCCACTTGTTGACATTGTGTTCTCTACTGGTATATTTACTCGCTATTGCTTGTTTTGCGTACGCTAAGTGCCTTATATTTTTAAGATAAAAAAAAATTAACTGCTATAATTCGACGAACGACATTAGTACAAGAAAGTCATTGAAGTCACATGAGCTAAAGTTTTATGGAAGCTGTATAAATTTATGCTAATAGGAAGGAAGCTAACGACATGACAGACCAAAACTAGGTTTAGACCATTGACAATTATTACACTGCATTTTTCGTAAGCAATTGAAATAGTAAGTCACACTTGACACAAAAAATACTCCACATGTTTGCTTCTGTTTGCCGTAATTCTTGAAGTGGTGTACACACTGTGAAATATTATGATCATTCACACTCCGTAATCGTACTTAATTACTGAGAGTTATTCGAACTAAGTCTGTTAGAGGTCAGGTATGCATTTCTTTTATTTAATGATGGACAAGGAACCAAAATGTATCTTATAATTTATAATGAGTAGAAAATTGGGCTCAGATGGATTACACAGAGGTTGTGTGTGGACACTGTGTCTTCGGATTGTATGGGATGCTGAATTGAAGTTGCATTAGGATTTTATCTGTACTTGTTCGAGGAGACTGACTAGAGGAAAGAGTTGTTATGGAAGTGAAATGATATTGGTGCTGAGGTTATATTTATCGACGTATTATTGAGGTATTGAGAGTATATGAAGTTGATGATTATTGGAGTTTTTGTGGACAAGAGGTAAGGTAAATGATATTGATGATAAGACGTATTGAAGAGGTATTATTGAGGTATTATTGAGATTGTGTGAAGCTGATGATTATTGGAGTTTTGGTGTATAAGAGGTAAAGTAAGTGAGGAGCATATTTTTTTTTCTTGGTCTTATGGAACAAGGAGGATGAAGTTGATGATTATTGGAGTTTTGGTGTATAAGAGGTAAAGTAAGTGAGGAGCATATTTTTTTTGTTGATCTTATGGAACAAGGAGGATGAAGAGAGCAGACTAGAACACTAAAATAGAAGGAAGATAGTCTATACACACACTTTGTTAAATAACTAAGCAGTATATACTTTTTTTTGGAGAGAGGAAGTAATTGCATATCTTGGCTCACTGACAGTTGTTCAACAACAGTACATTTTGATCTGGCTTGGCAAACATTGGTCTTGACATGATGACTATGACGTTGACTAACTATTATTGACTGTTATACATTGCTGCCACTACTACTTGATACACATGATGAACATCAGATTTAGACAGAATTTCATTTACACAATTAACACTATTCAGTTACACAGTAGTACTTAATGTGGATGAAAGTTGAGTGAGTGTGTTTTGTGTGTTTTCCTTTACTAATCCTACCCACCTATCTCCTAAATATTATTTTATTTGTTTGTAGTGGCTTGCACTGACACCCATAAATATTATAGGTTTACTGGTATTTGAGTATTTGTAATAGTTAATAGGACAATTATCTGATATCATTTGTGTGTTTGTTATGATTTGTATGTTACTGTAAAAGCATTTGTATGTGCATTCAAACTATTGTTCATGCCTGAACTGACTGATTAGTGAAGATAAATATTCTGAACTGTTACCTGCACTTTTTCAACATGATGTGTGACATTTGGTCGTGTTTAATTTCTGCTGATGAACTGTGTGATCAGTGATTGTAAAAAAAATCATGGACTGCTACTGGTACCTTTTCTACATGATTGGTGCCACTAGGACATGTTTAATTTGTGCTCATAAACTCTGATGAACAGTGTGATCAGTGCTAGTGAATTTGATGGAACTGCCTCTGCTGAGAGATGTGACTTGTTGCTGTCTGCACCTGCTCAACATTGCTGGGTGCAACTGATGGACTGCTTCTACTGAAATGATGTCACTTGTTGCTGTCTGCACCTGCTCAACATTGCTGGGTGCAACTGATGGACTGCTTCTACTGAAATGATGTCACTTGTTGGTGTCTGCACCTGCTCAACATTGCTGGGTGCCACTAATGGACTGCTTCTACTGAAATGGTGTCACTTGTTGGTGTCTGCACCTGCTTAACATTGCTGGGTGCATCTGATGGACTGCTTCTACTGAACTAATGTGACTTGTTGCTGTGTGTACCTCTTGAACTTTACTGGGTGCCACAGATGGAACTGCTTCTACTGAAATAATGTCACTTGTTGGTGTCTGCACCTGCTCTCAACATTGCTGGGTGCAACTGATGGACTGTTTTTACTGAAATGATGTCACTTGTTGGTGTCTGCACCTACTCAACATTGCTGGGTGCAACTGATTGACTGCTTCTACTGAAATGATGTCACTTGTTGCTGTCTGCACCAACTCAACGTTGCTGGGTGCAACTGATGGATTGCTTCTACTGAAATGGTGTCACTTGTTGGTGTCTGCACCTACTCAACGTTGCTGGGTGCCACTGATGAACTGCTTCTACTGAATTAATGTGACTTGTTGCTGGGTGTACCTGCTAAACTTTACTGGGTGCAACTGATGGACTGCTTCTACTGAAAAGATGTCACCTGTTAGTATCTTTTTTTTGTATAAACTAATCATTGAAAGCATTTTATGTGAACATTTGTATAAACTGATTTTTTGTATATTGTGTAAACTATTATGTAAAGTCACATGTATGAAAAGAAGTTGTATTGCTTACTGTATTTCATATATTAGGTTAGTGAAAGGTCAGTGCAAAGCCAAAATTTTTAACTAATTATGTTATATTTAGGTATTAATATTATCTTTTATTTTTGTCTGTATTTTTCTGGACGAATTTGGTGGTATTTTCACCACCAATGCTGGCAAAAATACCATCAAATTCTGGCCTGTGGAGGAGGGGCATATGAAAGGTGGCTACACTGTGCCACTGCGCCAGAGATTGCGCCAAAGAGTACTATTAAGCCGCCTCCACAGTGCTTGTTGAGAGTTCGTAGCAGTCAGTGCTAGTAGAGAGCTCGTGGAGGTCAGTATTTGTTATGAGATCGTAGTAGACAGTGTGTGTTAAGAACTCATAGCAGTCAGTGCTTGTGGAGAGATCGTAGAAGTCAGTGCCTGTCGAGAGCTCGTGGCAGTATGTGTTAAAGAGTTCGTACCGAGATGTGCTAGTGGGCACTGCTTGTCGTGAAGTCGGAGTGAGATGTGGTAGTAAAGAGTGTTTGTTCCATGTTTTATGCAGTTATTTGGATGGGAGAGATAGCAGATGTTGTTGTAATGATCAGAGTGCATTTCGTGAATATATATGAAGGTAAAAACTACAATGTTCCTTTATTATTTGTGTGTCTGAAATAATGCGTCGCTACAGGTTCAGTCAACAAAGCATCTGGCTTGTGTTCTTGTATTAGAGTGAATTCTGGTTTTCTTGCGTAATTATAGTTTTTCTAATTTTCTTTTGTCACGTCAGTATAATTGGTATTTAAAAATTCTTGTCTTGTTGGAAAAGAACCGTGCCAGATGTGGACGTTGAGTCACACTCCCACATACAGAACAGTTACTCTTGTGGTTATTGGTTTTGTAGGTTTTATAGTTGCTGGGGACTTAATTAATTAACTGTGTTTACGAAAATTTTCTTACATTGTTCTTTGCAGTCAGATTGCGTAATAATACTAGTCAGGGCCAACCGATTACGAGACACTGCGTAATCGGACATACAGCTATCAAAATCATTTTCAATCATATATTATTTAATTAAGCCCCCATGCAAGCTTTGGCTCTCGTCTTTGGTGTTACTAAGTTTCATGATTTCTTGTATGGTCGTCACTTTACCATCATCACGGACCACAAACCTTTGACATCGCTTTTTCATCCAAACAAGCCTGTACCTCCACGTACAGTGCAGAAATTCATTCGCTGGTCTATTTTCCTCTCGCAGTACCGCTACGATATCTTGTATCGGTCCACTGCTAAGCACGGAAACGCTGATGCGTTGTCCCGTTTGCCTGTTGCTGAGGATAGAGCATTCGATTCTTCCGAACTTGCTTGCATGTTCATTGATTCGGAAACCGATGACGTGGTCGAATCGTTTCCGATTGATTTTCGTCGTGTAGCTACAGCCACAGCTGCTGACCCTGTCCTTACTACCGTTTTGCGTTTTGTTGCTACGCAATGGCCCTTGTCAAAGTCACGGATCGAGGATCCGTTGGTTCGCCGATTTTTTGCTCATAAGGAGAGACTTTTTGTACGACGTGGTGTTTTGCTGTTGCGTTCTGATAAATATCAGTCCAGGGTCGTGGTCCCACCTTCGTTACAGTCCTCTGTCTTACGGCTTCTCCACCAACGACATTGGGGTATAGTGCGAACGAAACAACTTGCTCGTCAACACTGTACTTGGTTCGGAATCGATGCTGCGATTACGAATATGTGCTCTTCTTGCATGGCGTGTGCCGAACAACAATCCGCACCGCCGCGGAAATTCTTTGCATGGCCAAAAGCCACTTCCCCTTGGCAACGCTTACACATCGATTTTGCTGGTCCATTCTGGAATGCTCGATGGTTGGTTGTGGTAGATTCTTTCAGTAATTTTGCTTTTGTTGTCCAGAAGTCTTCCACGACGTCGTCTGCCACCATCCAAGCGTTATCCGCTATCTTTTGCATTGAAGGTCTTCCACAGACTATTGTTTCCGACAATGGCCCACAATTCATGTCCGCCGAATTTCAGTCATTCTGCAAGGCCAATGGTATTCAACATCTGACAACGGCGCCGTTTTCGCCTCAGTCAAACGGTGCCGCTGAACGATTGGTCCGGACTTCCAAGTCACAGATGTTGAAGTTGAAAGAGTCGCATTCTCGGGAGGACGCGTTATTGCTCTTTTTGTCCTCGTATCGCTCTCAGCTCCGAGATGGTCGCTCGCCGGCTGAGTTGCTCCACAGTCGTCCTCATCGAACCTTGATGTCTTTGCTGCATCCGCCGCATCAGGTTCCTGTGCAGCGGCAGCCACCTGCTTTTGCTCCAGGCGACGTTGTATACTATCGCAACTATCGAGGTTCACGGCGTTGGCTCGCAGGGCGCATTCTTCGCTGCCTCGGCCGCGGTATGTATCTGGTTTTGGGGGCCTCTGGTGAGGTGCATCTCAATCAGCTGCGCCTCTGTCGTCGCACGGGTTCTGCCGCTCCCCGTCTGCTTTCAGCGACGGTGCCGTCCGGTCAGCGCCCTGGGGACCCATCTACTGGCTCGCCTCATCCCTAGGTGTTACCGACGCTGCCTTCCATTTTGCCCCATGGCGACGCGCCGCCGCCGCCGCCGCCGCCGCCTGTTCTCCCGCCGGCGACGCCCGCAGTGGACGCTTCGCTGCAGCCGCCAAGCGCCTCCCTGGGTCACGCGCCGCCGATCGCTTCCCGTGACCAGCTGTCCTCCGACATGGTGGTAGCCTTTAAATCGGCCGCGGTCCCTTAGTATACGTCGGACCCGCGTGTCGCCACTGTCAGTGATAGCAGATCGAGCGCCACCACACGGCAGGTCAAATGGGAGAGTCGTGTAATTTGTTCAGTTAGAATACTAAACAATGGAGGGAAAAAAAGTAGTTTTAGACTCAAAGATGGGCCCAAAAAGCTTCTGTCTCCATTTCTCGTAAAACTTGGTATTATGACACAATTTATTTAAGTTATACTAAAAGCACGTGACACGTTCAAGAATGGGAGAAATAATGTACAGTCATGCTCAAAATTATCCGAACGACCTGAATTGCACTTCGTCTGATTCGCATGCAACCCACATAACGCAGCTGTCTAGCAGGTCCTCTAATCACTCCTCAGTACAGTCGTTTGACTATTGAAAATGGTTCCAACAAGTCACCACTAGAAAACACTGCTCTGTATCGCAATAACTCAAGATGTAAAGTTATACCACGATACTAAAAATATCAGGGAACACCTTATCACAGATAAGACCCCCTTAAGGCTTGTAAGCTCACATTTACTACAATAAATGACATACCTGAAATGCTACCACTCTCATTATTGCGACAGATAGGTTATGCCCGTCGGAAATTCGTCGTATTCATGATTTCCTCTTCAAAGTAACATAACGTACTTATTATTTAACGCAAAACGACATTGAAAATTTAAGTTATTTACCAGCAGCTAATTGAGAATGTGTATGAACTTCAAATGACACGACGAACCGTCTCGTTCTGCATATGGATTCAAACCCAGGTCATGCAGACTAAACAAAGACTGATGGAAACTAACAATCATTCCTGACTATGCATACGGAGAGTGATATACCTCGATTTTAGACAGTTTCGTTTGGCAAGTATCAACTTTAAATTACATAACGTAAAGATTTTTAACGGACGGGAATCCCTACCCAGCATCCATTGTCCCTGTTAACGAACTACGAAAGATGTTAAATATTGTTTCATAACAAGTAACTTACTTGAAATGCCTTGAGGTAAGGCTTTGTGTTGAACAGGGATTCGAACCCAGAACCTACTCAGATTGTTATCGAAGCACAATCAACTGTGCATATCGGATTTTCTCGGTAGTAGCTAGATGTTTTGACTGAAATGACGATAAGAAACATTAATTTTTTCCTTCCCAGGACTCCAACCGACACCTATCGCTGTTATAATCTAGAGAAAACGAACGTTAAATATGGGTTGTTACACAAGGCAGCGACATGTGAGCATGTTTGAACTAGAAATAATATGACGAAGAGTTCAGTGCTGACTGGGAATCGAACCCCACACACATCGTTGTTGACTACACACAAAGAGACGACAGCTACAGAATTTTTCTCCACCAGCATCCTTGAACTTACAGTGATTTCGCAAATAGTTCTGTGTCTCACTGGGAGTCAAAAACGTCAGATATAGTTAGTGTTGACAACGAATGAAAATGCATTAAAATCAAAATTATTATCCACCAGCAGATAGGTGCTCTCATGCTAGACATTCATCTACATCTACATCTACATTGATACTCGGCAAGCCACCCAACGGTGTGTGGCGGAGGGCACTTTACGTGCCACTGTCATTACCTCCCTTTCCTGTTCCAGTCGCGTATGGTTCGCGGGAAGAACGACTGTCTGAAAGCCTCCGTGCGCGCTCTAATCTCTCTAATTTTACATTCGTGATCTCCTCGGGAAGTATAAGTAGGGGGAAGCAATATATTCGATACCTCATCCACAAACGCACCCTCTCGAAACCTGGCGAGCAAGCTACACCGCGATGCAGAGCGCCTCTCTTGCAGAGTCTGCCACTTGAGTTTATTAAACATCTCCGTAACGCTATCACGGTTACCAAATAACCCAGTGACGAAACGCGCCGCTCTTCTTTGGGTCTTCTCTATTTCCTCCGTTAACCCGACCTGGTACGGATCGCACACTGATGAGCAATACTCAAGTATAGGTCGAACGAGTGTTTTGTAAGCCACCTCCTTTGTTGATGGACTACATTTTCTAAGCACTCTCCCAATGAATCTCAACCTGGTACCCGCCTTACCAACAATTAGTTTTATATGATCATTCCACTTCAAATCGTTCCGTACGCATACTCCCAGATATTTTACAGAAGTAACTGCTACCAGTGTTTGTTCCGCTATCATATAATCATACAATAAAGGATCCTTCTTTCTATGTATTCGCAATACATTATATTTGTCTATGTTAAGGGTCAGTTGCCACTCCCTGCACCAAGTGCCTATCCGCTGCAGATCTTCCTGTATTTCGCTACAATTTTCTAATGCAGCAACTTCTCTGTATACTACAGCATCATCCGCGAAAAGCCGCATGGAACTTCCGACACTGTCTACTAAGTCATTTATATATATTGTGAAAAGCAATGGTCCCATAACACTCCCCTGTGGCACGCCAGAGGTTACTTTAACGTCTGTAGACGTCTCTCCATTGATAACAACATGCTGTGTTCTGTTTGCTAAAAACTCTTCAATCCAGCCACACAGCTGGTCTGATATTCCGTAGGCTCTTACTTTGTTTATCAGGCGACAGTGCGGAACTGTATCGAACGCCTTCCGGAAGTCAAGAAAAATAGCATCTACCTGGGAGCCTGTATCTAATATTTTCTGGGTCTCATGAACAAATAAGGCGAGTTGGGTCTCACACGATCGCTGTTTCCGGAATCCATGTTGATTCCTACATAGTAAATTCTGGGTTTCCAGAAATGACATGATACGCGAGCAAAAAACATGTTCTAAAATTCTACAAGAGATCGACGTAAGAGATATAGGTCTATAGTTTTGCGCATCTGCTCGACGACCCTTCTTGAAGACTGGGACTATCTGTGCTCTTTTCCAATCATTTGGAACCCTCCGTTCCTCTAGAGACTTGCGGTACACGGCTGTTAGAAGGGGGGCAAGTTCTTTCGCGTACTCTGTGTAGAATCGAATTGGTATCCCGTCAGGTCCAGTGGACTTTCCTCTATTGAGTGATTCCAGCTGCTTTTCTATTCCTTGGACACTTATTTCGATGTCAGCCATTTTTTCGTTTGTGCGAGGATTTAGAGAAGGAACTGCAGTGCGGTCTTCCTCTGTGAAACAGCTTTGGAAAAAGGTGTTTAGTATTTCAGCTTTACGCGTGTCATCCTCTGTTTCAATGCCATCATCATCCCGTAGTGTCTGGATATGCTGTTTCGAGCCACTTACTGATTTAACGTAAGACCAGAACTTCCTAGGATTTTCTGTCAAGTCGGTACATAGAATTTTACTTTCGAATTCAATGAACGCTTCACGCATAGCCCTCCTTACGCTAACTTTGACATCGTTTAGCTTCAGTTTGTCTGAGAGGTTTTGGCTGCGTTTAAACTTGGAGTGGAGCTCTCTTTGCTTTCGTAGTAGTTTCCTAACTTTGTTGTTGTACCACGGTGGGTTTTTTCCGTCCCTCACAGTTTTACTCGGCACGTACCTGTCTAAAACGCATTTTACGATTGCCTTGAACTTTTTCCATAAACACTCAACATTGTCAGTGTCGGAACAGAAATTTTCGTTTTGATCTGTTAGGTAGTCTGAAATCTGCCTTCTATTACTCTTGCTAAACAGATAAACCTTCCTCCCTTTTTTTATATTCCTATTAACTTCCATATTCAGGGATGCTGCAACGGCCTTATGATCACTGATTCCCTGTTCTGTACATACAGATTCGAAAAGTTCGGGTCTGTTTGTTATCAGTAGGTCCAATATGTTATCTCCACGAGTCGGTTCTCTGTTTAATTGCTCGAGGTAATTTTCGGATAGTGCACTCAGTATAATGTCACTCGATGCTCTGTCCCTACCACCCGTCCTAAACATCTGAGTGTCCCAGTCTATATCTGGTAAATTGAAATCTCCACCTAAGACTATAACATGCTGAGAAAATTTATGTGAAATGTATTCCAAATTTTCTCTCAGTTGTTCTGCCACTAATGCTGCTGAGTCGGGAGGTCGGTAAAAGGAGCCAATTATTAACCTAGTTCGGTTGTTTAGTGTAACCTCCACCCATAATAATTCACAGGAACTATCCACTTCTACTTCACTACAGGATAAACTACTACTAACAGCGATGAACACTCCACCACCGGTTGCATGCAATCTATCCTTTCTAAACACCGTCTGTACCTTTGTAAAAATTTCGGCAGAATTTATCTCTGGCTTAAGCCAGCTTTCTGTACCTATAACGATTTCAGCTTCGGTGCTTTCTATCAGCGCTTGAAGTTCCGGTACTTTACCAACGCAGCTTCGACAGTTGACAATTACAATACCGATTGCTGCTTGGTCCCCGCATGTCCTGACTTTGCCCCGCACCCGTTGAGGCTGTTGCCCTTTCTGTACTTGCCCAAGGCCATCTAACCTAAAAAACCGCCCAGCCCACGCCACACAACCCCTGCTACCCGTGTAGCCGCTTGTTGCGTGTAGTGGACTCCTGACCTATTCAGCGGAACCCGAAACCCCATCACCCTATGGCACAAGTCGAGGAATATGCAGCCCACACGGTCGCAGAACCGTCTCAGCTCTGATTCAGACCCTCCACTCGGCTCTGTACCAAAGGTCCGCAGTCAGTCCTGTCGACGATGCTGCAGATGGTGAGCTCTGCTTTCATCCCGCTAGCGAGACTGGCAGTCTTCACCAAATCAGATAGCCGCCGGAAGCCAGAGAGGATTTCCTCCGATCCATAGCGACACACATCATTGGTGCCGACATGAGCGACCACCTGCAGATGGGTGCACCCTGTACCCTTCATGGCATCCGGAAGGACCCTTTCCACATCTGGAATGACTCCCCCCGGTATGCACACGGAGTGCACATTGGTTTTCTTCCCCTCTCTTGCTGCCATTTCCCTAAGGGGCCCCATTACGCGCCTGACGTTGGAGCTCCCAACTACCAGTAAGCCCACCCTCTGCGACTGCCCGGATCTTGCAGACTGAGGGGCAACCTCTGGAACAGGACAAGCAGCCATGTCAGGCCGAAGATCAGTATCAGCCTGAGACAGAGCCTGAAACCGGTTCGTCAGACAAACTGGAGAGGCTTTCCGTTCAGCCCTCCGGAATGTATTTCGCCCCCTGCCACACCTTGAAACGACCTCCCACTCTACCACAGGTGAGGGATCAGCCTCAATGCGGGCAGTATCCCGGGCAACCACAGTCGTAGTCCGATCAGGGGATGCGTGGGACGAGCTGGCCGTCCCCAACAAACCCCCATCCCGACCCCCACAGTGATGCCCATTGGCAACAGCCTCAAGCTGTGTGACCGAAGCCAACACTGCCTGAAGCTGGGAGCGAAGGGATGCCAACTCAGCCTGCATCCGAACACAGCAGTTGCAGTCCCTATCCATGCTAAAAACTGTTTTGCTAAGAACGTCTGAACTAATCTACAGAGAGCGCAAACAAATCGACAAAATTTAAACGGTTATTAAAATACAAGATTGCCTAGTAAATGCAGTAATGCTGCTACTTGCGCACTGCTGACACTGCTCGGCGGCGGAAGGAGACTAAGCGAAATTACACTATTCAGGTACTAAAACACGATGCTACACTCTCAAATACTATAATACGCCCGAAATTTATGAATTAAACAATGCAAGAGCCAAAAACACGCAAAGAAATTAAGAATTAAACTATGTAACAAATGAGTGAGCTAGGAGTATACGACTTGCTGCTCAGCTGCTTATCCAACGGCGGCAGGGAGCACACTGACTGCGACCAACCGACACTGGCCGTTCAAAACAAAACAATAGACAAACGACTACGCGAATTTACACTATTCAGGTACTAAAACGCGATGCTACAACTCCCAAATACTATAATACACTCGAAATTTATGAATTAAACAATGCAAGTACCAAAAACACGCAAAGAAATTAAGAATTAAACTATGTAACAAATGAGTGAGCTAGGAGTATACGACTTGCTGCTGCAGCTGCTTATCCAACGGCGGCAGGGAGCACACTAACTGCGACCAACCGACACTGGCCGTTCAAAACAAAACAGTAGACAAACGACTACGCGAATTTACACTATTCAGGTACTAAAACGCGATGCTACAACTCTCAAATACTATAATACGCCCGAAATTTATGAATTACACAATGCAAGTACCAAAAACACGCAAAGAAATTAAGAATTAAACTATGTAACAAATGAGTGAGCTAGGAGTATACGACTTGCTGCTGCAGCTGCTTATCCAACGGCGGCAGGGAGCACACTCTTGATAATACATAATGAAAACTTTAGTACTGGGCCAGGATTCGAACCCATTCACGCGCAATATGTGGAGATGTTGAAGAATCTGTAGGCCGGCCGCGGTGGCCGTGCGGTTCTAGGCGCTTCAGTCGAGAACTGCGGGACTGCTACGGTCGCAGGTTCGAATCCTGCATCGGGCATGGATGTGTGTAGTGTCCTTAGGTTGGTTAGGTTTAAGTTGAGGGGAGCACGACTGTATTGTCCACCTTACGTGAACGACTCGGCGGTCAATTTTTTTGGTGTAAGTCTTACAACACGTATTGCACGCCGAAGACCCAGAAGAATTAAAAAAACAAAATTAGTTTATGATAGCAACGTTAACTACGGCGTTCGAAGTATTCATAGTATTGTATACGTGTGTGTAAACCCCGTTCAGTGACCACTCAAGGAAGTCAAGGATACATAGTCTAGCTTCAATATTATAAATATGCCTCAGTTTCTGGATGATCTCAGACTTAGGCTATAATCATTTTGAATATTTATCAGTACTGTGCCTGTTGGTGTTAAACTCGTTTTCAACCAATGATTCCCACAGCTACACGAACACTACTTGTGATACTGAGACAAAATACTTACGCAGTGTTAGACGAAAATATCAACCAGACACAACCTTCGTACCCGGATAAAGAGCTTTTCCTATTTGAAATGTCTGTGAACGTTGCTACATAAGACGATTTAAGAAGAAACTAAATTCCTTCAGCTACGTCTATGTTTAAAAAAATTGTCTTAACGCCACTAAATCGTGGTTTATGACTCGTTTACCGGCCGTACTCTGCCGAATTTCGCTGGCTGGAAGACAAAAAAGCTTACTGACAAATTTCACATAAGGAAAAGGAGGACGAAATGTGTCCCACTGGAAGCTCATGTTGTTTTATTTAAATGATTACAAAATCAGGTAAAACGAACAGTGAGGTTGTCAGTATAAGCACATTACTGTTGTCAGTATGATGTTGCTCTGCCCAGGGCCTGTAATGATAAAGGGCCCGTTTAGGTCAGGCATATTGTATACAGAAGAGAGAGCACCACTAAATTTTATAACCCGTATGCGTTGCATACACACAGAAATTACTGTTGCAGTGTACTTATGGAGCCCAGTGAGTGAATTACTTATTTTCCTGTGAGAAAGAGCACTGGCAGACAGTCTTCGCTACATTAAGTTACTTAAACTAGTGTCACTCTGAGTTAGACCTTATGGTCAGCGACTAAGTGTAAGGTCAATGAGTCGGATGCCGGTTTTGCAACTGGGAAATACTTTCCTACATTATAGAAGCGAATATTAAATTTGAACTAGTACTGCGAAAATTTGGACTTGGATAGCTTAGAATGCAAATCTTTCTGTTTATTGCAAAGGAAAACAATCGATTTTCTAAAACATTCTCTGTCATACACAACTTGAAACAGGTCACATCGACCAAATTATATGGAAGAACTGACAGTGACGTATATCGGAAGGCAGTAAGATCCCTTGGCTTTTGGTTTGGCAGTATTCGACAGCCATTTCTAGGTGATAGTAAATGAAGAAAGGCAGCGCGTTTTTGTTATCAAACAACGTCTTCATTAATTACTTTAGTTTGAATGTAATCTACGAGTAATTGCTTATGTTTGATATTAACATGAAAAGGATTCCGTAGACAGGGAAAGAACCTGTTCTTGGGCAACTACTTCTGTAATGACCAAAAGGCATTAAATGATCTTCAAGCACATGTGTTATAGCAGCGGTATGAAGCAAATGATAATAATAAAGACGGTACTAGTCGAATTATCTGGTAACTTCACACTTCACAGTGGATTCTCTCGAACTAAGAAATTTGTTGAATTAGTGAAATTTTCAAAATGGCTTCACATCGAGGCTATGCTGCCTTGAAGAGTCTTTCCTTTCTGCTGACATTTAATAGACTCTCATTTTTTCCACCGTGACTAATATTGTAAGATAAGCACATCATCCATTACAGCACAATCATGGGGCTGGGAAATGTGGCCACAATGGTCTGGTGGAATGAACTAACACAGATGCAATGCATGGGTTCAGACATTTACTTTTAACAGGCGCAAACGTATTTACTTTACCTCTGGAAACCTCGAGAGAAATACGTTATAATCCAGAATCCGCATTAAACATCATGTTCCTTCGTTGCCAACAGGGCAGAGCTCGTTTACATAGGGAAATGACATAGGCGAAAGTCATGGTAAACAGATATACTGTCACCAGTGAACTTACTTACATGAGCAAATTTTTATTTATTTGATGAACCGGTAGCCATTTGCTCTTATTTTACTTGTACTTGATTGAACTAGAGTCGATGAAAAATATGGTGCTGGACTTTGATTCGAATTCGTATCTCCACTTTCAAGGATCTCAATCTCTCGGAACAGTATAGTTCAATCATTTCGATCCTTTTCCCAAGACTGCAGTCTTCTCTAGGTCTCCTCCAAAGGTAAGTATTTGGGTCCGAATCCTGATCCAGTACAAAAATTTTCATAATTTCATGCCCTATCACGTGCACACCGGCCTGATAGTGAAAACTAACGTGCATTTTTCATATTTGTTCATGTGTTGCTAACAATCACAATAGATGTCGTCAAACACGCACACATCTTACTGTTGGTGAGTAATCAATAGATACTTAAGCTATATTCGTGTATGATAAAGAAGGGCGGTAGGGTTGCGGTTCGATTGTCGCTCGGGCACAAATATTTGTATTCTTATTTTAGATTCAAACACGTAGCAGCTGGTAAGAAAAACCGATCAGTAACATTTGATATTACTCAGTTAACAATCCGAATACGTGTTGGGTTCGTATCTCAACACAAAACTTCACATCAAGCGATTCATCTATAAATGTAGGCAAACACTGTTAATTCTGAATGGAGGTACGAGTATATCAGACATCTTTCGTGGTTAGTTAACAGGGATGACAGGGTATTGATAGGAGACCTGGTTTATTACAAAGACTGTCATCTTTTATTTTCAAGTTTAGATTTGGTTACTGATATTGGCGAAAATTTCGGTAATTCATGACTCTTCATCGCTAGCTAGCAATATGATATCGATTAGATTAGATTAATACTTGTTCCAAAGATCATGACTACTATATTCTGTAACGATGTGGAATGTGTCATTTTAATGAAAGATTTCTTTACATACCATCATCAATTTCTTTACAACAACTTTTTTATTCTCTCTCTCATTCTTTTTTATTTTTATCTCTCTCTCTCTCTCTCTCTCTCACTCTATCTCTGTCTCTCTCTCTCTCTCTCTCTCACATACACACACACGCACACACACACATACACACACACACATATTCTTTTTTTTATTATTTGTTTGTTGTGCTCGACTATTGGTGAGGCACGAAAACGTCCATGAATGAGTTTCTTAGTTTTGAGTACACTTATGAAATAAACATAAAAACAACTATGACAGCTACTCATTTATGATGCTTAGTTTGCAGTCAGTTCTGAGTATTGTTAGTAACTAAGCTCCAGTCCCTAAACCTTGTTACAGAAATGCGAATCAGACGCATTACGTATTCCAGGCCATAGCAGCTGCGTCTTTGAGACACCAGCTATGGTCACTTTCGAGCCCGGAGTAGCGTTACATTGGTTCGTCTTCTTCCTGCTGGTACCGTAACTGAGGTTTGGCAACATGGCAAGGTATGTTTGGCAACTCTCTGATCGTCTAGTTACTTCCTGGTGTGCACGGAATTAAGCCTCAAAGTTCACTTGATTTTTTCTGTCATTTCCATTGAATAATCTGAGTTATTATCGCTTGAAGTGTAACAGATGATTGTAAATTTAGGATTTTCAGCCCAGGAAAGTCGTTGCACATGGAAATCGCAACTAATCTCGTCCTTGAAATAGCTCTTTACGAGTTCTAGCCAATACGGGCGTCGTAAGAGGAAACCAAAATACATACCTCTTCCCTAGCTCTGTGGTTACGTACTGATTTATGAAGAAGCTTTTGTTATGGTTCGCGGTTTTAGTCTCGCTGACAGCAACGTTTTTATGCCTTCTGTGACAGAGTTACAAGCAGTGAGACCAAACATCGATAAGGAAGTCGCAAGATAATACTTTCCGCTCATAGTGCAATGGTGAAAAACTTACAACGCTGCACTACAGGTAAAGCCTCTTACCGCTGCTGACAAGCAAATTTTGGTTTTCTAGGAATACATAACTTTGATTATCAAATGCATACCTCTTGAGTATGATACAGCATACCAATTAAGCACAGACTCAATCGAAATCTAAGTGATAAGTGTTTTAGAAATTCGTGCCAATACAGGCACACTAGTGTGCAGATACTCAGTTTTATTAAAAGAGACTTTCGTCATAAAGTTATCATGGGTAGTTTTATTTCATTTTTTATAGTACAGTGCACAATTTTGGTAAGGTTTCTTTCAGTGTTGTTAAAACAATAGTAAACATGAGAGAGAAATTAATCATCAACGATATATGCGAATTCTCTGATGTTCTTTATAACAGTCTCACAATGCACATGCAGTTTATTGATAACATGCATGTAGAAAACTTGTTCTGAGTTAAAGCTGTCAAACAAGGTTCGAAGAAGAATAAAATGCCACTACCACTCGACAGCTAATGTAGAAAATTCTTTTCTGACATTTTGGCAAGATGCGCTCTCCCCATACATAATACAAAAGTTTTGAGATGCATCTGCTGCCTGGCCATCTATTAAACCAGAGAAGAACAAAATGTCGCAGAAGTTAGCCCTTTTCCCACATGCGACTATTTTGGGTTGAGAAGTGAAAGGAATTATGTTCAGAGTTCTATTAGATCGATAACTTCAGCAGTCAGGAGAACTGCGTTTTAAAAAACGTAGCAGGGAATGTATTCGAACTCGCGACATCTCATCTACGGTGCGCAACATTTACCATTACGCTACCAGCTGACATGTAGCTGCAGCCGCTCCAGAAGTCAACAACAATTTCTCCAGGAAACCCGCATTCCACAGTAATGTGAGATAAAGCATATGGCCGGATCTAGACTTCTGAGAGACAGACAGTTATAGTTTTTCTTTTGCATTGCATGACATTTTCAACAAACTGATAGCGCAATAGAGTAGCTCAAGAGGAAAGGTACACTTCCTATTTAAATTTCTGCATCCTACACTGTAGGCCGTTCTGTGTAATGGCAGTTACGTGGTTTTATTTCGGTGATTAAAAAACAGTGTCGAATGTATGCACTGGGTAGCTGTGGCAGCTAGTTCATGGCAATTCAGTCAACCAAGTAAATGAAAGTACTAAGCATGCTGCAAACCACTACAGGGAGCCTCTCTTGCAGAATTCCGCTCCAGTGTGACGATCTGAGCAGAGGATTCGGTGGTCTGTTTGATTGCTAATAGATTAGTATACTTATGCTCTGGGTTCGATTCTAACTTCTGCTTACAATTTTTTATATGGAGTGACAGATTCTATTCTCTTCTGGCTACGCCAAGTGAAAAAGTTGTAATGGCATTGTGATCTGAAATTCACATTAATCATGATATTCCTTCTCTACCAAGTAGACGTTAGGTTGAACCACAATAAAGTCAGGTGTGGCGACATGTAGAAACCCTATTAACAGTAACCTTTAATATACTAGTTATTTTCTTCTAGTGACGAAACAAACGCTATGTAGGGTCACAGGACGCTTATTCCATCTTCTATTTGAGCTTCTGTATGTCGACAAAATTGGTTCTGAACTGGGAATGCAACTCAGACCACCCTTAACGCGGAATTTGATCCCTTTGTGACAATGCAGCTCGACTACAATTTGTTGTTTGTTCAAAACTACAGATTCTTCAAAAAATGGCTCTGAGCACTATGGGACTCAACATCTTAGGTCATCAGTCCCCTAGAACTTAAAACTACTTAAACCTAACCAACCTAAGGACACCTCACACATCCATGCCAGATGCAGGATTCGAACCTGCGACCGTAGCAGTCCCGCAATTCTCGACTGAAGCGCCTAGAACCGCACGGCCACCGCGGCCGGCCTACAGATTCTTCAACATCTCCACATATTGCGCGTGAATGGGTTCGAATCCTGGCCCAGTACTAAAGTTTTCATTATGTATTGTCAAGGTCTAGCATGAGAGCACCTATCTGCTGGTGGATAATAATTTTGATTTTTAATGCATTTTCATTCGTTGTCAACGCTAACTATATCTGACGTTTTTGACTCCCAGTGAGACACAGAACTATTTGGGAGATCACTGTAAGTTCAAGGATGCTGGTGGAGAAAAATTCTGTAGCTGTCGTCTCTTTGTGTGTAGTCAACAACGATGTGTGTGGGGTTCGATTCCCAGTCAGCACTGAACTCTTCGTCATATTATTTCTAGTTCAAACATGCTCACATGTCGCTGCCTTGTGTAACAAACCCATATTTAACGTTCGTTTTCTCTAGATTATAACAGCGATAGGTGTCGGTTGGAGTCTTGGGAAGGAAAAAATTAATGTTTCTTCTCGTCATTTCAGTCAAAACATCTAGCTACTACCGAGAAAATCCGATATGCACAGTTGATTGTGCTTCGATAACAATCTGAGTAGGTTCTGGGTTCGAATCCCTGTTCAAAACAAAGCCTTACCTCAAGGCATTTCAAGTAAGTTACTTGTTAAGAAGCAATATTTAACATCTTTCGTAGTTCGTTAACAGGGACAATGGATGCTGGGTAGGGATTCCCGTCCGTTAAAAATCTTTACGTTATGTAATTTAAAGCTGATACTTGCCAAACGAAACTGTCTAAAATCGAGGTATATCACTCTCCGTATGCATAGTCAGGAATGACTGTTAGTTTCCATCAGTCACGAAATCTTTGTTTAGTCTGCATGACCTGGGTTTGAATCCATATGCAGAACGAGACGGTTCATCGTGTCATTTGAATTTCATACACATTCTCAATTAGCTGCTGGTAAATAACTTAAATTTTCAATGTCGTTTTGCGTTAAATAATAAGTACGTTATGTTACTTTGAAGAGGAAATCATGAATACGACGAATTTCCGACGTGCATAACCTACCTGTCGCAATAATGAGAGTGGTAGCATTTCAGGTATGTCATTTATTGTAGTAAATGTGAGCTTACAAGCCTTAAGGGGGTGTTACCTGCGATAAGGTGTTCCCTGATATTTTCAGTATCGTGGTATAACTTTACATCTTGAGTTATTGCGATACAGAGCAGTATTTTCTAGTGGTGACTTGTTGGAACCATTTTCAATAGTCAAACGACTGTAATGAGGAGCGATTAGAGGACCTGCTAGACAGCTGCGTTATGTGGGTTGCATGCGAATCAGGCGAAATGCAATTCAGGCCGTTCGGATACTTTTGAGCATGACTGTACCACGGCTGTCAGAAGCCGAGCGGTTCTAGGCGCTACAGTGTGGAACCGCGTGATCGCTACGGTCGCAGGTTTGAATCCTGCCTCGGGCATGGATGTGTGTGATGTCCTTAGATTAGTTAGGTTTAAGTAGTTCTAGGTGACTGATGACCTTAGAAGTTAAGTCCCATAGTGCTCAGAGCCATTTGCACCATTTCGATAGAAGTTCGGATACTAATGGCGAAACATTTGAAGACAAAGCGAATTAAATCTAGAATGTTGAATATCCTTCAAACAAGTTGTCAATAAGTTTCTCGGCGGTTACAAAAACCTTGATTGTAAGAGTGCAGTAAAAAACATGCCGGATAACTTCAAAGTATCTCTATCGGATGCGTCAATGAGCTCGAAGCTGCGTCTCCTGGACTCCCGCATCAGCTATTCTGTAGAAGTCCGCAGCTCGTGGTCTAGTGGCTAGCGTTGCTGGCTCTGGATCACGGAGTCCCGGGTTCGATACTCGACCATGTTGGGGATATTCTCTGCTCGGGGACTGGGTGTTTGTGTTGTCCACAGCGTTTCATCCTCCTCATCATCATTCGTGACAGTGGCTAGATAGGACTGTGAAAAAAATTGGACTGCGTAAAAATTAGGGCTTTGTATGGGCGCTGATGACCGCACAGTTGAGCGCCCCGCAAACCAAACATCATCATATTGTGTAGAAAAATCTGGGTGCTATGAGTGAGGAACATGGAGAAAGTTTCCATCAGGACATTAAACGAATGGAATAGGGGTACCGAGACTGATGGGATGTCAGCTTGATAGCTGACTGCTGTTGGATGCTGTGCAAGGAGAGTCTTCGGTCAGTGAACAGAAAAAACGCCACGGGGGTTTGAGGAGAGAAAGAAGAGACTTTATGATTTAGCCCTTTGTATTAGTTCCGAAAAAACGTAATGCTTCATTCTAATGTTAGGAGTGCCTTATTTTATGATGGTTTTTAATAAAGTTTTCGTAAATGCGTTTCTTATGAATTGTGAAAAAGACCTTACACGATAGACGGAAACTCTTAGCATTTCTGAAATTAGCATATCAAAAATCATTGGGATCTTCTAAAATTACAAAGAAAAAAATTGCAAAGTATGAATTTGTAGACATGTCTTGGATGTCCAGGAACTTCAAACATGATGCGTCATCCAGTGTGTGTACATTGACCTCTACTTTTGGTTGCTAAAAGTCTTTTCTATTTGTTTGGAACTGTATAACATGAGTTCTAGCAAGATTAATGGTTAGTTTCTTGGCTGTCAACTTGTTGTGTACCAGTTTTGTTATTCTCCTGTCTTCGTTTGGTACGCATATGTTTAAACATTATGTCAGGACATGTGTTGAAACATCAGGGAATAATCTCCATGATTCTAGAGGAAGCCAGTACGGCAGAAACTATAGGGAAAGACAGACACTAGAATATATATGAGATGTTCCAAAAGTAAGTGTACTGTGACCATAACGGGGGTTTTTTCTTGCTTTATTTTTTATTTTTTTTCGTTTTTTGAGGGTCTATAATACTGAATGGTAGAGGGAGGGGGGGAGGGGGGATACCCTGACCAGAGCAAGTCTCGTAGGAACACTGTTGAGCGTAAACTAACGTCGTAGTGTCCAGTCGCGTGAAACATATCGGAAAGAAATCCCGCCAAGTGCGAGCCGCTTGCTGTGGTCCGCTTCCTACTCGTGGAAGGAATAACGCCTACAGAAGTTTTTTCGCGAATCAAAACGGTTTACTGATAAGGTATTATGAACAGAAAGAGTGTGTTTAAGTGGTCCAGAGAGTTTAGTGGAGCCAGAATAAACGTTCATGACGAATAGAGGACTGGAACACCTTGTAATTTTACCCTCCCACACGTCATCATTAAATTTCTCTTAGTCTCTTCATTATTTTCAAAAGCTTCGAGAGGCGTAAGCTGTATAAAAGAAAAACTTTTTACTTATCTTCGTTTTCTCTTCTTGTTGTTGGCCCCAAGACTTGCGTCTAGTGGTACATACTTGCGGCTGAAATTTTAACTTACTGGGTTCCAGATGACTAAATAACTGGTGAAATACTACCCGTTGCTACGATTTTCTTTTATTTTTGTAGTGTTGGCAGAAGAGCCAACACTGTGTTTCTAGAGGAGGCCGAAATGCACGCGTTTAATTACACGCTGACTGGCGCGAGGTCTGGAACAGTTAAAGGAATTAATAGTAGCAAATAAAGTAAGTAGCTGATATAATACTTAACTTTAATCCACAATTGTAGAACATTGCTCTTGATGATACATGCTTCACATGATATTAATTATCAATTGAATACGGCGCCTTGCTAGGTCGTAGCAAATGTAGCTGAAGGCTATGCTAACTACCGTCTCGGCAAATGAGAGCGTATCGGTCAGTGTAGCTTCGCTAGCAAAGTCGGCTGTACAACTGGGGCGAGTGCCAGTACGTCTCTCTAGACCTGCCGTGTGGTGGCGCTCGGTCTGCTATCACTGACAGTGACGACACGCGGCTCCGACGTATACTAATGGACCGCGGCCGATTTAAAGGCTACCACCTAGCAAGTGTGGTGTCTGGCGGTGACACCACAATTTTATCCCATTCTTCTACATCGCACTGACTTCACAATCTCCATTTTCATACAACCATCAATTACATTGTTGTAGACAAAATTAAATAAAAAAACACATGCGTTTCCATCAGAAAGCATGACCACTACTACTTACATTCTGCGTTACTTACAATATTCCGAAGAGCTTACAAAGCAAAAGAATTTACAAACTTTCTAGACGAAAAACGAATCATCACCAAGATATATAATCGTTTTATATAGGAATCCAGAAATAAATTTAATAATTACCGTTATATTGTGAAATTAATAATATGAATTTTAAATATGCCAGAATTTCTAATTGCAAATATTTCTAAAAGAAGAATAATTTTAACCGTTAGTACATATCAACCGTGACAAATTAATTTCTTTTTATATATTTTGGCCTGAAATATAATACATCGTATACAAAATCAAATGAAATTATTCAGTGAAACAGCCGAGAAAATTCATCTATACCAGATTCGATTAATCCTGGTATCGGCTACTTTTATAAAAAAAAGGTATCCCATTAGAACCTCCCATTCTGGGTGATGAGTTAGTGCAAACTGTCGAGGAAACTATTCGTGAAGACCGCCTATTGACAGTGGATGAAATGTCTGCGATGTTTCCACAACTCTCCAGAACTCTCTCAAGCGAAACACTCACAGAAACGCTGAGATACTGGAAGCGATGTGCAAGATGGGCCCCAAAACAGCTGACAGAGCAGCAGAAGAAAAATCTGGTCAATAGCGCCCCCGAGTTTCTTGAGCGATTTGAATTTGGCGGTGAGGGTTTTCTGTTGTGTCTGGAGATGAAAGGTGGGTGAAAAGACAGACCCTACAGTGGCGTCACACCAATTCCCCATCAGCCAAAAAATTCGACACCACAATTTCGGACAAAAAAAAATCACAGCCTAAGTGTTTTGAGACCGCACAACGATATAGTGAGATCCTAAAAAAAATCTCAAAAAGAGCAATCAAAACAACAGGAGGGGAATTCTGACGAGAGGAATGTGCTTGTTTCACGGCAACGCCCCTCCTCGCACAGCTTTAGAGACGAAGCTGCTCTAGGACACATTTGGATGGGATGTTTTGAACTACCCCCCCCCCCCCTCCTCCCGTATTTCTTTGACCTGGCGTCTTCAGATTATCATCTTTCACCTCTCTGAAGGCTCACTTGTGGACTTAAATTTTTAACGCCGAGCAGACACAAAAAAACGTTATGAAGTGGGGGAAGGAGCTGGCGGGCGATTTCTTCGAGGAGGGCCTAAAGAAACTTGTGCCATGGTTCATCACATGCATTTAACGGGACAGCGATAATGTGGAAAACAGTCAACAAAAAGTGGTTCAAATGACTCTGAGCACTATGGGAGAGCTCATCAGTCCCCTAGAACTTAGAACTACTTAAACCAAACTAACCTAAGGACATTACACACATCCATGCCCGAGGCAGGATTCGAACCTGCGACCGTCACGGTCGCGCGGTTCCAGACTGAAGCGCCTAGAACCGCTCGGCCACACCAGCCGGCCAACAGTCAACAAGTGTATCAACAATACTCTGTAATTTTTTTGTGGTGTCACCGCCAGATACCACACTTGCTAGGTGGTAGCCTTTAAATCGGACGCGGTCCATTAGTATACGCCGGACCCGCGTGTCGACACTGTCAGTGATAGCAGACCGAGCGCCACCACACGGCTGGTATAGAGAGACGTACTGGCACTCGCCCCAGTTGTACAGCCGACTTTGCCTGAGATGGATTACTGACAAATACGCTCTCAATTGCCGAGACGATAGTTAGCATAGCCTTCAGCTAAGTCAATTGCTACGACCTAGCAAGGCGCCATCACCAAGTTATATTGAGATGATAATCCTGTATCAACAAGACCAATGTTCACCAATTGTGGATTAAAGTTAAGTATTCCACCAGCTACGTACTTTTCTTTATAGCATTCATTACGTATCCTGTTTCAGACCTCACGCCAGCCTGCGTGAGTTTAAGCGCGTGCCTCGCGGCTTCCTCCCATTGTGTCTGGGCTGTCTTGCCTAGACACAACATTTTTAATACACGGTTTCTAAAAAGTATCAAAGTCTAATACATTTACTTTCTAAATATGCCTCGAATCCAACAAATGATGAGGACGTTGTGCTACTATTAGCTGAAAAGGGTAGCACAGGCAGGTCACATTAAAACAGTCAGAAGGTTGTTGAAGAAAACTTTGGCAAGGTGGCGGAGTTCTTCAAGCGAATTTGATAACTTGTTGGGCGGTACGTGCGTGATGGCGGCGCGGGTTGTCAGCCGTCCAGCCGGTAGCGGCGTCGCATCCGGGCGCGGGCCGCGCTGCTCCAGTTGCAAGCTATATAAGCCGCCTCGCGCGACCGCTAGGGGCAGTCATGGCGCTGGCACCGCTGCTGCTGCCGCTGCTGCTTGCGGCGACTCGCGCGACCCAACAGGTAATCCAGGACTGCCAACACTCGCGCCTTGCGTCAACACTCCAACACTGCACTGCCGCGCCGTAAACGCAGGAGCTTATTGACACTCGTGTGCGGCAGTGGGCAAACTGCGGCCACTCCAAGCCTCTCAGTCCAAAGTCAATATCAAACAACTGACCCAGCCTAACACTGACTCTCGTAAACTCATTTCGCCTACCTTGCAAAAGTTAACACACAGTAATATCTATGGCCAGAGCCTCACGACATTTTACAGTTCATCATAACTCTAACTCCAAACATCAGAGCGAATGTGCAAATAATAAACAGCAAACGAGCGCCTCTCTCCACATGAACGTTCCCAAGTTGTGAGCTGGTTGATTTCATGAAAATGCCTCTATGTGCATTATATACTAGCCAGTATCCACAAAATGTTCTAGCTTTCCTCAAATGGATACTATATCGATGCACCTGTTATTTGGCTGGGCAGGATGCAACTCGGTTTGCGTTTTTCTTTTTTTTTTTTGGGGGGGGGGGGGGGGGGGGAGGGGAGCAGGCGCGAAGGTGGAGGCGCAGCTTACCTCCCATTCTCTCGCTTGGCTCTGAAGAACATTTCTATTTAATCCTAGATTACTAAACACTTGTGAAATTTACTGTTGTAATTGGTACCAGCTCTCGGTTCCCGCCAATCTGGTATGTTCAGCATAGGATGAAAAACAAAACATTTGTACTTATTTGTACGTGACATACCACTGAAGGCCTTATAACTGTAACTAATTTGTGCATGAGTTATGAATTGTGACATTTTGTTTTAAGCAATTATTTACAGATATCATTATTCCAACGATTTGTGTCATAATAATGGGTCACTTATTATTTTCAGTTAACAAAGTACACCTATGTGCAACATTAAACTGAAAAGTAAGACAAAAATGAATGTAAAATGTAGAAAAACAATTTGAAACCTACAACAAATAGAAGTAAAACAAAGAAATGGACTAATCATGAATTACACTCTATCAGTGCATTGTGTACAGCTTTTTTTTTTTTTTTTTTTTTTAATGGTATTTCAGAAAGCAGCTTTATTACGCATGGATGTATGTAGCTTGAAAACTTCTTTAATTTATGTTGTAACAGAATTATTTATTTTTCAAAATTAAGGATAGTGAGGTAGTTTCCAAATTTAAAACTATTACAAAATTCAGTTAAACCGTTTTCAAGAACGTTAATTACATAGAAACTTTTATGTGAGAAACATTTTTTATGTATCTTCGTTTCGAAGATGTTCCCTCGAAAGCTAATGTGCCAAATTACCTCTTGGCTTGTTGTTTAGCCCTTAAAAGTGAAATATGCATTGCATTATTTTGCTCCCTTTACCCACCCACCAATTTTCATCAAGTTTAGTTTATTGACACTTTGTTAGCTTCGTTAGCCTCGCTGCAAACCGTTTTGTACTCCTTCAGCTTACACAATAGTGCTTAAAAGTATCTTCATTGCGCAGTTCCATCCTGCTGGAAAACATTCTGGCAAGCTGAGGCATTGTACCTCATGAGAGCTGAAGAGAATATGTTTCCATCATCAGCGCAGGCATTTCATTAAAATGGAATTTTCGCTAACTGAGCTGTAGATTCTATAGTATTTTAAATCCAGTAATAGATGCATGGTCAGGAAGTCACTCTTAATTACATGGCAGGAAGTGTCACTGTACTTAATACGAACGATTCTTTGATAGGCAGGGCGAGGGAAATATGACAACCCTCTGTATCACTTGCAAGTGATACAGTTACATTTTCATGATTCGTACGCAGCATTATTTGATGGGAGGAGAGACTCTCACTTTTTTTAAGAAAAATAATCATTACTGAAAATCAGGTCTGTGAAGAATCAATGATTCATTTTGAAGTAGAGAGTGCTCTATTGTAAATGCTTCTGGAAAATTCTACAAACCGTATAAATCTACAGCATTTCCGTAAAATATTCCACAATATTCTTCGAGAATCTACCAATCCATTTCGACCTTCATTTATGTGATACTCGTCCACGACGTATTCACACCTGGGAGACTGTGTGCACTCTCGATATCTCCTATCAGTCCAGTCTGGTGAAAATTCCACACATATCAGCAATATTCAGTTCAAATATAACAAACATTCCACATACAGTTCTTACACAGAAGAACTTCATGTTCGCGGTATCATGGCTTTATTAATTTACTGTCCATATTGTCTTATATCATCATTATACTTATCCGAACAGGGTATTCGAATGGATGTGACCTACATTCGAAGTTTCAAAACTCGGTCCTCTCTTTTCCTATTAAATGATTACGAACTCATGTGGAACAAAAACACCATAACGATTTTCCACTGCCCAGTGATGCTTAGAATGTTTCCTAGCTGATGCTTAGAATGCTTCCTAGCTGATCTAGAACCAAATAGACTCTTAGGTTTAAACGCACACTTTTCCTAACCTGTTGTCCAGTAGAGAAGGGCCACATATTACGGTTGAAATTTTTGAATAAACATCACGAATTTTCAGAAGATGCAGTTGTAACAGATTAACTTTCAATCAGTGCTTAAGGTTCACTACAGTTTCGAACTGTACAATAGAAAAAAACGCTCATGTAATGATCGTTAACATGTTAGCTTTGCGTAACATTACACAGTATCCTTCTTTGGCCTGCCCATATAGTTGAAGACTTTATTGATATATAAAAACCTTAACGTATCACTTACTATATGATTATGAATCTATCTGAAAGCTTGCTGGGAGTCCTAAATATCTGCAACAATTTGCTGGTATTATTCGAAACCTTCACTCCGAGACGTAACTATAGCATAAGAAACTTCTTAGGTTTTGAGATCCTCAGAATTACGCTGCCGTAGATATCGGTTAGTATCAATGGCTACTGCTGTGCAGGTCACTACGGATTTTTCTGTGGAGGAAAGATCAGGCTTAGTGAAGCCAAGACAGAAGCTACCTGAAGAAGTTGGTAGCTCAACTGAAAAGCAGACGAGTGAAATGAAGCCAGATAGAAAGCCTGGAAGCCAAGTTCACTTTGCTTACAATAATCTCCTCTCTTCTAAATCGTGCTACAAAGTTAAAGGCCATCCAGTTTCTTATGGATCCAACACTACAGCAATGAAATTTATTTCCCATGTAGAAAAATCAGGGAAAGCGCTACTCTGAACTTGCATTTAGAAGAAACTACACACATCGAAAAATGTTTTGCATCATCCCGGTTCCCAGAACTGAAGATAGATGTTGACTGTGGATACTGTATCACAGACACAGTCGCTGTGTTCAAAGATGTCACTAAAACCGCCCAAAGATGTAAAAACCCATCCATGAGCAGCGCCTATTCGACGGAGGGGATCCGACAGTCGATCAGTTTCAGACATTCCACCAGGAAGGAGGTACACGGCTCGTGTTGTGTGTAGTTCAACCATGCCTAGACGGTCAATACCGCGGCTCGATTGCGTCCGCATTACTTTGTGCCAGGAAGGGCTCTCAACAAGGGAAGTGTCCAGGCGTCTCGGAGTGAACAGAAGTGATGTTTGGACACGGAGGAGTTACCGAGAGACAGCAACTATCAATGACATGCCTCGCTCAGGCCGCCCAAGGGCTTCAGTGGATGACCGTTGCCTACGAATTATAGCTCGGAGGAACCCTGACAGCAACGCCACCATGTTGAATAATGCTTTTCGTGGAACCACAGGACGTCGTGTTACGACTCAAACTGTGTGCAATAGGCTGCATGATGCGCAACTTCACTCCAGACGTCCATGGCGAGGTCCATCTTTGCATCCACGACACCATGCGTGGCGGTACAGATGGGCCCAACATGCCGAATGGATCACTCAGGATTGGCATCACGTTCTCATCACCGATGAGTGTCGCATATGCCTTCAACCAGACAATCATCGGAGACGGGTCTGGAGGCAACCCGGTCGGGCTGAACGCCTTAAACACTCTGTCCAGGGAGTGCAGCAAGGTGGAGGTTCCCTGATGTTTTGGGGTGGCATTATGTGGGGCCGACTTACGCCGCTGGTGGTCATGGAAGGCGCCGTAACGGCTGTTACAATACTTGAATGCCATCCTTCGACCGGTAGTGCAACCATATCGGCAGCATATTGGCGAGGCAATCGTCTTCATGGACGACAACTCGCGCCCCCATCGTGCACATCTTGTGAATGACTTCCTTCAGGATAACGACATATCTCCAGACATGAACCCTATCGAGCATGCCTGGGATAGACCGAAAAGGGCTGTTTATGGACGACGTGACCCATCAACCACTCTGAGGGGTCTATGCCTAATCGCCGTTGAGGGGTGGGACAATCTGGACCAACAGTACCTTGATGAACTTCTGGATAGTATGCCACGAAGAATACAGGCATGCATCAATACAAGAGGACGTGCTACTGGTGTACCGGTGTGTACAGCAAACTGGACCACCGCCTCTGAAGGTCTCGCTGTATGGTGGAATAACATGCAATGTGTGGTTTTCATAAGCAATAAAAAGGGCGGAAATGATGTTTATGTTGATATCTATTCCAATTTTCTGTATGGTTCCGGAACTCTCGGAACCGAGGTGATGCAAAACTCTTTTTGATGTGTGTATTTCGTCTCCGTCTTCTCCTTGCACGGATTTCGATGAGTGTGGGAAGAGGAGAAAAGAAAATCCATCTTCGGCAGAGGGTAGGAAGCATGTTGTCCCTCCCTCTATGAGCACAATAACTGTATCTGTACTTTGTGCTTTCATATCGAGTGTCTAAAGCTACAATGGATAGCATGCATTATTTTTCGTTGGATATCAGAGAGAATACTCGAGTGATTGGAAACTGCTTCTTCGCAAAATCTACCAAGAGAATGGTTCACAGAGTTCTCAAAGAACTGATACAGTGCTATTGTACAGATCTGTAAGGAGAGGGTACTGACCTTCACAGTGATTAAAGCGGCTTCGCATTCTAATGACTTGAGGGAAGCGTAGATTGCTTCAGTCACCGCTTGGAACCCACGGAGAATGTAACTCACGGAGCCTGTTGGTGTTAAAAACAGGGTTTTTCAATACTCAGCAGTGAGCGTTCCTCACTTGAGTTGCCGAAGCTTTTGTGACCTAATGCCGCTGCAATGTTAACAAGAGCGGCGTCAGTTAGCGTTCCCGTACCAGGAAGTCCTAGTCTCTGTCGGTCGTTGGTTTGACGCGCTCGCCCGTTATCGCCTCCGGCTTGTTACTCGCTCGCCTGGGGGCCCTGCATGGTGTTAAGCAACGCCCCGCAGCTGGCCTCAGATACCAGCATGGCTATTCTCCTGGCGTTGAATTGAGCAATAACAGGAGACCCGACATAACAAGAATGCTTTACCCGATGAGACAGCCGAAAATGTAGGACACTGCAATCGTCATCTTCCTTTCTTCGTCTTCTTTTTTTCCTTCTTTATTTTTTTTGAAAAAGAACAGAGTATTTCCCTCCAACGAAAGCACAGGTTTGTGCTCTGCATCTCTTCGTGTTATTCGTAGTTGCTCTACGGCGAAAAGGACATATTCGCGTGTTACTCAGGATGGTTTCCGCTAATCATGTAGATATCAGTCCGGCCACGAGAGTGCTCGACGATACCAAATATGTTCCAAAAAGCCGCGCGCAAGTGCGATTTTTCAGAGCGTAACATTTTGGGTTCCATTGATCACAGAGGTAAGGGTTCAAGGGTTTGGATAGCTCTTGACCTAGCGACCATTTTTATACCTATCGGAAGAACAGGCACACTGCGGTTATCTATTAATACTGGACCAAAATTTAAACACTGCACACTTTCTCCGTCCAACGCAAATCAAGCAAATACGTTGGTTCTTTTACATTAGGTGTGGTCTATGGTGGTCCTTAGGCGTTGTATAAAAGCACCATTTGGTCAATGGTGGTATCACTGAGGTAACCCCGAAAAATCATGATTTTTGAGTACCAAATCTACCAGTTGTGGGGATGGCAACTTCAATAATTTCTGTGCAGGGCAGATCGTCGAGATTTTTTCCATATGTTCTTAAGATGATATCCTCGGGGAAATACGATACTTTTATCGATATCATTATTTGTTACCGAGATCCAGGGTTTCAAAGTTACGGTACATATGCACGTAATATCCGGCCTGAGGAGTAAATGTAGTTTTAACTAATGTAGTGGACACGTGGAAATGGTTCTAGCGTCACTGCAAGGATTTTGTGGTCATTAAAATATAGTTTAGTTGTCGTTTTTTCTCCAATAAAACTCTAAGATGCGCTGTCTCTGTATAAACCTGCACTTACTACAAATATGCCCAACTTGGTACTGCAGAGACAAAAAATTGACTGAAATATGTCGTAACTTGCCTGAAAATAACTTAAAATGACTGCCAAAAGTAATGTAAAACTGGAAGACTGCGAATTCAGTAAAACATTTCTAATACATTTTTACTCTTTCAAGATACAAATCATAAGCTGCGCCTTTTCGATGAATTCCGATCGATGAGCAAAGTATACAGAAAAAATGCAAAGGAAACGATTTCGTGTATATATTGATGACGATGATGAGTCCCATTCTTCTTTACAGAGCGTAGGGGAGCGACGCAGAAGACCCGCACCGCCGTACTAGGCAAGGTCCTAGTGATGGTTCGCCATTGCCTTCCTCCGACCTTAATGGGGATGAATGATGATAATGAAGACGACACAACAACACCCAGTCATTTCGAGGCAGGAAAAATCCCTGACCCCACCGGGAATCGAACGCGGGACCCCGTGCTCGCGAAGCGAGAACGCTACCGGGAGACCACAGGCTACGGACGTAGTTATATGTCGTTTATCTGTGTCAAACTATCCTCTATAAATGTGTTGAAATATGTAAATGTACTCTCAAACCCCTACTGGCTTATGGAATTCGTCTTATATAAGCAGTATACCCTGCTGTAGCAGGGAAAAGAAGAAAAACAGAGGAAAAATACTCCTGTCGGAGCACAAAAAAGGGGGATATGTCCCTCTTTAAAAGACTCTGACATAAAAGCGGGGAACCAGCTGATTGAGTCCTCATTCCGCCTTCCTCACCAAAAATTTTGGCGTATTCGCGCTTTTTGTACTCAGAGAATCGCAGAGACTATGCCGGTGGGAGAAAGGGAGAAAGAGGAGACCGTGCCAGCGGGAGAGAACGAGAGAGGAGACTGATGGTTGAAGAGAGAATGTGTCACTCAAAGAGGAAAAGGGATGGCAGAGGAGAAAGCTGGGGGGGGGGGGGGCAAAGGGAGAGGAGTGATGGTCAGTGAAAGACAGTGCAGTAAAATAGAAAGAAAGGTGGCTGGAGATAGAAGCAGTTGGAACAAAAGAGACAGTGGAAATGGAAAATAGAAACTGAGTGGAGGCTTGGGGGCATGAGGGTGGAGGGTTCTGCACCCTCAGCCCAGACCGGCGAACTTTAAGACGTAGCTGTTATAGTGAAGGATGTATTTTGGACCAAATTTTAAACACATGGGTGTAGGGGAAATATGAGTTGAACCCCCCCCCCCCCCCCTTCCTTCCATAGAATTTATGAACTGGCGAGGTATGGTGGATTTATTACGTTTATTTCCTTTGCTAACTAAGGATGACTGAATGTTGCTGTAATCCGGTCATTCGCAACCATTCTTAGGTCAGAGACAAAACTATCATCCGGTCAAGGGCCAAAAATATTAAATAAAACAGATCAAAACTATCTGCATGACAGACCGCTGCACCATACTTCATTCATTTGAAACACAATTTTTTGGCAAAATGCCTTACAGAAATTGTAGAATATCATTTGTGGGGTGGTCTTAAAGTAAAGCTGCGAGCGAGATCATCAGTATATTTGTTAACACTAATTAAGGACATATGCATTACATTTTCAGTGTTTCACCTATTATTAATTTCCGATTTTCTATGTTATGTTTCACTGTGAAGAAGAATACAAGTGAGGCATATAAGATCGGCTGAAAAGACAAGATTTTCCTTGTAACTAATTTTAGAAAAAAAATCATCAAAACAACGTCCATAAGTTTGTTCTTAGCAGAAATTTACATCAACCTCAGTAAATTATGGTTGTTTACGTCATCGTTAATTGAACGAACAAATACAGCAAATGAGAAGTCTGTCTTTTGGTAATCGGATCACCTTGTCTGAAATTAATCCATTACAAGTTTAACTGATAGTTTAATGAACCGCTAAAGTAGGAAAACACAGTTTATTTTGAATTTGTACATTTTAGTTCAAGTCTGACTATAACTATTGCAAACCAATTGAAATATACAGGAAGGATTAAATTTCTGTCTATCATCAGGTGTATTTGAAGGGAGGAAGGAAGATAAGGCATTAAAGTCCTGTCGACATCGAAGTCACAAGACACGGAGGCGGACTTGTTTCAGATTTAAGTAACGTGGATACTTTTTTACGTACGATTTTATGGCCAAACCGTGCACTGCCTGAGAGCAGAAGGCGAAAACAAATAATTTTCAGTACATAGATCGGAAGCTTCACAGTTATGTGGGTGCTTTCTTTGAATCAGTATACATTAATTTAAGTCCCTTTCAGTGGTCACGCAATGTTATTTACGTTATTACGTTTGACCTTTCACTTTTCATGAACTGACGTTAGCAGGGATTGCGTGCCAGGAGACAAGAAGTGCAAATAAGGTGCATTATGTGGATACTACCAACAGCAGCGACTTATACGAGAGGTGTTCCGTAACTAATGCAACACATTCTTTTTATCGACCACTCTCGGTTGAAAAAATGCGGATATTGCTGTAGGACGTTCGTGGAATATTCCCTCATCATCCCCCAATGTTTTATGAAGCTCCGATAGGTAGCTGCGCTATACGTAACCTTCGAAATGGCATCTGTAACGGAGGTGTGTTCCAAGCAGAAAGCTGTCATGAGTTTCTTTTGGCGAAAAATCAGAGCATTGCAGATATTCGTAAGTGCTTGCAGGATGTCTACGGAGACGTGGTGGTGAACATAAGCATGGTGAACCGTTGGGCTAGGCGGCTGTCTTCAACGTTACAAGTTCATGTAAGCTTGTCCGACTTCTCGCGTGCCGGTTGGCCTCACACAGTTGTGTACGTACGGACACTCTCATTCGAGGTGATCGACCATTCAAAGCCAAATACCCCACTACTCAACTGGACGTCTCTGTTGATAGTGCTACACACTCGTACAGCAGTTGTGGTACTCAAAGGTTTGTGCCCGAGCCTCGCCGTCTGACCATAAGAAGCAACGAAGGGCTATCTGCACGGAATTGCTTGCACGTTAAGAGGCTGATAGTGACAATTTTTGTCTAAAATCGTCACAGGTGATGAAATATGGGCACATCCTTTAGAACCAGAAACAAAATGGCAATCCATGGAGTGGCGCCACCCCATCTCTCCTCCGAAGAAAAAGTCGAAAGCCGCACCCACTACTGGTAAAATCATAGCTACGGTCTTCTGTGACTGTGAAGTGGTTAAGGAGTTATGTGTAACGATCAACTCTGAAGTGCATTGCTCTATCCCCAGGAAACTGAAGAAATGACTTTAGCGTATTCGTTGTCACAAAAATACAAACTATCTTCTGACCATGGCAGGCCTCGCACACGTCTGCGCACCCGAGAGGACGTCATGAAACTTCAATGGACTTTTCTTCCTTGTCCATCCTGCAGCTCGGATCTCGCACATGCCGGCTTCCATTTGTTTTGCTCAATTGTGGATGACTCCGCGGGAAGCACTACGTGGACAATGAGGAGGTTATTTATCCAGCAGAAGGTTGGCTTCGACCTCGACCAGAAGAGTGATGGCATGGGGGCATACAGAGCCTATCAGTAAGGTGGCGCAAGGTTGTTATACTGAACGGATATTATGTTGTAAACAAGGTATTTGCAGCCAAAAGCATGGGGCATAATACGGTGTACTGAAATGCTGAAGAAATCTTACTTCCTTTCAGAAAAATGGGTGTTGCATTACTTAATGAACGCTCGTCGTACATGATAAATAGAAGAGGTGGTTTGGGGTGAGTGGAAGGCATGAAGGTGACGTTAGTAAAGCTATGGGGGCGGGTCGTGCCTGGATAATTCAGTATGTAAGACCGTGTCCGCGAAAGGCAGAGTTCCGGTTTCGACAGATAGCTTGAATCTGTCAGGAAGTTTCAAAACTGCGTATACTCCGCTGTAAAGTGAAAGATTAATGACGTGCAAGCACATACATCCTCAAATGTTGAATCCCGCTTAAATTAACTGTTAGTCATCTTAATATTAAGATTATTTGCAAGTAAATGTGGGTCTGGTCCCGGTCCATGTGTTGAAGTAAATGTATTTCATGGCTCACCTGAGAACATAAAACGGCTCCATTCGGAAAGTCCCTATCTACAGTGATTGACTCTCCAATATCCTCGGCCACTTCACCGACACGTTACTGGCAATCCATTCACGATCGATCTACATACAGAGAGATTATTTTCGAGAACGCAGGTAAGTGGAGTTTGGGTTGATATTCCGCGTCATGTATGCTTTCCAATTATTGCTACAGTCGAGGTACATTTCGCTTTTTATTCCGATGGGCTATGAACTAGAGGTGTGAACTGATGACCAAACTTTGAGCTTCTTTGAATATCTTTGGTTTTTTGAAAATGAATCCAGCGGTAACCACTATAACGATATCGCACTTTTGCATGGCGCTTTAGAATTTTCTAACTCAGGATGCAACTGGAAGCTTTCTAACAAAGACACGACTTTCTATATTCCTTAAAGGAAATTTACCTTCACGTGCCCTTTACACCGAAGAGTTGTTTCTGGAGTATGCCAATAATGTTCTGTGTTTTACAAGTGTCATGGCAGTGAACCCTGGCTGAGTGCGTCGTTCTCATTATGAAGACCTCACTCTAAATTTCTAACGTGATATTCGTCGGAAGATGATTATGTTAAATAAGAAGCCCATAATTCTGATCAAATCTTGGATTTACTATGAGGGCTACAGAAAGTAAGGTCCGATCGGTCGTGAGATGGAAACCACAATGATTACAAAAAATGTTTTGTCTGCAGCAGTTTGCTACATCTTCCAGTTAGTTCTTTACATAGTCACCGCTCCGACTTGGTTAAAAAAATCGATTTAAAAAAAAATTGTATTTTTGGATCCATAATAGTGTTTATAATCCATCCCTGAAACGGTTTTTTCCGAATACGGAAAGGAAATTTTTGTTATTCGCGGTTGAACAAAAAAATGCACCTGGCTGAAATCGGCCTTTTTCACGCACCAGTTTTTTTTTCGGGAATTTCGACTTTGTAGCCACGAAAAATTATTCTATGTGCTTTCCCAAGGATCAAGTGATCAAGTGATCAAGGAGATTACGACTTACTATGGCTTGGAAATCCGAGGGCATTCCAATTCGGTGGAACTGATGAAGAAGGCAATTTGGGCAATGTATTTCCACAAGTGTTCGACGGATGACCACCCACAACACCAAAACTGTCCGGCTGGGGAAACTAGTTGGTTAAAGTGACGCATTGCAGAGGCTGCCGGACATCTGGACGAACATCAACACGACCAGCTGTTCTCCAAAGAAGTTCAAAAAGTTATTCATCCAATCTACGATGCCCTTTCGGAGGACGAGTTATTATACCGGTGTTTGGGAGGAAACACACAAAATTCAGATGAAAGTTTGAATGCGTGTGTTTGGAAGTTAGCCCCCAAGCATTTGCATTCTGGTGCGAAGACTGTGGAGATTGCGACTTTCCTGGTAGTGAGCAGATTCAACGAAGGGTATTCAGCAATTATGAAGACCATGATAACGATGGACGTCACCCTGGAACTCTATTCGACGCATTTCGCAAGGCATTCGGATGACCACCGGATTCTAGTGGCCGAAAACCGCTTGTCGCCGGCTGTACGAGCGCCTCCGGAGCAGCGCAGGATGGCCCAGATCGAGCAGAACGCCCTCTATGAGGAAGAGGAAGGAGTACTTTATGGACCTGGAATAGCAGACTGAGCGTAAGTTGCGTAATGTTGCATTTATACGTAGTCAAAACTTCAAACGCGTTTTTCTCGAAATGACTTTTTCTTTATCGCGCGGTATGGTAACTTCAAATCTACTGAACCGATTGGCATGATTCTTTGTTTCCGACGAAGCTAACTAAATTATCTAGGAGTTGTACCACTTTTATTCCGATCCATCAATTATAAATATTTTTACTTGGCCGACAAAGTCGAAAAGTCGATGAAAAAACCTATTTTGTTTCAAATGGCCACCATTTTGTTTCCTATGATCCAAATAACTTAAGCGAGGTCCAACTCCTAAAGAATCTTATATAATTCGCTAACGTCAACTTAGTTCTGATTTCAGACGAGCCGGCTGATCTATGACATACCACGCGTGGAGGTCTACATTGAAATTTTGTTTCGTTCCGTCGGCGCTTCCGCCTTTTCTCTTCGACATTTTCGGCCGAAAAAATACCATTTTGCAGAGGAAATGTCAATAAACATTCTGAACAAATTTGGCATTGATATCTACACTCCTGGAAATTGAAATAAGAACACCGTGAATTCATTGTCCCAGGAAGGGGAAACTTTATTGACACATTCCTGGGGTCAGATACATCACATGATCACACTGACAGAACCACAGGCACATAGACACAGGCAACAGAGCATGCACAATGTCGGCACTAGTACAGTGTACATCCACCTTTCGCAGCAATGCAGGCTGCTATTCTCCCATGGAGACGGTCGTAGAGATGCTGGATGTAGTCCTGTGGAACGGCTTGCCATGCCATTTCCACCTGGCGCCTCAGTTGGACCAGTGTTCGTGCTGGACGTGCAGACCGCGTGAGACGACGCTTCATCCAGTCCCAAACATGCTCAATGGGGGACAGATCCGGAGATCTTGCTGGCCAGGGTAGTTGACTTACACCTTCTAGAGCACGTTGGGTGGCACGGGATACATGCGGACGTGCATTGTCCTGTTGGAACAGCAAGTTCCCTTGCCGGTCTAGGAATGGTAGAACGATGGGTTCGATGACGGTTTGGATGTACCGTGCACTATTCAGTGTCCCCTCGACGATCACCAGCGGTGTACGGCCAGTGTAGGAGATCGCTCCCCACACCATGATGCCGGGTGTTGGCCCTGTGTGCCTCGGTCGTATGCAGTCCTGATTGTGGCGCTCACCTGCACGGCACCAAACACGCATACGACCATCATTGGCACCAAGGCAGAAGCGACTCTCATCGCTGAAGACGACACGTCTCCATTCGTCCCTCCATTCACGCCTGTCGCGACACCACTGGAGGCGGGCTGCACGATGTTGGGGCGTGAGCGGAAGACGGCCTAACGGTGTGCGGGACCGTAGCCCAGCTTCATGGAGACGGTTGCGAATGGTCCTCGCCGATACCCCAGGAGCAACAGTGTCCCTAATTTGCTGGGAAGTGGCGGTGCGGTCCCCTACGGCACTGCGTAGGATCCTACGGTCTTGGCGTGCATCCGTGCGTCGCTGCGGTCCGGTCCCAGGTCGACGGGCACGTGCACCTTCCGCCGACCACTGGCGACAACATCGATGTACTGTGGAGACCTTACGCCCCACGTGTTGAGCAATTCGGCGGTACGTCCACCCGGCCTCCCGCATGCCCACTATACGCCCTCGCTCAAAGTCCGTCAACTGCACATACGGTTCACGTCCACGCTGTCGCGGCATGCTACCAGTGGTAAAGACTGCGATGGAGCTCCGTATGCCACGGCAAACTGGCTGACACTGACGGCGGCGGTGCACAAATGCTGCGCAGCTAGCGCCATTCGACGGCCAACACCGCGGTTCCTGGTGTGTCCGCTGTGCCGTGCGTGTGATCATTGCTTGTACAGCCCTCTCGCAGTGTCCGGAGCAAGTATGGTGTGTCTGACACACCGGTGTCATTGTGTTCTTTTTTCCATTTCCAGGAGTGTATAACGCTTCCAGAGATAAAAATTCTCAAAAACATGCTTGCTTCGGGCCAAAGATAGTAAACCTCCCCTTAAATTGCCGTTGCGTTGTACCAACTTTCCAACATCCTCGTCAAAGAAGGCAGCCGCCTGTGCTTTCCGCCACGTCTCTACCCTGGACTGCACTTCGTTGTGTGTGCCAAAACGTTGTCTTCATAGCCAACGGATCATGTGAACAGAGATGAAGTTCAGAGGGAGCCAAGTCCGTGCTGTATGGCGGGAGATCAAATACTTCTCATTAAAAACGGTGCTGGCGGGCCCTCGTTGCCCTGCAGTGTGTGGCCGAGAATTGTCACGAAGAAGTAAAGGGCATGACAGGTACTTACATGTGGGTGCATGACATCAGGCGAAGCCTCGCAGCGGGCCCCCACACTTGGCGGACGATGCTGTTGTTCTAGAGATCTTTACATACTGAATGCATGCTCAGAAATGAAATGAGCGATGTGACGCGATCGACAGGCCTACTAAAGACACTGCCCGACACATCTGTGCAAGGGTTCATCGGATTTTCACTGTCGTTTCCATTTCGCGACCTATCGGACCTTACTTTACGAATAGCTCTCGTAATTACCATGAATCACTTAAATTCTTGGCACCAACTGTTAATGTACAGACCGAGTACCAACTGCTTGTAAGTAGGCTGTTAGGTTTTTTTATTGGTAACGCCACCTCTGTATGAAAATCACTGGCTGTGCTTTGTGCAGTCTGTGGCTGCTTTGCATTGTTGTAATACTCGCCATTGTAGTGTTGGGCAGCTGGCTGTGAACAGCGCGTAGCGTTGGGCAGCTGGAGGTGAGCCGCCAGCAGTGGTGGATGTGGGGAGAGAAATGGCGGAGTTTTGAAATTTGTAAGACTGGATGTCAATTATGATTATTAAGGTAAATACATTGTTTGTTCTCTATTAAAATCTTTCATTTGCTAACTATGCCTATCAGTAGTTAGTGCCTTCCGTAGTTTGAATCTTTTATTTAGCTGGCAGTAGTGGCGCTCGCTGTATTGCAGTAGTTCGAGTAACCAAGATTTTTGTGAGGTAAGTGATTTGTGAAACGTATAGGTTAATGTTAGTCAGGGCCATTCTTTTGTAGGGATTTTTGAAAGTCAGATTGCGTTGCGCTAAAAATATTGTGTGTCAGGTTAAGCACAGTCTTGTATAATTTTTCTAAGGGGACGTTTCAAGCGCAATACTTCGGCTATTATTCATTTATGACACTCTTGAGCTGTGCGTGGCTCGTGTTCGTGCCATCTCTTATTTAACACCCTGTTTTTACAGTACTGTCGCCTCGTTATGTTAATTTTCAAAAAAATGTTCAAATGGCTCTGAGCACTATGGGACTTAACATCTGTGGTCATCAGTCTCCTAGAACTTAGAACTACGTAAACCTAACTAACCTAAGGACATCACACACATCCATGCCCGTGGCAGTATTCGAACCTGCGACCGTAGCGGTCACATGCTTCCAGACTGAAGCGCCTTGAACCGCACGGCCACATCGGCCGGCTAATTTTCAATTACTGGTGTCATTGAGTTGCTGCCTTGCCTGCCCGTGAGCGGCAGCAGCAGCGCTTATCGATATAAGCCCCGCCGTATTATCTTTGCTGGACTGTTATTACTTCCCGATCGTCGTGTGTTGTGAGTTAGTTCGGACCTGGCAGTGTTTGAGACGGCACGCGGCACAAGTTCAGTCGGGGCGCGGCAGCAGTGAGGTCCGGACCGCCGTGACTCGCCGGACGGTTGCCGACAAACATGATTGGAGTGGGGACGACTTTGGTTGGTCGTCAGTCGGTCGTCTTGCCGGACGACGTGTATGTGGCCGGCGATCGCTTATGGGCTGGCTGTGTGTGCCGACCCGTGATTCGTCCCTGTTATTGTACAGGCACTGCCGGTAGCATTGTCTAGTTCTTCGTGCAAGTGTTCGTGAAACTGTGTGTAGTTTGTGTGATTTTGTCTGACGAGTTATTTTAAATGTTGTCGGCGTACTGGCTCTTAGCAGTCGGTCGGTGGGCGTGGAGAAGCGAGGAATTCTCGACGTGGCGTAGTTTGGCCGAGGCTCGCTGGCGGTCTCTACGCGTTGTCTGAGTGTGTGGCGCTGTTCCCATTGCTAAGAGGTCCGTGGCTCACAGATCCTGGACACGAAAGTTCAGTTTTGATTTCACGTACCTGCAAGTCAAGACTGTTCACATTGTGTCGTTTGGAGTTCGTTGTCGGCTGTTGGGATATTCCCACGAGCAACAACGTGGTTTTCAAGTTTCACTGTATTTGTTTATCTGAATTGAAGTGCACCAGCGGAATCTTCTGCCTTGCGGCCGTTAAAGTTCCGGTTACCTGCCTTGGGCGTTGACGTAAATTTCAGGCAGTGTGGTTTCCTCATCGTGTTGTTGCTGTCCAGCACGGTGTGTAGCTTGTCAGCTCCGTGTATGATTGGTTGTGGGCGCCAATATCTTCTACGTTGTTCCGTTCAACTCCCTGTTGTGCTCTGGTCGGGGGAAGTGAGTGAAGTAGAATCTATTTGGTCGGTGGGTCCGCTGACTGTCGGTCGCTTGGGTTGTCGTCGGATCGTGGATGGTTGGCCCGACTGCCTGTCTCACCTAAGCGAGCGTTAGTGTTTGAATTACAGGCCGACCCTCGAACATCTGGGCGCCCTTGTGTGTACTGCTTTATTTTTTTAAAATTTGTTCTTGTTGTTGGTACTTGTATAGCTTCTAGCCGGTTTTGTGTTTTAGATTAGAGTTGTTTTACTCTTAAGACCTTCAGCCTAGTTTAAAGTACTGTTTCACGTAAGCCGTTTGGCATTTTAAAAAGAAATTTTTGAACTTTTAAGTGTTCGGCCTTTAGCCGATTTGAATTTAATTGTTTACTTCAGCCTAACTAAAGAATTTTTAAGTTAAGGTTTGCCTTTTAAATTTCTGATTATGCTTGCGTTTTAAGTTATTGGCCTTCAGTTGTTTTTAAATTAAAGTGGCTTTCAGCTGGTAATTAAGTCCCAAAGATAAAAAGCTGTGTATTTAAAAAAGTTCTTTGGACTCTTGTAATGTTTGATCAAATAATAAAGTTGTATGTCCGAGTGTAACTGACAGCCCCTTATTTTGGCCCCTTTCCACAATGTATACTATGTGTCCTGTCCTGCGGGGTTAGCAGGGCGTTTCAACTCTGTTGCCTCTTCCGTTCTTCTGTGTTTGTTACCACCATCCGACTCCTTCGGACTGAGACCTTCAGACTGCCACGCTATCGTCTCTTTGTGCAGTGTGCCATGTCTTCTTCTGCATGGAACGAGATGAGAACTGTACGAAAGAGTTCACAGTAGCAAACCACTCGTTTCATTCACAATCAGACAAGCACAATACTCTCCTGAACGAAACCCTTTTTCATGGTACGAGTGCTCATACAATGCCCAGTCCCATTAATGTGCCCACCTATCACAAGCTCGAATAACTACATTTTGTATCGCGGACCATGGCGAGACGTGCAAGAAGACAGTTAGTGAGGTTCTGGAAGGTACCGACAGTGCTGTGGAGCCTTGCCGACTCCAGTGGCACAGTCAGCTGCGCTGGATTTACCGGCTGAGAATCCAAGGCGCCAACAGCAGGCTCGAGGTGGTCCCATAGATTCTCGACTGGGTTTAAATCCTGGAAGTTTGGTGGCCGGGGAATACGGTGGTGATCTATGAACCACGCACGTACGCTGTGAGCTGTGTGACGCGTGGCATTGTCTTGCTGGTAGATGCCATCGTGCCGAGGAACAACAAAGTGCATTTGGGGTAGAGATGGTCCACAAGGATAAATGCATACTTGCATTGATCTACGAGGGTATTTCGGAAAGTAAAGATACACCGTACGCCAGAGGAACAGAAGAGTTTTGGCGAGCAAGTTGGCAACACTGGTGTTAACCTTGAACCGTTAACTTTCTCCTCGCGGTCGTTCAGCAGTTGAATGTTGCTTCTGGTTGGGGTAAGTCGTGTTTAAAATGGCTGCGCCGATTCAGAATCCCGCCAAATGCGAAGTGCACTCCGTCATACGTTTTCGTCATGCAAAAGGTCAGCGACCAGCGGATATTCACAAGTTTATGGGAACATTATGAATCGACAAAATGTAGCGAAATGGCATCGTCATTTCTCTGAAGGTAGGACCTATGTTCATGACGAACGAAGAACAGGTCCACCATCTGTGATCTCTGATGCCCTTCTTCGGAGAACGGAGGAAGCAATTCGTGCGAATAGACGTCTCACATTGAAAGAATTGCTTCAGATCATACCGGACGTGTCAATGACAACTCTTTATGACGTTGTGACTGTCAAGTTTGGGTACAGGAAAAGTGTGCGCGCTGGGATCCATAACTGTTAACGGAAGAACACAAAAAGAAAAGGGTGGGCTTTGCACTCGACTTCATCACACGCTATGCTGAAGTAGGTGATGAGTTCCTTGATCACATTGTGACAGGTGACGAGACGTGGGTTTATCACCATACCCCTGATCCAAGCAATAATCAATGCAATGGCGCCATTCGAATTCACCAAAAGCCAAGAAATGCAAAACGTCGATTTCAGCGAAGAAAATCGTGGCTTCTGTTTCTTGGGACAGACAAGGCATTTTTCTGTTGGAATTTATGCCTCCTGGAACGACAATTTATGCTGCTGCATATTGCCAGACTTTGAAACGTCTTCGAAGGGCAATTCAAAACAAACGAAGGGGAATGCTGACAAGTGGAGTCCGCTTGCTTCATGACAACGCTCGGCCTCACACAGCGCTCGTAACCAAAGCACTACTCAAACAATTCGAATGGGACGTATTGGACCATCCGCCATACAGCCCGGACCTTGCGCCCACCGACTTCCATGTCTTCCGTTACCTGAAGTCACATCTTGGTGGAAAATCATTCCACGACGATGAAGTGATCAAAGATGAAGTTGAAATGTGGTTCCGACAGCAGGCGGCAACCTTCTATGACTGTGGGATACAAAAGCTTGGGCACCGACTTAACAAATGTTTGGATAACGCGGGTGATTACGTCGAAAAATAACAAATAATCCAGTTAATAAGATGTAACTGACGTTTGCTAAATAAATGTTCTATTTAAGGACTGTGAGCTATAGTATCTTTGCTTTTCGAAATGCCCTCTTATTATGCCTTCCAGAATGACGAGATCACCCAGCGAAAGCTATGAAAGCATTCTCCAGACCATAGTGCTCTCTTCTCCGTCTTGGACCCGTAAAACGATTGTTTGCTTCAGACGCCACTGTCATCTGTCCGATGAAACATAAAACGTGATTCATATGGAAAGGCCACCTGTTGCCACTCAGTGGACGTCCAGTTTCGGTACGGGCGTGCCAATTCTGCTCTTCATCACCGATGAACAGCAGTCAGCATAGTAGAGAAGCTCATCTGCAGATACCAGAACGGTTTTAGGAAACAGCGGTCATGCGAGACACAGCTGGCCCTCTTTGTGCATGATATACAACAGGATGTAGATACCGGCTCCCAGGTTGATGCCATATTTCTTGACTTTCGAAGGGCGTTCGACTCAGTTCCGCACTGTCGCTTGCTCCAAAAAGTGCGCGCTTACGGTCTATCCGATGACATATGCGGTTGGATAGAAAGTTTCCTAACAGGCAGCGAGCAGTATGTCGTCCTGAACGGGGTGACTTCAACAGAAACAAGCGTAACTTCAGGTGTGCCCCAGGGCAGCGTAATATGTCCGCTGCTTTTTACGATTTACGTAAACGATCTGGTTGATGGTATTGACAGCGGCATTAGACTGTTTGCCGATGGTACTGTAGTTTACAGGAAAGTAGTATCACATGAAAGTTGTGAACAAATCAATGAGGATTTGCGGAAAATTAATGCGTGGTATAGTGACTGGCAGTTATCTCTCAAAATTAGTTAGTGTAACGTACTGCGTATAACAAGGCGAAAATACCCGTTAAAGTACGAGTACAAAATAAATTTCCAGTATTTGGAAGCGGTAACATCCGTCAAGTATCTGGGTGTGACTATTAGAAATGATCTCAAATGGAATGATCACATTTCGCAAGTAACAGGTAAGGAAAACTCTAGATTGCGGTTTATTGGTAGAATGGTAGAATCCTGAAGGGATGAAGTCCTTTAACAAAGGAAATAGCTTACAATACGTTAGTTCATGCAGTCTTAGAGTATTGTTCGTCTGTATGGGACCCTTATCAGTTGGATCTGATTCAAGAGATTGAGAAGGTCCAAAGAAGAGCGGCAAAATTCGTGACTGGAATATTTAGCCATCGCGAGAGCGTTACAAATCTCATAGAAAGTTTGAAGTGGGGCACTCTTGCAGACAGACGGCGCGCTAAACGGAAAGGATTGCTCACTAAATTCCGAAATCCGATCTTCACCGAGGATGTAGAGCATATATTATTACCACCAACTTTTAAATCACGCAATGATCACCATTCAAAGATAAGGGAAGTTAGAGGTCGTATTGAGGCGTTCAGACAGTCGTTTTTCCTCGCACGATCCGCGAGTGGAACAGAGGGGTGCAAATGCGACTGTGGCGCGAATTGTGCCCTCCGCCACACACCGCTTGGTGGCTAGCGGAGTATATATGTAGATGTAGATGCAGTATGAACCAGGCGCCTGCTGCAAAGGTCCATATGTAGCAACGTTCGCTAAATGGTCGTTGAGGAGACATTGTTGGTAGCCGCCTCGGTTAATCTGGTTGGTGAGTTGCTCAACAGTTGCACGTCTGTTCGTCCGTGCACATATCCACAGCCATCGTTCACCCCTGTTATCTACGGCCCGTGGTGCACAACACTTGCCTCGCCGCCGGATTTGGATAGCAATCCAGATCACAGTCCAAGCACAGTCCGTACAACAAGTACTCTCTGTAACAGTAGTAATATTTGTTGCAGGGGCGATGTAGACTGGTTAACGTAGAATGAGAGCGTGAGCTGAGCATGTTTGCTTTAAAACCATTCCGTAACCAGAGACATACCTCAATTCACATTGTGCCATCGATCGGAAAGGCAGCTTAGTCAGTATTGCCGTATCTATCGATGTACACCTATTAGTGGAAATTGAGGTGTATCTATTTCTCGCCTTTTTGACGGTCTGAACTCTGCTGGGGGCAGTTTCAGTCTGAATGTCTCTGGAGGACAGGCAGCCCATTCCTCCTCAAGAGCCGAAAACAGAGAAGATCGTGATATTGAACGTTGGGATCTGAAGCGAAGTCGACGTTGTAGCTCAACCAATGGTGTTTCATTGGAGGCAGGGTCTCTGGGCAGGTCAGTCCATTTCAGAAATGTTATTGTCTACAAACCGTTGCCTCACGGATACTGATTTATGACAGAGTGCATTGTCATACTGATACAAACGATCATCATCTCTGGACAGTTCCTCTACTGTAGGCAGTATACAATTCCGTAAAATGTGTTCTTAGCCTTCCGCATTTAGCGTTTTCATAGTCGCAATAAGTGAACTCTACCCTAACCACAAAAAACATCCACATACTGTAACACCACCTTCTCCGTACTTCACTGTAGACACTGCACATGATATTAGGTAATGTTCTCCAGGTATTTGTCGAACTTAGCTCAGGGTACAGTGTGATTCATCACCCCAAATCATTCGTCTCCAGTCACCCAATCTCCAGTGTCATCTCTCTTCACACCATCTCAAGAGTCGCATTCCCCTCACTACAGAAATGCGTGGCCTATGAACAGCTGCTCGACCATTTGTACCACTTTCTTTTTAACTCCCTACCCACTGTCATTGTGCAGCTGGACTGCCGGTAGAACTTTGGAACTTACGAGTGATTGCTTCGGCTGATTTAATGCCATTTATTGCACAAAGGCTCTCTGCAATGCTTCATCGTCCGTGTGCGTCAGTGCTTGAGAGCCCTGGTCTAGGTTTAGCTGTGGTTGCTCCTTTGCGTTTTCACTTCACACTCATATCACTAACAGTCGATTTAGGCAGCTATCGAAGGGTTGAAATACCCCTGATGATTTGTTACTCATGTGACACCCAATGACTAGTTCACGTTCGAAAACACTGAGCTCTGCTTACTGAGTCAATCTGCTGTTACCACTTCTCCACTGACAATACAATACTCTCCGCCTCCTTCTATACTCTCGGATCCACCTGTCATGACATCTGGTGCTCAATTCCGCATTACGTGGGGATGTCCGGATGCTTTTGATCGAACAGTGTAGCTGAACGGACATTATATGACAAATCATAAGAAATAAGATACAGATACCAATGACGTTCTGGCAGTCTAACCTTCTACATATACGAGGGGTGTTTGAAAAGTCCGTGCAAAGTCTGAGAGATGGCACCACCGGCGCGTATCGAGGTCATGATTAGTTAGCAGCATCTTTGGAAAAGCGCACACCAAATTTCTGCCATATTGGTCTATTTACTTGTGTTTGGCATTCGTGCGAATCATGGAAGTCAAGTGATTGCCAAAAAATCGACGAAAAAGAATTTCGTGTGGTGATTAAACATTACTTTAAGAAAGGCAAAACGCCTCAGGAGACTAAAGAGAAGCTTGATAAACATTACGGTGACTCTGCACCTTCGATTAGAACAGTTTATAAGTGGTTTCAATATTTTCGGTGTGGTCATATGGGCACAAGTGATGCTGAACGTTTTGGACGCCCTGTGGAGGTCATGACTCCAGAAATAATTGATAATATCCATAATATGGTGATGGATGACAGAAGAGTTAAGGTGCGTGAGATTGCTAATGCTGTGGGCATCTCGAATGAATGGGTACATAATGTTTTGCATAAACATTTGGACATGAGAAAGCAATCCGCAAGATGGGTTCGGCGATTCCTAACGCTTGACCAAAAATGGAACTGTGTGAAGCGTTGCAAGGATGGTTTGCAGCTGTTCAGGAAGAATGCGCAGGACTTTAAGCATCGTTTCGTCACCGTGGATGAAACATGGATACGTTACTACACTCCTGAGATCAAACAACAATTTAAACAATGGCTTAGCAAGGGAGAATCTGCACCAAAAAAGGCGAAGACCATTCCTTCGGCCGAAAAGGTTATGGTGACTGTCTTTTCAAAGTCGCAAGTCCTCATCGACTATCTGGAAAAGGGTAAAACTATTACAGGTGAATATCATTCATCGTTATTGGACTGTTTAAAAACAGACCTGCAAGAAAAACGCGTGCGATTGGACAGCAAAAAAGTCCTTTTCCATCACGACAATGCACCAGCACACACATCAGTAGTTGTGGTCGCAAAATTAATGGAAATAGGATTCCAACTCGTTTCACATCCTCCCTATTCTCCAGACTTGGCTCCATCGGACTAATGTTTGTTCCCCAATTTGGAGAAATGGCTAGCGGGACAAAGATTTTATTCGAACGAGGAGGTGATTCAACTAATAGCTATTTTGCACACTTGGACAATTCCTATTATTCGGAGGGGAACAACAAATTAGAACAGCGTTGGACGAAGTGTATAAGTCTAGAAGGAGACTATGTCGAAAAATAAAAAAGGTTTACACTGAACACGTAGGTAGTTTTTATTTTTGCACGGACTTTTCAAACGCCACTCGTACATTGACATATGTACCCTGAAAGCCACTTTAGAATGTGGAAGGGTCTCTGTATTAGCCCCTTCATAATGTCTGAATAAAATTTAGCATCATTTAGCAAGTCCTTTAGCCTCTTATACTTCAGTAGACATGCAGGAGAAAAAAAACGGCAATTGAGAATGCTCCAGTCAGTCACAACTGCACACATTCGCTGAATTCGTTCTTATTCGATGTCTCTTTTATATCTATGTGTTGATTTATTACGCATCTGCGCTTCTTGTACCTTCCCCACAATTAATTATTACGTATTTATGTTGTACCGCTACCCTTCTTTCCAGTTCCTGCCGTCTTAGAATGACAGAGTGAGTGAATGAGTGTGTATATCGAGTTTTCATAATATCTGGTGGCGGGTAAACTTCTTTTCTGCTAGTGTGGCAGTTAAGCCAACTTCTGTGTAAGATTGAAGAATGGCAAAGAGGTTTCGCTCTCTCTAGTCGAAGCGCTATTGTGCGTATATTGCCAAGATGCGGTAAGAGTGTTATCTGACAACTTCTGCTACCCCTATTAAGTCGGTTCTGAGATTTTGAAGAGAGAGGTTGCTTGTGGCAGCTCGTTTGCAGTCGTTGAGTATTGTAACTGATGGCTCTGAGCACTATGGGACTTAACTTCTGAGGTCATGAGTCCCGTAGAACTTAGAACTACTTAAACCTAACTAACCGAAGGACATCACACACATCCATGCCCGAGGCAGGATTCGAACCTGCGACCGTAGCGGTCGCGCGGTTCCAGACTGTAGCGCCTAGAACCGCTCGGCCACCCCGGCCGGCTATTGTAACTGAGCCTGTGTATTTTTCAGCCTAGTCGAAGTATTAATCCATTTGTTTTCTAGCTTCAGATGTTTATAATCTGCAGAACAATTCCGTCGGAACGGAAAGTGGTAGGTTTTTTGTAATGGTTTGATTTTACTAGTAGTTACTTTGTTAAACCAGAACTTCTAAATGTGGGACATGGTGTGCGAAATCTGCTTAGTCTGAATTAGAATTCGGGTTTCCCAGCGTCAATGTGCGTGTGTTTTTGTTTCTTACATTATTTCTTCTTCTGTTTCGTTACTTTCGTCGGTATTCCGTAATTTCTGTCCGTTAGTGTGTGTGACTTGTTGGGTCTATCCCAAGTTGTTTTGGACAACTTTCAGCTCTCGGAATCTGTTTCATCTTGCAATTATTTCGTGATAGTTTACTTATATGGGTAGCTCCTCCCACGGACTTTCCGTGATCTGACTTTGTGAGGCTATGGCCACGTGTTTTAAAAGCGAACGAGCTTTCATCTCGTCGGTTTTTCTTTTTTATCCTACTTGAGGGCTTAAATTACGTTGCCTTCACGCGTGTCCTGTGTTTTGCAGGTATTCCAGATCAGATCTGCTTTTCGGATAGAAATTCTCGTTCAGTTCCACGACTTGAGTTTTCCGTGTTTTGCGTCAGGCCGGTGGAACAAACCTTTTGCTGACTATAGAGTGTTAGTGATACATGTTGCAGTTCTTCTACTTCCTTTCCTATCTTCTGTGTGGTGTTGTTACGAATTTGAAGTGCATATGTGATCCCTGTACCGTTAAGAGATTCCCATTTTAAGAGACTGCAAGCCCATCAGGCAACGTATCTGATTATTTGTTGCACTCACTTGGTTATTTAAAGCAGTCACCAGCAGCCGTTATATTTTTATGTAAACATGTAGTGCTTTTCTAATTTGGTTATGTAAAATAAACGTTAAATCTAGTTTAAATTGAATTTCGCTGTTAATATTTTATCCCAAATATCCTAATCTCCGTTTCATAGGAACCATTCTACAGCGTTTGTCCCGTATGCAATTCAAACAGGTCTGTTTATTTGCTTGTTAAGTAAAATTTCAATTTTATGAAGTACATTTCCCATAAATAAATTGATTACCTGACTGCGAACAGAAGCACACTCGAAATGGATGCCAGAGTCTTAGCCTGTGTGGTAAAAAAATCATTTATTGTTGAAGAGGTTGAAAAAAATCAGTCAACCAGTTGCAAACAATTTTTGTCCGCAGAATTTTAATACTCACAGTTCATGTTTTCTACAGATACCCCTCATAATCTATACTTATACCTTTCAAATGGCTACCTTAAAACCTTCATAATCTATACAGATACCTTATAATGTATAGAGAAGAGTACTTCCGACAACTCTGTTATCCCTACCTTCCCGCTCTTCTCTCCCCCCCCCCCCAGTCCCCCCACCCCCCCACTTCCCTGTTCCATTTACGAATAAAGCATGGGAAGAACGACACTGTTGGTGAACCTCCGTACAAACTAGCTTCTCTCATTTTAGTCATTTCGTGAGACGCATATAGCAAGAAGGAATTAAGTTTCCCGATTCTTCTTGATACGTACACTCTCGGAATTTTAGCAAAGTCTCTCCGTTATGCAGAACGCCTTTCTTGTAGTGTCTGCCAATGGGAGTATCCTGATATTTCCATAGCGTTCACACGCTTGCTAAGCGATCTAGTGACAAAACGTGCCAGCCTTCGTTGGGACATTTCTAACCAACCTGGTAAACGTTCCAGAATGATGAGCAGTATTCAAGAATCGGTCGAACGAGAGTTTTGTTAGCCAGTTCCTTCTTGCATGAATTTCAGTTATTTAGGTTCTTCCAATGAATTTTACCCTGGCACCCGCCTTCCCCACAATTATTATATGGTCATTCCACTTTAGACTGCTCCGAAAGGCAACTCGTAGGTACATTGTGATTGAAATTACACTTTCACTCCTTCAGAGAGCCCTCATGAAAAAGGAGTGATCGAAGGACAATGAAACTTTGAGGTATCATTTGTAAGGACATGCAGAAATGAAATATCGAATAAGCCTTTGTAAGAAACACATATTAATTTCCACAGGAGACGGTTACATTTGTTAATTGTGTGCCATGTTTACGTTCCAGGTTACAAACGTTGCTCATAGTGACGACCATCTGCGTCCACGACAGCCTGGAACCGCACCAGAGGCTTCTCTACTGCTGCCCAAAACATCTCAGGTGGGATACTGACCGTCGTAACACATCTGCACTGTCTGAAGATCTCATATTGCGTTCAGTATTCTCAGGAGCGGCAATAGTAGTTTCTTCAACAACCTGTGGCACAATTCGCCGTCAGCCTCTCCCACGAGGGATTCACAAATCGATAGTTAATTCGAACTTCTGAATCAAGTTCTTCAACCCTGGTGCAAAAAGAAGAGCTCTCCGTGTTCCTTTAATGCGTCGACACTCTCGAAGAGCAGGAGCACCATATTGCCGTTGTTTTGACAAAACGGCTTTACGACTAAAGTAAAGCCCTTCTCACTTTGTGCAGACGCCTGTTGATTGTCTGTCTCTGTAATGCACACTGATGCAGTACCGACGCCTAACGGCAAGTCAAGAAGGCACTAACACTACTAACAAGTGGAATCCCGCAGCGCAAAGTCTGAACATCGTTCTTATGAAGTTAGGTACCCATAACATAAATAGTTTTCCGTCTACACTGGCTCTAACAGCGAAACTTCAATTAACTGTAACCACCCTGTACTTTACGGTTGTTAATTTTTCCATTCTTTTATCACCAGTAGTATAACAGAACAGCAACGGACCTCTTCAAATGCTTATGGGCTTATGCTCCAGTAACCCTCTATAGGACTCCCTGCACTGGGCTGAAACCTCCCTACAGACAACAGCATCGCCCTTCAAATATGGCGATTCCGATGTTATGCACTAGAGCCCTTATATCAACTGTAAACGGTCAGGTCCCCATACCACTCCTTTCGGGTACTCCCGAAGTTATTTTAAATCTGTCAGTTTGACTCAGGTAAGAACGACATTTAAAGTTGTTCCTATAAGGAAGTCATAAATTCAGTTACAAATCAGTAAGCTTGTATTTTCTCTTACCAGGCAATAATGGGAATCTATGTCGAAAGCTTTCCAGAAGCCAAGGAACACGGCAGCAACGGCGATCTGGGTCTCAGGGATCAATAGAGCGAGTTGAGATTCGCAAGATCTCTGTTTGCGAAGTACGTGTTGATTTTGATAGAGGAAATCTTCGTTCTCCAAAAAGTTCGTAAAGCGTAAGCATAAAACAGATCGGCGTTAACGTCATCGGGCTGTAACTACGTCCGTCTGCTGACGACGCTCCTGGAAAACGCAAATGATTTTTTTTCAGACCGCTGCATTGCTGTACCATGATACCGTAAACTACTGCTAGAAGGGGAGAGAGTTCTTTCGCATAATCACAGTAGGTCTTGAAGTCTTTCCGTTACTGAACTTTTTTATTGACTTTCTAATCCGCGATCGCATATCTCAGTATCTGACATTTCAATGCTAGTGAGATTATTGAAAGGAGGAACTGTATAATAATCTAGGCAGTGATTAATTTCGGAAGACCGAATTCAACTTTTCCCCCAATGAGTTTAAATTTTATAGAGTGGCTATACGTCCGTCATGTTTGAAGCAAACTGAATTCCCGTTCACCATTTTCTTTGTAGTCAAGAGTGTAGTGTACTCGGTCACGCCCCTCGAAATTACTTTTAACTAACTTGAAACAGGCCAGGATAGCTTTATTTTTTTTTTCAAAAAACTGTAAAAATCGGTGATTTCTGTGTACATTGGCAGCAACACGTAAAGTTTTAATCTAAATATGAATAAACATTTCGATGCAGGACGCCTGAAAACATGTTCGTCAACTCACGATAACTCATGTTGCTTACAAACTGAAAGTAAATAACTACTATTTCAGCAAGTGCCGTCTGAAGATTATGTAGTAAACTTCGAAACGCATTATGGTTAGCTAATAAAAACAGTCACTGCACAGAAATTCTGTATTTTTGTTTATCTTGAGCATACACACATAGCCTCAAAAACCAGTCTATTATGGACGAGAATATATTTAAAAAATATTTGTAACAAATATTTAAATAATAATGACGACTTCTAACGTAATAAAATAACTTATTGCCCTTTCGTTTTTAGAATATTTTATCGACATTTAATTTTTACAATGTATTCATTTCCATTTCATTCTTATAGTGTTTTCATTCTATTTTTGTAATGTTTTCAGTGACCTTTAAATAAAATAAAGTCGTTGCGTAGTTTTCTTGCAACTTTGTCTATCTGCTCAAAATATTTAGATTCACGTTAATGATTTATTCTGCGGATGTAATAATGCTTGTGGTGCAGATTTAAGTTTCACATAACGTGATTCTTTTCCAAATTGGGTTGCTGTAAAAAGATGATCACTGTTTATAAGGAGGGAAGTTCTTAGTAATTGCAGAAAAGTGTTCTTGGTTAAAATAATTTGACAAACTTTCTTAAGTAGCTTTACGTTTTAGAAGAATAAAAATGTAGGGTCATAGCCAGTTTCCTTATATGTCGAGGACATTGTGACATTTTGCTACTAGCTTGAAGTTTCGAAATCTCCTTCATCAAAATCGTTGCGATTTCGCTACTTAACGTATCAGAAACAGAATCATACAATTTTTTTAAAATCACGAAGTCAAGTTTCTATATGCACTACTGCTTTTTAATGACGCTCACTAAGCTACTTTATATGCTTATTCAGTAGCATTTTGTCTGCTTTCCCTCTCTGACGTATTATGCTTTCAGCTTTTTAGTGGACTTGGAAGATCACAAATGTGATCATCATAAACAGGTGTAGCTACTAGACACCAAAAGAATGAAATTCCACCATAAGTTTTTAATAACAGTTTTACTGCGTGAATGGAAATCATCAGGATCTGTCAGTGTTTACAGACTTCATCAAAATCGGGAGCTGACGAGCCTTATTTTAACCCGTTTGACTCCTCTTACTGTTCTGACCACCGTGGAAATGGCGACTGTGTTAATGCTGGTTGCCACAAGACTAGGTCTTGATTTCCCTACAGCGGTAAAGTTTTGTTCGCTTTCGTAGTAATTTTGTAGCTTGGCTATTGCACCACGGAGAGTCTCTCAGAAATAAACCACATAAGAACTACGTCGACGTTTCACACTACATAGCAAGCCTCCGTGTGCCACGAATGTTCCAGCTGTTAGCACAGGATGTTGATTCAACATCAGGTAACTGGTTAGCAATGTTGTAGCTCTGAAGGTAACAAATTACTCTAATAGCACAGTGGAATACATCGTTTTCCATATACTAGAGACTGCTGGAAGGTGAAGCCTCCGAAGTTTTCAGGTGAAAACTCTTCAAGTGTTTTAAATAAAACAATAGTTATTCTACATCATTCTTCATGTCTAGATATTTGCAACACTGCCGCTAGAGGAATCCGAATTGCACCACGTAAAATGGCGGTGTGTAATGTAACTATGTCGGTGAGTGAGAAACACCATGATGGTCCATGGGGACGAACTGATCTAATTCGAAACGAATTTCGAATTAGATGAGTTCGTCCACAGATGAACCACACTCTCCTTCATGATAATGCCAGACCACGCAACAGAGCTGCTAAATCTGTAACAGTTCGAAGTCTTGGATTCATTGTTATCGATCATCCTCCATACAGTTCCGTCTTGGCCCCATCTGATTTTCATCTATTTCCAGAATTTAAAGAACACCTTCTAGGACTTCATTTTGATAATGATAAAGCGGTGCAAGGAGAGGCGAGGTTGTGGCTCCGTCAACAAAGTCACCCATTCTAAAGTGATGGTATCAAGAAACTAATCTCTCTCGTTGATAGAAATGTGTTCGTTTGGAGGGTGACCATGTTGTGAAGTAAATATGTAGACATGAAAAATGAAGGTGTAGAATGTTAATAACGCTTGTTTTATTTAAAAAGCTTTAACAGTTTTCACATAAAAAATTCGGAGGCATTTCTTTTCAGCACGCCCTCGTAATATGGTCTTGTAGCAGTAGCCAGCAGAGCCTTGCTATTTTCGTACCGAGAAAGGTTAAAAGGGCATGCAGCTCTATGTATGGCTTAATGGCACTGTAAAATATTCCGGAGGTAAAATTGTCTCCCATTTGAATCTTTGAGCGCGGACTACTCGGGAGGATGTCGTCAGGGTAGACTAGCATGGAGAGCCAAAATAGTCTTCAAACTGAACGCTGCAAAAACACACTAAAAAGTACTGTTAATCACACTACAGCATGCAGACGAAGTCTGACAAATTATTCAAAGACACAGTTTATGAAAAAAACGACTGACGCTCACAATCGGTGGAAAACGGTTCTCGAAGTTCGGTTTTCTTATTCTACAGGTTGTGCCGAGTATCAACACACAAAGTAACAGGGCAAAAATTCTCTACAAAATTAAAAATTTAACTTCCCAAGAATAAATGTCCAAAACATTTCTGTTAAAATCTTCTGCAGATTTACGTATCAAAACGTACTAAATAAAATTCCAAACATTGAATGAGACACACACGCACATGTAACTGTGCACTGTAAGAGTAAGAATGTCAGACAAGAGAAGTGAGATCTGAACTAAAGTTTAACTGAATTGAACCTGATGATAACTTTTAAATGCAATGCTTAACTGTAAATAATCTTATTGTGTCCTAACAGTGATGTCAAACTGGTTTGGTGCTGCGTTGTATCTCAACATTTTCCATTTTCGAGCAGTACCGAGCTTCCGTTGCCACAAGGTAAGTCCCAACAGTTTGTTAGGGCCACATCTCAAATGCTTCGATTCTCTTCAGTTCCGGTTTTCGCACAGTCCATGATTCACTACCACACCGTGCTCCAACCGTACGTTCTCAGAAATTTGTTCTTCAAATTAAAGCATATGTTTGATACTAGTAGACTTCTGTTGACCAGGAATGCTACTTTTGCCAGTGCTAGTCTGCTTTTGATGTCCTCCTTGCTCCGTCTGTCATTGCTTATTTTGCTTCCTAGGCAGCAGAATTCCTTATCTTCATCTACCTCGTGACCATCAACCCTGATGTTAAGTTCCTCACTGTTCTCATTTCTGATACTTCTCATTACTTTCGGCTATCTTCGATTTACTCTCAGTGCGTATTCTGTACTCATTAGACTGTTCATTCCATTCTGAAGATCTTGTAATTCTTCTTCACTTTCACTCAGGACAGCAATGTCATCAGCGAATCATATCATTGATATCCTTTCACCTTGAATTTTAATTCCACTCCTGAACCTTTCTTTTCTTTCCACCATTGCTTCTTCGATGTACAGAATGAAAAGAAGGGGCGCAAGACTACATCCCTCTCTTCCACCCTTTTTTGTCCGAGCACTTCGTTCTTAGTCGTCCACTGTTATTATTCCCTCTTGGCTCTTGTACATATTGTATATTACCCGCTTCTTCCTGTGGCTTACCTCCATTTTTCTTAGAATTTCGAACATCTTGCACCATTTTACATTGGCGAATGCTTTTTCCAGGTCGACAAATTATATGAACGTCTCCTCTTTTTCCGAAAGTCAGACGGTATATTGCCAAGCTCACATATCCTACATATCCAAGTGAATAGGTGTTTTCTTGCTACTTTTGCCAATGATTTTAGAAATTCTGATGGAATGTTATCTATCCCTTCTGCCTTATTTGTTCGTAAGCCCTCCAAAGCTCTCTTAAATTCAAATTCTAATACTGCATCCCCTATCTCTTCTAAATCGAGTCGTGTTTCTTGCATCACATCAGACAAATCTTCCCCCTCATAGAGCCCTTCGATGTTCTCTTTCCACCTATACGCTCTCTCCTATGCATTTAACAGAGTAAATTTCCTTGTACTCTTCATCTTACCACCCTTGCTTTTAATTTCATCCAATGTTGTTTTGACTTTCCTACATGCTGAGTCAGTCCTTCCGACAATCATTTCGTTTTCTATTTCTTCACTTTTTTCATGCTGCCATTTCGTCTTAGCTTCCCTGCACTTCCTATTTATTTCATTCCTCAGCGACTTGTATTTCTGCAATCCTGAATGTCCCTGAACATTTTTGTACTTCCTTCTTCCATCGGTAAGCAGAAGTATTTCTTGTGTTACTCATGGTCTCTTTGTACCTATGGGTTTCTTTCTAGCTTCTGTCTGTGCTCTTCTTAGAGATGTCCATTCCCCTGCAGCTGTACTGCCTACTGAGCTGTTCCTTATTGCAGTATATTTTGCCTTAAAGAACTTCAAGTGCTTTTCGTCATTCCTTAGCGCTTCCATATCCCACTTCTTTGCATACTGATTATTCTGACTAATGTCTTAAACGTCAGCCTACTCTTCATCACTAATACTTTGTAATATGAGTCTGTAGGTGCTCCTGGGAGCGTCTTACAATCCTGTATCTGATTTCTGTCTGACAATGATGTAATCTAACTGAAATCTTTTCCTATCACCCGGTATGTTCCAAGTGTACCTTCTCCTCTTGTGATTCTTGAACAGCGTATTCGATATTACCAACTGTAATTTGTTACAGAATTCAATTAGTCTTTCTCCCATCTCATTCCCTGTCCCAAGCCCATATTCTCCTGTAACCTGTTTTTCTACTTCTTCCCCCACAACTGCGTTCCAGTCCAACATGGCTATTAGATTACCCTTCAAGTATCCTCGTATACTTTCTTTATCTCTTCATCTTCAGCTTGCGACATCGACAAGTAAACCTCAACTACCATTGTCGTTGTTGGTTTGCTGTCGATTCTGTTAAGAAAATTCCTATCACTGAACTGTTCACAATAACATAATCTCTGCCCTCCCTTCATATTCATACGAATCCTACTTCCGTTATACCATTTTCTGCTGCCTTTGATATTATCTTATACCTATCTGACCAGGAATTCTTGTCATCTTTCCGTTTCAATTCACTGACCCCTACTATATCTAGATTGAGCATTTGCATTTCTCTTTTCAAAATTTCTCATTTCCCTACCACGTTGAAGCCTCTAACATACCACGTCACGACTCGTAGAACGTTACCCTTCCGTTGGTTATTCAATCTTTTTCTCATCTACCACATGGCAGGCCCCTCCTGGAGATCCGAATGGGGGACTACTTCGGTATCTAATGCCAATGGAGAGATCATCATGACACTTTTTTCAGTTACTGCCCACATGTCCTGTGGATAAACGTTACGTGTCTGTAATGCAATTGCTTCAATTGCCTTCTGCAGCCTCATGCCGTTGATCATTGTTGATTCTTCTGCCTTAGTGGCAGTTTCCCACCTCAAGGACAAGAGTGTACCCTCAACCTTTGTCCGCTCCTCCACCCTCTTTGATAAGGTCGTTGGCAGAAGGAGGGTGACCTCTTATGCCAGAAGTCTTCGGCCGCCAATGCTGATTATTAATCAGAATCTAAGCGGTGGTGGCTTTCGTACCCGGAACCGAGGACGTTTTGACTACTAATCGAAGACGTACTCCTAGACCACGGGTGCGTCTTTACAAATCTATATTTCCAAAATTCAACATCCTGTGCGTTTGCATCTCTGTGCTCTGCTAGTTATTCCCAGACCGCTCAGCAGCTTGACCAACACCAGTCTCTCCCACAGGCTACGATATTACTACTGACAACTAAAGATCATATTGCTTGTATTCAAAACTTCTGTGGCTTAATATATCGACTAATAAAGACTTTTGCCTGAAAAGTACCCAGTGTACAAGTGTGAAGGAAGAGTCATCAAATAAAAGGAGAACTTACATCAATGTCATTGAACAGCAAGAGTAACCTAGAAACCTTAAAAAATAGATGTAGCGGTGCGAGCAGAGGTAAGGTTGTTGTACAGTCAACAAAGTTAAACATTCTATAGTTACGGTATCAACAGTCTCTCATCGGTAAAAATGCATTCGTCGCCAGAGTAACTATGTTGAGAAATAAACATTCAGACGTGAAGAATAAAGATATAAAATGTTAATAACGTTTATTTCATTAAAAATGTTTTAAGAGTTTTCGCCCAAAAATTCCGGGGCGTTACTCTTCAGCATAATTTCTTAATCCCTCTGGCGCCCACCTGTCTCTTAACAGTTCTACTGGAGACTTGTTCCCCACAGTTGTCGACATTAGAGGATGTCAGTACAGCCACTATCGGCTATGTAGGAGCTCTCTTTACTGCTTTCATACGGGGTAAATCATAAATAAACATGACATCTCGTTCATAGTATCACACATTGAGTTAAAAAAATGCTTTTTCACGTCCTTATGTCAATAAATGCGGGTGCAACTCAGTTTCATAAAACCGTGAAATGTGTAGAGAAATTCTGAGTATTCATGTAATAACAAGACTGTGAAACTTGCCCGCATTCCCATTTACAAGTCACAATTCACAGACCACACTTCACTGTCGGTGATATGTGATTTGCAGGTTCTTACACGATTGCTCATACTCTACGATTAGATGATTTTTCCCTTATCTTCCAGCGCTGACGTATGAAAGTCAGGCCTTTTGTGGGTCATGTGATGCATTTGTGAAAGAATAACATGTCCAGATCTTGAGATTTTCCTGTGTCTCGTTAACTGGCCAACTGTTTCCTTTATTTTGTAAACAATAACAGAAGGAAGGAAATAAATAACAGTGGTTCTTGATTGGTTGTGCATAACAGCTTACGGTCCTTTGAATATTTTCCGTCATTTACTACTCACCCTTTGGTGGACTTCGAGAGCACAGATCAAATTTACTCCTCGCGGATTGAGGACGGAATAGGAGCTAAGGTAAATAAATTAAAAAAAAAAAAAACTGAATGTAGAACAGATCTGACTGAAACCGGTCATCGTCGAAGGACTTTGTAATGAAATCAAAGACTGGAAAAAAACATTTGAATGTCATTTTGTTTGCAAAAGATTGAGAAAAATGTGACATTATCAGTGACCTTAGCGCTACACAAACCTTCAATCGTGAAAATTTTGTCAAGCCGGCAGTTGTGGTCTAAACGGCGCTGGGCACAACACCTGGCAATTTTGGATAGGCAACCACAATACTATGACCTTCAGAAATGAGTCATAGGGTAGTTTTAGTTCTCAAGACTCAATGGGGTGGTCCTTGGAGAAGAATCTAATGATAGTACCCCCCGATGCTGAGCACTTTCTTGGCACACTCTGGGGAAAATGTTCAGTGTTGCTACCATACTCGGCTAACATGCGTCCCCTACTATGCGGAACCAGACCAGTCATAAGGGCACTCCGCAACAACGAGAATGGGTGATAAAATACGAGCCCCTCACTGCGTGGAACCGATGACACTACTTTTGGGAAGTGAAGGACTGAGAAGGAGCGACAACAGCATCAACGGCATCCGATTTTGCGGCGAAGGACGCAGTGGAAAGACACTGGATTCGCATACGGGAGGATCCCCGGCAGGTCATCCAGATTAAGATTCTCCGATGAGTCCCTAAATCGTAAAACACGAATGTCACTATGGTTCTGACATATACACTACTGGCCATTAAAATTGCTACACCAAGAAGGAATGCAGATGATAAACGGGTATTCATTGGACAAATGTATTATACTAGAACTGACATGTGATTACATTTTCACGCAATTTGGGTGCATAGATCCTGAGAAATCAGTACCCAGAACAACCACCTCTGGCCGTAATAACGGACTTGCTACGCCTGGGCATTGGGTCAAACAGAGCTTGGATGGCGTGTACAGGTAAAGCTTCCCATGCGTCTTCAACACGATCCCACAGTTCTTCAAGAGTAATAAGGCCCGTACAGGACCTGCAGCATGCGGTCGTGCATTATCCTGCTGAAATGTAGGATTTCGCAGGGATCGAATGAAGGGTAGAGCCACGGGTCGTAACACATCTGAAATGTAACGTCCACAGTTCAAAGTGCCGTCAGTGCGAACAAGAGGTGACCGAGACATGTAACCAATGGCACCCCATACCATCACGCTGGGTGATACGCCAGTATGGCGATGACGAATACACGCTTCCAATGTGCGTTCACCGCGACGTCGCCAAACACGGATGCGACCATCATGATGCTGTAAACAGAACCTTGACGTTTTGCCATTCGTGCACCCAGGTTCGTCGTTGGGTACACCATCGCAGGCTCTCCTGTCTGTGATGCAGCCTCATGTGTGACCGCAGCCATGGTCTCCGAGCTGATAGTACATGCTGCTGCAAACGTCGTCTAACTGTTGGTGTAGATGGTCGTTGTCTTGCAAACGTCCCCATCTGTTGACTCAGGGATCGAGACGTGGCTGCACGATCCGTTACAGCCATGCAGATAAGATGCCTGTCATCTCGACTGTTAGTAATACGAGGCCTTTAGGATCCAGCACGGCGTTCCGTATTACCATCCTAAACCCACCGATTCCATATTCTGCTAACAGTCGTTGGATCTCGACCAACGCGAGCAGCAATGTCGCGATACGATAAACCACAATCGTGATAGGCTACAATCCGACCTTTATCAAAGTCGGAAACGTGATGGTACGCATTTCTCCTCCTTACACGAGGCACCACAACAACGTTTCACCATGTAACGCCGGTCAACTGCTGTTTGTGTATGAGAAATCGGTTGCAAACTTTCCTCATGTCAGCACGTTGTAGGTGTCGCCACCAGCGCCAACCTTGTGTGAATGCTCTGAAAAGCTAATCATTTGCATATCACAGCATCTTATTCCTGTCGGTTAAATTTCGCGTCTGTAGCACGTCATCTTCGTGGTGTAGCAATTTTGATGGCCAGCAGTGTAATTATTTATTTGAAATGCCATTAATGCGCGCCCCATTTATTTTGTCTTGTGCCTTTGTCCCTCATCGGGGCTCGATCGGCGTTGTTATTAACAGGTTAGGCGTAATTAGTTTAATGGTTGGCCAAATGCCCGTCCTATCGCTACGCCGTCACTCTCCGGTACAGCATATGTGTGTCCCAAGTGGCTGAGTGCTGTGTTACGTCTGTGGAAGTGGGTGAAAGTTTTCTAAATATTTGCGAATTGTGTTTCTGAGACGGCCTCGGATAGCTGCATGGTATTCGTATGGTGGGATGTGGGAAGCTGCCAGCAAATCACATCCAGGCGCGCCGGTGCACCTCCCTGTTCTGGAACCGGCGCTTTAGCGCGCTCAGCTATCTGGGCGGGTAATGAGAGCCACAGCCAATAACAAAAATCCAAAACCCACAACTGCTGTGTGCATGTTTATCTTGCTGTCATTTAATAGTCCAGGATTGCAGGTCCACTGCTTCATACGTTGAATGAGGTGTTCTTTAACTTCACAAATAACGAACACAATCTCTGTGTAATGTTTATTTGTTTGGCCTCCATAATAACGACAACAACACTAGAGAGATCCTCTCAGTTATCTCCCTGCATCAGTGTTTCCATCTTCTCGCTAGAAAAAAACATTACAGCATCATCACCAAAATGTATATACGTGTGTAGCTGTCGAAGTGTCTGCTGGCTACTTTCATAGGTACCGTAGCAAGACTGCCGCTACACTTGCACAAGTGCCCCCTTTCGGCTCAGACTACGGCTTTTATTCCAGCGGCTATTGACATCGTTGACATCACACAAGTCAGATCTATGATGTGCCTTATGAATCAAATTAAATTTCAAGTAATTTTAAGCTCTACTGACGGCCATCCAGAAGACACTGGCAACCCCTCAAAAACTACCAGTTCTGTTCGCATGCAAATCATTTTTATAAAACGCTGAAGCGCCAAAGAAACTTATTTGGCATGTGTATTCAAACACAAAGATATGTAAACAGGCAGAGTACGGCGCTACGGTCGGCAACGCCTATGTAAGACAACAAGTGTCTGGCGCAGTTAATAACTCGGTTACTGCTGCCATAACGGCAGCATATCAAGATTTACGTGAGTCTGAACATGGTGTTATAGTCGTTGCACCAGCGGTGGGACACAGCACCTATGAATTAGTGATGAAGTGGGGATTTTTCCGCACGACCATTTCAAGAGTGTATCGTGAATATCACGAATCCGGTAAAACTTCAAATCTCCGACATCGCAGCGGCCGGAATAAGGTCCTGCAAGAACGAGACCAACGACGACTGAGGAGAATCGTTCAACATGACACAAGTGTAACCCCTCCGCATATTGCTGCAGATTTCAATGCTAGGCCATCAATAAGTGTCAGCGTGCGAACCATTTTACGAAACATCGTCGATATGGGTTCCCGCAGCCAAATGCCCACTCGTGTACCCTTGATGACTGTACGACACAAAGCTACAGCCTCGACGCTCGCCTGGGCCCGTCAGCACCGACATTTGACTCTTGATGACTGGATGACTGGAAATATGTTGCCTGGTCGGACGTGTCTCGTTTCATATTGTATTGGGTGGATGGACGTGTAAGCAGCAGGGGACTGTTCAAGTTGGTGGAGGCTGTGTAATGGTGTGGGCCTTTGGAGTTGGAGTGACACGTAGGTAAGCATCCTGTATGATGACCTGTATCCATTCATGTCCTTTGTGCATTCTGGCCGTGCGGTAGCGTTCTTGCTTCCCGCGCCCGGGTTCCCGGGTTCGATTCCCGGCGGGGTCAGGGATTTTCTCTGTCTCGTGATGACTGGGTGTTGTGTGATGTCCTTAGGTTAGTTAGGTTTCTAGGGGACTGATGATCATAGATATTAAGTCCCATAGTGCTCAGAGCCATTTTGCATTCCGGCGGACTTGGGCAATTCCAGCATCACAATGCGAAACCCCACACGTCCAGAATTGCTACAGAGCGGCTCCATGAACACTCTTCTGAGTTTAAACACTTCCGCTGGCCACCAAACTCCCCAGACATGAACATTATTGAGCTTATCAGGGATGTCTTGCAACGTGCAGTTCAGACCTCCACCCCCTCGCACATTTACGGATTTATGGACAGCCTTGCATGATTAATGGTGTCAGTTCCCTCTGGTACTACCTCAGACATTATTCGAGTCCATGCCACGTCGTGTTGCGGCACTTCTGCGTGCAGGTATGCTAGTGTCTTTGGCTCTTCAGTGTATATTGATTGTTGCGGGTTTAAAAGTGGTGGAATGGTTAAAAGCATACAGAAACAAAAATCACGAGTAAAACGTCAATATAAAAATCAAACAGAATGTTGTCGTGATGTATAACCACGAAATAAAAAAAGGAATGACGCCCCACGGAACCGAGCGACCGCTACGGTGGCAGGTTCGAATCCTGCCTCGGGCATGGATGTGTGTGATGTCCTTAGGTTAGCTAGGTTTAATTAGTTCTAAGTTCTAGGCGACTGATGACCTCAGCAGTTAAGTCGCATAGTGCTCAGAGCCATTTGAACCATTTGAACCAACGCCCCACGATGGAATTACCCGAATGGGACGGAAATCGGGAGATGTGATGGCAAATAAGTGACTACAATTTCAAGCAAACTGGCTGTTGTACTCAAGAGACATAGCTTCACAAATTGAGCGAGTAATAATGCACTGGTCCACCTCTTTTTCTTACTTAAGCAATTGTTCGTCTTTACACTGATTGACTGATTTGTTGGATGTCTTGAGAGATATCGTGCCAGATTCTGTCTCCAGGCACGTCTTCAGCCTGGAATCTCATTGACTGGAGTATAATTGTCTTCAGTGATGAGTCCCGCTTCGAACTGAGCACCGATAATAAGCGAAGATTTGTCTGGAGACGACCAGGACAGCGATGGGATACCAACTCGACTGTCGCCTGTCATACTGCGCGACAACCAGGAGCAGTAGTCTGGGGTGCCATTTCATAGCAGGACCACTGTGGTTATCATCCGCGGTACGTCGACGATATTCTAGGCCCCGTTCTGTTGCTCATCATGGCAAGCCATCCTGGGCTTACATTTCAGCAATATAATCCCCGCCCGCCCGCACACGGCGAGAGTTTCTGCTGCTTGTCTTCGTGCTTGCAAAACCATAGCTTGGCCCCAACTGAGAACGTTTGGGGCACGGGTCCTCCAACCAGCACGGGGTTTTGACGGTCTAATGCACCAATTGGACAGAATTCGGCACGATATCCCTCAGGAAAACATCCAACAACTCTGCCAAGTCGAATAAGTACTTGCATAATGCCCAAAGTTGGACCAACGCGTTATTGAATTACTCAGTTTGTGCAGTTCTTTCTCTTCAATAAATCATTCAATTTTTCTGGAATTTTAATTATTTGTTGCCTATACTTGTAAAATCACATCTAACAATTTCCGCCCCATCTGGATAATTCCATCATGGTGCGTGTCTTTTTTTTTTTTTTTTCTTGGAGTGTATATTAAACTGTAACGAGTAATGTGGGTGATGCACTTGTTCAAAATATTGTCCACCGCATAACTTACACTCCACGCATTACGATTCCGATTGTAACAAATAATTAGCGTAAATACAGCTTATTAAAATAACTGCTATTTAAAGGCTTTACCCCACAACCAAGTGCGAGTAGTAAGCGGGTTGTGGGGAATGTCAATTGTGATAATTGTAGCATTCAGTGTTCACACTATTAGCAGCTTCATGCCGCATACAGATTGTAATCTTATGTCCTGCACTGTGAGTTCCTGAATATAAACTTTCCATCAAAAGGATATACCAGGTGCAACAAACACACTGGATTTCATGATGTAACATACGAGCCCACTTCTCTTAGCACGACTGGAGGTAACTTTCTTACCTCTTATCTCATAAAGGTGACTCGTAGCTGTTGTCCCGACAGGTTTCTTCACCGCTGGCCGCGGGTGCTAACGTGCATGCAATGAACAGTACGTAACGAAGTAGCAAATGGGAAAAGTTTCAGTGCTACTAGAAATAATATTACGAAATATTGTGATGCCACCTTACTTTCTTTTATTCGTAAACTCACGAAATAAAATAAAGAGAATCGATTTCCGGAGCCAAAGGGCTATTGATACTGATAGTAAAGTTTCCGAATACTAATTATTCCCCGAGCACCGTAAAAAGTCACAAAAAATGTTCCACACGATCTTAGAATTCACCCGATGTCGCTCATACATGGTTTTCGAGGCAACTTTTAACAATTCGTTCCGCTATTCCGCGAAATCTAAATCCATGCATTAAGTCACTTGTTGACTCTCCGGAAACCGATCGTAGACTCCTTAGATTAACACAAGATCGCACGTCATCCGAGGTAACTTTAATAAATCGTTCCCTCTTTACGTGACATTACATTTTATAGACGGTTCATGTATCAACTCATTCAAAACCGATCGTAGACTATTAGTGAGCTCATCTTAACAGTTTGGCGCCTGCCTACTCAGGGTGAGATTGTGACTGGACCTTGGTGTCTACTAATGACTGTCAATAGTAACTGAAATTTTTAATTAGTCTCAGAATGCGAACTGAAAGTTACAGAAGTTATTGTTCACGAGTTCTCACTGCAAGTAACGTCAGCACCACGGTTGGAGATGTACATTACCATTTAAACATAATATATAAGTAACGAAATATTCGCTTCGTGCCGCCTAGCCTCATAGATGAATCGCCGCTGTGTCTCTATGGCCCGGCACCATACAGCTTCCACTCACCTAACCGTTCTCGCGCACTGAAGGTGCGTCCACACGATGCCTTTTTTGTGTTCAACTTCGCGCATGCGCATAAATTTCCAACATCGCAACTACGCATGCGCTTCTTTGCATACGTAATTTCCTGGAAATGGAGGCCATGGGTAAAACGCATTGCTGCTCGCCTTCGGTGGCATTCGTTACGCTTTGTAGCAGACGACAGGCAGCTAGGCTTCATTGTGTTTGTTTAGTGGATTGAGGCTATGCTATGAAGCGATTTATGTGTAATAATGTCTGTTGACTCCGAAGGAAGCACGCTTAAGTTTATAGATGATTACAGACAAATAAAAAAGTCGTATGGAATGCGGCCCCTGAGATGATTTGAGTAAAAATTCGAGATGTGTTGCCCTGAGCGTCAGGTACTAGATACAAAGTCTCCTATCATATTTCTGTAAAATATAAGATACCGTAAGTTTAGAATCGAGGAAATGAGAATGTAAGCCAAAAATTTATGAAAAGTGCATGTGAAAACTACGAACGGATATTCTTGGTATGACGACCTAAAAGCACACCAGCCGAGAAGCCTGACATCTGGACAGAACAACTGATGGGTTGTACGTAGCTGCCGGCGGTTGTGACCGAGCGGTTCTAGGCGCTTCAGTCGGGAACCACGCTGCTGCTACGGTCGCAGGTTCGAATCCTGCCTCGGGCATGGTTATGTGTCATGTCCTTAGGTTAGTTAGGTTTAAGTAGTTCTGAGTCTCGGGGACTGGTGACATCAGATGTTAAGTCTCATAGTGCTTAGAGCCATTTGAACGATTTTTGTACGTAGCTCACAACAAATTACGAAAAATAGAAATGAATCACACTAATGATGTAAATACCTACAAAACTGAAAAACACTACTTCCATTCTAATAGATTTTGGAGTCTCTGAAATTCCAATCTGTCGATGCTAATATACATATCACCTTTCATGATTAAAGTCCTGTAAACAAATAAAATACAAATTACGCTTTGAAAGTTAGTTAACCTTCACATAACGTCTAAGAACGTTCCATAAGTATTTCTCAGTTTCAGGAATAATAATTGAAAAGTTTTGTTTTGAAATGAGGAATAACTTGTTGAAACTGGTACGTAAGTCCCCAGTTACTAGCTAACGAAACTTTATTGCCAGCTTTATCGTTGCAGTTTCCCCAGCAGAAAATCTAAAATATCGCTGTGACCTCCTTCTGAAATTTTGAGACAAAACGTTGTTATAATTTTGTATTTCTCGCACTTCTGTTATTTAGATACATACGGTCGTTTTTGCGTTTTCTTTTTTTGCCGCCTTTACATCAGAATAAACGCAAGACAAACTCCTAAGCAAAAACGGAGGTTCCATAACAGACTACTTGCTCAATGAGGCATGCATACATGCGGTATTTTCACAAATTTTTGTGCATGCTCTTTTATTCCCGTGCGTCTGTTATTGCGTACGACGTCTTAGGCACCATGTGGACATACTCTAAGACCGTCTGGCGCGTAGTGGGATGGATACGCCGAATTACCTTCTTGCTAACTTTCATCAACGAAAACCATAGTATACTTTACGTTAAAACGTAATAACAAAATATAATAAAATGCAGGAAAATATGTGCCTCTAACACCTCAAAACGGTTGCGTTTGGTCAGAGGGTTACGAAACTGAAACTGGATTTTGTCTATGCAAAGTGTAATATGAGCTAAGACTTATTAAGAAAGTAAAAATTTAGATCAGCGTATTCTTATATCAGGCTTTGTAGCATTATATTCCACCAAACCCATTATGTCACTGCGAATAAGAAGTGGGTCTAGAAGAGAAACAAAATACGGAAACTTTAACTGTACGAACAAAGCTGATAAAATAAATAAAAATATCGATTTTTATGTAATGATTTTTAGTGTCTGATATATCAGAAGCAACTGTTATTGCGTAGAATTTAGGTTATGACGAACAAAGCAGTTTCCACCCGAAGCAACCGAACTCTGATTTATGAAAGTAGTGGGGGGTTCGGCAGAATTATAGCACAGTCTCTTAGAAGGGACACAGCCGCTTTCCTTCCTCATCTTTGGCTAATCAGAGCTTGTGCTCCGTCTCTAATGACCTTGTCCCAGACGTCGCGTTAAACCCTAATCTTCTTTCATTTTTTATTTATTTGGCAAGACATTACTTGCCAGGCGGTAGGACAAAATGTATTGAACAAAATGCTCAATGTGTCGATGGAGGCGGAAGAATGGGGTGCCTTGTATTATGACCCATTTTATAGGGCTACTGTCAGCTGCCAATCATCTGCGGTTTTTGTCAGATCAGCGTGCTGTACATCGAAAGCTACAGCGTGCTCCATTAACATGTGCGAGAGAGGATCATAGTTGACGTTTCAACCAATTGGCTTTAAGAATGTCGTAACTTATTACTCAGGAAGTGAACCCGTTTCATTGTAACTACAGTATTGTCCTCTCCTGCTCGTGGTCTTGCGTTCCGATCAAAACTATTAATTTCGACTTTGTGCTACGTATATCGACATGGAAGCATGGAAGTTGCGCCTAAATACTATAATTATTAAGCAAACAGCGCCGTTAGACTGAAGCTGTGGTGACCTCTATGTAGGTCAGAGATAAACATTACCCGTAATGATTTGAAAGGAATTCGCTCACAATCTGATCTGTAGGCTAATAAGCAATCTGTTTGATGCACATGTCAAATTGTAAGTCGTATAAATGTACACTGAAAGCATTCGTCCGCCGGGTTCTTCTGCTATGGCAAGCACTACTAACGTTGTCAGTATGATCGTAGAAAGCACATTCTGAACAATCACATAATGGATATTGGATGAATCTGAAGCCTTCTGTGTATGGTATCCAGGAACAATGTGCCAAAACTGATGAAGGATTAAAAAAAAAAAAAAAAGAACAATGAAGCACTGAAGTTGCTCGATGTGACACATATTTTGACGAGATTTTAGTGTGTATGTCTTGTTGCTGGTGTATTTTTTTTTTGTCATCAGTCTACTGACTGGCCTGCCACGAATTCCTTTCCCGTGCTAACCTCTTCATCTCAGAGTAGCACTTGCAACCTACGTCCTCAATTATTTGCTTGACGTATTCCAATCTCTGTCTTCCTCTACAGTTTTTGCCCTCTACAGCTCCCTCTAGTACCATGGAAGTCAAATCCTTATGTCTTAGCAGATGTCCTATCATCCTGTCCCTTCCCCTTATCAGTGTTTTCCACATATTCCTTTCCTCTCCGATTCTGCGTAGAACCTCCTCATTCCTTACCTTATCAGTCCACCAAATTTTCAACATTCGTCTATAGCACCACATCTCAAATGCTTCGATTCTCTTCTGTTACGGTTTTCCCACAGTCCATGTTTCACTACCATACAATGCTGTACTCCAGACGTACATCCTCAGAAATTTCTTCCTCAAATTTGATATTAGTAGACTTCTCTTGGCCAGAAATACCTTTTTTGCCATAGCGAGTCTGCTTTTGATGTCCTCCTTGCTCCGTCCGTCATTGGTTATTTTACTGCCTAGGTAGCAGAATTCCTTAACTTCATTGACTTCGTGACCATCAATCCTGATGTTAAGTTTCATGCTGTTCTCATTTCTACTACTTCTCATTACCTTCGTCTTTCTCCGATTTACTCTCAAACCATACTGTGTACTCATTAGACTGTTCATTCCGTTCAGCAGATCATTTAATTCTTCTTCACTTTCACTCAGGATAGCAATGTCATCAGCGAATCGTATCATTGATATCCTTTCACCTTGTATTTTAATTCCACTCCTGAACCTTTCTTTTATTTCCATCATTGCTTCCTCAATGTACAGATTGAAGAGTAGGGGCGAAAGGCTACAGCCTTGTCTTACACCCTTCTTAATACGAGCACTTCGTTCTTGATCGTCCACTCTTATTATTCCCTCTTGGTTATTGTACATGTTGTATATGACCCGTCTCTCCCTATAGCTTACCCCTACTTTTTTCAGAATCTCGAACAGCTTGCACCATTTTATATTGTCGAACGCTTTTTCCAGGTCGACAAATCCTATGAAAGTGTCTTGATTTTTCTTTAGCCTTGCTTCCATTATTAGCCGTAACGTCAGAATTGCCTCTCTCGTCCCTTTCCTTTTCCTAAAGCCAAACTGATCGTCACCTAGCGCATTCTCAATTTTCTTTTCCATTCTTCTGTATATTATTCTTGTAAGCAGCTTCGATGCATGAGCTGTTAAGCTGATTGTGCGATAATTCTCGCACTTGTCAGCTCTTGCCGTCTTCGGAATTGCGTGGATGATGCTTTTCCGAAAGTCAGATGGTATATCGCCAGACTCATATATTCTACACACCAACGTGAATAGTCGTTTTGTTGCCACTTCCCCCAATGATTTTAGAAATTCTGTTGGAATGTTATCTATCCCTTCTGCCTTATTTGACCGTAAGTCCTCCAAAGCTCTTTTAAATTCCGATTCTAATACTGGATCCCCTATCTCTTCTACATCGACTCCTGTTTCTTCTTCTATCACATCAGTCAAATCTTCACCCTCATAGAGGCTTTCAATATATTCTTTCCACCTATCTGCTCTCTCCTCTGCATTTAACAGTGGAATTCCCGTTGCACTCTTAATGTTACCACCGTTGCTTTTAATGTCACCAAAGGTTGTTTTGACTTTCCTGTATGCTGAGTCTGTCCTTCCGACAATCATATCTTTTTCGATGTTTTCACATTTTTCCTGCAGCCATTTCGTCTTAGTTTCCCTGCACTTCCTATTTATTTCATTCCTCAGCGACTTGTATTTCTGTATTCCTGATTTTCCCGGAACGTGTTTGTACTTCCTCCTTTCATCAATCAACTGAAGTATTTCTTCTGTTACCCATGGTTTCTTCGCAGCTACCTTCTTTGTACCTATGTTTTCCTTCCCAACTTTTGTGATGGCCCTTTTTAAAGATGTCCATTCCTCTTCAACTGTACTGCCTACTGCGCTATTCCTTATTGCTGTATCTACAGCGTTAGAGAACTTCAAACGTATCTCGTCATTCCTTAGAACTTCCGTATCCCACTTCTTTGCGTATTGATTCTTCCTGACTAATGTCTTGAACTTTAGCCTACTCTTCATCACTACTATATTGTGATCTGAGTCTATATCTGCTCCTGGGTACGCCTTACAATCCAGTATCTGATTTCGGAATCTCTGTCTGACCATGATGTAATCTAATTGAAATCTTCGCGTATCTCCCGGCCTTTTCCAAGTATACCTCCTCCTCTTGTGATTCTTGAACAGGGTATTCGCTATTACTAGCTGAAACTTGTTACAGAACTCAATTAGTCTTTCTCCTCTTTCATTCCTTGTCCAAAGCCCATATTCTCCTGTAACCTTTTCTTCTACACGATATAAGGAGGTATCCCATGACTTTTATCTCCTGAGTGTATGAATGCCTGGCAGTTTCTGCTATTTGTAGGAGATAGCGATCACCAATATGTGCGAAGAGCAACCAGTAAACTTTTTGGATATGGTGATTGACCTGGATCAGCAAAGACTTAAATTTATGGAATATGCACAACGTGTTCTGAGAAGACTAAGAAAGAAAGAAATTCACTGCTAATCAAGCTGTTTTATCTGGAAAACTAACAAATTGAAATGAAACCATGCTATGGTAATACTGGCCGGGGTTGCACAGCAGCGTGGTGGACGTCTTCCTCACGTCACTTTGGCGACTTGAACGTCATTGTAACAAAGATTAGATAAAATGAGGGCAAGACAAATCACAGTGCCCGAGGGAAGAAAATATGAGACCCAGCTGGGATCGGATCGAGGTCTCCTCAATCCATAGGCAGCGGAGCTAACCACTAGATCATGAAGAGTAGACAACAAAATGACGAAAACGCCGTAAGTAGCCTCATTCTTGAAACTTCCTGGCAGATTAAAACTGTGTGCCGGACCGAGACTCGAACTCGGGACCTTTCCCTTCCGCGGGCATGGTTTTGCAGGACAGCTCCTGTAAAGTTTGGAAGGTAGGAGACGAGGTACTGGCGGAAGTAAAGCTGTGAGGACAGAGCGTGAGTCGTGCTTGGGTAGCTCAGTTGGTAGAGCACTTGAACGCGAGAGGCAAAGGCCCCGAGTCCGAGTCTCGGTCCGGCACACAGTTTTAATCTGCCAGAGTGAAAATCTCAGTCTCATTCTTTTCCTGTTCTTTTAGACGGCGGAGATGAATGCGACATTGCTGAAGTTCTTGCCGACAATCACCATGTTTGCTACTAATGACGCTATTCTTGAGCTCCCAACAGTTAGGAAGTTTTTTCTATTGTTGCTGTTTATCGAGAAGCAAAAGCAGCAGCCGCTGCCGTTTTAGTATACTCTCTACAGCAGAAGGTATAATGCACTAGCACTAAATTCTGAAGACTCGTCGGCACTGCTGTGGTTGTGCCACTTATTAAATGCAATCGGTTGTGTAATACTTCATACACAACCGTAAGGAGAGGTGGGCCACATAATGATGCAGCAGCTGTCGTCGTAGGGAAGCTGCACAGCGACGAGTAGTCAACAAGTAAACACACTAAACAGGAGTTTTACTTCAGTTATAGTTTTGCAAAAGAACAAACGGCAACCAACTCCAGATACTACAAGAAGTACACTAAAAAGCGTTGTGTAGCGTGGGTCTCCCGCTACTACTGCAAGAGCGAACTGTCGAAGGCTGACTGAAGACCGTGCCGCCGACCACCCTATATCCCAAAAGCAGAGAGCGCTCGTAGACAGCCGGCACGGTAACTCTGCGTGTTCGGTCAGAGGGTTAGCTGCCCTCTGTAATTTAAAAAAAAACTGAGTTAATGGATAAATGACGAACTGAAACGGGTGTCTTGCGACGTCCGCCCCGAGCGAATACAACGAACAAAATAAGATTAAAAAAAGTGCAGTGGATAGAGTTAAAAAAAAAGTATTCCGAACCACCGAAGGCGTGGCGCAGCGGGCGCGCATTATTGGATCTGCCGGGTCCTCGCGCGACCACTGTCGGGCGTCTGTCGAAAACGTTCGTTCCGATTATTACGGGTTTTCTTTATATGCAATAAGGAGCATGCTGTAACATCTTGTGTACCTGCATCATGTCATAGCCACTCCACCAGTAGTGGACGTAGTATTAGAGCCAATAAGCTAACCTGTCAACATGCAAGGCTGTAGCGTACCGTGGCTAATCACTTTCGAAATTATGAACGGCTATAGAGGCGGCTTGGACCCATATTTTTGCTGGGGACTCCCAATGACTTCCTATAGCTTTTGTCACCTCTGTGTATATCGAGATTATGTAACACGTGTTGTCAAAAAAAATGGTTCAAATGGCTCTGAGCACTATGGGACGTAACATCTGAGGTCATCAGTCCCCTAGAACTTAGAACTACTTAAACCTAACTAACCCAAGGACATCACACACATCCATGCCCGAGGCATGACCGTAGCGGTCGTGCGGTTCCAGATTGAAGCGCCTAGAACCGCTCGGCCACTACGGCCGGCTAACACGTGTTGTCATTCACATTAGTTGATATACCGGTACTGATAAGTTGTTGGAAAGATTTACAAATACATTGGGCGCAAACTAATAAAACAGTCAACTAAGATCTATATAAAGTACCTTCGTATTTTGAGTACAATGAGGTAGCTGGTGCTTCGTCAGCCGCTTTCTATTTCGCATCTGAACAGCCACTTTACAGATCACTGCCATGTGTAGAAGTACAATTAGTAGAATGGTGGTAGCACAGATGAGGTTGCTGCGGCAAGCTGGGCAACTTCTTGAGCGACTGTTAGAATGCTCATCCCGTCCTTTGGTTTCACATCGCTGGCAGCTGCTCAAGAAACAGAATGGTTTACCGCAGTGCAAAATTCCAGGTAAAAACCTGGATAACACAAGGTTGCATATTAAGCGGACCTATTTCAAGTAGATGACTATCGTAACAGCCGGCCGGTGTGGGCGTGCGGTTCTAGGCGCTTCAGTCTGGAACCGCGTGACCGCTACGGTAGCAGGTTCGAATCCTGCCTCGGGAATGGATGAATGTGATGTCCTTAGGTTAGTTAGGTTTAAGTAGTTCTAAGTTCTAGGGGACTGATGACCTCAGAAGTTAAGTCGCATAGTGCTCAGAGACATTTGAACCATTTGAACTATAGTAACTATTACACATTTACGTTTGTGTCGACAGTAGAAATGAAAGAATGGCGTCCCCATTTCAGTATGTTACCTTTTCTTCTGAGAAGGCATCGCTGTAGTTAGCATTCACCCATGTAAAATTTAACATAATCAACATTTATGCTCGGTGAGCTCTAGGTTCTATCGATAGATACGGATTTTCATGAGGGCGCCACCGCACAGTGCAGAGATGCGAAACGTCGCCACCATCGCCCTTCCAGTTGCTAGCCATATTTGGAACAAGGAAGTATTCTACCTCCGATTCGAACTGTAAGGAGTATTCCAAAACTAAGAGCCAGTGAACAATATTTAACTATTGATAGACCTGAATGGAACTTCATGCACGCAGTGCTGTCTATCGGCTCTTTAGGAAACCACTGCAGTGTTGCTTTGATTCAGCAGTTGCTTGCCAGATCGCTACGGCCGAGACAGTCGTAAATCCAGGCACCTGTGAAGTGCGCGGTGTGATTAAATTTTTGTTGGTAAAAGAATCGTCAGCTCCTGAAATCCGTTATGAGCTATGCCTAGCCTATGGACTTGAAATAATGAGTGAATAACTAGTGCGAAAATGGAGCCGATTTCAAAATGGCTGCACAAATGTTCACGATAAACAGCAGAGTGGCAGGCACAGCATTCGGACCGACGACATCATTGATCAAGTGAACCAAAAATTTCGAAGTGACCGACGATTGACTATTAGTGGTCCAACTGATGAATTCCAAAACGTTGCTGAACCTCAGTTTACAGGAGTTTCGCTGCACAGCTTGGGTGTCACAAACTGTGTGCGAGGTGGGGCCAAAAATGCTCACTGATCAGCAGAAAGAGCAAAGAATGCGTAGAGCAAGACAGTTTTTGGACCTTTGCAGCCAAGATGATGATGATTTGTTTTCCCACATTATTACGGGCGATGTAGTACACCAACGCAGAATAGAAACTACAGTCAATGCAGTGGCGCCATTCGAGTTTCCCAAACCAAAAAAGCTTGAGCAGTCTCCGTTCTCGAATCGAAAAATAAGTCTACCGTTTAGCAGAACGAAAACGGCATCCTTTTGAGTGATATCGTGATTGAGCAGTTACAGCTGACGTACACAGTGAAACTCTAACCAAACTGAGACATGAGATCCAAAATCGATGCCGCGAGAAACTATAGTCTGGCATAGCCCTCATACACAACAACGCACACTCTCACACCGCTACCAAAACCAAGGAGAAGATGCAAGGTTTTCGTTGGAAACTTTTTGAGCACAGAGCATACAGTCCCGACCTTGCGCCAAGCGACTTTTTCCTCTTCTTGTATTTCGAAAAGTGGCTGAGTGGACAACAATTCCGGAACGACGATGAACTCAAGACTGTCGTTACCAACTTGTTCGATTCCCACGCGACAGACTTCTATGCAGAGCGCTGAAAGGAGAAGGTGCAGCGTTACGGAAAATGTGTAGACGTGAACGGCGAATATGTGAAAAGTTAAAGTAGATATCTAATAAAGTATTTCAATAAAAAGCTTTTCTCATAAGCTTTTTTTATGACTAAACGGACCTTAGTTTTGGACTCGTCTTCTAATAGGGCGCACTTTTTCGATATCCGACACAGATGTACAGAACTGGAGGCAGCGTATGCAGCATATTCCTCCGGCGTTCGCGGCCGTGGCCACAGAAAGCGGTTCTGCAGCGTTTTTTTTTTTTTCTTCCCACTATGTGGGTCGACTATGCACCTCCAGCATATCCGACGTCTGCATTGTTTCCTGCAAATCAGCGGTCCTGTTGCTCGCTTCTCCGCTAGCTCTGCGGCATACACTTTTCTTGCCCGCTGGTCTGATCGTACTCCACTGACTGGGCCCTTGTTGGTCACTGCCTCTTCTCGAGGTTAGTTGGCCGCTACATGACGTGCGTCACATGCGCACGACTTCGTTCGGCGAAGCTAGCAGGCAGGAATTACGATGTTCGAGGCTTTCGGCAGTATAGCCACAAACAAGGCAGGTCTATTAAGAACTGGTAACGTAGTGGAAATCAAGATCTCTCTGCTTTAGGAAACTACGTACAATACCCTCAAAGTGGTAGCAACTCCATTGTACAGGCGACAAGAGCTTTCGTATATGCAAACGGGTCATCTAACAGTATAAATATACTGCTCATAAGAGCTTACGTTGCAGATGACACGCTATAATCAAAGTATCCTGAACCACTCTAATGAAAACCAGAAAAATTTTGGGTGAAAAATAATTAACTGTTTTCCATACAGGCAGACCTTCAGTTTCTCTATTAGATAACATAATTGTGATACACTCTCTGACTAGAGGCTAAAACGAACAATGGAATAAATTGAAATTTAAAGAACCGAATAGGTTCTAGGTACTAGGAAAGATACAATTAATAGCGATCATTTCCTCATTACCGCACATGAAATGAATTAAATAAAAAATTGTGTCTTTGAAGAAAAAAATCAAGTAAAATGATAAAACTGAGGGAAGTATGAAAAAGGAAACAAGGTTATGGAGAAAGTGGGTACTGTTTTCATGTTCGTTGAAACGATCCCATATGCAGATTATTGGTCAAGGACGCCACTAAATGAGTTTAGCATCTGGTAGCACTGCTAGAGTCAATAGAACGACACAAGGTCAGTTTGCTTGACGCGTATAGTTACGTACGTAGAGAAAAGTTAAGTGGTTAGTTGACGTAACGTGGTGCAGTATTACCAGCACATTTTGACGACTGCATCGTACGTCGTATGTGCAGAGAGATAGAAGAAACTAAGAAGCCGTAAAAAACTACAGCTGTTGTCGGCTATCAGATATTTGTACATATAATTTTCGTAAACTCATTCGAGGATAAAGTCCCACATTATTGTGGCAGGCCAAAAAAATTTTTTTTTGGTGCTGCGCTACACAAATCGTTCACTTCCTCGTCGAAAGGAATACGATCCTTACGGAGCCATTCGCGAAAGGTAGTCTGAACGTCGTTGTCGCTCTAAAATCTCTCTCTCTCTCTCTCTCTGTCTCTCTCTCTCTCTCTCTCTCTCTCTCTCTCTCTCTCTCTCCTCCAAATATTCTCTCACATTGCAAGATGAAAATCGCATCTACATCATCATACATACTCCGGAAGCCACCGTACGGTGCATGGAGGAGAGTACCCTGTACCACTACTACTCATTTCATTTCCAGTTCCACTCGCAAATAGAATGAGGAGCCGGCCGCGGTGGTCTAGCGGTTCTAGGCGCTCAGTTCGGAACCGCGCGACTGCTACGGTCGCAGGTTCGAATCCTGCCTCGGGCATGGATTTGTGTGATGTCCTTAGGTTAGTTAGGTTTAAGTAGTTCTAAGTTCTAGGGGACTGATGACCACAGATGTTAAGTCCCATAGTGCTCAGAGCCATTTTTAGAATGAGGGAAAACGACTGTCCACAAGCTTCCTTAAGATCCTTAATTTCTTGGATTTTATCTTCGAGGTCTGTACGCTAAATGTGTGTTGGCGGCAGCAGAATCGTTCTGCAGTCAGCTTCAAATGCCGGTTGTCTGAATTTTCTCAATAGTGTTCCTCGAAAACAACGTCGTCTTCCCTCCGCGGATACTCATTTGTGTTCTCGAAGCATCTCCGTAACACTAACAAATCTGGCAGTCCGCCTCTGCTTCGATGTCTTCCTTTAATCCGACCTTCAACGGATCCCAAATACTCGAGCAGTACTCAAGAGTAGGTACGAAGTCTCCTTTATGGGTGAACCACACTTCCCCCAAAATTCTTCCAATAAACTGAAGTTAACTATTCGCCTTACCTACCACAATCATTTCATATCACATTGCAAAGTTCTGCCCAGACATTTAAACAACGTGGCTATGTCAAGCAGTACACTACTAATGCCGCATCCGAACGTTACGGGTTTGTTTTTCCTACTCGTCCGCATTAACTTAGAATTTTCTACATTTAGAGGTAGCTGCCATTCATCACACCAACTAGAAATTTTGTCTAAATCATCTTGCATCCTCCTACAGTCACTCAACATCTACATCTTCACGTACACCGCAGAATCATCAGCAAACAAACGCAGACTGCTGCCCACCCCAACCACTAGATTTATGTATATGGAAAATAATTGCGGTGCATAATATACACATCAAAAAAAGTTTCGCGTCACCTCGGTTCCGAGAGTTCCGGAACCTGTACAGAAAACTGGAATATAGATCAACATAAGCAGCATTTCCGCCCTTTTTATTGCTCTTGAAAACCACACATTGCATGTTGTACCACGATACAGTGAGACCTTCAGAGGTGGTGGTCCAGATTGTTATACACACCGGTACCTCTAATACCCAGTAGCACGTCCTATTGCATTGATACTTACATGTATTCGTCGTGACATGCTGTCCACAAGTTCATCAAGGCATTATTGTTCAAGATTGTCGCACTCCTCAATGGCGATTCGGCGTAGATCCCTCAGTGTGGTTGGTGGGTCACGTCGTCCATAAACAGCCGTTTTCAATCCATCCCAGACATGTTCTATAGGGTTCATGTCTGGCCACTCTAGTCGAGCGACGTCGTTATCCTGAAGGAAGTCATTCACAAAATGTGCGCGATGGCGGCGCGAATTGTCGCCCTTGAAGACGAATGCCTCGCCAATATGCTGCCGATATGGTTGCACTATCGGTCGAAGGATGGCATTCACGTATCGTACAGCCGTTACGGCGCATTCCATGACCACCAGCGGCGTACATCGGTCCCACTTAATGCCACCCCAAAACAGCGAGGAACCTCCACCTTGCTGCACTGACTGGACAGTGTGTCTAAGGCGTTCAGCCTGACCACGTTGCCTCCAAAAACGTCTCCGACGATTGTCTGGTTGAAGGCATACGAGACACTCATCGGTGAAGAGAACGTGATGCCTGTCCTGAGAGGTCCATTCGGCATGTTGTTGGGCCCATCTGTACCGCGCTGCATAGTGTCGTGGTTCAAAGATGGACCTCGCCATGGACGTCGGGAGTGAAGTAGCGCATCATGCAGCCGATTGTGCACAGTTTGAGTCATAACACGACGTCCTGTGGCTGCACGAAAAGCATTATTCAACATGGTGGCGTTGCCGTCAGGGTTCCTCCGAGCCGTAATCCGTAGGTAGCCGTCACCCACTGCAGTAGTAGCCCTTGGGCAGCCTGAGCGAGGCACATCATCAACAGATACTGTCTCGCTGTATCTCCTCCATGTCCGAACAACATCGCTTTGGTTCACTCCAAGATGCCTGGACGCTTCCCTTGTTGAGAGCCCTTCCTGCCGCAAAGTAACAATGCGGACGCGATTTAGCCGCGTTATTGACCGTCTAGGCATGGTTGAACTAAAGACAACAAGAGAAGTGAACCTCCTTCTTGGTGGAATGACTGGAACTGATCGGCTGTCGGTCCCCTCCATCAAATAGGCGCTGCTCATGCATAGTTGTTTACATCTTTGGGCGGGTTTAGTGACGTCTATGAACAGTCAAAGGGACTGTGTGATACAATATCCACAGTCTACGTCTATCTTTATGTGTTCTGGCAACCGGGGTGATGCAAAACTTTTTTGAAGTGTGTAGCTTGCATGTTGCACCGTCTTCCTTCCTTTCCAATCAGCATCATTCAGGTCTTTGGGTCTTTGGTCATACTGTTGGCAGCATTTCACTACGGCTGGAAGCGAAACTGTGTTTACTCCCTTTACCACCAATAGTTCACGGTTAATCTCTGTAAAGTTTAGACGTTATGCCCAGTAGAAAAGCACCGTCGTTCGTACTTCAACTCCGGAGTACGTTTCCAGTTGCCACTCCACATCACTCGGACCCTGTGATGTATCTGTTACCCGTACCGCAGCAGAACTGCGTGAAACCCGGAACATGTACCCTCGTCTGACAATGCCACATTCTTGTTGCGCAATGGCCTTAGTGTGAGATGACAAGTGTTACGTACATTATGAAGCCTCTGCGCAAATTTGTTCAGACCACCTTGATGCTCTGAGATGCACAGATAATAGTGAAACGAAAATTCCCCTTTATTTCCACAATACATGGATCAAGAAGGTAACATTATAGTGTAACAAGTGGATAGACGTGATAGGAGTTCTCAACTAAGGCGAAAGTGTCACTAAAGACAATTCTATACACTTTCTGTTAATACTGAAATCCGTTGAAACCACAGCAACCGTCAGTAAGAAACAACACTCTCAAAAAAATTGCGATGATGCCATCTATAAATTGAGAAAAATAATCTTTTCCTCTATAAACAGTTAATACACGTAAATCTTCGGTATAAGAATTGAAGAGTGAGCGTCTGTCACACCAAACTGGATACGATGAACTCACTAGTCACCTTAGTGTTCTGGCAAGGGAGCGAGTCAAAAAACTACAAAACATAGATCGTATACAGCATGGATCACCGAGCATTCTATCCTAAGGACCACACTGGCTCTTCCAATACCTATAGCTTCGCTATAGCTTGGTGCCTGATACCTTAGTACAGCTCAGAACTCCTCGGCACAATTCGCAAATTTTCGTGACGCCAACCACTGCCGACATTCTTTACAAGCTGACACTGAGTGACACTTCAGATGTCATTACGCAGTGAAAAGTTTATTGTTTGACCTCTAACTATGGCAGATCTTTGAAGCACGTTGCCGCCGCTCGACCAGCGAGCATCGTTGTACATCAGTAAACCACTGGACACCAAGCTGACTTCATCTAACAACGCTTTGAGCTCCCTTTCATTAGAGCTTGCTACAAAAAATCATTTCATACGCATGGCGAGAAGTCACCGTACCCCCTAGCATCAGATGCTAGTTGATTTGATTTGTTTTAGCATAAGTTTTAGCATAAGCCCCGGGAGTAGACAACATTCCATTAGAACTACTGACGGCCTCGGGAGAGTCAGTCCTGCCAAAACTCTACCACCTCGTGAGCAAGGTGTATGAGACAGGCTAAATACCTTCAGACTACAAGAAGAATATAATAATTCCAATCCCAAAGAAAGCAGGTGTTGACAGATGTGAAAATTACCGAACTATGAATTTAATAAGTCATAGCTGCAAAATACTAACGCGAATTCTTTACAGACGAATGGAAAAACTGGTAGAAGCCGACCTCGCGGAAGATCAGTTTGTATTCCGTAGAAATGTTGGAACACCTGAGGCAATACTGACCTTACGACTTATCTTAGAAGAAAGATTAAGGAAAGGCAAACCTACGTTTTTAGCATTTGTAGACTTAAAGAAAGCTTTTGACAATGTTGATTGGAATACTCGCTTTCAAATTCTGAAGGTGGCAGGGGTAAAATACAGGGAGCGAAAGGCTATTTACAATTTGTACAGAAACCAGATGGCAGTTATAAGAGTCGAGGGGCATGAAAGGGAAGCAGCGGATGGGAAGGGAGTGAGACAGGGTTGTAGCCTCTCCCGGATATTATTCAATCTGTATATTGAGCAAGCAGTAAAGGAAACAAAAGAAAAATTTGGAGTAGGTATTAAAATCCATGGAGAAGAAATAAAAACTTTGAGGTTCGCCGATGACATTGTAATTCTGTCAGAGACAGCAAATGACTTGGAAGAGCAGTTGAACGGAATGGATAGTGTCTTGAAAGGAGGATATAAGATGAAGATCAACAAAAGCAAAACGAGGATAATGGAATGTAGTCGCATTAAGGCGGGTGATGCTGAGGAAATTAGATTAGGAAATGAGACATTTAAAGCAGTGAAGGAGTTTTGCTATTTGGGGAGCATAATAACTGATGATGGTCGAAGTAGAGAGGATATAAAATGTAGACTGGCAATGGCAAGGAAATCGTTTCTGAAGAAGAGAAATTTGTTAACATCGAGTATCGATTTAAATGTCAGGAAGTCGTTTTTGAAAGTATTTATGTGGAGTGTAGCCATGTATGGAAATGAAACATGGACGATAAATAGTTTAGACAAGAAGAGAATAGAAGCTTTCGAAATGTGGTGCTACAGACGAGTGCTGAAGATTTGATGGGTAGATCACATAACTAATGAGGAGGTGTTAATAGGATTGGGGAGAAGAGAAGTTTGTGGCACAACTTGACTAGAAGAAGGGATCGGTTGGTACGACATGTTCTGAGGCATCAAGGGATCACCAATTTAGTATTGGAGGGCAGCGTGGAGGGTAAAAATCGTAGAGGGAGACCAAGAGATGAATACACTAAGCAGATTCAGAAGGATGTAGGTTGCAGTAGGTACTGGGAGATGAAGAAGCTTGCGCAGGATAGAGTAGCATGGAGAGCTGCATCAAACCAGTCTCAGGACTGAAGACCACAACAACAAGTACTTACTTACGTATTAAGTATCCAATACATTGGTATGTTCCCCATACTGTTGTAAACATGTTTCCATACGTCCCTACGTTCTTCTTGACATGTTGTTGAGTATATCCGGTATTATATTGCGATACGCATCCTTACCAGCATTGCGCATTTCTTCATTTGTAGCTTAATGACGTGCGGACACTTGTGCCTTAATGATTCCCCATAATGAATTGTCAGGTGTTGTGAGGTCAGCGCTTCTTGATGGCCAGTTCAAGGGAGCTGGTGTTGCTGATGAACCACGCTCTATCCACTGTCCTGGAAACTGTTCTTTTAGGAACTTGCGCAGTGAAAGAGCGCAGTGATGAGGCGCTTCGTCTTGTTGCTAGCATGTGCTTCAAGTGAGGCCACTTTCCCCAAGCTGGGCTATTAAGCGTGTTTGCAACATGTGTAAATAATCTGCGCCATTCACAGTCTGTTCAAAGAGTTACGGTGCAAGCAGATGTTGTGATGGCATCACTGCCAATATCATTACGTGAAAAGGGTTCCTTTCTAACTCGATTTTGGATTCTCTTTGACCCAGACGACAATATTTCTAGCACGAGACCTGCCACAAAATAGCACACTCATCTGAAAACAGCTTTGGCACGGTTCACTACATTTGGAAATTGAGTTGACAGAGCACGGTATTCTAAAATGCGCTCATTTCGATCCATTTCCGATAACTCGTTTACGCCGTCGGTCGGAAAGGTCTGACCTGAAGATCTTTTTTCATGTGACCTCGTTGTTGTCCTCGGTATACTGACTTCATAGGAGACTGTTCAATCTAAGCAGAGACACCGGCATACGTATGTTTCTTCTCGTGTCTTCTTCCTCGCACTCCGCGGCCTGTCTGTAACCTGCCGGAAGTAAAAGCCCATCTGTCCCAATTCAGAAGTGCTGAAGCGTTGCCCTTTGCTGTGGAACCTTATTAAATCTTTCCTGGAGTGCTCCCATAATCTGTCTCATTATCTGCCCTGTATGTTGTCGTTCGCGCATCCACACACTTGACACGCTCCTCAAATGGCTCTGAGCACTATGGGACTCAACTGCTGAGGTCATCAATCCCCTAGAACTTAGAACTAGTTAAACCTAACCAACCTAAGGACATCACAAACATTCATGCCCGAGGCAGGATTCGAACCTGCGACCGCAGCGGTCTTGCGGTTCCAGACTGCAGCGCCTTTAACCGCACGGCCACTTCGGCCGGCCTCGCCCCTCAATAGCGTAACTATGACCATTCACATCTGCCATGACTAAAAAATTAAAACTCGACTGCAACTGCGTAGACATGTACATATGAATTACGACAACTGATTCCAGAAACCGATAAGAAATAACACAGCTACGAAACTGCATAATAGCATTTTATACTAAACAGGGGTTGCAGGGGTATGGGGACTTCTCGCCCACCCTGTGCGTTGCTGCAAGTAAATGCCACAGGTGAAGGTCGTTGTGACGCTCTTTCACCATACCTTCCTACTTCCGTGCGTCATTTACTGACGGCAAATTAATAAAGGATGGCACGATTGCGTCATTTGAAGAAACGTGTCAAGAGAAAGCTAATTTATTGAAAGACATCATTTTGTCAACAAACACTGTGGCCCGAAAAGTAAATGATATTGCTGGAAATACATTAACCCAATTGTATGAGGAAAAATGCTCAGGGTGGTTCTCTTTGGCTCTGGATGAGCCAAGATATACTTGAAATACTGCACAGGTGTTAGTTTTTATTCGAAGGATAAATAAAAATTATGAACTATGTGAAGAGTAACTCGACTTTCATAACAATCACGGCACGGTCAGGGGAGAAGAAATGTTTAAATAAGTACAAATGCTGTTCGAAAAAACAATCTTCAAAGGAAAATCTTAAAGTGTATCACAACTAATGGTGGCAAAAACATGTGTGGAAAAAATGAAGGCGTCGTTGCTCTCATAATAAAGGCCGTAGAAAATGACGGTGGATCAAAACCATTAATCGTGCATTGCATCATTGATAAACAGTCTTCGTGCGCAAAATGTTTGGATAAGTCACAAAAAGCCAGCCATATACGCTGTTAATTATATAAAAGAATACGCTTTCGAACATCGTCAATCCCGCGATTTTATTGAAGAGATTGAAGAAAATAACTTACCACGTTATCCAGCAGTACGCTAGCTTAGCTGTGGAAAAGCTCTGACGCTATTTCTTGATCTGCAAACAACAATCGTAATTTTCTTGTATCACAGAAGTCGTCCTCTGGCTGAGTTACAAAACAAAATAGTGGTTTTGGGGTTATCATTTTATACAAATTGAACTAAACACGTGAACAATCTTAATTGAAAATTACAAGGCGAAAACTAGTTGCTACCTGATTTGTACGCTCACATCAAATCCTTTATACAAAACAGTGTTTTGGTTCAGTCTCAACTGAACAAAAAAATGTTTCACGCATTTTAATGCACGCCAAAAACACAGTAAGCAGTCAGAGATCATTTCCGGTAGATTTCGCATTTGAAACTTTGGATGCTTTAAAAATAAATTTTGAGTCTCGACCTTCAGATTTTAATGCAATTGCCAGCGATATCAAGATTTGTCAAAATCCTTTTAACGCCAATACAGAAACTATTTCCCCTAATTTCACATGGAAATGATTGACTTGCAATGTTCAAATTTTTACAAAGATAGCTATTTAAGTTCATCATTGCTGGAATTATAAGATTCCTCCACTCATACAGCTTAATCAGATGCATAATATTGCTCGTGGTACTACTTATCTCCGGGGAAAAATTTTCTCCAGAATGCAATATACAAAAAATATTCACAGATCTAAACTAAATGATGAGCATTTGCAGTCGATTAGCATTTGAAGACGCTGCTGATAATTTCCACTACTAAACATTTATTCACAACTGCAAACTATTGCAGGTGGGAAGTTACAGTTACATAAATACCTTTAACTATAATTACTATGCTTAATTTCGTTATATGTATTGCCTATGTATGTCACGTAGGTACGGTAAATTGTCAGGAAATCTTATATAACTAGTTACAGTTAAAATATTCAACTACATCATGTATGTTAGTCAATGTGTATCTTAATTGGTCGTAAAATAAAAGCAACTGATTATTGTACGTATTTTCTAGGACTTATTTGTATTTAAATTCTACTCTCTACAGTGTTACTTCGCTTAATGAGCACGATTCGTTCCTGACTCTTTTTCGTTATTAACGTTCGTTAAGAGAAACACTTCATTCCGTAGCGATCCAAGTAGAATAAATCAATGCGCTGGATTCAGAAAAAATAGTTATTCAAACAGATGTATAATTCAGTATTGTAATTTCTTATTTATAGCACAGTTCGTCTTAGAAGAAAGTTGTCTAAAGATTTTTTTTGTGCCTGTGGTCCAAAATTTGTCGAAAAAGAAACGTAGCATTATCGTTAGTTAAATTCGTAGCGCGCATGTTGTTGTTGTTGTGGTCTTCAGTCCTGAGACTGGTTTGATGCAGCTCTCCATGCTACTCCATCCTGTGCAAGCTTTTTCATCTCCCAGTACCTACTGCAACCTACATCCTTTTGAATCTGCTTAGTGTATTCATCTCTTGGTCTCCCTCTACGATTTTTACCCTCCACGCTGCCCTCCAATACTAAATTGGTGATCCCTTGATGCCTCAGAACATGTCCTACCAACCGATCCCTTCTTCTGGTCAAGTTGTGCCACAAACTTCTCTTCTCCCCAATCCTATTCAATACTTCCTCATTAGTTATGTGATCTACCCATCTAATCTTCAGCATTCTTCTGTAGCACCACATTTCAAAAGCTTCTATTCTCTTCTTGTCCAAACTGTTTATCGTCCATGTTTCACTTCCATACATGGCTACACTCCATACGAATACTTTCAGAAATGACTTCCTGACACTTAAATCAATACTGGATGTTAACAAATTTCTCTTCTTCAGAAACGCTTTCCTTGCCATTGCCAGCCTACATTTTATATCCTCTCTACTTCGACCATCATCAGTTATTTTGCTCCTCAAATAGCAAAACTCCTTTACTACTTTAAGTGCCTCATTTCGTAATCTAATTCCCTCAGCATCACCCGACTTAATTAGACTACATTCCATTATCCTTGTTTTGCTTTTGTTGATGTTCATCTTATATCCTCCTTTCAAGACACTGTCCATTCCATTCAACTGCTCTTCTAAGTCCTTTGCTGTCTCTGACAGAATTACAATGTCATCGGCGAACCTCAAAGTTTTTATTTCTTCTCCATGAATTTTAATACCTACTCCGAGTTTTTCTTTTGTTTCCTTTACTGCTTGCTCAATATACAGATTGAACAACATCGGGGAGAGGCTACAACCCTGTCTTACTCCCTTCCCAACCACTGCTTCCCTTTCATGTCCCTCGACTCTTATAACTGCCATCTGGTTTCTGTACAAATTGTAAATAGCCTTTCGCTCCCTGTATTTTACCCCTGCCACCTTTAGAATTTGAAAGAGAGTATTCCAGTCAACATTGTCAAAAGCTTTCTCTAAGTCTACAAATGCTAGAAACGTAGGTTTGCCTTTCCTTAATCTTTCTTCTAAGATAAGTCGTAAGGTCAGTATTGCCTCACGTGTTCCAGTGTTTCTACGGAATCCAAACTGATCTTCCCCGAGGTTGGCTTCTAGCAGTTTTTCCATTCGTCTGTAAAGAATTCGTGTTAGTATTTTGCAGCTGTGACTTATTAAGCTGATAGTTCGGTAATTTTCACATCTGTCAACACCTGCTTTCTTTGGGATTGGAATTATTATATTCTTCTTGAAGTCTGAGGGTATTTCGCCTGTTTCATACATCTTGCTCACCAGATGGTAGAGTTTTGTCAGGACTGGCTCTCCCACGGCCGTCAGTAGTTCCAATGGAATATTGTCTACTCCGGGGGCCTTGTTTCGACTCAGGTCTTTCAGTGCTCTGTCAAACTCTTCACGCAGTATCATACCTCCCATTTCATCTTCATCTACATCCTCTTCCATTTCCATAATATTGTCCTCAAGTACATCGCCCTTGTATAGACCCTCTATATACTCCTTCCACCTTTCTGCTTTCCCTTCTTTGCTTAGAACTGGGTTTCCATCTGAGCTCTTGATATTCATACAAGTCGTTCTCTTATCTCCAAAGGTCTCTTTAATTTTCCTGTAGGCGGTATCTATCTTACCCCTAGTGAGATAGGCCTCTACATCCTTACATTTGTCCTCTAGCCATCCCTGCTTAGCCATTTTGCACTTCCTGTCGATCTCATTTTTGAGACGTTTGTATTCCTTTTTGCCTGTTTCACTTACTGCATTTTTATATTTTTTCCTTTCATCAATTAAATTCAGTATTTCTTCTGTTACCCAAGGATTTCTACTAGCCCTCGTCTTTTTACCTACTTGATCCTCTGCTGCCTTCACTACTTCATCCCTCAAAGCTACCCATTCTTCTTCTACTGTATTTACTTCCCCCATTCCTGTCAATTGCTCCCTTATGCTCTCCCTGAATCTCTGTACAACCTCTGGTTCTTTTAGTTTATCCAGGTCCCATCTCCTTAAATTCCCACCTTTTTGCAGTTTCTTCAGTTTTAATCTACAGGTCATACCCAATAGATTGTGGTCAGAGTCCACATCTGCCCCTGGAAATGTCTTACAATTTAAAACCTGCTTTATGAGCATCTTTAGTGAATTCGTGTTATTTAACGACGATAACTCACAAATGGAATTAATAAACAAATACTGCAAGGCAAATGGTTACCATGCGCCAGCAGAGAAGAGCTCTTAAAATAGCATTGTAGAAAATTTGCAACATCGTCACCGGAGCCCGCGAGCTGCGGTACGGGTGAGAACAGATGCGGCGAGAGACGCATTGCGATCAGTACGGCTGACTGAATACAACGTTGTCGGAGCTTCTACTTTACAGAGCGGTAGTTTATAGGAGAACGTGTGATTCATTTTTCGTTTATAGTGGCCAAGGAGACAGATCCAGACCAGAAAGTGATTTTGAAATAGTTATCAAAGACTGAAAAAATATAACTAAATAGACTCTTTATGCGAATTATCGTTCGTTAGGCGAGACAATATCTTACATTTTGTTCTACTCGTTGGGCTACTGACTCGTTGCAGGACATACAGGATAAGCAAGGATCGACCCCCAACAAACAAAATTACAGCAGGCCGGATATCACGCATGTCTGACCCGTTATCGTGGGCTGGATTTGTTGTTGGTGTTAGCGGGCAGGTGTCGGCCCGCTGGTCGTAGTTTCGAGACCCCCTGGTCTACAGCCAGACACAAGAAGATAATGGTTTAGCGTACAGTGGGCGACGAAGTCGTTAGAGAAGTAACTCAAACTCGGATTGGTGATGGCTGGGGAAGGATATGGGCCGTTCTCGACACTTGCTTACGCATTTTAAGGAGGCCACGGAAAACATTAAACCTGGATAATCGGAACTATATTTGAAGCGTTGCCTTTCCGAATGCTAGTTCAATGTCTCACAACTTTAGCACCCCGTTCGGTCAACAGTCATGGTCAATTGATAACGAGGGTGTCGGTCGAATATTGCCAATTGTAACAGCAGATAGATGGGTCACAGCATAACAACTCGACTACCACCAAACTGTGAGAACCCACAGCATCAGGAACCACCCTTTCTTGATATGGCGTCCACGAAACAACGTGCTACATGCGTGCTTCTCTTTAATGGTCGCAGGAACACCGTCATTTGATACTCAAAGCACGACTAAGGCCACCCGAAGGGATAAGTTGGGGTGTATGTTAGCGGTATGGGATTACGTCGGATACCACATGAGGCGATGCAACTTGTTTTTCAATAGGAAGGGAGGGGAGGGGAGGCAACTGGGTGTTGGCCTGGTACGATAAGGGTTGCCAATGTCCTGTATCTCATCGGTACAGGCTCCTCCTGTCAGTTCACGTGCATCAGTGTGCCCGCCTACAGCGCCTCACGGGTGTTTGCATCTTCAGCTAGACAATATACCATCGTTCGGAATTACGTCAGAACCGGTAAATAATATTGCCTTCCTGCAAGGTATAAACCAATTTTTTTCCCATGCGATAACACCATATACCGAAGGCGTCTGCGAAAAACGTATGGGAAGGTGCGGAAGCAGGTGATTTCTGACGGTACAAACAAGTGTTTTGCATTATGTGGACTACTTACAGAATCAACCGGCTGCAGTGGCCGAGAGGTTCTATGCGCTTCAGTCCGGAACCGCGCGACTGCTACGGTCGCAGGTTCGAATCCTGCCTCGGGGATGGATGTGTGTGATGTTCTTAGATTAGTTAGGTTGAAGTAGTTCTAAGTCTAGGGGACTGATGACCTCAGATGTTAAGTCCCATAATGCTTAGAGCCATTTGAACGACGCCATAGCCGTTTTCTGTCGAGATTAATTTCAGAATTGGAGGAGACACTTTGTTAACATAGGTGTGGAAATGTGGCATCCAGACAAAGAGAAACATGTCGATGGTCATTGGAGGGGAATGAAACCTGAAGTGTCTGTGTAATTACTGCAGACGCCAAGTGCATAGGTCTGGATTGAAGGCACTAAGTCTTAGTTATCCGCAGCACATTGCGTTAATGACGTAACATCATCCCTTGTTTAGATAAAGTAAGTCTCTTGTGGTTGAAGCATATTTAGAATTAACTTACACATGGGTATCTGGAGGTCTCGAAATAACTAACGAAACTATCCATATGAGCCCACCAATAAAATTTTCCATGGTATATGACCACATTGTCAATACATAAAATCTCTGACGTTTCGGGTACTGTTGCAAATCGTCTTCCTCAGAGTGTTTCGCTTACTAATGGTTACAATGTGGTCGCGTACCCTGGGAAATTTTTACACAGGGTGGTCCTTACTAACGTTTGACACCCCTGAAGCGACGTAGATGACGCTGAGGCAAGTAATTTAATATAAGACGCTTGGGGGCGAAGATGTAGGGAAATTCCCCAAAACGTGTCATTACATGACGTACTTCGCCGTTCGTGCAGCGGCTGAGCACATCGGTCTATCGCTCACGATCATTCCAACCCAAGCATTCCCGTCGGCGTGGTGGGGTTCAGCGCTCGAGTCTTGCGCCTGGCAGGCAATATTTTCATCATCGTGTTAGGCAGTTATGTGTTTACAGGGAGGTAAGATATACACTCCTGGAAATTGAAATAAGAACACCGTGAATTCATTGTCCCAGGAAGGGGAAACTTTATTGACACATTCCTGGGGTCAGATACATCACATGATCACACTGACAGAACCACAGGCACATAGACACAGGCAACAGAGCATGCACAATGTCGGCACTAGTACAGTGTATATCCACCTTTCGCAGCAATGCAGGATGCTGTTCTCCCATGGAGACGATCGTAGAGATGCTGGATATAGTCCCGTGGAACGGCTTGCCATGCCATTTCCACCTGGCGCCTCAGTTGGACCAGCGTTCGTGCTGGACGTGCAGACCGCGTGAGACGACGCTTCATCCAGTCCCAAACATGCTCAATGGGGGACAGATCCGGAGATCTCGCTGGCCAGGGTAGTTGACGTACACCTTCTAGAGCACGTTGGGTGGCACGGGATACATGCGGACGTGCATTGTCCTGTTGGAACAGCAAGTTCCCTTGCCGGTCTAGGAATGGTAGAACGATGGGTTCGATGATGGTTTGGATGTACCGTGCACTATTCAGTGTCTCTCGACGATCACCAGTGGTGTACGGCCAGTGTAGGAGATCGCTCCCCACACCATGATGCCGGGTGTTGGCCCTGTGTGCCTCGGTCGTATGCAGTCCTGATTGTGGCGCTCACCTGCACGGCACCAAACACGCATACGACCATCATTGGCACCAAGGCAGAAGCGACTCTCATCGCTGAAGGCGACACGTCTCCATTCGTCCCTCCATTCACGCCTGTTGCGACACCACTGGAGGCGGGCTGCACGATGTTGGGGCGTGAGCGGAAGACGGCCTAACGGTGTGCGGGACCGTAGCCCAGCTTCATGGAGACGGTTGCGAATGGTCCTCGCCGATACCCCAGGAGCAACAGTGTCCCTAATTTGCTGGGAAGTGGCGGTGCGGTCCCCTACGGCACTGCGTAGGATCCTACGGTCTTGGCGTGCATCCGTGCGTCGCTGCGGTCCGGTCCCAGGTCGACGGGCACGTGCACCTTCCGCCGACCACTGGCGACAACACCGATGTACTGTGGAGACCTCACGCCCCACGTGTTGAGCAATTCGGCGGTACGTCCACCCGGCCTCCCCCATGCCCACTATACGCCCTCGCTCAAAGTCCATCAACTGCACATACGGTTCACGTCCACGCTGTCGCGGCATGCTACCAGTGTTAAAGACTGCGATGGAGCTCCGTATGCCACGGCAAACTGGCTGACACTGACGGCGGCGGTGCACAAATGCTGCGCAGCTAGCGCCATTCGACGGCCAACGCCGCGGTTCCTGGTGTGTCCGCTGTGCCGTGCGTGTGATCATTGCTTGTACAGCCCTCTCGCAGTGTCCGGAGCAAGTATGGTGGGTCTGACACACCGGTGTCAATGTGTTCTTTTTTCCATTTCCAGGAGTGTATTATTTTATTTACCGGTCTCGTGAAATCCGCTGTTTTATTGCAAAGTGCAGTACAGCATAAATCTACCGTATTGGCTCACAAGTACATAAGGTTCTGAATTGCGTCGTTAGCAGTAAATGACGAACGTTTCCTTTTCTAAGTAATGACTGTAAACAAAAAAACGAGGGACAAAAGAAAAGAAACAAAAAATAATCATAGCTTTTACTTGGTTACAGTGAGGACAATAATTTTGTAACTTCTACGTTTACGACATGTCACATATACAAAACGTGTTCGACATTTGCACCGTCTGGTCGAAGCATTGCATCGCTCAATCAGCCCTTTACGCACAAGCCCAAACGATGCACGCGCGGCGAGATACGCCATTTAGTGACGTCACATGTTCAACATTTCTCATCCATTTTTGGAGTATTTCGAGAAATTAGCGACTCCATGTATCTTATATTAAACTACTTGTCTCAGCGTCATCTACGTCGCTTCCGAGTTCTTAAATGTTGAAAAGAATCACCCTGTATATTGAAAATGCAGTCAGTAAGAATTTTATTGATAGTAACAACGGCAGCGGAAGCCTACGCTTACATTTATCCATAAGCGCGGTTTCAATTATCTGTCCTTCGTGAAGAGTGCGTTTCGATGTCATGGGTTGCAGTATGAGAATTCGTTATGAACGCGGTTGACTCTTCAGTGGTTACTACTTACTTTTCCAATACAATAGTAAGCTAAATAATTATTCTGTTTTCGGCGACTTGAATTGCATCATTGTTTTGTCAGGGACAAGACTTCAGTTCAACAACCCTTCATTTCGGTGTAGGTAAATGATCCTCCGTCTCTTTTTCAGCACAGTGACATTTACCATCAGCACTTTACGAAATTACTTGTAGCTGTTGGCATTGGGTACTTGAGCCTATACAAAGCGCCGAAGCTGTGGCCTGGAGTGAGCTATTTGTTCAGTTGATTCTACCCGTAAAGAGAAATGGATTCTCCATTCTCGATAAGAACTGGAATAATTTGTTGTTTGAAGCTATGTCTTGCACTGACGCTGCGTACTGTGATTATAATTGACAAGTCAGACTATGAGTGAGTGATCAGCTATAGAGACTTCATAGTAAGATACAGGCGGCCACAGCTTAGTGTAACCCCCCGTGTTGCTACCGGCTTTAGTGCAGTAGTGTATTGGAAATTGTGTGCATTGGTCACCTCAAAGAGTGAAAACGTAAGGCAAGTATCAGGTTGGTGCATAAGTTCGTAGCGTTTTTCCATAAGTTTAATAAACACAGCAGATATATGTAACAGGGACGTTAGAAGTATGTAATATACATTTACAACAGTCTGATAACGCAGGGGCAACTCTTCGATTCCGCGGCTGCAGAAATCACGTGGTTTCCAGGCAAAGAACTCGTCGAGCCTATTCGAAGCGCATTTTCATCCGGAAAGGAAGTTAAAATGCCTCTGAGCACTATGGGACTTAACTTCTAAGGTCATCAGTCCCCTGTAACTTAGAACTAATTAAACCTAACTAATCTAAGGACAGCACACACATCCATGCCCGAGGCAGGATTCGAACCTACGACCGTAGCGGTCGCTCGGTTCCAGACTGTAGAGCCTAGAACCGCTCGACCACCCCGGCCGGCAAAGGCAGTTCTTTCAAGGTTGTTCGATAGAGAGCGAAAACGATTAAAATCTGAGGGTGCAATATCACGTGAGTAAGGTGGGTGTGGAATGACATCCAAACCTAAATCCTGCGTAACGTTTTTTGTCAGTCTAGCAGAATGCGGGCGGGCGTTATGGTGGAGTAGCATCACTTCACGTAATCTGCCTGATCGTTCTTCTTGGACTGCGTCTGCAAGACTACTCAGTTGTTTACAGTAACTGTCTGTCAGCCCCCTGTGGCTGAATGGTCAGCGTGACGGATTGTCAATCCCTTGGGCCTGGGTTCGATTCCCAGCTTGGTCGGGGAATTTTCTCCGGCCAGGGACTGTGTGTTGTGCTGTCCTCCTCATGATACTTTCATCTTCATCGACTGCAAGTCGCCGAAGTGGCGTCAAATTGAAAGACCAGCGTCCGGCGAACCGTCTGCCCGACGGGGAACCCCAGCCATTCGATAAAATAAAATAAAAAAAGTAATTGTCAGCGTGATGGTTACACCTCGGGAGGCAATTCGTAGTACACTCATTGTCGCTGTTCCATCAGATGCATAAAATTGTCTTTTGTTGATGCATACAGGTGTTTGTAGGGAGAGGTGCTGTTGTGTTGGGGCTGAACCACTCCTAATGTTGTCATAAAGACACCATTTATCGTCGCCAGTAACGATTCAAGATAGGAATGGTCGATGTTGTTCCACGAGCCAATTGGTGACAAGCAAGCAGAGATGCACATATGGCCACCCACTGATTTTTGTGGTTTAGGCTTAGAGCATACATCCGATTTTTGATCCTTCTCCATTGCATGAAAATGTCGCACGATGTTGGAACGATCACAGTTCACTATGTGTGACACATCTCGAGTACGCTGACGTGGATTTTTGTGGATTAATGCACTTGAATGTCTTCATCAAACCCCGAAGGTCTTCCTGAACATGGAGAGTCACTAGTGTCAAACAATCCTCTTTGAAACGGGATAACCATTTTTGCCGTGCTCTGTTCAACAACATTATCCCTATACAAGGCGCAAACGTTCCTGGCTGCCTCCGCTGCTGTCATCCCTCTAATGAACTCAAGCAAAAGGATGTCTGAAATGTTCCGATTTCCATTTTCTAGCGCCCACAGTTCGCCTCACTATCTCCAAATGACAAAATGACAATGTGTAGATTCAAATAGCAACTGTGAGCGACAAACACAAAATGACAATAGATAAATAAGCCAATATATATATATATATATATATATATATATATATATATATATATATATGGTGGTCCGTTGGTCCGTTGATCGTGACCGGGCCAAATATCTCACGAAACAAACGAAAAAACTACAAAGAACAAAACTTGTCTGGCTTCAAGAGGGAAACTAGACGGCGCTATGGTTGGCCCGCTGGATGGCGCTGCCATAGGTCAAACGGATATCAACTGCGTTTTTTAAAATAGGAACCCTCATTTTTTTATTACGCATTCGTGTAGTACGTAAAGAAATATGAATGTTTTAGTTGGACCATATTGCTAAATTCATTGAGGTTAACGAACATCATTTTGAGGATTTATTGCATTAATGTGGTATTCACAGGTAATCACGGTGCAACAGCATGCGATCTCAGAAATGATAAGTTGACAAAGGTACATGTATCACACTGGAACAATCGGAATAAAACGTTCAGACGTACCTATGTTCTGTATTTTAATTTAAAAAACCTACCTGTTACCAATTGTTCGTCTAAAATTGTGAGCCATATGTTTGTGACTATTACAGCTCCATCTATCACAAAGCGAAAGAAGTAGTCCAACTAAAACATTCGTAGTTCTTTACGTACTACACGAATATGTAACAAAAATGGGAGGGTCCTATTCAAAAAAAAAAAAAACGCAGTTGATATCCGTTTGGCCTATGGCCGCGCCATCTAGCGGGCCAACCATAGCGCCATCTGGTTTCCCCCTTCAAGCTAGACGAGTTTCGTTCTTTGTAGTTTTTTCGTTTGATGCTTATTTCGTGAGATATTTGACCCGGCCACTATCAATGGACCACCCTGTATTTATAAGAGAACTATACAGTGAGAGTTGCACCATATTAGTTTCGGAGTGCAACCTTCCGGGCAGGATAATTAGATTTATACGCTGCAACAGAAGATTACGGCGTCGTCCCGCGGAGTCAGCGCGAGAATATTAGCGAATCGCTAGCAAGGAGGGTAATCTGCTGGAGGTGAAGAAAGAAAGAAGGAATCAGAGCATGGGAGGCGGCGACCCGTGCAGGTGGCGCTGCGGCGCTTTCGCCGGCGACCGCTAATCGTGGGAGGGGCAGCGGGGCCGCGAAGCGCCGGCCCGCGATCTGTGTCAGCGCCCGCGGCTGCCGACGACGACGGCTCTCTCGCCTCACGTAATTACATACTTTACGCCTACGTCGAAAAGAAAAGCAACTGAAAGTGATGGACCACAAGGTCGGATTAAGGAAGGCGGGAGAAGGACATCGGACGTGCAATCTTCAGAGGAACCATCCCAGCATTTGCCTTGACCGATTGAGGAAAACCATGAAAAAACTAAATCTGGATGGCCAGCTATGCATTTGAAATCTCGCCCTCTCGAAATTGAATGCAGCATCTTTACCGTTGCGACGCTTTGCTGTGGTGTTGCGTCAAAGAGCCTTTAAGTGAATTACACTATGCGATCAAAAGTATCCGGACACCTGGCTGAAAATGACTTACAAATTCGTGGCGCCCTCCGTCTAAATGCTGGAATTCAATATGGTGTTGGCCCACCCTTACCCTTGTTGACAGCTTCCACTCTCGCAGGCATACGTTCAATCAGGCGCTGGAAGGTTTCCAGGGGAATGGCAGCCCATTCAAAAAATGGCTCTGAGCACTATGGGGCTTAACATCTGAGGTCATCAGTTCCCTAGAACTTAGAACTACGTAAACCTAAGTAACCTAAGGACATCACACATATCCATGCCCGAGGCAGGTTTCCAACCGACGACCGTAGCAGTCGCGCGGTTCCGGACTGAAGCGCCTAGAACCGCTCGGCCACCGCGGCCGACGGCAGCCCATACTTCACGGAGTGCTGCACTGAGGAGAGGTATCGATGTCGGTCGGTGACGCCTGGCACGAAGTCGGTGATCCAAAACAATCCCAAAGGTGTTCTATAGGATTCATGTCAGGAGTCTGTGCAGGCCAGTCCACTACAGGGATGTTATTGCCGTGTAACAATTCCGCCACAGGCCGTGCATTATGAACAGGTGGTCGATCGTGTTGAAATATGCAATCGCCATCCCCGAATTGCTCTTCAACAGTGGGAAGCAACAAGGTGCTTAAAACATCAATGTAGGCCTGTGCTGTGATAGTGCCACATAAGAGAACAAGGGCTGCAAGCCCCTCCATGAAAAACACGACCACACCGTAACGCCACCGCCTCCGAATTTTACTGTTGGCGCTACACGCGCTGGTAGATGACATTCGCCGAGCATTCGCCGCACTCACTCTCTGCCATCGGATCGCCACATTGTGTTCCGTGATTTCTCGCTCCACACAACGTTTTTCCACTGTTCAATCGTCCAATGTTTACGCTCCTTACACCAAGCGAGGCATCGTCTGGCATTTACCACAGTGATGTGTGTGCCTTATGAGCAGCCGCTCCACCATGAAATCCAAGTTTCCTCACCTCCCGCCTGTCATAGTACTTGCAGTAGATCCTGATGCAGTTTGGAATTCCTGTGTGATGATCTGGATAGATGTCTGCCTGTTACACATTACGACACTCTTCAACTGTCGGCGGTCTTTGTCAGTCAACAGCGAGGTCGGTCTGTACGCTTTTGTGCTGTACTTGTCGCTTCACGTCTCCACGTCACTATCACATCGGAAACAGTGGACCTAGGGATGTTTAGCAGTGTGGAAATCTCACGTACACATCGTATGATACGAGTAACACCCAATCACCTGACCACATTCGAAGTCCGTGAGTTCGGCCGAGCACCCCATTCTGCTCTCTCACGATGTCTAATGACTACTGAGCTCGCTGATATATAGTACCTGAGAGTAGGTGGCAGCACAGTGCACCTAATATGAAAAATGTATGTTTTGGGTGGTGTACGGATACTTTTGATCACATAGTGTAGAACGTCTGGTAAGAATACATTGCAGCAGTCAAGTATTGCTGACAGTACCCTAAGGTTAGGTCTGTGAACTACAAACAACCTAACAATACAGTACTATCGTTTTTTGACAGTTTTGTGAATGCTTTGTTGTTAATCTCTCCATCTCCGAGTAACACATCTAACGGCCTGAATTATTTCATACAATCCTGCTGGAGGAGCATCCTCAAATGAGTAATTTAGAAGAGATAGAAAATACGTAGAGTGAGCACACACGATGTATTGGGCCTTTGTCCTGGTCGCTTCACCTGTGGCTAAGTCACTCCCCTTGCCTCGGTCAGTTTATCGATGGCAGGTGTGCTTTTTATACGCCACTTTGAAGCAGGAAAATGGGGACGACTATTATTTACCCTCATGGAGATCCAATCACAATTTAAGGTTCACGTGGTTTTGACCTGAAGATGCAACTTTATGGTCACGAAATTAGTTGTGACTTAGTGATCAACAAATTAATTTTTATCAAAAAATGGTTCAAATGGCTCTGATCACTATGAATTTTTATCAGTTACGATGTTATTAGTTGAAATATTTTCCAAGAGTACAGAGTTTCTAACACTGGTCTCGCATACCTGACGAATAGGCTTCCAGTAGCACCTAGCTATCCTGATGCACGTTTTACGTACACACATCAAAAGAAGTTTTGCATCATCTCGGTTCCGAGAGTTCCGGAACCTGTATATAAAATTGGAATAGGGATCAACATAAACATCATTTCCGCCCTTTTTATTGCTCATGAAAACCACACATTGCATGTTGTACTTCAATACAGCGAGACCTTCAGAGGTAATGGTCCATATTGCTGTACACACCGGTACCTCTAATACAGTTCCTGTATCTCTGTATTTCCTCCATGTCCGAAAAGCATCGCTTTGGTTCACTCCGAGATGCCTGGACACTTCCCTTGTTGAGAGCCCTTCCTGGCACAAAGTAACAATGCGGATGCAATCGAACCGCGGTATTTACCTTCTAGGCATGGTTGAACTACAGACAACACGAGCCATGTACGTCCTTCATGGAGGAATGAGTGGAACGGAGAGCTATAGGACCCCCTCCGTGTAATAGGCGCTGCTCATGCATGGTAGTTTACGTCTTTGGGCGGGTTTACTGACATCTCTGAACAGTCACAGGGACTGTGTCTGTGACATAATATCCGCAGTCAACGTCTGTCTTCAGGAGTTCTGGGAACCGGGGTGATGCAAAGCTTTTTCTGATGTATGTAGTTTCTCCGAATCACTGTAGATCACGACTGATTTCTTCCCTATCGTTGTCCAACAGACACCATATTCTGGATGTTTGGACATCAGTGCCAACAATACAGTAAAATCTATATTTTTTCGAAACACGTTATGAGAGATTTCTTTATAAATATTTGATGACTAATAAAACTCTGATACATGTACGTTGTTAGTTTTTAATATAAGTGGTACTCGTTCATAAAGAGAACAGTTGTCTGTTGATTTGTTGTCCTGTGCACATACAGACACGCATAATACAAGAGAGACTAGATGTTAACGATTGCCTCGTATACGTATCACATTCTCCGCGAATTTTTGATTGTATCAATAGCTACTAGCAATTAACCTTCGGCATAATTGAATGCAACGTATTGTGCAGAAACAGAAGGAAAAGTCCATCGTTGATCGAGTGCATAATTGACATTGAATGATCAGGAACAGGAGCAAGCATAAAATAGCAAAAATATCAATCCACAGAAAAATGAAGTGGAACGCCTGCATAGAACAGTACATTTACATCTATTTCTGCATGATTATTCTGCAATTCACAATGAGGGTTCGTAAAACCACCTTCAAGCTATTTCTCTACCGTTTCACTATCGAACAGTGCACGGGAAACACGAACTCTTAAATCTTTGCTTGTGAACTCTCATTTCCCTTATTATATTATGATGCTCATTTCTACCTTTGCAGTTGGACGCCAAAAAAGTATTTTCACAGTGTGTCGAGAAAGCTGATGATTGAAATTTGATGAGAAGGTCCTGCCACAGCGGAAAAACGCCTTTAATGACTGCCACCACAATTCGTGTATCATGTCCGTGACCCTCTCCCCTATTTTGTGATAACGCAAAACGAGCTTTTGTTGTTTGAGCATTTTCGATGTCCTCCGTCAATCATATCTGATGCGGATACCACATCGCACTGCAATACTCCAGATGAGGGAGAACAAGCGTAGAACACGCAATCTAGTAAATCCCTAGGGAAAGCAGATGCCAGACCGATATATTCATTAGAATTATCCTAGAATCCTACGGCAACATAACTCACGCACAAAAGAAGTAGTTTATAACTGGAGGAAATTTAAGTAAATCCAATTCATCCAGGAATGCAGTAGCTAACAGGTTACTGCTCGTCAGTCTAGGATGCTTACCAGGTGGGATTAATAGACGAGATGTAGGAGATTCTTAGGGGAAGCGGAGCGTTTCGTCACCAGTTCGTTTAGCGTCACAGAGGTGCTCAACTACAATGACAGACACTACAAGGCAGGCGTTGTACGCCGTGGAGAAGTATGCTGTTATGAAGGCATCTGTCCAGACACTCAGACCATAATGGTTTCCAAACGGAGGATGACGGAGACAAGCCTGAAACACTAAACCTTTTTTTCCCCAAAACTGTGTCACTGGTGAAGATCGTATCGCGGTTCCTGTTTGAATCGTCGTACGAACGTCAAAATCACAGATGCCGAAATAAGTGACAACGGGATAGAAAATCAACTGAAATTGCTCAACAGAGGAAAGGTCGCAGGACCTGATGGAAGACCACTGCGATTCTACATTGACTAGTCGAAAGTACTTGCTCCTCTTCTAGCAGAGGCGTAACGTAAGTTGCTGGAGCGTCAAAGCGTCCCTGTCGATTGGAAAAAAGTACAGGTCATTCCGGTTTTCAAGAAGATTCATCGTACGGACGCAATAAAATTTAGGCCTATATCGTTGACATCAGTCTGTTGTACAATTCCGAATTTAAAAAACAAATTCTAGCCTTGTGACATATCTGGAGACCGAAAATCTAAACAATAATATAGCGAAATGCAGCTCGCTCTATTCGTCTACGTGACACGTGCCTGTTGATGTTGTTTTCCCTAACTTTCAGAAAGCGGTCAGTAGAGTTTCGCAGTGTCACCTTGTGAACAAAATACAAGCATAAGGAAAATAAGATGGGCTGTGTAACTGGGTTGAAGAATTACTAGCAAACATAACACAGTATACCGTTCTTAATGGAATGAAAACTGCAGACGTAAAAGTAACTTCAGACCCCAACGCAGTGTTAGAGGACCAAAATGACGTAGTGGATAAGGCTTTTAGAGGATGATGGTGTCGTATATAGACAGGTCGCAGCACTAGAAAATGTAGCGAAATGCAAGAAGACCTGCAGAAGATCGACGCATGGTGCAGGGATTAGCATTTGACCCTCAACGTAAACAAATAGAACGTACTGCGTGAAAAGACCATGAAAGCAAAATTAGAGAGATTCGAGCTGACAGAGTAGCTTACTAACACTCGTTCTTCCCGCACGCCATTCGCGACTGGAACAGGAAAGCGAGGAAGTAACAGTGGTACACAAAACGCTCTCCGCCAAGCACCATAAGGACGCCTGGGGGGTGTAGATGTAGATGTACAGTTCCGGGAGCAGCCGTCCTCCCACATATTCCTTGCGAATTGACCATGACGAGAATATCAGAGCATTTCTACTCATACGGACGCTTACTGACACTCTTCACTTGTACCGTTCGCAAAAGGAGTAAAACAGGGGGGAAATCAGAATGGTGCCAAAAATACAGTCCGAAAAGTGATTTGCGGAACATCGGCGTGGACGAAGAAGTATAGCAGTGCCGCGTGTTACCAAACATGAAGTTGTGGTCTCATTTCCAGTGATAGTGTGCAACAGCAAATATCTGATATCGCCGGGCGTCCTAATCTTTGAATGTCCTCAGCTGAACGTTGTGGATGGCAAGCCTTTTGTTATCAATTGTTGGCACAGTCTATGAATAATAGAAGCATCACAGAAAAAACGAGAAAGCCGCCAGCTGAACCTCGGAAGTGAGAATGGAGAGCTCTAGCCTTACTGCGGCTTACCCCAATAAAGTAGTCTTAGGAGTGATTTTAAGTGGATAATGCTTGAAGAGTTCTGATGTGTCTCCATGCGGGATGAGTTCTGATGTGGAAGTAATAAGACACTGATGAAACCGATAGCACGGCGGATCTAGTACAGAATGTCCAGAGAAACTGCACTCTCCCGAGTGTAATAAATAAGTCTTTGTCAGACTGTAATGAAGAGAAAATGAATATACACTCCAGGAAATTGAAATAAGAACACCGTGAATTCATTGTCCCAGGAAGGGGAAACTTTATTGACACATTCCTGGGGTCAGATACATCACATGATCACACTGACAGAACCACAGGCACATAGACACAGGCAACAGAGCATGCACAATGTCGGCACTAGTACAGTGTATATCCACCTTTCGCAGCAATGCAGGCTGCTATTCTCCCATGGAGACGATCGTAGAGATGCTGGATATAGTCCTGTGGAACGGCTTGCCATGCCATTTCCACCTGGCGCCTCAGTTGAACCAGCGTTCGTGCTGGACGTGCAGAGCGCGTGAGACGACGCTTCATCCAGTCCCAAACATGCTCAATGGGGGACAGATCCGGAGATCTTGCTGGCCAGGGTAGTTGACTTACACCTTCTAGAGCACGTTGGGTGGCACGGGATACATGCGGACGTGCATTGTCCTGTTGGAACAGCAAGTTCCCTTGCCGGTCTAGGAATGGTAGAACGATGGGTTCGATGACGGTTTGGATGTACCGTGCACTATTCAGTGTCCCCTCGACGATCACCAGTGGTGTACGGCCAGTGTAGGAGATCGCTCCCCACACCATGATGCCGGGTGTTGGCCCTGTGTGCCTCGGTCGTATGCAGTCATGATTGTGGCGCTCACCTGCACGGCGCCAAACACGCATACGACCATCATTGGCACCAAGTCAGAAGCGACTCTCATCGCTGAAGACGAAACGTCTCCATTCGTCCCTCCATTCACGCCTGTCGCGACACCACTGGAGGCGGACTGCACGATGTTGGGGCGTGAGCGGAAGACGGCCTAACGGTGTGCGGGACCATAGCCCAGCTTCATGGAGACGGTTGCGAATGGTCCTCGCCGATGCCCCAGGAGCAACAGTGTCCCTAATTTGCTGGGAAGTGGCGGTGCGGTCCCCTACGGCACTGCGTAGGATCCTACGGTCTTGGCGTGCATCCGTGCGTCGCTGCGGTCCGGTCCCAGGTCGACGGGCACGTGCACCTTCCGCCGACCACTGGCGACAACATCGATGTACTGTGGAGACCTCACGCCCCACGTGTTGAGCAATTCGGCGGTACGTCCACCCGGCCTCCCGCATGCCCACTATACGCCCTCGCTCAAAGTCCGTCAACTGCACATACGGTTCACGTCCACGCTGTCGCGGCATGCTACCAGTGTTAAAGACTGCGATGGAGCTCCGTATGCCACGGCAAACTGGCTGACACTGACGGCGGCGGTGCACAAATGCTGCGCAGCTAGCGCCATTCGACGGCCAACACCGCGGTTCCTGGTGTGTCCGCTGTGCCGTGCGTGTGATCATTGCTTGTACAGCCCTCTCGCAGTGTCCGGAGCAAGTATGGTGGGTCTGACACACCGGTGTCAATGTGTTCTTTTTTCCATTTCCAGGAGTGTAGTTGAAATCACAGGTACTGAGACAGAATTGCAGCACGTGACAAAGTTAACAGCAAAAGTATTTAAAGCAGATTAAACTTGTTGAATACCTATGGTCCTTTTTCTGTGACAGGAAACTGACAAGCGACTCAGAGTGGAAATAAGTGACACATAAAAGTACATGTAGTGGGTACCATCGAAGTATTATTAGTAGGAATAAACAACAAACATGGCAGACACTCTGTCCATGTTTGCCACCGAGGGCACAGAGGATAGTGTGACTGCAGGGACTTAACGCCGGCACGCTTCCCGTGAGACCCACATTCTCAATTTATAGTCCACACACTACATTCGTGGTGCCCCTGCCATTATACCCATTACTCGCGGCATACAATCCACCGAGTCCCGTAAGAGTTCAGGCAATTCGTGTGCATCCGTACTGAAGAAGGTCGTAAGCGGGTTAACCTTTGACGATATGAAGATGGGATCTGTTCTTCCGGACATGTCCGAAAGAACAGATAACATTTGTGACCGTGCATCTCTCTAGAATTAAAATACCATTCAGATGGATAGAGCATCTGCCATGTAAACAGGAGATCCTGGGTTCGAGTTCCGGTCGGGGCACACATTTTCAGGCGTCCCCGTTGTATATCAACGCCCGTCAGCAGCTAATCGTATCGATTTAATTTTAATTTCATTCTAGAGAGCTGCACGGTCATCAATGGCATCTGTTCTTTCGGACATGTCCCAGCGCTGCTCAGCTGTGTAACAAGTGAACCACAGATTTAAGTAAACGCAGAATCAATGAGGCTCTCGATGATTTTTGCCTGTTATCAACACTGGCAAGATATCGGTCCCTGGGATTCCAAGACCTCAGAGAACGTTTCAATTTCAGGTTTGAAGCTGGGTAACAAATGACAAAGAGAAATATTTTTTCTTGTACTGTGACGCCTTCCTTCTTGCCATTAAAACAACACATCGTGCAAGTAGCAAGGTGCACTACTCTGACAATCCCGAGAAAATCGCAAGAGAAGTTTCAAGCGTCTATTATGTAACTGTAACTGATGTATCTCTGCGCAGGTGCCGAAACTTCATATTGATCACGTGGACGCTGGATCGGTAGCTTAGAACAAAATGAGATTAATAAAACAAAAGCGTGTTCGGTAAGAGGGTCAGCTGCCCTCTGAAACGAAAAAAAAAAACTGAGTTAATGGATGAACGATTACCTTGAATAAGCGTCATGGGACGTCCGCTCCGAACAAATAGAACGAACAATAACGAACAAAATGAGATCAACAAAAAAAAAGAAAGGTTAGCGTTCGAGCTGCAATACAAACGTGTTTTAGGCGCCGATTCGACTGTCGCTCAAACTTAATTTTCAATCTATATTATTTAATTTATATGACATGTTACGTATATAATTTAAAAAAAAACGTATGTTTGCACGAAGTTTTGGTGAATTTCATGTTTTTGACTACTTACTATTTTTAATTAAATTTAATTATTAGAACAAACATATTTATAGCTATCAACAGGTAAATGAAGAAAGGCATAGAATTTTCCTGAAAACGTACGCGTGTCGTGATTTGCGAAATCCCTTATACATGCTATATGGTAAGGTACCCGAACTACTTTTGCACCTCGACGCTTCGAGCTGCACACACGGAGGCAGGCCCCATTTGGCAATTAACCTGCGTAGTGGTGAGACGTTGCTAATGTAGCAAGAACGAATAGTGTAGGTGCAAATTTTTTGAATATCATACAATTTACACTAGTCCTACAAAAATGAAGGTTTGAGTGGGATTCGAACCGTCGGCACATAGATGGTCGTCTCACGAAGCTTCTAGGCTAACCATTTGACCACTACGATCTCTAATGCTCGGCCCCCACCCACAGATACTTCAGTTACGCAATAGACACTTGTAACTTTACTTCCGATTTTCTCGGAATTGCCAGAGTAGTGCACCTTGCTGCTTGCGCATTATGTTGTTTTAACGGCCTTCTAAAGGTGTACAAAGTCTGAAGTACATCCGTGATCCGAACGTCGTGGCCTCCCCTTGTAAGATAAAGGCCCCTCTCACTTCATAATTCTCTTTAGTTGGCAGATGCTGGCATGGACAAGTGTAACTATGATTTGGCACGCTGTTTCAGGAGATCCCTGCAAAACCACAGCACAATGTGGGAGGAGGGGAACGCGGTCTGCTGAGTTTGCTGCTGTCTGCCGGAGCAGTAAGGCCGAGTAACAGGCTCTGCGGGAACTGCCGTAAGTACCCTCAGGCCTCCTAGCCAAGCGTCCGTACACGCACTAAATGGCATGGTAAACCACAAGTTACCTTTCTTTCGTGGCCTTATGCTTCCATAAAAGTTATGCTGTAAATACTTTTAAGAGGTACTATTACGTTCTAAGGACATAAATTCGAGATTTTCAATGGGATTATTTTACTGCAGTAAAGTGCATTACCTAACAGCCGCCTCATTTTTAAAAAGCAATATTCTCGATATTTCATCACTTCAGAGAGGTGTCTCGACTTCAATTAACCAGATAGGCGGAAGATGTCTAAACAAAAGCTCGTATTTAAAATCAGTTTTGGAGAATTTTTGTCTCAAGCTGTCGTCAGCACAGCTCTCTGGAACAGTTTAACAATGGGTAACACTCGTTTCACAAGACTTTCTGCAAACGTGACGTCATTCTGACGTCAAGTGCAACGTCAACTACCGCAGAAACAGCTGTCGACTTTGTGCTAAGAAAAAATATGAATGTTATCGCTCCTCGTTTCACTCGCAGTCGTTTAAACTATCCTCTTGGACTCCTGCACCACACACTTGGGAATCGCCACACATTTGGAGAAAAAGAACCAGTTTGTGAAAAGGAAGAACGTGTGTTTGATTGCTACTTGTTTCAATCGAAGCAATTAAAGCTGTCAGGTTGCTGCCTAGCCAGTTGCTGCCTATCCACACACTCGCAAATCGTCGCTTATTTGGAAATATTTGTGACAAGGAAGAATATGTATGTTATTGCTCCTCGTTTCACTTGTAGCAATTTAAGCTGTCCTCTTAGTTTCCTGCCTAACAAATCTCTGGGAAATCGCCAAATAGTTGTTTCATCCTTCTTTCTCTCATCTGATGGAAGTGTAAATAACGTCGAATATGGCAGAACATATTTGTATTACGTTGATAAGAATGTCCCAGAGTATGTTAACAACGCTAAGATGAAAAAAAAGTCACTTGTACAGGTTGCGAACCTAGATCCATAAACCACAATACTATCCCCTACGCTAGTACTTCGCATGTGGTATTAGTTTCCTGTCTTGATTATCATGGTATTTTAACATTTAACGACACTGGAATCAAATGGACTAAGTATTCTGTCTGACGGGAACAGATAGCCCGTCTAGTAATATTATTGTGTTATTGTATTTTTCAGCCGTTAGTTACAGAAATAGCTACATTACCGTTTCGACTGCGTAGAAATTCATCGGTAGATTCGAGTACGTTGCATAGTAACAGTTCAGCTGAGAGGTACTACTTAACGTTTTTTAATTACTTGACGATGTCCTGCAAAGAACTGAAAACCAGTAATGTAACCTTTTGTGTGATCCGAGGTTGAAAAATAAAGTAACAGATTTCAGAACTAAATTTTCTTTAAAGTATCAACTTACTTTGTTTTCTCTGTTTATGTGGAACTTTAAAAACAGTTTGACGTCAGCATTGTAATTTTAGTCTCTCACTCTATCGCAAACTTACACGAATCCCATGCTGTCTTCATGACATACCCGGTCTGATCAAAAGCGTGTGGACACCTATTAGTGGACATTATTATGGGGTGTGCGCACCGTTCGTCTTCATAGCGGCTTGAATTTTGCTGCGGATGCTTTCAATGGTGTGTCTGAATATCTTGGAGTAGTGGCTGCCATTATTCCTCAACAGCCAAAACCCGAGAAGATAGTGATGTTGGACGCTGGGGTTTGGAGCGAAGCCGGTTATCTAACTCATCTCAAGGCTGTTCCATTGTGTTTAGGTCGGAACTAAGAGCAGTACAATCCATTTCAGAAATGTTATTGTCCACAAACCGTTACCCCACAATCCTGTTTTATAACAGGGTACGTTGTCGTACTGATACGACCATCGTCTCCCAATTGTTCATCTGCTGCACAGTTCTGTAAAATATGTTCATATCCTTCCGAATTTAGCGTTTTCTTGAGCGTAATAAGGAGACCACATCGTAACCATGAAAAATACCCTCACAACGTAACACCATCCCATGCTAACTTCACTGTTGGCACTACAGATGACGGCGGGCTACATTCTCTAGGCATACATCAAACCGCCCCACCGGATAGCATTATTCATCATTCAAAATCACTTGTTTCCTGGGATCTGCTGCGCAGTGGATGATGATGATGATGATGATGATGTTTGGTTTGTGGGGCGCTCAGTTGCGGGTTCATCAGCGCCCCTACGAAGTCCAAATTTGTACACAGTCCAATTTTTTTACACAGTCCAATCTAGTACTGTCACGAATGGTGATGATGATGATGATGAAATGATGAGGACAATACAAACACTCAGTTCCCGAGCAGGGAAAATCCCCAACCCGGTCGGGAAACGAACCCGGGACTCCTCTAGCCAGTAGACACGAGCTGCGCTGCGCAGTGGTATTGCCCCTTACACCACTTCATACGTTGTACCCCCGTTGACTTTAACTCCCCGCTCACAGTCACTAAACTATCTGGTTGCTGGTAGCACTCTGGAACTGCCGGCCGGTGTGGCCGTGCGGTTCTAGGCGCTTCAGTCTGGAACCGCGTGACCGCTACTGTCGCAGGTTCGAATCCTGCCTCGGGCATGGATGTGTGTGATGTTCTTGGGTTAGTTAAGTTTAAGTAGTTCTAAGTTCTAGGGGACTGATGACCACAGATATTAAGTCCCATAGTGCTCAGAGCCATTTGAACCATTTTTGAACTCTGGAACTCAAGAGTAATTCCTTCTAATGATTTCATGCCATTTTCACAACCATACTCCTCAATGCTCGACGGCCCATCAGTACATGAGGTCTACCAGGTCTACTTGTAGCTGTGGTTGTTCCTTTCACTTCACAATGAAATCACCAACAATCGACTTGGTCAGCTGCAGTAGCGTTGAAATGTCTCTATTCTATCTGTTACTCAGGTGGCACCGAATGACAAGTCCACGTTCGAGGCCACTGAGCTCTCTTCACCGACCGATTTTTTCTTTTGCAGCTTTATGGCAAGCTGAAAAAGAGAGTGTTAGAGTGAGAGGGATAAAGGGTGACGTTTATATGCGCGTACGATAAACCCCTTCTCTCAAATATATTTCTTTCATACCTCCTCTGTGTTACTACTGATGACGTGTCACTGATCTCAGTTGTACTAACAAGGGAACCTCCCCATCGCACCCCCCTCAGATTTAGTTATAAGTTGGCACAGTGGATAGGCTTTGAAAAACTGAACACAGATTAATCGAGGAAATAGGAAAAAGTTGTGTGGAACTATGAAAAAAATGAGCAAAATATACAAACTGAGTAGTCCACGTGCAAGATAGGCAACAACAAGGATAACGTGAGGCCAGGAGCGCCGTGGTCCCGTGGTTAGCGTGAGCACATGCGGAACGAGAAGTCCTTGGTTCAAGTCTTCCCTCGACTGAAAATTTTAATTTCTTTACTTTCGCAAAGTTATGATCTGTCCGTTCGTTCATTGACGTCTCTGTTCAGTGTAATAAGTTTAGTGTCTGTGTTTTGCGACCGCACCGCAAAACCGTGCGATTAGTAGACGAAAGGACGTGCCTCTCCAATGCGAACCGAAAACATTTGATCGCGAGGTCATTGGTCAACCGATTCCTCCACAGGAAAACACGTCTGATATATTCTATACGACACTGGTGACGGCATGTGCTTCACATGACAGGAACATGTTGTGGACCCACCTAACTTGTACACTTGGCGAATGGGTAAAAAGATGTGATAATCACTCCCAAAAAAGTGATGAAAACATAAGAGTTTGTCACATAAACTGCAAAAAATGAATGCAACAGTTTCACAGTCGCACAGTTTTGCCTGTGCTCTATCAAAACATATGTTTTTAACGTTTTCAAATTTTTCCGTGTGTAGACCGTCGAATCCTGCATATGTCCAAGCAAATCTGAACATGTCCTGGAATTTTGGAGAGCGAAGTTGATTATGTGTGAGTGCCTGAACTTTGATAATTGTCTGAAAACAAAAAATTAAACTTTTCACTCGATGGTAGACTTGAACCAGGGACCTCTCGTTCCGCAGGTGCTCATGCTAACCACGGGACCACAACGCTCCTTAGCTCTTATTCTCCTTGATGTTGCTTATCCTGCGCATGGACTACTCAGTTTGTATATTTTGCTTATTTTTTTCATAGTTCCACAAAACTTCTTCCTGTTTTCTCGATTGATCTGTGTTCAGGTTTTTCAAGGCCTATCCACTGTGCCAACGATAACTAAATCCGAGGGGGTGCGATGGGGAGGTTCCCTTGTAAGATTGCAGTACACGCGAGGTGCCTATTTGCTTCCACCGCCCTGAGTGGAATGCATAAGTTCTAATAAATGTTCACCAACCTGCGGTCTTCTATAGTTGCTGTACCCTGCACAGAAAACAGGACGTACACTATATGATGAAAAGTATCCGGACACCCCCGAAAACATACGTTTTTGACATTAGGTGCATTGTGCTGCTACCTACTGCCAGGTACTCCATATCAGCGACCTCAGAAGTCATTACACGTCGTGAGAGAGCAGAATCTGGTGCTCCCTCGAACTCACGGACTTCGGATGTGGTCAGGTATTTGGGTGTCACTTGTGTCATAAGTCTGTACGCCTGTTTTCCACACTCCTATACATCCGTGGGTGCACTGTTTCCGATGTGATAGTGAAGCGGATACGTGAAGGGACACGTACAGCACAAAATCGTTCAGGCTGACTTCATCTGTTCACTGACAGAGGCCGCCGACAGTTGAAGAGGGTCGTAATGTGTAATAGGCAGACATCTATCCAGACCAACACACAGAATTCCAAACTGCATCAAGAGCCACTGCAAGTACTATGACAGTTAGACGGGATGTGGGAAAACTTGGATTTCACGGTTGAGCGGCTGCTCATAAGCCACACATCACGCCGGTAAAAGCGAACTACGCCTCGCTTGGTGTAAGGAGCGTAAATATTGGACTATTGAACAGTGGATAAACGTTGTGTGGAGTGACGAATCACGGTACACAATGTGGCGATCCGATGGCAGGGTGTGGGTATGGCGAATGCCCGGTGAACGTCATCTGCCAGCGTGTGTAGTGCCAACAGTAAAAGTCGGAGGCAGTGGTGTTATGGTGTGGTCGTGTTTTCCATGGAGGTGGCTTGCAGCCCTTGTTGTTTTGCATGGCACTATCACAGCACAGGCACAGATGTTTTAAGCACCTTCTTGCTTTCCACTGTTGAAGAGGAATTCGGGGATGGCGACTGCATCTTTCAACACCATCGAGCACCTCTTCATAATGCACGGTCTGTGGCGTAGTGGTTACACGACAATATCATCCTTGTAATGGACTGGACTGCACAGAGTGCTGACCTGCATCCTATAGAACACCTTTGGCATGGTTTGGAACGCCGACTTCATGCCAGTCCCCACTGACCGACATCGATACCTCTCCTCAGTGCAGCACTCCGTGAAGAATGGACTGCTATTCCCCAAGAGACCTTCCAGCACCTGGTCGAATGTATGCCTGGGAGAGTGGAAGCTTTAACAAGGCTAAGGGTGAGCCAACACCATACCGAATTCCAGGATACAGATGGAGGGTGCCACGAACTTTTAAGTCATTTTCAGTTAGGTGTCAGAATACTTCTGATCTTTTAGTGTAAGTCGTGAATCTGTTATACTGTGGGTGCAAGAAACTCATAGCGAGGAACTGCTATTTTGGAAAGAATTAAATTTCCAATCAGTTTGTTTACACGGGATACCACTCGCTTTTTACTGGCAGAACAAGAGAAACTGCAGAATTGCATTCCACTTTAGAGTCACAAATAATTTCTATTCTGCGACTAATTAATGAACTGCGTATTTACGTAATTACAACTCTCACATTTACAAACTAGACATTGCTAATTAAGTCTTAACTGATATCGCAGCAGACAACATGGCTGTCCTCCGACACCGTCGAATCAGCTCCATTTTTACAAACCAAGGATTATTAATGAAATTTTAACTGATACTGACCGCGGCAGACAACGTGTCTGTCTTCCGACACTGCCGAACCAGCTCTGATCTTACAACCGAACCACTTCGGCTGCGATCCAAGTTAGGCGCTATCCGAAGATCGCCGAAGTGCTTCGTCTGCCTTTTCGTTTCGCAGTTGTTTATTAATCTGCTAGTTATTATTACTTGTGAAATAATGGAATGATAGTACGCTGTTGAGATATGCTTTAAATATTAAATGCAAGTAAATACACTGTGTAGTTCGTCTAATATTAATAACAGAAAGTTGTCATTTTGGCGCGCAACTTCCGGATGCAGAAGCCAATCGCGGAAAAGGACCACAGTTTAGGTAGTCTTTCTCACCGATACCCGTACCGAATAAATCATCTTTCATCGGTACCTCAAACCACATTACGCCATCTAGCCACTTCTGCCTTCTCAAATGCTCTAAGAAAATGTTCATGTACCTGAAAATGATGGCTGCAAAGCCAGGAATATTACAACTTCTCTACTGATAACGTAATACCCTCCGTCTCCTTTTACACTGGTGGGTCCGTCTCTCGAGATATCTAATTGTCAATTGTGCAATACATAGGTGTGTCTGGATAGTTTTGATCAGAAGTGTTGTTGCAACAACTTTATCTCGTAATTTTGGAACATCATAATCCACTTGAATCTGTAACTGTCATAATTTGATACTCTTTTGTTCTTGTTATCTCACTTACCGAGAAAAACAAAGAATATTGCCATTGTCGTTGTTAATACAGATGTAATTTGAATTTAAAAACGTCTAAATAATGTAAAGTGCCAAACAGGAAGAATTAAAGTATATCATCCTTGGAATTCTGGTAAGCAAAGAGTCATATTCTAAACCTTGGCTATCTCCGCACTAAGGATCTTCGGTACAAAAAATTACATTTGATGTAATTCAATTACCTTATCAGTTTAGTCCCTCCAGTCTTGCTATAAAAGATTAGTTTTCGACAGGTAAATTTGAGTGTTGGTACTGCAGTTTTCAATAACTCAGCATATAATGAAAAACTAGATAGACAAAAACAGTGTAGGAAGTCATAAATAAACCTCTGTATTTAGTGAGCAGAGCCACCATGTGAACTACGCTACGCCCGGCAATTTCAAAGTTCCAGTTTGTCATTTCAAATTCATACACAACTTAACATACTGAACCAAGCGAAGTGTCAGAGTTGTAGGCCATTAGAGTCGCATTCTGTAAGTCGACGTTTCAAACCCACAGACTTACTAAAAACTAAGACCCCCTACTGTCGCTAGTGTAGCGATCCGATAATGAAGTCGTCATTTGCAGAGCAATGCTGTGTTTGCACTTGGTGATTATATATCCGAAAAAACGTTGCACAAATAATGACATCACAGATGTAAATAACATTAATGACGATTCTGTATCCCTGTGATTATGAAGTGGCTAGTTCAAGTTATACTGGAGCTTGCAATTTTTCAATTCCAAGCTAGCTGAATGAAAACTACGGTAAAAGTGTGGAAAGTACGGCAAATAAAATTATGCCACGCAACAATAAATTAAAGATTGAAAAATGATTGCGTAGAGTATATGTGAGGAAATGTTATACAAACATCGAAAGTGAAAAACTTAGTGAATGATAATCTAATCACACTCTCTGCTATTTCATACGTTTCATGAAACTATCTTGAATTACAATCTATTTCTCAAGACAATCTCTGTACAACGCGACGGCCTTACGACCTTACCGGAAGGGTCCGTATGCCTGCATGGCATCACTGTACTACTCGACGTCGGAGCCCACGACTTGCTGAATCGTCCTCATACTGCTTCCCGCGGAATCATCCCTCATTAGGCGAAACAAATGTAAGTGAATAGGTACGAGATTGGAGCTATAGGGTGGACGAGGAAGGACAGTCCAATGAAGTTTTATGAGGGCCTCTCTGGGTGCGCACGCTTGTGAGAGGCCTTACGTTGTCAGACGATCGTTTGCGTTTTTGTGGCGACGAACACGCCGAAATCATTTCTTCAGTTTCCTAGGAATAGCCCAATTCGTTTCAGAGATGATCGTTGAATCATGAAGGGCATCAAACAGAATAACCTTTTCAGAGTCACAGAAGACTGTCGCCATGGCGTTATCGGCTTTGAACTTTTTCTTCGTAGGATAGTTGGTGTGGCGCCACTCCATGGACTGCCGTTTCAGTTACGGTTCGAAGTGATGAAACCATGTTTCATCGCCTGTGACGATGTCCGAAAAAAGTTGTCACGATTAGCCTCGTAGCGCGCAGGGAATTCTGCACAGATGGTATTTCGTTGCTCTTTATGGTCTTCAGTTAATTGGTGAGGAACCCAGCTTGCACACAAAGTACCCCAAACGGTGACGAGTGTGTCAGTACTACCAACAGAGACGTCGAGTTGAGCGGCAAGGTATTCTGACGATCACCTCGAATGAGAGTAATAAAATTAAACACGTATAACAGGCCTTTCTAATTTTTTCTTTTTTTGAGCCATCAGTCTTCTGACTAGTTTGATGCGACCCGCCACTAATTTCTCTCCTGTGGCAACCTCTACATCTCGGAGTAACACTTGTAACCTACGTCCTCAATTATTAGCTGGGTGGATTCCAATCTCTGTCTTTCTCTACAGTTTTTGCCCTCTATAGCTCCTTCTAGTACCATGGAAGTCATTCTCTGATGTCTTAACTTTCCTCCTATCATCCTGTCCTTTCCCCTTGTCAGTTTTTTCCACATATCCCTTCCCTCTCCGGTTCTGCGTAGTACGTCCTCATTCCTTTCCTTATCAGTCCACCTAATTTTCAACATTAATTTTCAACATACGTCTGCAGCACCACATCTCAAATGCTTTGATTGTCTCCTGTTCCACTTTTCTAACAGTCCATCTTTCACTGTCATACAATGCTGTGCTCCAAACATATATTCTTAAAAATTTATTTCTCAAATTAAGTCCTATGTTCGATATTATAACTTCTCTTGGCTAGGAATGCCCTTCTTGCCAGTGCTAGTCCGCTTTTGATGTCCTTCTTGCTCCGTCCGTCGTTGGTTATTTCGCTGGTTAGGTAGTAGAATTCCTTAACTTCATCTACTCCGTGACCATCAATCCTGATGTTAAGTTTATCGCTGTTCTCATTTCTGCTACTTCTCGCTACTTTCGTCTTTCTTCGATTTACTCAGCCGATCATGAAATTCTTCTTCACTTTCACCCAGGATAGCAATTTATCAGCGAATCTTATTGATGTCCTTTCACCTTGAATTTTAATTCCACTCCTGAACCTTTCTTTTATTTCCATCATTGCTCCTTCGATGTACGGATTGAACAGTAGGAGCGAAAGACTACATCCCTACTTTTTAATCCGAGCACTTCTTTCTTGGTCGTCCACTCTTATTATTCGCTCTTGGCTCTAGTACATATTATATATTACCCGACTCTCCCTATACCTTTCCCCTGTTTTTCTCAGCATTTCGAACATCTTGCACCATTTTACATTGTCTAACTCTTTTTCCAGATCGACAACGCCTATGAATGGTCTTGAGTTTTCTTCAGTCTTGTTCCTATTATCAACCGCAACGTCAGAGTTGCCTCTCAGGTACCTTCAACTTTCCTGACCCAAGCCGATCGTCATCTAACAGATTCTCAATTTTCTTTTCCATTCTTCTGTATGTTAGTCTTGTCGGCAACTTGGGTGCATGAGCTGTTAAACTGACTGTACGACAATTCTTGCACTTGTCAGCTCCTGCAGTCTTCGGAATTATGTGGATGATATTTTTCCGAAACTCAGATGTTATGTTGCCAGACTCATTCATTCTACACACCAACGTGAATAGTCGTTTCGTTGCCACTTCTCCCAGAAATGTTAGAAATGTGGTTGGATGTTATCTATCACTTCCCCCTTGTTTGATCTTAAGTCCTCCAAAGCTCTCTTAAATTCCTATTATAATATTGAATCCCCTATTTCTTCTAAATCCACTTGTGTTTCTTCTGCTATCACATCAGGCAAATCATTCCCATCATAGAGGCATTCAGTGTACCCTTTCCACCTATCCGTTATCTCCTGTGTTTAACCGTGGAATTCCCATTGCATTCTTAATGGTACCACCCATACTTTTAATTTTAGCGAAGGTTGTTTTGACTTTCCTGCACGCTGAGTCAGACCTTACAATAATAATCCCTTTTTCGATTTCTTCACATTTTTGATGCAGCCATTTCGTCTTAGCTTCCCTGCACCTCCAATCTTTTCCATTCTTCAGCGGCTTGTATTTCTGTATTCCTGAATTTCCATGAACATGTTTGTACTTCCTTCTTTCATCGATCAAATGAATATTTCTTCTGTTACGCATGGTTTCTTCGCAGTTATTTCTTTGTACCTATGTTTTTCTTTCCGACTTCTGTGACTGCCCTTTTTGGAAGTGTCCAACTGCATTGCCTACTGAGCTATTCCTTATTGCTGTGTCTATAGCCTTAGAGAACTTCAAGCGTATCTCGTCATTTCTTAGTAGTTTCCCATCCTATTGATTCTTCCTGACTAATCTTTTAAGCTCCAACCTACTCTTCATCACTCTAAATCGTGATCTGCGTCTATATATGCTCCATGAACACGTTTGTACTTCCTTCTTCTGTCTGATCATGATTTAATCTAACTGAATTCTTTCAGTATCACCCGGCCTTTCCCAAGTATACCTTCTCCTCTTGTAATTCTTGAACAGAGTATTTGCTATTACAAGCTGAAATTTATTACAGAACTCAATTAGTCTTTCTCCTCTCTCGTTCCTTGTCCCAAGCCCATATGCTCATATAACCCTTTCTTCCACCACTTCCCCTACAATTACATTCCAGTCCCCCATGACTACTAGATTTTCATCTTCTTTTACGTGTTGCATTACCTTTTCAATATCTTCATGTAGGTTCTCTATTCTTCATCTTCAGTTTGCGACGTCGACATGTGTACCTATACTATCGTTGTCGGTGTAGGTTTGCTGTCCATTCTGATCATAACAATCAATCACTGAACTGTTCACAGCAACTCACTCTCTGCTCTGACTTCCTATTCACGACGAATCATACTCCCGTTATACTATTTTCTGCTGCTGTTGATATTATCCTATACTCAGTTGAGATTGCCCTATACTCATCTGACCAGTAATCCTTCTTTCTATTTCACTTCACTGACCCCTATTATATCTAAGTTGAGCTTTTGTATTTCCCTTTTCAGTCTTTCTAGGTTCCCTACCACGTTCAAGCTTCTGATATTCCACGTCCCGACTCGTAGAACGTTATCCTTTCGTTGATTATTCAGTCTTTTTCTTATGGTCACATTCCCTTAGTAGTCCCCTACCAGAGATCAGAATAGGGGACTATTCCGGAATCTTATAGTGTCATTTATTGTGTGTTTACCAGTTTCGGTACTTCAGTGCGTCATCTTCAGGCCTTAGCTGATGCTGAGGGGGTTAACATCATCCTTATACACGATGCATCAGTGGTAAACATCTATAACTGTAACAGTGATGTTGTCTCTCCTACCACCAACTATCGGGCGAAGTCCCTCAGACCTCCAAACACAACGATGGGCATACAAAAACTCGAATGAGAGTGTCCGCACGTTATAACATTGCAAGAGTCATTGCTGGCACGAGGAAGATCGGATGGGTTTGCACGATCTTGTTGAGCTGATGACAGACGCCACGCCAAACGTCTCGCCATGCTTTTGTTCACTGTCAGATCTCCGTCGCCATTCTGCAAGTACCTTTGAATATCTGCGATACTGTGGTTTTCCGCCAGAAGAAACTCAGTGACAGCTCTCTGCTTGGAACGCATCTCCTTTACAAACGTCGTTATGAAGGCAATGGAGGGCGCCGCCATCTAATACAGCTTCATGAAACTATAGGGACTGAAGTAGGAATATTCCACGATGTCATACAACAAATTCCGCATTTTTTCAAACGAAATTGGCATATAAAAAAAGTGTTTCATGACTTACTGAATGATCCTCGTACTTGTAACAAATGAAACATTTGTCCTTGAATAGATATTTATAGCTTCCCGTCTTTTGATGGAGAACTAATACGGAAAACTATGAAACTACGATGATTTAAGACAGACTTGATTACTCGCAGAAATTGTGAAGTAATTATTTCATTAATTTATTCTTCGATTTCCTTTCGTTGTCACTGGCACATTTTAAAACAGAAGGAAGTATTCATATACGTACCTGCAAATAGCAGGCTTCAATTTGGGAACAGTCTCCTCACATCTCCGCTACGACGTGCTGGGAGCTTGTTCGAACTCCACTCCCTCTATGAAAAAAAATGGTTCAAATGGCTCTGAGCACTATGGGACTTCTGAGGTCATCAGTCCCCTAGAACTTAGAACTACTTAAAGCTAACTAACCTAAGGACATCACACACATCCATGCCCGAGGCGGGATTCGAACCTGCGACTGTAGCGCCTAGAACCGCTCGGCCACCCGGCCGGCCCAATTCTTCTATGAAGAATCAGGTACATTGTGGTTCCCCTAAATCGCGTATGCTACATGCCGGTGCGATTCCTTTGGAAAGCGGCCCAGCCGATTTCCTTCCACAATCGGAGACTGCGCTGTGTCGATACCGTCGTAATTGACTTTGCTCTAAATGCATAGCTATACCTACATTTACAGTCTGCATGAGATCTCTGTAATTCACACTTGTTCATAGGACCGTTTTGAGACAATTTTTTTCATGACCATCTGCTTTCGAATAGAACGTGGGAAAAATGAACATATAAATGTTTCCGTGGGTTCTATTATTTTATCACGGCCATCAATTATACCTATGTCGACAGGATTTGACAAAATATTTTCGCATTCAGAGAAGAAAGCTGGTGATTCAAATTTCATGAAGATACCTCGCCGCAACGAAAACATTTTTGTCTCAATTAGCGCCACACCTACTCGCTTATGTCTGTGGCACTCTCTCCCCTACTTCGCGATATCACAAAACCAGCTGCCCTTCTGTGAAATTTTTCGGTGTCCCCCATCAGTCCTATCTGCACAACAATACTCTGGAATTGAAGTGACATGCGTAGTGTACATGGCGTCTTTAGTAGGTTTCTTGCATCATCTAAACGTTTTGCCAATAAAACGTAGTCTCTGGTTCGTCTTACCCACAATATTTTCTGTGTGATTGTTCCAGCTTGAGTTTCTCATAGCTCTAATCCCTCTTTATTTGATTGAACCAAGAAGTTTTAAGTTTGTAAGGCTTATTGTGTAGCCAAAAATTGATGGAATTCATTTGGTAGTCTTGTGGATAATCTCACCACGCAATATCTTGTGTAAATTGTTTTGGAATTCGTAGTGATCTTCTGAGGAGCCTACTACACGATAAACAACAGCATAATCTACGAATCACCTATGAGGGCTGCTCAGTTGTCTCCTAAATTGTTAATATAACTCAGATGTTAAGCCCCACAGTGCTCAGAGCCATTTGAACCATTTGTTAATATATATTCGAAACAACAGAAGGCCTGTAACATTTCATGATGGAACTACAGGGATCACTTCTCCTACACATAACTTACCGTCAGTTACTACGAACTGTGATCTTTAAAACAAGCAGTCACGAATCCAGTCGCACAACTGTACAATACTCCATAAGCATACAACCTGATTAGCAGACGCTAGTGAGGATCAGTGTGAGAAGCTAACTGATATCTAGGAATATGGAATCAACATTCTTCCGTCTGACCGTGCTATCTTTAATACGTAAGCTCAGCTTTTGCGTCGTAAATATTAACATCGTCACAGACCTCTCCAAGTTTCTTCTTTCTCCCTGGGCCTACAGCGAAGCAGAACAGTATTTCACTCACTATTTCTGCGATACGAACAGTAGTGCGTAATGAAGAGAGAAGCAGAACTAATTCCATGTTGGCATTCAGTAATACGTAACTTATTGAGGCAATGACGCAGAGCTGTTGGGGGCGTTGACTGTCTGCGGTTGGCCAACTGTGGGATGCCGGCCGTTTCTGCGAAGTCACTGCGTAAGACTGCGACGTGCCAAACAGCAGGCGTCTCCGTGGCACCGCTGTCTCGCCTCCACGCTAATGCTACTTACCGTCTGGACCTGGCAATCTGCGATTAACTTTCGCAGCACTGAGCAGTTTTTTTTTCGCGAGTCTATCATTTGTCGGCAACAGTAATTTTATTCGTCGAAATTAGCAGCCTGGTAAGATAGTAACCGTAATATAAAATTATCGCTATTAATTTTTTTATAACTGTTTACAGTGTGCTGATAAAATGAAGAGATTATTACAGGAAGCCTCAATACTTACCAGAATACATATCAGCATGTCGGAAAGGACGGACATTACTGACGATCGACAGCTGTACGAAATTCGTTCGAAATAAATTTGCTGAGTGTGAATATCTCGGCATCGTCTGTATTAGGTATAGATATACTACTTATTAATTCCATACGAGACTCGAACCCCTACTTCCCGCTTATGGCAACAGATCACCGTAACCGGTTTGGTTATTTGTGCACGCCTCCCAGAACAATCCACAGCTCGCGGCCCAAGAAGTGAGCATCTATCATATGATCGGAAAAAAATTCCATAGCATTCTGTTTATGTAAATTTATGATAAACAGAATATTATCGATATGAAACTCTCGCAACACGATTCTATTCTTTCATTGGTCTATCGCGTTTTTCTTTCCCCGCTAATGTTATGTACACTACTGGCCATTAACATTGCTACACCACGAAGATGACGTGCAACAGACGCGAAATTTAACCGACAGGAAGAAAACGCTTTGATATGCAAATAATTAGCTTTTCAGAGCATTCACACAAGGTTCGCGCCGGTGGCGACACCTACAACGTGCTGACATGAGGAAAGTTTCCAACCGATTTCTCATACACAAATAGCAGTTGACCGACGTTGCCTGGTGAAACGTTGTTGTGATGCCTCGTGTAAGGAGGAGAAATGCGTACCATCACGTTTCCGACTTTGATAAGGTCGGATTGTAGCCTATCGCGATTGCGGTTTATCGTATCGCGACATTGCTGCTCGCGTTGGACGAGATCCAATGACTGTTTGCAGAATATAGAATCGGTGGGTTCAGGACGGTAACACGGAACGCCGTGCTGGATCCCAACGGCCTCTTATCACAAGCAGTCGAGATGACAGGCATCTTATCCGCATGGCTGTAACGGATCGTGAAGCCATGTCTCGATCCCTGAGTCAACAGATGGGGACGTTTGCAAGACAACAACCATCTGCACGAACAGTTCGACGACGTTTGCAGCAGCATGGACTATCATGTCGGAGGCCATGGCTGCGGTTACCCTTGACGCTGCATCACAGACAGGAGCGCCTGCGATGGTATACTCAACGACGAACCTGGGTGCACGAATGTCAAAACGTCCTTTTTTTCGGGGGAATCCAGGTTCTGTTTACAGCATCAGGATGGTCGCATCCGTGTTTGGCGACATCGCGGTGAACCCACATTGAAAGCGTGTATTCGTCATCGCCATACTGGCGTATCATCCGGCGCGATGGTATGGGGTGCAATTGATTACACGTCTGGGTGACCTCTTGTTCGCATTGACGGCGCTTTGAACAGCGGAAGTTACATTTCAGATGTGTTACGACCCGTGACTCTAGCCTTCATTCGATCCATGCGAAACCCTACATTTCAGCAAGATAAGCACGACCGCATGTTTCAGGTCCTGTACGGGCCTTTCTGGATACAGAAAATGTTCGACTGCTGACCGGGCCAGCACATTCTCCAGATGTCTCACCAATTTAAAACTTCTGGACAATGGTGGCCGAGCAACTGGCTCGTCACAATATGCCAGTCACTACTCTTGACGAACTGTGGCATCGTGTTGAAGCTGCATGGGCAGCTGTACCTGTACACGCCATCCAAGCTCTGTTTGACTCAATGCCCAGTCGTATCAAGGCCGTTATTACGACCAGAGGTGGTTGTTCTGGGTACTGATTTCTCAGGATCTATGCACCCAAATTGCGTGGAAATGTAATCACTTGTCAGTTCTAGTATAATATATTTGTCAATGAATACCCGTTTATCATCTGCGTTTCTTCTTGGTGTAGCTATTTTAATGGCCAGTAATGTGCGACCCAAAGATTCTCATCTTCTTCCATTGTGGCCCAGGTAGCCAAAAAGGTTGGATATCCCTGGTCTACGTTTTTTACCATAGTGCTGTACATTCATTGCTCGATGCACACAGTATTACTCTGTATTCGCACACCAGTGAGTCCTAGTCCGGTACATTCATATGTTTGAATAGGTGGTATGTCTGTACATAATACAGTCGATGTCAAGATATTCGCACTCAGTGAATTTATTTCGAACTAACTTGCAAGAATGTTAAAAAGTGACTGCAGGAATACAGCAAAACTTTCCCGAAATAATTGAATGAAACCTTCTCCATTAATTATTGCTTAGTTCCGTGCTATCAACTAAAAAAAGTCACGATGCTTAGGAAGACAATGAATTAGCATTATTGTTGTTGCTGTGGTTTTCAGTCTATAAAGACTGGTGTGGTGCAAGTGTCTTCATCTTTGCATAACTATTGCAACCTGCGTCGATTTGAACCTCAAGGCTAGGTTTATCTACAATTCTTTTATTCTCCCCCCCCCCCCCCTCTCCTTCCCCACACTCATACATTTCTCTCCGTTCACGATTCCTTGATGTCCTAGTATGTGCTCCGTCAACCGATGCCTTCTTTAAGGCTAGTTGTAACAAAGTGCTCCCCAATGCCAGTCACTATTCCACGTGTTATACCATCTCATCTTGTAATCTTCAGCGTTCTTTTGTCACATTTCAAAAGGTTATATTTTCCTAATAATTGTTGGTAGAGAACGCAGCCAGTGACAAAAAAACTTTTAGAAAAACTCTATTTCATAGCCTCTTCAGACGGCTACACCCATTTTACTACAATATTATATTCGTGAACAGTTTAACAATGCAGAAAGATACTAATGTGGCACAGTTGGTAACGTAAAAAGTGATAGAGATATTTGCACTTAACATTTTTTCTACTGAATGTCGTTTCGTCTTTGTTTCCTCCTGTGCATTTCTGGAAGGATGTACACATATATCACGGAAATAACTATGGCACATAAACACTTCCCAAAATTCTCCATGTCGGCTGTAGCTCTAGAAGTGTGCTTTCATGCAATGCAAAGATTATCCATTAAGAAAAGATATATCTCATGTCACAGGCGCGGCTCGTAATTAAAGGCTCTGAGGCGGAGCCGTTCCAAAATACATATTAAAATAAATTTATCATTACCGTATTACAGAATTTAAATTACCAGAACGCATTTCGCATACTTACTATACGGATTTAAATAATGCAGGTCAACGTTTTTAGAACTGTTGATATGTGACACCAAGCAATGCTTTTCTAACAGGTAGTAGCTATTGTTCAGGCTGCGCCTCGAAATGCCGCTTAGGATGTAGCAGCTGTTTGCGGGCGTGGCTTCCTCGGAATGGGCGTTCCAAAGGCTCTGCCGTTAGAGCTTAAGGGTGCCCTACCAATCTACACACAATTTTCAAGTTCCACTGCTTACATCAAAAGGGAATGAATCGAGTTTGTGAAACTTAGCTATCGAATCCCTGTTTCTGTATATCTCTATTATGCTTTGATGTGTCACTAAATCGACTTTTAATATTACTGCTTTGATAGAGTTTTAGACAGTTTTTTCTTTCTCCCGTTGGCTTCTCCGCCTACTGTTTGAATAAGTTTGTAGATATACCGCCAGAGTGCACTACAGTACGGTAACATAAGTATCGGCACCTAGTGAGAACTTCACGAATGATTCAAGGAAAAAGCGAGCGTAATATAAACCTGCGCAAAATATCTCCCGTTGCTTTAGTTTCCTTGCTTGCTGACTACGAGTAGCGCGCGTTATTAGCAAGTTTCTTCTTCTGAGCATATTATGCATGAGTTTAGTGAGCTTTTCTTTCTTGCGAATAACAGCAGCATACCACGAGTTCGAAAACAACACAGTATAAATTCAGTTCGCAATTTACCAGGTAATCTTCCGGAACATGCTTTTAGGATGAAAGTAAGGAAGCTGGTGCTCCCAGACCCGATGTAAACACTAATCAAAGACAAAAACATGCAAGGGTACATTTTAAAAGAGCAGCATACAAAACGCAGCTGAGATGCTGTGTGCGTATTTTCGGAATACACAATTATAAATGCGACAAATATGGTGTGTAAACTACCATGATGGTTGCTCGGGTTGCTCATGTCAGCCAATTTAAGGGCAAAATCCGTGACGTCATGGCAACATCGCTGTTTCGTCAAGCGCACAAAACATTAAACGTCTGCATTTTAGATATTAAAATACCGAGAACATTAAGCATGCAGCGAAGTTAACATACTCCGCATTAAAGGTCTCTCTTTTACTACAACTTGTAGTGGTAAACTGTCGTGAAATGTAACGTTGGAAGGTAAATAAAGTTACCTATAGGTTTTATCTTGGAGTTAGCTTTTGATGTTATTAGTAGTTCGTTAAGAGAGTATATAGGAGGTGCAATAAGTTATAACAGAAAAAGTATTTATCGAGGTGAACATATTATTCAAAGACGACAAGATTAATTGTTTTACAGAGGATTTTCTTCTTCTTGGTGTAGCTGGCATTGTAATTTTGACAAGTAATGGTATGGCAATACTATAAGTTATACATATATGAACAAATAATTAGATTAGCTTTACAGGTAAGTAAATAGTTACCAGCATTACAATATGTACAAGCAGGATTTAATTAACTTGAGAGTGACGTCATAAATAGTTTACTTTCAGTATGAATTTTGTGCAAGTACAATTATAGCTTAATAGGAGCCCTGAAAATTAAAAAAGGTTTTCATTAGGTTATTATCAGAGTCTATGGCTTGTGTGGTGACTGTGTTCTCTGTTTATTTTCTTCTATGGTAGATTTTAAGAAAACAGGAGTTGTCGTGACTAATTAAACTATTAATGCAAATACCTTCTCGTTCTGAACTCTGGCTATTGGAAATTCATATTGTGCTTAAATCGTGAGAAAATCTCAGGAAAATTTGCAGACATTGTTTTTAGCCCTCTTCTGTTGCTCACCGAGACTGTATTCAAGTGGAATGAGAGAGTGAATGTATATTACTAGTTTTTCTATCAGTCCCACTTTGTTGCCTTTGTTAGCAGCGGCGTATTATCTGTAAGTTACCTTTAATGCTTGAAATACTGCATCCATGCTGATATTTGTGAGCGGTAATTGCAGATTTACTTAAGTGTTTTCGTTTAAAAGCATACGTGTGTCCATGGTACCTTGTATGAGCGTTTCAGCCAGTCTGGCCAAATTAGAAACTCGAGCAGCTGTTGAAAATAATCAAATAAGTTCCTGATTTTACAAGACCTAGCCTGTGGTTTTGATGCTGTATCCTGTGTTATGTTGCTTAAAGGGAGTCTCAGTTGAACTCTTGACGTTCGGGACAAATTTTCAAGAAAACGAGTGTAGGCCCCTGAAGATGGGCCTAGTAGAAAAAATGTCAATAAAAGAAAGCTATTTTTAAAAGTATATTTGGCTGGTTGTGTTCTCCGCCAACAATCCTCTATTTTGTAATAGCGACTTATTGTTAGTTCAACAAAAACCATCCGGGTAAAAATTTTTTTTTCTTGTCGAAAATACGTGTCGTGCACGTTTCAGTTCGTAAAGCGGTATACTTCAAATACCTTCAGAAAATATCTAACACCTAAACTTATTTTCGACGTTAACAAATTTTTATTTTTCAGAAACGCTTTTTGTTTCCTTTGGCCGTCTGTATTATGTGTCCTCCCTGCTACAGCCGTGATCAGTTATTTCGCTACCTAAAAAGCAAAACTCCTCTATTACTTCATTCCTCGTCATGACCTGATTTCATTCGGCCGTATTACATTAACACTGTTTTAGTTCTTGTTGCTATGTATCTTATTCTCTCTTTTCAAGGTTCTATCCATTCCAGTATAAAATTGGGATGATTATCTTCGGAAGCTTGAGTTTTAACTCAGAGTCAACGCGGTCTGAGCAGAGAAGATTTTATATGAGGATACCGCTGTGAAGAACCTTGGTGCCCCTATCCATTCCGTTTGATCAATTATCCAACTCCTTTGCCGACTCCAACCAAGTTGTAAAATCATCGTGAAACGTCGGAGATTCCACTTATTCTCTTTGAATAACTGTCGTTCAAAATTCTCCTTTGTTTCGTTTACTGCTTACTCAGTGTGCTGACTGAATAACATTAGTGTAAAGCTGAACTCTGTCTCATTTTCTTCTCAACTACCGTTTTCCTTTCACGTACTTCGACATTACAACCTTGTTTGTGTGTAAGCTATAAATAACCCGTCGCTCCCTATATTTTAGTAGTACGACCTTCAGTACTTTGAATAGTGTTTTCCAACCAACGTATTCGACAACATTTTATAATTCTACAAATAGTATAAATGTACATTGACCTTTCTTCAGTCTGTCTTTCAAAATAAGCTGTGGGGTCATTAATGCCTCGCGTGTTCTTACATTTCTTCAGAGCCCAAACTGGTCTCCTTCCCCGCTCCCCGTCCCCTCCCCCCAACCGTCAGCTTCTACCAGTACTTCTGTTCTTCTGCAAATAATTTGTCTCAGAATTTGGCAACTGTAACTTATGGTACTGTGCTATTCACGCCTGTCAGCACGTGCCTTCTTTGAACTTATAATTATTCAGTTCTTATTGAGGTACGAGAGTGTTTCACCTGTCTCTTATATATTGTATACGAAGTGGAATAGTTTTATCGTGACGTCGTGGTAATAATATTCGCCAACAAGCAGGTTGTCGTTGTGGTGAAGAGCGACCATCAGGCTCGCACACAAGATTATTTTCGGAGGGAGTCAAAATAGGAAATCAAATTTTACCTAGTGCGTCTTTTTATATTATAATATAAATACAGATTTTATTTAACTTTTAATAGATCAGGCAAGCGGGCAAGAATCGATTTGCTGCCTCTCCCCCCCCCCCCCCCCCCCCCTGCTTGCGGGCCAACATATCGCCCAGTCTGGGACCACCTCTATGAGTGGGCACTCTTCAGGTCTGCTACTAATTTACAAAGACTTATCCCCAATAAATTACCAAGGTCTTGCCTTCCCCGTGTAAGACTGTCATTAAATCTTGTTTTAAAATAACCCACATAGGTAGCAGAAACACGACTAGGAAATAAGGTCATTGGGGCTAATCTTGTTTGTTTGTTATATTGAATGGGTGGATACGAATTGCGATATTATGATTATGAACAACCAGTGATCGAGCCACGGTCGCTGTGATTTAGGATTTTCAGCAAGCTCTACTAGAAAACAGTTTGGTCCATGGCGAACTCGGATCTGTGCTAAGCGTTTTATACTAAGAATGGATGTTAAGTAATACTGTTTTTTCTGGCTTTGGAAGAGAGGTGTTTTATATCTCATTAAATAAATTTTTATGGCTTAGAAATATTTATAGTGTGGATGAAATACTTAACGCCATTTTACTTTTGAAGAACAGAAATAAATCATTAAATGATTCGCGGAACTTCCAGTGATTGGAGATACTGTGGCGACCCTGTTTTTATCTACAGTATAGTTGAAGTAAGGGTGCAACATATTGAATGTGCTGGCGTCCGAAACTGCCTTCTTCGGTGATAACACACACGTTCCACAGAACAAACTGAAAATTTACTTCCAGTAGTTAACTGGGTCGAAAGCTGTCTAAGCCGATCGACAAAAATCTCTAGTTAAGTGAGTGTGACATAGTATCTTCGCTTTTGTATGTGGTTGGAGGTACTTACTTGAAGATCATTCCCGCTTTGATAGATCTGTTTCACTCCATGTGCCCCTTCCTGCTAAAATCACTTTCACTTGCATTTTCTTTTCTTTTCTTTTCTTCTTTTTTCCTAAGTGAAAGGCGTCTACACACTTTACACAAGTTTTCGAACAGAAATACCAACCTGAAGTCCTGTTCTCTTCCGAAATAGCCCAGATGCAGCTACTCTGTTGTACCTAAATTTTTCGTTGTATAGCCAGATACGGCACTGAAACTGGAGACAAACGAAGCTAATTAGCTCAAACCTGTTCTTAGTTGATCTATTTTCAGCTACATGGAAATCTTCACGCAAATACAGATTTAGTAATGTTATGAAACTGTTCATCACCTACTCTGCTTTATAAGAGCTGAAGCCTCATATACTTTGGTGACTCTTCCTCTGCTGTTTTTCATAAAATTCCTTTAAATCTGAAATTTCTTTCACTTGACTTTCTGCCGTAATAAAGACTGAAGAATATTAAGAAATCATTTTGGTACTAGAAAATTTCCATTTTATGTATTACACTCCCAGACTTTTTTTTGGGGGGGGGGGGGAGGGGGGCAGGCGTCCTTTCCGCGCCCCGCCCCCCCCCCCCCCCCCCCACCGAGCGGTTCTGGCTACCCACCAGTTTATTCGAGAAAGTCACTGAAATTCGTTAACATGAGAATAGTATTAACTAGGAAGAATAAAGCCTAAAGATAAACGGATTGTGGAGTTTTGTGCCGCAGCGAACGACCGTTGCAGGTAACAGGGGAGAACCATAGCGGTAATGAGTAGGGACAGGCCTTCAGACGTTGCGTTGGCGCGACGGGTATAATAACCTGCGGCCGCCGTCTCGACTCCAGTCCTTCATCAGTAATGGAGCATAAATCTCTGGCACAGGCAGCCGCTCGTACTGGCGAAACGTCAGGAAAATCGTTAAACAAACGACGTTCGAAGACCCCGAGACGAAAGCCAATAGGCGGTACACGAGAGCCTCAAGAATTTTGTTGTCGAGTGGCCTCCCAAGAATCTCAATAATTCTGAAGGAAAATCAGCTTTATGCAGGCACTGTTAGGTCACTTTCATTGGCATAATCGGTTTCGAGATTTTCATTCTGATGTCGGTAGTGGATCATTTTGTCGTATAGCCGGAAGTAAGATATCAAAGCGATACAACAGATCAGCTCCACGTCCTACTTTTCGCTGCTACAGTCCACATTCTTCCATTCAGAATGGCTGTATCAGTCATTATCTTCTAGAAGTTTATTAACTAGTTTATAATTTTTTATGTATTTAATATCTTAAGTACCCCTCTTAAATGTATCCTGGCATCTTTTTATGAGTTTTCTTTACGACTTAAGTCGCACTGAATCTGCAAGAAACGACTGAGTTATGAATAACCAACAATAATAACTACTAGAACTTTTCATTAAAAACGGTCTTGACAGAATAAAGTAATTTATTTTTATTCTGAAAGGTGAGCGGTTTCGATCTGTGTAACGTCATCTTCAGATCAGTTACTCCATGATTGGAGACGGTGAAACGGAGCAGGAACCACTCTGGGAAGGAATGAAGATCAATTGTTCCAACAGCCATCATAGAGTAACTGGTCTGAAGATGATCCCTGACATATTGAAACCGCTAACCTTCTCGAATAAAAATAAATTACTTTATGGCGTCAAGAAGGTTTTTTAATCAAAATGTTTATTAGTGCTTTTCGACTGCTGTTGTTTCCATGAACGGTGCTTCAAAAATTTTAATTAATAACTATAGCTTTTTGTGGTATAGCTTGGCCCACCTGGTTACCCGTGCGGTACAACGCACTGCTTTCCGGGCGGGAAGGCGTGTCGATCCCTGGCACGAATCCGCCGGCGGATTGGTGTCGAGGTCTGGTGTGCCGGCCAGTCTGTGGATGTCTTTTAAGGCTGTTTTCCATCTGCCTCGGCGAATGCGGGCTGGTTCCCATTATTCCGCCTCAGTTACACTATGTCGGCGATTGCTGCGCAAACACTTTCTCCACGTACGCGCATACCATAATTACTCTACCACGCAAACTTTGGGGTTACACTCTTCTGGTGTGAGACGTTCCCGGGGGGTGGAGCGGTGGGAGGGGGGGGGGGGGGCACTGGGGGCCGAACCGCACAATAAACTTTGGTTCGGTGTGGGGCGGCGGTGGGTTGAGTGGAGTGCTGTAGTCTGTTGTGGGGTTGTGTACCACTGTGGGCTACGGCAGGGACGCAGCCTCTCCGTCGTTTCTAGATACCCAGTTCCACACAATACAATATAGCTTGAGCTATTCGCAGGTCAATATATAGGTTATGCACAGCCCGTCGTTCCTTTGAAGTTGTCAACGGAACTTATAACAGCAGGAAAGTGCCGAATTCACAGGACAGCCGCTTGCTACTGATGCCCCTGACAGCTACACAGTGGAATTTGCAGTCACTGAGCGTGGTGTAAGCTGTTCCACAGGTTTCCTATTCTAATTCAATGAGAAATGCGCCTTCGTCGTTAACCAAAGGTTTTTATCAAAGGTAAATGAACTGATACAGTTTATCATCTTCATAAATGATTTCCTTGTCGTTTTGATCAATTTAAATAACGCATTCAGCCATTTTGATTTGACTATTAGTTACAATAGAGAATTCGGAATCTTTTATGTCCATCTTTTCGATGACTCGTTTGGATTCACTTGTCACTGAATTTTTCAGCATAATTTTTTTGCTTGGCGCTGATAAGAGTAGAAGTGTTATGCTCAATTAGAGGCGGTTTAAAATCAGAACATAAGACTTCTTTCTTGCATTAGGATTCTTACCAAATTTTTCTCATGTACTCCATCTGAAATTCATAAGCCTCATAGCAAGGATTCTAGCTTGACAGCTGAAAGGCACACTGCACCTAACGAGTGAACGCACGGTGTTCACAGAAGGTCTTATAATGTTTGATTAAATCCCATAATGACTGTCTAAAATAGCACTTAATAGGCGGTTATTATTTTATTCCTGCAATATCAATGCTAACAGCAAAGGCTTCACAGGAAGTTTTAAAACGCTTATTCATATCCTGCAATGACTCTTGGGACATGTTCAAAACGGTTAAGTTCAAACGGAAAAGTGGTTGTCAAAACTGGACAGAAAATACTTTTACGTTTTTGAATAACCCTGAAGATGTGCTACACTGCCCGAAACAGCTAATTTTGAGATAATGAAACTGCGATCGACAGGCTGGAAATATTTTCCAGAAAAAAGTGTTTGCTTTGTTAATAAACATAGAGTTTCCAATGAATCTTACCCGTTCAAAATTAGCACTTTCCATAGGTAATTTTCATTAAAAGCCTACATTTAACCATCAGTTAAATAGCAAAAATAAGGCATTTTTAAGAACCACAAAGAGCCGAAGAAATAAAACTTTATTACTACCCGTTTGGAACAACCGACCATCAGATAACATAAAATTACTTACTTCACTTTATGTTACTGTTCGTAGATCGAAACTGGTGGTGAAAAAGGTTTGTTTAATCAGTTCCTGGTGGGTGTTAGTATGGCTTGTGTCAATATTTATGAGCTATGCAGCACTACCTGCACAAAATATGAAATAATTTTATAGTTCCTTTTTAATAAATCTGTTCTGGAACGTAATGAGAGCCACAGAAATGAAATAAGGAGAAGACAAAATGAAACTGGAAATTTTTTCAGATGTACAGGCGACAATACACAAGCAATTCTCAGTCCATTCTAAATAGCGCGCTGTGTCCGATGCAGCGCCAACACACATCAAATTATGCGAGCGAAATATCCTAGGATAAAAAAAGTGTTCAAATGTGTGTGAAATCTTATGGGACTTAACTGCTAAGGTCATCAGTCCCTAAGCTTACACACTATATAACTTAAGGGAGGACTCGAACCTCCGCCGGGACCAGCCGCACAGTCTATGACTGCAGCGCCTTCAGGCGGCTCGGCTAATCCAGCGAGGCTATCCTAGGATCACACTGTTACAGTTCAACTACAGTGAACCGCTCCCATGAACTGTAGATTGTATGAGTAGCGACCGGGGAGCACTCAGCACTCCAATAGCGTAAACGGATAGTTCAAACAAGCCTCAGCGAGTCTAACTGACCCAATTAGCGACATTTAATTATCGCTGCATACCTCGAGCATTCTCAAGACATGAGGTCATCTGTTGTATAAGAGTGAAGTTTATCTTCGGTTAAAAAACACAACTACACAATTTCCTCCAACCCCATTTTTAGTGAAGCTACAGATATTACAGCGTTTTACGCTAAAACCGGCCCTGTTCAGTGTATCAAAAAATAATACGGAACTAGAAGCATCAATAATTAAAAGTGCATTCTAATAATTGACAGTGTTTCTTACCCTGTAACAACTTTCGTAAAATTACATAGTCTCTAGAGGTTAAACCAAATTTTAGCTATTTATAAGTAATCCCGATAAATATTAAGTTTTTCACAAACTGACATATTTTAACATTAGTTTTTTAAATCTTTGGTTATAGGTATGATATTATTTTAGTAGTTTTAATGTTGAGCGCCTTTAATGCTTCGAAAAAAGACAAATGTCTTAGTAATTTCTTGATTGTTCTTTTTTTTGAGAAAATACCTTAAAGAATTTTCCATCTAATGGTAAATTTTATTTCCTGAGTTTTACTTATTCAAAAATTGCATAATCTTTCTAGGATAATAATGGCTGCTTCGCCTTTGAACATTCGCTGGCAGAGGAAGCTCTGTCCAGGAGGCATTGCTTCACCTCGTTCGTAGTGAAAACATCGAGTGTTGTCCTGTCTCAGCAAAGGCCAAAAGACAACGACGTACATACTAGCCCGTCCGTAAATGTTCATCTCTTTTATCGTAAATCACATAAATGTTCTTACCACTGATCCACCTCCAAAGCCCACTAAAAACGATAATATTATGGATCTGCGAATGTATAACTAAATTATAACAAAATTACAAATCATGGCGAATCTAAATATCTAAATGCATGATCCCTTAAAATTAAGAGTTAGGACGAATTAAAAACTTTAAATGCTATAAAGTCATAAATAAATATTTTTCAAGAAATAGCTGGCGTGTGTGCGTGTGTGTGTGTGTGTGTGTGTGTGTGTGTGTGTGTTTGGAATTTATGGGTGCTCAGCGCCGAGGTTCTCGCCCTTACACTCATTAAAATAAACGAATGTGGATAAAATCTCTAAAAGGGTTGCACACTGTAAGGAGGAAATCTGTAAAGTGACACTCATTCAGTTACGCCCACCTCACTCGCGTTGAGTCACACAGTCACTCTATCTCACACGCCTGAAGATAACTGAGAAAGGATAGAAGGTGCTACAGCTGGGATTAAAACAGATGTAAAACCATAGAAGTGTTAAATGAAAAACGTGGGGAAATGTAACTGGCGACCACTTACAAAAAACATGGGTGAGCCAGTCACCCTGTTAGCATTTTAAGAAAAACTCCCTAAAATTTCCGGAAACAAGTTGAACAGCTCGTTTGAACGTCACTTAAAATAGGGGGCAGATCTGCCGGCAAATCTGCCGCTGCCTTCTCATCCGAAAACAAAACACAGTCTAATAAAATGTGGCGCACTGTGATTTGTACGCCGCAAGCACCAAAGCACCACACACTGGAAGGTCCTCTCTCCGTATCAAGAAGCCACGCGCCAGAGGACTGCGGCCTACGCGAAGACGAGTAAGTAGGAGTCATCCCATCTTCTTCGCTTGAAGGAGGTACACCACGGCCCCGTTGTGGGCTTTATTAGACCTGTCACTTCCAGCCACCCGTCTTCCCAACGACGCATGACTCTGTGGATCAGTAGCGAGGTGAAAGCATGCAGAGGGATGACACACTGAAATAACTCAGGATCACGACACGCCTCCTTGGCTGCCACATCCGCCCTTTCATTCCCCGCAAATAGGCGGCTTCACTATTAAGGTCAACTACTGCAAGAAGCACCTTACAAAAAAAGAAATAAAATAACGTGCCTACAACTGTTTCTGGCACTACTGAATGTGCATGCCAGATTGTAACCTGTTGTAAAAAATAAGTGCTATGGTGTTACAAACTGTAATTTTCTTTAATGACAATTCCCTAAGGTATCAGGTCTTTAGTTACCAGAAAATTTTGTTTTCCTAACGTTTAAGCAACATAGACTCAGTGATAAATGTGAAATTGCAAGGCTGTAATACATCCATACACATACCAGAAACTATTAACTTTTTAATTCAAAAGGCAACACGTAAAAGAAAATAAAGGTAATTTTGTAAAGTATAGTATGAAGAATACGTATTGAAAATGTTTTAAAGAAATTGTCGTAGCAGAGAGGAAAGCATCAGTGTGGCATGAGACGATAACGTGGAGTACCATTCCCCAGGCTTCCGACAATGTAATGAATTACTATTCTTTAATTACGCATATATTTTATATCTCTGCAGATAGTTTACAATGATACAACAGCAAGTTGTTAAGAGAATATGATTATATAACACCAGTGTCTAAGTCATCACGTCCATTAAGGAACACCAGAAACGCTCTACTTCAACTACCATCTTCAAAAAGTCGTTCGTCTATAGAGAACAGTCTAACTGCCGTAACATTAGGTACATGATATCTACGCTGCCAGTGTTAAGCATCTGTGTGTCATTATGTTCTACTCTGTTCATAAGTTCCGCTGTGCTCTTCAACCCTGGATACGAGGTGATATCCTTTTGTGTACAACAGGTGACCCAAGAGCGGTCCCCGCACATGATGGCTGGGGTTAATCACCAGACGACTGCGTTCGCGCTGCCCATTCTCTCAACATTTTTTGGCGATGGACCTTGTGGCCCATGAAGTAGAAATCGGCATCCACGCGTCACAGAAAACTCTAAAATATCCGGCTAGTACCATTCCTCTGTGATCAGTTCTTCTTCGAAGATATGCAGTGGTACTGTTGCTTTGATCACCAATGATACCACGATTCACGATTCACTACGTTGCATTTCGATATAGTTTGGACAAGATAACGTGTTCTCAATCTCTACACACCAATTGGTGTACAGCATTTCTAGCTACACTGAGACGGGTCTTTTGGGAACATCACTCCGTTCCATTGCTTTGATCACTATCATGATGTTCGGTACACCACTTCAATGTGGTACAATTATTAGTGAGAATTAGTGGAACGCACTGCTTCCGAGAAAACTAGGCGATATTGCGCATTTGTTATGCAACGGTTCGATGGAAACGTTGCTGCCTCAAGCAGGAGAAAAATGCAAAACAATGTCTGGAGCTATAGTAGACTTGTTTAACTATACTGAACTTTTCTGACTTTTGTACACGTTTCGTAATTTCCAAGAGACATCCTCGCCATTGCCTATCTCGCAACAGCAACTTTATCTCGTGAAGTCCCACTTGGTCGTTGCCTCCGTTTGACTCGCTTGAAAAGGGTCATCTGCTCGTCCACAAGCATTCAGATGACGCGTTTCTCCCATTTTCCAACGGATTATTTACAAATCTACTACAATTGCTTCCGCCTTCAGAAGTCTCCTGGGATTTCAGCCTACAGACTGAGAGCAGATGTTTTTCTCCGATACGTGAACTCTGATGGCGCTGTAAGTTGGTAAGCTACTGACAGGGAATTTCCTGTGTTTTGTGTTAGAATATTACTCATGAATAATATTCCAGTATAGTACCAAGTAACCCATGGCTAATGGGCTATATGCTGCCTGCGAAGTCATTTCGTATGACGCGCAGAACCAACATCGTTTTTGACATGACACACTGACAAAATTACAAGAGATTTTATGTGTTTTTCGCACCAAATGTAAATTTCAACACAACCAGACAGAAAAAAGACTGATAGTTGCTATGTGGTCAGAAGGTTTCAGTGTTGACATTTGCACCGCGTTTACTTTTTCAACCACAGAGCAACAAGAGAACATCATTGTTGTCTCGGCCTGCACGGTAACACAACATAATCTTACCCGGCTCTGAATTTGTCCGGTAGTGATGTCTTTCCACCAACAGCTCTGCAGTCGTCGAAAACACTAGTCTCAATTATTACCTTTCGTAAATTATTTGAAACGTTACAGCGGCCAGTGATCACATTGTTACGTATTATTTAAGTTGAAATATTTGTTTAGGTTATTCAAAATAACAATGAAAGACTTGTAGTAAGCGAAAAATAGAAAAATTGTTCATCTTTGACATCCAAATTTACAGGTAGAAAATGCCTTTTTCCCGGTTTGTGCCTCATGTTCTAATAGCACATTGTGGTCAAAAACACCACAAATCGTTGTCGACTGTTTTGTAAACAAGTTTAAAAATGCGTCAATTTTCTTCTGTGTATTCGAGTTTTGTAACCTTTTTTGGCTACTCTGTGTTTGGGTGTTACCGAATAGGATAATACTTCCATAATTATGTGGTAGATGTGATAGCAAAGTCATTTGGTGCAGAATAACAACAGACTTCCTTATGTTATCTATTTTAGGACTGGAGGAGTGCTTGTGAAGATTATCTTTACCGCTCTTTGGCTTATAACACCAAAATGTTGGGAATGTAATGCACAGCTACCCCTTTCGGGCGTCGAATTTCTATCATCCGGATGTGTGCCTTCAAGCTTTTATACACACGTACCTCACAAGCACGAAGTAGTCATTAAATAACAACATAATAAAAATATTCGAGAATGAAGTCCACGTCTTTACTGCAAAATCGGCAATGCCTTATTTTCTTTTCCGCTTCTCCATACTATGATCCATTCAACGGACTTCTGTATTGGTAACACGATCTGCTTCAAGTCATAATCTGTGCCTCTCCGTGCACTGCCTAGTTCTGTATACAGCTGCAAATGATTGCAATGAGCCTTCAGAGGCGCAATAGTATTCTAAAGATGTTGCTGGGGAAAGATGTATCAAGGGACATTAATGCTGTGGAGCGGCAGATGATTCATTGCAGTCAGTTGGAACTTTATATTTGTTTACATAATTAGTTGGAGCGCGGAAAGGCATATTTTGACTTGAAACAGATGTAGTCGCTGTTACCACTACAGGTAAGGAAGGAGCACTCTGGTGAATGGGCGGTAGTACGGAGAAGCGAAAAAGAGAAGCAGGTGTTTCTGAATTTAATGTAGGATGTGCACTTTATGTCCGAAAATTTTTATGTGGTTTTACTTTTTAGCTACACTCCTGGAAATGGAAAAACGAACACATTGACACCGGTGTGTCAGACCCACCGTACTTGCTCCGGACACTGCGAGAGGGCTGTACAAGCAATGATCACACGCACGGCACAGCGGACACACCAGGAACCGCGGTGTTGGCCGTCGAATGGCGCTAGCTGCGCAGCATTTGTGCACCGCCGCCGTCAGTGTCAGCCAGTTTGCCGTGGCATACGGAGCTCCATCGCAGTCTTTAACACTGGTAGCATGCCGCGACAGCGTGGACGTGAACCGTATGTGCAGTTGACGGACTTTGAGCGAGGGCGTATAGTGGGCATGCGGGAGGCCGGGTGGACGTACCGCCGAACTGCTCAACACGTGGGGCGTGAGGTCTCCACAGTACATCGATGTTGTCGCCAGTGGTCGGCGGAAGGTGCACGTGCCCGTCGACCTGGGACCGGACCGCAGTGACGCACGGATGGACGCCAAGACCGTAGGATCCTACGCAGTGCCGTAGGGGACCGCACCGCCACTTCCCAGCAAATTAGGGACACTGTTGCTCCTGGGGTATCGGCGAGGACCATTCGCAACCGTCTCCATGAAGCTGGGCTACGGTCCCGCACACCGTTAGGCCGTCTTCCGCTCACGCCCCAACATCGTGCAGCCCGCCTCCAGTGGTGTCGCGACAGGCGTGAATGGAGGAACGAATGGAGACGTGTCGTCTTCAGCGATGAGAGTCGCTTCTGCCTTGGTGCCAATGATGGTCGTATGCGTGTTTGGCGCCGTGCAGGTGAGCGCCACAATCAGGACTGCATACGACCGAGGCACACAGGGCCAACACCCGGCATCATGGTGTGGGGAGCGATCTCCTACACTGGCCGTACACCACTGGTGATCGTCGAGGGGACACTGAATAGTGCACGGTACATCCAAACCGTCATCGAACCCATCGTTCTACCATTCCTAGACCGGCAAGGGAACTTGCTGTTCCAACAGGACAATGCACGTCCGCATGTATCCCGTGCCACCCAACGTGCTCTAGAAGGTGTAAGTCAACTACCCTGGCCAGCAAGATCTCCGGATCTGTCCCCCATTGAGCATGTTTGGGACTGGATGAAGCGGCGTCTCACGCGGTCTGCACGTCCAGCACGAACGCTGGTCCAACTGAGGCGCCAGGTGGAAATGGCATGGCAAGCCGTTCCACAGGACTACATCCAGCATCTCTACGTTCGTCTCCATGGGAGAATAGCAGCCTGCATTGCTGCGAAAGGTGGATATACGCTGTACTAGTGCCGACATTGTGCATGCTCTGTTGCCTGTGTCTATGTGCCTGTGGTTCTGTCAGTGTGATCATGTGATGTATCTGATCCCAGGAATGTGTCAATAAAGTTTCCCCTTCCTGGGACAATGAATTCACGGTGTTCTTATTTCAATTTCCAGGAGTGTACTTCGCGCATTTTAAACGCGTGTGTACAAAGGATTGAACATAGACAGTCAGATAATAGGAGCTTGAGTCCCGAAAAGCGTAGCTTTGGATTACATTCCCCATACTTGTGGGTTGTTTGCTAAACAACGTTAACGATGGAACAAATTTATTTGTAGTAATGTTGAGTAATACACGTAATCTGTCTCTCTTATGTGGCTATAAAAGCCTAGGGAGATTGTTCTTAATTTTTATCCTTTTGTAGTACTTTAAGAAGATTCAGTCTGTTCCTTTAATGAAATGGCTACACATGTTTCAAGTTAAGCTACTTTCTTACAGCGATTCTAGCAAAAGAAAACGTTGAATTTCAGTTTGTTAGCTGGAAGGTATTTAATACAGAATAATCTGTAAATGTGTGCAACCCACGAGATATTCAGGTTTTGGCAATGCAGGCCACGGATACTAAGAGGTGCCAGCACCTGTTTTAATACAAATTACATTTAATACATGACATCAGCTCCTCCACAAACCACTAGATCCATCCTTTACATATTTTTATAGGGGGAGCAATCAGTATATTGATTAGAGCTCAAGTACCACAAAATTGTACTAGCGACCCGACTCAGCTACGCACGGGTAGCACCCTGTAAGTATCTTCGTATGTAACTTAGCGTTTGAATTGCACACTCAAACCAAGTAAAAATGGATACATAAACGTGGAATCGAATTATCTGTTAGAAAAAACTGTACCAAAATGCCTACAGTAATTCCTGTGATTAGTCTTCACATACAGACAGAAAAACACGACGGGATACAAGAGTCATGGGATAACGATACTCACATATACAGGTGGCGTTAGCTTTGCTTATACAAGAGATAAAATGACAGTGCATTGGCAGAGCTGTCATTTGTACTCGTGTGATTCATGTGGCCGACGTGATTATGGCCGCACGACGGGAACTAACAGACTTTGAACGCGAACTGGTAGTTTGAGCTAGACTCATGGGACATTCCATGTCGGAAATCACTAGGGAATTCAATACTTCGAGGTCTGCAGTGTCGTTAGGGAATTCAATATTTCGAGATCCGCAGTGTCCAGACTGTGTCAAAAATAACAAATTTTAGGCATTAACTCTCACAACGGACAACGCACTGGTTGAGGGCCTCCACTTAACGACCGAGAGCAGCGGCGTTGTGTAGAGTTTTCAGTGCCAACAGACATGCAACAGTGCGTGAAAAATCGCAGAAATGAATGTGAGACGTACGACGACCGTATCAATTAGGACAGTGCGGCGAAAGGCTTTAAGGGGCTTCGGCAGCAGACGACAGACGCGAGTGCCTTTGCTAGCAGCACGACATCACGTGCTGCGCATCTCCTAGGTTTGTGACGATGTCACTTGGATCATAGACGACTGGAAAACTGTTGCCTGGTCAGCTCGTTTCTGTTGGTATGAACTGATGGTAAGGTTCGAGCCTGGCGCATACCCCACGAAGGCATGGACCCAAATTATCAACAAGGCAGTGTGCAAGCTGGTGGTGGCTCCATAATGTGTGGGCGGTGTTTACACGGTCGTCTAGTCCAGTTGAACCTATCATTGACTGGAAACGTTTATATTCGGTTACTTGGGGACCGTTTGCTGCCATGGACTTCATGTTCTCCAAACAACGATGGAATTTCCATGGATGACAGTGCGCCATATCACTGAGCCACGATTGTTCGGAGTTGGTTTCAAGAACATTCTGGACAGTTCGAGCGAATGATTGGGCCACCCAGCTCACCGGACGTAGATACGTCGGACATTTATGAGACGTAACTGGGAGGTCAGTTCCTACATTAATCCTGCGCAGGCAAATTATGGGTGGCTGTAGAGGCAGCTTGTCTCAATATTTCTACAGGGGACTCCAGCGACTTACTGAGTCCATGGCACTACAAAGGGCAAAAGGAGGGCTGACACGATATTAGGAGCTATTCTATGACTTTTGTCACCTAAGTGTATGTGTAGATGACAAATTCTGATAAAAGCCACATCTAGTTATCGAAACGTTGGTTCGATTTCCTACTTGACGCAGCCATCCACTAGAAGAATTTATTCGTAGTGACTGCCAGTCTGAGTCCCTCTGACCAACACCGACTCAAAGGAAGGCCTCGGCGCTTGTTGGTGACGTCACGTCAGCTAGGCACGGCCAACGCCACGTCTGTTGCAGGCAGAAACACCTGGGCGTGCTTATCACTATAAATCTCTTATTTTTGGACAAAATGTTTGGTATTGTTTTGGATTCTGCAGTTTTATTTAGGTGAAAGATTTTCTTACTATCGTAAAGCTACAAATGAAGATCATACTTCTGTATTACTGAAGCCTGTTGAAACAAACGTAGATCAATATGAGAAGTTGCTTTGCCCCTTTGCAAGCTTCGGAAATTTTACATTCAAGTAACTATATTTACGTGATCCATCTTGTTATCGACACTTACCCCAACCCCCTTACAATTAACTTGTTTCTTTTATTTATTTATTTTCGTTTCACATCGTCACTGGAAACGTGAACTAATTTACATGTGTAAATGTCGAACTGTTGCCAGTCATTAGATTACAGTCGTTTTCAACGAAAGGAATTCTAAACAGGAAACAAAATTGCTTCATACATCGAAAATACTGCTGAGCTTAAACTTTTTTAAACATGCGCATTAGAAAAGATAAATATTCCCCTCTTGCAACTGAAAGGAGAAACTTTACAAGATAAAAAAAAAATTATTTGATAAAACAAGTATCTGTTTTGCCTCTTCTTCTGTGCCCCACCCCCTCCCCCAACGTGTACAATCGCAAGATATTTCGTTAACATTCAGTGCTCCTCACCCCATAGTCAACCAAGATACCTAAAGAAGAGCACCAACATGTTCACAGTTTCTTGTAAAAGCACCCCAGTACAAACGTAACTTCCTCAGATTTACAAATAAGCTAAAGAAGCACGAATTCTGTTGCTGCTGGACCATGAAGTTGTTTTTGTATGTCAATCCTTAAAACAGGTGGAAATTTAAGTTCAGGAGTACACTATTTGTTAAGAAGTGTAATGAATTGCACAATTAATTGATTGCAGAAATCTCTCAGAACAATGTGTGTTGGTCAACTACCGCCAATAGTTTCACATTTTCCTGTGTAAGAGAGGGAGACACCACCATTATGAGTATGCCTGCAACAGACGTGGCGTTCGCCGTGCCTAGCTGACGTGACGTCACGAACAAGCGCCGAGGCCTTCCTTTGAGTCGGTGTTGCTCTGACACGCTGTGGTCCCTGACAGAGAGTGAGAGGTGGCGTGTCTGCCTGCTGCAGTGTGCGGCCGGCCCAACCGCCCAGCCAGCCGGCTGTCCGGAGGTGTGCCACTGTCGCCCTCGGAGATGCCGTGGCTGGCGCTGGTCTACGCCGGCGAGGACAACGTTACCACCGGCTCGCTCATCAACAACAGATACGTGCTCACCGCCGCCGCGCCGGTACAGGGGTAAGCGGTGACACTCATTACACTCACTGGCTACACAGCTGCTGTTTTCCTTGTAAAGTTGCTACTTCCCAGCCTTATCTTTAGCTGCAGCTAAACAGTACCACATACGACCATCATTTTGAAGTTTTATTCTCCTGCGCATGTAAGCAGGGATGGCTAGAGCACAAATGCAAGGATGTAGAGGCTTATCTCACGAGGGGTAAGACAGATTGCCTACAGGAAAATTAAAGAGACCTTTGGAGAAAAGAGAAACACTTGTATAAATATCAAGAGCTCAGATGGAAACCCAGCAAGACTGGAAAGCAGAAAGGTGGAAGGAGTATATAGAGGGTCTATACACGGGCGATGTTCCTGAGGACAATATTATGGAAATGGAAGCGGAGGTAGATGAAGATGAAATGGGAGATAGGATTCCGCGTGAAGAGTTTGACAGAGCACTGGAAGACCTGAGTCGAAACAAGGCCACGGAAGTAGACATTCCATTAGAACTACTGACAGCCTTGGGAGAGCCAGTCCTGACAAAACTTTACCATCTGGTGAGCAAGATGCATGAGACAGGCGAAATTCCCTCAGACTTCAAGAAGAATATAATAATTCCAATCCCAAAGAAAGCGGGTGTTGACAGATGTGAAAATTACCGAACTATCTGTTTAAGAAGTCACAGCTGCAAAATACTAACGCGAATTCTTTACAGACGAATGGAAAAACTGGTAGAAGCGGACTCGGGGCAGATCAGTTTGGATTCCGTAGAAATGTTGGATCACGTGAGGCAATACTGACCTTACGACTTCTCTTAGAAGAAAGATTAAGGAAAGGCAAACCTACTTTTCTAGCATTTGTAGACTTAGAGAAGGCTTTTGACAATGTTGACTGGAATACTCTCTTTCAAATTCTGAAGGTGGCAGGGGTAAAATACAGGGAGCGAAAGGCTATTTACAATTTGTACAGAAAGCAGATGGCAGTTATAAGAGTCGAGGGGTATGAAAGAGAAGCAGTGGTTGGGAAGGGAGTGAGACAGAGTTGTAGCCTATCCCCGATGTTATTCAATCTGTATATTGAGCAAGCAATAAAGGAAACAAAAGAAAAGTTCGGAGTAGGTATTAAAATCCATGGAGAAGAAATAAAAACTTTGAGGTTCGCCGATGACATTGTAATTCTGTCAGAGACAGCAAAGAACTTGCAAGAGCAGTTGAACGGAATGGACAGTGTCTTGAAAGGGCGGCACAAGATGAGCATCAACAAAAGCAAAACGAGGATAATGGAATGTAGTCGAATTAAGTCGGGTGATGCTGAGGGAATTAGATTAGGAAATAAGACACTTAACGTAGTAAAGGAGTTTTGCTATTTGGGGAGCAAAATAACTGATGATGGTCGAAGTAGAGAGGATATAAAATGTAGACTGGCAATGGCAAGGAAAGCGTTTCTGAAGAAGAGAAATTTGTTAACATCGAGTTTAGATTGTGGTGGCCAGGGCAGCAGTCGAACATTTTTTGTATCCAGAAAGGCCCGTACAGGACCTACAACATGCTGTCGTGCATTATCCTGCTGAAATGTAGGGTGTCGAAGGGATCGAATGAAGGGTCGTAACACATCTGAAATGTAACTTCCACTGTTGAAAGTGCCATCAGTGCGAACAAGAGGTGACCGAGACGTGTAACCAATGGCACCCATACCGTCACGCCGGGTGATACGCCAGTATGGCGATGACGAATACACGCTTCCAATGTGCGTTCACCGAGATGTCGCCAAACACGGATGCGACCATCCTGACGCTACAAACAGAATCTGGATTCATCCGAAAAAATTACGTTTTGCCATTCGTGAACCCAGGTTCGTCGTTGACTACACCACCGCAGGCGCTCCTGTCTGTGATGCAGCGTCAAGGGTAACCGCAGCCACTGTCTCCTAGCTGATAGTCCATGCTGCTGCAAAGGTCGTCGAACTGTTCGTGCAGATGGTTGTTGTTTTGCAAACGTCCCCATCTGTTGACTCAGGGATCGAGACGTGGCTGCACGATCCGTTACAGCCATGCGGAAAAGATGACTGTCATCTCGACTGCTAGTGATACGAGGCCGTTGGGATCCAGCACGGCGTTCCGTATTATCCTCCTGAACCCACCCATTCCATATTGTGCTAACAGTCATTGGATCTCGACCAACGCGACCAGCAATGTCGCGATACGATAAACCGCAATCGCGATAGGCTACAGTTCGACCTTTATCAAAGTCGGAAACGCGATGGTACGTATTTCTCCTCCTTACACGAGGCCTCACAACAACGTTTCACCAGGCAACGCCGGTCAACTCCTGTTTGTGTATGAGAAATCGGTTGGAAACTTTCCTCATGTCAGCACGTTGTAGGTGTCGCCACCGGCGCCAACCTTGTGTGAATGCTCTGAAAGGCTAATCATTTGCGTATCACAGAATCTTCTTCCGGTCAATTAAATTTCGCGTCTGTAGCACGTCATCTTCCTTGGTGTAGCAATTTTAATGGCCAGTAGTGTATCATCCACCGAGCCAACAGAACGTCGCATTCATAGGGGACAAGGCCTTTCTACGCAGCGGCTAGCTCCATATTCTCCAACGGCGATCGTCTCAGTCAGCGACGGTCACTGAATAACAATCAACATAGCGAGACGTTTTGCATACGGTCCGTTTATTGCCGAAGGGTTGACCTAGTGGCAGGCGGCGGCGTCTGTAACTTCGACGCTTGGTAATATCGTTGAATGACGTTTCCGGGCACGGGTTCCTACCCTCGTTTTGTTCCTCAAGACACCCTCTACAAACCCTCGAAGTTTCTCGCAACATTTCTGGCACACACTGTACATCCATTTTTATAGTTTGTGTGGCTTCCTCAAAAACCGGTGGCGGTGCTCGGCAGGTACACGGCGCAGGACGTGAAGGTGTCGCTGGGCGCGGAGAACGTGTGCACGGGCGACGTGAGCACGGTGAACGCCAGCGTGTCCGAAGTGCTGGTGCACCCGCAGTACGACCCCGACTCCATGGCCTCGGACCTGGCGCTGCTGCGCCTCACCACGCCCGTCGTCTTCTCCTCCCGCATCAGCCCCGTCTGCCTGCCGCCCACGGGTAAGTGTCCGCTGCCGGCTCTTCGTTTTCTGTAACGCCACTGCAGTTACGCCCACTGGTACAATGTTACTGTGATAGCACAGGTGACACCGTTCCGTCTATTCTGGCGTCTACATCTACATCTAAATTTATACTCCGCAAGCCACCCAACGGTGTGTGGCGGAGGGCACTTTACGTGCCACTGTCATTACCTCCCTTTCCTGTTCCAGTCGGGTATGGTTCGCGGGAAGAACGGCTGGCGGAAAGCCTCCGCTCGCGCTCGAATCTCTCTAATTTTACACTCGTGATCACGTCGGAAGGTATAAGTAGGGGGAAGCAATATATTCATCCAGAAACGCACTCTCTCGAAACCCGGACAGCAAGCTACACCGCGATGCAGAGCGCCTCTCTTGCAGAGTCTGCCATTTAAGTTTGCTAAACATCTCCGTAACGCTATCACCCTTATTAAATAACCCTGTGACGAAACGCGCCGCTCTTCTTTGGATCCTCTCTATCTTCTCTGTCAACCCGACTGATACGGATCTCACACTGATGAGCAATACTCAAGTATAGGTCGAACGAGTGTCTTGTGAGCCACCTCCTTTGATGGTGGACTACATTTTCTAAGGACTCTCCCAATGAATCTCAATCTGGCACCCGCCTTACCAACAATTAATTTTATATGATCATTCCACTTCAAATCGTTCCGCACGCATACTCCCAGATATTTTACTGAAGTAACTGCTACCAGTGTTTGTTCCGGTCTCATATAATCACACAATAAATGATACTTCTTTCTATTTTCTATGTTAAGGGTCAATTGCCACTCCCTGCACCAAGTGCCTATCCGCTGCAGATCTTCCTGCATTTCGCTGCAATTTTCTAATGCTGCAACTTCTCTGTATACTACAGCATCATCCGGGAAAAGCCGCGTGGAACTTCCGACACTATCTACTAGGTCATTTATATATATTGTGAAAAGCAATGGTCCCATAACACCCCCCTGTGGCACGCCAGAGGTTACTTTAACGTCTGTAGACGTCTCTCCATTGAGAACAACATGCTGTGTTCTGTTTGCTAAAAACTCTTCAATCCAGCAACACAGCTGGTCTGATATTCCGTAGGCTCTTACTTTGTTTATCAGGCGACAGTGCGGAACCGCATCGAACGCCCTCCGGAAGTCAAGGAAAATGGCATCTACCTGGGAGCCTGCATGCGTTCGTCGCATGTCGCAAATGGGTTTGGGTTATTGTGTGAATCCAGTACCATTTCACCAGATATCATTGACTCGCAGCTGCGACTAAACTGCCTGATGTGTATAATAGGAACAATGCTTAGTATGTTGTGTGGGATGGCAAACTGAATATTATTCGACAGGTAACCCCAGTTCGGAAATACATACTTCGACCAGCAATGATGATAATGACGATGATTGTGATTCAAAAGTAACTTAACTACCTGGTTATTAGACTAACAATCCCTCACTCCTCTCGTAGTGTTGTAAGACGTAGATGCGAGACTTTTTTTTATTTCATTAGTAATAATGCTATCTACATCTACATCAACATACATATTCCACAAGCCATCGTATGGTGCTCGGCGAAGGACTCTTTGAACCAGCGCTAGTCATTCCCTTTCCTAGTACACTTGTAAATGGAGCGAGAAAAAACAGCAGTCTATACGGCTCCGTACGAGCCCTAATTTCTCTTATCTTGTCATGGCAGTCCTTGTGCGAAATTTACGTTGACGGCAGAAGATTCATTATACAGTCAGCTGCAAATGCCAGTTCTCAAAATTTCCTCAACAGCGTTTCGCAAAAAGTACATCGTCTCCTTCCAATGATTCCCATTTGATTTCACGAGGCACCTCCGTTACACCCGCGTACTGAATTCCTTTGAATTGCTTCGATTCTTCCCTTAATCCGAAATGTTGGAGATTCCAAACACTCGAGGAGCATTCAATAACGGAGCGTACTAATGTTCTATGCGCAGTCCGTTTATAAATAAGCTATACTTTCCTAGAATACTCCCAACAAACCGAAGACGGCGATTCACCTTCCCTACTACCGTCCTCACGTGCTCGTTCCATTTCATATCGCTTTTCACTATTACGCCCAGATATTTAATTGACGTGACTGCTTCAAGCAGCACACGACGAATATTGTTTTGGAAAATTATGGGATCGTTTTTCTAACTCATCTGTATTAACTTACTTTTTCCTACCTGTAAAGCAATTTGCCACTCTTTTCCCCAAACAGAAACTCTGCCTAAGTCGTCCTGTATCCTTCTGCAGTCGCTAAACGACGATACTTTCCAGTGTACTACAACGTCATCAGCAAACAGCCGCAGACCGCTGCTCACCCTACCCGTCAGATCATTCGTGTATGTAAGAGACCAAGAGACCAATACCTCCCTGGAGCCTGGAGCACTCTTGACGACGTCCGTGTGTCTGCTGAACATTCGTTGCCAAGGACAACGTACTTCAACAATATCAGAAATTGAGTCCGCCTTGATTCAAAACACCTTGTTATTCGTTTATTTCTTTATTCTCCCAAACTAGTTTCGGCGACAAATAGCACCATCATCAGTGGTTTTTTTAAATCTAAAACATGCAGAAAATAGCATGGTTATACAAACACAGTGGCACATTATTACATTTTTGCTATTCGTTTTTTGAAATATAGTTTTCAATAGATACTTTCATACTGCCTTATTTATTGTATGTTGCAGAATGTTTTTGAGAATTATTGTCGCTGTTTGCGACATATTTTCTGTGCGCTTTTTTTCTGTTGCCGTTTTTACTCAGCGAACATCATGTCATCTGCAACTGTGTGAGAGCGGCTGTTAGTAAACAAAATACTAAAAGGTGAACTTCGTATGACAGCAATATACTCTAGGGGTTGCGGTAGTGTTGTGGAACCCAGTTATTTGGTGCTTTTACTTAGCTATTCGTGTACTCACGTTCGTTGGATGGTAACAGCTCAGTACACACCAAATAACTGGACTTCACAACACTACCGCAAGCCCAAGTGTATATTGCTGACATGCGAAGCTCACCTGTTAGTATTTTGTTTACTAACAGCCGCTCACACAGTTGCAGATGACATGATGTTCGCTGAGTAAAAACGGCAACAGAAAAAAAGCGCACAGAAAATATGTCGCAAACAGCGGCAATAATTCTCAAAAACATGCTGTAACATACAATAAATAAGGTAGTATGAAAGTGTCCATAGAAAACTGTATTTCAAGAAACGAATAGTAAAAATCTAATAATGTGCCACTGTGTTTGTATAACCATGTTATTGTCTGCATGTTTTAGATTTAAAAAACCCTCTGATGATGGTGATATTTGTCGCCGAAACTGATTTGGGAGAATAAAGAAATAAAAGCAAGGTGTTTTGCATCAACGCGGACTCAATTTCTGATATTTTTGTTTTTCTATGCAAACCCGGACCAAATGGGATAGTTCCAAGATAAAATTATTGCCAAAGTAGTTGATTCTAGTACATAAAAGCAATTTGGATTACACACGATGCATGAATAGTTAACTAAACCGGTAAAATTTAATTGTCACGAAGGTAAAACTAAGATCATTGTGTACACAAGTTATAAATCGCTGACTACTGTAAGTAGTTCGTAGCAATTATTTCCAAGAATGGGCATGTAAAGATTAACTATGGCGCCAAGTTTCTTTCAGTTGCAGAAAAATGGCTCTGAGCACTATGGAACTCAACTGCTGTGGTCATAAGTCCTCTAGAACTTAGAACTACTTAAACCTAACTAACCTAAGGATATCACACACATCCATGCCCGAGGCAGGATTCGAACCTGCGACCGTAGCGGTCATGCGGTTCCAGACTGTAGCGCCTTTAACCGCTCGGCCACTCCGGCCGGCTCTTTCAGTTGCATTTGTAATTCTAATGTTCTATGCAAGCCCATTAACATCACTGTACAGGCAGACACAGGGATAGAGTCTAACTGTCCCCCTGTGGATTCATTGCAAATACATCTATATCTGTACTTACATCTTTATCTACATCCATAGTCATACTCCGAAAGCCATCTTATAGTGAGTAGTAGTGTGTACTTTACGTACAACTGTCAGTTCCCCCTTACCTGTTCCGGTCACGAAAGGTCCACGGGAAGAAGGATTGCTCGTAAATCTCTCTGTCAGCTCGAATTACTATAATTTTACGTTCATAGCTCTTTCGAGAGATGTACGTTGGACGAAGCAAAATGTTGGTTAATTCTTCTAGGAATTTACGCTCCGAATTTAAACAATAAACCACACATGATGAAGAAGCCTCTCTTGCAGCGTCTGCCACTGAAATTGACTGAGCATGTTTGTGAAGCTTTCGCGCTCACTCGAGTTACTGCTCTTCTTTGGATCTTCTTTGTTTGCTCCATCAGTTCTTTCTAATACAGGTTCTAGACTGACAATAAATTTTATTGGTGAAACGATGGTTTTGTAAGCTACCTCCTTTGCTGACGGATTTCATGTGCCGAGGATTCTTCCAATGAGTCTGTGTGGCACCTGCGTTACCTACGACACGTTTTGTGGAGTCGCTTAGTTACATTCGTTCAGGACGCATATTCCTAGATATTTTATGTGTAAGTAGGCTGTTTAGGTTTTTATGTTGGCAGCGCCACGTAGCGCTCTGTATTAAAATCTCTGACTGCGCTGTGTGCAGTCTGTGGCTGGTTGGACTCATTGTTGGATTATTCGCTAGTATAGTGTTGGGCAGTTGGATGTGAACAGCATGTAGCGTTGCGCAGTTGGAGGTGAGTCGCCAGCAGTGGTGGATGTGGGGAGAGAGATGCCAGAGTTTTTAGGTGTTAATATGAGCGGACGATCTGGACGCGTGTCCGTCAGAAAAAGAAAATTTGTCAAAATAAATGTCAAGAATTTATAAATATATTATGACTTGTGAACACTATTAAGGTAAATACATTGTTCGTTCTTTATCAAAATCTTTCATTTTCTAACTATATGCCTATCAGTAGTTAGTGGCTTCAGTAGTTAGAATCTTTTATTTAGCTGGCAGTATTGGCGCTCGCTGTGTTGAAGTATTTTGAGTAAAGAAGATTTTTGTGAGGTAATGAAGGGTATAGGTAATTGTTAGTCAAGGCCATTCTTTTGTAGGGATTATTAAAAGTCAGACTGCGCTAAAATATTGTGTGTCAGTTTATAAATGATCAGAATAAGTAAAGAGAAAACTGTGTGAGTACGTTCAGTTTTAGTCAGCTATTTCTGTATCAAATAACGTAGAAGTTTACCAGCACAGTCTTTCTTTACATTCAAAGGGCAAATTTCATATGAACTTGACTACTTCCAGTGTAATCATACAATAATTATTCAGCCATCTCCGACTGTAAAAGAACTAATCCATATTTGCTTCATTATTGAACAGGCGTGGGAGGAGCTTGCGTTTGACCATTTTAGTTATTTCAGTTCAGTCTTGAAGAAAATGTTTCAATAAGTGCGCAAAACACAGAAAACAGTGTTCTAAGAGATATCGGTCTTTACTTATTGTCAGAAAAATCCAGAACACTTTGAACGACTAGAAATAAGATGTTCATATTCACAGGACATGTACATTAGTATGTTCTGCATGTGTCCCGTTGCCTAGTGGGCCCTGGTAACTAGTTCCATGCATGATGGCATCGACGCATATAGAGCGCGAATGGCGTCCTGTGGTGTAGCCATCCATGCTGCTTTTACCTGGTTCCAAAGTTCGTTGAGTCACAGCGTTGCACCCATTGTTTCGCCGTATCCCACACATTTTCGAGTGGCAAGAAGCCTGGTGATCTGGCGGGCTAGGGCAAAAGACTGACGTCCTGTGACACCGGGAAGGCACGTGTTCGCGCAGAAACATGTGGTCGTGCATTGTCTTGCTGAAAAATGTCGTCTGGGGTATTTTGCAGAAAGGGTATGGCCACGGGTCCCAGGATGTCATTCACGTAGGTTACACTGGTCACAGAGCCCTGGACACACGCCAACTGTGATATGTAATTGTACCCAATAGCACCCCACACCATAAGGCCTTGGGTTGGCGCTGTATATCTTGTACGAATGCAGTCACTGTGATGCCGCCCCCTGCCTGAGGCGAACCAAAATGCGGCTATCCTAATCTACTCATGGAGGTAACGCACCGTCACGTCTAAACCACCATCAAGTCAAAAAATCAAAGGCAGGATTGACATTGAAGTCCAACACTTAGTCCTGAAAGCACATTTATTACTGACACAAACGTACAACCAGAACAGAAATCAAATATAAGATATTTCAAGAACATTCCAGAAATGATCTACATAATAAATAATTGCTAGGGATTGGGTTTGAACTGGGGACGCTCAGCACGCCCGCCAGCGACGCTAATCACTGCATCGCACTGCACTCACCACAGGTCGCGGTAGTATAGATACCTTAGTCACCAGCAGGCCCAAACTTTTCGACTCACTCAGCGTAGAATAGGGAACAGTGATCATAAGGCCGTTAAGCACCATTGAACGGTGCGGTAAATACGAATGGAAAGAAAGATAAGCTTTTTCTGCTTCGTAAGAGCGACAAAAACAGACTTCAGTTGTCAGCCGAAAAAAGCCGTCTCCTGGATCGAGAATGTTGCGTATAATTGTACAAAGTTCAGTAGCATTGCGCAATACGCCTTGGACATGTATGTGCCGTGCAAATTTGTTACGAATGGGGAAGACACATCGCACAGCCGTATTAGGAAGGTGCTTCGAAAGTAGAGAGAGCCACCGCAAATTTTACGTAGCTAAAGTCGCACAGAGAGGTTAAAACTAAACGAAACCAAAATTTGCGTAAGGAGGGCCACAAGTGACACGTTCCACGAATTCGGAAGTGAAATTCTATCTATCGACTAAACAGAAAATCCTAATAAGTTTTCGTCTGATGTAAGATTAGTAAACAAATCGAAACCACCTGCCCAGACACTCTGTGACCATATGTCACCGAAACGGAAAATAGCAGGGAGAAGGTCGAAATCTGTCTTTTTTTCCCAAAACTGTTTCATTGCGGAATATCGCGCTGCGGTTTTTCCTTTAACTCATCGAAAGACCACCAAAATGACAGACATCGAAATAAGAAACCAAGGGATAGAAAAGTAGCTGAAATGGCTTAACAGAGAAAAGGCCACTGCTCCTGATGGGATACTAATACGATTCTACACAGCGTATGCGAAAGAACTTGTTCCACTTCTAGCAGCAGTGTATCGTAGGTTGCTGGAGGAGTGAAGCATTTCTAGTGATTGTGAAACAATGCAAATAATTCCAGTTTTCAAGAAGCGTTGCCGAACAGACGCGCAGAGCTACAGACCTACATCTCTGACGTCGGTATGTTTAAGAATTTTGGAGCGTTTTATGCTCGTGCATTATGATATTTCTGGAGACCAAAAATATTTTCTGTAGGAATCAAAATGGGTTGCGAACAACAATCGTATGAAACCCAGCTCGCTCTGCTGGTCAATATACACTGAAGAGCCAAAGAAAGTTGTATACCTGCACGCAGAAGTACCGCAACACGACGTGGCATGGACTCAACTAATGTCTGAAGTAGTGCTGAAGGGAACTGACATCATGAATCCTGCAGGGCTGTCCATAACGAGTACGAGAGGGGTAGAGATATCTTCCGAACAGCACGTTGCAAGGTATCCCAGATATGCTTAATAATATTCATGTCTGGGGAGTATGGCGGCCAGGGGATGTGTTTAAACTCAGAAGAGTGCTCCTGGAGCCACTCTGTAGTAATTCTGGACTTGTGGGGTGTCGCATTTTCCTGTTGAAATTGCCCAAGTCTGTCGGTATGCACAATGGACATGAAAGGATGTAGGTGATCAGACAGAATGCTTACGTACTAGTCACCTGTCAAGAGTCGTATCTAGACGTGTCAGAAGTCCCATATCACTCCAACTGCACACGCCCCTCAACATCACAGGGCCTCCAACAGCTTGAACAGTCCCCTGCTGACATGCAGGGTCCATGGATTCATGAGGTTGTCTCCATACTCGTACACGTGTCCGTCCGCTCGATACAATTTGAAATGAGATTCGTCCGACCAGGCAACATGTTTCCAGTCATCAACAGTTCAGCCGCGCGGGATTAGCCGTGCGGTCTAAGGCGTTACAGTCATGGACTGTGTGGCTGGTCCCGGCGGAGGTTCGAGTCCTCCCTCGGGCATGGGTGTGTGTGTGTTTGTCCTTAGGATAATTTAGGTTAACTAGTGTGTAAGCTTAGGGACTGATGATCTCAGCAGTTAAGTCCCGTAAGATCTCACACACATTTGAACATTTTGAACATCAACAGTTCAATATCGGTGTTGACGGTCCCAGGCGAGGCGTGCAGTCATCAAGGGTACACGAGTGTGTCTTCGGTTCCGAAAGCCCATCTCGATGATGTTTCGCCGAATGGTTCGCACGTACACACTTGTTGATAGCCCGGCATTGAAATCTGCAGCAATTTTCGGAAGAGTTGCACTTCTGTAATGTTGAACTATTCTCTACAGTCGTCGTTGGCCCCGTTCTTGCAGGATCTTTTCCCGGCCGAAGCGATGTCGGAGATTTGATGTTTTACCGGATTCCTGATATTCGCGGTACATTCGTGAAACGGTCGTGCGGGAAAATCCCCACTTCATCGCCACCTCGGAGATGCTGTGCCCCATCGCTCGCGTGCCGACTATTTCACCACGTTCACAATCACTTAAATCTTGATAACCAGTCATTGTAGCAGCAGTAACGGATCTAACAATGGCGCTAGACACTTGTTGTCATATATAGGTGTTGCCGACCGCAGCGCCATATTTGGCCTGTTTACATATCTAAAAAATGTTCAAATGTATGTGAAACCTTATGGGACTTAACTGCTAAGGTCATCAGTCCCTAAGCTTTCACACTACTTAACCTAAATTACCTTAAGGACAAACACACACAGATGCCCGAGGGAGGACTCGAACCTCCGCTGGGACCAACCGCACAGTCCATGACTGCAGCGCCATAGGCCGCTCGGCTAATCCGGCGCGGCGTTTACGTATCTCTGTATTTGAATACGCATGCCTGTACCAGTTTCTTTGGCGCGTCAGTGTATATAGTCGGAGGCATCCAGAGTGTTCCAAAAAGTGGTTTTAGATACTAATTTCTTACAAGTGGATGTCCCGTCTAGACCCCCTTGTAATCTGTACCCTGTCTATTGAGCCCTCCCCCAATAATTGAGTGACGCCGGTAAACGTGATGCTTTCCAGACCGGGCGACGTACCTGGGACAGGTGTCGACGGCGGCGTCTTGGTCGGCCGAGGAAGCGACCAGTGCCAACGCGACGGCGGTGAACGGGACTGCTGGCAATGCGACGGCGGCGGCGGCGGCGGCGGGCAGCGCGTGCAGGGCGCGCAAGCTGCCGCTGCCCGTGCTGCAGCAGCGCGACTGCTTCCTCAGCAACGTCAGCGCGCGGCTCGTCACCGAAGACAAGGGCTGCGCGGGAACTCCGGGAACCGCCGCGCTACTCTGCCCGGTAAGACACTGCCGCAGTAGCCACCGTTTTCGCTCCTTCCCCCTCTATAGCTCTACTAGACACATCTATTTCGCAGAATAATCGAAATACAGTACCTCTTAACGACCTATCCTTATTGATTTTATGACACTTATCATAATGGAGTTTTCAGCTTGCAGCAATCTAGAAGGCGAGCCACTGGCAGAATTCAAACCATTTTGTACGGAGGCATTCAATAAGTAATGCGATACATTTTTTTTCTCGGCCAATTTCGGCAGAATATGTTCTGGAACATCATGGAATATGCCTGCTTCACGAAATCCGATAGGTGGCGGAGCTATACGTCGCCTTCAAAATGGCGTCTGTAACGGAGATGCGTTCCAAGAAGAGAGGTGTCAAAGAGTTTGTTATTGACGGAAAACCTCAGCATCGCAGATATTCAGAGGCGCTTGCACGATGGCTGCTGAGACCTGGCAGAGAACAAAAGCACCAAGAGTCGTTGAGCGAGACGTCTGTGAACATCGCCACAAGTTCGCGCGCAACTGGTTTCCCGTGTGTCGGCCGGCCGCACACAGCTGTGACTTCTAGACTGTTGGCACGTGCGGACACTCTCATTCGAGGTAATCACAAACACCTCGTTGCACAACTGGACGTCTCTGATGGTAGTGCTGACACACTTGTCCACCAGTTGAGGTACTCAAGAAAGATGTGTGCCCGCTAAGTTCCTCGCCGCCTAACAGAAGACCATAACGAGTAACAAAGAACATTCAGTGCGGGACTGCTTGCGCATTACGCGTGACTCTTCATATCAAACCGGAAACAAAACAGCAATCCATGGAGTGACGTCACACCACCTCTCCTCCGAACAAAAAGTTTAAAGTCGCAGCCGGCCGGAGTGGCCGAGCCGTTGTAGGCGCTACAGTCTGGAACCGCGCTACTGCTACGGTCGCAGGTTGGAATCCTGCCTTGGGCATGGATGTGTGTGATGTCCTTAGGTTAGTTAGGTTTAAGTAGTTCTAAGTTCTAGGGGACTGATGACCTCAGCAGTTAAGTCCCATAGCGCTCAGAGCCATTTGAACGATTTTTAAGTCGCACCCTCAGGCAGTAAGATCACGGCGACAGGCTTTTTAACGCTGAAGAGGTTTGGTGTCCTGCTTCTTGCTGCAACTATCAACTCTGAAGTGTATTGTCCTACTATTAGGAAATTGAAGAAACTACTTCAGCATGTTCGTCACCACAAAAATGCAAACGTTTTCTTTGTGATAAAGCAAGGCCTTACAGAAGCCTGCGCACCCGAGAGCAGCTCACAAAACTTTAGTGGACTTTTCTTCCTCATCCAACATAAGGCCCGGATCTCCCACCTTCCGACTTTCATCTGTTTGGCCCAAAGGAAGATGCACTCCGAGAGTGGCACCATGCGGGCATATAGGCCCTTCAAATAAAGTGGTGTACGGCATTGAACGGGGATTACGTTGAACAATAGGGTTTTGTACCAAAGGAGTGGGAAATAACATGGTGTATTGGAATCCTGCTTTCAGGAAAAATGTGTTGTATTACTTACTAAACACCCCTCGTCAATACTATGTAGAAGCGCTAGCCTGAGCGTCTGTCACAGATAAAACTTTATATGTTTGAAAGTAACACAAAGCAAGTAGAGAGTAAGCAGATTCACAGGCCTTATGAATTAAGTGGTTAATTATTTTGTATGCCGTGTACTGGAATGCCGGGTAATGAAAACTCAGAACAGTATTTCCTCCAAAAGCAGAGAAGTGGATGAAGAGTTTCCAAAATTGGTCGAACTGGAAACCCTCGTCTCCTTTGAGCAAATTGTCTGCTAATTACATTTCGACAGCTTTCTTGTTCATTGAATCTCAATATGATGAGACCGTGGACAGTATCTGGACTTTTACGTAGTCCATGAAATGGCCGGTGGAAGTACTGCAGATTTGTTGGGCTGTAGTAGTCAGGTATACTGCTGGTGTCCGGTGCGAACTGTTTATCCTGTGCCGCATGCCACACTCACAAGAAATTTCACTCAGTCGCTTTTCGTAGAACAAATTCTAGTACCGCAATTGGTACTACTGGTTCTACGAGTGAAATCGGTACATTTCTGTGGTGTGCGTACTGTAAGGCCTTCGGTACACACACCATCAGATTATTTGACTTGTCGCTCTAACGAAGTAGGCGAGTGACAGCAATATGTCTCGTGGTCTTATCGTGGCGTGTTTATCTTCTGCTGTTAGGTCAGACGATAGAAATGCCAGAAATGCCACTTGCACGCTTAGAGTAGCAGATTGACGCTGACCAACTTTAAACAGAACTTGATTAATTTTCACACACATTTATTAAAATAATAACAAGCATAAAATTACTTAACTTGGTTCTGGATGCTATTCAATTGACAATCTGAAGTTCCTTTGGTCTTGGTACGTTAATCTTATTTTCACATATCTCTGATACTTGACAAAGTGTCTATACATTTATCTTCACGGCTATGTACAGTCGTAGACAAAACGAGCGAGACCCCTCGCCTTTTCGTTATGCTGATCCGCACGACTTTAAAGGCTGCTACACAGTATAATCGGCAAGGCGACGAAGTGCTACCAACATACTATGTGCAGGAGTGAAATTGAAAAACTATCCGAACTTTGTTAGACTGTTTTCAATCATGTGTAAGACTACATTAATGCTGATTAGTTCAAATGGCTCTGAGTACTATGGGACTTAACATCTGAGGTCGACAGTCCCCTAGAACTTAGAAGCACTTAAACCTAACTAACCTAAAGACATCACACACATCCATGCCCGAGGCAGCATTCGAACCTGCGACCGTAACAGTCGCTCGGTTCCGGACTGAAGCGCCTAGAACCGCTCGGCCACAGTGGCCGGCAATGCTGATTAGTGTGTTATGCACAATACGTAAATATAATATATAAGTGAAAGAATAAACGCTAATTAGTATGAAATGTATTAATAAACATGAATTTCAGCTTATCGAGATAACCTAACTGTTTTAGTAAGACAAAGTACCCCAGATAGTTATCAATTAGCAAAATATTATGAGCATTCGGACACGGAACGGTCTGTGTCAACGTTCAGACCAGTCGTAGTGGATTACTGTTGCTGACCTATCATAAAAGTGTGCAAATTTAGCAATGCGTGAAGATTGATAGCGAAAATCAGTTAAAAATATTTCTGTGCCACACTTAAGTCAACTCAACTATTGACAGAAGCGGAAAAAAGTAGGCGGTAACAAGTATGAAATTCTAGAAGAGTTTCATATTGATATCAACAGGGAGTCGGTACAGAATAAAGGTAGCAATAAAACGTATTGGGGGCCCGAGAATTTCTTAAAATTGCTTTACTGATAGTCTATCTGCCTCCATCGAGATTAGAACAGAAAACAAACCAGACCTCCCTTGCAGTAGCAAACACCTTTCAATACACTAGCAGGCAACCCAGGCAAACAGCCCTCTATTATTACCCCAGACATGAATAAGCCAGCAATTTCGCAATGAAAAAGGCAAAATGATTTGCAGTTTCTGTTGCATAGAGCTTTCTAGATTCAAAAACATGAATTTTCTACCTTTATGTCGCCGCTCATGTGACAATAATTCGGAATGTTTATCGAAATAACAAAATACCGTTACTAGCGAGTAAATTTAGTACTACAATTCTGCACCACCCTAGGAAATAAACGGCGACATAGCTGCCAAACGTAATCTACAGTGTTTCGAATTCTCCATTAGACTCGCCACAGCGAGAAAACGATCATTTGCCGAAGTGTTTCTTAAGCTTGCTAGTAGTGGGAATGCTCGCATTTCTAAAACGCATTGGCATTAATACTGGGATCTGAATTATCACGTGTATAGGCAAATGGACTTTATTTGCTTTCCTGTAAACGGGTTTTGGTTCGAAAGAGTAACTACGATTAATATGCTGATGTATCGACTGCAACGAGAACATTTCGAATAAAGAGTAGGAGGAATTATTTATGCAGCCCTCATCTTCAGTAACTATCGTAGCTATTTTCTTTGTTAGGATTTCGTCACCTAAATCGTTAAAAATGGAACCCTACTAGTCTTATTTTCTTGACCGTCTGTCTGTCTACCCAACTCTTAAAACCCGTTTACCTCGTGTAGACATAATAAGCGGAAATGTATCGCACTTCCTGCGGTATACGGTCCCTTGGTGGTGTAAAAAAGTGAGCTTCTATGTTAGGCTCCAGTATGACTGGTCTGAACGATGACACAGACCGTTTCGCGGCCGAATGCGCATAATATTTTGCTAATTCGTAACGATCTGGGGTACTTTGTCTTACTAAAACAGTTATGTTGTCTCTACAAGTTGACGTTCTTTATTAATACAGTTCAAACTAACTAGAGTTTCACGTTTCATTTATATCTTATATTTATGTGTTGTGTTTAACACACTAATCAGCATTTGTATAGTCTTATAGATGATTGAAAACAGTCTGACCAAGTTCGGATAGTTTTTCAATTTCACGCCTGTGCATAGTATGTTGGTCGCACTACGTCGTCTTGCCTGTTATACTGCGTAACAGACTTTAAGGCTGTGCAGATCAGCATAACGAAAAGGTGAGGGGTCTCGCTCACTTTGTCCACGACTGTACAGGAATATGATAATTTTCTTAGGCGCAGACTGAAACTTGACTACAGACTGGTACAGACAAATGCACACTGGTACAGACTGGTGCAGACTAATGCAGACTAATGCAGACTGACTAATCGGAGGTCTGTACACTCGTTATAATACCTCGCGCGTTCAGGTATCACTGCGCGAGTGTGATCCGCGAGGAGAAAAGGTTCTACGTTAGCAACAATCTCATTGGCTGCGTTACATATTAATACATGGATGGGCGGAAGCAGAGTTTGGTCTGTCTCTAAGGCAGCGCCATCTCGTAGTGCGGAGAATGACGTGCGCTGCGCCTGCGCTGTTGTGCTTAGCGGGGCGCCCTCTAGTGGGAAAGTTGTGTACTCGCTGACTACGCGGAACTATGTACACAACAATTTCCCTTTTATACATTCATTACGGTACATCTAAATGAGTGTACGTCAAACTGCGGCCTGCGGGCCGCATGGGATCCGAATCAAGTATTCAAGGGGCCTGCGGTTCCCAGCCTATTTTATGTTAATATGCATCTAACAATTAACAGCCGAATCAGAAATAAAATCAAGTTGACAGATTATTAAGAGTGTAGTTTATCTGTTTAGTAAAAAAGCCCATATATTTACAGAGACATTAATATTTTAAGACGTGTTTAATTATAACACGTTGGTGAACTCGGCCGTGGGCTAAGTGAACCTTGGCGCCTTCCTCAGGGCAGAGGGATACCTAGCGCAGTGGCTGCAGGGTAGAGGACGTGAGAGGGACAGTGTTTCTTTATTTGCACTGCAATAGTAGCCTACTGACAACTCAAAGGCGTGGGCGACTCGTATCGATCAGTCTCTATGGTACAAATTTTACAACGGGGGTAATATGGATTCGTGAATCCGCACTACAGAGTGTCATCTTCAAATGCTGTTCATTTCTGTAGCAAGGACTATGAAGTTAAATTAAGGCTTTTGTAATAGAAAGCAATGAACAGAAGAAAAATGACATGCAAAGCATTTAGTAAGCATTTGTGATCCTAACTCACATTGCAAATGCATTTAAATACAAGCACATCTATTGTTGTTAATCAATCAATCATCCGCTCACAAAGACAACACTGCAACACTGTCGGGCAAGTACAGTCACAGCAATTTGAAACTGAGAGCAGTCAAGACGAAGTGCCGACTTTTAACGGTCAGTACTTGAGGGGTCGGCGGCCAACTTATCGCGACTTTACTATAGGTAAACAGTGTGACCGTCTTCGTGCAATAAATGTACACTACTAGCCATTAAAATTGCTACACCAAGAAGAAATGCAGATGATAAACGGGTATTCATTGGACAAATATATTATACTAGAACTGACATGTGATTACATTTTCACGTAATTTGGGTGCATAGATCCTGAGAAATCAGTACCCAGAACAACCACCTCTGGCCGTAATAACAGCCTTGATACGCCTGGGAATTGAGTCAAACAGAGCCTGGATCGCGTGTACAGGTACAGCTGCCCATGCAGCTTCAAGACGATACCACAGTTCATCAAGAGTAGTGACTGGCGTATTGTGACGAGCCAGTTGCTCGACTACCATTTTCAATTGGTGAGAGATCTGGAGAATGTGCTGGCCAGGGCAGCAGTCGAACATTTTCTGTATCCAGAAAAGCCCGTACAGGACCTGCAACATGCGGTCGTGCATTATCCTGCCGAAATGTAGGGTTTTGCAGGGATCGAATGAAGGGTAGAGCCACGGGTCGCGTGCGGTAGCGTTCTCGCTTCCCGCGCCCGGGTTCCCGGGTTCGATTCCCGGCGGGGTCAGGGATTTTCTCTGCCTCGTGATGACTGGGTGTTGTGTGATGTCCTTAGGTTAGTTAGGTTTAAGTAGTTCTAAGTTCTAGGGGACTGATGACCATAGCTGTTAAGTCCCATAGTGCTCAGAGCCATTTTTGAGCCACGGGTCGTGACACATCTGAAATGTAGCGTCCACTGTTCAAAGTGCCGTCAATGCGAACAAGAGGTGACCGAGACGTGTAACCAATGGCAGCCCATACCATCACGCCGGGTGATACGCCAGTATGGCGATGACGAATGCACGCATCCAATGTGCGTTCACCGCGATGTCGCCAAACACGGATGCGACCATCACGATGCTGTAAACAGAACCTGGATTCATCCGAAAAAATGACGTTTTGCCATTACCCAAGTTCGTCGTTGAGTACACCATCGCAGGCGCTCCTGTCTGTGATGCAGAGTCAAGGGTAACGGCAGCCACGGTCTCCGAGCTGATAGATAGTCCAAGCTGCTGCAAACGTCGTCGAACTGTTCGTGCAGTTGGTTGTTGTCTTGCAAACGTCCCCATCTGTAGACTCAGGGATCGAGACGTGGCTGCACGATCCGTTACAGCCATGCGGAAAAGATGACTGTCATCTCGACTGCTATTGATACGAGTCCGTTGGCATCCAGCACGGCTTTCCGTATTACCCTCCTGAACCCACCGATTCCATATTCTGCTAACAGTCATTGGATCTCGACCGACGCGAGCAGCAATGTCGCGATAGGATAAACCGCAGTCGCGATAGGCTACAATCCGACCTTTATCAAAGTCGGAAACGTGATGGTACGCATTTCTCCCCCTTACACGAGGCATTACTACAACGTTTCACCAGGCAACGCCGGTCAACAGCTGTTTGTGTATCAGAAATCGGTTGAAAACTTTCCTCATGTCAGCAAGTTGTAGGTGTCGCTACCGGCGCCAACCTTGTGTGAATGCTCTGAAAAGCTAATTATTTGCATATCACAGCATCTTCTTCCTGATGGTTAAATTTCGCGTCTGTAGCACGTCATCTTCGTGGTGTAGCAATTTTAATGGCCAGTAGTGTAACTTAAAGAATAAAAACCAATTATAAAATGCAGATAGTCAAATGGTTCAAATGGCTCTGAGCACTATGGGACTCAACTGCTGTGGTCATAAGTCCCCTAGAACTTAGAACTACTTAAACCTAACTAACCTAAGGACATCACACACATCCATGCCCGAGGCAGGATTCGAACCTGCGACCGTAGCGATCGCGCGGTTCCAGACTGTAGCGCCCAGAACCGCTCGGCCACTCCGGCCGGCTGCAGATAGTCCCAACTGGACTATGCATGTCAAAGATTGAGTATGAACGTGAACATAACCTTTAACGTGAATAGTCCAGTTGATACTATGTCCATATATGATTTAAGTGGTTGTACTGTTTTATATATACTGCACTGAAGTTGACAACAACAACACTGTGACTGTAACCTCGATGTGGAATAAACAGTATTCGCGACTGATTGCTGTACCCTTTGCTACCTAAAATACTGTCGCCGGGCACAGCTGTTTTCCCATGGAATCAAACCTGATAATAGTAATTTGTGTATGTTACCAGTTGGTATCAATATCGGTACATATGCGGCTTGAGGCGCCGCCCCGCAATGTCGTTATTGGCTCTTCAGGATAGAAGTTTGACGATCACTGATCTAAACAATGGAAAGTTGTCACCACTACCGGATCCGCCCTCAAACGCCCCGGTAAATAGCCATTACTGCTCGGTTCCTATGGCGTAGACGTCAACAGCCATTATCTGCTCGCTTCTTTGGGCAAAGAGCAGTGCGGTAGCAGCAATTGAAGTGTGACAATCGATTCACAGTAACTTCTTAGCGTCCACATTTCCGTAATCACTTGCATCATTGCGAAGGACAGTCCTGAAAACCGGTCTCTTCAGTGATCACTGACCACAGTTGCTTTGTTTCCGTCTGTATGGATCGTATGCATGTTGACGTATGGATCAATGCCTTGTAAAACCCTCCTTACCTTTCCTGGATACTGCACCTGCGTTAATGCCAGATCCACTCGTTCTTTAGTGCTGCTTTCTAATACATCGGGCTTAATGCCTGACGGCCGTTACCCGCTGCATCTTCGTGGTGCTCACAGTCTTAGTTTGTGGAAAGCACTTGATTTAGTTACTTTTATACGTTCATCCACGTGGAGCCATACACCAAGTGTTTGAGTTTGTTCAATAATGATTTTTAATCCATTTACTTGTTTCCGAAATCTGAAGAGCTGGCTCCACTTGTAACTTTCACCCGTAGATATAGCTATGAATCATGATCATAGCGAGTTCCTTTGTGAATACCTAGAAGCTGCGTTGGTCGCTCTCAAACAGCTGCATATGGCCGATGTGAGTTGCTGCAGTGGTGGAGTGGCAGTGCAGTTTCTCACTTTCGCAAACTCATTGCGCTGCTCACCTCCTGTCGCCAGTGGGGAACACAGATAACCCAGGTCTGACACCGAATTGTGATCCGACGGTGCCTCGAGGTTCGTCCACTGATCTGGGACTATTTTCTAGGAAATAAAGGTTATTCAGTAGTTACCGCAGACAATCGGAGCCGGCCGGTGTGGTCAGGCGGTTCTAGGCACTACGGTCACAGGTTAGAATCCTGCCTCGAGCATGGCTGTGTGTGATGCCCTTAGGTTAATTAGGTTTAAGTAGTTCTAAGTTCTAGGAGACTGATGACCTCAGAAGTCCCATAGTGTTCAGAGCCATCTGAACCATTTTAGACAATCGGAGAAAACAGGACTTCCGTCTCGCATTTGCGCAGTCTTCTTTCCTCCATTGAGATCTGGCCAGCCACAGGCATCCGTCATTTAGATGCGTAAAATACCTTCGTGCACAAGCAGTCTGTACTATTTCTATTGGTAGTCTGTATGTGAAGCATTAGCACTAGCTACGAAGAGCGGGATAGCAATATTTATCAACTGCAGATGTCGCTTAGGCGCATTTATTTTTCCTTGTAACATAGTCACCTTTTTCTGCAGAATTTACTCTGCGTGTAGTAGTCATATGAAACGACCATTCGCAGGTAATACGTTGCTTCTATTGAGTTACAGGTAAATGTACGTACTGATGTTTCAGCTTGTTAGACTACGATTTTTTGAAATGAAATACTCGTATACGCTGATACGGCAGTGTTATTCCTATGTCTAGATACGTCAGAGAAGCTACAGGCATTTCTGGCTGTACAGCACACACACATTTCTGTGTGTAAATTGTTGAATGATATTCTTCAGTAATAGCTGCACATTATCTCTCAGGGAGGAGATTTGATTATATTCTACCATGTCTTTGCATTGAACATGAATCGTACTTTGTTTCAGTGGAATTAGAATGTAAGTCTTCAATAGCGCTTTGTATTGACAATATTGTCTTTCGTAGCATTCTATACTTATAAAGAAAGGAAATCATAGACGGTTCCAATAATTAAGAAGTGATGAAACTCACATGATGAAATATGTCTGGACTGTTCAAGAGCTGCCAAAGAAGAAACTGAAACCTTCACGGTTAGATCCATTCCAAAATTCCATAAAAATTTATTTTCCGTAATTTATGTTTCAGATTTTCTCCTCAAAGCTAGAGAAAGATTTACGGGTGCTTGGAGCTCATTGTAGTGCCAGAAAGAAATGATATCTAAGTCTCTGCATATGAGATGTGAAGAGAAGAAAACACCTTTGGTCCGCAGCTCGTGGTCGTGCGGTAGCGTTCTCGCTTCCCGCGCCCGGGTTCACGGGTTCGATTCCCGGCGGGTTAGTGGCCCCGCGGATAAACCGCAGGTTCAGGTCGTAGGATTTAATGACGATCGCTTTGCTTTCATAAATTATTATTCTCATTATAAAGTGCGTTCCAGCAGCAATCTATAACTGTTTTAACAGAGACTTACTTCCTCTCAGTAGCTATTAAGCCTAATACTCCATGTTGCTGTTACTTTACAGGGAGACGCTGGGGGGCCGCTTCTGTTTCGCACCTTGCAAGGAGTCTACCAACAGATTGGTAAGTCTACTGCACTGCGGCACTACATTCCCTGCGGCTGCGGAAGTATGATTACGGAATTGATGCTTATTTTGGCGAGGAATATTTAGACGAAAATGAAAACATTGCAGCTAGAAGGAAATTTCCGTGTGCGTCCAGTTGGCGAACGAGGACGAGACACTCTCTTCTTGTGACTACTTAGGTTTATCTTATCCAAATACAAGATGACTTGCGTACCACGAATCGTCAGACAAAAATACGCGTAGTAACAGAATGTGACACACGGAAAAGAGATTGAGTGTGCGTTCCTAAACATCTATGAGTATTGAATTTTGATTGAAAGCATTCCTTTGAAAAGATTATGCCGAAGCAATACCTATTTCCTGTGGTTACAAAGTTGTTTTCAAAATCAATCTTTCACTTTGTCTTTTAGAAGCTTTAGTCTAGGAGGAATTGAGAAGAGCTAGTGTGTAGCCTTGAAAGTACTGGCAGAATTAAATCAGCGAGGGCGCGTAGTGAGTTGCGCCTAAATAATCCAATTAGCAAAAGCATTGACCCCGAAAGACGACTGTGTGATTGGAGTCCCAACCCAGAATATGAGGTCTGTTGGGAAATTTGAAGCTTTGCTCCATACAATAGTAAGCAAAAGATAAAGCGTCTTTCTAAATTTGAATAGCTAAAAACATTGTTTGCAAGGACAGTTTTCGATATATGCTTACTACGGCAAACATTACACAAATGAATAGTGCCCCGGCTATTGTGTCTCTCGGAAAAGCAAGACGTCTCAGCTCGACAGATAACACTTATTACAATTGAGAATATATTCAAAGCACTACTGCGATGCAGACGCAAGAACAAAAAAGGAAACAAGCTTGTCAAAAACCATTTACGTCTCACGCAACTGTAAGTTAATAATTAATAATACAACCAGTTTCAGTCAGATTACAGACCATATTCGTGTATACAGAGTTAACAAATCAATCGTAAGTCATTAGCGATTACAGACCATCTTCATGTATACAGAGCTAACATTTCAATCGCAACTCATTAGCTTATACAAAAGTCATCATATGAATTACATTCCTGCGATGGACTAATTGTGTTATTAAGAAAATGCGTTAAAATTCAACTCTGTAAATATGTGTACCACTTAATCGTTTGTAATCTGACTGAAACTGGTTGTGTTAGTAAAATTGTTGAAGTAAAACTGTGTGGAGTGTGACACCATAACTTCCGACCAGTGACTCAAAGCTGTAGATCATCGCGACTTTAGGATAATGTGATTAAACACAAAAAATAGGTAGTGCTCTTCTACGGGACGACAATACTCATTTTGCAAAGTGTGAAGTGCATACACGTTCCACCGTCTCCATGATAAACGACATCTTTACGAGGCATCGCCATTGACAGAGCTGTCGCTCACTGAGCATGTTTAAGACATGATGAGATGGCGTCTGGTTCGGTGTCCATCTCTGGCTACATCTTTGGCAACAACAGCCGGAAGTAGCCAGGAACATAACTTCGGAAATGTCTTCCAATATTTATTATCGTTTCTGTCCGTGATTGCCTGGCTGATTTTAGGAACAGGCTATACAAACTTACTTGTATCGGAGCTGTTGTAAGTTTCTGGCACTGTGACACGGACAGTTATCCTGCTGGAAGATGCCATCTCCTTTAGGGAGCACATCAAGCGTGAAGGGATGCAGGTGGTCAGCAATGACCTTCACGTAATCCACAGCCATCATGGTGTCTTCGATTAGTTCCACATGTCCCACGGAAGCCTAGGTAAAAAATAGCAAATAGGCCTTCATCAGCCTGCGTCCGTGACGTGTTGCATGTTACAGGCAGCAGTTCAGGTGGATACTGCAGTGTTCACACATGAACCATCGACACACTGTAACAAGAAACGCGATTCGCCCGACCAGACGACTTGATTGCATTGATCCAAGATCCTGTCTCGATGATCCTCCTCCTACAGCAATCGTAGTTGATGATATCGCTAGTTCAACACGGGAATACGTAAGGGTTGTCTGCTGTGGAGCCCCATGTTCACCATACGGCTTGAACGGTGTGCTCCAAAGCATATGTGCCCGCAACAGCATTGTACTCTGTCATTAGATCTGCCACAGGTCAGCTGATTATACTACTTTACAGAGTGGGCAAGTCAAGTCTCTGACATTCATGTTCTGTGATGAGCCGAGCACGTCCAATACCTTGTCGCCCACTCGCAGTTCCATTTTCGTTCAACCAGACCACGACAGTAGCACGCGAACAGTCGTCAACATTCGCCGCTCTGAGACGCCCGTTCGCAGGCACCAGGCGACAACAATCCACCATTTGTCAAAGTTCCTTATGCTAGTGGATTTCCCCGTCTACAGCCTGTGTCATCACTAGAATGATAAAGTGCATCTCTGCACTGTTCATACAGTGTCTTTACCGCGTCATGTCCCTGATACGAACCAGGTGGCATTAAGTCTCGCAGTTGCCAATGGTGATAATGTTCTCGCTCATCAGTATATGCTGTATATAATGTGAATTCAGTTATGTGGATCAATTACTCATTGATAACTTTTTTCTCACTTCCCATTAGTATATATAAATATTTTAGCTAAGGCAAATACGCTGTAACTCGGCAAGATTTTGTCACCATTTATTTAACATTCTCGCTGAAAATATTTATATTACTTCACTGTTTATGGTGCACAGTCGGATTGTTAATCATTTCATCGGATGATACTTACTAGCACGACTTATTAACAGTTTCTGTAGTACTGCATACATAGGAGTTAATTAGGGCTGAGTACTGACAGAAGAAGTGGGCCATGCGTCTTCAGAAGCCGCTATCAGCTATGGAGAGATTGGGAAGAGACTTGCTGTGTTCTGCAGGGGTGAACATATTCTGCCCTGAGAGAGAGAGAGAGAGCAGAGTATGGCAGCAACGGTTTTTGATGCTGGGCGAGAAGAACCCCCATAGTACAGACAGAGTGGGTGAGAGGTTGCTCTCAGGTGGGATGGAAAAAAATTCAGAATAGCATGCCTGTAGAAAGAACATCAGTGGCGGAAGAAGGCCAGATTATATGTTTTTAGTGTGAAGGAATGTGTAGGATCACAAACGATGGTTACAAATTGACCTCCGGGCACTCTTGCGGATACTATTCGAACTATGCATGTACGCTGCGAGCCGTGTGACGTGTTACATTGTGCTTCTGGTATAAGCCATCCTGCCGAGGAAAATAAATTAGGTGTATGGGTGGACATGGCCGACAAAGATAGATGCATACTTGTGCTGATCCATTGTGCTTTCCAGAATAAGGAGATCACCCAGATAAATAAATGCAAATGTCGTGTGACTAGGGCCTCCCGTCGGGTAGACCGTTAGTCGGTTGCAAGCCTTTCGATTTGACGCCACTTCGGCGACTTGCGCGTCGATGGGGATGAAATGATGATGATGAGGACAACACAGCACCCAGTCAATGAGAGGAGAAAATCTCCAACCAAGCCGGGAATCGAACCCGGGCACTTGGGATTGACATTCTGTCGAGCTGACCATTCAGCTACCAGGGGCAGACATCACCCAGATGATGCCACGAGAAAATTCCCCAGATCATAACGTTCCTTCCTACAGCCTTGATCCTTCCGACGAATGTTGCAAGACCGTATACGCCAAAGGCCATCTGTCCGGTGGAGCATAAAATGTCATTTATCTGAAAAGCCAAATTGTCGCCCACTCCAACGAACCATACGCAACAACGTTCTCTGAACGGTCGTTGAGGAGACACTCTTGGTAGCCCCTTGGTTCGTCTGGGCGGTCAGTTGCTCAACATTTGCACGTCTGTTCGTACGTCTACATCTCCGCAACCGTCATTCACTCCTGTCATTTATGGCCCATGGCCAGTCATATACAGCAAGGGAAATCAGACAACATTGAGAGTAAAGACATTTCGACCGTCAAAATTTTGTTAGTAAACTGTCGAAGTAGTCGTAATAAATTTTCCAAATTTACTGCCCTCTAGGAATGTTCCCACGCTCAAATTATTCTTGGGACCGAGAGCTGGCTGAAACCTGAAGTGGAAAGCTCTGAGATATTTAGCGAGTCGTGGAAAGTATATCGCGAGGACAGATTAGGGACCGTAAGGGGTAAGTGTTCATTGAAGTTGACAAAAACGTTGCCTCTATTGAGGTCGAAGTTGAGTGTGGCAATGAAGTTATCTGGTCGTGTATAACACGTGTACGAGAAACCAAGTTGATTGCTGGATGTTTTTACCGGCCACTCGATTCCAATGTGACAGTTCTAGAGTCATTTGAAGAAAGTCTACAATCAGCAGCGCGTAAACACCAAGATCATGCATTGTTCAAATATGTGAGAAATCTTATGGGACTTAACTGCTAAGGTCATCAGTCCCTAAGCTTACACACTATTTAACCTAAATCATCCTAAGGACAAATACACACACCCATGCCCGAGGGAGGACTCGAACCTCCGCCGGTATCAGCCACACAGTCCATGACTGCAGCGCCGTAGACCGCTCGGCTAATCCCGCGCGGCCATCATGCATTGCTAACCTACCGAACGTAGACTGGGATGTCTGTGGATTCATGAGGTCATCAGTCCCCTAGAACTTAGAACTACTTAAACCTAACTACCCTAAGGACATCACACACATCCATGCCTGAGGCAGGATTCGAACCTGCGATCGTAGCGGTCGCGCGGTTCCAGACTGAAGCGCTTAGAACCGCTCGGCCGCATCAGCCGGCTGATCACGTTTTCTGAAAACTGTCTTGAGCAGCCAGCTCGGCAGCCCACACGTAATGTAAATATGGATTAGCGATCATGAGTCACTATGGCAACTATGATTACGAAAGTTAATAAATCAGTCAAGAAGACTAGAAGACTGTTTCTTTACAAAGGGTAGATATGTAATTGTTAGTATCTCACTTAGACAGTGAATTGACATCACTTAGTTCCAGTAAGATGGACACAGAGGAATTATAGGCAAAGTTTAATCAGATTATAAACCATACTCTGGAGAGTTATTTGCCTAATAAGTGAATAAAAGGTGGGAAAGATCCACACTGGTTCAATAATGAAATTCGAAGATTCTGAGAAAGCGGAGGCTGTTGCACTCTCGGTTCGAAACAGAACCCACAGATGACAACAAGTAAAGATTAACAGAGATGCATGCGTTTGTGAAAAGACATATGCGGGAAGCGTACAATAACTACCACCGTTACACTTTAGCAAAAGACCTGGCAGAGAATTCGAGAAAATTCTGGTTCTATGTTAGATCGCTAAGCGGATCTAGGGCTTCCATTTAGTCCCTTGTTGACCAGTTTGGTGAAGATAGCGAAACTAAAGCCGAAGTTTTAAATTTCACACACGATAATCGTAAAAACATACCGCCGTTTGACCATCGGACAGTCTCCCGTATGAACGACACAGTAAGAAGCATTCCTGGTGTGGAGAAACAACTGAAAGATTTGAAAGCAAATAAATCACCAGGTGCGGATGGAATCCCTGTTCGATTTTGGACCGTTACCTAGCCCGCATTTATCGTGAATCTCTCGCCCAGCACAAAGTCCCAAGCGACAGAAAAAACGCGCAGGTGACTCCAGTATGTAAGGGTAAAAGAAAGGACCCGCAAAATTACAGACCAATATCCCTAACTTCGGTTTTCTGAAGGATCCTTGATTGAGAAGCTAACGTCTACGAATAAACATGGTTTTAGGAAACATCGCTCATGGGAAACGCAGCTTGCCCTTATGTCACATGATATGCAGTGAACTATGGATGAAGAGCAACAAGCAGATACCGTTTTTTTCTAGATTTACGAAAGGCGTTTGGCACGGGGCTGTTAACGAAGGTACAAGCATATGGAATAAGTTTACACGTATGCGAATGGCTCGAAGACTTCGTAAGTAACAGAACCCAGTATGTTTTCCGCGAAGGCGGGTGTCATCAGAGACAAGGGTATCCTCAGGAGTGCTCCAGGAAAATATGATAGGACCGCCTTTGTTCTCTACATACATAAAAGATTTGGCGGACAGGTTGGGCACCAATATGTGATTATTTGCTGATGATGCTGTGGTGTACGGTAAGGGATCGAAGTTGAGTGACTGTAGGAAGACACAAGACGATTTAGACAAAATTTCTAGTTGGTGTGATGAATGATAGCTAGCTCTTAACGTGGAAAAATGTAAGATAATGCGGATGGGTGGAAAAAAAAACCTTTAACGTTCCGATACCGCATTACTAGTGTGCTACGTGTCACAGTCAAGTCGTTTAAATATATAGGCATAACACTGCAAAGCGATATGAAATGGAACGATCATGTGATAACTCTGGTAGATAAGACAAATGGTCGAATTCGGTTTATAGGTAGAATTTTAGGAAAGAACGTTTCACATGTGTAAGAGACCGCATGTTGGACGCTGGTGAGACCTATTCTTGAGTATGGTTCGAGTGTCTGGGATCCGTACCAGGTGGGATTGAAGGAAGACATGGAAGTAATTCAGAGACGGGCTTCTAGATTTGTTACTGGTCGGTTCGAACAACAAGTGTTACTGGCATGATTCGGGAACTCAAATGGGAACCCCTGTAAGGAAGGCGACGTTCTTTTTGAGAAACGCTGGTGAGAAAATTTAGAAAACGGCCATTTGAAGCTGACTGCCAAACGGTTCTGCTGCCGCCAACATACACTGCGCGTAGGATCACAAAGATAAGATACGAGAAATTAGGGCTCATCCGGAGGCTTGCAGAGTACCTGTGGAGATGTAGATGTAGAAGCAGATGAAACCGAGCACACACCCAGCAACAAAGTCGGGGAGCACGAGTTGTGGGGCAAGTTTCAGGGCTGTTACGCGACATTTGCCATACTTAAGTCGCAGGTCTCAGTTTTCCCATCGAAACGGGGAATATGAGACAGTGTTGTATGACTTATTGAAGTCTGTACGTTTTCCTAGTCAGTTTCCACTTCAGAAAGCCGCCAGTGCCCTATAGAACGAATATTAAGATTTTATCGCCATGCAGTCCATAAATTACATGAAGGAGATGACAGAGGCAGTTCTGAGTAGAGATGAATTTGCAGTTTACGGAGAGCATATTGCGAATAACTTAGGAAACAATGGAAGAATGCAGATAGGAAATTTCATTGGCCCAGTGAGTAACTGATGACGTTCTTCTGAAATGAGAAAAGGGATTTTGTGGAAGGATAGCGAATTCGGATGTGCAGAATACCACACAATCTCCAATCCATTCCTTGCAGTCAACATCCGTTACCACATATAGAAATCACACAATTTCTTCTGGCTCCTGCTTTCTTTGTACATGGCAACTCTGTCTAGCTCTCGTTCAAAATTCAATGACCACTCATAACCAAAGTGTACACATCGCAACATTGTGAAACGCTCGTCCAAAATTCAGAGACCACCCATAACCAAAGCGTACAATTACTGTTAGTCAAATTTAAGTAAGAAACGTAAATGTAGGTGGTAAAGATGTACTCATTAAAAAATCACTACTAAAATAAAATGTAGCGTCAAAAATATTATTTCTAATGTATACAAAGCATATTAGCGAAGTAATTATTTTTTCATAGGTGTCTGGGATGTAACATGGGACGTTGTTTTATAGACAAATTTAAGTAACAAACATAAATGTAGATGATAAAGTTTTACTGACTAACAAAATAAAATAAAGCGAAAAATGGTATTGTTTCTTACTTATACAAAGCAAATCAGCGAAGTAATTATTTTTTTGTAGGTCCCTGGGATGTAACATAAGGTTGTTGTTTTGAAATTATAATTATACACATCACGCAGGTGAAAGATTCAGAATTGGCAAGAAACCGGAGTGTGACAGCTAGCCTGACCGAGGCTGGAATGGTTACCTAAATACAGTGGAAACTTTCGAAATCTTTTCGGAAACACTCTGGATCTGGGTTTCGAAATCGGAAGCCACATTCTTAAAAAGGGCTTGAAACGCATACCATCTAGTGTTCGAGAAGATTCATAATAAGAGTAACGTACCGCGAAAATAGATTTCTTCCCAGTAAAGTTTACGCTTATTTGTTTTTCTTTTCTAATAATATTAAATTAATTAAGCACAAATTAGGGACTGAGAGCAATTTCTTGGGACATTGCGCTCTACTAACTGCAGTGTAACTGACTCCGACGGTGTGGACGGGCGACTTTGTATAGCGACTGTCACGATACGATGTATCGGAAATGTCGGCATACAATGTCGAGCGACTTTGCTGCTAGGGGTGTACATGCCTTACACGACTCATTGGACTGTGTATTTGTTGTAGCTCATTGCTTTCTGTAAGTAAAATCCGTGTCACATGTTGTTCCAGGTGTCCTGGCGTCGGCTAACGAGTGTGGTGAGAACATCAACGGACCATCTTTGTATACCCGTGTGGCGCCGTATCTGCGATGGATATTTGCCAACACGAGGGACGCTTGTCTCTGCTCCGCTTAGTCTACTTAGCTGTGACACCGCGCAGAACTGGAATGGTGCTACGGCTTCGATAGACATCTGCAAATTTTTGACTCGTAGCAAGTGGGTCTAATGGTGCACACTGAGGCACGGTTTTGCGTCTGATACCCGGAGACTGCACAAGTTGCCAAAGATACTTAGGTTAACATTACGAAATGGTGTGTTGATCACACTGCGTTAAGGATAAATTTATAACTGAAAGTCGAGTCGTCAGTGCAGTTCCTTATGCTTACGAGTGTGTCGTCGTTCAAAGTATTTAAATTCTGCTTTCCTTCAGCGACGTGCAACTGTAGCTGTTGTGGAGAGAGACTGGTTTGCAGAATGTACAAGTAGTTCATTAAGGAACAGCGTTTTTATGCAATTTTTATATGATTAAGAAACTCAAGCATGCTGCAACTGAAATCTCGTTATAGTCAATTCACAAGAAAAAAAAACAATTAAACCTCTTATGAAACCGTGTAGCAAATCTGTATAAAACGCCCAAGGCTGAGAATGTTAGTAAGGACCATATCTGACTAGAAAATTAACGAAGAAAGCGAAATACACACTGAGCCTGGAAACTATTGCTTGAAATTTGAGACAATGTTTGGTGCACAATAATGAACACCAGGTGTTCTTAAGGTAAGTAGCGGAGGTGAGCACCAGTTTGGTCTCGTTTACAAGGACAGCTCACTAACTCGTCGTATGGAAACCCGAAAATTAAAAAGGATCTGTCCGGCAGCAAAAACAAACAAGAATTGTAGCCATATCTCAAAGTGATTCCTAATAAAGAACGAATAGTGCACTAACGCTGTGTATTGCAAAGACTTCTTTTTTCCCCCTAGTGTTTATCCCACTTATAGTGTATTCATCATTAGAATAAACCTGATGTCGACATTACATCGTCTATTCTTCCACGTTTGTTGGAATCTCGTTGGATCTCGTTGGATTTCGTTTCACGTAGAGCGGAAGCCAAGCTTTCTCGAGTACAGTCAAGTATGATAAAAAGAACACACACTATGCTGTGCATATCGACTAATCGATAATTCGGGAAAACAGTTTTACCGGCGCATTAAACATGGACAGCACTGGCCAGCCAGCTGGTCCAACTAACCTGTAGTGATGGGAACAGTTTCAGTCCGCTTCACACTGCATGAATAGACGAGTAAACTAAACCCGTCTTGTGGCACGCTAAGCACCGAAGTGCTACTCCTGCATTTCGCGATTGGCTGGTGAGCTGGAACTTAAAGTGATGTGTTGACCTTGGATTTCATGTGCAAGGTAATCCTCACGGCATTGCGGGGTAGTTACTCGCGCAACAGGTCCGGCCAACGCGTGGTGGTGTTGGTGACCTAAACCGCTAACAAACCGATGAATTTAAGACGTAAAAAGAGTCGAGCAGAGAAGCAATATAGCGTCGAATGACATTTAACTTTAAAGGAGAATGAAAATATAATCGACAAAACACCAATAATACCGCATACTTTTTAGCGGACCAGACGGAAAGCATAACATGCTCTCGTTCTTAGCTAACATACCACTGTAATTAAAAAGAAGAGTGTGAAAATTCCTAATGTAAACACAAGGTAATTTTTCTGAGCGAGTAATGTTTGATGCAAAAGCATATTCAGGGATTTTACCGTACAGCTAAATATTGAAGCCACTGATTGTATTACAGTCAGTCGTCTGGTAATCTCTAAACTTCCATATCGGAATTCGAGAAATACATTTCAATGCGGAAACCGTCATCCGCCATGTTGATAAAGAGTCGATCAACAACAGAATCCACGACGACAGTCAAGCACCACATTTTTTTCCTTTTTTGAGGTAGCGTACTGTTCTGTATCCCGCCAGTGTTCGGCAGTGATGTGTGACAAAGCTTCGTGTATTAGTTTCAGGACATCTGACATAAAAGTCTTGATATTTCTCCCGACAAGTCCCTTAACTTGGCTCCATATCAGTTCTGTTATGTTCGTATTGCAATGGTAAGGTGGCAATTGTAAAAGTGTAGCATTTGTATGGTATGTTCGTTTCTGTGAAAATTATTATCTTTCATGTTTCTACGGCCACTTTGGAGAGTGTGGGACTGAATCTGAGGTATAAAACAATGGGCGTGGTCCAAATAAAGAGTATTTGATTTCTGTCGCAAAAAATTAGTTTATGTTTTATTAATTTAAGTGACCTTTATTAATAATCTTTTATGAATTATCGATGATCAAGGATTTATATTTGCAATATAAAACTGCAATTTTGCGTAAAATATGTAATTACAAACAAAAAGACGTGTATTTTTCGTAAAAAAATGACAATTAGATAAATATTAATTAGCAAAAGTTTGATGAATTTTACATTTAAAAGGTGTAGGTATTTCAAATTGAACGAAAAAAGACTAGAACGACCGCTCCATGGACTGGACGGGAATACCATTCTACAACGCTACCGATTTTTTTCCAGCTGTGTATCCTGTTTTCAAAGAACGCCTTAACGGTATTAAATGCAGTTCGGAAAACTTCAACGGAGATTATTTCTGTAAACTTGTAGAAAACGTTAAGAACAACCTGTTTTCCGTCACTTTTTAACGGTGTTTCAAGCGCGTGTTTCACTACGGAGCAGGAAGCAACGTCAGCCATGTTTTTACTGCGTATCAACAGCGTCTTAATCAGAGCACAACAGTACAGAGATTGCAACTGTACACGATTTTTGGAATACAAACTGCATAGTTAAAGCAAATTAAGAAAAACGTTGATGGCTGTTAATGAATTAGAATATTTTAAAGTTTGATTTACCGTAACTTTGTAAGAAGTTATCTAATACATAAGTAGGACCTACTTCCAAGAGCGTGACAACGCCAGTGTACGTGTGATACGGCTGGTGACCAGTCATCGCGTTAGTGTTTGTTTACATAAGGATCAGGGTGAAAGTATAGCAATGGGTCTGCTTCTTCAGGATTTGGCAAATTTTATTGTTATTACTAACTTTGTGGCCGGATGCCCTTCCTGACGTCACAGCCATCAAGTTAAACTTAGCGACGGAAATAGTGTTCTCCATTAATTTATGAATTGTGTGAACCTTGTTCTGTGCGGCTGTCTGTATCTTATTCTCTAAGGTGGAATTTGGGGAGGAGACCAGTATTTGCCCAGACCGGCGTGGGAAACCGCCTAAAAACCACGCTCAGAGTGGCCTGTGTACCATCCCACCGAGCGGTATAAGGCGCTGCAGTCATGGACTGTGCGGCTGGTCCCGGCGGAGGTTCGAGTCCTCCCTCGGGCATGGGTGTGTGTGTGTGTTTGTCCTTAGGATAATTTAGGTTAAGTAGTGTGTAAGCTTAGGGACTGATGACCTTAGCAGTTAAGTCTCATAAGATTTCACACACATTTTTGTACCATCCCACAGTAATTAATCCGCCGCGCGGATTGAACCCAAGTCTGGATCACCTTCTCGTTTTGCAAGCAAGTGCGCTACGCTATACGCTATACGAGCAGATCTCAAAAGGACTCTGTAGCCTTTGTTAGATACATCATAAATGGTCCCCATACTTGCTAAGCCACCTGTGTCCAAACGGCAGTCTTTCTACAAACCACTCTTCCTAAAGACCTTTTCCTGGCAAAACGATCTACGAAAGGTTCGCGAAATTCAAATAGTGGGAACATTGGTTCGTCTTTAACAGGCTGACTGCAGTAGGGGTTCACGCTTGACGCCATGTGCCCTCAGGTGATCACAGGCTCCGCTATATTTAATAGTATGTGGTGCAGTACTGTGCATTAATTGTTATTTCTTGACATCTATTTTCAGGAAATTGGGTAAAATATCTAGTTCAACGTTTAGAACTTAGTTTTCTGCAACTTCACACACCATCGAAAAATATATTGTACTAAACAGAGACGAGCATGTGATCGCTGGTGGCTTCGCGGCATTAAAAGTGGTAATACTCCGTCCACGTTGGTGCGATATTAGGTTCAGTTTCAAATACTCTGTTTGTGGCTGCACATACGCAGAAATACTACTTGTCACGGAAAGATGGTGAAGAGGCAGAATCTGCAGTGGCAGCTGCGCAACAGATACTCACATCTACACATGGAGTAATTGATGGCTGAATCCTGCTGTGTGACTCATTTTTACGGGCGAGGACACATCAACACAGAATGTGTTGAGCGATCGATTTTGTATTTGTCAGTGATTACGGTTCGACGGGATTACTAACATAAGGTGGGCACCCCTCACAATACAGCAAAATGTTAAAATGCACGGGATCACTTCCAATGAAAAAAAGAAACTTTCCTTTCAAAAGCGAACAATTTTTAAGTCAGTTACGGAAACGGTATACTTCATTTTTATGAGAGAAGTTCTATAATGCATTTTTATTGTGTTGGTTTGTTCTTAGTGGTTGCTTCATCACAACAGAAATTTTCCCAAATGATGGTGGTCTCCACAGGCTCATTACAAGAATACACTCTTAGACAAAAAAAGGCGTACCGCCAAGGAGTTATCCGAATGGGACGGAGATCGATAGATGTGATATAAACGTACAGACAAATAAATGTTGACAATTTCAGAAAAAACTGGATGATTTATTCAAGAGAAAGAGCTTCACAAATTGAGCAGATCAGTAACATTTTGGTCCTCCTCCGGCCCTTACACAAGCAGTTATTCGGCTTGGCATTGACTGATAGTATTGTTCGATGTCCTCGTGAGGGATATAGTGCCAAATTCTGGCTCAAATTCCTAAGATTGTTGGATATCCCTACCCATAACGCTCCAAACATTCTCAATCGGCGAGTGATTTGGCGACTTTTCTGGCCAAAGTAGGCTTCGGCAAGCACGAAAATAAGCAACAGAAACTCTAGCCGTGTGCGAGCGGGCATTATCTTGCAGAAAGGAATCCCAGGTTGGCTTCCCATGGAGGGCAACGAAACGGGGCGCAGAATTCCGTCGACGTACCGCTGTGCTGTAGGAATGCCGCGGATGACAACCAAAGGGATCCTGCTATGGAATGAAACGGCACCCCCGATCATCACTCCTCATTATCGGGCTGTATGCCAGGACACCCAGGTTGGTATTCCACCGGTTCGGGGCGTCTCTAGACGCGTCTTCGTTGGACATAGGGGCTCAATTCGATGCAGGACTCGTCACAGAAAACAATTCCAATCCAGTCAATGAGAATACATGCCGAATGTGCCCGACACCACATCAAACGGGTGTGTTGATGTACAGAGGCCAATTGTACTCGGCGCAAGGGGCTCCCTGTGCCGTGAACTCAGTCCCATTTCTGTGAGACGCCTATTAATTGTCCTTATGAACACTGAAGCACTAGTTGCATGCAGGGCGATCATAATGATGAATCCGGGGCTCTGAGTACCTCCCTGGCGATCGCTCGCTCCCCACGTTCTGTCGTCTCTCTAGGTCGACCACTTCCTTCTTGACGTTGTGTTTAGCCGTGGTTCACCCATTCCTGCCAACATCGCCGAATGGTAGCATCAGTCCTCTTCAAATGTCGAGCGATTCCACGATTAGTCAACCGGCTTCTCTGAGCCCAACTACACGTCCTCTCTCAAATGTTGACATCTGCGTATATTGTTCATGCACCCGTCTGCAAGATGTGGCTACTGTCCAACTGAGTACACGGAATGAAATTCGCTAAGACTTTATGCCATGGTATTAACCTGTCTCTGTTTACTATACTTGCCAGCTGCGGAGTTAAATCGCGCTGCAACGTCACACTTTCATCTATAGGCCTCCAAAGGTTACATTTTACGTCGATACCTGTATGAATATCAATATGAGATCAATTTGCATAACTCCTTCGTGGTTACTGTTTTTTTTTTTCTTTTTTTGCCTTAGAGTGTATTTCCATTTTTATCTTGGGTTGCATACGTATTCTGTAGGTTATTACTTCGGTTTACCAGTTTATTACTTTTTCTATTACTATTTTACACTTGTGTCTCTAGAGAAGATCTAATGGCCAGGCCGATAAATAATCTATTGTTAATACAAGGAAATCATCATAAAGCTTTCCAGACTGAAATACGTGTCGGATCAAACAATACTCGTTCTGATCTTATTATTCTGTCAACAAAAGTTATTCTGTTCATTAAATGCGATTACTTATTCAGTGCCAGACAAATATTTCTAGGTCCAATTTTTTTTATTGTGTCTCTACAGTACGTACGTACTGGCCATTGGAAGAACGTTGTCATTTAAAAGCAAAATACTAATTTTTCTAATTTTTATCGTCATCGTCATATCTCTCTCTCTCTCTCTCTCTCTCTCTCTCTCTCTCTCTCTCTCACTCACTCACTCACTCACTCAGGCAATTTCAAAAGAATATTCCGATTTCAGTTCATAATATAAATGTAGGATTCTGAACGTGGTTTTAAACATACACAGCTAGGTTCTGTATCAAAAGTGCAAAATACCCTCATTCTTCACTGTAAAGTCAATACAGTTGTACTTACAAATGCGTGTATGACTAGGCACTGTAGCTAAGATACGATTTTGTAGTTCATCCACACTAGATAGATGCGAAGAGTTTCATTTAATGAACACATTGTGCAAGAATAATTTCTCCAATGCAATTGGCGACCTTCGAGGTCATTCGTACAGCTCACATTGTTTTAACCGTTATAGGTCATCTACACACATTAAAAAAAAAAATTCATCAGCCCGGGTCCCAGAACTCCTGAAGACAGACGTTGACATTGTATCACAGACACAGTCCCTTTGACTGTTCAGAGATGTCACTAAACGCACTCAAAGATGTAAACAACCATTCATGAGCAGCGCCTATTAGAAGCAGGGGGTCCGACAGCCGATCAGTTCTAGTCATTCCACCAGGAAGGAGGTACACAGCTCGTGCTGTCTGTAGTTCAACCATGCCTTGACGATCAGTACAGCGGTTCGATCGCGTCAGCAATGTTACTTTGTGCCTTGTTGAGACAAGGAAAGTGTCCAGGCGTCTCGGAGTGAACCAAAGCTTGTTATTCGGACATCGAGGAGATACAGAGAGACAGGAACTGTCGATGGCATGCCTCGCTCAGGCCACCCAAGGGCTATTACTGCAATGGATGACCGCTACCTACGGATTATGGATCGGAGGAACCCTGATAGCAACGCCACCATGTTGAATAATGCTTTTCCTGCAGCCACAGGACGTCGTGTTACGACTCAAACTATGTGCAATAGGCTGCGTCATGCGCATCTTCACTCCCGATGTCCATGGCGAGGTCCATCTTTGCAACCACGACACCATGAAGTAAGGTACAGAGGGACCCACCAACATGCCGAATGGACCGCTCAGAATTGGCATCATGTTCTCTTCACTGATGAGTGCCGCATATGCCTTCAACCAGACAATCGTCGGAGACGTCTTTGGACGCAACCCGGTCAGGCTGAATGCCTTAGACACACTGTCCAGGGAGTGCAGCAATGTGGATGTTCCCTGCTGTTTTGGCTGGGCATTATGTGGGGCCAACGTACGCCGCTGGTGGTCATGGAAGGCGCCGTAACCGCTGTACAATACGTGATAGCCATCCTCCGACAGATAGTGCAACCATATCGGCAGCATATTGGCGAGGCATTCGTCTTCATGGACGACAATTCGCGCCCCCATCGTGCACGGATTGTGAATGACTTCCTTCAGGATAACAACATCGCTCGACTAGAGTGCCCATCGTGTTCTCCAGACATGAAACCTATCGAACATGCCAGGGATAGATGAAAAAGGGCATTTCATGGACGAAGTGACCCACCCTAAGGGATCGCCGTTGAGGAGTGGGACAATCCGGACCGACAGTGTCTTGATGAACTTGTGGATACTATGCTAGACGATTACAGGCATGCATCAATACAAGAGGACGTGCTACTGGGTATTAGAGGTGCCGATGTGTACGATGTGTACAGCAATCTGGACCACCACCTCTGAAGGTCTCGCTGTAGGGTGGTACAACACGAAATGTGTGGTTTTCATGAGCAACAAAAAGGGCGGAAATGATGTTTATGTTGATCTCTAATCCAATGTTCTGTATAGGTTCCGGAACTCTCGGAACCGAGGTGATGCAAAACTTTTCCTGATATGTGCATAATTGATGAAATGAGTTGTACGGGAATCTTCGAACACGCCGATGCCAACGTGCTGAAAATGCATCCTGATGGAAAAATGAACTTATTGGAATCAAACTGCAAATGAGGGAAAAAGTAGTTTTGAAGTATTTCTGTATACGATGTTCCCGTGCTTGAGTCAGTCACAAAGAAGTATATGCCTTAATGTCTTACACGCTGGATAACTTCACGTGGCAGATGTGAAAACTATATTCTCACATTGCGATGATTCATCGGCTCGTTTAGATTGGATGTTACCTTATAACCGAATTCCTTTTAGTGACAAAAGACGAAGTGTCCGTGCCGAGGTAAACATACAAAACAGTGGATGGCATTCCTTTTTAACAACGCAGAAGGAAAATTAACACCAACAATACTGCAATGAGAGATTGGTATCAGTCACAGAAAGTTTCTTCATATTCATATATACCACTCTTTCCATTTCTCACTACAGATGTGTTAAACGGTAGAGATTTTCATCATCGTTCGGAATATTGCGCTTCACTGGAATTATTGGAAATCCTTTGCAGGACAATACACAAGTATGTCTTAATGTAACTTTGTAGACTTTCCTTGCGATTTTGCGACATCTCGTTGAATCGGGTGTACTGCCGGTGGTCTGCGTTTTTCTAACACAATATTTCGACGTCGTACCTCTGCACCTGATGAAGACGCCGAGGTGCGACGTTGAAATATTGTGTTAGAAAAACGCAGACCACCGGCAGTACACCCGATTCAACGAGATGCCAACTATGTCTTATAGTGGCGATACACAGAAATTGTGAGAGCGGCATAAACTTATGAAAGTGCGCCATTCGATACAGCGAAAAAAACCACAAAAGAACCCAGATTTTCAATATCGACACTAGAATAGTTATCCTTCATTTCATATCTGTAATACTGTTTTGTTCTGAGTTGAATGATTTTGGTCCAACTAAAATAGACTGAACTATGAATTTTCACGTACTATGGTCGCAACTGGAGACGATACTTCAGTAACTTTTTATTTACATGTCAAGTTCCGTAGGACCAAATTGAGGAGCAAATCTCCAAGGTCATGGAACGTGTCAGTACATGAACTTACAACATAAAAGTAATAACAGATAAAAATAAATGTTCATGAACCTGAAAGAAAATCAGTCCATAAGTTTAAGCAAACGCTATCAGCAATACAATGAGAATTAGCTTAATTTTTCAAGGAACTCCTCGACAGAATAGAAGGAGTGACTCATGAGGAAACTCTTCAGTTTCGATTTGAAAGCGCGTGGATTACTGCTAAGATCTGAATTCGAGTGGCAGCTTATTGAATAAGGATGCAGCAGTATACGGCACACCTTTTTGCACAAGAGTTAAGGAAGTCCGATCCAAATGGAGGTTTGATTTCTGCCGAGTATTAACCGAGTGAAAGCTGCTTATTGTTGGAAATAAACTAATATTGGTAACAAGAAACGACAATAAGGAATACACATATTGAGAGGCCAATGTCAAAATACCCAGACTCGTGAACAGAGGTCGACAAGAGGTTCGTGAACTCACACCACTGTATAGCGCATATATCAAAACTAGGAACATCAATCATCATCACCATCAAATCGGCGATCGAGGCCCCTGTAGACCATGCGCCGACCTCACAATGCTCCTCCATAGATGGCGATCTTGTGCACTTTGGATCCAATTGTCACGGTCTCCTACCTGGCAAAGGTCTTTCTGTAGCTCATCCTCTCATCGCATTCTGGGTCTTCCGATTGGACGGGTACCATCAGGTCTTCCCATATGTACGGCTTTTGCCCGAGAGGTGTCTGGTCTCCTAGCAATGTGGCCTGCCAAGCTTATTCTCCGCAATTTCAGTTTTCGAACGAGTTCTGTTGCCTCATCAGCTCATACAATTCTTGGTTTTTTTCTACGTCTCCATGAGCTCTCTTCCCGGACAGGCCCAAAGATCCTTCTCATAATTTTTCTTTCGAAGACTATTGCGGCTTTGTATGTTTTAAGTTTGGTCTCAACTGACAGATTCTGGGATGACATTATCTGCTTTAGACTGAAATAAGTTTTAGACCCATTCTCAATACGTTGGTTTATTTCCTGTTATAAAGTATTTTGCCTGTTGAATCATGTACCTAGGTATTTAAAATTTTCCGCTTTAGCAAATTTCCATATCGCTACCTGTAATGGGATGTCATTAGGGGCTTCTCTTGATGCCTCCATTACCTCAGTCTTTTCTGCATTAATCCGTAACCCGACCTTACTTGAATTTTGCGCTATGTCGTTTGCAGTTCCTGGCATCTATTCCTCTGCTAGAACCGCGATGTCGTCTGCACAATCCAATAAATCAATCTTACCATTTAGCGTCACCTCTTTGTTTTCTCTTTTCATTTCTCGGATTACTTTCTCTAGGACCAGATTAAATAACAAGGGTGAAATAACATCACCTTGTCTCACACCCGTCCTGATATGGAATTCCTTGGACAGCTCCGCTTGGTATTTGGCTTTGGCTTTTGACTCCGCCGTGCACACCTTTACCACATTTCTTAACTTCATTGGTATACCAAGCTCTCTCAGGATGTCGTACATACTTAATCTGTGGATACTGTCATAAGCCTTTGAGAAGTCTACGAACGTCACCAGAAACCAATGGCTGAATTCCCAGCACTTTTTCCAAATTTGCATCATGGTGAAAATTTCATCTATGGTCGAGCGTCCTTTCTGGAAGCCCGCCTGATACTCTCCTACAATATCTTTTGCAAATGGCTTAAACTTTTCAAGCATTATTAAAGATAGAACTTTATAAGGTACAATTAGGAGAGAAATGCCTCTGCAGTTGTTACAATTCCTATTACTGCCGTTTTCATGCAGTGAGATAGTGACGGCTGATTTCCGCTCTTCTGGGATTTCCTCTTTTTCCAATATTTCTTTTATGAGATTGTATAGCTCTTCCTGAAGTGTTTCTCCTCCTGCCTTCAGCATCTCTGCCATTATCCTATTCTCTCCTGCTTTATTATTCATTAGTTTCCTCATTGCTCCTCCACTTGAATGTTTGCGGCTTCTCCTTCAACCTCTGTATTATTCTCATGTGGAAAGACACTCTCTCGATCTTCAACATTTAATAACTCTTCAAAACATTCTCTCCACCTATTTAGAATTTTTTCTTGTCTGTTAGCATATTTTCATCCTTACCATTAATATCTAAAGCTTCGTTTCTGTGACCATTCCTCACATGTTTCAACACCTGAAATGTTTTACTGCTGTCTGATATTGTATTAGCTTTTCCGGTTTCATGAGTCATATTGTTCATGAACTTCCTTTTTTCTGTTCTCATAATCCTATTTGTTTTTCTTCCTACGGTCTTGAGTGCTTCCGGTTGTTCCGCACATTGTCTGTGCAGCGTATGCTCCGCCCTTGCTCTCTTCCTGCCCTTCACAGCTTGTTCACCTGTCTCATTAAACCATTTCTTCTTAGTGGTTAACTGTTTCTCTCCTAGAATTTCTTCAGCTGCTTGAGGTTACAGGAGTCCTTATTTCTTAACATCGCTTGTTAGTATTTATTTCATCAGCGTGGTCTAACGGCAGTACTTCAGACATGTTACGCACTTTAATGTTATAGTGCTGGCATATCTCTGGATCCTTAAGCTTCTCAATATCAAACTGTCTCTTGGCCATGTTGTTCTTTCTCATTTTGTAGCACAGCTGTAACTTTAATTTGGCTATGACTAGGAAGTGGCCTGTGTTCGCATCTGCTCCTCTGTACGGTCTCACATCCATCACACACTTCTTGTGCCTCTCATCTAACAGCAGATGATCTATTTGATTCACGGTGCTGCCATCCAGGGAAATCCTGGTGCCTTTGTGGATCTGTTTGTGGGGGAAAGATGCTGAGCTCACCACAAGATTCTGACTTAACGCAAAACTGATTAAAAGCAGGCCATTTTAATTTGTTTTTACATGTAAACTCTCTTTTCCAATTGTTGGTCTATACATCTCTTCTTGTCCCACTTTGGCATTTAGGCCTCCCAGAATAATCTTAAGATTTCTGTTGTTAATGCTCTCCACTGTTGACTCTATTCTTCTTCATCACTTACGTTTGTTGGTGCAAATGCATTAGCAACGGTGAGATTGCTATACCTATCTCTAAGAATTGGACACGATATCCTGTTGCAGTTCACTAGCCCTATCACCCTCTCACTCACTACAAATACCATTCCATGTTCATACTTGCCATTTTCTTCACAGCCTCCATAAAATATTACTGATTTCTTCTCACGTAATATCCCTTCCCCCAGCCAGCTTGTTTGTTGTTATGCAGTAACGTCCATTACATACTCTTCTAGTTCAGAGACTACTATCTCAGCAGATCAAGGTCTATGTAGACTTTTAATATTCCACGTGCCAACTCGTAAACAAGTGTACCTAGCCATTTTAGACTTATGGGGTTCCATCCTATTCCCAGGAACATTTTTGAGGTTTTTTTGTGGGGTAAAATGTCCCCTGGACGCGTTACACTCGCTGCGCAGGGTTACCCCAGTAGTGGGGCTGTCACTGTTCTACTCTGAGCTGGCAGGATTTCTTTTCAGGGTTTACTCCCTTAGGAAAGCTGGCTTCACCACGCCTCTAGAGCGCTCCCTGCCCTCTTCGTTGGAGATAAAAAACAAAAATGGAAGACATCCACGGGCCTCGAAACCCAATACCGTTGGGGTCGAAAAAGTAAGAGATGGCCAAGGGAGGCCGATAGGAAAGAAAACAGAAGCAGCAGTAAGTGGCTGTAATGCCAGACTTAGCTAAGGGCGCATGTGGTTGCCACCCACATACTCCAAAGGCGGGAGACCCCTTGGGGGACTACTCTTTGTCTGAAATCTCACCAACTGACCTGTATGGCGCGGGTGACTCTACCAGGAGCATAGCTCCCGCCAGCATAGCTCAGTGTATCAGTGAGACACGCAAACCTCCCCACCAACGTTAACGTGGTACTCCTCAAGGAGGAAAACTAGGAATGATATACTAAATTTAATAGTTAGTTATTGCGGTTCGTCTAAATTACTTATGATTACCTGTAGCGCAGAAACATTTGCAAGACGTACGTCGCTAATTTTCGCCAGTCCATGTTATCGTAAACGCGATTTTGGAATCACCTCGGAGGCAACAGATGAACATTCTCGGGGTGGGCATAAGTAGGAAGGAAGATTAAGTAACCCACCGAAGACGACGTCACTAAAAGGAAGCAAAAATTCCGATAGCACACGAATGAGGAAGAAAATGCTGATAGGGCCTATAATTTCCAGTCGCCATTCGTCTTTTTCGATTTAATGAGACTGCGGATGGCTACACAGAGATTTAAACCCTGCACCACCCGAAGTTCATGCTTTCCCAGTGATATATGCAGACGAATTGTAACCAGCTTAGTAAAGAACCGTGCCTGTATTGAATATCGTGAGAAATATGACAAGTTAATTTCATAAAGTCGAAACCATACTCCAATTTGAAATCATTTATATAGCACGCATTTCCGTCCAAGAATAACGGATCATTAAAAGAGCCATGAAACCATTTGTCAATGGTAGAAATACGTAGATAGGCTTCTGCTGTTGCTTTCAGTTCGAATAAAATCCTTTTGTGTGTATGGCCGCGTCATCTTATAGATTGCTTAAAATGCCAAAATTCTAAAATGAACGACGTTTCGGCCGCGTTACAGCAGTCTTCCTCTATGTGCCGAGGAAGGCCGAACGTCGGTTGCTTTAGAATTTTGGCATTTGAAGTAATTTATAAGACGACGCGGCCATACACAGAGAAAGATTTTATTGAGATTTGTCGACAGGCCTAGAACGCCTGATTAATAATCGCGATATTTAATATAGTTGTACTCGGATACAAACAAAAGTAACTGGTCACGCTGCATGCAAACTAGAATTTTGTTACCAACAGAAGGTGACCACTAAACAATTAATCTCACCTCTGAGTTGTTAAAGAGTGCCTTCTGCAGTCAGTGTCTTTGTTTGCGGCGATGTTTGCGGTAACAGCAAGAGTTGATTGCGTAAGGTGGTAATTTGCTTGCACAAACTGCCGCGGGACACTCAGTGATGCAATGAAATTATAAAGCAGTATAGCAACACGGAGGGGGAGGACGCTGGCGAAGATGAGGTTTGTGCAAAGTTTTCTGCGAATATCGCGATTCGTTTCTACTCACCTCTCCTTGAGCTTTTCCAAAGAATTGAACAGACGGTTCGGAAGGGAAATACTGATGTGGGTTACCAGGGTAATGCTAGAAAGTGGTACAGCATTACTAGGCGGTAACCTCTTCCTAGACTTGTCGTTTTGTCTTGCAGCACTCGTCTTGGTTCTTTGCTTGTCTTCCGTACATCTCACAATGGAGCTGGAAGCACAAATGATGCTGTCTCATCGTTGCTACGAGGAGCTTTCTCCAGCACGTTGCCATCAATCATCGTGAGGCAGTGTCCCCATGCCTCTTAAGTAGGCTGTGAGAACACATCACACGCTTACATATGACATCATACTTACGGATGATGATTCCCTGTATTTAAACTGCCTGTACACAATCAACCAATAAGTACAACCGATTATCCTTACATTTTCTATCAACTAAAACTCTCTAGATCATTTATATTTACTGCGTTTTCATAGTTCATATCTCAAATGTCTAAAATGTCACGATATTTTTCAGTGGTTACGTTATCAGTCAGGCAAAATCGCCGTGGACGTTGAGGCAATCATCCCACCAATGCACCAGGTATCTGCCTGCTGCACATCTTCATCCGACAGGAATCGTCGACCAATCAAAGCCTTTTTTTAGGGAATCAGAGGCATGATAATCACACGTGGAGAGATCAGGACTATAGGGCGGATGCTCGTGTGTCTCCCTCTTGCGTTGGCGTAACTTCTGCGTTACGGTATTTGCGATATGGGGACGTTCGTTATCATGAAACAGCACCAGCCCTTCGCGCTCCATTCCAGTCGGTGGTTTTCGACAGACGTGCTGCCCCATACACATTCTTCAGTCTCCGACTGATGTCTACCGATGTTTGTCCTACGGCAGCCAAGAAAAGAATAACAGTACGTTAGTTCCGTTTGGATGCGTTTGGTAACAGCGTCGCCACAGATCAAGTTTCCGCATTTACCGCACGCACGTGGGAAAGACACGAATGTGTCTACATGTCTGTCAGAAACTTTTGGATCGTCCTTTATATATGGGCGATTCCAGAGGAATGTATCATAGAAATGAATAATTCAACGATTTCGAGGTAAACGAAAGTACTGAGTAAATTATAGTTAAGTAACAGAATGTTACTTTTTTGTTATTGACAATTTTATTTTGTAACTATAGTTTTACAACTGTACTGTCAACTCCAGACGATTCTGAATCTTTTGGTAATAGGTTTTTTGTAGCTAATCGGAATGTTGTTTAGTTTCTTCCTGAATCGAGATGTTTTACAAAGAATATTGCATAAGGATATATGTTTTTCTGTCCCACATCAGTGTAGTTTGTAGCAGTTACAAATTTTCCAATAGCTGTTTTGAATTCTTATATTCTAATACAGCACAGCACATTCCTTTTTCTTCGGTAGGGGATAGGGAAGAGTGAAATGTATGGCTCAAACATAGAGATTGATCATTCAGGGCCGATATATTTAATACTACCTGCAGTGAAGCAGTAGGCCACGCTCAGCAAAACTGTCCTACGGAATGTATAAAATTTATTCTGAAAAACTTCAGGAACGAAAAAAAAATCAACGTAATCTATGTCTGAAAATGCTTCGTTTCTGGGCTATTGTTGAGAGAACGGTTTGTTGATGTTACCGACAAACTTCAACATACTACTCTGTTGAACTCTTTCAAAACTTCTACAGTAAAATAATAAATTTGTTTACACTTTGACATTGTGGTCGTATACACTGTCCCTCGTCTAATAGTGGAAGATGTATTGGCGGGGCAGGGAAAGGTACAGTACGCGGCCTAAACATACACCCGAGTTTTTGCCTGTGATGAAACCTAACAAAACTAATTTATGCACAGGATATTACACAACAAGCAAATTTCATCATCAAAAGCTTTCGACAATGTCTACAGAGTTTTTGAAAGACTGGAATATTCCGTGACCCGATGAGTTTATTCCTGTGTTTTTTGCCGGAGGAATACATTGTGATCATTTACTATGGGTTGGTAACATTATGATAAAATTTTTTTAGTTGAAATTTGCAGACAGACATTTTATTGTGAAATGCTTTTCCATAACAAATAGGAACCGGAGCAATTACGGACATACTGCATGTTTATCTGACTTATTCATTGCTGAGGAGAGAAAAATCGATCTTCAAAAGGATTCAGTTTCAACTGCTGTACCTAATTCTGCAAAGCAGCTTATCACAAGTCCTACATTTTTTTATTGTGATATCGTGGGTTAGATTAACATGCAGAAATGAAATAAGGAATACAGCGCAGCATAATGATGAAAATGAATGAACGAATCGAAATTCCTAAACTATTCTAAATCCTGTGAATCAATTCAAGAAGAATAAAGTTAGAAATCAGACTAATATTTCAAAGGAAGCAATCCCTATGAGATGCGTTACTTTAAATTTCCTGTAGTCTCTTCGAATCAGTAGATATATTCCTGTTGCAAGGCGAGCCAAGTTTTCTGGTCGCTGCCAAAATTGATCTACTTCTTCATATATGAAACATTACGCTTCAATGCTTTGTATAGCGACAGCAGTTTCATGTAGTCTACCTCTAAGCGACATGGATTTTATGGATTGTTTAGGACGAGAAAGTATTAAGCAAGTTGCTCAGACAACAGCCGAACAGGATCTCTATGGACTCTTCGCTGGTCGCCTGTTTTCTGTTACACATGATGAACAAGGCGAGGGCTGACTACGATTATGTAATAATTTTGGACATTGGGGCTCTGAACATTCGAAATAAAGGGTTTTACCTGCATTGCTTTCAGGAATGAACGAATACGGAGATTCCATTAGTTTACCAAGCATTTGAAATGACTGCCGAACGTTGGCGGGATACAGAACTGTAGGCTACCTCAAAAGAGGAAAAAAATGAGGCGCTTGGCTGTCTTCGTGGATTCTGTTGTTGATCTGCTCTTTATCAACATGGCAGATGACAGTTTCCGTACTGCAATGTATTTCTCGAATTCGGATATGGAAGTTTAGAGATGACCAGACGACTGACTGTGGCTTCTATATTTAGCTGTGCGGTAAAATCCCTTAATATGCTCTTGCACCAAACATTACTCGCTCAGAAAAATTACCCTGTGTTTACATTAGAAATTTTCACACTCTTCTTTTTAATTACAGTGCTACGTTAGCTAAGAACGAGAGCCTCTTATGCTTTCCGTCTGGTCTGCTAAAAAGTATGGTGTTTTGCCGAATATAATTTCATTCTCTTTTAAAATTAAATGACATCCGAAGCTATATTGCTTCTCTGCTTGTCTCTTTTTACGTCTTAAATTCATATGTTTGTCAGCGGTTTAGGCCACCAACACCACCACCGGCCAACCACGCGTTGGCCGGACGTGTTGCGAGAGTAGTGCCATCAGGATCACGCCGCACATGAAATCCAAGGCCAATCCATCACTTTAGGTTCCAGCCCACCAGACAATCAGGAAATGAAGGCGTAGCACCTCGGTGGTTAGCCTGCCACGGGAAGGGCTCAGTTTGTTCGTCCATTCAAGCGATTTGAAGCGAACTGCAACTGTTCATATCACTGCAGGTAAGTTGGACCAGCTGGTGGCCAGTGCTGTCAAAGTTTAGTGCGCCGGTAAAGTTGTTGATCCGAATTATCGATTAGTCGATATGGGAAACAAATTATCTGAGACAATTGTTTACGGCGAATTTCTGTGGACGAAACGTTCGCTACAGTAGTATGAGACTTCATACTATGAAAAGTACCAAAGTGGGTATTAAGGGGCAAACACATAAAACGAATTTCGGAATGGGTCATTATGATCTACACAAAGTCATTCCCAGATTTGACCATAGGGTAAAACCAAATGTTTATCACTGAAAATGTGGCAGTAGCGTCTAAAAGTATCAGCGTAAATGGATTACTCTGACCAGCATAGACGTCAGGAAACTAGAGCTCTTGTATGTGCATTCCCTCAGTGCAACAGTTACTGAACTAGGGGTCACAGTGACGGGCAGTTACCATTCGATATTCGTAGGCTTGTATACTTATCATAAGGACCCCCTTTAATATAAGTTTGTACATGGTTTACGCTAAAGTTTCCTTCCGTCACCGACACGCAGTGTAAGTAGTATATATTTTATTTATTGATTTATTATCATGTAAGAGACGGCTGACGGCCCTAATCTTACCAAAATAAATAAACCAAAAGTTAAATACATACTACTGACAGCATGTGTCGATGAGAGAACCATATGTAATTTCGAAATACCTGTCAAACTGACAACAGGCGATGTCCTGCGTACCAAAATTACCATCTACGGCCATTAGTGATCATTGGTAATCACGAGGGAACGTCTGTATTAGCGTGTCTAAAAGCTGACTTATACAGGATGTTCCAGGAGGAATGGTCAATGCTTACGGATACGACAGGAACGATCATTTGAGGCAAAAATCGTCGTATGAATATACGCCTCATTCCGAATCGTTTCAGAGATAGAACAGATTCAGTCTACATTGTTATTTATTTTCTGTATTGCTCGACAGTAAAATATTTTTAAAGCGGACTTTTACATGTCAATGCAAGAGAGCGAACTCAGATTAGTCTAGTGTGATATTTGGTTATCGATATGCACTAACAGAGACAGTACAACACGGAGAGTAACCAGCTGCTTCATGACGTAACTGTCAGCATCTGCCAGGGCGGTGCTGCCACTGCTGGAGTACTAGTAATTCTTAGTGTTTTCCTACCACTGCTAACGCATATCGACAAAATAAACATCGCACTAGACTAATTTGGGTCGCTCTATCGAAAGGGCACGCAAAATTCCTCTTTAAAAATAATTTTTTCTGTGTTGAATAACAGTGAAGTTCCGCTTTCTGGTCCTAGAAGGACCAATCGGGACCGACCGAGCACCGTGTCACCGTCTGTCAGTGACGTCCTCGGATGCGGTAGGGAGTGCCATGTTGTCAGTACACCGCTCTCCTGGTCCGGATTTATTGACCTTCTGTACTGAATAATACAGTGATATGCCTGCGTAAGCAGAAGAAACTAACGATCAAAGTCCGAAAACAATTTATTGGACTGTACAATTAACCAAAACAAATTCTCCATGTATACACCAAAACAATACAGTGATCCGTCTTCGACTCACAACTACATACAAGAATAATATAGGAAACAACTGAAATAATTTCCTACTAGTCTCCGCCAGAGACCTCTCCTATATACCAAGCCTAATCCAGATATCAGCAAGAATATCCAAGCTGGGCTGCTGGGGCAGCAGCTATCCACATCTGCTGGCGATCGATTAACTGCCGTTGTGTGGCCGAGCGCCGGCCCTTATAGCGCTTCGGCGGATGAGTACCTCGGAACTATTTTGCATCACGTGGTTTGACGTGTGAAAATAGTTCTGGGATCTGCAGCGACCTCTTCCTTATGTTTATGTGGACCGGTAGTGGCCCCTGGTGGCCGCTGGTGTCTTTGCTGTGTTGTTGTTGTTGTTGTTGTGGCCGTTCATCAATATTGCCTGTCGGTTGTGTAGTGCTTCGGTGTGCCTGCGAAGTGGGCAACCCGCGGCTACAGGCTGTCAGTTTGGTTGCTGATACTCTAGGAGCCGTGATGTCTGGTGGAGAAGGCCACAGCATATAGAAAATAAATAACTGCGTACATTAAATGTATTCTATTTCAGAAATCATTAGGAATAGGGTATATGGCCATATGAAGTATTTTTATTAAAACGATTGTGTCACGTACCTCAATATTGAACATTTCTTTTGTGACACCCTGTGTATCTGTTAGTTCTGCCACATTCTTTCGATTACATAAATGCCTACTTATTTATTTACCCACTTATTTCACCAAACATTCTGGCTACTTATTTGTTTAGTTGTTTATGCACTTATTTCACCTTGAAAGGTTAAGGCCTTGTGGCTCCCTTTCACATCTAAACAGAATTCCTCAGTGATTAAACATTCCAATTTGTATGTTACATGAGAAGTATATAGATATAATGATAATAACAATACTTACAATGTGTATATTCGTGGCTTCTGGTCAGTTATTAAGCTATAATTCACAACATAAAGGTAAATGTGTAACTTTTTTACAACAGATTTGATCGCTAATGCATTCGTTGCAGTTTATATGTAGGCAGTTCAAGACTTTTTCAGTCTCTTCAACACATACACGATCTGTTTTCCACTACCATTGAAAGGAACACGTTTTAATATCGACATGAGAGGGTAACGTTTATTAAGCGCATACCACGTTTACGTTCCAGGTTACGAAGTTGCTCAATGTAACGGCCATCTGCATCCGCGACAGCTTGGAACCGCATCACAGATACCATTTGAGATTTGTTCGCAGCACTCTTCTACAGGTAGAATGTTCAGCTGGCGTGACACAGCTCGTGCACTGCTTGAAGATTGCACCTTGAGTCCAGCCTTCTCAGTCATGACAACAGCAACTTGGTCAACAATTTGCGGCGCAATTGACCGTCGGCCTCTTCCCGGAGCAATTCCTACAGCGCGAGTTAATTAGAACATCCCAGTCATGTTCTTCTCTCAGGTGCAGAAAGACTGTCTCTAACTGTTTTGTACACTGATGTTTGTGGCAGCGCACAGTCTGAACATCATTCCTATGAAGTTTGGTATCCATACAGTAACTATTTTCCGTCTACAAGTACACACGAAGCGCAAGTTTAATTATAAACACTCTGTAAAATAAAATAAAAGTATCGACAATATGTATACTTAAGGCTACATTTGCGGCTTCTTATCAATAATCAAGTAATAACTTACAAAGAAAAGATGACATGAAACATTTTCACAGCGGTTGCAATCGATAATTCCATCAGTATCTTTGGCACATAACGATCTGTAGTGCGCTACCACCAGGGTTCCAATGGACTAGAACGGCACCTACAACATCTTCCGCAAGAACCAAATATATTACGGTATGGGTGTCAATATTGTTCACTTGTAGCATGCTGGAACTACATGTTCAATATGAGGAATGTCGTTCTACATTCAATAGCCAATCTGTATCATAAGTCTTGCATAAGATGCAATGAAGTGCTTGAAATGAACTTAGCATGGTAGCTAATTTTTCGCAAAATAGTTTGTAGCCTTGTCAATTTCTTTTAGTTTCGGTAACGTTACTGAATGTTGTTATGAAGCTATTATCCCCACTGACCTAAAAACATTATTTAAATATGCTTGAAATAATCTGCATTCGTATTAACTGCATTTAAATCCTGTCTAGTGCAACCTAGGAAGTCGGGATCGCGGGGAGCTGTGGCCGAGCGGTTCTAGGTGCTTCAATCCGAAACTGCTTTGCTGCTACGGTCGCAGGTTCGAATCCTGCCTCGGGCATGGAAGTGTGTGATGTCCTTAGGTTAGTTATGTTTAAGTAGTTCTAAGTTCTAGGGGACTGATGACCACAGATGTTAAGTCCCATAGTGCTCAGAACCATTTGAACCATTTTTGAGCTAAATATAAGCAATACACATACAAAAACGGATGTGGTGTTTGGAGTATAATAAGGGCTCCCAACTGAGATGCATTTCTTAAGCTTATTCCTGGCTCAGCTCGTCTAGGACGGTGAAAGGAATAGGAGTGATTAGATTGTTTGGCAGTACCTGGGATCTAGAGCGTGAAGGTAATGAAGCTATTTAGGCCAAAGATATTAGCAGAATCAGGGAATGTACTCTACTGGATATTTCAATTGAAAGATTTTTATCTCTGGTGTTAACAGAGAATTTGTCATTGAGCAGTGTCTGTTGATTGCTAAATAAGGCCATTCCTTGGGCTGCAGGAGACAATGGCTGATTGTTATGTTAAGCTCGTTAGTTAATACGGCTGTTGTCCCCAACTCTATGACAGCTGAATTACATAAGATAAAGGTTACATAGCGTTTCGGAAACTGGGTAGTCGATATCAGTCTGGAAGATTGACACATCAGGCCACATTAGCTGTTTGGCCGAATCCATGTGATTTGCGTCAGCACTGAAACCAAAGGGAAACTAAACAATGAAATTTGTTCATTAAAAAGTCAACTTGCAAGCTATTCATTGCTACACGAAGTGTGTTACAAAGACAGTCCGCACAAGGAATACCGATTGTTTAATTTGTTACACTCTTTGGCTAGTCGAGTGAAGGCATGCCTGCTGGCTTCAATTTTTGAGATAGTAGGTACGAGCCAATCACAGGACTGCACAAGTATGGTGAGCCCCTTTGAACGGCGGACGAAGTATTCTGTGTTCGACATTCAGTTGCTGCTCTTTCTGTTTGCTTCATGCAGGTCTGTTCTGGTCGACTAGTGTCATAGCTTGTTCACTAACGTTGATAACTGAATTGAGGTTACTTTTTGATGGCATTTCCCATGCTACGAATAGGAGAAGTACATTAAGATAGTGGTACGTATTTTGCACCTAATCGTAACATTCTTTCTGCAAAATTTTAGGTCCTTAAATGTGCTTTCACTGACATAGATCGTGATACATGCCCTTGGTACAGAGTCGGTTTTTCTGTCGTTCATCCGTATGATAGGCATACTGCCTACATCTCATTCCCGTTGATTTACATTTGTTCAGTGTTTTTTGGTGTACCTAGAATCTTTCTTTGTTCACCTTACAGATATCGTGGAGTTGTATACCGTGTGATCCAACATAGGGCATGTGTCATCTTTTGTTTTTTATTCCTTGAGTCTTAATAATCAAATGTTTGCTAAGAACTGCTTTATGCTACACACAGCTGTAACCGTATATTTTATTCCAGAGGATCGATTTTGGCCTAGGATCAGACTGCCATCGGGTCCAATGCACCACAGAAGAACGAAAACACATGTAACAAAATGTGTAGCATAAAGCTGTCACATCTTAAATCACTGTTACAAAGTACTTACAAAACCAACTCAGCTATGCATCTGCTCAATTGGAATAACTGTTATCAGATGTACATTGCTCCATCATTGATATCAGCTGTCAATACGTAACAGTATGTCCAGTTAACCTCATAGAGGTATTTGTATTGTATACTCATGCACTGAACAAAGTAGGTCAATAAATTGTTTAAGGCAACGTAAAATGCATCAACTACTGAGTAAATCGATTATCAATACTTCACTGAAGTTAGCATTACACATAACAGCAAACTCGAAATGTGTATGTTACAACATTAATAATTCACTTACCAGCCATTTGCATTTTATCGTTACTATGTTTCTCCCCTGGACGCTTATGTAAAAATGATAGATAGTTTGATAACCATTATTAGTGATCAACATCTTAAGACCTGACAATAATTCATGTACCTTTTCTAGCACAGCACATGCTTATAATTATATAGCATATCACTGAAAAGGATATCTTCGTGCAATCACAACAAATGTACACATAGCATTTACAAATCATTATATTTTACACTAAATCTCCGCTGTATCAACGTACGTCAACAGTTTATGTCACATTAACGTTTTCTTAATAGTTCACAACACGGATTATGGTCTACGAATTCTCGTAATTTATCCAGCCCTGATTTAAGTCAATGCTTGCTATGTTCCTGTACCTCTTATCAGAGTAATAGGAGTGGTCGTGAATCACACATCACCAGTCATGAATTTAAGCTCACCTAATTGCTTACTAAAACATCATTGTGGTTTCTAAATACTTGCATATTAATGTAGCTAAGGCTGCCCATAGACATAAAGGAAAGAAACTGTGTTGACGCCTATTAGGCACATGAAGTAGCTATCCATTACTACTGGTTACCTTTATCCGGCTTATAATTCTGCTAGGAAATGGATTGAGAGTAAATCGAAGAAAGACGAAGGTAATGAGTAGTAGCACAAACGAGAACAACGAGAAACTTAACATCAGGGTTAATGGTCGCGAAGTTAAGGAATTCTACTACATAGGCAGCAAAATCACCAATGACGGGCAGCGTAAGAAGGTCATCAAAAGGAGAGTAACACTGGCAAAAATGGCATTCCTGGCCAAGAGAAGTCTACTATTATCAAACGTAGGCCTTAATTAGAAGAAGAAATTCCTGAGAATGTACGTCTGCAGAACAGCATTGTATGGTGTGGATTGTGGGAAAGCCGGAATGGAAGAGAATCGAAGCATTTGAGATGCGGTGCTGCGGGTGGACATTGAAAATTAAGTAAACTGATAAGGTAATGAATTAGGAGGTTCTCTACAGAATCGAAGAGGAAAGGAATATGTGGAAAATACTGACAAGAAGAAGGGACAGGATGATGTGACATGATGTGATATTAGGGAATACCTTTCATGGTAGTAGAGGGACTGTAGAGGGTAAAAACTGTAGCGGAAGACAGAGACTGGAGTGCATCCGATAAATAATTGAGGACGTAGGTTGAAAATGCTGAGATGAAGAGGTTGGCACAGGTGAGGAATTCGTGTCGAAACGCATCAAACCAGTCAGGAGACTGATGAGGGAAGATGTAGAGAGACAGAGAGAGAGAGAGAGAGAGAGAGAGAGGGGGGGGGGGGGATGCTGAATTGTGAAAATAATGTTGAAAACATTGACATGAAAAAGGGACAGGACAATAGGACACGTGTTAAGAAATGAAGCAATTATATGTTACTAGAGGCAGCTACAGACAATAACAGCTGCAGGGGTAGACAGAAATTGGAATATGTCCAGCAAATAATTGAGACGTAGTGTGCAATTGCTACTCAGAGATGCAGATGTTCGCAGAGGAGAGGAATTTGTGGCGGGTCGCATCAAACCAGTGAGAAGTCTGATGATCCAAATGTAAAGGAAAGAAAGTTGAAGGCGGTATCATGGAAAGGGAATAGGAATTAGATGAAGATGAGATTATAAGAAAATGTATTGCGGAATGAATTTTACAAAATATTAAACGATTTAACTCTAACATTATTAAGACTGTAGGGAGAACTAACAAGGACGAAACTGTTTCGTCTGCTAAATGGCATGTGTGAAACAGCCGAAATACCCTAAGATTTTAAGACTAACGTAACAATCTCAGTATCAAAGACTGCAGGTGGTGACAGGTGTAATAGTGAGCCGACGGTTTAATAAGTCGTGTTTACAAAATACAAACACGGACTATTATCAGAAGAATGGAAAAACTGGTAGAAGTCGACCACGGGGAAAATCAATTTCGGTTCGGGAGAAATAGATGAAGCCACATGCAATACCGATCCTATAACATCTCATGAAATATACATTGAACACAAAGATATCTATCTTTATATCATTTGGAAGTTAAGGAAAGTTTTTCATTGTGTTGACGGGAATACAGTCTTTGAGGATAAAATTTGGGGAGCGGAACGTTGTCTACAGCTTTTACTAGAACCAGACTGCAGTTTCAAAAGTCTTAGAATATGGAAGGGGAAGAAGCAGTTGAAAAGCAATGGTGGCTGCGTTGCAGCCACGTGTTATTCAGTCAGTACACGAGCAGGCAGTAAAGGAAATCAAGGAGAAATCTGGAATAGGAATTAAGGTTCTGGTAAAAAAATAATAATTTAAGAGCTTTACAGTAGCACTATCATTCTATCAGAGACAGAACAGATCTTGGAAGATCAATTATATGGAATGAATAGCTTCCTGAGAAGAAGTTAAAAGATGAACATTAATAAAAGTAAAACAACTATAACGTAGTCGACTTAAATCGGGTGACACTGACGAAATTTGATTGCAAATTTGAGACGTAAAAGGTGCTAGAGGTATTTTCCTATTTGGGCAGCAAAAAGACTGACGAGACTGACGTTGGTAGGAGTTAACGGGATAGAATTTGCAAATTGACAACTGATGGAAAGTGTCTGAAAAAGCGAAATATATTAACATGAAATTGTTTGGAAGTCTTTATATGAAAGTGAAATGTAGACGATGAGCATGTAAGGTGTCAGGCAAATCCAACACCTTCCATAAAAACCCTGACATGATAGCAAATCCGGCTCCGAATGAATCCTGACACTAAATTAACCAAAGTAATACGATCAACGAGTGAGCAAATGGAATACCACAGACTAACACAAGAACGCCTAAATGCATGTCATACCTTCCCACTGTGAAACAGACGCAGTTCCGAGGGGAGAAACGAGAACAGAAGCCGAGAGCAGAATCGTGTAGGCTAGGAGGCCCTACGATAAGGGACGGACACCCACGTCACCAGCCGACCGCCAAGACCACCGCCAGCCCATGTTAAAAGATAGAGCCCTCCAGAAGAACAGTATAGATCTTACGATAACACTAAAAGGGCCACACCAGCTGAAAGTTTTAGCGTGAGACTATACGCGTCTCTGTTACGTTGCAAACATTAAAAACATTGCCCCACCACGAAAAGTATAACGTTTCTCATTGGGTAGACAGAAGGTTTGTAGGCGGAGCTTAAGGTTAACATTGAGACACTTATTGGTCAGTTGAAAACACAGTCACATAACTTTTCTTAAACCAACTTCGGTAGATTGTAGTAAGGAGAGGATAGAGAAGAGTTGCTTCCGAGACGGCGAGGTGTGTGGAGCTGCGCCGCCCGCCGACCCCTGACACTGCCTAACCAACGACAAGGTAATGAATGCACGCAATGCTGCATAAGGCTTCACTCAGAACTGCAGAAGTCTTATCTGTTACACCCCCTTTTTGCATAATACTAATGTCGATCGTCAATTAAAGCTCATGGTATTCACATTTGTTACTAGAAGTTAAAATCTGAAACGCGATGATTTTTCTGTTATATAATTACTGAGAAGTCACATCAGCCACTATAATTTACGACAAGTTAAATAAGTAATTAAAGATAATTGAAAGTCACTGTTGGCCATTTTTGATAGTTCTCTCTTTTATGAAACTTAATTTAAACCTAGATTATAGATGTGATATGGCATAGGTCATCCTTCGATCCATTATAGAACTTGGAAACCCATTCAGGGAATATTCGTTCAGATTTTTGTTGAATGCAGTTGGTTTTTTTATCATCCTGTATCAAAATATTTCCTTTTATCAATAGTGCAATTTATAAACAATGTTTTGTGAGTAGAATAAAAATTCCAATGGTAAACTTAACTACTTTCTCAACATTATTTTACCAGCTAACTAACAAATAGGAGAGCCTTGAACCCCTTCCACTAAATTTAGTTAGTATTTAGATTCTTTTACAGGGAGTGCAGTGGAGCTGACGCTGAAATCATTAAGTATTTGATTATATTATCGCTAGTCTCACTGAACTCTTTTGAACTCTACATGTCATTCGTGGGCTGGCGTCTCCTTACCAGCAAAAGGTCCCAGGTTCAAATTAGTCAATTCCCTAAAAAACACGCTCAGAGCATCGTTGCGCAAAAGTGGTAGGGAGACACGACTTAGAACAAACAGACACCAAGCAGAATGTTAGAAGCAGTACAGACAAGAAGTAAATAGCATATTATGAAATGTAGTACAACAAAAGAATGATTAAGATTAGGTAGATAAATCGGATGACGAATCAGGGGGAAAAATTTATGGCATAATTTGAGTTAAAGGTGTGGTCAGTTGATAAGACACTTCCTGAGGCCTCGAGGAATATTTAATCAGGTTATAGACGGACGTGTGTGGGGTTAGGTTTTTGGGGGAGGAGGGTGATGCTGCCCAAGGCTTGACAACAGTGAACAGGTTCAAATGGATGTGCGTTGCAGTAGGTGCTCTGATATGAAGAGCGTGGCACAGAATACACTTACATGAAGAGCTCTACCAAATCAGTTTTCGAACTGAAGATTGCAACACTGGTGTAGTATGACAAGAGCCTTTTTAGCATGACGCTGGCTCGAATGCTTTCAGAGTGTATATCTTTTTATTTTTGGCGCTAGTGGACAAACACTAAATACTATTTTTAGAAAGTATGTAATTTATAGCAACCAATTGCACTTCAAAATCACGTTGTTCTCTGTTCAGTTCTGTAATCAACAAATACTTTAATATTGCTTCTTTAGCGGTATAAAGTAATCGTCATTACGATAGATTGTTCCAAGATCAATATTTTAGTTGCCAATACAACACTATTGAAAAGTTTACGGTTAAAACTAAATACTCTCAAGACGATTCCTGCATAAAGTTACGAGGGCTGTCCAAAAAGTAAGTTACGATTGATCGCCAAATGAAAATCACAGTGAAAATCAGAAATGTTTCATTTGTAACAGTTAGCTACACTTTTCAGCTACTTCTCTACGTAGTCGAAGTTCTGACTCAGACATTTGTCGTAGCGTTGTACCAACTTTCCAATACCCTCATCATAGAAGGCAGCCGCCAGTGCTTTCCGCCAATTCTCTACGCTGGCCTAAAGCTCGTTGTCTGTGCCAAAATGTTGTCTTCATAGCCAGTTGTTCGTTTGAGCAGAGATGAAACTCAGTGGGAGACAATTACGGGCTGTATTGTGGGTAACCAAACATTTTCAATTGAAACGATGCAGGAACATCTTCATTGCCCCTGCAGAATGAGGCTGAGAATTGTCTTGAAGAAGAAACCGCACGACAGTTATGTAATGTTGGTTGCATAGCTTCAGGGGAAAATTGTCACCAGACCCTCGTACTTGGCGGGAGACACTATTTTCTATAACATCTTTATGCGCTCACTATGAGCTCAGGAATGAAAAGAGCGACATAATTCTACCTAGAGTCATACTAGAGACACTGCCCAACACATCTTTGCAAAGCTTTATCGGATTTTCATAATCGTTTCCATTTCGCGACCGATCGTAACTTACTTTCTGGACAGCCCTCGTATATACTACCTGTGGAACAGAATACAATAACCTTACCTTATTTACAATACCTTCCTAAATCGATCAGTACTGAAATTTATAGTGCTAGTGTCCATTCGTTCTTCAGTTTCTGTAGTGCCAACGACGAAGTGATACTACCACACACTTGTGTCGACTGCTTCAAAATCCACAACTATAGAATATCTTTTCGCGTAAGAAGCCATCCATTATCTTTTCTTCGGCTAAGAACGACAAGTTAGTGTAGGACAAAATCTAAGTGCTTATAATTACTTATTGACACTGTAACAGATGTTTGTTATGCTTCTCAATCAAACAGAACTACGTGTGTATTCATTATACAGGAAGTTTGAATAAAAACGCCTTCAGTCATAACTTTTTTCGTGTTTTATTAAATTACACGATGCATTTCGGACCCTGTGGGTCCATCTTCAGGTGCAAATCCCCTAATACGTAATTTGCATTCCATCGTATGTGAGGTGAAACGTCTTTTCCTCTTATGAGAGAGTTAGAAGCTAGGTTTTGTATTTCGTGAAACTAGTGCGTGAAATATGCGAGAAACAATGAAAAAAGAATAAAAATCTTACCAAACAAGTAAAGAAGAATATTTTTAACCTTCTGAGGTCAGCGTACGTTGGTTTATTTATTCCGTCGTCGCACATCACGTCACTCAAGGTGCACATACGTTTACACATTTCAATAATACGTCACAGATGTAGTTTAAGCTGATGTCATCAAAGACAAAGTTTATCACATAGTGTCAGAGATCTGAGTTTTAAAAGCACAGACCATAAATAACATAGACTGCGCACGTCCCTGTGTCCGCCGTGTTGAAGGCTGAAACCAACATCTAAGTCACCTGATTCGGGCCAGGAAGCCGAGTTTCCATCATTACGAGCTATGTGAAGTTGAGTTTACATTTAAAGTTTTTCTCATTTATAGCTGAAATCAAGCATTGATTTTAATAAAAAAAAAATAACGCGTCTTACTGACATTACACATGCAGTAGTACAGTTAACTTAATTTCTCCGAAATTCCAAGTATTAATGCGATTATTATCGTTTGTATATGTGGCCAGGTGAAACGTATTGGTAATTACTTTTTTAAGCAAGAGAATTACAGTTTCTCGGTGAATACCTGCTTCTGTTGAATCGAGAGTTTTTAATTCACCACTTCCACAGGAGTAAAAGACAAAATGACGATTCCGCAACAATAGATGTGAAACGTTGTGTTACGCTTTTTTAAGAAATGAAATCCTTTTATATCAATGATGTCTGTGTTTACTCTAAGTATTACACAGGATGACCATTATTGAACAACATGAAAATAATGTAAACTAATTACAAACTACGGTGTGCACGCACTTTATTCAACATGTAAACGTTATACAGATATTCGGATTTAGATTATGACGTGTTCGATATGCCTGCCATCATTGGCGATAATGCGGCGCAGACGAATAGCGAAATTCTGCATGACCCCCTGAATCGTTGTTAACATTGATGCTGTCGATGATCTCCTGAATTACTGTTTTCAGGTCATCAAAGGTTTGAGGTTATTGCTGTACACCTTGTCTTGAATACAGTCCTACAGAAAGGAGTTGCATGTGTTCACATCCGAAGAATATGTCGGCCAATCGCGGCCTATGCCAGTGATCTCTGGGTACCCGACAGCAAAAATGCGGTCCCCAAAGTGCCCTGCTTGGCTATCGAACACTTTCCTGTTTCGTTTGGGTCGACCTCCATCTTGCATGAACCACATCTTGTCGAAATACGGGTTACTTTGGATAACGGGAATGAAATCATCTTCCAAAACCTTCACGTACCGTTCGGCAGTCACCGTGCCATTAAGGAATATAGCACCTATTATTCCGTGACTGAACATTGCACACCGCAAAGTCACTCGTTGACAGTGAAGAGACTTCTCGATCGCGAAATGTGGTTTCTGAGTCCCCCAAAAGCACCAGTTTTGCTGATTGACGATCCCACCCAAATGAAAGTGGGCATCGTCGCTAAACCAAGTTATAATGCGCTTACTAATTCCCATAACGACCCGCGGCCAATAGTGGGCATCGTCGTTAAACCAAGTTATAATGCGCTTATTAATTCCCGTAACGACCCGCGGCCAATAGTGCCGTATGAACGTCCTGACACAAATCGTTCAGAAGTTATGACGATTTTATTTCATACAGTTCAATAATTGTAACCCTATATTTCATGATTTTTGCGCAAACCGGTCAGGTACCGAAACAGTAGGCAGTGACTCCCACTATACACGTTCCGCGGTATGGTGGTGTAGGCAGTTCAAGAGTTCAATGGTTCAGTGCTGCATTGTATTTACTCTCTGTTTTCGATTATATAAGAGTAGTTATTCCTTGTTTTTTCTCTTTTGGGCATTGAATATTATGCATACCGCATACTTCTTTACATTTAATTTATACGTGGAAGTAAATCTTTCCACGAGTTAACCACATATAATTGGTGAGACCGACGTGATCATGTGCATAACAGTACTTCCACGCCGGCTTCGACGTGCCGTGCTGCGTCTAAAATACACTCCCGCGCCAGCCGCGTCGGCTTTTCATCCAGCACAAAGATGAATTCCTCGTCAGTGTCTATCGAGCCAGCCTCAAGTTATGGAGTTATCAGCAGGGTTACAATAAAACCACCGCCTTTTTGGCAGCATAGCCCCTTGCTTTGGTTCGCCCAATTAGAGAGCCAATTCATCTTAGCACAGATTACGGCAGATGAAACGAAATATAGTTACGTGGTAGCTGCGTCAATGGAAGATCTTGCCGCAGAAGTACAAGACATTCCCACTACGCGTCCGGAAACCGAACGATATGCTGGCATAAAGAATGCGTTGATCGTCCGATTGTGGCAGTCTCAAGCTGAACATCTGGAAAACTTTTACGAACAGTGGAATTAGGCTACAGAACTCCGTCGCAACTGCTTCGTCGCCTGCGTAATACTGTCACCGAGGATGTTTTACGTAATATATGGCTATCCCGACTACCGGCAGATGCACAGAAGTTTTTAACGGTATGTTCCGGAGATTTGAACGCATTAGCGCAAAAAGGTGATCAACTAGCAGAAATGTGTCAGACGATAAGCGGCCCGACGATGGCTACTGCACAAGATAACACAAGCTCAACGATTTTGTCGTCACTACGGTGTCAACTAGCCGAGCACACAAGTGACCACGCTACAAAAGGCAACGCACTCGTCAACGGTCAAGGAGACGAAATCGTTCGCCAGCGGCACACGTCGTACCTGTATCTTGGTACCGCAGAAAATTTGGTGAAGTCTCACGGAAGCGCATACCACTGCGTAAAGCGAATCGTGATACCATTACAGTAGCAGCTACGACCACTCCCACCGGTAACACACGACGTTTGTTTATTACGGACCGCAACACAAAATTGCAGTACCCGATAGACACCGGAGCGGAAATTTCAGGGTATTCCGAGGCCAAGTTACCAAGACGCATCCGCGACGATGCTTGCCTGTGTGCTACAAATGATACAAAGATTTCGACATACCGACACGTCACTTTACTACTCAACCTCGGACTGAGTCGTACCTTTGAGTGGCAGTTTACTGCATCTCACCCCACACTAGGAGCAGAATACCTGGCGTTCAGTGATCTGGTACTCGACCTAAGTGAGCAGCGATTAAGGGACGCAACAAGGAGCGAGGCTGCACAGGGTAAGGTGAACTACACTGTTACTACGACAGTCAGAGTGATGGCTGGAGACACGAAATATGTACGACCACTAAAATATTTCCCGGAGATCAAGAGGCATTCAATAACATTAGCACTTGTCAAACACTCCACGGTTCATCATATCCTCATTACCCCGGGCCCGCCAACTTATGCACGCTCGTGACGTTTAGGACTGGATAAATTACAATTTATCAAACGAGACTTTCGTAGCATCTCAGCTCAAGATATTTGCCGCTCTTGAGGCAACAACTGTGCAGCCCCTATTTCATGTGGTACCCAAAAAGGAGAATGGTTGGCGCCCCTACTGTGATTACCGGCAATTAAATGGGGGGAGCATTCCGGAAAGATATTACGTGCCGCATATAGAGAATTCCTCTGCCGGCATACAAGGCAAAACGGTTTTTTGAGCAACAGATTTGGTCAGTGCATACTATACGGTTCCGATTGTTCCTGAAGACGTTCCCAAGACAGCTGTCACCACGCCGTTTGGTTTATTCGAGTTCACACGAATGCCATTCGGGTTCTGTAACGCAGCGCAGACATTTTAGCGATTCATGGACGAGATAACGAGTGGTCTAGAATTTTGTTATACATATGTAGATGATGTGCTCGTTATGTCTGCATGTGAAGAGGAATGTATGCAGCATTTGACGAAGTTGTCTGAACGTTTGCGTGCGCAAAGAATTCATCAAAGTGTATTTTTGGCGCCATGGGAGTCCAGTTTCTTGGCTACACAGTGGATGCACATGGCATTCGACCACCGCAACGCAAGATGGAAGCCAGACGTGCGTACCCACGGCCAGTTACAATTCGGCAGTTGTGGCAGTATCTTGGTGTAATAAATTTCTACCAGCGGTTTGTGTCGCATCATGCCTCGCTATTAGCAACATTGAATTATATTTGAAGGGTGCATGTAGGCCAACAATGTTTCATCTGACCCAGCTTGAACGTCGACTGTAAACTGTATGTCCAACAATGTATGGTTCGAATCCTGCCTCGGGCATGGATGTGTGTGATGTCCTTAGGTTAGTTAGGTTTAAGTAGTTCTAAGTTCTAGGGGACTGATGATCACAGATGTTAAGTCCCATAGTGCTCAGAGCCATTTGAACAATGTATGGCCCGTCAAAAGAACAAATATCGCATGTCGTGTCAAGCCAACGCTAGGAAGATTTATGCCGCCTAATGAGCGATCTGTCCATGTCAACATGGATATTGTAGTTCCACTACCAACGTCCGAAGACTACAGTTACTGCCTTACAGTCGCGGATAGATACTCGAGATGGCATGAAGCATTACTGCGGAGATTGGGGCGAGAATGTATTTCAGAGGATGGATTGCGCGTTCCCGTTGAGAATAACGACAGATCAAGGAGCTCAATTTGAGGCGTACCCCTTCAAGAGCCTTGTCACATTGTTAGGTGTCCAGCGAATAAGGACCACCGCTTATCGACCCGCAGCGAATGGCGTGGTGAATGCCTCCACGGACAATTATAATCAGCTCTTCGAGGTCACGCAACAGACAAGTGGACAGAAACAGTACGCATTGTTTTACTGGGATTGCGAACAGCCTTCAAGCCTGACGTTGCCACGGTGGCAGAGCTGATGTACGGCGAATCGTTACATCTTCCCGGGGAGTTCATCCACGATATTAGAGATGTAACCATCGCAACGTCAGACTTTATCACTAAGTTGCGATCCCACATGCGTCAGTTTCGTACAGTGCAGCCGCGGGAACCAACTGGACGCCGCAAGTTTGTCTACAGATTTAGCCACCCGTTCACATGTGCCATGACGTAATGACGCTGTACGCAGACCACTACAACCCTCGTATAAAGGTCCATATGCAGTAAATAATCGAGGTGGCAACAATTTCAAGATCGACTACATGGCGTACCTACCACAGTTGCGACTCGCCGTATCATATCGCCATTTCAAGATTCACAGTCAACAGAAAAAGAACTGACATCGAGAAACATGAAAAGAGAGAGGCAGCAACTAAAGATCCCCCGACACGGCAAGCTACAGAGGGGCCTCGATCAACATCGGATGCTGCCGCACAGGAAACATCGACAGGCGCTACCAGCGTGCAGCTAGAACACACTGTAACACCCCAAATATAGAACCCATAATAACCACCCTTTTTGTTACGAAAGAAAAAGCAAAATTAGTCATCTTGACAGTGACCGCAGCTATTGACAACAAAATTTACACTCTTGTCCGTCTGATTAACAGGGATGTTATATAAATATAATGATTATCATAAAGGAAGGACTAAATGGAAGAATACCATGTGATACAAAACAGAAACTTTAAAGAAAGAATTCAAAAATTATTATTTACGAAGGTTAAAGCCTAGACCATTAATCGACCAAAGATAACATTTATTCCAGAAGAGAGTTGCAGCCGCATCGAGCTGTAAGTTCGCTGTGACCACAATGTAACTCAGCAATGGAGATGTTAACTTCACTTCTCTCTTGTATTATGCAACGGTAGTACGCATGTTAAGCGCTGTTAGATTGTTTCAAAACTGATTTGAAGTTTATAGACTGGAAATAGTCAGAAGTCGGACTAAAGTAGGATCATCTTAACCGTTAGACAAATAACGGGATTTTGATGTATGTGACAGAAAAGTGAATCGTTAGATTACTGATTTGTGATGGGACTTAACCTTCGTGATATTTATTAGTCACTAACATCAAAGGACACAGAAAGGGACTGATCGCCGACATAAACTCGATTATTAGACTTGGGTAGGCCACAACTATACGCAATCACGAAGAAATTACAATTTCGCCGTGCTGTCAGAAGTTAAAGTCAAGGTCAGAATTACTTATGTTAACATATACAGTTCCTTGAATGACATATCGGCGTGTGTGCTCAGCATAGGAACAGACAATAATTACGAACAACAATAAATCTTAATTTAACTTTAATTCTCTGTGTCGCCTACATCACTTAAGGGACATTTAAAGTGTTTTCGTGAAATTAACTGATTATTCTGATTACATAAAAGTGCTAAGTGATTTAGTGACAATTCAACTGTGAACAGTAACAACTTTACACTAAAAATACAACGCATTCTGAACATTGCTGAAGGGTATGTTATCTCTGGAAATACGTCGTGTAGTTGTTCAATACGCGACGTAGCGACGCCTTGACGACGGAACAATAATTAACAAATTAATATCCTCGCAAAATTCATAATGTGGCCTCGGCTTGGGTGATGGAATGATGATTCAAGACACTATTTTTTAACGTTTGAAAATTCTCAAACCGGGCATAAGAACTATGGTCGGCAAGTTCGCGTAAACTGAAGGGTCTGTCGCGAACACGCAAGGGACTTTTGGTTATTTCAGGTCAGTGGAGGCATCGCGTTATCGAGTGGTACAGTAGCTACATTTATAAGTGAAGAAAATCGGCAGACAACGAACACAATTGCTTTCATTACAAGCAAAGGCGGCCCACACACTCCGGCGTGCTGCTCCATCGAAACAGTGATATCATTTTCGATATATAGTATCTGAAAATAACTAAACCACGAAAGGAATTTTTTTTCCTAATAGTTACAGATTGGTGTTGTCGTGATCGACGGACGCCGTTCCACGTCATCTTGACTGCGCCACCCATCACCATCGAGCCGCGAGAGAACAGCGCCACAACACCGATTCCCTGGAGAAGTGCCAGGGTTTCAAGAAAGACGTGACGACGCGATCTGGACGGCAAGTGAAACTTAACGAGAAGTGTCGCTGATTCTGGAGGGAGGGGGTGATTGCGTAGTGACTCCCACTACACTGTATACGTTCCACGGCACAGTGGTGTTGACAGCACGAGAGTTCCATGGTTCAGTGCCGCATTGTGTTTATTCTTTCGTTTTGATTATATATTTATTCCTTGTTTTGTCTCGTTTGGACATTGAATATTATGCAGACCGCATACTTCTGTATACTTAATTTATACGTGGAAATAAATATTTTGACGAGTTAACCACAAATATGTATCGTAATATATTAGAAAACGTTGACTACAGAGAAAACTCCCGTAGTTTGTTGAATATTAACATTCTGTCATCTTAAAATCTTCAGTCGTTCATCAAATTTTACTTGTAAGGGCCAAACTACATCCTAACTTTCAACTCATGTTAATATCTCTGCAAGGATTGTGAAACTGTACACTTTTGCAACTGAGATTTTCGTCGGTTTGCCTAATCTGTAGACTGCAAAACAATACTACTTTGAACATATATGGAGGTCATTACATCCGTTTCTAGTACAAAGCACAAAAACTGATTGGAGACAAAATCCCATAAAGAAGGAGAACCTTCAGGGATGTAGAATGAGTCAAGGTTTACATTAACAAAAGACAACAAATTGTACACCTTAATCTGTACCGGTATTAACATCAATCTACATACCACTGTTCAGGTTAGTTTTATTCTTGCCTACCATATCTAAATTTAACCAAGAAATAAAAAAAAGTTGCTACTTTGAAAGAAGTGCTGCCTCCACAGATATACTAAACAGTTGCTGATTATCTCCTACCGCTAGCTTGATATTTACTTGATTACCCCTGTTTTTATGAAATAAAATAGTCGCTTCCCATCAGTAAATTACTATTTGACATATAACTTTACAAAGATCAATACTACCTGCCAAATAACTGACCGGAACTTTTTAATCCATTTATTTAGATCTTCAGCTAATTTCTAGAAATAATGGCTAATTAAGTAATTTTTTGTTTAAATTAATAAGAATTTCTCATCCATAACTCCACCCTGAACACTGGGGAAAAAGTCAAAGCGTACATGAAGATTACTTTGTATCTCTTCTGACAGCTCACCTGAAGCCTGTTTCTGTTGGCTGCAAGAAAAACCATTAAGGAATACATATATTGGGGAATGTGTGAAGAGGGTCTTAAAAAGGCATTCTGCACAGTTTACGGTTATCTGTTTTGCACGATACTCTTGCTGTTCAATTCTGGTGAAAAAACACTTGTCTTGTTTTAAGTACCATGTCTCATAGCATAATTCATTATTAGGAAAACAGCCACTGTTTAACAGGATCATTATGAGTTTCATAGAAATGCATTAATTTCTTTAGGATCTGCAGTAGGCTATATGACATATGTTAAATAATAAAGACTGCTTGCTGTCTATTCTGGTAAGCTGTCAGGGACAAAATGAATGAAACTTTCTTTTTTCTGGCTTGAAGCCAGAATGTTCAACGGATTCCTTAGGATAGCAATGAACACAACAGAAAAATTAAATAACTGTTGCTAATAATAGAAGCACTTAATTTATAAATCAACTTTATGTTATCAAATATTTACTGCAGTGGAAACACTTTATGAGTGGGAAGAAGAAAAAATAGTCCAGTCATCTTAAAAATTAAGATGGCAACATAGTTTTAAGGCACATAAATTTCGAATCTGATATTCTAAGTAACACACTAAAACAAATATTTGCATTAATTACTCACTTGTCAGCAACAGAGTTTAAAAAAATACAGAACAAATTTGTAGATGACACTCAAACTCAATTTATTTCTCACAAACAAATAAAATAACAACAGCTCAGCTGTAGATGCCACTTCATATGTACATAATTGTATTTTCAAATCAATCACAAGATCACTGGTTATTAATCAAAACTATTTTTGTGAGGAAACTTCTAATCAGAGCATGGTGCAGCTTCTTGCTGTGGAGTCTCATATCATGATGTAGCCTTATTTTACGCTACTCGATGAGTACAGCTTTTGTCGACTGATGAATGTGGTTATCAGTGGGAAGATGTTTGAAGAATGTTTATTCAGTTGAAGGAAAACATCATTTCTTGTCTTACAAAGCTGAGAAAGCTGCTTTCTTCAAAGGTTTTATTATTTTTTTTTTAATGGACATTTGTCTAACACTTTCTGGCCCATTTTGCGCAAATAAAAGTGACCATTGGATGTAATACACAGGCAACCTCTGTTTTTGCTGTTCAGGATACCGGTGCTAGAAACTTTAGAACATACTGAAATTTGCCAGAAGAGACTCTCCAGTTTTTTTTTCAGTTTCCTATCCAAATACAAACTGTAAGAAACTAGACGAGATATGTAATAATACTCGTTATTTATTACAATGGCAGACCAGTTAAGACTAGTAGATGTACCAATCTGAATTTGTATCAGAAATCTCTTGAAAGCAGCTTCAGACTGCGGGATTGATATTCTACTCCTCCACTGAAAAACACTTTCATCTGACCTAAAATGAGTTTGTATGCCCACATAAAAGGCCTTCTTGGTGCAGATCTGCTTCTGACAGAATCATACACAACGAAAGATGAGTATAGACTCTTAATTATACCTATAAAACCAGTTCTTGTTAAGTGAACCAGTGAAGTTGCCTCAGGAGATTATTTTAATATAAACTGGCAAACTTTTGTTTGCTTTTCATAGCGGCGTCACCATAAGTGACAAAAGTAATAAAAAATAAACGCTTATTTTACACAAAAACCGGCCATTATGGATATAAATGGATTTCACTTTTTATAAAAGCACAACTAAACATTTCATAAGTTTTGTTGAAGAATCGTCAGAAAATTGATGCTGTCTGCCAAATGATATTTTGCCTTCTGCTCCTATGGAAGCGGTGGGCTAAAAGTATCTTGCCCCAGTTGTCCTGTCTACCATATAGGACAAACAGGCAGAAATTTCAAAAACCGCTTCCAGGAACACATAAATGCTTTCAGACTCAACCACTTTGGAAAATCAGTTATGGGACAGCATATGTTAGAAATTTCTGCTCTGTTGTTTGTAAGTAGAATTGTCAGTATGTTTCACCTGGCCACGGGTAAAGAAGATATAAATCGCATTGGGAAATTCGGAGAAATTAGATTAGCTGCACTACTACGTGTGTAATAGCGACAATGCAAATTGTGTTTTTGTTTTAATGAGTGTTTGATTTCAGCTGTAAATGAGAAAAAGTCTAACTGTCAACCTCATTCCACATAGTGCGTAATAACAGAAACTCTGCTTCCTGCCCGAATCACGTGACTTAGATTTAGGTTTCAGTGTAATGATACCACGCGCAGCCTATATTATCTATGGTCTGTGTTCAAGAGGTGGCGTATGCAAGGAATTAACTGACAATAAGTTACTAAAGTAACTATGGTTTGCGAAATGTGTGTGTTCATTTAACATAGCTTCAGGCTTTTTGATTTTGTGAAGATATATTTCTAGCTGTTCTAACAGATTTAGTGTCTTACCATTGGCTTCATTGTGTAGTATTATCAAATTGTTTTGTACTCTGTTGATAAAATGTTTGGCTTCTAGCACATGCTGTCCCATAAATGATTTTTCAAAGTTCAAATGGTTCAAATGGCTCTGAGCACTATGGGATTTAACTTCTGAGGTCATCAGCCCCCTAGAACTTAGAACTACTTAAACCTAACCAAACTAAGGACATCACACACATCCATGCCCGAAGCAAGATTCGAATCTGCGACCGTAGCGGTTGAGCGGTTCCAGACTGTAGCGTCTAGAACCGCTCGGTCACCCTGGCCTGCAATTTTTCAAAGTGATTGAGTCTGAGAGCATTTATGTGTTCTTGGAAGTGGGTTTTGAAATTTCTGCCTGTTTGTCCTACATAGTAGACAAGGCAACTGGGGCTTGATCCTTCATACACTCAACTGCTGTTGAATTTTTGGTTATCTGTTTTTATCTTGTGGACTGGCGAACTAATACAGTATCAGTTCATTCCTCAAAGGGCCAAATGTGAAGTATTATTAATCCCTGAAATGAATAAATCTCTGACATTCAGTACTCCTGTTCTTGGTTTACGAAACAAAGTGGTACCGTGTTTAAAACTGGAACCGAAAAGGATCCACTACGGGATCCGTGGATAAAAAGTTGTCGTTTCATTTGCCACGTCAAATTTAGCGAAAATCCTAAGTTTTCGATGATTGCCTCCATCCCCGTCGTCAGGAGTTAAACCCGACTGTTGTGAAACTGGCGAGTCTCTCGCTTTTTGTGCCCAGACGACGAGATCTGGTTGGCATATCTGGTTGGTTAAAATACGTCACGGGAATTGTGCGTACTGAGGTGGCGCCTTCTACATAGATAAATCATGTTTTCGCTCGCTAACCAGCGACGCTTGCAGCCCTACTATTTGGACTGGTGGTAAACTACCAGAGGTTTCTCTCTGTGCTCTTTATCAAATTTGAAATTTGAAATTTGTGGTAAGTTCCTATGGGATCAAACTGCTGAAGTCATCCGTCCCTAGACTTGCACACTACTTACTCTAACTTAAACTAACTTACGCTAAGGAGAACACACACACACACACACACACACACACACACACACACACATGACCGAGGGAGGACGCGGACCTCCGGCGAGGGGAGCCGCACGAACCGTGGCAAGGTGCCTTACACCGCGCGGCTACACCGCGCGGCGCTCTTTATCAAACGCACGCCTCCATGCACTGCTAAGTTAAATTATAAATAACTGCTTTAACCAATAATATTCACTTGTATCAATCATATAACCACGGTGGGACCAGTGTCTCCATTAAAGTTATTTTCACATAGTTTCATTTCAACTGCTTCTCTGATTAGAGAGTTCCCAATACTTCGATGCGTGAACAAGAATTCTCCTTTTTTCAAACAAAATCTTGTTTTTGTTTAACATGCTGTGCTTGACCACCGGCAATTTTTCGGAATTCCTGTAATGCAGGTGAAGCTGATGCTCAGCAAAGACAGCCAGACAACCAGTCCATATAGAGTGGTAGACATAGCGTTTGACACTTTCAGAAGGAATTTTATAACTGTCTGGTACTCTCAGGGCAAGATTTTCGTTAACGCATCACTTTTTTTATTTTCCCTGTGTAGCCTTTCCTGCGTGGCCGGAAGACCAGTCTGATTCCTTGCCTGTTTAGGGCTCTCCCTGTTCTGCTGGATGTTGCACCGCAAAATGCAAGCCAGGCAATGGATTCAAATCTTCACCTGGCCATTCTGATTTAGGTTTACTATACTTTCCATATCTTGTGTCAGACGAATGTTGCAGTGGTTCCTTAAACGTCGCCATTGACGACGTACCTCCTGTCCTTTTGCAACGTGAACTTATACTTCATCTCTAAGTGTCTACAGCAAATAAAGCTCCGTCTCTTCCTCTCTCCTAGGTTTGACCTGATTCCCTCCACACTTCTTAACATTCTCATACTGTGTGACCTAAGCATACACATTATTTTTAATTTCGTTTTGATGAAAACCATAATTTTTAAATACTCTATCGTTTTCCTGTAGATAAATGTTTTTCTGTATTCTTTTGTCACATACAAAAGTAAGTATCGAGTGCAAATTTTGGTTTAAAATGTGGTTGAGTGACAATATGTAGCCAATAATGTGATTCAGCTCACCTTTAATTTTTCTGACAATGAAATCAGTGCTCAATTTTGCCGTTTCCTGCGTCATTGCACCATCAAATATAACTTTTACCCTGTAATTTTTCCAACACAACTTCAAAGAACAATATTTAATTTTGAAGCCATTCAATAGCACGCTAACTTCTTTGACGACAATGTTTAGGGTTAATCAGATGTGTCCTTGTGTGGCGAAAGGAGTTTAAGAATAAAAAGGAATGTAGCAGAATATTTACTGTTTGTATTTTTCATTCATAAATAAAATATTTCCTTAAACTATTCGGTAGAGTGGTAACGCATGCACTAAACTGACTAGTTTACGAACACTTTATAAAAGGAATTTTCAGATCCCTCTGCTTTCTAAAATGTTCGTAGCAGAATGTAAGGTTTTTTATCGTAGAAAATAATGCTTGCATGTTCAAACGTCCTTTCCTTATATGTGATATTCCACATGTAGATTAATGTTTAACAGACTTCCTGAACGTTAAGCGTTCCCAGATATAAATACTACCAGTTCAGTTGGAATCAGGAACCCCGTGAATTTGCTATAAGGCACGATTACCGTAACAAATTCAGTTACATAAATGAGGCAAGGTAAAAAAAGGGCTGATCATTTAATAAGTCTAGTACTGATCTTGTACTGCAAAACTTAACGATAGTAGTAGGCTTTTGAAAATGACTGTAGAGGTTGTTGGTCTTGTTCTCATTATTGCTGAATACATTCAAAGATACATAGTGTATATAGTCCTTTAAGACCGAAAATGAAAACTATTCTTTTTGAGGACGCTGTAGAGTGCGCTGTAAGAATTAGACACAAATATAATTTTTAAATGAGGAGGAATTTGCGATTTCTAAGAGGAATCATAAGTGACCAATTACAGGACAAATCCCGTAGCTGTTCATTAAAGTGGCGCTGTAAAAAGGTGTATCACGTGAACTCCACCAAAACGGCACAATCACTGCAAAATGAAAATCTGATCGCGCTCTTCTCCACAAAGAAATACTTTAAGCTGAGGCGTGGACAGTTAATGTTCCAGACAGATGGAAACTCAACTTTCAAAATGTAGGTGTGGAAACCAGTACTGCTTGTACCTTGGAGTGATAGTGCTACGGTGTATTCTGGCCTACGAAACTTAATACTGTGCTTGGTTACGATCTCATAAATAACAGCTAAGTCTACAGCCCTCTGTACAGATAACATTAATAATATTCACCTGAATAAGACTTGTAATAAAACTAACAGGTAGTACGGCGCCGGCCGGAGTCGCCGTGCGGTTCTAGGCGCTACAGTCTGGAACCGAGCGACCGCTACGGTCGCAGATTCGAATCCTGCCTCGGGCATGGAGGTGTGTGATGTCCTTAGGTTAGTTAGGTTTAATTAGTTCTAAGTTCTAGGCAACCGATGACCTCAGAAGTTAAGTCGCATAGTGCTCAGAGCCATTTGAACCACTTTTTGTAGTACGGCAGCTGTAAAGGTTACCATTGCCGCAATAATATGAACCAATGATTCTATACTGCCTATACCAAGGAAGGGACGTTGTGAACTCGTAGCGTATTTATAAGGAAACTAGACTAAAGCTCAGGGAGCAGAAGAAAACGCAGGCATTTAATTTTCGACTGGTCTTTAGAGAGGATAGTACCAACAACTAGCGTTTTGCACCGCTCTCTAGTGGCTGTTAGTGGGGCTCACAAATTTGCTTTTCGAGGGACATATAACATGCAAGCGAATACCCATTGACTCGAAGAAGAGCAATGAAATTACCGAGGTGTTAAGTGTTTGAGGTCTCGCGAATATATACACCACTCCAGCGCCTAATGGCGGTAAGACAACAAGTAACTGAAAAGCAAATACACACGCTCGCGTGCTCGCACACACACGGGTTCACTAAGAGAGAAAGAGAGAGAGAGAGAGAGAGTGAGCGCGAGAGGGGGGGGGGGGGGTGGGTGGGGGGAGGGAGGACGCCAGGGAGAGAGAGAGAGAGAGAGAGGGAACTTGGCAAAACAGTCGAAGCTGAACGAACAGGTGTTCGTGTTCGCAAACAGCAAAGCAAAGATCAAAAGTCTGATGTAACGGTGAACAGCCCGAGGCTTCCATTAAAGCTTCACTAGCACCATTAGCGGTATCGCATTCCCCTCAAACTCTTGTGTTGGACTCAGTGGTGGTACATACCTGAAAGTGAATGATATTCATTTTTAATTTAATTTATATTTTCAGTACTGATGGGAAACATTTTCGAGCAGAAATATGCAGTGCTGGCATGACATTTCAAAACCACACGTTAAAATCTTTTACGATATTATGGCAGTAACTGAGAACATCGTTACGTCTGTTTTCAGATGGACGCCGGCACGGTAGCTCAGCGTGATCGGTCAGAGGGCTGCGTGTTCTCTGTAATAAAAAAACTGAGTCAAGGAATCAACGATGAACTTGAACGGATGTATTGTGACGTCCGCCCAGACCAAACGCAACGAACTATATCGAACAAAATAAAAAGAAAAAAAAAATAGTGGCCAGCGTGACAGAATGTTAGTCCTAAGGGCCCTTGTTCGATTCTTGGCTGGGTCGGAGATTTTCTCTGCTCAGAGACTGGATGTTGTGTTGTCCTAATCATCATCCTTTCATCCCCATCGACTCTAAAGTCGCCGAAGTGGCGTCAAATCGAAAGACTTGCAGCCGGAGAACGGTCTACCCGACGGGAGGCCCTAGTCACATGACATTTACATTTATTTGTTACACATAACTAATGAGGAGTATTGAATAGAACTGGAGAGAAGAGAAATTTGTGGCATAACTTGACTAGAAGAAGGGATCGGTTAGTAGGGTATATTCTGAGGCATCAAGGGATCATCAATTTAGTATTCGAGGGCAGCGTGGAGGGTAAAAATCGTAGAGGGAGACCAAGAGATGAATACACTAAACAGATTCAGAAGGATGTAGGTTGCAGTAGGTTCTGGGAGATGAAGAAGGTTGCACGGGATAGAGTAGCATGGAGAGCTGCATCAAACAAGTCTCTGGACTGAAGACCACAACAACAACAATGTTTTAATGTCAAAGGCAAACGTCCAGTTACATCAGGTGTACTAAAATCGTTGTTATGTAGTGTACTCTGGGCTGCAACACCGCCACAGACAAGGAAAGAGGCAAGTTGCGACGGCCGGTGGGAGGAATCCAAAATGATCTGTACATAACACTTTCAATTTAGTAGGATATTTTATTACTAAAAAGAAAAGATACAGAACTTAACTTTTCGTTATGAAGTGGCTTCCTGTGCCTCCTACGTGTAATTACCTTGACGTGTTATTACTACTTGCAGAGCCCAGGCTAAGTATCGTCTTCCTGTTACTCAGTACTGTTGTTCTCGAGGCTGCGACCGTAGTGGGGCCCGACCAGCGATGGGCGGCTGTTTACGTCATCGTTGACAAGGGGGCGCTGAACTCTTGTCTTCCTGAAGCTGTGGCTCTGCTCGCTGTTTCTATTGGCACTTGGGTCGGCGCCTTCTTGATGCTGTTTCGCGGCGCTGCGCTGGTCAGTGTTCAGTCGATGCGTTTGGACTCCACAATCGCGAGAACCAAACAAATGAATACCTTTCATTATTTGGGATCTCTGTTATTTACAAAGTAAAGTCCAGCAGATATGTAGCACTATTTGCAGGACTCTTGAAATTAAAACTAGGAAAGTGAACTGGAACTTCTGGAGATACGAAGGTGAAAAGTGAACTTCAGCAGATGAAAAATTTTTAAACAGCACAGTGAGATTCATTATGCGAATTACGGAGTATACGTTGATGAAATCTACATCTCAGCGATAAGGTACCACTGTTAATCTCCAACTTGGAGCACAAAATAGAAAACTCAGTATGTCAATGGGTAAAACGCCTAAAACTAATAAATGCTCCCATACTTACCAAACAATACAGGCTGCAGCAAAACCTGGTTGGAGGGTATTCTAAAAACCGATGAGACTGCAAACTCTCAGACTGAACAACCTAACAGCACAAACGAGTCGAAAATGGAAATTAAAATACGCAAGAAGTAATTGAATTGAATGACAGCCTTTATGAAAACTTCGTTGGTTCATCTCCAGAGATAATGAAGATGTACAGGTACCCAGAAAAAATGAACCACCCAGATGGCATTGTCGGATGTCAATGTAACTTCGTGCACCCACGCACCACCGGAGGGTATGTAAATGACTACATTTCAGTTCTCTGTGACATTACACAGTACACAAGTATTGTTCGTATTTAGTGTTACTACCAAGCCTGGCTGGGTATATAAGGGGCATGAACAGCGTCAGATGGTAAGTGATCTCTGTGAAGGACACCGAGATGGTGCATATTCGTGTGGGACAGCATTATCAACAACTGACATAGTTTGAAAAGAGCCTCACTGCGGATCTCCATTTCGCCGGATGTTCGAACTGACAGATATACAGATTTGTGCGGGATTTGGATGTGACGGTACTCTCATGATTGATTGCAGTCCCCGTAGGACCGCTCTTCGGCAAGGTTCTGATGGATCATGTCTGACCACCATAATGGAAGATCGTCGTATTGTGCAGCAGGTACACCATAATTCCTTCACATCTGCACTACCATCTGGACTCTCTACAACATGCTGTGTCATCCTGAACATTGACTGGAGACTAGCAGCAGCTGGGCTAGGGAATTACGATCCATTGTGTAGGCTTGAATTAACACTACAACACGAAAGGGCTTGGGGCGGAACCATGGTCGGAAAGCACTGACTGCGTTGCACTGTGTTCAGTGACGAATCGCGGTTCTGCAGTACACCGGGTGACCACTGTCGGTGTCGACAAGTATGACGGCGACGTGGGCAGACATCCCATTGTTACAGTGTCTCACAGAGGTGTTTCTCCTGGTGTCGTAGTACAGAACGCCATCGAGTATGGCTTTAGTCCAAGGCTGGTAGCGATTCAGGGAGTTCTGACGGCACAGCGCAACGTCAGACATCCTGTGTCCTTATGCGCTCCCTCTTACGCGGAAATTACGAGTACCCATTTTTTTAACACGAAAATACTCGTCCACACATGGTACGTGTATCTATGAATTACGTGCGTGATGCTGAGGTAGTTCCCTGACCAGGGTTCTGCACATGATACACTACTGGCCATTAAAATTGCTACACCACAAAGATGACGTGCTATAGACGCGAAATTCAACCGAAGACGCTGTGATGTGCAAATGATTAGCTTTCCAGAGCTATCACACAAGGATGGCGCCAGTGGCGACACCTACAACGTGCTGACATGCGGAAAGTTTCAAACCGATTTCTCATACACAAACAGCAGTTGACCGGCGTTGCCTGGTCAGACGTTCTTGTGATGCCTCGTGTAAGGATGAGAAATGCGTACCATCACGTTTCCGACTTTGATAAAGGTCGGATTGTAGCCTATCGCGATTGCGGTTTATCGTATCGCGACATTGCTGCTCGCGTTGGTCGAGATCCAATGACTGTTAGCAGAATATGGAATCGGTGGGTTCAGGAGGGTAATACGGAACGCCGTGCTGGATCCCAACGGCTTCGTATCACTAGCAGTCGAGATGACAGGCATCTTATCCGCATAGCTGTAACGGATCGTGCAGCCTCGTCTCGATCCCTGAGTCAACAGATGGGGCGTTTTCAAGGCAACAACCATCTGCACGAACAGTTCGACGACGTTTACAGCACCGTGGACTATCAGCTCGGAGAGCATGGCTGCGGTTACCCTTGACGCTACATCACAGACAGGTGCGCCTGCGATGGTGTACTCAACGACCAACCTGGGTGCACGAATGGCAAAACGTCATTTTCTCGGATGAATCCACGGTCTGTTTGCATCATGATGATCGCATCCGTGTTTGGCGACATCGCGGTGAACACACATTGGAAACGTGTATTCGTCATCGCCATACTGGCGTATCACCCGGCGTGATGGTATTGGGTGCCATTGGTTACGCGTCTCTGTCACCTCTTGTTCGCATTGACGGCACTTTGAACAGTGGACTTACATTTCAGATATGTTACGACCCTTGGCTCTACCCTTCATTCGATCCCTGCGAAACCCTACATTTCAGCAAGATAATGCACGACCACATGTTGCAGGTCCTGTACGTGCCTCTCTGGATATAGAAAATGTTCGACCGCTGCCCTGGCCAGCACATTCTCCAGATCTCTCACCAACTGAAAACGTCTGGTCAATGGTGGCCGAGGAACTGGCTCGTCACAATACGCCAGTCACTACTCTTGATGAACTGTGGTATCGTGTTGAAGCGGCATGGGCAGCTGTACTTGTACACGCCATCCAAGCTCTGTTTGACTCAATGCCCAGGCGTATCAAGACCGTTATTACGGCCAGAAAAAAAAATGGTTCAAATGGCTCTGAGCACTATGGGACTTAACATCTATGGTCATCAGTGCCCTAGAACGTAGAACTACTTAAACCTAACTAACCTAAGGACATCACACAACACCCAGCCATCACGAGGCAGAGAAAATCCCTGACCCCGCCGGGAATCTTTCCAAGGCATTTGATTGTGTAGATGATATTACTCTCTTAGAAAAACTATAGTTTTAGGGAAATGATGGCTTTAGACACAGCTGGTTTGAATCATATTTAACAAAGAAAAGGCTGTACTGAGTAATTCAGAAAATTTTACTGGGGAAAAATATCATAGAAGAAGTCTCACAGGGTTCAATTTTGTGTCCATTCCTGTTCCTTATCTATGTGAATGACCTTAAACTTAACATTAAAAAAGCAAAATTAGTACTTTTTGTTGAAGATACTAACGTTATAATAAACCCCATAAGAGAGAAAGCAACAGAAGAGCTGGTAAATTATATTTTTCAAAGATTTATTAAGTGGTTCTTGGGAATGGACTCTCCCTAAATTCTGAAAAAGCAAATAGTCATACCAATAGCTGACGTAGCACATGAGCAGGAGTCAGTAAATAGAGGAGAATGCTCCAGATTTTTGGGTGTGCATAATGATGAAAACTTGAACTGGAAGTATCATATTACTGAGGTTCTCAAACAATTAAGTTCATCTTCTTTTGCTCTTCATGTAATTGCTAATCTTGGAAACAAACGTATCAGCCTCCTGACATGTTTTGGGTATTTCCACTCAATAATGTCTTACGGAATAATTTTCTGCAGTAACTGGTCATATAGAAAGACAGTACTGATTAACCAAAAGCGAACTGTAAGAATAATATGTGGTGCCCACTCAAGGACGTAATGTAGGTACCTCTTCCAGGAACTAGGCATTTTAACTGCGCCATCTCGATACATATATTTGCTAATGAAATTCGTCATAAATAATCTATCAGAATTTGAGAAGAACGGTGATGTCCACTCCTACAACACTAGTGGAAAACATGATCTTTTTTACCCATTGTGAAAGCTGTCAGTGGCTCAGAAATGAGTCTAACATGCAGCATAAAGAAATATTTGATCTTTTGCCCAATAACATAAAATGTGTGATAGGTAGTAAAGCAAGTTGTAAATCCAATTTATAATTAATTCTCCTGGATAGCTCCTTTTACTCCATTGATGAATTTGATCCTAAAATCTGGTAGCCAGTAAAAAGTGTATTTACATATGTATGACTAAAAATAATAATGTTTTCATTAATGTTATCACTAATCATGTATACATATCCTGTAACTGACTCGTTCAACATCATTTGGATAAAAGAATCGTTCTAATGATATATGGAAATGTAACTAACCTACCAATAACTTGTAATGACCAGTTTCCTGTGCAATGAAAGATGTGGTCCACTGACTTTGTTCATTAACTGGAGAACTGCCCTAAATACACCGAAGAGCCAAAACATTACGACCACAGGTTTAATAGAGTGCTGCTCTATCTTTGGAACGCAGTACAGCAATTATTCAGCGTAGCATGGATCGATAAGTATTTGCTACGTTTCGCGAGACTTGTCTCACCTACGCTGCCCCTGCCGCCGGCAGTTTGAGTCCTCCCTCGGGAAAGGGTGTGTGTGTTGTTCTTAGCATAAGTAAGTTTAAGTTAGTTTAAGTAGTGTGTAAGCCTAGGGACCGATTACCTAAGCAGTTTGGTCCCTTAGGAATTCACACACATTTAAACATTTGAACATCTTGTAGCACCAGATCTCCACGCACTGTTCACGTAGTTTCTATAAATTCCCGGCCTGTAATTTGTGGACGACTTTAGTGATATGGACCTGTAACTCAGCGGATTACTCCTATTTCCCTTTTGTGGTATTGGTGTGACTTGAGCAACTTTCCAGTCTGAAGGTACGGAACTTTCTGTGAGCGAGCGGTTGTATATAACTGCTAAATATGGAGCCATTGCATCTGCACACTCTGAAAGGAACCTAACTGGTATACCATCTGGACCGGAGGCCTTGCCTTTATTAAGTGATTTAAGCTGATTTGCTACACCGTGGATATGTACTTCTATGTTTCTCATCTTAACAGTTGTTCTTGATTGGAATTCGGGAACATTTTCTTCGTCTTCTTTGGTGAATGAGTTACGGAAAACCGTGTTTAATAACTCTGCTTTTGTGGCACAGTCATCGGTGACTTCACCGTTGTTATCGCGCAGTGAAGGTATTGATTGCGTCTTGCCACTGGTGTGCTTTATATATGACCAGAATCTCTTTGGGTTTTCTGCCAGATTCCGAGACAGAGTTTCGTTGTGGAAATTATTAAAAGCATCTCTCATTGAAACACGCGCTACATTTCGAACTTCTGCAAAAGTTTGACAATCTTCGCGATTTTGAGTTCTTTTAAATTTGGCAAGCTTTTTTAGTTGCTTCTGCAACAGCGATCTGACCAGTTTTATGTACCATGGGGGATCAGTACCATCACTTATTAATTTATGTGGTATATATCTCTCAATTGCCGTCGATACTATCTCTTTGGAATCATTCATCTTTTCTACGCTTACGTGATCAGATCGAAATGAGTGGAGACTGTCTGTTAAAAAGGCGTTAAGAGCATTTCTATAAGCTTTTTTTAAAAAAGATGTACTTTACGTTTCTTTTTGATGGTTGTGGGTGTTACGGTATTCAGCCTAGCAGCAACTGCCTTGTGGTCGCTAATCACTATATTCCTCATGATATACCTATTTGTCCAGGATTATTTGTTGCTAAGAGGTCGAACATGCTTTCGCAACCATTTTCGCTTCGAGTGGGCTCATGAACTAATTGTTCAAAATAATTCTCTGAGAAAGCATCCAGTACGATTTCGGATGACGTTTTATGCCTACCGCCGGCTTTTTCCGACATGTCGACCACTCATACAATTATAGTGTGTACCTATTTGAAATGAAACTCAAGTTTTCTTTGAACTGTTCATCAACTATATCTTCTGAGTCGGGGGGTCGGAAAACGATCCAATTAATAGTTTAGTCCGATTGTCAAGTATAACCTCTACCCATACTATTTCGCAGAAACTATCTACTTCAATTTCACTACAAGGAAAACTACTTCTGACGGCAATAAATACTCCACCACCAACTGTAGTTAATCTATCCTTTCCGAACAGTGTTAGATCGTTTGAAAAAAATTCGGCTGAACTTATTTCCGGCTTTAGCCAGCTTTCTGTACGTATAACCATTTTAGCTTCAGTGCTTTCTATTAGGGCTTGGAGCTCTGGTTGTTTTCCAACACAGCTACGACTGTTTACAATACCGATCGTTTCTACAACTACCTTACTGTGTTTTACCTACCCTCTTTCAGACGGACGCCTTTTCTGTGATTTCCTGAGACGCTCTAACCTAAAAAACCGCCCAGTCCCTTCTACACAGCACCCGCTACCTGTGTAGCCGCCTCCTGTGTGTAGTGGACTCCTGACCTATTAAGCGGAACCCGGAAACCCACCACCCGATGTCGCAAGTCTGAAGCTTAAACGGTCTCAAAACCGTCTGAGTCTCTGATTCAGACCCTCCACCCAGCTCTGCACCAAAGGCCCACAATCGGTTCTGTCGACGATGCTGCAGATGGTGAGCTCCGCCTTAATCTCGGGACCAGGACTGGCAGTCTTTACCATTTCCGCTAGCCTCCTGAAACCAGACAGAATCTGCTCCGATGCAAAGGGACACACGTCATTGGTATCGACATGGGTTACCACCCTCAGTAGCCTACACCCTGTACTCTTCATGGCATCCGGGAGCACCCTTTCCACATCCGGAATGACTTCCCCCGGTATGTACACGGAGTGCGCTCTGGCTTCCTTCCTCTCCTTGGCAGCCATGTTCCTAAGGGGTCCCATTACGCGCCTAACGTTGGAGCTCCCAACTACCAGCAAACCCACCCTCTGTAAATGCCCGAACCTTGCGGGCCGAGTAGCTTCCTCTGGAACAGGTTGGACGACAGCATCCGGCTCAGAGACTTCATCAGCCACAGATAACACCTGAAACCTATTCGTCAAATGAACTGGGGAGGCCCTACGATCAGTCCCATGGAAAGTCTTTCACTGCCTGCCAGACTTTGGAATGATCTCCCACTCGGCACGGGTGAGGGGCAACCTCAGTGCAGGCAACACCGAGGGCGGCCACAGCAGCAGATCGATGGGGGGGGGGACACGTGGGGCGTGCTCGACGTCCCTCGCATCCCTGCGTCCGATCCTTCACAGTGTTGCCCCTTGGCAGCAGCCTCAAGCTGCGTGACGGAAGCCAACACTGCCTGGAGCCCACATCTGTACACAGAAATCACAGTGCCTGCCCATTTCTAAACTCGCTCCTGTTCGAAACTCGTAAAGATGTTTAATAAACAAACGGTGTACTCGCCTTATTAGCAGCAGGAACTTGTGGTTTAAAGAACACATAAAGCTTATTGCTTCAAATTATGCATCTTAATTAATCTAAATGAAAGAGAAGGAAATGTTTTACATGTGCTTGAGGAAATACATATAATGAAGGCATAAAATTGAGCCCCAGGTTCAGCTTTGAATAATTAGACTGATTTGAGACACTATAATATCCTATCGAATTTTGATTGTCTGAATTTTCATCGGTAGTTACTAGGTTGGTTTTCACGTTACTCTAGCAACTGTATAACTCTCTATACTACTCCTTTGGTAATTTTATAATATTGTGATACTAATGTAAAGGATGTTATGTTCTATCTTTTATTTTGTACCTACAATAAACTACGGATATGTTTATTCCACGGACTGCTTTTATCACATCGGCAGATGTACGCACATCAGGTAGGATTTTAAGTCTTCTTAAATGTCCATCTACATTACGAAAATATAATCATTTTGACTATTTGTCGTTGTTTTGTGTTGAATGCAAATCTGTGGTCCTGTGTTTCTACCATTTCATAAAAATTTCACTCAGAGATTTATATTCTTGGCAGACAAACCTCAAGATGCGTCTGTACTAACGTGACCGGTAGTTGCGAATAAAGCACTTTCACACAGCGACGCGGCATCTGGAATCATCTCATCGTTCTGAACTTTTTTTAATTATTATAATTTTATGATAAAGTGTTGAGTGTTTTTGTTTTTTATAGTTTTTATTGCTATTCACGAAGGACAAAGTCATTTAAAAAATTAAAATTAGTAAATACACCAGTTTCTTTTTTTGCACGGACGAATTCTCATCAACCCTTTCCCTGTAATGCTGATTTTTGTGCTAGGATAATTCTCATGATGAAGCCATGTGACTTCGAAATGCGTAAAAATCGTTACGTTTGCGTTGTTAGGGGCTGAACCTACATATTACCTTTCAAATGTAACATAACCATGTCCTCGTTTCCACCGTCGGTAAAAGGTACGAGATATTAAGCTGAGTGGTCCACTTTCTGCTATTAGAGAGGAGTAGCCTTTGTGCAGTTTCTGGGTTTCACTCTCCCTTCTCACTCTTCATCGTCGTAAATACGAACACGTCTGCACATTATACGAGCACTTACAGCATTCACTGACATTGTGTAGTTACACTTCTCATGCGCCAGAGGCGCGAACCTGCGGAATGGCTTCCAGTAGAAAGGCGTGCGCCGCACAATGAGAAGCACATAATGAAAAGAAAGTAATTCCGTCCCACACTATCCACTTTCCACAAGACGCTTATCAACTGTGAGCATGTTATAGTAGAGATCTGCGATTCATCAATGTTAATTCTTATAGGAAACGGCCCCATTACTGTGAAACAATTTTTGATTGATTCGGATCAGTGTTCTGGTACTACCTTACTATGATTGCAACCCCGTTTCTTGCTGGACAGTTTCTTTAGTATGAAGAGTTTCCAATGTTAGCGCTGTAATGCATGACACATGTTGTGATGTGGAGGACTACCATGATTAAGTTACTGCAAAAATATTTATTCAAGGTTCGAAACCGTAGGGTTATTACACTGAATTAAGGATTTCTATTGTTGCAACAATCACAGCTATGAAGCGCACCAAAAGTAAATATAAAAGTTTCCTGCTTTGACACTCCAGTAACAAATTATTGGAGGTTAAAATACAAACTTTAAATTGGGTGAAAGTATAATTGCTTCCACGTTTCTGCCAGAACTAGGGGTGTTAGTACTAAATACCTTATCACGAAGAATAAAGAGTGTTTGTCTTTTTGCCGGCCGGAGTGGCCAAGCGGTTCTAGGCTTTACAGTCTGGTGCCGCGCGACCGCTAAGGTCGCAGGTTCGAATCCTGCCTCGGGCATGGGTGTGTGTGATGTCCTTAGGTTAGTTAGGTTTAAGTAGTTCTAAGTTCTAGGGGACTGATGACCTCAGAAGTTAAGTCCCATAGTGCTCAGAGCCATTTGAACCATTTTTGTTTGTCTTTTTATTATTCTTTTTATCTCAGCTGTGAATCTAGATATGGTCTACCTGCGATTGAGTTCAAAGCACGAAAGGCTTCATCTTCAGGCACGTAGCCTGGTAATCGATGTGCAGAGCTGCTGTGAATGTTTCATTCGTTTTCAAATTTCCATATTTTCCTAAGTATTACACATACAACTGTGACTGATGCAAGTTAGCATTTTCACTCTACAAAAGTAGAGTGCAAATGATTGTCGCTCTGGTCAAACCACACATGTCCAAGCGGTAGCCAAGTTAGTTTCATACCATATGTAGCAACAACATCCTGTCGACGGTCATCACAGCAACATTGATGCTTTCTCAGCTGTTCTTGGCAGTGGAGGTACGTTAACGCGGTCCGACGTTACATCAGGTGTACTGGAATGGTGGGGGGTGGGGTGGGGAGTAAGGGAACAAAGCCACTACGCCACTACGCCTAATCCAGTGATGTGAAATATCATCGTTTAGGTAGCGACGAATATCGATACTGTAATGAGGGTGACTTGTACTGTTGGAAGATGAAATTCTTTCTATCAGCAGTCAAAAAAATGGTTGAAATGGCTCTGAGCACTATGGGACTTAACATCTGAGGCCGTCAGTCCCCTAGAATTAGAACTACTTAAACATAACTAACCTAAGGGCATCACACACATCCATGCCCGAGGCAGGTTTGGAACCTGTGAGCGTAACGGTCACGCGGTTCCTGACTGAAGCGCCTAGAACCGCTCGGTCACAACAACCAGCTATCAGCAGTCAGTTACTGGAACAATCATAACTGCAGCTTATCAGGGTAAGTGTTACCCATCATAGCTTTTGTCGAGGTACTGCAACACCAATAGGTGCGCACAATGCATACTTGGTGAGTTTACGGTCCTGTTCCTACATCAATCATATTTTTACACATAATAGGGAACATTTAGAATTTTGAAAATGAAAGTTTCATTTATAGTAGCTCTGTATAATACACGAGTTAATTAAAGTCATGGGATACCTCCCAATATCGTGTCGGACCTCCTTTTGCCGGCGTATTGGAGCAACTCGACGTGGTATGGACTCAACAAACCGCTGGAAGTCCGAAGCGTAAGTACTGAGCCCTACTGGCTCTATGGCCGCTCGTAACTGCGAAAGTGTTGTCCAAGATTTTGTGCATGAGCTGACCACTTGATTATGTCTCATAAATGTTCGTTGGGGTTCATGTCGATCGATCTGCGTGGCCAAATCATTCGCTCAAATTGTCCAGGATGCTCTTCAAACCAATTGTGAACAACTGTGGTCCGGTGACATGGTGCATTCTAATCCATAAAAATTCCGTGGCTGTTTGGGAACATGAAGTCGATGAATGGCTATAATGTTCTCCAAGTAGCCGAACATAACCATTTCCAGTCAGTGATTGGTTCAGTTGGACCAGTCTATTCCATGTAAACACAGCCCACACAATTATGGAGCAACCACTAGCTTGCACAGAGCCTTGCTGACAGCTTAGATCCATGGCGTAAGGTTCTGCGCCACACTCGAATCCTACCATCAGCTCTTACCAGCTGAAATCGGGACTAATCTGACCGGATCACGACTTTCTCGTTGTCTTGGGTCCAGCCAATATGGTCACGAGCCCAGGAGAGGCGCTGCAGGTGATGTGCTGTTAGCGAAGGCACTCGCGTCGGTCGTCTACTGCCATAGCCCATTAACGCCAAATTTGACAGCACTGTCCTAACGGATACGTTCGGCGTACGTCTACTTTGATTTCTTCGGTTATTTCACACAGTGTTACTTGTCTGTTAGCACTGACAACTCTACGCAAATGGCGCTGCCCTTGGTCGTTAAGTGAAGGCTGTCGGCTACTTTGTTGTTCGTGGTGAGAGGTAAGGCCAGAAATTTTGTATAATCGGCTCCCTCCGGACACTGTGGACCTCGAAATATTGAATTCCCCAACGATTTACGAAGTGGAATGTCCCACATGTCTAGCTCCAACTAACATTTTGCGTTCAGTCAGTTAATTGCCGTCGCGCGGCCATAATCACATCGGAAACCTTTTCACTTGATTCATCTGAATTGACAGCTCCGCCAGTGCACTGGCCTTTTATACCATGTGTAAGCGATACTACCGTCATTTGTATATGTTCATATCGCTATCGCATTAGTTTTGTCACCCCAGTGTACACATGCATGTCTACCAGATCTAGAGTTGCCAGATCCAAAAACAGCAACGTCAGATTCGGCGTTATGTTTAGCCGGATACTCTGCCATAACAGCTTGACAGCCTATTTTAAACAGAAATAATCAGTTGGACATTTTCAGTAAGATCTCCTATTTTTTTATAAGTACATAGACCTGTTTATTTCTGAAATGGTTTTTCATCAGTTTACAGCTTGAATATTTAGCTATTTTTCGACATTATCACCATTTCTGTCGATGCATTTTTGTAGACGCTGTGGCAGTTTTTGTATGCCCATGTCATACCAGCTCGCCGCCATGCTGTTCAGAAAGTTATGAACCTCTTCTTTCACCTCGTCGTCGGAGCTGAATCGCTGGGACCGCAATTAACGCTGACAGGTACTGTGACACTCTGAAAAACCGGAGAAGAGGAATGTTGAGCAAGGGCGTATACATTCTCCATGACAACGCTCGCCCACACATCGCTCGGCAAACCGTTGCTCTCCTGCAACGGTTTCAGTGGAACATAATTACCCTCCCACCCTATAGTCCTGACTTGGCGCCAGTGACTATCACCTGTTCCCTAGATTAAAAGAATATTTGGCCGAAAAGCGATTCAGCTTCGACGACGAGGTGAAAGAGGGGTTTCATAACTTTCTTAACACCATGGCGGCGAGCTGGTATGATATGGGCATACAAAAACTGCCACAGCGTCTACAAAAATGTATCGACAGAAATGGTGATTATGTTGAAAAACAGCTAAATGTTCAAGCTGTAAACTGATGTAAACCATTGTAGAAATAAACAGGTCTATGTACTGTAAACTGATGTAAACGATTGTAGAAATAAACAGATGTATGTACTTATAAAAAAATAGGAGACCTTACTTTTGGGATTACCCACGTAATAATCAGTTACAGTCAGTTTTTTGTGAGTTCATCCTTGAAGGTGCTTAAACTGGAAAAACAATCTCCAAAGAACCTTATGATTTGGCATTTATGGTAGCGAATAAGTGCTCAGCCTTCTTCCTCAAAAATATTATGTCAAAATGAACTAAAATTCTTCATTAAACTAAATAAACTGTTATCTGTTCTTCAGGAATGGTAAATGAGAAGGTACTCAATAACTTTGATAGTTTTAAAACTTCTAAAGCAGTGCCAATAACCTGAAGTTAAGTACTAATATTCCTTATCTGAACCCACTTTCTAAGGTATGTAATTTTTCTTTGGACTCATTTCTTGGAAATCTTGAGTGGATAATTTAAATTACGCAACAACAGCATCATCTTTGGAATTGTGACGGTTTGAAATTTACTGCATTCTTTTCTCCATTACGCTCTTATGAGAGAGAACTTGATTTGTACACTGGCATTATGGCCTAGAATTACAAACTAATATTCTGCCAATTTCAATAATTGCGATAAAGTACTTCATTACTCTATGATCTGAAATATGCTGTACACTTTTCATTTGCCAAAAGCTTTCTAAAGGCAGAGTCTCTTTGTTGCATGAGTTTCGTGAAACTCCGCCACTGCTGAAAGAATTTGCTATCATCCGACTTTAAATTAAAGTAGCTATTGATTCTACAAAGACCAACATGAGCACAGACATAAGAATAGCATTGGTTTGTGTATGTCCTTATGCTGCGCCTCCTTATACTTATTCCTCCATCTAAGTCATTAGATTGGGACGGGTACTGATTGTGAGTTCCCTACTTCATCGATAGACAGCCTAAGAAAAGCCGAACAGACTAGACTTTTGAGCGGACACGACAGTGGAAAGCCAGAGTTCTCCTGAGAAGCCGGAAACCTGGCAACCCTCGTCAGGTCATAAGCAGAATAATCTGGTATGGTTATGGATTTGTCTTTCTCGATAGAAAAATGGGCAAATTCTCTAGAACCACGTACAGCAGGGTCTGGCACGGCATACAAAACTGAGCTCGAGCACGATGTGCGCAGGCCGAGATCCGGCCCGTGTCAGCTCTGCTAGGTGCTTCTCGGAAATACGCGGTACAGCCTGACGTTTAATTCAAAACTGCGGAGCGTCATTTTTCGGGCGGCACGACTTTCTTCAGTTCTACAGAATCGTGATGTCAGCGCTGTTTAAGTTTCACTATTTCTTCATGCTACAAAAGAAGTTTACAGGTCCAGTGGCTGTTTGCACAAAAGCAGGCAGTATAGCGACCTAGCGTCACAAGTCTTTAAAAATGAATGGGAAAATCAGAAGAGAAGGCTGAGAATTATCATGATATATTATGGAGTCGCATAATCGACTGATACTGAAAATTTACTATTGAACGATATTACACGACCGTGCAGGAATATTTTAAAGATTTAACTGACAGTGAAAAAGTAAAAAATTACAACGATCGACAGACAGGATTCATTGTTCTGTACGTCAAGAAGCACTTTGTGCTATATTTGCGGGCATTAAGCACGTGATGAAACAGATGGTACGAATAACAAATCTTCAAGTCTCATGCGTAATTCGACAGTCAGATGCAACAGATGCAACTGAACGAAGAGTATGGAGACTTCATATATTACTGCAAAGCACGTTGCCTAAGTCAACGAGTATGTCTGCAACAACTTTTCTATTAAAAACCCACTATTATTAAATTTAAGAAGGAAAAAGCCCACAGTAAGGCACTGTAAGATGAGAAACAACTTATTTTAGATTTTATAGGGATGCATTTGAAAAGAAAGTAGCATTGTTAAAGAGACAAATTCTGACAAAAAAACGCCGGCCATTTCTCTAAGCTCACAGGCGGAAAAAATGTGGCCTTGAAAGAACTGCAAGGATAGTTTTCTAAACGTTTTGAGGAGACTGCCTATTTTACATCTATTTTAGAGTTGTTTTCGAGACCGTTTGCCATTTCGGTAGAAAATATTGTTGTGCATCAGCAGATGCAACTGGTGATTGCAATGTAGTTCCTGTTCAAAAAACAAATTGTTTTAGTTTAAAATTGTTCAGAAGGACGCCATTGTTTTCCTCCAGAACAGTTTACACGTCGCAATATGAGGTTGAAAAATGGAAAAATATGTCGATCGACAGACCTTGATATGTGTATGATAAGCTTTCTTCGATTATGAGACTAAATGTCACAATTATGTGACAACCTGAGTACAAAGGTCTGTGAAATAGTCTGCGTCTGCTCATATGGTTACAGTTTGTACCATAGCAAAATTACATCAATCATGTCTTCAGCACATCGGAAATAATTAAATAATACAGAAAATTTGTTTTGTTTGTTGCCTATGTTATTGAGAAATATGAACTATGAAACTAAGTGACACACACTGTAACTTCTTTAACATTTAAGTGCAGTGCGTTCGCAGTTTGCATCTTTTCGGCTCCCTCCTCAAATTCAGACACCGTAGCGTGGCGATGGAGGAAATGTGCAGCCAGTGAGAGAGTTATGGTACAGCCAGAGCCTCGCTCACGTGCCGAAATCTTTGCCGTCCCTCTCGTACAGTATATCGAGAAGTGTTGAACTGTGGTGCCCTCTCTTGACAAATGGATCAAATGACTCTGAGCACTATGGGACTTAACATCTGAGGTCATCACTCCCTTAGAATTTAGAACTACTTAAACCTAAATAACCTAAGGACATCACACACATCCATGCCCGAGGCAGGATTCGAACCTGCGACCGTAGTGTCCACACACTACATTCCCTAGTGCCCCTGCCCACCGGGTGGGTGGGGTGGGGGGGGGGGGGGGAGAGCGTGGGTAGTCCCCTGCAGAGATGACATAATCTACTCTGAGCATTCCTGCTGAACACAGCGGTAATTTTCACTGAAATATCACATTGATGAACCCACTCATCCAAGGCTAATGTCACTTTTGTATCACTACATCAAAGGTTTTTGGAAACCGTCACAATCCGACGTTATTTCCACACTTAATTTGTTTAGTCTCACTGCCATTTAAAATGAATGTTTAGTTGAAGAGTATTATTTTGACCTCAGATAACTGTGCTGGCTTTGTCCCGCCCGAACGAAGAAATACCGATAATGAGTTGATGTATATAACACCAAAGCTAATAATTACGTGACTGTTGTTTTTGGTGCTGATACTAAATTATACTGCTGCATGCTTCACCCTTTGAGAGTTCTTATGTGACTGGGAAAATGCTTTACCAGCTATTGTTAACAAATATCGTTTGCATGAGGGCACGCAACTTTAAAAACACAAATAAATCTACTGGTATACTATTTCAGCGTCAGGCATAATAGTAACACACACTGGGTTCTACAGCCATTTCATCGCTATTGCTATTGTTGTTACCTCATATACTCCTAAAAAATGCATAAAGCTATGATACTTGACAGCATATCTGATACATACGGAGTGATAGTGCGGGCTGGTTCCCCTTATTCCGCCTCAGTTACAAGATGTCGGCGATCTACGCGTATACACTATAATTACTCTACCACGCAAACACTGGGGTTACACTTGTCTGGCGTGAGACGTTCCCGGAGGGGGGAGGGGGGGGTGTCCACTGGGTGCCGAACCGCACAAGAACCCCGGGTTCGGTGTGGGGGGCGGTGGGGGTGAGTGGACTGCTGTAGCCTGTTGTGGGGTTGTGAACCACTGCGGCTACGGCGGGGACGAAGCCTCTCTGTCGTTTCTAGGTCTCCAGTTCCATACAGTACAATAGAAATGTAAGTAATGTCAATGAATGTGTGTTACATGTTCTGAATACTGAAGAAACTTTCAGTACTTAAAAATCATCCATTAAGTGACTGCTAAAGGGGAATGATGACTGCAAGATGTTGGTGCTTTCATGAAGTCTACTAGACCCTATTGGTTTAAATATTGGGACAAATTATTCCCAAATTTGTCGCGATGCAGCAACTGGAAGACTATAGATTCGGTGAGAAAGAGTGGTAATGCTTATTACTGTTTCATGTGGCTTGAACCCAAAAATGCGTGTAAACAGGTTTTTGAAATTTATAAAAACTTACAGAAGAGTGCTTTAATTTGAATGAAATTGACCATTATTTGTTTCCTAGACAACTGGTACCATTTTTACTTGGTATTTCAAGCAGCTTTCACGAACATCATTTCTAAGTGTGAACGTCAAAATGCGCAATCATTATAGCTTACACAGTTGGAGGTAGTAATGGGGCTGCTCTGTTTTGCATAAACCTCTGTTTACCTTACTGACTGAGATACAACGACATCGCATCTTGCAAACTTTTAGGATCAAAATTTACGTGATGGGTAAGAGGCAAATGTGTTATAACAAGACAAGGCGCATCGCTGGATGGCACAGGTAAGCAGATGGAGATTGCGGCCCTCTGGCTGGTGGTGCACATGCGGCAGACATGATGTACACATCACCTGCATAAGATGCGCCATAAGTGATGTGCGAGAAGCCCTCTTGCTACAGTGTCATAGTATAAAAAGGTAATTGTAAGGCCCCCCTGTGGCCAGCAGTGTACAGTGAGCTTGAGACTTTCTGACAATTAAATTCTATTACACACATGCCCTTAAAGGGTGTAATGTGTAGTTTAAATAAATAGACCGTGCAATATTTCACTGTTTAAAACAAGCTGTCTCACTTGGATTTACTGCAGTTTTTGCATTGGTCTGACATGACCGTTCAGAGGTACCCATTGTCAGCAGCTTTCTTGGATTGTCATTGGTGCGGCATTCCTGACCTTTAGAGAACCCGTAGGAAAATTGATACTGAATAGGGTGGTGGGGTGGAGCAGAAAGAGGAAGGAGGGGCGTCATTAATCATTAATAAGAATGACCGCTGGAGGTGATTGGGGCGACAGGTCAGAAATCAGTGTGCTCAGACCCTCAAAACCACCGTACTGTTATGATAACAGAACAATTTTAGCTGAAGAAAAGTTATAGTATTTGGTTCACAGTGGCAATACTAGTTCATACCACTTTGAGTATCTTAAATATCCGTTAAGTAAGGAAGGAGAGAGAGAGAGAGAGAGAGAGAGACAGAGAGTGTGTATGGGAGGGAGCAGTCGTCAGAACCTAAATCACTGAAAACGATAAGCATGAATTGATATCTTTGATGATAAAACAGTTGCTGGAACTCTAAAGCATGTTGCCTCACATACAGGGTGTAACGAGTATATATATATATATATATATATATACAGGGTGGTCCACTGATTGTGACTGGGCCACATATCTCACGAAATAAGCGTCGAACGAAAAAACTACAAAGAACGACACTTGTCTAGCATGAAGGGGGAAACCAGATGGCGCTATGGTTGGCCCGCTAGATGGCTCTGCCATAGGTCAAACAGATATCAACTGCGTTTTTTTTTAAATAGGAACCCTCATTTTTTATTACATATTCGTGTAGTACGTAACGAAATATGAATATTTTAGTTGAACCACTTTTTGAGCTTTGTGATAGATGGCGCTGTAATAGTCACAAACATATGGCTCACAAGTTTAGACTAACAGTTGGTAACAGATAGGTTTTTTAAATTAAAATACAGAACATAGGTACGTGTGAACATTTTATTTCGGTTGTTACAATGTGATACATGTATCTTTGTGAACTCATCGTTTCTGAGAACGCATGCTGTTGCAGCGTGATTACCTTTAAATACCACATCAATGCAATAAATGCTCAAAATGATGTCCGCCAACCTCAAAGCATTTGGCAATACTTGTAACAACATTCCTCTCAACAGCGAGTAGTTCACCTTCTGTAATGTTTGCACATGCATTGACAATGCGCTGATGCATGTTGTCAGGCGTTGTCGGTAGATCACGATAGCAAATATTCTTCAACTTTCCCCACAGAAAGAAATCTGGGGCGTCAGATCGACGAGCACTCCACCTGTCATGAAATATGCTATTCAGTACTGCTTCAACCGCACGTGTGCTATGTGCCGGACATCCGTCATGTTGGAAGTACATCGCCATTCTGTCATGCAATGATACATCTTGTAGTAACATCGGTAGAACATTACCTAGGAAATCAGCATACATTGCGCCATTTAGATTGCCATTGATAAAATGGGGGCCAATTATCCTTCCTCCCATAATGCCGCACCATACATTAACCCGAAAAGGTCGCTGATGTTCCACTTGTCGCAGCCATCGTGGATTTTCCGTTGCCCAATAGTGCATATTACGTTACCGCTGTTGGCGAATGACACTTCGCCGCTAAATAGAACGCGCGCAAAAAATGTCATTGTCCCGTAATTTCTCTTGTGCCCAGTGGCAGAACTGTATACGACGTTCAAAGTCGTCACCATGCGATCGTGCTGCATAGAAATATGTTACGGGTGCAATCGATGTTAATGTAGCATTCTCAACACCGACGTTTTTCAGATTCCCGATTCTCGCGCAATGTGTCTGCTGCTGATGTGCGGACTAGCCGCGACAGCAGCTAAAGCACCTACTTGGGCATCATCATTTGCTGCAGGTCATGGTTGACGTTTCACAAAAAATGGTTCAAATAGTTCTGAGCACTATGGGATTTAAAATTTGAGGTCATCAGTCCCCTAGAACTTAGAACTACTTAAACTTAACCAACCTAAGGACATCACACACATCCATGCCCGAGGCAGGATTCGAACCTGCGACCGTAGTGGTCGCGCGGTTCCAGACTGAAGCGCTTAGAACCGCTCGGCCACACCGGCCGGCCTGACGTTTCACATGTGGCTGAACACTTCCTGTTTCTTTAAATAACGTAACTATCGGGCGAACGGTCCGGACACTTGGATGATGTCGTCCAGGATACCGAGCAGCATACACAGCACACACCCGTTGGGCATTTTGATCACAATAGCCACACATCAACACCATATCGACCTTTTCCGCAATTGGTAAAAGGTCCTTTTTTTCCTTTATTGTATTTCGATTCCCCCCCCGAAGGGGGCGGGCTGGCAGCAGCTTATTACACTGCTCTGCAGCCTACAGACTTTTTAAAACGTAAGAAGAAGTTAAGAAACAATAAAAGCAGGCGATAAAACGAGGGCTTAAATTGTAAAACGGCGGAAAATTGTGGAAAGTTAAAACATAAAGCAAAGGGTTGGCAAAGCGAATAAAATACACAGGATGCAGACAGGTAACATAGTAGACACACAATTAAAAAACAAGGCGACAGTCTGGTTTCTGTTCGCAAGAAATATAAAATCACACCCAGTGACAGTATGATGGCCGTTCGCAACACTGCGGAAAAGACACACAACACTGAACACTCACTGTAAACATTGCACTAAAATGTCGGCACAAAGAAGACACACCATAGCCTAGGGCAGATTGGGGGGATGGACCTGGACAGATGAGGGGGAAAACAAGGAGGGAGTAGAGGAAAAATGAAGGGGGGGAACCAAAGGAGGGAGAGGACTCATAAGGGGCGGGGGAAGGGGCAGGGCAGAGGGAATGGGGAAAGGCAGAGGAGGGAAATGCAAAAGGACTCAGGGGACAGAAGGGGGGCAGAGAGAGGGTAGGTGGGGAAAAAAGAGGATGGAAGGGGGGGAGAGGGAGCCCAAGAAAAGGATGGAGGAAATGACAGGGGGTGAGGATCAGAGTTCATAGGAGGGATAAATGGAGGGAGAGAGAGCTTCATCCGGGAGGGGGAGTTGATGGAAACCACCTTGGGAAAGGAGATGAAGGGTGTCGAGATGGAGGATTGGGGGGACACAACAGTGAAGACGTGGCAGGGGGCGGGGATCGGAGAGGAGAGGAGCAACCAGGCGGTGAGGGGGATCAAGGCAGTGGGAGGTGTAGATTATGCAGATATGTTCGAGGAATAGGAGCAGATGGGGGAGGGGAATGAGGTCATAGAAGATCCGCATGGGGGACAGGAGGCATATACGGAAGGCGAGGCGGAGGGCATGACGCTCAAGGCTCTGGAGGGACTTATAGAATTGGGGAGGGGGGAGGCAGAGATCCAGGAGGGCAGGCATAACTGAGGATGAGACGGATTAAGAATTTTTAGGTGTGGAGGATGGTAGAGGGGTGCAACCCCCATGTCCGGCCAGATAGGAGTTTGAGGAGTCGGAGGCGGTTGAGGGCTGTGGATTGGATGGAGCGGAAATGAGGTATCCAGGTGAGGTGACGGTCAATGGTGAGGCCAAGGTAGGTGAGGGTGGGAGTGAGGTGGACAGGACAGGCGCAGATGGTAAGGGAGAAATCCAGGAGCTGAAAGGAGTTAGTGGTACCACCTACAATGATTGCCTGGGTCTTGGAACGATTGATTTTCAGGAGCCACTGGGTACACCATGTGGCAAAAAGGCCAAGATGCATCTGGAGAAGGCGTTGGGACTGTTGGAGTGTAGGAGCGAGGGCGAGGAATGCAGTGTCATCGGGATATTGCAAGAGGTGTACTGGAGGGGGGGGGGGGGGTTGGGGCATATTTGCTGTGGACAGGAGGTAGAGAAGAGGGGAGAGGACAGAGCCCTGGGGCACACCTGCGGAGGTGTAGAAGGTGTGGGAATTGGCATTATGGATGGGGTGGCGGGAGAGGAAGGAGGCCATCAGACGGATGTAGTTGACAGGAAGGGCGTAGGTTTGGAGTTTAAACAGGAAAACAGGATGCCAGACACGGTCTTAGGCCTTTTTGAGGTCGAGGGAGACAAAGATGGCGGAGCGATGGGAGTTAAGCTGGAGGGAGAGGCGATGAGTGAGGCAGAGGAGTTGGTCATTGGCAGAGAAGGAAGGTCGAAAGCCACATTGGGTGTCAGGTGAAGGTGGTGATGGATGCGCCGGGAAAGGATGGATTCCAAGAGCTTGCTGAACACTGATGTGAGACAGATAGGATGATGGGAAGGGGCATCAGATGGAGGCTTGTTGGGTTTGGTGAACATCAGGATATGGGAGGTTTTCCACAGGTTGGGATAGGAGCCAGTGGCAAGGATGACAATGTAGAGGGAGGCAAGGACTGGAAGGAAGGAGGGAGGGCAGTGTTTGAGGTGGCGGTGGGTAATGCAGTCGTGGTTGGGAGCAGTGTTGCGTTTAGTGCGTTTAGGCTGATGTCCTGTGTAGTGATGGGAGTGTTACGTTCAGATGGTGGTGTGTGGGCCAAGTACTGGAAGCTAGGGCAAGGGGAGGAACAGAGGTATTCGTATGGTGAATGACGTCAGGGAAGAGGGAATAATCAAAGTGGGGATCATCTGGGATGGAAAAAACATCTGAGAGGTGAGTGGCAAAGTGGTTGGCCTCACTGAGGTTGTCAGGAAAGGGACAGTCATCAAGGAGGAGAGGGTACTGGGGGGGGGGGCGGTTCCCAGTAAGGCGGTGGAAAGCAGACCAATACTTGGAAGAGTTTATGGGGAGCGTGGTGTTGAGTTGTGTACATGTCTGGCGCCAGGCACGGCGTTTCTTCGCAGTAAGCAGGTTGCAGAGGTGTCGTTGTAATTGCCGGTGGCGGGTAAGTGTATCCCGGTCACGAGTGCGGAGAAAAGAGCGGCAGAGGCGGCGGGACTCTCGAAGGAGAAGGACGGCCTGTGAAGGCAGGGGGGGGGGGGGGGGAGGGCGGTGAGGGTGGATGGCTTTGGTGTGGATATGGGTGGCGACGGCGTCAGACGGGGTCTGGTGCAGGCAGGCAGCAGTGCGAGAGATGTCATCAGGAGATTGGAGGGTAAGGTGTGCAGGAGATTGGTGGGTAAGGTGTGAATGGAGTCCCGGTAGGCATCCCAGTTGGCACTGGAGTAATCATGGACAAGTTTCGAAGGAGTAGGACGGCCTGTGGAGGCAGGGGGGGGGGCAGTGAGGGTGGATGGCTTTGGTGGGGATATGGGTGGCGACGGCGTCAGACAGGGTCTGGTGCAGGAAGGCAGCAGTGCGAGAGATGTCATCAGGAGATTGGAGGGTAAGGTGTGAATGGAGTCCCGGTAGGCATCCCAGTTGGCACTGGAGTAATCATGGACAAGTTTAGGAGGGATGTCGGGGCGAAGAGCGTTGCGGGGATGGCGACTATTAATGAGGAGAACAGGAGCATGGTCGCTGCCAATGAGGTCAAGGACATCTGCGGTGATGCACCCAAGGAGGTTAGGAGAGGCAAGGACCACATCGGGAGTGGTGTTGGATTCGTAAAAGGTCCATTTTAACATGGGTAATGTATCATGAAGCAAATACCGTCCGCACTGGCGGAATGTTACGTGATACCACGTACTTATACGTTTGTGACTATTACAGCGCCATTATCACAAAGCGAAAAAAGTGGCCCATCTAAAACATCTTTACGTACTACACGAATATGTAACAAAAATGCGGGTTCCTATTTGAAAAACGCAGTTGATATCCGTTTGACCTATGGCAACGCCATCTAGCGGGCCAGCCATAGCGCCATCTGGTTTGCCCCTTCAAGCTAGACAAGTTCGTTCTTTGTAATTTTTTCGTTTGATGCTTATTTCGTGAGATATTTGGCCCGGTCACGATCAATGCACCACCCTGTAAAAATATATATATATATATATATATATATATATATATATATATATATATTATTTGCAGTGTTACATTTACACGCTCATGATTTCGGCTTTAAAGTGCAATTATCAAGTGTTTTAATGTTATACAGTGCCGAAAAAGGCATAGTGTTGTATTTAAAATACACTATTAGACACATTGTCTAAGGGTATATATTTCAAAGATTATATATATATATATATATATATATATATATATATATATATATATATATATATATATATATATATATATATATATAATCTTTGAAATATATATATATATATATATATAATCTTTGAAATATATACCCTTAGACAATGTGTCTAATAGTGTAGACACTATGTCATCTTAGGCACTGTATAATATTAAAACACTTGATAATTGCACTTTAAAGCCGAAATAATGAGCGTGTAAATGTAACACTGCATATAATAAACAGTCTAATGGCGGTACTGAATTTAAAGAAATATATTATGACTGTGGCCCCACATTATGAAAAAAAAAATTATATATATACCTCTGAACAGTCATGTCAGACCAATGCAAAAACTGCAGGAAATCCAAGTGAGACAGCTTGTCTGAAACAGTTACATATATGGTACCTTAATATGTCATCACATCATTGTGATCTGTGTCGAACAGTCTTACCATAAACGTATTAGAAACTTTATAACCTGATGTTTTCTGCATGGCCATAGCTCCACCACTAACTGAATTACACCTGTCGGTATAGACTAACCACTTTGCATCCACGTGTTCACACTTCAACACTTGACCTTTTGGCGAGGGGAAAATAATCATGGAGAGTTTGGTCTTCCTACATGTAAAAAATACCAAACCTAATAGCAATAATTATTAGTCTGCAAACGAAGTAAACTGTCCTCAGTCACAGATAAAAATATGTCCTTTTATACCCATTATATCCTGTATAATTCAATGAGGACATGCTGAAAGCTAGTAAAAACACTGAAGTAAAAATCTTCAGAAAAATCTGTGAAGGTGAAATAATAAATTAAACGTAATAAACATAATTACAGGCTGTATATACAGCCACTTCGGTAGCACAAAATTTTGTCAGTTGACCGCGGTTTCGATTGGACTAGGGCAATCTTAATCAGAATAAAATGTTACACGGAATACATGTAATCACACCATGGTTTAAAACGTGTGAGCAAAAGTGCTCTCGTTCTGTTTGATGAGAGCACTTTTGCACAGACGTTTTAAACCATGGTGTAATTACATGTATTCCATGTAGCATTTTATTCTGATGAAGATTGCCCCAGTGCAATCGAAACCGTGGTCAACTGACAAAATTTTATGCAACCGAAGTGGCTATATATTCGTCCTGTAATTAAATAGCGTACGGTTGCAGGATCACAGCCAATCAAAACGTTCAAAAAATAATAAACGTAGTAATAATCATAATAATAAACATAATAATGAAAGTAATAAATTAAACGTAAGTACTGGGCAAAGTAACGCAAAGTAGGTAGCACATCATAAGTCTCTTGGCATACAGTATTACATATTGTATTATTGTGTATCTTCTGTAGAACCGCTGAAGATGGCCATGTAGCCCGATGCTGGCCTGGTTAAAATAAATATGTATATATAAGCAGCCTTGTCTATACGTTTTCATTTCTGTGTAGCTTTCCATGGCGTTTATTTTCTATTAGACATTATAGTTAATATAACCATACATATGTTCCAACGTGAACCCTTTAGAAACAGCAGTAATATCACCGTATGGCCTGTCTGACCCACCTTTGTTAGAAAGACGGTGGATAGAAATTTTAAGGCGCTCTCTGCCTCATGATTGACTGCCTACCATCTCAGTCCCGTCAAAAACTGTGATTTTCGTCATCAACAACCACTACATCAGCTTAAAACACATTCAGATAGTATATGTATCGATTTTACCGCATGTCTATCTCGACAGCCGCCGATATTTCGACAGGTGAAAATGCCGTCATATTCAAGGCGCAAAAGAAACGCACATAGTATTTCCAACGGAATTGGTCTTGCTCTGAGTAAACACCGTGTGAAGAGAGTATTTCGATCACAATCCAAGATTAAGGCCCTCTTAGGGTCTGTAAAGAATGGTCTCGATTTGAGTAAGGCGGGTGTCTGCCGTAATCTGAGCAGTTTCTGCAAGTCAAACATCGAGCAGAGCAATAAAACCATGAAACACAGGTGTAGAAACCAGAAGCCTCCTACGTTCAAAAAACAGCTGAGGAAATTTGTAGAGAATTGCCTTGGTACCTGTCATTCGAATCAATATAGAAAAACAGAGATTCCATCTTGCAATTTCAGTAATTGGAGTAGTGTTACTGAGAATAGAGGAAAGTCCACTGGACCTGACGGGATACCAATTCGATTCTACACAGAGTACGCGAAAGAACTTGCCCCCCTTCTAACAGCCGTGTACCGCAAGTCTCTAGAGGAACGGAGGGTTCCAAATGATTGAAAAAGAGCACAGATAGTCCCAGTCTTCAAGAAGGGTCGTCGAGCAGATGCGCAAAACTATAGACCTATATCTCTTACGTCGATCTCTTGTAGAATTTTAGAACATGTTTTTTGCTCGCGTATCATGTCATTTCTGGAAACCCAGAATCTACTATGTAGGAATCAACATGGATTCCGGAAACAGCGATCGTGTGAGACCCAACTCGCCTTATTTGTTCATGAGACCCATAAAATATTAGATACAGGCTCCCAGGTAGATGCTATTTTTCTTGGCTTCCGGAAGGCGTTCGATACAGTTCCGCACTGATGCTTGATAAACAAAGTAAGAGCCTACGGAATATCAGACCAGCTGTGTGGCTGGATTGAAGAGTTTCTAGCAAACAGAACACAGCATGTTGTTATCAATGGAGAGACGTCTACAGACGTTAAAGTAACCTCTGGCGTGCCACTGGGGAGTGTTATGGGACCATTGCTTTTCACAATATATATAAATGACCTAGTAGATAGTGTCGGAAGTTCCATGCGGCTTTTCGCGGATGATGCTGTAGTATACAGAGAAGTTGCAGCATTAGAAAATTGTAGCGAAATGCAGGAAGATCTGCAGCGGATAGGCACTTGGTGCAGGGAGTGGCAACTGACCCTTAACATAGACAAATGTAATGTATTGCGAATACATAGAAAGAAGGATCCTTTATTGTATGATTATATGATAGCGGAACAAACACTGGTAGCAGTTACTTCTGTAAAATATCTGGGAGTATGCGTGCGGAACGATTTGAAGTGGAATGATCACATAAAATTTATTGTTGGTAAGGCGGGTACCAGGTTGAGATTCATTGGGAGAGTGCTTAGAAAATGTAGTCCATCAACAAAGGAGGTGGCTTACAAAACACTCGTTCGACCTATACTTGAGTATTGCTCATCAGTGTGGGATCCGTACCAGATCGGTCTGACGGAGGAGATAGAGAAGATCCAAAGAAGAGCGGCGCGTTTCGTCACAGGGTTATTTGGTAACCGTGATAGCGTTACGGAGATGTTTAATAAACTCAAGTGGCAGACTCTGCAAGAGAGGCGCTCTGCATCGCGGTGTAGCTTGCTCGCCACGTTTCGAGAGGGTGCGTTTCTGGATGAGGTATCGAATATATTGCTTCCCCCTACTTATACCTCCCGAGGAGATCACGAATGTAAAATTAGAGAGATTAGAGCGCGCACGGAGGCTTTCAGACAGTCGTTCTTCCCGCGAACCATACGCGACTGGAACAGGAAAGGGAGGTAATGACAGTGGCACGTAAAGTGCCCTCCGCCACACACCGTTGGGTGGCTTGCGGAGTATCAATGTAGATGTAGATGTAGATGTAGAAAACTATTGACATAAGCCAGTAAGAGGCCTTACAAATGGGCATGGAAGTCTATGTTTAAATTGTACCTGGGAGCCTTGTCAAACAACAGAGAGACTAAGTTAAGGCCTCCTTAGGCCGGCACAGTGCAGCAACTCCACGTGGCATGGACTCGTCGCTGGAACTTCCGTGCAGATATATTGAACCATGCTGCCCCTATAGGCGTCCATAATTGCGAAAGTGTTGCTGGTGCAGGATTTTGAGCATGAGCTGATCTCTAGATTGCGTCCCATAGACGTTCGATGCGATTCGTGTCGGTCGATCTGGGTGGCCAAATCATTCACTCGAATTGTCCAGAATGACCAATAGCGGATAATTGTGGCCCGGTGTCACAATACATAGTCATCCACAAAAACTGTATCGATATTTGGGAACATGACGTCCATGAATGGCTGCAAATGGTCTCCAAGTAGTCGAGTCATACATACTGGAAATACATTTCCAGTCAGTGACCAGTTGTCAGATCAGAGGACGCAGTCCATTGAACGTAATCACAGCCGACACCATTGTGGAGCCACCGTCAGCTAGCACAATGCCCTGTTGACAACTTTAGTTTATGGATTCGTGGGTTCTGTGCAACGCTCGAACCCTACCATCAGCTCTAAACAACTGAAGTAGGAACTCATGCAACAAGGCCACTGTTCTCCAGTCATCTAGGGTCCAACTGATATGGTCACGATCATAAGCATAGGAGAGGTGCTGCAGAGGCTGTCTGCTGCCATAGCCCATCATCGCTAAATTTCGCCACACTGCCCTAACCGATACGTACGATGCACATTGATTTCTGCGGTTATTTCAAGCATTATTTCTTGTCTTTTACCACTGACAACTCAAGCAGACACCGCTGCTCTCGTTTGTTCAACGATGGCGTTGCCTGTGGTGAGAGGTAATGTCCGAAATTCCGCATCGTTGACACACTCTTGATCTGGATCTCAGAACACTGAATTTCCTAACGATTTCCGAAATGGGATGTCCGATGCTTCTACTTCGAACTACTATCCCATGTTAAAAGTCTGATAATGCCCGGAGTGAGGCCATAATCACGTCGGAAAGCTTTTCACATGAATCACTTGAGTACAAATGACTGCTCCGCCAACGCACTGCTCTTTTATATCTTGGCATGCGATACTACCGTCATCTGTTCAAATGGTTCAACTGGCTCTGAGCACTATGAGACTTAACATCTGAGGTCATCAGTCCCCTAGAACTTAGAACTATGTAAACCTAACTAACCCAAGGACATCACACACATCCATGGCCGAGGGAGGATTCGAACCTGCGACTGTAGCGGTCGCGCGGTTCCAGACTGAAGGGCGTAGAACCGCTCGGTCACAACGGCCGGCGTCATCTGTATATTTGCATATTTCTATTCCATGACTTTTACCTCTCACGGTATTCTATTATCGGTAACATTGTCGGTGGTAATCTAGGCTAGTGTAGTGGTGGTTGTTGTTTACTGTGCGTGTTCTCTTTCTCCATACGTCTTATTTTGAGGGTCCTTGTTGACGTAGCCAAGCCTACCGAAAGTTTAAGGTGCCACCCATAGCGATCTCGTCTTTCATTTATACTTTAAAAATGACGAGGTGTACATGACTATATCTCGTAAGCTATTCGAGCGTTTGATATAGGCAGAAGCTGAAGTTTCACATAAAAATATTGTTTGACCGAGAGAGGTGGCGCAGTGGTTAGACACTGGACTCGCATTCGGAAGGTCGACGGTTCAATCCCGCGTCCGGCCATCCTGATTTAGGTTTTACGCGATTTCCCTAAATCGCTCCAGGCAAATGCCGGGATGGTTCCTTTCAAAGGGCACGGCCGAATTTCTTCCCTGCCCTAATCCGATGAGACCGATGACCTCGCTGTCTGGTCTCCTTCTCCAAAACAACCAACCAACCAAAAATATTGTTTGGATGAAGTCACGAAAGTTATTCGGAAAATTCGTTATTCTTTTTTTCCCTATGCAGTGACGTGCTTATGCTATGCCGGCTGCCACGAAAATCTTGCAGCAGGACTTCTTTTGGCCCGGTTCAAGTCACTTTTCTATGCTCCTCGTTAGTGACTCCAGTAAAAAAGACATAAAACATGTGTGTCCAAAGACGACAAAGCAATCACGGAAAAAGTATGCGCTCCTTCGACATGTTTCCGCATTAAACGCTCTCGTGTTTGGGTCAGCCGGTCGAGCAGAGAGTTCCGTGGTCAGTGACAGTGCCGGCGGTCAGCCTAGACGAGCCCAAGGCCACCACATCGGGAGCAGGAGAGAGCCTCAGGGCCGCTTCCCAGGCGCTCACGTTTCGTAAACACTGCCACGTGCTTCGAAAACGACCGGGGTCGTTCATATCTCAAGCATTCAGCCCCTATCAATAACTGTAGTAAATAATTTCACGAAAACGGTTTACCTCTATTTCATGCCAGTTTTACTATCTAATAGTACGCGAAGAACAAGTGCAGGTACTCGTACTCACCGCCGATAATAGTACTATTTTTCCAAGGTCCATCTTTATTTTTAAGTTTTAAATTGTATGAAGTGTAATAATCTCTCTCTCTCTCTATCTGGCACTGTGTGTGTGGGTGAGTGTGTATGTTTGTGAATGAAGTGGGTCGGGTAAGATGTGACACTTTTTATTTCGTGAACTATTAGAGACATCGAAACGAAATTCATGGGAAATGATAGTATGCAGAGAGGAACGTAATTTTGTGATGTGAGCATTCTTAACATCCGTGTCAACAAAGGTACTGAATCATGTTGGTTTTCTTTAATGGAACGACGTATCTCTTTTATGTGCATCCGAAAGCTCTTTGTAACCTTCTCATATAAATAAAAAAAATAAGCCTTCCTCAATAAAAATAAAAATAATTAAACTTGGATAATTAAATTCTGACGTATGAAAACAGATAAATCTTAACTCATGAAAAACCGATAAATTTGGACGTAAGCAGCGCTACGCCATGACCCTGTGAAGTCAACCTGTATCTGTCCATGAGAAATAAAATGAAAAATTCTTACCTTGGTGTCACCGGATAACGCTGTCTGTACATGTGCTCGTAAATGGCACAGCTTAGTGCAACGCTGGCCTGTCTGATAATACTGGATAACATTTGTCTGAGATCTGAATTACTAGAAAAACTGACTTTACTTACGTACACAGCTGGACAGCTGGTCGTCCGTTTACTAAAGAGCACTTAACTATGATCTGACAACAATTCTGGCATATTTTAATTTAGATAAATGACTAGATCGGGACTGGAAATGATTTAAGGGGAAATTATAATTTTATAGTTGACTGGTAAAACAATTAATAGAAAAGATTGAAACAAATTCATGTAAACATCTCAGACAAGTGACTTAACTACGAGCATGCCAATAAAAATAAAAAAATACCGTACAGTAGATGGTTGACTTTATTACACTGTTGATTTTCATTATATTAACAATTATTCATTTGTTCATCATCATCCCATTCCATGGTATCATTTAGCTCTGCGGCTGATCACAATTATTATTCAGTTTCACATAATAAAATTTTACAATTTGTTCTGCACTGTGACTGTATCAGCTACTAACTATGAACTGCTCTGTTCCAGCGACAGACTACAACTACATTATAGCAGCGAGCGAATGCAACTGCCGCAGACACTGCCCTGACCTGCGACTCTATTGCAGCTCTCTTTTGACAGGGGCAAAGATATTTTATGTCTCAGGCAGCGCCTGTGAATTGTCGTTCTAGCAAGTGAGCAATACATCGAGATTACATTTGCTCCAGCAGGGTGGTGAACCCCTTACATCTTAAAAAGGCAAGTACAGTAATACAACATTTGTTTATGTTGTAGATCAAAATCTGCGCAGAAAGACCCAAAGAGAGTTCTAAATCTGAAAGACAAGAGGGGCTGCAGCGGTGTACACATGGCCTATTGTGGCTATTATGCCGGGGTCCGTCGTTGTTGTGGGAGTCTCTTTTATCTTGATCATCCCAAATAACTTTTTGTACAGAAACAAAACAAAAATTGTGTGTACGAAATGTATGCCTTTCTTTTCTTTTTATCCGACACGAAGGTCTGAACAGCAGTACGTCTTCTTTAAACAGTAGACACTGTTCCATAATTTTTATTCGGTAATCCACTTTCTCTCCTCAAGACCTGTTCGAATCGCATCACAGCGTACTTTTTACGTAAACTTGGTGTTACTAAAACGAAACACAGACCTAACCTCGTCTCTCCCCTGCTATCACACAGTAAAGATAACCAGGGTAATGTCACAGGCCCACTGGCCCACGTGCTGGGGTTAAAGAAAAAAAATCTAGATCGGGCCGGACCGGGATAAACTCCTTAGTCCTGAGAAAATTTTTATACAAATTTTTTATATTTTCTTCCATAATTTGCTTATTAGCAATACTAGAAACACACGAAAAATGTTTATAAAATCCTTCATTGCTCCTAGTCCTACAACGGGATGTCCCCCAAAAGGAATGTTAGGTATCAAGGTGTAATGAAGTTTCACAACTCATATTTCATTAAGAACATAATTTTTAGTTTTATGGCTGCATTATTTTTTTAAATCACTACAAAAATACGCTACAAAGTCGTACCAAGGTATGTCTACTGTATAAAAGAAAAGTAGATTAAAAAAAAATTCGGAATACAGTAGGTCTATCATAATCATATATTTCTGATAACAAATTTAATTAATTTAGACTTCACAGCTCATGATAAAGCTTGAAGCAGTTGCGAGTATCTTGCTGGCAAAGGAAAACTTTGCAGGTGGAACATCTTTGCGTGACTTATTAGCTGAATACCCTGGAAATCGACAGCGATTTTTCGTAACCAGTTGAGGAAATTCTGGTAGATGTAGAACATTTTTGGTTCAAAGGGCATCAGGAGAGTAATCAACTCTATATTTTGAACTCTTTGATGCTGGATTTTTGAAGTCAGGATCATCATCACCAGATATCACTTCAGGCTCACGTGTATGCCGTAGATATTCCTCATACTTTTCTCTTAACTGGAGACAGTCTAGAACGTCATTCCTCAATGAACCCAAGGCAGCTTGACCACGTCTGCATTCCAGCCATGAAGCAAAAATTGCGAAATCAATGAAGTGCTTAATCTCTCTTAAAGTCCACTGCTTAGTTCTGGCACTTATTCTGTAATAGCTGATCAACCTGTCGAGAAAGTCAACACCTCTCATATCTGAATTGCACATACTTACAATTGCGGAAAGGTCCACTTGAATGTACTTTTTTTCTTTCCTGCACCAGCGGCGACATTTATCAACTGGATTTACTCCTTCTCTACAGGACATGAAGATAACAGGGCGATTGTCGATCCACACCCCTTCTCACTGACTGATCAATGGATCCCCTATCATTTTTCTTCATATCCTTGTCCAGTGACAGTTTGGAAGCTTTTGGAATTCTGGAGTCCTGTAATGTTCCAGTAGCTTAACACTCAGCTTCACTGTGGAATTTGTTGTTTATAAGCGACTCCGATGTGAAATAACAGTCCACGTATATGGTCACTACAGGAGGAAGAGTGGCTGTCAGTTTTATAACAGCTTTTCCACCTACATTCAAATTCTGATATTGCGTGTCAGTCACTATGGGATCATCTTTCCCTGGTATAAGAAGAAATCTAAAGGAAGACCATCAGTTGCGGCCCTACAAAATTCTTTAGTCCACGAGGGTTAGGTTTCGATTTTATGACTTGTCTTGCTGGACTGTGACCCCAAAATGGAATAACCTGTTCATCAACAGAAACGTTAGTGGGCCTCGGGTTCAATCTGCAACCATTCTGTTCTCTTTCAAGAATAGTTTGTATTTTCCAAAATTTATTATTTTGTTTTACTTCGAGGGACACTTCATCATCATCAGGTTTCAGATGTTTACTAATTGTAAAATATCTGTCACGATAAATTTTTTTAGCAATAACTTCCACACTAGTCTTTTAGGGCCAATAAATCCCAATCCTAGGGTAGCACAAGTATGACATCATCACTGTTGCAGAGGTAAACCTTTTTATTTCATCTACAGTACGTCCCATCTCTCTCCTAGTATTTTTAAGTTACCTTGTGTTTGTATATGCGGTAAGGGTGATAAAAATATTTTCTGGCAGATACTCACATAGACATGAAGTTTTAAGTTCGCACCAACTGCCACTTGTTCCTCGGTCCTTCCGGTGGTAGATTGACAAGAGCAGATTCTTTCAGATCTACTATCATTCCTGTCTGCAGCTTCGTCTTCATCTTCATTAACTATATCTAAGTCCTGTTCCTTACCAACATGGTAATCTGGATCTGCACAGATGTCAACATCATCATCATCAACATCGTCACCATCATCAGAGAGCTCCAATTCACTAACATCTCCATCAAATAATTCATTTACAAAATCTTCAAGTGCCTTTGAATATGAAAAAAAATTCGAAATTATGCCTGAGAATTGTAAAATTATTCGCTTGTACATCACAACTTCCTGAAACATAATTAATATTAATTTAATATTCGCTACAGAATATAAAATGAACAATTCAAATATTATTTATTTAAAAAAAGAAAAGAAATATATATCACGTTATACATTACACTAAGTCTTGATGTGCGCTACAGGGTACACACGAATTTCGATACATTTTTCAAAGGCAAGTGAAAAATTATTAAAATTATAATTTTAATTAGTAATTCTCTGACTATTCATTTACATTATCCCATATAAAATATATTGACTAAAATAGAATAAATTAGTAACAAAATACTTACAAAGAGCCTCTCCTCTGAAAACACGCTTTCTTCTGTCAGCCATTTCCCATTCAGCCTGGCAACAATGTGATTCAACACAACGATGATGCACTGCTGTTGCATGACGTGCTGCCATCTCTGAACTTCCTTCAAAAACACTTTTTAGTGTTGCCAACATGATACGAGCTCAGGGAAAAAATTTCAAATTGCGCTATGTGTTATGTCCCCCGTAGGGGACACCAGGGCTGAGGAGGGTAATAGTAGATGCTCTGACCATTAAGCGCCGGCCACTGTGGCCGAGCGGTTCTAGGCGCTTCAGTCCGGAACCGCGCTGCTGCTACGGTCGCAGTTTCGAATCCTGCCTCGGCCATGGATGTGTGATATCCTTAGGTTAGTTAGGTTTAAGTAGTTCTAAGTCTAGGGGACTGATGACGTCAGATGTTGTCCCATAGTGCTCAGAGCCATTTGAACCATTTGACTACTAAGCGACCAGGACCCAGCTGCACGGACTACTCTAGCACGCCTCCCGTCAGACCCAAATTCTCAACTTATCCACAAACTACTAATTTACCCATGACAGTTAGAGCCTGATGTGCATCTGCACTGAAGATTGGTTCAAATGGTCCAAATGCTCTGAGCACTAAGAGATAAGTAGGACTATGTACAATTTTCAAAAATAAACATATTATGAAGACAATGAGGAGATGGATGAGGAAACGCCAGCAAAACTATTAGAGAGAAGAACGGACTACAACATATACCTAATAAGGAAAATAACAACTGGTCAAAGGATTAGTTGAAAACCTCAGAGGGCGTTGTGTTCTGTACAACGCTAGGTGTTTAACGAACACCAGGTACACAAATTATTGACAACGTTATTTCAGTTTCTCTTCATACTGTCAATCTTCCTCTTCTTTCAGTCAGGACTATTTACTATCATCTTTATTCTTCGCTTTCCAACCACAGAGTATAGGACTTCTTTGCAATGTAAGGTGTGTGACACATGCCAGGTGCTCAGGCGTTGGCAATGTTACTTCCATTTCTCGTCATATTGTCAATCTTCCCTTCTTTCTCTGGCAACAATACGCTATCGTCTGTCCCTTCTGCATCTTCGAATATAGGAACATGGGAATAGCGAGTAACAAAGGTAAGTGAGGAAAAGGGACGGTACCAAAAGGGAAAAGTTAGCTATAAAAATGTGTTATCTTGTTGGAAAAGGTTTAGCAAGCTCTGAAATTGAGTGATTATACCATGTAACGACCCTAAGAGAAATTTTAACAAAAGACACTGTGGAGACAGCGAACAAACATCTTAGTTAAAACATGAAAACTGGATCTAAGTGTGTATCATTCTGCAGTTGTGTTTAGATAAGTGAACAGCAATGAGATCGAATGGTAACGAAATTCGAAACGTATGTTTAGCCAACTGACAAGGTAAGTCGTGACCAAGGCATAAAGAGGTAAGTGCAGTAGAATAAGGTGAACAGTTGAAGTTATCTAAGCATGGGAAGTGGGTCCACACCGCATAGAATAAAAGAAAGAAAAGGTGTAAGTTAATGAGTGGCCGAGGACGGTGTCGCTATAAGTTAAGAAATATAAAGACAATGAGGGTCATAAAAAGGGGTCCCCACATTCAATAAGGGGTAATGGTAACCCGAGAGGTACATTAAGTAAAGATAAGAAGTATTGAAGTAAGTTAGAGCGAATTAGTAGACTCCAGAAGACGTAAAGAAGAAATAATAGACACAGTTGCACGATCAGTATGGTCATTAAACATTACGGAACATTACAGGCGAGAACTACTAGCAATTGAACAGAGAAATGGAAATGCTTCATTTAACTATACATGCACGCGAAATAATGATTTATATACGACACGTAAAAGCCTTGGAATATGCACACATGAAGGATATGAAATGATGATTAGATATAAAGCTGGTCTCCGATGTAAGAGTAGAAGAAGGTAATCTACTATGTAAAAATCTTGACACAAGTTGAGATAATGAGATATTCAATGACTCATCAATAAAAACAAAATAAAAAACAAAAAGAGTAGGCGATAAAGGAAACTGATCTTCTATGAAAATGTAAGAAGATCATGAAAAAAAAATCGTAACTATAATTCTTAGATAATTGTGAGACATACACGAAATGAAGAAATACAAGATCAGTAAGTAGGAACTGAAAACCGCAATTGCATTGCTTGATCGCACAGAATTGACTAAAAAGCATGAAATAGAAAATAAAAAAAAGTGTATATCGAATGTCGTTTGGAACCTATGTTAAAATAGTATTAACTGTTGATTAAATGTATGTATAAACTGTTACATGTAATCTATGGATGGGGCCTGGAGAAACGCAGAGCACAATGGAGCGAGACAGCCGGTCTGCAAAGCCTCAGCAACGGCTACACACCACATCGCTCACTGTTGCCACACTCACATAGGCCTCAGCACCACATACTCTTCTCGTCTCCCATCTCACCCCATCACGAATTCTAGGTTTCACAAAATATTTCTAGTAGTGAACTTCAAGTTGATTTATGACCAATAGAACGGCAATAACATGGCCAATGCTTTAAAGTTATAAGAATAGAAGGATGGTATTAGCTGATAACAGAGTAGGGATCCAGTGACTAATAGGACGGCAATAACATAGCCCATGGTTAAGGTACATGGTCTTGTACATAGTAGAAAATGGACATTATAATATAAGATAAGACAAATGGCAATTTTATAAGTTATTAGAAGCCCTTAGCTTGTTTTGTATTGGTTATAGAAATGATTAATATGTAAATATTTAGATGAGCCAAAAGGAAGTAGTATATGAGTAGATGTTCCATCACAGATAAGTCAAAAGTATATCTGAATAAATATTCAGTTTTAAATAAGGTACATGTTATATAGTGTTCATGGTATATTCAGAATAGAATCAAAGGTAGAAAGGTGCCACTCTGGCGGCATCAGATAGAGATCAAAATAATGCGTGAAGATAGAATACGTACTCAGTTTAATAGGACATATACCTGTATAGCTCTATAATGTTAAGAATAGTGTAATAAAGAGAACAGTAATCGATAAGCAATGATACTACAGTATGTGCCACATGAAGTAATAGAAATGATTAAAGATGTAAACCGAGGACAAGAGACACCCAATCGAGAATATTTCAAAATTAAATAAGGTCTTCGAGCATATTGAATTTTGGAAATAAAAGAAGGGAGGAATGTGTAATGCAAACATGCATTCCCTTCTCGTGTTTATGCTAATTATTATGCATATTTATGCGATCGGGAATGCTCACAAGGGAACCTCCCCATCGCACCCCCCTCAGATTTAGTTATAAGTTGGCAAAGTGCATAGGCCTTGAAAAACTGAACATAGATCAATCGAGAAAACAGGAAGAAGTTGTGTGAACTATGAAAAAAATAAGCAAAATATACAAACTGAGTAGTCCATGTGCAAGATAAGCAACATCAAGGATAATATGAGCAAAGGAGAGACGTGGTCCCGTGGTTAGCGTGAGCAGTTGCGGAATGAAAGGTCCTTGGTTCAAGTCTTATCTCAAGTGAAAAACTTACTTTCTTTATTTTCGCAAAGTTATGATCTTTCCGTTCGTTTATTGACGTCTCTGTTCACTGTAATAAGTTTAGTGTCTATGTTTTGCGACCGCACCGAAAAACCGTGCGAGTTATATTTGCTGGATTCATATTGCCCACGGATTACATCTCACTTATTTAATGCACTCTCGTCCAAAGTAGCGAACAGTCAACTGCCAGCCAGGGAGCCTCGTTAGCAGGAATACCCTCTCTTCCGTGAGCTGTAGTCGACTGACGTCGTGTATTTCGATGTTTGTTTAGGTGTGGCGTCCCCATACTACGGCGCAGTTAGCTCGCATCGGACGGACGGACGAACAGATAATAGTTGTCTGAAAGTAAAAAATTAAACTTTTCACTCGAGGGAAGACTGGAAGCAAATACGTCTCGTTCCGCTGCCGCTCACGCTAACCACGGGACCACGGCGCTCCTGAGCTCAAACTCTCCTTGATGTTGCGTATCGTGCACATGGACTGCTCAGTTTGTATATTTTGCTTATTTTTTTCATACACAACTTCTTCCTGTTTTCTCGATTGATCTGTGTTCATTTTTTCAAGGCCTATCCACTGAGCCAACTTATAACTAAATCTGAGGGGGGTGCGATGGGGAGGTTCCCTTGTCAGTAGCAGCCAGGCTATACGTACATCTGACAATTATACGTCAGCAAGGAGCATTAACGATAACATCATAGGAGGCAATGCTATGCAACCTCAGCAGGGACAAGATCCGACTATTCGGGAGTAGGATCTTACAATCGGAGACAGTGTTCCGAGACAACCTACCGTCACAATGTCCGCAAACTTGACGTAGATCCGCCTGGCAACAGCGATCTAAACTGGCTGAGAGTTTTGATATATATATGCGTAGGAGACGAGTGGAGTGTCCCTATTGGCTGAGGGAGAAAGGTGGGGTCTCTCCTATGCGTCGGGAAGACAGGACGAGTTAGTAGCGAGGCGCCACTTAAAAACGCACGGTCGAGTAACCGGAGGCAGCTCCAAAAGAATTGTCGCGAGGAAATATAGCAGTGATAAACAAAATATAAAGCTAAAGTGAAGGTATGAATTATCAGTGAACGCCACGTGTCGTGAGCAGTATCTATAGCGAGTATTGAAAGTGATAAATGTATTGTAAAAGGTTGAGTATAATGGCATAGTCAAGAGCCGCCATATTGGAAAGTGTGTGACGTGTGTTTAAAAGTATTCTTCGTTAAAACGAGTATATTAAAAAAGGTTGTTTTACATTTAACAACTGACATCCCAGCACCCCCCCCCCCCCCCCCCGCCACACTTCAGCAGAATTACAAATTGGACTCCAAATTGAACTCCATTAATCCATTTGGCCCATCTAAATTAAACTTCTTCTCATCACCGAGATCACTTTATCCCATTTTTCAGTGAACTCCAGTGTAGCCTGTGAGATGCTCTGCTAATCCCCCAGGACAGGACAGATAGTATAATTTGTGGAAAGGGGTCAAAAGAAGGGGCTGTCATTTACACTCGAACACACAAGTTTATTATTAGACCAAACATCACAAGAGCACAAAAAAATTTTTTTTTAGACACACAGCTTCAATCCTTTGGACTTAATTAGCGGCTGAAAGCCACTTTAATTTAAAATGGCTAAAGGCCAATTGCTTAAAACGCAAGCATAATGAGAAATTTAAAAGGCAAGCCTCATCTTAAAACAGTTCTTTATTTAGGCTGAAGTAAAGAAGTTAAATTCAAATCGGCTGAAGGCCTAACACTTAAAACTCCATAACATTTTTTTTTTAAATACCAAAGGCCTTACGTGAAACAGTTTTAATTTAGGCTGAACGCCTTAAGAGCAAACAACTCAAACTTTAAAAAAAACCGCTACAAGCCCTACAAGTACAAATAACAAGTACAAATTTAAAAAAAATAGGGCAGTACACCCAAGAGCGCTCAGATGTTCGACGGTCGGCCTGGAACTCAGATACTAATGCTCGCTTAGGTGACACAGGCAGTCGGGCCATCCATTCGCGATCTAACAACAACCCAACCGACCGACAGTCAACGGACCCACCGACAAGATAACTTCCACTTCACCCGACCAGGGCTCAACAGGGAATTCAACGGAACAACGTAGAAGATATTGGCGCCCACAACCAATCATACATTGAGCTGTCAAACTACACACCGTGCTGGACAGCAACAACACGATGAAGAAACTACAATGCCTGAAATTTACGTCAACGGCCAGGGCAGGTAACCGGAACGTTAACGGCCACAAGGCAGAAGATTCCGCTGGTGCTCTTCAATTCCAATAACCAAATACATTGAAACTCCACCGTAGGGTGGCTAGAATTTTCCAACTTGAAAACCACGTTGTTGCTCGCGGGAATACCCCAACAGCCGACATCGAACTCCAAACGACACAATGTGAACAGTCTTGACTTGCTGGTAGGTTAAATCAAAACTCAACTTTCGTGTCCGGGGTCGGTGAGCCACGGACCTCGTAGCAATGGGAACATCGCCACACACACTCCGGCACAGCGTACAGACCGCAGTGGACCCGGCCAAACTACGTCCCGCGGAGAATTCCTCACTGCTCCTCGCCAACCGACCGACTGGTCGCACACCGCCCAGCCGTAAACCATAAGCGCCAGGTCATAGATAGTCCAAGGTGCGAATATCAACACACACCGCTGCTGTCACCTGCGGAAGGAGAGGATAACGATAACTGCGGGAGACTAAACACAGAATCGCAACGAATGTTTAATCCAGCGCATAGCATGAGCCAGCCACGGCCCAGCCTGTTCATGTTGAGGTGGTACGGTGGGTTTCTGCAGTTGTTTCTTGAATACACGACGTTTGTGATGGGACAAAACGACTGTTAATTACTGGAAACCGTAAATCAGCAAAAAGTCGAGAAGAATAACGGATGAGACCCTTGCTTTTCGCAAAAGTAACTGTTTCGATGCCTCAGATAATTTTATTTTTTGCCCATATTTTCCGTTGTGTCCATATCGTGCGCCCAATCTAACGAAGTTATAAATCACTGTGCCCGAACAATTGAACTTATTGGAAGTTCGACGATTAGAGAACCTAATTTCCTTTTACGTATCTATTTTTGTTTTTTCATCATTGATGGAGGTTTTCCACACGGCTTTGTCACAATCGTGGTTTACGTACGCACATGCTATATCAGTAATGCCGCCTGTTTCCTATGAGCAGTAAAGGCACACACGGACACTAACATCGCACGCAGTCAATTGCCTTTATACCGAGTTCCACGCTCTACCACTTGGATCGTTCATGTCTTATTATATACCGTACTACTGATATCAAATGCGATATCACTTTGCTGCATTTGTTGGTATAATGGATTTCATACTATTGCATATATATTGTACACAACTATTCCAGCCGACAACGTTATTTTTCCTGCGAATATCCATGCCTTTATACTGATTTCCACTAATGTAGTACAACTATTGCCCTCTCTTCGTCCCACTCTCAGTCAACAGCGAAAATTTATTCAAGGTCCATAAACACACACACACACACACACACACACACACACACACACACACACACATACAAATAAACTTAAAAGCCAAAGAAATTGGTACAATTGCCTAATATCGTGTAGGGATCCCGTGAGCACGCAAAAGTAAATAAACAAATGTTGTGTGACTAGGGCCTCCCTTCGTCCCTTCATGTAGACAGTTGCCGGGTGCAAGTCTTTGGATCTGACGCCACTGCGACGACTTGCGCGTTGATGGGGATGAAATGGTGATGATTAGGACAACACAACACCCAGTTCCTGAGATCAAGTTGGGAATCGAACCCGCGCCCTTAGGATTCACATTCTGTCGCGCCGACCACTCAGCTACCGGGGACTGCCACGCAGAAGCATCGCAATACGTCGTGGCGTGGACTCAACTAATGTATGAAGTAGTGTTGGAGGGAATTGACACCACGAATCCTGCAGGGCTGTCCATAAATCCGTAAGTGTACGAGGGGGTGGAGATCTCTTCCGAACAGCACGTTGCAAAGCATCCCAGATATGCACAATAATTTTCATGTCTGAGGAATTAGATGCGCAGCGGAAGTGTTTAAACTCAGAAGAGTGTTCCTGGAGCCACATACAGTAGTATCGTGCGTTGAACAGATGAGTTAAATTCAGTAGGGCCAGAAGTGAACTGTTGTTGAACCTTCTTATTCGGTGTTAAATTCAGCCTCAGATTCCTTGAAATTTAGACCGATTTCCGAGTCTCTAAAGACCCTCTTAACTTGCAGTTTCTTTGTAGAGTGTATTCTACCGGCTGCCCATGCGGAAGTCGCTCCTCGATGTCATCGATTGAGGTACGCCCTTGTAATTAAAACGTGTCTATCTTATTCTCTGTCGGGCACGAAAACATTCACTTGGGCTTCCATGGGACCTGTGTTAGTAATGATCGAAGGGACGATGATATCTGTGGACTACGTGAACATTATTGGGGACCACGTGCACTCCTTCATCGTTGAAGTGTTTCCCGACGTTGATGGCATCTTCCACTGGATTAACTGCCCGTGACACAAAGCCACACGAGTGTAGCGCTCTGAGCCGCATGACGGTCAACTCACGATGATTTCTTGGTCACCAAATTCGCCTTATCTGAACCAGACGTTACACATGTGGGACGCTACCGGGTGCCAGTTCCATGCCCGCAAACTGCTAGCCTATATAATTTGTGGGAATTGTGTGACCTCTTTGTAGTTGCATGGAAAAATTAATAAATCACTGTATTAGGTCAACAACTTTGCTTCTGCCGTTTTGCAATAGACGGCAGGAGCGGCAAGTGGGGTTTGGGAGGTTTGTCATAGGTGTAATGCAATAAGCGTAGGCATCCGTAAAGATAATGCCATAAAAACATTAATCAATTTATGATTGCATCATAATGTTATTCTCGATTAAGTACGTCAACTTAAGTACCCATTTCTCGCCATTTCCGGGAAGTTTAAATTTCCTGCTTTAACATGAAGAAATCTGTGACTGTGGCACTTAAAATCCTGTATAATACCAATGGTGAGGGAACTATTAGTGAAAGAACGTGCAGAGAATGTTTTCAACGACTTAAGAACGGTGATTTTGATGTCGAAGACCGGCATGGCGGTGGAAAATTTTTCCGGGTCGTATGGCCGGCAAGACAGGAGCACCTCCGAAGATGTCCAACGTAGCCTTGGACGAAAAGTCAGGGATTGAAGAGTTCCATACAACGGTCATATAACCCGGAAAATTTCTCATCAGCTGAAACATCCGTTCGTGAAAACCTTCATTGTATGATGGCGGTGGAAGACAGAAAGTTTTCGTAGCTTCTGAAACAGACGAAGACAGTCACAGGAATCATTATCGAAATCAATTGATACGTTCGAGCCCAGCACTGAAAGGCAAACGGCCTTAATACAGCGACAGACACGTAAAGGTAAATTTGCAGCAGGTCAGTGCTCAACCCTATGTCGCAAAACCCGTCAAAATATACATGGAAACGTTGAAAGGAGAAGTTCTATCCCTCCCGCCGTATTCTCCATACGTTGCTCTCTCTGACCACCACCTTTTTCCATCAGTGGCCTACAGTCTGGCTGACCAGCACTTCCGATCATATGGACAAATGCAAAATTGAATCGATTCATGGATCCCCACAAAAGACGCCCAGTTCTTCCACCACGGGGTTCGTATGCTATCCGAAAGATGGGAGTATGTAGTGCCTAGCGATGGGCAATACTATGAATCATAATTTTTTTGTAAGACTTTCACAATAAAGTCCCGAACTTCGAGAAAAAACGGCGGAGGCAAAGTTATAGACCGAGTAATATTACCTATAAAGTTGTTTGGTAAGAGTGATAAGACAACATTACAATTTTTCGAACATCACTGTTCGCTAGCATGCAGGAAATATTACTGAAACCGCTGTCATAACAAACTTTTACCCATTCTGCCAATTTCGTTGAGCTTATGTTCAAAATTATTGATCTCCGCTTTGTTGTAGGGTAGCTGTAATCAACTTACTGTGAAACCTGCACAAAATGGTTTCATTGTAGGTAGATGATGCAACGAGATAGTCACCGCTAAAAGCAGAACTGTCTACTCTTGACGTCCATAATCTAAAGTAAGTGCGTTTTGACTGAAAAACGGGAAAGAAAAATTCGTGTGCTTCGAATACAGCTGGAGGAGGCAAGCAGAGAATTATTGAGTATCAGTGGGACATAAGAGAATAGTTGGACTGGGAAATGGCAGCTATTAGAAAGGCTGGGAGAAACATTACTAGGTCCAGGAGATTCATTGCACATAAAGGAAGTAGGTTTATCAGCTGTCAGTGTCAAGTGGAGAGTGCCAGCCATAAGCTGGAAACAGGCCACAGTTTCCATCGGGAATAAGGAAGCTTAGAAAGACGTGAAAAAATCAGGAACAAGTTACTTAGTGTCCTCAGTTTCTGAAAAAGGTACGGACAAAATAGCAGGTCATTAGTGTATTTAAACAAAGTGCATGGCTGATTCAAGTGATTAAGGAGTGCCGAACTTAACAGAGGAAGATCCTACAGTAATAATGGAGGTTAGGGTTGCAATATGGCCTGGGATAAGGGCTACGATATTCCAAGTGACAGAGATAATATAGCCCATGACACATGTATTTTCCAGCGTCATGATCGAAACAGCCTTAATGGCTCTGCAAATCGAATTAATAAGAGGATTGGTATTGCATGGATGCCAATGAGACTGCTAACTTTGCCCACGTTGTACTGCTCGCACAAATCAGGACTACCGATAGGTGGGATTGCATAAAATAGGATCTAGAACTGATATTGACTGGGAGAAGGAGATTAGTGAAAAAAAGAGCGGTGTGGATTGGAGGGTAAACCCAGTCTATTTAAGGTCAAGTATATTCATATAATTTTCAGTGATGTAATTATTCCTCACATTTACACGTATTTGATACTTCAATAAAAATACTTTTATGTGGCTTTGTTACTATTTTGTTTTCACCTGTTTCTGCACAATACCTCACGAATAGTTCACCATATGGCCACCAGGGGCTTCCCCTTTATGTATTCGACACTCCATAAACACTTTAATTTATAATTTGGTTTGCTCATTGTTTCTGAGTATGTTTTTCTTCTTTCCCATTGTATTTTACACGCCTCTGGTTTTGATGTAAGATGTTGAGCTGTATTTTTAACTTTTTTGTAATTTTGCGTTTCCTTTCTTTACGTCCCAGAAATCTGAAGATGCCCGATGACGGCCTGGAATCTGAAATTTCGGATGGAATTCTATTTTATTTTTATATTTAATGAACAATTTTAACAATTTTTAGATAGTTTGCTGAACAAACAAGCTATCAAGCATGGCATTTTTTGGTATTGAGATATTTTAAACACTGTTCACTGGCACTTTTCATCTGTATGTGAGCGATTGCTTCTGCATAACTCAGTTTTACAGGTTGTGGTTCGATCAGTAACGGCTTTTGTAACGTGACTTTGAACTCGTGATCAGTTGTCGACCTGATTACTATGTGTGGTTTTCAACTATTCGTAGCTTGTTACTTCATAAATATTTTACGATCTGCTTCTTCTTGCTAGAACAGGTAATAACTCACTTCGATAACCGCTAGTGGAAAATCCCGAACATTAGGTACCTAGAATCGTTGAGCTGCTCAGAATTTCAGTACATCTACATCTACATCTACACTGATACTCTGCAAGCCACCCAACGGTGTGTGGCGGAGGGCACTTTACGTGCCACTGTCATTACCTCCCTTTCCTGTTCCAGTCGCGTATGGTTCGCGGGAAGAACGACTGTCTGAAAGCCTCCGTGCGCGCTCTAATCTCTCTAATTTTACATTCGTGATCTCCTCGGGAGGTATAAGTAGGGGGAAGCAATATATTCGATACCTCATCCAGAAACGCACCCTCTCGAAACCTGGCGAGCAAGTTACACCGCGATGCAGAGCGCCTCTCTTGCAGAGTCTGCCACTTGAGTTTATTAAACATCTCCGTAATGCTATCACGGTTACCAAATAATCCGGTAACGAAACGCGCCGCTCTTCTTTGGATCTTCTCAATCTCTTCCGTCAACCCGACCTGGTACGGATCCCACACTGATGAGCAATACTCAAGTATAGGTCGAACGAGTGTTTTGTAAGCCACCTCCTTTGTTGATGGACTACATTTTCTAAGCACTCTCCCAATGAATCTCAACCTGGTACCCGCCTTACCAACAATTAATTTTATATGATCATTCCACTTCAAATCGTTCCGCACGCATACTCCCAGATATTTTACAGACGTAACTGCTACCAGTGTTTGTTCCGCTATCATATAATCATACAATAAAGGATCCTTCTTTCTATGTATTCGCAATACATTACATTTGTCTATGTTAAGGGTCAGTTGCCACTCCCTGCACCAAGTGCCTATCCGCTGCAGATCTTCCTGCATTTCGCTACAATTTTCTAATGCTGCAACTTCTCTGTATACTACAGCATCATCCGCGAAAAGCCGCATGGAACTTCCGACACTATCTACTAAGTCATTTATATATATTGTGAAAAGCAATGGTCCCATAACACTCCCCTGTGGCACGCCAGAGGTTACTTTAACGTCTGTAGACGTCTCTCCATTGATAACAACATGCTGTGTTCTGTTTGCTAAAAACTCTTCAATCCAGCCACACAGCTGGTCTGATATTCCGTAGGCTCTTACTTTGTTTATCAGGCGACAGTGCGGAACTGTATCGAACGCCTTCCGGAAGTCAAGAAAAATAGCATCTACCTGGGAACCTGTATCTAATATTTTCTGGGTCTCATGAACAAATAAGGCGAGTTGGGTCTCACACGATCGCTGTTTCCGGAATCCATGTTGATTCCTACATAGTAGATTCTGGGTTTCCAGAAATGACATGATACGCGAGCAAAACACATGTTCTAAAATTCTACAAGAGATCGACGTAAGAGATATAGGTCTATAGTTTTGCACATCTGCTCGACGACCCTTCTTGAAGACTGGGACTATCTGTGCTCTTTTCCAATCATTTGGAACCCTCCGTTCCTCTAGAGACTTGCGGTACACGGCTGTTAGAAGGGGGGGCAAGTTCTTTCGCGTACTCTGTGTAGAATCGAATTGGTATCCGTTCCTCTATTGAGTGATTCCAGTTGCTTTTCTATTCCTTGGACACTTATTTCGATGTCAGCCATTTTTTCGTTTGTGCGAGGATTTAGAGAAGGAACTGCAGTGCGGTCTTCCTCTGTGAAACAGCTTTGGAAAAAGGTGTTTAGTATTTCAGCTTTACGCGTGTCATCCTCTGTTTCAATGCCATCATCATCCCGTAGTGTCTGGATATGCTGTTTCGAGCCACTTACTGATTTAACGTAAGACCAGAACTTCCTAGGATTTTCTGTGAAGTCGGTACATAGAATTTTACTTTCGAATTCAATGAACGCTTCACGCATAGCCCTCCTTACGCTAACTTTGACATCGTTTAGCTTCTGTTTGTCTGAGAGGTTTTGGCTGCGTTTAAACTTGGAGTGGAGCTCTCTTTGCTTTCGCAGTAGTTTCCTAACTTTGTTGTTGTACCACGGTGGGTTTTTCCCGTCCCTCACAGTTTTACTCGGCACGTACCTGTCTAAAACGCATTTTACGATTGCCTTGAACTTTTTCCATAAACACTCAACATTGTCAGTGTCGGAACAGAAATTTTCGTTTTGATCTGTTAGGTAGTCTGAAATCTGCCTTCTATTACTCTTGCTAAACAGATAAACCTTCCTCCCTTTTTTTATATTCCTATTAACTTCCATATTCAGGGATGCTGCAACGGCCTTATGATCACTGATTCCCTGTTCTGTACATACAGAGTCGAAAAGTTCGGGTCTGTTTGTTATCAGTAGGTCCAAGATGTTATCTCCACGAGTCGGTTCTCTGTTTAATTGCTCGAGGTAATTTTCGGATAGTGCACTCAGTATAATGTCACTCGATGCTCTGTCCCTACCACCCGTCCTAAACATCTGAGTGTCCCAGTCTATATCTGGTAAATTGAAATCTCCACCTAAGACTATAGCATGCTGAGAAAATTTATGTGAAATGTATTCCAAATTTTCTCTCAGTTGTTCTGCCACTAATGCTGCTGAGTCGGGAGGTCGGTAAAAGGAGCCAATTATTAACCTAGTTCGGTTGTTTAGTGTAACCTCCACCCATAATAATTCACAGGAACTATCCACTTCTACTTCACTACAGGATAAACTACTACTAACAGCGACGAACACTCCACCACCGGTTGCATGCAATCTATCCTTTCTAAACACCGTCTGTACCTTCGTAAAAATTTCGGCAGAATTTATCTTTGGCTTAAGCCAACTTTCTGTACCTATAACGATTTCAGCTTCGGTGCTTTCTATCAGCGCTTGAAGTTCCGGTACTTTACCAACGCAGCTTCGACAGTTGACAATTACAATACCGATTGCTGCTTGGTCCCCGCATGTCCTGACTTTGCCCCGCACCCGTTGAGGCTGTTGCCCTTTCTGTACTTGCCCAAGGCCATCTAACCTAAAAAACCGCCCAGCCCACGCCACACAACCCCTGCTACCCGTGTAGCCGCTTGTTGCGTGTAGTGGACTCCTGACCTATCCAGCGGAACCCGAAACCCCACCACCCTATGGCGCAAGTCGAGGAATTTGCAGCCCACATGGTCGCAGAACCGTCTCAGCCTCTGATTCAGACCCTCCACTCGGCTCTGTACCAAAGGTCCGCAGTCAGTCCTGTCGTCGATGCTGCAGATGGTGAGCTCTGCTTTTATCCCGCTAGCGAGACTGGCAGTCTTCACCAAATCAGATAGCCGCCGGAAGCCAGAGAGGATTTCCTCCGATCCATAGCGACACACATCATTGGTGCCGACATGAGCGACCACCTGCAGATGGGTGCACCCTGTACCCTTCATGGCATCCGGAAGGACCCTTTCCACATCTGGAATGACTCCCCCCGGTATGCACACGGAGTGCACATTGGTTTTCTTCCCCTGTCTTGCTGCCATTTCCCTAAGGGGCCCCATTACGCGCCTGACGTTGGAGCTCCCAACTACCAGTAAGCCCACCCTCTGCAACTGCCCGGATCTTGCAGACTGAGGGGCAACCTCTGTAACAGGTGATGCAGAAGTTCTGTACCTGAGTACCTGCTCTGTAAAGCAGGATAGGGGACTATCTGAGGGAATGTATGACGACAGACTATTATACAATGCTGGTACAGCCGTAGGTGTTTCGATGAACATCACTCAACTCGGTAGCTTCGTAGCAGAAGAATCACAAGTGTCCCACTTTGACCCAACGACCTAATGATCAACCCAGCGACCTAATGATGACTGAATAATTCTTTGCTTTTACTAGTCATCTGCTAGAGAGCAGGAAGTGCATATGATACGCAATTAGAACTAGAATTTTGGGAATATTTGGTGACAAACTGTCCTACATCATAAATATCAAACTGCTGTGTGGTAACTACCAAATCTTTGTTATTAATTCTAACGAGAAAATATATAGTTTTCTTGCAGAGAAAATTATTCACTTAGCAGAGAGAACTATTACCAGAATTCACTTGTCCAAGGGGGAGCTACTAACAGAGTCACTTGCTACGCAAATAATCGAGTAAATCAAATACTTCCTCTTCCATTCATTTCTTTTTTTTTTCTTTTTTTTTTTGCCGTTCAACTGGTGAAACGCCTCTGCGCCATTGTGTTCCACGTTCTGGGTTTTCATAGGTTTCTGCATAAGTGAAAAATCTTTCTTAGAATAGAGCAGGTTCACTTCTTTCAATTAATTTTTTATCATTTCAGCCCAGCGATTCGGATCGCTACGATAAATTCAAGGTAACCTTATTTGGTTCAGTTTTCTAATCTTTTAAACTGGTCCAGTTATAGGAACAGAGTCAAGAAAAATGGGCAAATAAGAATGGCTGATAATCAAGACAGAGGGATTCTGTTCAGAGCGATGTACAGCAGGATTACAGCTTCTCGCTACCGTTGTGTTGGTTGTAGATTGAGAGAACACTAAAAATCATTTCAAAAGATGAATAAAAACGGTAACTCGTGATATTGTTAAGCATCGCAAATGAAATAGCCCTTCAGGATGGAAAAATATATCTTCAAATGAATGTAGCACCTGTTTTGATGATGCACATCCTCCTGGCGGGGCGACTGCCCTCACATCCTGCCAGCGTGCGGATGAATTAATGACCAGATGGATACAACACCAGACAGTTGAATACTGCAAAGAAATACTAACAACGCAGCATCTCTTTTCCTCTGCACCCAACCCCTAAGCGTTTCTCACACCCACAGTATTTTTATACAAATAATGAGTCGTGTATACGTAAAAAGTTTGGCTGATATTATCGCAGGCATTCCTGAGTTATGCTTTTTTCCCCACCCGTTTTCAGCCCCACCCTCAGAGATAGTGGTGATAGGGGTGACTTACTATTACTGCAATTTTTCTAGATAGTAGGTGATATGTAAATCAAGTTTTATAGAAATTGCTTCAGACATTACAGCGACATGCTGGTATGTCACAATTGGTACGCAGTACCCCCGTCAGGCTATCTGTAATAGGAAGGACCAGGCCAAAGAAAGATTTAACATCATTCCTGTTGTGAATATTCTCTTAATTTTAACAGAACATAGAACTCTGACAGTAAACTGCCGAACTTGTATAAGCCATCTTGGTCCATTCCCCCGAATCAACCAACCAACCATCAACTGTCGGCACACTACTCGCCTCGCGGCCAGATTCCAACTCGGCTGCCTCTCCCCAGGCGAACTGTCACTCCTCTCACGTCCCAGCTCCACACGAATCACCCCCTCCTAAGGCAAAGATGTTCTACAACAAACCGTGAGGTTATCTATCGATCGCGCAATTTTCTTTTCCGACCTCTCAGCCCCCCCCTCCCCGGCACCCCCCCCCCCCCCCCCCACTTTGAGGTGAAAGGGGTTATTGGGACTGTGGGACTGTCATCAGCGAGCCTAATATCAATCGTTATAGAATATTTTTGTACGTGATGGCTTCTCAATCCCAGTCACACCACAGGGGTTTATAGCGGTATCTAACTCCCCCAATATTTTTACACTAACAATAATTAAGATTTATGCCTCACACAAATATTGAGTCACGGGTATACCAAATGCAAAGGATTTTCATATTTTTGGATACCCAAAGGAAGACAACCGTGGGCGTCGATTTACTTCAGACGACGAGATGCACACCTGGGTACAATCAGGGTTCCGCAGGCAACCTTAAACATTTTTCCATGGATGTTGGTTGGTTGGTTTTGGGGAAGGAGACCAGACAGCGAGGTCATCGGTCTCATCGGATTAGGGAAGGAAGTCGGCCGTGCCCTTTCAAGGGAACCATCCCGGCATTTGCCTGGAGCGATTTAGGGAAATCACGGAAATCCTAAATCAGGATGGCCGGACGCGGGATTGAACCGTCGTCCTCCCGAATGCGAGTCCAGTGTCTAACCACTGCGCCACCTCGCTCGGTCCCATGAATGTATTGACTGTCTTGTCTGACTGTGAGATAAATTTGTTAATAGTCATGGACAGTACTTTAGAAATAATAAACAGTTACCATATTCTTTTCGAACTGTCTCATTTTCGTTTAACTGTCCCTTGTATGCTAGCGAACGCAACAATGTTTTGCAGTTGCTAAATAACTATAGGAATCGAATATAGGTCCTAATCTAGGGTATCTCCGGGAATTCTGCCACGACGCTAAATTCAGCTCCTCGTTGAGACTTTGTCCACTTGGAAGGTATCGAACTCGATATTATCATTAATGATATTGAATATTAAAGAAAAAGATTCTTTTGTTTTCGATTTTGTGAATATAATTGTTGTTTAAAAATATGTAGCCCACGTTCTAGTACTACAGAGCATAGTTTTATTTTTTGGATACTGCGTGGTCAAAATTTGTGAAAGGGCACATACAACTGACCATGGTAAAAAACCCTGTAAATCAGTTTCAACGTATCTGAATGTCCGACCTTGAGCATTCTTTTTTGTAACTGCGAACAAAATCTTGAGTTATTTAACATTGAATTGGTAAGTCGGTTGGGTTTCTGTGAATTAAAGTCAGGGATATGAGATGCCAGACTAGACGTGCGGCGGGGCTGCCACCTTTTGGTCTCATGACTTGCCAGTAATTTTGATCAATGTTTATTTTCTCTAGCTTTCGGTAAGCCAATCGCCTAACTGCAAGGCAGCACCTACTTAATATTTCTCCGGGTTTATTTCCCCTAAGAAGGTTGACTTCACCATGCCTAAGAGTCTTTCCTGCTCTATGTCTGAACCCTGCCGAAGAACTTGTAATCTGAATCCAGGTCGCAACCAGTCCATCAATCTGGATTGCATTACACTCCCATGAGCTTAAGATCCCGCCAGCATAGCTTTCAGGGTATAATGGGATATGCAAATCTCGTCACCACCGTAATACGGCGGTCCTCGAGAAGGTAAAATCATAACAGCGAGACTCAGGATCGATCTAGGGCATGTAACCGTGACTGCACCCGTGGTCAAAGGGTAGCGTATTTCATTAATAACCAAAAAGCTCTCGGGTGGGATCCGACCCCGGCCACCCATTACATTTTGTATCAAAATCATCAGTAATGGCTGCAGAAGACTGCATAAGACGTTACCCTCATCCTGCAAACGGCCTTGTCAAAGAAGAGCGGAGAGAGGTTCAGAGCACTCTCTTGCGCTTGGGGTGGGCAGCTGCCCCTAATTGCGGAAGAGTTAGCAATGATCAACGGCATGAAGATATAGAAGGCAATTTAAACTACTGAATTAAAAAACACGTAATGTGTATCCGCAGGACATGTGGCCTGTAATTGGAAAAGTGTCGCGATGATCTCTCCATTGGGAAAAGATTCCTGAACAGTCACCGTGCGAGGTGGTGCAGTGGTTAGCACACTGGACTCACTTTCGGGAGGACGACGGTTCAATCCGGCGTTCAGCCATCCTGATTTAGGTTTTCAGAGATTTTCCTAAATCGCTCCAAGCAAATGCCAGGATGGTTCCTTTGAAAGGACACGGCAGACTTCCTTCCCCATCCTTCCCCAATCGGATGAGATCGATGACTTCGCTGTTTGGTCTCTTCCCCCAAACAACCCAAACCCAAACCTTTATCTCAGCTAGTTGGTTTCCCAAACTGATGATGAAAGTTGGTTTCCCTGAATAGTCCCCCAGTTCTGAACTCCGGCGGGGACGCCAAGGCGGAGGTGGCCATGAGAAAAAGACTCAATAACCAACGAAAGGAAACGTGGGCGTGGAATGTCACAGAATTGAACATAGTAGGGAAGGTAGAAAGTCTGGAAAGAGAAATGCAAAGCCTCAATCTGGATACAATGGTGGTGAATAAAGTGAAATGGAAAGACGAGAAGGATTCCTGGTCAGATGAGTATAGGGCAATGCCAACAACGGCAGAAAATGGTACAACTGAATGGGATTCGTTATGAATAGGAAGGTGAGGCAGAGAGTGAGCTACTGTGAACACTTCAGTGATAGGGTTGTTCTCATTAGAATCGACAGCAAACAGTCACCGACAACGATAGTCAAGGTATACATGCCGATGTCGCAAGTTGAAGCTGAAAAGATAAAAAAGTATATGAGGATACTGAACGAGTAATTCGATACATAAAGGGAGATGAAAATCTAATCGTCATGGAGGACTGGAATGCAGTTGTAGGGGAGGGAGCAGGAGAAATGGTTACGGGAGAATATGGGCTTGGTACTATGAATGAGAGAGGGGAAAGACTGAATTGTGCGATAAACTTTAGCTAGTAATAGAGAATACTCTTTTCAAAAATCACAATAGGAAGAGGTATACTTGGAAGATATCGGGAGATACGGGAAGATTTCAATTAGACTACATCATGGTGAGCGGAGATTCCGGAACCAGATACTGGTTTGTAAGGCATACTGCCATAATAGATGGCGACTACAGTCGTAATACGAGAGGGTAAATGGGTACCACATTATAAAAGCTCTGGTTTAATGAAAACAAACACTTAGGCGGATTATCTACATGACGACGTTCTCATGAGGATCGACGAACTAAACAGGCCCTGAATAAATAGAAAAACCGGAAAGCAACAGGACCTGACGGCACAGTTACTTGAATAAGGAGGATTATTTTTAAACTTCTTCATCTGTGCAATAAGTGTTGGAAAAGGTATCAAATCCCAAAGCCATGCGCAGTTGCGAATATATCAGCCTTTAAAAAAGGAAAACGAAATAAACTCAAAACTTACCATGGCATAACATTAGTGGACGCGTTTTTTGAGATTTACCGCAAGATAATAAACCAATGTCTACAAATTATTGTTGAAAATTCATTATCTGGAGAGAAAAATGGTTTCAGAAAACTAGATCCTGCATCGATAATGTTTTCACACTTAAACAAATTACAGAGAAAGAAAGAAAGTTCAATAGGGAAACACACTACGCATTGATAGATCTAAAGGAAGCATCCGACCATGCAGAGAGTAAATTCTTACAGACGATATTTAACAAGACAGGATATCCTCAAAAAATAAAAGACGATAAAAGCCCTTTATAGAGGAGAATACAGGCTAAACACGCTGTATCAGAAGACATACCTACAAACCAGGTGGTCCGACAAAGGTGTAGCTTATCACCCACCATTTTTAATACGTACACTGATGATGTAATTCAAACATGGAAGTAACAAATTGATCCGGGCTTGAGATTATCAAATGATATATTTTTTCATACAATGCATTTTGCAGACGATCTTTCGATCGTACAGGTTACGGAAACTTCGCTACAAGTATCCCTCTATAGACCCAATTTAGAAAGAATATTATGTGCAAATATCTCTCCCAAAAAGCAAAAGTGATGGCTTTAAAACCGCCGATGACTGAAGATCATAATCAGCAACAGTGCAATTGAACAGGTCTGTCACTTCAGTTGAATGGAAGATATGATAAGCTAGCGGAGAGAACTCTACATAGACAATAAATTACAGTCACTGGCCGCATTTAAATGTTTTAGAACATCTTTCAGAAAAACCGCAACTAGCACACATCGTCGTTTGCTAGGAATTCCAGAAGCTTCCTTGCTTCTTGTGTATCAAAGTTGCCTAAGAAGGGGGCTGTTTCTCCTTTTATTTGCCAAAATCTTTCAGTTACTTGAGCTTCACTTAGCCAGCGAACAACGCTGTTCTGCAGTGAGTCAGAATGCACCGAATAAAACACTTTGAACTGTCTGTACTGAAGAGCAGAACAAGACCTATAAAATTAATCAAAGTGATCAAGCTTCACTTCTCTTAGGGTGGCACTAAGTTTTCCAATGAGGGCTGCCTGATGAATAGGCTCTTATACAATAGTTGATCAGCTTTCGTATCCTTGATTTTATATATATATATATATATATATATATATATATATATATATATATATATATATATATATATATATAAGTATCCGGACACCTGGCTGAAAGTGACTTACAAGTTCGTGGCGCCCTCCATCGGTAATTCGGAATGCTGTAATGCAGTATGGTGTTGGCTTCCTTTAGCCTTGACGACAGCTTCCACTCTCGCAGGCATATGTTCTATCAGGTGCTGGAAGGTTTCTTGGGGAATGGCAGCCCATTCATCACGGATTGCTGCAATGAGGAGAGTTATCGATGTCGGTCGGTGAGGCCTGGCACGAATTTGGAGTTCCAAAACATCCCAAAGGTGTTCTATAGGATTCACGTCAGGACTCTGTGCAGTCCATAACAGGGATGTTATTGTCTTGTAACCACTCCGCCACAGGCCGTGCGTTATGAACAGGTGCTCGATCGTGTTGAAAGATGCAATCGCGCCGGCCTTAGTGGAAGAGCGGTTCTAGGCGCTACAGTCCGGAACCGCGCGACCGCTACGGTCGCAGGTTCGAGTCCTGCCTCGGGCATGGAAGTGTGTGATGTTCTTAGGTTAGTTAGGTTTAAGTACTTCTAAGTTCTAGGGGACTGATGACCTCAGAAGTTAAGTCCCATAGTGCTCAGAGCCATTTGAAACTTTTTTGATGCAGTCGCCATCCCCGAATCGCCCTTCAACAGTGGGAAGCAAGAAGGTGCTTAAAACATCAATGTAGGCCTGTGCTGTGATAGTGCCACACAAAACAACAAGGGGTGCAAGCCCCCTCCATGAAAAACACGACCATACCATAACACCACCGCCTCCGAATTTTACTGTTGGCTCTACACACGCTGGCAAGCGACGTTCACCGAGCATTCGCCATACCCTCACTCTGCCAACGGATCGCCACATTGTGTACCGTGATTCCACACAACGTTTTTTCACTGTTCAATCGTTCAATGTTTACGCTCCTTACACCAAGCGAGGCGTCGTTTGGCATTTACCGGCGTGAAGTGTGGCTTATGAGCAGCCGCTCTACCATGAAATCCAAGTTTTCTCACCTCCTCCTAACTCTCATAGTATTTGCAGTGGATCCTGATGCAGTCTGAAATTCCTATGTGATGGTCGGTGATGTCTGCCTATTACACATTAAGACCCTCTTCAAGTGCCGCCGGTCTCTGTCAGTCAACAGACGAGGTCGGCCTGTACGCTTTTGTGCTGTACGTGTCCCTTCACGATTCCCCTTCACTGTCACATCGGAAACAGTGGACCTAGGGATGTTTAGGAGTGTGGCAATCTCGCTTACAGACGTATGACACAAATGACGTCCAATCACCTGACCTCGTTCGAAGTCCGTGAGTTCCGCGGAGCGCCCCATTCTACTCTCTCACGATGTCTAATGACTACTGAGGTCGCTGATACGGAGTACCTGTTAGTAGGTGGCAGCACAATGCACCTAATATGAAAAACGTTCGATTTTGGGGTAATCCCGATACTTTTGATCACATAGTGTACATGTATGGAATATACATATGCTTGTGTCCAAAATTAAAGCAACAAACCGTTATTTCCTGTCCCGTGTCTAATTCACGGTATAATCACACGACCTGCCAACAGATTCACGTACTATTGAGATCTGCACGGAATGTGGCATTCCGGCCAACGGAGAACCACGCAAACGGTGCCGTCAGGGCCCTATCGGACGAGGTAGTGCCATATCCGCAGTCGCTGCGCACACAGTCACAGACGCTGCAGTTACGGTACAGTGAAGACGCCAGCAGACTCTCTGCGGAGGAGGGTCTTGGGAAGAATGGAAGTAGGACAGTTGCAAACTGATGCAGCCCGACGGCTTAATGTAAATCGTTTTGTTGTTCCTCGCATGTGGCTACGGTTTATAGAGACCGAAACTGTATCCCGAGGACCAGGGCAGGGCCAACCATGTGTGACGTCAGAAGGAGAGGACCGTTATTCGGCTGTAAGGACGCGACGGTACCGTCTTAGCATTGCACGGAAAGTGGCATGTGAGCCCGTAGCATCCACTGGACGTTTTGTATCGAGGCAAACGATGTACAGGAGGCTTCGGCAGAGTGACCTTTATTGTGGGAGGCCTGCTGTGTGTGTAGCTCTGATGCGTCTTCACAGAAGTGAACGTCTAGAGAGGAGTCGTCAACATGCCACCTGGACGGTCGAACAGTGGGCCAAGGTTGTTTTCACAGATGAGTCCCAGTTTGGTCTGGAGAGTAATTCTCGACGGATTCGCATCTGGAGGGAACGTGAAACACGATTTCTGGACACGAACATCGTGGATTTCTTTTTTTTTTCTTTCTTTTTTTTTTTTCATCAGTCTACTGACTGGTTTGATGCGGCCCGCCACGAATTCCTTTCCTGTGCTAACCTCTTCATCTCAGAGTAGCACTTGAAACCTACGTCCTCAATTATTTGCTTGACGTATTCCAATCTCTGTCTTCCTCTACAGTTTTTGCCCTCTACAGCTCCCTCTAGTACCATGGAAGTCATTCCCTCATGTCTTAGCAGATGTCCTATCATCCTGTCCCTTCTCCTTATCAGTGTTTTCCACATATTCCTTTCCTCTCCGATTCTGCGTAGAACCTCCTCATTCCTTACCTTATCAGTCCACCTAATTTTCAACATTCGTCTATAGCACTACATCTCAAATGCTTCGATTCTCTTCTGTTCCGGTTTTCCCACAGTCCATGTTTCACTACCATACAATGCTGTACTCCAGACGTACATCCTCAGAAATTTCTTCCTCAAATTAAGGCCGGTATTTGATATTAGTAGAATTCTCTTGGCCAGGAATGCCTTTTTTGCCATAGCGAGTCTGCTTTTGATGTCCTCCTTGCTCCGTCCATCATTGGTTATTTTACTGCCTAGGTAGCAGAATTCGTTAACTTCATTGACTTTGTGACCATCAATCCTGATGTTAAGTTTCTTGCTGTTCTCATTTCTACTACTTCTCATTACCTTCGTCTTTCTCCGATTTACTCTCAAACATCGTGGATAGAGACCGATATCGAGGAGGATCCCTATTAGTGTGGGCAGGATTTATGTTGTCCACTCGAATACCTCTTCCTGAAATTGTGCGGGCAAAGTTTAATTGGTGTTAGGGGTCGTGACGAGATCTTGGGATCTGATGAGCGGTTGTTGCGAGTGGGCCCAGACTTCGTATTGATGGCCGATAATGCTCGACATCATAGTACACAGATGGTTGATGCTTTCTTGGTTAAAGAAGATATTGCCCGCATGGTGTGACCTGCTCGCTTCCCCAGTTTGAATCCCACATAACAGGTCTGGGACGCACTAGGGAGTCAGTTTTCATCACGTCAGCATCCACCAACCTCTCTCCAAGACTTGCGAGCAGCTCTGCAGGAAGAATATAGGCGTTATTGCCTCAACATGAGATTAATGACATCATTCACAGCATACCCAGTTGTTGTGAAGCCTGCACTGCTGCCAGAGTGTGACCAGCCCAACCTGTTGTCAGAATGCGTGTGCAAATCCGTTAAAATTTTTCTTTTTAAAATTCGATCTTGGTCGCACCAAGTATGCTATAAGAACAGTCTTGTAGCATACGTGGTGCGATCAAGACTGAATTTTAAAAAGAAAAATTAAAAAATTTTTTTTTATTTCTGTTCCAAAAATGTTTATTAAAATTGTTCAAATCCGTTAAGTTCGAGAAAACGAAGAACATATTTGTCTACCGTTATACTTGTCGCAGTTGTTTACGCTCTGTATTCCTTACACTGTTTCTACTTTACTGTCACCTGTTTACACTGTTTCGTAGCAAAATAAACGAAACCTTGCAAAATTTCTGCCTCTTGCTTTAATTTTGGACACCAGGGTCTATATAAGGCTCATTTAATAATTAAAGAGACAAACTGAAGTAGAATGAAACTGTATTTTCACAAAATGAGACTTTTAATACTTCTCAACATCTATATTAACACGTTTGTCCCAACGATGAACTATTTTTTTGTACCTATTGCAAAGAAGTCTTGTTGCTTGAACTACATACCCACAAACTCTTTGATCTCCTCGTTGTTGCTGAACTTTTTTCCACGTAATGCCTCCCTGAGTGGACCAAACAAATAAAAAATCCTAAGGAGCCAAATGTAGAATGTAGGGAGAATGAGGTAGTATCTTACAACTCGTTTTTTCAGTGGATTCCTTGGCCACCCGGGCAGTGTGAGGGTGTACATTGTCGTGTAGAACAATAGCGTGTCATTTCTTTGAGTTCTGCGACGTTTTTCTATCATTGCTTGATTTACTTTGCTCATCAGCATTTGTGAGAAGTAGGAACTGTTTATTGTACACTGGTCTTCCAAATAATCGCAAAACCGAGCGAAGAGATTGAAACTTCAAATTGCTGGACAGGACGTTGCTCGTCTGTCACTGAAGTATTCGAGAAAAGATTTTAGCCTGGTTTTCGCCTCCAGAAAAAAAAAAAATTCGTCACTTATTTGTTTAATATTGTCAGAAGCATCGTACATAAAATCAGAATAATTAACACATACATATCAAGTATATAATAAATACAAAAAGAGTATAAAAGTATACAGATATATAAGCAGAGTCAAGTACTTTTTTTATTTTATGAAGTCTTGGACCATAACCTGGCCACGTCCAGCGGTTCCGGGGTGGCATTCATCAAATCCTTCATGGTGCAGGTGCTTGGGCAGAGCACACACTACGTAAGGTGGGTGGTGGTTTGAGTGTGTCCACAGTCACACAGCGCCGGTTCATTTGAGAGGCCCCATTTGCGCATATTCTCTTTGGATCGTGTGACACCAGAGCGCAGCCTATTAAGAGATTTCCATTTCGTCCATCCTTCCATAAGGCTGGGACGGAGTTCTTCGTTTGGCACTAACCATTCCCCAAGGTGCACGTTTTCTTCTCGCCACATTGCCAGCCTCACTTGCTGCGGTGTCCCGACGATGTTTTCTGCTGTTTGCAGAAAGCTTTTTCTAGATTTTAATCGAAGGCGAGCTGGCTGGCGTTTGTACAGCGGGTGGGCTGGTGAGGTCAACCCATTTGTCTTTTCCTTTCTGGCCGCTACTTTCCTTCTAATATCTGGTGGGGCCACGCCTACCAGGCAGTGCAATTTATGAGGCGGGGTTGGTCTCGGAAAGATTCATTAAGCGGTACGTCCACTTGCTTGGTGTGGCTAGAATTGTACCACACTGGGCACGCGTACTCCGCTGTTGAATGCGTCACTGAACGTTGTTCAACTAATGTGGAAACTTCCAGAGGATACGCCATCGCCGGCCTCGGTGACCGAGCGGTTCTAGGCGCTTCAGTCCGCAACCGCGCGACTGCTACGGTCGCAGGTTCGAATCCTGCATCGGGTATGGATGTGTGTGATGTCCTTAGCTTAGTTAGGTTTACGCAGTTGTATGTCCTAGAGGACTGATGACCTCAGCTGTTAAGTGACCTAGTGTTCAGAGCCATTTGAACCATCTGATACGCCATCGTTAAATGTAACACTGACGTTATAAACAAAACGATTTTTATCCGTCAGCTGTTCTCAGCTTATCCTAGGGATGCCAACCTAAAGTTATGGAAGTACGAAACTCCTCCTGTAAATTGTTTCATTTCTACACTCCTGGAAATGGAAAAAAGAACACATTGACACCGGTGTGTCAGACCCACCATACTTGCTCCGGACACTGCGAGAGGGCTGTACAAGCAATGATCACACGCACGGCACAGCGGACACACCAGGAACCGCGGTGTTGGCCGTCGAATGGCGCTAGCTGCGCAGCATTTGTGCACCGCCGCCGTCAGTGTCAGCCAGTTTGCCGTGGCATACGGAGCTCCATCGCAGTCTTTAACACTGGTAGCATGCCGCGACAGCGTGGACGTGAACCGTATGTGCAGTTGACGGACTTTGAGCGAGGGCGTATAGTGGGCATGCGGGAGGCCGGGTGGACGTACCGCCGAATTGCTCAACACGTGGGGCGTGAGGTCTCCACAGTACATCGATGTTGTCGCCAGTGGTCGGCGGAAGGTGCACGTGCCCGTCGACCTGGGACCGGACCGCTGCGACGCACGGATGCACGCCAAGACCGTAGGATCCTACGCAGTGCCGTAGGGGACCGCACCGCCACTTCCCAGCAAATTAGGGACACTGTTGCTCCTGGGGTATCGGCGAGGACCATTCGCAACCGTCTCCATGAAGCTGGGCTACGGTCCCGCACACCGTTAGGCCGTCTTCCGCTCACGCCCCAACATCGTGCAGCCCGCCTCCAGTGGTGTCGCGACAGGCGTGAATGGAGGGACGAATGGAGACGTGTCGTCTTCAGCGATGAGAGTCGCTTCTGCCTTGGTGCCAATGATGGTCGTATGCGTGTTTGGTGCCGTGCAGGTGAGCGCCACAATCAGGACTGCATACGACCGAGGCACACAGGGCCAACACCCGGCATCATGGTGTGGGGAGCGATCTCCTACACTGGCCGTACACCACTGGTGATCGTCGAGGGGACACTGAATAGTGCACGGTACATCGAAACCGTCATCGAACCCATCGTTCTACCATTCCTAGACCGGCAAGGGAACTTGCTGTTCCAACAGGACAATGCACGTCCGCATGTATCCCGTGCCACCCAACGTGCTCTAGAAGGTGTAAGTCAACTACCCTGGCCAGCAAGATCTCCGGATCTGTCCCCCATTGAGCATGTTTGGGACTGGATGAAGCGTCGTCTCACGCGGTCTGCACGTCCAGCACGAACGCTGGTCCAACTGAGGCGCCAAGTGGAAATGGCATGGCAAGCCATTCCACAGGACTACATCCAGCATCTCTACGATCGTCTCCATGGGAGAATAGCAGCCTGCATTGCTGCGAAAGGTGGATATACACTGTACTAGTGCCGACATTGTGCATGCTCTGTTGCCTGTGTCTATGTGCCTGTGGTTCTGTCAGTGTGATCATGTGATGTATGTGACCCCAGGAATGTGTCAATAAAGTTTCCCCTTCTTGGGACAATGAATTCACGGTGTTCTTATTTCAATTTCCAGGAGTGTACTTTTGTCTCTTTAATCACTGAATGTCCCGCGTATGAATTCTCCTGTCATTTTGCTCTAGATGTTTTTATTACACGTGGCCGAAGTCGTCACACATGCCGAGAACGGCACACTGTGCAGATTTCTCCCCCGGCCAGTTGGCTGCTCACGGGGCCGCAGGCAGGGAGCGTGCATCGCGCTGGATGTGTGTTAACGGCGCAGAGGCCGTTCCCCCAGCGAAATCTTCCTAATGACGTCTGCAAACACGCCGACCCCATCACCTCCTTAGAATGACGCCGCCTGCAAAGAACCGCCGACTACAGCTTTCAGTAGGCCGTATCCATCACGGAACTGCCATCGTGGAGGTTAAACACTTACGTTTCCACAGATTTGTTCAGTTTCTATTCAGGTAGCGTTTATGTGTGTTCTTTCGTTACTAGCAACAGGAGAATGGAAACTGTGGGCGTTAATATATCCAGGTTATAAACATATGAGGACTGTTAGGATGAGGAGGGTCACCGACTCAAATTCAAAGCAGGCGTAGACATCGGGTCACTTTAGAATTAGACGTATCTAAATAGTGTTGCAGGATAACGATGGGGTACGTTTAGGAGAATTTAAAGTCCCGTAGTTGGAAAAAGGGGCTACAAGCGTTGTTCGGGCAGAGACTAGGATGAAAATGGCTGCGACCGTTTTTAAGGTAACTTCCCACTGTTCGGTTGCTGTGTTTTAGCGAAACAGAAAACATGTAACACGGGAATAGATCTACGCCTGAAGTACTGCAGCACTGAACTCGATTTGTAGTTTAGACATAGCCTTCAAATTCGTGTTTCTTAAAAACTATAAGAAATTTTAAAAAGCTGGATGATCGTGGCGAAACATGTACTAGGTGATTTTCAGATCCATTTGTTTTATTCGACATTATGCATTTGGGCTCTGCCTGTCATCAGATAACCTGAAAAGAAATACAGTAACAAGCATAAAATTACAAAATGTACATAGAACACACGTGTCTTGAACAAGCAACGTAGTTGCAACATATTTGCACAACAGTTATTTTTGAAAGACAAATACATGTGATGTTACGTGTTAAATATAAATTTTAGAAGTATGTCAAATATCTTCAGGAAAACCAAGAAGTTAAACAAATTGGCAGCAGTAACTGAAAGTGATAACCTAACACGGACAAAACTTACAGTGAATTGATAGGAACGGATTCTTGCGCCTGCTAGGTAAGGAGTCTATCAACAGATGGCGTGACTATGGCGGTGCTGCTTTACATAATCATTTCATCTTTATCATTACTCACCTATTTGTCCGAAATAATACGTACGGTAAATAAAATCTGTATTTACAAATTTTAAGAGCTATTCATGCCAAACTACTAGGCGAAAAACAATACATAGAAGAAAATTTTTCATATATACACAGCATTATTTTTATACAAAATGGATAACACAGGAAGACTACACATAATGTGATAAATGCAAAATAACAGGAAAAGTATTTCTCAATAATGATAATCTGTTAGAATCCCATAAGAAAAATTGTAAAATATGTTAATCAAGCAGACCACAACTTTTCCCTTTGTTTATAGAAAAGAATTGCATAGAGACTTAGAGTAGCAGATGTTCAACAACGCAGCTTACTTATTTATTTCTCTCTTATTCAAAAGTAGTTTGTCAAATATATCACCGAGCGAGGTGGCGTAGTGGTTAGACACTGGACTCGCATTCGGGAGGACGACGGTTCAATCCCGCGTCCGGCCATCCTGATTTAGGTTTTCCGTGATTTCCCTAAATCGCTCCAGGCAAATGCCGGGATGGATCCTTTGCAAGGGCACGGCCGACTTCCTTCCCCATCCTTCCCTAATCCGATGAGACCGATGACCTCGCTGTCTGGTCTCCTTCCCCAAACAACCAACCAACCAATCAAATATATTAAAAAACACTTTCGACTACTAAAGGTTTGCTCATTAATTATAAGGTTTGGAGCTAGTCCACTGTTGTTATAGATTTCAGAGTCGATTTCAAATTCCTCGAGAATATCTAAAATATTGCCTGTTTTGCTCAAATGTAATATGTAAAGGCTATCTTCAATTGTCATGAGTTGGTGGTTCTGCCCTTTCAAATGACAACCCAACGCACTACTGTTATTCTCATAGCTGTGTTCTTATTTGTTTGTACGTTGATCAAGGAAGAATTTATTTTTTAATCCAGTAACAACAAGTGAAGCATAACTTAATGACTAAACATAATTAATTATACGGTACGTTTATTCTTTGAGTATTAAAGTCGACCATTACAGGCTGTCAACACAACTAAAGATACGCCCCAAAATACTCCCCATTATGTTGGGGATTATATCAGTCATTCATTTTTTAACGAACATGGTTTGAGAATCCATTCCCCAGGTCATTCACACATATCTATTAGGTAATTTGACAGAGCTGTGGAATATGAGGCATGCTGACGAAAAGCTGTCGGATTTCCAGCCGGGTGGCAGTGTTAAAATCGACATTTCTAAGAGTGTCTTCATATTCGCGATGTTTTAACATTGCCATTCATTGGACACGTGAGAGTTTTTCGTCAACAGAATTCGCTGTTTAGGTCTTCATTCAGGCGTGAGACATGTTGCATGTAATGCATGTTATATATGTGAATCAAATTTCCCAAAAAATCTACTGCGTGACAGGAATGGCAAGTCAGTCACACCATTCTCAAGAAGATTACTGAGACAAAGCACTAACATTAACAAGTGACGGTACTCCTGGTTTCTATGACTGTAACACAGGAATAAAACGTGTTTTAGGAGTAAAACATGGTTCGCTAATTGCTGGTCCCTCTCAATCTACTCAGCACACTTACAATACGACTGGTATTATCGAGTCATCCGAGTAGCCAAGAAAAGACGTATTTGTATGACAGGATCCGCTCGGATAACAATTCACATGTATCGATAATGTTGGAACTGAGTAAAAGAAAAACAAACAAGAGAACATGCTATTGTGCAATGTATTACGTTAACGAGGAGAACCAAGTTTAACAAAAACTATACAGTCCTATGGAGGTCAGCTGTAATTCTACTTCGGTGTCGTGATCATCTGCTACCTGCAGACCACTACTGACAACTATTCTATAAATTTAAGGAATGTTTTACGCTCTTCAAATACAACAGTACACGTGTAACTGATTACACAAAATTAGTCTTATTCGGATGGCATTCCCGCTGTGATCAGTGACCATTCATCACATATCCATCTGCGTAAAACTTTTAGCCTCTTTCGAGATATTTACATAAATATTTACTTTCGTACATCACCATGCACTTGAATCCTAGGTATATTATTTGTCCTTGATGTTATGTAGCCATGACATTGACTGCAGTGCCTGGTAATTAAAACTGTAGCACCGGGCTGAAATCCAGTTCCGCAGCTAGCCGACAACTAGTTGCTAGACGTTATGCAACTGTTACGACCCTTAAGAACCTGTACTGCAGCTTGTTCCCACCAGGAAGCGTAAGATGCAGTTGTACGTCTGACCTCGCAGATCTTATTCGGCACAGATACTCTACTCATCGTACAAATACCTTTTGTTCCATTGTGGGCACAGTACCAGTATGTCCTTTGTTCCCGCTAGAATGGACGTTTTGTTTTATGAAACATAATTTATTTTCTCTGTCTACTTCTGACTCAAGCGTTTCGTAAGTACGGTTAATACATTCACAAAAAAAATAAATCGTTGTTCCAAGAGGAAGCCGTGCGACATAATGGAAGTTCGTTTGCGTGTTTCTATGATGTCTATTCAACTTACGCGCCAGTCGCATAAGAGTGGTGGTGGTAGCGCCACTATAAGGATGCAAATCAGGTTTGCTTTAAATACACGTTGTAACGGTCGTGAGCTTAGTTGACTCTGAGACTGGACGGGGTAAGCTGATGTTAGTCAAGAATGCATTTAAGGCGACAAAGACGCCATTATCAATACCTCACTGAGTTTGAACGAGGTCGCTTAATGGGGCTACGAAAAGCTGGGTGTTCAAAAAAACGGTTCAAATGGCTCTGAGCACTATGGGACTTAACTTCTGAGATCACCAGTCCCCTAGAACTTAGTAATTAACCTAAGGACATCACACACATCCATGCCCGAGACAGGATTCGAACCTGCGACCGTAGTGGTCGCGCGGTTCCAGACTGTAGCGCCTAGAACCGCTCAGCCACATCGGCCGGCTGGGTGTTGCTTCTGTGATACTGTAGCAGCGGTGATCACGAGAAGACCGGGTTGCGGACGGCCACATGGATCTGCCGAGAGGGAAGGCCATCCTGTTCGGCGTATGGCTCTGGCGCATGGTACTGCATCTGCAGCAGCAATTTAAGCAGCAACTGGTACCACAGTGACACAGAGTACTGGTACTTATCGGTTACTTCAAGCTCCGAGCCAGACGCTCTGTAGTGTGCATACCACTGACTTCAAACTACCGCCATTGTCGATTTTAGTGATGTCAAGCCAGAGGTTATTGGAGGGCAGTGTAGAAGTATGTTGTGTTTTCTTATGGAAGCTAGTTCTGCCTCGGTGCCAGTGATGGCTAGTGTGCTGGTCCGAAGGAAGCTAGCTGAGGACCTGCAACCAACCTGCCTGCACGCTAGACACATTGCTCCTACACCTGGAGTTATGGTCTGTGTGCAACTTTTTTTTTAACAGTAAGAGCACTCTTGTGGTTATCCCACGCACCCTGACTGCAAAATTGTACGTCAGTCTAGTGATTCGATCTGTTGTGCTGCTAGGTGGTGTTTTCCAACAGGATAATGCTCAACTACATACTGCTGTTGTAACCCAACTGAGAAAGTTTGGAGCATTATTGGCAGGGCCCACAAACCAGATCGGAAAGGCGCCAGTTGGACAGAGTTTGGCATGGTATCCCTCAGCAGGACATCCCATGACTGTCAGTCACTGCCAAGCAGAATAACTGCTCGCATAAGGGCCAGAAGTGGACCAATGTGATATCGACTCGCTCAATTTGAGACGTCCCATTCGGTTAACTCTTTGACGGCGCATCCCTTTTTTTATTTGATGGGGTGTATGTTCCCCAGCTTTAATGCAACACTTACGTTGTCATCGTTGGGGTCTGTATTAAGAATTTACACTTAGTTTACAGGTGAGATGGACCATAGTTTATAATCTGTTCTTGGTCTTGGTTATCAGAAAAGTGTACATATACACCAGTCAAGTTTCATGCATTTTTATTACCGCCAGTAGACAAATTATAGACCACTGTGCAATACGACAGTGGAACTGTCCTGTAAGCTATTCAATTGCTTACACAACACAGAACCGACTGGCATATAGGGCAGCAGAACACATGTAAACACCGTTCGTTAACCTTCATTAGACACTCTTCCATAGAGTCAAACATGTTATTCATTCTGTAGTTACAAATCATAGCTTCCAGCCTGGTAATACTATGTTCAGTAGCCAAGCAAGACGTAAGGCTTCCTCATAGACATATTCGGGGCACTTTACAGTAAGATGGATGATGACATCTTTGTTCACTCATGGGCTTGTGATTTGACACATAAATTTGTTGTTTGAATTTACCAACAACTGCAGCTCATTCACATTAAACTGTCTCTTCAAAGAGTATTATCATTGTTAACAATCACAGTTCTGTTTCCTTCGTAGGGTTTCAGAAACAGCTCATGTTAGATAATCAATTTCCATTTTGTTGAAAACTCCAGCAAAATCAGCGCCAAATCTGAGGAATGTCTGGAGCACATTCTGAGTCTCCTTTATATACTTAGTTACACAGTTGTTAGCCCAAAACATCTGCAGGAAAGATACTGTTAAACAGTATCAATCACATAGTATCACTTGTTTAGGGTTACAAATGCAGGGCATAGGTAATTAATGGTGAAAATTGGAATAAACATCTAAGGGAAAATCATTAACTCCCAGACAAGATTTGTTTGAGCTTCCGTATTTTTAAATGGTAACATTTGTATATGTATATCTGACACATCAGGTGGACCCATAAATAACAATGCACAAAACCATCAAAACAATGCCAAAGACCAGTAGAAATGAAAATAGTAAAAGGTAACACCATATGTTAGTCATGAAACATTAGTCTAAAGTGCAAAAAAAAAAAAAAAAAAAAAAAATAATCACGCCCATTATTCGAAGATAGTGCTCAACGGAAAAATATCGCACTGTGTAAGTACCTTACTTCCAGCTGAGAGAGATTATGTAAGCATTATACAAAAATCGATTATGAAAGATCGGATGGACATTTTTACTCATTTGGGTGCCGACCTCAAAACTTACTTGCTAAATTCAGTTCTGTTTCTCTGGAGCTGTAAATAAAATAATTTACCATGTATGGAAGAAACACCAGAAGCAGAATGAAGTTAATGCAGAAAAATGTAATAGTTATGCGTTAGCTATGCGGAAGTACATGGTTCGATGTCACCAAACAAAGCAGCATGTGGCTCGGTCTATAACTGCTTCCGCTCACTTCCGAATTTCGACCGCAAGAGTTAAAGCAACCAGCGACCCCTTCGAACATTCGCTGACTGAATGCTGTCTGGCTGCTGCTCCAAAGAACTGTGTGAGACATGCCTGTCACTCTGCCACATGTCAGCCCAAAGATATTTATGCAAGGTGTATCACTATATCCACGTTCTGAAACCCACTGTGAAATGATCGGCAGACACCACTTCGTATTGTACCAGTTGTTAGGGCTTCTTATTTATTCAAGTATGGAGTGCGGGAAGATTGTTTGTTTAAATACCTTTGTATGTTTTTTTGGTAAACATTTTTGGAATACAGTGATCAATAGATTATTATATTTTGACTAAAGTTTAGTCTTGATCACACCATTTATGTATCAATGATATAGGTAACCGGTTTCGGTTATTTTTACATAACCATCATCAGACCTGTGGATTAATTTTAGGAAATACTAGAAACCGATCTTTAAATAAAATGAAAGTGTCTAATGACGTCAAAATTTAACAAGATAAAATAAAATTAATTATACCCATGGCTCCCTTAGGATGGTAGGCGGAGCTCTCCTCAGCTGCTACGAAGTTAACTGATGGTTATGAGTGCTGAGCACGAGCTTAAATATGCAGAGGCTCCGCCTACTTCCTGTCACACTACTTCACAACTGCCAATCAGCGTTCATAATATGACGCCATCGTCAAAGTATAAAAGTAGGAAATACACTAATAACATAAAATTGATTCATTTAAAATGTCTGATTAACAGATAGTTAGTGTGTGTACAGCTTATTTATATTTTACATAAAGACAGTAAACTACAATGTGTAATAGTTGTGCCCTCTATGGGCAACCTTAATACTATTACAGTGTCAGTTACATCAAAGATGTGAAAGTCCTTGGAGTTGTGGTATATATCGATTATACCGAGCCGCCTACATCACAATTGCATCTTTGTTGGATGCTGTAGAATCGTCTTACTTTAATTGTAGTTTTTATAGCAATATTCTTTATAGCAGTAGGGTAGCAGCCAAGTGTACGTTCCGCATTATGTATGAATAACTGATGAGACCGCTGATTAAATTTTTAGTACTCATCGATCTAATAGTTTTTATAATAATCAATGTCAATTTAATAAAATTTTTATATGTTGTACAGCATATTTTACATACTGTATGTATTAATCTACTCTTGTATTCACGATCCCTATGCGAGTGATATTAGGGAGTTGTGGTATATTCGTAGATTTATCACTTAAAGCTGGTTCATGAAACTTTGTAAGTAGACTTTCTCAGGATAGTTTTCGTCTGTCTTCAAGTTTCTGCCCATTCAATTTCTTCAGCATCTCCTATAGGTCAAACAAACCTGTGACGATTCATGCTGCCCTTCTCCATATACACTGACTGAAAAAATTTCGGGAATAAATTTGTGTAGGTGATATATTTAAGTGATTAACATTGCAAGGTGACAGATAAATGTAAGGGCGAGGTAAGCGGCTGCAAATGTGAAATGCTGGTACATTAATAACTAGTGTAAGTGCGAGAATGTACAGGTGCCGGCTGTCAGTTTGTAGGATCGAGTTCCATTCTTGTTACACATAATCAGTCAATACAGGGATGGTTAATGCTCTTTGTGGATTACGTTGGAGTTGTCGTCCAATGATGTCCAGATTAGTGACAGATCTAATCATCTAGCAGGCCAAGGAAACTTGTCGGCGATCTATAGAGCATGTTGTGTTACATCAGCCGTATATGGGCAAGCGTCTTCTTGTTGGAAAACGCCATCTGTAATGCTGTTCATGAATGGCAGCACACCAGATCCAATCACTAGACTGACGTACAAATTTGCAGTGAAGGTGTATGGAATAACCACGAAATCGCACCCCAGACCATAACTGGAGGTGTAGGTCCAGTGTGCCCAGCACGCAGACAGGCTGGCTGCAGCCTCTCGATTGGTCTCCTCCTAACCAACACACAGCCATCACTGGGCTGGAGGCAGAACCAGATTTCATCGGGAAACACAACAGGCCTCCACCCTACCCTCCAACGAGCTCTCACTTGACAAAAATCAAGTCGTAAAAGGCGGTGGGTTGGGGTCAGCCCAATACACGCTACGGGGCTTGTGACTTAGTGCTCTCCTTGAAGTAACCAATTTGTAGCAGTTCGTTGTGTCACTTTCATGCCAGCTGCTGCTCAGATTGATACGGCAGATGCAACACGATGCGCCAGAGACATAGCCGAACTCGATTGGCTTCCCTCTAGGTAGTGTCACGTAGCGGTTCGGAGACCGGTCTTCTTGCGTCCGTGCGTTCTCGTGACCAGCGGTGCCAGAAATCATGTACAGTGGCTACATTCCTGCCAAGTCTTTTTGCGGCGTCGCAGAAGGAACATCCAGCTTCTCGTAGCCTCATTACACGACCTCGTTCAAACTCATTTAGGTGCTGATAGTGGCGTCTTCGTCGCCTTACAGGCATTCTTCACTAACGTCAACTCACCACGACCAGTCTTATAGGTAACCAACGTTTATGGCCGTTACAGCGTGTATTTGAAGCAAACCTGATTTCCAATCCCATAATGGCGCTACTAGGGCTACTCTTGCGGACTGACGAGAAATGTGAATACACATATCTTTCAGATGTAGAAACACGCCTCCAATCTTTCGTTTAAGTCGTACAGCTCCTTCTCTGTGTTGCTATTTTTTTCGTCAGTGTATATTCAGTCCCATTTGGTAAGAGTCCCACGTACTTGAGTAACACTCTGGGATGGGTCGCATGAGTTTTTTTGTAAGCAGTCTCCATTGTAGACTTATTGAATTTCCTTGGTGTTGTAACGTCCCCTTAGAAAAATTAAGAATGACAGTGCTGGAAAAACTCTTATGTTGAAACTTCCTGGCAGGAAGTTTCATATCAGCGCACACTCCGCTGCAGAGTGAAAATCTCATTCTGGGAACTCTTATGTTATTTGATTTTCAAACAGCTGAGTAAAACTCAACGTACTCAGACAGTTTTATCTTTACTTATTCTGATCATCACTAAACTGACACACAATATTTTTAGCGCAACGCATTCTGACTTTCAATAATCCCTACAGAAGAATGGTCCCGACTAACAATAGCCTATACCTTTCATGAATGACTTACGTCACAAAAATCTTCGTTACTCGAACTACTGCAATACAGCGAGCGCCAATACTGCCAGCTAAATAAAAGATTCTAGCTAGTGAAGGCACTAACTACTGATAGGCATAGTTAGCAAATGAAAGATTTTGATAGAGAACAAACAATGTATTTACTTTAATAGCGTTCAAAAGTTATTATATATATATATATATATATATATATATATATATATATATATATATATATTATTTTGTGACATCCAATAAAACAAATTTCCTTTTTCTGATGGACACACGTCCAGATAGTCCGCTCAAAACTCTGGCATTTCTCTCCCCACATTCACCACTGATGACCGCTCACCTCCAACTGCCCAACGTTACGCGCTGTTCACATCCAACTGCCCAACACTACACAAGCGAATATTCCAACAATGAGTCCAACCAGGCACAGACTGCACCCAGCGCAGTCAGCGATTTTCATACAGAGCCCTACGTGGCGTTACCAACATAAAAACCTATTCAGCCTACTTACAGTGTTATACCAATAAACCAAAGTCTGCCACCTGCTTCTTCTATGACTGAGTTTATGTGATCGTTCCATTTAATACTCCTACAAAGAGCTACAATAGGTACTGGCTTGTCTTGACCGATGACAATTGTGACTTTGATAGGCTAGTCACGGTAATCTACTTTTTTTGGTATTTTCGTTCTTCGAACTAAAAATTTTTACATTTCAGAACATTTAAAGCAAGTTAGCAATCTTTGTACCACTTACAAATCTTATCAGGATCCGACTGAACGAATATTTTTGCAATTTTATTGAGACAGTACTTGAATACAGATGAAGGCATCATCTATGAAAAGTTTGAGGTTACTATCAACCTTCTATGTAAAATCATTAATATGCTATATGAATAGCGAGGGTCCCAGCACACGTCGCTGGGGTACACCCAAAGTTACTTCCACATCTGTCGATGCCTCTCCATCCAAGATAACTTGCTGCGTCCTCTCAACAAATAAATCCTCAATCCAGTCACAAATTTCGCTTGATACCCCATACAATGGTACTTTTGATAATAAGCGAAGGTATGGTAGTGAATAGAATGCTTTTCGGAAATCGAGAAATACTGCTCTCACCTGACTGCCTTGATCAATGTTGGCTTTCAGGATGTTAAGTGAGAAAAGCGCGAGGTGGGTTTCACATGCCAGATGTTTTCAGAATAGATGCCGGTAGCCGTGAAGGAAGTCATTCCGTTCGAGATACCTTACTAGGTTTGAGCTCAAATATGTTCTAAGAGTCTACACCAAATGCTTGTTAAGGACAGCAGCTTTGTGTAACACTCGTGATACTCTCTTTGTAGACTGGTGCAGCCTTCCTTCCAATTACTGGGCACGGCCTTCTGTTCGTGGGACATACGGCAGATTATAGTTAAAAGAGGGGCTAATTTATCCGAAACTTAGGTACGGAATGTGATAGGGTTTTCGTCAGACCCAGGAGCTCTCTTCGAGTTTTAGCGATTTCAACTGTTTCTGGTATCATTGGCACTAACATCACTATCACTCATATTTGCAGTGGGGCAAAGCAGGAGCAATACGTATGGATTTTAATTTTTTTCTGTTTTTACTTTGCTACCCGCAGTTTCAGTTCCTGTCTCGTCCATTACTGTCTGGACACTACCTTTGGTACCTCTAAAAGCCTTTACATATTATTTGAGTTTCTTTAGGTATTGTGAGAGACGCTTCGATAATATTCCACTATGGCAGTCATTGAAGGCTTTCGTCCCATCTGCAGACATATGGTTTGTTTTATACCTATTATGCAATATTCTCAGTTTCTTCAGAAATTTGCTTATTGTTAATGTACACCATGTAGGGTACCTCTCCTCATGAACTATCTTACTAAGTTCGTATCTGTCTACACAATGGACAATTGTTCTTATTAACCCGAGTCATATTTTACGTAAATGCTCCTCTACAGATCTAAATGTTCGGAGTTCCTTGTTGAAGTAGGATACTACCGGCCCTATATCTAGTTTACTGAAAATATAAATTCCGCTTGCTTTAGTTGTCCTTTGTACTCTGATAACTATCCGTTCGTATGTGGACTTCATCAAAGAGGGCAGATCTATTTGTTGCTATTTGATCCAATATAGTTCAGTTGCGATAGTTTTCAGAGAACAAATTTAGTAATGTTCTACAGAATATCTTGCCGTGCCGACCACTTACAAGATTGTAATTTTCCCAGTGGATTGTTGGATAACTTAACTTTCCTTCTGTGGTGACAGTATGATGGGGAATTTACGTACTAGTGTCTATGAACTTTCTCTATAGTTTTCTGGGCAGCTGTACCATAGGTGCAACCGCAATTGAGGGGTGTCTGTGGAGCGACCGGACAAGTATGTTTTTTATGTCCGTCCTTGTGACTGATGGGTCTTGGGACTTGGGCTGTTCACCATCGCAATAAAATGAAACATCTGCAGTCGTCATTTTGATGTTATTTTATTACATAGCAACCAGTTTCGGTGACTTCAGTACACCCCTTCAGGCATTAGCTGATGCTGAGGAGATGACCTCGGATGGTGTACACCATCCCATTAGTGATCAACACCTATGAAGTGAATTCTGTAGATTAAGGTAACAGTGTTACTGAGTCTGTAACTATCAACAACCAAAGTTCAGACGCAAAATCGCTGTTACATTAGTCTACGGAAGCCAGTTTATAGATGTTGGTCACTGATGGGATCGTGTCAGCTATTGCCTGAAGATGGTGTGCTGAGCCACCAAAAGTGGTTGCCGTATAGTAAAATAAGACCTAATCATCGGCTCCAGATATTTAATTATATTACATAGACAAGCACGTGGTTCCTGAAGAGCGGCAGCAGCCTCTTCACTAGTTGAAAGGGTAGGAGTCAGGGTGACTGATCTGGCCTTGTAACATCGCCAACATGGCCCTGCTACGCTACTATTGCGAGCACCTGAAAGCAAGGGGAAACTACAGCCTTACTTTTCCCGAGGGCATGCAGATCAAACGTATGGTTAAATTATATCAGCCTGCTGGGTAAAATATTCCGCAGGTAAAATCGTCCCTTATTCGGATCTCAGAGCGGAGACTACTCAGGAAGATATCGTCGTCAGGAAAAGCAAAAACTGGCACTATACGGATCTGAGCGTGGAATGTTAGACCCCATAATCGGGCAGGTAGGTTAAAAAATGAAAAAAGGGAAATGGATAGGTTGAAGTTAAACATAGTGCGGATGAGTGAGTCCGGTAGCAGGATGAATACGACTTCTCGTCAGTTGAGTGCAGGGTGACAACTACAAAATCAAGTAGAGTTAGTGCAAGAGTAGGTCCAATAATGAACAAGAAAGTGGAAATGCAGGTAAGCTACTATGAGCAGCATAGTGGAAGCCTTATTGCAGCCAAGATAGAAGCCAACATCCACCATACAAGTTCAGTTTATATGGCAACTAGCACCGCAAATGACGGAGAGATTGAAACAATGATGAAATAAAAGAAAGTGTTCAAATATTTAAATGACTGGAATTCGGTAGTAGGAAGAGAAATAACAGGAAAATATGGACTAGGGAAAACGAATGAAAGATAAAGCCGCCTGATAGAATTTAGCACAAATCATAGGTGAATCATCCTCAATATTTGGTTTAAGGATCGTGAAAGAAGGTTGTATACGTGAATGAGACCTGGAGACACTGGAAGGTTTCAGATTGATTATACAGGGTGGTCAGAAAAATGGTTCAAATGGCTCTGAGCACTATGGGACTTAACTTCTGAGGTCATCAGTCCCCTAGAACTTAGAACTACTTAAACCTAAGGACATCACACACATCCATGCCCGAGGCAGGATTCGAACCCGGCCGGCAGGGTGGTCGGAAACTGTCTGAAAGTCTTGTAAGGGCATTGTAGGATAGGCTGTGTTGAGGAATAATTGGTAAGAAAAAATAGCCAATCACTTCGTTTTGCGCGCATGTTCAAGCACTTGCATGCAGTAAACTGCGGCAATGCACAGACGTCTGTGGATCCAAGAGTTAGCAATCGTTCAAACGCTCATTAACAGTTAAAATGTAACTTTTTCGAAAGTGATAAAGATAAATTAGATAAGGGAAATTCACGTTTGTTTGTTTTGAAGAAACCGAACGAAGAACACGTTTTGGTAACACTGTCCCCATCAAGACTGTCAGAGTCTGCGTGAGCAACGACCTGATTGGCTGACTTCAATGCTTGAATCGGAACCGGCGCAACATATCTAATTTTGTTTTTTCTTAACTTATTTCGCAGCACAGTCTACCACGCAACACCCTTACAAGCTCTCCAGAACGTTTCTGACCAGCCTGTATAATGGTAAGACAAAGCTTCCGGAACCAGATTTTCACCTGTAAGACATTTTCAAGGCCAGATGTGGACTCTGACCATAATTTACTCGTTATGAACTGTAGATTAAACCTGAAGAAATTGCACAAAGATTGGAAATCATGGAGATGGGACCTGGATACGATGAAAGAACCAGAAGTTGTTGAGAATTTCAATGGGAGCATTGGGGAACGACTGCTGAAAAGCTGAAAGAAGTACAGTAGAAAACGAATGGGTACTGTAAGATGCTGTGGTCTCCTGACCTTCATTGCTTACATATTCCGCCCTCACAATCATATTCCGCACATCAAGACGCTTCATTCGAACCATAACTCGATAAGATAAAGTCAATATTGTATGAATTCATGTAAATGATATGCAAATAACTAATGAATCGCAAGTGCGCACCGTGGTTGAAATACTCGAGGCTGGCATACACTCACACATTCAAGACACGACCATCACAAAAGCTTTTAGTTCGGGAGAGGCAAACACGGCACGCCAGGACGCCGGTCCCTTCAGAGGTTTTCACAGGGAGCTATCTACGTCGGCCGGCGGCCGCCCGTGGAATGGACAGCGTGTGCCCGAGTGGAAAGGAAGAATGACCCCGCGTTCGGCTTAAAAGCAAATTCCGCTACATTGTGTGGGAGCGCCAAAGCTACGCATTCTTTACAAATATAGCACGCAGTTTCAGAGATTTTCACAGGGAGACAGCAAACGCCAAATGCTGATGCTACAGATTTCCGGATTGGTCGCCTTAAACGAAACGTCATTCCCCCTTTTTAGAAGAGCAATGCTGATTGGCAGATGATATTTCTGACGCCTTGAGCTGAAAGAGTAATGGAAGAGATCGAAAGATATAGAGGAAATAGTCTGACTTCAGGAAGAATATAATATTCCAATTCCTAAGAAAGGAGGTACTGATAGGTATTAATATCACGGAACTGACACTTTAATAAGTAATGGTTTCAAATTAGTGGTTTGAATTGTGTAAAGAAGAATGGAAGAATTGGTAGAAGCCAACCTCAGGATGCATTAGTTTTGATTCCGGAGAAATATAGGAATATGCGAGGCGGCAATACTGACCGTACGACTTCTGTTGGAAGACAGGTTAAGGAAAGGTAAAGCTTATGACGATGATGACTGGAATACTAGCTTCGAAATTCTGAATGTAGCAAGTATAAAATACAGGGAGCGAAAGGCTATTTACAAGTTGCACGGAAACACACGGCAGCCATGAGTCGAAGGATTTGAAAGGGTAGCAGTGATTGAGAAGGGAGTGACAGAGGGTTTTACCCTATTCCCATTGGAAAGAAAGTTAAAGAAAAGTCTGAAGAAGGAATTAAAGTTTATGGCGAAACAAAAAAATGAGACATTAAAAATAGTACATGAGTTTTGCTGTTTAGGTAGTAAAATAACTGACGATGGCTATAAAATGTAGGCTGGCAATGAGAAGAAAAGCGTTTATGAAGAAGAGAAATTTTTTACATGGAATATGAATTTAACTGCTAGAAAGTCTGGAAACATTTTCCTGGAGTGTAGGCTTCTACGGGAGCGAAACATGTACTATAAGCAGTTCAGACAAGAACAGAATAGAAGATTTCGAAGTGTGGGGGAATGCTGAAGATTAGATAGGTAGATTGCTTAACTAATGAGGAGATATTTAATAAAATTGAGGAGAAAAGACATTTGTAGCATAATTCGACTAAAATATGGGATCGGTTGATAGGACAGATTCTGCGACACCAGGAGATCCTCAGTTTATTATTGGAGAGGAGAGTGGGGGTAAAAATCGGAGAGGGAGGCCAGCAGACAAGTAAAGCTATCAGGTTCAAATGCATGTGAGTTGTAGTAGTTATTCGGAGATGATGAGGTTTGCACAGGATAGAGTATCGTGGAGGGCTGCATCAGATCAGTCTTCCGACTGAAGACCACAGCAAGAACAACAGTAACATCCTTTCGATATAGGCTGAAATTTTCCTCAAAAATCTCACTGAATTTTGGGGTTTTAACCACCTTTCCGTATAGCGTGAGCTCCACAGCTTTCTAGCTCTTCAAACTCTGTCGCTTCGTCGCTAATGCTCTGGCAAATTAATCACTAGGAATACATTCTCCTGTCGTGGATAGTTCATTATCTTAACTGGATGCAGAGTCGCCTGTTCTAAAAAGAAGCATTGTTTGCCTCCCACATATAGTCAGCTACCTGGGTAGCAGCCTATGACGTATTGTACACACCTGACCATTTAGGAGGACCCTACACTTCTCAATCCCCTGACGCAAGTCGAACCAAGTCGCAGTCTAGCTTCAAAGCCTCTAGTTCACACCTTTTATCTGACCCAGAACAAGGTGTCCAACGTGGACAATGCTGCCAATTTTAGGCTTGGCTCGTCCTCACAACCTTTTCTGCCGGTCGCTGGAATGATTCAAGTCAGATGATAGACATCGTTTCTTCCAACGTGCGCCAAAATCTGCAGTTGGTTGCACGCTGTCCCCTCAATGGCTCCCGGAATAACCTCTTCAACATGCTGCATGAAAGCCCCAAGCATACACACTGGGTACACCTGATTTTACTTCCCATCATTTGCTGTTATTATCCTAAAGAATATCATTATTAGCATTACGTTTGAACTGCCAACGACTGACAGACTCCTGCCCCGATTAGGCAGCTGAACTGTCCTCCCGAGGTCTGCAAGCCAACAATGCCATACGGTCCTTTCTTTTCTTATCATAGTACTGACGTTAGTACTTTCTAAATAAAGGAAGCTGTTGTACGGTTAGAACAGAAGTCTCATTACAGATACAACCCCTATATTACGTAGGTTCTGAAAGTATCTTGTCCTATGCCAGAGAGACTAAGATGCTACTCAACTTTCTGGGCTAGTAATTGCTCATTAACTAGAAACGTTAGTGAATTTTTTTGTTACATATTCTCAGGGAAAACCGTACAAGACCCTCAGAAAGTAATTTTGTGTAACAACGTTTCAAAACATCGGCTCTTACCAGTGTGTGTGTGTGTGTGTGTGTGTGTGTGTGTGTGTGTTTGGAATTTGTGGTAAGTTACTATGGGACCAAACTGCTAAGTTCATCGGTCCCTGGGCTAACACACAATTTAATCTAACTTAAAATAACTTACTCTAAGGACAACATACACACCCATGCCCGAGGGAGGACTCAAACCTCCGACAGGGGTAGCCTCGCGAACCGTGGCAAGGCGCCCTAGACAGCACGACTACCCCGCGCGGCATGTGTGTATGTATGTATGTATGTGTGTGTGTGTGTGTGTGTGTGTGTGTGTGTGTGTGTGTGTTTTATGTATGGATGTGTGTGTGTGTGTGTGTGTGTGTGTGTGTGTGTTCGTATTTGTAGTTTCGTAGTTTCTTTGCTTGCCGAAGTATGAGTAACAGCAAACTAGGCTTTGCTTTTAACTTATTTATCGACATTCAGATCCGCCTATTAGACAGACAGATCCTTGAGCTAAATTCCATATATTAGTCAGGAAACACGTCTACTGTTAGCATCCAACACAAAACGATGATTATGACCTTAACCGACTGGCCTGTTGTACGACCTTTAACTTATTTTCGGAAATTCAGGTCAGTCTATTAAACAAACAAATCCTTGAACTGAATGCCGTAATCTACTCCAGAGACACAGCCGGTGTTAGATCTCCAAAACCAAACCATGATAATGACCTTTAACGACTGAGCTGTTTGTAATCATTCTATCGCTGCTAACAAAATGAAAGCTAGAACTAGAAGATAAAAACTCGACACGAGTAACTCGAGAGAAGGCGAGTTTTCGACAGCCGTCACCTTGAGCAACCTGACTTCCATTCATTGGCGGCACACTTTTCCCTCTGCTCCCAGTCGCTGCCTGATATCAACGGGAAATGAACACTGCTTCCAGTGCTGCTAGGCAGGTAGAGAACATTGTCAATAATCGTATCTGCAGGTTAACTATCGCTAATTCTCGTAATTTATGCCAGAGGAAGGTTCATTTGATTTCAGTTGCGTTTCGATACTGTTCATCGCTGGAAAATAACCTTTATAGTTAACACTGATGAGTTAAAATATTTTGACCATTGTAACGTATCTTTTCTTTCCGCCAGATAAAAGTATGCCAAATTTAAACGAAATAAAACCTCCAAGATTGGTGATCTTTTAAATAAGCTCCAAATTTAGCGCGAACTTGAGTGCGAAGTGCTTATAATAGCTTCCAGAATAAAAATTTGTTTCGAAACTAGCCATAAAATCCAAAGAGATTCTCGTCGTATGTAAAGTATGCTATCAGCAAGAAATAACGAATGTTTTCTCTGCTGCCGGCGCTACAGTCTGGAGCCGCGCGACCGTTACGGTCGCAGGTTCGAATCCTGCCTCGGGCATGGATGTGTGTGTTGCTCCTAGGTTAGTTAGGTTTAAGTAGTTCTAAGTTCTAGGGGACTGATGACCTCAACAGTTAAGTGCCACAGTGCTCAGACCCATTTGAACATTTTTTTTTTTTTCTCTGCGTGATAGCAGTGGAAATAGTATCGATGACAGTGCTGCTGAAGCAGATTTATTAAACACCGCCTTCCGAAGTTTCTTCAGCAAAGAAGAAGAAGTAAATATTCCAGAGTTCGAAACAAGAACAGCTGCCAACTTCAGTAACGTAGAAGTACAGCACTGGCCATTACAATTGCTACACGACGAAGATGACGCGCAACAGACGCGAAATTTAACCGACAGGACGAAAATGCTGTGATATGCAAATGATTAGCGTTTCAGAGCATTCACACAAGGTTGGCGCCGGTGGCGACACATACAACGTGCTGACATGAGGAAAGTTTCCAACCGATTTGTCATACACAAACAGCAGTTGACCGGTGTTGCCTGGTGAAACGTTGTTGTGATGCCTCGTGTAAGGAGGACAAATGCGTACCATCACGTTTCCGACTTTCATAAATTTCGGATTGTAGCCTATCTCGATTGCGGTTTATCGTATCGCGACAGTGCTGCTCGCGTTGGACGAGATCCAATGACTGTTAGCAGAATATGGAATCGGTGGGTTCAGGAGGGTAATACGGAACGCCGTGCTGGATCCCAACGGATCGTATCACTAGCAGTCGAGATGACAGGCATCTTATCCGCATGGCTGTAACGGATCGTGCAGCGACGTATCGATCCCTCCGTCAACAGATGGGGACGTTTCCAGGACAACAACCACCTGCACGAACAGGTCGACGACGTTTGCAGCAGCATGGACTACCAGCTCGGAGACCATGGCTGCCGTTACCCTTGACGTTGCATCACAGATAGGAGCGCCTGCGATGGTGTACTCAACGACGAACCTGGCTGCACGAATGGCAAAACGTCATGTTTTCGGATGAATCCAGGTTCTGTTTACAGCATCATGATGGTCACATCCGTATTTGTCGAAATCGCGGTGAACGCACATTGGAAGCGTGTATTCGTTATCGCCATATTGGCGTATCACCGGCGTGGTATGGGGTGCCATTGGTTACACGTCTCTGTCACCTCTTGTTCGCATTGACGGCACTTTGAACAGTGGACGTTACATTTCAGATGTGTTACGACCCGTTGCTCTGCCCTTCATTCGATCCCTGCGAAACCCTACATTTCAGCAGGATAATGCACGACCGCATACTGCAGGTCCTGTACGGGCCTTTCTGGACACAAAAAATGTTCGACTGTTGCTCTGACCAGCACATTCTCCAGATCTCTCACCAATTGAAAACGTCTGGTCAATGGTGTTCGACCAACTGGCTCGTCACAGTACACCAGTCACTACTCTTGTTGAACTGTGATATCGTGTTGAAGCTGCATGGGCAGCTGTACCTGTACACGCCATCCAAGCTCTGTTTGACTCAATGACTAGGCCCATCAAGACCGTTATTACGGCCAGAGGTAGTTGTCCTCGGTACTGATTTCTCAGGATCTATGCACCAAAATTGCGTGAAAATGTAATTACATGTCAGTTCTATTATAATATATTTGTCCAATGATTACTCGTTTATCATCTGCACTTATTCTTGATGTAGCAATTTCAATGGCCAGTAGTATAGATGTCCATGGAATAGTGAAGCAACTTAAATGATTTAATAAAAACAAGTCTTCCGGTCCGGGCTGTACACCAATTAGGTTCCTCTCATAGTATGCTGATGCAATATCTCCATTCTTAACAATTATATACTACCGCTCGCTCGGCGGAAGATCCGTACCCAAAGACTATAAGTTGACAGGTCAGATCAACATTGAAGGTATGCATTGGGAATAATCCACTAAATTACAGGTCCATATTATTCACATGTCCGTAGCTCATGGTCTCGCGGTAGCGTTCTCTCTTCCCGAGCATGGGGTCCAGGGTTTTATTCCCGGCTGGGTCAGGGATTTTTCACGTGCCTCGAGATGACTGGGTGTTGTTGTGTCGTCTTCATCGTCATTATTCATCCCCTTTACGGTCGGAGGAAGGCAATGGCAAACCACCTCCATTAGGACCCTGCCTAGTACGGCGGTGCGGGTCTCCCGCATCGTTCCCCTACGCTCTGTCAAGGAGTATGGAATTTCATCATCACTATTATTAACATCTATATGCAGCAGGATTTTGGAACGTATATTGTCTGCAAACATTATGAATTAACTCGAAGAGAACGGTCTACTGACACACGTCGTTCTTGTGAAACATAATTAGCGCTTTACTCACACGAAGTACTGAGTGATATTGGAACGGGATTTCAAATTGACTCCGTATATCTAGATTTCCAGGAGGCTTTTGACACTGTACCTAACAAGCAGCTTGTAAGCAGATTGCGTGCTTGTGTAATTTCGTGGCAGTTATGCGACTAGATTTGTGATTTTCTGTCATAGAGGTCACAGTTCGCAGTAACTGATAGAAAGCCATCAAGTGAAACAGAAGTGATTTCTAGCGTTGTCCAAGATAGTGTTAAAGGGCCCCTGCTGTATATAAGCGATTTAGGAGACAATCTGAGCAGCTGTATTATGTTGTTTGCAGGTGATGGTGTCCTTTATCGTCTAGTAAACTCATCAGAAGATCAAAACAAATTGCAAAACGATTTAGATTAAATATCTGTAAGGAGCGAAAATTGGCAATTGACCCTAAATAAAGAAAAGTTTGAGGTCGTCCACATGAGTGCTAAAAGGAATCCGTTAAACTTCGGTTACGCGATAAATCAGTCAAGTCTAAAGGTCGTAAATTCATTTAAATACTTAGGAATTACAGTTACGAACAACTTAAATGGGAAAGAACACATAGAAAATGTTGTGGGACGGCGGACTAGACTGCGATTTATTGGCAGAACTCTTAGAAGATGCAACAGATCTACCAAAGAGACTGCCTACACTAAGCTTGTCCGTCCTCCTTTGGAGTACTGTTGCGCGGTGTGGGACCCTTACCATACATGATTAACGGAGTACATCGAAAAAGTTCAGAGAAGAGCAGGACGTTCCCTGTTACCGAGAAATAGAGGACAAAGTGACGCGGACATGATGCAGGATTTGGGGTGGACATCATTAAAAAAAAAAAAAAGGCGTTTCTCTTTGCGGCGGGATCTTCTCACTAAATGTCAGTCACAATCTTTCTCCTCTGAATAAGAAACTATTTTGTCGACGCCGACATACATAGGGAAAAATGATCATCATAATAAAATAAGGGAAATAAGAGCTCGCACGGAGAGATATAGGTGACTGTTTATTCGGCACGCTGTTCGTTAGTGGGATAATAGGGAATTGTTGTGAAGGTGGTTTGATGAACCCTCTGACAGGCACTTATGTATGGTTTGCAGAGTACCCATGCAGATGTAGATGAAAGCTGGAGAAATATGCAAATTTTATTAAAAATATGCAGTGCATTAATGAATTTGCCCTTTCATCCCCCCCCCCCCCCCTTGGGAAAGACACAACTGCGGTGGCCCGATGTGGTTAATAACATGACACACATCGGTACACAATCAAATTTCCTTCAGTACTTTACCACCATCATTCAAATACCTATGCCATAGCGCGTCATGATCTTTTGATGTATCAGGCCCTGGTGGCCATTGAGCATCATCATTGAAGACTCGTTGACCGTGAAATTAATATACTGCTTTCCACGTAACAAGCGGTTATAATTATTGAGTTGAATTTCGTAAAAATAGATCTGCAGGTCCGACATGTGGAGGATACAACGCTTATACGAAGCGACGTGACGCGATGCAATAAGTAATCGGTCGTTCCGCCTTCAAACAACGTGTGCACAGATTCCTGATACACCTGTCTTAAACAAATGATATAATTAAATAAAATTAATTTGGTAATGGTGAAGGTTTCTACAATAACTGCAGATACCAGTAATTATGGATAAAATAATTATTATTTGATAAATTAGATATGACAGAGAGCTAACAACATGTATCTCAAGATACATCAAGATCTGAAACGTGAGTCAGTGGCTAGAAGAGGAAGTCTTCGCTCCCTAAAGCGTCGTTCGTTTCTCATAAAAAAAGAATGTGATACAGAGGTTTCTTAGCACGTCTTGTGGATACTGTCTGTGAGTTACATCTACATCTACATCTACATGATTACTCTGCAATTCACATTTAAGTGCTTGGCAGAGGGTTCATCGAACCACAATCATACTATCTCTCTACCATTCCACTCCCGAACAGCGCGCGGGAAAAACGAACACCTAAACCTTTGTGTTCGAGATCTGATTTCTCTTATTTTATTTTGATAATCGTTCCTACCTATGTCGGTTGGGCTCAACAAAATATTTTCACATTCGGAAGAGAAAGTTGGTGACTGAAATTTCGTAAATAGATCTCGCCGCGACGAAAAACGTCTTTGCTTTAATGGCTTCCATCTCAACTCGCGTATCATATCTGCCACACCCTCTCCCCTATTACGTGATAATACAAAACGAGCTGCCCTTTTTTGCACCCTTTCGATGTCCTCCGTCAATCCCACCTGGTAAGGATCCCACACCGCGCAGCAATATTCTAACAGTGGACGAACGAGTGTAGTGTAAGCTGTCTCTTTAGTGGACTTGCATGTTCTAAGTGTCCTGCCAATGAAACGCAACCTTTGGTTCGCCTTCCCCACAATATTATCCATGTGGTCTTTCCAACTGAAGTTGTTCGTAATTTTAACACCCAGGTACTTAGTTGAATTGACAGCCTTGAGAATTGTACTATTTATCGAGTAATCGAATTCCAAAGGATTTCTTTTGGAACTCATGTGGATCACCTCACACTTTTCGTTATTTAGCGTCAACTGCCACCTGCCACACCATACAGCAATCTTTTCTAAATCGCTTTGCAACTGATACTGATCTTCGGATGACCTTACTAGACGGTAAATTACAGCATCATCCGCGAACAACCTAAGAGAACTGCTCAGATTGTCACCCAGGTCATTTATATAGATCAGGAACAGCAGAGGTCCCAGAACGCTTCCCTGGGGGACACCTGATATCACTTCAGTTTTACTCGATGATTTGCCGTCTATTACTACGAACTGCGACCTTCCTGACAGAAATCACGAATCCAGTCGCACAACTGAGACGATAGAATTAACATCTGTTCTTCAGTCTTTGATATTACATATACATTTTGTGACATGAGTGTTTCTTACAGGATGATGGTTTCCTAGTAAGAACAACGGAAAATAAAACGTCTATTTATATGATACGCTTCACTGCAACCCCTGAACTCAGAAAGTTACGGTTTAACAACAGCTAACTTCCAGGATTCTGTCGAAATTAGCTAAATGGAGATAGGGCGTAGTTAGCCCCTTAGGTTAGCAATCCGCCTCGCTGACCGCGCAGGAACCGAGACGAACGTTGGAGAATTGAAAGCTTTGTTGTGCGATAGGTGTGCCTGGAAAGCTGTGACGTCACGCTGTGTAACGGCGGTCCGGTTGTCGCAATTGTCACTGCTGCATAGTTGTGATCCGTTGACGTCAGCATCACTCGACTAATCGTTTCCATCGGGTTGAATAGCCACTCATCGAGGTTGGTTACGTGCAACTATTGTACAGAAGTGTCAGTTTTCTATTGTGTATACTGTGTTTTGTCGTACACTGAAAAAACTCATTTTATTTCATGATTTTCTATAGTACGAGTATATAATCTGTTTTAACGTACAATAAAAAACTGGTGTTAATACAATGAAGCGCCAAAGAAACTGGTATAGGCATGAGTATTCAAATACAGAGATATGTAAACATGCAAAAGACGGCGCTGCGGTCGGCAACGCCTATACAGGGTGGTCCATTGTTAGTGACCGGGCCAAATATCTCATGAAATAAGCATCAAACGAAAAAACTACAAGGAACGAAACTCATCTAGCTTGAAGGGGGAAACCAGATGGCGCTGTGGTTGGCCCGCTAGATGGCGCTGCCATAGGTCAAACGGATATCAACTGCGTTTTTTAAATAGGAACCCCCATTTTTATTACATATTAGTGTAGTACGTAAAGAAATATGAATGTTTCAGTTGGACCATTTTTTTCGTTTTGTGATAGATGGCACTGTAATAGTCACAAACGTATAAGAACGTGGTATCACGTAACATTCCGCCAGTGCGGACGGTATTTGCTTTGTGATACATTACCCGTGTTAAAATGGGCCGTTTTCCAATTGCGGAAAAGGTCGATATAGTGCTGATGTATGGCTATTTTGATCAAAATGCCCAACGGGCTTGTGCTATGTATGCTGCTCGGTATCCTGGCCGACATCATCCAAGTGTCCGGACCGTTCGCCGGATAGTTACGTTATTTAAGGAAACAGGAAGTGTTCAGCCACATATGAAACGTCAACCACGACCTGCAACAAATGATGATGCCCAAGTAGGTGTTTTAGCTGCTGTCGCGGCTAATCCGCACATCAGAAGCAGACAAATTGCGCGAGAATCGGGAATCTCAAAAACGTCGGTGTTAAGAATGCTACATTAACATCGATTCTATGCAGCAGGAATTGCATGGCGACGACTTTGAACGTCGTATACAGTTCTGCCACTGGGCACAAGAGAAATTACGGGACGATGACAGATTTTTTGCACGCATTCTATTTAGTGACGAAGCCTCATTCAACAATAGCGGTAACGTAAGCCGACATAATATGCCCTATTGGACAACAGAAAATCCACGATGGCTGCGACAAGTGGAACATCAGCGACCTTGGTGGTTTTAATGTATGGTGCGGCATTATGGGAGGAAGGATAATTGGCCCCCATTTTATCGATGACAATCTAAATGGTGCAATGTATGCTGATTTCCTACGTAATGTTGTACCGATCTTACTACAAGATGTTTCACTGCATGACAGAATGGCGATGTACCTCCAACATGATGGATGTCCGTCACATAGCTCGCGTGCGGTTGAAGCGGTATTGAATGGCATATTTCATGACAGGTGGATTGGTCGTCGAAGCACCATACCATGGCCCGCACGTTCACCGGATCTGACGTCCCGGGATTTCTTTCTGTGGGGAAAGTTGAAGGATATTTGCTGTAGTGATCCACCGACAACGCCTGACAACATGCGTCAGCGCATTGTCAAAGCATGTGCGAACATTACGGAAGGCGAACTACTCGCTGTTGAGAGGAATGTCGTTACACGTATTGCCAAATGCACTGAGGTTGACGTGCAGCATTTTAAGCATTTATTGCATTAATGTGGTATTTACAGGCAATCACGCTGTAACAGTTGTAAGTAGGCTGTTTAGGTTTTTTTATTGGTAACGCCACCTCTGTATAAAAATCACTGGCTGTGCTGTGTGCAGTCTGTGGCTGGTTTGCATTGTTGTCTGCCATTGTAGTGTTGGGCAGCGGCAGCTGGATGTGAACAGCGCGTAGCGTTGCGCAGTTGGAGGTGAGCCGCCAGCAGTGGTGGATGTGGGGAGAGAGATGGCGGAGTTTTGAAATTTGTCATGAACTGCTATATATATTATGACTATTATGGTAAATACATTATTTGTTTTCTATTAAAATCTTTCATTTGCTAACTATGCATATCAGTAGTTCGTGCCTTCCGTAGTTTGAATCTTTTATTTAGCTGGCAGTAGTGGCGCTCGCTGTATTGCTGTAGCTAGAGTAACGAAGATTTTTGTGAGGTAAGTGATTTGTGAAAGGTATATGTTAATGTTAGTTAGGGCCATTCTTTTGTAGGGATCTTTGAAAGTCAGATTGCGTTGCGCTAAAAAATATTGTGTGTCAGTTTAAGCATAGTCCTGTACAATTTTTATAAGGGGACGTTTCACAGTTTGCGTTCTCAGAAATGATACGTTCACAAAGGTACATGTATCAGATTGGAACAACCGAAATAAAATGTTCAAACGTACCTACGTTCTGTAGTTTAATTAAAAAACCTACCTGTTACCAACTGTTCGCGTAAAATTATGAGCCATATGTTTGTGACTATTACAGCGCCATCTATTGCAAAGCGAAAAAAGTGGTCCAACTAAAACATTCATATTTCTTTACGTACTACACGAATATGTAATAAAAATGAGGGTTCCAATTTTTTAAAAAACGCAGTTGATATCTGTTTGACCTATGGTAGCGCCATCTAGTGGGTCAACCATAGCGCCATCTGGTTTCCCCCTTCAAGCTAGACAAGTTTTGTCCTTTGTAGTTTTTTCGTTTGACGCTTATTTCGTGAGATATTTGGCCCGGTCACGATCAATGGACCACCCTGTATAAGACAACAAGATGGGCTTTCGGAGCCGAAGGCCAGCTCGTGTTCACTCGATGGCTGCACGACACAAAGCTTTAGTCCTCGCCTGGGCCCGTCAAAACCGACACTGGACTGTTGTTGACTGGAAACATGTTGCCTGGTCGGACGAGTCTCGTTCCGGTGTATAGAGCGGATGGACGTGTATTGTTATGGTGACAACATCATGAATCCGTGGACCCTGTGTTCAGTTGTAGTGACATGGACCCCTGATACGTCTAGATACCTCTGTATGGTTACAAGTACGTAAGCATCGTGTCTGATCACCTGCATCCATTCATGTCCATTGTGCATTCCAAGTGACTTGGGCAATTCAAGCAGGACAATGCGACACCCCACACGTCCAGAATTGCTACAGAGTGGCTCCAGGAACACTCTTCTGAGTTTAAACACTTCCGATGGCCGCATACTTCCCAGACATGAACATTATTGAGCATACCTGGGATGCCTTGCAACGTGCTGTTGAGAAGAAATCTGCACCCCTAGTACTCTCACGGATTTATGGTCAACCCTGCAGGATTGATGGTGTCAATTCCCTCCAGCACTACTTCAGACATTAGTCGAGTGCATGCCACGTCGTGTTGCGGCACTTCTTCGTGCTCGTGGGGGCCCTACCAGTTGTTTGGCTCTTCAGTGTAGCTCCTCACAGCGTCATGGAGAGGTGTGAGGTGGAATGCTGTCGCAGTATACAAATGCGAACCAGAACATCAGCTTCAAACCAGCACCGGGTACTGTAGACAGTGGTGGGTGACTCTTCGTTTTGTGTGCTGGGCAATGCATGGTACACTGGTTGAGTTTGTTTACATCCTGGGGTGGCCGCCCCAGGGAGTTGTCCATGATAGCGGCTCCAGGTATGTGAATAGAACGAATTCAGTTATTATCAGAGAGAAGTCTCGGTGGAGTGGAGGAGTTGGAAGATGGTCTGCTAGAAGGCAACGCGGCTAGCAGCTTCCAGCGGGCTGGAACCAGTGAGGCAGGAACTCGTGAAGTATAGCAGCTAGACAGTCTGGTAGACTTGTAGTCGGGCTGGTGCTGGCTTGCTATTAATGCGAGGCATCGTTCAGATGTGAAGCAGTGGATGGTGCTTGGCTTTCTGGATCCAAGAAATGCAGTGCAGCCAGGATTCTAGTGTTATTAGCTGCGGAGTGATTTCAGCTATGACAGTTAACGAAAACTGTGCCGGTTGTGATCAGTGCCGTCTCGTAATGAAGAGGAATATGGCCGTTTTTCCAAATTAAGTTATGGAGAGTCGCCTGCATGGTTTAATGTATTAAAGTTGGAAAAGTTTATTTGGTTGTTCCTGTGTTCAGTGATATTTGAATCTTTCCTTGTTGTTGGTACTCAGTATTTCGTCATTTATTGTGCCCAGCAGAAGGAACCTTTGACATGTGTATTCCATCGCTAATTTTCGCTCTCTTCTTAATTGCTTGTGTAGTGTTTGTTAGAATCAGCGTTTGGTTGGATGCGTTTAAGCCTTCGTATTCCAGGCTAAGATTGATCATTCTGTGTTTTCTTGCTCTCCTTTTACTGTTCTGTTATTATTTTTAGTATAATACTGCTCACCGTTTTGGTAAAATTGGTGAAATCTGGCAGACTTTATTATCGTGTGCTCTTCTGAGTTAGAAATTAAGTTTTAGCATTTTGGTAATTTGAGCGTTGAGTACCTTGCTTGTGTCATCTTGTGCATGCCGTCGAAGATGTTGCAACTGATTAATAAAAATATTTAAATATTGTTAAGTACTTATTCCCTCACAATTCCCAATCACTTTCCGCTAGCACGTTTCCTGTGCCACACAGGATAATGAATCGTTCAAAATAGCGAAACGAGTAACGCTTATAGATAGACCTGGAGCCGGAAAAATAGTCGTATGCAGTTAAAAATATGGAAATGTACGAATAAGTGTATTTTATTGCGTAACAATATTTCATCTATAATTCACAGACAATTCAGTTATAAAATATTCGTCTCTTTCAGGTATCAATCAATCACACATTTTAATTGTCTCTGGTACGGTGAAGGACAAAATGTTATCAATAAAGTTTGAGTTTTGTTGATAGTGCTGCACTAGTATTAGGAAAGGGAATTTTGTTAAAATTCAGTAAAGGAGCGGTTGGACGATGAAGTCTGGGGCCGCTGACAGTGTGTGGTAATAATCGGCAGCCAGTAGGTCAGACAGGGTAAATATGGCGTGGAGCTGCAGCGGCGTATTTCACAAACGATTTGTTTGGAATGAAGCAACAGCTTGGCAGGGAACTGCAGCGTTGCTTTAAGTTATTGCGATGTATGATGTGAGGCAGTAGGCCAGAGCCAGGAGTGGCGATGTGTAAAGTAGCTGACGTATGGGAATTTACCCCTGCCATGGTTTCTGTCTCTCTCTGCCACTACGTCAGAATCGAGGGGAAAAGCAGTATAGTCAGGCACTTTTAGCTTGAGGGGATGAGCCAGGTCAGTCGAGAGCCGGGTCGGACCTGTGCTCGTCTACGTTTATAAGGTCCAGTCTGGCAGCGATGTTGTAAATATTCTGTGTAACCTGTACTTTGTTTCTGTGTACTTGTTCGGGCTGTATTCCACCTCCGGGGACAGAACACTGGGGCGGGACGGAATGGCACCCGGGTACTTGGAGATTGCACGGTCTGCCTGAAGGATGGCAGTGACAGCAGTCTGCAGCGGATCCATGATGGGTTACGTTTGCTTCCCACCTGGCGTACTGGGGTCCGGGTGAGGTGTACGCTGCAGGAGGTGCGGCAGCGGTGCAGCAGCGGCAGAAATGGCGGCGGGTGTGGCCTTCTGGCAAGAGCCTCTAGCAGCAAGTTGTGGCACCTCATCCAGGAGGGTGCGGGTTTGAGTCCAGTCCTGTCCTGGGAGCAGCAGCGGCCAAGGGCCACAGGTGGCCAGTAAATCCGCTTTCATCCCATGGTTGGACAGAGAAGACCAAATGGGGCGGAGGGTGGGGAGGACCAGGGTCTGTAGCAGTCTCTAGAATCGTGGGCAGCTACGCGGCTCAAGATGCGATGCCTCGGCGCGCGGCGACCCGGCGAGCGCTGCTGACTTCCGTCGTCGGGTGGCCTTCATGACCGCAGCAGCGGTGTCCACAGTCCAGGACTGCTGAGATGGCCGGACTCACAGAACAGTGCGCAGGCGGCGCGCCGACATTACGCTTCTGTAAACTAGCTGAATAAAGGAATACCGCTGTATCACTCTGCACTGCCCCTTGGCCCTATTGAAGTTGCTCGGCCTCCTGACAAGAAATGCCGTGGAGGGCCCTGGCTTCGGCTCTGCCACCTGGAGTCCCAGGTTCGACCATCGACGGTCTGCAACAATAGCTAAATAATTCCTCTGCTACATAAAATTGCAACCAGTCACTGGTTGCAGTTTTATGTATTTACATTGTGTAAATAGTCACGGGTTCTAAAACATCCATAATGGATAAGCATAATTTAATTCCTCCGCTACTTGGGATTCCACGTTTGATGAAATTGGCCATCATTTATGTTAGAGTTAGGGGTGTAAATGTGGAAACCCAGTTTCTTTTTGCTGTATAAAAGAAATGTTTACTTCTCTTTCAGGTTCAAAAATTAGCCAAAGCTAATTCATAAAGTTTTAGCAATGAATGTAGTATTATGAAACACAAAAAGTAAATATGTTAAAAATTAAAAAATAATTTTTGCTTGCACAACAGCTCCTTCATTTTTCAAGAAGTGCGGATAATGTGGAAACGCCTTAAATTTGTAGGAAACTGACTACTTCAAACGAAAATTATTAAGAATTTTAGAAACTATTTTATTTTATATTAAATTTAAATTACACAAAAATATTTTTAAACGCAAGTGTAATAGAAAAATGCTTCATAAGCGAAGTTCACTTGCAAAAGTCCCATATGTAAATATCTCCATTTCTCGCACACAAAGAGTGACTTCCCTCCTCACACACTACACATTTAATCCACAATTCTCCCCGAACGTCTTTGGAAAATGGGCCTCCACAAAAAATAGAAATGGCATCTTCTTCAGTAGGTTTTTCTTCCCCAGCTGAGAGATCCAAATCTGCCTGACCTGAAGAGACAGTTGGTGCATTGGGCTCTTCATCTGAATCCTCAGATAACTTGAGGAGTGTTTACTGTACTCAGCTTCCAAAATATAAAAAAAAACTTGTCTACAGCTTCTTTGTTGAACCCGTTAGCTCTCGAGAATGAGGTCCCCATAGGTTTGTGGATTGTGAGTTTATTTCTGTGTCATCTAAGAAAAAGGTAAAACCAAGCTCTACCTGCAGCATTTGAAGTAAAAGGATGATTAATATCATTTCTTTCCGCTAGCTGATATGCCTTTGTCTTGACATCTAATCTGGTAAGACCATAGAAGCGATTATTCATTTCAATGAGATACTGTACAATCTGTATCTCAATAGCATCAGGTAGTACAGGCTTACGTCCAAGTCTCAAAGAAACACATTCTTCAGGTGACATATCACTATGCACAAACCTTTGAAGTGTCGTCTGAGGTACACTGAAAGCTTTTACTGCTCTTTTTAACCCCACCTGCCTTTTCCTTAAGGCTATTATGTTTCCAGCATCCCACTTCTTCACAATAGCTCTTGGTTCCCGATCAGTTAGCTTTCGTGGCATCTAAAAACAGACGCAAAACGTATTAGAGGTAAAGTATTTGATGTTGGTATTGTGGAAACGTTTCCACAATGCCATCATATGTATGCTTCCACATTACCTACACAACGGCCATTTTTTAAATTTCGGTAGATTACATTAAGCAACGATCCGTTTAATGTTGACAAATGACTGCTAAAACCTTCTATGCACCTCTTTTTATAAGCTATCAGACGTAAAGAAAAGATAACTACAAAGTATGCAGATAAATGTAATACCATAACTTACTTCGAAAAAGGTTTAGAAAATGCGTGAACGTAAATTGCATCATTGTCACGACGTCTGTTGCTCAATTGACTGCTAACCCTCTAACCCGACAAATAGGTACTATTGCAACAATTTCTGGCTGCCCCACTACAGTGCATCACTCTGCAGGCCAGATACTAGACGTTTCCACATTACCCACACGCTTCCACATTTACACGCCTACCTCTAGTTGACTGCATTAAAGTTAATTTCCCCATCTGTTTCTCTTCTCTCTTGCACCCCACCTCTGACAATTTTTTGTAAAATATTTGCCTTCAACGTACTTTTATTTACAATAATCCACCACTCTCATCTGTAATACTGTTTAATTACCGAAAAAATTATTCACTCTCTGAGTTGTATGCATGAAGATATTGTGCTCGTAAATATGCGTGACATAAATATATTTTCTCCACGACGTCAATCAAAGTTCGGAAATGACTGAAAACGGGTTTTTAAATATTTAGAATCTCTCTGTAGACATATAATGTCCTAAAAGGCAAACAATACTTCGTTTCCTGTATCATTCCCGTAATGGGATACAAAGAGGATACATTAGCGTGTAATGTCCCACTGACATTGAGATGATAAGGGAGAGCTATTACAGGTGGAAGAAGAAATCGACTGGGGTTCTGCGGGAGGACCCATTCCCTCATTCATCTGAAGTGCTGAAGGGGAACCGTGGGAAACGCAAATCCTCCCTAAATAGCTGTTTTGTGCTTAAACTGTTTTGTGCTTAAACTGTTTTGTGCTTAAAGGATAGTTCCACCTTTCTCATTAGCTAAAGTTAGGTAGGAAGAACGTTTCTGTGAGAGCTGAAATGGCAACAGGAAATCTCTTCTTCTCAGAAGGGACCCGTCAGTATCTTTCTTTTCCCCACAGGCGAATGCTATAGCGATGCCCGGATTCTCTGCTTCTCTGTTGTAGAATTAATCTTAGATGATGCATATTTCCACAAAATTTACACATCTCAAAACTCATAATGCACACTCCAATGTTTCATTCAGGTGATAGTAGTGTTGTTAAGCGTATCGCAGATGGGGGCGGCTCTGTCAATAATGAAGTTGACGTAAGATTTAATTCTAAGTAATTACATACTCGTCTCTTTACACATACAAGTCATGTTGAAATTGTAGAGCATTTCCAAAACTAAATATTGAACTTCACTAATTCTGCGTAGTTATATTAAAAAAGAATTTAACGGACAACATGCTAACACTTTTTAGTAATAATAACACACTTTGTCTATCCAGGTTGCGTCACAACTTCAGCATTCGAATATGAAGGTCGTTCCAAGAGAACATTAATCTCTTCAAGTAATCGCACAAACGAGGTAATAAAAGTCTCGTCGAAGAAAGGAAAAGAAATCAGTTGCAAGTCTATTCTCCTATTACAAGCATACAATACCTGCGAACTGCCCCATAAAAATTAAGATCTTTAGTTCGCAAGATAATCAACAGTTGATTACTGTAACAACATCAATTTTTGTTTCAGCCGACACACACACAAAAAAGCGTCGTCTGAATATTACTTCCTTTCACCTTTTATGAGATACGTTTCACCTTTTATGAGATACCTTTTCTCAACGTGTAATAAATCTTACGGTTATTGATCGCTTCACCCTTGTAAGTTAGGTACTCTTAAGTTTACATGCAGAGGACGTCCTAGAGAGGTTGTGTTGGCCTTCAATGTGTATTACATTATCACCAATGACAGGAAATAACGAAGGATAGACCGTGATGAATAGGCTCTTGCTACATCACTGTTTCTGTCTATCCACTCCCGTTTCCTTCCCTGTGCCTTCTTTGATCACAAGTCTTCAAATGCTGAACACTATCACTGCGTCCCCTAATTTTTCCATGTATGTTACTAATTCTTCTATCACGCTATCATACGAGGCTTCATCCTCGTCGAGGTCTTCACTGTACAGTTTTCGCCTATCCGGTGTCTTCTCTGCGTTAAACTGTGTAACTCCTATTGCACACTCAATTTGACACCCTTGCATTCAATTTCGCCAGAGGTTATTTCCACATTTTAACACGTTTTTATTAGATCTCTTTCTTGTTTGTTTGTTCAGTAAAAATTTAGTAGTTTACTTGAAACTAACTTCTTGATGAGTTAGAGACTTGAAAATTTGAGCATAGCTCTGAATTGGATGTCAATGCAGTATTAATTCGCTTACTTGTCTGGTGTGTGGTGGAGCGTACTTTGTTTACCGCTATCATTTTCCGGTGATATAGGGATTTGAAATTTTCAACATAGTTCAGAACTCGATGACACCGCAGTATTAAGCCACTTTCGTATCTGCTGTGTGGTAGAGAGTTCTTTGTGTACCACTTGTTCTACTTGTGAATTTTTCGTGGTAATAACGGTTGTTGGTAAGCCCCTGTGTGAGGCTAGTGTGTCTAATTTTTACCTTCGAAGTCTTTTCGTGAGACATTCGTAGGAGTAAGCAATGTGTTGGTTCCAGAATGAGATTTTCACTCTGCAGCGGAGTGTGCGCTGATATGAAACTTCCTGGCAGATTAAAACTGTGTGCCCGACCGAGACTCGAACTCGGAACCTTTGCCTTTCGCGGGCAAGTGCTCTACCAACTGAGCTACCGAAGCACGACTCACGCCCGGTACTCACAGCTTTACTTCTGCCAGTACCTCGTCTCCTACCTTCCAAACTTTACAGAAGCTCTCCTGCGAACCTTGCAGAACTAGCACTCCTGAAAGAAAGGATATTGCGGAGACATGGCTTAGCCACAGCCTGGGGGATGTTTCCAGAATGAGATTTTCACTCTGCAGCGGAGTGTGCGCGGATATGAAACTTCCTGGCAGATTAAAACTGTGTGCCCGACCGAGACTCGAACTCGGGACCTTTGCCTTTCGCGGGCAAGTGCTCTACCAACTGAGCTACCGAAGCACGACTCACGCCCGGTACTCACAGCTTTACTTCTGCCAGTACCTCGCCTCCTACCTTCCAAACTTTACAGAAGCTCTCCTGCGAACCTTGCAGAACTAGCACTCCTGAAAGAAAGGATATTGCGGAGACATGGCTTAGCCACAGCCTGGGGGATGTTTCCAGAATGAGATTTTCACTCTGCAGCGGAGTGTGCGCGGATATGAAACTTCCTGGCAGATTAAAACTGTGTGCCCGACCGAGACTCGAACTCGGGACCTTTGCCTTTCGCGGGCAAGTGCTCTACCAACTGAGCTACCGAAGCACGACTCACGCCCGGTACTCACAGCTTTACTTCTGCCAGTACCTCGTCTCCTACCTTCCAAACTTTACAGAAGCTCTCCTGCGAACCTTGCAGAACTAGCACTCCTGAAAGAAAGGATATTGCGGAGACATGGCTTAGCCACAGCCTGGGGGATGTTTCCAGAATGAGATTTTCACTCTGCAGCGGAGTGTGCGCTGATATGAAACTTCTGTAAAGTTTGGAAGGTAGGAGACGAGGTACTGGCAGAAGTAAAGCTGTGAGTACCGGGCGTGAATCGTGCTTCGGTAGCTCAGTTGGTAGAGCACTTGCCCGCGAAAGGCAAAGGTCCCGAGTTCGAGTCTCGGTCGGGCACACAGTTTTAATCTGCCAGGAAGTTTCATATCAGCGCACACTCCGCTGCAGAGTGAAAATCTCATTCTGGAAACATCCCCCAGGCTGTGGCTAAGCCATGTCTCCGAGATATCCTTCCTTTCAGGAGTGCTAGTTCTGCAAGGTTCGCAGGAGAGCTTCTGTAAAGTTTGGAAGGTAGGAGACGAGGTACGGGCAGAAGTAAAGCTGTGAGTACCGGGCGTGAGTCGTGCTTCGGTAGCTCAGTTGGTAGAGCACGTGCCCGCGAAAGGCAAAGGTCCCGAGTTCGAGTCTCGGTCGGGCACACAGTTTTAATCTGCCAGGAAGTTTCATATCAGCGCACACTCCGCTGCAGAGTGAAAATCTCATTCTGGAAACATCCCCCAGGCTGTGGCTAAGCCATGTCTCCGAGATATCCTTTCTTTCAGGAGTGCTAGTTCTGCAAGGTTCGCAGGAGAGCTTCTGTAAAGTTTGGAAGGTAGGAGACGAGGTACGGGCAGAAGTAAAGCTGTGAGTACCGGGCGTGAGTCGTGCTTCGGTAGCTCAGTTGGTAGAGCACTTGCCCGCGAAAGGCAAAGGTCCCGAGTTCGAGTCTCGGTCGGGCACACAGTTTTAATCTGCCAGGAAGTTTCAATGTATTGGTTGTTTCAGATGAAGTTAAACTTAAATAATACTGAAATTTACCGGATATCTCCGTTGTAGTCTCATCAAAATGTATGAAAAAGCATAAAGTTATTATTAAAATAAATATATTTTATTGTAACACGTTTTTAAAAATGGGCTAAAAGATATGAAATCATTTCTCCAAGCACCATACAGATTCCTAACCCTGTGCACATAGTCCTGAATATTTGTGCTTGTGAATTTTTGATGGCTATGATTCCGTAGAAATGTTGGAACACGTGAGGCAATACTGACCCTACGGCTTATCTTAGAAAATAGATTAAGGAAAGGCAAATCTACGTTTCTAGCATTTGTAGACTTAGAGAAAGCTTTTGACAATTTTGACTGGAATACTCTCTTTCAAATTCTAAAGGTGGCAGGGGTAAAATACAGGGAGCGAAAGGCTATTTACAATTTGTACAGAAACCAGATGGCAGTTATAAGAATCGAGGGTCAAGAAAGGGAAGCAGTGGTTGGGAAGAGAGTGAGACAGGGTTGTAGCCTCTCCCCGATGTTATCTAATCTCTATATTGAGCAGGCAGTAAAGGAAACAAAAGAAAAATTCAGAGTAGGAATTAAAATCCATGGAGAAGAAATAAAAACTTTGAGGTTCACCGATGACATTGTAATTCTGTCAGAGACAGCAAAGGACCTGGAAGAGCAGCTGAATGGAATGGACAGTGTCTTGAAAGGAGGATATAAGATGAACATCAACAAAGCAAAACAAGGATAATGGAATGTAGTCGAATTATATCGGGTGATGCTGATGGAATTAGATTAGGAAATAATACGCTTAAAGTAGTAAATGAGTTTTGCTATTTGGGGAGCAAAATAACTAATGATGGTGGAAGTAGAGTGGATATAAAATGTAGACTGGCAATGGCAAGGATCGTTTCTGAAGAAGATAAATTTGTTGACATCGAGTATAAATGTGTCAGGAAGTCGTTTCTGAAAGCATTTGTATGGAGTGTTCCCATGTATGGAAGTGAAACGTGGACGATAAATAGTTTAGACAAGAGGAGAATAGAAGCTTTCGAAATGTGGTGCCACAGAAGAATGCTGAAGATCAGATGGGTAGATCACATAACTAATGAGGAGGTATCGAATGGAATTGGGGAGAAGAGAAATTTGTGACAAAACTTGACTAGAAGAAGGGATCGCTTGGTAGGACGTATTCTGAGGCATCAAGGGATCACCAGTTTAGTATTGGAGGGCAGCGTGAATACACTAAACAGATTCAGAAGGATGTAGGTTGCAGTAGGTACTGGGAGATGAAGAAGGTTGCACAGGATAGAGTAGCATGGACAGCTGCATCAAACCAGTCTCTGGACTGAAGACCACAACAACAACAATGAATAACACTTACATAATTTAAAACTAAATGCACGGGCCCCATCTCTTTACTATCATCTGTATCAAGCACCCACGTTTTCATTTTAAATTTGTCAAATATTTTCATGGATATCCAAAATTTACGAGCAGAAATTTTCAGGACTACCTACGTGGAGTTATGAAACTTTATGGGGCTAGGAGAAGTTGTTTTATACTTCTGAGTCCGTTTTAAAATCGTGTTATATTAAAAACCTTATTATTTAAATAATTTGATATTCTGAATCAGTCTTGACGTACATGAAATACATGTCACTTCATGAAGATTGCTAGCTGTTGGCTGGTATGAAAACATACTTTTTTCCATCGCATCCCAGACTGCTCTGTAGGGATATGTCAGTAGGTGATATGTCATTAGTATCGGGTAAGCCAAGGAACCGTACATTCTCTAGGTGTTTGCCAAAGGGAATTGCTGTGTGGGGCCTTGCACTATCCTGCGGGCATATCCCGTTAGATACCCTTATCTTGAAAGATGTGACAACAGGGTGTATAATTCCTTCCAAATATTGACGAGCACTAAGACTGCCTTCAGCATTTGGCATACAAGTCCTGTTGTCTTATCGAACAGGTTCCCACACTCCATGATTGCACACATAGGAGAGCTATGGTTCCCAAGAACCGCTGCTTCCAGTGACCTCACATTAGTTCGTCTACAGACACACTGGCGTCGATCTCAACCACACAAACAGAAGCGAGATTCATCACTGAACACAACAGTATACCTCTCAATGGCCGAACTGACTCTGGCTCCACACCAGTCAAGTCAATGTTGTCTATGGTAAGTTGTCTGTGGTGAACGATGAATGGCCACTCTAGATCTCAACCGGGCTTCCAGTAATCTGTTCCCGACAATTCGTAGAGACGCTCCACCTGTAAGGTCTACCGGCATTTGGGGTGATGTCATCCGCCTGTTGCCAGAAAAAGTTTAACAGGCCTACGATTTTCTCGTGGTATTTTCCTTCTGGAAGTACCCTGCCTGTTCCTCTCGCCACACGGTTGTACTGCGTCCATCTCGTGACCACTTATTCCGCAGTCATTGCTGTGTGTGATCAGTCGGTATGATACTCCCACACCCCTCTCAGCTCTTGGCGGCGAATCATAAAATTTTTCACCTACGTAATTATCCGCAAAGCCCTTCTTCATCCGATCATATTTCCCCTCATCTGTTAAATTCTCAATTTTTCTTTGTGTTAGAAGCCTCTAGTTTGTGGTTCCATTCATGCAAATATGTTCTGTTCCTTTCCCACAAAGTTGGTATTTAGGATTATTTAATTCTATTAGCTTTAGCCGTTTATGAATTTTTATCCTCCATTCAGTTCCTTACACATTTTTTGGCCACCTTACCGCTTTACAGAATTTCAAAAGAGTATCTATTCTGATATCCTTCCCTGGCGATTTTTTCGCACATGTGGGAGAAACTATAAAATGTGTTCATTTATCTGAAACAATAGAGGAATCGCAACTTGGTAACTTCAGTGGGTGAACACAGATGGGGTCAGTGAACTGGCGCAGTGGTCAACACACGGCACATGAATTCGGAAGCGGAGGGGTTCAAACACACGTTCGGCAAGCCAGATTTCCGTTTTGCATACAAACAAACAAACACCGTCCGAACAGGCCTTGAAGACCCAACGGTACGGCCGGCCGCCGTGTCATCCTCATCCTTTGGGCGTCACAGGATGCGGATACAGAGGGACGTGTGGTCAGCACACCGCTCTCCCGACCGTTGCCAGTTTTCGTGACTGGTGTTGCTACTTCTCTATCAAGTAGCTCCTCATTTGGCCTCACAAGGGCTGAATGCAATCCCAACCCAACAGCACCCGGCAGACCCGGACGGTAACCCATTCAATTGCTATCCAAGCTCGACAGCGCTTAACTTCGGTGATCTGAAGGGAACCGGTGTTAGGACTGCGGCAAGGCCGTTGCCTTCCGGTTCACACGATTTCAATAAATCACATAAGAAAAAAGTCCGGATGGTTCCTTCAAAAAGGTCGAGGTCAGTTTCCCTCCCCATTGCGTAAACCCGAGTATCTGCTATGTGTCAAATGTTGTCATCGTATACGAGGCGTTAAACATTGAATTTCGTTTAATTTTCTTCAGGAGTTCGACCGCTGTTTTCCGCTAATAAAGATGCAATAGCCAATAAGATCTTTTATTTTGTAAAAATAGTGACGTCTAGTTTCCACTAAATATATGTGAAGTTTCCTGCAGGTTTCTTTCCTGCCCATAATAATGGTTACATACAAAATTTACTGTCCTGATTAATAATGCCACTTTAAGTTAACATTAAAATTGATTATCCATTGACTTCTAACACAGCAGTGGGAATACATTTCCACGCTAATACTATGCACGAAACTCGAAGAAAATAATTTTAAGAACAAAAAAAACATATTTTGGTTTCCCTGTACATTTATAAATGTGTAAAAATTACACGCTTTAGAATCACAAAATGAGAGAACAGCGATCTGTAGTGGCAGTAGGGTTGTTTTTGGGGGGGGGGGGGGGGGGAGGAGACCAGACAGCGAGGTCATCGGTCTCATTGGATTAGGGAAGGACGAGGAAGGAAATTGGCCGTGCCCTTTCATTCAAAGGAACCATCCTGGCATTTGCCTGGAGCGATTTAGGGAAATCACGGAAAACCTAAATCAGGATGGCCGGACGCGGGAGTGAACCATCGTCCTCCCGAATGCGAGTCCAGTGTGCTAGCCACTGCGCCACCTCGCTCGGTATAGTGGCAGTAGCATAAACTGTTTATGGGCAGTTCTAGTTTGAAGTCCAGAACAAGGATTCAGCAGGAAGAAGCCGAGACGACGATGCGTCGAGTACACGGTCATCTATGACGATTACAAGTCGGCGTTCTTAAGAATGATGATTAACAGAAACTGTTAACGCTGGGATCTCTTAGTGCAATAAACTCATTACAAACGTTGCAGTGATCGATAAAGCTGTTTCGCAGATTTTGTAGACTCAAATACTTATGCTGAAACGAGCCTGCTGTAAACACTTGTAGAACGAGAAATATGTTTGCACGAAAAGCGAAAAGACATTGACGAGTAGTTAATTTGATAATGCAGTGACTAGATGGTGGCAAAAATTGAAAGGGCCGACCATGAGGTGGATGTTTATTTTTGGAATATTGAAGTTATTTGTTGTTTCAGACACACACGCAAACACACACACACACACACACACACACACACACACACACACACACATACACAGAGAGAGAGAGAGAGAGAGAGAGAGAGAATTTCACAAAGCTATATGATACACAAACGGTCAAACGATTTGCTTGAGATCTTGCGAGTAGTACTATGAGAGAGAGCACAGCATCCACGTATGCATCAGTCATGCCTGCTCTAATCATTGTGAAAGGAGGCGAAAAAAGGAGAAGTAGAAACGATGCGAAACAAATTGGGTGCTCCAGATGACGACGTGGATTCGCTGACGTTGAAGCCGTGGCTCAGAGGGGACTTTCCATCGCGCTACTCCGCTCCACTTGCGCCGTTGTCAGCGAAAGAGTGGCCCACTTGTCAGCTGGTACAGCCAGCCCGTTTCACTTTCAACCCAGTGTAAGCGGTCGCCAAAGCCAAAACTTCGTCCCGTCCGCCTGAACAGATACAAACTGTCGTCAGGAGTGCGAAATCTTGCACATTGTTTTTAGAGCGAGATACATCGCTGAATAATTTTCTAAACTGTGACAGCTAAGACTTGATAGACTTATTCTCAAACTGAGACTGAAGACAGCAGACATTTCTAGTACTCCATATCGCACAAATTTCCTGTCAAAATATGCACTTCACATAATTTTTTGTTCTTTTTTCTACACCTAACAACAACGGTGCGCACTTCATTTCACACAGCAAACTCACGATTATCCAGGTGCGGAATATACGGTTTGCGGATTACCCGTGCGTACTTTAACAATTTGTGAAAAAATGAAAAAACTAAACCTGAAGTATATCATTATAGTCAAGACAAATATTTTTGTTAAAATACTCAGTTATTCATTGACTCATATTTTACCTGGGGAGAAGATTAAGGGGCCAGTCTCACTGTCGTCCACTCATCAAATTTTTACTTCGCTGCTTGCCTCTTCAGCTTCAAATATACACAGAGACTATCTTACTAAAACGCATCAGGACTCATACCCTGTCTTTATATGGGTCTAGGGGTGGTAAATTTTGGAAATCTGTGGTAAGGTCTTATGGGACCAGGTCATCGGTTACTAAGCCTACAAACAACTTAATCTAACTTAAACTAAATTACGCTATGGACAACACACACACCCATACCCGAGGGAGGACTCGAACCTTCGAAGGAGGGGAGCCGCACGGACTGTGACAAGACGGCTACCCCGCGCGGCCTCTAGGGGTGGTGTTTTGACTAACAACAAACATAAGTGGTGGGTCCCTGGTTCGAAACCTGCTACTGTTTGAACTTTTATAAAAATATTAGCACCGATGGCCGAAGACCTCTGGTGTAGGGAGTTACCCTAGTTCTGAGAACGGCCTCGTCTAGGAGTGCGGACGAGCAGTCAGAGGCGTAGGAAACTCCCTTTCTCTTGGACGGGCAACAATCCCTGAAAGGTGGAAGAATCAGAATGATTAACTTGATGAAGTGCACACTTAACGTGTATCCTCAGGACATGTGGCCTGTAATTGAGAAAGTGTCATGATAATTACTGCGTTGACAAAAGAATCCTGATTAATTCCCCTTTAGGATCCCCGGGAGTCGACTCCCAAGGGGGAGGTAACATCGAGAAAAAGATTGAATAAGCACCGTAAAGGTAACACACTACGAGCCGCAGGGTGGAATTTTGGAAATTTGAACGTGGTAGGGAAATGCAAAGGCTCAATCTAGATGTAGTGGGGGATCAGTCAAGTGAGCTGTAAAGAAGATTATGATTTATGGTCAAACGAGTACAGGGTAATACAAACAGCAGCACAAAGTTGTATATCAGGAACACTATTAGTTATGAATTCAATGATATGATTGTGCTCATCGTAATCGATAGCAAACTAACGCCAGCAGTAGTAGTTCAGTTATACCTGCCGATATCACAAGCAGAAGCTGCATAGACAGATAGTTTACGAGGATACTGAACGAGAAATTCAGTACGTAAAGGGAGACGATGATCTAATAAACATGAGGGATTGGCACGCGGTGGTACGAGAATGAAGAGGAAAAAAGAATGACTGTAGATATGGACTGGGAAGTAGGAAAGAGAGAGGAGAAAGACTAATTCAGTTCTGGTATAAAATTCAGCTATCAGTAACGAATGCACTGTTGAATAATCACAAGAGGAGGAGGTTTATTTGGAAAAAGTTTGGGGGGTACGGGATGAAAATGTTGAAATGTGTGTGATTTCCTAAGGGACGAAACTGCTTAGGTCACCGGTCCCTAGACTTACACACTACTTAAACTAACTTATGCTAAGAACAACACACACATCCATGCCCGAGGGAGGACTCGAACCCCCTGCGGGAAGGGCCGCGCAGTCCGTGACATAGCACCTCAAACAGCGCGGCCACCCCGCGCGGCGGTACGGGAAGATTTCAGCTGGATTACATCGTGGTTGGACAGAGATTCCGAAATCAGATATTGGATGTAAGGCGCTCCCAGAATGAGATGTAAACTCGGACCACAACAGACTTATGATCAAGAGAAAACTGAAATACACTCCTGGAAATGGAAAAAAGAACACATTGACACCGGTGTGTCATACCCACCATACTTGCTCCGGACACTGCGAGAGGGCTGTACAAGCAATGATCACACGCACGGCACAGCGGACACACCAGGAACCGCGGTGTTGGCCGTCGAATGGCGCTAGCTGCGCAGCATTTGTGCACCGCCGCCGTCAGTGTCAGCCAGTTTGCCGTGGCATACGGAGCTCCATCGCAGTCTTTAACACTGGTAGCATGCCGCGACAGCGTGGACGTGAACCGTATGTGCAGTTGACGGACTTTGAGCGAGGGCGTATAGTGGGCATGCGGGAGGCCGGGTGGACGTACCGCCGAATTGCTCAACACGTGGGGCGTGAGGTCTCCACAGTACATCGATGTTGTCGCCAGTGGTCGGCGGAAGGTGCACGTGCCCGTCGACCTGGGACCGGACCGCAGCGACGCACGGATGCACGCCAAGACCGTAGGATCCTACGCAGTGCCGTAGGGGACCGCACCGCCACTTCCCAGCAAATTAGGGACACTGTTGCTCCTGGGGTATCGGCGAGGACCATTCACAACCGTCTCCATGAAGGTGGGCTACGGTCCCGCACACCGTTAGGCCGTCTTCCGCTCACGCCCCAACATCGTGCAGCCCGCCTCCAGTGGTGTCGCGACAGGCGTGAATGGAGGGACGAATGGAGACGTGTCGTCTTCAGCGATGAGAGTCGCTTCTGCCTTGGTGCCAATGATGGTCGTATGCGTGTTTGGTGCCGTGCAGGTGAGCGCCACAATCAGGACTGCATACGACCGAGGCACACAGGGCCAACACCCGGCATCATGGTGTGGGGAGCGATCTCCTACACTGGCCGTACACCACTGGTGATCGTCGAGGGGACACTGAATAGTGCACGGTACATCCAAACCGTCATCGAACCCATCGTTCTACCATTCCTAGACCGGCAAGGGAACTTGCTGTTCCAACAGGACAATGCACGTCCGCATGTATCCCGTGCCAACCAACATGCTCTAGAAGGTGTAAGTCAACTACCCTGGCCAGCAAGATCTCCGGATCTGTCCCCCATTGAGCATGTTTGGGACTGGATGAAGCGTCGTCTCACGCGGTCTGCACGTCCAGCACGAAAGCTGGTCCAACTGAGGCGCCTGGTGGAAATGGCATGGCAAGCCGTTCCACAGGACTACATCCAGCATCTCTACGATCGTCTCCATGGGAGAATAGCAGCCTGCATTGCTGCGAAAGGTGGGTATACACTATACTAGTGCCGACATTGTGCATGCTCTGTTGCCTGTGTCTATGTGCCTGTGATTCTGTCAGTGTGATCATGTGATGTATCTGACCCCAGGAATGTGTCAATAAAGTTTCCCCTTCCTGGGACAATGAACTCACGGTGTTCTTATTTCAATTTCCAGGAGTGTATGTGCCTGTGGTTCTGTCAGTGTGATCATGTGATGTATCTGACCCCAGGAATGTGTCAATAAAGTTTCCCCTTCCTGGGACAATGAATTCACGGTGTTCTTATTTCAATTTCCAGGAGTGTGGATGGCGCAAAGTATCAATGTTCAAAGAAATGGGATATTGAAGTACTTAGGAATGATGAGATGCATTTGAAGTTCTCTGAGGCTGTAGATACTGTGAGAGTGTATACCGCAGTAGGCAGTTCAGTTGCAAACGACTGGACATCTCCAAAAAGGTCAATTGCAGAAGATGGACAGAAAACACAGACACAACAAAGTTAACTGCGAGGAAACCTTGGATAACAGATGAAATACTTCAGTTAATCAACGAAGTACAAAAATTTCAGAAAAGACATAGCTGGAAAGCCTGATCCCGCATATCATTGTCAAAACAACCTTCGGTGACGTTAGAAGAAATAGTGTCAACATAAAAACTCCAATGGGAATTCCACTGTAGAACGCAACTGGCAAGCGGATGGATGGAAAGTGGAAAGGGTGCATTTAAGGCCTCTACAAACGGAAGGACTTATTTGATGATTGAAGAAAAAATGGAACTGGATATGGAAAGAATAGGAAACCCAGCGTTAGTCAGCGTTTAACAGAGCTGTGGAAGACTTGCGATCAAATAAAGCAGGAGTGATAGATAACATTCCTTCGGAATTTCTAAAATCTTGCTGTCCTAATGGGTAAGTGGCAACGAAGCGACTATTCAGGTTGGTGTGTAGAATCTATAAGTCTAGATATACCGTCAGATTATCTGGAAAATATCATCAGCAAGATAGCAAAGGTAGATAAGTACGAGAACTGTAGCACAGCCCAAGCTTAACGACTTGTGTATCCAATGCCCTGACAAGAACAGAAAAGGAAACTGAACATTGGTTAGATGACGATCGAAAAGGTAAAGGTACGAGAGAGGCAGCCCTGACGACGTGGTCAAGAGAAGTTTATAGTATTTGTCGATCTGGAAAAAGCGTTCAACAAATTAAAATGGTCAAGTTGTTCGAAATCTTGAGAAATAAAGGAGTAAGCTGTAGGGAAAGACCAGTAATATAAAACATGTATTACGTAATAGAGCTGAGAGTGAACAGTAAGAGTAGAAGACCTAGAAAGAACTGCTTGTATTAAAAAGAGCGAGGGACAGAGATGTAGGCTTTCACCCTTCTTGTTCAGTCTATGCGTAGAAGAAGCAATAATGGAAATAAAAGAAAGGTTCAAGACTGACATTAAAATTCAGGGTAAAAAGATATAAATGATGATGACATTCAGCGAACGTGAAGAAGATCGTTGAATGGAATGAACAGTGTAATTAGTACAGAATATGGGTTAAGGATAAACCGAAGAAAAGTGAAACTAATGAGAAATGAGATTAGTGATAAATTTAACATAAAATATAGTAGCCACGAAGAAGATACAGGAGAGGAATTCGTGGGGGGCCACATCGAACCAGTCATAAGACTGAGGACTCCAAAAGCAAAAAAGTGTTTTCCCCTAGCCCTCTCCCTAGGACCTCAAGGGCGGCAATTTACAACCTGTTGTCTGCTGCAAATAACGAGTAAGTAATGAAGTGATCTTTCGGATATGACGCGTAGCATATTTTTTAAATACAGTAAATAGCAGTTCCGCCAGAAACATTTGTATTTAAGATTAATTGCGTCTTTTGATTACTTATGAAATCTCCGGTCTTCATTAACCTGGATAATCGGCAACTTGTAGCGTAAAATAATTATTATTTTGTATGAGGATTGTACGAAGTGTATACGTGTTGTCTGCAAGCCTTTCACTCGTTGGCATAGTACATAAAAGGAGCGATTTGTATGAGCTGAACCTACCTGAATCTTGGCCGCATATTAAAGTACTTTAAAAAGAGAAGATTATACTAGAATTATTAGTTCACTGTTGTTGTGAAAGACTACAGTAAAACTTAAGAGATGAGGAGATATATCATGAGTCGCTGATTTAGTATCTTAAAATCGCCGGCAAGTGGGTGTCAGGACTAATGGATATGTGACTGAAGAGCGGCAACCATGAAAATAGACCTGCTGGTTACCACACACATCTTCATTTCAACTGAAGTATGTGTATGCACGGTTCCAAAACAAATGGTTATACACTACTGGCCATTAAAATTGCTACACCAAGAAGAAATGCAGATGATAAACGGGTATTCACTGGACAAATAGATTATACTAGAACTGACATGTCATTACATTTTCACGCAGTTTGGGAGCATAGATCCTGAGAAATCAGTACCCAGAACAACTACCTCTGGTCGTAATAACGGCCTTGATACGCCTGGGCATTGAGTCAAACAGAGCTTGGATGGCGTGTATAGGTACAGCTGCCCATGCAGCTTCAACACAATACGACAGTTCGTCAAGAGTAGTGACTGGCGTATTGTGACGAGCCAGTTGCTCGGCCACCATTGACCAGACGTTTTCAGTTGGTGAGAGATCTGGAGAATGTGCTGGCCAGGGCAGCAGTCGAACATTTTCTCTATCCAGAAAGGCCTGTACAGGACGTGCAACATGCGGTCGTGCATTATCCTGCTGAAATGTAGGGTATCGCAGGGATCGATTGAGGGGTAAAGGCACGGGTCGTAACACATCTGAAATGTAAAGTCCACTGTTCAAAGTGCCGTCAGTGCGAACAAGAGGTGACCAAGAAGTGTAACCAATGGCACCCCATACCATCACGCCGGGTGATACGCCAGTATGGCGATGACGAATACACGCTTCCAATGCGTGTTCATCGCGATGTCGCCACACAAGGATGCGACCATCATGATGCTGTAAACAGAACATGGATTCATCCGAAAAAATGACGTTTTGCCATTGTTGGACCTAGGTTCGTCGGTGAGTAGACCATCGCAGGCGCTCCTGTCTGTGATGCAGCGTCAAGGGTAGCCGCAGCCATGGTCTCCGAGCTGATAGTCTATGCTGCTGCAAACGTCGTCGAACAGTTCGTGCAGATGGTTGTTGTCTTGTAAACGTCCCCATCCGTTGACTAATGGATCGAGACGTGGCTGCACGATCCGTTACAGCCATGCGGATACGATGCCTGTCATCTCAACTGCTAGTGATACGAAGCCGTTGGGATCCAGCACGGCGTTCCGTATTACCCTCCTGAACCCAAAGATTCCATATTCTGCTAACAGTCATTGGATCTCGACCAACGCGAGTAGTAATGTCGCGATACGATAAACCGCAATCGCGACAGGCTACAATCCGACCTTTATCACAGTCTGAAATGCGATGGTACGCATTTCTCCTCCTTACACGAGGCATCACAACAACGTTTCACCAGGCAACGCCGGTCAACTACTGTTTGTGTATGAGAAATAGATTGGAAACTTTCCACATGGCAGCACGTTGTAGGTGTCGCGATCGACGCCAACCTTGTGTGAATGCTCTGAAAAGCTAATCATTTGCATGTCACAGCATCTTCTTCCTGTCGGTTAAATTGCGCGTCTGTAGCACGTCATCTTCGTGGTGTAGCAATTTTAATGGCCAGTAGTGTATTAACATATGCTGTGTCAAACCGTCGCGACCACGCCCTTAATAGCAACATGGCTAATAAGGTATTAGACCGCCTGTGGAATGCAAATCAGTAAAGATTCCGCTTGTCATGGATGCGACAAGTCCTTTGTAGGTTTTCAGAAGTATGTGACATCAGATGCGCACATATAGCTCACATAATGCCTGTAAATGGTTTGTGTGCGCCGAGTTACCGCCCTAAGACGCCCAAGATGTGTTTCATCCAGTTCAGATCAGCTGAATTTGGTAGCCAGGACATTAACGCGAGTTCATTGTCATGCTCCACAAACCACTGTAACATGTTTCTGGCCTTGTGACGAGGAAAGATTTCTGGCTGGAAGGTGCCGTCGCCCTCGTCAATGCAGGTGGTCCTCAGTAACGTTCACATAGACCACTGCTGCCATGGTGCCTTCGATTACAACCATAGGTCCGATGGAATCCCGAATGAATGTTCTCCATAGAACGGTACTGTCCCTACCTGCTGCGTCCCTGATGCGATGCGTATTACAGCAGTCGTTCGCCAAATGATAGCGTCGCCGGACACGATAATCGACCTGGTGTAACAAGAAATTTGAACCATTTGACCAGACCACACATCTCCATTCAACCACGGCCCAGTTTCGATTATCGAACGCCCACTGTATTTTTAATTGTACTTGCGTCAGCATGGAACACGTCCGTGTCGTGTGGTAGGAGCCCCATGTTCAAATATGTGTGCTGCATTGAGTTCCCTGAAACACTTCTGCCACAATAAGGATGTAACTTTCGTCAGATTTGCCGCAGTTCGCTGTCTATGCAACTTTACTTAGTGGGCAAGTCTCTGACCTCCATTTTCTGTGATGAAGCGTGGGCGCTCAATAGCGCGCTGTCTATCCAACTTTACTTAGTGGACAAGTCTCTGACCTCCATTTTCTATGATGAAGCGTGGACGCTGTAATGGTACTTGAATTACGTAACCATTACGGCACCTACCTCAACATCTCGATACCAGCAATATTCTACTGTGTTTCTGTAAAATAGTTAACATATTTCTGTGACAACATTCAGATTTGATTTCATTCATGTAGAGGTACTTCAATACATCCATATGTATATATTGCAATGATATTATTCTTATGTGTATCCTTTCTTTTGTCACTATGATCTATGACGTACTAGTAACTCTGATTTTTAGGCGCGTAAGCGGTTATTATAGAGTCAAGCTTTGGTCGTCATGTTAAAAAGACGCAAATTGTAGTCAGTTAATGAAATGTGAACTTTAACAGTGAGGAAGATATTTTCAAGTATGTTTCATATTGTGAAGTGATGTTTTGGAACGAGTTACGTGATATTGCAACAAAAGTAATAAAAAAGAAGTGTAACTTAAATTCGGAGTGCTGATTACTTTTTTACATCACCATTGTCCTAACTTGCAAAAGTTTAATCTTCAAGAATGGTTTATGAAACACATCTATAAAACTTTTGAATATCGCAGAATAACACCTAGGCTTCTTTGCATCCGAGCTTGGAATCATCACTATCTAGATTTACGACGATCGAGCCATGAGTTCACAACGGGACCAGCGTGGGAAACACGAAAAGATGAGTGCCTAGTTTATCCATTATTTCAAGATATGACTTTATTAACTGTGCTCTAATGACACCTGCCATATAATATAACTTTGCTGTTGCCCGAAAATGCAATATTTAGCAGCGTGAGCAACACTACAATCATAATTAATTTTTGACCTTTGTTGTGGCAGGGTTGTTAGAACGCTCAACAGCGTTTTGCCTGCTCATGATATAATCGTTCACCAACAGCTTTGCACAGTTCATCACGACGGTAAGACTCTAACAGCCGTTTCCAAGATGCTCGTTCACAGACATTGCGCCATAACAATCTACCTCACGCCAAAGTCACTTACGTCAGGGGATTTCCCCGCTTCCGAACAGCATCGTCGATCGAATGATTCCCCTTGAATGCGACTGAACTTCACGGAGTTGTGTATAATTCCCCGGCGACATTTCCAGTTCGAACTTGCACTCCTATTCTTTGCTGTACTTTAGTGTAGATCAACTTTGATAGTTTTCTTGTTTTTCCAGTTTACCTTATTGCTAGTTTTTGTGGCTACCTCATTCGGGCGCCACAGTAATTTTTCGGACTAATGCCTGAATTTTCGTGGTGTGCAACCGTCTCTTTTTCTCGTAGAAGACGGGAGCAACAGCTCCAAAACTGTCGCTTAATCGTGGGGTCTCAGCCATCTCATTCAGCTGGGCTGTCGGAAAGGTCGTTGGTAGGTGGAGAGCAAACTGCAGTTCGCAGTCGTGCACTCTTTGTAGCTTCTGTACGTGCGTTTCGGCGGCTTGACCCCAGACTACGGCAGCGTCTTTCTGTACAGGGCAGTGGAGCACGGTGTGCAATGTGACACCAACAACTTCGTCTTGGTAACATTGGATTTAAGGCCCAGTTGTCAAAGACGAATTGTAGTCGACGTTGGAGCGTGTTGGTATTCATGCTGCGGCTGAAGGTAGATATTTTATCAGAACACAGCACGAGCTGTACGCGGTCGCTCTTAGGTGCGCCTACGGTGTAGTGTGTGTCAGGGATGTACCGAGCCCTGTCTCACACCACCAAAGATACGACGACCTTTGGACAATTCAGCTTCGTTTCACGCTTGGAACGTCCCGTAGTCAAGAAATATGCGGATAAAGTGAACGGGTGACACTGGCACCACATGCTCAAGTATCTTGAACAATAGGCTGTGGAATCTTAGAGGAACAAAGCTGAAAATTTTTTTCATTTTTTTTTATTTTTTTTATCCAACCTGATGTGATTAGGAGCGTCAGGCCCTTTCTTATATGGGTCCAGGATTTTACACGTACGTACCTTCCTTACATCACAGTTACCTGAGAAATAGCAATTTTAGTATGATAAATAGTATTAAAATAGTGATGAAATACCCTCGGGTTTCCATCCGGGTGGCTGCGTTCAAATTCTGCGGCGTTTCGATTAGTGTCTTTCTCGTCATGTTCTGGCGAACAATTTGAGCGCAGCCATACAGATGGAAGCGCGAGGAGATTTCATCACCAGTACACGCCGAGAAAACCTATATTCACACATAATATTAAAATGAGTGTCTACAGAGACAAGTAAGTAAACAATGCTGACTATGAAATAACAAAGTTAATATCCACAGTATTTCTACCACTTTTGCTGCCACTAATACCCATAATAATAATAATAATAATAACAGTGACAAATATAAAAAGAATTTTTGCAGCTGTTGTCGTCTTCAGTCAGAAGACTGGTTTGTTACAGCCCTCCATGCTACTCTATCCCGCGCAAGTCTCTTGATCCCCGAATAACTACTGAAAGCTACGTCTTTCTGAATCTGCTTACTATATTCATCTCCAAGTATCGCTCTATGATTTTTACTCCCCTCCAGTACTACATTAGTGAACCCTTCGTGTTCCAGAATGTGTCTATCAACAAATCCCTTCTTCTAGTCAAACTGTACTACAAATTTTTTTTCTCCACGATTACATTCAGTACGTCGTCATCTGTTACGTGATATATTTATCTACGTTCCAGAATTCGTCTGCAGCACTACATTTCAAAAAATTTATAGGTATACAAAATAGATGTTTTCTGATGTAGTGAGTTCTGGAGAAAGGAAATTTAAGGAGACAGTACCTGTCAAAAATATAGGGAAATGAGAAATATCTGATTGGAAAGAAGCGTATACAAGGGTATCGAGTATGTACAGGGACAGTGGTAATCATTAACTGTCTTCTGAAGCTGGAAATGTTATTCAGATTACTGCAGAGTCGTGTTTCTGCTACTGAAAAGGACTTCGTGAAAGTATCTGAATGATGGAGTAGGACAGACAGATTTTTGCTCTGATGTGAACGGGCAGTTATGCCATGTTGTTCAGACAAGAGCGTTAAGGTTGACGAAAGATGTAAGGGACAGTGTACAGTGATAAGAACGTAGAGAAAACAGAGAGTATGAAAATCTCTGCGCTTATGTATGTGATGGCGAAATACGATCAAAGAGTCGAACATCACAGACGTAAAGAACAAAGGCATTCATAACCAGTTCCAGGCATCGTTAATAATAACATCGTTGTACTCAATAATTTAGTGTTTATACAAGTTTACATGTCAGGTCAAGAGAGAAGAGCTTTTTATATTTTTGTTGAACATGGAACGATTAATCTCGTAGGAAGCGGGTGAGGTGAGTGATAAGAGGTTGGGCACATTAAATCGAAAAAATATAATTTAACATCCTTTTTTAAATCATTAACAAAAGTGTAATTGACCCAAAAGAGTACAGGATGGGAAATTTAAAACAGTTACCAGATAGCCTACACCATTATCGAAATCTTGGAAGGAATTATTATATAACTTGTTTGCCAAACTGGTAATACAGTGCTAAGGTACAGATTCAAGAAACAACTTTTTTCCGACACTCACTGTCATACACCTCTGTCTCTAGATTGATTGACCTTTAAAAAGTTTTAAATACAGTGTCATGACAACCATATTCAGATGCAAGCTAGTACAAAAAACAAGTCGGCATAACGCAGCCACACCGCTGCTGCCACGGTCCCACAGCCCCCATCAAAGGCATCACAGTAATTAAATTAATAAATGAAGTAATCAAATCAAGAAGTAATCAAGTTTCAGACAAATCTCACAAGTGGCGGTAAACTGTTGTAATGGCCAGCGCCCCGTTTCAGAAGCGGAAGAAAGAACTTCCAGGACAAATAACCATCATTAAGACAAACCTTGAATTTACTGACTTACCGTAAACTTATACAGGAACGAACTTTAAACGTGGCACAAGTCACTTCAAGCAGTCAGTGCAGTAGACAGGCAGCAGAACATCAGTACATAATAGTCAGTTACAATAACGGTCTAATGGTCCTTTACATGAGGAGGTAAACAATCAGTCAGTAAAATGTGTGTGAAATCTTATGGGATTTAACTGCTAAGGTCATCAGTCCCTAAGCTTACACACTACTTAAGGGGCTCCGGAACGCCCTATACTTGCAATGTTAAAATAACGCTTATAAATTACATCTTTCCTCACAAAGTATTTGAGGTAGGAAGTTGAACTTTTTACAGATTATTTATTGGAATATGGGCTACAACTTAACACAGGGATTTTACAAAATTTTAGTTCAGTTATTAAAGATGATTTTTTTTCAATTGTAATGAAAATTCACAACATTTTTTTGCAATTTTTTATTTGTATATTCAAAAATATACAGTTTTTTGGAAAAAGGCTGTGTTAAATTATGCAGAAGGTACTGTGTAACATTTACTGAAAGTTTGAAACAAATATGTTTGGAAGATCCTTAGAAAACATGTAATTAGTATGAGAAAATAAAAGTTTTGGGAATCGAGCGACAAAGATTGGATTAACTTTTTAGTGCATTCCAGGTCCATAGGATGGATTATCTTCATCCTCTGCAAACTCCTCCTCCAGCTTCCTCTTGTTTCTCTTCCTTTTTACTCTTGCTTGTATTTCTAGACTCTCTACAGCCCTGTCTGCAGCCCGAAGGCGTTCCTTGTCTAAAGCAAGCATCGCTCGTTGTTGTGTTCGTAGATTTTGCTACCATTTTCTTCAGTTGCAGTTACTGCAACACTGTTCCAAAAGGTGGTCATGTATGAACACTTATCACATTTCAGTTGTATTTCACTAGCAAGTCCTACGTGCTTTATTATGGAGAGTTCCAGACCAACTTCACTACAATGAATACATCTTACACAGTTTGAAAAAATTCCTTTGAGAACCGACATATCAAATATTTCATTCACATCCGATTCGCCCATAAAACATTCATAGTTTTCACTCATTGAACCAAGCTTCTTCTGTGAAGTATTTTCTTTCCCACTTTGACTGCTATGGGCAGGTGTACTTGAGAGGTTAGGTTCACTCAGTTGGTTATCGTCTTTATTGTTTACAGTAATAACACATACCTTTGGCTTTCCAACATTTCTCCTTTCCTTAAAAGCCTTCAGAGGATTTCTAATAACCTTACTTTTACTCATTATTATACTTCAACAAAACAGAGACTCAAGAAACAGAATTAATTACGAATATTTTCGAGATCACGACAGAGTAAATAAACATGAAACAATCGACAATCACACAATATATATTGAACCATCACAGGTTAGCCACAACACATACTTTATCTCACATCACTAAAATGTACCTGATGAACACGGACGTTAATAATAATACCATTTGACAGCAGTTTAACAGCGCCACAGTGGGTCACGCCCATGTAGAACACATTTCAAAAAAAATTTAAAAATAGTTGTAGTCTTCGGAATTGAATAAATTATATATCTATTAAAAGGTAATAGTCTGCAGATTCAGAAAACGCAAAAAAGTAAAAATTGAACTTTTCATGATTTTGAGCCTTTCCGGAGCCCCTTAACCTAAATTATCCTAAGGACAAACACACACACACCCATGCTCGAGGGAGGACTCGAACCTCCGCCGGGATCAGACGCACAGTCCAGGACTGCACCGCCTTAGACCGTCAGTCAGTAAACTACACACATCAAAAAAAGTTTAGCGTCACCTCGGTTCCGTGAGTTACGGAACGTGTATAGAAAATTGGAATAGAGATCAACATAAACATCATTTCCGCCTTTTTTTTATTGCTCATGAAAACCACACATTCCATGTTCTACCACCATACAGTGAGACCTTCAGAGGTGGTGGTCCAGATTGCTGTACACACCGGTACCTCTAACTTACAGTAGCACGTCTTCTTGCATTGATGCATGCCTGTATGTTGTAGCATACTATGCACAAGTTCATCGAGGCACTGTTGGTCCAGATTGTCCCACTCCTCAACGGCGATTCGGCATAGATCCCTCATAGTGGTTAGTGGCTCACGTCGTCCATAAACAGCCCTTTTCAATTTATCCCAGGCATACTCGATAGGATTTTTTTTCTGCAGAACATGGTGGCCACACTAATCGAGCGATGTCATGATCCTAAAGGAAGTCATTCACAACATGTGCACGATGGCGGCGCCAATTGTCGTCCATGAAGGTAAATGCCTCGGTACTGTGCTGCCGACATGGTTGCACTATCGGTCGGAGGATGGCAATCGCGTATCGTACAACCGTTACGGCGCCTTGCATGACCACCAGCGGCGTACGTCGCACAGAGGTGTATTTGATACAAAAAGTTGACCAAAATTCTTTTCTTACATTTTCTGCACTGTGAGACTATACACAACATATTTTTAGGATAATAATGGATTTGCATATTTGATAGAATGAAATGAAACAAAATTATGGTACATTTTTTTTCATTTTTAAACTCATAATTACAAGACTATTTGTTACTCAGATGATACGTCCCAGCCTGATTTATCTTAGCAGTCTGTTTCACCTGAGACCTCCTCTTCATCCTCATTTCCAGCTTGAGGGTCCTGCCTAAGCCCTTCTTTACTTGGGGAAGTAAATGTAATGTCTCTGCTAAGAAGGGTTTCCTGGCTTTCCTTGGCGTCTGTCTCATAGCTGTTATCAATGGATCAGATGTCGGTAGTAGCTTGTTTAGTATATCCAAATTACATGCTTCCAGTGAGAATTTCCAAGCCAAACTTCGTCCGTACAAACGGAAGTGCTTATTGCGGGCCTCGGCTGCTTCTTCTGATAAACTATCTGTGGATAAGGGGGCATGTTTGATGACAGTTGGGCCATGCACCAAAATCTTGTGAACGGTGGGAGACACAGGATACCATGGATATAAATCAACATACATTCTTGGAGTTTCAACAGTATGAGCAGAAATTTTGACTATGTCTATCTTATATCCACTGGAAATAGTTTCTAGAATTACCTTGAATCGATAGATGAGTTGCAGATTGATACCTGTTATTTCTGCAGATGTTTCAAGGTCTGCAAAAAACCTTCTACTGGTGTTTCCATCATTGCTATTTCCATAGCCTGGCTTGGGAACATCAACTATTAATTCTAATCGATTTCTTAATTTCTCTTGTATGTCTTTCTTCCTCTCTTGAATAATTTTACTTTCCTCTTTTGAACGAATTTGCATTTCTTGACATTTATTTTATATGAAAAATGCAACAAAAATTCGAAAAATCTAATTCGGGCATGGAGTACAGGCAGACCGAACCGAAGAGATTCTGTGTTTACCTCTTTGATTTTTGACAAATCATGGAAGTCTTTTGAGGTAGCCTTGTAAATGTAGCTTCTCAATGTCGATGCTGTGTCCGTTACTGCATTGCAGACCTTTGCATCTACCATGGTCACCAGCAATGTATGTTTTATGGATTAATCACCCTCTGTTCTTGAAAGCCTTGTTTCCTGTAATGTTTTAATTTGACTATTGATGTAACCTATTTCTTCATTAATAACATCACTTGTTTCATGAATAAATGTAATTCTTATTGGTGTGCAATACCGGAGTGATGATGGTGTGGGATTTTTCCAAACAATGAGGTCTTTGTTCTTGGGACTAATAAGTTGGGGAGGCACTTAAGATGACTGAAATATGTTCGAATCAAATTCATAGCTATTTTCAAATTTTTGTTTAAACTGAACTTGCTATGAACCATCACAACCCCATCTATAAATAAGTTCCAATTAATTTATGCCATCATGTGGAAAATTACTTAAAATGTCCTCTACATATGATATTAATCGCTCAGTCGTGTGATTAAGAAAGGCTTGCAGTTGAATCCTCGCGCATATGGCAGTCACATGATAGGATTCAGTCACAGGGTAGCACTGCTTTTTAGCATCTTGAATGACACTGTAACAGGGATAGACCATTTTAGCACCTGTTCGTATTATTTCGTATTGTTTCCTTGTCAGCGAAGCTTCCACAAAGATAGATAAGCCTTGGATAGGTAAAAGTCGTGTTCTTTCTTGTAAGTCTCTTCTGCGAATGCGGTCTGATGCTTGTCTGTATTTATCTCCTCGTGTAGGGGATCAAGTAATATCTTTCACCACTTTCGAACCCTCAACACTTCCAGATTCTCGGAGCATCATTTGACTGCCATACATTACTTCTGTGGCTTCAAAATGTTCTCTCAAGTGCTGTGTCTTATGCCTTTTGTTGCGTTTGCTTAACTCTGCGAACGATTTTGTTGGTCGACCGCAGCGCGGGATTAACCGAGCGGTCTCAGGTGCTGCAGTCATGGACTGTGCGGCTGGTCCCGGCGGAGGTTCGAGTCCTCCCTCGGGCATGGGTGTGTGTGTTTGTCCTTACGACAATTTAGGTTAAGTAGTGTGTAAGCTTAGGGACTGATGACCTTAGCAAGTCCCATAAGATTTCACACACATTTGAACCTTTTTTTTGTTGGTCGACCAACTCGAGTTTTGTTACAAGGAATTTCAATGGTATTTTGCAGCCAATTATGATTATTTTTTAAGAAGTTACTTTCAACTTTATGTAAGGCAAGCCATCTTTTCTTTAATTGTGACTTTAGTTTATGTTTAAAATTTTTCTTTTCTTCGTCAGGGAAAGTAGGGTCTTATAATATATAATTTTCCATAAAATCCATTTTGTTAACGAAATTATTTCGAGAACATCTCTTCATAATGTCATAGATACCTGTTCTTGTCATAATTTTGTGGCTCGAAGGACCTAGGATAACCACAAATTTAAAGTAAATAAATCGTATAAAATATATCGGCGGTATTCTGCGGCTACGTTCTACAATGCCCAGAAGACAAATGACTTTTCCATTATACTGCATTCAAATCTATGCACGGAAACACCATGGACTATAACAAAACCTCTACATTATTGTGCTAACAAAATATATTTTCTTTGCTTCACATGTTAACTTTAAACGAGTTATTACTAATCAAAATACTAAATACTATAAATGACAACAATTATAAATTACAGTACATACCCTGAGGGATCCATATCGATTTTCACCACGTTTCAAGTAAGAACACACGTTAGAACTGCCACAAACACAGAGAGTTATCAAGCCAAATGAGAAGCTTCACGTGCTTGCGGCGAGACGTAGATGAAGACTGACTCCAGCAGCTATCAATGCACAATGCACAAACACAATGCTGCGTCGACACTATTTGACTATTACGGGACATGGCGAATTCCGAGAATCGTTCGCATTTTAAATATGGACTTTTGGCCACCATTTGGGCGAAATACCCCTGTGTGCGTCGGCCCCAAATAATGCCACCCGCAAAACATCAGGGAACCTCCACCTTGCTGCACTCGCTGAACAGTGTGTCTAAGGTGTTTAGCCTGACCGGGTTGCCTCGAAACATGTCTCCGACGATTGTCTGGTTGAAGGCATATGCTACACTCATCGGTGAAAAGAACGTGATGGCAATCTTGAGCGGTCCATTCGGCATGTCGGCATGACTCACCTGTACCGCGTTGCATGGTGTCGTGGTTGCAAAGATGGACCTCGCCATGGACGTCGGGAGTGAAGTTGCTCATCATGCAGCCTATTGCGCACAGTTTGAGTCGTAACCGACGTCCTGTGGCTGCACGAAAAGCATTATTCAACATGGTGGCGTTGCTGTCAGGGTTCCTCCCAGCCATAATCCGTAGGTAGCAGTTATCCACTGCAGTAGTAGCTCTAGGGCGGCCTGAGCGCGGCATGTCATCGACAGTTCCTGTCTCTCTGTATCTCCTCCATGTCCGAACAACATCGCTTTAGTTCACTCCGAGACTCCTGGACACGTCCCTTGTTGAGAGCCCTTCCTTGACGCAGAGTAACAATGCGGACGCGATCGAACCGTGGTATTGACCGTCTAGGCATGGTTGAACTACAGACAACGCGAGCCGTTTACCTTCTTCCTTGGTGGAATTACTGGAACTGTTAGACTGTCGGACCCTCTCCGTCTAGGCACTGCTCATGCATGGTTGTTTACATCTTTGGGCTGGTTTTGTGACATCTCTGGAGAGTCAAAGGGACTGTGTTTGTCATACAACATCCACTGTCAATGTCTATCTTCAAGAGATCTGGGAACCGGGGAAATGCAAAACTTTTTTTGGTGTGTGTATATCTATTTACACTATTTAGGGGGAAGAGTACATAATTTTAATTTTTGGAGCCACTAACTAAACGAGAATCATCACACTGGTTACCTCAGGCAAAAAAAGACAATTTTGAGTTACGTAACCCCTTACCCACGGCCAACTGTCAGTGTTAAACTGAGTAAAGTGAGTGACCCAATATCGTAAGTAAAAAAAGTAATAGGTTACTGAATCTTGCTTGTGTTGCTCAGTTGGTAGAGCACTTGCGCTTTAAGGCAAAGGTGCCGAGTTCGAATCTCGGTCCAGTACACCGTTTCAATCTGCCAGTAAGTTTAGTAGATTACTGCTAATTATGCTGTCAGTAAGATTTCAGTAGGCAATACAAGGTCAAGAAATTTGAAGCGTTACTTACCGTCCACAGCCTTTGAAATGAAAGGGGCACAATAGTATGTGAACGAGTCAGGTGAAGGAGAACGTGCCTCCCTGTAAGCAAGTAATAGCGTCGACAGCAAACACATTTAACAGCAATAATGGTAGGGTGCCTGAATATGAAAACACAGCCATTGTGTGGCACTGATCATTCACATAAATCAGCCAGCAATTTAGATAAGGACTACCCAAACCATACAATATTAAATAGTAGTAAATGGAACAAAAACATTCAGCTTTTGAGATGGCGGTAGTCGCAACAGATAAGTAGCCGCAAACGTGCAGTCAGCAAGTAGACTCGTTTAGGAAGTCCACAGTAAAATATAAAGTTAATGGTCTAAGTACAAATTGTGCCAATCAAGATTTTGACGGTTCAGAAACTTAATGCCGTGGCTGCCTGAAACTTATGACACGAATTACACGTGCGACACAAACAACACAAAACTACTGGGCATTGACTGTTCCAAACGGTATAATAGCGACATACATGTGTACACAATATAACCGCTCGCTAAAATTGTGAGCATATTATAATAGCAAAACAGTTTAATAAATCTTGAAACGCCACTAAGAGCTAGGCACCTTCTGGTTTCAATGTACGCAATAATGACAGTTGGTGAACAGAATGCTGTATCCTCAGAGACCGACTAAATCCACGGGTCTGTCATTCACCACAGGTGCAATCACTAACGACATGACGCGGAGTCCGCTCAACGGACCTTAATTCAAACTTGAGTGCCACAACAGAGCGCGTAGTTCCCAGTCACGGCTGCCACCTTTGCCACTGCACAGCCAAACGCATAAACATCCATTGCCACTTTCTTACACCTGCCGTCGTGCGCCGATTTCGCTGTTTACACCCTTAGTGTACCTCCGATCCGTCTCCAATTGTCCTCAGTTCGGCCTCGCCGCCAAACTTAAAATTTCCTTTCTCCGCCAACTGTCCTGACCTCTCACGGCCGGCCATCCACCATAGGTATGAGCCTTGAGTAACCAACCAATATCGCTTAGGCTTTGGATGAGTTGATTTCAACCCTTTATTCTGCTCCCATTGATAGTGCACATTGTTGGTTTTGCTCTTAGATACAACTGGAGGTCATTAGTGTACATGAGGTATTTATCTTAGGACAAATCTGACGAAAAATTATTGACAAACAATGAAAAGAGCGTAGAGCCCTGGGGGATGCCTAATATTACTTGCCTCCATTGTGACTTTATTGTGCCGGACATGACGCACTGCTGGCGAGATGTCAGGTAAGAGCGAAACCATTGCAGTACACTTGAAGAGCTATTTAGGCTGCTACGTTCGGCAGGTAAAATGTAGAAGCCGACAGTGTCAAAGCCTTTGCTGAATCTAAGAAGCACATGACAACCAAGGAAGATGTGGTGCTGTGACGTTTACGGAAATATGATTGGCATTCGTCTAGTCGGTTGTTTGTGATTAGATAGTTTGTTAGCTGGTCTTGCTCTATACGTTCTAAGGCCTTGGACAATGCAAGAAGAATGCAAAACAGATCGGTAATCAGAGGGTACTACGGCAACGTCCTTTTTATGTAGTGACTCAATTAGTCCATGTTTCCAGGCGTAAGGGAAAACACTTGTGCTTAAGGAGTGGTTGAAAATATCTGTTATAGTTGGCAGTAGGGGGTCAATAATAACCGTCATCATTTGCACTGCGATTCTGTCGTTTCCGATAGACGCTGATCTGACAGCATGATGCCTCTTTGTCGGCATTGTAAGTAACACGCCTTAGACAGAATTTTACGGGGCTACAATCGTTTAACCCCAGTAATAAATGCTACGGTCGCAGTTTCGAATCCTGCCTCGGGCATGAATGTGTGTGTTGTCCATAGGTTAGTTAGGTTAAGTAGTTCTAAGTCTATGGGACTGATGACCTCAGATGTGCTGAGGTCTATCTAATCACAAACAACCGACTAGACGAATGCCAATCATATTTCCGTAAACGTCACAGCACCACATCTTCCTTGGTTGTCATGTGCTTCTTAGATTCAGCAAAGGCTTTGACACTGTCGGCTTCTACATTTTACCTGCCGAACGTAGCAGCCTATAGTGCTTAGAGCCATTTTTGAACCAGTAGTAAATGAGTATTTCGTTTGCGGTCCAGTTATGGTTGTGGGTAATGTTTAGTACCGGTTCAGCTCTTCGGCTGAGACAGCAGAATGGGGGCAGCTTTTACTTTGCCTGTACCAAGACCTTGAAGGTTTTTCCATTGGAGAGTTAATCCATTTCTGTTTTCCGTTGATGTATGGACATTCCTGAGTTTAGCGTTTTTCACAAATTGACTAGCTGTGTCCCGCTTGTAAGCAATATAATTTTCAGGAGTAGGGCGCAGTTTGTATGCCAGATTTGCAGCGTCTCTGAGTTTCATGAGCTGTAACACTTCCTCAGTTCACCAATGTGCAGGTTACCTTATTACTTTTCCGTTCCTTGGGAAGCATATGTCTCATATACACTACTGGCCATTAAAATCGCTACACCAAGAAGAAATACAGATGATAAACGGATATTTATTGGTCAAATATGTTATACTAAAACTGATATGTGATTACATTTTCACGCAGTTTGGGTGCATAGATCCAGAGAAATCAGTACCCAGAACAACCACCTCTGGCCGTAATAACGGCCTTGATACGCCTGGGCATTGAGTCAAACAGAGCTTGGATGGCGTGTACAGGTGCAGCTGGCCATGCAGCTTCAACACAATACTACAGTTCATCAGGAGTAGTGACTGGCGTATTGTGGCGAGCCAGTTGCTCGGCCACCATTGGCCGGGTGATAAGCCAGTATGGCGATGACAAATACACGCTTCCGATGTGCGTTCACCGCGATGTCGCCAAACAGGGATGCGACCATCACGATGCTGTAAACAGAACATGGATTCATCCGAAAACATGACGTTTTTCCATTCCTGCACACAGGTTCGTCGTTGAGTACACCATCGCAGGCGCTCCTGTCTGTGATGCAGCGTCAAGGGTAACCGCAGCCATGGTCTCCGAGCTGATAGTCCATGCTGCGGCAAACGTCGTCGAACTGTTCGTGCACATGGTTGTTGTGTTGCAAACGTCCCCGTCTGTTGACTCAGGGATCGAGACGTGGCGTTACGGCCATGCGGATAAGATGCCTGTCATCTCGACTGCTAGTGTTACGAGGCCGTTGGGATCCAGCACGGCGTTCCGTATTACCCTCCTGAACCCACCGATTCCATATTCTGCTAACAGTCATTGGATCTCGACCACCGCGAGCAGCAAAGTCGCGATACGATAAACCGCAATCGCGATAGGCTACAATCGACCTTTATCAAATCGGAAACGTGATGGTACGCATTTTTCCTCCTTACACGAGGCATCACAACAACGTTTCACCAGGCAACGCCAGTCAGCTGCTGTTCGGTTGGAAACTTTCCTCTTGTCAGCACGTTGAAAGTGTAGCCATCGCCGCCATCCTTCTGTAAATGCTCTGAAAAGCCAATCATTTGCATATCACAGCATCCTCTTTCTGTCGGTTAAATTTCGCGTCTGTAGCACATCATCTTCGTGGTGTAGCAATTTTAATGGCCAGTAGTGTAGTTGAGTAAGTTTGTTAGTAAATCCTCGAAGTTCTTCGTTTATGTCCTACAGGGGAATAGAAGGCGACCCCGAATTATTTCTTGCGCCGCAGTTGCAATTTCAATTAAATTAACGCCTTTGAAGTTTCGATATGCAGTAAGTTATGGTTTCTTTCTGGGATATTCTCGTGGATACATCACAAAATTATCTCATGGACAGACATGCCAGGTCCAGATATTTGAGAGGTACGAATTACTCTGTTTGTTGATTTCGTTGCGGTGCTTGTGTAGGTCCAGGGCGTCGTATGCCAGGCCCACTAATCGCAGAAGCTGATGATCGGCTGAATGACACTTCCGAAACCCGAACTGCTCATCGGATAGTATTTCCTCGGAAGTAACCTGACGCTGTGTGTTCACGAGACACATTCTCCCGATTACCTTGGATAGGGCTGGTAAGAAGCTGGTAAGTGTGTAGTTCTGCGCAAGTCGCACATCTTTGCCTATTTTTGGGACGGCTATCACCTCTGCATGTTTCCACGCTAAGGAATGGTGACTGGTGTGAAACGTCTCGTTGAATATGCTAACAATACTAGTAGCGGCAGCTGATGGAGTCTACTTCAGTCAGGACCCCCAGCCTTCCTAGTGCTGATGATTCTTTTACCCATTCTGGTCACCTCCCGTCGTAAGGTTTCTTGGAAGTCGCCCAGCGTGACATGCACTGCATCCACTTGATTGTCTTAAGGTGTGAAATTTGCGGCCAAGGCATAAGCTGAAGTGTTCCTTTCTCATTCTGTATGTTACCGTCTTGCAACGGAGGTGTTCATTAAAAGTATCGGAGAAACTGGTTAGTTGTCATCTGAGCATAACCATGATTTCGGTGTGCTTCTCTCGACAAATTGAAACTCCGGCGCGGGCGACAGAACAACAGTTTAGGGAAGCATTCAACTTTCATATACAACCTGCCCCAGGAAAGATCGGTGATTGATCACAGGAAACAAAGGAAACAAGAGTTACAGAAGAAATACCTTAATTGGCCTTCAAAATAATCACCAGAAGCTACATCACACTTCTGACATAGGTTGTCAATCTGTCGGAATCGTTTCTTGTGGAATTGCTGGAAGCACCATGGTCACGTGCAAGTCGGAGAAGGGTAAGCCTTCTAGGGATAATCTAATGGAGAGAAATAAAAATAAGTCTTCGGGCGCCAAATCTGTAGAATAAAAGTTGAGTGTTGAGCGTGAAAGTTGAAGACGCAGGCTTTTTGCAATATCCAACAACCCGTCACAATAAGCGTTTGCTGATAGTTTGCAACAGCTTTAAAACCGATGTTAGACGTGTGTTGTGGCAGGTGAGAGTTACTCTGAAGGCCAGAAAAGGTATTTCGTTTGTAACTCTTCTTTCCTTTATTTTTTGAGATTATTCATCGAACTTTTCAGACGCACCCTGTATTGTGTTCTTCTCAGTTATGGATGCAAGGATCTCGGCTGGTAGTTAATGTGAGTTGTCCCTTGAAGCGGTCTGCGTAGGTGGTATTGCTTCCACAGCAGCCGCTGGCTCTGGCTCACTGAAATGAAGTAGTGCCGCATCGATTCCGGTTCCCGCAGGTGGAGAGATTCCGGTAATTTTTACACAGTAATGGTTCCGCCCGATGTTCAGCGATATTTGATGTCGGGGCAGTAACAAAGTGTCAGCATAATTGTCAAAAATGACTAGGAGAACGTCTCAAAACACATTGCGTCATGGGAATTTGCTGTGGCATGACTTTACTGATGGCGACATCAGTGCCACCAGGTTGCCATCTGTTGTAGGGGAATACGGAGGGGTCGAACGAAGCCTTCACTACGGTTTCATACCATTTTGTGAGCGACATGCTTCGCGTTTAAGTCGCCTGCAGTCAAACTACTGCCACGTAATATTAGCAAGGCTTCGAAATCATCGGGATCCAGAGGACGAAACGATGGTATGTACGCCACGATAAACGTGATACATCCAACTGACGTATGGACGACAATGTCAGCGACCTCCAGCGTTAACAGCGACATTGGCTGTATTGAGGACGTTGGCTGTATTGGGAAGCCAGCGGGTGCTGTTTCACATGTGTACTGCCGTACAGCTACCTATCATTGGTCCATTCACGCGGAAACGGGAACAGTCTGGAGCACGAACATTTACTCCGGGATTTAGATATGCTTCACTCAACCTAACACATGTCAATAACTTCGTCTCGGAGAAATTGGTGAAAGCCGGCCGGTGTGGCCGAGCGTTGCTAGGGACTTCAATCTGGAACCGCGCAACCGCTACGGTCGCACATTCGAATCCTGCGTCGGGCATGGATGTGTATGCTGTCCTTAGGTTGGATAGGTTTAAGTAGTTCTAAATTCTAGGGGACTGATGACCTCCCATAGTGCTGAGGGCCATTTGAACGAAATTGGTGAAATGCACCCGCTTGCATGCGGACACATCTGGCGTTCCGCTTGGCTATTTTAAGTCTATAAACTCTATCATAATGTAGCCGTTGTGGTTTAGATCTGGTGGATGCTTGCATAGCTTCCATCACTGCAGCACTAATTCGCTGCGGTAGCAGCTCCATCAGCTTTTTTACGCTGAGCACCAGAGAAGTGACTTGTGCAAATAACGTACTGAGATCGTCGTTTGGAGGACAGGTTATGACTCTGATGCTGGGCCCAGTGTCCTTGGTTGCTTCAAAGGCGGTGCTTGTGTATAGCTGAACTTTCCTTGGGCGTTGTTAATGATTTCCCCTTCGCCCCCGGTCCGCTTATAAATTTTCCTCACTGTGTCACGTGGCCGTGAAGCCACCAGGCACCATTGAGTCTTCCGGTGCGCAGTGGTCCTCACGTTTTGACTCGTAAGGATATGTAAATGTAACATATTATTCATCGTTTTGGTGCAAACAGGCATTCTTCAAAATGACTCCAGTTTAATCTTCTACACCATTCATTACTAAAAGCTAGTATGGTACAATTTAATCCGCACATTAAAGCTTCTGCCAAGAGAAATTATCGCATTTGATATTCTTTGAGTATAATTGTGGATTACCTGAACATATAGATATGGAGTCTGTACATGTTATAACAATGGATGGATGTAGTGGTGGTGGTTAGTGTTTAACGTCCCGTCGACAACGAGGTCATTAGAGACGGAGCGCAAGCTCGGGTTAGGGAAGGAAATCGGCCGTGCCCTTTCAAAGGAGCCATCCCGGCATTTGCCTGAAACGATTTAGGGAAATCACGGAAAACCTAAATCAGGATGGCTGGAGACGGGATTGAACCGTCGTCCTCCCGAATGCGAGTCCAGTGTGCTAACCACTGCGCCACCTCGCTCGGTATGGATGTAGTGATCAGCCAGAACACTATGACCACCTACCTAATAGCCGGTATGTTCACAGTTATCACGGATAACAGCGGCGACGCCTCGTTGCAAGGAAGCAATGATGCCTTGGGAGATCGCTAGAGGGAGTTGGCACCATATCTGAACACACGAGTCACCTAATTCCCGTTATTTTCCGGGAGGGGGCCATGAGTTCTGACGCCTACGTTCAATCACATCCCAGATATGTTCGGTGGGGTTCAGATCTGGCGAGTTAGGGTGCCAGCACATCAATTGGAACTCGCCATTGTATTCTTCGAACCACTCCATCACACTCGTGGGCCTGTGACATGGCGCATTACCTCGTTGAATAATGTTACTGCCGTCGGGAAATATGACCGTCACCGAACGAAGTGGCGCAGTGGTCAGACACTGGACTCGCATTCGGGAGGACGACGGTTTAATCCTGCGTCCGGCCATTCTGATTTAGGTTTTCCGTGATTTCCCTAAATCGCTCCAGGCAAATGCCGGGATGGTTCCTTTGAAAGGGCACGGCCGACTTCCTTCCCTAATCCGATGAGACCGATGACCTCGCTGTCTGGTCTCCTTCCCCAAACAACCCAACCCAACCCGACATGACCGTCAAGAAGGGGTTTACGTGGTCTGAAACCGGGATACGATACTCCTTGGCTGTCATGGAGGCTTGCACAAGCACCATGGAACCCATGGATGCCCAAGTGAATGTTTCTTCCCGCAGTACAGGTGTCAAGAAGCTGTTACCGTGGAAGATTATGGATCCCCGCCGTCCCATCGGCATGATGGAGAATGTATCGGGATTCATCAGACCATGCAACGCTCTGCCACTGCACCAACGTGCCCATTACAGTCGTAGTTGCCTGTGTCGTGGTGTTAACATTGGCACATGCATAGGTCGCCGGCTTGCGGAGGCCCACCGTTAGGATTGTTCGGTTCACCGTGTGTTCAAATACACTTGTACCCTGCCCAGCATTAAAGTCTGATGTCAGTTCCCCTGCAGTTCACCGCCAGTGTGCCCAGCCTACGACGTCCGACATCCGTAATGAGAGATGACCGCCCAACCCCATGTCGACTGGACTTGGTTTCGCCACAAGTAGAAGACACTCATTACAGCACTCCTCGAATACCTGGTAAGTGTCGAGCAGGATTAGCCGAGCGGTCTAGGACGCTATAGTCATGGACTGTGCGGCTGGTCCCAGCGGAGGTTCGAGCCTCCCTCGGGCATGGGTGTGTGTGTGTTTGTCCTTAGAATAATTTAGGTTAAGTAGTGTGTAAGCTTATGGACTGATGATCTTAGCAGTTAAGTCCCATAACATTTCTCACACATTTGACAATACCTGGTAAGTCGATCAGTTTCCGAAAATCTTGTGCCGAGCCTCCGGTCCATCACTATCTGGCCAGATGCATCGCGCGCCTTCCCTTTTCTACACACAAACAGCACGCACACTGATACTACATGCACCGTGCATGTGTCTGACTAGGAGTCATTCCTCTACAGGTGACGCTGCTATCACCTAGACGAGTTTATATCGATATTACGTCTGTGGTCAAAATGTTCGGGCTGATCAGTGTATGTTCCACATCTCCTCCTCTACCACTGGACAGATGTCAATCAAACTTCTTACACATATGCCTTACCATCAGGCAAAACTCGCCGTGGGGGTAAGAACTACCTTCTATTATAGTTCTGAAGATATGACGTCATAAACAATGAGATGCGAAAAAACTGCCGCGTCATGTATGTCATTTAAATGTATTGCTTCTGTGCTACTAACGCTATTCGCAATAACTTTTCTCAGGCAGTATTCACATATGTCACTAACAAGGGAACCTCCCCATCGCACCCCCCTCAGATTTAGTTATAAGTTACCACAATGGATAGGCCTTGAAAAACTGAACACAGATCAATCGAGAAAACATGAAGAAGTTGTGTGGAACTATGAAAAAATAAGCAAAATATACAAACTGAGTAGTCTATGTGTAAGATCGGCAACATCAAAGATAATCTGAGCCTAGGAGCGCCGTGGTCCTGTGGTTAGCGTGAGCAACTGCGGAACGAAAGGTCCTTGGATCAAGTCTTCCCTCGAGTGAAAATTTTAATTTTTTATTTTCAGACAATTATCAAAGTTCAGGCACACACACACACTCTCCACACTTTGCTCTCCAAAATTCCAGGACATGTTCAGATTTGCTTGGACATATGCAGGATTTGACGGTCTACACACGGAAAAATTTGAAAACGTTTTGACAGAGCACAGGGAAACTGTTGCATTCATTTGTCGCAGTTTATGTGACAAACTCATAAGTTTTCATCACTTTCTTGGGAGTAATTATCAAATGGTTCAAATGGCTCTGAGCACTATGGGACTCAACTGCTGAGGTCATTAGTCCCCTAGAACTTAGAACTAGTTAAACCTAACTAACCTAAGGACATCAAAAACATCCATGCCCGAGGCAGGATTCGAACCTGCGACCGTGGCGGTCTTGCGGTTTCAGACTGCAGCGCCTTTAACCGCACGGCCACTTCGGCCGGCGAGTAATTATCACATCCACAAGAAAACCTAAATCGGGCAACGTAGAAGAATGTTTTTACCCATTCGCCAAGTGTACAAGTTAGGTGGGTCGACAACATATTCCTGTCATGTGACTCACATGCCGTCACCGGTGTCGTATAGAATATATCAGACGTGTTTTCCTGTGGAGGAATCGGTTGACCTATGACCTTGCGATCAAATATTTTCGGTTCCCATTGGAGAGGCACGTCCTTTCTTCTACTAATCGCACGGTTTTGCGGTGCGGTCGCAAAACACAGACACTAAAGTTATTACAGTGAACAGAGACGTCAATGAACGAATGAACAGATCATAACTTTACGAAAATAAAGAAAAAAAATTTCGCTCGAGGGGAGACTTGAACCACGGACCTCTCGCTCCGCAGTTCATCTACATCCACATCTACATTTATACTCCGCAAGCCACCCAACGGTGTGTGGCGGAGGGCACTTTACCTGCCACTGTCATTACCTCCCTTTCCTGTTCCATTCGCGTATGATTCGCGGGAAGAACGACTGTCTGAAAGCCTCCGTGCGCGCTCTAATCTCTCTAATTTTACATTCGTGATCTCCTCGGGAGGTATAAGTAGGGGGAAGCAATATATTCGATACCTAGTAAATGCAGTAATGCTGCTACTTGCGCACTGCTAACACTGCTCGGCGGCGGAAGGAGACTAAGCGAATTTACACGATTCAGGTACTAAAACGCGATGCTACACTCTCAAATACTATAATACGCCCGAAATTTATGAATTAAACGATGCAAGTACCAAAAACAGGCAAAGAAATTAAGAATTAAACTATGTAACAAATGAGTGAGCTAGGAGTATACGACTTGCTGCTGCAGCTGCTTATCCAACGGCGGCAGGGAGCACACTGACTGTGACCAACCGACACTGGCCGTTCAAAACAAAAACAGAAGACAAACGACTACGCGAATTTACACTATTCAGGTACTAAAACGCGATGCTCACGCTAACCACGGGACCACGGCGCTCCTGAGCTTTGTTCATCCTTGATGTTGCCTATGCTACACATGGACTACTCAGTTTGTATATTTTGCTTATTTCATCATAGTTCCACACAACTTCTTCCTGTTTTCTCGATTGATCTGTGTTCAGTTTTTCAAGGCCTATCCACTGTGCCAACTTATAACTAAATCTGAGGGGGGTGCGATGGGGAGGTTCCCTTGTAAGTACACCTACGAAATTGCATCATGGTAACATACAAAGGGCAGCAGATAAGACGTGTAGTGGGACGAAATTAAGCGTCACCCATCCACCAAAGTCAAATGTTCAAATGTTCAAATGTGTGTTAAATCTTATGGGACTTAACTGCTAAGGTCATCAGTCCCTAAGCTTACACACTACTTAACCTAAATTATCCTAAGGAAGAACACACACACCCATGCCCGAGGGAGGACTCGAACCTCCGCCGGGACCAGCCGCACAGTCCGTAGCTGCAGCGCCTAGACCGCTCGGCTAATCCCGCACGGCCACCAAAGTCAGCCCAGTTTGCAGGTGACTATAAGTTTAATTTAGTTTTGTTTATGTGTTTTCTTATTATTTGTAATAGATGTGAATTATCTAAAAGTTTTGTATTTTTTTTATGTGTTTCATGTACGGAGAGGTCGGCGCAACGAACGGGGACAGCATGTTCGTTGCCGCGACCAGAGAGGAAATTGCTGGCCGCTATACGTCGCGGGTCGACAGCCAAGGAGCAACAGAAGGTCCTGGAACCGAGTTGTTGCGTCGTGTTTCTAAAAAATTAAAAAATGAATTTTTATACTCTTTTGGTACAACAATGACGTCATATAGAGCTTAATCTTATTGAAATGTCAGTCACTGTCTGTCAACGCTCAAGTTCACATCTGTATGTGTAGGAAGCTAATAAAATAGTGTATGCTATTAAAGTTGAAACACGTGTCTTGAAGATTTATTTATGAAGAATTGTGTGAACGGATTAATAATATATTTGACAAGATTAGTAATTCTTACGTCGTTCACCGAAACTTTGAATCTAAAAAGTTTATTTAATGTGTGATTCTGATATCCATTAGATCAAGATAACGTGTGTCAATATAATTTCTGAGGAGAAACAAACGAAATTTAAATTGGGAAAAGTTACAAAAACCAATTGGCCCAAGTGATGTAATTCTTTGCACACGACTCAACGGATGTTTTACAGTTTCGTTCAAGAACCATCCTATGACAATTTAAAAGAATATGAATCATTTTGAAGTGGGTTGTAACTGACGTAGGTGACGAAGTCTGCACATGGTCATACATATATCAAACGAAAAACTAATATGTCGTTACACCACAGACGCCATAAGCACTAAGTTGCGTGAAAAACTGACGCATCGTGCATGACGTTTAAATTTGTTATTTCTTTGCTACTAACACTATTTCCTGCACATTTTACAGGCAATATTCACATATCACGGTGATGTAGCGATAGATAAAGACTGCGATGTGTGAAAATCTACCGCATCATGGATGACGTTTAAATTTATGACTTCATTGCTACCAGCTCTATCTACAACATATTTCGTAGGCAGTTTCCGCGTATGTCGCTGAGTTTGGTTACAGAAATATATCACTCTTATCACTCTACGACAAAGAGTTCAAGAGATATGTCGTCATAAACACTGAGATGCGCGAAAAAATGCCGCATCATGTATGAAGTTTTAATACATTTATTCTTTACTACTAAGACACTCCTACAGGTGACTCGATTTAAGGAAATCCCTGACAGCTGACTGCACTTCTGACAGCTTTCAACTGCGAAGCGAAGACCGCTGTAGGTGAAAATTATAGCCGTATACAGAAGTATGAAGAGCCGTTGCCAAAGAGACATTTACAAAATCGTATTCCTGGCACGCGAAGCAGCTGTACTTATACATTTATACATTAACTATATTTTTTTTGTACGACTGTTTCATAATTTCAAATATTTTTTCACGAATACATTGAAATGAAATTTTCTCGATATTATACCACAATCACAATTTTCTTTTTTTTTTTTTTGTTTTCGTTTCTGATAGAACATTGGCAAAATGAATATTCGTGTGATGCCGGGATTGTTAGCTAGTAGGAAATAATGGACAAAATGAGTAAGGGAATCTGAGATTACTGAGTATTTTAAAAGCTTTGAATGAATCTGGTCAGCATACAGTTATAAACTATCCTCCAACCAGTAACCATATTAAATTCATACAGCATGGTCTTCAAGCAGGGCAAGAAATTCATAAAGATGGTGTTCTGAAGCTGTTTCTTCCACGCTGCAACAAATACAAGAGCATATTTCTACCAATGGCGGTCAAACATCATGCTGATATTAATGGCGATCCGTTAGGAACAAACGAAAGTTTAATCAATATATACGCGTCTTGTGATAATCATATCCACAAATTATTATAAATCTTGGACTGGTACTTCGTATTGTCACTCTTGCCTTTTACCTCAATGTTTGTAAGGAATTTAAAAGCATTTTCAATGATAAAATATCAAAACTATTTGATTCTTCTTAATATCACTCAAAAACTATTTGGCTTTTATTAATATCAGTTAGAACGGCGATATCATCCATTCATTTCCTAAGGAACAGTTGCTGGTGACTTCGAAATCAAAACATTTGAGATGAAACATTGACGTCATCGTCCACAACATTAATGGTAACCATATCAATATTGCACCATTATCTTCGTAACGGAACCAAAACAACTGGAAACAAAGGAGCAGTCAAGTTGGTAGCACTGTTAAATCCGTATGAAATGTAACCTATAAATATTTCAAAAAGAAAATTTTTTGGCACCTGTGTCAGGTGTAATTCATTCTCCGAGAATCGTCGACACTAATTTCTCATAAATGAGTCTTTCAATTATTAAAATATTATTAAAGGACGAACTGCCTAATCTAATTCTATTAATTTTTAATTCTGATGCAAAGAATGACGAATCTGCTGAAGACGGAACAGTTGCTAATTGTAGTGTTAACAAGACACAAGTGAAGCACGTTCTGACAATGAAGTCCTCTGTCATGAGTATAAAATGGAATAATAATTGTAGCACCAAGAAGAGACATGAGGATGCTTTTCTTGCATATATGTTGGATAACCTGAATTAATAACGACTTTGCCAGAAATTATAAATATCATTGAATTTATTATGCAGAAGTATCTCCAGCGATAAAAGTAATATCAAAGTAAGACTGTGCCCGAAGTAGCATATAAACAGTTGTTCTTTCTGGGTATCGAATAAAAATTAATAGAACGAAAATGTGGACAGAGTCTCCCACCACGCTGTTCTTAGTTATTTGTAGGAAATAGGTTGCCAATAAGCACATTTTATGCCTACAGTTCTACGCTCACGATGTTTTTTAGGTAGTCCTTACAGTAACACAGCTTCTTCCAAAGAAAAACCGTACAAGTGCGAGGTCGAGGTCCGATGTGCCGGCCAGCCTGTGGACAGTTTTTAAGGCGGTTTTCCATCTGCCTCGGCGAATGCGGGCTGGTTCCCTTTCTTCCGCCTCAGTTACATTATGTCTGTGATTGCTGCGCAAACACTGTCTCCACGTATGCGTACACCATAATTACTCTACCACACAAACATCTGGGGTTACACTCGTCTGGTATGAGATGTTCCCGGGGGAGAGGGGGCGGGGGGGCCACTGGGGGCGAACCGCACAGTGACCCAGGGTTCGGTGTGGGGCGGCGGTGGGGTGGGTGGACTGCTGTGGCTTGTTGTGGGGTTGTGAACCACTGTGGGCTACGGCGGGGACGAAGCATCTCCGTCGTTTCTAGGTCCCCGGTTCCATACAATACAATACACACTACCACAGCAACGATTTTTGACAGAAGTACTATTATATTGGGCATAATACAAAATTTGTGACTGGGTTGAGGATCTCTTGGTAGAGATGCCGTAGCATTTTACCTTGGACTAAGCCGTCGATGGAAGTACACAGAAGATCGTGTTTGCCATTTCTCGTGGAGGATAATAGGCGTCCGTAATGCTGCTAAGTCCAAAGATAAATCTACAATGTACAAGCATTTCACAAATTTATCAAAACACGAAATAGTCCTATTAGAATTAGTGTATGCGCCGTATTTAACAAAAACTGTGAACACGGTTCACAGGTAACAACACTAACAGAGATTTTCTGTATTCTGTATCCATTGACAATGACAGAGGAGGGTTTGCTCATTTGTTTACTACATTCTAGAGGTCGTTCGTAATAGCAGAGAGCTTGCAACAGAGAGCTTGCTCTGGAAGAGTTGTGTTTGCAGTAGCGAAGATGAACAAGTAATCGTAGCTCGTGCATTTTAGGGTCCACGTTTACTGCAAATTTTTGTCTTGTTTTGGTCCACACCACCACCTATCGATATATGGAATACTATTTTTAAAGCCCACCATTAATGAGCTGGCTGAAAATATTAATAGTAATCTCAGCTTTTTCGAAAACAATGCAGTGAGTTATAGACAGGTAATGTCTGAGAAAATCTGCACAAATATAAAGTTTTGATAAGATCTCAAAGTGGCGCAAAGACTGACAACTTGCTTCAAATGTTCAGAAATGCAAAACTATTCATTTCACTAGCCGGCAAAATCAGTGAATCCCCGTTAAAATCAGGCACCGCATACAATCAGGTACGTTTAAGAGCTTGCAAGGATATGAAATAGGATGATCAGGTAAGTGTAGTAGGGTGAGACAAAAATAAGGAAACAACGCGAGAAATGCGTGCTTGAACTTAAGTGCAGATGCCAGCCAAGCCCGCAGGTTGTCATCACGAATGGCGCCTGTGCAATGTCTCGAACGTTGCAACTGTCAGTCATGGTCAGAGCAGTCTTCTGTGTAGTTGTGAGTGCAATATGTCGCAGCTTAGTGAATTCGAATGTGGGCAAATTGTCGGTGCTCGTGTGGTGATTGCTTCCGTTGCCAAGGTAACCAAAGTCTTTGGTGTTTCAAGAGACACCGTATCGAAGGTTTGTACGGCATAATACATGGAAAGCGGAAAAAAATCATCCGCTAAGCCACAATGATGACGAGAGTTTTGTTGAGTGATCGTGATAGACGCTCCTTGTGACGAAAAATAAGAGGGAGACAGCTACAAACTTCACCGCGGAACTAAATATCGCATCTGCGAACCCTGACAGCAGCAAAACAACACGAAGAGAGCTCCGTAAGCGGGGAACAGCAGGGGAGCTGAAATTCCAGAACGACTCATCAGTGATGCACATACTCGTAACAGGAAAACGTGGCGTCGAAGCCAGAAAACCTGCACTATGGAGCAATGGAAGAATGTCGTTTGGTATGACGCTGTTTACATCTTGTGCCCGAGTTTACGTACCAAGAATGAAACATGCCGGTGGTTCGGTGATGATTTGGGGAGCTCCGTTATGGTATTCGATAGGCTCAAATGGCTCTGAGCACTATGGGACTTAACATCTGAGGTCATTAGTCCCCTAGAACCTGGAACTACTTAAACGTAACTAACCTAAGGACATCACACACATCCATGCCAGAGGCAGGATTCAAACCTGCGACAGTAGCGGTCACGCGGTTCCAGATTGTAGCGCCTAGAACCGCACGGCCACTCCGGCCGGTACAGTCATCAGCTCTCAAAATTATTGAACATTTGTGGCAACTTTGTAGAAAAGTGTCCACGACCGCTATCTACGTCAATCATCATTACTTGAACTTGGCACTATTTTGGAGGAAGAACGGTATACGATTCCCTTGACAACCATACAGGACTTATATTTACCCATTCCGAGACGACTCGAAGCAAGCTCTTTTGAAAGCCGACGGGTATTAAATACACCGTATTACTCATGGTAAGGTGTTGTGTTTTGCTGTTTCGATATTTGTGTTCAGCCAATATATGTAAGTCTGGTGGCAGACTTCAATAATACTGGGAAAATACTGTATAGAAAGAAGACTGCTTATCTGTGCCATATAGAACTAACGGCGTGTAAGGTGTCAGGCAAATCCAACACCTTCCATGAAAACCCTGACATGATAAGCAAAGCCAGTAGTATGTCACATAGCTCCGAATAAATCGTGACATTAAATTAACCAAAGTAATACGAGTAACGAGTGAGCAAATGGAATACCACAGACTAACACAAGAATGCCTAAATACATGTTATACCTTCCCACCGTGAGACAGACGCAGTTCCGAGGGGAGAAACGAGAACAGAAGCCGAGAGCAGAACCGTGTTTAAGTGAGAAGGCCCTACGATAGGGAATGGACACCCACGTCGCCAGCTAACCGCTGCGACCACACCACCCGCAAGTTTTTAGCGTGAGACTTTTTCGCTTCTCTGTTACGTTGCAAACTTTAAAAACATTGCCCCACCACGAAAAGTATAACGTTTCTCATTGGATAGACAGAATTTTTGTAGGCGGAGCTTAAGGTTAACATTGAGACCCTGATTGGTCAGATGAAAACACAGCCAGATAGTTTTTTTTAAACCAACTTCGGTAAATTGTAGTAAGGAGAAGTTAGAATGGAGTTGTTTCCGAGAAGGCGAGCTGGACGGAGCTGCGCCGGCCGCCGCCCCCTGACGACCACCGACAAGGTAATGAACGCACGCGATGCAGCATTTTTGAGCACATAAGGCTTCACTCAGAACTGCAGAAGTCTCATCTGTTACATCCCCTTTACGTAATACTAGTGTCGATCGTCAATTAAAGCTCATGGTGTTCACATTTGCCACTTGAAGTAAAAATCTGAAGCCCGATGATTTTTCTGTTATATAGTTATTGAGAAGCCACATCAGCCACTGTAATTTACGACAAGTTAGATAAGTAATTAAAGATAATTGAGGGTCACTGTAGACCATTTTGATAGTTTTCTCTCTTGTGAAACTTAATTTAAACCTAGATTATAGATGTGATATGGTATAGGTCATCCTTCGATCCATTGTAGAACTTGGAAATCCATTCAGGGAATATTCGTTCACATTTTTGTTGAACGCAGTTGGTTTTTACCATCCTGTATTAAAACATTTTCTTTCATCAATAGTGCAATTTATAAACGATGTTTTGTGAGTAGAATAAAATTTCCAATGGTAAACTTAACTGCTTTTTCGACGTTATTTTACCAGCTAACTAAAAATAGGAAAGCCTTGAACCCCTTCCACTAAATTGAGTTAGTATTAAGATTCCTTTACAGGGAGTGCAGTGGAGCTGACGCTGAAATCATTAAGTATTTGGTTATATCGTCGCTAGTCTCACTGAACTCTTCTGAATTCTACATGTCATGTGTGGTCTGACGTCTCCTTACCAGCAACAGGTCCCAGGTTCAAACTAGTCAATTCCCTAAAAAACACGCTCAGAGCGTCGTTGCGCGAAAGTGGTAGGGAGACACGATATAGAACAAACAGACACCACGCAGAATGTTTAGAGACGGACATGGAACGTTCACGAAGATGGCCGGCACGAATGTTCATGGGTTTGTCTGACTCATGGTGGAGTGTCACGGAAGTGTTGAATAACCTGAATTGGAAGATTATTGAAGATAGGAGCCAGTCATCCCGTGGAAGCCTACTTACAAAGTTCCGAGAACCAATGTCAAGTGAAGAATCTAGAGACATTCTTCATCCCATTGCGTATCGATGCCAGATGGACCTTGAATACATCAGACTAGTTATAGCACGCACTGACACATTAAAGCAGTCGTTCTTCCATTGCTGTGTATGCTGTTGGACTGGGAAGAAACCTTTACATGTGATACCTTCTGCCATGCAGTTAACAATGGTTTGCAGACTATGACTGTGGATGTAGAATACGTGACAGCACCCTAACACCTGTACATGCTTGTATGGTTGCACGGCAGTTACAAGCTATTTACTGGCTATTAAGTCTCAACTCTCAGCCTAACGGCTAAGGAAAGGTCCCACTTAAATGTGCCAGACTCGTGATTTCTCTGTGAAGCGCGACGGCGAGAGTGACGCAGAAGTGGTACGCCTGGTCGACGGCGGGAAGTGGGCCATTTCCGAAACGGGCCGCCGAGGGCCAGCAAAACAACTGAACGCCTCCTCTCCCACACGCCACGCGCCTCGAGCCGCGATTGGCCATCGCTTGCAGCACCTGACGTCCGTGAGGTCCATCCGCAGAGAAACTCGCTAAACCAGACGACTGGCACCCGCTGTCTCCTCTAATTACTTCAAGTCAAGGCCACGCGTAGCGGGCGCGCGGTTAGAGGCGCAATGTCACTAATCCCACCAGCCGGCATGTGTGTGAGTGTTGTCCTTAGCGTTAAGTCTCGTACAGATTCCCTATGGAGGGCATAGTGATAGACATCCCTGGGGTTGTGAAGCAGCTGAATGGGTTGAAAATAAATGAATCGCCAGGTCCTGATGGGATTCCAATTAAGTTTTACAGAGAGTACTCTACTGCATTGCCTCCTTACTTAGCTTGCAATTATCGCGAATCTCTTGCCCAACGTAAAGTTCCGAGCGACTGGAAAAAAGCGCAGGTGACGACTGTATATAACAAGGTTAGAAGGACTGATCCTCAAAATTACAGACAAATATCCTTAACACCTGTTTGCTGCAGGATTCTCGAAAATATTCTCAGTTCGAATATAATGAATTTCCTTGAGACAGACAAGTTACTGTCCATGCATCAGCACGGCTTTAGAAAGCATCGCTCCTGCGAAACGCAACTCGCCCTTTTTTTACATGATATCTTGCGAAACATGGATGAAGGATATCAGACGGATGCCATATTCCTTGACTTCCGGAAAGCGTTTGACTCGGTGCCGCCGGCCGAAGTGGCCGTGCGGTTCTAGGCGCTGCAGTCTAGAACCGCGAGACCGCTACGCTCGCAGGTTCGAATTCTGCCTCGGGCATGAATGTGTGTGATGTCCTTAGGTTAGTTAGGTTTAACTAGTTCTAAGTTCTAGGGGACTAATGACCTTAGAAGTTGAGTCTCATAGTGCCCAGAGCCATTTGAACAATTTGACTCGGTGCCCCACTCCAGACTCCTAAGGTACCAGCATATGGAATTGGTTCCCAAATATGTGAGTGCCTCGAAGACTCCTTAAGTAATAGAACCCAGTACGTTGTCCTCGATGGTGAGTGTTCATCGGAAGTGAGGGTACCATCTGTAGTGCCCCAGGGAAGTGTGGTAGGTCCGCTGTTGTTTTCTATCTTCATAAATGATCTTTTGAATAGGGTGGATAGCAATGTGCGGCTGTTTGCTAATGATGCTGTGGTTTACGGGAAGGTGTCGTCTTTGAGTGACTGTAGGACGATACAAGATGACTTGGACAGGATTTGTGATTGGTGTAAAGAATGGCAGCTAACTCCAAATATAGATAAATTTAAATTAATGCAGATGAATAGGAAAAAGAATCCCGTAATGTTTGAATACTCCATGAGTAGTGTAGCACTTGACACAGTCACGTCGATTAAATACTTGGGCGTACCATTGCAGAGCGATATGAAGTGGGACAAGCATGTAATGACAGTTGTGGGGAAGGCGGATAGTCGTCTTCGGTTCATTGGTAAAATTTTGGGAAGATGTGGTTCATCTGTAAAGGAGACCGCTTATAAAACACTAATACGACCTATTCTTGAGTACTGCTCGAGCGTTTGGGATCCCCATCAGGTCGGATTAAGGGAGGACATGGAATCAATTCAGAGGCGGGCTGCTAGATTTGTTACTGGTAGGTTTGATCATCACACGAGTGTTACGGAAATGCTTCAGGAACTCGGGTGGGAGTCTGGAGGAAAGGAGGCGTTCTTTTCGTGAATCACTACTGAAGAAATTTAGAGAACCAGCATTTGAGGCTGACTGCAGTACAATTTTACTGCCGCCAACTTATATTTTAGGGAAAGACCACAAAGATAAGATAAGAGAGATTAGGGCTCGTACAGAGGCATATAGGCAGTCATTTTTCCCTCGTTCTGTTTGGGAGTGGAACAGGGAGAGAAGATGCTAGTTGTGGTACGAGGTACCCTCCGCCACTCACCGTATAATGGATTGCGGAGTATGTCTGTAGATGTAGATGTAGAAGTTAGTTTAAGTAGTGTGTAAGTCTAGGGACCGATGATCTCAGCAGTTTGGTACCTTAAGAATTCACACACATTTGTACATTTTGTTTTTTCGAATCAAGGCTGGCGTATAACTGATTACCATAAAAAATCTTTTACCAGGCTTTTACCAGTGTGTGGTGGAGGTACTACATGCAGTAATGTCCATTGCCCCTCTTCCTGTTACACTCGTGAATAGTGCACTATTTACAAGCCACTGCGCGAACTCGAGTCTCTTTAATTTTGCCATCAATGTTCTTCTCGTACGATGTACAGGGTTCCTATAAATTAACTTCATAATTTAAATAACTTTATGCCACACTACACAATAAAAATTGGTTTTCAAATTGAGACAAGATTACTTATAAAGTGTTTTTTTTTCGCTTTATCCAGTTGCCGCTGATTCGAAATAAAATTTGGATGCACCGGAGAATGCTCATTGTGTAGTCAGGTTCACAGAGACGAAGTCCGATTCCTAAATATTAGGTTGGTACACAAGTTCGTAGCGGTTATGTTATCTATGTTGGTATTCTGTTTGTTATAGACTTATTTATCGACGGTCATTTCTTATTTGTAGTTCACTGTTGCTATTGCAGTTTATACAATGAAGATCCAAAAAAACTGGTACACATGCCTAATATGGTGTAGAGCCCCAGCGAGCACGCATAAGGGCCGCAACACGTCGTGGCATGGACTCGACTAATGTCTGCACAAGTGCTGGAGGGAACTGACGCCATAAAACCAGCGAGTCTGTCCATAAATCCGTAACAGTACGAGCGGGTAGGATCTCCTATGAACAGCACGCTGCAGGGTATCCCAGATACGCTCAATAATACTTGCTTTGTAAATAAATCCGCCTTTTCTTGCTACAAATTAATTTATTTTTCCCAATCGCGTTTCTCGATTTTCTTGCTCTAAGGCATCTTCAGTGGAATACTTTGCTCTGATCTGCGTTTCCACTCATCTGGTCTGGAGGTTGCACAGCCACTTTATTTCCGAGACATAAGCACAATATTGTACTCCAAACTATTTCACTCTGTTCACTATGTTTCTCCTTTTTAGTGTGCTATTATTATTTTGCCACTAGATACAGCTATTTGCACTAGATAGAGTTCTTTGTTCGAACACTGTGATTGTAACAACGTAAATATTTGCGTTGTTAAAAAGCACAGTGTTCGAACAAATTCCTGTGATCAACGGCATTAGGATGCAGAAGGCAATGGAAACCACTGCATTAAAGTCAAATAACGTGTATCCACAAGACATGTGGCCTGTAATTGAAGAAGTGTCATGATGATCTCTCCTTTGGAAAAAGATTCCGGAATAGTTCCCCATTCGGATCTCCGGGAGGGAACTGCCAAGGGGGAGGTTACCATGAGATAAAGATTGAATAATCAACGAAAGGATAACGTTCTACCAGTCGGGGCGTGGAATGCCAGAAGCTTGAACGTGGTAGGGAAACTAGAAAATCTGAAAAGGGAAATGCAAAGGCTCAATCTAGATATAGTAGGGGTCAGTGAAGCGAAGTGGAAAGAAGGCAAAGATTTCTGGTCAAATGAGTTTAGGGTAATATCAACAGCAGCAGAAAATGAATAGGAAGGTAGGGTTCAAATGGCTCTGAGCACTATGGGACTTAACATCTGAGGTCATCAGTCCCCTAGAACTTAGAACTACTTAAACCTAACTAACCTAAGGACATCACACACATCCATGCCCGAGGCAGGATTCGAACCTGCGACCGTAGCAGTCGCGCGGTTCCAGACTTTAGGAAGGTAGGGCAGAGAGTGTTTTACTGTGGTCAGTGACAGGGCTGCTCTTACCAGAACCGACAGCAAACCAACACCGACAACGATAGTTCAGGTATATATGCCGACGTCGCAAGCTGCAGATAAAGTGATAGAGAAAGTGTATGAGGATATTGAAAGGTTAATACAGTATGTAAAGGGGGATGAAAATCTAATAGTCGTGGGCGAATGAAATGCAGTTGGAGGGGAATAAGTAGAAGAAAAGGTTACAGTAGAAAATGAGCTTGGGCCAAGGAATGAGAGAGGAAAAAGACTAATTGACTTCTGTAACAAGTTTCAGCTAGTAATAGCGAATACTCTGTTCAAGAATCACAAGAGGAGGACGTATATTTGAAAAAGGCTGGGTGATACGGGAAGATTTCAGTTAGATTACATCATGCCAAGACAAAGATTTCGAAATCAGATACTGGATTGTAAGGGGTGCCCAGGAGCAGATATAGTCTCAGATCACAATATAGTAGTGATGAAGAGTAGGCTGAAGACAATGATCGATGAAAAGAGGAAGTACAAAAATGTTCTGGGAAACTCAGGAATACAGAAATAGAGTACGCTGAGGAACGAAATAAATAGGAAGTGCAGGGAAGCTAAGACGAAATGGCTGCAAGAAAAATACGAAGACATCGAAAAAGAAATGATTGTCGGAAGGACAGACTCAGCACACAGAAACGACAAAACAACCTTCGGTGACATTAAGAGCGAGGGTGGTAACATTAAGAGTGCAACGGGAATTCCACTGTTAAATGCAGAGAAGAGAGCGGATAGGTGCAAAGAATACATTGAAAGCTTCTAGGAGGGGGAAGGTTTGTCTGATGTGATAGAAGAAGAAACATGAGTCGATTTTATTTGTTTTATTTACAAGTCAACTTCCATAGGAAAAAATTGAGGAGCAAATCTCCAAGGTTATGGAACGTGTCAGTACACTAAACTACAACATAAAAGTAATAACATATAAAAATAAATGTTTATGAACCCGAAAAGAGTCAGTTCCTAAGTTTAAGTAAAGGCAATCAACAATACGAGAAGAATCAGCTTAATTTCTCAAGGAACTCCTCGACAGAATATAAGGAGTTTCGATTTGAAAGCGCGTGGATTGTTGCTATGATTTTTGAATTCGAGAGGTAGTTTATTGAAAATGGAGGCAGCAGTATACTGCACACTTTTCTGCATAAGACTTAAGGAAGTCGGAAACAAATACAGGTTTGATATCCGCCGAGTATGAACTGGATGAAAGCTGCTTATTCTTGGGAAAAAGCTAATATTGTTAACAAGAAATGAAGCAAGGAATACGAATATATATATATTGAGAGGCCAATGTTAAAATACCCAGACACGTGAACAGGGGTCGACAAGAGGTTCAAATGGTTCAAATGGCTCTGACCACTATGGGACTCAACTGCTGAGGTCATTAGTCCCCTAGAACTTAGAACTAGTTAAACCTAACTAACCTAAGGACATCACAAACATCCATGCCAGAGGCAAGATTCGAACCTGCGACCGTAGCGGTCTTGCGGTTCCAGACTGCAGCGCCTTTAACCGCACGGCCACTTCGGCCGGCAGGGTCGACAATATGTTCGTGAACTTACATTACTTATTGCCCGAACCGCCCTTTTCTGAATCCAAAATATTCTTTTAGAATATTTTAATACCATAGGACATAAGCGAATGAAAATCAGCAAAGTAGACTATTTTTTGTGTAGAGCAATCACTCTCCGGCCGGAATGGCCGAGAGGTTCTAGGCGCTACAGTCTGGAACCACGCGACCGCTACGGTCGCAGGTTCGAATCCTGCCTCGGGCATGGATGTGTGTGATGTCCTTAGGTTACTTAGGTTTAAGTAGTTCTAAGTTCTAGGGGACTGATGACCTCAGAAGTTAAGTCCCATAGTGCTCAGAGCCATTTGAACAATTTTAAGAACGATCACTCACCTCAGATACCGTTCGGATAGTAAAAATGGCAGCATTAAGTCTTTGAACAGGATCCTGATCGTCGACTTTCCACGACAGCTTACTATCTAACTGAACACCTAGAAATTTGAACTGCTCAGTGTCACTAATCATGTGCCCATTCTGTGAAATTAAAACGTCAGGTTTAGTTGAATTGTGTGTTAGAAATTGTAAAAACTGAGTCTTAACTGTGATTTAGCGTTAGTTTATTTTCTAAAAGCCATGAACTTAGGTCATGAACTGCACTATTTGAAACCGAGCCAATGTTGCATACAACATCCTTTACTACCAAGCTAGTGTCATCAGCAAACAAAAATATTTTAGTTACCCATAACACTAAAGGGCATATCATATATATAAATAAGGAACAGGAATGGCCCCAACACTGATCCCTGGAATGCATCCCACGTGACTATGCCCCACTCAGACCCCACATCACAGCCATTCTCGACACTGAATAATGACCTTTTGCTGTCTGTCGCTAAAGTAAGAGGAGAACGAATTGTGAGTTTTTCCATGTATTCAAAACGGTCCAACTTCTGTAACAATATTTTGTGATCAATACAATCAAATGCTTTAGTTAAATCAAAAAATATGTCTAGGGTTGGAAACATTTTGTTTAACCCATCCAGTACCTCACAGGGAAAAGAGACTATAGCATCTTCAGTTGTTAAACGACTTCTGAATCCTAACTCTACATTTGATAGGAAATCGAGTGACATAAAATGATCAATTATCCTTACATACACATACTTTTCAATCTTTAGCAAACATTGATGGCATAGAAATAGGTCTAAAATTATCTACATTATCCCTTTCTCCCTTTTTATAAAGCGGCTTTACTACTGATTAATCGTTCTTGAAACTGGCCATTATTATAATTATATTACAAATATGGACAAATACAGGGCTAACATGTGCAGCACAGTACTTTAATATCCTGCTAGGCACTCCATCATAACCATGAGCCGGCCGCGGTGGCCGAGCGGTTCTAGGCGCTTCAGTCCGGAACCGCACTGCTGTTACAGTCGCAGGTTTGAATCCTGCTCGGGCATGGATGTGTGTGATGTCCTTAGGTTAGTTAGGTTTCAGTAGTTCTCAGTTCTAGGGGACTGATGACCTCAGACGTTAAGTACCATAGTGCTCAGAGCCATTTGAACCATAACCATGAGAGTTCTTAGTTTTCAGTGATGTAATTATTGACTCAATCTCCCTCTTGTCTGTATCACAGAGGAGTATTTCAGACATCAATTTCGGAATGGCATTTGCGAAGATAATTATATGATTCAATGTAGAAACTAAATTTTTATTTAGTTCACCAGCAATGCTCAGAAAATGATTGTTAAATACTGTACATATATCTGATTTATCAGTAACAGAAATATTTTTTATGCGAACTGACTTGATATCGTCGACCTTGTTCTGATGACCAGACATTTCCCTCACAACTGACCATATGGTTTAAATTTTATCCTGTGAATTAGCTACTCTATTTGCCTAACACATACTCTTTGCCTTTCTAATAACATTTTTATGCACCTTACAGTACTGTTTGTAGTGAGCTACTACAACTTGATTATGACTACTTCTAACATTTTGGTATAATTCCCGCTTTGTTCTGCCGGTCGTTGTGGCTGAGCGGTTCTAGGCGCTACAGTCTGGAACCGCGCGACCGCTACAGTCGCAGGTTCGAATCCTGCCTCGGGCATGGATGTGTGTGATGTCCTTAGGTTAGTTAGGTTTAAGTAGTTCTAAGTTCTAGGGGACTGATGACCTCAGAAGTTAAGTCCCATACTACTCAGAGTCATTTGAACCATTTTAACCCGCTTTGTTCTACATGATGTTCTTATCCCACTAGTCAGCCATCTGGACTGCCTATTACAGCTAGTATCCAGATTAGAACGTCTAATGGAAAGCAACTCACAAAGAGAATGAGAAATGTGTTAAGGAAAGCATTATATTTATCATTTATGTTATCGGTACTATAAACATCCTGCCACTCTTGTTCCTTGACAAGGTTTCAAAAACTCTATACTGTTGATTGTTGTTGGATTAACTTTCCTACAAGTACATAGTTTGCAATTAAATGTGACATTTGTTTGAATACTAAAGCCTTTTAGTGTTAAAATTTGTGTATCATGATCTGAAAGGCCATTCACCCTTTTACTAACAGAATGCCCATCTAGTAATGAAGAATGAATAAAAATATTTTCCATGGCTGTGCTGCTGTTCCCCTGCACCCTAGTTGGAAAAAAACACAGTCGGCATCAGTTCATATGAATTTATGAGATCTACCGACATCCTCTGTCTTGCACCATCATACACAAACTTTATATTGAAGTCACCACATACACTCCTGGAAATGGAAAAAAGAACACATTGACACCGGTGTGTCAGACCCACCATACTTGCTCCGGACACTGCGAGAGGGCTGTACAAGCAATGATCACACGCACGGCACAGCGGACACACCAGGAACCGCGGTGTTGGCCGTCGAATGGCGCTAGCTGCGCAGCATTTGTGCACCGCCGCCGTCAGTGTCAGCCAGTTTGCCGTGGCATACGGAGCTCCATCGCAGTCTTTAACACTGGTAGCATGCCGCGACAGCGTGGACGTGAACCGTATGTGCAGTTGACGGACTTTGAGCGAGGGCGTATAGTGGGCATGCGGGAGGCCGGGTGGACGTACCGCCGAATTGCTCAACGCGTTGGGCGTGAGGTCTCCACAGTACATCGATGTTGTCGCCAGTGGTCGGCGGAAGGTGCACGTGCCCGTCGACCTGGGACCGAACCGCAGCGACGCACGGATGTACGCCAAGACCGTAGGATCCTACGCAGTGCCGTAGGGGACCACACCGCCAGTTCCCAGCAAATTAGGGACACTGTTGCTCCTGGGGTATCGGCGAGGACCATTCGCAACCGTCTCCATGAAGCTGGGCTACGGTCCCGCACACCGTTAGGCCGTCTTCCGCTCACGCCCCAACATCGTGCAGCCCGCCTCCAGTGGTGTCGCGACAGGCGTGAATGGAGGGACGAATGGAGACGTGTCGTCTTCAGCGATGAGAGTCGCTTCTGCCTTGGTGCCAATGATGGTCGTATGCGTGTTTGGCGCCGTGCAGGTGAGCGCCACAATCAGGACTGCATACGACCGAAGCACACAGGGCCAACACCCGGCATCATGGTGTGGGGAGCGATTTCCTACACTGGCCATACACCACTGGTGATCGTCAAGGGGACACTGAATAGTGCACGGTCCATCCAAACCGTCATCGAACACATCGTTCTACCATTCCTAGACCGGCAAGGGAACATGCTGTTCCAACAGGACAATGCACGTCCGCATGTATCCCGTGCCACCCAACTGCTCTAGAAGGTGTAAGTCAACTACCCTGGCCAGCAAGAACTCCGGATCTGTCCCCCATTGAGCATGTTTGGGACTGGATGAAGCGTCGTCTCACGCGGTCTGCACGTCCAGCACGAACGCTGGTCCAACTGAGGCGCCAGGTGGAAATGGCATGGCAAGCCGTTCCACAGGACTACATCCAGCATCTCTACGATCGTCTCCATGGGAGAATAGCAGCCTGCATTGCTGCGAAAGATGGATATACACTGTACTAGTGCCGACATTGTGCATGCTCTGTTGCCTGTGTCTATGTGCCTGTGGTTCTGTCAGTGTGATCATGTGATGTATCTGACCACAGAAATGTGTCAATAAAGTTTCCCCTTCCTGGGACAATGAATTCACGGTGTTCTTATTTCAATTTCCAGGAGTGTATAACTAATTTCTGGTAGTTCCTACAAAGTGAATTAAGAACCATCTATAGAAATGTTCTGATGTCAGAGTTAGGGGACCTATAAACAACAACAATTAGAAGTTTAGTTTTTCTAAATTCAACTGCTCCTGAACAACATTCAAATATCTGTTCAGTGCAGTGCAGATGGACTCAAATTGAATACAGCTTTTTTCGTACATAGCCACTCCCCCATTCCGCAAGGAACTCCTTGAAAAACAGCCTGCTAATGTGTATCCTGGTAAAGGAAGCCTCTGAATTGTCAAATTATTTAAGTGGTTCTCTGATATACCAATTACTTCAGAGTCAACAACTATAAGCAGTTCACTAACTTTATCTCTAACACATCTTATATTTTGATGAAATATGCTAATTCCTTCTCTGCTTGGAAACATAACCTCCTCTGAAGGTGAGACCTTAGTTAAACGGACTTCCTTTAAGTAGGTACACCTATTAGCTGACTTCAATCTGAAAAAGGTGCAGCTCTAACACCAACTACTACACGAATTTTTCCGTGAGTGATCCCACCACCACCACCCACTAAACTGTCACCTATAAGCTTTGCCAGCCTTCCCTTCCCATACCTATTGAAGTGCAGGCCATGCCTAGTGAATCCCGATCTGCTGATAGACCCAACTGGCACCACTGAGATGTGACCTGTGCCCTATGCCATCAGCGCCCTCCCCAGCCCCATGTTAACGCGCCTAACAGCCATATTGAGGCCGATCATGACGCTGAAACAGTTGCACGAAATGCACATTAGTGCCACCAGTTTGAGTAGCTATCTGTACCAGGTCACCAAGTACATCACATTCCCCGTCCCTGTCAAGACTGTTCCCTGCTCCACCCACTATCACTAGCTGATCCTCCTTCGTAAAATTCTTACATAACTCACCTATGCTGTCAGTCACTTGAGCCAACCCTGCACTAGGCTTCACAATGATGATGACCTGGTACTCACTCCCCAACACTTCCTGCAACAGTTGGCCCACACCTCTACCGTGCAAACGACCTAGCAGCATTACCTTCTCCTTTCTGTTAGACTTTGAAACTGACCTAGGCCTCGTAACTGCTGAGGACTGCTGCATGTTCTCTACATCTACAGCTACACGAGGCTCCTCTCCACTTAACTCTGACAGTTGGTCAAATCTATTGCATATATGCAAAGTATAACTGTCTGAATACCTCCTCTTCCTAGCTGCCTTCTTGCCAACTGCCAATTCCCATTCCCCACCACCCTTCACCCTCCTCAACCTATCTAGTTCCCCCTTAACTGCACCTGAAGGGCACAGATCTTACGCTCCTGATCCCGTATCAGCTTATTTTTACTACAGATTCTGCATTCCCAGGAGAGGCTCTCACTAGAATGCTCACTAGCTTTCCCACTGCATTACCTCTAATGAAAATACTTTGAACAAATCCCACACCATAACCGACTACTCACGAATCTACGACAGAGCCCACCCTTCTCACTAGTGGTAAAATTTTGCAATTACTGAAAAGAAACTATATGTCTACGTTACCAAAGTACAGCTACACCAGCAGAACTATGTATAGATCTAACAATAGCGGTCTCGAAATTCTCTGTCTACTAAGAAAGCAACTACTTGTATTAATACTACTACACCACAGCTAATACCAATACCAACAAAACTTCACAAAATTATTACCTAAAACCAAAACTTCAACCGGCCACTGGAACACTCAACGAAGTTAAAACACTGAATGAAATATTTCACTACAAACAATAAGAAAAGTCAGCTGAAAACTAAAGCACGAAATTCACTAAACGACTACAACGTACAGAAAACTCTAAAAAACATAGCGAGCGAACGGTTCCAAAAGTTTATTAAATCATTATTTCGCCACAAGCAGCACGAAACACCGCTGAAAATATTAAATTTAATAACAGTGTACAAATAAGCTTGTTAATACTTAGCTTTATAACCACTACAGCGTCACTTCACGCCGCAAAAATGTAAACACAGTGCTAAGTTAGAAGAGAACCTTCCAGTATTAGAATCAGAATTTAAAAGAACTTTGGAGGACTTAAGCTCAAATAAGGCAGAAGGCATAGATAACAGTCCAACAGAATTTCTAAAATCATTGGGGGAAGCGGCAACAAAACGACTATTCACGTTGGTGTGTAGAATGTATGAGTGTGACGACATACCATCTGACTTTCGGAAAAGCATCATCCACACAGTTCCAAAGACGGTAAGAGCTGACAAGTAAGACACTTATCGCACAATCAGATTCGAACAACTGGCAGAATTTAATTGAGAGGAGCCTCGTGTAGCTGTGAACATGCAGCAGTCCTCAGCAGTTAGGAGGCCTAGGTCAGTTGCAAAGTCCTCATGCATCCATGTTGCTTTCAAGACTGATATACAGAAGAACGTAAAAGAAAATTGAGGATGCGCTAGATAACGATCAGTTTAGCTTTAGGAAAGGTAAAGGCACGACAGAAGCAAATATGACGTTGCGGTTAATAATGGAAGCAAGACTAAACAAAAATCAAGACACGTCCATATGCTTTGTCGACGTGAAAAAAGTATTCGACAATGTAAAATGGTGCAAGATGTCCAAAATTCTGAAGAAAGTAGGGGTAAGCTATAGGGAGAGACGGGTCATAAACAATATGTACAACAGCCAAGAGGGCATAATAAGAGTCGACGAACAAGAATTAAGTGCTCGTATGAAAAAGATGTACCCTTTCGCCCTTACTGTTCAATCTGTACATCGAGGAAGCAATGATGGAAATAAAAAAAAAGGTTCAGAAGTGGAATTAAAATTCAGGGTGAAAGGATATCAATGATACGATTCGCTGCTGACGTTGCTATCTTGAGTGAAAGTGAAGAAGCATTACATGATCTGCTGAACGGAATGAACAGTCTAATGAGTACAGAGTATGGATTGAGAGTAAATAGAAGAGAGAAGAAGGTAATGAGAAGTAGTAGAAATGAGAACAGTGTGAAACTTAATATCAGGATTGATGGTCACGAAGTAGATGAAGTTACGGGATTCTGCTACCTAGGCAGTAAAATAACCAATGACGGACGTTGCAAGGAGGGCGTGAAAAGGAGACTAGCTATGGCAAAAAGGGCATTCCTGGCCTAGAGAAGTCTACTAATATCAAATACTGGCCTTAATCTGAGGAAGAAATTTCTGAGAATGTACGTCTGGAGTAAAGCACTGTATGGTAGTGAAACATGGACTATGGGAAAACCAGAACAGAAGAGAATCGAAGCATTTGAGATGTGGTGCTACAGACGAATGTGGAAAATGAGGTGGACTGATAAGGTAAGGAATGAGTAGGTTCTGCGCAGAATCAGAGAGGAAAGGAATATGTGGAAAACAGTGAAAGAATGACTTCCATGGTACTAGATGGAGCTATAGAAGGCAAAAACTGTAGAGGAAGACAGAGATTGGAATACACCCATCAAATAATTGAGTACGTAGGTTGCAAGTGCTACTCTGAGATGAAGAGGTTAGCACAGGAGAGGAATTCGTGGCGGGCCGCATCAAACCAGTCAGAAGACTGATTACAAAGGAAAAATAAAGAAAAATAAAGGAATGGTTGATCCCAAACTTCCTGTACAAAGAGCTGAGTGCATCCGCAAAAGATAATGTTATATCTGGTGGAACAGCGACGGTGTGGTGTGCTATTAATTGCTTCACCGAGTTGTAACCATCGTTGCTGGCATTTATTGTCAACAACTGAGACATCTTGCAGGCGGAATCCAAGAACAACGACTAGAAAGATTGCGTGAGGTGATGCTATTCCGCGATAACGTCCGCCTATATTCTGCTAGACTGACAAAAAACACTAAACACGAATTGGGTTGGGAAGTCATTCCACAAACACCTCATTCATTTGATTTTGAGCCCTAAGATTTTCATTTTTTCCGCTCTCTATCAAACAACCTTCAAGGAACCTCCTTTCCAGACGAAAATGCGTTCCAACATAACGAGTTCTTCACCTCAAAACCGCGTCATTTTTACAGTGGCGGAATCGAAAAGTTACCCCCCGTAGGCAGGCTGTTGTGAATAGTGAAGGAGAATATATTATTGATGACTAAAGTCACTGTTATATGTATCTTTTGTGTTTATTAAAACACTACAAACTTATGAACCAACCGGATACGACGAAGCTTTCGGGCACAGTATGGATGGGCAACTATTAAGACGTGGCATATGTCTTGCTCTCTATAAACAAGGGAGCAGGTTGTCCTTTTTCAGACACCAATGTGGACAACGTGCGATGTGCGTTAACAAAGAACTCCAACAAAGTGCCTAGGACAGCCAGATAGTTAGAAATGCCGCAATCAGAGCCCCGCGGGATAGCCGCGAGGTCTAGCGTAGCTTACCACGGTTCGCGCGGCTTCCGCCATCAAAGGTTTGAGTCCTCTCTCGGGCATGGGAGTGTGTGTTGTTCTTAGCGTAAGTTAGTTTAAGGTAGATTAAGTACTGTGTAGGCCTAGGGACCGATGACCTCAGTAGTTTGGTCCCTAGGAACTTACCACCGCCAAAATCAACAAAGCATGAAGTTGTTCATAAAAGGTTGCGCTTTATGCTTACAAGGTGCAGTTGCTTCAAGCACTAAAGCCGACTGAAAAAACTAATCGCGAAGAGTATGCAGTGGATATGTTAGCCGAGACGGACGCAAACAATAACTAGCAGGAAAATGTTTGTTTCCTGCCGAATCAACTATTCATATTTCCAAATGAACCGTCGTAACTCTCGTATACGGGGGCCAAAGTGTCCTCATCTTACACGCGAAATGGAAAGAGACGTCAAGATGCAGACCTATGCACAATATCATCATCCTGCCTTTACTTTTCAGAGAGCCTACCGTCAACAGTGATATTTTCCTGGATACGTCACAAGAGTTTGCTGTGCCACAATTGGAACATCTACAACCTGACGTCATACCCCAGCAGTGTGTGGAATCACCTCACTGGTCCCTAAGTTCCCGTCAATTTCTGGATAAAAAATTTCTGCATAGATGGATTGGACGAACTGGTCCGATTCAGTGGCCGCCACCGATCACCCGACCACACATCACTAGACTTGATCCTGTGAGGTTTTTTAGGAATCATGTAAACGTAACCAAGGTTGCAGACGTATAGACCTTGAACTCGCGCATTCCCAAACACATCTGAACTATTCGCCGTGGATTTCCTGGACAATACACGGAGAGAAACTGAATACCAATTGCACGTTGTCCATACCGACAGAGATGCAGACATTGACGTGAATGAGTGGGGATCAAAACTTTATGAGTTTTCTTGTCAAACGCTGAAAACCAGTTATTATTATCTAGTATAATTTTAAAGTTAATTTAAAATTTTGCAATCTCTGTATATACCAGGAAGCTATATGTTGGTTCAATTTTGTATGAATGTATGCTCTGGCAATTTTAACAGAAAAGCCACAGCTGTTGATGCACACTGCCTCCTACGTAACGTCTGCGAGTAAAGTTCGGTGACCATCTCCGAGACACTTTCGCACGTACTTAGCGAATCCGTGTTATACGCACTGGTCTTCTTTTGACCTTCTCTATTTCCTCAATCAATCCAACTTGGAAAGGGTACCAGATTGTAGAGCAATATAAGTTATCAGCCGGACGAGCGTTTTGTAAGCTACGTCCTTCGTGGTTGGACTACACTTGCTGCCACTTAAATGCAACACTACCTATCTATCTATTTATCAGAATATAAAGAAAGGGGCAAAGGTTGATTCGTTGCTGATCAGCAAATGCTTGATGAGTGAATCCATCACGGTTGCGGAACACTGACGCAAATTATTTACAGAAGAACGGGAAAGCTGGCACGGTGTAATGTCCCCACAGAAAATACCCTCTACCACGTACCAATTAATCATTTTCAATCAAACCATCCACATTCATTCACTTTGGAAAAGTTATCTGATCTGATTTTCTCGCAATATATGCGGCGACAGCTCGACGACGCCAAAGTATTGTCTAGTGCGTTTATTCTTTGAAATAACAGAGATGCATATATGCATTCTCCATGGTTGTTAAGAGTGGTTACTAGGACAGCTTCTGGAGTATCTGTTGAGGTATTGACGTGTTTCTGAGAGATACATATTCTGCTTTTCTTCTCGCTAAAGCGAGCCAATTTACATTTGTGCCGCTAGCGGTTTGTTTGCAGAGAAAGAGACTGTAAACGGAAAATAATTAAGGCGTGGAATCACCGGAGATCTGGACATGTAATGGATTTAATACACAATTTCCTCCATAAATAAGGTTTGTGACTTTTTTGTTCTGGAGTGAATGAACGAATGAGTTTTTTCTGAATCATTTGATGATCACGTTGGCCCTGTAATTAGTGGGGAAGTTTCAGCTGTGTTGAAGAGAGCCTGCAATCACTGAGTCTGTGTTAAATCGTCCAAAAAGGCTTCGTACACATCTGGAATTCGCAATCTTTCGTAAAAGGAACAAATTGTCCAAACGATTGATTCTCCCGACTGACTGCAGTGTTTAACAGTAATAATAAATGTAAAGATCTCTTACAGCAAGCCAGCCGCTGATTACCAAGACGAAGGACTCCACCAAAGATCCTATTTGGCTGATTTCACGTAATGAAATATTATATTAAGAACTGTACATAGATAAAGGAGAGAAAGAGAGAGAGCGAATGAAAATAGAGATAATACTAATAATCCTGCATTAGTCTAATTTTTCGCCTGTCTTATCACGGATCAGCCAAGAACTGGGAGGGCCTTACTTTACTGTATAGATTTATGTGTGAAGGTGAAGTGATCTTAAAGGCAACAGATACACGTCTATAGAGACAAGGCATTACACAGAGATAGCGGCTAGCTGCATTCATAATCTATTCTTAGATAAAGAGACGGCAACTTATTATCCGAACATTTAAAAATGTTAGAAGGGGCCGACTTTCTGGACCTCGGTTTGGTTTCTGAAGAAATTTATGAAGACGCGAGGAAATACTGACCTTATGACTTATAACAGAAGCAGGCTGAAGAATGACAAAATACGATTTCAGCATTTGTAGATTTAGAGAAAGTTTTGGCAGTGTCGATTGGAATATTTTCTTTTAAATTCTAATGGTAGCAGGGATAAAATACAATTTGTACAGAAATCAGACCGCATAACAGTGGAACGCCATGAAAGGGAAGGAGTGGTTGAGATGGAAATGAGTCAGGATTTTAGCTTAACCTCCCCAGCCCCCAGTTATTCAGTCAGTAAATTGAGCAAGAAATAAAGAAAACTAAGGAAAATTTGGAAAGGGCATTTAGGTTCAGGGAGAAGAAATAAAAATTTTGAATATAAGCTTAGGCTTTCGGGGTCACTGTCACAGTCAGTAAAATTCTTCAGTGTATGTGACAACACTGTCAATGAGTAAAATTCTCAGGCATTTCGGTAACTGTTGTAAATGGCCTTTCTCAGGATTCTTTTGCTAAAAGGACCCTGAGAATGGCTATTTTCAAAAATGGCCAAGATGTCGGATAATTTAACTCACTGAGAATGCGATCACATATTCAGAAGAATTTTATTGACCAAAAGGTTTGAAATTTGTCAATGACACTACTTCAATCATAGAAGACTAAGGGCTTGTAAGAGCAGTTGAACGGAATAAATATTATCTTCGTAAGAGATTATGAACTGAGTATCAAGAAACGTAACGGAATGTAGTAGATATAACGAAATAATAAGCAATGTAACTGAACCAGATTAGGCATTGAGGATTTGGAGGGATTTACACAGCCCGACAAAAAATTTGAAGCAGTCAGGTGACTTGGTAGGGTGTCAATGTAACTTCATATATATGGCTGGTATTTAAATGAGTAAAGTTGTAATTGTTCCTGTCAGGTAGAGCAGCCACTAGACTGCACTAATGTTGATTGTGTTCAGTACTTTTGCCAGGCCTGGTCAGATGTCGAGTGATTACTGTGAATGACTCAGAGATGCCGTATACTCGTGTGAGACGGCGTTATCAGCACTTGACAGAGACTGGAAGGGCCCTCGTAGTCGGTCTCCAGTTGGCCGTCTGATCCATTCGCACAGTGTCCAGATTTTTGGGACATTGGGATGTGACAGTGGTCCGATGTTGGACTGCATGGGAACGCGAGGGGAAGAGTAGACATCGTTAGGGTTCCGATCGATCACGTCTTTCCGCCACAAGAGAGGATCGCCGTATTGATCACTAAGTACATCACAACCCCTCCACACCTGCCCCTGCAGTCCGAGAACAAGTAATGGACCCCTGCAACATTCTGTGTCATCCAGCGTCTTTGGTAACACCACGATCTATAGCACAATAAGGAATGTGCCAGTAGTTGAACTCGGTGACAGCTGAAACATCAGCTTGTCACTGCAGGCATACACGGCTGAAAGAGACGCAAGAAGAGACTATACATCATGGCAACGAGACGCACCACGGCAGAACATCTGTCTATAAGATCCTTCCGGAAACAGTGAAGAGATGAGCCTCGGGAAATACTGGGAAGGATTTTCTCAGACGCTGACAGCCATTTCCGAATCTCTACACCTTGGGTGGTACAGCAACATAGCCCCTGTGAATCCTGAGCTGCACCTCGGTCAACCACAGGCTAACCATTCAGACAAATGAGAAATCCAGTTGGTTCTGATACCAAGTATAGTAACATAGTATAGTGCTTTGTAGTAGTGCTAAGTAGTGTAGCGTTATATAGTGATGATGAAGAGGTCCCATACTCCGTGGAACGTAGGGGACGATGCAGGAGACCCGCACCACTGACTAGGCAAGGTCCTAGCGGACGTGGTTTGCCATTGCCTTCCTCCGACCGTAATGGGGATGAATGATGATGATGAAGACAACACAACAGCCACTCATCTCGAGGCAAGGAAAATCCCTCACCCCGCCGGGAATCGAACATGGGATCCCGTGCGCGAGAAGCGAGAACGCTACCGCAAGACCACGAGCTGCGGACGTTGTATAGTAGTGTAGTACAGAATTATAAATTACAAAACGTATGATGTACCAAAGCTGCATAGTGTAACCGACCAGTAGAGTGAGCCTTCGGATTCCGGATGAAAAAATTATTATGTAGTACCTTTTCCTTCTTTTAAAATTTTTATGATCTTTTTATTTATGTAGATTTTCCCGCCTTAAACACCATAATGATCAGTTACGCTGTGCAAAATGTGGTCTGTTCTTGTTTGTAGATAACAGAGTCCAGATGGCCTTCGTCGGCGACTAGGTGAGAAGTACCATTCTTCCAATGTTTTGGAGAGGCACAGAGGGGTCACTCCTGGCGGCGTGCTGTGGAAAGCCACCGTGTATGGTTTCAGGTCACGGCAGATAGTGACTGAGGAAACTGACGTCACAGTAGTACTTGAGGATATCCTGCGTCGTCACGCGACAGTACCTTGGTGCTCGTCCATGCATCCCACGTTTCTTTATGAATCGTAGGCGTAATATTGAGCTATTCTCATGACCAGCTGCTTCGTCAAATCTGTCCCCGATTGGACATGTTTAGTGCCAGTTGGGACACAAATTCCGTCTCAGTAATTATATCAAGGATCAGCTACAACAGTTGTGGGTCAGTTTGCCTGGGGAGCCTTTTGAGACCCTTCCCAGCCGAATCAGCGCTTGCATCCTGGCCGTAGGGGCTGCACCTCATATTGATTTAGGCTAATACTGCTAAATTCGGCGTTAATTTGACCCGATTTTTTAATCTATTAAATAGCATCATATTCTTTCTCAATCTATGAAGTTTCGTTTTCTCCTCTCCTTCTGGGAGCTTCCCCTCTTTTATCAGGCAGTGTACATTAACTAGGTAGCGAAGTAGGTGACTATGGCCTAAGTAGTCGGGACAGAAGTTCTAGACTGAAAATAGTAAGAAAAACGTTTCCGAAAAAAATGAGATTTATTAACATCGAATATACACTCCTGGAAATGGAAAAAAGAACACATTGACACCGGTGTGTCAGACCCACCATACTTGCTCCGGACACTGCGAGAGGGCTGTACAAGCAATGATCACACGCACGGCACAGCGGACACACCAGGAACCGCGGTGTTGGCCGTCGAATGGCGCTAGCTGCGCAGCATTTGTGCACCGCCGCCGTCAGTGTCAGCCAGTTTGCCGTGGCATACGGAGCTCCATCGCAGTCTTTAACACTGGTAGCATGCCGCGACAGCGTGGACGTGAACCGTATGTGCAGTTGACGGACTTTGAGCGAGGGCGTATAGTGGGCATGCGGGAGGCCGGGTGGACGTACCGCCGAATTGCTCAACACGTGGGGCGTGAGGTCTCCACAGTACATCGATGTTGTCGCCAGTGGTCGGCGGAAGGTGCACGTGCCCGTCGACCTGGGACCGGACCGCAACGACGCACGGATGCACGCCAAGACCGTAGGATCCTACGCAGTGCCGTAGGGGACCGCACCGCCACTTCCCAGCAAATTAGGGACACTATTGCTCCTGGGGTATCGGCGAGGACCATTGGCAACTGTCTCCATGAAGCTGGGCTACGGTCCCGCACACCGTTAGGCCGTCTTCCGCTCACGCCCCAACATCGTGCAGCCCGCCTCCAGTGGTGTCGCGACAGGCGTGAATGGAGGGACGAATGGAGACGTGTCGTCTTCAGCGATGAGAGTCGCTTCTGCCTTGGTGCCAATGATGGTCGTATGCGTGTTTGGCGCCGTGCAGGTGAGCGCCACAATCAGGACTGCATACGACCGAGGCACACAGGGCCAACACCCGGCATCATGGTGTGGGGAGCGATTTCCTACACTGGCCGTACACCACTGGTGATCGTCGAGGGGACACTGAATAGTGCACGGTACATCCAAACCGTCATCGAACCCATCATTCTACCATTCCTAGACCGGCAAGGGAACTTGCTGTTCCAACAGGACAATGCACGTCCGCATGTATCCCGTGCCACCCAACGTGCTCTAGAAGGTGTAAGTCAATTACCCTGGCCAGCAAGATCTCCGGATCTGTCCCCCATTGAGCATGTTTGGGACTGGATGAAGCGTTGTCTCACGCGGTCTGCACGTCCAGCACGAACGCTGGTCCAACTGAGGCGCCAGGTGGAAATGGCATGGCAAGCCGTTCCACAGGACTACATCCAGCATCTCTACGATCGTCTCCATGGGAGAATAGCAGCCTGCATTGCTGCGAAAGGTGGATATACACTGTAGTAGTGCCGACATTGTGCATGCTCTGTTGCCTGTGTCTATGTGCCTGTGGTTCTGTCAGTGTGATCATGTGATGTATCTGACCCCAGGAATGTGTCAATAAAGTTTCCCCTTCCAGGGACAATGAATTCACGGTGTTCTTATTTCAATTTCCAGGAGTGTAAATTTAAATTTTGGTAAGTCTCTTCTGAAGATATCTGTCTGTAGTTCAGTCTTGTTCGGAAGTAAAACGTGGACAAGTGGTTCAGATAGGAGAAGAATATAACCGATTGACATATCGCGCTACAAAAGAATGTTGAAGAGTAAATGGGTAGACCGAATAAGTAATGAGGAGATACTGAAGAAGGAAGTTTATGGCGCATCTTGACGAAGAGAAGGGGCAGATTGATACGACCCATTCTGAGACGTGAAGGAGTAAGCAGTTTGGTGTTCGAGGTAAGCGAGAGGGGTAAAAATTGTGTATAGAGCGCATGGCTTGAAAACAGTACGGTTTTTCAAATGAATGTAGATTTCAACAGTTGTACAGAGAGAAGGAGGCTTTCATAACATATAAAAGCGTGTAGAGTTGCATCAAACCATTCATCGGACTGAGGACCACCACCACAACAAGAGCAGCAGCAACAACAGCCATATGTCTTAAAAGTTTTCTCAGCAAATCCCGCTACCACATCTAAGAAGGTGAAAAATACTTTCCCGAGGGCAAAGAACGCAATTCAGTGTAGCTTGTGTGACTGTGAGGAAGGCGTGTCGCTGGTGCGTTAAAGCCGAGGTTGCCGAGAAAGGAACAGAATGCCTTGACGTTGTAAAAAAAATGGCTCTGAGCACTATGGGACATAACATCTGTGGTCATCAGTCCCCTAGAACTTAGAACTACTTAAACCTAACTAACCTAAGGACATCACACACATCCATGCCCGAGGCAGGATTCGAACCTGCTACCGTAGCGGTCTCGCGGTTCCAGACTGATGCGCCTAGAACCGCACGGCCACAACGCCCGGCCCTTGACGTTGTAGTCCTACCTACTGTACACTGTAGTTAGGAACACTTACCTCTAGAGGTAGAAAAATTTCAGAAACATGTCGGGTAGCCGGCCGGGGTGGCCGAGCGGTTCTAGGCGCTACAGTCTCGAACCGCGCGACCGCTACGGTTGCAGGTTCGGAACCTCCCTCGGGCATGGATGTGAGTGATGATCTTACGTTAGTTAGGTTTAAGTAGTTCTGAGTTCTAGGGGACTGATGACCTCAGCAGTTAAGTCCCATAGTGCTCAGAGCCATTTGAACCATGTCGCGTGTAGAACTTACGAATATTACTGAAAAAACATTTAAAGTCATTATTTGGTATGCGATGATTCTTAATACCATGGAAAAAGCATCTGGAAGTACACTGAGATCGCAGCTGTAGCAAATTATTATAAAAATCTACATTAGGGAGTTGACGTTTAGAAGAATAGGAACATTAGGAGGTAAAGTGTAATTACTAAAAAACTATCGTAGTAAGAGTGATGGCAAACGAAGTGATTAAAATATCTTTTTTAAACTCGACTGAAGTATTTCTACAGCTGTTATAGCTTTCGCCAGAAAATGATGAAGAGAGAGGATGTGAGATATGCTGTTGACTATACTACTGAAAATTCAAGGTCCAAAATTTCGATACACTTAGGAATTTTCGTCTATGGATTGGAAATTAAATATCAGGTAGCACACTTTGTTCCTTTAGCAAACTTTTTGAACGAAGATTTACACGATCTCCACGATTTTTCTCTTTAAATGAGTCTCCTGGAACAAATATGTTCGTAAATGCATTTAAGCAGTCAAAGGATTTGGATCGGTTATTGATTATACATGTAGTATTGCAAACAAAAAGATATCAGGACCGGTAATAGATACGCATTAAACCGAGGAGCTACAGTAGGAGTTGCCACAAAAGCGTGTCTTCATCAAGGCAGACATTCTACAGGGATCACCAATGACCGGCTATCACGATCGTCTCCAGACTTCGGACTGGCTTACAGAAACTGTCGAAAAGAAGCGAACTGTTTAATGACAGGGAGTAGTTTGCACAGCAGCGAGGAAAATGAAAACTTTGCTGTTACAGAGGCTGTTGGGAGGATTGTTCTTAATATAATAGGTCAACACCAATTAGACTAATATACATACAAACTTGAAGAATAATTAGTAAGAAAACGAAGTAAAATAATTGAGGAAAGTTATAAAAATTTGGAAGACATATCCATTTTCGAAATTTTGACGCTAAGGCTAGAGAATGTTGCTGAGAATTTTTCCGGGTTATATGGTCGTGATCCATGGAACTCTTCAGACCCTGACGTTTCGTCCAAGGCTACTTTGGACATCTTCGGAGGTGTTCTTGGTTGTCGGCAAGACTCAGCACAACCAGGACCACCTCCGAAGATGTCCAACGTAGCGTTGGACGAAACGTCAGGGATTGAAGAGTTTCATGGACCACGGCCATACAACCCGGAAAAATTCTCAGCAGCTGAAGCATTTGGTCGTGAAAGCCTTCATTGTATGGCTGGAGAATGTGCTCAAGGGTCTGGAACGTCACTATAGTTTCATTCCAGTCTTGAGCTGCGAAATTCGTCTTGGGTGAATAACGTTATTTGGTCAAGCGGAGTATGCTACGTTTCCACCGAGGGAGGTGGAAACGTTTAGCTCAGCTTCATGTAGTCGCTTTACAACACTGATTAATTTTTTGTGTCCATGAGTAAAAAGGATCTCTGTCAATTTTTTTGCTTCACTTGTCTCTTCTTACTTGTATTTTGTGATGAAATTTTTATGTAAGTGTTACTACATGACAAGGAATGTTTTGGTGGACTGATGTATCGTATCCACAATGAAGAGCCGAAGAAACTGATACACCTGCCTAATGTCGTGTAGGGCCCCCGGGAGCAGGCAGATGTGCCACAACACAACGTAACACAGACTCGTCTTAACTTCTGAAACGCTGGAGGGAACTGACACCATGAATCCTGCAGGGCTGTCCATAAATCCGTAGGAATACGAGGGAGTGGAGATATCTTTTGAACAGCTTGTTACAAAGCATCCCAGATATGCTCGATAACGTTCATATCTGGGAAGTTTGGTGGCCAGCGGAAACGTTTAAACTCAGATGAGTGTTCCTGGAGCCACTCCGTAGCAAGTCTGGACGTGTGGGGTGTCGCATTGTCCTGCTGTAATTGCCCAAGTCGGTCAGCATGCACAATGGACGTCAATGGATGCCGATTATCAGACAGTATGCTTACGGACGTGTCACGTGTCAGAGTCGTATCTAGACGTATCAGGGGCACATATCACTCCAACAGCACACGCCCCACACGATTACAGAGCCTCCACCAGCTTGAACAGTCCCCTGCCGACACGCAGGATACACGGATTCATGAGGTTGTCGACATACCAGTACACGTCCATCCGCTCAATACAATTTGAAACGAGACTCGACCGAACAGGCAACATGTTTCCAGTCATCAACAGTCCAATGTCGGTGTTGACCGGTCCAGACGAGGCGTAAATCTTTGTGTCGTGCAGTCATCAAGGGTACACGAGTGGGCCTTCGGATCCGAAAGCCCATATCGATGATGTTTCGTCGAATGGTTCGCATGCTCACACTTGTTGATGTCCTAGCATTGAAATCTGCAGCAATTTGCGGAGTTATTGTACTTCAGTCACGTTGAACGATTCTCTTCAGTCGTTGTTGATCCCGTTATTGTAGGATCTTTTTCCGGACGTAGCGATGCTGAAGATTTGATGTTTTTCCGGATTCGTGATATTTGTGGAACACACTGAAATGGTCGTGCGGGAAAATACCCACTTCATCGCTATCTCGGAGGTGCTGTGTCCCATCGGTCATGCGCCGACTATGGCACCGCGTTCAAACTCACTTAAATCTCGATAACCTGCCATTGTAGCAGCAGTAACCGATCTAACATTTGCGCCAGACACTGAAAGTGCCCCCAGCAAATTTCAAACCATCATAAAGATGGAAAGTGGACAGATCCCGTATTAGTGTCCACTAATAAATATCTGATATTAATAATTGGCATATTCCACAATAATATTTAATTAATAGTTCGTGATGCGACTTTCGGCTATTTAGGTGAACGTCGGAGAACTTAATACTAAACAAATAGTTCATAAAAACTCACTGAGCATTCATAGCTGAACAAAGATTGCTGTACAAAGATATGCGACTTTTTATGACTTTATCGATACGAAATAATGTAATACCTAATGATAGTCTGCACAATTAAATCTTATATTACAGTATATTAAAATATTAAAACTTTATAAATGTAAAAGCGAAAAACGTTTTACAAGTGAGTAATGGCGCAGGCTGCTACCTCACTGGCAAATGTGACGAACAGACCAAAAAAAAAAAAAGTGGGCGGGAAGAAATCTGTGGAATGTGGGTGTGGAACAGCTATAACAAGTTGATTACCTAATGGTGAGAGACATAACTGGCTGCTGCCACTTCAGTGAGGGTGAGTAATGGAACTGTGTTTGCTCGTTAAGGACCAGGTCAGGATTCTTTGACTGATGTTTATTAATGACCAGAATTTCGAGTAACGTTATTTTTCTGCCTTTAGTTCCTTCATGAAGAATATCACATTTCACATGACATGAATGACATTGATTCAGAGCATGTTCAGCGAAGGTGGAATTTCTTTTCCATTCACTATTTCCTTTCATGCTCAGTCACCACTATCTGATTGACCTACATGTAATTCACCACACAGATTTTAGGAAATTCTGTAAATTTCTTTCTGTTCTAAAAGTGGGATCTTGTCTTTACTGTTGAGCAGAAGGTGGGCAACAGTGTTCGTAGTGTAAGAAGCTGGTGTACATTTCCTGGGTTTTAGTTTCCTGGCTAGAACCTGTGAAGTCCTATCCACATATGGTATGGGTACCTTTTGTTATCAGTGTGGTTTTGTGCCTCTGAGGTGGATAAAGGAGTGCTGTTATCCTCTGTCTCTTCTTCTTGTCGAGTAAGTTGTCAATTAGTGTAGGACCATAACCATTACTGTACGCTATTCCTCTAGTTATTTTCAATCCATTTCCAGTTCTGGTTTGGTTTGTGATACAGATAGTAGGCGGTGCACCATGAAATAGAAGGCTGCATGTTTGTGTGTTTTGGTATGATGGGAACTGGGTGGTATTACTGTGTCCATTGAGTTTACTTTCCTGTGAATCTTCAATAAATGCTGTTGCTTACTGATATCAATAGTGCGGTCTAAAAATCCACTATAAATGTGATTGTACTGTGGTGTGAATTCAAATTTTGAAAAAATGTATTTAATTGTCTGGTGGTACCTGCCCACAAGCACAGTACATCATTCACATAGCTAGTCCAGTATTGTATTTTAGAACTTAGAGATTCTTTATCAAAAAAGTTAACTCAAAATCAGCCATAAACATTTCAGCTAATGAGGGGTTCAGTGTGGACCCCACTGTTAACCTATCTGTCAGACTGTACAGAGCCTTTACTAGAAATAATTTTGCTGTAAGTAGACTTCAGTTGCCATCCTTATATCTTCCGTTTCCATTGGAATTGTTCCGATGTAATGCTTATTGACTTACTAAGTAAAACTAAACTGTTCCCCTTGTCACCCTTTGTGGCAATCACATTTTGAGAATACAGATTTTTCTTTAATGTAGACAGCACTCTTTGCTCCCCATAACTACCGTTGAATGTATCTGTATTCCCATCATCCTATAACACACCACTTCATGGAGCACTGTCTATTATCTATATCAAGAACTAAACGAGTTTTTGAATATGGATTGAAAATAATTAAAGAAATAGCATACAGTAATGTTTGTAGTCCTGCACTAATTGACAAAATGCCCAGCAAAAAGAAGAGACAGAGGATAACTGCACTCATTAATCCTCCTCAGACAACACAAAACCACACTGATAACAAAACCTTGACAGGTTCTTGCCAGGAAACTAAAATCCAGAAAATATACTCCAGCTTTTTACACAAGGAGTAGTGTTGTCAACATTCTGCTAAACAGTAAAGATAAGATCCCATCTTTAGAACAGAATGAAATTTATAGAATTTCCTGCAATCTGTTTGGCAAATTATATGTAGATCTATCAGGTAGGGCTATAACTTCTAGACTGACTGAGCATGAAAGTAATGGAAAAGAAAGATTCCACCTCTGCTGAACATGCCCTGAATGAATGTCATTCATATGATGTGAAATGTGATTTGTCCACAAAGGAACTAAAGGCAGAAAAGTAAAGTTACTTGAAATTCTGGCCATTAATAAACATCAGTCAAAGAATCCTGACCTGGTCCTTGACTAGCAAACACGATTTCAGTTCTCATCCTCAATAAAGTAGCAGCAGCCAGTTATTATTTCTCTCACCATTAGGTAACCAGCTTGTTATATCTGTTCCACACCTACAATCCACATACTTGTTTCTCCCACCCCCTCCCTCCCTTTTTATGATCTGTTCGTCACATTCACCAGGTTGTCTCTTATATATTCATATAGTTTGAATATACTGTAATATAAGATTTAATTGTGCAGAGTCTCTTTACGTATTTCATTCTGCTTGCGTTTTGTATCGATAGTCACAAAACAGCACATATCTTTGTACGGCAGTCTTTGTTCATCTATGAATTTTCACTGAAGTGTGAACTATCGGTCTAGTACTAAGTAATCTGACGATGGTCTAAGAAAGCGAAAGCCGATTCATAACGAACTATTAACTAACTATTATTGTGGAACGTTAATACTTTGTATTCAAGTTAATCTTTTTTCTTTAGGACTCATAGTCTGAACGAAAAGAGGGCGAGAAGGCTAAAAATCTCGCGCGACACGTATGCGCTGAAGCTTCGGTAGCTTTTGTAAGCCAGTTTTACTTTTCCGACTTGATAGGCCATAAGTGTCCTGCATCAGGTTATTTGCATAAACGTCCTCTACACTACTGTGGTAAGTTGTAAACAATGACAATGTTTGAATAATAGAGAAAATAAACAACAATACATATTACACGTGTTCTGTGCCGGAAACCGTTCGGTATAGGTCGTATGTTTATGTGAAGTTTTTTGTTCAGAATCCTCAGAGCTTGCAAGCTTCTACCTTTCAACCTGACTCACACTGTATAGCTGCCAAAATTTAGTGACACTGCCCTGGAGGGGAAACAGAAAAGATCAGTTTGGATTCCGTAGAAATGTTGGAACACACGAGGCAATACTGACTCTACGACTTATCTTAGAAGAAAGACAAACTTACGTTTCTAGCATTTGTAGACTTAGAGAAAGCTTTTGCAAATGTTGACTGGAATGCTCTCCTTCAAATTCTGAAGGTGACAGAGGCCAAATACATGGAGCGAAAGGCTACTTACAATTTGTACAAAAACCAGATGGCAGTTATAAGAGTCGATGGGCATGAAAGGGAATAGAAGGGAGTGAGACAGGGTTGTAACCTATCCCCGATGTTATTCAATCTGTATATTGAGCTAGCAGTAAAGGAAACAAAAGAAAAATTTGGAGTGGGAATTAAAATCCATGGAGAAGAAATAAAAACTTTGCTGTTTGCCGACGACGTTGTAATTCTGTCAGAGACAGAGAAGGACATGGAAGAGCAGCTGGACGGAATGGACAGTGTGTTGAAAGGAGGATATAAGATGGACATCAACAAAAGCAAAACAATGTAGTCGAATTAAATCAGGAGATGCTGAAGGAATTAGGTTACGAAATGAGGCGCTGAAAATAATAAATAAGTTTTGTTATTTGGGGAGCAAAATAACTAATGATGGTCGAAGTAGAGAGGATATAAAATATAGGCTTGCGATGGAAAGGTGAGCGTTTCTGAAGAAGAGAAATTTCTTGCCATCGAGCAGGAAGTCTTTCCTGAAAGTATTTGTATGGAGTGTAGCCATGTATGGAAGTGAAACATGGACGATAAACAGTGTAGGCAAGAAGAGAACTGGAGCTTTTGAAATGTGATGCTACAGAAGAATGTTGAAGATTAGATGGATAGATCACGTAACTAACGAGGAGGTACTGAACAGAAATGGTGAGAAGAGGAATTTGTGGCACAACTTGACTAGAAGAAGGGATCGGTTGGTAGGACATGTTCTGAGGCATCAAGGGATCACCAATTTGGTACTAGAGGGCAGCGTGGAGGGTAAAAATCGTAGAGGGAGACCAAGAGATGAATACACTAAGCAGATTCAGAAGGATGTAGGCTGCAGTAGGTACTGGGAGATGAAGAAGCTTGCATAGGATAGAGTAGCATGGAAAGCTGCATGAAACCAGTCTCTGGACTGAAGGCCACAACAACTAATAAAAATAATGAAAGCTATGGTAACATTAGTAATGAAGAAAAAGCATTCCAAATAAACTCTTGTATTCTTATTTTCAGAAGAGCCTTACTAGATTCGTATGTAAAGCAGTCTTGTTGATCTGCTTCAAGATCAAAACTAGTGAACGAATACAGTTAATTCCTCTGTTTGCAGTTATTTTTATTCTTTCCTTTGAATCCAACGACATGCTAGATACCATTCACTGCAACAGCCAGTTTATGCATTCACGTCGATAAGTAAGTTTGCGTTTCGGTCGTATAGGAGACAAATTAACCTTCATCAGGTTAAGGCCTAGTTGCGAGACTGCTGGTCCGTCCTATATCAAGACTATTAGCAGGAAGAAGGCTCACTGCTCGCAGGAGGGAAGCCGGTCCGCGCACCTAGGCCAATGTCCGTCGCATGAACCCGCCGCACTAACCCGTTCAGCCTGTCTGTAGAAACTGCAAGGTCATCTGTTGAGTAAAACGATCCGTAGCATCTATTTCGCATCGTCTAACCTGCTGAAGTCAGTGCAGAAAACACGTTATAATCGTTAGTTAACTAGAGGCTAACGGCCTTGTCGCAGTGGTAAGACCGGTTCCCGTCACGTCACCGAAGTTACACGCTTGTTTAGCACTTGGATGGGTAATCGTCCAGGTCTGCCGTGTGCTGTTGACAAGCGGAGTGCACTCAGTCCTTGTGAGACCACTTGAGTAGCTGCTTCATGGAGAAGTAGCGACACCTTTCACGGACCCTGACAATAACCGGGAGAGAGGTGCGCTGACCACATGCACCTCCGTATTCGCATCCGGTGATGCCTAAGGGCTGAGGATGACACGGCGCCCGGTCGATATCGTTGGGCCTTACCACAAGAAAGCGATGCTGTTGCTACGGTTTTCTGAAACATAAGCTGGGTTTGTTTCCTAGCTTTGTTCTGTAAACTTTTTATGATCGTTCCTCATATGAAATCAAATTTATTTAATTTCTCGTCTACGTCATGTTTGTAATCTTACGTAACGTCGCATCCTAGATATTAAAATGTTTAATTTTCTTCAAAAATTTGTTGTTCAAGTCTACTTTCGATTTTATTGAATGTATCCCTTGAAATACATTTGTATTTTGAGACTGTCTGCTGCAACTTATGCACTACCATCTGAAGGTCATCTTCTTTCTCTGTAATCAATGGTGGGTCATCTGTATATAGGATTTCATTTAGTCTAGTCTTACGATCCCCCCCCCCCATGAATGATGGACCTTGCCGTTGGTGGGGAGGCTTGCGTGCCTCAACGATACAGATAGCCGCACCGTAGGTGCAACCACAACGGAGGGGTATCTGTTGAGAGGCCAGACAAACGTGTGGTTCCTGAAGAGGGGCAGCAGCCTTTTCAGTAGTTGCAGGGGCAACAGTCTGGATGATTGACTGATCTGGCCCTGTAACACTAACCAAAACGCCCTTGCTGTTATGGTACTGCGAACGGCTGAAAGCAAGGGAAAACTAAAGCCGTAATTTTTCCCGAGAGCATGGAGCTTTACTGTATGATTAAATGATGATGGAGTCCTCTTGGGTAAAATATTCCGGAGGTAAAATAGTCCCCCATTCGGATCTCCGGGCGGGGACTACTCAAGAGGATGTCGTTATCAGGAGAAAGAAAACTGGCGTTCTACGGGTCGGGGCGTGGAATGTCAGATGCCTTAATCGGGCAGGTAGGTTAGAAAATTTAAAATGGGAAATAGATAGGTTAAAGTTAGATATAGTGGGAATTAGTGAAGTTCGGTGGCTCGAGGAACAAGACTTTTGGTCAGGTGAATACAGGGTTATAAATACAAAATCAAATAGGAGTAATGCAGGAGTAGGTTTAATAATGAATAAAAAAATAGGAGTGCGGTAAACTACTACAAGCAGCGTAGTGAACGCATTATTGTGGCCAAGATAGACACGAAGCCCACACCTACTACAGTAGTACAAGTTTATATGCCAACTAGCTCTGCAGATGATGAAGAAATTGATGAAATGTATGATGAGATAAAAGAAATTATTCAGGTAGTGAAGGGAGAGGAAAATTTAATAGTCATGGGTGACTGGAATTCGACAGTAGGAAAAGGTAGAGAAGGAAACATAGTAGGTGAAAATGGATTGGGGCTAAGAAATGAAAGAGGAAGCCGCCTGGTAGAATTTTGCACAGAGTATAACTTAACCATAGCTAACACTTGATTCAAGAATCATGAAAGAAGGTTGTATACAAGGAAGAACCCTGGAGATACTAAAAGGTTTCAGATAGATTATATAATGGTAAGACAGAGATTTAGGAACCAGATTTTAATATGTAAGACATTTCCAGGGGAAGAAACTGCGAAAAGGTGGGAATTTAAGGAGATGGGACCTGGATAAACTGAAAGAACCAGAGGTTGTGCAGAGTTTCAGGGAGAGCATAAGAGAACAATTGACAGGAATGGGATAAAGAAATACAGTAGAAGAAGAATGGGTAGCTTTGAGGAATGAAATAGTGAAGGCAGCAGAGGATCAAGTAGGTAAAAAGACGAGGGGTAGTAGAAATCCTTGGATAACAGAAGAGATACTGAATTTAATTGATGAAAGGAGAAAATGCAAAAATGCAGTAAGTGAAGCAGGCAAAAAGGAATACAAACGTCTCAAAAATAAGATCGACAGGAAGTGAAAAATGGCTAAGCAGGGATGGCTAGAGGACAAATGTAAGGATGTAGAGGCTTATCGCACGAGGGGTAAGATAGATACTGCCTACAGGAAAATTGAAGAGACCTTTGGAGAAAAGAGAACCACTTGCATGAATATCAAGAGCTCAGATGGAAATCCAGTTCCAAGCAAAGAAGGGAAAGCAGAAAGGTGGAAGGAGTATATAGAGGGTCTATACAGGGGCGATGTTCTTGAGGACAATATTTTGGAAATGGAAGAGGAGGGAGATGAAGATGAAATGGGAGCTACAATACTGCATGAAGAGTTTGATAGAGCACTGAAAGACCTAAGTCGAAACAAGACCCCAGGAGTAGACAACATTCCATTAGAACTACTGACGGCCTTGGGAGAGCCAGCCCTGACAAAACAATACCATCTGGTGAGCAAGATGTATGACACAGGTGAAATACCCCCAGACTTTAAGAAGAATTTAATAATTCCAATCCCAAAGAAAGCAGGTGTTGACATATGTGAAAATTACCGAAGTATCAGATTAATAAAATGGTTCAAATGGCTCTGAGCACTATGGGACTTAACATCTGTGGTCATCAGTCCCCCAGAACTTAGAACTACTTAAACCTAACTAACCTAAGGACATCACACACATCCATGCCCGAGGCAGGATTCGAACCTGCGACCGGAGCGGTCACGCGGTTCCAGACTGAAGCGCCTAGACCGCACGGCCACACCGGCCAGCTATCAGTTTAAAAAGTCACAGCTGCAAAATCCTAACGCGAATTCTTTACAGACGAATGGAAAAACTGGTAGAAGCCGACCTCGGGGAAGATCAGTTTGGATTCCGTGGAAATGTTGGAACACGTGAGGCAATACTGACCCTACGACTTATCTTACAAGGGAACCTCCCCATCGCACCCCCCTCAGATTTAGTTATAAGTTGGCACAGTGGATAGGCCTTGAAAAACTGAACACAGATTAATCGAGAAAACAGGAAGAAGTTGTGTGGAACTATGAAAAAAATAAGTAAAACATGCAAACTGAATAGTCCATGGCAAAGATATGCAACATCAAGCAGAGCGTGAGCTAAGGAGTGCCGTGGTCACATGGTTAGCGTGAGCAGCTGTGAAACGAGAGGTCCTTGGTTCAATTGTTCCCTCGAGTGAAAATTTTAATTTTTTATTCTCGCAAAGTTATGATCTGTCCGTTCGTTCATTGACGTCTCTGTTCACTGTAATAAGTTTAGTGTCTATGTTTTGCGACCACACCGCAAAACCGTGCGATTAGTAGACGAAAGGACGTGCCTCTCCAATGGGAACCGAAAACATTTGATCGCAAGGTCATAGGTCAACCGATTCCTCCACAGGAAAACACGTCTGATATATTCTATACGACACATGACAGGAATATGTTGTCGACCTACCTAAACTTGGCGAATGGGTAAAAAGATTCTTCTACCTTGCCCGATTTAGGTTTTCTTGTGGATGTGATAATCACTCCCAAAAATGTGATGAAATCACAAGAGTTTGTCTCATAAACTGCAACAAATGAATGCAACAGTTTCACAGTCGCACAGTTTTCCCTGTGCTCTGTCAAAACATATGTTTTTAACGCTTTCAAATTTTTCCGTGTGTACACCGTCAAGTCCTGCATATGTGCAAGCAAATCTGAACATGTCCTGGAACTTTGGAGAGCGAAGTTGATTGTGTGTGTGTGCCTGAACTCTGATAATTGTCTGAAAATAAAAAATTAAAATTTTCACTCGAGGGAAGACTTGAACCAACAAGGACCTCTCGTTCCATAGCTGCTCACGCTAACCACAGGCCACAGCGCTACTGAGCTAGCACTGTCCTTAATGTTGCTTATCTTGAGCATGGACTACTCAGTTTGTATATTTTGCTTTTTTTTTTCATTGTTCCACACAACTTCTTCCTGTTTTCTCGATTGATCTGTGTTCAGTTTCTCAAGGCCTATCAACTGTGCCAACTTATAACTAAATCTGAGGGTGGTGCGATGGGGAGGTTCCCTTGTTAGAAGAAAGATTAAGGAAAGGCAAACCTGCGTTTCTAGCGTTTGTAGACTTAGAAAAGGCTTTTGACAATGTTGACTGGAATACTCTCTTTCAAATTCTGAAGGTGGCAGGGGTAAAATACAAGGAGCGAAAGGCTATTTACAATTCGTACAGAAATTAGATGGCAGTTACGTATAAGAGTCGAGGGACATGAAAGAGAAGCAGTGGTTGGGAAGGGAGTGAGACAGGGTTGTAGCCTCTCCCCGATGCTATTCAATCTGTACATTTAGCAAGCAGTAAAGGAAACAAATGAAAAGTTCGGAGTAGGTATTAAAATCCACGGAGAAGAAATAAAAACTTTGAGGTTCGCCGATGACATAGTAATTCTGTCAGAGACAGCGAAGGACTTGGAAGAGCCGTTGAACGGAATGGACAGTGTCTTGAAAGGAGGGTATAAGATGAACATCAACAAAAGCAAAACGAGGATAATGGAATGTAATCGAATTAAGTCGGGTGATGCTGAGGGAATTAGATTAGGAAATGAAACACTTAAAGTAGTAAAGGAGTTTTGCTATTTGGGGAGCAAAATAACTGATGATGGTCGAAGTAGAGAGGATATAAAATGTAGACTGGCAATGGCAAGGAAAGCTTTTCTGAAGAAGAGAAATTTGTTAACATCGAGTTCAGATTTAAATGTCAGGAAGTCGTTTCTGAAAGTATTTGTATGGAGTGTAGCCATGTATGGAAGTGAGACGCAAACGACAAATAATTTAGACAAGAAGCGAATAGAAGCTTTCGAAATGTGGTGCTAGAGAAGAATGCTGAAGATTAGATGTTAGATCACATAACTGATGAGGAGGTATTGAATAGAATTGGGGAGAAGAGGAGTTTGTGGCATAACTTGACTAGAAGAAGGGTGTAGGCTGCAGTAGGTACTGGGAGATGAAGAAGCTTGCTGCTGGATAGAGTAGCATGGAGAGCTGCATCAAACCAGTCTCAGGACTGAAGACCACAACAACAACAACAAGATTTTGTCCTCCCAGTTGGAGATTAACAGTGGTACCTTACCGCTCAACAGTCTTACGATCAACAGACACTTCCTTTTTACTCACCATTTTCTGTTTACTGATCACTTCATCTACGTACTCGTATACAGCAATGAGTGTCGGAGAAATGGAGGATTCTTGTCTTATCCCTTTATTTGTGATCATTGGGTTGTGATTACGTTTCCTGTGTTTACGAGCATAACAATTTTGCTGCTGGTGTGTAGCCTTCTGACGGCATTTATGAGACAATAGGATAACCTCGTTCAGAGATTATTTGCTGTACCACTAATCTGTTCACATTATCAAATGTCTTTTCAAAATCTAGAAAAGCAAGATGTGTTCCCTTATTTAACTGTCGTCTCTTTTCTATAACTTGTTGTACTGTGAAAACATTTTCAATAGTTGATCGCCCCTTTCTAAAACCTGATTTTTCTTCAAATATAAGTTTTCCACTATATTTTTAATCTTTCATTGAGGATTTTGCATTTAACTTATGGGATACATCCAGCAACCTAATACCCCTGTAGTTATTACATTTATTTTCATTGTAAGTAGGCTGTTTAGGTTTCTTATTGGTAACGCCACGTAGCGCTCTGTGTGAGAATCACTGGCTGTGCTGTGTGCAATCTGTGGCTGGTTTGTATTGTTGTCTGCCATTGTAGTGTTGGGCAGCTGGGCTGTTAACAGCGCGTAGCGTTGCGCAGTTGGAGGTGAGCCACCAGCAGTGGTGTATGTGGGGAGAGAGACGGCGGAGTTTTGAAATTTGTAAAAATGGATGTTATGAACTCCTATATATATTATGACTTTTGATGATATTAAGGTAAATACATTGTTTGTTCTCTATTAATATCATTCATTTGCTAACTATCCCTATCAGTAATTAGTGCCTTCCATAGTTTGAATCTTTTATTTAGCTGGCAGTAGTGGCGCCTGCTGTATTGCAGTAGTTCGAGTAACCAAGATTTTTGTGAGGTAAGCGATTTGTGAAACGCATAGGTTAATGTTAGTCAGGGCCATTCTTTCGTAGGGATTTTTTAAAAGTCAGATTGCGTTGCGCTAAAAATATTGTGGATCAGTTTGAGCACAGTCATGTATAATTGTACAAAGGGGACGTTTCATATGTCGACCCTAAGCCGAGGATGCCTGACTGGAATCTTCTGATTTTTTTCTTGTAGTTTGTGTAATTAGTGTAGCTTTTGTTTATTGCTAGTGCGTAATTGTAGAGAGAATCTCCTCTGTAGTTGCAGTCTTTCATTGTTGTACAGTAAAACAGTTGTGGCATGCATGTAGATTTGCACCAAGTATTTAAGTAGACATTATTTCCATTTCTATGTTAATGTGTTATCTTATTTTGCTCTTCAAATTGTGCTTTTCTGTGTTATCGTGAGAAATATTGTGACAATAATGGCGTGTGAAAAACGTAACATTAGGCTCCAAAGTAAACTGAGAAATAATAGTGACGACGAGCGTAGCTTATCAGCGCCGCCGAGTAATGAATTTACTAATGTTCAAAGTAGTAATTTGGTAACTGTGCATAGGGAAACGGAACGGGCGTCAAATAATGGTGTAGACAGTGAAACAGGTAGTGAACAGGGAAGCATTATCGATCGATCGGTCGGCAACAGCTCGCCTCAGGAATCGGGAATGACAGAACACAATATTGAAAATACTGTAGACTCAGGTTTTGGGTCCTCACCGTTTTTTCAAATGAGTCAAGACACATTTTCCGCTTGTCAAAATGTGAATGTTGCCGATGTAAATTCACTGCCGAAAAGCACTGAGGAACATGTTTCAGACACCAATGCATTATTATTACAATTAATGCAACAAATGGGACAAACAAAGCAAAAGCTTCAAAAGTTAGACACGATGGAACAAAATCAGAGACAAACACAGCAACAGCTTCAAAAGTTAGACTCATTGGAACAAACTCTTGAACAAACACATGAAGATTTAACTACTGAGTTACATAACATTGAATCGAAATGTCAAAAAGTCTGTAATGACGTAAAAACACAAATTTGTGAGCATTTTCAACCTATTTTTTCGCGGCATGAAAATGCATTACAGAATCACGAAGCAGCCATAAAAGAACTGCAAACTATTGTTCATGAAAATCATGAGACCTTGCAAGCTAAATTTGACTCAGTTGCATCTACCGATTCGGTTATGGAACTTGCAAAAACTCAGGAAAACTTAAAGGACACAGTAGATACTCTGAAACTTGGTTCAGAAAAACACACTGAGGAAATAAGTACACTATCGGAGAAAGTAGCCGAACTTTCGGATCAGTTCACTAATTTATCTACGAAGGTAGATGATAATCTGAATGACACAAAACCGGTAGTCTTTAATGACACAGAAGATTGTGAACAAATTAGAAAATTCAATCAAAATCAAATCAATATACAGTACAAAAGAGAAATCCGGGAAGTACAAGATCAGTTGACGCAGGTAATACAAGAATTACATATTTCAGAGGACACTCGCGCTCCAGTACGGGAAGAGGGACATAGAAATACGGAGCAACCACAAAATAATAACACAGGACACTTCGGAAATTATGAAAGAAATTGGCAAGGCGCATTGGATTTTGAGATGGAACCGCCGACACGACGTAAAATGACCGATATGCTACTCGCCGACACGGTGATTTTGACTATAAGCTGTTCATTACTACACGTAAATTCAAAACGTTTAAGAATTCTGTCAACGACATTCATCCACAAGCGTGGCTCCATCAATTCTCTCATTGTTTTCCTCCCAACTGGTCATTGGAGCACAGGTTAGAATTTATGTGTGGCTACTTGGAGAATGAACCAGCTGTAAGAATGCCATCAGTCATTCACGATTGTCACAGTGAAGGAGAATTTTACCATGCCTTCCTCTCAGCATATTGGTCTCAAGCTACACAAGACCGAGTAAAACATAGCATCATGATGATGAAACACTTTGAACAATCTGAATTTTCCAGTCTTGTCAAATATTTTGAAGACATGTTGCACAAGAATCAGTACCTGTCAAACCCATACAGCCCCTCAGAACTCATCCGCATTTGCTTAATCAAATTGCCTGAACATTTACGACATATTATTTTGGCAGGACGTTGCAAAGATGACATTGAAGCTTTTCAGGGACTCTTACAAGAATTAGAAATTGACACAGACAGTCGCGGGATGTGAAAACAGGAAAACAATCACTACAGGTCACATCCGTCACAATTCCGTGACGACAGAAATAATAACTGGACACGACAAGGCTATTCTCACAACACAAATCGTGACCAAAACAGACACCACCCTTATGACAACCGTTGGCAGAATAATAGTTACAGAGAAAGATCGCATTTCCGTAGTAATGAATATGACAGAGATAACCATAGAAACAGACAATATGGGTACCAAAACAATTATTATCAAGGGAGACAGAATAACTTTAGACGCAACGGTCCAGCGCGCAGTTACGATTCAGGGAGACATTCTCCACCACGTGACCGACAAGAAAGAAACTACGGAATCTACCGACATGACGACAGACGATATGATCGTAACGACAGAGCTGAATTGCATCAGAACTGGCGGGATTCAAACAGGGCAGGGCCTTCTCGTCAAAGTGAATATGTAGAAGTTAGGTCTCCTAATCCCAATAACTGCGCGCGCCAACAAAGAGACAGACAATGACTCGCACAGCAGGCAGCCGCATGCGCCAGCTGGCTCAGAGAAAAATAAGATAGATGCTAACCTTGAGAAAAATTCCAGTATTCTTTACCGACATATACCACACGATGATTTCGTTGAAGCTGAAACTCTGCGCACTAGAAAGGGTAGAAGATTGCAATACATTTCACATGTAAAACCGTTTATTGAAAGATAATCTGCTTTTTAACTTTGTCCTTTGCCATAAAACTTTTCACTTCACATTTCTAGTTTGCATTGTCAGACTTAAAAACTGTTACCATGCAACAATGTTTGAAGTTAAATATCCAGTCAAGAACCAAGAGAACTTATTTAAACAGAAATTAAGAAAGCATTGTTATAGTGAACAGACGACACAGTGTTATTGTGTCTGTACATTCTTGCTTGTTAGTTGCACGATTACGTAATGACTATAAGGCTCACATACTTAGAACATATACTGGTACTGCTAATGAGATTTTAATGAAACATTTTGGTTTACTTGAAAATACATTCTGGATTTAAAGTACTTTCTGAGAGATATCAGATGACACAGAGGTTAGTTTATTTGACAGCTACACGATTATATCACGTCGCTACTAATGAGTGACACAATTTATATTATTGCTTTTGTGGTGTTTCTGTTTTATATCTGCACAGTTTTTCTGAATTATTCTGGAAAGTAAAACATGTTTTAGTAGTAACTTTTGTGGTATAGCTACAATGAGACAGCCCTTTCCGTAGCACAACAATACGTTACAGCACAGTACTTTCTTCATCACGGAAATAAGCATAATAACTAAGATATCTATACGCAAAGCATTTCACTTTTGTTCATCGTGAGGTAAGTACATTGACTTCTGCAGAACTTGGCTTTCGGAGGACGATAACTACGACACTTCCACAGAGATTATCTTACAACAAGACGCACAGTTTAGCGCTACAGTACACGTATTTGAGTGATTAATTTTGTACTTAAAACATTTAATTTTACAGATTTTTGAGTTACAAAGAAAGTTTTCCGTGATACATTTCATTCCATTGCTGTAACCTGTAACACCTGAGGGTATAATTACATTAATCCTCAGGGGGGTACACGCCTACTTTGTGTACCATGTGTTTGGCAAGCACAAGGAGCCCTAGCTAATATGGTATTTGCTTATACAACTTTACACATCGGTACCATATTTCTCGAACACAGAATTACACAGCTATCTGATTATTTGACAGAGAAACAAACGTTCTTTTTACTACATCAGTGACAGATGTTTACGCAATTACACAGTTGGATAACTTCACACTTATGAAACTGTATTTTGTCTGTACTTTGTAAACTGTTCATATTTTTTCGTAACCATTGTGATACTATGAAAGCTTTGAATGATGTATTTGGTATGGGATCATGATTTTTAAAGTGCATTTGAGGCAGATGACACTCTTGACATGAGCAGAGAATTTTTTTTGGGTTTTGAAATTATTGGAGGAAGCTACGACGATTTTGAGAGTTGACTGAGGTTTTATGATGTTATTATTACGATGACTATGTGTATTATGCTGTTGCGGTATGTTTATGATCAGTAAGCTGATGCTATATGAGTTATTTGATTATGCTACGTATCTGTTATGATGAAATATTGAAGAAGTGTCGACGAATAAGGTAAGGAATAATGATTAGTGGTTAGGGACTCTGGTTTGCGAAAAAGGTTGTTGGAAACTAAGAATCGTACTTTAATAGTTATGAAATGTGTGTATATGCGTGAATGTATCACAATGCTGGCAAAAATTTTTTGGACGCTGTTATATTTATAGGATTTTGTTTCTACAGATTTGTAACCCAAATTCTTGACCTGTGAAATATTTTTATATGAGACTGTCACTGTGGCAGAAACTGCCATCGTAAATATTTCAGCAAGAAAGGTAAGTGACCTTGGCGTAATGCGTTTTGGGTGCCCAGCTGAGAGGTAGATGTCTGACAAAAGAAAGCCATTAGGTACAAAAAAAAAAGGAGGCCATTAGCCTCGCTATTGACATTCCTTTGTAGAAAGCATTGCAAATGCGACACGCTCGAACTTGAAAACATGATTACACTGTGGAGCTCTTAATTTATGATATTTACTAAAATGCCTAATGAAATGATGAGAAACATTTTACATCCATTGTCTTTCTAGTTGAGAGATTGCTCATTTTGTTTAATATCTAGTTTCTAGCGGCACTGCAGCATTGGTTAAAATAAAATTTTATAGATGTACTAATATAAATATTTTCTGTCTACAGATCGAGCAAATAATAATTTTTTTCAAAAAAATGAGGGAGCACAAAAAAGACATTTACCTTCACAGGAACTGCATTCATAATTTTCTTTTCAAGTACTTGGTAACTTTTTTGGTAGAATAACTTCTTGTGGTGCACCACTTTAATTACTTAGACATTAAGATGTGATTATACATTACCTTTATCTGCATTGTTGTCTTTAGTGTACTATTTTTTCTGCTTGAGCTTTGTCATGCTTAGGTATACGTTATAGCATTTACTGCTGCTGTTTGCCAGGCATAGTGCTACTGAATTTTAATTTGTGTTACTCTGCTAAGCCAGTTTACTACCGATTTATTTTTCTTGTTTGCTGCTCATTGCCTTATATTAGTTGTAATATTGCAATTGCTTTGCCAATTTGAATTTTTTGTCATTGATGTTTGTCTTAATTGTTTTGTGCTGCTGCATTGCCTCGTTCCTTAGTTTAGTATCTGAGCTCAGTAGATTTAAGTTAGCTTAACAGGGGTAGACTATATAAGAGAATGAGTTGCGATGAAATGCATTGAGAAGTCATACGAAAAAAGTACAGAAAGCAGGTATAGATAGGTCTTTTTGGAAATAATGAAGAACGAAGGGAGATCTCCAAGAAGTAAAGAAAGTTTTGTTTGCAAAATACTGCAGTAAAACAAACCCTGTCCTTTCCTTTTGTATTATTATGCTATGTGTTTGTGTACCCTTGTGTATTTCTTTTCTTCCTGTCTCTGTGTACTGTTTCATAGAAATTTTTTTCTGTTCTAGTACTAAGCTACATTCACTATGATGAGGAATACTGTTATCCTCAAATATAATTTGCATTTATAATATGTTATTTTCTTTGTAAAGATGTTTAGACATTATTTATTCTGTTTTGTTTTAATGCTCATGTGTGAAGTTGATGTTTCGAATATTATTCTGATCTTTTATGTATGTACTTATGTCATAATTCCTGTAACACTGTTGTATATGTTATTTCGATTCTTTTGTAAAGCCTGTATTACTACAAATGTTATCTGTATTGATATGTTCTTTAATGATGTATTTAGTACCTTTGTAATTGTATTTTTATGTTATAAAATTGTAATTGACACCAGTTTATCAAATTAAGTAACTTGTAAGTTACATTTCACTGCACACGTTTCTGTTGGTCATAGTATATGGACAATATGTGAGAAGTAGGGACTGATAGTGTTTGCACATGTGTTAATAATTCAGCAAGGGACTGGTTAACAGCATTGCTGGTTCTAAGGACAATTCCACAAACTTTGTGAGTGCACAAGTGGTGGTTTATGGACTTGCTATATTGTCCGCAAGACTCTTCAATGGTGATTGTGCACCTGCACAGTCACAACAGATGGCTGCTGGCCATTTCTACAAGGACTACAGTAGGTCTACACCTTTTCTGACTCACCAGTACCATTATTTCTACAAGGACTGCAGTGGGTCTGCACCTCTGGTGGCCCACCAATACCACAATCTCTACCAGGACTACAGTGGTCTGCTCTGTGATGACCTACCTACCAATATTCTTCAAAACTTCGACTGACTCTGCGGTGGGTTTGCTCTGTTGTGGCCCATTACCTGTCGGCATGTCAAGAGTCAGCACTGTCTTTCTGTTGGAAGGACAACACTACTTCTTCAAGACTGCATGGAAATCCACTACTTCTGTGTGCAATTTCTTTTACTAATGAGACTTTGTGAGAAAAAACTGTAATTACTATTATGATGAATGATCAGGTCTGTCTTTATGGACTGTGACAGAATTTAAGTTTTGACCAACATTGTATCAATAAGTGTGTGCATTTGATTTCTTTGTTATTGTAATTATGAAAAATTTTATCAAATCATTATTGGCCACTGCCCAAAACAATTTGTAAAATTTTTTTTTGTGGGGAGCATGGGGGCTATGTAAGTAGGCTGTTTGGGTTTCTTATTGGTAACGCCACGTAGCGCTCTGTGTGAGAATCACTGGCTGTGCTGTGTGCAATCTGTGGCTGGTTTGCATTGTTGTCTGCCATTGTAGTGTTGGGCAGCTGGGCTGTTAACAGCGCGTAGCGTTGCGCAGTTGGAGGTGAGCCACCAGCAGTGGTGTATGTGGGGAGAGAGATGGCGGAGTTTTGAAATCTGTAAAAATGGATGTTATGAACTCCTATATATATTATGACTTTTGATGATATTAAGGTAAATACATTGTTTGTTCTCTATTAATATCTTTCATTTGCTAACTATCCCTATCAGTAATTAGTGCCTTCCATAGTTTGAATCTTTTATTTAGCTGGCAGTAGTGGCGCCTGCTGTATTGCAGTAGTTCGAGTAACCAAGATTTTTGTGAGGTAAGCGATTTGTGAAACGCATAGGTTAATGTTAGTCAGGGCCATTCTTTCGTAGGGATTTTTTAAAAGTCAGATTGCGTTGCGCTAAAAATATTGTGGATCAGTTTGAGCACAGTCATGTATAATTGTTCAAAGGGGACGTTTCATCATGACACTTAAGAGAGTAATTACTTTGGGTTCTAAGCAGTGTTTTGGTACCTTTTTACTTCTCCAACATTTATTAAAAATTTAAAGAAGCCTTAGGTATTGGAATAACCCTCCATTTTTCCACAGTTCCATATTAATACCAAACAAATCAGTGACTTTTCTATTCTTTGTGGCTTTTAGAGTTGCTGTCAATTCTCTAACATGAGCATCATGGTGTCCTTTTGTGTCATTTATCTTACATCATGTCTGAACTATACCATGACTTTTACAATGTTCTATTCATTCCTCGTCTCCTATATTATTGACACATGTATGGTCCTTTTCTAGTGTGTCGAGAATTTTCACGACTTTATAAGCAATCTTATTACTAGATATAAGGGTCACCCGCTACGCAAACCGTTGTTTTTTCTTCTAAAACCCAGACATGTTTCAACACCATTGGGCCATCGTCGTTTATTCTTTAGTCTGCAAAACGTGAACGTGTCTTTAGCGATAAATATTACACGAAAATTAGGTCTAAAGCAGTTTTTGTCTGTTGTAGCCATTACCTTAATGTTTACATTACAATGTTTGCATATCAAGATATTGCTATCTTGTCATCTGGAATTTACACACCCCAGTAATGTCAAAATTATGGCAATAACAAAACAAGCAAAAATTGTATTAGGTCTAATTTTTTTAGAATGATTATCACCAATAATATGTTCACATTTTGCGGATTGGAATAGAGAATACCCACAGAAGATGGTGCAAAGACGCTGAAACATGTCTGGGTTTTAGACGAGGAAACGATTCCTCTGCATAACAGGGAAGGCTTGTACACTGTAATTTTATCTTCAAACGCCGTTACTGCAAGGACAGCAAAACCACATGGAGAATATTATAATCGATCGTTTGTCTTCCACATAGATTCACCTTATAGTTTTCATTTGTGGAATTATTTACGGAGATCTTGAAAGATTCATGTTTTTCTTTAACTGCTGATTCCATTTATTGTGTCCACATCCTTACTACCATACGTCTCCTGTATTTCCCTTTCTTCCCAAGAATCTCAATAACTATTTTTGTAACAACTGTTTTTATGTTTTCCCCTTCGAAATTTGTTAATACTTTGGCATTTGAGTTGGGTAAAGATTTATTATACTACGATCTTCTAAAAGGTACACCTTAGAAACTTCCCATTTCTTGCTTAACTGGATTCCTTGGTTTTCTCAAATTCGCAGAGACGACACCAATAAAAAGGGCCTGATCCAGTATTCACTCTTTGTTGAACTCTGGTATCTCTGATCTGTCCAGGAAATCCGTCATTTATTATTATATAATCCGTAATAGATCTATATCCTCTTGCTGAACAGGTAAATTTGTGCATGTCTTTCTTCCTGAGGAAGCTGTTGATCGGTTTTAAATGATTAACGTTTTCATTGCATACGTTTTCTCCAAATGCGCCTACCAGTTTTCAAATTGGCATATTTACAAATCTAGCACTGAGATCTTATATGAATAAAATATGATTTTTATTGTATCTATCTGTTGTAAAAGGCCTTGGACTCGTCAATTTTTCCTTCTTCTGGGCCATAAGTTGTAATTATTCTAAGCTTTTCTCTTGGACCATTAATAACTACGAAAAAAGTATTACGATACATTTTCATCCGCCAGTTTTCTAGGACTGTAGGTAGCAACGCCTTTACTTGCTCTTTATTCCTGTTTTAATGCGCCGTAGAAAATGATATAATCGCGTACGAACTTAGTTCTCCAGATGTTTCTTCTTATTTCCTTTTCTTTCAATGTTTAGCTAATTCCACTTCCTTAACAGCAATTTCCCTAACGTTATAGATGGCAATTTTCCAAGCTTCATTAAGCCATTTTCTCTTGTTCCTATTTCTTGCCAACATCGTATCCCGGTAATCCATACCATTTCCGAGGCTAGATTGAGTAGGGGAGAATGTTGCACCATGGAACTCTTTTTAGAAATTCGCCTCTACCCAGCCCTGTAATAGATGTTATATTTTCTTATTCCATTTTTTATTGATAGCATTCACTTTTTTCCCTGAAATTTCAACAGTTACTCCGAAAAATTAAGTTTGTTTCAAATGTGAAATCATGTTCGAAGGTGTAACATAGCCGTGTACCTTGGGAACAAGCATTCTGCTATGGAAATCCTGTCGGCCCTGTATTTAGTCGTTTCTTTGTTACATTATTACCCTAATACACACTAATAAGTGAAATCAAAAGAAGCAGAAGTGTTATCAAAAATTAGTAAGGTGTTAAATTCATTGATCAGCCAGAACAACATGACCACCTATCTAACAATCGGTATATCCACTTTTGGCACAGATGACAGCGGCGACGCGTCGTGACTTGGAAGCAGTGAGACCGTGGTAGGTTGCTGAAGTGTGTTGGGACCGTAACTGCACACGGAAGTCACCTATTTCCCGTAAATTCCGGGGAGGAGGCCGATGAGTTCTGACGTCACATTCAATCACATCCCAGATGCGTTCGATTGGGTTCAGATCTGGCGAGTTGGGAGGCCAACACATCAACTGGAACTCAAATCACTCCATCACACTCCTGTCCTTGCGATATGGAGCAATATCTTGCTGAAAAATGCCACTGCCGTCGAGAAACATAATCGTCATGAAGGGTTGTACCTCGTGTGCAACTAGCTTGCTATATTCCTTGGCCATCATGGTGCCTTGCACGAGCTCCACTTGATCCACGGAAGACCACGTGAATGTTGCCCAGAGCATAATGGAGCCACCACCAGCTTGTCTCCGTCCCGCATTACAGGGGTCAAGGAGCTGTTACCCTGGAACACAACGGATTCGCGCCCTCTCATCAGCATGACAATCTGGTGAAGAAGGTATTGGGATTGATCAGACCATCCAACGTCGAGTGTCGATGGCCACGTGCCCATTTCAGTCGCAATTGCCGTCGTGGTGTTAACATTGGCATATGCATGGGTTGTCGGCTGCGGAGGCCCAGCGTTAGGAGTGTTCAAAAAATGGTTCAAATGGTCTTTTGCACTATGGAACTTAACATCTGAGGTCATCATTTCCCTAGAATTAGAACTACTGAAACCTAACTAACCTAAGAACATCACACACATCCATGCCAGAGGCAGGATTCGAACCTGCGACCGTAGCAGCAGCGCGGTTCCGGACTGAAGCGCCTAGAACCGCTCGGCCACAGCGGCCGGCGTTAGGAGTGTTCGGTGCATTGTGTGTTCAGACACACTTCGATTCTGCCCAGCACTAAAGTCTGATGTTATTTCCACCACAGTTCGCCACCTGTGAAGTGGAGCACCTGCGGAATGGAATGAAAAACCTAATGATAATAGAATATTAAAGAGTAAACTGAAGAAAGAGGAAAGTAAAGAGAAGTGGCGGAAATTAGTGCAGCGAGAAACTTAATACCAGAATTGGCAATGACGAAGTTAAGCAATCCTGCTACCTAGCCAGCAAAATAACCCATGATGGACGGAGCAAGGAGGACATAAAAGTAGACTAACACTGGTAAAAAGGGCATTTCTGCCAAGAGAAGTCTACTTGTAACAAACAGAGGCCTCAGTTTGAGGAAGGAAGTTCTGAGGATGTAGTTTGGAGCACGCTGTTGTATGGTAGTGGGTCATGGACTGTGGGAAAGCAAAAAAACACTCGAAGCCAATGAGATGTTGAAGAATGTTGAAAATTAGACTTCTTGATAAGGTAAGGAATGATGAGGTTCTCCGCAGAATCGGCGGGGAAAGGAATATCCGTAAAACAGTGTTAAGATGAAGGCACGGGATGGTAGGACATCTGTTAAGATTTCAACGAATGAACTCCATCATGCTACCGGAGGGAGCTGTAGAGTGTAAAGCTCGAAGAGGAAGTCACCCAACAAATGACTGAGGACGTAGGTTGCAATTGCTACTCTGAGGTGAAAAGATGGACACAGGAAACAATTTCATAGCGGGTCGCATCAAAGTCATAATCCATGAGACTGATAACTCAAAAAAATTAAAAAATAAGTGTGTTCTGATATGTGCGACCGACCAAACAGGACACGTCTCTTGCCTCTCCACAACAGCAGTTTGGTGTGCGTGACTCACCTGTCTGAAAACGGTGTTTTAGTAGCAGCCGTGAGTGCACACCAGACAAAATATGTTTCGCCCGTAGGAAGCCTTGATGAGAGCTTCAGCTCAGTTTCTATAGGCACGCCGTATCCAGTTGAAGCCACTCATTGTTTTTTAGATACATAGAGCTGTCACTTAGCAGGGACGTTGTATGTCACATGCTTTTCCAAATGGTCTCAGATATTTTTCTTGGGGTACAGGTAATTTACCGCACCAATCTAAGTGAGACTGAGAGGCTGACATGAGTGTTCATCTAGGCAGGGACGCAAGCGTGTAGTCCCATAAACACAGCTGATGTTCTTGTAAGATGGAAGTGTCCAACGCATACTCATCACGGAGATGTACAGGGAAGAGCAACACTTTTGTCACCAAGAATATTGAGATGAACATACTTGTCGACGTTCGCGATGGAGAGTGAGTGGGATAAAGTACTGGCACGAAAAACATCCCTAAAACTTCACTACCTCCAGTCTGAATTGCGACCTCCACACATCGTATGCAGTTCACTTCACATGCTCACTCGAGAACTGATTAAGCTGGACCTCCAATCACTGACAGCATATATTGCTGTTGAGTTTGAAACCGATCGTCATAGAGAAGATGAGACATTAACCTCCAGGCACAGTTGGCGAGGCATTTTTTGCTATCGCTGCTCTTATGCAGTGATACATGGCTGGGAGAGATACACCAATCATCTAAATGATAGGTGTATTAGATGTTCCACGATGAAACACCGACGAACCGGGCAACTTTACTGACTGTGTGGTCATGGACATGTCCAAACATGACAGCCAATCTTACTATGCCAACCAGTACAGGCACTCCACTTCACGTATGTCAATGGTGCAGTTGTTGTTGCATATAAACCTGTTGTGTGGCTTATATGAACTTTTGACGCCAAAATATTTGCATTTGCAAAAGAAGCTAATATTAAGCGTCAAATGTTTTACATTAGTTTGCATAAAGTGTAAAGTTGGGATGTATATCACTGAGGGGCATTATATGTTGTTGATTTGTGATACATCTAAATATTTTGGTTTCATAATGAATTAGACTCATCTCTGTAACTTCACTCACATATGAATCTGACTGTGGTTATCCACCTCCTCTCCTTTGGACAGCAGTGCCTGAGTTTCGGAACCCTCCCCGCGCAGTGAAACATTGCTGTGAACAATACCAAAACTCTGGGCTACACTTGTCGTACTTAGTCCTTCTTTCTGTTTTCCGACGGATCTTCCCCGTATCAGGTTATCCAAATATTGTCGCTGGGCCACGTTGTAACGAATAAGATTACGACAATGCGCAGCAACTGACACATACTCCCTTTTCCTGCTCCTTCAGTGGCTTCGTGTAGCGGGACCAGCCCCATTTGGCGCTATAGTCATGTCACGTGACGTATAACTTTCTAAGCACGCCTGGGAGATAACTGGCAACATGCTCCCGCACTTTCATTAATGTCCACCGAGTAGTTAATATATTATGTTGCTTTATCTACCTCGTCCTAAAGTTTTGCAGACTAGTTTAATTCCAGTTATTTTATTTCGGATACGCTATCAAATTATGATTCTTGTGCTGCAAGTATTTATTATTTTTGCATTTGATCAACACTAGAAGGGTGATCGGTAACAGTTATACGTTTACATCTCAGTGAGAAAAAAACGAGTCCTTTTATCAGCCCAGTGCACTGTAATTCTTCTTTGAATGAATCAATGTACCACACATACCACTGTACCTCCCAAATTGCAAACGATCTTTACTCAGTCATCCCATGGACTACGTGATTACATAAATGGCTTTGCTTGATCGGAGTCTTCTTTTACGAAATTCTGCCCTTTTTTTTTTTCAATTTAGACAATGACTTCAAATTCCCATTCACCCACTTACTCAACGTTCACTACAACGGGCAAATCCATCTTACATTTCATTTTTCTATATTTCTGAAGATCCAGGGCGCGCTACGCCTACATCATTCCTTTCACGTACATTCACAGGTAGAAATACGACTGCACCACCTCATCTGATCCATCGGCCAGGGTAGAAGTTATCTATTTGCCTCTGCATGGAAATTCGAAGCATTATCCTGTAGTGGCCGCATTACACTTTGTTCCACATAAAGCACGTCTTCCAGCAGAGGAGCCAGGGTGAAACGAAGTGGAAGGGTAACTGGTCCCATGAGGCGGTCTCCAATAGTGCACACCGACACATTGGGGCTAAACTGTTGCTGATGGTTCACTGCCAACATACGATGGGGATTCTTTGCAGTCCACAGATGGATACTGCGGAGGTTGACGGTACCGGTCCTTTTGAAGATGGTCTCTTCTGTGCATAGAATATATGACAGAAATTCCAGCACCGTACTGGCCTGCACGCTGAACCAGCGACACAGCCGTCACCGCCGAGGGGTCCCTGTAAGTAATAATACCTACACGCGTTGTAAGTGATACCAATAGCACCGATAGTGGAGAATGTTCGAAACTGTCTTCTGGCTTACCCATTGCTGGCGGTCTACCTGCCTAGTGCTGGTACCGGGGTCATATTCTAAAGTGCTCAACATGTGCTCCTCCAGGGACTGTGTATGTAACCTTTCATGGTTATCCATTCCAGTAAACGAACCTCTCTCACACAAACGACTGAACGCTGTTGCAGACGGTGGGGATACTTTTTCCGCTGCCGCCCGTCCACTGCTGTTTTCATGTCCGTGTGTAAGGAGCATGTCAGCCTATAACTGATTAGCATACCAGGCCATCGTCTCTCAGCGATGCACTACGCGACTCGCGTCCAGGTTGAGCTACCAACAGTAGTGAAGCGGATGCTGCCTAGTACCGATGTTAAATTCGCCGCCACGGACAAGATTACTGTCCACTTTAGTGTGGAATTAAAACACTAGTACAGACATAACATTCTCACTTGTCTGGTGTGATAGCATATGAGCTTTCGATCATTGAAACCTACACTGACGTAGACCTTTTATCTCCGCCTTCAAGTTGGTACACGTCCCTTGGATCGCATTTCGGGTCATATGTCGGTTGTACCTTTTTGTCTTTCTTATCCTCTCATGGGTCGTTCCATATAGTTGGCCTCATTTAGCAAAATCAAACTGTGCATGAAAAGAATGAGTACTGAATATGGATTGAGAGAAAACCTACGAAAGACGAAAATAACGAGGAGAAGCAGAAATAAGATTAATGATATACGTAACGTAAAAATTGAGATCCAAAGGAGAGGAAGTGAAGGAATTCTGCTATATAAGAAACAAAACAAGACATGACGGACGAAGCAAAGTGGATGTAAAAAGCATTCTAGCATGAGTCAAAGAGGGCATTCTTGCCCGAAAGTTGTCGGCTAATGTAAAAAATTCGTGTTTTTTGACAAAGGAATTTTTGAGAATATAAGTTTGGAAAACAATATTGTGTGGTAGTGAATCATGGACAAAGTAAAAAGAGAAACGAATCGGTTGAGATGTGGTGCTCTTGAAGGATGTTGAAAATTAGATGGACTAATAGAGAAAGGAAAGAAAAAGTCCTCGTTAGAGTCGGCGAAGGAAGGAATGTATGGAAGACACCGACACGGAGATGGGGCAGGGCGACAGGGCATGTGTAATGGGTGAACTGTAGAGGCAAAACTGTAGGGGAAGACAGAGAATGGAGTACACCCTGCACATTAATAATGACGTAGCATGCAAGTGCTACTCTGAGATGAAGAAGTTCTCACAAGAGATGAATTCGTGGCGGGACGCGTCACACCTGTCAGAAGACTGATGACTCAAAAAATAAAATTTGGGACGTAGACATTGACAATTGCACTTTTTATGATTATTTTCAGTGATCTTTCCTCTGTAATATGGAGTGTTAGAGTAAAATAACTATTTATAGTTTGCATAATACTGATCCTGTATCAGACGTTATAAAAGTTGTGTATGTACTACTTTAGGAATTTTAAGAGAGAAGTCAGTGAAGAGAATGGAGTTTATCTCCACTCGAGTATGGTTTTTTCTTAACATACTTCTTTAGATTATTGCTCACTCAGAGTCAGAAACGACTACTTGATAGTTGATAGCCGTCACTCGCGTACTCCGTGGCTGTGCTGTGATGACCACATACGTCTCAAACGCTTCCGTGACGACCACTATCTGACACAACACGTTGTTCAGCGAAATAGCAGATAATTATTTGTGGCGTCATTATGAATAGCAAGCGATCTTGATTCAGACTACTTGTAAGTAGAAGATTCCTCAAAAACAAATTTAGGCCCTCTTTGATTCAATACCATGATTCCCTGTTTCTGTTTTTTGCAGGGAGGGAGAGGGGGGGGAGGGCATACACCAGATTGAATTCTTGAAGTCAAAGATTGTATGGAAGTCTGTGATCCTAGCATTCGTGTATTGTCATGTACCTAACGTCTCCCTATCTTTACTAACTTTTTCATCCCGTCGTACTGGGGCACCAGTTTTCGTAATTTGGGAAACATATTTCAATTTTTAACTCTTGTGGACTGCTACCCTACCTGTTGCCAAAGTCGTCACTAAGTCTAACGGATGGAAATCGTGTGCACCATGCGTCTTTGAATCAAGTAACTGTGTTCTGTGTATTGTCATACATTGAAGATCCAAAGAAACTGATACACCTGCCTGATATCGTGTAAAGTCCCCGTTAACTCGCTGAAGTGCCACAACACGACATTGCATGGACTCGACTAATGTTCGAAGTAGTACTGGAGGGAACTGACACCATGAATCCTGCAGGGCTCTCCATAAATCCGTAAGAGTACGAGGGGGTGGAGATTTCTTCTAAACAGCACGTTGCAAAGAATGCCAGATACGCTCAATAGCGGTCATGTCTGGGGAGTTTGGCGGCCAGCGTAAGTGTTTAAACTCAGATGAATGTTCCTGGATCCTCTCTGTAGCAATTCTGGACGTGTTTGGTTTAGCATTTGGAATTGCCCAAATCCACTGGAACGCACAATGGACACGAAAGGATGCAGGTGATCAGACGGAATGCTCGCGTACGTGTCACCTGTCAGAGTCGTATATATACGTATCGGGGGTCCCATATCACTCCTACAGCATACGCCCCACACCATTAAAGAGCCTCCACCAGCATGAAAAGTCCGCTGCTGATATGCAGGATCCATCGATTCATGAGGTTTTCTCCGCACGTCCATCCGCTCATACAATTTGAAACGAGACTCGTTCGACCAGCCAACATGTTTCCAGTCATCAACAGTCCAATGTCGGTGTTGATGGACCCAGGCGAGGGGTAAAGCTAGCTTTGTGTCCTGCAGTCACCAAGGGTACACGAGTGGGACTTCGACTCCGAAAGCCCATATCGATGATGTTTCGTTGAATGGTTCACACGTTGACACTTGTTGATGGCTCAGCAATGAAATCTGCAGCAATCTGCGGAAGGATTGCACTTCCGCCATGTTGAACGATTCTCTTCGGTCCTTGTTGGTCCCTTTCTTGCAGGATCTGTTTCCGGAAGCAGCTACGTCGGCAATTTGATGTTTTACTGGATCCTGATATTCACGGTAACTCGTGAAATGGGCGTACGGGAAAATGCCCACTTCATCGCTACCTCGGAGATACTGTGTCCCATCGTTCGCGAGCTGACTGTAACACCACGTTCAAACTCACTCAAATCCTGATAACCCGCCATTGTAGTAACAGTAACCGATTTAACAACTGCGCCAGACACTTGTTGTCGTATATAGGCGTTGCCGACCACAGCACCGTACTCTACTTGTTGAATACGCATGCCTATACCAGTTTCTTTAGTGCTTCAGTGTATTTTTAACTGTTTGTGTATCTCATTTTCTGAGGCAGAGATTGGGGAACAACCTTTGAGTTGCCCATAAAGTACACTCAGGCTAGATCATGTACCAGACCAACCGTCATTAATTAGCTCCGTGGCTAACCTCCCGGTCTCGCATTATAATGCGCTGCATATTATGCAACATTAGCTGGTCTGTGATGTATCTAAATCGTATAATATTTGCTTTTCAGGCATTGTTTTGATTCTCTCCTTTTCCGGTTACCGTATGGTCCATGTTTCACTACCATGCGATGCTGTGCTCCAAACGTACATTCTCAGAAATTCCTTCCTCAAATTAAGACATGTTTGATGTTACAAGACTGCTCTTGGCCAGGAATGCCCTTTTTGCTAGTTGTAGCCTGATTTTACATCCTTCTTGTTCCATCCCCCATGGGTTATTTTGCTGCCTAAGTAGCAGAATTCCTTAACTTCATCTGCTATGTGATCATCAAACCTGATGGTAAGTTTCTTGCTGTTCTCATTTCCGCTATTTCTCAATACTTTCCTCTTTCTTCTATGTCCTCTCTACCCATATTCTGTGCTCATTAGACAGATTATCACTGATACCACGTCATCTTGAATTTTAGTTTCACTCTTGAACCTTTCTTTCATTTCCGTCATTGCTTCTTCGTTGAATAGACTGAACAATTGGTACCAAATCCTACATCCCTGTCTTACAACCTTTTCTATTCATCCACTTCATTCTCGGCCTTCCACTCATATTGTTACTTCTTGACCCTTGTAAACATTGTACACTACCCGTCTTTCCCTATAGCTTACCCCTACATTTTTTAGAATTTCAAACATCTTGCACGATTTTACATTGTCTAACGCTTTTTCCAGGTCGAGAAATCCTATGATCGTGGCTTAATTTTCTTCTGTTATCATCCGTAACATCACAATTGTCTCTCTGGCGCCTTTACCTTTTCTAAAGCCGAACTGATTGACATCTAACAGTCTTTCCCATTCTTCTGTGTTTTATTCTTGTCAGCAACTTGGAATGCATGAACTGGTGAGCTGATTGTGCGATAATTCTTGCACATGTCAGCTCTTGCTATCTTCGGAGTTCTGTGGATGATGTTTTTCCGAAATCAGATGGCGTGTCGTAGACTCATACATTCTACACACCAACGTGAATAGTCTTTTTGTTGCCCCATCCCCCTATGATTTTAGATATCCTGTAAAAATTTTACCTATTCCTTCTGCCTTATTTGATTTTAAGTCGTCCGAAGCTCTTTTTACATTCTGACTATAATGCTGAATCCCCTACCTCTTGCCTGTCGACTCCTCCTTCTTCTTCTTCTATGAAGTTATCAGACAAATCTTCTCCCTCACAGAGGCCTTCAATGTAGTCTTTTACACCTATCCGCTCTCTCCTCTGCATTTAACAGCGGAATTACCATTGCACTCTTGAAGTTACCACTCTTTCTTTTAATTTCACTGAAGGTTGTTTTGGCTTTTTTATATGGTGACTCAGTCCTTCCGAAAATAATTTCTTTATCGATTTTTTACATTTTTCATGCAACCATTTCGCCTTAGCTACCCTACACTTCCGCACTTCCGATTTATTTCATTCCTAAGTGGCTTGTATTTCTGTATTCCTGTATTTCCCTTAGTATTTTCGTACTTCCTTCTTTCATCGATCAACTGAAGTATTTCTTCTGTTACCCATGGTTTCTTCACAGTTGCCTTCCTGGTACCAATTTTTTTCTTTCCAACTTCTGTGAATCCTCTTTTAAGAGATGTCCATTCCTCTTCCACTGAACTAGCTACTGAGATATTCCTTGTCGCATTATCTACAACTTTAGAGAAAATCAGGCGTATCTTTTCATTCTTTAGTACTTCCATGTCCTACTTCGTTGCTCATTTGATTCTTCCTGACTAATCTCTTAAACTTCAGCTTGCTCTTCATCAGTACTAAATTTTACATTCACATGGCTACTCTGCAAATCACACTTAAGTGCCTGGCAGAGGGCTCATCGAAACATCTGTGTGTGATCTGAGTTTATATCTGCTCTTGGGTACGTGTTGCACTCCAGTATTTGATTTCGGAATCTCTGATGTCGATGATATAATGTAACTGAAACCTTACGGTACCTACCGACCTTTTCCAAGTATACCTCCTCCTCTTGTGATACTTGAACAGAGTATTCGCTATTACTAGCTGAAATTTAACACAGAACTGAATTAGTCTTCCTTTTCTCTAATTCCTTGTAGCAAGCCCATATTCTCCTGGAACACTTTGAAACGTCCCCTTTTGAACAATTATACATGACTGTGCTTTAACTGACACACAATATTTTGTTAGCGCAACGCAATCTGACTTTCAAAATTCCCTACAAAAGAATGGCCCTGACTAACATTAAACTATACCTTTCACAAATCACTTACCTCACAAAAATCTTCGCTGCTCAAGCTACTGCAATACAGCGAGCGCCACTACTGCCAGCTAAATAAAAGATTCAAACTATGGAAGGCACTAACTACTGATAGGGATAGTTAGCAAATGAAAGATATTAATAGAGAACAAACAATGTATTTACCTTGATATCATCATATATAAATATAGCACTTCATGACAAATTTCAAAACTCCGCCATCTCTCTCCCCACATCCACCACTGCTGGCGGCTCACCTCCAACTGCGCAACGCTATGCGCTGTTCACATCCAGCTGCCGCTGCCCAACACTACAATGGCAGACAACAATGCAAACTAGCCACAGACTGCACACAGCACAGCCAGTGATTTTCATACAGAGGTGGCGTTACCAATAAAAAAACCTAAACAGCCTACTTACATAGCCCCCATGCTCCCCACAAAAATTTTTACAAATTGGATTGGGCAGTGGCCAATACAGATTTGAAAAAAATTTTTCATAATTACAACAACAAAGAAATCAAATGCACACACTTATTGATACAATGTTGGTCAAAAGCTAAAAATTTCTCACAGTCCATAAAGACAGTCCACATTGTTCATCACAGTAAAAATGCAGAGTTTTTCTCAAAGTCTGAGCAGTAAAAGAAAATGCACATAGAAGTAGTGGATTTCCATGCAGTCTTGAAGAAGTAGTGTTGTCCTTCCAACGGAAAGACAGTGCTGACTCTTGACATGCCGACAGGTAATGGGCCACAACATAGCAAACCCACAGCAGAGTCATTCGACGTTTTGAAGAATATTGGTAGGTAGGTCATCACAGAACAGACCCACTGTAGTCCTGGTAGTGATTACGGTATTGGTGAGTCAGCAAAGGTGTAGACCCACTGTAGTCCTTGTAGAAATGGCCAGCAGCCATCTGTTGCGACTGTGCAGGTGCTCAATCACCATCGAAGAGTCTTGCAGAGAATATAGCAAGTCCATAAACCACCACTTGTGCACTCACAAAGTGTTTGGAATTGTCCTTAGAACCAGCAATGCTGTTATCCAGTCCCTTGCTGAATTATTAACACACGTGCAAACACTAACAGTCCCTACTTCTCACATATTGTTCATATACTATGACCAACAGAAACGTGTGCAGTAAAATGGAACTTACAAGTTACTTAATTTGATGAACTGGTGTCAATTACAATTGTATAACATAAGAATACAATTACAAAGGTACAAAATACATCATTAAAAACATAATAATACAGATAACATTTGTAGTAATATGGGGTTTACAAAAGAATCGAAATAACATATACATCAGTGTTACAGGAATTATGACATTAGTAAATCCGTAAAAGATCAGAATAACTTTTGAAACATCAATTTCACACATGAGCATTAAAACAAAACAGAATAAATAATGTGTAAGCATATTTATAAGGTAAATCACATATTATTAATGCCAATTATATTTGAGGATAACAGTATTCCTCATCATAGTGAATGTAGCTTAGTACTGGAAAAATTCTACAATTCTTATCAGATCAACACATAAAGACAGGAAAAACACAAATACACAAGAGTACACAAACATATAGAGGGATGACACCAAAGGAAAGGACAGGGTTTGTTTTACTGCAGTATTTTGCATGGAGATATCCCTTTGTTCATCATTATTCCCAAAAGTACCATCTATACCTGCTTTCTGTACTTTTTTCGTTTAACTTATCAATGCATTTCTTCCAATTCATCGCAACTCATTCTCTTATATAGTCTACCCCCTCTTAAGCTAACTTAAATCTACTGAGCTCAAATGCTAAACTAAGGGACGAGGCAATGCAGCAGCACAAAACAAGTAACACAAACAGCAATAACCAAAAAAATGGAAAATTGCAAAGCAAGCTACAGTAAATCTAAATTAACAGAAAAAAATGCAAAATTACAACTAATATGAGCCAATGTGCAGCAACAAGAAAAGCTTAACAGAGTAATACAAAGTTAAATTTAGCAGCACTATGCCTGGCAAACAGCAGTAACTTATACCTAAACATGACATAGCTCAAGCAGAAAAAATATTACAGTAAAAACAACAATGCAGATAAGGGAAATGTATATTCACATCTTAATGTCTATGTAATTAAAGTGGTGCACCACAACAACTTATTGTAAAAGAAATATTACCATGTACTTGAAAAGAAAATTATGTGTTACTGTTACTAGTTCCTTCTTATTGTTCTTTCCTTTCCAAGTGCTCCTTTTTTAAAGAATGTGGTTCATAAAATAATTATTTAATAGATCTGTAGACAGAAAGTGTTCACATTAGCAAATGCATTTCATTTTATAAAAGCAATGCTGCAACACAGCTGGAAACCAGATATCAAATGAAATAAGCAACTATGAAAAGCAAAGCATAAAAATATCATTCAGTAGTCATGTGACATTTCATAAGTTATTAGAAATTCTCTCAACTCTCATAGAAAGACGCTTGTCATAATCAGGTGTGCAGATGTAAAAATATTTCTTGTCATTTTATTAGGCATTTCAGTAAATATCATAAATTACGAGCTCCACAGTATGCTTTCAACAAGGAAATGTCAGTAGCGCGGACAATGGCCTCCTTTTTTTTTTCTACCTGTGCCGCTGAAAGGCTAATGGCTTTTTTTTTTTTTTTTGTTTTTTTTCGGGCGGCTGTCGCCCAGGTGGGTGCCCGCGACGCATTACGTGCAGGTGGTCACTTAACTTTCTTACGGAAATATTTACGACAGCAGTTTCCGCTACAGTGACAGTCTCACATAAAAATATTTCACAGGTCAAGAATTAGCGTTGCAAATCTGTAGAAACAAAATCCTATAAATATAAGTGTCCAAAAAAATTTTCGCCGGCATTGTGATACATTCACGCATTTACACACATTTCATAACTCTTAAAGTACGATTCTTGGTTTCCAACATCCTGTTTCACAAGTCAAGAGTCCCTACCCACTATTCATTACTCCTTACCTTATTACACATATACGTATCCATCGACACTCGTCAATATTTCGTCATTTTAAATATGAAGCATAATCAAATAACTCATATAGCCTCGGCCTATTAATCATAAACATACCTCAGCAGCATAATACACATCGTCGTCGTAAAAATAACATCATAACACCTCAGTCAAATGTCAAAATCGTCGTAGCTTCCTCCAATAATTAAAAAAATTCTCTGCTCATGTCAAAAGTGTCATCTGCCTCAAACGTACTTTAAAAATCGTGAATCCATACCAAATACATCATTCAAAGCTCTCATAGTATCACAATGGGTCCGAAAAAATATGAACAGTTTACAAAGTACAGACAAAATACAGTTTCATAAGTGTGAAGTTATCCAACTGTGTAATTGCGTAAACATCTGTCACCGATGTAGTAAAAAAAATGTTTGTTTCTCTGTCAAATAATCAGATAGCTGTGTAATTCTGTGTTAGAGAAATATGGTACCGATGTGTAAAGTTGTATAAGCAAATACCATATTAGCTAGGGTTCCTTGTGGTTGCCACACACATGGTACACAAAGTAAGCGTGTACCCCCCTGAGGATTAATGTAATTATACCCTCAGGTGTTACAGATTACAGCAATGGAATGAAATGTATCACGGAAAACTTTCTTTGTAATTCAAAAAATCTTTAAAAATAAATGTTTTAAGTACAAAATTAATCACTCAGATACGTGTACTGTAGCGCTAAATGTGCGTCTTGTTGCAACATAATCTGTGTGGAAGTGTCGTAGTTATCGTCCTCCGAAAGCTAAGTTCTGAGAAGTCAATGTACTTACCTCATAATACACAAAAGTGAAATGCTTTGCGTATAAATGTCTTAGTTATTATGCTTGTTGGCGTGATGAAGAAAGTACTGTACAGTAACGTATTGTTGTGCCACGAAAAAGGCTGTCTCATTGTTGCTATACCACAAAAGTTACTACTAAAACATGTTTTTCTTTCCAGAAGAATTCAGAAAACTGTGCAGATATAAAACAGATACACTGCATAAGCAACATTGTAAATTGTCACTCATTAGTAGCGTCGTGATAAAAATCGTGTAGCTGTCACATAAACTAACCTCTGTGTCATCTGGTATCTCTCAGAAAGCACTTTAAATTCAGAATGTATTTTCAAATAAACCAAAATGTTGCATTAAAATCTCATTAGCAGTGCTGGTAAATGTTCTAAGTTTGTGAGCCTTATAGTCGTGCAACAAACAAGCAAGAATGTACACACACAATAACACTGTGACATCTGTTCACTATAACAATGCATTCGTAATTTCTGTTTAAAAATGTTCCCTAGGTTCTAGACTGGATATTTAACTTCAAACATTGTTGCATGTTAACAGTTTCTAAAGCATACTAGTAACGTGAAGTGAAACGTTTTATGGCAAAGACAAAGTTAAAAAGCAGATTATCTTTCAATAATCGGTTTTACATGTGAAATGTGGTACAATCTTTTACTCTTCAAAGTACTCAGAATTTCAGCTTGAACGCAATTATCATGCAGTATACGTCGGTAAAGAATACTGGAATTTTTCACAGGGTTAGCGTCAATGTTATTTTTCTCTGAGCCAGCCGGCGCACGTGGGTGCCTGCGGCGCGAGTCACTGTCTGTCTCTTTGTTGACGCGCGTTGTTATTGGGATTAGGAGACCTAACTTCTACAAATTCACCGTGACGAGAGGGCCCTGCTCTGTTTGAATCCCACCAGTTCTGATGCAATTCAGGTCTGTCGTTATGATCATATCGTCTGTCGTCATGTCGGTAGATTCCAAAGTTTCTTTCTTGTCGGTCACATGGTGGAGAATTTCTCCTTGAATCGTAACTGCGCGCTGATCCGTTGCGTCTAAAGTTATTCTGTCTCCCTTGATAGTATTTATTTTGGTTCCCATATTGTCTGTTTCTATGGTAATCTCTGTCATATTCATTACTACGGAAATGCGATATTTCTCTGTAACAAGTATTACTCTGCCAGTGGTTGTCATACGGGTGGTGTCTATTTTGGTCACGATTTGCGTTGTAAGAATAGACCTGTCGTGTCCAGTTATTGTTTCTGTCGTCACGGAATTGTGACGGATGTGACCTGTAGTGATTGTTTTCCTGTTTTCGCATCCCGCGACTGTCTGTGTCGATTTCTAATTCTTGTAACAGTCCCTGAAAAGCTTCAATGTCGTCTTTGCAACGTCCAGTTAAAATAATATGTCGTAAATATTCAGGCAATTTCATTAAGCAAATGCGGATGAGTTCTGAAGGGCTGTATGGGTTTGAAAGATACTGATTCTTACGCAACATGTCTTCAAAATATATCGTAAGACTGGAAAATTGAGATTGTTCGAAACGTTTCATCATTATGATGCTATGTTTTACTCGGTCTTGTGTGGCTTGAGACCAATATGCTGAGAGGAAGGCATGGTAAAACTCTCCTTCACTGTGGCAATCGTGAATTACCGATCGCATTCTTACAGCTGGTTCATTCTCCAAGTAGCCACACATAAATTCTAATCTGTGTTCTAACGACCAGTTGGGAGGAAAACAATGCGAGAATTGATGGAGCCATGCTTGTGGATGAATGTCGTTGCCAGAATTCTTAAATGTTTTGAATTTACGTGTAGTAATGAACAGCTTATAGTCAAAATCATCATGTCGGCGAGTCACATATCGGTCATTGTTAGGTCGTGTCGGCCGTTCCATCTCAAAATTCGGTGCACATTGCCAATTTCTTTCATAACTTCCGAAATGCCCTGTGTTATTATTTTGTGGCTGTTCCGTATTTCTGTGTCCCTCTTCCCGTGTTGGAGCACGAGTGTCCTCTGAAATACGTAATTCTTGTATTACCTGTGTCAGCTGATCTTGTACTTCCCGGATTTCTCTTTGGTGTTGTGTATTAATTTGATTCTGATTTTGTTTGAATTTCCTAATTTGTTCATACTCTTCAGTGTCCGTGAAGGCTACAGGTGTTGTGTCATTCAGATCATCATCTACCTTTGTAGATAAATTAGTGAACTGATCCGAAAGTTCGGCTACTTTCTCCGATAGTGTACTTATTTCCTCAGTGTGTTTTTCTGAACCAAGTTTCAGAGTATCTACTGTGTCCTTTAAGTTTTCCTGAGTTTTTGCAAGTTGCGTAACTGAATCGATAGATGCAACTGAGTCAAATTTTGCTTGCAAGGTCTCTTGATTTTCATGAACAATAATTTGCAGTTCTTTTATGGCTGCTTCGTGATTCTGTAATGCATTTTCATGCCGCGAAAAAATAGGTTGAAAATGCTCACAAATTTGAGTTTTTTACGTCATTACAGACTTTTTGACATTTCGATTCAATGTGATGTAACTCAGTAGTTAAATCTTCACGCGTTTGTTCAAGAGTTTGTTCCAATGAGTCTTACTTTTGAAGCTGTTGCTGTGTTTGTCTCTGATTTTGTTCCATTGTGTCTAACTTTTTGAGATTTTGTTCCACTGTGTCTAACTGTTGCTGTGTTTGTCTCTGGTGTTGTTCCATTGTGTCTAACTTTTCAAGCTTTTGTCCCATTTGTTGCATTAATTGTAATAACAATACACTGGTGTCTGAAACATGTTCCTCAGTGCTTTTCGGCAGTGAAGTTGCACCGGCAACATTCACATTTTGACAAGCAGAAAATGTGTCTTGACTCATTTGAGAAAACGGTGAGAACCCAAAACCTGAGTCTGCAGTATTTGCAATATTGTGTTCTGTCATTCCTGATTCCTGAGGCGAGCTGTTGCCGACCAATCGATCGATAACGCTTCCCTGTTCACTACCTGTTTCACTGTCTACACCATTGTTTGCCGCCCGCTCCATTTCCCTATGCGCAATTACCAAATTACTACTTTGAACATTAGTTAATTCATTACTCTGCGGCGCTACCACACTGCCTTCGTCTTCACTGTCATTTCTCAGTTTACTTTGGAGCCTAGTATTACGTTTTTCACACGCCATAATTGTCACAATATTTCACACGATAACACAGAAAAGCACAATTTGAAGAGCAAAATAAAATAACATAGCAATGGAAATAATGTCTACTTAATTGCCAGCGCAGCTGCGAAATACTTGGTGCAAATCTACATGCATGCCACAACTGTTTTACTGTACAACAATGAAAAACTACAACTACAAAGGAAATTCTCTCTATGATTACGCGCTATCAATAAACAATAGCTACACCAATTATACAAACTACAAGAAAAAAATCAGAAGATTCCAGTGAGGTATCCTCGGCTAAGGGTCGCCATTTGAAACGTCCCCTTTTGAACAATTATACGTGACTGTGCTTTAACTGACACACAATATTTTGTTAGCGCAACGCAATCTGACTTTCAAAATTCCCTACAAAAGAATGGCCCTGACTAACATTAAACTATACCTTTCACAAATCACTTACCTCACAAAAATCTTCGCTGCTCAAGCTACTGCAATACAGCTAAATAAAAGATTCAAACTATGGAAGGCACTAACTACTGATAGGGATAGTTAGCAAATGAAAGATATTAATAGAGAACAAACAATGTATTTACCTTGATATCATCATATATAAATATAGCACTTCATGACAAATTTCAAAACTCCGCCATCTCTCTCCCCACATCCACCACTGCTGGCGGCTCACCTCCAACTGCGCAACGCTACGCGCTGTTCACATCCAGCTGCCGCTGCCCAACACTACAATGGCAGACAACAATGCAAAATAGCCACAGACTGCACACAGCACAGCCAGTGATTTTCATACAGAGGTGGCGTTACCAATAAAAAAACCTAAACAGCCTACTTACACCTTTCTTTCCCTCACACCCTCCCCTAGAACCGAATTCCAGTCCCCCAATAATATGAGATTTTCGTCTCCCTTATGTACTGAATTACTCGTTCAATATCGTCATATACACTCTTCATCTTCTGCTTGCGACATCGGTATGTATACCTGAACTATCGTTGTCGGTGTTGGTTTGCTATCGATTCTGATGAGAATAACCCTATCACTGAACTGTTCAACGTAACTCGCTTTCTGCCCTACGTTCCTATTAATTAGGAATCCTACTTCAGTTGTACAATTTTCTGCTGCTGTTTCTGTTATCCTATGCTCATCTGACCAGAAATCCTTGTCTCCTCTCCATTTCACTTCACTGACCCCATTATATCAAGATTGAATCTTAGCATTTATCTTTTCAGATTTTCTAACCTCCCTACCACGTTCAAACTTCTGACACTCCACTTCCCGTCTCGTAGAACATTATCCTTTCGTTGGTTATTCAGTTTTTTTGTTATGGTCACCTTCCGCTTGGCAGGCCCCTCCCGGACATCCGAACGGGGCTAGTCCGGAATCTTTTGCCATGGAGAGATCATCACGACATTTTTTTCAGTTACAGGGTACATGTCCTGTGGAAACACAACATGTGTCGTTAAAGCAGTTGTTACCATAGCCTTTTGCACCTTCATGCAGTTGATCATTGCTGATTCTTCCGCCTTTAGGAACAGTTTCCGATCCCAAGGGCAAGAGAGTGCACTGAACACCTGTCCTCTCTTCTTCCCTCTTTGACCAGGAAGTCTTCCGCCACCATTGCTGACGATTTTATTCAAAAGTTAAGCAGTGGCGGATTTCGAGCCCGGGATCGACCACGTTTCGATTATGAATCAGATACGCTACCCCTAGACCTACAACTATATTTTGGAAGCCATTGTGATAAGTATGACAAAGGGCAAAAGTGGGAATTCTGGGTGAAAAAGGACGCGATTTAAAGGGACGCTTACCTAGATCACTGGGAGTTGATATTCGGTGTGACGTCACGTGTGCTGGACTGCTGTTGAAATTGCTCGTCAATATTTTATAAAGTTTTAGTCTTCAGTTATTTATTTTAAAGTTTATTTGTGTTAATATTTGCTGTAAAAGTAACTTATTACTGGATTTTCATTACTCTCAGTCTTTCTTCCTGTGTTAATGACTCGAGTGGTCTGTTATTCATGATTGTGCTTAACGTCGTTCGTCTAAGCATCGAGCGTCAGTAGTGTGTTTACGTTTTGCGGCATGCAGTGCGGCTGTAGCGGTTATAAAGCTAAGTACTGACAAACTTATTTGAGCACTGTTATACACTTATTAAATTTAATAGTTTTCAGCGGTGTTTCTTTCTGTTTGTGGCGAAATAACGATTTAATAAACTTTTGGAAACGTTCGCTCGCTGTGTTGTGTAGAGTTTTCTGTGCGTTGAAGTCGTTTAGTAAATTTCATGCTTTAGTTTTCAGCTGACGCTTATTATTGTTTCTAGTGAAATATTTCAGTAAAATTTTCATTCAGTGTTTTAACTTCGTTGAGTGCTCCAGTGGCCGTTTGAAGGTTTGGTTTTAGATAATAATTTCGTGAAGTTTTGTTGGTATTCGTTTTAGCTGCGATGTAGTAGTATTAATACAAGTACGTAGTTGCTTTCTTAGTAGACAGAATTTCGAGACCGCTATTGTTAGTTCTACTGGTGTAACTGAACTTTGGTAAGGTAGACGTATAGTTTTTTTCAGTAACTATAAAAATTACCATGAGTGAGAAGTGTGGGCTCTGTCGTAGATTTGTGAGAAGTGGGTTACAGTGTGGGATTTTTCAAAGTATTTACATTTGGGGGAATTCAGTGGGGAAGCCAGTGGGCATTCTAGCGAGATCCGCTCCTGGGAATACAAAATCTGTTGTAGAAATAAGTTGATAGAGGAGTAGGAGCGTAAGATCTGTGCTCTTCAGGTGCAATTACAACGCGCAACGGAGGAACTAAATAGGTTGAGGAGGGTGAAGGTAGTGGCGAATGGGAACTGGCACTTGGCAATAAGGTAGCTAGGAAGAGGAGGTATTCACACAGCTACACTTTGCGTATACGCAATAGATTTGACCAACTGTCCGAGCTGAGTGGAGCCTCTTGTAGCTGTAGATGTAGGGAACCTGCAGCAGTCCTCAGCAGGTAGGAGACCTAGGTCAGCTGCAAAGTCTAACGGAAAGAAGAAGGTAATGCTGCTAGGTAGTTTGCACGGTAGAGGTGTGGGCCAACAGTTGCAGAAAGTGTTGGGGAGGGAGTTCCAGGTCACCAGCATTGTGAAGTCTAGTGCAGGGTTGGCTCAAGTGACTGACGGCATAGCTGAGATATGTAGGAATTTTACGAAGGATGATCAGGTAGTGATAGTGGGTGGAGAAGGGGACCGTCTTGATAGGGATGGGGAATATGATGTAGGTGGTGACCTGGTAAAGACAGCCACTCAAACTGGTGGCACTAATGTGCATTTCGTGCAGCTGTTTCAGCGTCATGATCGGCTTCATCTTAATGCGGCTGTTAGGCGCGTTAACATGGGGCTGGAGAGGCGCTGATGGCAGAGGGCATGGGTCACATCTCAATCGTGCCAGTTGGGTCTGTCAGTAGATCGACATTCACTAGGCATGGCCTGCACCTCAATAGATATGGGAAGGACAGGCTGGCATAGCTTATAGGTGACAGTGTAGCTGGTGGTGGTTGTGGTGGTGCTGGTGGTGGTGGTGAGATCACTCATGGATAAATTCCTGTATTAGTTGGCGTTAGAGCTGCACTTTTTTAGATTGAAGTCAGCAGATACGTATACATGCTTAAAGGAAGTCCCTCTGTCTAAGGGCTCACCTTCAGAGAATGTAATGTTTCCAAGTAGAGAAGCAATTAACATATTTCATCAAAATATAAGAGGTATTAGAGATAAAGTTAGTGAACTGCTTATAGATGTTGACTCTGAAATTATTGGTATATCAGAGCACCACATAAATAATTTGGCAATTCAGAGGCTTCCTTTGCCAGGATACAGATTAGTAGGCTGTTTTTCAAGGAGTTCCTTGTGAGGTGGTGGAGTGGCTATTTACATAAAAACCAGTATTCCATTTGAGTCCATAGATGTATGACGGCACTGCACTGAACAGATATTTGAATGTTGTACAGGGTCAGTTGAATTTAGTGAAACTAAACTTCTAATTGTTGTTGTTTATAGGTCCCCTAACTCTGTCTTCAGAGCATTTCAGCTCAAGCTAGAGAGGGTTCTTGATTCACTTTGTAGGGGTACCAGAAATTATTTATATGTGGTGACTTCAGCAAAAATTTTGTATATGATGGTGCAAGAAAAAGGATGTTGATGGATCTCATAAATTGATATGATCTGATGCAGACTGTTTTTTCCAACTAGGGTGCAGCGGAATAGTAGTACAGCCACAGACAATACTTTTATTCATTCTTCATTACTAGATGGGCATTCTGCTAGGAAAAGGGCGAATGGTCTTTCAGACCATGATGCACAAATTTTAACACTAAAAGGCTTTAGTACTCCAACAAATGTCACATTTAATTACAAACTATGTAGGAAAGTTAATCGAACAGCAACGGAGTGCTTTTTAAACCTTGTCAAGGAACAAGAGTGGCAGAATGTTTATAGTGCCGATAACATAGATGATAAATAAAATGCTTTCCTTAACTTATTTCGCCGGCCGGTGTGGCCGTGCGGTTCTAGGAGCATCAGTCTGGAACTGCGTGACCGCTACGGTCGCAGGTTCGAATCCTGCCTCGGGCATGGATGTGTGTGATGTCCTTAGGTTAGTTACGTTTAAGTAGTTCTAAGTTCTAGGGGACTGATGACCACAGATGTTAAGTCCCATAGTGCTCAGAGCCATTTGAACCGTTTGATTTAACTCATTTCACATGCTCCTTGAGAGTTGCTTTCCATTAGAACGTTCTAAATGGGGAACTGGTAGTAATAGGCAGCCCAGGTTGCTGACTAGTGGGATAAAGATATCATGTAGAACTAAGTGAGAATTATAACAAAATGTTAGGAGCAGTTCCAATGAAGTTACAGTAGCCCATTGCAAACAGCATTGTAAGGTGCTTAAAAATTTTATTAGGAAGGCAAAGAGAATGTGGTATGCAAATAGAATAGCTAATTCACACGATACAATTAAAACCCTATGATCAATTGCGAAGGAAGTGTCTGGTCAGCAGCACAAGGTCAACAATATAAAGCCAGTTCGCATTAAAAATATTTCTGTTACTGATAAATCAGATATATGTACAATATTAACCAATCATTTTCTGAGCATTGCTGGTGAATTAAATAAAAATTTAGTTTCTACAGGGAATCATATAACTTTCTTGGCAAATGCCTTTCTGAGATTGATGTCTGAAATACTCCTGTGTGATACGGACAAGAGGGAGGCTGAGCCAATAATCAAATCACTGAAGACTAAGGACTCTCATGGTTATGACAGAGTGCCAAGCAGAATATTAAAGTACTGTGCTGCACATGTTAGTACTGTATTTAGCCATATGTGTAATTTTTCCTTTAGGAATGGTCAGTTTCTTGAACGATTAAAACACTCAGTAGTCAAGCCACTTTATAAAAAGGGAGAAAGGGATAATGTAAATTATTTTAGACCTGTTTCTATGCCATCAGTATTAGCTAGAGTCATTGAAAAGGCTGTGTATGTAAGGATAAATGATCACTGCAAATCACATGATTTGCTATCAAATGTACAGTTTGGCTTTACTAGGCGTCTAACAACTGAAAATGCTATATTCTCTTTTCTCTGTGAGGTACAGGATGGGTTAAATGAAAGGTTCCGAAAGCTAGGCATATTGTTTAACTAAACTAAATCATTTGATTGTGTTAATCACAAAATATTGCTCCAGAAGTTTGACCATTACGAAATACGGAGAGTAGCTCACAGTTGGTTTACCTCTTACTTCAGCAACCGACAGCAAAAGATCATTGTTCACAGTGTTGAGAATGGCTATGATGTGGGATCTGAGTGTGGTACAGTCAAGCTTGGGTGCCCCAGGGATCAGTGTTGGGGCCACTCCTGTTCCTTATTTACATAAGTGATATGCCCTCTACTATTACAGGCAACTCTAAAATATTCCTAGTTGCTTCTCAGCAGACACTAGCTTGGTAGTTGTGTGCAATATTGGCTCGGTTTCAAATAGTGCATTTCATGATCTAAATTCATGGCTTGTAGAAAATAAACTAATGGTGAATCACGGTAAGACTTAGTTTTAACTTCGCAAAATGGGCGTATGATTAGTGAAACTGAACAGTTCAAATTCCTAGGTGTTCAGATAGATATTAAGATTTTGTGGAAAGCCCACGTTCAGCGTCTTGTTCAAAGACTTAATGCTGCCATTTTTACTATCCGAACGGTATCTGAAGTGAGTAATCGTTCGACACGAAAATTAGTCTACTTGTTTATTTTCATTCGATTATGTCATATGGTGTTATATTTTCCGGTAACTCTTCTCATTAGAAAAGGATATTTTTGGCTCAGAAACGTTCGGTTCGGGCAATAAGTGGTGTAAGTTCACGAACCTCTTGTGATCCCTGTTCATGAGTGTGGGTATTTTGACATTGGCCTCTCAGTATATACGAGGGGCGTTCAGAAAGTAAGCTCCGATCGGTCGCGAAATGGAAACGACTATGAAAATCCGATAGAGCTTTGCACAGATGTGTTGGGTAGTGTCTCTAGTATAACCCCAGTTAGCATCACGTCGCTCTTCTCATTTGTGAGCTCGCAGTGAGTGCGTAAAGATGTCTAGAAAATAGTGTCTGCCGCCAAGTACGAGGGCCTGTTGAGAAATTTCGCCTGAAGCTATGCAGCTAACATTACATAACTGTCGTGCTGTTTCTTCTTCAAGACAATTCTCAGCCGCATTCTGCAGGGGCAATGAAGATGCTCCTGCATCGTTTTCAAATGGAAATGTGAGATTACCCACAATACAGTCCGCAATTGTCTCCCCCTGAGTTTCATCTCTGGTCACATGAACCGCTGTCTTTGAAGACAACATTTTGACACAGACAACGAGGTGTAGGCCAGCGTGGAGAATTGGCGGAAAGCACTGGCGGCTGCCTTCTATGATGAGGCTATTGAAAAGTTGGTACAACGCTATGACAAAAGTCTAAGTCAGAACGGCGACTACGTAGAGAAGTAGCTGAAAGGTGTAGCTAATTGTTACAAGTAAAACATTCCTGATGTTCACTGTGGTTTCAATTTGGCAATCAATCGGAGCTTACTTTCTGAACAGGCCTCGTATATTCTTACTGTCATTTCTTTTTAACAATATTAGCTTATTCCCAAGGATAAGTAGCTTTCACTCAGTTAATATTTGGCGGAAATCAAACCTGCATTTGGATCGGACTTCCTTAAGTCTCGTGCAGAAAGGTGTGCAGTATACTGCTGCATCCGTTTCCAATAAGTTACCAAAAGATTTCAAAAGTCTTAGCGATAGTCCACGCGCTTTCAAATCGAAACTGAAGATTTTCCTCATGGGTCACTCCTTCTATTTTGTCGAGGAGTTCCATGAAAAATTAAGCTGATTCTTGTATTGTTGTTGCGTTCACTTAAACTTATGGACTGTCTTTTTTCGGGTTCATACACATTTATTTTTATGTGTTATTACTTTTATGTTGTAATTTCATCTGCTGGCACGTTCCCTGACTGTGGAGTTTTGGTCCTGCGGAACGTGACGTGTAAATAAATAAATAAATGAAATAGAGGGAATCTGATCACAAGTTCACTGATATACAGTACAAATTCTAAATTTAACGGGAAGAAATTTGAAGAGACGCTTATAAAACTTTCGAGTACCTACTCTCCACCGCCATCTCGAGCAGTTGCGTGATACACTTGTGGTGTACCGACGCCGTAATCTCTTGGGCATTTGCGAATGAAGGTCACTGAACCACAGTGGGCGTACGGGAACAAATGTCACAAGCTGGCTCCTGCCGACACGTGGAGAGATCAAGGAACCACACTACCAATACTGGACCAAGGTCACCTCTGGCACATATGGTGGTCCCTTCAGCAAAGTGAGAGTCTGGAACAGATAAGGGTCTAGGACAAGATCACATCCCCTGGGCCATTAGGAATGAACTTTCCCCTCCCCTTCCGCTTTACTCATTATAGATCCAATCGACATTTGCGCTCCGTTCTCTGTGGGGGAGAAAGCAGTGGAGTTATCGTACTTACAAAATAACGCCATCAAATATGACGTAATGCGCTTTGACAACACGGTGCGGGGGTGTGAACTACTCTAAAATAATTATGTCATGACATTCACTGTAAGAGCTCTCACCTGCCATAGTTATTTCCTATTATTTCATGATTTTAAACGTTTAACGATTACTTAAGCACATTATTCTAACAAAAATACACTGATGTTCGACAGCAAACAATTAGGCTATCTCAGTGTGACATGTTAACAAATTCGAGTTAAACAATATCCACGATGAATTACTTAACTCAACATGCACTCCCTAAATAGAAAGTCTATGATTACCGGATTAATAGGTTACGACGTCATTATAGCGCCTTTTAGTGCACTAAACTAGGCACAGGAACGTTCACACTGTCATGAAATCTTACCCAATGGAGGTGCGTCCACTTGCTCACTGATCAAGGCCCACCATGAGAGCGATGCTTCCGGACCACAATAGGAACTACACTCCTGGAAATTGAAATAAGAACACCGTGAATTCATTGTCCCAGGAAGGGGAAACTTTATTGACACATTCCTGGGGTCAGATACATCACATGAGCACACTGACAGAACCACAGGCACATAGACACAGGCAACAGAGCATGCACAATGTCGGAACTAGTACAGTGTATATCCACCTGTCGCAGCAATGCAGGCTGCTATTCTCTCATGGAGACGATCGTAGAGATGCTGGATGTAGTCCTGTGGAACGACTTGCCATGCCATTTCCACCTGGCGCCTCAGTTGGACCAGCGTTCGTGCTGGACGTGCAGACCGCGTGAGACGACGCTTCATCCAGTCCCAAACATGCTCAATGGGGGACAGATCCGGAGATCTTGCTGGCCAGGGTAGTTGACTTACACCTTCTAGAGCACGTTGGGTGGCACGGGATACATGCGGACGTGCATTGTCCTGTTGGAACAGCAAGTTCCCTTGCCGGTGTAGGAATGGTAGAACGATGGGTTCGATGACGGTTTGGATGTACCGTGCACTATTCAGTGTCCCCTCGACGATCACCAGTGGTGTACGGCCAGTGTAGGAGATCGCTCCCCACACCATGATGCCGGGTGTTGGCCCTGTGTGCCTCGGTCGTATGCAGTCCTGATTGTGGCGCTCACTTGCACGGCGCCAAACACGCATACGACCATCATTGGCACCAAGGCAGAAGCGACTCTCATCGCTGAAGACGACACGTCTCCATTCGTCCCTCCATTCACGCCTGTCGCGACACCACTGGAGGCGGGCTGCACGATGTTGGGGCGTGAGCGGAAGACGGCCTAACGGTGTGCGGGACCGTAGCCCAGCTTCATGGAGACGGTTGCGAATGGTCCTCGCCGATACCCCAGGAGCAACAGTGTCCCTAATTTGCTGGGAAGTGGCGGTGCGGTCCCCTACGGCACTGCGTAGGATCCTACGGTCTTGGCGTGCATCCGTGCGTCGCTGCGGTCCGGTCCCAGGTCGACGGGCACGTGCACCTTCCGCCGACCACTGGCGACAACATCGATGTACTGTGGAGACCTCACGCCCCACGTGTTGAGCAATTCGGCGGTACGTCCACCCGGCCTCCCGCATGCCCACTATACGCCCTCGCTCAAAGTCCGTCAACTGCACATACGGTTCACGTCCACGCTGTCGCGGCATGCTACCAGTGTTAAAGACTGCGATGGAGCTCCGTATGCCACGGCAAACTGGCTGACACTGACGGCGGCGGTGCACAAATGCTGCGCAGCTAGCGCCATTCGACGGCCAACACCGCGGTTCCTGGTGTGTCCGCTGTGCCGTGCGTGTGATCATTGCTTGTACAGCCCTCTCGCAGTGTCCGGAGCAAGTATGGTGGGTGTGACACACCGGTGTCAATGTGTTCTTTTTTCCATTTCCAGGAGTGTATAACGATGTAATTATTATACGAAAATATTCACAGTAACCAGCAAACGCCTCCGCCAATGCTCCGCCTTTCATGAGATCCGCTCCCCCTGCACACACTTCGCAGCCGTTGCCGCCGCTGCAGCTGCTGACAGCGGATGACGGAACTTCGCCTGGCTGCCCAGGACTCGACGCCCAGCATGGAGCCTCGACCTACCGCAATGGAGAACAAGATGCCGCCAGCCGCGTCATGTGTCTATAGCGAGGGCAAGGTCGACTCTGTACATTGACCTTGCGCGCCGCCATGTCAGGCTGCTTCTAGCGCGGACTATGATACAGAGACCACTCCCCACTTAACGCATCTCTAACCATTTTATTCCCCACAAAGTGTTACTGGTAAAACATCTGGGTCTGTATCATTCAATAACGAGTGCTGTGCGGTGGGATAACACTCCAGAGGTACTACGTACACTTCAGTATGCTCATAGCGACTCGATGCTCTGTTGAAAAAATACACGATTCTGTTACATACAAATTATAATTTCTTACCTACATTGATTTACAGATTTGCTTAGAAAAAAAGGACTGCACAGAGGGAGTAAGTGGAATTTATGGCAGAATCTGTAGGATGTATTGTCCTTACTATTATTAGTATGAAGTCGTTAGTTATTTGTCTGTGAATTGGTGTGTACCACTGTACAGATTGTGATTATCTAACTGTGTGCGGAAGGGCTCTCTAGTACACAATTATCTTGAATAATTATGCTGAAAGTGGTTTATACGCCTGTATGCCCTATCCTCACGCTCATACAGTACAATCACACAAAGTCCGCTCTTTCTGAAATGATACTTCAAGGTTTCTCCAAAAAATAAATTTCTGAATGTTATTGTTAATTCCTGTTGTGACTGTTAAAGCAATGAAGTACATATACCAGCAAAGTAAGTAGCCTAAAGGAGGTTGATGTAAACTCTATGGATTCAGTCACTTAGTGTACGCCAGTAATTACACATTCAATCCCAAAGTTTGATAACCCATAAAACCATAACTGTGAATAAGTAATTTGATTGTCGCACTTTCATATACACAAGCCGATAACTACTCCTTTGTGATAGTAAGTTACATTTTTGTGAACCTGAGGCCACGTTCTATTTTAGCGATTTCAGCGGTTTCTCAACGCCACTGACACTCATGTCTTTGCAGTGGTGCAAGTGTTTAACTGGAGCAAACTTCCTCAATTTTCCTTTCCTGCGTTCCAGATTTTGCCTTGTTAGTCTCAGCTTTAGCTACTGTGTCAGTCATAAGTGTTTGGACACGAATGTTGGTGTCACTGACAGCCTTAAAAAAACAACAGACCATTTTTATTATGTGTGAAGACTTTCAATAAGACTCTGTTAATGACAGTCGCTGAGGGCTTCACGATCTGTCCTTTTAACTGCTAAACATTTTTCATTTAGCATTTGCCTATAACCTTGTGCTTTTAGACCTGTTTGCGTAGTTATCGGTGTTTCAAAAAGTTTGTTAACGGAGACTGTTTAAAATGGAGGGGCCTTCTACTAGGCACGAATCTATCCAGCACCTGGTTAACTTTCTTCTGGGCTTGCTCTACAATTTTTCCACATGTTCCTGCCTTGAGCTAAATGTTTCATGTTCCACTCTTAGATGCGGCCCTACCGTCTCTTTATCTAGCTTAATGAACACGTGTATCTTCTACCTGCTAGTTGCTCTTCGAACTTTAGTAATCATTACTGCTGCAACTGCCTCAAAGTCAATAATACAACTTCCAAAGTGAACATCGTCAAACGGGTCAGGTCTGTTTACAGTCTGTCACGTCGCTATCCTTTGGACGCAAAAATGAAAAATATAAATCTAGTCCTCACACCCCAATACAAGCCCAACATCCAAATTTCATAAAAAGAAAAACAAAGTCCCTCTGTACCAACATTGCATGACTTGTACCAAGTAGACTGAAAAGAAAGTGATATAAAAAGAAATAGAAGGGAGTCTTGGTAGCAAAGTAACTGAATGTTTTGAAAAAGAATAAAAAAGAAGTAGAATCCATTAGTTTAAAGATAAAATAATAGTGGATCGCAAGGTAGTAGACTTGTAGCTCACGGAGTACAACAAGTGACCTCAAAGAATACTCCTTGTGAGTACTCCTTGAGGACACTGGGAAATACAGAAGCTAAAGATGTACATTGTTAATGTGCTTCTGGCGCTTCCATTGCCGTGTCGTCTCGTAAGTAATATTGATAGCCGATACGAGATGGTTTGTTACATTCTGAAGATTTGCGATCTGCTAGAAAAGATTCCCCCGCCATGAACCATGGACCTTGCCGTTGGTGGGGAGGCTTGCTTGCCTCAGCGATACAGATAGCCGTACCGTAGGTGCAACCACAACGGAGGGGTATCTGTTGAGAGGCCAGACAAACGTGTGGTTCCTGAAGAGGGGCAGCAGCCTTTTCAGTAGTTGCAAGGGCAACAGTCTGGATGATTGACTGATCTGGCCTTGTAACAATAACCAAAACGGCCTTGCTGTGCTGGTACTGCGAACGGCTGAAAGCAAGGGGAAACTACAGCCGTAATTTTTCCCGAGGGCATGCAACTTTACTGTATGATTAAATGATGATGGCGTCCTCTTGGGTAAAATATTCCGGAGGTAAAATAGTCCCCCATTCGGATCTCCGGGCGGGGACTACTCAAGAGGATGTCGTTATCAGGAGAAAGAAAACTGGCGTTCTACGGATCGGAGTGTGGAATGTCAGATCCCTTAATCGGGCAGGTAGGTTAGAAAATTTAAAAAGGGAAAAGGATAGGTTGAAGTTAGATATAATGGGAATTAGTGAAGTTCGGTGGCAGGAGGAACAAGACTTCTGGTCAGGTGACTACAGGGTTATAAACACAAAATCAAATAGGGGTAATGCAGGAGCAGGTTTAATAATGAATAGGAAAATAGGAATGCGGGTAAGCTACTACAAACAGCATAGTGAACGCATTATTGTGGCCAAGATAGATACGAAGCCCACACCTACTACAGTAGTACAAGTTTATATGCCAACTGGCTCTGCAGACGACGAAGAAACTGAAGAAATGTATGATGAAACAAAAGAAATTATTCAGATTGTGAAGGGAGACGAAAATTTAATAGTCATGGGTGACTGGAATTCGAGTGTAGGAAAAGGGAGAGAAGGAAACATAGTAGGTGAATATGGATTGGGGCTAAGAAATGAAAGAGGAAGTCGCCTGGTAGAATTTTGCACAGAGCACAACATAATCATAACTGACACTTGGTTTAAGAATCATGAAAGAAGGTTGCATACATGGAAGAACCCTGAAGATACTAAAAGGTATCAGATACACTCCTGGAAATGGAAAAAAGAACACATTGACACCGGTGTGTCAGACCCACGATACTTGCTCCGGACACTGCGAGAGGGCTGTACAAGCAATGATCACACGCACGGCACAGCGGACACACCAGGAACCGCGGTGTTGGCCGTCGAATGGCGCTAGCTGCGCAGCATTTGTGCACCGCCGCCGTCAGTGTCAGCCAGTTTGCCGTGGCATACGGAGCTCCATCGCAGTCTTTAACACTGGTAGCATGCCGCGACAGCGTGGACGTGAACCATATGTGCAGTTGACGGACTTTGAGCGAGGGCGTATAGTGGGCATGCAGGAGGCCGGGTGGACGTACCGCCGAATTGCTCAACACGTGGGGCGTGAGGTCTCCACAGTACATCGATGTTGTCGCCAGTGGTCGGCGGAAGGTGCACGTGCCCGTCGACCTGGGACCGGACCGCAGCGACGCACGGATGCACGCCAAGACCGTAGGATCCTACGCAGTGCCGTAGGGGACCGCACCGCCACTTCCCAGCAAATTAGGGACACTGTTGCTCCTGGGGTATCGGCGAGGACCATTCGCAACCGTCTCCATGAAGCTGGGCTACGGTCCCACACACCGTTAGGCCGTCTTCCGCTCACGCCCCAACATCGTGCAGCCCGCCTCCAGTGGTGTCGCGACAGGCGTGAATGGAGGGACGAATGGAGACGTGTCGTCTTCAGCGATGAGAGTCGCTTCTGCCTTGGTGCCAATGATGGTCGTATGCGTGTTTGGCGCCGTGCAGGTGAGCGCCACAATCAGGACTGCATACGACCGAGGCACACAGGGCCAACTCCCGGCATCATGGTGTGGGGAGCGATCTCCTACACTGGCCGTACACCACTGGTGATCGTCGAGGGGACACTGAATAGTGCACGGTACATCCAAACCGTCATCGAACCCATCGTTCTACCATTTCTAGACCGGCAAGGGAACTTGCTGTTCCAACAGGACAATGCACGTCCGCATGTATCCCGTGCCACCCAACGTGCTCTAGAAGGTGTAAGTCAACTACCCTGGCCAGCAAGATCTCCGGATCTGTCCCCCATTGAGCATGTTTGGGACTGGATGAAGCGTCGTCTCACGCGGTCTGCACGTCCAGCACGAACGCTGGTCCAACTGAGGCGCCAGGTGGAAATGGCATGGCAAGCCGTTCCACAGGACTACATCCAACATCTCTACGATCGTCTCCATGGGAGAATAGCAGCCTGCATTGCTGCGAAAGGTGGATATACAGTGTACTAGTGCCGACATTGTGCATGCTCTGTTGCCTGTGTCTATGTGCCTGTGGTTCTGTCAGTGTGATCATGTGATGTATCTGACCCCAGGAATGTGTCAATAAAGTTTCCCCTTCCTGGGACAATGAATTCACGGTGTTCTTATTTCAATTTCCAGGAGTGTAGATTATATAATGGTAAGACAGAGATTTAGGAACCAGGTTTTAAATTGTAAGACATTTCCAGGGGCAGATGTGGACTCTGACCACAATCTATTGGTTATGACCTGTAGATTAAAACTGAAGAAACTGCAAAAAGGTTGGAATTTAAGGAGATGGGACCTGGATAAACTGAAAGAACCAGAGGTTGTACAGAGTTTCAGGGAGAGCATAAGGGAACAATTGACAGGAATGGGGGAAAGAAATACAGTAGAAGAAGAATGGGTAGCTTTGAGGGATGAAGTAGCGAAGGCAGCAGAGAATCAAGTAGGTAAAAAGACGAGGACTAGTAGAAATCCTTGGGTAACAGAAGAAATATTGAATTTAATTGATGAAAGGAGAAAATATAAAAATGCAGTAAATGAAGAAGGCAAAAAGGAATACAAACGTCTCAAAAATGAGATCGACAGGAAGTGCAAAATGGCTTAGCAGGGATGGCTAGAGGACAAATGTAAGGATGTAGAGGCCTATCTCACTAGGGGTAAGATAGATACTGCCTACAGGAAAATTAAAGAGACCTTTGGAGATAAGAGAACGACTAGTATGAATATCAAGAGCTCAGATGGAAACCCAGTTCTAAGCAAAGAAGGGAAAGCAGAAAGGTGGAAGGAGTATATAGAGGGTCTATACAAGGGCGATGTACTTGAGGACAATATTATGGAAATGGAAGAGGATGTAGATGAAGATGAAATGGGAAATATGATACTGCGTGAAGAGTTTGACAGAGCACTGAAAGACCTGAGTCGAAACAAGGCCCCCGGAGTAGACAACATTCCATTGGAACTACTGACGGCCTTTGGAGAGCCAGTCCTGACAAAACTCTACCATCTGGTGAGCAAGATGTATGAAACAGGCGAAATACCCTCAGACTTCAAGAAGAATATAATAATTCCAATCCCAAAGAAAGTAGGTGTTGACAGATGTGAAAATTACCGAACTATCAGTTTGATAAGTCACAGCTGCAAAATACTAACACGAATTCTTTACAGACGAATGGAAAAACTAGTAGAAGCCAACCTCGGGGAAGATCAGTTTGGATTCCGTAGAAACACTGGAACACGTATGGCAATACTGACCTTACGACTTATCTTAGAAGAAAGATTAAGGAAAGGCAAACCTACGTTTCTAGCATTTGTAGACTTAGAGAAAGCTTTTGACAATGTTGACTGGAATACTCTCTTTCAAATTCTAAAGGTGGCAGGGGTAAAATACAGGGAGCGAAAGGCTATTTACAATTTGTACAGAAACCAGATGGCAGTTATAAGAGTCGAGGGACATGAAAGGAAAGCAGTGGTTGGGAAGGGAGTAAGACAGGGTTGTAGCCTCTCCCCGATGTTGTTCAATCTGTATATTGAGCAAGCAGTAAAGGAAACAAAAGAAAAATTCGGAGTAGGTATTAAAATCCATGGAGAAGGAATAAAAACTTTGAGGTTCGCCGATGACATTGTAATTCTGTCAGAGACAGCAAAGGACTTGGAAGAGCAGTTGAATGGAATGGACAGTGTCTTGAAAGGAGGATATAAGATGAACATCAACAAAAGCAAAACAAGGATAATGGAATGTAGTCTAATGAAGTGGGGTGATGCTGAGGGAATTAGATTAGGAAATGAGACAAAGTAGTAAAGGAGTTTTGCTATTTGGGGAGCAAAATAACTGATGATGGTCGAAGTAGAGAGGATATAAAATGTAGGCTGGCAATGGCAAGGAAAGCGTTTCTGAAGAAGAGAAATTTGTTAACATCCAGTATTGATTTAATTGTCAGGAAGTCATTTCTGAAAGTATTCGTATGGAGTGTAGCCATGTATGGAAATGAAACATGGACGATAAATAGATAGGACAAGAAGCTTTCGAAACGTGGTGTTACAGAAGAATGCTGAAGATTAGATGGGTAGATCACATAACTAATGAGGAAGTATTGAATAGGATTGGGGAGAAGAGAAGTTTGTGGCACAACTAGACCAGAAGAAGGGATCGGTTGGTAGGACATGTTCTGAGGCATCAAGGGATCACCAATTTAGTATTGGAGGGCAGCGTGGAGGGTAAAAATCTTAGAGGGAGACCAAGAGATGAATACACTAAGCAGAATCAGATGGATGTAGGTTGCAGTAGGTACTGGGAGATGAAAAAGCTTGCACAGGATAGAGTAGCATGGAGAGCTGCATCAAACCAGTCTCAGGACTGAAGACCACAACAACAACAACAACAGAAAAGATTAAAAACTGAAAGAGGTAAATCAGCAATTTTGAAAATATCTTTGAAGGAATTCAAGCTAGGAAAATAACCGAATATATTAACTTAATTTGATTATCAACTAAAGACTGAACTTAGACCCAATTCGATAGACAATTAATAGTTCAACTGATAGTAAGTGATGAATAGTGTAAACTGTGAGGAATATACCTAAACTGCGTTAAAGTAAATAGCATAATCTGGAGCTTGCTGTAAACTCTTTGGCTGAATTTACGTAACTAATTCCACCCATCTGAAAGAAAGGTTACTTCTTTAAGACAATGATAGGATGTGCATAGACTAGAATAAACCAACATAAAGTGAATTTACAGTGTTTGACATTTCTTTCAACCCATTTAATATTACATGCTCATGAAACATTTATCTGTGCGACAACATATACTATCAACAGAGCGCAGCATTCATAGATATTCTTTGGCGCTCTAGAAAGTTACCGTACTGATTCAGACTATTTCGCTCACGTGAATTGTAAACTTTCATATAGACCGTAATCATGATTAGGGTAATATTCTCAGTTTGTATGCAATTACATGTAGCTAGGCTCGTACACATCGGGGAGCAAATATTCATCTGAGTAAGCCGGTACAACTAACACGCATTCGGCGTGTGCAGCAAGACAATTCTTTTTTGTGACTTTCCTTGCAAACATTCTACCGCGAGCTAGCCGGAGTCTGAGCATCATTCAATAACAATCAATTAATATAAAAGAGGAAGTTACAAGCCACTAGATCTAATATGCTCGTATTTCCGCATGACTGAGCTTCCGAACTGTATCTTCTAATTAGTTTTCAGAGTAGGCCCTTAGTGTTGTTTTGCTTAATGTATTGTCACAACTATCATTAAGAAAACTGTGATTATCTTAATCGATAGTTAGATGAGTGAAATCTTCTCTAACAATGACAAATTGTTTAGGCAACATCCGAACCAGCAAGGTTTATTTAGCTCATTTCTTTAAAGATATTAATTACATAGGGGTTAAGTCTGTTGGTCGACAGGTGTAAAGGTCTTATCTATCTTTTATATTGAGTCTTTCCAAAAGATCTTGTATGGAATTGCAATTTCTGTCTCGGTGAGTTTGAGTGCAGTTTGTACTGCGACAATAAGCCACTTTCATTTCCTATTAGACTACCATTCGTTACCCACTTTGGTTTCCCCCAATAATTTCACCGTTGATAAGTTTGCTTTGCGGGCTCTGATATGTAGTGCATCCCTGAACCACTGGGGGGGGGGGGGGGGGATAGGTGGGAGGGGAGGCTTGTAGGTCTCAACTCTATTATACAAGAGGAGAGTCATTTGTAGCTTAGCTTTCGTAGGACCATAGGACCATCCAAGTCTCTGGTTAAAGTCTTCCTCACGATTCAGAAAAGGGATCCACGATTTCTTCGTTGAAATTTTGGGGCGAGATCAGTCTTGTCAACCTTCTCTCCCAGTCAGTGGAATGATCCAAGAAAGCGAATGAAGAAAAATGTAAACCAAGGACGCGTTCAAGGACTGACAGACCACTGAATGATGTGATATCAGGTCACCAGGAATCATATCCGTGGAAGGTATCGAAAATAGGTTGTATGAATCCGTATCAAAAATCTATGAAACTGGTGAGTTACTATCAGACAGTCAGAAAGGAACTACAGTCACATTACAAAATGAGATAGATGCGAAATACGATACAGAAGGACAGAGACAAAAAAGACGGGACGAAGTTCAGTGCGGTCTCAGGAAGAGAAATGAGCCAGAGAAGCAATTTCAAACATTACGCGCAGTAATGGTAGGAAACCCATAGAAAAACTAACATCTGTGGACGTAAGGAAAACCTTCGACAATATAAGACGGAATTGGATGTTCACGAAGCCTAAAGGTACGGACTAAACTATAGAGACCGACGAATGATCCACAACATATAGAATAGCCAAAGGGGATAATTAAATAATACAGCCATGAAACACAAGTTCGTGATATGAAGAGTGTACGACAGAGTTATATCTTATCATCGCTGTTGTTGACCCATTACGCCAAAGAAGCAATGAATCAAGACAGAGAAATTCTTAAGACGAATGAAAGTTCATCGGAACCAGACAATAATGCTAAGACACACAAACGACATAGCTCTTCTGGCAGAATGTAAGGCAGATTTAGAAAATCCGTTTAACGCTTTCGCTATCAATTTTTTTCGGAGTGAACGACGTTAATGTATAGTTATTTTAAATAATGTTGCAGGAGGAGGAAGATTAGGAGAAGAAGATTCGAGCTTAACGTCCCATCGACAACGAGGTGATCAGTGACCGAGCACAAGCTCGGATTAGCGAAGGATGGAGAAGGAAATGAGCTGTACCCTTTCGAAGGATCCGTCCCGGAATTTACCTTAAGCGATTTAGGGAAATCGCGGAAAATCTGCATCAAGATGGCCGGATGCGGGTTTGAAGCATGTCTTCCAAAATGCGAGTCCAGCGTGTTAACGATTAAGCTACCTCGCTCTGATGCGCTGTAGTCAGAAGTATCAAATAACAAAAATTAATATATTTTCCGACATTTCATTTTCCAGTGCGGGGAGGGATGGGCTGCACTGGGTTATTCATAAGTACTGGGGGATTATAATTAAAGTGCAGCTACTCAGAGGTCCAGTGGGGGCTGTAATTATCAAATGGCAGCGTAAGTTGGTAGATATTCTAATGAGTTAATGCGGAACTGATTTACGCTGAAAAACAGATAGTTCCAATTTTGGCCACCAGAACCAAATCTGGCGCTGAAATGCAAGGTAGATTTAAAGAAATATTTATATATGTAATGTATCAGGAAAGGGACGTGGTAGAGAAGGTCAAGCAAGTAAGAAAGACATAGTATTGATGTTATTATTAACCGCCGCTTACACAGTTTGTTCAGTATGTGCGCCAGAGACGTGGACAAGATGCTGAACAGAGCCAGATATGCATCTGGTGGGAAAAATTGGAACTAATTTTTTTCCATTGTTAATCCGTTCCTCAATTAAGGCATTAACATATCGACCAAGTTTTGCTGGTGTGTGATAATTACAGCCCACACCGGACCTCCGTAAACAACAGCACTAAAAATTATAACCATCTGGTACCTCTGGAGCTTCTGTAGACGACTGCGTAAAAACTACAAGACGGAGAGAAGACACACACATATTAGTGGATAGAGTATTTCTCCACGTTTGTAACCCACACTATAGGTGTTCAGTACAAGTACAATTTGTGACGCATGATGCATGCAATTCATTGAGACGATCTGTCCAGGAAAAAGTGCCAGCAGCCCGCTTTGCAAATCTCTACATTGCGTTACCTGTCTGCAAGTGCAAACTAGTTCACTGGGAAAATACGGAGCGAAGTGTATCATAAGGTTAACATTGGAAGTTGAAGACAGTACAATTTGAGGAAGAAATGTCTGTAGTTACAAGAAGCCATAAAACCACTAATATGCAAGAGAGTGATCCATAGCATTAACTTGCATCAAATTCCCAGTGATTCTATGATAGCCTATGATATCTTGACACACATGCTTCCCAATGGTAGCGAAAGGGTTAATGAATACGCAACATATTTAACACACAATTGCTTAAGCATAAACAAAAGTAAGGCATTCATGAAGAGCAATAGAAAGGAAAACAACGACTTGTTCGACATCGAAATTGAGAACGACGTAGTAGAGGAAGAAGTGAAAGAATTGATATGATAGCCAACGGAAGGAAGATATCAGAGGTAGTCTGTCACAGGCGAAGAAATCTTCCTTGAATAAAAGGGCTAGTCTGGACTCAGGCATTGACACGAAAATGAGGGAAAAGTTCCTGGAGGTGTGCGATGAAGCACAGCATTGTATGGAATGACATGTGGACCATTGGAAATCCGAAGAGAAGAAGAAACTGGAAGCATTCCAAGTGACATGTTTTCGAAGAACGTTAAAAATTAAGTGGAAGGATAAAATAAGAAACGAAGAAGTACTAAAAACAAAAATAAAGGAAAGAAAATTTTGGAAAATCGAAGTACTAAAAACAAACATCAAGGAAAGAAACGGATGGAAAATCGTTACAAGAACACGGGACACATCAGTTGGGCATCTGCTACTCTACGCAGAATAGGCAAGAAAAGGAATATACGGAAAACCCCGACAAGAAGGGAAAAACTTCCATGGCACTAGAGAGAGCTGTAGATGGTAAAATCTGTAGAGGAAAACAGAGATTGGAATACATCCAGCAAATAATTGATGACGTATGGTTCAAGAGCTATTCTGAAATGAAGAGATTAGCGGAGAAGAGGAATTCGTGGTGGGCCGCATCGAACCAGTCAGAAGACTGATAAGAAAAAAGAAGCTAGTAGATTCATAAGAGCTATGGTGAGGACATTAATATCTAATTTCTTTTGGTTTGGTTCACCACCTTTTCGTTTTGTTGTTTGTAGCGAAAATCTTTGCCATCCCGAAACTCTTATCATTTTAGTTACATTACGCTTACTTAGATGTGTATCAGATTTGATATAAAAATGGGTAACATTTCAGAACATAACATCAGGGTTGCAATTTTTATTAACTCTCATGTTGAAGTTAACTGAAGGAGAGCAGGAGTTCTAGTGATATAGAGGTGAAAAAGATTACCACAACATAGGAAAATATATAGGACAACATGAAACCAGTTGTAAAACGAATACTTAAGAAAATAAATATGCGATTTTCTTAACATGGGTATCCTTGCCTTGACATATGTATTCAAGGATGTGGTCATACTTTTATAGTTGGAAGCATTACTTTAATCTTCTGCTGACACCTGTGTAAGTCAGACTGGGCTTTGCGTTAGAGTAACTTAACTGGTTGTAAACCAGGTCAGTGCTCAAGGAATATTCCGCTGCAGCTGGACCTGTAGAATACGCGGGGTTTCTCCGGATGCCAGTGGAAACCACCAACGAAGACTGGAACTTTGTGTTCTCGATAGGTTTGTACCCATTTTGCGTCAAGGACGGTTGAAGCCCTTCTGCTGAATCCAGTGATTATATACGAAAAGATTCACATCATCTTCCAGAAACTTGCATTACTTCCATCCATTCAGTACGCAGAAACACAGCCAGGTGATCCTTTCTGCGCTACCTTCGCTGGCTGACCTCTTTACACTTCTAAGAATTTTGTTGCTGCCTCCAACATTCCATCGCATTAGAGGTTCGGTTTTACCTTACCGCGGAAACTGCAGCGCCTACAAATAGAATCTATTACTACCTGTTTTACAACCAGTGACTTGGTTTCTGTGAAGTAAAGCGACTGTCATCTATTATCTCGCGCTACTTCAACAGATTTACAGTATACGAAGAATATAATTTCGCTGCTACACTGTACTGACCAAGAAACCGATTTCTCTGAAACCTGTCGACAGCGCCTAGAAGGCGATTCTTAGCGGTGTTTATCTGTTAGTCTTATCACTCACAGTAGACTACTAGCTCCTATGACTACGTCACAACAATTAAGGTATCTCTACCATATGTTAATTCGCTTCTCTAATTAGATCACAATAATGTCTCTCTTTAATGTCTCTCTTCCATTACACATTGACAGTGAAAACTATCCTTCCGCCGTGCGGGTTCCACGATTTCGATTTTCAGTATAGCTTTGCTACGGTCATTGTTCGCGTCCTGTCTACGTATTATGTTACAAACTTTGCCCATAAGTTGTGAGCGAAACTTAAGGCAGGTCTTGGTAACGAGGCAAAAATAAGCAAGTCAGGTGAGTAACTGTTCCACCGACCAAACAGGTTTACGACCGGTTGACGCACGGAAAGACGACCACCCACTATTTACAGATTGAGTATAGCGTTACGAAAAGCCTCAGACACGCAATGCTGTTGTTAACTTTTTCACTCTCATTAATTTCATTATCCTTCATTTTCTAGTGCTACCTACTGGGGAGGTACGATAGAGCGTGCTGCCTATTTTTGTAAAATACACTCCTGGAAATTGAAATAAGAACACCGTGAATTCATTGTCCCAGGAAGGGGAAACTTTATTGACACATTCCTGGGGTCAGATACATCACATGATCACACTGACAGAACCACAGGCACATAGACACAGGCCACAGAGCATGCACAATGTCGGCACTAGTACAATGTATATCCACCTTTCGCAGCAATGCAGGCTGCTATTCTCCCATGGAGACGATCGTAGAGATGCTGGATGCAGTCCTATGGAACGGCTTGCCATGCCATTTCCACCTGGCGCCTCAGTTGGACCAGCGTTCGTGCTGGACGTGCAGACCGCGTGAGACGACGCTTCATCCAGTCCCAAACATGCTCAATGGGGGACAGATCCGGAGATCTTGCTGGCCAGGGTAGTTGACTTACACCTTCTAGAGCACGTTGGGAGGCACGGGATACATGCGAAAGTGCATTGTCCTGTTGGAACAGCAAATTCCCTTGCCGGTCTAGGAATGGTAGAACGATGGGTTCGATGACGGTTTGGATGTACCGTGCACTATTCAGTGTCCCCTCGACGATCACCAGTGGTGTACGGCCAGTGTAGGAGATCGCTCCCCACACCATGATGCCGGGTGTTGGCCCTGTGTGCCTCGGTCGTATGCAGTCCTCATTGTGGCGCTCACCTGCACGGCACCAAACACGCATACGACCATCATTGGCACCAAGGCAGAAGCGACTCTCATCGCTGAAGACGACACGTCTCCATTCGTCCCTCCATTCACGCCTGTCGCGACACCACTGGAGGCGGGCTGCACGATGTTGGGGCGTGAGCGGAAGACGGCCTAACGGTGTGCGGGACCGTAGCCCAGCTTCATGGAGACGGTTGCGAATGGTCCTCGCCGATACCCCAGGAGCAACAGTGTCCCTAATTTGCTGGGAAGTGGCGGTGTGGTCCCCTACGGCACTGCGTAGGATCCTACGGTCTTGGCGTGCCTCCGTGCGTCGCTGCGGTCCGGTCCCAGGTCGACGGGCACGTGCACCTTCCGCCGACCACTGGCGACAACATCGATGTACTGTGGAGACCTCACGCCCCACGTGTTGAGCAATTCGGCGGTACGTCCACCCGGCCTCCCGCATGCCCACTATACGCCCTCGCTCAAAGTCCGTCAACTGCACATACGGTTCACGTCCACGCTGTCGCGGCATGCTACCAGTGTTAAAGACTGCGATGGAGCTCCGTATGCCACGGCAAACTGGCTGACACTGACGGCGGCGGTGCACAAATGCTGCGCAGCTAGCGCCATACGACGGCCAACACCGCGGTTCCTGGTGTGTCCGCTGTGCCGTGCGTGTGATCATTGCTTGTACAGCCCTCTCGCAGTGTCCGGAGCAAGTATGGTGGGTCTGACACACCGGTGTCAATGTGTTCTTTTTTCCATTTCCAGGAGTGTACAAGTGTTGCTCCATTTACTTCCCCAAAAGATTTTCCGCATCTCTTTTAATTACACTAGTCAACAACGTTTCTTTTACACAGAATGTGAATAGCATTGTTTTCAAAGTCGTGAGTGATAAATCAGACAATAAAATCAGTTTTTGGTTATCATTTTCTGTTTTCCGGCGACATTCTACATTGTAGCTATATAAATCCTTCTTATGTAAGATATTTCAGTGCTGTGTCGTTCAAAAGTACAACGTAATGCAAGCACGTCCAGAGGAACGGGCACTGCGGCGAGTACAGCAGTTCCGAAATACAGGGTGTCCACAATGGGACTCGAACATTTTAATATCCTATATCTATCTCATTTCAGATGGTGGACCTGTGAATCCTGAAGGAGCAGACAGAGCAACTCAACAACTTTGTGGTGTGCAAATTTGATACGCCAAGTAGCCGGAGTGGAACTGCAATCAATTGTTTTAGCAAAATGAAGGATATGAGGGAGCGTGCACAAGTGGTCTGGTGGTATGCAGAGACCCAAGTCAAAGAAAGTTTCGTCAAGTTTACAACAAAGCGCCCCTGTCGTTCAAAACTATAAAGAAGTGGTGTGATCAGTGATCACTGGGAGTGTTGTGAAAGGGGATGGTGGTGGCAAGCCTGGGATCAGCGAACATCATGTGGAACAAGTACGGCGGTCATTGGAACAAAGTCCACGGAAGTCAGTGCGACAGGCAGCACGAGAACTTCGTATGAAACGTTCAACAGTGCACAAAGTGCTTCATCAGCGATTACGTTTGTACGCATATAAAGTGCAGGTTGTGCAAGAAATCAAGCCTGATGATCGACCAAAGCGAGAAGAATTTGCATGTGTCATGTTAGATCGCATTGCCGCGGACGAGATATTTTTATACCGCATGATGTTTACTGACGAGGCTACCTTTCACGTGTCAGGGGCTGTCAATCGTCACAATGTGCGCATCTGGGGAACCGAAAAACCACATGCACCCAGGAAACACATGCGCGACAGTCCGAAAGTTAATGTGTGGTGTGGTTTGATGATAAATCACATTGTTGGCCCGTTTTTCTTTCAGGAGCCGACTGTGGATGGAGCCATCTTCCTGGAAATGTTGGAACAATTTGCCGTGCCGCAGATAACAGACCTGCAGCCAAATGTGATGTTTCAACAGGACGGTGCACCACCCCATTGGAGCCTTGATGTCCGAAATTTTTAAATGACACTTTCCCGCAACGATGAATTGGCTGTGGAGGTCCAATTCCTTGGCCACCACGTTCGCCCGACATACCCCCCCCCCCCCCCCCCCCCGATTTTTTCTTGTGGGGTTAAGTGAAATAATTGTCATCAGCTCTGTCACAGAACAGATGCTCCGCAACACATGGCATGAAATCGATTACAGACTTGATTTTCTTCGCGCTACACGTGGCGCCCATGTTCCAGTGTACTGAACCGTCCACCTGTGTATGAAAACTTGATGAGCTGCTGTATGATTTTCCTGTATTTGTTCGTCAATAAATTGTGTTTCCTCTCAGATTTTATGAGTTCAAATGTTGGAGTCTCATTGTGGACACCCTGTACCTTAAAGAGGTCCGCAGTTGGGAATATAGAGAAGTATCAACTATATTTTCCGCGATAAGTGGCAAATACGATTTTGAATCCCGGTTATCAATCATTTACACAGCTGAAGGTTGCCCATATTCGCAACTGCGAATAGATTTCACTCCATTTTTATGTGGCTTAAATGTTCTGGATTTAATTGTTAAAAAATAATCGGAATATGTACAATCAATTATCATGCGTGAGTTTCGGTTCAGAAATCTACCTATATCAAATGAAGGTCGTTTGGCAGTACTGCCGACAAGTCACCCTTGAATAAGTAGAAAGCCGGCCGCTGTGGCCGAGCGGTTCTAGGCGCTGCAGTCCGGAACCGCGCGACTGCTACGGTCGCAGGTTCGAATCCTGCCTTGGGCATGGATGTGTGTGATGTTCTTAGGTTAGTTAGGTTTAAGTAGTCCTAGGGGACTGATGACCTCAGATGTTCAGTCCCATAGTGCGTAGAACCATTTGAACTATTTTTTTGGTTGTGATTTCTGTATAAATGAATGGCGCTAGTTCACATACTCCAGCGAAGATAACAGTGTTTCTTTGCAGTGTAAACAAATTTCCTCCTTTTTAGATTGCTCATTCGGCTAGTCTGAAGGGATCATATGAGAACTTTAGACTACTACAGAGGCTTATCCAGTATGAGAAATACAAATGACCTATATCTGGAGATCTCAACGTAATTATAATTATTCTAGTGCACACAAGCTTTCCATGAGAGAGGGCAGCAAAGACAGAAAAAAAAGATTATTTTTGGAAAACGTATCCTAGGTAGTCGGACAGTAGAATATGGGAACACTCCTATTGAAATTTTCTGGCAGATTAAAACTGTGTGCCGGACCGAGACTCCGGCACACAGTTTTAATCTGCCAGGAAGCTTCATATCAGCGAACACTCCGCTCCAGAGTGAAAATGCCATTCTGGAAACACTCCTACTGTTAACGCGAAAAATGTATATCTACCTCCATTGCACATGAAATAGCGTCTCATGAAAAACTTTGTGAAAGCTAGGGAGAAAACTTCACATGCATTACGTTCAAATGGTTCAAATGGCTCTGAGCACTATGGGACTTAACTTCTGAGGTTATCAGTCCCCTAGAACTTAGAACTACTTAAACCTAACTAACCTAATGACATCACACACAACCATGCCCGAGGCAGGATTCGAACCTGCGACCATAGCGATCTCGCGGTTCCAGACTGTAGCACCTAGAACCGCTCGGCCACAGCGGCCGGCTGCATTACGTTCTTGCGCGAGAAGTTTCCAAAGATCGGTGAAGCTTCAAGGGAAGGAATATTCCTATTATTGCAAATTAGGGTATTAATGTCTGATAAACATTTCCTAGAATTGTACGAGGGCAGTTCAATAAGTAATGCAACACATTTTTTTTCTCGACCAATTTTGGTTGAAAAAACCGGAAATTTCTTGTGGAATATTTCCAAACATTCCCGCTTCGTCTCGTATAGTTTCATTGACTTCCGACAGGTGGCAGTGCTGTACGGAGCTGTTAAAATGGCGTCTGTAACGGATGTGCGTTGCAAACAACGGGCAGTGATCGAGTTTCTTTTGGCGGAAAACCAGGGCATCTCAGATATTCATAGGCGCTTGCAGAATGTCTACGGTGATCTGGCAGTGGACAAAAGCACGGTGAGTCGTTGGGCAAAGCGTGTGTCATCATCGCCACAAGGTCAAGCAAGACTGTCTGAACTCCCGCGTGCGGGCCGGCCGTGCACAGCTGTGACTCCTGCAATGGCGGAGCGTGCGAACACACTCGTTCGAGATAATCGACGGATCACCATCAAACAACTCAGTGCTCAACTTGACATCTCTGTTGGTAGTGCTGTCACAATTGTTCACCAGTTGGGATATTCAAAGGTTTGTTCCCACTGGGTCCCTCGTTGTCTAACCGAACACCATAAAGAGCAAAGGAGAACCATCTGTGCGGAATTGCTTGTTCGTCATGTGGCTGAGGGTGACAATTTCTTGTCAAAGATTGTTACAGGCGATGAAACATGGGTTCATCACTTCGAACCTGAAACAAAACGGCAATCAATGGAGTGGCGCCACACCCACTCCCCTACCAAGAAAAAGGTTAAAGCCATACCCTCAGCCAGTAAAGTCATGGTTACAGTCTTCTGGGACGCTGAAGGGGTTATTCTGTTCGATGTCCTTCGCCGTGGTCAAACGATCAACTCTGAAGTGTATTATGCTACTCTTCAGAAATTGAAGAAACGACTTCAGCGTGTTCGTAGGCACAAAAATCTGAACGAACTTCTCCTTCTTCATGACAATGCAAGACCTCACACAAGTTTTCGCACCCGAGAGGAGCTCACAAAACTTCAGTGGACTGTTCTTCCTCATGCACCCTACAGCCCCGATCTCGCACCGTCGGATTTCCATATGTTTGGCCCAATGAAGGATGCAATCCGTGGGAGGCACTATGCGGATGATGAAGAAGTTATTGATGCAGTACAACGTTGGCTCCGACATCGACCAGTGGAATGGTACCGTGCAGGCATACAGGCCCTCATTTCAAGGTGGCGTAAGGCCGTAGCATTGAATGGAGATTACGTTGAAAAATAGTGTTGTGTAGCTAAAAGATTGGGGAATAACCTGGTGTATTTCAATGCTGAATAAAACAACCCCTGTTTCAGAAAAAAAAAGTGTTGCATTACTTATTGAACTGCCCTCGTGTTCTTCTGTTGAAAGAATGACGTGACTGTGTATCATACGTGTTTGCGAGATCTTTTAAGGTGGAAATATTGTGTAGGATATTGTTCAAGAGCTAGTGAAATCATACCACATTATGAGGTGAAGCACGTCTCTTAAGCTACATATTCTGAACGACCTTGGCGCTGTTAGCAGAAAACGGTTCCACTACGTCATTTCTCAGCCCGAAAACAGATATCGAAGCAAATGGAATGAAGCAATGTTTTCCGACTATTGCTGGTCCTTACGAAGCGGCGTCCCTAACGCAATCTTGCAGGAAATCGGAAGGAAATATATATATAGGTACGATTCTTTTTCTCCCTGCACTCTGATGTTATTCATGTAATTGATTTCTTTGTCTGCGACTGGTTATTTTGCTGCTTGAGTTTGAAAGTCTTGTTTGGAGAGTTTCATTTTGCCCAGTATAAGGTGCGATCAGAATTTGTGTGTTTGAGGGCGATACTGCAGCTTATACGCAGTGTGGTACGACTCCGATGTAGATACATAAGCACTCACATGTAGTCAAGGGATCAGTGTGGCACTCGTGTCTTCCGACAAGTGCGCAGTAAATGTAGAAACGTAAACTACGTAGACGTTATTACCAAATGTGTCCTAACAGGTCCAGTGTGCTGTTATTCTTTTTGTGGTTGCCGAAGGACAAACGCCGGTAGACATCCAACGGAGACTGAACAATGTTTCAGGGACAGCATATCTGTCGAAAACCGCTGTTGTGGAATGGAGCGCCAAGTTCCGTCCTGGAAATGTGACGCTCACCCTTTTCTTCGATTACCGGGGCCAGCTGCTTATTGATTTCAAGAACCCGGTGTCTCCGTCACTGTAGAACAGTACTAAGCAATACCGGAGAAAGTGTGACATACATCTGAGGCGAAACCTCCGGGAAAACTGCGACAATGGATGCTGTTGCTTCATGATAACGGACATCCCCATATCGCAAATGTCGTAACGCAAACGTACCGACTCAGGTGCGAGAGACTCGAGCGCCCGCCCTACAGTTCTGATCTCTCTCCATGCGACTATCACACTTTCGGTCCCTTAAAAATGGTCCTGAATGGTCGACGATTCCTGTCGGACGAGGATGTGCAGCAGGCAGTTACGGACTTCTTCATGCAACAGGACACCGTGTTTTACCAAACGAGTGTATTTAATCTGGTGTGTCTGTGGGATGATTGCCTCATCACTCACTTCGACGTCGCCTGATTGTCATATCGATTCTGTACTGTACGACTTTCGAATCGAAACGTATTGATCGCACCTTATACACTATTGGCCATTAAAATTGCTACACCACGAATATGACGTGCTACAGCCGCGAAATTTAACCGACAGGAAGAAGGAGCTGTGATATGCAAACGATTAGCTTTTCACAGCATTCACACAAGGTTGGCGCCGGTGGCAACACGTACAACGTGCTGACATGAGGAAAGTTTCCAACCGATTTCTCATACACAAATAGCAGTTGACCGGCGTTGTCTGGTAAAACGTTGTTGTGCAGCCTCGTGTAAGAAGGAGAAATGCGTACCATCACGTTTCCGACTTTGATGAAGGTCGGATTGTAGCCTATCGCGATTGCGGTTTATCGTATCGCTTCATTGCTGCTCGCGTTGGTCGAGAACGAATGACTGTTAGCAGAATATGGAATCGGTGGCTTCAGGAGGGTAATACGGAACTCCGTGCTGGACCCCAACGGCCTCGTATCACTAGCAGTCGAAATGACAGGCATCTTATCCGCATGGCTGTAACGGATCGTGCAGCCACGTCTCGATCCCTGAGTCAACAGATGGGGACGTTTGCAAGACAACAACCATCTGTACGAACAGTTAGGCGACGTTTGCAGCAGCATGGACTATCAGCTCGGAGACCATGGCTGCGGCTACCCTTGACGCTGCATCACAGACAGGAGCGCCTGCGATGGTGTACTCAACGACGAACTTGGGTGCACGAATGGCAAAACGTCATTCTTTCGGATGAATCCAGGTTCTATTTACAGCATCACGTGGTCGCATCCGTGTTTGGCGACATCACGGCGGAAGCACATTGGAAGCGTGTATTCGTCATCGCCATACTGGCATATCACCCGGCTTGATGGTATGGGGTGCCATTGGTTACACGTCTCGGTCACCTCTTGTTCGCATTGACGGCACTTTGAACAGTGGACGTTACATTTCATTCGATCCCTGCGAGACCCTACAGTTTAGCAGGATAATGCACGGCCGCATGTTGCAGGTCCTGTACGGGCCTTTCTGGATACAGAAAATGTTCGACTGCTGCCCTGTCCAACACATTCTCCAGATCTCTCACCAACTGAAAACGTCTGGTCAATGGTGGCCGAGCAACTGGCTCGTCACAATACGCCAGTCACTACTCTTGATGAACTGTGGTATCGTGTTGAAGCTGTATGGGCAGCTGTGCCCGTACACGCCATCCAAGCTCTGTTTGACTCAATGGCCAGGCGTATCAAGGCCGTTATTACGGCCAGAGGTGGTTGTTCTGGGTACTGATTTCTCAGGATCTATGCACCCAAATTGCGTGAAAATGTAATCACATGTCAGTTCTAGTATAATATATTTGTCCAATGAATACCCGTTTATCATCTGCATTTCTTCTTGGTGTAGCAATTTTAATGGCCAGTAGTGTACATATAACACGAAGACTGCCGAAAGCATTACGATATGAAAAGTGAAGTCGATAAAGAAATTCTGCAATTACATCTGGATTCAAGGGCGAATTATCTTCTGGAAACGGTTAATCCTATACTGTTACTGTAACAAAATATACTTTTTGTCGACCAACGGATTCAGTAGGACCTTACTTCCAAATTTAGCATTCTTGCAGTAACAGTGATGATTCATAACGAAGCTACAACGTGTTGTATTATCTTATGTTGCTTGAATTACATTTTTCATCTGAATTACCAAAGTTTCTGGTCTTTTCAATATTCATTTACTTTGGTTGAGCAGCGTGACGTTTGAAAAATGATTTTTTAGGAAGGTCGGAGGAAATGAACTAAAGTCTCATCAACTCAATGTATTGTGTGAAACGTTTCACATATATACTTGGTTTGCCGTTGTTCTCCTCATGTGCAGTATCCTCACGAGACAGCGCACTCAAGGAAGAAAGTTCACATGAAACTGTTAAATCATTTATGTCACAGAACCTGAAGTTTACATTGAAACTTCACGTTTTGGTGCGGTTGATGTTCAATTTCTTTTATCGTCTGCCTCTCCTAATCTGTATTAGTGAGCGTTTTCTTCCCCCCCCCCCCTCTCCCCCCCTCCCCCCCCCCCTCTCTCCGTGTGTGTGTGCGTGCGTGCGTGCGCTCTTGTGTGTGTGTAGCTTTTGTTGGTTAACGTATATGGTCTAACATATTATAACGAAATGAGAAATGTGGACCATTGCTTGGAGGTGCTCTGAATACCTCGTTTTAAAGTACTTACGCTACTGACCGACATGAATAGCCTGACAACAGTTGTATTTTGGTTGTAAGAAAGCTTGATTGGTGAATTTCTAAGAGACTGATTTTACATGTTGGGTAAGGTCTTGGAAGACGTGGTTCCCACTACCTTACTCTTACGTCAAGGGCCGTATTTAATATACTATGTAGATTTAAATTCCAATTTGTTACAGAAACGAAAAGAAAGCAGAGCGTAAAATTTAGTGGCGACATTTATTTTTCTCGCTTCTTGGAAATCACTTTGGTGTGCACCGGGCGTAGTGTCCCAGGTTAATGGACAGCAACATTTTCTTCCCTCTCTGTTGAAAGTACTAATGCGTGGAGCAAATATAGAATCTAAGCACGGCCATCTGCGCGATGTGGTAACACTGTAAGGTGCGGAAGTTTCTGGGAAAAGTGTTTTTTTTTTCATTTTTTCCCGTGTTTCGGTTTGATGCAGAGCCCATTTCACAAGATAAAATTATCTTACACAATGGTACAAACAGAACATCGATCTGACTCCATTACAAAATCTGAAAGAAAAGTAAACGAGATAAGGCGTCAACAAAGTACGTTAGTCTGACTGCAGAATTACGATAAAAACTAAGAAAATTTCGTATGACATCCAATTATATTCTCAAATTTTAATGTTCTCTTTTAGAAAAGTGGATGAAATGGCAAACACATTAGGCGGCGGCTCTATTCTGAGAACGTGTCATGCTACAGACTGTCTCAAGCTTACTCACGTTTTATCCAGAATTTTGATGCAAAAGTCTCTTGTTTAATTTACACTACGATTCGGTTTTTATTTGTCGACTTCTCACTTATTTTGCGCACTGCTTAAGTGAGTGGTTAGGGCATAGCTTGTATCAATGCAAATAACATCTCTCTGTGCCTAATCTAACATTTAATTCTTGCAGTAGCTTTCCTCTTTAATACATCTGATCTGGATCATGTGCACTGTACTTCGCTGGGACAGAAACAGGTGGAACGTTTCGCACGCTCTTGAGGAGCTGCCTGTCACATAGGCTGCAGGTTTCTGCCCACACGGGCAGCCGAGCAACCCTTTCAATGGGTGGTGGAATGGTGAACTGATATAGCAGAACGGGAAATCAGTGTTGGAAGGGGGGAGAACTCATCTTGTTGGCAAATTTTTGGGGTCCTTAACTGTTCACTTGCCATTATCCCGCTGTATTTTGGTCTCCAAACACCGTTTGCATGATCTAAATATATGTGGTTGCATATGAGTCAGCGAAGTTTCTAAACACTGTACTTTCCGTGGAAAAACTCTGTATAGCTCTAAAAAATCTCCAGAATATCCGACAAACTACTCTGCCCTGAGAAAGAGTGACCATCGGTTCTAATTTCCATAAACATGGATCTGATTGTCGGATACATCTTTGGGTGATGGTGAGGACCAGCGAGTGGACTTCCAGATGGCTTACTGCAGGAGCTCTTAGGTCCTTTATGGGGTTGGCAAGGAGCCTTTTGGAGGTCTGAAGGAAGGCTATCAAAATGAATTTTCGTCAGAATATTGGTTCTGATTTTATTCCGGATTATCATCCAGAGTCTGTTTGGGATTCCGCTCTTGTACGCGATTTTCTAGACTTTGACCCTCTGCCAAGATTTCGAAGTTTTGCTTTGAACTTACCAGCATCAGCCACTGATAGTTAGGAAGATGATGAAATCCACCACTTGTGAACATACAACAGCAGCCTAAGTCAGCAACAGATAGCAGCCATTGCATCACGGTGCAGCTCGGTGACTCGTCTGCAGGTGCCTCAACCGCTGTCACGGTAAGGCTACACCTGCAGTGCGCGTTCCCGACCTTGGTGAGCGCGATATAATGAAGGGAGAGGAGTTCATACGCATTTTCCACTTTCATTTTCTATAATTTGACTCACGCTTTTGCCTATTACAATCTAAACGTAATTTCACAGGAGGTCTTTCTCTGTAACCACTCATGATTCGTTTCGTTGTTGATTTCATTCATTGGACCCATGACTATTGATATTCACCAGCAATGATAAAATCCGCTACAGTTGTACAAATTATTAATGTCTGAAAAACAAAGCACAAGTCGGTTTCAGAACCTATGTCCCATCTTTAGGAGCATCTGCAAAATTATAAATCAATAACATCACGTGTCCACATTGGTAACGTAAGAAAAGCTAAATAGAACCAACAGAAATTAAAGTGTGAATCCATAAATAAAGCATACAAACAAACAAACACAGTCCAAATAGGCCTTTAAGGCCCAGTGGTGCTGGCCAGCCGCCGCGTCGTCCTCAACCCTTACGGGTCACCGGGTGGGGATAAGGAGGGGCACGTGGTCAGCGCACCGCTCTCCCGGTCGTTGTCAGTTTTCGAGACTGGTGCCGCTACTTCTCAGCCAAGTAGCTCCTCAGTTTGCCTCACAAGGGCTGAGTGCAGCCCGCTTGCCAACAGCGCTCGACAGACACGGACGGTAACCCATCCAAGGGCTTGCCAAGCCTGCCAGCGCTTAACTTCGGTGATCTGACGGCAACTGCTCTTACTACTGCAGCCTTACAAGGGTTGAGCGCAACAAGCTTGCCAACAGCACTCTGCAGACCTGGACAGTGACCCATCTGAGTGATAACCAAGCTTGATAGCGCTTAACTCCGGTAATCTGATGGAAACCGGTGTTACCACTGCGGCAAGCCGTTGGCATAAATGACGCATAACTGAAGTTAAAATGGTACATCCCTGGTACATGCAGTGAAATAAGATAATCCGAGTCCTGACAGAAATCCTCTTTCAGAGTAGGGCCTACGTAAAGCGATAAAGTACTCCGTCTTCAGGCCACAAGTGGTCCGTCGGGACCATCCGACCGCCGTGTCATCCTCAGATGAGGATGCGGATAGGAGGGGCGTGTGGTCAGCACACCGGTCTCCGGGTCGTTATGATGGTTTTCTGTGACCGTAGACGCTACCATTCGATCGAGTAGCTCCTCAATTGACATCACGAGGCTGAGTGCACCCCGAAAAATGGCAACAGCGCATGCCGGTCCGGATGGTCACCCATCCAAGTGCCGACAGCGCTTAACTTCGGTGCCGGTGTATCCACTGCGACAAGGCCGTTGCCATAAAACGATAAAGGCCGCGATTAAAAGGATGGGAACCACCGTCGAATCAAATGTAAAGTAATTACGGTCCAACATCCCAAATACATATTATAAAAGTTACAACAACCTGGCCTTAAGGGCGTGCCACACATAAATCCCCATGAACATAGACAGGCTCTCTTTGGAACACTGAAACGTGCAGAAACGGGGGTTGTATAGACTGTGCACCGCACGCGTATGTGAAAGCACAGGGTAACTGCTTGAGTAAAGTTTGCAGCTCACCAGTGCTGCGGGAGGCTTTCTGGAAGGCCTAGGACTGAACAGGATATCCTATTTAATGCCATGTAGTAGGCATGCACTATTTTAAAATCAGTTATGCATCCTTTATGGACTCATATTTTAATGTAAGCATAGGGTTTTTCTCTAAAAATTCTGTTGTTTCTGTTCAGCTTTCCTTATGTTAACAATGTGGATGGGGGATATTAATGATTTGTAAGTTTGCAGATGCGTCTAAAGATGGGACACAGGTCCTGACTCCGGAATGTGCTTTCATTTTTCAAATAAATGATTTTTACAACTGTAGCGGATTTTATCGTTGATACTTCATTGGAGTTACACGTCTGGAGATGATTCTTCCTGTTCCTTACTTTATGCATTGAGCTGTTCTGTGCTTTGTTCGGATTTATACAGTACTTCTCTTTTTTGTACAATTATATACTTCTGCAATCACTATTGAAAACGTAAATCGCGTCTTTTATGTGTCTGGCCACCACTTCAAACGTAACTGTCCAGCAGCATGCAGGTGGTGATCCAAACAACTATACATTCTCTTGTCATTTTCTATTTTAATTATGTAAATTGTTTTGTAACCTCGACGTTCGTGTACCCTGAGTAATTTTGCACATTGTTTGAATAAATATTATTTTACCAAATCAAACTCTATCACTCAGCAAGCATTAAAGTAAATAATTCAATTGAAATGCACGGGTCCTCCAACTATAAGCAATAGGCGAGGTCCCTGCAGAACTTATCAGACAACTTTTTCAATGAGTACGACGGTTGATCTTTCAAGTAGCCTGTTAGGTTCATAATGGTAATCTATCATTTTATATGATCTGGGGTGATAGACTAGCATCACTCTAAACTTCATACCCAAGGAGAACCTGATGAGTAAGAGGTAATGTTCGCAGCACACCCTGCTTCTGGTTAGCTAAGAGCAACGTTTTGTTCCGCTCGAGCTTCGTAATGCTTTATCTGCTTGTGGTCTAGTGGTAAGCGTCATGTATGTAGACGCAGAGTCGTGAGGTCTGGCCCATTGCTTTCTATATTTCTTAAACAGCAATTATTCTCTCTGCTAAAAGTATCGCTCAGATGGAACCTCAAAGATAGTTTAATTCAATTAGTAATACACTACTAATAGCTAAACCTTGCAGAATGTTTCCGCGAAAGTCTTCATAGCTGCGTCAAGATCAAAACGGTTGCTTCTCGAAGGTTCGACCGATGACCACTGGCCAGCTACCAACCAACGGAAACCCAGACACGTTTTCTTTATTCACTGTCTGTCTGCTACGTCAATTACAGAAAACAAGGTTTTGCACTGAGGGTGTGACTTCGGGGAAAAGTGTGATTTCATCTCGATTTTATGAAGGGGGTGGGCCGGACGGACATTTGTCGTCTGTGAAATGGGATGCAAATAGTTAACAGGAGAGCAGAGAGCACATGCCACGCGGGTAAGCTGTGCTGTACTACGCTCTGCAGTCACTCTGACATTCAGACGGTATCTGTCGTACCTTCCATTACAACATTTTCACATAGTGTGTCAGAATGTCTGCGAGAAATAAGGATGAATAACAGATTTCACTACGATAATCACTTATGTCAATGCAAAGAGTCGTTATTCACTCATACAACGAAGCGTTGCACTTGCTGGTCGACCCAAGTTAACGCAGACGTTTTTTCTTTCTTTTTTAACTGGAATCGCAGCTACAGAGAGGATACTGGTCTCAGGTGACACAGTGAAATTATGTATTCTACGTACTCATTATTCAAGCATTCTTCCGGACATTATGCGGAAAATGTTCTGCGCATCTACCCACAACATGATCACTTTCTTTAACCCTTGGCTGTCTAACAAGGTTTTTTAGACCCAGAAAGCTTTCACTGTCAAGAACTTATTTTAAAATTTATTTATTTTGGTTGATACCCTGCGTTATCTTTGGAAATACAATTGAATTGCTTCAGAAGGAATATAATTAGTTGAAAATCAAATTAACTATTTTTTTTTGTGACTTTTGTAATAATGTGATGCAGGACAGGGATCTTTTACATCCGTAGCAGACCAGCCGCCCTTCCGATACTTTACTTATATTTTACCAGAACGACATATGAAAACAGCTAGATTATTGATAAGTTATCAGTTTAGCACAATTATACTCTTTGAGAGGTCAGAAACACTGTAAGAGTTACATGCCAGTACTCAGATAAAGGTACGTGTATTTGTCAGTGCCACAACAAATACTGACGAACGTAAGATTTATATCATGGACAGAATAAGTACTTAGGATATTACACTCATCAAAAAAAGTTTCCATCAGCCCGGTTCGCAGAACTCCTGAAGATTGGCGTTGACGGTGGATATTGTATCACAGACACAGTCCCTTTGACTGTTCAGCGATGTCACTAAACCCGCCCAAGGATGTAAACAACCATGCATGAGCAGCACCTATTAGACGGAGGGGGTCCGACAGCCGATCAGTTCCTTCCACCAGGAAGGAGGCACATGGCTCGTGTTGCCCGTTTTTCAACCATGCCTAACCGGTCAATACCACGGTTCGATCGTGTCCGCATTGTTACTCTGTGCCAGGAAGGGCTCTCAACAAGGGAACTGTCCAGGCGTCTCGGCGTGAACCAAAGCGCTGTTGTTCGGACATGGAGGAGATACAGAGACAGGCACTGCCGACGACATGCCTCGCTCAGGCCTCCAAAGGGCTACTACTGCAGTGGATGGCCGCTACCTACCGATTATGGCTCGAAGGAACCCTGACAGCAACCCCACCATGTTGAGTAATGCTTTTCGTGCACCCACAGGACGCTGTGTTACGACTCAAACTGTGCAGAATAGGTTGCATGATGTGCAGCTTCACTCCCGACGTCCATGGCGAGGTCCATCTTTTCAACCAAGACACCATGCAGCGCGGTACAGATGGGCCCAACAACATGCCGAATGGACCGCTCACGATTGGGATCACGTTCTCTTCACCAATGAGTGTCGCATATGCCTTCAACCAGGTAATCGTCAGAGACATGTTTGGAGGCAACCCGGTCAGGCTGAACGCCTTAGACACACTGTCCAGCGAGTGCAGCAAAGTGGAGTTCCCTGCTGTTTTGGAGTAGCATTACGTGGGGCCGACGTACGCCGCTGGTGGCCATGGAAGGCGCCGTAATGGCTGTACGATACGTGAATGCCATCCTCCGACTGATAGTGCAACCATATCGGCAGCATATTGGTGACTTCCTTCAGGATAATGACAACGCTCGACTAGAGTGGCTGGAATGTTCTCCAGACATGAATCGTATTGAACATGCCTGATATAGATTGAAAAGGACTATTTATGGACGACTTGATCCACCAACCCCTCCGAGGGATCTACGCCGAATTGCCGTTGAGGAATGGGACAATTTGGACCAACAGTGCCTTGATGAACTTGTGTATAGTATGCTACGACGAATACAGGCATGCATCAATGCAAGAAGACGAGCTACTGGGTATCAGAGGTACCGGTGTGTGCAGAAATCTGGACCACCATCTCTGAAAGTCTCGCTGTATGGTGTTACAACACGCAATGTGTGGTTTTCACGAGTAATAAAAAGGGCGGAAATGATGTTTATGTTGAGCTCTATTCCAATTTTCTGTACAGGTTCCGGAACTCTCAGAACCGAGGTGATGCAAAACTTCTTTTGATGTGAGAGTGACTACACTACTCTTGTCCGTCTTGTTTAGGATACTGCTGCGCGGTGTGGGGTCCTTATCCGATTGGATTTACATCGAGAATGTTCAAAGAAGGGCAGCACGTTTGGTATTATCGCGAAATAGGGGAGAGAGTGTCACTGAAATGATACAAGATGTGGAGTGGGCATCACAAAAACAAAGGTTTCTCGTTGCGGCAGAATCTTCTCACGAAGTTTCAAACACCAATTTTCTCCTCCGAATGTGAAATAAAACAAGGGAAGTCAGAGCTCGCACGGAAAGATAAAGGTGTTCGTTTTTCCCGCGATCTGTACGGGATTAGAATAACAGAGAATTACTGCGAAGGTGCTTCGATGAACCCTCTGCAGGCACTTAAATGTAATTTGCGGAGTATCCATGTAGATGAAGATGTATATGTAAGACAGTTACTAAAATAGTAGATTAAAAGAAGTTACAATTGACAAATACACCGAGGTAACAAAAGTCATGGGATACTTCCTAATTTCTTGTCGGAGCTCCTTTTGCCCGGCGCAGTGCAGCAAATAGACGTGGCATAGACTCAACACGTCGTTGGAAGTCTCCTGGTAAAATATTGAGCAATGATGTCTCTGTAGCCTCCATAATTGCGAAATTGTTGCCGGTGCAGGGTTTTGTGCACGAACTGACCTCTCGATTTTGTCCCATATGTAGTCCATGTGACTCATGTCGGGCGATCCGGGTGGCCAAATCATACGCTTGAACTGTCTAGAATGTTGCTCAAAACAATCGCGAATAATCGTGGCCCAGTGGCACGGTTCATTGTCATCCATTAAAATTCCATCGTTGTTTGGGTACATGAAGTCCACGAACGGCTGAACATAGTCTCCAAGTAGCTGAACATAATCACTACCAGTCAATGATCGGTTCAGTTGGACCGGAGGAGTCAGTCCATTTCATGTAAACACAGCCCACAACCTGGCCTGCCTTGTAGACTACGTGGGTCCGAAGCTTCGTGGGGTCTGCACCGCACTCGAACCCTGCCATCAGCTTTCATTAACAGAAATAGTGACTCACCTCATCAGTCCTCGGTTTTCCACTCGTCTATCGTCCAAACGGTGTGGTCATGACCCAGGAGTGGCCTGCATGCATGTCGTGCTCTTAGCAAATGCACTCTTTCGGTCGTGTGGGGCCACATCCCATTGAAGCCAAATGTCTCCGCACTGTTATGACGTGTACGTTCGGCGTGCGCCCCTCATCAATTTCTGCAGTTATTTTACGCAGTGTTACTTGTCTGTTAGCACCGACAAGTTTAAACAGACGCTGCTGTTGTCAGTCGTCAAGTGACGGCCCCCGGCCAATGTCTTGTCCATGGTGAGAGGAAATTCCTGACATTTGGTATTCTCTGTACCCTTAACACTGTGGATTTCGGGATATTGAATTTTCTAACGATTTTCGATATGGACTGTCCGATGTGTCCAGCTCCAAGTAGCATTCCACGTTCAAGGTCTGTTAATTCCCGTTGTGCGGGCGTAATCATATCAGAAACCTTTTCACATGAATCACCTGAGTACAAATGACAGCCTTCACTCACTCACTCACTATATTGATGGGCCTGCCTTGGAGGTGTAGGAGTTTACGCTGGTTGAGCTGTTCCTCCTGAAATCCTCTCTGTTGGGAATGTTTTTCTTCTCGTTTTGGATTGGCCTCTGGTTTCTGTGGATGAAGGAATTTATCTGCCGGATGGTTCCGGCAGCTTCTTGTTTTTCTTTATCTTGCTGCTTCCTGGCTGCCCGGATTCTATTTTCTTCAGGCGGTAGAAGTCCACTGACGGCGTCTGTTGCTGGATGTACATGACTGCTTGGTCAGTCATGTACCGCCAGTCCTCGTCGGAGAAGATCGGATGCTTGTTTATGAGCTCCAGATCTGCACGCCTGACGAGTTTCCTCCCGTGAAGCTTCTGGTTCAAGGGTTCGCACGCCCAGTGGAATGGATAAGGTTTATGAGGTAGGGGAGGAATGTTGTCTACCGTGAAAGGATAGGGATAGCCATGATGGGGGTAGCTACCGTCGCGCAGGGAATCTGCGAACTTGGTGAGCACCTCCCTCACACAGTTCTTGTTGGGGAGGGGGAGGCACTCGAACGGCTCGTCTTCTTCTTCTCCCTCGGTGTCCATCGGCATTTCCTGCGTCGTCTGCGTTTCCGCAGAGACAGGAGCGACGACTGCTGCCGAGGGGGCTGCATGACCACCCCCCTAGCAACCTGCGTTGCCGCGTCGGCCAGGGAAGCGGTCGTTTGTGTTGCCGCGTCTACCCCCGTACTGGTGGGGGTCGGTGCCACGTCCGGCGTCGTGCGGGACGCGAGGTATAAGGCGACCCTTAGTTGAGTCACCTCCTGACACGTCTCTTCTAGTTCCGCTCTCAGGGCCGCTCTCTCCTCCGCCATGACGGATTTGAGCGCGGTGATTGCGTCCTCGTTGGCTTCCCGCAGTGCTTGGCGGAAGGCGTTCCACGTCGTCTTTGTGGCGCAGCCCGCTTCGCCTACTAATGTAGGAGGGCGGGGTGTCCACCTTTTCTTCTTGTTGGGCCACCTCTTCGTGTGTGGTGGCCAACTTCCGCTGCTTCCACGTCTTCAGATAGCTGCAGCTGCGCGCGTTTGCGGCGTGCGAGCCACCGCAATTTACGCACGCCGCTGCAGTACCTCTTGGTTTGGTGCAGTTCCGTGTGTCGTGCGGTTTCCCGCACTTAACACACGCAACCACGCCGTCGCATTCCCTGGCTATGTGTCCCAGCTTCTTCTTCTTGTTGCCGCAACCGTTGCTACCGACTGCGTTTAGCAGGAGCTCAACAGCAGCAGCAATCTTGCCTCTTCCTCCATTCCTGCGTCTCGGCATGGCGTTGGGCTTGTGGCGTTGGCGTGCGCGAGCGACGGTAACCCGCGCGAGCCCTGCCAATGCATTGCCCTTTTGTTGGTTGGTTGGTTTGGGGAAGGAGACCAAACAGCATGGTCATCGGTCTCATCGGATTAGGGAAGGATGGGGAAAGAAGTCGGCCGCGCCCTTTCAGAGGAACCATCCCGGCATTTGCCTGGAGTGATTTTAGGGAAATCACGGAAAACCTAAATCAGGATGGCCGGACGCGGGATTGAACCGTCGTCCTTCCGAATGCGAGTTGCCCTTTTGTACCTTGAGTGTGCGTTACTACCGCCATCTGCATATGTGCATATCGGTATCCCATGAATTTGTCACCTCAGTGCACATTCGTAACAACAAACGAAGTCTCTATTGCACAACGATAATCATTCTCTCTCTATCGAAGTTATTTGGCTCTGAAAATCAGACTGGAGTGTGCAAGAGCAAACGTGGCGAACATGCGTTTCGCGGTGATCACCTGGGCGGGCGCTGGCTGACGTCACCTGTCGATGGCAGGTGGCCGCTGTATTGTGAGGAAAGTTTCGAGCATAACTGTGCTGATCTCTATTCAGCCACGAGCTCTTTCGGAGATACATTTCTGGTAGGTTTTGATATTACTAGTGGATTAAAAAGTGAAGCGCATTATCTTTGTGGTTTCTTAAGACTGATTCGTTTAGTAGGCAGACGAAATGTGGGATATCAAGTAAAAGTAGAAGTTGACACGAAATTACTAAATTGCGTTTTCAGATTCGATGTTTATCAAGCTCCATCGAAAAAAAACGTTTTCTTCACATGCTACCGCACACTACAATATTGGACCGCGCGGTGAAGCCGCTCTCTCTGGGGATTTTGTCATGGTTCGCGCGGCTCCTCCGGTCGGAGGTTCGAGTCCTCCCCCGGGCATGGGTGTGTGTGTTGTCCTTAGTGTAAGTTAGTTTAACTTCGGTTAAGTAGTGTGTAAGCTTAGAGACCGATGACCTCAGCAGTTTGGTCTCATAGTACTTACCACATCATTCCAAATTTTCGATGTTGAGAGACCGTGGAGATGACTTGACTAGGAATTCTAAGGCACACCTAGTTTTATTGGCATCTTAAGTGAACAACTCGAATTTAATCTCTGCGGCGTGATGAAGACGGCCATATTTTGTCAAAAGCCAGTACATACCATTTCTCGTGTCGTTACGACAAAATGCCAAAGAGTACTCATCCTTTCTTTAACATTAAGAATATTAACATTGCTAAACTGTGAGTACTCCATCGTTACTCAGCAATTCGTTGAAGAGAATATCACAAAGAGCACTGACAAAACGCTGCAGATACGGCTCTGATGAAATCTGATATAATAATCTCCACAAACAGTTCTCTCATAATCTTTTATATCTGTGCATCTGAGAATACATATCGATTTACATTCAAGGAGAGCACGGAATATATATTTATACTGATCGTTTTGCTTTTATTACACAGTGTAATTAAAGCAGATGTGGTTGTAGTTGTGGTCGTAGGTCCAGAGACTGGTTTGATGCAGCTCGCCATGCTACTCTATTCTGTGCAGGCTTCTTCATCTCCAACTACCTACTGCAACATACATCCTTCTGAATCAGCTTAGTGTTTTCATCTCTTGGTCTCCCTCTACGATTTTTACCCTCCACGCTGCCCTCCAGTACTAAATTGTTGATCCCTTTATGCCTCAGAACATGTCCTACCAACCCAACCCTTCTACTATTCAAATTGTGCCACAAATTTCTCTTCTCCCCAATTCTATTGAATACCTCCTCATTAGTTATGTGATCTACCCACCTAATCTTCAGCATTCTTCTTTAGCACAACATTTCGAAAGCTTCTATTGCCTTTTTGTCCAAACTATTTATCGTCCATGTTTCACTTCCATACATTGCTACACTCCATACAAATACTTTCAGAAACGATTTCCTCACACCTAAATCAATACTCGATTACTCGATGTTAACAAATCTCTCTTCTTAAGAAACGCTTTTCTTTCCATTGCCGGTCTACATTTTATATCTTCTCTGCTTCGACCATTATCAGTTATTTTGCTCCCCAAATAACAAAACTCATTTACTACTTTAAGTGTCTCATTTCCTAATCTAATTCTCTCAGCATCACCCGATTTAATTTGACTACATTCCATTACCCTCGTATGGCTTTTTTTGATGTTCATCTTATACCCTCCTTTCAAGACACTGTCCATTCCGTTCAACTGCTCTTCCAAGTCCTTTGCTGTTTCTGACAGAATTACAATGTCATCGGCGAACTTCAAAGTTTTTATTTCTTCTCCATGGATTTTAATACCTACTCCTAATTTTTCTTTTTTTTCCTTTACTGCTTGCTCAATATACAGATTGAATAGCATCGGGGGGAGGCTACAACCCTGTCTCACTCCCTTCCCAACCACTGCTTCCCTTTCATGTTCCTCGACTCTTGTAACTGCCATCTGGTTTCTGTACAAATTGTAAATAGCCTTTCGCTCCCTGTAGTTTAACCCTGCCACCTTCAGAATTTGAAAAAGAGTATTCCAGTCAACATTGTCAAAAGCTTTCTCTAAGTCTACAAATGCTTTCCTTAATCTATCTTCTAAGATAACTCGTAGGTTTAATATTGCCTCATGTGTTCCAATATTTCTACGGAATCCAAACTGATCTTCCCTGAGGTCGGCTTCTACCAGTTTATCGATTCGTCTGAAAATAATTCGCGTTATTATTTTGCCGCCGTGACTTATTAAACTGATAGTTCGGTAATTTTCACATCTGGCAACACCTGCTTTCTTTGGGATTGGAATTATTATATTCTTCTTGTTCTTGAAGTCTGAGGCTATTTCGTCTGTCTCATACATCTTGTTCACCGTATTCTAGAGTTTTGTTAGGGTTGGCTCTCCCAAGGCTGTCAGTAGTTCTAATGGAATGTTGTCTACTCCCGGGATCTTGTTTCGACTTAGGTCTTTCAGTGCTCTGTCAAACTCTTCACGCATTATCATATATCCCATTTCAACTTCTTCTACATCCTCTTCCATTTCCGTAATCTTGTCCTCAAGTACATAGCCCTTGTACAGACTCTCTATGTACTCCTTCCACCTTTCTGCTTTCCCTTCTTTGCTTAGAACTGGGTTTCCATCGGAGCTCGTGATATTCATACAAGTGGTTCTCTTTTCTCCAAAGGTCTCTTTTATTTTCCTGTAGGCAGTATCCATCTTACCCCTAGTGGTATATGCATCTACATCCGTACATTTGTCCTCTAGCCATCCCTGCTTGGCCATTTTTCACTTCCTGTCGATCTCATTTTTGAGACGATTGTATTCCTTTTTGTCTGCGTCATTTACTGCATTTTTATATTTTCTCCTTTCATCAATTAAATTCAATATTTCTTCTGTTATCCAAGGATTTCTACTAGCTCTCGTCTTTTTACCTACTTGATCCTCTGCTGCCTTCAATATTTCATCTCTCAAAGCTACCCATTCTTCTTCGAGTGTATTTCTTTCCCCCATTCCTGTCAATCGTTCCCTTATGCTCTCCCTGAAACTCTCTTCAACCTCTGGTTCTGTCAGTTTATCCAGGTCCCATCTCCTTAAATTCCCACCTTTGTGCAGATACTTCGGTTTTAATCTACAGTTCATAACCAATAGACTGTGGTCAGAGTCCACATCTGCCCCTGGAAATGTCTTACGGTTTAAAACCTGGCTCCTAAATCTCTGCCGTACCATTATGTAATCTATCTGAAACCTTCCAGTGCCTCCAGGTCTCTTCCATGTATACAACCTTCTTTCGTGATTCTTGAGCCAAGTGTTAGCTATGTTTAAGTTATGCTCTGTGCAGAATTCTACCAGGTGGCTTCCTCTTTCATTTCTTACCTCCCATTCCATCTTCACCTACTACATTTCCTTCTCTTCCTTTTCCTACTATCACCCATGGCAATTAAATTTGCGGCTTCCTTCACTATCTGAATAATTTCTTTTATCTCATCATACATTTCATCAATCTCTTCGTCATCTGCAAAACTAGTTGACATATAAACTTGTACTACTGTAGTAGGCCTGGACTTCGTGTCTATCTTGGCCACTATAATACGTTCACTATGCTGTTAGTAGTAGCTTACCCGCACTCCTATTTTTTTATTCATTATTAAACCTACTCCAGCATCACCCCCATCTGATTTTGTATTTGTAACCCGGTATTCACCTGATCAGAAGTTTTGTTCCTCCTGCCACTGAACTTCACTAATTCCCACTATATCTAACTTTAACCAATCCATTTCCGTTTTTAAATTTTCTACCCTACCTGCCTGATTACGGGATCTGACATTCTACGCTCCGATCCGTATAATGCCAGTTTTCTTTCTCCTGACAACGACGTCCTCCTGAGTAGTCCCTGCCCGGAGATCTGAATGGGGGACTATTTTACCTCCGGAATATTTTACCCAAGAGTACGCCATCATCATTTAATCATACAGTAAAGCTGCACGCCCTCGGGAAAAATTACGGCTGTAATTTCCCCTTGCTTTCGGCAGATATGTTGCTGAAATGTTGTTCACTTACATTAATGCACAACTGGTATCTGCATGCTAATTACTGCTTAAAACTCTCAAAACAACCAGGTATATCATGAGTATTGTCTCAGCTTCAACGAAATGGGCAACACCAGCTGTAACGAAAACTGTTAAAGTCGTATGTTTCCAGTTTCAGTAGCACCTCGACATACATGTGGCAAGAGCAGGCCATCAATGGTTATTTTCCCCTGAGCAGCAGGTCAGGTGCTGAAATGTGGATGTATGGACGCAAAACAGTTAATCTATACTGACAGGTGTGGTCCAGTTACGACCATGCAGAAAATATCAGATCATAAAGTTTGCTAAGTGTTTGTGGGAAGACTGTTCGATACCGAGAGAAAGAAACAATCAATACATGGATTAGGGTACTACATATAAAAATATATGTATTTATATCCGTTGCACTCTGTGTATATGAGGGCTGTTTATTTATTAAGGTCCAATCAGTCGTGAATGGAAACCAGAGTGAATATCAAAAATGTCTTATTTGCAACAGTTAGCTGCATGTTTCAGCTACTTCTCCACACAGTCGTCGCTCCAACTTAGTTATCTGTCGTAGCGTTGTAGCAACTTACTAATACCCTCGTCATAGAAGGCAGCAGCCTGTGCTTTCCGCCAGTTCTCTACGATGGTCTGCAGCTTGTTGTCTGTGCCAAAGTGTTGTCATCATAGCCAGCAGTTCATGTGAGCAGAGATGAAACTAAGAGGGAGCCAAGTCTGGATTGTATGGTGGATGATGAAGCACTTCCCTTCGAAAATGCTGCAGGAGCATCTTCATTGCCCCTGTAGTGCGCGAGCCAGAATTGTCATGGAGAAGGAATTGCACGACAGTTGCATCATGTGGGCTGCGTGAAATCAGGCGAAATCTCTCTGCAGGCACTCATACATGGAGTTAGGGACTATTACATGCTGACTGTGCACTCTCAACTGAAAAGAGAGATATGATATGGTCGATGGGCATGCTAGAGACAGTGCCAACGGTGTAACAGGTGCAATGCTGATTCTTTTTGTGTTATGCCTTAATATATACATTCATCAATGCTTTGGTTGTTTTTTCTCTATGTCAAACAGTCTTCCCACAAACATGTCACAAACTTTACGACCTTATCTTCTCTCAACTGAAAAGAGAGATATGATATGGTCGATGGGCATGCTAGAGACACTGCCAACGGTGTAACAGGTGCAATGCTGATTCTTTTTGTGTTATGCCTTAATATATACATTCATCAATGCTTTGGTTGTTTTTTCTCTGTGTCAAACAGTCTTCCCACAAACATGTCACAAACTTTACGACCTTATCTTTTCTGCATGGTCATATTGCACCAATGTACTAACTACCTCTGTCAGTATAGGCTAACCGTTTTGCGCCCACTTGTCCACACTTCGACACTTGACCTGTTATCCATGGGAAAATAAACATTAGTGGTTTGTTCTTGCCACATGTACTTGGGGGTACTAACCAATATAAACATACTACCTATAACAGCTCTAATTATTAGCTTGGTAAAGAAGTAAATATTGATGTAATGTCGATTAGTACACTGTCCTCAGTCGCCAATAACAATATTTGTTCTTATACCCCTAACACACACGCACACACACACACACACACACACACACACACACACACACACACACACACACACACACTCACTCACTAGGGAAACCACCAATGCTTCGCAGTTGCTAATTATGTATGGGAATTGGACATACATCCTAATTCCCTAGCCGGCCGGTGTGGCCGTGCGGTTCTAGGCGCTTCGGTCTGGAACCGCGTGACCGCTACGGTCGCAGGTTCGACTCCTGCCTCGGGCATGGGTGTGTGTGATGTCCTTAGGTTAGTTAGGTTTAATTAGTTCTAAGTTCTAGGAGACTGATGACCTCAGAAGTTAAGTCGCATAGTGCTCAGAGCCATTTGAGCCTAATTACCTTCACCTTCCCTGTCCCAATCCCTTTCTCAATCTCCTCCTCCTCCCCCCTGTATCTGTCCATCACCTTCACCCTGTCCCTATACATCTCTTATCCCACACTCTCTCTATCCAGGTCCTCCTATCTCACCTCTGTTTCTATATCCCCTTCTGTATACCCATTTTCTCTCCCCTTCCCTGTCCATCCCCTCCCCCCCCCCATTTTTCTGACCGTAATTATTGTTATTGCAGTCGGAACCTTCATTGGGAACACAAATCAAAACGAATGGGTTAATCAGTTGGAATCACAGTACAAGGGGTATGAGACAGAGCTGTGAGGACACTAGTTTCAATGACAGTATTTCGCATAGTTTTAATCTACGAACAGGTAGGATTATTAAGTTAGCCATAAACACAATTTTCCTGTTCTCTGTTAAAAATGACTGCGAAAAGAAAAACGAAACCGCAGGTTTTCACAGCATGACTTAGCATGTTGTTTCTCGCAGCCGGTTTGACAGAATTTTTTGTACTATACCTCTTATTCGATTGCCTTTAATGGTATCTTAACTTTGTGTCAGTTTCAATCACGTAGCGTACGCTGACTATTATTTCCACGTCTCCACTCGTGCACTTTTTTCCAAAGAAATGAATGGCGAACTGAAATAAATTTAATGTTTACATCACGCATAATTACCACGGCGAGACATCAATTCAAACTTTGAAATGCACCAAAAATATGATCATAACACTTTCCGCAAAATATCAACATTCAAAGCGGAACGTGCCGTTGTTACGAAAACATGAGACAGGACAACTATCAAACTGAACGTCACATTTCTTTTTGTGAAAACATGTGATAGCAGAACAGCCAAACCGACCGCCATATTTTTCTCAGTGCGATTTTCACATAAAAGTATCATCCACATTTCCGACTTTTCCGGTGGATTTTCTAAAATTTTTTTTTTCATTCAGACCTTGTCCTGACTATGAAAAACATAACAAAAATAAAATGAGCCCAATCGGTCTAGCCGTTCTCAAGCGCTCACCTTCTATACATGCAGCAACTGATTTTTATTTATATAAATATATACATACCATGCAAAATAAAGGCAGTTGGCAGTCTGTTAGAAAAATCAAAATTATATTGCTCCAGTTTGAGTGCAGTAATATTTTCGAATTCTATTTGGTATGCTGTTCGCAAGGTGGTCGGGACGATAAAATTTATTACTGCACAGCATAAAACGTGTTATTGGCTGATTCAGTGTTTCGCAAAAGCTCTTCATGCGGATTGTAGGATGTTTCTTTAAAAAGCCTACGACTGTTCCCTTCAGTCCTTCCTCGCATGCGATAACGTTCGACCCTCAAAGGTATCGAGCTACATGCTTACTGAGGTGCCGCTTTCTCCCAGCAGACAGCAGGAAGACTTGCAAGCCTGGGGGCTCTGAGTCGAGCAGATCGAGCAGCAATTTTGGCGGTGGAGTACGCTGACGTAGTCACGTACGCTGACGCACAGCTGCGAAATTTCTTGCTGTGCTGGAGGGGAAAGAGGAGGGGAGGGGAGGGGGCAGGCAGGAGGGGAGATTCCGATGGGAGGGGAGTGCAGGGCAAACATCACTGCGGGGGGTCATGTAAATGTTAACTCGGGTGTTTTGCACTTCTGTGGTCTTTAGTAAAAACGTGCAAGAGGTCTTTCACTAAAGCATTTTCAGTAGGTACGTTGTTTTCCTTTCATACTACACTCCTGGAAATTGAAATAAGAACACCGTGAACTCATTGTCCCAGGAAGGGGAAACTTTATTGACACATTCCTGGGGTCAGATACATCACATGATCACACTGACAGAACCACAGGCACATAGACACAGGCAACAGAGCATGCACAATGTCGGCACTAGTACAGTGTATATCCACCTTTCGCAGCAATGCAGGCTGCTATTCTCCCATGGAGACGATCGTAGAGATGCTGGATGTAGTCCTGTGGAACGGCTTGCCATGCCATTTCCACCTGGCGCCTCAGTTGGACCAGCGTTCGTGCTGGACGTGAAGACCGCGTGAGACGACCCTTCATCCAGTCCCAAACATGCTCAATGGGGGACAGCTCCGGAGATCTTGCTGGCCAGGGTAGTTGACTGGCACCTTCTAGAGCACGTTGGGTGGCACGGGATACATGCGGACGTGCATTGTCCTTTTGGAACAGCAAGTTCCCTTGCCGGTCTAGGAATGGTAGAACGATGGGTTCGATGACGGTTTGGATGTACCGTGCACTATTCAGTGTCCCCTCGACGATCACCAGTGGTGTACGGCCAGTGTAGGAGATCGCTCCCCACATCATGATGCCGGGTGTTGGCCCTGTGTGCCTCGGTCGTATGCAGTCCTGATTGTGGCGCTCCCTGCACAGCGCCAAACACGCATACGACCATCATTGGCACCAAGGCAGAAGCGACTCTCATTGCTGAAGACGACACGTCTCCATTCGTCCCTCCATTCACGCCTGTCGCGACACCACTGGAGGCGGGCTGCACGATGTTGGGGCGTGAGCGGAAGACGGCCTAACAGTGTGCGGGACCGTAGCCCAGCTTCATGGAGACGGTTGCGAATGGTCCTCGCCGATACCCCAGGAGCAACAATGTCCCTAATTTGCTGGGAAGTGGCGGTGCGGTCCCCTACGGCACTGCGTAGGATCCTACGGTCTTGGCGTGCATCCGTGCGTCGCTGCGGTCCGGTCCCAGGTCGACGGGCACGTGCACCTTCCGCCGACCACTGGCGACAACATCGATGTACTGTGGAGACCTCACGCCCCACGTGTTGAGCAATTCGGCGGTACGTCCACCCGGCCTCCCGCATGCCCACTATACGCCCTCGCTCAAAGTCCGTCAACTGCACATACGGTTCACGTCCACGCTGTCGCGGCATGCTACCAGTGTTAAAGACTGCGATGGAGCTCCGTATGCCACGGTAAACTGGCTGACACTGACGGCGGCGGTGCACAAATGCTGCGCAGCTAGCGCCATTCGACGGCCAACACCGCGGTTCCTGGTGTGTCCGCTGTGCCGTGCGTGTGATCATTGCTTGTACAGCCCTCTCGCAGTGTCTGGAGCAAGTATGGTGGGTCTGACACACCGGTGTCAATGTGCTCTTTTTTCCATTTCCAGGAGTGTAGAATCGACACTGTAACAGGCTATTAAAACTAACAGAACCAATTCCATTCCAGCATTCCACTTCCAGGCCAGTATTATTGTCGATCATCTCCTTACGAAACTGCGTAACGAACAACGCCAGTTCGTTTTATACAGGCTGTTAAAAAACATGTCGAATATATTGAGAGCGGATAGTACACATCGTACCAAGAAAGATATGCCCTGTAAGCTTAGGTCCAGAAAAGCAAACTTTAAGAGATTTTAACCGAGTGTGGTGGGGCACTAGTTAGCACAATCGACTTGCAATTCCGGAGGACGTCGTTTCAAATCCCCGTCCGGCAAATCCAAGGCAGGTTATCCTTGATTTCCATACACTGCTTAAGACAAATGCCGGGATGATTACCTTTCCAGACCTTCCCTAATCGAAGTTTTCCCTCCATGTTTAATGATCTCGTTGTCGACGGGACGTTAAGTTCTAATCTTCCTTCCTTCCTACCTTTCTGAGATATGAACATTGGTACACAGAAGGGATTGAAAGATGTTTGACTATGGACATGAGCACAGTCGTTTCAATGACGCTTATTCAACAGTATCAAAAGAGTGCTTTCGTATCTTTCTGTCTCACAGAACTCTATGTAGGCATTAGAAAATTAGGTGGTCTACAGCCAGTTGTGTCGGTCGAGTCATGGTGCCTCGTAAACTAAATGTAACGTACGCTCCTTCACACTGAGAGGATTTCCGCTATTTACTATTTGGGGTCCCTGGGATACTGGAAAAATCGGCGTAAAGGATGATACTCTGCGACGCGGACATTTTTCAGTGTAGAACGCAAGGCACCGGTTCGCAGGATAGTTCCATTTGCTCAACCACAAGAAAAATCTACAGTTTCATTTGTGGAGTATTAGGCTTCCATTGCTGACGTGGAGAAAAAGAGAAAAGAAAATGTATTGAACCAATCGTACGTAGCAACAGCATTATAATAGTAATCACAAAAGAGGAGCCATTTGCGAAAGTAGTAATAAACCGTGATACATAACCGAAGTTCTAATTTTACGATACAATAACACACAGTAACACGATTGACATTACAATAATACACAACTCGAACGACACAACTGACCGCATAGCAGCTAATGCCGATGCTGAGAATAACGTGTACGTGTCAATAGTACTGTGATAAAGAAAGACTTCAAACCACTCCTTTGTCCCTGCTGAGTGAGCGTGAACGCCACTGCTGTGCTCAAATCTACAACTAAACGCCTTTCAGCCTCTCGACCGAGAAATGTCCAAATATCAGAGTGTATACTTTTCTGGACCCGTATCTACTGGTCTTATTTTTCTTGTTTGCATGAACACTACAAGCTCACAATAATACTACCTGTTTTAGCTGTGCGACTATTACCATAAATATTAACCCAGGCCCGTGTATTATTAGTATGATTTAAATTTAATGAATGGATTTTGAGAGTTCCTTAAAGATCTGTTGTCACATATCTGCGTCGTTAATTCAAGTTTCTACAATGAAACATTTGTTCTTGTTCTTACTGAAGTGGACCAGTGGTTAACTCAAGTAGGAGAAGCACGGGTCAAACCCATGTCCAGTCAAAAATGGCTCTGAACACTATGGGACTTAACTTCTGAGGTCATCAGTCCCCTAGAACTTAGAACAACTTAAACCTAACTAACCTAATGACATCACACACATCCATGACCGAGGCAGGATTCGAACTTGCGACCGTGTCCAGTCATCCGGATGTATTTGTTCACGGTTTCTTTAAAGCACTTGAGGAAAATGACCATGGTTAAATGTCAGCCCAGTCCTTCAGCTGAAGCTACTTCGTCTCTATGACTTCGACGTTAAACTGTAAGTCTCGATGATGATACCTGTTATATGAATACGATGCACCTTATCTAAGAGGGCTACCTAAAATTTAAGCATCTTTGTCAAATAGTCATGGTCCAGACCAGATACCACGACCAACGACGTATGGAAGACATGAGTAACCTAGGCAAACACGGACTGAACGGTGGTCAGTTGAGTCGTATTGTGGCCTAAGGTAAGTGAAATTGGTTAACACTACTAGCACAGGAAGCACCATTTCATCCTCTATCATTATATTGTCATAGGAATACCTCTGCTATAGGAATATCTCTGCTAAACGTTTTGTCACAAGGCACTAACAATAGCCCTCACAAGAGGAGGATGCAAGGTTCACTGGCGGTAAAGTCATTAGTTGATAAATATTCAGTCAGAGGTGTAGGGTAGTGATAATTTTCTGTATAAGTTGATAGATTCCTCTTTTTAACAAAGTACAGTTGATAGGTTGTGTTACCTTTGGGGGATGTCTATGAAAAATGAAATGGGGCGCTATATGTATGCTGTTGGTACACGTGGACCTGAAACTTCGTGATAGACTAAAACTGTTTCTCGAACCAGGTCTGTGTCCCAGTTCTGATCTGGCACACAGTTTTAATTCCTCATGAAGTTTCGCAAACAAGCACAATCCGCTACATATTAACTTCAGCCCTGAATTCATGCAGACAGTCGCCCACTCACCCTTCCCTGTCAGACGACTTGAGTCCTAGGGGCATCTGGAATGTTGCAGAAGGAGTATAAGTACACTACACATTCACGCGAACTGTAGAGACATGAAAAGGGGTGCCCTGAAAATTAGATTGTCTTCCAAGCGTGACCACTTGCTAACAAGGTGACAGTAGAGAGACAATTTAGGCAATGAGTACGGCTGCCTGTGAAAATTGCGGAACTGTAATAGATCTCCAGTAAGATTTATGAAATATATATATATATATATATATATATATATATATATATATATATATATATATATATATATATATTGCGGAACTGTAATATATCTCCAGTAAGATTTATGAAATATATATATATATATTTCATAAATCTTACTGGAGATCTATTACAGTTCCGCAATATATATATATATATATATATATATATATATATATATATATATATATATATATATATAGTTCATAAATCTTAGGAATCGGGAATCTCGACCATTCTTGCCTGTCATCGATATCGGTACTTGGCAATATATTGGTCCTGGGAATTCCAAGTTGGCATTAAAATTTCTACAGTAGTTCCTCAGAATACCCCGGACATACAAAAATAAGCGAGCAGGTGATTAATTTACACATGTAGATACAGAAGATTTAGTAAAACTGTTTTTATTTACTAGAAAAAACATGACTACAACTTACATTTTATGTTTTCATATAATAATGTTCATTTATTATGCTTCTGACGGATGATGACTGCATTGTACGTTCAAATGGCAAAAGATATTTTTATGTGATAGAATTACAAGTTTCAAATTTTTTATTTTACTTGCAGTGTGAAATTTTGATATAGTTTTCACTTAGCTGATGCTTTGAAACCTTGCTTCCTTGCCGTGTTTCATGATTCTAGGTCAATAGGGAGGTTTTGATGAGAGAGTTTTCGAGTATCGAAATACACTACTGGCCATTAAAATTGCTACACCAAGAAGAAATGCAGATGATAAACGGGTATTCATTGGACAAATATATTATACTAGCACTGACATGTGATTACATTTTTGCGCAATTTGGGTGCATAGATCCTGAGAAATCAGTACCCAGAACAACCACCTCTGGCCGTAATAACGGCCTTGATACGCCTGGGCATTGAGTCAAACAGAGCTTGGATGGCGTGTACAGCTACAGCTGCTCATGCAGCTTCAACACGATACCACAGTTCATCAAGAGTAGTGACTGGCGTATTGTGACGAGCCAGTTGCTCGGCCACCATTGACCAGACGTTTTCAATTGGTGAGGGGTCTGGAGAATGTGCTGGCCAGGGCAGCAGTCGAACATTTACTGTATCCAGAAAGGCCCGTACAGGACCTGCAACATGCGGTCGTGTACTATCCTATTGAAATGTAGGGTTTCGCAGGGATCAAATGAAGGGTAGAGCCACGGGTCGTATCACATCTGAAATATAACGTCCACTGTTGAAAGTGCCGTCAATGCGAACAAGAGGTGACCGAGACGTGTAACCAATGGCACTCCATACCATCAGGCCGGGTGATACACCAGTATGGCGATGACGAATACACACTTCCAACGTGCGTTCACCGCGATGTCGCCAAACACGGATGCGACCACATGATGCTGTAAATAGAAACTGGATTCATCCGAAAAAATGACGTTTTGCCATTCGTGCACCCAGGTTCGTCGTTGGGTACACCATTGCAGGCGCTTCTGTCTGTGATGCAGCATCAAGGGTAACTGCAGCCATGGTCTCCGAGCTGATACTCTATGCTGCTGCAAACGTCGTCGAACTGTTCGTGCAGATGGTTGTTGTCTTGCAAACGTCCACATCTGTTGACTCAGGGATCAAGACGTGGCTGCACGATCCGTTACAGCCATGCGATAAGATGCCTGTCATCTCGATTGCTAGTGATACGAGGCCGTTGGGATCCAGCACGGCGTTCCGTATTTCCCTCCTGAACTCACCAATTCCATATTCTTCTAACAGTCATTGGGTCTCGTCCAACGCGAGCAGTAATGTCGCGATACGATAAACCACAATCGCGATAGGCTACAATCCAACCTTTATCAAAGTCGGAATCGTGATGGTACGCATTTCTCCTCGTTACACGAGACATCACAACAACGTTTCACCAGGCAACGCCGGTCAACTGCTGTGTGTGTATGAGAAATCGGTTAGAAACTTTCCTCATGTCAGCACGTTGTAGGTGTCGCGATCGGCGCCAACCTTGTGTGAATGCTCTGAAAAGCAAATCATTTGCATATCACAGCATCTTCTTCCTGTCGGTTAAATTTCGCGTCTGTAGCACATCATCTTCGTGGTGTAGCAATATTAATGGCCATTAGTGTATATGACATAAATGACCACTCTTTTTGATTGAATTTAAGTAGAAGCTTGTCATTTTTACACCTCCTGGGGACTATAGATACCACAGATCTTAATAAGTGACGTAATTTTGAATTTGATGCGTCTATCCGTTCTTGAGAAAATGGATTCTTAACAGTCTGACAGATGGACAGACAGACAGACGGACAACAAAGCGATGCGACGTATAAGGGTTCCGTTTCTAAGGCCTGAGGCACAGAACCCTAAAAACGACACATTGTTTGACAGAACAGTGAATCTCTTAGTGAATTCTATTATTACTCTGTGTTCATCCAGCACGCTAGTGAGAATGTTGCCGAGTATGCAGTAGATTACCCTCTGAATGTTAGCATGACTGCACCGCTGAGAACAGCGTAGCTTATGTATGTAGCTTGTGCTCTTACCGTGATTCTTTGCATCGCATTTTACAGATGACAGATGGTCATACGGGCCAGCCCAGTCCTCCTCCAAAAAAGCGCTGCAACCCGCTCCAGGCGAAATCGCACATTTCGCCGAAGCCACTTTCTCAATGCGGAACCATGTACCCCGTAATTGGCACAGCAGACAGGCAATAAAAAAAGGAATTAAACCTTACAAATGGAATACCTAACAGCGATGTAAGGAATGGTCTATAGCGGACCCGAGCAGCACGAATCTGTGCGTGTATGTGCGGTTACAGCAGCCGCGTTTCTCATGATGTGGTTACGTAAAATGATGTCATTGAGTAGAACCATGCTAAGAATATTTATCTTAAAAAAGAGGTCTGAGCAAGAGAAATCGTTTGGCATTCCTCTGAAAGTGGTTTGTACGATGTCATGCATATGTCGATGTGAGATCGTAGACAACTTTGATACTTCTTGAGTTATTAATTACAAAAGTGATCTGAGAGACATAGATTTCAGTATCACGCGTTGCATTGCTGTCCAGCATTTATAAATAAGGAACATCCACTTGGAATAGTAATGACAAGAATCAGCACAAGCCAATTACAACCTTGGTAAGAATAATTTCTCCAATAATCTCGTATATCTCTAAAATGATAAACTAAATATTCATGTTTCTCGTCACTTACATTCGAATTTAAATTTATTTACTAGTATCACTCCCGATATGGTCGAGACTTTCTTAGCTGACATTTCGACTACTTTGTAGTGAAGACGGCTGTGATGAGCCAATGCGAGTGTTGGAACATGTTTTATTGCTGAAGACAATGAAAGAGATGGAGTTAGGGTTAAACCTAGTACCAGAACATAGCCTACCGCTCACGACTAGGAGCAAGATAAGAGTCAAACTTAACCTTTCAGTCCGAGAGGCCGGATCACCATCAAACAGTATTATATGCTTTGAATTGACGAGCATTCTTGATTGCAATGTTAAAATCTTTTATTACTTCTCAATGACGCGTTTCAACTTTATTTAGATACCTTAGGATTTGCTGATACTTGGTAGCGATGGGCACGTGGGATGTCGCGCATTGTTGATAATGGCACCTGGGAAGCACCCAGCCGCAATCTGTTTTATTATGGGAAAGATTATGGTCTTTCTCAGGCTGCACTATATTGATGTCGATTATTCATACAACGTACGTGATCGATTTCCGAGTGCACATTGTATCATGTCATACATCTGAGACATTCATCACATCCATATTGATTTAATCAAATACATCATGGAAGGGAGCCGATAATCACATAGGTAAAATCACGTAAACCCTTCTTTCTATTTTTATACAAAACACACGAAATCAAAACTGACTGCAGATCGCACCGTCCAGGGTGTGTTGCTAGGTTGCACCGTCAGTTTGAGTTTAGTTTCTACTGTAAAACAGAAAAAAAATTTATGTGATTTTATCTATGACTTGCCGTGGCATGACAGGATATCGGTGGTTGTCGGCTTCCCACACACACACATATTTCACTGAGTAGCTACAGATGTGATTGGTTTCCCAGATACATGTGGTGATGGGATGTGTATTCTGCAGTCATCGTGCACGTTATATGAATAATCAGTACCAGTAAAGTGGAGAATAAGGAGTGTAATGTTTCAGTTAGTAAAAGTATCACCTGCCCTTACTCTGTGAGACACTCTGGAGAGCTTTGGAAATTAATCGAGGATATGATGCAAACTCTGTCAGGAATGTTGTCACCACAGCTCCTCGTTTCACAGGCAGAACGCCGCAGGTGACGATTTCCTCCTGCATCAGAGTGCGAACAGCGTACCTCAAAGCGTGTGTTAACGCTCTTCGATACAGACGTATGAACGGCTTTGGATTAGAATTTTTTTTTGTCCTTGTGAAAAAAGGCTTCAATTTAAGTCTACGAACCTGCGGTCACCTGAGACGAGATGACAGCGCACTTAGAATCCGACGCCCGAGACAGTAAGTTGTGGTTGAAGAACCTATAAAATAGATGAACACTGCTCCACAATAAGAGCCTGGATCGAAAACAATCCACCAATTTGCTTTGAACTGAAGTCCTGTGTGCATTTAACAAGGGAATCTAACCTGACAGAGCATTAGAACAAGAACAAAGATCCTTATTAGAATAACCTTCAGGAAATTCCTCCGAAATGATTTTGGAAAACCGTGGAACCATGTATCACTATCTAGATTATTTGTAAAACAAGTGCAGTCATTTTAGATTTGTGGCATCGCCTCCGGTTCGCGTCAAACTCACAGCAAAGCACGTACCGAACAAACACCCAGGCACGCCTGCCGTTTGTCGGTAGAAGTAAACGGTGCTTTATTGCTTTCACTGTTTGAAACTGTCGTGGGCCGTGAGATGACGTAAGACGCCAGCTGCACAATTACCGATAGCGAGATTGCCTAAGGCACAGCTCCGGCGTCAGCGGTGCTCCGACTACGTGACTCCACGCAGAGGAGCCTTCCGCGGTGGCTTCCGCCTGCTGATTAATGAACCACCTGTGACACACGGGACGCCTGCCAGCCCTCCTCCAGTACTGGCGCACAGTACAGTAGCTCTGCAGCAAGTCCAAACTGGGTAGCAACCATCTCTCGCCAGGCTCCGCAGTCCAGACTCCAAGTCTACGTCTTCTCTGACATTTGAATATGTATTCTGCGATACTGTTATAAGGGCCATACTACATTACACTAGATTATTACATATAACGTATCGGTAATAACAAGCACAGTTACTCAACCGTAAAAGCACCAGTATCACCTTGTAGGCTACTCTCAGATCTTCTGTTTGACGACTTCCGCGTTCTCTTTACAACACACTTGCAAAAAATGTTTTTTTTTTTTTTTTAAAAAAAAAGGTAAATCACTGCGGCCGCTATGGGCATCGTTTAATTTACCGATAGATTTGCTGTCGAAGTTGACATTCACAGCCGTACCGTTTCTCAAGATTCCCGAAAAGTCCGACCAGCACTCTAAAATGTTACAGAGAAGTTTTCAATGTGTTCTCAGGGTAGCGGGCTAATTTGCGTGTTTTTTTTTTCTTTACATAGACAGCTAGCCACACATCACATTATCGTAATTTTAGACATCTTCTTTTATTATCCGTGTTTAAAAAACGTTTTATTACATTTGATCAAATTCGTAATATCTTAAAGACTGCGTGATGGTGAGAAAGAGCGACTGGAAGTCAGTATAATAAGGAAACAGTGAGTGCAATTCTGAACAAGATAATTTGTGTATCTCTTTTTAATGCTTTAGACCTTATAACCACATCCGTCTTCAATTTAAGCAGACGTATTTCATTCAGTCATTCAGTAGCCTATGAGGAGCCAGCTGATTATAGAAAGATCAACTGGTCATCTGATAATATTCGACACGTGTATCAGTTATGAAGGTAAAGCCTTTTTACATTGCAGTGTCCTAGGCGCAGCAAATGGCTTAAGACGTTGAAACTTGATCAGGTAGGAGAAAAACGTAGTCCTATTTCCAAGAGCGTACGATGCTGCGTTTCAGCTATAGATAACCATGAACTGGTCTCGACAAGTGTATCACCACAGATAAGAAGATTGGAAGATATTAATAAGACGGTCTTATAGAAAACATTTAGTGTGTACCATTCCATAAAAATTACAGGATGAGAGATTGATTTCTCAGCGTTCAATTCCATAGATACTAAACAACGAAAGATTGAGCACACATATAATTTGTGAACAAAGTTAACTTTGAAATAAATGAGTACAAAAATGCGAAATTCCAAACTTTTCAAATAAATTATTACAGAGTAGAGACTGGTACCCTTGTATCAAATGTTATTTTTAACTGTTTCATTATATGAGGCTGTACGTTTCCATGTCCCCTGAGCGATGGTTGAAATGCTACAAAACTCTATAAATCTGTTGCAGCTGTCCACCTCTGCAAATAAACATATCAGGCAGTGTCGAGGAGCAGTCCCTTTGTTTGAAGAAATAATTCTGTTAGTCCTGTTTCTTCATCAGCAAAGAATCACTGCTGCTGAAACTGCTATTGCTTCATTATCTCCCTGTTATGTAAAAAGCATATTGCTAATTCACAAATGATTTCTCTATTACATATGTCTTACTTCTCAAGATCTTAAAACAAAGTCCATACTAATGGCTGAGTGTTCCAATTGAATTTCAAAAATTAGCAAATTGTGAAGCATTGCTTTCATATAAGAATTTTATTACAGTAAATAATCATTCATTTTTGTAAGTTTGGTATTCATATTTCATTTTAAGACGATGATTTAGTCCTATTTTAGAAGTAAGATGGATTGTAATCATAACGCTTGATGGTAAGGTGCTGGTGTAAGCTGTCGCCAGCACATTGGTCGGCAAAGATGAAGCGCGAAGATCGATAAGTACGTGTAGGTTCAAGCGCGCCTGTCGCGAGAGGGGACAGAGACACTCCAACAAGCAACATGCCGCAACGCCCTATCGACAGCATGTACACAATGATTATAATTAAAGTTCACTGGTCAGAATGACGTCAAATTGCAATGGAATATTATCAAAGAAGGGGGAAAACGTACGGATGAAGAAAAAAAATGTGAAAATTGACCAATATACGGCGATGTACGTGTCAGAATACGTAAATGAAAAGACCTGTAATGTGCGCGACCCAGTGAAGTTGGTACACACACGCCGGGTACACGGCGTTTCCTCCTTTCGCGTCTGCGACGTTCACCATAACTGTCTCAATGCAGGATCCCGCTCTGCTTGCAGAGCTGTATTAAAAGAATGATGACTGTGCACACGTTGCTCTGCAGTTCGGAGACTGAAGAGTTTGAAAAAAGGCGATGGTCCGATGACTGACGTAGGTATGGAGAAAATGATTCGGAATATGGTAGAGGGAGGAAACAAGTTGATTCAACGTCAGTGGAAGCAGTGGCCACGGCAATGCAGGAGGAGACGAGTGGTGGTGTGCAAACGTCTAGTGCACGGAGAATTGCCTGTGCACGAGTTGCTTCCTGTTGACCTGCCAGCAAGAGAAACCTTTGCTTTAGAATTTCTTGTTCGCATGGAAGTGGACAATGATTGGCCGTGGAAGATTTTGTGGACAGACGAAGCCCACTTCCATCTGACAGGATATGTCAATACACAGTATTGTCGAATATGGGCAAAGGGAAATCAACACGCAAATCAGCCAGCACCACTTCATCCTGAAAAGGTCACTGTGTGGTGCGGGTTTACGGCATCATTTATCATAGGACCATGTTTTTTCGAAGAGACAGCTGCTTTCGATCCTGTTCCCTGTACCGTCACTGGTAAGCGCTATGAGTGCCTTTTGTGGAACCACGTCATTCCAGTTCTGCAACAGCGTGGATGTATGGATGGAATCATTTTTATGCAAGATGGTGTAGCTCCGCACATTGCAAATCCACTAAACCAGCTGCTGAAGCGCCATTTCGGATGTGCTAGAATTATCAGCCGCCATTTCCCTACAGCCTGGCCGTCCCTATCACCTGATCTTAGAAATTCTTCCAATCCATATGTGACATACAGCAAACCAGTGCTTGACAGTATTGGTTAAAAACAGTCTTGGTTGCAATGTTAGTTTTTTTATTTTTCTATTTTTCAACGACGCGTTTCGCCTTATTTAGGCATTTTCAGGTTATCTTAATTTGGTATTTATTTATTTATATTTCTAGCTTTTACTGAGTTTAACGAAGGCGATGATGGCCTGATATATTCGACGATGCCCTTTGGCTACACTGAGTAAAGGATTCTTCTAAGAAATACCAAATGAAGATAACCTGAAGATGCGTCGTTGAAAAATAGAAAAATAAAAAAAAACTAAAATTGCAACCAAGACTGTTTTTAACCAACGCCTGATCTTAATCCGTGTGATTTCTGGCTGTGGGGGTATGTGAAAGATGTTGTGTCCAGTGTTCCGACTGCAAACTTAGCTGCATTGATGGCACGCATTTCGTATCATGTTTTGCCCCAGTCACACGGAAATTAATAATCGTATTTGATTTTTATTGATGCATTTTATACCGTTTTGTTGCCCCAGTTCAATTAAAAATCGTTTTTTCCCACCAGATGCGATATGACCTTGCCGTGGTGGATGGTTTACGTAACTAACAGTATCACACCCGTGCACACTGAGTAGCACAGTTTGTTTAACGTGAAACGTACACCTTAGGGATTGTTGTATGATTCATTTGTCATTTGCAGGCGACCACTATTAAATTACAACGCCTACAGCAACATCTACTGCTACATTTTGTAACTGTTTATTTTTCTGTTGCCATACGTTTTCCCCCTCCCCGGATAATAATCCGTTGCAATTTGACATCATTCTGATCTGTGGTATTATTTCTACAGCGGTTTTACAGTTGAATTATAATCACTTTGTATTTAGGCCGCCGTCGCTGAACGGAGGGCCTCACTAACGCCCACTCCAATTGGCGTATGCGTGTTTACTCGCAGACTACGACAGTACATAGCGTTCAGATTAGCGACTGTAGTGAGACTAATGCTTGCAGTAGCGAGATTACCAATATTGCCTGCAAGAGGACTATTGCTGATTTGTACCGCAACACATGGATTCTATTCAAGATAAATAAAAGTTCATGAAAATAAAGGACCGCATTAATCCACATGTGCATTTGTGTTGAAGAAAGAGAATACCGGCCACCCATAACATCTTCTCCCTCGCTTCAGGGCTGTACAAGACTCTACAGGGGCGAAGAGAATTCTACAGTAGAAAATTGGACACTTGTGGTATATTCCTATGGGACCGAACTGCTGACGTCATCGGTCCCTAGGCTTACACACTACTTAATCTAACTTAAAGTAATTCACGCTAAGGATAACACACACACCGATGCCCGAGGGAGGACACGTACCTCCGACGGGGTCAGCCGCGCGAACCGTGGCAAAGCCCTCTAGACCGTGCGGCTACCCCGAGCGGCTACTACAGTGGTGATGAGGACTCTGCAGTGGCGAACTATGATAATTCAATGGCGATCGAAGATAATTAACTTGGCCGAAGACTTTGCTTGCTTCTCTTATGTTTTAGCTTGCAAGGGTGATCATGTTCAAGTGTTTTTATTTGATAATTTGTTATTGAGTTCTTGCATGGATTCCAGGAGAGGAGCTACAGAACAAATCAAATTTCTCTTTTCATAGGCTTTGCTTGGTTTTTGCTATAACGTGTTTGAGTAAACCGTGAATTCTCCGCCCGCTCCATCCCCTGCCCCCACGCCTCAGCCGCAGACGGCCAATGTGACGGAACTAATAAAAGCTTTTCAGTTTCAGAACCAACAAATTGCTGTCTTGCTGACGACGTTGCAACATCTACTGGTAGCAGAAGCTGTGTCGGATGCACAACGACAACCGACCAACCAACTAGCCCAACAAGTGCCGCCGACCAGTATCCCAACGTTCCAGCAATTTAAAGACACAGAAGAGGAATGGCCCGAATACTTGACTCAGTTCCAAGGACAATCTCAGGTTCATTGTGTTCAAGGTACGCTCGATACTAGAAAGGCTGGTACTTAACCGAATAAGTGCCGCCCTCGAAGTGAAGTTTATCCCATAACGAGCAGGCTTTTGTGCTGGCAAATCACGCTGTAGTCAGATCTTGAACCTAACCCAGCGCCTCGAGGACGGTTTTGAGCGTGGTGAGATTCCTGGAATCGCTTTTGTTCATCTAACAGCTCAGCTGCATACGACACTGTGAATCATAGGTAACAAAGAAAGTGTATGACCTTACTAAGGACTACCAACTAAGATCCCTTATTAGCACCTTCCTTCGGAACAGAAGATTCCAAGTTTCATTACAGGGTAAGAGGAGTAGATGGCGAACGCAGAAGAACTGTCTCCCCCAAGGCAGTGTGCTTGCTCCATCGCTGTACAGTATCTACGCAAATGATCATCCAATACCAGCAAGTACTAGGCTCTTCATCCATGCCGATGACACAGCAATAGCTGTTCAGGGGCCAACTTTTAAAGAAGTAGAGGGAAAACTACCTCTAGCAATGGATGAACTCTCCAAGCTCTATGATGACAACCACCTGAAGCTCAGTCCCAGTAAAACTCAAGTGAGCTCCTTCCACTTGTATCCGATTGTTGGAATTGCCCCCCCCCCCCAACATCCGGAGTGCCACTGCTGCAGACAATGAGAGAACAAAGCAGGAGAATGACCACCGACATCCTCTGTATGGTCATCAGGTAGCAAGATTCCGCCTTAAATCTCGCAAGAGCTTCCTTGCTAGGACTGCGCCACTGGAGGCAATTCGTGTTGCAACATGGAAGAGCTCACTGCCCGTAGACGTATCACCAAAAGAAGAACTAGCTCCTGGCGCAAACCTACAATACGCCGGCCGGTGTGGCCGAGCGGTTCTAGGCGCTTCAGTCTGGAACCGCGAGACAGATGCGGTCGCAGGTTCGAATTCTGCCTCGGGCATGGATGTGTGTGATGTCCTTAGGTTAGTTAGGTTTAAGTAGTTCTAAGTTCTAGTGGACTGATTGACCTCAGCTGTTAAGTCCCATAGCGCTCAGAGCCATTTGAACTATTTGAAACCTACAATACGCTGTATGGAGATCCCTCAGCCGCCTAAGAGTGGGCGTCCCCCGATGCAAGACCAACCTGAAGAAATGGGGAATCCTTCCAGCGAGCGCAGACACCTCATACGACTGCGGGGCTCAAGAAGATCCAAGCCATCTACTTGTATGCCGCGTGATGGACAACCCGTGCACGATGTAAGATGTTTATATAGGAAATGACAAAGCTATCGCAGCTGTTATTTTTTGGAAATTCTGACCGGACACGGAAATGAATGAATGACTATGAAGTTACAATATTTCCTATCGATTATGGGGCCCCCAGTGTTCTAGTAAAACTATTCCCAGCAGCGTCTCCCGACGAACTCGTCTGTGACCAAGTAAGCCGCGCTGGATTAGCCGAGCGGTCTGAGGCGCTGCAGTCATGGACTGTGCGGCTGGTCCCGGAGGAGGTTCGAGTCCTCCTTCGGGCATGGGTGTGTGTGTTTGTCCTTTGGATAATTTAGGTGAAGTAGTGTGTAAGCTTAAGGACTGATGACAGCAGTGAAGTCCCATAAGGTTTCACACACATTTGAATATTTTTTTGACCAAGTAAACTCTCCATTTTCCGCCTCCGTAGCGTAGTGGTAACGTTAACGCCTACCACGCAGGGGGCCCGGGTTCGATTCCCGGCAGGGGTTTGAGTGTTGTGTGTCCATCATTTCCATCATGATTGACTCGCAAATCGCCGATGTGGCGTCACATAAAAAGGGCTTGCAATACGGCGGCCGAACTCCCCCGAATGGGGCCTCCCGGCCAACAATGCCATACGATCATTTCCATTTATCTCTTCATTAACTCAATACCATGACAAGCATGTCTAAGTAGCTGCAACTAGATATCAGTTCTTTCGCTTGCAGAAAAAGTTCCGGAACAGATGTGCCGCCAGAGGTACACAGAATTAACGGGCATGACTTGCACATGTAAATTTAAGTGTAGTGACCCAGATATCAGAATATGGGAGTAGATCTTAAAGTATTCTGATCCATCACTTCCTCAAGTATTGCAAATCTTGAAGCAATATGAATCGGGTGCCATAGCCTCCGATAAGACTGACCAGATCCCGATTCGTCTGGTAGAGTCGCCCCTTGTCTGCGACAGCCCCAAGCAGCCACAAGAAAGAGCGCGTACACAGCTGTACAGACAGTCACGTAGGCATGTACCATAAACAGGTCTGTAAATTAAGTGACATTCTGCTCGCCATAAAAGACAGGACTGCTCATCGCCTATCGCAACGTGTTACACGTGTGGAAGAAAAGACCATGTCAAAGCAGTTTGTTTGCCACGACAGAAAAACGCCACTTTTACTCGCTCACATAAAAAAACAGGCTTGTGCACAGGCGGTGAATTCTACGTTTTCTAAACCTACAATAGATTCTGAATGAAGCAATATTAAGGTTGTGCAGCCCCCCCCTCCCCCGCCCCCCTCGCTCAAGTGCTGTGCAACGATGTTCTAACATACTATTTGTCTCATTACGAGCTGTTGACTGTCGTGTGAACTTCCAGTTAGACATAGGTGCCTCAGTATCTTTGTTTAATCGTGCCACGTACGACCAGCTAAACTCACCACGTCTTTCTAAATTTGGCAAGCACCTCACTGCTAACAACGGGCATGAAATTCCAGTGTTTGGACAGTGTAGTTTGCCTGCCACTTATAAATCTCTCACATAGGACAGTGAATTTTTCTGTGTTGAAATCAAGAGACAGTGAGAACATGTTCGGGTTAGATGCTTTTGATTTGTTTGGACTTAGCATCCAAGACAGTGTACTTTCAGTGTCAGTTTTCGCACTGAAAGACAGTGTCGCAAGCTTGCTTAAAGAACTTTCTAAACGTTTTTTCAGAAGGAATGGGAAAAGCTAATAACTTTGTAGCCATATTATATTGAAAGACAATGCACAGCCTTTTTTCGGGCCCGCCCTGTTTCAATTGCTTTATGAGACAAAGTAGCCAGTGAATTGAAAGAACTGCAAGATAATGGTGTAATTGCTCCCATTCAGGCCAGTCAGTGGGCAAGTCCTCTCGTATTGTTGCCTAAGCCTTCTGGTCGCATTCGCATTTGTGTTGACTTCAAGTCTACAATCAACCCACAGACAGTAGTTGACATCCGTTACCACTCCCTGAGGAACTCACGGAGTGCAGGACGTTACGTTTCTAAGACAGATTTGCGTGATGCCTACTTGCAAATTCCATTGGATGAAGAATCACAGAAAGTATTTGTCGTAAATATACACAGGGCTGTTCAAGTAGTTGGGTTTTCCCTTCGGCAGAGCTTCCGTATCCTCCATTTTTCAACGTTACTTGGAACAGCTGATTGCAAAAGTACCATTTTATTCAAACTACCTTGACGATATTGTCGTCTCAGGTCGTACACCGGTGGGACACACAGCCAATCTGCGTACTCTGTTTCGAGTGTTGTTAGAAACAGGACTCAAGTGTTGTTTAGAAAAGTGTGCCTTTTTCTAAACTCAACTACAGTACTTAGGTCATGTGATAAAGTCATGATGTGCACCCCCTCCAATCTCATTTACTTGCAATCCGTGACCTGTCTGTTCCTCGCAATGTGTCTGAACTGCAGTCAATACTACGTAACATGACATACTACATTCAGTTCATACCGAATGCCGCTCAGATCGCGGCTCCATTGCTTTGCTTACGTCGCAAAAACGTACCTTTTGTGTGGACTAAAGACTATCAAGACGCATTTCAGAAACTCAAAAATGCTTCGTACGCAATTTTAAACAAAAAGTGACCGAGCTTCACAGCAGCCTCACACGGAACAGCCGCTGCAACTCTTTCTCGCCTCCTGTTGCTCCCACCCACTTCTGCATGGCCGCCGCCATCTGACGCTGCTACACTCACTACACCCACATCAGCGTCCGGCACCACCAATGGTCCGCAATTATCGCTTTGCACCGCGCGGTCTTGTTCTTTTCAGGGTTAACTGGAACCGTGGGCGCTGGGGAAGAAGAGTGCACCAGGAACGCATTGGCTCCTTTAAAGAACTTGATTGCAGTCCCTGATGGTTTGCAGCGCCGCCACCAGAATCAAATTCGTGAGTGTCATTTGCCTCGTGATTCTGCTGCTTTTCTTCCCCCAGATTCACTGCCACACAGGACCGTGCTGTCTTCACAGCCGTCCACTGGTGCCACGCGCCCTCGCCACTGCCCTCTTCGCTCGTCGACCAAATGGACCTGAACCCGCCATCTCCGTCACCGTCATCGCTCGAGGTCACGCCCTCAGGCCCGGACGTACACCCCGGCAATAGTTTTCTGGAAGATGTTCCTGTTGCCTCGTATGTTTCTGTTGCCTCATAAGCCAGATGGCGGGGTACGGTCGAAAGTACAACGTCCTTGACAGTCACGCCTCCCAGCTCATCTCTACGTACAGAGTCCTGCCTCCCTGCCTTTTGTCGTTCACATCCTCCTTACACGACAACGGTTTGGCATTTCGGGGGGGGGGGGGGGGGGGGAGGGAATGTGCTCGCTTATCATAAGCTGTCGCCAGCGCACTGGTCGGCAAAGATGGAGCGCGAAGATCGATAATTAGGCGCAGGATACAGCGCGCCTATCACGAGAGATCGATAATTAGGCGCAGGATACAGCGCACCTATCACGAGAGTGGACAGAGAAACACCAACAAGCAATACGCCGCCAACACCCTCTCGACAGCAACTATTTAGGCTGCCGCCGCTGACCAGAGGGCCTCACTAACGCACACTCCAGTTGGTGCCTGTGAGTTTACTCGCAGGCTACGACAGTACACAGCGTCCACATAGTTAGGCTGCAGTCTGTAATAGCTAGCTTACCGATATTGTATGCAAGAGGACTATTGCTGATGAGCTTGTATTGGAACACATGAACTCCATTCAAGGTAACTAAAAGTTCACTTAAGTTCAGAATCGTATTAATCCACGTGTGCGTTTGTGTTGTAGAAAGATGATACCGGCGGTACAAGACTCTACACTGGCGACGAAGATTCTACAGTGGCGAATGAGGATAATTCAGTGCCATTCGAAGATAATTAACGTGGCGTGGTATACTCACCAGTACGAATCAAAAGACCTATTGTTGTCGATTGTTTTCTATTCTTACACTTTGTCCAATAATTCCAATTCATTACTGATTTATAAAAATTTAGGCACGTTCATTAACGTGTCCAGAGAGATTACAAGTTTGTAACTGCATCTGAAAGAACGCATTTACTGTTCGTAATCACATGCATCTTGAAAACTGAAAGCATATACTCAAACAGTTTTTGTAATTTTATATCTAGAATATTTTCCTCAAACGTGTTTACATTTTACTATTTATAGTGATTCATGATACTAATTAGTACTGCTGGTGCCGGTAGTTGGATGAATGGTAGGAAAAATGACAACAGAATTTCCTAGTGATAATGTAATTACTAAGATAAGATTAGCTACAGCTTTTGATGGAGGGAATCTTTCATGGACGTTCTGCTAGACGTTTGATGGTAGAACTTTGTATGATAAGCGACACTCCACGAGTATTAATTAACCAAATTGAGCATCACTGACAACTGTCACACACGCATGAGCACTCACTGTGAATGACAGAAAGCTACCCTTAATGTCCATTCTAATGTTTATAGTTACCCTTAATCTCCATTCTAGTTTTTGTAACATTGATACCTAATGTATCACAAAAATTTTAGAGGATGAAGGTTTATGTTCACTAGTTAGTAACTTCCGCAAGTAACTTCAGCGTGCATTTGTTTAACTGTCGGCATCAGGACAAAATCTTGCACAAGTTTACTTCTGCAAGTCGCTAAGTCTAGTTAATTTCAGAAACTTTCTGCAGGTGTTCACAGAAGTGTTTCCACTTGAGCTGCGTCGTGAGTCAGGCAAGTGGAAGTTTATAGTGTTCCACTTAAAACCAGAGCAGCCGCCATCGTTACCCTATTATTATTGAAGGAAAACCGTGACGAAAAACAAAAAGTTACGAAAAAAATAAGTTTGGATGAAGTAATACTGAATCAGGAAGCAGTACTGAATGAACTAAAATGAGAGGACTTCGTGCAGATTAAAAACTTCCTGAGAACGTCGCAATCAAGTTTCAGACACCTCTATGAACAATCAAATATTCGAAAACATTACTTTTACTACAAATGTAAACCATGTATGAAACTTTCTGACAGGTTGAAACTGTGTGTCATACCGAGACAAAAAGTCAGGACTTTTCCTTGGATAATTCAGTCATCGTACCACTTGCCCGCGAAAGGAAAACGTCCCGAGTTCGAGTCCTGGCCTAGCACACAGTTTTCATCTGCTGGGAACTTTCATATTACCGCACTCTCCGCTGCAGAGTGGAAACTTCATTTTGTAATGTATAAGACGTCAAAAATCACCTGAAATTTAAGGACGTTTGTATTACCATTCTACTTTCTTTCTGGTGAAACAAAGTAATCGGTATATTCAGTTCGCACTCCCTTATCTAACGGTGCCGAATTAATATACTCGTATTCAGGGGTTCCAAAGGCAGATTTGTTTCGGCTCATGTGTCTGCTCCATTTTCCTTTTCGACACTGACATTTTCGTGTCAGTATTAAAACACAATAATTCTGCAAATTTGAGAAAAACTTCCACGAACTGGCAAGCTGGGGAAGTACTTGCAGCAATGTGCAAGAAACTGTTTCCGCTAACTTGCGGAAGCTACTTCTGGAAGTTGATGGCACTTGCGGAAGTCGACTTACTGGTGACATTTCCACGTCAAAGAATTTGCAGAGTTAGTTTCTCCAAGAGACTTGATAAAGTTTACTTGCTAGTGAACAGAAGCCTTAATCTTATTTATTTTAAATTTTCGAGAGTAATGTAATTCTTCTCGAAAGGTAATGTAGTCCTTGGGAATCAGTTATTAAATCAACTACCGAACTGTAATTTGGCATCAAGAACCCACTCCTACTATGTTTCTTCGTACGTAAGATGCCTGCTTTCGGCTGAGTCTCCTGCCCATGTGCATTGGATTGTGCTGTGCTCCTTCTCGAAGCATTCGTCTGGGATCCTCTGGAATTATTACTCCATGTATAATACCCATCTTTTTATTTATATGTATTTCGGTTTTCAGATACATCATATTAATCAGGGTTTTGTTGTACGCATAATTGAACTTAATAGTAGATATTAGGTTTACAAAACAGTAAAATAGTTTGTACTTAATATTTATTTTTGGTGGTCCATCACGAACATAGACACATCACAAGTCGTGCCACTCATTGCTGAGCGCCGTGACACCGTGATCTAAGCATCTACATCCTAGACGGTTACCACTTTCTCTTAGAGCCTGCTGAAGAGGTAGACCAATGATCTTCTTTATCCGATCAATCCACCTGCTCACTGCTTCTCTCCTCGTCTTTTCCTCTCGATCTTCCCTTTCTCGATTACTTTCTCTTGGTTAATCTCCATCTTTTCTCACAATGTGCTCAAAGAACCGGAGAATTTTTTGGTTTCCACGCGAAGAAAGGCACGTGGAGATGAAACTTCCCCTATGAATGAGCTGGTAAAACTTCTACGTTACTTGATTTTCAAACTCCAAAACGAAACTGAACGTACTGAGACTGTTTTCTCTTTACTTATTCTGATCATTTCTAAACTGACACACAATATTTTAGCGCAACGCAATCTGACTTTTAACAATCCCTACAAAAGAATAGCCCTGACTAACAACAACCTAGCCGGCCGCTGTGACCGAGTGGTTCTAGGCGCTTCAGTCGGGAACAGCGCTGCTGCTGCGGTAGCAGGTTCGAATCCTGCCTCGGGCATGGATGTGTGTGATGTCCTTAGGGGACTGATGACCTCAGATGTTAAGCCCCATAGTGCTTAGAGCCATTTGAATCATTTTTTTAACAATAACCTATACCCTTCATGAATCACTTACCTCACAAAAATCTTCGTTACCCGAACTACTGTAATACAGCGAGCGCCACTACTGCCAGCTAAATAGAAGATTCTGACTACTGCAGGCACTAACTACTGATAGGCATATAGTTAGCAAATGAAAGATTTTGATAGAGAACAAACAATTTATTTACGTGTTCAAAAGTCATTACATATATAAATTTGTGACATCCAGTTTAACAAATTTCCTTTTTCTGACAGTCACATGTCCAGATCGTCTGCTCATATTAACATCTCAGAACTCTGGCATCTCTCTCCCCACATCCACCACTGCTGCCGGCTCACCCCCAACTGCCCAACGCTATGGGCTGTTCACATCCAACTGCCCAATACTACACTGGCGAATAACTTCCAACAACGAGTCCAACGAGCCACAGACTACACACAGCACAGTAAGCAATTTTAATAGAGAGCGCTACGTGGCGTTACCAACATAAAAACCTAAACAACCTACTTATAGAGCTATTGAGTTTCTCAATAATGGACACATTTCTTCTTTCAGTTCATTTTAAGCGCAGCATCCTGTGTTAGCACCAAAGCTCAAATGCATTAGTACGCTGCTTGTCTCTGACCTTAAGAGTCCATATTTCGCAACCATAAAAGAAGACGGAATACACGAGTGTTTCAAGTCAGACCTTTTGGTACTTGTTACTGCTCTGTTATGCCATGCCTTGGTGAGCTTCTTCACAGCCACTCGCCTTAGCATGCTCTATCTTCTTATCCAATCTTCACAGCTCCCCGTGTCGCAGACGGTTGACCCAAGGTAGAAGACGCACCACTTCCAGTTCCTTTAATCGACCTGCCAGTTAAATCTGTACTCCTCGATCAGTTATCAATAATTTGGACTTGCTGAGATTGCGGCCCAATCCACAAGACAGATACTAGATCAACTATTTCATCTTCATGCTGATTAAAGCACTGTCATCAGCAGATCGGAGGTTGTTAATAGTTCTACACCAATTGAGATGCTTCCTAATGACATCCTGCATAGATGTTGTACGGTCGGGGCATAAAACACAATTTTGGCTGACACCTTTTGATGCACTGAAGAAATGAGACTTGCCATCAGTTGTCTTCACAGCTGCGAGGGGCTTGTTGTATGGCCTTCTGATCAGTGCTGTCACGTTTCGTAGAACACCGAACTCTGCAAGCACACTCCACAACTTTCCCCGGACAGCACAGTCAAAAGCTTCCCTAAACTCAAGGAAGTGGACGAAGACACTAACACAGAACTTACTACACTACTGTCCTTAAAATTGCAGAATCATAAAGGAAAGAAAATACCACTGTTCAACTTACACTAACGTGACGAAAGTCATGGGATACCTCCTAATTTCGTGCTCCTCCTTTTTCCCGGCGCAGTGCAGCAACTCGACGTGGTACGGCTCAACAAGTCGTTGAAAGACCCCTACAGAAATATTGAGCTTTACTGCCTCTGTAGCCGTTCATAAACGCAAAAGGGTTGCCGGTGCAGGATTCAGTGCACAAACTGACCTGTGATTATGTCCCATAAATGTTCAACGAGATTCATGTCCGGTGATCTGGATGGCCAAATCATTCTCTCTAATTGTCCAGAAAGTTATTCAAACCAGTTGCGAACAATTGTGGCCTGGTTACACGACGCATTGCCACCCATAAAAGCTTTCATCGTTGTTTGGGAACATGAAGTCCCTGAACGGCAGTTAATGATCCCCAAGTAGCCAAACATAACCATTTCCAGTCGATGTTCTGTTCAGTTGGAACAGAGGACCCAGTCTGTTCCATGTAAACACAGCTCGCATCATTATGGAGTCTGCACCGGCTTGCACAATACCTTTAAACCTACCATCAGATCTTACTAACTGAAATCGGGACCTATCTGACCGCCGGTCGTTGTGGCCGAGCGGCTCTGGGCCCTACAGTTCGGAACCGCGCTGCTGCTACGGTCGCAGGTTCGAATCCTACCTCGGGCATGGATGTGTGTGATGTCCTTAGGTTCGTTAGGTTAAAGTAGTTCTAAGTCGAGGGGACTGATGACCTCAGATGTTAAATCTCATAGTGGTTAGAGCCATTTGAACCATTTTTGAACTTATCTGACCATGTCACTATTTTTCAGTCGTCCTCGAATCCATATGGTCACGAGACCAGGACAGTCGCTACAGTTGATGGCGTGCTATTAGTAAAGGTATTCCCGCCAGTCATCTGTTGCCATAGACTAGTACCGCCAAATTTTGGCGCTTTCGGACTGCCCTAACGGATACGTTCTTGGTGTGTCTACAATGATTTCTGCCCGTTTATTAGCAGTGACAACCCTACGCCAACACCACTGCTCTCGGTTGTTAAGTGATGGCCGTCGGCCACTGCGTTGTCCGTGGTGAGAGGTAATACTTGAAATGCGGTATCCTGAACACATTGTTGACACTGTGGATCTCGGAGTACTGAATTCCCTATTGATTTCCGAAATGGAATACCCCATGCGTCAAGCTCCAACTATCATTCCCGTTCAAAGTATGTTAGTTCCCGTTGTGCGCCCGTAATCACTTCGGAAATCTTTTCACATGAATCACTTGAGCACAATTGACAGCTCCGGAAATGCACCGCCGTTTTATACCTTGTGTGCGCAATACTACCGCCGTCTGCATATGTGCATAACGCTATCCCATGACTTTGGTCACCGCATTACATTATGCTTACACAGTACAACAGTAAGAATAAATTATTGGGGCCATACGAGGTGCGAAATTTAGCACACAGAGCTGTCACCTGTGTCAGCAACAACACTCTAATCAGGCTGGGTATCGAGTTGTGCTGACCGTCATTGCATGTGGCCTCACCTCTGTGTCAGAGCTCATCAATTGAAGCAACTGGTGCGGCACTCTAGTCTCTCGCCAACACATAGCCAGATATTCTCAATGGACGAGAAAGCTGGAGAACGTGCTGGTCAGAGAAAAGTCGAACATCCTCTGCATCGAAGTAGGTCAGGACAACAAGGGAAACGTGCGGTTTTGCGTTATCTTGTTGCAAAATAACATTTCGCAGACATTGAGGGTAGGACAACGTGAGCAGCAATTTCACGGAACTATAAACCGCAGTTTTAGTACGAATTTAAAACCTCGTCCACACATGGAGTGCTCTCTCCTTCAGCATGACAATTCCAGATCGCACACGAACGCTGCGACATCTGCAACAATCCGACGTCTTGGAATCATCTATCATTCTACATACAGTCCCCGAATTAGCCCCATCCGATTTTCATCTGTTAACTTAAAGAATGCTGGCAGGAGTGGCCGTGCGGTTCTAAGCGCTGCAGTCTGGAGCCGAGCGACCGCTACGTTCGCAGGTTCGAATCCTGCCTCGGGCATGGATGTGTGTGATGTCCTTAGGTTAGTTAGGTTTAATTAGTTTTAAGTTCTAGGCGTCTGATGACCTCAGAAGTTATGTCGCATAGTGCTCAGAACCATTTGAACCATTTGAACTTAAAGAATACCTTCGAGGACTTCATTTTGATAGTGAGTAAGCGGTGCAAGCAGAGGTGAGGTTGTGGCTCGGTGTACGAAATAAAACATTTTAAAGTGGCGATACCAACAAACTGGCCTCTCATTGGAAGAAATGTGTTCGTCACCAGTGTGAAATTTTTTGGAAATTTTATGGGACTAAACTGCTGAGGTTATCGGTCCCTAAGCTTACACACTACTTAACCAAACTTAAATTAACTTACAAAAAGGATGACACAAACACACACACACACACACACACACACACACACACACACACACACACACACACACACACGCACACACACACATGTCCGAGGGAGGGCTCGAACCTCCGGCGGGGAGAGCCGGACCGCTCGGCTACCAATCTGACTACGTCGAGAAATAAATAGGTAGACATGAAGAATAAAGATGTAAAAAGTTAATAAAGTCTGTTTTATTTAAAAAGCTTAAAAATTTTCACATAAAAAATTCGGAAACATTACTTTCCAGCACGCCCACATAAATTAAACTAAAACCATGGCCTTTTTAGATATTCACCCAGCACGAACAAATAGTCCTCAATAATAAACCAATAGAACAAGGAGCCCATTTCTGATATCTAAATCGTGACATATTATATGAGCAAGATATGGATACACACAAAAAAAAAAAAATAAAACCTACCAGTGTATACTGCTCAGAAACATTCTGAAAAGCTAGTAAGGGCGTTGCAGGGTAGGTTGTGCTGAAAAATACTTGTTAAAGAAAATTCTATACGTTGCGCCGTTTAACACTTAATCCGTATTGAAGTTAGCCAATCAGGCCGTTGTGTGCGCAAATTCTAGCTGCCTGCCAGATACAATTAGTGTCAGTCATTCTCATAGCGTAGATGATAGCGGATGAGACTGCTCCGCCTTTGCCCCTGGCTCGATCCTTTTTTGTACTGCTCTTGTGTTCGGTGTAAGGAGACCAAACGAAGAACACGTTTTGTGACACCGTCTCTGGCACCCCGTCTGAATTTACGAGTGCAGTGACTTCAATGTTACTTATAATCAGTCTTGATTGCAAAAATGTTTATACACATGACCGGTTTCGGTTCCTCTAGAACCATCTTCAGATCTGCAATTTCAGTTACAGGAGTAACCTGTCCACACACAGCAACCTTCACATGCTGCGTCACATTCAATGTGACGCAGTGTGTGAAGGTAGCTGTGTGTGGACGGGTTACTCCTGTAACCGAAATTGTAGAACTGAAGATGGTTCTAGAGGAACCAAAACCGGTCATGTGAATAAACATTTTTGCAATCAAGACTGATTATAAGTAACATTGTATAAGCAATGATTGCGGTGTCCCATCAGACATTATGTCTGTTTTTGCAATGCAATGACTCCATTGGCAAACTTCAGTGCTAGTTAACTCGAAATCGGAGCAACGTATCCAATTTTTTTCCTGACAATTATTTCTCAGCATAGCTTACCCTGCAACAGTCTTACAAGCTTTTCAGATTGTTTCTGACCAAACTATATGTGGCACGATAACGATAACACTTTAGGAAAGGAACAACTGAAATTATATAAAGTCATGGAAGTCTCCGCTTTATTATATGAAGCGGAAAGCTGGACGCTGGGAAACGAAAATTTACCACAACTATAAATGAATTTCTAAGATCTGTGAAAGACTGCAACAGGGAAGACAAAATTAGAAAAGAAGTTATAAGGGAAGAATTCGAAATGCAAGCAGTAACCCAAAAAGACATCTCAATACAAAGAAAAATGGAGTGAACTTGTACGTTGTATGCCGCCAGAGAGACTTTCTAAACTAGCAATAGTTTTTGACCATTGGACAAGAGAGCTGTGTGAAGACCATGGAAGAGATGGTGTTTGTGTGTGTGTGTGTGTGTGTGTGTGTGTGTGTGTGTGTGTGTGTGTGTGTGTGTGGTTTGAGGTTTACGGGCGCTAAACAGCATGGTCATCAGCGCCCAAACGCATAGAAACAGGAACACATGCGGTGAAGGGACGAAGACGGACAGCGAACAAGGAGAACGGCTAAAAGACACAGACCTGACGCAGTTCCAAATCCCCACATTCAGAGGCAAAACAAGAGGAGAAGAAACGCACTAAAAAAGAGAAGGAAACATAAGGAAAAGAGAACAGAAATCGAAGTGAAACAAGTAGGTAATCGTGACTGGCGGACCTCTTACCTAAAACATGGGTGAGCCAGTCACCCAGCAGCACATTAAAATCCTCTCCCTAAAATCCGAGGCAACAAATTGGACAGGACACAAAACCGTAAGACCTTAACGACAGTAGTTGCGTCGTCTTGCAAAATAGAGGGCAAATCCGGTGGCAAGGAAACCACCGCCCTCTGGTCAGAGAATAAAAGACAGAGAAATGGTGAGACTGGAAGACAGAGAGATGGTGAGACTGGAACAGGCCGTAGGCCTAACCCTGGAACCACAGAAGAAGCTAGCTGATATGTATTACAGAGAGCTGAGAATGTGTACACTGCCGAAACTACATAGTTTTGGACAATACAGAAGTATTTTTTTCTATTAGCATCTGTTTCTTACTGCAATTGGATGTCACATGGATATGAAATGCCTACTGAAAATCAAGATACAGTGCACAGCGAACCACACAGAGGCCAAATATTGAACCGATGGGAGGCTACAGTGTCGACCGGTCGCGAGCCACATTCCTGCGGTTCTTTTTCCGGCCAGAGCTGTAAACGGAGTCCGTTGCCAAGAAACGAGGCCGCCGCTTCCCGGGAACCAGGGCGGCTCCGCCCGCGCGTCTTCGCGGAACCAGTTCCTGCCGCGGTGTTTACTCTCGACGCCCGACCGTGCTTCGCTACACGTACTTACCCAGCAGAGCAAACAATTACTTACCTTGACGCCAAGTGCACTGTGAGGAAACAGTCTGTTGTCACGTAATGTTGTGTTGGGATTTGAGCCTCAGGACAAAGTTAACAGTTTTGGCCTGGCACAGAGGTAACGTCAATATGAGAGAAACTTTGTTTTTGTTATATTCGTACCTATTTAGTGGTGCATCATTGAGACACTTCTCGTGTGAAATAGTTTCACTTATATGCTGTATTAAAGTGATTACTTTGCATTTGTTTCATTCCAATAAATATTGGACAGTCACAATTTTTTGTTTTCATCGAAATTCTCATTCGGTCACCACAATAGTATACGGGGGCTAGTAAGTTCCAATCGGTCGCGAAATGGAAACTACTGTGAAAATCCGATGAAGCTTTGCACAGACGGGTAGGGCAGTGTCTCTAGTGTGTCGGTCGATGGCATCACGTTGCTCTTTTCGGTTGTTAGTGAACAGGAGCACGTAAAGATGTCTAGGAAATAGCGTCTCCCGCAAAGTATCAGGGTCTCGTAAGAGATTTCGCCTGATGTCATGCAGCCCACATAACAATTCTAGGCCACACACTGTAGGGGCAATGAAGTCGCTCCTGTAGCGTTTCCGATGGGAAGTGTTTGATCACATCACATAACATCACATCACATCTCTTCTCACATGAACCGCTGGCTTTGAAGATATTTTGGCACAGACAACGAGCTGTAGACCAGGTAGAGTATTGGCGGGAAGCAGAGGCGGCTGCCTTCTATGACGAGAGTGTTGGAAAGTTGGCACAATGCTACGACAATATCTAACTCGGAGCGGCGACTATGTTGAAAAGTAGTTGGAAGACGTAGCTAAATGTTGCAAATAAAACATTTTTGATTTTCATAGCGTTTTCCATTTCACGACCGATTGGAACTTACTTTCCGAATAGCTCTCGTAAGTTTACTGCGTCTGCTAACTCCGCAGGTAATGAAGAGATCTAAATAATTTATCATTATTCAGGTTGTTAAAGGAACGAAAAGGAAAATGAGGAAAAGTAGGATGAGAACTTGGATTGAGGGAAAGGAATGATAGCGGAAACAGCCTAGTACAATCTTTGGCAAACAGCTATTTAATCTTTCTTGGCTTAAAAATGGTGAAAAACAGTTATATATATGTAAGAGACCTTGGGACATCAAGATCCTCGAGAATCCATCTTAGCACCACTTCTTTCAGTCTTTGCGCCTGAGGATCGTTGGCCTCTGCTCTCCAAATTGCAGCTCTTAGTCTGATGCACTATTCTGCGGAATATTGTGCACCATTATGGTTCAACAGAACACATACAGAAAAAGTTGACCTAGAACTACACTCCACGATGTAGTGGAAATATTCCTCGCTTTAAAAAACCGCCAAGTATGTTAGCAAAAGAAAATGCATTGTCAAAGCTGTGCCGACAACTTGAGCCACACAATACAGACCAAAAGCTGTTCCAAAATGTTTCACCATCCTCGCATCCATACCTTAATCTGTAGACAGAAAAGTCGAATGGTTGTCGCTTCTATGAAGCAAGGAACGGAAACGTGGCCATCATAATACCATTTAACAGTTTTCAGTGACAGTTGTGTCTCGTGGTCTCCAAGAATCAATAGAATGCGTTCTTCTCTCGTACACTCGAACGTTTGACCATCCTGATGGATTTGCTGCACTTGCTGTCCCAGGAGTACCAACGAATACCACTCGTTTTTTGAAGTAAACCCTTGGAGACATCGTTATCGGTTGAGAGTTGTTTCCTACCGCATTGACAGTGCAATCATAGTTATAAGCATTCCTCCTCTTGTGGATGAGGAGCTTCCGACTTGTTTCACAGCAACAATTCGTGCGGGAGTCTAAATTGTTGAGAGGTCAGTTTCATCTATACTGTAAGTTCCAGGCGGAAAAATAGTGCATTATCGACTGTGCGAATTTTCTATGTTACTGGAAAAGCCTTTAACATTAGTTTCATTGAAACTCTCTGCGTTTCGCGCTGAGAGTTCAGTAGTTGTTCTCGAAAAACAACGCATCCACTCCAAACCATCTACTTCTCTATCATCTCATCCATCGGTAATTTTTTCTCATTAACAACAGCAAATTTTCTATCGAGTCTCGAACATTTTTCTTGGTGTTGTCGTCTTCAGACCGAAAGCTCTTTTGGTGCAGCTCCCAGCAAGCCTCCTCATCTCTGAATAACTACTGCAACCTACGTATTTCACTTCCGTACAAGGATATAGTCTAGACAAATACCTTCAGAAAATATGGTAAACGGGACTCGAATAAAACCGCAAACAGCTACTAAACGTTGATTTAACGACGACAGGTTTCGCTGCGTCAAAGCATCATCTTCATGTGATTCTACAAGGAAAGAAAAAATCCTTGTAATCTATATATTTAAAAATTAGTTGAGGACATCCATTAAAACTAAACCTAAATAAATGCGCTTACAGCACTGTCAAATAGATTAGCACCCGGAGACGTGCCCCAATGTTTATAGTCGCAGAATCCAACACCATGAAGAGGGTAAGTTCTCTACAAATAATAACCAACTGAGCATTGAGGCGAATAGTGCACGCGATGAGGCACCTGTAGTTGGATATCGCGAGGATAGAGCACTGGAGGTGGTCCCAGCACATCGAAATCGGTCGTGATTAAATCATCACTTAACAGCCCTTTGCGGTTTTGTTCAACTTCAGTTTACCATGAATTTCAACAATCGTGGCTACCCATTTTATAAAGTTTTATGCTTCACATTATACTTCCTAAGACTTTAATTTATGTTTAATATTTACAAATTCACCTCCTTCAGAAATGCTTTTCTCGCTATCTCCAGGCTGCATTTCATACTCTCTCAGCTTCGGCCATCATCAGCTATTTTGCTGCGTGAATAGCAAAACTCAGCTACTACTTTTAGTTTCTTATTCCCTAATCTAATTAATTCAGTATCACCTCATTTACTTCAACTACCTTCCATCGCCGTTGTTTTATTTTTGTTGTTTTTCGTCTTATAATCTCCTTTCAAAATCCTACTCATTCCATTCAACTGTTCTTCCAAGTCCTTTATCGTCTATGGCAGAGTTAAAATGTCATAGGAAGACTGAAAAGTGCCCTCAGCTTCAAGCCGCTCTCCAAATTTCTCCTTGGTTTCCTTTACTGGTTGCTCAATGTTGAGACTGAATAAAATCAGGGAGAGACTACAACACTGTCTCATTCCCTTCTCAAATACTGCTTACTATTCAAGTCCTTCGACTCATCACTGTAGTCTGGTTTCTATAGATGCACACCACATCATCTTTAAAGTCGTGTGGGAAGTGTTTTTCTCCTTCTTTTTGTTCCAGAATGATAAGTAAATCGTGTACATGAGTGTACATGTGTGTAAAATAGCCGCTTGCAGGATTGTTATGCGTGGGGTACAGTGTACTGTATTGTTAATGAGAGATTTCGACTGCCTCAGATCAAAATTACATTATAAGCAAACAAGTGTGCCTAAAAGAAATAGATCGAAGCACCTATGGAGGTTAGAGTAAGGGGAGAAGAAGTTGAATAAGTTCGAAGTAGAGAGATAAAACGAAAATTTCTTCTAATACTGGTGTTAACGTTGCGTCATCACGCAAAATGTTTTGCTATTCTCGAATAAGTAACGCCATTGTGTCTTGGAGAGAATGGCACTAATTTGCATAGTTTCTGCTTCTTTAATCGGAAAAGATTTCTGACAGCACTTCTTTGTTTGCAAGAAGTCGTTTACAAAAGCCACCTCGGTTATGGAAATAAAAGTAAATTTACATTCTGATGTAGTTCATTAGAGAGCGCACTATGTCTTTCATTGTGAACGGGAAAATGTGTGACAGGAGTACGCTATTCAGTATTTCAGCATGCTTCAAAGGTTCATTTGAAACTTCTTAAAATAATTTTAGCATAAATTGAAATAACTGGGACGGTGAAACTTCTACATTATTTGATTCTGAAACTGCTGAGTGAAATTGAACGTACTGAGACTACTTTCTCTTTACTTATTCTTATCATTTCAACACTGACCCACAATATTCCAGCGCAACGCAATCTAACTGCTCAAAACATGATAACCTGACTTCAAATAATTAATACAAAAGAATGGACCTGAAATACAAGAAATCCTAACAATAACCCATAGATATCATAAGTCACTTACCTCACAGAAAATCTTCATGACACGAACTACAGCGATACAAGCGCCAATACTGCCAGCTAAATAAGAGATTCTAACTACTGAGGCTCTAACTACTAATAGGCATGTGGTTAGCAATGGAAAGATTTTGTTGCAGAGCAAATAACGTATTTAGCAGATTTTACCTTTATCAAGTGACAACCAGTTCAGAATTTACATAATCATTAGTAATAAATCTCCATGACGTATACACAATCAGACCGTCCGCTCGTCCTAATACTGCAAACCTTCAACACTGCTAATTACTAACCTCTAACCACCATCAATGATAACTACTCACATCTAACTGCCATCACCGCTGTCTGTTAGCTTCCAACTGCTAGTCTGACCAGCCACAGAATCTCTTAGAGAGTGCACACAGCGCTGTCAGAGTTTTTAATGCAGAGCGCTACATAGCGCTGCCAACATACAAACACATAAACAGGCTACTTACACAATTGACATTAGATCGTACGTCCATTGTTATGTTACGACAAGAAGTGTCGTCAGAACAGAAAAGCGATGCTTATTCGAACCTTTAGGCACTATCGTGAGACAAACCGCAGAAGACCTGCCTCGTTGTGGTCAACAACACCAGATAATGAGCACTACTTACAAATAATGGCTCGTAGGTACTCCGAGAAGATTGCAACAAAACTATGAGCTGCCTTTTAGAAGATAACTGGGACTTGGTTGTAGGATAACAGGCACGTTATGGAGAGCGTCATTTAGTGCGAATGTGACTCATAATTATTTCACTTTTTTTCCTTCTCTTTTGGATAACAGTTAACTGCGAAATAGCTAACACACAGACATCGTCTAAGATTCTTGCCGTTGCTGATGTACACTGAGGTGCCAAAAGTCACGTGATACCTCCTGATATCTTGTCAGACCTCCTTTTGCCCGGCATAGCTCAGCAGCTTGATGTGGCGTGGACTCAACAAGTCGTCCGAAGTTCCCTACAGAATGCTGACCCATGGTATCTCTACAATCGCCCATAACTGCGAAAAGGTTTCGAGTGCAGCATTTTGTGCACGAAATGAACTCTCCATTATGTTTCATTTTTGTTCGATAGGATTCATGTCGGGTGATCTGGGTGGCCAAATCATTCGCTCGATCTATCCAGAATGTTCTTGAAACCAGTCGCGAACAATTGTGCCCCAGTGACAAGCTGCACTGTCATCCATAAAAATTCCATCATTGTTTCGCTGCAAATGGTCTCCAAGTAGCCGAACATAGCCATTTCGGTGAATACTCGGTTCAGTTGTACCAGAGGATCCAGTAGATTCCACGTAAACACACCTCACATTACTATGGAGCCATCATCAGTTTGCACAATGCCTTGTTGAGAACTTCGGTCAATGGCTTTGTGGGGTCTACGCTACACTCGAGTCCTCTCATGACTCATCTGACCAGGCCGCAGTTTTCTAGTCCTCTAGGGTCCAATCAACATCGTCTCGAGTTCAGGAGAGGTGCTGCACGCGATGTCGTGCTGTTAGTAACGGCACTGGAGTCGGTCAGTTGCTGCCAAACACCAGAAACGTTAAATTTCGCTGCCCTGTCCTAAAGGATACGTTCGTGGTTTGCCCCACATTGATTTCTGCTGTTGTTTCATATAGTGTTGTTTTTTTGTGAGCACTGACAACTGTACCCAAATGCCGCTCTCTTGGTCGATAAGTGAAGGCCGTCGGGCCGGCCGCGGTGGCCGTGCGGTTCTAGGCGCTTCAGTCCGAAGCCGCGGGACTGCTACGGTCGCAGGTTCGAATCCTGCCTCGTGCATGGATGTGCGTGATGTCCTTAGGTTAGTTAGGTTTAAATAGTTCTAAGTTCTAGGGGACTGATGACGTAAGATGTTAAGTCCCATAGCGCTCAGAGCCATTTGAACCATTTTTGAAGGCCGTCGGCCACCGCATTGTCCGTGAAGAGAGGTAATGCCTGAAATTTGGTATTGGTGGCGCACTCTTGACACTGTGGATCTCGAAATATTGGATTCGCTAACGATTTCCGAAACTGAATTTCCCACGCGTTTAGCTCCAAGTACTATTCCGCGTTCAAAGTCTTTTTATTCCTGCCGTGCGGCCATAATCACGCCAGGGACCTTTCCAAATGTATCACCTGAGTAGAAATTATAGATCCACCAATGCGCTGCAATTTTATATTTTGTGCACGCAATACTACTGCCATCTGCATATCTACGCATCGCTGTCTCGTGACTTTTGTCATCTGAGTGTAATCCGCTCTAGACCAGCATACTTGTTTTCTTATCATAGTGACGATTGTACGTTGAGTGTAAAATGCTCCATTAATAATCCTTCGGATTATTACTGTCTCCTTTGGGCAGAGTGTAGTATCAATTACTTCGACGTGATTTTATGTAATGTTTCTCTCATCACTTCATGTCTATTCCTAATGAGTATGATACTTGTTGATGAAGACATTCAGTCGCTGATGCCACTATGTCTCGCAACGCTGGTGTTATTACTACCTTTTGTTAATGAACACTCTCTTTGTGGTGTCGATAGCTACAATGCCACGGCGTAGGTGCAAGTTCTTAAGCTGCCACGATAGACACCGACGACAGCGCCCTCTAGCCGGCACTGTGGAGCTCTACGAGCTCCGCTGCAGATTCAGCCCATTTGATCAAGAGCAGACTGCCGGGACACTTCGCTACATATGGGGACTTTGCACTACTTACGACGGGTCTAAGACTTCGCACCTACGTGCAGCTCATTGCAAAGGTGTGTAACCATTTATTAACTTGTTTTTGCCTGTAGTAAACATCTATAATTTTACACGCAGTACCGAAGTGGTTTACCTCTCTTGCTCCTACTCGCTTTCGTCATTCGTCCAACCTTTCAGTTTTCAGGAACAGACCCACGCCCCGCCTTCCAGGCGGGATACAAAACTCTTGTCTGGACGTGTTAACGAGCAATACATAATGTGAGTGTTCTCCTAATTGCACATGTTTTTCTATGTTACTGGTCGAACTATTGACACGTGACATGTTACTAATAGGCACAGCAACATGATAATTATTTAGAAATATGGCAAATTAACGGCAGTTACTAATTAAGTTATTTGTTTGAACCTATTGTTGGTAAACCATTTTCGGAGTAAGTGTTTTTAACCTAGACGGCATTTAAGTTGTGGTATACCGTTATCCTCAGAGGCCAGTTACCTATAAAAATAAAAATAGAAATATTCGTTTGCTCAAAATTGTATATCTCCGAAAATTCTTCACCGATTGTTTTGAAGTTTTGACACGACGTTGCATTCGAATGTGTACGTGCTTTGAAATACAATGTTATTAACAAGTTCTTAATATATCGAATATGTAAATAAATATGTAATACATAAAAGGGAAATGTTATTACCAGATACCTCGAAAAGTTTTTACCGATTTACTTGAAATTTGTACACAATACCATGACGAAAATTTGGACGGGCATTGGCTTTACATTTTTAATATATATGTAATATATATGTAGGTGAAAACTGTTATCAAATATCTCAAAAACTACTATACTAATTTACTTCTGGTTTTTATACGTTACTTTAATAATAGTATGGACACACATAGGCTACGTATTTTTAACACGTATAATAGCGAACGTAGTTAGCAAACAGGAAAGTTGTATTTGTGACTTACTGGCTTATAAATAGAATACTACTACAGAATCTGAATTTGCAATAACAGTAAATAAGGCTCATGGTCAGAGAGGGGAGAGTAGATGGACTGCGGGTGCAGGGAAATGAACATAGAAAGTCGAAAGGACAGATGGGCAGAGACAGGGAGGAGAAGAAGACTAGGGTGTATAAGCACCTCCTATACGAGTTGGGAAAGTAAGCTCCCTCTTTTCTTTTTTTGCCTCTAATCAGACTCAGCCACAGCAACGCGTGGCTGGTAACAGCAATTGTAGTAATTAAATAAGAACGAATTTACAGCTTATTCTTCGAAACAACAATTTATTGGTTGTCCAGCAGTCTGTGTCGGTGTAAAAATGCTACTTTTATTGTCTGACAACAACAACATTTCTAAAACAGAGCGTCAACTATGTCAATACAGACACAACGAAACTGTCTCGACTAGATCTATTTGATGTATTTGCTTCCATTACTAAACGGGTAAGGGACGTCATTGAATGTAACCTGGACCAAGGCCGACGAGTTCTATTTACCGACGAGTGCAGAATTGGTCTGTAACCTGGTGATAGTCGTGGAAGAGTGTGGAGGCAGCCAGGTGTCAATTTCTTACAAGGGAATAGTCCAATACGATATATCCAAACACGTACTGAAATTTTTTAATACAGGAAGAATACACCAAAAGATAGACCGTATCAAGATGTTAGCTGCTAAGACGAACTGCAAGTATTTAAAACAAAATGTTGAAAATTGCCAAATTCGTAGCTCTCCAGGAGGCTGGAGAAATGTACACCCATAATGGAAGTGTAGCAGACTGCCGTGCAATGTGGCAGGCGCATATCCTTGGCTATGTATCGGTAAACAGATAACTCGATGCGACACGATCGTACCTTCTAAATCGAATGTCAGATTTCGCTGATAGTGTCTCTGATACAACTTTACGCAGTTACCGTTCACTCAAATTTGCAACTCATTTAAGGTCCATAACAATTACCAGTCGCTTATGCCGCAGCTTAAGTGATAACAGTGGAAATAAAACTAAATTAATATTCATTGTGTTTTCACGCATAACGTGCAAATCTGGTTTTGCTTCGTAAACTCTGACCATGGACGGTACAAATGGAAGGAAGATTTTTCACGAAGTAAGAAACATGCACCAAAATTAAACTCGTAAAACTGTGAAAAGAAAACGATTCGAAAGATTTACTGTACATGGTCTCAACGAAGTCCCGTTACCCCCCTTAATAAACCCATAAACTTGAATAAACAACATTTGTTTTAGAGGAGTTTGCTTGAGATGACAATGCACCGTTACAGTAGAGATCTATGATACTGGGCCCTTCGAATCGCAGTTCACATGAACATTGCTCATTTCAGGTCTTCTTCGACCTGGTAAAGAAGATTCAAGAAATCATACAGTATAGGAAGTTTACTTCAAGTAAAAATTTGATTAGTCAGGTTACGTGAAAGAACTGCGAGCAAACCGCACTTTGTATGGAGACAGCCACTTCTACTGTTTCTCATTTATTAAGTACGTACAAAAAATAGTGAAGGATAAAGTTCAGAGCATACTTTTAAAAAATCCAGGATACGAAAAGATTTGTGAAACTGAAGAAACTTTAACCGGTAAGCGCACTGAACTTCCAAGCAACATTTCATCAAAAGCGGAGCAAGTAGCCGCTGTTGTACGCTCACCCTTAATATCTACGTCATAATCTGCAAAGCCACCTAATGGTGTGTGGCGGAGGGCACTTTTTGTACCACTATTAGGTCCCTCCAAACCTGTTACACTCGGGAACAGTGCGTCGGAAGAATGATTGTCGGCAAGCCTCTATATTGGCTCTAATTTCTCATATTTTCTCCTCATGGTCATTACGTGAGACGTGTCTAGGGGGAAGTAATATGTTGTCCGACTCTTCCCGGATAGCGCTCTCTTGAAATTTCAGAAGTAAATCTCTCCGTGATGCACAACGCCTCTCTTGTAACGTCTCCAATGGAGTTTTTTGGGCATCTCCGTAAAGCTCTTGTGCCGACTAAATGATCCTGTGACGAAATGTACCGCTCCTCGTTGGGTCTTCTCTAAAACTTCTACCAGTCCTCATGAGACGAGCCACATAGTGACACAGAGAGACGCGACATCCCAAGGGCGATGATAATCCATATCTCGAAAATAAATAAGATTATTTGCGATTAATGGTAATATACATGACACCACACCTAAAAGCACTATGGAATTTTAAACTAAGTATTACATCATCTAGTATCTGTATAACTTACCAAAATACACGCAGCTGCATGCTGATCGTAATATGTAAGGCCTTTACGAAAATTAGAGCAAAAGTATTGCTGTATTACATGTAAGGTTTTGCACACATAGCAAGCACAATGAGGCATCAAGTTAAGTATTTTTGCACTGTCTGCGTTACTTGAGCAAATTGTAGGTTAACAGGTAGCAGTAGTCTGACGACATTAAATTTATCTAAATACGTAAAAATTGATTGCACGTAGGCACTTATGCTCATCACCATGCCATCATGCCATTTAATCTGGGTTGAGAAATGTGTGTGGTCAATGTAGTTCATTAAGTAAGGTAGCTGATTTATAATCACAGGGATATACATGCATGAAGTAGAACAGTCCATTAGCATTCCCCCTAAATGGGTAAACTGCACTGACTGTATATTTCTGTGTGAAAGAAACTTACAAACATGTGGTCCTTATTAGTTGTTTGATCGTATGAAGGTATACGTTGCGCAACTGCACGCACCACCCTACCACACCTCCCTCCTCAATCCGAATTCTCATTCACGCCTCAGCTCACTTGGTATTTCCCCTAAACTCGATCAGCATTTAAGCAAATGAAACTTTATGGATCCGGAGACCTTTGCACGTCTCAAACACCTATGATGTGTACCCGCAGGCAGAAGCGACGAATGAAAATTTGTTGTTTTGCATTTCGAATTCCATAAAATGACGGAAAATGTTAGTCCATACACTCCTCTATGCAAACTGTGTGTCACTGGGGGCTATTCCACTTAAAAAATGGTAGCCATTATGACCATAATTAATGCTTTAAAATGGCCAGCTTCAAGTTTCGCATTTTAAGTACGCGACTGTCCAGCAAACAAGCTATCGGAAAACACGCCCCCCAAATACTTCGGGGTTGTTGTACACTGTCATTGCCACTCCACCTGTGTCCATCAGGCTAGCCTGGAGTATCTAACAATACCACCACTTGCAAAGTAGTTTAGAAATCAGATTAATAATGTTGCTCACGCAGCATATGTTCGCTTTATCGGGCAACAACAAAGTTATTGACTGTGGATGGTATCATCAGAATGGAAATAATGAAGTCACTGTAAAAAAGTCATTAATTTTGGCACTTATCTTGAATGGATTCCGACGTAGATTTCGTCGAAGTTGTTATGGCTCATCTTGTTGATTCTAGGATGATTCCACTTTGACTGCTAGAAGGTCCAGATCTGTATTTTAGCAATATTTGAAGACCTAACAAATGCGTTTTTCAGGAAATTCTTAATGATGAAACAATCCCAGATCAGAACAATGGTATGGTAGAAATAATTTTTGACTTGGTGTTCACGATCCACATTTTTATTAAACTTCATGCAAATTCACATATACTTCTTCTTAATTGTCACATCATCATGAAAACAGTTTTGTATCAATCTTCATATATTTAATTTCCACTTTAACCAAACACAAGACTTGACTGTTCTTTTACAAAGCGAAATAACAACTTAACTTCTGCAAAGTGAAACAAAGACTTCTCTGTGCGCATTCGCGCCAAAACGGTTACAAGTAAGTCAAAGATTATGCCAGTCTCACAGAAATGAATACACACAAGAACCACCTCACTGTAATATATCGGTACATTGGAGTACCTATACATTAATAAAACCAAATGTGAATATTGTCACAAAAATATGTCTGTTACTTCGCAGAAAAGTAGTACGATATTACTGGTATCCAGAACAGGGTTTGGAGTGCCGTAATGGTCACGTAAATAAAGATCCATTACAAGGAAAATCTGAAACAGTTTCCTTGTAATGTGGGTAGGGGTAGTGCAACGCACTTGATACCAAGATTTTCCCTGAACTAATCTAGAACCAATTACAATTTCCACTGTGCCTTCAACTCAGACATGCAATATTTTTCTGGGACCGAAAGAGCTGTGGAGCAAAATGTGGAGCAGATACAGCGCCTTCAGCTCGGCGCATAAGAGATTTATGTGATAATGCCGTAGTGTGCTAAAAACAATGGCATAAGCAGCGCACGTCACATTGCTAATTACATTGTTCCACCAATTTCACCTAAATACTAGCCTTTCCAGACTGAAATATGTAATTACATGTGACATTGAGGCATATTTCGCAAATTGTCGGAAAGTGTTAGTCCTGTAGGCGAATTGTGTGTGACAGAGTAATTTTGTCGAATTATGTAACGCGACTTTTAGCAGTAGTGATATTATGTACTCTAATGTTAACACTCATAAACGGAAGCGATATGATGATCACAGGAGCCAGCTTATTGTACGAACAACTCGATTTGTAAGGCTCGTGATAAAGTTGCTGTCATCTGTCTGTAATCTATGCCTAGACTGCAGTACTTGTTTTCAGTCATTAGTGTTCTTGGCGAGTATGGAGGGGTAACACTGGAAAGAATTGTGGAATATACGCAACTGGAAAAAATTAATACATCTGGAAAGACGACGTTGATTTTGATCAACGGTTTCGACGTCGTTGAGCAACAGATAGCACCATTTGTGTCTACTCTTTAATAGGGAAGCCAGAAGGCTCAGCGTTGTGCAAACGTGTGAAGCAAGCGGGCCACCATGCCACGGAGACACATTCGCGCTTCCTACAGCCAACTGAGAGTGTTTGAAACTGGTCGCCGGCCGCGGTGGTCTCGCGGTTCTAGGCGCGCAGTCCGGAACCGTGCGACTGCTACGGTCGCAGGTTCGAATCCTGCCTCGGGCATGGATGTGTGTGATGTCCTTAGGTTAGTTAGGTTTAAGTAGTTCTAAGTTCTAGGGGACTGATAACCACAGCAGTTGAGTCCCATAGTGCTCAGAGCCATTTGAACCATTTGAAACTGGTCAAATTGCAGCCTTTAGAGTGGCGGGATATTCCTTTCGGAGAAATGCCACACAAATTGGACGTGCTGCGTCAGTTATGCTACGATGCTGGTATCAGTGGTCAGGTGAACATTCTCACACCCGTAGACGAGGTTACGAGGTTGTGGACGTCGAGGCAACACAGACGCCTGGCGAGATCGTTGTATTGTGAGGGCGGCAGCAGGAGATCGTACAACTACCACAGCACATATAAGAGAGTTTGTGAGCCCAGACGTGTCAACACGAATGGCTGCGAATCGGTTATTGGCAGTGGAACTACGGCAACACTAGCCCTTCTTCCATTCACGCCATAGTATCAACGTGCACGGATCGACTGGTGCCGTCAGAGGATAACTTGGAAGATGTAATGGCGCGCCGTCGTCTTCAGCGATGAAAACAGATTCTGCCTGCTTGCAAGTGATGATCGTCTGCGCGTACGATGCAGATCTGGTGTGGGTTGTGTCGTAGAGTGCATTCGTCCAAGACACATTGGCCTTATGGTCTGGGGTGCGATAAGCTACAACTTTCGTTCACATTTGGTATCTCTGGAAGGGACGCTAACCAGTGCTCAGTACATGTAGAATGTTGTTAGACCCGTTCTTTTGGCGTTCTTGCAACAGGACAGCTATGTGTTTCACCACACACTGTCAGTGAAACTCAACGTGCTCTGCAAGGTGTGCAAGGGTCCTGGCCAGCACGATCTTCAGACTGGTCTCCAGTCGACTACTTGTGGGATTTGGTGGGACGAGAAGTGACTCGTGGGACTTGTCATCCAACAATTTCGACAGAACTACGTGAACAGGTCGAGCAGACGTGGCACAAGTATGCCAGGACGGTATTCAGTGTTTCAGCAACGGTCGATATCTGGTACCTTACTACCGCTTGTTCTCTTGAACATTATTTCATGTATTCCATACCCACAGTTGCAGCAATAAACCTTGAATCAATTGGAACCCTCTAAGGGGATGCACTATTTTTTCCAGCAGAGTATTACCATAATTTATTAGGTGAGACACATTGACACAACAGCTTAGGGTTAAATATTACAAATTAATGATGTTATGTCAAATTATACAAAATGGCGTTAATAACTAAACGTCCTTCCCACACTGAACAATAAACACTGTGCAACACTAGCGCACTAGTAAATAAATGATGGAAAAAAACCCAATCCAAATACGTCGCTAAATTTATACCGTAAAAACTATTAGCCGTATAATCATAGATTGGGAACAGGATAGACAACCATATTACTTAAAACAAATTAAAAAGGAGGAGATGGTGGGTAGCTATACATAAATATACCTTCACAGTGAAAACCAACTCCAACAAACTTGATTGACAACTGTTTTCAACTCGAAGTTTGACTTTGTTTTCAACTGTTGTCAACAGTTGTCAGAAGTCTCAGGTCTGACAATTAGCTGAGATAACTGAGTTTCTCCTGGGGTACACAATTTTCAAAAAACTTACAGGAATACAGCCAGATCATATTTACAGCGAAATTACAATGAAATTAGCTGCATACAGGCGTTGATATAAGTCAACGGGAACAGTTGAAAATGTGTGCCCCACCCGGTACTTGAACCCGGGATATCCTGCTTACATGGCAGACGCTCTATCCATCTCTTTTTTTCTGTGTTGTTCGTTACGTTTGGTCTGGGCGGACGTCACATGACACCCGTTCAAGTTGATCGTTGGTTCCTTCACTCAGTTTTTTTTTCTAATTATTATTATTACAGAGGGCCACTACCTCTCTGACCGAACACGCTGAGCTACCGTGCCGGCAAACACGGTACCTCCTACGCTGGCTTGCTTAGTCCATCTGAGCCACCGAGGACTCAGAGGGTAGTGCGACGGAAGGGACTTATCTCTGGCAAGCCTCCCGTGAGACCCACATTCGCAAATTATTGTCCCGCACTATATTCATAGTGCCCCTGCCCATCATACTCATTACTCGCGGCTTTACTGCCGATTTTCAATAAGTTGTTTGATACTTGAGGGAAGTTTTACCTCGAGTTTGTAGTTTATGGTCAGTGAGCAAAAACACAGCAGACTTGTATGAGTTGCGCGTGCGCGTTTGGCGTGTCGTCTGCTGTGTTTCTTTCTTCGTCTGCTGAGTTTCTTCCGACAATGGCATCTCACGACAGATCAGTGTTGCCAATTTAGCTACTTTGTTGCTAGAAATGGCGACTTTTGCCTTCGTCTTAGTGACAAAAAAAACTTTTTAGCGACAAAAATTATTTAGCGACTTATCTGGCGACTTTTGGAGTACTGACGACTTTTGAAGTACAAATCAAAACTATTTTGGGCCAGTATTTTCATTAACAAAACTAAGATTTTAACTATAGAATGGGTACTACACTGACTTTGTTCTAGATTTACTAAGTTAAATTAAGTTCTTAGCAGATTGTGTAGCATTGTTCAGCATTTAGTAAACCTGAATGTGGGAACTGCCTACAGAGTAAGAAAACCTTGACTATAGAACAATTCATTATTCGTTACCCACTAGCCTGTTATCGTCGATAGCGTATCGATCTATAATTCTTCAACTTTTGAACTCCCTTTATTTCTCGAATTGACAAAAAACATACGTAATATTAAGTATAATAAAATACATTTCTGTCCAGCAACCTCTAATTTTTCGAAATGTTAACTCGCAGTCAAATTATTACCACATGCACAGTGGTAACGCAAGAAAAATTCGGTGGGGGTATCTCAGACATTATTACGTTTTAAACAATGAACAATAGGACTGATATCGTGTTACCGAGTGAGTAGATTGTTTCATGACCTCTAGTTCGCAAGAGTTTTAATGTATTTTCAATTATTATAAATTGGTGAAACTTATGTTGTGGTGGCTTATATAATGGATTTACCGCAGAAGAAGAAGCAGTACGCTCAAAAATATTGGGATTCGTGGGAAGTAGAACCCGAATTCAATGGGTGGCTGAAACCAGTCGTTGGAGACTTATCCAAGGCAAGATGTCAAGTATGTGCAACAGAGTTTTATGCTAAACTGTGTGATATTAGAAAGCATTCGAAAACTATTAAGCATAAACAAAAAATTGATTTTTAAAAAACACAAACCACCTTACCTGTGAAAATTGTTCCGAAAACTACAGTTAGAACAGCAAGCAGAGCGGAAGGCGTCCTTTCTTTATTTATTGCTGAACATTGTTCTATTTTAGCTGTAGATCATTTAGGAATACTGTGAAAGAAGGTGTTTTCCGGTGATGAGGGCGCTAAAAACGTGGAATTACATCGTACAAAGTGCACTAACATTATAACTGCAGTTTTGACTCCATATTTTACACAATCATTAGTTGAAGATATAGGTATCCAAAAATACAGTGTACTAATAGATGAATCCACAAATGTATCAATATCTAAAATGCTAGATATCATTATACGGTTGTAAACAACCAAACCATTAGATCAGCATTTCTCAAACTCGCTGTAGTAGAAACTGCAGATGCAAGAAATCTGGCTGCTGTTCTTGTGAATTCTTTGAAAGATCTCAAACTTCAAATCGCTAATATGGTAGGAATTGGCACAGATAATGCTTCTGCAATGGCTGGAATAAACAATGTGCTTTTCGAACAACTCAAGAGAGAATATGGTTTGAAGCATTTGGTATTGATCCGTTGCATTTGTCACTCTCTTCAGCTTGCAGTTTCGCACGCCTCAGCAAATACCATACCTAGAAACATAGAGTTTCTTGTACGGGCAACCTACAATTGGTTCTCCATTTCACCCAAAAGACAAGAGCAATATAATAAGGTTTATGAGACAATAAATTGTGGAAAACAGCAACCAAAAATTTTGAAGGTCTGTGCAACACGTTGGCTTTCAATTGAAGCAGCAATACGAAGAATTCTGGAGCAGTGGGAAGAACTAAAGCTACATTTATCACTTGCCATGGTTCAAGACAATTGTTACACTGCCGATCTTTTGTACAAGATGTATTGTGACGACTCAAATCATCTTTACATGTTTTACCTTAAACATGCTTTAAAAGACGTACAAATAGCAATAAAAGTTTTTGAAGGAGAAGACAATGACCCCACTAAATTACTAGTACACTTGTATTTGTCATGCAGTCACCTGGAGAAAACATAGTTTTTCCAACTGTTGATTTGTTGACCACACCAGTTCCAAGCGAATGTATGTTCGTAAATACGAAACTTGGCTTTATGTTTGAACAGAAATTGTATGAGTCAAGTTTGTCTGAAGAAAATAAAGTTTATTTGAAGAAGAGATGCATTCAGTTTAGTCTGAAACTCATAAAAGAAATTCAACAAAGACTGCCAAGTAACGTTACAATCCTGAAAAAAATGTCAATGCTGAATGTTGAAGACACTAAAAGTGAATAAAAATAATGCTGTAGCGAATGTAGCCAAAGAATTGGGTTTTAGTGACGATTTCATAGACGGTATGCTGCAAGAATGGCATAATATCAACTTCATCAGGTGGAATAACAATGCTAACACTGTTCGATTTTGGAGTGAGGTTTTGCAGTAGAAAAATGCCGCAGGAGAGAATCCTTTTTCTTTTATTTCACCGCTAGCAATGACGGTTCTATGCCTACCGCATTCAAATGCAGAAGTGGAAAGAATATTCAGTTCCATGAACATTATAAAAATTAAACATCGTAACAGATTATCGTTAAAGACAACTAATGCTTTGATCATATTGAGAGACCAGCTGAAGAAACAAAATAAAGATTGTGCATCTTTTGACATACCGTCAGACGTATTGGAGCTTAATGGAACGAACAAAAGTTACTCATTTGCGATAAAACCAGTCGAACTGCAACATCATCTTTTGAGCGACGTTCAGCCCTCTACATCAACTACAGTTCTGTCAGAGCATGAAACAGAAGAGTTATTCGATCTTCTGAGTGACGACGATGAATAGCTCACATACCCGTATGTATATATTTTGTAACCTAATTTGAGTTCTTGCTTTCTTTTGTTACAAATATAGTTGTACATTTCTAGTATATTTGACTATGATTGAAACAACAATTTATGTGTTGCGTCAATTATGATAACATGTTTAATTAAACGTTAGTGTATTTTATATGTATGTTGTTGCAAGCGATGCGTCATTTAATTAAGACAATATAGAAATTACATATGAGACAATTTTTATTAACATTTAATTACCCCCCCCCCACCACCACCACCACCACCACCACTGGCGTATTGCACCATTCACAGCACGATTTTTTCAGTGCACCCCTAGTAAAATCAGTTTTAACGGCTTTCTAGTGACTTTTGATATTGAACCTAGCGACTCGGGTTTTTTAGAGTCGGAAACACGGCGACAGATCCAACAATACAGTTTTTGTTAGAAATTGAGGAAACCTCTGTAGGATCCTTTTTATTCTGCACATAAAAACAGATGTAAAAAGAATGATTTGTTGAAACAAGTTTCGGATAAAATTGGTGTACTGCTTGTGGAGTGTGAAAGGAAATGCATAAATGTGAAAACACAGTACTGTAACCTCCCCACAAAATAAAAAAAATAATATGAATAATATTCACGTTTAGTGTAACCTCCCCACAAAATAAATTCCTTAACCTACTAATAATACAATGTGACTAATCTCTGAATAAAATTGTCGCTCACTTATAACGTTTCAATAATGACTGTGAATTTAAACTGGTGAATTTTGGACGTCAGCAGTGCTGCGTCATGGCCCTGAAAGATCATTCTGAATAAAAAAGAGAAAATTCTTACCTCAATGAAGTCGCCGGATAACGCATATATATCTGCTCTTACAATAAATTTTTGTGGCACAGCCCAGTGCAATGCTGGCCGATAGATTTGTCATGTATGAAAGGAACAACTGGTTTTTCTTTGCAATAATCGGGATGACCAAGGATTGGAGAAATTAGTAAATTCTTTAAATTGAAATGAATGATTGTCAAAAATTACTTTTTATGAGAAAGATTATTAAGAGATTTTTTTAAACATTTACTTGGGACTTGAGATAACAATACTACATATACGCGAGGCTGCTTTTACCTTACGTTACATCGCTCAGGCTCCGCCATCGCTCCCCACGACCGGCCCAGCCAACTCCATACACACGACTGCTCGCTAGCAACTACTTACTGCTACTACTACACAGTTCCTACTGCAGTCAACACTGCTCTTTGGTCTGAGATTCTCTTATACCTTACATATCGCAGGCAGCGCGTGAGCAATCCATCGAAATTGCATCTGCTCGAATGCGCTAACAACAAATTCCTTAATCATGGACCTCTTACAGTACAATCGTGAGCATTGTAAAATGGTCAAAACTAGAAATGGGTCTGGCACAACTGAGCTCTACATTCCGAAATGGATTAGGAGCATGTGAAGTATTTGGAAGGCGTGAACAAACCAGGGAGAAAAATATTTACAATGGTAAGTAAAATGTCATTCACTAGCGTAACTGAAGCTGTAGGCCTTTTGGTTAGAAATTTTGTAATTACAACTGTATTTTTGCCGGTAATTTATTTATTTCTCTTGTCATATCATTTTGTCAAAATCTGATACGAAGTAGTTTGCAAATTAATGGCTTACAGTGTTAGTAACTGAAGCTATAAGGGTTTTGTTCGGAAGCTTTTTTATTACATTTGTCTTTTCACTCGATATTTATTTATTCTTGCCATTTCACTTTGCCAACATCCGATACAAATTAGATTCCAAATTCATCCCTTATATTCTTTGCGGTTCTTCTGCATTGCCTCCTTTTCTCTGAAGGCATTTTTTTTGCGGAGACAACCTCCAACTGTCGACATCCTCCAACTGCCATCTGAAACCCTGCCTGTTTCTGGACCATCCACATCAAAACTGCCAGGTGGTGAGTAAACTGTGGAACTTTCTGTACTCCTAAGAAAACTGTGCAAAGGCACAGTTGCAAAATTCACTAGTATTGCTTTTTCAGGACTTAACTGCGTAGTTGTTTTAAGACACCGAAAAACTGCTTACAGTATTCCAAAAAAATTCTCTACAATTCTTCTAGCTCGAGATATTCTTTCCTGGCTGCCTTTCTCTTGTGATCATGTGTATGGTTTCATCATGTACACTTGAAGAACAAAACCATCATCTCCCACTGTGACAAACGTCAAATCTTAACAGTCAGAATCCATTTCTATTGCTTTTCTGTAACAAAAAATAGAAACGCCGAACGTGTGTTTACAAGAGTTTGAAACTGATTTCAGCATTTTTCAACAGTTGTAAGTTTGGTAAACTCACAACAAAGTTTGCCACACTTAACAACAGTTACATGTTTTTGTTTGTCGGAGTTGGTTTTTGCTGCAATGGTACTTTAACAGTCCACACTTACCTGGTTGCCAGCTCGGGAGATACTGTCAGTCACTTGTTGACACGAGGTGTGTCGTAACTATGACCAAGACAGACGCCGGTGGCTGCTTCTCTCTCTCTCTCTCTCTCTCTCTCTCTCTCTCTCTCTCTCTTCTCTCTCTGCAGCACCCGATCGATGTGGACAGAGGTATGGGCAGGCGACAGGGCCTAGTACGCATACATCATGCGCATACATCACTTATGCCTGTCAGAACCTACGACCACCGTGCTGCAAATGAAAGAGAGGCCGACACGAGCACAGGCGTACGCACACTACGGAGGTGCCGCCCAACAGGAAGACGCCAAGACGACTAAGACTACAGCCCAATTGCGTCAAAAGACGCCACAGTTAGGTTGGAGAAGGCCGGTAGTGGCCACGCATAGCGTCTTTTTCTGCCAACGTCCGACGGGAAGGTGCATCCTCAAGGACAGACGCTAGTCGGATGCGCAGGGGCCCATTCCCTGCGTCAAAAGACGCTTCTCAGTTTGCGTTCCCACGTGAACTCAGTAGTAACTTTGCACACAAAGTAGTGTGTGTAGTCAAGTGTTTCATTACAGTTTTTTCGATGTGTGAGATGGAAAAAATTGAACTTGATAGCGAACATGCACAGCCGTCCAGAATTACACCTGAAACTGACTAACAAGAAGCACACTTACAATGATCTTCGAGGAAAAGTCAGAAGATTCAATCCTGTCCTTTTGTGCTTTGTAAACAAATAATACAATAAGCAATGAAACTTCACTTACCTCGGAGTAATTGATAGTTCTTCTGCAGCGCTTATACAATCACGTAGTCGACTGTTTCTTTCAGTAATAGCATTCGACAGCAGAGTTTCGTATGACTTAATAGACATCCTGTAGCACTCAAAAAATTTTTCATGGTTTTCCTTAAGTTTGTTGTGTAGCAGATTGAATGTTCCCCTCTCTCATCTGTCCTCAATTATTGAATGAGTCCAAAAACGTCTTTTTTGTGTATGTTGTCTCCGTCGAATCAGTAACAATGCAGCACATATTATTGTTACAGATTGTTTACTTAATACATTCATTTTTCAATGCTGCGATGTCACCCAGGCAGGTCTGAATCGCTACTGAGTCATATATGGCCACATTAACGTCTTTGGTCACTAGGATGCGTTGCGCTGAAAGAAGCTATATATACGGTCGAATGTGGCCACGACCAGGCGACTTTTGAAGCTGCTTCTTTAGATGCTGAGCGTCCAGCTCCAAAAAACGCAAGTGTGGCGGTAGTCTTACGCTAGCATCTGGGAGAGGACGCAGGATGCAGTTGATTTCAGAATGTTCCCAGTAATGACGTGTTAATAACACTCTTTCCTAGCGCTTGCCAACGCATTAAGTATACCACTCTATTTAGCTATATAGTGATGAAAGCCAAGTCTTCTCTCTCGCTCGTCAGCGGACCTATAAGGGTTCGTGTAGAAGTCTTAAGCACTCCCTCCCTTCCACTTCCACCACAATCCATGCCTTTGTGTGTACATAACGGTTAATCTCAACAGTTAACATTATATTAACATTTTTTGTAGGCGTTTGCAGGAAGTAACGCTCCGCAAACACTTCATAGGTAAGAGGATTCACTACAGCAAACATCTTATTGGTGCTTCATTGCGTAGTGAACTGCATCCTAACATTAAATTCTATCCTCATCATCTTTACAGAATCAGGACGTTATTCATAGATCTGCAAGGATTTAAAAGTGATGTAAACAGTCTTGTGTTAAAAGAAACAGATGCTATTCTCGTAGTTAGCAAGCAAGATATCGTTTTCTCTCACAGTAGTACCAGATGCCACATTCATCACGCCGCTATAGTAAAGGAAGGAGACAAGTTCTTGTTTCTCACCATATCACCGCCATCGTGAATGGGGGATGGATGGAGTGTAATTTCGAAGTATGAGAAATTTGCTGCGGGAGCTCTGTAGAAGCGCATGATGTTAAAGTAAAATTACTACTTCTTAAGTAATAGAACCCAGTACGTTGTCCTCGATGGTGTGTGTTCATCGGAGGTGAGGGTATCGTCTGGAGTGCTCCAGGGAAGTGTGGTAGGTCCGCTGTTGTTTTCTATCTACATAAATGATCTTTTGGATCGGGTGGATAGCAATGTGCGGCTGTTTGCTGATGACGCTGTGGTGTGTCCGGAATGTGTCGTCGTTGAGTGACTGTAGGAGGATACAAGATGACTTGGACAGGATTTGTGATTGGTGTAAAGAATGGCAGCTAACTCTAAATATAGATAAATGTAAATTAATGCAGATGAATAGGAAAAAGAATCCCGTAATATTTGAATACTCCATTAGTAGTGTAGCGCTTGACACAGCTACGTCAATTAAATATTTGGGGGTAACATTGCAGAGCGATATGAAGTGGGACAAGCATGTAATGGCAGTTGTGGGGAAGGCGGATAGTCGTCTTCGGTAGAATTTTGGGAAGATGTGATTCATCCGAAAAGGAGACCGCTTATAAAACACTAATACGACCTATTCTTGAATACTGCTCGAGCGTTTGGGATCCCTATCAGGTCAGATTGAGGGAGGACATAGAAGCAATTCAGAGGCGGGCTGCTGGATTTGTTACTGGTAGGTTTGATCATCATGCGAGTGTTACGGAAATGCTTCAGGAACTCGGGTGGGAGATTCTGGAGGAAAGGAGGCGTTTTTTTCGTGAATCGCTACGAGGAAATTTAGAGAACCAGCATTTGAGACTGACTGCAGTACAATTTTACTGCCGCCAACTTATATTTCGCGGAAAGACCACAAAGATAAGATAAGAGAGATTAGTTTTTCCCTCGTTCTGTTTGGGAGTGGAACAGGGAGAGAAGATGCTAGTTGTGGTACGAGGTACCCTCCGCCACGCACCGTATGGTGGATTGCGGAGTATGTATGTAGATGTAGATGTAGACTGCATGTGTATTCTGTCAATATAGTTAAAATTCAACCCCATTAATGTCCATCACCCAAAAATATGAAGAAATGTTTCGATATTCCTGAAAGTCAATGTTTGACGATGACTTATGTTGAGTAATGATGGGATGGTATTTAGAGAATAAAAATTGCTCTTAAGGTACCTGTTTATTTAATTTTTCCCTTCAGCTCCTGTAAACAATAAATTCAGGTTACAAAATTAAATCCAGACGCCATGAGATAATATGTTACAGTTTCATTTTTTTTACTATCTGCAAATGAGGGTACTTTTTGTGATTTGCTACTTAAAACATACTGCCATCTTCTGATGATACAGAATAGTTTTATGATTCAGAAGCTGACACCTAAAATTCACGTAATGAGAGGCACACTCTCTGATCGAAGGCAGCAATTGGTGCACGTTAACACAAGGTGTGTCCACTCTTAGTTGTAATGTCTGTTACCCTGCTGCACAGTTTCCATTGGTATCACCCATACACATTGACTAACAGGCTGAATGCTATAAACAGTCACTTAAACTATACAACTCAACAGTTCAACTTCAGTGCAGCCACGCAGCAGGAACTGTTACGTCATTATCACTCATACATATGGCTAACAGGTTTGCATGCTATAAAACAGTCTTGAGACCACTCTTGGAACTACATGTCAGCAGATAAATTCAATACTACAAGACAACATCCGTCGAATATAACTCACACGAAGTAGAATTTGTGTTTCCCTGCTATAAAAACTGAGTACATTTATTGAGTTGTTGAGAGCTGTGTTGACGCTATTGATAAAGATCGAGTTACATAATTGGTTGCTTCGTGATGTTTCCTGTGTGTGTTAGGTTCTGTTAGACTACTGCTCCAGTGTCAACCAATTTGCCATTTTTCTGGCTATCGTACCAGATTTGCCATTTTTATGGCCTATCCTACCAATTTTTTGCAAGTTTTACGGTCTATCATGGTAATTACCCAATTTTACATCGCATCCTACCAATTTACTTATATGGTGCCACTGGACAAACATTTTGCTAGGTTTCATAGAATTTGAAATACAAAGCGTCTAATAACTCTCAAGAACCAAAATTACAAGCAGTCTTATGCTTTATAAGGAATATGTTAGCGTCCTCCACGTACTGTCTTCGTGCAGAACATCTCTCATAGTCTGTGTCGAATGTGATTGTGCACCATCTTGTTGGAAATCTGTCTTGGCGGTGAGCCAGTTCTGTTAAAGCAAACAGCTGCAATGTATCAAGGTAATTATTAGAATTAGTTGTTATTTTATGAGAAAAGAATAGTCCACATTGCAATCAACCACTAAACAATTCATTTTCGGACTGTCACTTTCCTCTGCCGTCACAATTCGCGAATTGGTAGTGCCTCAGACGTGAACATTGTGTGTGTTTATCTTATCACACATGTGACATTTAACGTTTCAGTAAATGCTAGACTGTTTAGAAAATTCCATCCTCCTCAAAACGGTCCACAGCGAATTGCATATGTTGTGGCTTGTCGCCTGATTTCAATGCGTGCAACAGTTGGAATTAGTACAGCTACATCTGTAAACTTTTCCGAATGACCTGGCGCCAAAGGATTTGCAGCTCCTGCGACGCCTCCGAGCAAACATCTGCGGGGAACGTTGGAAAGCCAATTGTATCCTTTCTGTGTCGGCTTCACTTGTAACATGTCATCCATTACGCTGCTTTACATCATCGCTTCCTGTCTGCATAAAATTCCTGTACCACTGGCGTATCAACGTCCACAAGGATGGGTGCTTCTTAGGCCGTATTTGGAAGTTCATTTGAACCTGTAAACGATATGGTCCGAATAAAGCATTCCACACACCATTGTCGTTACGCTTCAGTCGCGAAAACCTGCAACGCACTAAAATAAAACATTATTAAATATTCGTAACAGAGCATCACAAAAGAGAATTCTATCCAAAAATACACCCTAACACTGACAAAAGATATAGATATATACCAGAAGGCAGGTACGTTTGAATTACAGAGTAACAGTTGTGATAGCAGATACGCAAACAAGGCATAATGTTTGATGCCAGATACAAAGAACACAAGAGAACCTGGAAATATGGGGCAAACCACTCCCCATTTCCAGAACACCTAAGAGGACACAATCACAAACCAACCTCTAGAGACGTGAAAATAATTAGAAACAACAACAAAAAAATCTCCTAATCCTACAAGAAAATCATCACATACAAAAAACAAAAGTAGAAAAGAAAATCCTGTTGAATGATCAGTTACATGTGACAAACAACTCACTGCTTGCATTAACAGATAAAATAATACAGTAAAACTCAAACGGAGGATTACACGAGACTTATTAATCAGTAACAAAAGGGCCACTGCACCAAGGAGATTAGATGTACTGCGGAAAAAAATATATGATAGCTCGTGATGAAGAAGATTAGAAAGCTATAATGTGTAGAAACCTTTTATCGCTGTGTAAAGCTTGGAATACGGTAAAAAGTGCATTTCAACAACAGTTCTTCAAGTAAAATATAGAAGAGTCGCATTAACCTTATGGTAAATACGTTCGGACACTAAACGTTCAGTAAATGAAATTAAAATCCGTGATGCAAGACGGTCTAGAAATAACTGTGAACACATTCTGATACTAACAGTCCACACAATACTTACTCAGGAGAAGTGAGTTTGGAAAGAAGATATAACCACACTTTTCATGATAATTCGTTGCCTAATACGCCATTGAAAATGAGAAGAAATCAACATGCAGAAGCATATTCTGCACTAGAATTCGATGTTCGACAATGAGAACCAAATTTAACTTTTTAAATATTTCCTCCGACAAGCACTAACGTTCAGGGCATAGAAGAAAAGCACATATTCTTTTTTTTTTTTTTTTGTTTTTGTATTTGCAGAGGGCAAGGTTCACACCATGTCGTGAAACGTTGACAAAACATATCTACGAGTATATTTTCCAGGAATAACGCGCGAAACGTACACACAAGCTAGCGAGTTGACGATGTGCTTTTGTTGTCAGAATGAGTGTGGTAGGTCGAGGCGCAACACGTTCACTGTCAATAGACAGCAGAGCAAATTTTGTTCTGGGAGTCAACCAAGAAATTAATACTTTTAAATTAGCTTCATGACATTATTTAAAAAAGCCTTTTGACTGGTTTGACGCAGCCCGCCACGAATTTCTCTCCTGTGCCAAACTTTTTATATCAGAGTAACACTTGCAACCTACGACCTAATTATTTGCTGGTTGTATTCCAATTTCTGTCTTCCTGTACAATTTCCACCCTCTACGGCTCTCTCTAGTACCATGGAAGTTATTCCAGGAAGCGTTAACACGCATGCTACCACCCTCTCCTTACTTCTTGTCAATATTACCCATACATAACTTTCCTTGGCGATTCTGTGGAGAAACTCCTCATTCCTCAACTTATCAGTCCACTTAATTTTCCTATGCAGTACCACATCTCAAATGCTTAGAGTCTCCTCCGGTTTTCCCACAGTCCATGTTTCACTACCACACAATGTTGTGCTTCAAATATACATTCTCAGAAATTTCTTCGTCGAATTAAGGTCTATGTTTGATACCAACAGAGTTCTTTTGGCCAGGAATCCTGTTTCTGCCAGTGCTTGACTGCTTTTTATGTCCTCCTTGATCCATCCGTCATGGGTTATTTTGTTACCTACGTAACGGAATTTCATTTTCTTTTTAATCTTATGGGACTTAGCTACTAAGGTCATCAGTCCCTAAGCTTACATACTATTTAACCTAAATCATCCTAAGGACAAACACACACACCCATGCCCGAGGGAGGACTCGAACCTGCGCCCCACATATGTAGACTGAGCCTTGGCATTTCCCTTTTCAGATTTTCTAGCTTCCCTACCACGTTCAAACTTCTGACATTCCACGTCTCTACTCGTAGAACGTTATCCTTTCGTTGGTTATTCAATCGTCACCTCCCCGTCGGCAGATCCGTCGTGGAGATCCGAATGGGGGACTAATTCGGAGTCATTTGTCAATAGAGAGATCATCATGACACTTTTCAATTACAGGCCACATGTTTTCTAATGAGGTGTTTTCCATTGCCTTCTGCATCCTCATGCCGTTGATGATTGCTGATTCTTCCGCCTTTAGGGACATTTTCCCACCCCAAGGGCACGAGAATGCGCCGAACCTTTGTCCGCTCCTCCGCTCTCTTCTTTATGTCTTACAGTGCACTTCCTCTACCGAACCTCAGCTTCAGCTGTGTGTGGTACTAATACACAAATAAACTGCGTAGGTTATTGTGAGAATCGTAAATAATTTCAGAAATTAAATAATTGTGACGACATCCGTGTATGAAGTATACTCAGACTTCGTGTGGCGTCAGATTTGACTGAAAACTCACGATGACGTGTATCAGCTACTGACAAACTCAGTATTCGTTACGACAGAGAAATGCAATAGTTCAAATGGTTCTAATGGCTCTGAGCACTATGGGGCTTAACTACTGTGGTCATCAGTCCCCTAGAACTTAGAACTACTTAAACCTAACTAACCTAAGGACCTCACACACATCCATGCCCGAGGCAGGATTCGAACCTGCGACCGTAGCGGTCACGCGGTTCCAGACTGTAGCGCCTATAACTGCACGGCCACTCCGGCCGGCAAATGCAATAGTTGTCACTACTGGTTGCTGAAGATGTTAATGACAATGGAATTCGTGAAATGCTCTAGTTTTTACTGAAATCTAAAGCAACTAAAACATTGAAAATATTTTAAACGCGGCAAAAAAGCTATATAGGGGCCATTTGTCACGCTGGTAATACGTGTATGTTGATATTTTGGTATTCCAGAGCCAATTTTTTTCAATAGTGTACCGATTGGCAATAGTTTACTTAAAGTCGTAATTTATCGTGATCAATACTGATAGAAGTCGTAAACATAGGGTCTAATTACTCGGGAAGTGTGTCGCGTGCTTGTAAGTTCTCTACTGCGTAGAGAAAACGAGTAGGGCTCTAGCCCACACGCTGCAGTGTAGTGAATTTGTTTCGACTGCCTATATATGTTTCGTCGTATACAGGGTATTAGGTCACAAAAGTACTCATTACACCGAATGTTTTAGGGTGTAAATATGTTGATGTTAATGGGATTGAGCAGTAGAGATAGGTTCTAGAACTGTTGGATTCTCCTTTGCACTGTAGAATTTATATCCTTAGCTATCGGTATTTTGGTAAAGAACCAAAACAGTAATAATACCAATTAACATCTTAAGATGATTGACGAAAATATGTATACAAGTCACAAATAGGCAATAAACGAATGTTCTATAATGCAGATAATAAAGGGAAACATTGGTGAAACGGAAGAGCAGCTACACCTTCATTATCGTGGACAGAAACAGACGCATAGTTAGACACACAAAAGACTAGAATCGTCGCACATAATAACAGTAAATTACGGAGTAGTTTAAATAAAATATTGTACTTAGATCTGTGTGGCAATTAGCCAAGAGTGCTAATGTGCTGCTTCCTGGACTCAGGTAAGCGCGCCGGCCCCGGATCGAATCCGTCCGGCGTATTATCGACGAGGGCCGGTGTCCCGGCCAGTCTGAATGTGGTTTTTAAGCGGTTTCCCACATTCCTATAGGTGAATACCGGGCAGGTCCCCATATCCCGCCTCAGTTACACGACTCGCAGACATTGGAAACACGTTCGCATTATTTCATGAATTGCATTCGACGCAGGCAGCTGGGGTCCACTGATTCCATCCCGGGGGGGGGGGGGGGGGGGGGGGGTAAGGGCTGGCGGCAGAAAGGGCATCCGGCCACCCCCTGAAACTAACCATGTCAAATCCGATTGTAACAATTCGGAGAAAAGGCGAAAGTAAAAGAGGAAGATTTGTGTGGCAACACAGCAAGCTATTGTGTTTTTCACTACTCACTAAAGCGTTTATTAAAATTAGAGTTTCAAGCTATTATTGCCTGGTTGAGCAGTTCAGTAAAATATCTTAGTATTTGCGCCTGTCATGTAGTTAAAAGCCGCTTCACTTCATTTTAGTCAAACGATCTGTTACAAATTGCTACCTAATAATTAAATGACTATTTTACATAATTTTGCAATCTCTACGCTGAATAATTTAGTCACATTACACGCTGGTATCCCTTCGTATCAGATTGAATTAAGTCAAGATACACTGGTAACTATACAGTACAAACATTTTGACACTTCAGGTCTTCTAGGTGAAACTTTTGAATGTACGGCTCTCGTGTCTGCCACCAGATCACTTTACGTAAATGCTATAAAAGTTCTTAGAGGCAGTTGCTCGTCATCAGCAGGTGTTTGCTTCCTCGTGGTCTAGAGGTAGCGTCTTTGATTAGGAATCAAAACGTTCTCGGGCCCCGATTCGAAACCCACCACCGTTTAAACTTCGATTAATAATCAGAACTGGCAGTCGAAGTCTTCCGGCACGAGAAGTCATCCTCATTCTGCCAACGGCCTTGTCAAAGAGGGTGGAGGAGCAGATAGAGGTTCATAGCACTCTCTTGCCCTTGCCCTAAACGCGAAACAATCAGCAATGATCAACGGCATGAGGATGCAGAAGGAAACTGAAACCACTGAATTAAAGACACAAAACGCGTATCCACAGGGCATGTGGTCTGTAGTTGAAAGCGGCACGATGATCTTTCCATTGGCAAAAGATTCCAGAATAATCCCCCCATTGGGTCTCTGGGAGGGGACTGCCAAGGGGGAGGTGACCATGAAGAAAATATTCAGTAACCAATGGAAGTATAATGTTCTACGAGTCGGAGCGTGGAATGTCAGAAGTTTCAACGTGGTAGGGAAACTAGAAAATCTGAAAAGGGAAATGCAAAGGCTCAATATAGATATAGTAGGGGGGTCAGTAAAACGAAGTCATAAGATAAGTGTAGGGTAACATCAACAACAGCAGAAAATGTTGTTACGGGAGTAGGATTCGTTACGAATAGGAAGATGGGGCAGAGAGTGTGTTACAGTGAACAGTTCAGTGATAGCAAACTTCCTGGCAGATTAAAACTGTGTGCCCGACCGAGACTCGAACTCGGGACCTTTGCCTTTCGCGGGCAAGCGCTCTACCATCTGAGCTACCGAAGCACGACTCACGACCGGTACCCACAACTTTACTTCTGCCAGTACCTCGTCTCCTACCTTCCAAACTTTACAGAAGCTCTCCTCGCAGGAGAGCTTCTGTAAAGTTTGGAAGGTAGGAGACGAGGTACTGGCAGAAGTAAAGTTGTGGGTACCGGTCGTGAGTCGTGCTTCGGTAGCTCAGATGGTAGAGCGCTTGCCCGCGAAAGGCAAAGGTCCCGAGTTCGAGTCTCGGTCGGGCACACAGTTTTAATCTGCCAGGAAGTTTCATATCAGCGCACACTCCGCTGCAGAGTGAAAATCTCATTCTGGAAACATCCCCCAGGCTGTGGCTAAGCCATGTCTCCGCAATATCCTTTCTTTCAGGAGTGCTAGTTCTGCCAGGTTCGCAGGAGAGCTTCTGTAAAGTTTGGAAGGTAGGAGACGAGGTACTGGCAGAAGTAAAGTTGTGGGTACCGGTCGTGAGTCGTGCTTCGGTAGCTCAGATGGTAGAGCGGTTGCCCGCGAAAGGCAAAGGTCCCGAGTTCGAGTCTCGGTCGGGCACACAGTTTTAATCTGCCAGGAAGTTTCATATCAGCGCACACTCCGCTGCAGAGTGAAAATCTCATTCCAGTTCAGTGATAGGGTTGTTCTTATCAGAATCGACAACAAACCAACACCGACAAGGGTAGTTCAGGTATACATGCTGGCGTCGCAAGCTGAAGATGAAGAGATAGAGAAAGTATGAGAGGATATTGAAAAGGTAATACAGTGCGTAAAGGGGGATGAAAATCTATAGTCATGGGGGACTGGAATGCAGATGCATGGGAAGGAGTAGAAGAAGAGCTCACAGGAGAATATGGGCTTGGTCTGGGAATGAGAGAGGAGAAAAACTAATAGAGTTCTGTAATAAATTTCATGTTCAAGAATCACAAGAGGAGGAGGTATACTTGGAAAAGACCGGGTGATACGGGAAGATTTCAGTTAGATTACATCATGGTCAGACAGAGATTCCGAAATCAATTACTGGATAGTAAGGCCTACCCAGGAGCAGATATAGACTCAGATCACAATGTAGTAGAGATGAAGATTAGGCCGAAGTTTAAGAGATTAGCCAGGAAGAAACAATACGCAAAGAAGTCTGATATGAAAGTACTAAGGAATGACGAGGTACGCTTGAAGTTCTCCAAGGATAGCTCAGTAGGCAGAACGGTTGAACAGGAATAGACATCTCTAAAAAGAGCAATGACGGAAGTTGGAAAGGAAAACATGTGTACAAAGAAGGTAACTGCGAAGAAACCATGGGTAATAGAGGAAATACTTAAGTTGATCGATGAAAGGGGTAAGTACAAAAATGTCAAGCGATATTCAGGAATACAGAAATACAAGTCGCTGAGGAATTCAATTAGGAAGTGCAGGGAAGTTAAGACGAAATGTCTGCATGATACATGTGAAGAAATCGAAAAAGAAATGACTGTCGAAAAACTGACTCAGCATGTAGGAAAGTCAAAATAACCTTCGGTGTATTTGAGAGCAAGGGTGGTAACATTAAGAATGTAACGGGAATTCCACTGTTAAATGCAGATGAGAGAGCGGATGGGTGGAAAGAGTACGTTGAAGGCCTCTATCAGAGAGAAGATCTCTCTGATGTGATAGAAGAAGAAACAGGAGTCGATGTAGAAGAAATAGGATCCGCATTATAATTTTTGAGAGCTCTGGAAGACTTACGAGCAAATAAGGGCAGAGGGGGTGGATACTACTGCATCAGAATTTATAAAATAATTCGGGGGAAGTGGCAACAAAACACCTACTCACGTTGGTATGTAGAATGTACGATTCTGGAGATAAAACATGTGACTTTCGGAAAAACATCATCCACACAATTCCGAAATTTGCAAGAGCCAACAAGTGCGAGATTTGTCGCACAGGCAGCTTAATAACTCGTGCATCCAATTCGCTGATGAGAATAATACACAGAAGAATGGAAAAGAGAATTGACGATGAGGATCATTTTGGCTTTAGGAAAGGTCAAGGCACCAGAGAGGCAATTCTGCCATTGTGCATTGTGGTTTGTATTAAAAAAAAAGACCTATTCATAGGATTTTTTCGGCTTGGAAACAGCGATCGACAATGTCAAATAGTCCAGGATGTTCGGAATTCTGAGAAAAATAGCGTGAAACTATAGCAAAAGACTGGTAATATACAACAGGTACAAGAACCAGTACGAACAATAAGACTTGAAGGCCAAGAACGAAATGCTCGGATTAAAAAGGGTATAAGACAGGGATGTAGTCCTTCGGCCCTATTGTTCAATCTGTATACTGAAGAAACAATGATGAACACATAAGATAGGTTCAGGAGCGGAATTAAAATTCACTGTGAAAGGTTATCAATGATATCATTCGCTGATGACATTGCTATCATTAGTGAAAGTGAATAAGAAATACGTGAGCTGCTGAATGGAATGAACAGTCTAATGAGGAGAGGTCGTGTGGCGCCACTCCATGGATTGCTGTTTTTTTCCGGTTTCGAGTGGTGCTCCCCTGTGTCATCGTCTGTGACGGTGTTTGACGAACATTGCCACGATCAGGCACGTAACGCGCAAGCAAAGCCGCACAGATGGTCCTTCGTTGCTCTTTATGTCTTCTGTTAGGCGGCGAGGAATCCAGCGGTCATACACCTTTGAGTACCCCAACTGGTGGACAAGGGTGTCAGTACTACCAACAGAGACATCCAGTTGAGCAGCGAGGAGTCTCATTGTGAACCGTCGATCACCTCGAATGAGAGTGTCTGCACGTTTCAGCGCTGCAGGAGTTACAGCTGTGTGTTGCCAGCCGGCATCCAGGAGATCGGATAGGGCTACACGATCTTGTTGCAGTGATGACAGACCCCTGTCCCAACGACTCAGCATGGTTTTGTTCACTGCCAGGTCTACGCTTATGTTCTGCAAGCGCCTATGAATATCTATGATGCTCTGGCTTTCCTCCAAAAGAAACTGAATGACAGCCCTCTGGCTGGAACGCTGTTCAGCTACAGACGCCATTTTGTAGGCGACGTATGGTGAAGCCACCTGTCTGAATTTTGTGAAACTGTAGGAGCTAAAGCAGGTGTATTGCACGTTATCCCACAACGAATTCCACGGAACTGTACTCCATTACTTATTGAAAGCCCCTCGTACGTTGGGTTAGATGGTGCTGCAGGAAGAGAAGGAGATATGGACACTGGATGAATTGGCGTAGGATGCGAAAGGGGGCAGTTTTGCTTTTCTGGGACGGCTTGATAAACGAGGTATTAGCACGGACGCTAACATTGTCAGTAGAGACCTGGCATTACAACGACGTGTAAGTACTGCCTGAAACTCTTCACTTGCTTTCACTAGCTCGCAGCGAGGACAACAAAAAATATTGGACGATAATCTCAGTGGAAGGCTGACGTAGCTACCAACTTTGGTTCGACTGAGGCAACAGTGAACCCACCAGCAACACTGCTGACCCAACGCGCACGCGAAGGGCCACATTTCGACTCCTAGTAAGGGCCTCTAGACACAAGAAAGGTGTCCATGTGGAAGCACTCCTTCGCAGATGCATCACAGCCCGACATGTCTTCCATAGGAAGACCGCTACTCCTGAGTAAACCTCTTCATCTCAAGATAGTACTTGCAACCCACATCCTCAATTATTTGCTACAGTTTTTGCCCAATACAGCTCCCTATAGTACCATGCAAGTCATTCCCTGATTTCTGAACAGATGTCGTATCATCATGACCCTTCTCCCTGTCAATGTTTTCCACATACTCCTTTCCACTTCTATTCTATCTCATTCCTTACCTTATTAGTCCAACTAATTTTCAACGTTTGTCTGCAGCACCACATCTCAAATACCTCGATTCTCTTCTGTTCCGGTTTTCCCACAGTCTATGTTTCACTGTCATAAAATGCTGTGCTTCAAATGTACCTTCTCAGAAATTTCTCCCTCAAATTGAGTCCTAGTGGGCTTCTCTTGGCCAGGAATGCCCTTTTTGAAAGTGCTAATCTGCTTTTGATGTCCTCTTTGCTTCGTCAGTCATTGGTCATTTTGCTGCCTAAGGTCGTAGAATTCCTTAACATCATCTACTTCGTGACAATCAATGCTGATGTTAAATGTCTCGCTGTTCTCATATCTGCTATTCCTCGTTACTTTCGTTTCTCAATCAATGTCACTGAAATAATAGTATGTCCCGACATGTACTCTAATAACCAATCCTATGGTTTCTCTCTCGTTCTATTTGACCACCCGTTCTATATTATGTGTCTCTTGCAGTTCTTCATGGTCTAGTTGCTGTAAACGCCTTTTAATCACAGCGAACATAAATTATTTGTCTTGCACTATCAACACCACCATTGCACCACAACAGCAGTGACATCTTGACATCTGTTTTTATATTTTGAACTATCATCTATAGCATATCCTTATTAACATTCGTCAGATTGTCGCCTTTTAAAACAAAAATTCTGTTTTGCTTTATATCTTACATCTTTGTTCAAATTGGTTCACATGGCTCTGAGCACTATGGGACTTAACATCTGAGGTCATCAGTCCCCTAGAACTTAGAACTACTAAAACCTAACTAAGCTAAGGACATCACACACACACACACACACACACACACACACACACACACACACACACACACACACACACATCCATGCCCGAGGCATGACCGTAGCGGTCGCGTGGTTCCAGATTGAAGCGCCCAGAACCGCTCGGCCACACGCCGATCGGCCGTGCATCTTTGTGAAACATGTAACAGGCTGAAGAGCGGTGTCATTGGCAACCAGTCCGTTCCTCTCACGGGCAACTGAAGGAACGATAAAGAAGGTAAACTGCAGAACTGGAGATACGATCTTCGTCATTTCGTAAATCATACGGTGTCCAGTCCGACAGAGGGGTTTTGCTGCTGCGTATTTATCTGGTTGACTCAGGCGCGTACGGAGTTAGCGTTCACCGCAACGGCCTTGCGTTTTGCAACGTATCTTGCCAATATGCGAAATTACATACCGTCATGAATTCTCGAGTAGCCGAAATGGTGTATGGTTTTTCTGTTGGAAAACTGCCCTCAACTATAAAGTTCACCCGGCAGGCTGTCAGCACAGTAATAGACGCGTGCTTTATGAACAGCTACATGTAATACGCTACTGCGCGTTTGCAGAGTGGTGATCGCTTTAACTCGGGTGTGTGCTGTCTTGTGGTGTGCGCTAAACCCCAGGATTCCATAGGCACTATTTCTACCAAAACTGTCAGGAAGGGTAATGTCATCTTTCCATTCCTCCCTTGTACCCAATCTAAATATCGGCGAGTCAGTGAATTTAAATGCTGAAGAAACTACGGTAGTGTTTCTGCTGCAGGATACCACAACAGAAACGTGTCATCGACGTATCACCGGAAGCAGGAAGTACATTAAATGCACTTTCAGTTCGACTATGGGCGTCTATCAACTATAGAAAGGAATGAGGATAAATGAAAATTTGTGCTGGGCAGGGACTCGAATCCGGATTCCCCGCTTATCACGAGTGATCGCCTTACCATTTGGCTACGCGTGCACGATTGGCGACCATATGTCTGTAACCTGTATTCGTACGTGCATTATGTATATACCCGTACAGGAGAGATATTTTACTGCCCAGTGTCGGCAGATAAATACGGTATTGCAGTACCTGTGTTATTCCGAATTACCATGCTATTTTTCGTTGGACATGCATGCTCGTATTCCATAACAGCTGTAGTCGCCACTTTGCCTGTTCCTTTGGACATGCATGTAGTTTGGATCTGGCCGCTAGTCGATCACGGATAACCAAATGGTAAAGCGACCGCTCATGAGAAGCGGAAGTCCTTGTTCGAGGACCGGTCCGACACAAATTTTCGTTGTCGTCATTTCTTTCTACAGGAAATCGTAGTCCTTATTAGCAATGAGAATGCTTTTAATGTATTTCATAACCGGCTATAGTCGCCGCAGTGTCCGAACCTTTGTACATGTCTGCATGTCTGCAATATCGTGAAGGGAGGACGGTTTTAAGGCGACAAACTGTAGCAGGAAAAGTAACAGTCCTGTATCAAGCGTAATAAAGGATGTAACATTGCCTCTGAAATTACCGGTATGCCGAAGACAGAAGAAAATAGTATCAGTTCTGACTTTAACCTTAAGTTACGACGAAGACTCATACCGAAGTGCATACTGCACTGTACGATCGCGATAGCTAAAAATCGTGTTTCATTGTTTGGCAAATCATTCTAATCTCTCACAATTGTTTCTTTAGTACGCCGCAAAACTAGGATGACATTTTTCCTGTTGCTATTTTGAAAGCGTTTTCACTTTTTTGATCACCTACTTCATTCCACTCCGATGTCGCAGTAATTCGCCGATGCAGGTGATGCAGAAGTTAAAGCTTCCACTCTGATCACGAGGGTCTCAAATCCCCGTACAACTATTCTGCATCAGGTTTCCCATATTTTGAGTCTCGTAGTGAAGCGGAATGGACGATATGATACCTTCTCACAGTGCGTTTACTATGTCTCATCCAAAGGCAATTAAGCTAGCGGCTCTTCTCTGTAACGCTCTGTGTAACGAAATGATTCCCCTGCGTCCTTCATAAAGTGGTCTGTTACGTTAACTCCTTTCCTAATTCGCATCTGATTCTTCCCGCTAACGCTGTTACATTAGGACGCTAGTTCTTAGTATTTTATTTCTCGTTGCACAAAAAACAACATTCTCGTGACGACCGCAGCAAGCAATCGTATACAGTGGCTACATTTCTTCCAAGTGTTTGAGTAATATCGCAGAAGAAAATCCACCTTCTCGTAGGCTTGTTACACGACCCCGTTCACACTCAGTGAGATGTTGATAATAGCGTCTTTGTCTCCTTACAGGCGTTCTTGACTAAGATCAACTCACCACGACCTGTTTCAAAGATATGTAACGATGACGATCGGATTTAAAGCAGACCTGATTTGCGTCCTCATGTGGCTGTACCAGAGCCACTCTCATGCGACTGGCACCACATTTGATTAGACATCATCTTTCAGGTGTAAAAACACGCCTATCGACTTTTGTTTATGTTTCACAACTCCTTGCAGCTGCGATTTTTTCCTTCGATATATAAAGCCGTCGGTTGCTTCATGGCGTTTCTATTTGTGGTAGTCTTCATCATATAACGGATGCTAACGGTGACCTCCGATCTGTTGTACAACCTACACTGGTGTCTTGGAACACCTTCTTATATTTGTGCGGACCTCCTTTGCCCGGCGGAGTTCAGTAACACGACGTAGAATGGACTCAAAAAGTCGTTGCAAGTTTTCCGCAGAAATACTGAGCTGAGCTGGCTCTATAGCCGTCCATAATTGTAGAAGTGATGACGGTGTTGGATTTTGTGCACGTACTGATCTCTTAATTATATCCCATAAATGTTCGATTTAATTCATTTTGGGTGATCTGGGGGGAAAATCATTCACTCGAATTGTCCGGAATGTACTTCAAATCAATTGCGAACAGTTGTGGCCCAGTTACATTGCACACTGTCATTCCTAAAAATGTCATCGTTGTTTGGGAACATGAAGTCTATGAATGGCTGAAAATAGTCTCCGAGTACCGATTATAACCAATTTTGAGTCAATGATCGGTTCAGTTATACAGACAACCCAATCTATTTCACACCATTATGTACCACCACGAGTCTGCAGTGTGCTGTTGATAACTTGGTTACATGGCTTCCTGGGATGTGCGCCGTACTCGAACCGTACCATCAGCTCTTATCAGCTGAAATCAAGACCACGATATTACAGTTGTCTAGGGAGCCAATATGAGGAGCCGCGGGTTGTAACATGCTGTCAGCGAAGGCACTCGCGTCGGTCGTCTGTCGTAATATCTCATTAACACCAAATTTCACTGCACTGTTCTAACGGATAAGTTCGTCGTTCTTCCCACATTGACTTCAGCGGTTATTTCACACAGCGTTTCTTGTCTGTTAGCACTGACAAGTCTACGCAAACGCCGCTGTTCTCGGTCGCTAAGTAATAACTGTCGGTCACAGCGTAGTCCCTGACGAGAGGTAACGCTTTTAATCTGGTATTCTCGGTACATTCTTGACACTCTGTATCTCGGAACATTGAATTCCCTAACGATTACCGACAAGGAATGCCCCGTGCGTTTAACTCCATCTATCATTTCGCGTTCAAAGTTTGTTAATTCCCGTCTTGAGGCCATAATTACGTCGGGAACCTTTTCGCATGCTTTACCTTAGAACAAATGACAGCTCCGCCATTATAATGTCCTTTTATATATTGTGTACGTGATATTACCGCGATCTGTGTATGTTCATATCGTTATCCCGTAACAGCTGTCACCTCTGCGTATTGGCCACATCACGAGTGAACTTTGTACTTATGTACACCAATCTTGCTATTTCTCTTGGAAACTCAGCTCTCCCATCATCTGCGTTCTTTTATTTAAATTCCAAACGGAGTTTCAGCTGTAGCTTTTTCTGTGATTTAAATTTATCTGTAACTATTGCACAACTTGGGAGGTATCTTGATATAAATGGCTTTTGTGTTGAGCTCCCTGCGCTGATGCTAGATTTGTGCATCTCGGCAAAAGGGGGCTTGTACTCACAAGGGAACCTCCCCATCGCACCCCCCTCAGATTTAGTTATAAGTTGGCACAGTGGATAGGCCTTGAAAAACAGAACACAGATCAATCGAGAAAGCAGGAAGAAGTTGTGTGGAACTATGAAAAAAATTAGTAAAATATACAAACTGAGTAGTCCATGCTAAGATAGGCAACATCAAGGACAGTGATAGTCAAGGAGCGCCGTGGTCCCGTGGTTAGCGTGAGTAGTTGCGGACCGAGAGGTCCTTGGTTCAAGTCTTCCGTCGACTGATAATTTTACTTTCTTTATTTTCGCAAAGTTACGATCTGTCCGTTCGTTCATTGACGTCTCTGTTCACTGTAATAAGTTTAGTGTCTGTGTTTTGTGACCGCACCGCAAAACCGTGCGATTAGTAGACGAAAGGAAGTGCCTCTCCAAAGGGAACCGAAAACATTTGATCGCAAGGTCATAGGTCAACCGATTCCTCCACAGGAAAATACGTCTGATATATTCTATACGACACTGGTGACGGCATGTGCGTCACATGACAGGAATATATTGTCGACCCACCTAACTTGTACACTTGGCGAATGGGTAAAAAGATTCTTCTACCTTGCCCGATTTAGGTTTTCTTGTGGATGTGATAATCACTCCCAAAAAAGTGATGAAAACATAAGAGTCTGACACATAAACTGAAAATAAAAAGTTAAAATTTTCACTGGTAGGTAGACTTTAACCGAGGACCCCTCCTTCCGCAGCTGCTCACGCTATCCACGGGACCACGGCGCTCCTGAGCTTTAGCTGGCCTTGATGTTACTTATCTTGCACGTGGACTACTCAGTTTGTATATTTTGCACATTTTTTCATAGTTCCACACAACTTCTTCCTGTTTTCTCGATTGATCTGTGTTCAGTTTTTCAAGGCCTATCCACTGTGCCAACTTATAACTCAATCTGAGGGGGGCGCGATGGGGAGGTTCCCTTGTCAGACAAGTAGCATAACACTGTGTTGTGGACTGGCAAGACAGCCAATCCACTATGACAGGTAGCCGAAAGGCACGCGTTTAAGCTCACGCAGGCTGGCGTGAGGTCTGGAAAATAACAAGGAATTGAGACTAGCAAAAAAAGGTACGTAGCTTCTGGAATACTTAACTTTAATCCATAATTGGTGAACATCGGTCTGACGGTACACGCATCACAAGATAAATAGCAAATGATAATGGCGCCTTGCTAGGTCGTAGCAAATGACGTAGCTGAAGGCTATGCTAGCTATCGTCTCGGCAAATGAGAGCGTAATTTGTCAGTGAACCATCGCTAGCAAAGTCGGCTGTACAACTGGGGCGAGTGCTAGGAAATCTCTCTAGACCTGCCGTGTGACGGCGCTCAGTCTGCAATCACTGATAGTGGCGACACGCGGGTCCGACGTATACTAACGGACCGCGGCCGATTTAAAGGCTACCACCTAGCAAGTGTGGTGTCTGGCGGTGACACCACACACTGATTTTGAGAAACGTATTTATGCTGTCAAAATGTGTAGAGGTGAAAGACTCGCATTTTATCTTAAATTTCATGTAATTGTTTTGAGATGTTATGGTATGGCGGCAAGGTGATAATATTGCTATTTTTCTTGGTTTTAGAGCTGTAAAAATTGTCTTATTGTACCTTTAAATCTGTCGGGACGACCACCTTCTTAACAAGGTTTTCAGGATGACGGCCTTGATGTCTGTCTTCGGTTTCTGGCCGGCAGTTTTGGTATAAATTATGAGTTGCTATTGCGCCCCTGCAACTGCTATTCTGCCAGTACTAAGTGTTTATTCTGCTTATTGGGGCCTGTAAACTAATTTGTTAATAGCAAATTCTGATCCAATTATTGGAGCTTTTAAATAAGTTGACGTTTACTTGCGTGCTGTAATACATGCGCTTTTAAATAAATTTTGATAATAAGCTGAAACTTAGTTAATGGCTGTTTTAAGTATTTGTTTGGGAGTCACACCATCAGATCCTTCCAGTGGCGCCTTTAAACCTTTTTATATTTATAGAATTTGATGTATTGTAGAAAGTTTCAAAAAATGGTTCAAATGGCTCTGAGCACTATGGGACTCAACTGCTATGGTCATAAGTCCCGTAGAACTTAGAACTACTTAAACCTAACTAACCTAAGGACAGCACACAACACCCAGCCATCACGAGGCAGGGAAAATCCCTGACCCCGCCGGGAATCGAACCCGGGAACCCGGGCGTGGGAAGCGAGAACGCTACCGCACGACCACGAGATGCGGGCTGTAGAAAGTTTAATACATTTATAAGTGCTGAAGTGAATAAGTAAATGTGATTAGGTCACCAGCATGTGCCGTTTGTAAATCGTTTGTTTTTAATAAATCTGTAAAATATGTTTTCTGAGAGTGCGAGCACTCGCTTATCATTCCCAGATCTCCGCGTACTTAAACCATTTGCACATGCACACTTCCATAGCTAATAATTTAAAAGTACACTAACGGAAAAAAGTCATGTACCTAATAAAGTAGAAGCTCGTTATGGTTACACCATTTAGAATGTTAGCTATGTAACACACAGTGATGAAAAAAAAATCGCAACACCAAAAAATAATTAATGTAGAGAAATTTGGTGTCTAGATAACACATTTGAGTGAGTAACATTCCAAGATCACAGGTTAATCCTAGCGCGAGGTAAGTCATTGCAAGTGTGAAACGCTGGTACATTAATAACCGGAGTAACTGCCAAAATGATGAATCTAAGCTTGCAAACGTGCATCCATTGTGTCTTACAAGTGACAGATGTCGGTTTGTGGGATGGAGTTCCACTTGATCGGTCGATACAAGGATGATTAATGCTGTACGTCGATGAGGATGAAGTTGTCATACGATACTGTCGTATATGTGCTCGATTAGAAACGATGTGGTAATCGAGCAGACCAGCACGATATGTTCACACCCTGTGGAGGATGTTGGGTTATAACAGCGGTACAGCGATATGTGGGCGAGCGTTATATTCTTGGAAAACAGCCCCAGGAAGGTTGTTCGGGAATAGCAGCACAACAGGTCGAATCACGAGATTGAGATACGAATTTGCAATCAGGAAACGTGGGATAACCTCACACTCTGTGGAGGATGTTGGGTTATAACAGCGGTACAGCGATATGTGGGCGAGCATTATATTCTTGGAAAACAGCCCCAGGAAGGTTGTTCGGGAATAGCAGCACAACAGGTCGAATCACGAGATTGAGATACGAATTTGCAATTAGGAAGCGTGGGATAACCACTAGAGTGTTCCTGATGTCATACGAAATGCCACCCCAAATCATAACTCCAGGTGTAGGTCCGGCGTGTCTAGCACGCAGACAGGTTGGCTGCAGGCCCTTAACTGGCCTCCTCGTAATCAACACGCGGCCATCGCTGGGACCGGCGTAGAACCAGCTTTCATCAGAAACAACTAAATACTTCCATCCTCCCCTCCAATGAGCATTCGCTTGACACCACTGAAGTCGCAAATGGCGGTGGTTTGGAGTCAGTAGAATGCATGCTACAGAGTCTCTGGCTCGGAGCTGTTCTTGAAGTAACCGATTTGTAACAATTCGTTGGGTCATTGTGGTGTCAACTGCTAATCAAATTACTGATGTAGATGCAATACGATGCGCCAGTCATGGACTGTGCGGCTGGTCCCGGCGGGGGTTCGAGTCCTCCATCGGGCATGGGTGTGTGTGTTTGTCCTTAGGATAATTTAGGTTAAGTAGTGTGTAAGCTTTAGCAGTTAAGTCCCATAAGATTTCACACAAATTTTTTTCGATGCGGCAGTGACATACGGCGAACACGATGGTTTTCCCAGTCGGCAGTGCCACATGGTCGTCCGGAGGTCCGTCTTCTTGCAACCATACGTTCTCGTGACCACCGCTGCCAGCAACCATGTATAGAGGCCCCGTTCCTGCCAAGACTTCCTGCAGTATCACAGAAGGAACACTCAGTATGTCGTAAGCTGTTACACCACCTCGTTCAAACTCAATGAGCTGTTGATACTGGCGTCTTTGTCGCCTTAATGGCATTAGTCCAAATGGCTCTGAGCACTATGGGACTTAACTTCTGAGGTCATCAGTCCCCTAGAACTCAGAACTAGTTAAACCTAACTAAACTAAGGCCATCACACACACCCATGCCCGAGGCAGGAGTCGAACCTGCGACCGTAGCGGTCGCGTGGTTACAGACTGTAGCGCCTAGAATGGCTCGGCCACCCCGGCCGGCTTAATGGCATTACTACCACCATCTCACCCCATCCAGTCTCAATGGTACCCTAAAGCTCACGATTGTTATGCCAGGGCAAACCTGATTAGCATCCTCGTAGTGGCGCTGCTAGCGCCACACCTACGTGACTGGCGCGAAATTGGAATAGACATAATCTATCAGATGTAGAAACAATCCTACCAACTTTCGTTTATGTTGCACAGTTCCTCCTCGATGTTGTGATTTTTTTACATCAGTGTATATTCGATGAACGGTCGACATATTTCTAAGGCGAACCCGATTCTATTGCAAAATGCTAGCCATATTATTAAACTTGCTGACTAGAAATTTTCTTTCGTTAAACCAAGTATGAGTTTCGCAATTCGTGAGAGGAGACACTTAGCTGTTGTACACGCAGCGAATCCAAAGATGCTACCCGGTAGATGTATTGTTCTTCAGCAGCCTGCTCCATGCTCGCAAGCGAACCATAAAGCAATTCAGAGCACGCACACACCGCTTCCTTGGTATTGTTCAAATGAGTTGTGCAACTCCGGAAGAAAGCAAGTACAGTCCTTTTTTTGTGTAATGAAATACGGTATTGCAGCGTAACAGCGTTAGCGGGAAGAATCAGACGCGAATTAGGAAAGGAGTTAACGTATCGGACCATTTTATGAAGGACGCGGGGGAGTTAATCATTTCGTTGCACAGAGCGTAACAGAGAAGAGCTGCTAGCTTAATTTCCTTTGGATCGGACATAGTAAACGCAGTGTGAGAAGGTATCATATCGTCCGTTCCGCTTCACTACGAGAATCAAAATATGGGAAACCTGATGCAGAGTAGTTGGACGGGGATTTGAGACCCTCGTGTTCAGAGTGCAAGCTTTAACTTCTGCATCACCTGCATCGGTGAAGTATTCCGACATCGGAGTGGAATGAAGTAGGTGACCAAAAAAATGAAAACGCTTTCAAAATAGCAGTAGGAAAAATGTGACCCTAATTTTGCGGCGTACTAAAGAAACAATCGTGACATATTAGAATGATTTGCCAAACAATGAATTGCACTTCACAGCGTGGAACACGATTTTTAGCTATTGCGATCGTACAGTGTAGTATGCTCTTCGATATGAGTCTTCGGCGTAACTTAAGGTTAAAGTCAGAACTGATACTATTTTCTTCTGTCTTTGGCATACTGGTAATTTCAGAGGCAATGTTACATCCTTTACTACGGTTGATACACAACTGTTATTTTTTATGCTACAGTTTGTCGCCTTAAAACCGTCCTCCCTTCACGATATTGTAGACATGCAGGCATGTCCAAAGGAACAGACACTGCGGCGATTATAGCCTGTTATGAAACACATTAAATGCATTCGTAGTTGCTAATATGGACTACCATCACTTGTAGAAAGAAATGACGACAACGAAAATTTGTGTCGGACCGGTCCTCGAACAAGGACTTCCGCTTCTCGCGAGCAGTGGCTTTATCATTTGGCTATTTGTGGTGCCCTGCAGCAGAAACACTACCGTAGTTTCTTCAGCATTTAAATTTAATGATTCACCGATATTCAGATTGGGTACAAGGGAGGAGTGGAAAGATGGCATTACCCTTCCTGGCAGTTGGTAGAAACAATGCCTACGGAATCCTGTGGTTCAACGCACACCACAAGACAGCTCACACCCGAGGTAAAGCGATCATCAGTCTGAAAACGCGCGGTAGAGCATTACGTAGCTACTGCTGTTCATAAAGCACAAGTCTACTACTGTACTGACAGCCTGCCGGGTGAAATTTATAGTTGAGGACAGTTTTCCAACAGAAAAACCATACGCCATTTGGGCTACGCGAGAATTCGTGTCGGTATCGAATGGAATGGACAGTGTCTTGAAAGGAGGATATAAGATGAACATCAACAAAAGCAAAACTAGAATAAAGGAATGTAGTCGAATTAAGTCGGGTGATGCTGAGGGAATTAGATAAGGAAATGAGACACTTAAAGTAGTAAAGGAGTTTTGCTATTTGGGGAGCAAAATAACTGATGATGGTCGAAGTAGAGAGGATATAAAATGTAGACTGGCAATGGCAAGGAAAGCGTTTCTGAAGAAGAGAAATTTGTTAACATCGAGTATAGATTTAAGTGTCAGGAAGTCATTTCTGAAAGTATTTGTATGGAGTGTAGCCATGTATGGAAGTGAAACATGGACGATAAATAGTTTGGACAAGAAGAGAATAGAAGCTTTCTAATTGTGGTGCTACAGAAGAATGCTGAAGATTAGATGGTAGAACACATAACTAATGAGGAAGTATTGAATAGGTTTGGGGAGAAGAGAAGTTTGTGGCACAACTTGACCAGAAGAAGGGATCGGTTGGTAGGACACGTTCTGAGGCATCAAGGGATCACCAATTTAGTATTAGAGGGCAGCGTGGAGGGTAAAAATCGTAGAGGGAGACCAAGAGATGAATACACTAGGCAGATTCAGAAGGATGTGGGTTGCAGTAGGTCCTGGGAGATGAAGAAGCTTGCACAGGATAGAGTAGCATGGAGAGCTGCATCAAACCAGTCTCAGGACTGAAGACCACAACAACAACAACATGGAATTTCTCATATTGGCAAAACACGTTGCATATCGCAAGACCGTTGCGGTAAACGCTATCTCCGTACGCGCCTGAGTCAACCTGATATATATGCAGCAAGAAAATCCCGCTGTCGCACTGGACACCGTATGATCTACGAATTGGCGAAGACTGTATCTCCAGTTCTGCAGTATATCTTCTTTATCGTTGCTTCAGTTGCCCGTGAGAGGAACGGGCTTGTTGCCAATGACTCCGCTCTTCAGCCTCTTACATGTTTCACAAAGATGTGCGATATAAAACAAAACAGAATTTTTGTTTTAAAAGGCGCCACTTCGTTCCTCATCACGCACATTCGTCGTCCTTCTTTAAAAGCTCTCACGCATTTCTGTACTGACTTCTAAGATGATGGTATTCAAAGCTGATTGTGCTATACGATAAGTGCCTGAGTATTAGTGGAAATTCTGTAGATAATTAGTTCAAAGTACAGGCTTTCTAGTAAAAATAAAATTGCTGAGAAATGTGTAGTTGTTTAATTTTTATTTCAAAACGGTACTTACTAAAAAATACTCTTATTATTCATCACTATCTTCTTTCCCAATTTATGGCGTTCTTCGAAATTCCGTAAGTATGAATGCATGACTGCCCTTAGAGCAAGGGCAGCATCAATTAACCTATAGGCACTGTTTGTGTCCTCTGCATCTAGCAATGTGCCAATGTGTAATGCGTTGTTGATCAGCTCACCAGAGCGGCTCAGCTAGTCGGGTATCACCCGCTGGAGTGCTGCCACTTGCTGGGAAACGCCCGTCCCTGCAGCCGCCCTGTGTACTTATCTGCCTCAGTTCAGCATCCAACTGCGCCTCGGTTCCTGATTTCCTGATGCTAAAACGTATTCCCAGCATGGACCATCTGCCAACCACTTTAGACCACTTACCACTTTCTTTTGATAATCTCATTTCATACCTTGAGTTGACCTCCAGCCATTGTAGCATTAAGACACTTGTCCTTTTCGTTACACCAGACGTCATTTGTGAAACACTGTATAGGAACCAAGAGGTCCTTCGGACGAAGGCAGTGTCTATAGCTGCTGAACTACTAAACCTCTTTTGGAGCTGAAGACCTGTCTCAGCGGTAACGAATTCCATACTCGCAAGTGAGTCAACAGCAGCAGTTACAGACGGTGCAGAAATAACATCAAGAACAAACACACTGCTTAACTGTTCCTGCTCGGCCCCACCCCCCATTTCTTTAGCTAGCTTCAATGTAAACACGGATGAGTGGTTAATGTTTTTAAAAAGTATTACAGCATAACTTTTGTGCAATCCAGATAACCTTGGCTGAGAAACAAGTCATCTCATGACATTCTTTGCTAATTACGCATCCACATCTACATCTGTAATACTATTCACACTTACATATTTGGCAGTGGGTACGTAGAACCACTTTCACACTATTTCTCGACCGTTCCTCTCTCGAATAGCACGTGTAAAAATGGAACACCCGATTTCTCTTATTTTATCATGATTGTCGTTTCTCACTATTTGGCAGGGTATCAGAAAATATTTTCGCGCTAGAAGCAGAAAGTTGATGATTGAAATATCGTGAAATGATGTCGCCGCAACAATAAACGCCTTTGTTTTAATTACTACCACCCCAACCCCGGTATCATGTCCATGACACTCCATTTCCCATTTCACGATAATACAAAACGAGCTACCCTACTTTGATATTTTTCAAAGTCCTCCGTTAAAGCCACATGGTAAGGATGCCGTGCAGTGCAGCAGTATTCAGAGGACGGACAAGTGTAGTGTAGGCAGTCTCTTTAATAGGCCTCTTGCATCTTCTGAACGCAGTCTTTGTTTAGCCTTCTCCACAGAATTTTCTATGTGGGTATTCAAATTTAAGTTCGTAAATATAGTATCAGCAGCAGCAGAAAATGATATGCGGGAGCAGGATTTGTCTTGGGAAGGAAGGTACTGCAGAGATTGAGTTGCTGTGAACAGTTTGTCATAGGCTTGTTCTCATCAGAAAGACAGCTTACCAACGCCAACAACAATAGTTTATTTATATATGCTGACGTCATGAGCAGAAGATGAAGAGATAAAGAAAGTATATAAAGGGAGATAATGATCCAATATCCTGGGGAACCGGGACGTGGTAGTAGGGAAAGGAATATAAGAAAGAGCCACCAAAGAATATGGACTTGGAAGTAGGAATGAAAGTGGAGAATAATTGAGTTCTCCAATAAATTTCAGTTAGTAATAGTGAATATTATGTTTAAGAATCACAAGAGGATGAGGTGTATTTGGTAAAGACCGAGAGATACGGGAAGATTCCAGTTAGGTTACATCATGATGAGGCAGGGATTCCGAAATCAGATATTGGATTGTGAGGCGTACTGGACTGACAAGGTAAGGAATGAGTAGGTTCTCGGCATAATAGGCGAGGAAAGGAACATATGGAAAACACAGCCACGAAGATGGGACGGGATGACTGAACATCTGTTAAGACATCAGGGAATGACATCCATGGTAGTAGCGGGAGCTGTAGAGGGCAAAAACTGTATAGGAAAACTGGAATACATCAAGCAACTATTTAACGACTTAGGTTGCGATTGCCACTCCTAGTTGAAAATGTTTTCACAGTAGAGAGATTCGTGGCGGGCATTATCAAAGCAGTCAGAAGACTGATGACTCAAAAGAAAAAAGGAAAGAAAGTAATGCGTACTCCAAAGCAAAAATAGACTCGGATCGCAGTTTAGTAACGAATAAAACAAAGGAGAATAGGCTGAAGTTTAAGTGACTAGCCCAGGAGAAGTGGTGTACTGAAGTACTGAATAACGATGTGATGCGTTTGAAGTTCTCTAAGGCCACAGATACTGCGTTAATGAATATCACCCGCAGGTAGTTCACCTGAAGAGAAACAGACATCTCTAAAATGAGCAATCACGGAGATCAGACAGGTAAACATAAGTACAAGAAAGGTAATACGTAGAAACATTGGGTAACAAATTGCCTCTACCCTCTTTTATGTAGTGCCTCCTTTTTCAACTCTCGTTAGCCGAGTACAATTATATCTCACCAACTCTAGTTCAAAGAATATGAATTTTATGTGGTTTTCCGTTTTTTTATATTAAATATTGGGATGCACCAAACTGTTCTGATTGTTTCGAGGGAGATCGGGGTAATAAGACATTACGCGACATTGGAGCGGGGAGGAGGGGCGAGATGTATCTGTTGAACTTTAAACACCTTTGCGCTGTACAATTGTAGAAATGTTCCTCAGTAATTAAATTAATATAATCTTTTCTTAGTTTCCTCTAATTTAAAAATTTATCTCAGTTAATTTTAAAATCCAAATAGATAACGAATGAAATTCTGTGTTCTTATTTAAATTTTCGCCGTGAGAACAATAATACTCACTCGAATAACAGAACGGCACTCTTTTGGGCCTTCTTCTCTATGACGAAAAATAGAGTAATGGCCAAATTTCCTACCAATTTTTTGGAAGATAATACAAAGCCCGACAGCTGCTTTTCTGTGAAAAGATCAACAAGCACCGCAGTCTTCAGTCAAGGAACAGGATAGGCGCCGTGTTCTCCAATGATGAATCACCACTGACTTCGTTGCAGCCATCGTCAATAAAGACTGAAATTTCCAAAACCATACCCAATAACGATAAGAGGAGTCGAGAACACAGCAAACGGAAGGGAGAGAGGCGCTGAACATCTGCGAATAGTCAAGAGGAAGTCAGGCGTGACCTGAGGCACCAGAGAGTACCACCACACTGGGACCAGAGTGCAACAAGATGTTTGATGGAGACGTCTGATTTTGAGACGATATTAGGTGCTGAATGAGGATTGACAATATTAATACAAGCGGTCTACTTCACTGGAGCATATTTTGTGCCTGTACCCTGTCTACAAATATACACTGATAAGCCAAAACATTATAACTACTGCCCAGCAGGCCGCTGTGACCGAGCGGCTCTAGGCGCTTCAGTCCGGAACCACGCGGCTGCTACGGTCGCAGGTTCGAATCCTGCCTCGGGCATGGATGTGTGTGATGTCCTCAGATGTTAAGTCGCATAGTGCTTATAGCCATTTGAACCATTTGAACTACTGCCCACTGCGACGTTGGATGCCGCGTGGTGGCGTTGCGGACACGTGACTCGGTAACAAAAGAACGTAAGCGGCGCAGACACGGACGGGGAATCACCCTACCCAATAAATGGATTGCAAATGGGGAAATCCAATGAGATAAGCGATTTTGACAATGGGCAGATTGTTATTACGAGTCTCGAAAGCGGCGAAGCTGGTCGAATATTCACATGCTACTATCGTGAGCATTTACGGAAAGAGGTACAAGAACTGTGAAACTCCCACTAGACGGTAAATGGTTGGACGTCCACGACTCTTCACAGAACGTGGGATTCGCAGGTTTGTCTGCTCTGTAAAGAGGACAAATGGTGATATGTGGCATCTCTGGAGGAAGAGCACAATGCTGGTGCACGCAAAAGCGTCTCAGAGCACACCGTTCATCGTACGATGTTGAACATGGAGCTCCACAGCAGACGACCCCTACTTCTTCACATGTTGACCCAATGACATCGTCAATTACGATTGAGTGGGCATGGGACCATTGGGATTCGACTGTCGATTAATAGAAACTTGTCGGCTCTTCGGGTGAATCACGTTTTTGCTGCACTAGGTCGCTGCTCGTCTCCACAAATGACGTCGTCGAGGTGAACGGTGGTTCTAAACGTGCAGCGCGCCACTGATGCAGGCGGATGGGAACATTATTAGCCACGCGCGATATTCTCTTGCGCTTGGATTGGGCCTGTGGTAGTAATCGAAGACACGCTGACAGCTGCGACCTACCCACAACCCTTCCTGCTTGATGTCTTCCCCGACGGCGATGCCATCTCTCAGCAACATAATTTTCCGTGTCTCAGAGCCAGAACCGTGCTACAGCGGTTTGAGGAGCATTATAGCGAACTCACGTTGATGTCTTGGCTACCAAATTCGCCTCGTGTAAATCGTATGGAACTCATCCCTGTGGCTATACGGCGCCATCCCCGCATGCGCAAATCAGCAGCCCGTTTCTTACGCGAATTGCATGGTCTGTGCGTAGTCAACTAATCCACATACCTCCACAAACCTACCAACAAACTGTTGGATCCCTGATACGCAGAATCGGTGATGTAATTAGTTCCGAAGGCGGACAAACAAGCTATTGAGCATGTTATCATAACTTTTATTGCTCATCAGTGTACACTCACGGAAAGATGTCGCAAGACCAAAAAATAATAAACCTAGAATAAACGAAATTTCAGGAAAACATTTGTCTAGGTGATTATGTAAGTGATTAACACTGGAAGATCAGAGGTTAATGTAAGCTCGAAATAATCCACTACAAATGTGAAATGCTGGTACAGTAATAACCAGTGTACCGCCGGAATTTTGAATGCAAGCATGCAAACGTGCATGCATTTTGTTCTATAGGTGGCGGATGTCAGTTTGTGGGATAGAGTTCCATGACTGCTGCACTTGGTTGGTCAATATAAGGATGGTTAATGGTGTTTGTAAATGAGATTGGAGCTTTCGCCATGTGATGGCCCATACGTGCTCGACTGAAGAAAGATCTGGTGATATAGCAGGTAAGTGCAACATGTCGACACTCTGTACAGCATGTGGGGTTACATTAGCGGTATACGGGCGAGCGTTATTCTGTTGGAAAACAGCCCCTAGAATACTGTTCATGAATGGCAACACATCAGATCGCATCACCAGAGTGACGAACAAAACTGCAGTCAGGGTGTGTGTGCGATGACTACGAGAGTGCTCTTGCTGTCACATCCCTGACCATACGTCCACATGTAGTAGCGCCAATGTATCTAGCACCCAGATAGGTTGGTTGCAGACCCTCAACTGTTCTCCATCTAACCAATACAAGGCCACCACTGGTACCGAGGCAGCACCAGCTTTTATCAGAAAAGAAATCAGCCCTCACCCGCCTCCAATGAGCTCTCACTGGACACCACTGAAGTCACAAATGACCGTGATTTGGGGTCAGTGACCACTGAAGTCACAAATGGCTGTGGTTTGGGGTCAGTGGAATGTGGGGTCAATGGAATGCACGCTACAGTGCGTCTGGCGTCTGGCTCGAAGCTGTCTTTCGTTGTGTCACTGTAGTGCCAACGGCTAATCAGATTCCTGCTGCAGATACAGTGCTATGAACAAGAGCCGTACACCCAACACGATGGTGTTCCCTCTCGGAGCCCGGAGCACATTCCCGTGACTACCGTTGCCACCAAGTGTGCAGTGTGCTACATCCTGCTAAGTCTTTCTGCAGTATCGTAGATGGAACATCCAGTTTCTCGTAGCCCAGTTACTCGACCTCGGGGAATCTGAGTGAGGTGTTGATAATGGCGTCTTTGTTGCTTTAAAGGCAGCTCACCAAGTCCAGCCTTAAAAATAACTTACGCTCATGACCGTTACCTCGTGTATCTAAAGCAAGTTTGATTTGCATCATCACTGTAGTGCTACAAGCGCCAACCTTTTGCGACTGGTCCAAAATTTAAATAGACATCATCTTTCACATATGGAAATACGCGTGCCATATTTCCTTTATGTGACAGAACTCCTTCTTGGTGTTCTGACTTTTTTCCGCCAGTTCATATAAATTTAAGTCCTTTCCGCCGTGCTGTCTGTTCGCTCAAGCCAATCAGTAACTATTGCAGGGATTTTAATAAAGCTTTACTGATAGATCGATTGAGATAGAATGTCGATGGTTAACTCGACATGTGCAGAGTACATATGCTTTCAGTTTACTAGGTGTACTATGGTTCTCAACACACTTGCGATTATAAATGAACACTGAGCCTCCCAGATTATCGCTGTACAGCCTTAAAACTGCTGTGACAGAAACGATTTCGAAATATATGCCACTGTGAACTTATTCAAAGGACAGAAGAACAGTAATGAAAAGATGTTGTAAATCCAGAACACACCATCATCAGCTACTGACGCAAAACAGTTCTCAAACACATGTGTATTGCTTGTCAGCTAGGTACAAAGATGTGTGTCGTTTAATTAAGTCGAAATTCTGCTTCGTCTCCCACCCCATTACTTAACACTGTGTTCATATTATTTTCCATCCTTAGAAGAGCAAGGAGGACTTCAGAAGCAGATCACCGCAGTCAGTGAAGAAATTCATGACGACAGGAAGTCTACTAGTACAATGAAAGCAAGACTTAACAAAAATAAAGATACATAAACAGGGTTTATCAACCTAGAAAAAGCGTTCGACTGTGTAAAATTGTGCAAGATGTTCGAAGTTCTGGTAAGGTTCTATAGAAAAACGGGTAATGCAGAATACGTACATCAACCAAGAGGGATAATTGAGAATGGAAGACAAAGAAGTGCTCGGATTAAGAAGGTGTAAGGCGGGGATGCAGTTTTTAGCCACTACTGTTCAGTCTACTCATCGAAGAAGCAACGACTAAAATGAAAGGTTCAAGAGTGGTGATTAAAATTCAGGATGAAAGGATATTAATGATAAGATTCGTCGATAACATTGATATTCTCATTGAAAAACAAGGAGCATTACCGGAGCTGTTGAATGAAGCAAACAGTCTAACCAGTACAGAATATGGATTGAGGATAAACTGAACAAAGACGAAAATAATAAGGCTTAGGAGAAATGAGACTAGCGATAAAGTTAACATCAACATTGTTGACCACAATGTAAATAAAATGAACGAAATCCTCTAAACTAGAAGCAAAATAACACATACTGGACGAAATCGATGCTTCTTAAAAAGCGGTTTAGAATAGGCTAATAAAACATTCATGCCCAAGAGAAGTCTGTTAGTGTGAAACATAAGCCTTAATCCGAGGAAGAAATGAATTTCTGACGGTATTTGTTCGAAGCACAGCATTGTATGAAAAATGAATGGTGGACTGCAAAAACGAAAAGAAGAGAAAATGCATGAGATGTAGTGCTGCTGAAGGATGTTGTAAATTAGGTGGACGTACGAGGAATTCTTAGTGGGCGGCATCAAGTCATCCAGTAGACTGAAGTCTCAAAAGAAAAAAAAGAGAGAAAAGTGAAAAGTCAGTTTGAAATTTTATGTTTACGAAATCGATTTATTTCATTGCTGTATGTGATGAATTTCGGGAGGATAGTTCTTGTGAATGGAGTTAAGTAAGCGCTGCATAGTGTTGTGTAATATGCCAGTAGTGTCCTATAACGTGAAAATATTCTCCTTAGAAACTCTGTGTCTCCAAACGATACATTACTCGCAGTACTGTAGGATAGGAGCGCAAAGCTACATTTACATATACGACGCTCCAATAATACAAGTTATCTGAAGAAAATTTAGCCCAAAAATGTTATATTTCCTTATTAACACGTACTTGACATGATAGGAACACATTACATTCCGCCGGCCGATTTGGCCAAGCGGTTCTAGGCGCTTCAGTCCGGAACCGCGCTGCTGCTACGGCCGCAGGTTCGAATCCTGCGTCGGGCATGGATGTGTGTGATGTCCTTAAGTTAGTTAGGTTTAAGTAGTTCTAAGTCTAGGGGACTGATGACCTCAGATGTTAAATCCCATAGTGTTAGAGCCATTTAAACCACTACATTCCACAACTTAAACCCCAGTATTCACTACAGTACAAATTTATTAGTTGGTCATTCGGCAGTCAAATTGAAAGAAGATCTGAAGAATAGCAGTTATCCCACACTCTCGTCACAGGCAAAGTCTAAATGCAGGTTGTTTGCTGTTGGCTTCATCCAACTGGTTATCAAGTGTCAGCTGTATCCTGTGTAAGACAGTGGAGACTTTTTACCTTTATTTACTTGACATTTGGTAAAGAAAGGAAAGAAATTCTTGTAACAGACCTAACGATACAGATAATGCATCACAGTGTCGTGTTTGTGTTATGAACAGACATAAAATGGAAAGTAGTGGAGGTAGAACCCGATACCACCAATGAAATCCCCTAGATTAATGTTCAAAGTGATGGACAGAAGGATTATTATCAACAACGACACACGCCCTAACTTCGGAGATCACCTCGATGACGCTTAAGACATAGCCCTGGGCACTGACGCAACGCCTGATGATCAGATTCCACCCCTCACTAGCTCAATATTTATGAGGAAAATTTGTTCCACCAATATTGAAACACGCTGTGCCCTGGTCCATCACAACTGCGCTGGTATACATTAGCAACAGCGGCCAAATTCGTTTGTTACAATACATTATTTTACTACTTTATTGTTTTGTATTTTCTAATTCAGTTTCATAATCACAAATCTACAGCATGTCGTTCAACGTTTATTTCACCTACACCAAAGTAAGTGGCCCCTAGTAGTAGAACTTGCAAAACACGAAATCATGAAATTTTCTCAAGCCTCCTGTGTCTCAAATAGGAGTGCAGCTGTAAATAACGAGTAAAGAAAGACCACCTCGAACTCTTCAACTCTATAACTGCCACAATATTTTCTGTCATCGGCGACACATGAAAGAACATTTAGCGAAAATAAATCAGACTGTAACTCGTTGCTTTATAATTCTGATATATCACTCTTAGTTTATTTCCACTACAAAAATATTTTCTCTAGTAAAAAGTAAAGGTCACTTAATTATTCCTCTTCCTTAACCCATGTTTCACACTCCACATCCTTCACGATTTCGATGGAACGGCAGCTGCGAAATATGGCAACCTTGTCCTTTGCTCTTTAATGACAACTGCCGCAGCTCCTGCACTTTCGGTGCTAGTGTTAATGCTACGGCCAGAGCCATCAACTTTCACTCCAGCGCCTGAATCCGCCGTCACAGCTGTCTTCGCAGCGTCATTATCTGTTTTGCTGTAATTTACTTTCAGCGGAACTTTACTTTTCTTGCGTAATCGCCAACGCCAATATCTCACGTAGAATTTTACGGACCCGTCGACTTGGAAACGGATTATAACACTTTTATGCAAGTAATTCAGTAGATTCATGCGATTATTCATCAATGCAGTCTTCAGTAGTTCTATTCAGTCAATGTGTAATTTCTATTCAAGGTAAAAGCCAAACTTCAACGTATGTTTCACAAATGGAGTAATTAAGCGGTTAATCTCTGCTGTAATTAAAACTTACAGATAATCTATCACAAGTAAAGCCTGAAAATTATTTTTCCGTCTTGAAGTTCTTTAAAGGTATAGGACAGCTAATAGGATAAATGAGAGCGCTATAGGACGCCTATAAATTATGGTTTAGAAATTTTCGACAGAAAAATCTGATCACTGCTGATTTGATACTGGCACATGTATTCCTGACCCTTTTCATCACTGGAACTGGTGCCTATCGATTCTTTTAGTGTACATCCATATTGATCACTCCTGGGAGCCTGAAATTAATGATTTCACAACCAGCTGGGGTTTTTAGAAACTTTGGCCAGATAGGTTTGAGATGTTACTGACCTGAGACTAAGCACGTTAAACACTTGCTTCAACAATTCAAAAAATGATTTGCGCCAGTCAGAAAATTTGCACACTTTGCAACTACTGGCTTAAATTTGCGATCGATCTCTCCCATAGAAGAACGTACTCGACACTCTTCTTTCTTCCAGAGGTGTATCTTAGATCTCATACCTTCTTCGCTGTAATCGAATTTACTTCTGCATATGAAACCACTGTAAAGTACATGGCAGAGGGCACTTTGCAATCTACAATGTATTATGTTTCCATCAGGTTCCATTTCCGCTTGGAGCACTGGAGGAACGATCGTGCTGCTCTTCTTTGTATACAATTCACAGCCCAGTTAGTCCTCTTTAGTACGCGTCCCACACACTAGAGCAGTATTCTAGGATCAATAACTTTTACAAGTGATCTCTTTTCTGAATTTATTGCACTTTTCCAGTATCCTACCAATGAACTTTAGTCTCCCATCCGGTTCACATACGACTGAGCCTATGTCAGCGCATAACAACTCATTGGTTTTGAAGGTGAGCATTCGCGCCTTCTCATGCTCTTGTTGCTCGCGAGCAGGTCAGTTGCGGCATGATGGGTGCGGAAGGGTGTAGAATTGGAGGGGGGGGGGGGGGGGTGGAGGGGGACTCAGTATTGATAACAGCGCAATCTTTTAGCGGCAATGGCGAGTCGCGATGTGTAACACCGACAGTCTCTTCTCCCATTCCAAACCACAGTGCGAGCAATCTTACCTTTTGCATAAAAAGATGAACTCGTAAAATGTTTAATCTATCATAAGACACTAAACTACTTTCTGGAAGTTCTATTTAAAAAGAAACATTAGACCTCTAATCACGTCAAAATATGCGGAAACGATTATTTGATTGACCTATGCGTGTACAAAGACGCTTAAAAACTTTAAAGGACGCTTTCTGATGAGGAAGAAGATGAGGAAGGAAAATGAAGTGTGTGTGCCGTTCAGATGAATTGCAAACTTTCTCTACTTCTAGCAAGTCCTTCCGCCCTTTTACAGATGGTGATTTGTTAAAAGAATAATCGGAAGTTGCAGCTGAAGGTTTATGTCCACTTCAGGTAGACCAATTTCGCATGGGATCGTTATCAAAGATGAAAAACATGCATTCCACAGAAGTTATGGCAAACGGCTTTCAGAGCCAGCTTGCAAAATCTGTGTATAGAGTTGTTTGCACTTTTTCAGTGCTTTATGAAAGTGTATACATCGCAGGCACATATCTGTATTTGAGATTGGCTCTGAGCCCTATGGGACTTAACTTCTGAGGTCATCAGTCCCCTAGAACTTAGAACTACTTAAACCTAACTAACCTAAGAACAGCACACACATCCATGCCCGAGGCAGGATTCGAACCTGCGAACGTAGCGGTCGTGCGGTTCCAGACTGTAGTGCCTAGAACCGCTCGGCCACCCCAGCCGGCATTTGATATTCTTAGCAGCGTTGAAGAATGTAGGAAATGTAGGTTTGCCATGGGATTTATTAGTGGAGCTGTCTACAGACGGTGACAATCATGTTGGGAAATAATGAGGATCTATGGTGTAAATTAATGTGAAAATAAATAAATCTTTCATTGCCCAATTCACGCTTATCTGTATCTTGAAGTACTAGAACTGCAAAGCGGCACGGAATGTAAAGACAGTCTAGATTTTTCCCAAGCTTTTCCCTCGGAATCAGGTTCCTCTTTTACTACAAGTAAAACGATGGTGGGTTTACGGACCTGCGCTCACCGTCCCGTCTGCTCGCAGAGTGTGTTTGCTGTGAACCCCTGGCGTATGTTATCACTCACTCCATATTCCTACGATTTCTAAATCCAAGTATTCCATGAGTGATTCCAGTTAACAGTCACTGACATTGTAGTCAGGATACCACGCATTTACGTTTTGTGAAGTGCACAATTTTATATTTCTTCACATTTAAAGTAGGGGGCAAATCTTTGCACGATTTGAACCTTGTGAAGGTCTGGCAATGTTTTCTGGTAGATTTTTCAGACAGTACCTCATTATGGATAACTGTACCATCTGCAAAAAATCTGAGGCTGCTATTGATATTGGCCGGCCGAAGTGGCCGTGCGGTTAAAGGCGCTGCAGTCTGGAACTGCAGGACCGCTACGGTCGCAGGTTCGAATCCTGCCTCGGGCATGGATGTTTGTGATGTCCTTAGGTTAGTTAGGTTTAACTAGTTCTAAGTTCTAGGGGACTAATGACCTCAGCAGTTGAGTCCCATAGTGCTCAGAGCCATTTTTTTGCTATTGATATTGTCTACCATGTCAATACACAACACGAACAACAAAGGAACAGCACACTTTCCTGGTACCAGTCTGTCGACGATTCCGCATCCAAGATAATAAATTCCGTCCTCCTTACCGAGGAACACTGATTCCAGTCACAAATTTCGTTTAACACTTGTAATTTACTTGGTAAGAGGTACGGTATGTAAATTCGAGATGCGTTTCGCACGACTGATGTTTTGAGAATACATGCTGACTGGGATGGAAGAGATCGTTTTGAACGAGATATCTCACTACTTTACAGATGAGAATGTGTTTCAAGATTCTACGATAGACTGATGTGAGAGAAATTGGACGATTTTTTCGGATCATCTCATTTACCCTTCTTGTAGACTGATGTGACCTGTGGATTCTTCCAACTACTGAGTACAGTATTTAGTCCGAGGGATCTACAACATATTAATCGGTATGCATGTGACAGCATGTGCTACCTGATGTTCTGGGTCTGAATCAGAATCTCAGACGGTTCTGTGAACGTGTAGGCTGCAGATTCCCCGACTTGCGCCATATTGGTGGTAGGGTTTCGGGTTCTAGTAAATAGGTCAGCAGTCCATTACAAGTAGAAGGCGGCGACAAGGGCAGCAGGAGCTGTGTGGGGTTGACTGGGCGGTTTTTGAGGTTAAGGGATTCGGGGAAATACAAAAAAGGGCTTCACTCTCGAAGGATGCAGATCAAACACAGGAAGAACGTTGATCTAGGAACCATCAGTATGACAGTTGTAAATTTTCGTAGCTGTGTTGGGAAAGAAATCAGAGCTCCAAGCGCTAACAGAAAACAATGAAGCTTAAATCGTTACAGACACTGAAAGCTGGGTAAAGCTAGATGTAAGTTATTTTTGCGAAAGACCTGAAGGTGTTCAGAAAAGATAGTCTAAGTACAGTTGGCGGTGGCGCCTTTGTTGCTGTTAAAAGTAGTTTATCTTGTACCGAAACTGAAGTTGATGTTCCTATAACTTAGTATGGGTAGAGGTCTCTCTTGACAACGGGAATAAAATATTAACTGGATTCTTTTACTGACCTCCCAACTCAGATGATACAATTGCTGAAAGGTTCAAAGAAAACTTGAATCTACCTGATTCATACAATTACAATTGCTGTTGACTTCAATTTACCCTCGATATGGTGCCGAAAATACATGTTTAATTACGGAGGTATGCCTAAAACATCATCCAAAGTGGTTTTAAATGCATTCTCTGAAAATTATTCCGTGCAGTTAATTCATGAGCACACTCGAATTGTGACCTCTTAGGAACAAATAAGTCTGAGATAATAATGAGCATCAATACGGTTACAGGAATTAGTGAACACAGAGTTCGTCGTAGCGAGACTGAATCCGTAACTCCCAAATCCACCAAAAATAAATTAAAAATATATCTATTCCAAAAAGCAGATTAAAATTCGCAAGACGCCTTCATGAGAGACAATCTTCGCTCCTTCAAAATTAATAATGTAAGTGTAGACCAGATGTGGCTCGAATTCAGAGAAGTAGTATCGACATCAATGAAGAGATTTGTACCAAATAAATTAACAAACGACGGAGCTGATCCCCCATGGCTAGTTAAACCGGTCAGAACACTGTTGCAAAAACAACGAAAACAGCACGCCACATTTAAACGAACGCTAAATCCCAAAGATTGGCAATATTTTACTGAAGCACGAAATTTAGTGCATACTTCAACGCGAGATGCTTTAAGTGTTTCCACAACGAACCTTTGTCTCGAAACCTGGGAAAAAAATCCAAAGATATTCCGGTCGTATATAAAATACACTAGCGGCAAGACAGAATCAGTGCTTTCTTTACGCGGTAGCAATGGCAATGCTGTCGTGACAGGGCGCTAAAGCACAGTTATTGAACACAACCAGTAGTTAACTACTGACGACGCCTTTGGCACGATTGTTTTATGTATCTCCTCTGCAGGATGTTATTTTAGTGTATTTTTGCTTCTGATGAAGGAATATTTAGATGTACTGAAACCGTGGTCAAGGATTTCAATAAATGTTTATCCTGGAACTGTTTGGCTGTTATCATTTACCTTGTTGATGGAACATATCTACGAAAGGTACTTCGTACACTACACTTGTTCGTCGTCTTTTGGAGTATTGCTGCGCGGTCTGGGATCCTTACCGGATAGGATTAACGGATTACATCGAGAAAGTTCAAAGGAGGGCAGCACGTTTTGCGTTATCGAGAAATATGGGAGAGAGAGTCGAGGACATGATGCAGGATTTGGGGTGGACGTCATTAAAACAAAGACGTTTCTCATCGTGGAGGGATCTTCTCACGAAATTTCAATCACTGAATCCGAAAATGTTTTGTTCAAGCCGACTTACAGAGGGAGAAAGATCCTAATAAAGTAATGGAAATCGGAACTCGCACGGAAAGATACAGTTGTTCGTTATTTTTCCGCACGTAGTTCGGGACTGGAATAATAGAGAACTTTTATGAAGGTGGTTTGATAAACCTCTACCACGCACTTAAGTATGATTTGCAGAGTAGCCATGTATCTGTAGGTGTAGATGTAGGATGGTAGTGTGAGGGAAAGAGAGAGACACAGTGGCAGTGGAAAGTAGTTGACGGGACAGAACAGAGCTAGGAAAAAAGGAGACATTGCCAATGGGAGAGCAATAAAGACAAGGAGAAAGTGGAAGTGGGTGAGAGCTTGTGATAATGTGAGAGTCTATGACAACGATAACGAGAAAAAGAGAGATAATGACAGCGAGAAGAGACAGCAGTAGAGGGAAGGAATGAATGAAATTGTAGCAGTAAGAGAGAGCAAGAGGGAGACAGTGACAATAGGACAGAACGAAGGAGACGGACTGTGAGGCAGGAGAGCGACGGAGAGACACAAAGAGATAATGGCTGAATGATTGAGTGAGAATGGACAAATGGGAATGGTTGGGTATAAGCGACATACAGCGGTGGACTAATGGGTATGAAAGAGTAACAGTTAGGGCAGTTTGTGGGAGTGAGAGATGAGTTGCAGGTTAGAAAGACCTCGAATATGTTCGCACTCCAAAATTGTTGGCAAAATTTGGAAAGGTGTCGAGGAAGCAGAATGTGACAGCTTTGTACCCCACTTTTCAATCAGAGTCTTTTAAACAGGAGCATATTCACCTTTTTTGTGCTCCAGTAGGAGCATTTTTCCGGTAGTGTTTAAAGAGCGGCTAATTTACCCGGATATTCGATATAGAATCTGATGTGGATTCCATCGTACCGTCGAGTGTTGCTCGATTTTGGTAAGTTCAGATATTTCTCAGCAGCACCATCACTGCTATCCACATCAGTTATCCTTGCAGTGCTGCGAAAATCAAACTGGAGCAGTACTCCTGGATTTTAGTTTGCAAAGAAACAAAAGAAAACAGAACAGGGATTTTGCTTTTGCTTTGCTATGCTTAATTTCAGTTCGTTGTCGTACAGAGTGATATGACACTAAATTGGTGCTTTTGGCTTCATCCAACTGATTATCAATAGTTATCTGCATCTTGTGGAACATTGTTGTCAGAACTTCTTTTAACATTTATTTATTTTACATTTGGTAAAGAAAGGAAATAAGTTCTAATATCAGTCTTTCTGAACGTATAGGTGGTGCATCACGGTCTCGTATCTGTGTTACCAATGGACACAGAATGGAAAGAAGCGGAGGTAAACGTCCTAGCCCGTACATATGAATACTTTGGGTTCTGTGTCAGTTGATAATAGTCTGCTAAGGCAGTCGTTGAAGGCTTCACATGTTGACCTTTTGATATTCAAACGTGTTGCATTCAGCATATACCTATAACCCTAATTTTTAATTTACACCTATTATGCAACAGTCGCTGTTCCTTTAGAAATTTCTTTACAGTGACTATACTATGGAGAGTGCGTCCTATCACAAACTGTTCTACTAAGTCAGAATCTATCCAGTGCTTGATGAACTATTGTTTTAAACTTAATAAATAACTGCTCCCCTGCATGCTCCTACCCGAAGCTAAATATTTCAAGCCCCTGTGCGAGATACGACACTACTGCTACTTTATCTAATTTACGGAATAACTGAGTCACTCCAGTCGTTTTAATTACACTTTGCATTTTGTTAAATGTTTTTACCACAGCAGATTAATGTTAAATGATGTGGACACATCCAAAGACGTCAAATATATTTGTTGCCATTAGATTAATAGTTTCATTATGAATGAGATTCCTTTCTGTCTGTACTAGGTAGTTTTCAACTGAAAGCATTTAGTACTGTTTCGTAGGATATGTTGTCTCCCATACTGCCGGTGGGACGTGACAAAATCCACCCCTCTCCATCGTAGCAGTTTAGTTCTGTTGTTTTACGAGTTCTAAGTTTTGGTGCGTGAATTTTTACTTTTTTCTTCTCATTCATACGTAACTTTCATGTTAATTGAAGATTTGCTGGTGGAAGTAGCCGAAACTTTGCAGTACTTGAAAACACATTTACAATATGCTGTTTCAGAAACAATTTTGAAATTGAGAGATTTGATTGACAAGCGACTGCAAATCTTTGCAAGATATGTGGAAGGTCTTATAGAATCTAAATGAGTTTTCAATGATCTTGGAGTACGGGAGACATGAGAAATGTTCTGCTTTAATTTTGTATCAGAAGAATTCTCCAGGGTGCAACCGAGTACGGTATTTGCTTATTTTATGGAAACCGTCTTGAATGGTGAATTATGTCATTTTATAGTCATAGAGTGCTTCTTTTCTTCATGATTTTCCGTCCTTTTTTTTTAAAAAAAAAGGAAAAAACTTAAATGTAATTCAAATAACCTGAAAGCCCGCCAAAACGTTCCATATGAGTCATGTGATGCCTGCGACATCACTGGCTAGCACGGTGCATCTACTGTCGTAAAGCTCAATCACAGTGATACCTTGTTTTGGAATTTACGTTTCGGAAAATGGGTTACAATTGGTGTGTAGTACCACAATGTACAAATATATCTACAAAAACTCCTGAAAAATTATTTTTCAGTGTTCCAAAGAATTATAAGATGCATAAAATGTTGTTACTACACGCTCGCAGAGATCCAAATAAGATAGTGGTCACAAAGTGTGTTTCTTTCTGTGAGGAGCATTTTGAAATAAGGAATCAATCTGAACACATTGTCGCTTGAAGTAGGTAGCGTGCTGAGCTTCTAGTGCAGTGTTCGCAAGATCAATCCCCTTTCAGAGTAAATCCGGTATTTTCTTTTTCGCTTAACACTACTGTCTTCTTAAGTTTACTTCATTCGTAATACACTTATGTAAGAGCATTACCTTCTATGTCCGCCCCCGGTAGCTGAGTTTACATCGCTGTACTTGTGCTCCGCCGAGTGCTGTCCGTCCGTTAATCTCCGTGTTCGTTCATATTCCTTGTGATGTGATCGCTCTTTCTGGTCTTGCTGCTGCTAATTGGAATTTCGGTTGTTTAATCGAAACTGCGTCGCTGGATTAACCATGGCTACAAACCTCAAGAAGAATACTCTGGTATTTACTTTTGACAAGGAATCGCATCCTGTTCAGCCGACATCCCTGGAAATAGATGACTGGATTACACAGATAATTGGTCTTAGTTCTGAAACCGCCCATACCTGGCCACTGGATAAGGAAAAATACTGTTTTTTTGTCAAGTTAATCAATGCTGCGACTGTTGATAAAGTGTTACGAAAGTGGGGCTACGAAGTAGACTTGGTGCATAGAAATGGGTACAAAAGTAACGTTTCCATCTATAGAGCGGACATTCATTACAGAACAGTTCGTGCCTTGAATCTTACCACTGAAATTGAAAGTGATAAGATTAAGGAAGCTCTTTGAAACTACGAGGACGTTAAATCAATTGCAAATTAAAGATGGTCACCTGGCTTTAAACTGCAGTGTTTCATCGGGGTCCACTGTGTAGAGATGGACGTTAAGACGAATATTTCGTCTCACATAACTGTTTGTGGGTATAAGCCACAAACTGTTTGTACAGGTCAGGAAACTACATGTCGTATATGTAACGAAACCGGCCACTTCAGACAGGAACGTCCGCTGCGAATAGCATATTTGATAGTGTATATATAATAAAATATTACAGTATTTTATAAACAAATTCTGGTTCAAACTTACGCAAAGTAAACACAAATTACCTTCATTTTTCGAAGACATGCTGACGCTATGATAAAAACTTTCGTTAAAGCACATGCTGTCAACTACAGGTAATTTGTAGAATCAAAAACGAGTGACGCACAGGACGAACATGGTGTTAAGTATACGCTACAGTCAGGTACAGCTGGGTGTAGCATATATCCCACGTAAGGACTGAGGAGGATACGTGTTCCCTACATTTACCCAATAGTCTTTTGCGATAACTACACACCATTCTTCCAATTATTCACATATATCTACTCTGATTATCTTTTCCACACGCTCATATGCACTTTATCTGTGACGACCGTAGCAGCGGGTCCCTAAATTCGTTCTATGGCTCTTTCATGCCTATTTGGCAAGGAGTCCAAGTACGCAATAATACTCCACAATTATTCACACTAGCATACCCTTTACAGATGCACTGCACTTTCCGAGAACCCTTCCAACAAATCTGTCTTCCGTTAACCATTAATTCTGATTTTATGTCTTCTTCCCACTTCCTACCTGATTTTGATTACTCTTACACACTTACACGGTGTGACGTGCTCAAAATGTTTGTTACGAATCTAGTAATCAGATACTGTCGAATTCTTTTCATTTGACGTAGACATTGTCCTACATTTATCAAGTTTTTAAGAGAGCTGTGAGTCATTAAATTAATACAAATTTTCGTCACTTAAAACTTCCGGGCTGACAGGCCGTGGTCGATGTACAAAACTCTCCCCTGACGTTTCGTCACCTACTGCGCGAGACATCCTCCGAGGTAAAGCAGAAAACAAAGTTCAAAGAACAAAATATAACTACCCATGCATCCTTGCTGAATATTATTACATTGCCCAGCTGTTTCCAATACCGAGAATGATAGCGAGGAAAATAATATCCAAAATCACCAACTTTTTGTGAAGAGGTGAAGTGTTCAGAGTACTTCCTAAAGTAGCCACTTTAGATCCTAGAAGTGGTGGACTAGGATTAACTGATATAACGGATAAAGCCTCTGCACTTTTCATCAAAAGGCAAGTTAATTTAATAAGAGAAATCATAACCAGCCAACTTTTAGAGATCATTAAACCTCGAAGCCTGCCTCCCCCGATTGACGTGCAGAATATCATCAGTCGTTTACAGCATGTGAGGATTTTCTATGTTGAGTTAGTTATGTAAGTGTCGAACTCAGGCAGTCACGGCGCAACATCAAGAGCCATAATGCGGGGACGAAAGAAAAGCGAAGGAAGGAACAAAAGGAAGGAAGGAACAAAGTAGAAAGACAGTTTCCAAACATTGAGTGGACTGAGATTTGGAAAAACATTAGTTCTAATGCGCTCACGTCTAATATAAAAACGTCATGGTACAAGACAGTAAAATTATATTTGAAAGAATGGGCATTTGTTAATATAAAAAAGAAGACTGTGTTGACAGTTATGGTGTTACCTTAAGGATATTATTTAAAATTTTACTGTGTATTTTTGGTGTGTGCTTTTTCTACTTCAGAGAGTAGTTTTTGAAATATTATAAGCTAATGTACAGAACTTACGTGACGGTCAGATTGTTTGTCTAGTAGTGTCAAAACAAAAAACATTAAAGCTGCATTATTGGTTTATATTAGAAATCTGGAAATTGACAGTTTTTATGGAAATGTCCTTATCGATTGGTTAAAACCAAAAGATTCTATCTGATATAATGTCATATTCAATGGCTGGCACATTGCCCTGTTCATTTTTGCACTGTGATGTGTAAGTCAGTTTTGCAGCGAAAGACTTATTATATAGGTCTGATCACTTCAGATACGTAACACTCAATTAAGATCCAGAAAGTGTAGTTGGAAAGCTAGTCAACTTTATAATATCTCCTTTCCGCCATTCTCAAGAATTTCAGAAATTGTTTAACATGATTATTAAATTGTTTTTATGTGCGATGGGCACAAATCTTCCATATTCTGTATTTGGTGACTTACATACATTTGTGTGAAATGCTCATAGCTAGTTTGAATAAGCTGAGAAGGTTAAAGATCAGTTTCTACTCTTAGCCTGCCTCTCACAGAGACGATTTCCTTGTGTACATTAATATATTAAAAATTATCCCACAAAATTTCTGATGTCCATAAAGAGCTATTTATGGTTCTGTAAAGATTGGAGCACATGTAATTCAAGGTGCAGATTTTATTTCTTCATGTTTGAAATTTGAATGTCTTTAAAAATACTTTTCTTGGTGTTTAACTTAATTCTTTCTGGTAATTTAGTCAGTAACACAATCTTATGTTGTATTTCTTTAACATCAGCATAATTGCTATGATCAAACTGTTTTTGTTAAAATCGTTTCATGTATAACTTGTGTACAATGTTAGTATATGTACTTAGTATGCATTTGGTGTGTGTAACATTGTTGCTTTAATGAATGTTTTTTATAAAAAGAAAAAAAAGTGGTCAGCGCGACAGAATGTCAATCGTAAGGGCCCGGGTTCGATTCCCTGCTGGGTCGGAGATTTTCTCCTCCCAGGGAATGGGTGTTCTGTTGTCCTAATCATCATCATTGATTCCCATCGACGCGCAAGTCGCCAAAGTGGCGTCAAATCGAAAGACTTGCACCCGGTGAATGGTCTACCCGACGGAAAGTCCTAGTCAGATGAAATTTTATTACGTTCTATATCATACTGTATTTCAACATCTGTTTTCATTTATTAGTTTCGTTTTTCGCCTGATCAGTTTTAGTTGAATAACAAGAATGGTGTTAAGAAACTGTATTTCATGCCTGGTATTGCTTTATTCTGAAAAATCTAGAAACCATTTAACAGTATCCGATCACATTATTCTTCCCAGACAAGTCGCTGAAGACAGTAATTTGACACTTCAAACTGTCTCCTTTGAGTCTGTTGTAAAGCTGTATGATTCTGACAAAGAGAGGAGCCTTCGAGGAAATGTAATGAGATCAGGGCAATACGATAAAATTAAAGTTGGTCATTAAATAGTAGTAATTCAGCAGCAGTTGAATGTGAAGGAGAACAACAAGTACATAACGGTTCTGTTGCAATTTTCTAGTGGTTTAAATTAATTACTTGGAGAAACAGAAAACTGCAATATGTAAAGCTGTTGAAGGCAAACATGATGATGCTCTGAAGTTCATCAAGAGTGTTATTGCCGGCCGGAATGGCCGTGCGGTTCTAGGCGCTTCAGTCTGGAACCAAGCGACCGCTACGGTCGCAAGTTCGAATCCTGCCTCGTTCATGTATGTGTGTCATGTCCTTAGGTTAGTTAGGTTTAATTAGTTCTAAGTTCTAGACGACTGACGACCTCAGAAGTTAAGTCGCATAGTGCTCAGAGCCATTTGAATCAAGAGTGTTATTATGCTGTCTGAAAATCATAAAATTGAGACATGATGTACAGGGTTATTACAAATGATTGAAGCGATTTCACAGCTCTACAATAACTTTATTATTTGAGATATTTTCACAATGCTTTGCACACACATACAAAAATCAAAAAGTTTTTTTACGCATTCACAAATGTTCGATATGTGCCCCTTTAGTGATTCGGCAGACATCGAGCCGGTAATCAAGTTCCTCCCATACTCGGCGCAGCATGTCCCCATCAATGAGTTCGATGCGAGCTCGCAGTTCTGGCACGTTTCTTGGTAGAGGAGGTTTAAACACCGAATCTTTCACATAACCCCACAGAAAGAAATCGCATGGGGTTAAGTCGGGAGAGCGTGGAGGCCATGACATGAATTGCTGATCATGATCTCCACCACGACCGATCCATGGTTTTCCAATCTCCTGTTTAAGAAATGCCGAACATCATGATGGAAGTGCGGTGGAGCACCATCCTGTTGAAAGATGAAGTCGGCGCTGTCGGTCTCCAGTTGTGGCACGAGCCAATTTTCCAGCATGTCCAGATACGCGTGTCCTGTAACGTTTTTTTCGCAGAAGAAAAAGGGGCCGTAAACTTTAAACCGTGAGATTGCACAAAACACGTTAACTTTTGGTGAATTGCGAATTTGCTGCACGAATGCGTGAGGGTTCTCTACCGCCCAGATTCGCACGTTGTGTCTGTTCACTTCACCATTAATAAAAAATGTTGTTTCATCACTGAAAACAAGTTTCGCACTGAACGCATCCTCTCCCATGAGCTGTCGCAACCGCGCCGAAAATTCAAAGCGTTTGACTTTGACATCGGGTGTCAGGGCTTGTAGCAATTGTAAACGGTAAGGCTTCTGCTTTAGCCTTTTCCGTAAGATTTTGCAAACCGTCGGCTGTGGCACGTTTAGCTCCCTGCTTGCTTTATTCGTTGACTTCCGCGGGCTACGCGTGAAACTTGCCCGCACGCGTTCAACCGTTTCTTCGCTCACTGTAGGCCGACCAGTTGATTTCCCCTTACAGAGGCATGCAGAAGCATTAAACTGCGCATACCATCGCCGAATGGAGTTAGCAGTTGGTGGATCTTTGTTGAACTTCGTCCTGAAGTGTCGTTGTACTGTTATGACTGACTGATGTGAGTGCATTTCAAGCACGACATACGCTTTCTCTGCTCCTGTCGCCATTTTGTCTCATGCGCTCTCGAGAGCTCTGGCGGCAGAAACCTGAAGTGCGGCTTCAGTCGAACAAAAATTTATGAGTTTTTCTACGTATCTGTAGTGTGTCGTGACCATATGTCAATGAATGGAGCTACAGTGAATTTATGAAATCGCTTCAATCATTTGTAATAGCCCTGTACCTGGAGAGCAGTAATACGAGGGTTGGAACTTAAATAGTGGCAGCTGTTTATTCACAACCGATACAAAAGAGTTACATGTTTGAACCTCTTTCTGTCCTTCAAAGAAGTCATCAGCGTTGTGTAGAACCAGTTGCCAGCGATGTGGAAGGCTTAGTGTACCGTTAGCACAGCCTGTTCTGTTGATGGTGCGAATGGAGAGGTCTAAAGTTATGGTGATTCTCGTATACGACTGTGATGGTGTTATCCTAACGCATTGGGTTCCTTCACGGCAGACCGTCAATGTACAGTATTACTGTTCGATTTTAGAGCATCATCTGCGACCAGCTTTCCGAAAGAAGCGGCGACACTTTCTGCGCAACCCACCCATCATTTTGCACGACAATGCGCGGGCGCATACAGCGCTAGCTGTAGCTGCTCTGTTCGCTTGATGGGACTGGGAAGTACTGTACCATCCACCATACTCCCCGGACTTAAGTCCTTGTGACTTTGTTTTGATTGCGAAGATGGAGGAACCACTTCGTGGCATTCGCTTCAGAACTTTCCAGAGATTCTACAGGAAGTAGACAGGTTTGGCCACAACCACAGCAATTAACAGTCAGAATGATCTTGTGAACGAAAAAGTTTCCATTGTGTTTTACTGTACAGATTTTCACAAGCTGCCCTGGGAAACCTTTTCAGAATGGCCCGAATAAATAATCCATATCCAGATTCCCTCAGTTTTAAGAAGGTTTTGCGTCTATTTCTGTGTCGCTGTACTTTCGTCCCAGTCACCATGAATCGCAGTTTTCACATTTCTGATTTCCGGAACATAAAAATCTGTGTTGCTTTTGAACAACAAAGAGATAATAATCATTCACTTTCAGAAGGTTTCCACAGCCAGTCTTCACAAAATTCCTTTCCATTGTTAGCTAAAAGTCGCAAAAGTATTTTCCAACACTAAATAACTAATTTGTTCGTATAAAAGTACGTAAAAATGCTAGTAACTGCGACTAACACTTCTATAACACACATATAGCTCCGTCTTACTCTTGATTGTGACATCACCAGAGCGTCAGCCAATAACAGAGCGTGACCAGAGTTTGAAATTTAATGATTCTTAAGCTTTAATTACGCAAGTATAAGATATTTTGTGAGAATATTGAACGAGGATGGCATTTGAATGTTATAATCATTCAGAATAACAATAACCCGAACCGTATTTTTAACATAGGAAAAGAGCCTAGTAGAGACGGTTGCTGTGTTGGAGAGAGGTCGCTCTTGCAGCCACGTCTAAGACTTGGGCCTGTCACGTGACTTGGTTGACGTGAAGCCTCACAGCCGTTGGCGAGACGGTTGTTCAAAGGCTGTGCAAGGTGCAATACCTGCGAGTTTCATCCTAGCAACAATGTGTGTGACCGACGCATGAAACACGTATCTGCGAGGTCATGTACACAACTATCTATTCACGTTTCAGCGCTCTAGGGTGTATTGTAAGTGCCCCAAATCGGTGAAATTTTCTGCCACCGAACTGCCAAGGGTGACAATATGTTGAAGGTGGGACTATGCGTCGATTACAGCAGACTGCAACAATGGATAGACGGATCTCAGAGTTGCAAATCATTACTACGATTCTCAGTTTCACAATGTATTGGAATTTTCCGGAAAAACAATATTACACAAAAATTTAATTTTAATTGTCCATTTGTGTCTGTTTATGCATAACATTTCTTCAATATTTCTTCTTCTTCTTGTGCCTATCTATCTACAAATTTTCCTAAATTTTTCTTTTAATTTCTGTATGGATTCCTTGTACCCAAGTGGGCGGTGCTCTCCTTCCTTTCGTCCTTCCTGGTGGTTTCCATTCTATGATTCGTCGTGGTAAGCTGTCCACTAACATCCTTTTCGTATGCCGGCAACACGTGAGTTGTTTTCCTTATTCAGAATCAGTAACTGATTTTGTGACATACATTTTCTTCTTGATGAGTATGTTTCTCATAAACCCCCTCAATATCTCTACAAATAGTCTCCAAAAGTCCATCTCACTTGCCTTTAATAATTTCAATACTTGGGATTTAACTCTCTATGTTTCTCATCCACGTGCTTCTAATAATTGATTTGAAGATGCTTTCTGTTGTTTCCTTTCTAATACCTTGATCTCATAATAAACAATTTAATGTTCCAATAGTGAACTTTCAAGTATTTATTCTTGTTCTATTCAGTATGTGTAATCGTTTCCATCCATTCTTGCAGTGTCAAATCTTGGTTTGTATCTGCTATTACCATGTTGTTTTATTCACGTTAGCCTCAAGACCCAATTTTTCATACTTCTCTGATAATTTCCTGGTGATGTGTTCAGTGTCTTCTTCATCTTGCGCCAAAATTAGCTGTTTATCTGCAAACTGTAGTGATATATAGTTCAAGTATTTATTCTTGTTCTATTCAGTATGTGTAATCGTTTCCATCCATTCTTGCAGTGTCAAATCTTGGTTTGTATCTGCTATTACCATGTTGTTTTATTCACGTTAGCCTCAAGACCCAATTTTTCATACTTCTCTGATAATTTCCTGGTGATGTGTTCAGTGTCTTCTTCATCTTGCGCCAAAATTAGCTGTTTATCTGCAAACTGTAGTGATATATAGTTCTGTCATTTTGGCATTCCCTTTTTCTTAATTTTTTCTTCCAATTTTCCAACACTTTCTCTGTATACGTTTTATAAAAAGTCGGTGATAGGCTGCGCCCCTGACGTAATCCCCTTGTAACTTTAAATCCTGGTGAGCAGTAAATCATACGTCAGATATATGGTTGATGACAATATCTGACGAGCAGCCATTCGAGCCAGATTCACCGCGCGATTTAAGAAACAGGGAGTGGTATATGTACAGGGAACCTGCTCCAATGGGCTATCGAACCACGGACATTTTTCGCCTGGGCAGAGGAGTCATGGTACAGGTTGCCGTACAGCACGAAGGTGACGTCATCGTGTTTAAGCGGTTGCGGACGAACCTTTGTGTAAGGTAGTCACATATACTGTGTATGTTACACACTTACAAAATAACTATTGCGTATTTTCCAATTCTGAGCTTCAAACTGTTCTTGCTTGCAGAAGTAACTTTGTTCCAATATACAGGATGTCCCAAAAGGTACGCTATTACAGCAACCAAATTAATTAAGGTATTCACACCATGTTTGCCTTATGTAACAATCAAACTCACAAAGCTTTATTTGTACGTGTTCCAGGCTGTCGTGAGTGAAGCAGAATGGCATGATTAAAGAAAAGGCTGACTGTGTGGCATGGTTTATTCAGACGAAATCGGACACGCAGGTTGAGAGGAACTTCCAGACACGGCGCATGTGTGTGTTGGAAGCTTACGGGCGCTCAACGACGAGGTTATCAGCGCCCTTCCAAACTCTGTATAGGAAGCAACCACCACTGCGGGCGTCGATAAGCCGGTGGTACAAGAACAGGAAATGTTGATGTGAAGCTTCGTACTGGACGACTTCGAGCAAGCGACGCCGTCACAGAACGGATGCGGTTAGCTTTTCAACGTTCACCGTAGCAGTCTGATCGGAGAGTGACGCAGGAGTCGCAAATGCCTTGGTCTTTCGGAAAAGTTTGCAGATGTATCCATATTGAATGCAGATGTTACACGAATTGACACCAGAAGACAAGCCACAGTTTATGCAGTTCGCTGTGGACTTTCTTCACTGTTTAGAGGAGTAGGAAATTTTCTAAACAACCTAGCATTTTGACGAAGCAACATTCCACGTGTGTGGTAAAGTAAACAAGCTATGTACGCATCGGGGCACAAACAATCTACATTCTGTGAGGAAAGAGGCACTTGACAGCCCAAAAGTGAATGTGTGGTGCCGTTTGATGAACGGCAGCTGTGGCCGAGTGGTTCTAGGCACTTGAGTCCGGAACCGCGCTGCTGCTACGATCACAGGTTCGAATCCTTCCTCGGGCATGGATGTGTGTGCTGTCCCTAGGTTAGTTAGGTTTAAGTCGTTCTACGTCTAGGGGACTGATGACCTCAGATGTTAAGTCCCATAGTGCTCAGAGCCATTTCACCACTTTAGCCGTTTGATGATTAACAGCATTGTGGGACCTTTATCATTCTCAGAAAAAAAACAGTTAATTCTAACATAATCATTTTTAAACAAGCTGGTGCACCGTCATGGGCTCTGTGCGAGAAGTTCTCGACGAGGTGTTTCCAGATCGCTGGTTTCGGAGGTGTGGTCCAATTCCCTCCTGGGTCGTCTGGTATTACACTGATGGACTTCTTTATATAGGGATATAGTTTACTAAATGCATATCATCCACGTCAATGGTTTAAAGAACCGAATCGTTGCTGCCGTTGCCACAGCTAACCCGGATACGTTGCGCCGTGTGTGGATAGATCTTGAATACGGACGAATGTTGTACGTGCCACCTTAGGCGCACATGTTGTAATTGTCTGAAAGATATAGAAACTTGTTGAGATAGTGCGTCAAGTAACTCAAACACGGTGTGAACATCTTAATGAGTTTGGAAACTGTAACACACGAAAATCGTACCGAACTTTTTGAGACAGCCTTTATAATGGAGCAGTATAACGATAGATGTAATTACGAGATAGTTTGGTTTTAAATATGGCGTAAGCCACCTGCAGTGACTCCCATTTTTGTTATACAAGAATGTGGCCACTGAAACCTGTATTCATGTCATAAATACGGTACTTTTAACAGAGTAAGGAAAAAAGTAATTCATGTTTACCAAAGCTGTTACTAGTAGAATGCTGGTCTGGGTGACCTGTTCCTAGCTGATTCGTCGTCCTTATATGATGTTGATGGTTTCCAGCGCAGGTCTTCGGGCGAGGCCGCTGCCACGGTTCCAGGAGTGAAGCCGTGTCGTAATTACAGCTCACGGTGCTCAAGGCTGATAATCTGGTGCACGTTACGACGTCTCAGTCACTTAAACACTCATTTCCCGTTTGTTAGCTGAACGTACGGTTGTGACTGTAGCCAACTAAATTAGACACAGAAGTGACGCATCGTATTGCGCTTCCAGAGCAGAACTTAAACAGCGGCATGCCATACTGTACCGTCTCTTTCCTGTGCTTAAGTTTTCACCTCGCAATAGCGCTTACAGCCTCTTCGACTGCAGCTAGTGCGATGGGAGTTCACCTTTGATGGCTTAACACGAGTAGTCAATGTTTTTCGCATACTCTGCTACTCGCCTCATTTCTTATTAGACCGCTTAACTTCCATGGAGCTTATGTAGTACTACACCTCACACGCTTCGATACTCTTCTTTCCTGGATTTCTCACAGTACATCATTCATTTCCATACATACTGTGCTCCATACATATCGCAGAATCTCTGAATTTTCTTCCTGAAATTAAGTCCTGTGTTCGATAATAGTAAAGCAATTTTAGCGAAGATTTTCCTGTGCTTTGTCAGTCGAGATTATTGCTTCCAACGTAACAGAATTATTTCTTCACTTCCCAGCTGCTCCTCCTTAATAGTTTCATCATTCTTTTGCTTACTGCTAATCCTTATCCTTCTTCTACTCCCATTTCAAGCAGTGGGTGTTAACCAGTATCGAAATTGAAAGAACTAAAAAAAAAACTGTTGTCTCCATCTCATTACACTTCTCATTCCATTTGACTGGTCTGGTAATGCTCCCACACTTTAGTGTAATTAATTTGTTGACTTTTAGAGATCGGTTGAGGTTGGGTAAGATATTGATTTCTTTGTATTGGTGTTAGTGAGCATTGACTAGCCCATCAAGCAAGTGTGAAATTACTTATTGCTTAACGAGGTGCATGCTGAGGGTTTGTACGTTCTATATATGTGGCGTTCGCGGCCGTGACGTTGCCCTCCGCTGGTGTGGTGGTGGTGGTGTTGGTATGACCACTTGCGTGCTGCGTTGCCACTGGCTGTGTAAACGTGGGCTGCCGGGCGTTTGACGAGGGCCGCGGTAGCTTAACGTAGTGAGGCGGCGGACCAGACGAAGTACTGTGGACTCCTGTACAGTGAGGTGGTGAAAGTGTATACACAGATGGTAGTAGTATCGCGTACACACAATCCAAATCTAGAGCAGAGGGGCAAGGGGGGAGGGGGCAGGGCGAAGCGGGATATCTGCTCCGGGCGGCAATTTCAGGGGTCGCCAAATTCATATTCTTGAAGAAAAAAAACCTTGTTTCGCAAAGCGCCTAGCATCCAGTGTGCTTACCACTCATTCACCTCACTCGGTGTTTTGAAATGGCAAGGATAGTTACAGAATTAGTGATGACAAGATTGCTTGTTAGAACAAGGAAGGAAATGAAACGGGGAAAGCACAGAAATTAAATGGAATATCACGATTCCAAATTTATATAAAAATTTCGTACTGCCTGAGAAACTGGAGCGTATGAATGAAATGTGAAACTATTTCATAACATGAAACTTTTTGCTTGTAGAAGGCCTAATAGTTATTTGTACATTTGTGCTTGGTGAATTACATTTTGTCGTGTTATTTATGTAGTTAAGATAGATGAAATTGACCAATTGTGTCAAAGCAGTCTCGCTTATTTCGCACGTGGTACAATTGCTGCAATATTAGAAAAGTCTACTTCCTTTTGTCTAGCAGACAGTGACAAAATAAACGTAATCAATAGAGAAACCATACCTGTCCTGGGACTATTCGTATTAACAGCTCTGTCAGTATTAGACAACAACATTTTGATTTTCCTTCTACCAGAACGTCTGACAAACTTTGATGAGATATCAGATTCTTTCGCAGAAAGGAAAGGACGCCGTGTAAAGCTACAGCAAGACTACAAAGAAAAAAATGTGCTGAGACTTAACGATTGAAGAAATTTATACCGTCTTGCTTGTATTTTATCTTTACTGGTTTTATGTGAAGAGTTCTTATTCTCCTGGTTGCAAAGGGAGTCATACCGGTCGGCTGGGAGCAGGAGAGGCACCGTTTGAATATAGGTTTGATGGCTTCAATTAAAGAATATACACGTTTGAATCCCACAGAGCGAAATATAGTGAAGGGCGACAGAAGAATGCTGTGTGAAGAAGTGTGGGACTTTGGCACATGTCTTAAATTTCCTCGAACATATATGTTTTATATATAGACCCCTTTAAAAAGATGTGCGCTACAAAACGAAATTTGGAGAGGGACTTGAAGTTCAAGGAGAAGCAATAAAAACCTTAAGGATTCCCGAAGACCTCATAATTCTGTTAGAGGCAGCAAAGAACTTGGAACAGAAGATGAACAGAATGGATAGTTACTTGAAAACGGAATATAAGATGAATATCAGGGAAAGCAAAAGATGTGTAGTAGAAAAGAATCGAGAATACAACTAAGAGTGGACCACAACAGTCGGTCACAACAGATTAGGAGCCGTAAGCATAGGAGCACGCGAAGGCAATACGCAGAGAAGATGGCCGACAGGTGGTACCAGACGGACGCATACCTTGCCAGCAAAATTCTTGACGTCTTGTCTCAAACGCTCGAGAGAGAGAGAGAGAGAGGGGGGGGGGGAGGGGGGTACCACTATCAAGTTTTTGCCGCGATTCGGAAATATCGAGGACCTGGGGCTGCGTACACGAGGTATAAAAGGGCATTGCATTGGCGGAATTGTCATTTGTGGTCAGCTGATTCAAGTGAAAAGACAATCGACGTGATTACGGCCGCACGACGGGAATTAACAGTGTTTGAACGCGAAATGGCAGACGCATGGGATATTCCATTCCATTTCCGAAATCGACAGGGAGTTCTATATTTCGAGATCTGCAGTGCCAGTGCTCCAAATTTCGGGTATTACATGTCACCACAGACAAAGCAGTTATTGACCGAGAGCAGCGACGTTTGCGTCGAGTTATCAGTGCTAACAGACAAACAACACTGCCTGAAAGAATCGCAGTAACCAATGTGGGACGTGTGACGGACGTAGAGGAACGTGGGAACATTTGGCGTTAATCATCTATGGTAGCAGACGACAGACGCAAGTGCCTTTTTCTAACAGCACGGCATCGCCTGTAGCGCCCTTCTTGGGCTTGTGACCATATCGGTTGGACCCTAGATGACTGGAAAACCGTGGCCTGATCGGATGAGTCCCGATTTCCGTTAGTAAGAGCCGATGTTAGCTTTTGCGTGTGGTGCAGACCCCATGAAGCCCCAGACCCAAGTTGTCAACAAGGCACTGTGGAAACTGGTGGAGGCTCCATAATGATGTGGACTGTATTTCATGGAATAGCCTGGGTCCTCTGGTCAAACTGAACTGATCATTGACTGGGAATGGTTATGTTCGGCTACTTGGAACCATTTGTAGAAATGCATGGACTTCCTTATTCCCAAAAAAACGATGTCATGTCACTGGGCCACAATTGTTCGTGATTGATTTAAAGAAAATTCTGGACAGTTCGAAAGAATGATTTAGCCAGCCAGACAGCCCGACTCGAATACCATCGAACATTTATGGCATATAAACGAGATGTCAGTTCGCTGCTCAAAACACTGCACCGGAAACACTTTCGCAGTTATGGACGGCTATAGATTGCATGGGACTTCCAGGCAACACCGAGTTTCTACACTACGGAGGGCAAAAGAAGGTCCGACATGATATCAAAGCTATCCCATGACTTTGGTCACCTCAGGTTACGTTCATCGGATATACTGCAATCGTATTTGCCTACTGCGTGATGCGTGTGCTTCTTGATAACTGAGCTTACTCTAAGTCAATCTATCCTTAATTTCTTTTGTGTTAAGTATACATGGCATACTTTAACGACGGACTTGTGAACTCCTTTGAAGTAGCACATACAAAAAAATACTGCTTTTGAACATATGTTAATACTGTCTGCAGTAGTACGATGACTGCATCTTGTTTGACTTTTGCATTGCTCGCTATCATGTCCATAACTGAAACAGTTGTAGCACTGGGAAAATAATAGACTCTACTAGGCTCTGTACCCCGTGCGTTTTAACATAGCGTCATGTCGTTACTACACGTTCTGGTTGGGGCCTCGTGTCTGCACCCCTCGCTTCATCTTCTTATATCTCCTGACGTCACATACAATTACTAATAGTATCTCCTCCTCTGGGAAAGAAGTGTCGTCATAGTGAAGGACATGGATATGTAAGCGTCTAATGTGTTTACAGAGATTACGTCGCTACTGTTCAAAGTTTGCAGTTGCAGCACTTTCAGTCTGTATTTTAGCTCTATTCCACCCAGATGACGAAATATTCAATATATTGTTTTCTGTATTATTGTTGCCCTATTTGAGCTTTTTCTTTGTGCCATCGGATATAGTCTACTAATGTTTCTATCTATGCTCTCCACAAACACTTGAAAAGGACGACTGTCATGCAACTCATTTATGTTCATTGGCGCTTATTTACAGGCTCAGGGTTGCTGCTGGTGCTCTGCTTCTGTAACTCACATTGTCTGTCACTGCAGACTGGCTGCCATTAGGCTCTGTAGATGAAGCTGCTTGTTGTGTATCCTTTTCTGGATAATTAGCTGAGACACGTGGAAGTTTATAGTCCTTGTGGAGTGGCAGATTGTCGACACCATGTTGCGGTTTCACAGAATTACAGGCGTCTCTAGGATGTCGGTTAAGTTGCTCTCATCAATGGATTCGTCCAAATTGCATTCGTCAGTGTTCAGGAGCTCAAGAGCACTATTAATGTCGTTGGAAGCCCCACGTTGTGCTATTGACAAACGAATATGACTAGTCAGTGGTTCCCCGCCTTCATAGTTAATAGATCAATTTAGTAGGTGCACAAGCCGAAAACGGCTAAGTCTATCAACAAGAAGCCTAAATAATACCTCGAAATAAGTTATAATCTATAAAGCGATTTCGGTTACGCCGTCTGTGAATCGGTCGCTGCTGATTGTAGTGTACTAGTCTGTCTTTAAGTACGTTCTATCCACCAAATGTGTGTGTGTCTGTGTGTGTATGTTCAACGAAATAAATATTCTTCAATTTCTAGGCCCTACAGTCTGGAGCCGAGCGACAGCTCCGGTGGCAGGTTCGAATCCCGCCTCGGTCGTGGATGTGTGTGATGTCCTTAGGTTAGTTAGGTTTAAGTAGTTCCAAGTTCTAGGCGACTGATGACCTCAGACGTTAAGTCGCATAGTGCTCAGCACCTATATATTTTATATAAGCATGAGCTGGTTGTAAAGTGTAAGCTAAAGGCCAATAAATTCAAATTAAAAGTACATATTATACGAGTTTCAAACAATGGTAGATCCACGATGGAATATAACAATATTATGAACGGGAGAGATGCTACTCACCATATAGCGGATATGCTGAGTTGTAGATAGGCGCAACAAAAAGACCTTCAGAAAGTGAGCTATCGGCCAATCAGGTCTTCGTCGGTAAGGGAAAACAAACACACACACACACACACACACACACACACACACACACACATACTCATGCAAACGCAACTCATACAAAAATGATCACAGTCTCTCACTACTGAAGCCATACTGTACTTTTCATAGTATTGCCATGTAAATTTATTATCTGACTTTCATTATAACTCATATCTATTTTTTCTGAGAATATCCAACATCTTTTCTTTTCCTTTATACATGATAATACTTTAATTGTGCTTTCTATTATTTCTCAGTCAGACTGTTTGCTATCATATATGCTTGTATTTGTGCTGGTCCATACAACTCACGCATTCAGTAATATTTGTCAATGCAATGGACTGTTTTAATGTCTTAAACTGTTGTGACTGTTCGATTTTTTTGTGGTTCCTAATACTGTTGTTGCATTCATCCATTGACCCTTTCGTATCTTTTGTTTATACTCCAGAATCTAAAGATTATTAAAACAAGTATGTCAGATAAAATAGTTGAAATCAAACCTTTCATAGCGTGACTGAGAGTTGAACAAAAAGGCTCCCATATCTCTACACATAGTTTTTATCTTACGTCATGCCTGGTTGATCCGTAGTAGCAAGCCTATCAACTTGAGTAAAGAGAGAACAAAATCGAGCAGTCATCCTTCCGCGCCCGTAAAGACACGCTCAAAACCCTATAAGCCATAGGATACGCGTAACCATTATGTGTTAGGTATCACAATATAACGTGAACGTTAGCTTTTTTCTCCACAACGAATTAAAAACTGTTGAAAAACGGTAAATACAGCAATATAGGAAGGCTCCATCTTCTCGCCAGGTTCATTCATTATGGGTGGACATGTAAGTAACTGTTTCAATGTCAAACACACATATTGCTATATATTTGTACAGCAATGCTGATGAAAGTTACATTCTTTTGCTATCACTTCTACTTGCTTGGCCTTTTTGCTCGCAGCAACTTAGCATTTAATCAGCCTTGTACTAACATTGAAGGAGTTGAATGATGATAATTGTAATCTATATTTCTGTTTTCGTTCCATTTTAAAAGACTATTGCTAACCCTTGTCACTAATGATAATCAGATTTCCATTTTTCAGTGTAACTGAAGTTACAAGGATGTTAGTTTGATGACTTGTTTATCTGCACGGCAAACACGTGCCAAAATAAGATTTGCACACCTCAGGAAAAATCGAACATATACAATCTAAATTTACTTCACGAAGTCCGATCTACGCTATTCCATGTAATGCAAAATTATTTATTTCACCAGTTTGATACAAATACGGTCCGCAGTCACCAAAGTCATCTGCTTTCCAACAACGATTCCGCACCTGATTGCCAGCACATCCGGTATATGCATCGACAAAACAGACCATTCGCTGTAGTAGTTATAATGTATCAGCATTACCTAGTTTTGCCCTCAGTTATATATATTTGTTTCCTGGGGTGGTCACTCAGACTCATCCCGACTTCTGAATGATCAAGATCCGGAAAAATAATACATCAACAAAATTTTCTCGCATTTTACTCTCCTCTTCTTATTCGGATGAGTTCAGTAGCGGATACAGAAAAACCTCAACGAGGGGACGCTAAAGATACCTTGAGCTACCTTTACTTTTACCGTAATAAAAAATAATCAAGTCAAATGCAAGGTTTAAGAAAGTTTTATTTAAACTGATTATACACATATACAAGACAATGCCATCCTATGATATAAAAAAGTTAATTGTGGTTCTCTTCCTTAAATGATGAGTTCTATTAGCCTATTCTGCCTGGCAAATTGGTTAATCACATCGTCAATAGGACAATAAATGTCAGGGTGAGTGTTCAACAGAGCTAAGCCACTAAGTCGATCCTCCTCCACTCTCGGCCTCAGCCATGTCTTTGTACGCCGCAATGTTGAAAAACTTCTTTCTACTGTAGCAATAGATGCAGGTAGACAAGCAAATACGAGGGTCATTCCAAAAGAAATGCACCCTATTTTTGTAAAAATACAGTTTTCATTCTGTATGCGTGAAAGTCTTACAGTGTGTAGATACATTCTTCCCGCTTGTTTTCAAACTTAGTTCAAGCTGTTCTCGTGAGTGGCGCCGTCACAGCATGTCTTCGAGATGGCTGCTACACTTGACGTTCGTCAGAAGCAACGTGCTGTCATAGAATTCCTGTGCTGTGAAAACGAGACAGTGGGAAACATCCACAAGAGGTTGAAAAAGGCGTATGGAGATCCTGCTGTCGATCGCAGTACAGTTAGTCGGTGGGTAAGCAGGTTACGTGATGAAAGCGGGCATGGCAATATTGAGGATTGTCCTCGCAGCGGCAGGCCTCGTACTGCACACACTCCAAACAATGTGCAGAGAGTTAACGATTTGGTGACTGCTGACAGACGCATCACAGTGAACGAATTGTCACGCTACTTTGGGATAGGGGAAGGAAGTGTTTGCAGAATACTGAAAGTGTTGACGTTAAAAAAGGTTTGTGGCAGGTGAGTTCCCAGGCTGTTGACAGTGGCTCACAAAGAAACAAGAAAAACGTTATGTAGCGAACTTTTGGAACAGTGCGAGAATAGTGGAGATGAATTTCTTGGAAGCATTGTGAGAGGTGATGAAACATGGCTCCATCATTTTTCACCAGAGACGAAGAGGTAATCAATGGAGTGGCATCATGCAAATTCACTCATTCTGCTGGAAAAGTTATGGCTACGGTGTTTTTCGATTCTGAAGGACTCTTGCTTTTGGACATCATGCCAAGTGGAACCACCATAAATTCTGATGCATATGTGACGACACTGAAGAAACTTCAAGCTCGACTGAATCGTGTTCGACCACATCGGCAAAAGCAGGATGTTTTGGTGTTGCACGACAATGCACGGCCACATGTCAGTCAAGAAACCATGGAAGCGATCACAAAACTCGGATGGACAGCACTGAAACACCCGCCTTACAATCCTGACCTGGCTCCATGTGATTGTCATCTCTTTGGGAAACTGAAAGACTCTCTTCGGGGAACAAGGTTTGAAGATGATAACTCCCTTGTGCACGCTGTCAAACAGTGGCTCCAACAGGTTGGTCCAGAATTTTACCATGCGGGTATACAGGCACCGGTTCCAAGATGGCGTAAGACAGTTGAGAGGGATTAAATGAAAATATTGTTCCTAAACGATGTATCTGCACGCTGAAAAACTTTCAAACATGTAGAATAAAAGATGGATTTAAAAAAAATAGTGTGCATTTCTTTTGGAGTGACCCTCGTATTTTGTACAGCGTGTGCAAAGTAGGATAGTCAGATCTAGGACAAACAGACAACGCTTGCATAAGGGAATCACTTGCATTAAGGGCGTTTATGTTCGTCTGCTTTTATTGAAGAATCTCTCCCATTATCCTCTTTTTAATGACAAAGAGTGATTTTTTTTCAAAGAACGGTAGTTCAGTTAAGCATTGATTCAATTTATGTGCCAGATCATTACCGTCATGTTTCATTAGTTGTGAGGGAAAAGGTATGCTGAATTTTAAATGATAAATATTTTTCAGCAAAACGCGTGGGTGGCAATGCGGGCGGCCCCGCAAGGGGCTGTCATTTGTAATCAGGTGATTCATGTGAAAAGGTTTCCGATGTGATTATCCCCGTACGACAGGAATTAACAATTTTGAATGTGGAATGGTAATTGGAGCTAGAAGCACGAGACATTACAGTTCGTAAATCGCTAGGGAATTCAATATGCCGCGATCCACAGTGTCAAGAGTGTTCCGATAATGGAAAATTTCAGGCATTACATCCCACCACTGACAACGCAGTGATCGACGGCCTTCACTTAACGACCGAGAGCAGCGGCTTTTGCGTAGAGTTGTCAGTGCTAACAGACAAGCAACACTGCGTGAAATAATCGCAGAAAGGAATGAAGGACGTACGACACACATTTCCGTTAGGAGAGTGTGGCAAAATCTGGTGTTAATGGGCTATGGCAGCAGACGACTGAAGCGAAGGTCTTTGCTAACAACAGGACATAGCCTGCAGCGCCTCACCTGGGCACGTTACCATATCCGCTGGACACCAGACGACTTGTCAGTGAGTCTCGATTTCAGTTGGTAAGAACTGATAGTCATGGAGCCAAGCATTCAACAAGGCACTGTGCAAGCTAGTGGTGGCTCCACAATAGTCTGTTTTTACATGGAATGGACTGTGTCTTCTGGTCTAACAGAACTGATCATTGACCATTTCTAGCATTCATTGACTTCATGTTCCCAAACAGCGATGAAATTTTTATTTATGACAAAGCGCCACGTCTCTGGTCCACAATTTTTCGCTCTTGGTTTGAAGAACATTGTGGACAATCCTAGCGAATGATCTGGCCGCCCAGATTGCCCGACATGAATCCTATCGAACATTTATGGGACATAATCGAGAGGTCAGCTAGTGCACAAAATCCTGCACCGGCAACATTTTCGCAATTACCGACGGCTATAGAGACAGCAGGGACTTCCAACGACTTGGGGAGTCCATGCCACGTCAGGTTGCTGCACTACTCCGGGAAAAATGAGGTCCCACATGATATTAGGAGGTAGCCCATGGCTTTTGTCATCTGAGTCTAGTATACTATGCATAACACAGTCCTTTGTAGACTCATGAAAAAGTGGAACGAATTCTAAGAGATGAAACCGAAATAAATCTCCAGAAAATTATTCAGACCAGGGCTAAATTTAGTCTACAGTATTTTTACAAATAAGTCTGAAATACAGATAGACTCACAAATTAACGTTATAAAAATTCCATCAAGAGAATGTGAAATGGGTTTGAGCTTCGTACCTGTGACGAGGATATCTATCCAACTTTTAATATCTCATCTTGTATAATGTTTGCGCAACCACTGTCAGTTAAAAGCTTGTTATTCAGATGTAGTAACTTAACGTCGAACTTCATCTTCGAATGTTAAAAAAGGTTAGGTAGTTGTCCTTCTTTGTGAAACTGAGGGGAAAGTGTACCAGTAGGCTATTACCTTCTTGCCCCTTGCACTGTTTCATGAACATCGTATTCAATTACCTTTTTATGTCTCTACGCATAAGAGTAGTTAAGTTACTACATCTTAAAAACAAACTTTTAACTGACAGTGTTACGCAAGCATTATACAAGATGAGATATTAAAAGTTGGGTAGATATCCTCGTCCGGGTACGAAGCTCAAACCCATTCGCAAAACAATAAGTTATGGCTGACACTGGTCGTAACGTAAAACCGATGCAGGATGTTAGAATAGCAATGCATTTTAGAGCACATGTTTACTGGACATTTTTTTCTTGTTTTGGTCCGTACTACTACTCCCAAAATGTGGAAAGTAAAGAAATTGCAGTAGAAGAGATTTGCCTTACAGTACCGAAGATGAAAAATTGCTCGTAGCTCTTAAGGTATGCATTTTCGACCCCATGTTTACTGAGACTTTTGTGCTTCTAGTACCTAACGTGTACTTTCAACTGCATGCGTTTACGCCATTAATTATGATACACCCTGTATATACAGGGTGTTACAAAAAGGTACGGCCAAACTTTCAGGAAACATTCCTCACACACAAAGAAAGAAAATGTTATGTGTACATGTGTCCGGAAACGCTTACTTTCCATGTTAGAGCTCATTTTATTACTTCTCTTCAAATCACATTAATCATGGAATGGAAACACACAGCAACAGAACGTACCAGCGTGACTTCAAACACTTTGTTACAGGAAATGTTCAAAATGTCCTCCGTTAGCGAGGATACATGCATCCACCCTCCGTCGCATGGAATCCCTGATGCGCTGATGCAGCCCTGGAGAATGGCGTATTGTATCACAGCCGTCCACAATACGAGCACGAAGAGTCTCTACATTTGGTACCGGGGCTGCGTAGACAAGAGCTTTCAAATGCCCCCATAAATGAAAGTCAAGAGGGTTGAGGTCAGGAGAGCGTGGAGGCCATGGAATTGGTCCGCCTCTACCAATCCATCGGTCACCGAATCTGTTGTTGACAAGCGTACGAACACTTCGACTGAAATGTGCAGGAGCTCCATCGTGCATGAACCACATGTTGTGTCGTACTTGTAAAGGCACATGTTCTAGCAGCACAGGTAGAGTATGAAATCATGGCGGTGAATCGAGGAAGTACAGTACATACTGACGAAACTAAAATGAGCTCTAACATGGAAATTAAGCGTTTCCGGACACATGTCCACATAACATCTTTTCTTTATTTGTGTGTGAGGAATGTTTCCTGAAAGTTTGGCCGTACCTTTTTGTAACACCCTGTATACTACTTTCGACACTATCATACTTATGTTTTGAGATTGCCGATTTCGACCGTCTTGTTCGTCTTCAGACGAATGTTCTACACAGGAGAACCGTGTGTTGTCACTATCTTCACTTGGTAGTCCTGGTCAGCACATTGCTCTGAAGACGACCGTTTCAAACGTTCGAAACGGAAATCTGAACACATAAATACGAATTTCGACAGAAATAAAAACTGCAAGATTATTTGTTTACTTCAGTTACCTAAGGTTTCTTCTCTCCTATCTTCCTTGTACCTTTATATGTTTGTCCAACTTCTGTGGTTGCTCTTTTTGGAGACGTCTATTCCTCTTCATCTGAATTGCCTAGTGTGGTGTCTTTATTGTAGTACCTACAGCCTTAGAGAACTTGAAATTCAGCCATCATTCTTCCCATTTGTTTCCGTATTGATTCTTCTGGACTATATTCTTGTGATATTTGAACAATGTAGTCTTCCTCTTTCTGTTTCACGTAGCACTGTTTTTTATTCTTTCCCATACTACAGCATCCCTATCCAACGTGATTTTCCATATCTAACGTGATTTTCATCTCCCTTTACAAACTGACTTACCTCCTTCAATGTATTTATATACTATCTCTGTATCTTATATTTTGCTTAAGAAGTCGACTCAACTATTGCTGATCGCGCTGATTTGCTGTTAATTCTGATAGAATTATTCTATCACTGAACTCTTCACAATAACTCACTCTGCCACACCTTCCCATACAAGACGAATCCTACTCACTTAACACCATTTTCTGCTACTGCTGATATTACAATATGTTTATCCAGAAATCCTTATCTTATATCCGTTTTACTTCATTGACCCCTGTTATACCTGCATTCGTCATTTCGGGTTCTCTAGCTCCCCTACCACATCGGACTTCTGACATTTCACTCTCCAACTCAGAATACTACCCTTTCGTTAGGTATTCAATCTCTATTTCTTAATCACTCCCCTCTTGGCAGTCTCCTCTTGTATGCGAGTGAGGTGCTAATCTGGAAATTGTTGCCAATGAAGATATCTTCATACTTTCACGTTTACAGCCAATATGTCCTGTGGATACATCTTCTGTTTCTTTAATGTAGTGACTTCCAATGCCTTCTACATCCTCATGCCTTTGATCATTGCTGATTCTTCCACCTTTTAGGAGCAGTTCCCTACTCAGAGTGCAAGACTGTGCCCCCGAGTTCTGCCAGGACCTTCTTCCTGTTTAACAAAGCCGTAAGCAGAACGAGTATAACCAGATCTTGAGCCGCCATTGATTGTGAGTTTTATTCAAAATTCAAACAGCGGCTGATATCGTGCCCAGGATCCAGGACGTCTTGATTGCTAGGCAAAGACGCTACCTTTAATTATGTAGATACGCTTTACATGAAGGCAGTGTCCTCTTGCAACGAAACAATATGCGTTCACATACTTCGTAGTGATTTTTGTGGCGGTATAATTTCTATTAATTAATTTTTCTTTCACAAAGATAATCAACAGAACGTATTCCTTAAACTGATTGGTTATCTAGCAATTTATGTTGCTACAGTACTACTGGAGAAATTCATATCTGCCGAAATCACGATCGTAACTAAACATATTTAACAACATTTCAGGTGAACAATGTTGTCACTTTTAGAGTACCACTAGGCTGTGGACGCAAGTATACAGAAAACCAGTACAGAGTTAGATGCAGCATTTCTCCAAATATGTAACTTATTTAACACAGCATATTGCGAGATGAGATAATCCAATTATCAAGTTTTTAAAACTATTGTGTCATTAGATACAGTCAAAAATAGTAAGCAAATAGCAAACATGTATTATTATTTTTGAGTGTGCCTAATGGTTTACTAAATTTAGGAACTTGATAATGGAATCTTGTTGTCCCAAAACATGTTTTAAATAAATTACGCATCTGAACAACTTGTGCTTCTTACCCTGTACTGATTTGTGATGCAGTTGTACTACGACTTCACAGAAGATAAATGGAAAACAAAATTCGTTTATCGATTTTTTTTGTCGTTGTTTTTAGTATTTCCAAGTTAGTACTTTATCCATTTTCAGCAACAGTAAGTATATTTGGTGAAAAAGTCACTAACCAGTCGCATAAAAGGTATTTTATTTTTTATCGGTTTCAGGCATCTAGTTCCCGTCTTCTGCAGATAAATGCGATGATTCTAATCTCTAAAGAAGGACACTAGGTTCCTGAAATGAGTAAAGAATATTTCTTTTGGGCGATTGGTTGCTGATTTTGTCAACAAATTTCCAAATTGGGTGATATATACAAGTACCCAAATACACTATAAGACAAAAAAACGGCGCACTACAAAGGCATTATCCGAATGCGGACGGAAATTGGTAGATGTGATGTATATATACAGATTAGCAAATTCCAAGAAAGTGGATGATTTATTCAAGAGCTTCACAAATTGAGCAAGTCAATAACGCATCGATACACCTCTGGCACTTATGCAAGCAGCTATTAGGCTTGGCACTGATTGACAATGTTGTTCGATGTCCTGATGAGGGATACCGTACCAAATTCTAAACAACTGGCGTGTTAGCTCGTCAAAATCCTGAGCTGATTGGAGGATCCTGGCCGTAATGTTCCAACGTTCTCAATTGGGGAAAGATCCGGTGCGATTACAGGCCAAGGTGGGGGTTGGCAAGAACGAAGACAAAAAGTACAATCTCTAGCAGAGAATGGGTGGCGTTATCTTACTGAAATGTAAGCCCAGGATGGCTTGCCATAAAGGGCAACAAAACTGGGTGTAGAATATCGTCGACGTACCGCTGTTCTGCAAGGATGCGGCGGATGACATCGAAAGGTGTTCTGTCAGGTTGGTATCCCATCTCTGACCGGAGAGTCCCAAGACATGTTCGAAGCGACACTCATCACTGAAGACAATTCTACTTCAGTCAATGAAATTCCAGGCCGAAGATATGTTTGAAGACGTCCCGGGCAGCAATGGGATACCAACTTGACTGTCACCCTCCATACGACCCGACAACCAAGAGAGATGGTTTGGGGTGCCGTTTCTCTTCATAACGGGACACTTTGGTTGTCATTCGCGGTACCCTTACAATACTGCGGTACGTCGACGATATTATACGCTCTGTTTTGTTGCCCTTCGAGGTAAGCCATCCCATCCTGGGCTTACATTTCGGAAAGTTAATGCCCTCTGCGATAGATCTTATTTGGGTTCAGCCATAAAGTATATATCATCTAATATGTATCGAAACACTGCGTGGGGCAAAGAACAACATAAACATACCCGCTCCAAAAAGAGATATGTATGAAAAGAAAGATGAACATCTATCTGTATTCTAATGTTTCCTTAAGTAGAGATCAAATTTTTCATCCTTCATCGTTCTGTCCCTTCCTGTGATTCTGAGTGGACGTATTCCATGTACGTCAGACAACAATATATATTTCTATAAAAGTTTTTGGAATATATCTTCTGGAGAGAGGGGCAGTTTCTTTCATTTGTAAATTGCTTTAGCCTGAAAATGACACCTGGATACACTGTAAGCGTGCAAACCTTGGATCATACGGCGACATTATTTGTGATTATATAATACTGCATTCTTTATGATGGAAATGGACACTGTATCTGTCTTGATAACTGGCGACTGTGACAGGATGGTGTCGGATATAATTACTGAAGTAATTAAAATAGATAAAGCATGTTGTAAAAATTCTCCATTGTATTTATTATCTTTTGTTTTCTTCGATACATGAAATGCATAATATTGCCAAGGGAAACAGAGGAAATATCAGGAAAGAGGGATCTGCATGGATGAAGATTAAAGTTTGTACGGAAACTACCAGAAAAAAATTGTGAAACCCATTGAGACGCTTGGAAAATTCTAACTTATAGCTTGCATAGATGGGCTTGTAGCGGCTCACTTGTATCTAATAGTGGTAGTAGTTCTCTCCGCCCAGCCTAGAAACTGGGGCACTTTAAATTCTAGTAAAGTAACGTATTTATTAAAAATAAGTTTTTGGCTGGTAATTTTGAGCGAAGCACAACAGTGAGTTACAGTATAAGTTCGCATCACTTCAGAGGATAATTCACAAAATTGTCTCAGAGTAATTATTAAGGGGATATTCATTTCCAAATTTGGCACTGTAAATGACGAGGACAGAAATGGATACCCAGATAAAACCATTGTTGACAATTCAGTAATTAAACTACAAGCCCAAAATGTCGCCGCAACTAACGCGACGACAGATGATAGTGAGCCTGAACATATCGGTCAGTCAGACGACAACCGTGAGTATTACTTAAGCTCATCTGTGGTAGAGGATACCAATGTTGTAATTAATGACATTTTACTAATGGTAGGCGAAATAAATTCGCTAAAATGATTGGGAAGCATTTTCTCATATGAGGCTAGTGAAAGGCGTGGTAGAGCAGATTGTAGTAGAGGTAAATTTCCGTATTGGGCGTAACGGACCCGACTTTAATCAGATACGACTCAGTAGGTGTTCAGAATGATACCCCAACAGTGACACAACCTACGCAATGGATGATGAAAACTCGTAATGATTTTAGGACTGAACAAACAAAAAAATTTAATGAATAAACACAAAAGTTAATGATCTAACACGAAAAATTAATATTTTTACACAAAAGTCGCAAAGTCTTAGAAACAGCCAACACAAACGTTTCATGATTTTAAGAATCATGTGAAACAAAAATTTGAAGAACTTTCAAAGGAACAAACCCAGACATTTGATGAACGAAGTAAAAAGTTGCTCACTCATCTGTCAAATGATTTAACATGTAAGTTGTTCGAAAAGGGAAATGAACTAAAAGCGGAGTTGTTTCCGGAAACAGATAAGCCAGATAAGGTAAAGAAGTATCGGTTGTCAACAAGACACATGAGTAAATGACAGGTAAGCAGTAAAACGTGAGCGACACACAGATTAAAATGCAGGCGACTCAATCAGAAAATAATAATAGTGTAAAGAAAATCCAAGCTACTATAGTATATTACACATTTGCCTGAGGAAGTACAGAAACTGTCTGTAGAATTGAATAATGTAAAACTGAGCAGTAAGTTCGTAAAGAAAACATAAGATAGAATTGAAAGGGACATAAAGAAATTAATGGAGAGGGTCTAATCAGGATTATTGGATAAGGTAACGACGCTGGCGCATTGTGTAAGGGCACGTGACCTATATAGAAGCTGCCGAAGAGGTAGTCAAGGAGAAGGAAAACGAACTAATTGCCAGAACTGAATCAGGTTTAAAGGCAACGGAAGAAAAATTGCAGAACAGTTTTACTAGTGGTTCTGATATCACAAATGAGCTACTAATTGCTAGCAATCAGGTGCAGTTAGGCAAAATAGAGAGCTGCAACACTTATCCACTTATCCCCCCTTTACCAATAGCCTTTCCGGCTGTGAGGAAGGAGGAGTATCAAATGCAATAGGCACTGCCAGTGTCAATACCAGCTGCACCAGTATACACTGAGTATACCCGTATGCAGCCTGTAATGGTACTTGAATTACGTAACCATTACGGCACCTCACCTCAAACTCTTGATACCAGCAATATTCTACTGTGTTTCTATAAAATAGTTAACATATTTCTGTGAGAACATTCAGATATGATTTCATTAATGTAGAGGTGCTTTGATACATCGATATGTTTATATTGCAATGATATTATTCTTATGTGAATTCTTTCTTTTGTCACTATGATCTTTGACGTACTTGTAACTCTGATTTTTGGGCGCGTAAGCGGTTATTAGAGAGTCAAGTCTTGGTCGTCATGTTGAAAAGACGCAAATTGTAATCAGTTTATAAAATGTGAACTTTAACAGTGAGGAAGATATTTTCAAGTATGTTTTATATTGTGAAGTGATGTTTTGTGAGTTACGTGATATTGCAACAAAAGTAATAAAATTGAAGTGTAACTTAAATTCGGAGTGCTGATTACTTTTTTACATCACCATTGTGCTAACTTTCAAAAGTTTAATCTTCAAGAATGGTTTATGGAACACATCTATAAAACTTTTGAATATCGCAGAATAACACCTAGGCCTCTTTGCATCCGAACTTGTAATCATCACCACCTACCTAGATTTTCGACGATTGAGCCATGAGTTCACAACGAGACCAGCGTGGGAAACACGAAAAGATGAGTGCCTAGTTTATCCATTATTTCAAGAAATGGCTTTTAGCTGTGCTCTTATGACACCTGCCACATAATATAACTTTGTTGTTGCCCGAAAATGTAACATTTAGCAGCGTGAGCAACACTACAATCATAATTAATTTTTGACCTTGGTTGTGGTAGGGTTGTTAGAAGCCGAACAATCCAACGGCTGCAGCAGACAGTACCTCTTGCCTGTCTACTCTTCTAGCTGACGAAAGGTTACACCGACATAGGCGGTTTACGATTTTTACTGTAGAGGGTAATGAATGTACCCCGCGCTATTCATCAGAGACTTCCGTAACGTGTTACCACGCAACTGGATCTGGGCACAGAAGATCACATTCGTTGTAGAGTACACCCAAGGCGATGCTTCATTCACTCCAAGAGAGACTAAGGCGAGAGGCATTTAACCCAGCACCATTCAATAGTAAACATGGGGGACTACGAAAGTATTTTGAAAAACACCTGAACAAAAGAAGGTATTGGACAAGTCCATCCTCTTATGTAGATGTAAATATTCAAAAATCGCTTCCAGTTCATATCAACAAAAAATTGATCACAATATCCGAGAATGATGTACTTTTTATCCGTTCTGGAGTCTATTACCTGATTTATAAAGAGGGACAGTCGCAACCCCAAGGAAATAATGTACAAAGTGAACTTCTGCAAATAGTGATCCGCAAGATAGTAACGGCGGAAGCAACCAACACGGTGGACACCCGTACCACATTAGTAATAATAACCACTCAAGAGGTAATTATGGTAACCGTGGAAACCAAGGACACAAACGAGGTTTTAAAGGAAATAACAACCCTAATTACAACGAACCAGAATATACTGAATAGAGGGTTTTCGAACAACAGATCCAAAATATAGCCCCGGTGGATGGATGCTTATAGTGGAGGTTACTCAGAATGAAGAGATTACACCCCCCCCCCCCTCCCCCGCTTCCCTCCCACCCAATCAGTAAAACCAAAACAGGTCACTACAGGCTCTCGTTCACAGACCGAAGAAAGGGATAGAGGTCTGTAATTAATTCCTTATTATTTCCTGAGATATGACAAAGAGGACTTACGTCAGGAAAATGTGGACAATTTGGAAGAGAACAGAAGAGAGTCTGTATAGGCCTTAATAAATGCCATGACAGCTGATTTAGGTATGCTCACTATACTGAATACAGATGCATCAACGAACGTAATCTCGCAAAGTTTATTTAACGAGTTACAAAAGTGAAAACACGTACCAATCTTCCCTGTGCAGAACTGACAAATCCTGTCTGCAGTAGGGAGAAAATCTAAAATGCTGAAACTTCAAGCACTGATACCCATTACTATCGAAATATTTTCTTTGCACTGCATTTTTTTGGTGGTGGAAAAACTTGTAGTTAATTATCTCATTGGTACGGATACCTTCCGACAGAACAAGGTAGAGGACAGCGAAAAGTGTTTCTTTACAATTAACGAAAAAAAGTTATCAGTAGATTTAATTAGAACCAGTACAATAAGAATCAAACCACTGCCAAATACTGACATTAGAGTATAGTTACCTTATTCAGATATTTTGTTCTGCGGTGCACCAAAAGACGAACAGCAACATGAAAGAAGTATGGATCTAGCGTAAGTACAAGCAAAGGCAAACGAGTCACTTTGTTTGTTGGAAGACCATAAAGAGAAGCTACCAGAAACAATACTTCATCAGGTGCTTGTATATGATAGGCGCCCATGTAATAAAGTGTTACATATATAAAATGGACGTATATGCACATGAAACGTTCTGTTTTTAATGATATCCCATACACTGGTCCAAGAAGGAGGGGGCAGTAAGGAAGGAAGTTGAGAGGATGATAGATTGGGGTGTCATAGAACACTCATATACGCCGTACTGTAGTCCTATTTTAGGTGTGTCCAAACCTGATGCGAGCTTCAGGCTTGTACTCGACGCCCAGAATACAAACAAGATCATTGCTCCTGTTAGCACACGTTCCACCGACTTAGAAGAACAGTTACTAAAGTTCCATAAAGTCAAATACCTTACCTTAATCGATTTAAAAGAATCGTATTGGCAGATAGCTCTCCATGAAGGCAGTAAGAAGTACACAGTCTTTGTATGTGGGGGTAGAAGCTATGAATTTTGTGTCTTGCCTTTCGGCTTAAATGTGGGCGCAGGTGTTTACATTTCTGCGTTAGACAGAGCTTTAGGTCCAAAACTACTTAATAAACTCACTATCTACGTAGATGACTAGCTAATAGCAATGCCTGCCTGGGAAGAGCATTTGCGACTTTTGGAACAAGTTCTATACCATTTCTCAGAATACGGTGTTAGAGAAAATTTAAAGAAGTCAGAATTTTGGAAGGAAAAAGTCTAATTCCAAGGACACATCGTATCACCACAAGATATTTTGTCAGATCCATAGAAACTAGATGCAATCAGACATTTTCCCCACCTCAGAACAGAGAACAACTCAAAGCTCACCTGGGCTTAGTGTCTTAACCTAAAATGGAAAGGACAAGGGCCTTTACCCACACAAGAATCCAAGGAATCTGTAAGCTGAATAGGTTTGACAAAAGGTTAAGCCAACTTATAAGGTTATTGTGATTAAGTACAGTAAAAAGTACTTCACTATGGAAGATGTTCACTTAGTTTTAGGATAAGTTTCTGCCTTGTTATTTATATGTATGTAAATAGAAATAAGGTAAGTCATTAGTTATTTAAGATTTTGCTCACTGACAAAACGATGGTTTGAAGTAAGTAATAAGATGAATTTAATCGCTATGATGTGGATTCGCTATTCAAATACATACACTTTCCAACCACAAATTAATAAATGTCGTGGGGAGAAATAAATGATGTAGCATTACGAGGAGAGGCAACGCGCAAATGCAGTAGAAATTTCCATCGCAGACAGTGACCTAGGCACACGTGTGAAGGCAGAACGAGTCCAACAGGCTGCTTAACATGCCAGGCGCTCAGCTACCGTTAGTATCAGTACACCAAGTAGAATATACGGGAAAGATTATGAATATAAATTGATTACTCAAATAAATACCGAGATCTGCACTTTAAGAATAAAACTAGTATAAGAAAGGAGAACTAAGACAAGGAAATTTTACATGGAAGGAAATAAAATGAACTAACTACAGGAAGATATCTACACAACAGGTTTCTGTTTGCAATAGATACACAAAAATCTACATTATGGCTATATACAAATTAAACTTAGCAATATAGTATAGGAAATCTGTGTGTGCCATGAAAGAATAAATAATTCTAGGGATATGCTCACGCTCTGGGAAAGCTACAAGAGGGGGATAATGGCACTGTTACTCATCTAGGAAGATAGCTATTAGTTTTATGTGGACTCATTGTATGAATAAGGAAGAGTCGAAAAAGGTAAGTCGAAGAGATAGACGTGCTGTTATTATTTGCGCTCTCACAAGAAAGGGTTGAATTCTGAGAATAAGTCATAAAATAATGAACTAAAACTATTTTCGTACTGAATGAAAATATATATGTGATAAGCGTGAAAGGTGCAAGGACACATTTCAGTAATGAGAAGAAAGAGAATTTGGGTAGCTGGTACCAAAAGAAACGGGTCAATCGCAATATGAGTGATTATTTGTATATAAATATGTGAAAGAATGTGATAGTGTGATTATAAAGAAGTTATAGTACATAAAATGTTGTGAAATTAAGTTGAGGTCCTGTACTACCAAAGGATAAAAAAAGTGGTGGGATCGTACATTGAAGGATGAACGCCGAATACGAGTGTTCAAGACACAATCACACATGATCATGGTTCATCTTAATGTCCATCCACGAACATTTCTTGTTACACAACTTTCGTAGAAAAGTATTTACATACGTACCTATTATAGTACACAGGAGCTGTATCCCGCAGTGAAAAGTATAAGTACACTGATGTGCAGTCATTACACATACTTTCAAACAAATGACATTAATAAACTTGTATGACACAATGATGATGGAATTTTATCTATAGTGCTGCAAACACCGAGACAATAATTAGTCGCAAAACCCAAAGAAGCATTCGCAGAGAGTTTACTCAATTATTGTGGCATGTGTAAATGATGGATTTCAGCAAGAAATGGTAATGCTTTTTTCCATTCCTTATCATAATACCCAATAGATTCGTTTACCACCTCGTAGTAGATTTGAGATAGGCGTGGCTAAGCGTAGTTACCCTTGCTTGTGTTCGAAACGTGAGAGTAAATATCTCTGTTCCTTTCGTTAGCAATCTGGAATTACAACGCTTAAGTGAGATGATGGTAGTAGTTCATGCATGTCATCAGACTGCATATATGTATATTGTTTTTTTAGTCCTGACAGGTAACATGTTTTGCAAATTATTCACGAAAACAAAGATTACGTAATAATTTTTCTTCTTTAGGGCCAGCGTCGTAATATATGTCTGATAACGACATGATTGTTACAGTAGATATACTAAATAGCTGCTTATAATGAGCAATCTTTATTTATATTTATGACAGACTGTTTCGGCTTTATGTCCATTTTCAAGTACGTCTAGATTGACGTGACGTTCATATTGCATCGTTAGTGGACTGTTTTGTAACTGTCACTGCTTTAATAAGATCGGAAATGTTGTTGTCAAGATGTTGAAATTAAATGTTAGTTACGACGTGATAGCAGTTTGACAGTTCAAATGGCTCTGAGCACTATGGGACTTAACATCTGAGGTTATCAGTCCTCTAGAACTTAAAAGTACTTAAAACTAACTAACCTAAGGACATCACACACATCCATGCCCGAGGCAGGATTCGAACCTGCGACCGTAGCAGTCCCGCGGTTCCGGACTGCAGCGCCTAGAACCCCACGGCCACCACGGCCGGCTTTGACAGTTCCATAGTGACATTATTCATGACTGTACTATACTGCATTCACTATCACAAAGCTGGACGCTGGATGTCCTTCATCCAGAAAGAAGAGGTAAATATCTCTCTCTTCAAAGGAGAGTTAATATGTCAATCAGTTTAGACTGTTGCACTGGTAATCGTATCGAGAGACTGTGGAGGTAAGAATTTAGACGAGTGAATTGCTTCTGGTGAAAGTAGCCAACAGCCATACACCTCGAAATCAAATGTTTGTGAAATCGTATGGGACTTAAAGTGCTAAGGTCATCAGTTCCTAAGCTTACACACTACTTATCCTAAATTATCCTAAGGACAAACACACACACCCATGCCCGAGGGAGGACTCGAAGCTCCGCCGGGACCAGCCGCACAGCCTCGAAATCATCCAAATCATACGCACCTCCATACGGTGTCACTACTTAAATACCAGTATACAGCCCACATAGGACGAGAATTCCTACTGCTTCTCTCCGTGCTTGCCAAACCCTACAATGGCCAGAAAGGTCTCCTAATCTCTCCCCAATTGAAGACGATTGGAGCAGTATTGGCAGGGCTTTCCAACCAGCTCGGGATATTGATGATCTAACACGCCACTTGGACAGAATTCGGCATGATAGCCCGTAGGAGGACATCCAACAACTCAATCAATCAATGCCAGTCCGTAGAGCTGCTTGCATAAGAGCCAGAGGTGGACCGACACCCGTTGGTCCAGGTTTACGGGAGATAGAAAGAGGAAGACTATACTGCTCAAAAATCATACTCGGAAAAACCTTGGGACACGGAAAAATTCCATCTGACGCTTAATTTGCGAAGTAGTTTCTCGCTAATACAGTATATCATCCTTTCTTCTGAAATAATAATCATTACTTTATGTGTACAGCCACAGAGTTCCGTCCCATTCGGATAATTGTCTCAGAGTGTAGTTTAATATCTAACGATAATTTCATGGTGTAAGACTTTCATTACGTGGCATGTGTTCTATCCGTCAGTATACAAACGACAATTACAATTTCACCAACTGCTACATGGTCGCGTATACAAACAGTGATCCAATACTGTCAAATGTTTATTAGTCCAGTCTTTGATCACAATATGAATTCTTTAGACGATGACCGGTTTCAGTCCGTAATGACCATCCTCAGATCTATAGTATACAAATATATACACCTAGTGAGCAGCGTGTCTTTCAAAATAATACAGCAACACGTATCACAATATACTATCAGACAACCAGGGAGATGTACAGAAAATACGGAAAAACGTACCTTTCCTGTGGGAGATATATGACTTTGTTTGTAAAGCCCTCTAGTGGTTAAGTTCTTAAGATCGGTGCACGCCTAAATAACATCCTGGCGGCCGACCCAACAAACGGCGCTGATCATTGATCTGTCCTTTTTTCAGCTGTCATCGGTCCTATTCTATTCATATATTTCCTTTTAATAATTTTATATGGATATTTTTATTCCTCTATGTATCACAATTTTGTTTCTATGATAGTTATCAATTTTAAAATTTGCTGCATGTATTTCACATAATATGTTTTTATCAGATTATGTTTTTTGCGTAAATGATGACTACATCTAAGCCGACAGTAGCGATATCTAGGGATGATGTAAGCAAACAGATTTCTGGTAGCTACTGTACTTCAGTAGCCAGTTGCAATAATGATTGTGTGGACGATGCGGCCTATTCTACACCATATTTTAGATCTATATGACGATGCTATGCTGATTATATTTATATGTTTTGACGATGCCATTATGGCCTTATCACTTTAGGACATGGTGTAAAAAAGGTACGTTTTAGCGTATTTTCTGTACATCTCCCTAGTTGTATGGTAGTATATTGTGATACGTATTGCTGTATTATGTTGAAAGACACACCGCTCACTAGGTGTATATATTTGCATATTATAGATCTGAGGATGGTCATTACGGACTGAAACCGGTCATCGTCTAAAGAATTCATATTGTGATCAAAGACTGGAATAAAAAATATTTTGTTGTTGTGGTCTTCAGTCCTGAGACTTGTTTGATGCAGCTCTCCATGCTGCTCTATCTGTGCAAGCTTCTTCATCTCCCAGTACTTACTGCAACCTACATCCTTCTGAATCTGCTTAGTGTATTCATCTCTTGGTCGCCCTCTACGATTTTTACCCTCCACACTGCCCTCCAATGTAAAATTTGTGATCCATTGATGCCTCAGAACATGTCCTACCAACCGGTCCCTTCTTCGTGTCAAGTTGTGCCACAAACTCCTCTTCTCCCCAATTCTATTCAATACCTCCTCATTAGTTATGTGATCTACCCATCTAATCTTCAGCATTCTTCTGTAGCACCACATTTCGAAAGCTTCTATTCTCTTCTTGTCCAAACTATTTATCGTCCATGTTTCACTTCCATACATGGCTACACTCCATACAAATACTTTCAGAAACGACTTCCTGATACTTAAATCAATACTCGATGTTAACAAATTTCTCTTCTTCAGAAACGATTTCCTTGCCATTGCCAGTCTACATTTTATATCCTCTCTACTTCGACCATCATCAATTATTTTGCTCCCCAAATAACAAAACTCCTTTACTACTTCAAGTGTCTCATTTTCTAGTCTAATACCCTCAGCATAACCCGACTTAATTCGACTACATTCCATTATCCTCGTTTTGCTTTTGTTGATGTTCATCTTATATCCTCCTTTCAAGACACTGTCCATTCCGTTCAACTGCTCTTCCAAGTCCTTTGCTGTCTCTGACAGAATTACAACGTCATCGGCGAACCTTAAAGTTTTTGTTTCTTCTCCGTGGATGTTAATACCCACTCCGAATTTTTCTTTTGTTTCCTTTATTGCTTGCTCAATATACAGATTAAATAACATCGGGGAGAGGCTACAGCCCTGTCTCACTCCCTTCCCAACCACTGCTTCCCTTTCATGTCCCTCGACTCTTATAACTGCCATCTGGTTTCTGTACAGATTGTAAATAGCCTTTCGCTCCCTGTATTTTACCCCTGCCACCTTCAGAATTTGAAAGAGAGTATTCCAGTCAACATTGTCAAAAGCTTTCTCCAAGTCTACAAATGCTAGATACATAGGTTTGCCTTTCCTTAATCTTTCTTCTAAGATAAGTCGTAAGGTCAGTATTGCCTCACGTGTTCCAATATTTCTACGGAATCCAAACTGATCTTCCCCGAGGTCGGCTTCTACCACTTTTTCCATTCGTCTGTAAAGAATTCGCGTTAGTATTTTGCAGCCGTGACTTATCAAACTGATAGTTCGCTAATTTTTGTATCTCTTAACACCCCTTTCTTTGGGATTGGAATTATTATATTCTTCTTAAAGTCTGAGGGTATTTCACCTGTCTCATACATTTTGCTCACCAGATGGTAGAATTTTGTCAGGACTGGCTCTCCCGAGGCTTTCAGTAGTTCTAATGGAATGTTGTCTACTCCCGGGGCCTTGTTTCGACTTAGGAGGTGGTATACTTGGAAAAGACTTTTGGACACGGAAAAATTCCAGCTGTCGCTTAATTTGCGAAGTACTTTCTCGCGAGTAAATCATCCCTTTTTCTAAAATAATAATCATTTGTTTATCTGTACATCCACAGACTTCCGTGCCGGCTGGTGTGGCCGTGCGGTTCTAGGCGCTTCAGTCTGGAACCGCGTGACCGCTACGGTCGCAGGTTCGAATCCTGCATCGGGCATGGATGTGTGTGATGTCCTTAGGTTAGTTAGGTTTAAGTAGTTCTAATTTCTAGGGGACTGATGACCACAGATGTTAAGTCCCATAGTGCTCAGAGCCATTTGAACCATTTTCGAACAGACTTCCGTCCCATTCGGATAATTGTGTTCGAGTGTAGTTTAATATCCAGAAAAACTTTCAGGGTGCAAGACTTTCATTGCGTGGCATGTGTACTATCCTTCAGTATACCACCGCCAATTACAATTCACTAATTCAAATGATAATATGCGTTCATTTTACAGCAAAGCGTTAGCCATTCAGAATTTCCTCTTCTGTGAACAATTACGGTAAATATGTGGAGCACATACGTTTTTTGGGACGACAGCTGTACATTTCGTACATTTAGCTTTCTTATAAAGCGCGACAGATGTGTTACGACGACGCATTGACTAAACATTTAAGGAGTGACACTCTTTTCGTAATACTCTGATGGATCGTCGTAAAAGACGTGGCTAGCAGGTAGCATAATAACGCTCCTAGGACCTCGACGAATGGAAAAGTTGGGGCACGATGTCGTCAGAGCCGTGTGCGGTCAGATCACTGGGTCGCCCCAACACGCGGCTTCTCCGAAGCCGCGCAGCTGTGGCCACTATGTCAAGGGTGCACGACTAGTGCCTCGATTCCGGTAAAGCCGCTGCGCCACGGTCAACTGGTCTCTGCTACTGTGACAGATGGACACCAGTCTCACGTGTTCAGTACCGGAGAAGAACGACGAGCGAGTAACCGCACCATCTGAAGTACCTGCCTGTTACTCTTACGTTGAGCTGAAGCCACTACCACAGACGTACACCTCTGCTCGTACACGTCACAGGGCAGAGAACTTAATGTGGTCATTATTGTGGCGTTGCGAAGCTAATCCACCATACGAATACCTGTACAAGGCGAAGTTGCACAGCACAACCATTATGGCGCCCTGAGTTACAGCGCTGTTGCGCTATCGAAGCACCAGAAATAAGTTACCTGACCAAATATGCACGCAACACCTGTTTTTATAAACCGAGGCAAAATCTTTGGGCAGGAAAATCAGCTAATGCGACAGGGAACACTTACCAACACTGAAAACTCACAGTATGGAAAATATTTCCACGGAGTACCATGATAATACTGCTACGATAATAGAGCTACTCACATTTGATGAGAAATCATTGTTTAACTGCAGCATTCTGCACAGAAATATATAGGGTGGTTAGAAAATACCTGAAACGCTTGTAGGGATGCTGTAGGGGATGTTGTACTGAGACATAAACGTCAAGAAAAAAATTCGATACGTTGCACCGTTTCCCGCTTAATTAGGACTGAAGTTAGCCAATCAAGTAGACGCGCGCGCAAATTCAAGTTCCAGCTAACCAAACGAAGCACTCGTTGGGCAGCACCGCCCCTGGCCGGCCGCATGAATGTGAGCGGGTGACGCCCCGATTTTCTAATTTCAATGCTAAATAACTCGGAAAGGGCGCAAAGTATCGAATTTCTTTCTTAACATTTGTGTCTCAGTACAACCTGCCCTGCAACATCCTTACAAGCGTTTCAGACATTTTCCAACCACCCTGTATAATTAGCGTGAACCATTGCTCAGGTAATGCAATGCAGTGGTTCAACGAATGATTCCGGACAGGGAGATTCCTCCCTACAAGATATCAATAAAATTATTCTAAGATGTTGTCCTGTTTTTGTGCCGAGTCACTGTAAGTCCACTTGCATCCAAAACTGTGAGCGAATAAAAAATAATAATTGCTTAAAGTGCAACATGTCGCACGTTACGAAAATAAAATACATGTTATAAAAATGTGAGTACACATACAGAAAAAATAGCAACACTAAAATATAACTAATGTACAGTAACGAAATTTCGGGAATACACTTGTGTAGGTAACGTATCTAGTAGAATTAAGTCGGGTGATGCTGAGGGAATTAGATTAGGAAAGGAGACACTTAAAGTAGTAAAGGAGTTTTGATATTTGGGGAGCGAAATAACTGATGATGGTCGAAGTAGAGAGGATATAAAATGTAGACTGGCAATGGCAAGGAAAGCGTTTCTGAAGAAGAGAAATTTGTCAACATCGAGTATAGATTTAAGTGTCAGGAAGTCGTTTCTGAAAGTATTTGTATGGAGTGTAGCCTTGTATGGAAGTGAAACATGGACGATGAATAGTTTGGACAAGACGAGAATAGAAGCTTTCGAAATGTGGTGCTACAGAAGAATGCTGAAGATGAGATGGGTAGATCACATAACTAATGAGGAGGTACTGAATAGAATTGGGGAGAAGAGGAGTTTGTGGCACAACTTGACAAGAAGAAGGGACCGGTTGGTAGGACATGTTCTGAGGCATCAAGGGATCACAAATTTAGCATTGGAGGGCAGCGTGGAGGGTAAAAATCGTAGAGGGAGACCAAGAGATGAATACACTAAGCAGATTCAGAAGGATGTAGGTTGCAGTAAGTACTGGGAGATGAAGAAGCTTGCACAGGATAGAGTAGAATGGAGAGATGCATCAAACAACAAACAAACGTATTTAAGTGATTAACATTGCAAGATTACAGGTTAATGTAAGCGTGAGACAAGCCATTGCGAAGGTGAAATGTTGGTACATTAATAACCGGTCTGACCGCCAATATGTTAAATGCAAGTGCGCAACCGTGCACGCATTGTGCTGGAACTCAATTTGTGGGATAGGATTCAATGCCTATTGCATCTGGTCGGTCAATATAGGGACGGTTAATGCTGGTTGTGGATGACGCTGGAGTCGTCGTCCGATAATGCCCCACATGTGCTCGATTGGAGACAGCTGTGGTGATCGAATACGCCAAGGCAACATGTCGACACTCTTTTACAACAGCGGTAAGTGGGCAAGCGTTATCCTGTTGGAAAACACCCCCTGGTGTGCTGTTCATGAATGGCAGCGCAACAGGTCGAATCACCAGACTCACGGACATATTTGCAGTCAGGGTGCGTGGTATGACCACGAGAATTCTCCTGCTGTGATGGGAAATTAACCCCAGACCCTGACTCAAGGAGTAGGTCCAATGTGTCTAGCACGCGGAGAGGCTGGTTGTAGACCCTAAATTGGCCGCCTTCTAACCAACACACGACCATCACTGGGACCGAGGCAGAACCAGCTTGCATCAGAAAACACAACTCACCACCACCCTGTGCTCCAATGAGCTCTCGCTTCTCAAATGGCCGTGGTTTCATCAGAAAACACAACAGACCTCAACCCTGTCCTCCAATGAGCTCTCGCTTGAGACCTCTTAAGTCGCAAATGGCCGTGGTTTAGGGCCGGTGGACTGCACGGTGCAGGGCGTCTGGCTCGTAGCTATACTGGAAATAACCGATTTGTAACAGTTCGTCGCGTCATTGTGGTGCAAACTACTACTCAGATTGCTGCTGCAGATGCACTACGATGCGCCAGAGCCATACGCCGAAGACGATGGTCTTCCCTCCAGGTCGTGGAACGTGACCGCCCAAAACCCGATCTTTCTGCAACTGTACATTCTGTGATCACCGCCGCCAGTAATAATCTAAACTGGCTACATTCCTGTCAAGCCTTCTGGAGCATCGCAGAAGGAACATCCATCATCTCGTAGCCCTATTACACGACCTCTTTCAAACTCAGAGAGTTGCTGATAATGGCATCTATGTCACATTTTAGGCATTCTTGACTGACATCAACTCACCATATCCAATCGTAAACGTAACTAACACCCGCGACCGTTACAAAGTGTATTTAAAGCAAACCTGATTTTCATCCTCATAGTGACGTTACTAGTGTCACTCTTACGTGACTGGTGCGAAATGTGAACATACATCATCTTTCAGATATAGAAACACTCATACGAATTTCGTTTATTCGCACTTCTCCTTCGTGGTGTTGCGATTTCTTTCCATCAGTGTACATATTATAAAAATGTATGTTCCATATCGCTTCCTAAACAGGTAGACTGATTTAAGCCAAAAATACCCATATCGCTTACTGTCTGGAAATAATCGCTGTGAGGATAAGAACCACTTACGTACCAAAGGAAGGGAGGCGGGGGTAGTAAACAAGAGGGAGTGAAAAAGGAGTATGCTCATGACGCGCGAATACCCGGAGTATTTGAGAATGAGAGCACTTCGTGACTTATAACAAACTTTACACGCAATTTCAAACCTTAACGGAACTTTTCCTCGCTGAAGAACGCCACAAAATGATGAAAGGAAAAAAGTTCATTGGTTACTACATTTTAGTTGTTAACACTGTAAAACTGCCTGTTAAAGTACGACGTTTTAATTTATCTTCTTTACTACTGATTGTATTCAGATATTTTGACATGTACCATTGAATGTAACTGCAAAATTATATCATTGTGCGACACACAGTTCAGGTGATATGACGTCGTAGATATTGAGATGCGTAAAAACGAAACTCTTGGGCGCATTTCACTAGAGTTGCAGGTGAATTACGTGCACCAGTGTGTGTGGAGTATAAACTTGACACATTTACTGCATACTATCCCGAAAGAAATGCTGTGGAAGCTCCAATTCAGGTACATGTGACAATGTGGAGAGAGAAGGGGGTAGGAGGAAATGGGCAGACAGAAAGGTAGAAGATGGACACAGATAGTGGGAGGAGGAGATGAACAGGGAGGAGGGAAATGGACAAAAAGGGAAGAGGAGGCGTTGGACAGAGAGAGAGGGGAAGGACAAGACGGGTGGAAAGGGAGTTGGAGGAGGAGATGGGAGCGGAAGGAGAGATGGACTGTTAGAGGGTGAAGGGGATGGACCAGTAGGAGGCTGGAATAAATGCACACGTGGGCAGCGCCGTGTACTCAGCTGGCAGAATATATAAAGCTACAAGGTGCCTGAAAAGTGAAAGTGGGTACATCAGTTAGGTATAGACCACTGGCGTTAATATTGGGGGTGATTACTGAGTACACAAAACAGCACATACAGCATAATTCTGGTATATGTAAGGCATAGGGAGTCAACGCTATTATTCTTGAACAGATACTCTAGCAACAGCAGGTACCTGGGCGTACTGAACGCCAGCAGAAACACTCCGAAAAGTAACTCATATATGACCCATGGCACTCATGTCAAGTGCTGGAACCCATCACTCACTCATTCGAAATGCTAATTTCTTTGCTGGTGAATTTACAATAATCAGAGAGAAAGCAAGTGTATGCCTGAATAGTCAAACGACGATTTATGTACACCTGCAAGTACCCACAGCACACACACAAACACACACACTCGGGAACTCACTCATAGGAATCCTTCAGTTTCAAGACTATTTGGTGGGTATCAGTACGATTAGGTTCCTATTCAAATCCTATGAAGGTTTAGATATTACACTGGGACCAACCACCAAAGAGAAAGATACCCTGCCGATTGGCAATACAGCAGCGATTAATGCACAGGTGGCTACTCGCCTCGATTCCCATCATTCTCCCCCCCCCCCTTCCACCCCCCCCCCCCCACCCCTCTCCCCCCGCTCCCACTTCAAAGCGCACTGTTTCCTGTGATATTAACCTTCCAGTTGCTGAAACGAGGGAAATTTTTTGATCTAACTATTTCTTCGTGTACACAACAGCAAATATCGAGCATGGGCTGGGATCGCAGTCCTAGTCTCCCTCGACCAAACTTTGTGGAGAGTCAGTTTATGGTCCGCTTTTGTTTTTCACAGATAAACATTCAGTCGAATGGACACAACCAGGTATTACGTGTTGCTAGCCGCACAACAAGGCGTCGCGGCCATTCGACCAAGTTAACTATCTCTCAAATTTTCTCATTCTTACAAAGATTCAACCTCCCGCGCCCGTAATCTACGTAAGCAAAGACTGTGTAGTTGCTGTGTCGTTGTTTAAATCGTCATGATAACTGTAGATCCGTTAAACAACACTGTAACTCGGAAGGAAATATATCAATTGATCCGTAAAGAATAGTAAAGAAAGGATCACCACGGAAGAATTATCCGAATAGGACGGTAACCGGTACATGTACAGGTAAACAAATAATTACAGTTTTAGTAAAATCGGATGATTTATTCAAGAGGAAGATCTTCGCAAATTGAGCAAGCCAATGACACAGTGGTCCACCTCTGGTTCTTATGCAAGCAGTTCCTCGGCTTGGGATTGATTGATAGAGTTGTTGGATGTTCTCCTGAGGGATATCGTACCAAATACTGTCCAATTAGCGCGTAAATAGTTAAAAACCTGAGTAGTTGAAGGGGCCTGCCCATAATGCTGTATACGTTCTCAGTCGAGGAGAGATCTGGCGATCTTGCTGGCCAAGGTACGATTTGGCAGATACGAACACAAGAAGTACAAACTCTAGCCATGTGCCGGCGCGCATTATCTTGCCGAAATGTAAGGCTAGAATAGCTTGCATTAAGGGAAACACAATGGAGTGTAGAATACCGTCAGCGTTAGGCTGTGCTCTAAGGAGTCTTGCTATGAAAAGAAATAATAGCTCAGACCGCAATCCGGGGCGTCTCCAGACGTCTACGGTTAGAAATCTTATTGACCGAAGAATAATCCTCTTCAGTGATGAGTTGTGCTTCGAACTTAGCCCCGACGCGCAGCGAAGACATGTCTGTACACGCCTCGGTCAGCGGTGGGGTACCAACCTGACTGTCGCCCATCATGCTGCCCGACAACCACGAGTGTTTGTCTGGGATGCCGTTTCATTTCTCATCAGGTCCCTTTTGGCTGTCAACCGCGGCACCCGTACAGCACAGAGGTACGTTGACGATATTCTACGCCCCGTTTTGTTAGCCGTCATGGTAAGCCGTTCTGGGTTTACGTTTCAGCAAGATAACGCCCACCCGCTTACGGCGAGAGTGTTTATTGCTTGTCTTCGTGCTTGTCGAATCCTACCTTGGCCAGCAATTTCTCCGGATCTCTCCTCAATTGAGAAAGTTTGGAGCATTACCGATAGGGCCTTCCAACCAGCTCGGGATTTTGACTATTTGCCTTTCGCCGGCAAGTGCTCCACCAACTGAACTACCCAAGCACGTCTCACGACCCGTCATTACAGCTTCAGTTCTACCAGTACCTCGTCTCCTACCTTCCAGGCTTCACAGAACCTCTTCTACGAACCTTGCAGAACTAGCACTTCTGGAAGAAAGGACATTGCGGAGACATGGATAGCCACAGCCTAGGGAATGTTTCCAGAATGAGATTTTCACTCTGCAGCGAAGTTTGCGCTGATATGAAACTACCTGGCAGATTAAAACTGTGTGCTGGACCGCGACTCGAACTCTGGACCTTTGCCTTTCGCGGGAAAGAGCTCTGCCAAGTTGGTAGAGCACTTTCCCGCGAAAGGCAAAGGTTCCGAGTTCGAGTCTCGGTCGGGCAACAGATTTAATCTACCAGGAAGTTTCATATCAGCGCACAGAACAGTTTCTGTGAAGTTTGGAAGGTAGGAGACGAGGTACTGGCAGAATTGAAGCTGTGAGGACGGGTCGTGAGTCGTGCTTGGGTAGCTCAGATGGTAGAGCAATTTCCCGCGAAAGGCAAAGGTCCGAGTTCGAGTCTCGGTCCGGCACACAGTTTTAATCTGCCAGGAAGTTTCATATCAGCGCACACTCCACTGCAGAGTGAAAATCGCATTCTGGATCCAGCAACTATGTCAATCAATTCCAGTCCGAATAACTGCTTGCGTAAGGCCAGAGACAGACGGACGCGTAATTGGCTAGCTCAATTAGTGAAGCCCTTACTCTTGAATAATTTGTCCAATTATTCTCAAATAGTAATCGTTTGTTTGTCTACACATCTATCAATTTATTTTTCTTTTTTTTTCTTTTTTTTGCCTCTTAGAGTATATTTTCAGCATGGTATGGGCAGATCGACTCTGTTTCTAGAGTTGCACGTATAGCCTGAGACGTACGCAGATACTTATCATCTTACTCCTGAGTGGATCCTGTAGAACGACACCAACTGAGACCCCTCTCGTTACTTTGGAAATTTGTCCGGTGGACACTGTTCTGTTAGCTTTTAGTGGCTACTTACGCCAATATTAGCATATGTCACCTCTAAACTAAGAGAGGACTTGAATGGCTGTAGCTAGATCCGTTGCTGAGTAACTTGAATTCCAGAGCCACTGGTGCGCAGTAGTCGTTCGTGGATACAACTTCACCAATATTAGCAGATGTCGCGTCTAAACTAAGAGAGGACTTGAACGGTTGTACCTAGATACGTTTTTGAGTAGCTTGGATTCCAGGGTCACGGGTGCGCAGTAGTCATGCGAGGATACGACTGCGTCATATGAATTGCAGAATGCTACGACTCGCAACCGTACTGATCATATTCCCACAATATTTAAACAAAATTATGAGGAGTCCTGCATATACATGTGTCTGTAGCTAATACGTTTTGGAAATTTGTGGTAAGGTCTTATGGGGCCAAGCTGGAGAGGTCATCGGTCCCTAAGCCTACACACTACTTAATCTTACACTATGGACAACACACACACCCATGCCCGAAGGAGGACTCGAATCTCCGACAGGGGGAGTCGCAACTAATATATGTTTGGATTAAATTGATGAACTAGAGACTGCTGTATCGTACAATGTGCTATCGGTACTTGAACTTAGGTTATATAGCAAAAGAGATATTTGATTATGTGTGAGACAAAATATAAATAATCCACCGACAGAGACATTCTATGTAGTAAGAGTGCTAACAGAGCACCAAAGACAATGACACACCGACAAATCCCAGTGGAATTAGTAGCACCAACACATACCTTAACGATAGTCTCCAGTGCCGCAACGGAAAATAAAAGATTTTTGCGAACGCCCGTGTTGTGCAGGATCCCGGTCGCTGGGGTCCGAGCTTTCCATTCCTCGGAATCGGCGTGCGCCGGCTACGCTGGACATTCCGCCTCCTCTACTGGCGAAGGCCATACGCAGAATAAGGCCCGAAAATACCAGGTAGCGCACCATAACAGGAATTCTGTTTCTTCACGAAAACTTTGCTGGTGCCTAAAAAATTGCATCTGCACGACAGTCACATATGTATCAAATTAGTTGTCTATAGAACGCCCATTAGTTGACGCAAATGCATTTCAAATTAATTTAAAATAAACACGCATGTGTGAACTTGCTGAGGTGACAAATCTTCTTTAGGAAACTGATATTCCACGCTACCTAACACGGCACAACATGTTTGAGGAAAAAGACCCGCTGCTGTCAGCCTCAATTCAGTGGATATAAGACATATGGGACGTGTGCAACATGGAGATCGTACCATTGCGATACCCAATTAGATGGTGCCTTCGTGGCAACAGTTAACAGCGTATTAGTGGTATCTAGAGCTGCTGTACCTAGCGTCACTACAGCATACAGAAACTTTGGCTGTCGTACAAAATCGAGGAAAAAGTTGCAGCTGCTGTTAGATAGCGTGGAGCATTTAAACAACAATAACAACTGCAAGGACAACTTCTGATGGTCCTAAGTTGTGTATATAATACACAATACCAACTAAATCCGTACGATGTTGCACAAATTTCAAAAAATACTAGAAAATCTTAGTAACACAAAGAGACAAATAGCTCTCAACTACCACATTTTCTCTAAACTCGTAAAGGAAAAATGACAACAGAACTGTTTGTTTGCATTCAGCACACCTGGCAAAACAGGAGAGCGTGCCACACATGTGGTATGTTAATTGGGGTGGCAATCATTGAAATAAAGGCATTTTTCGTTGCAGCAGGACCTTCTCAGGAAATTTCAACGAACACGTTCTCGAATATTTTTATTTGTTGTTACTGGAATTTGACCAGGAGTGCAAAGTGTGGGTGTTATCATAGAATAGTTGATATTGGTATCGCGATTTGTAGTGAAAATTGTTGCAACTGGTTTCACCTTAATATACCGTATGTGTGAAAGACATTATGAAAGGCAAAAAGACTATTTCTAGAACTGTATAATCTGTAATAGAAACATTTGTAACAAAGAATAAGCATAAGACTATTTGAATTAAGACTGCCTCTTTAGGCTCATGCGGATGAAGCAAAGAAACAATTAGTGACGATGAAGAACGAGAGAAGGAGGGGAAAATGGTTGGGGACTGGCAGTTGATAAAGACTTGGAGCAGAGGTAACTGTAGAGAAGCCTCAGAAGTAGAAACTACGCAGCAGATTCTGACCACGAATCCTGAAAAACATAAGAGACATGAAGATGCCGTTAGTAGGCAATAAAAGTAGCAGGTACATATTAAGTGTTAATCCACGCACCGAAAAAACGCTTATACAAATTCGTTTAACTAACATAATATCTAAGCATTTCAACTCAGGTAACTTATCAATCTGCCTAAACCGGGTAGAATAGGTAATGCAGGAAGCTACAAGCGTTCTCTCTGCTGTCATCGTTTCATCATTCCCAACAACAACAGCATCATTTCTGAAAGTCACCTTAACGAGTTACCTCAACAACTATTAATATTCAGTGCTAATAAAAGTGCAGAGTCAATCATAGCAAAAATAGTTTTGATGCACTAGGTAGTAATGACAGCGCCACAGGCACTTGTATTTTACCTCCGTTTAAGCCTTTTGACACTGCTGACTGGGAAATGCAAATGAAGATGTTTTAATGATTATGAGTAAGAAGAGTAGTAACTGGCTGGTTCTGTTCATACCTGGAAGACAGGGTACAGGTAGCAGAGATAGGACAGGTCGAAAATGACTTTCATATTTTGTGAAACATTTGACAGATATGACATCCATTCATATGGAATTGGATGTTTGTGTGTGTTTATGTGTATATGTTCCGCATCTTCTCCTAAATCACTGCGCCGATTTCATTCAAACGCGGTACACATAATTATCCCTTACTGTCAGGCAACAATTGCTGTGTGGCTAAGAAGCACCTAATTATCATAGTTCAGGAGATACAACCTCATAAATAGATGCGTGAAAAACTGCTGCATCATGTATGACGTTTAAAATTATTACGTCTTTGCCACTAACTCTGTTTGCAATACATTTTGCAGACAATATTCACTGACACTGAATTTACCTACAAAATTATGTCACTGTGTGATATTTAGAGCAGGAGATATGACGTCATAAACACTGAGAGGCGTGAAAAACTGCCGCATTATGGATGAAGTTTCAATACATTTATTTTTTACTATTTAGACACTCCTACAGTACAGTCAGCTAAAGAAAATCTGCCGGCTGTTATGGCCGTGCGGTTCTAGTCGCTTCAGTCTGGAACCGCGTGACCGCTACGGTCGCAGGTTCGAATCCTGCCTCGGGCATGGATGTGTGTGATGTCCTTAGGTTACTTAGGTTTTAGTAGTTCTAAGTTCTAGGGTACTGATGACCTCAGAAGTTAAGTCCCATAGTGCTCAGAGCCATTTGAACCAAAGAAAATCTCTGATATCTAGCAGCGCTTTTGACAGCTTTCAAGTGCGAAACGCAAACGGTTATAAGCGGAAACAATAGCCGTTTATAGAGCTGTGAACAGGCGTTGCCGTAGAGACGTGTGCAAAAACACATAGACTCGCGAAGCAGCTGCATCCAGCGTACAGAAACAAACATTAGAAAGAATTTGTATTTTTCATGTTGTTGTTGTTGTGGTCTTCAGTCCTGAGACTGGTTTGATGCAGCTCTCCATGCTACTCTATCCTGTGCAAGCTTCTTCATCTCCCTACTGCAACCTACATCCTTCTGAATCTGCTTACTGTATTCATCTCTTGGTCTCCCTCTACGATGTTTACCCTCCACGCTGCCCTCCAATACTAAATTGGTGATCCCTCAGAACATGTCCTACCAACCGGTTCCTTCTTCTGGTCAAGTTGTGCCACAAACTCCTCTTCTCCCCAATTCTATTCAGTACCTCCTCATTAGTTATGTGATCTACCCATCTAATCTTCAGCATTCTTCTGTAGCACCACATTTCGAAAGCTTCTATTATCTTCTTGTCCAAACTATTTATCGTCCATGTTTCACTTCCATACATGGCTACACTCCATACAAATACTTTCAGAAATGACTTCCTGACACTTAAATCTATACTCGATGTTAACAAATTTCTCTTCTTCAGAAACGCTTTCCTTCCCATAGCCAGTTTACATTTTATATCCTCTCTACTTCGACCATCATCAGTTATTTTACCCCCCAAATAGCAAAACTCCTTTACTACTTTAAGTATCTCATTTCCTAATCTAATCCCTCAGCATCACCCGACTTAATTCGACTACATTCCATTATCCTCGTTTTGCTTTTGTTGATGTTCATCTTATATCCTCCTTTCAAGACACTGTCCATTCCATTCAACTGCTCTTCCAAGTCCTTTGCTGTCTCTGACAGAATTACATCGACGAACCTCAAAGTTTTTATTTCTTCTCCATGGATTTTAATACCTACTCCGAATTTTTCTTTTGTTTCCTTTACTGCTTGCTCAATATACAGATTTAATAACATCGGGGAGAGTCTACAGCCCTGTCTTACTCCCTTCCTAACCACTGCTTCCCTTTCATGTCCCTCGACTCTTATAACTGCCATCTGGTTTCTGTACAAATTGTAAATAGCCTTTCGCTCCCAATATTTTACCCCTGTCACCTTCAGAATTTGGAAGAGAGTATTCCAGTCGACACTGTCAAAAGCTTTCTCTAAGGCTGCAAATGCTAGAAACGTAGGTTTGCCTTTCCTTAATCTTTCTTCTAAGATAAGTCGTAAGGTCAGTATTGCTTCACGTTTTCCAGTATTTCTACGGAATCCAAACTGATCTTCCCCGAGGTCGGCTTCTACTAGTTTTTCCATTCGTCTGTAAAGAATTCGTGTTAGTATTTCGCAGCTGTGGCTTATTAAACTGATTGTTCGGTAATTTTCACATCTGTCAACACCTGCTTTCTTTGGGATTGGAATTATTATATTCTTCTTGAAGTCTGAGGGTATATCGCCTGTTTCATACATCTTGCTCACCAGATGGTAGAGTTTTGTCAGGAATTGCTCTCCCAAGGCCGTCAGTAGTTCTAATGGAATGTTGTCTACTCCGGGGGCCTTGTTTCGACTCAGGTCTTTCAGTGCTCTGTCAAATTCTGCACGCAGTATCGTATCTCCCACTTCATCTTCATCTACATCCTCTTCCATTTCCATAATATTGTCCTCAAGTACATCGCCCTTGTATAGACCCTCTATATACTCCTTCCACCTTTCTGCTTTCCCTTCTTTGCTTAGAACTGGGTTTCCATCTGAGCTCTTGATGTTCATACAAGTGGTTCTCTTATCTCCAAAGGTCTCTTTAATTTTCGTGTTATGTTTCTTAATTTTGTTATTGTATTTATACATTTCTCTGTTGTACGTATTGCTTTGAACGGCTTTTTCATAAATTCGATATTACTCTACGGACACCATCCACTTTTTTCGTTTCTAATAGTAAGTTCTCAAAGTGAATACTCGGTCGACGCCGGGTTTGTCAGCTAGTATACTAATATAGGAGCTCTCTGAGCCATTACTGTTCTTGATAAACATCAGTGACTGTCCAGGCAATATTACAAACATGGAAGAAATTTCTTCTGATGATGACAGCAACATTATAATCACAAATGAATCCCCTGAATGTCTTGTTAAACAAAGCGAATGAAATCTTCGGAAGTCCTCTCATCAAAGTTTAGCAGAGATACCACGTAATTACAAATTATTGAGTCAAGAAACAGCTGTCTCCCGAAACAGCCTCACGTGACAGTTACGCGACAGAAGGCTGGTGTAGCGAGAATGCGCCTTATTTTTTGTAAAAGACAGTTTAAAACAGTTACCAGTGCAGTCGCATTTATTTTCTTTCATGATACCCCAGTACTGAGGAGCGCTAGTGGACTACATGAGAATTTCACTCAGTGGATTGCAGGTTGATCACCTTACACTTCGTTTCGCTACACATTAATTTTATGTCACTTATGATAATAATGACAATGAAAGCATATATTATCAATAGTTAACGATACTTGCAATACTTTTTCCGCAGAAACCACACCGTAGGTCTTCTATATGCATACGGAATAGTACACAAACACAAAACAGTGCCTTGTAGCTCAAAGAGCATTACCAGATTACACTTCAAATTAAAAGTATAGACAGTGTGCGAGTATGTGTTTACATCTTTAGTACTTTCTCATGCAAACATACTTTATTATTATAAAAGAGAGAAAGAGAGACATCATCTTGAAAGATATTGAAAGTAGTTTTATTGTTTATAAAGTACGACTTCCCCGCCACATTACGATAGCAAGTGCCACACTGCTAATTTACAGGCAATTGAAGTATAGGACGGGAAACTGGATACACCCAGAACAATTTTTCGTATCATCCACTGATCCACCTCAAGATGGGGGTGTAAAGCCTGACAGAGACAATTTTTTAAATTCGGCTTTCATATCAAAAACACTCACAGTTTCTAATTCCCACTCCTGCTTGGACGATATAAGATCAAAGATTTTTATTTAAGTCTATATCCTATGGAGACAATGTCGACATACAGTCATATAAAATTCAGTGACCGCGGTGCCTTATATTTCCTGCTATTGGAGGAATTTAAGGGCAACAGTGTACGCCATACACATCGACAACGTGCACACGTCACATGAGCCCGTGCCCCATGCATGTGACCAAAGTTGTGGTGTGTTCATACGAACCGCTAATTTGTTGAGAAGGAGGGCTGCAGGATGAGTAAGAATTAGTGGCAACTACACTAAAGAACTGTTGTAGTGTCAAGAGTCAGATGGCTGCCAAAGAGCAAATGTTTACACGACTCTTTCTTCCAGCTTTGATCAGTATTTCTTCTGTTACGAATATGAAACAAATTTTAAAGACCATGAATACAGGACGTGACATAAGTAATAACGGAAACGGGCACTAATGAAAGTAAACAATAACAGAAATTCAAAAGTTACAGTAAAAAAGGATCTAAAAGCGGATACTGAAATTAGTATGAAATGTTGTCATAGTTATTGCAGATTTTTTCCCTAAACCCCCGCCTTCTTGGGCTGAATTTTCAGCTGTGGTCTTCTTTAATAACAAACGCAAAACTATTTGAGCACGTTACAAAGGCACCTGAACCTGCCAGAGTAGGTGTTCCCGCATTTGAATTCACATGTGTCCGCAGCGAGTCACGAATTCTTTCAGCATCTACGAATCGTGAAAAAGCGTGACCATGCTGTACGATTCGATGCTCTACTCCTCCAATAGTATTAACGGCAGTGCTAAATACTGTGAGACAACTCCATACAGAAAAATCCAGAGAATGGAGGCCAGGACATTTTGGAGGTCAAGGTAGGGATGTTAGACCTATCGATCTTAGGCCATAATGCTGCTGTTTTACATCAGCAACAAAATCAGCCTGCGTCCCATCATGCATGTACCAAATTCTCCTATATGTCCTCAAGCAATCTCGGAAGATTCCGTTGCAGAACCCGAAGGTAGCCACATCCATCCAGTTCTCCTCAGAAGAACGTCTGACAAAGTAAGACGACCACCAAATATCCCTCGCCACACATTCACTGAGAAAGGTTACCGATGTGGTGATTCATGACAGCATGCCGGTTTGCGTGACAAGTTAGATGGGGATTTAATCGAAAAGTGTACACTTTCTGAGCAACCTTATCCGGATACCGATTAGTAGACATTGATACAAGGTGTATCGTCTTTATGAGGGCTTGTGATCTCCTGGGAACACTTTCAGTCAGGTTTATGAATAGCTTTGAAGGAACAATATCCCACTCTTCCTCAAGAGCCGATACCAATGGAAAGTAGTGATGTTGGACGCTGGGATCCGGAGGGAAGCTGACGTTCTAACTCATACCAAACATGTTCCATAGGGTTCAGGTGGGAACTCTGGGCAGCTCAGTCGATTTCAGGAATGTCATTGTCCACAGACCACTGCGTCACAGATTCTACTTTGACAGGGAAGATTGTTATGCTGATGCAAACAAACATCGTGTCCGAACTGTTCCTCTGCTGTACGCTGTAACAATACAGTAAAATGTTTTCATATTCTTGCGTATTTAGCGATTTCTTAAGCACAATAAAGAGACCACATTCTGACCACGAAAAACGTCCCCATACCATAACCCCGCCTCCCCCATACTTCACTGATAGCAGTAGACATAATGGCAGGTGGCGTTCTCCAGGTATCTGTCAAACCCAAACCGTTCCATCGGATTACGACAAGATACAGTTTCAGAGGGAGCTACGACTGGCTACAACAGGGGAAATGGATACAACAGAGACAAATGGGTAGCTTTGAGGTATGAGAAACTGAAGGCAGCAGAGGAACAAATAGGCACAAACACAAGGCCTAGTACCATCCTTGGATAACACATGTACTGAATTTAACTGTTGAAAGGAGAAAATATAAAAATGCAGGGAATAGAAATGTCTAAATGAGTTTGGCCGGAAGTGAAAAATGCAAGGACAAGGGTAAGAATTTAGAAGTATATTTTACTAGCGGAAAGATAGATAACGTCTACATGAAAATTAAAGGGGCCTTTGAAGAAAAGTGAAGAGGCACTATGAGTATCAAGAGCTCAGATGGAAAATGTCCCAAGCGAAGAACGGAAAGCTTAAAGATAGGAGTATGTAGACGAACTATATAAGGGAGATAAACTTGAATGCAGTATCATAGAAATGGAAGAAGACGTAGATGAACATGAGGTGAGAGTTATGATAATGAAAGAAGAATTTAACAGAGAACTGAAAGACCTAACTTGAAACAAGGCCGCGGGAGTAAACGGCATTCCATCAGAATTACTAAAAGCCTTGGAAAAGCCAACTACGACAAAGCTGTTTTATCTGGTGAGCAACATGTCTGAGAAATGCTCTCAGACAGCAAAAAGAATGTAATAATTCCAATTACAAAGAAAGAAAGTGGTGACAGGTTTGAATATTACCGATCTACCAGTTTAAAAAGTCATTGTTCCAAAATAGTAACAAGTATTCTTTACAGAAAAATGGAAAATCTGATAGAAGCTGATCTCGTGTAAGATCAGTTTGGATTCCGGAAAATGTAAGAACACGTGAGGAATATTGACCCTACAACGCATCTAAGAACATACCATAAGGAAAGGCAAACCAGCGTTAATACCATTTGTAGACTTAGAGAAAGCTTTCGACAATTTTGACTGGAATAATCTCTTTGAAATTCTGATGGTAGGAGGGCTGAAATACAGGGAACAAAAGGCTATTTGAAACTTGCGCAGAATAGGGACGGCAGTGAGAAGCGTCGAGGAGCATGAAACGAATGCAGTTGTTGAGAAGCGAATGAGACAGGGTTGTAGCCTATCCTCGATGTTATTCAATCTGTGCATTGTGCAAGTCGTAAAGGAAACAAGAGAAAAATTTGGAGTAGGATTTAAAATTCAAGGGAAAGAAATGATTACTTTAAGGGTTTCTGATGACACTGTAATTCTGTCAGAGATAGTAAAAGACTTGGAACAGCAATTGGACGGAATGAAGAGTGTCTTGAAAGGAAATGTAAGACGAACGTGAGCAAAAGCAAAACGGGGATAACGGAGTGTGGTCGAATTAAATCTGAGGATGCTGAGGGAATTACATCAGAAATCGGTACAATAAAAGTAATAGATGAGTTTTGCTACTTGTGCAGAAAAATAACTGATGATGGACAAAGTAGGCAGGATATAAAATGTAGACTGGCAATGGCAAGAAAAGCATTTCTGAAGTAGAGAAATTTGTTAAGATCGAATACAAAATTAACTGTCACGAAGTTTTTTCTGAAGCTGTTTGTATGGAGAGTACTCATGTATGGAAGCGAAACTTGGACGACAAAGAGTTTAAACAAGGAGAGAATACAAACATCTGAAATGTAGTGCTACACAAAAATGTTCAAAGTTAGATAGGTAGATCGTGCAACTAATGAACTGGAGAGAAAAGAAATTTCTGGCACAACGTGACTAGAAGAACGGATCAGTATTTTGGACATATTCTGGATCATCAAAGTATCAATAACTTAGCACTGGAGGGTAGTGTGGAGGGAGTAAAATTGTAGAGGGAGACAAGGAGATGAATACAGTAAGCAGATTCAGAAGGATGTAAGTTGCAAAAGTTATTCGAAGATGAAACGGCTTGCTCAGGATACAGTAGCACGGAGAGCTGCATCAGACCACTCTTTGGACTGAAGACCACAAAACCAACACGACAAAATTTGATTCTGAAGTCAATGGCGGTACGTCACCAAACTTTCGCAGTTACCTGGCAAACGGTTCATTAGCCGACCCCTGTTTACTCCTATTGCCGTACGCCTTCATTCTGGTCAGCACCTCCTGTTGATTATGGTGTATTCCATAGATGAGTTGGAAGGGGCGACCACGTGCTGACGGCGGCAGTCCACGGGGACAGCGTCGGCGGACCAGCGGCGTGGCGGGGGAGGGGTCGCCTCTCGTCGCTCTCTCTCCCCCCCCGGTGGCCGCGGTCGCAGCGACTATATATCTGGAGAAGTCGCGCCGGGCGCCTCGCTCACTCGCACCTTATCGCTCCGGCTACGCCGCGACGCTTCCACTCCAGCGCAGCGCCGCTCACAACCTTCCAGACAGCCTCTGGCGCCCCACTCCGGAGCGTCGCCTATCGCAAGCTCTTCCGCGGTGAGTACCAGCCCGCTTGAGTACAATAGCTCTCGATTCGACAACGACGCCGAAGACTGTACACAGTGTTTCCGGGACTTTATGTGATTCATAGCGTGTGTCGCATCATTTTGTGCCTAACCGACATACATTTTCGTGCGGTGTATGCACAGATCAGTTCTTTGTGTAGTACAAAACCTGACAGACACACTTCTCAAGTGTGTGACATCCGTACGATTGGATCTAGGCACAAACAGCCAATGAAGTGTTCACGCGTATTTCAGTGAGGCCTATAATCATTATAAAGCGATTCATGATTTTCGCTTTCTATTAAACGCTGTGGTATGCATACTGGATGATAAATATTTTATTTTTACGGCCGAAACCAGTCTCGTGATAATGACTGGTTGCCTATGGTTATCAACATTCACGGTGTCCAAGCAGGAGTGGTCAATACTGAAGAATATGATGGGAGCAATCATTCGAAATAAAAACGCCTAGTAAACATGGACTTGAGAGCTATGAGCACTTCTTCATCTCTGGTGCTGTGAAACAAATCTTACTGAAAGATCTTTGGTTTCTTTTTTTTTTCGCAGTTCGAAGAGAAAATTATCTAGGAAACATGGGCTCCAAAATTCATACCTTAAGAGCTACGAGTACTTGTTCAGTAGAAGAGACGTGTTGCACAGCAGCGAAGATGAACAAGTGTAGTTCTTAAGGAATGAACTCTGGAGCCCATGTTTACACAGGAACTTTTTTTTCTTGTTTAGGGTGATACTACCATCTCTCACAAGAGGTTGCCGTAGTTGAGATTTGTTTCACACTACCGAAGATCAAGAATTGCTCATAGCTCATAAGGTATGATTTTTTGAGCCCATTTTAACTAAACTCGTTTGCTTCCAGTGATGGCTCCTGCGCAACGCTGATTTTTGACCTCTCCTCCTGGGACACCATAGGTATATTTGATTCACAGTCACCGGCAATCAATATAGTCCATTACCTTTCACTCTTTAGGATTGAAACTCTATCTCTACTCTTTCCTGATTGCATCCCGTGTTGATCATTTACAGCATGCTTAATCCGTGTGTCTGTTAGGAAGTCGAACATTCAGACATAATGTTTTGAACTAAAGGAGAGATTCTAATGACAATGGGGTTTAAGCGCTCTTGGGACTTACAGGATTTGATTGATACATAGGATTTTGTAGACTGCACTGGGCGGACAATGTATTTCCTAACCGCCCTATTTCCAACAGCCATCAAATGAAGGCCTTTTAAGTGCGTGTCGTCAAAAAGCTCGTCTTCGAAAGCGCATACATATGGAGGACATAATGTTCAGCCCCTAGCTGACACAGAATTCATGGAATAAACATAAATAGTGTGCAGCTAATTTCCTCTCAGATTACTTAAAATGGCTCTAAGCACTATGGGACTTAACATCTGATTTCATCAGTCCCCTAGACTTAGAACTACGTAAACCTAACCAACCTAAGGATTATAACACCCATCCATGCCCGAGGCAGGATTCGAACCTGCGACCGTAGCAGCAGCGTGGTTCCGGACTGAAGCGCTTAGAACCATTCGGCTATCTCAGATTACTGAATTTCCGTTAAATATCATTGTGTGTGATCATTAAAGCGAAAAATCAGCAATTAAAGGATTGCGGATGCACTTCGGATGACTGCCCTGGTGGAATGTTAAGGTGTGCACTCTTCATGTGTCGTCTCTCATATCTTTGGAGGAGATCATACGTGTTGATGGCCGACCTTGATTAGTTCACTAAGTTCCACCAGATGACAACTGATGTATCTTGAGGGAAAAAAAATCAGACAGGCCTTCATTCCAATAGTGCCCTACGTTGTATGACAGGACCCTAGATTTTGGCAATAACGCCGTAATCCGCCAGTTTTAGTAATTTTGGCAATAAATTCTTTGATATAGTACTTTCAGAACAAATTACTGCCACCAACTATTTTACTGAGATTAGCAGTATTTACTTTTCAGACAGTATTCTTTCGTCGAAATAAAATAAATTATCCTCGCTCTTGTGACTCAAGGTCGCACGGCTGATCAGGAAAGATGGCACTACGATTTGAGATACTGAACTGAGTTCTAACGTTCCCCTGGCATTCTTGATTTCTTTTGTTTTCTTACATCACTTGCGATGAATGTCAGACTGGTTCTTTGATATGGTCGACCGTGCTCACTTGAGCTAATGATATCAGTCTACACAGAACGTTAAATCCTTATCATCCTTCCAGTTCCCGGACAGCAGCACTACCTCCGTGCCACTGTAGCCATATTAAGAAGATATGTTTAGATTTATAAATAAATCATTCTTCCCAATATTCTTCAGACAGTTCACAATTGACTAACTATTTTTCTTTTCTCTGTGCTGTTGTGAGTAAAGTGAGTGAAAGAGCAATTCACAATGTTACAAACTGTTTAGGTGTTACTAGCTATCGGCAATGACATAGATTCCTCAAGAGACAAGAACAGTTCGAATTTCTAAACTATAAGTTACTCTCAACGAAAGAAGACCGATAAAGGTTGCAATATCAACGCTGAGGCTAGAAAACCACTATCGTTTCCAACTGTGTTTTTTTCCATATTACTTGAACCACTTATTACGGGACATGAGTGGACGTCGATACAGTTGAATTTAGTTAGCAGCAGCGCGAGCACACCAGGTGACGCATAAACAGCTGCGTGTATTCCATCAGAATATACATATATACTTGTTTTCATTTAATGTAACAGAAAAAAATTCATTTAATTTCATTTCTTAAAGGAATGACTAGTAAGGGTGCAAAGTAGGATCATTCATGGGAATTGACAGGTGGCCCACTTTTTTCTTATAAAAATAACTGTGTTATATTGTTAACAAAAATGTGATACACCAGGCTATACATTTCATCAAACTGGGAGCCCGACTGCATCGCAATAAGTGAATTCTACCAAACTGTTTTCTTACTATTTACTTGCAAAAGTAGACATTAGATGAAGTAAGACAGAGAATTTCAGTTTTCTATGACGCTTCACATACATAATGTTCATACAGCAGAATGTAAAGTATTAATCTGGTACTGGATATCTGAAACAAGATACCTTTTCCCGTCGTAACATAGATAAGGTATTTGAAATCGAAGAGTCGCGGCTCCTTTTTCGAGTTAACAACGTACGGAAAGTTGGATTCTATGAACACGAGCTATTTTGTAGGTGGTTACTGTGCTGCCCAAATATCAAAACTCACCTACTACATTTAGTGTCTCGTTTCCTAATCCAATTCCCGCAGCCTCAACTGAATATATACGACTACGTTCCAATATCCTCGTTTTGCTTCTGTTAATGGTCATCTTATATCCTCCTTTCAAGAAACTGTCCATCCATTCAGCTGCTCTTCCACATCCTTTGCTGACAGAATTACAATGTCACCAGCAAACGAAGTTTTTATTTCTTCTCCCTGGACTTTAATTCCTACTTCAAATTTTTCTTCGTTTTCTTTATTGCTTGCTCAATATACATATAGGATTAACATAGGAGATAGGCTACAGGCCTGTCTCACTCCTTTCTCAACCACAGTATTCCTTTCATGCCCTTCGACTCCTGTAACTGGCGTCTGGTTGTATATCTTTCAGATTTTATAAAAGCTCGTAATTCATTGTTAGTCGCTAATAATTACACATGACACAAAAATAAAAGCAAACAAAAAAGGAAAATACGTATAAAATGACTCGCGCAACACAACTGCTTGCTGCGGAATACGAACAAAATTGTAAAGATTAGACCTTGACCAAAGTAAACTGACTGAAAGTGTTACTGGGCAGTTAAGATATAACCGTAACTGCTTCGAGTACAGTTATTTCACTAAAAATTCCTAGTTAAGTAAAGAGAAGATCTATTGGAAGATGATAGGAACACATCTATATTATTACTTACTTCCCTTTTCTTCGTAAAATTTACTTCCTTTGAACAGCTGAATTCTTAATGATCGATTCCAGAGTCTCTAAACACCACCCTCAAGGCACAGCTGTTAATGAGACACAAATGTAATCAAAGACAAGTGAAATATCACATATAGTCCAGCTAATTTGGAGTAGCTTGTGTTCTCTAAACGGGTTGTAGCTTACGTTTTAAATAAATGAGAAATCAACTTGTTGGTTCATAACAACATCGCAGAACTTTCCTTGAACTGTTTGCAGCATGAGTACGTGAAGTGCAGGAGCAATTGACTGATGTTAAGGTACGGGATTCGTGTTCGAGAGAAGTAGAACTCAGACCCCGTCGAGTCCCTGTGTTTTAATGTCCTTTAACTTTCTAAACCTTTCCAGGAGAAAAATTTGGAAATTTGTGGTAAGGTCTTATGGGACTAAACTGCTGAGGTCATCGGTCCCTGCCGGCCTTTGTGGCCGAGCGGTTCTAGGCGCTTCATTCCGGAACCGCGCTGCTGCTAGGGTCGCAGGTTCGAATCCTGCCTCGGGCATGGATGTGTGTGATGTCCTTAGGTTAGTTAGGTTGAAGTAGTTCTAAGTCTATGGGACTGATGACCTCAGATGTTAAGTCCCATCGAGCTCAGAGCCATTGGAACCATTTGAAGCATCATCGGTCCCTAGGCTTACACACTACTTAATCTAACTTAAAGCAACTTACGCTAAGGACAACGAACACACCCACGCCCGAGGGAGGATTCGAACCTCCGACGGGGGGAGCCGCACGAACCGTGACAAGACGCCTAGACCGCGCGTCTACGCTATGTGGCCGTTCTAGTACAGAGGTTCAAATGGCTCTGAGCACTATGGGACTTAACTGCTGTGGTCATCAGTCCCCTAGAACTTAGATCTACTTAAACCTAACTAACCTAAGGACATCAGACACATCCATGCCAGAGGCAGAATTCGAACCTGCGACCGTAGCGGTCGCGCGGTTCCAGACTGTAGCGCCTAGAGCCGCTCGGCCACCTCGGCCGGCCTAGTAGAGAGCCATGACTGCTCGTTAGAAAAGGGACCATCGTTTCCCAATGTCACTATTGATCTCGATATCAACAGAACGTTGAACTCCTTCATTCTTGCACTTCCTAACGCTTTCACACCGCCAGTAATGGTTTCTTTTGCACCTAGGTGTGTTTGACAAATGGTCGGTGACAGCGAAGGTAGTAAACCATGATAGAGACCTCCACATTACTGGCTGTGTGAAAGCGTTAAGAAGTGCAACAATGAAGGAGTTCAACGTTCTGTTGATACCGAGATCAGTAGTGACATTGGGGAAGGATGGTCCCTTTTCTAACGAGCAGTCATGGCTGTCTCCTGGAACTTAATGTTTTCTGTGTAACAAAATCATCAGCGCTGGTAGATCTTCATCTGATAATGGTATACGAGAAGATACCTTCTTTGTACAAAGCGATATGGTTGCAGTCAGCACCCTGTTTGAACTGGGGCCCTAACATTTCCAAATTAGCAGGCGCGACTGGCATTCGATCTACGGTCTCCCTGCCTAGTACAGTGTACAATATCTAGAAGGTTGTAATGTTACAGTCTCATATTTCATACAGATCAAAGTTTCAATCCAACAACTTGCGAATATCTGCGTCTTCAATCAGTCTTCATCTCGCCCCGTAACATTAATAAAAGAAGTGGAGGGTAGTTTCATATACAAATGACGTCTCGTGTAGTTTGGGCGCGGAATATTTGATAAACTATCCGTGGAATAAAATAAGGTTTACATCAAGCCATGGTATCTACAGAATGAGCATTTTTCTGTAAAAGTAGTACCTACAACCTTTATGTCTACAGTAAGTATTAAGAAATATATCTCTTTAAATGAAACGATTCAGTATTTTAAGAAGATTCCATAGTAAACGAGTAGTGACACAAAACATGTAAATTTTTGCAATCAGGTAGTTTGTTTGTTATACAACATTCTGAAAACCGTAAAACAAAACGGTTAGGTAGTTGCAGAATTTTTTGTTTTTACTTTCAAAAAGCATTTGATTCAGCATCTCAACCCACAATTATTATCGAAGGTACCAACGGATAGGGTATCAGGCAAAATTTGTTACTGAATTGAGCGTTTCTCGCTATCGAGGACACAGCGTCTTAGCTTGGATGGAGAGCCATTGCCAAATGTGGAAGTAACATCAGGTGTGCCCCGAGGAAGTGTACTGTGACCCTTGTTGTTTATTTTGTACACTGATGAGCCAAAACATTGTGACCGCAGACCACCACAAGGTTGAATGCCTCCCGGTGGTGTTGCATATACGTGACGCACTAAGGAAAGAATGTAGGCAGATACGGGCCGCAAATGCGGAAATCCACTGATATAAGCGGTTTTCACAAAGTGCACATTGTTGTAGCGTTTCGGCTGGAAACGCGAATGTCTGAAGCGGCGAAGCTGGTCGTCTGTTAGTGTACTACTGTCGTGAGCGTTTATGGAAAGTGGTTGACGGATGCTGAAATAACGGAAAGGCCGTGTGCTAGTGAGCGACTACGTCTCACCGCAAAACGCAGTTGTTGGAGGACCCCCCACTGCGTAATCCAGAATAGGCAGCGATCTGTGGCAGATCTGACGACACAATACAATTTTGGTGCAAGCACCAGTGTTTCAGAGCACACTTTTCAAAGGCTATTGTAGAACATGGAGCTCCAAATAACACATGACCCCTACTTGTTCCTGTGTTAACCCAACTACGTCGTCAGTTATGATTGCAGTGGACACAGCATCAATGCGTTTTCACTGTCTATCAATAGAAACGTGTCGTCTTTCGAATGAATCGCATTTTTAGTTACATCAGGTCAATGGTTGGGTCTTTCGAATGGCTGTGTTAAACACGCACCGCGTCACAGATGCATGCCAATGAATGCAGAATTATGCTATGGGATTTATTGAGTTCGGCTTTCATGTGATCGGTGGTGGTAATCTACATCACAGTAGTGAACTGCGTGAACATTATTATGGGCCACCAACATCGCTTCATGCTTGAAGTCCCCCCCGCCCTAAGGCGTTGACATCTTCCAGCAGGATAATTGTCCGTGTTGTAAAGTCAGGATCGTGCAACAGTGATTTCAAGGGCATTATAGTGAACTCACATTGATGTCTTGGCCAGCAAATGTGCCGCATCTGTACCCACAGGAACACATATCAGGCGCCAGCAGTGTGCCGTAAACCACCAACCCGTACTTTGCGAAAATTGCTTAACCTGTACCTAGACATCTCGTGCCATACACTTCTGGAATCCGTCAACGCCTTGTAGAATTCATGGTAAGCAGAGTCTCTGTTGTACGGTGTTTGACAAGTGGAACAACACGCTATTAAGCAGGTGGCAATAATGTTTTGGCTCATCGGTGTATATTAACGACGTGGCAGACAATATAAATAGCAACTTCAGCTTTTTCGCAGATGATGCTGTCTGTGATGAGGTAATGTCTGAAAACAGCTGCACAAATATTAAGTCGTACCTTGATAGGATTTAAAAGTAGTGCAGAGATTGGTAGCTTACCTTATTTGTTCAGAAATGTAAAATTTTTCACTTCATAAGATGGTTCAAATGGCTCTGAGCACTATGGGACTTAACATCTGAGGTCATCAGTCCCCTGGAACTTAGAACTACTTAAACCTAACTAACCTAAGGACATCACTCACATCCATGCCCGAGACAGGATTCGAACCTGCGACCGTAGCGGTCGCCCGGTTCCAGACTGAAGCGCCTAGAACCGCTCGGCCACCCCTGCCGGCTCTCTTCATAAGACGCAGAAACATAGTAAACAATGATTCTAATATTAATGAGTAACAATCCGTCAAAGACGTAAATATTGTTGTACTCATATCTCGATAGATTAAAGTATTACTAGTACTATCAATACAGCAAAATATGTACGCCCTTATTACTAGAAAGTCTGTGTTTGTTGAACAACCTGTAGAATTACCATCCACATTTAATTTACTTTCTTTACCGCGATATTTGGAGTTTCGTCTGTGGTTAGTGCACCAACAAGGAAGATTTTTTTTTTCGAGTGCCGTACATCTGTTGTTTTCTGAAAACCTCGTTCACGTTTCATAAATCTGTAACAAAGAATTATTCGTGAATACGTTGCCTGAAACACCGCACACACTGAAGACTTTTCCTGCGTTAGCAGAAGTACAACTCTGCTCTTTCCAGATATCAGTAATTTGTATTGCGTATGTCTGGAGATCGCTGCGCGTCACAACCTAAATACAAGGAGAGAATGTGGCTTGGTTCTCGCTGCATACACGTGTTCACGTTTCCTCCGTAGTGTTTGTGCACTACAGGAGCCCCAGGGAAAGTGGTGCGTCCCTGACGTATTTGTAAGCTCCACGTAAACATTCGCTGTTTCTCCACCCTCGGATGTCCCAGACAACTGTGTTGGTCTTGAACGGTTTCGTGAAATAGCGGTCGGACAGCGCAGAGGCACGAAGCCTACATCCTGCACGGTTTGTGACATGGCGAATTCACTCAAACAGGCTGCCGAGTCTATACACATGTCGTCTCCTCGTATGTACTCGTATGCAGCATATTTGCATCAATACCGATGAGGTTTTGACATGTAATCCAATGAAGCAAGGTCTACAGTTGCCGACGTGTGCAAAACTTTACCTTGTGAGGGTATTTATACACTCAAAGGTAAACGAATATTAAAGTACCAATCAGGACAGTTTACATTTTTTTAAGTTACCTCCATTCGAAGACGAAATATGGAGACACTTGAGGCATACTAAGCCTGAAGTAGTATTAGAGATGCATTTTTAATGTCTGTAGTGCTGTGTCATATCTAAAAAATAGTTACAAAAACATTTTTATGCATTTTATTTGATATTTCAATTTAATAGCTAGAAAACACAAAAAAATTTACCAAACTGATCTAACAACTTCTGTTGTTACAACGCGTCGCAGATTACAGAGAAGACCCCCTACCTGAAATGCCCACATTTTTTATGTTTCTATAAATATTCTTTTTATGTTCTTTGTCTGAACAACAAAAGGACGCATTATAGCATATCGAGTATTACTGAAGATAACAATGGGGGTGTTAAAGCCTTAAAAACGACAATGCTAATAATGATAATAGTGTTATAATACACTTACGATAGAAGAATTCACGTCACATATCTTAATGCTGGTTTAAGTCAAATAGTTGAATTTCCGTTTTCGAGTATGAGAATTTCTGTCAATAAATTTTTCAGAATTTAATTTATCTTATACATCTCTTCTGAGGCATTTTTGGTTATTCATCACAATCAAGGGAATGAATGGACAGTAATTGTGACCAAGTTCATATACTTTCATTTCTGTTTCTCGACAGAGACAATCTGCGTTAGGGGAACTTCAGAACTAAACTAATAGATAACATCTGCAAAGGAGCAGCATTCCTGCCTCATATTCGTTTCTATTCGTAAACTATAAATACTCATTGTGAATATTCCTTGTTACTTTTGTGCTGGTCTTCAAATTCTATGGACGTACACGAGACTACAAAGTCTCAAAAGCGTTTTTAAATTAATATGCAATGAATAACGGTAGTTTAGTGTTGAAGATGTAGTTACGAATGCGTATTGGTGAGCCTAATGAACCATTTCTCTGAAGGAATTGTAAACTTCTTCCGATGAACACCATGATATGCCGTGGTTCATAAATCTCAGTCACACGTGTATGACGCCGCTGACCCGCTCACTTCCACGCAAACAGTCTCGTTTAAATTTTTACAGTTATCAGTACAATACAAGTAACCAAGGCCACTGCCACCCGCCAGAAATGAGGCAGTTGTCTGTATCCAACGGTTTCAGCTTCGATGGTCGTTAAGTACCAAACACTTCTGTGACCTACTTTCGTATGTTTTCGGGCTTCAGCTACATCACAGACAACGGCTCAGGTGTACTACCTCGCTACATACTTTTTTTTTTATCTTATGGGACTTAACTGATATGGTCATCAGTCCCAAAGCTTACACACTACTTAACTTAAATCATCCTAAGGACAGCCGGCCGGAGTGGCCGAGCGGTTCTAGGCGCTTCTGTCTGGAGCCTCGCGACCGCTACGGTCGCAGGTTCGAATCCTGCTTCGGGCATGGATGTGTGTGACGTCCTTAGGTTTAAGTAGTTCTAAGTTCTAGGGGACTGATGACCTCAGATATTAAGTCCCATAGTGCTCAGAGCCATTTTTATCCTAAGGACAAACACACATACACACACTAGCCGCAAAGTCCATGACTGCAGCGCCTTAGACCGCTCGGTTAATCCGCTACATACTGTTATGGCTGTAAAACATTTGAGTTTTAAATACAATCACTTCTTCTCCAAACGTCAAAACAAATTTTAAAAAGTGCACTACACACGACTTCAAAAATCTAGGTATTTCCGCCATTTTTATATGTTGTTTATTAATATTGCTGTGAGGTTTTGCTCAAAGTGAATTCGTTGATACGAAATTTGGTACTGTCTCAGCATCACACAAATCCTGCAGGTGATGTGTGTAAGTATTGTTACTCCTTAGCGCTGGCGGTCGTAGAAACGAACAGATCTGGGACATTTAACTGAAAAAACTAAGACTCTAATTCTGTGATGGTGCTGGATCTCAAACAGTCCGATCTTCACTTGGAGTAGAGAATAGAAAGCAAGAAGAAGGTATATACTTTATTCCACTTCTTCCTCTCTCTATTTACTTATCTTCCAAACATAGCTTACAGAAATCTGTGCTTGCAGGCTCACATTAATGGATAGCGCATTCTGTATTTGTAAGGATCGCCTTTCCGTGAAGGAAACACGAACTGAATTTCACGGCACGTGTAAACTAAATTCATGCCGCAATTAACTGAAAGTGGAGAAGTTCACTATCGAAGCTTCACACTAGTAACGTTTCTCAAGTAGCACGTAATCACAAATACCTCAAATCATCACAAGGAACAGATAGACGCTGTAGAATTTCACACAAAAGAACATAGTTACGGTGCTTACCTTCTGCAGCAAACAGCTTATCCTTGATGATCGTATAGCGCCTCTTCAGCCAGAGGGAAAGACACTAATACCTACTGTGGTTGGAAGAAGAGCCAAGGTGTACGAGGTCGCGCTTTGTCTTGTTGGAAAACAGCGTTCCGGATGTATCACAGTGACGGTAGAGCTTCTCTCATACGGTAACTGCTGCTGAAAAGTACTCGATACTCCGTGGCAGGTATTTTCAATCTTCGTGGTATCCAACAATGGATGAGAACATTAAACTCTGATTTCGTTCAGTGCAAAGTTCTAACACGCTGTGCTCACTGTAGTCTTGTACATCACAAGTCTCACTTTAGTCAAAGACTCTGACGTCTGAGCACCCACGTTCGCTATCTGCATCCATTTGTTTTCCATATTTTACTCTTAAAAACATCAGAATGAGTCTCCAAGTGTACCCCCAGAATGTCTTCTTAGGAAACTGGAGTCGTTCTCCACGAAATATGTCGTAACAAATGTATTCTCCAGGAACAGTTCTGCGGTGCCGGATTCCACAGAGTAAGAACAGTTACGAAGAACAGTTATTGAGTAACGCGCTGTTGTGAAAGTAGGTTCGATGATGCCATTGGAACTGTGTTAAATTCGCGGAAACGTTTTAATCGAATGTGACATAACTCTCAGCTCCTAGCAATGCTTCTCGAAACTCAGTCTGACGAATGATCATTAAAAGCTTAGTGATACCGTAGTCTACAAAATTTGACTGCCTAATTTCTTGTTATTTTGTGCTTCCGAACAAGACTTAATTGTGTACCGTCTCATGAGTATTATTATAAGGGGCAGTCAAATGAAGACGAAGTAGATGGAAAAAAATAAGCCACATATCTATTATTACAAAAGTGACCGTTTTAACTGATAATTCATTTATCCCACTGTGAGACAAAGACGGTCAATGTCTTCACGGAAAATGGTTGTGGTTGCTTGTGGAACCATGACAGTGCCCAGGCATACACCTGTTTGTCCGAAGCAAATGTACCGTTACGAATTTCCTTCAGGGCTCCAAAAAAATACATGCATATCGCACGGGCAGAGATCGTGACTGTATGGAGGAAGTATAACCGCTTCTCAGCGAAGCTTCTGCATCGTGGGCGGGCCTTCAGGTTGCAGAGGCCCTTGCACTTCCTCCATACAGTCACGATCTATCCCCATGGAATTTCCATATTTTTGGAGCCCTGGAGAAAGACGTCCGTGGCCTTCAATTTGCTTCGGACGAAGAGATGCACATCTGCGTACAATCACGGTTCCGTAGGCAACCCCAAACATTTCTCCATGATGACACTCACCGTCTTGTCTCACAGTGGGATAAATGTATTAACTATATGTTAAAAAATGACCAAATTCCTCCAGCTGTATTAAGGTGTTGGTTTTATTGGCGACTAGTTTTGATGTTGTTACAACACCATCTTCAGGGCCATACTTGTTGACAGCAACCGTATGTGTCTAACACTAGTAGTCAGTGGTGAGACAGGCGTATTCCATGCCAGGCATACACATTTTTTTAGACACATACGGTTGCTGTCAACAAGTATGGACCTGAAGATGATGTTGTAACAACATCGAAACTAGTCGCCAATAAAACCAACATCTTAATACAGCTGAAAGATTTTCGTCATTTTTTTAACATATATTATACTAGCTGACGTCCCAAATCGTCCATTTCAATTATGGATATACGAAAAAAAAATGTATTAACGGTTATGGCGAATACTTGTGAAATGATCAACAGTTTACTTTTTTGCATACTTCTCCATTTTACTGTCCGTTATACATAACTTATAACTATTTGTTGCGAAATCCAATTTAACAATCCGATTTAGTATCACAGTTAAGCGTCTTTGCTAAACGCCTTAATACTATGATATTAAAAAAAAAAAAAAAAATGCTGCGCCTACCGCCCCATACGCTTATATTGCAAACGAACTACAGTTCCGTGTGAACACGACTTTAAGCTGTGGCCTTTTTCCCATATATACATTCCAGTCTTCGAATTAGCCTTAATCCGGAATTACATTTTTACTATAATTGTGCGATATTCGGAAACAGGTTTTCTTAATGAGGCCAAAATGTGTCGTAAATTCAAGTATATTTCTAGAAAATAAGTTAGTTGATTCGTAAGTTCACGTACACATCATAATTAATGTCTGTCGGCACGCGGGTTAGGATATTCATTACTGCAAAAACACCTTTATATAGTTGTACGTAAAATGTTTTTCTCAAATGTTGAATACCTTATAATAATTCTGTGTAGTAAGTAGAGAACACAGCCATGCATCAACAATAGACAAATCTTAAAAGCGGTATGTAAAGAATCTTCTACGGTCAGTGAATCGAAGTAGGGATTGCTGTTTACCGTTATTATATAGCCCACCCTTTCGATTGACTAAAGGGTTTTGCATTTCAGCCAGGTAAGTTTCGCTCCATTTAGTTTTGAAGCACCGAAATTGAGAATTTTACACGATTAAGTAGTCCGTCTTTGACGGGCTGGATATGTTCCTCAGTTGGTGATTCCGTTCAATAGGTTTGTTAACCACATGCAAGCACTTCTCACTGTTCACAGTGTCAGATGTTGCACAATAAAGAAGCGAATGTATGCCGATTTTTGAAAAAAAAAAATCATTCTCCTAACCAGCTATACAGTAATCACACTAGTATAAATCATTTTAAAGCACTGATCTTAAATGTTCAACTGTATTTCTTTGTCATTTCGCTCACAAACATCAAACTCACGATCGCATAATGCAAGTACAGAATAAAAAAGTTGTTACAGCACCTTTAATATTCCAAGACATTTCGGAAGCGTAACTCGAAACATAAACCCCCTCTTAACATGGTCACAACAGACTTTACAGTTGAGGCAAACTATCTGAATTTAATAACAGAGGAGGCTACGGGAGCGGTAAAACGGTTACATTACTGTAATATAATTTTATCTACCTCTTTTTCTCAGTCGTAGACATTACTGCAGTTTGAGATGGGACATACGTTTTGTTCGGCTGTTATGACGGGTAAAATCGGCTGCAGGTTTGTAGGCAGAAAAATATCAGTATTTTTGTAAGATGGTTAAAAAACATCAAAGGTAGTCTAACTCCGGGCGTCAGGGAGAAGATTCGATATACCGTTTCCACTCAACATAGCCTTCCCATACGGTTACAGGCCGAGTTTGTAAGCCACTGGACTAACATTTCGGGCGACGGTAGTTCCTATCCAAATTTGGGTTATGCATGGTTTCTGTAAACCACTTAAGGGGAAACTCCACCCTAAAACTTCAACTTTCTTGAAAAAAAATTTTTATGGATATTTCACATCTTTGGAGTGTTCACTCATACATCGCAAGAGGATTCTAGCTGCATTCGAGTTACAAATACGTCTAAGAAATACTTGAAATACGGACTGCACGAGCGACTGCGATAAACTGAAAAAAATAAGTTTTGGGCTTTGCAGAAGCTGTTTCCCAGATAAATATGGGGTATGTGATGTTCGAAGACTGAAGAAAGCAAGAGTCCCAGTAGTCCTTCATCACAATTTCAGAAGGAGGTCTGCTGATCTAGAGATAAACGACAGATCAAGCAGTCCAAAAGACGTTGCCTGGAGAAGGAAAAATTCTACAAACAGGCTACCCTAGTTTTGCAATTCAAGAAGAAGTCTTACAGGAAAAACGTTTGGTACTGGTTAATTTCAATGGATGTGTGTTGTGCTAGCATTCATTTCTTTAATAAAAATTTAAAATCTGTTTTCCCGTTTTCATCTAAATTCAGTGCCGACTTTTTTATGGTTGATATTAAACAATCTAACCGAAATTTTTGTAGGAAGTGGTCTTGAAGTGCTTGCATTATTATTACCGAAACTGTCGTTTTTCTATTTTATTATTACTTTTATCTATCGATGATTACAGAAAATTTTTGAGTCGAAAAAATACTGAGAGTAAATTGATAAAACTTCTCATGAACTGAATGCATAGAACTATCGAACAATGTCTTGTGAATGTACTTAAAAAATCTGCACTGTGAAAATTGGGTCTGCGTACGCATGTTGGTTTTCAAAACTACCATTGAAACCATCTTAAAAATTCAAAACTTCAGTTAAATTCTAGACTTCAAAGCTTGGATATTGCTACATCTCCACGTGACTGGTATGATTGTAAAACTCGGTAAAAATCGGTTGACTAGAAGTAAAATTAAATTTTTGGGTGGAGTCGTACCCTCCATTCCCCCTAGAGTAAAAAGGACAAATACCGGGTACCTTTCCTTTGAAAACGACGCGTCCAATATACTTCCATGTTCTTCCCCAGACTGCTTGAGCATCATCACTAAAGACCACGTCGTTGACGGGACGGTACATCTTAATTTTTCTTGCTTTTCTTTTTTTCTTCCTCTACGGATGTGCTGTAGATATCAGCTCCAGTGACTGTATGGGCCTTGTAGTCTCGTCGCTAATAATTCCCATTTCTCCAGAAAACACGGCGGCATTTATTTGGAATCCACATCTCGCATCTCGGCTATCCTTGAAGAAGTTCCACGGAGTCATTGAGAGCAGGTCAGACGGTCTGCAGGCGTCCACACCAAAGACGCCCTTCACTGAAGCACGACCGTCGATGCTGAGAGAAACGCGTCAACTGACCCACTGCTGAAAAGCCAATTAGACCAGCGGGTTAGGTTCGGCGTGATACACTTTCCTGCACGGGCCACTTTCTATGACGCAGTGACAGCTTCCGAACCAGCGGTAATTGTTCCGGCATGCATCTCGCTCGTCACGTCCACAAATGGCGGTGACGGCCTTAGACTCAGCTTCACTGATTACCTTGCGCCCGTCACTGCGGACTGCTGAAAGGATGTCGTTATTGTATATAGCAAAAGATAGCTCCGGTACTACAATGAGTTGCGTTTCTCAACAGGTGGAGCATAAAACGTGGAAACTATCATAAGAACTTCTAACTTTACAGTGCAGGAATAACAGATGATCCTTTCACAGCGAGAAGGCCATATAAGATGGTTCGAATGGCTCTAAGCACTATGGGACATAACATCTGACATCATCAGTCCCCTAGACTTAGAACTACCTAAACCTTACTAACCTAAGGACATCACACACATCCATGCCCGAGGCAGGATTCGAACCTGCGACAGCAGCAACAGCGCGGTTCCGGACTGAAGCGCCTAGAACCGCTCGACAACAGCGACCGGCCGCCACATAAGAGACTGTAGTATATTGCAGCTTGTGAACAACAAAGATGTGTCCACACATCACAGTGATATATCTGTTTATTCGCACGTAAGGTGAAATTCGCTGTTATAATTGCAAGTAAATTATTTGACACTGTTTAACGTACTTTATTTCCTTGTATGTATAATGCAGCTTGTTATTGACGTAAGAAGAATGAGGACGTGAATAATTTCCTACCAGTAACCTCAACAGCTATTGGAGATTAGCACAAAAATTAGACAGTGGAATGGCGATCACCGATCGTCTTTAACCTTCTTCTATGAAAATATATAAAAAAAAAAAACTACAACCTCAGTTTATAATTGACCACAAGCAAACGGTTTTGGCATAGTTGCAAATGATCGACGGTAAATTTGGAATTAAGATGTCTCGAATTAATGTCCATAACTCCAAGCGGTTCAAGGGTAAACAAAGTGCATAGATGAATACTAGGTCAGAGAAAAGGAAGGGAAGCACCTATTTGAGCCGGCCGCGGTGGCCGAGTGGTTCTAGGGGGTTGCAGTCCGGAACCGCGTGGCTGATACGGCCGCAGGTTCGAATCCTGCCTCGGGTATGGATGTGTGTCATGTCCTTAGGTTAGTTAGGTTTAAGTAGTTATGAGTTCTAGGAGACTGATGACCTCAGATGTTAGGCCACATAGTGCTCAGAGCCATTTTGAAGCACCTATTTGAAAGAATTAAAAATTCTGAGAGGGGAAAGAAACAAAAATTAGGAAACGAGTTATTCCCGTGGTCCATAGTTGGTCAAATTGATAATGGTTCAAATGGCTCTGAGCACTATGGGACTTAACATCTATGGTCATCAGTCCCCTAGAACTTAGAACTACTTAAACCTAACTAACCTAAGGACATCACACAACACCCAGCCATCACGAGGCAGAGAAAATCCCTGACCCCGCCGGGAATCGAACCCGGGAAATTGATAATGAAGGGGGAGAAACACAACTACTGAAACATGACACAGCTTATTCCTTAGAATGTCATCGAAAGAAGGTTAGAAGTACTGTAGAGCTTCGGTGGTTTCAGCATTGTGAGAAATGGAGCTCTGGCTATATTGGACACTAATAGTGTTGGAACCATCTCGACATTCACATAATGTGAGGGCAGGCAATGGGGGTTGGTTGCAGATCGATTCTACTGACGCCAACATACATTTCGCGTAAGAACGATGAAGATAAGAGAAATTAGGGCTTGCACAAGGAGATCCGTTTCTCGCTCGCTGTATTTGCGAGTAGAACAGAAAAGTAAATAGCTAGTAGTTATAGCAGGTACCCTCCACCATACACCATACGGTTGCTTGCATTGTGTGTATGTAGTTGTAGAGGAACTGGGAAATCACGCGAAACCTAAACTTGGAAGATCGCACTGGAATTTTAACTGTTCTCTCCTCTGCTATCCGCTTTATGCAGCTAGTTGTATCTTTACGGTTATTTATGCGTATTTTATTCTACTCTTTTTATTCTTAGGATCAGCTGCATCTTTTAACATGAGAGATGATTTGGTTTCCCTCAACTCCTAGAACCAAGTGAAGTTCTTCTTCACACAGAAGTGGGAAAATTTATGCAAATATGTATAATATGTTTGGTTGTCTTTCTAACTGAATACTTATTTGAAGAGAACTACAACAGATTTTTTTGACAGTACAGAGGGTTTAATTACTTCCAGAAAAATTGTAAAGGTTATAACACTGTTTCTCTGATAGAAACGAAACTTACGTGAAAGTTTCGAAGCAACGTGACGAACACCTAGAAAGTGCTCATAAGCCCAAGCGACATAAACTAAATTTTCGTCTAAAGGTGTGGTGCTCCTAAGTTTTTGCATGTTCCATACCATATTAATCCAAATATAAACTTTAAATCTATAAAACGTTGCTCAGAGATAAAACAGTTACAACTAATTCCACTGATATTCAAAAATCAAATCAAACTGTATTTTAACACTGTTATCACATTTACGGAATCGCTTTCAACAACGCACTTCACGCATGAACAACAATTTTCGTTCATTTACTCATCCGAAAAATTTCTACAGATGCGTTGCAGTACTCACCTAAAGGAAATCGACAAGAAGTGGCAATGAAGAAGAGCGGCGTTACTCCTTAGAGAACTCTTATAAAGTTATACGGAAATACGCCATGTGCATACATCATAAAATAGAATGATACACATTATTTTGAGAAGGCGATTATTTACAGTTTCTAGAATTTTTTGGAAAATCGTGGTTCGCACACAGCTGTATTGCCACTTTATTAAACAGAAGTTTCAATCAGAAACGGATCATCCTTGTGTATAATGTGACCACTTTTCAGAGACATGACAAATCGTAACTACACGATAGAAGTTAAAAGCGTTTTCTCGGTGTCAGTACCAAGTTATATCAGTACTTGTATATCAATTGACATGAATTGAGGCACAGCTACCTGAAAATATATTGCAAAACGCACCTTACAATCGCAGAGGGTGGAATTTTGTCCCACTGTATGTGAACCTTACCTACCAGAAAGAAGGTGCAACATGCCTCCTTAAGTAGGATATACTGTAAGAAATCATCAGGTGGATTTGTATGTCCTTGTAGATAATGTCACATCACAGCAAGTCTTCACCTGATGTGAAGCGGAAACTTGATAGTTCCCGTGATTTTTGGACAAGACTGATATCTAGTTAGAAATGTAACTGCTACGATGCTGGCCAACATCCCAGCGATGTATATGACGAAGTTCTAACGATTAAGGTACGAAGCAGTAACCTCTCGTGCGCTACAACGGCGTCGTCTTATTTACAAGTAGATAAACTATCCCACGATTATAAACTCGTGCTCTTCTTACCAGCTACTGTAATGTTTCAAGCATCATTCTTTCAGTTTGTCCATCAACGATTCGGTGTACTTAATTTTAAAGAATGGTGTATTCCTATCAAAACCGATAAAGACTTTTTGTAGCCTATAGTTTACAAAAACTCAGCATAAAATTAGATAAAAGGAATTACAGTAAACTATTTATTTTCGAGTTTTTCACACATTTTTGGACCAGAAACTAGAATTTCTAACCATTTCGTAAAAAGAAGGAAAGAAGATTTGGATGTAGCATTCCGTCGATGACTAGGTCATCAGAGAGGGAGTCCAAGCCCCAACTGGGAAAAAATGGGGAAGAAAATCTGCCGTCCCCTTCCAAAAGGAACCATCCCAGTATTTACTTTAAGCGGTTTCCGTAAATACAGAAAACTGGATGGCCGGACGGAGATCCGATCCTACGCCCTCCAGAATACGAGTAAAGTGTCTTGTCACTGCTTCCGTACTAATCAGCCTCAATGAAGTTTAAGGAAGGAGACGTTTTCATTACTGTTTGACATGCCTGATGAGACTGTCCTTTGACCTTAAAAATAGTTTCTCGAGGTTGTAGGCGCTTCAGCCCTGAACCACGCGGCTGCTACGGTGGCAGGTTAGAATCCTGCTTCGGGCATGGATGTCTGTGATGTTCTTAGGTTAGTTAGGTTTAAGTAGTTCCAAGTCTAGGGGACTGAAGATCTCATATGTTAAGTCCCATAGTGCTTGGAGCCTTTTGATTTGAACAAATCTCGAAAGTGGAAATATATTTCCGTTTTCAGCTGCACTGACAGGGGTTACAACAGATTTCCATTCCATTTCCATGGTTCCTTTCATTTACTTATTTTCTGTATCTACTTTTATATATACACTCCACAAGCCACCGTACAATGCGTGGCGAAGTGTTTTCTGAACCACAACTTCTCATTGCCTTTCCTGTTCCATTCGCAAGCACAGCGAGTGAAAGACTATTGTCTAAATACCTCCTTATGAGCCCTAATTTCTCGAATCTCATTTCCGTGGTCCGTATGCAAAATGTATGTTGGTGGCAGTAGGATCGTTCTGCAGTCGGCTTCAAATGCCGGTTCTATGAACTTTCTCAGTAGTGTTCTTTGAAATGAATACCTTCTTCCCTCCAGAGATACCCGCTTGAGCTCCCGAAGCATATCCGTAACACTTGCATGCTGATCGAATCTACAGGTAACAAATCCAGCAGCTTGCCTATGAATTGCTTCGATGTCTTCCTTCAATCCGATCTGGTGCGGCTGCCAAACACGCGAGCAGCACTCAAGAATAGGTCGCGCCAGCTTCCTACATGCAGTCTCTGTTGCAGATGAACCACTCTTTCCTAAAATTCTCCAAATAAACAGAAGTCAACCATTCGCCTTCCCTACCACAATCCTCGCATGCTCTTTCCATTTCAAATCGCTTCGCAACGTTACGCCCAGATATCTAAATGATCTGACTGAGTCAAGCAGGACGCTACTAATGTTGCAGGACACTACTAACGCCGTATCCGAACATTACGGGTTTGTTTTACCCAATCATCTGCATTAACTTACATTTTTCTACATTGAGAACTGGCTGCTATTCACCAGACCAACCAGAAATTATGTCTATGTCATCTTATGTCAAGCTACAGTCACTTATCTTCGACACCTTCCAGAGCACCACAGCATCGTAAGCGAACAACAGCAGATTGCTGCCTACCCTGTCCGCCAGATCATTTACGAGGTGCGGCTAGCAAAAAACCGGACTGATGCTGGAAAAAACATTTATTTACAATTATTTACAATTTCATGTTATCTCCTTCAATGTACTCTCCTCCTCGGTCTCTACACCGCTCCATACGAATTTTCCACTGTTCATAGCAATGCTGCAGATCATTTTCGGTAAGTCCATACATTACTTCCGTCGCTTTTTCTTTTACTGCTTCAACAGTCTCAAATCTAGTTCCTTTCAAAGCTGACTTGACTTTAGGGAAAAGAAAAAAGTCACAGGGGGCCAAACCAGGTGAGTAGGGTGGACGATCTAAGATGGGAATGTTGTGTTTTGCCAAAAACGTCTTCACTGACAACGCACTGTGAGCTGGGGCATTGTCTTGGTGAAGGATCCATGACTTTTTTCTCCACAAATCGTTCCGTTTTCTCCGTACTCGCTCACGTAGGGTAGCCAGAACGCTAATGTAGTAATGCTGATTCACTGTTTGTCCCTCTGGTACCCAATCAATGTGCACAATCTCTTTGATGTCAAAAAAAACAATCATCATTGCCTTGAATTTCGATTTTGACATTTATGATTTTTTTTTTTCGTGGAGAACCAGGAGTTTTCCAATGCATCGATTAGCGTTTAGTTTCGGGATCGTAAGTGAAAAACCACGATTCATCGCAAGTAATAACATTTTGTAAGAAGGTGGGATCACTTTCAATGTTTTCCAGGATGTCAGAACAAATCATTCTTCGGCGTTCCTTCTGTTCAATTGTGAGACACTTTGGAACCATTTTTGAACACACTTTGTTCATGTTGAAACTTTCATGAAGAATCTGCCTAACACTTTCCTTGTCAACTCCTGTTAACTCAGACACTGCTCTGATTGTTAAAACGGCGATCTTGTCGAACAAGTTTACCGATTTTTTCAATGTTTGCATCAGTTTTTGCTGACAATGGTCTGCCAGTGCGAGTGTCATCACTGGTGTCTTCGCGGCCATCTTTAAATCGTTTAAACCACTCAAACACTTGTGTTCGCGATAAACAATCGTCGCCGTACACTTGTTGTAACATTACAAACGTTTCACTTGCAGATTTTCCTAGTTTGAAACAAAATTTGATGTTAACACGCTGTTCTTTCTGTACACTCAACATTTTCCGACGCACAGACAAAACGTCAACTACTTAAAACAGACGCCACGGGCAGACTGAGTGTAGGAGGCAGATGAAACTCGAGCAGTAGGCGGAGCGAGAGTCACGTGACAGGCCACGCGACTTTCAGCGTTATTGCATTCGTTTTATTGTTTCACCAGTACTAGTCCGGTTTGTTTCTAGCCACACCTCGTATGTGTGTAGAAAACTGCAGCCATCCTATCACACTTCCCTGTGACACTCCTGATGTTATCCCTGTCTCCGATGAGCACGCGCCGTCGACGACAACACACTGGTTTCTATTATTTAAGAAGTCTTCAAGACAGTCACATATCTGGGAATTTATTGCGTATGCACTTTCCTTCGTTAACAGTCTGTAGTTGGGGTGTCGGGTTGAATGCTTTTAGGAGATCTAGAAATGTGGAATCTTCCTATTGCCCTTCATCCATAATTTGCAGTACATCATGTGATAAAAGGGCACGAGCGATGCTTTCTAAAGCTGTGCTGGTTCGTGGATAAGAACTTTTCGGTCTCTAGGAAATTTATTATATTCGAACTCAGAGTATGCTCTAGAATTCTGCGGCAAACCGAAATTAAGGATATTGGTCTGTAATTCTGCGAGTCCGTTCTTTGGCCCTTCTTATATAGAAGAGTCATCTGCACTTTTTTTCCAGTCGCTTGGCAATTCGAGCTGGCCGAGAAATTCGCGATAAATACAAACTAAGTAATGGGCCAATGACATAGAGTACTCTCTGTAAAACCGAACTGAGATTCCATCCGGACCTGTTCACTAATTTTTTTTCAACTCTTTCACTTGTTTGTCTACTCCAGGTATGCTTATTGCCATATGGGTCGTTTGTACGATTCACTTGCGTGAACGACTTCTTAAACATGGAATTTAAAACTTCGGCCTTCCTTTTGCTATCTTCTACTGTCACACCAGACCTGTCAATGAGTGACTAGATGGAAGCCTTAGACCTGATTACTGATTTTGCATAGAACCAGTCAGACGCTCCAATCCTCAGTACCGAGAGTACCAATGTGTGCGGTATCAATAGAAATATGTGACGGGACTGAGGACTTCTTGGCAGGGAGGACGCAGGATGTTATCTTGGATGGACAGTCATCGACAGATACAGTATTAATTTCCCGTTAGACTCGTGAAACTGTGGTGCGGCCCCTGCCGTTCGTGTTGTGTGTTAACGACCAAGCAGACATCAATAGTAATCTTAGATTTTCCACAGTTGATGTAGCTGTCTATAATGAAGTACTATTTGGAAAAAGATGCTCAAATATTCAGTTGGATCTTGATAACATTTCAGTATTCAGTCAAGCTTTAGTAATACTTCAGACTATGAAAAGATTGGCAACTTGCTGTAAATGTTAATAAATTTGAAATTCTGCACTGCACTAAACAAAAACAAAATTAGTATCCTATTCATGTTGGGATACGGAATACAATGATCGCTTAGTCTACGTCATAGGTACAGTAAATGTCAGACGTCGGTTCATGGGTATAATACTAGGAAAATGTGATCAGTGTACGAATATTACTCAAGTATTTTGAACTCGTATCAGACAAAAATATCAGAGGATTTTGAACGTATACAGTGAAGGGCAGTACGAATGTTTCTCTCTTGCCACAGTGTAACAGTATTGGTGTAGAAATTAATTGGCAGACACTTGAAGGTAGACTCAAATTATCTCAATAAATCTTGTGAATTTAGAAGAACCAGCTTTAAATGATTAATCTAGGAATATAACACAACTCATACGTACCGTTTCATAGGGACTGCCAGGACTAAAATAATTGCAAGGCGTATAGAGGTGTTTAAACCACCAGTCATCTCTCGCTCCATACGTGAACGGAACGGGAAGAAGCCCTGGTAACTAGTAGAACGGGAAGTAGCCTGTCATGAATTTCACAGTTATTTCCAGAACTGATGTAGATGCAAATGTAGATGTGACTTCGACGTCGTGGTTCAACCCGAATTGTCCTTTATTTATAAAACCCAACTAATCTTCTTATATTGGTCCTGAAAACAGGAAGCGCATTGCAATTTGAGGGTAGAGTGTGGTACACCTACACAGGAATAGACATAGTCCTCTCAGAAATCCAACAACGAACACGAACACGAAAAATCTAATGTGTTTTATATTTAAAATACCTGTTAGAATTAGACTGAGGCCAGTAAAATAAGAAATTAGATTCAGTCGAAAATGAAATTCGTAGCGTTAAGCAGAGATCGATGACTCAAAGGGTACAATCAAAGGGTACAATTTGGTAAATCTGAATACTAAAGGATAGAAAATTTGGCAAATCTATCAAAATTAGGCTGAGAACCACGTAACAGTTTCATATTGATTCTCTCAGAGTTGAACTGAAACTACGCTTGGTTGCAATACTTCCGAAATTTGTTGGAAAAAGATGTAGGCAAGAAAAATATAAGGCAAATAGCACATCAACAAAAGTGCTAACACGTGCAGTTGCCTCATACAGAAAAATGCACGTCTTACGAAGCAAGTAATTTCTTTTTCTCGTGTGTTGGTTTGGTGTAGAGAGGCTGAATACATTCCATATTTGTCTAGCAGAAGTATGACTCAATATATTTATGTCGTTCTGTAAACGTAATTAAAATTAAGAGTCTCTTTAGGTCTATTATAGCCTTGATCATAGATTTTATTGCTTGTTCCCCATGTTGTGTCGCTAAAGAACAGAAACATGTCTTCTACACTACATCCAGGCAAATCGGTTTATTCATTTATTACACCGTTTACGTCTAGTGCTGGTTTTGTGGAAAAGTAACATTAAGCGAGAGTGTTCTTCAGTGAAAATTGTTGACGTTCGTATTTATAATCACCGTGCTAGAACAACATATGTCATACTACGCATGGTCTATGAATTCGACAACTGTGGTAGATCATTCGGATTTCGGGGTTCTTGGCGCTTAGAGCTAGGAATTACTTTTTCACACTATTCCAGTAAACTGAGACTGTTCGTCTGCACCGCATCTCAACTTACTGTAGATTTGCCAAAAAGGAAATATCTGCTTTCTGAGTTCAGTTCATAACTAAACGCCAAGTTTTTGCGCTCCCTCTAATTTTATCATTCAGTTGTCCCGTGACAAATATTTGCGGTCTTTTGTAAAATCGATTGAATAGTGAAGCTGGAGTCAAACTCTTCTCCTGCGGCTTTCCAGCATCTGTCTAAGTTTGGAATAACTACTCTCAATGCGACACTTTGTTTACCTTCTCAGAGGAAATTTAAAGCAATTTAAATCCACAAAGAACAAATAGATGAATTGTTAATCCGAGAAGACGATGTTTTATGCAGAAAACTCTGTCTTAAAACTAGCAGCAAGTATTTTCTCAAATAGCGTATTTCTGATAGATCACTAAGCCCTCATTTGGTAAATAATTGTAAATTTATCTGTACTGTTTAGAGCTTCTAGTTAACTCGATTTGCTAAACTTGTCTGAATGTTATATTTGCATATCTGCAAACGTGTGTGGGTTTACAATCGAATGGAGCTGGAAATGAACCGTTACGAAACTTAAAATAGGAGTGCTGTGAAATGAAAGCAAAAATGTAACCAACAATAAAGTTAGCCTTTTTTAAAACTGCACACTCTTTATTCATTTGTGAAATTGAAACATATTGCTGGGTAACATGCAACACCATGTTCATTAAACTCATGCGTAATAAAAGAACGGATGCTCCTTGCCCTACTGTCCAGAAAATGGTAGAGAAGTTGCTATTCAAGCCTCCTTAGGTCCACCCATTGTGCGTGGGCTTTTCTTGCGGGGTCACGCTACAAGTTTCAACTGGCCACAAGCCTGCCACAAGCCTGCAGCTACCAACCTGTTCCATTCGCATGAATCTTATCTCGTGAAATAAGGTGCTACGAGATAGTTAGGGTGTGCTCGTGCATTATTGTTTTGGGAGACGTACCAATCACCATAATGTTGATTATTAGCGTAAGTTGAAGGATACTGTCACGATACTGAACAGCCCTCAAATTACAGTCAGTAAAGATGATAGACGTTGATCTGTACACAATTCCGGCCCGAAATATGACAGACCAATCTTGTCACTGAGCCCGTAAGACTGCGTAACAGAGACAGGCATCGATACCCCATTACTCAGGTAGTCGTGACCAGCTGTTTATGGTGGACAAAGGAGTGTTCAGTAAGACGATACCGACTAAGAAAATATGAAGTATGTGTATCATGAGGGCGGTGCAAATGTTTTTTTGAGCAGTTTAAACGCACTCTTCCGTGTCATGAAAAGAGATTAATATCTTGAATTTCAAATAGTTGCACAATTATCTCAAATGAAACTGTAGGAGAAGACACAAGTATTTTTTTTTTAAAAAAAGCTTACTCTTAAGAGATTTTTCGGTATTAGTGCAATTTGCATGCTATCACCATTTCACCAATTTCATATTTAAACAACGTATTTCATTTTTGAGAGGTGGTAGTTCGGAAGAAAAAGACCGTCCAGAAAACATGGGCCCTAAAATACCTACCTGAAGAGGTATGAGCACTTGTTCACCTTCGCTGTTCCTGAAACACGTGGGCCCTAAAGTACCTGAAGAGGTATGAGCACCTGTTCACCTTCGCTGTTCCTGAAACACATCTCTTCTACTGCAAGCCCTACCGAATGCAATAAACAAATGAATAAACACACGAGAGTACAGTCTTCTGTTACTGTGAAACAGTAGACCTTCTAATGTAATCTGCTTGCTATTACGCACGTTTTACACTTGTGAGCCATCGTTAAAGATGGCGCTCACTGATGATGTCCATTAATGGTACTGGACGCTTCTCTATGACGCCTTATGGAATTTCGCACTCTCCGAAAAACTCCGGGTTGGTCACAGATTCGCTGGCAGGCATTGATGACGCGTTCCTGTAGTGTTTGTGCCGGCCGGTGTGGCCGAGCGGTTCTAGGCGCTTCAGTCGGGAACCGCGCGACCGCTACGGTCGCAGGTTCGAATCCTGCCTCGGGCATGGATGTGTGTGATGTCTTTAGGTTAGTTAGGTTTAAGTAGTTCTAAGTTCTAGGGGACTGATGACCTCAGATGTTAAGTCCCATAGTGCTCTGAGCCATTTGAACCATTTTTGTAGTGTTTGTGTATAGTTAATGGGATTTACATTCACTAAGGATTTATAGTCACCACAGCCAAACATCCAAGCGATTAACACCGAGCTGTAGGACGTTCTGGACCTCCCCTACCAATGTATTCTTATAAAATATCCATGTAAGATGTTCTCAGATATTGCGGATAAGATGGACTGGTGTACCATCATGCGTAAATTAAGCCGTTATTCGAATGTTTACTCCATTCTGTATCCAGAGGAATGTTTCCATATTTGTTTAATTCATTCAGTACGCCGTCGTAACAGCAAAGAGTTTGTAATAGAAGACGTGTGACAGTAGCGAAGATGAATAAGTATTCAAAACTCTTAAAGTATGTGCTTAAGAGCCCATTTTTCGAGACTTTTTTCCCAAACTACCACATCCCAAATTTTGCGGAAAACGATTCCAGAATACAAAATTCGTGTTTCTAATATGCTCGCATAGGTGACAGCACATATGCTTGAAACCGTATAGTGTAAAATGAATTATACCTTAGATGTAGTCCTATTAACCAAAGGGGAGTCATCCTCAGTAATTCGTATTGATGTATTGCTATGCATTACATACAGGGTGATAATTATTGAATTATATTAAAAAAAACATAATTGGTTACAAGCTACAGCGTGCACACACTTTATTCAACATGTAAGCGTCACTACAGATATTCGGATTTAGGTTATGACATGTTCGATATGCCTACCATCATTGGCGATGATGTGGCGCAGACGAGTAACGAAATTCTGCATGACCCGCCGAAGAGTCGGAACATCGGTGATGTCGATGACCTCCTGAATGGCTATTTTGTGCTCAGCAGTGGTTTTGGGTTATTGCTGTACAGCTCGTGTTTAATATAGCTCCACTAAAAGGAGTCTCATGTGTTCATACCCGCAGAATATGGCGACCAATCGAGGCCTACGCTAGTGTCCCCTGGGTACCCTAGATCCAGAATGTGGCCCCCAAAGTGCTCCTCCAAGATATCAAACACTCTCCCGCTTCGATGGGGTCGAGCTCTGTCTTGCGTGGACCACATATTGTCGAAATCAGTCTCACGTTTGATAATGGAGATGAAATCATCTTCCAAAATCTTCACGTACCATTCGGTGCTAACCGTGCCATCAAGGAATATCGCACCGATTATTCTGTGACTGGACTTGCGCGTCACACAGTCGCCCATGAGGGTGAAGACATTTCTCGATCGGAAATGCAGATTCTCAATCCTCGAAATGCGCCAATTTTGCTTCCTGACGAATCCATCATAATGAAAGTGGGCTTCGTCGCTAAACCAAAACATACATGTGCATACTAATTCTCATCATGCCCGCTACCAACTCTGCATTTTGAACGTCCTAAAGCAGACCGTTCAGAAGTTATGACATTTTTATTTCATATAGTTCAATAATTGTCAACCTATCAATAATTGTCACGCTGTACTTATAGCCGTTTGTAATAGCTATTTTTATTTTGAATTGCACTGTACTTTATCCTGATAACTGTAAAATGTATTCCAGTCAACACAGCAAAAGCTTTTCCAACATATATAAATGCTTTCAAAAGATGGTACAGGATGGCTCAAGAAAAACCGCCCCTGAATACTAGACTGCTCATTGTCGCCCACCAACAGTCATATAATATACTGATTCGAAGTTGTTGCGCCGGCCCGTGTGGCCATGCGGTTCTAGGCGCTTCAATCTGGAACCGCGAGACCGCTACGGTCGCAGGTTCGAATCCTGCCTCGAGCATGGATGTGTGATGTCCTTAGGTTAGTTAGGTTTAAGTAGTTCTAAGTTCTAGGGGACTGATGACCACAGATGTTAAGTCCCATAGTGCTCAGAGCCATTTGAACCATTTTGAAGTTGTTGCGACTACGTTTTATATTGTCAGTAAGAAAACCATTGCGACTCGGCTAAGACATGTGAAGTAAATATCTCAGCAAGATCCATCCTCTTGAAGAAAGAATCGCAAGAAAGAACCGCGAGACGTTTTTGCAAAGACGTTTCCTGCTGTTTCCATACCAGAAAACAGCAGTATACAGGATTTGACGACAAAGTGCCATTCTACAGGGCCAGTTGCAAACCCAAAGAAGAATCGAGTACCGTTCCTTCGCATATCTGCTGTGACCACGGATATTTGAGCACGAATAAGCCAGAGTCCAGATAAGTCAACATGATAATCGTTGCAGCAATGAACGTTTCGGGTAGGTCTTGTCAACGTGTTTTCATTACGATGATGAAGGTGCACGAAATGATATATTTCCAAGAACGGAAGGAGAATGATAAGGCAAAATGTGTGAATTACTGTACAAGGAGGAAGATGAGGCAAAACGTGTGATGGTGGAACGTAGCGTCCGCTGCTGTATTTCACGAGTGATGAAGCGTGGTTCCATTCGGCAGGACATGTGAAATGGCAGAACACCACATACTGGTCAACAAACAATCCCTATACGATTAGTAAGGAAAATTTTCACGGCGAAAAAACTAGGCGCTCAGTCCGGAGCAGCGCGACTACTACGGTCGCAGGTTCGAATCCTGCTTCAGGCATGGATGTGTGTGATGTCCTTAGGTTAGTTAGGTTTAAGTAGTTCTAAGTTCTAGAGGACTGATGTCCACAGATGTTAAGTCCCATAGTGCTCAGAGCCATTTGAACCATTTGTTAGCAAATCGGAATGTGAGTCCCAGTTTTTTGAGACAACAGTAAACACATCTGTGTCTATGCGCATATTTGTGGAATTTTATGCTCAGTCGACTCCTCAGTGAAAGTACGTATGCTGTCTTTCAACGGCATGAGGTGACCCGTCACCCTTCAGAATCTCAAGAATTCATGAAAGATTCACAAAAGAAAGGACTGTCAACAAAGGACTGTGGCCTACGCTTTTGCTGGACGTAACCATTTGTGGCTATTATCTGTGTAGCAGTCTGAAGGACAAAGTATACGTAATTAACCAAACAACGTTAGAAGACTTGAAGGACGATATCAGTAATGAAATTCTGAGAATTCTTGAGTAGATTTACAATAGGATTTTGGAACATGTACTGCGCTCGATCATTATGAATCACCTAAAAGAAATGCCGGCCGGTGTAGCCGAGCAGTTCTAGGCGCTTCAGTCTGGAACCGCGCGACCGCTACGGTCGCAGGTTCGAATCCTGCCACGGGCATGGATGTGTGTGATGTCCTTAGGTTAGTTAGGTTTAAGTAGTTCTAAGTTCTAGGGGACTGATGACCTCCGATGTTAAGTCCCATAGTGCTCAGAGCCATTTGAACCTAAAAGAAAACGGTTTATTGACAAATAGCCAAGACGGGTTCAGAAAGCATCGTTTTTTGAAACACAACTAGCTGTTTATTCTCACGACGTAACGAGTGCTGTCGGCATCGACAAGGGACGTCAAGTTGATTCCATATTCTTAGTTTTCCAGAATGCTTTTGACGCCGTTTCTCACAAGCGACTTCTAATTAAACTGCGCGTCTATCGAATATCGTCTGTTCTGTGACTAGATTCGTGATTTCCTGTCACAGAGGTCACAGTTCTTAATAACTGACTGAAATTCATCGATTAAAACAGAAGCAATATCTGACGTTCCCCACAGCTGGCCCTGTGTTGTTGCTCACCTACATAAACGAATTAGGAGACAATCTGAGCAGCAGATGATGCAGTCATTTACTGTCATTAAAGTCATCAGATGGTCATAATGAATTGCAAAATGATTAGACAAGATATCTTCATGTGAAAAAAGTGGCAATTGTGTCTAAATAACTAGAAGTGTGAAGTCATTAACGTAAGTAATAGAAGGAATTAACTAAATTTCGGTTACAAGGTTAATCACACAAATCTAAAAGCTGGAAGATCAACTAAATGTTTGGGGATTACCATTGCGAATAACTTAAATTGGTACGATCACATATACAATATTGTATGGAAAGGAAACCAAAGACGGCGACTTATTGGCAAAACAAAAAATGTAACAGGTCTGCTAAAGAGACTGGTTACAGTACGTTCGTTCGCCCAATTCTGGAGTATTCCTGTGCGTTTTGGGATCCCTATCAGTAAGGATTGACGGACGACATCGAAAACGTTAAAAGAAGGGCAGCTCGTTTTGTACTATCGAGAAATAAGGGAAACACTGCTACGGATAATGGTACACGAATTAGGATGGCATTGATTAAAACAAAAGCGTTTTTCGCTGCGGCAGGACTTCTCCTGAAATTTCAGACGCCAACTTTATCCTCAAAGTGTGAAAAATATTTTGTTTTGGTACCCATAGACATAGAGAGAAATGATAATTATAAAAAAGAAAAATAAGATAAATCACAGCACCCACGGAAGGACTGAAGGGTTTGTTTTTCCCGCTTACTGGCCTAGAGTGGAAAGGTAGAAAAATAGCTTGAAGATGGATCGATGAACCATCTGCCAGGCAGCTAATTGTGAATTGCATGTACCGGGTGCTCAAAAAGTCAGTATAAATTTGAAAACTTAATAAACCACGGAATAATGTAGATAGAGAGGTAAAAATTGACACACATGCTTGGAATGACTTGGGGTTTTATTAGAACAAAAAAAAAACAACAAAGTATTGCTATACGCGTGAAAGATCTCTTGCGCGCGTCGTTTGGTGATGATCGTGTGCTCAGCAGCGACTTTCGTCATGCTTGGCCTCCCAGGTCCCCAGACCTCAGTCCGTGCGATTATTGGCTTTGGGGTTACCTGAAGTCGCAAGTGTATCGTGATCGACCGACGTCTCTACGGATGCTGAAAGACAACATCCGACGCCAATGCCTCACCATAACTCCGGACATGCTTTACAGTGCTGTTCCCAACATTATTCCTCGACTACAGTTATTGTTGAGGAGTGATGGTGGACATATTGAGCGTTTCCTGTAAAGAACATCATCTTTCCTTTGTCTTACTTTGTTGTGCTAATCATCGCTATTCTCATCAGATGAAGCGCCATCTCTTGGACTTTTTTGAACGTTTATATTTTTTTTTGGTTGTAATAAAACCCCATGTCACTCCAAGCATGTGTGTCAGTTTGTACCTCTCTATCTACATTATTCCGTGATTTATTCAGTTTTCAAATTTATACTGACTTTTTGATCCCCCGGTAGATGTAGATGCGGCAGACCTGCGCAAAGCGTATATTAACACTTTAAGTTGCGCGCAAAAGTGCAGCGCGTAACGCAATGTAATGTAAAAGACAAGATCAATTCTATATATAACGACCTTTGCATTAGCTTATTTGTTATTTCTTTATTATCTAATTATTATATGTTTATCTACATGTTGTACCCGCTCGTGGCGGGCAATAATTCGTGCACAACAGGTGGGTTGTCCGTAGTCGGGGCCGGTTTTTCTTGCACCACCCTGCACAAGCAGCGAGCGTGAATAATTCGCAGAATGAAACGCAGCCTCTCTCTCTCTCTCTGTCTCTCTCTCTCTTTCTCCCTCTCTCTCTCGCTCTCTGTTTTCTCCCTTATCTAGGCCTCAACCGTGTACCTCCGCTGCACGGATGGGCGGCCGTTAACTAGGCGCGGAACTTTCGCGTTGAGGTCAGTGGTGAGCGCACGGCCAGGGCCGCAGTCACTCTCCCGAAGACACAATGCGCCAGGCGCAGCCGAGTGGGGTGGGGCAGGCCGACACACTTGCAGCTCCGCGCGGCCGCGATCCTGTTAGCGCAGGGGCGCCTCGGGCTGCGGGTCGAAAGCGCACAGCCTCTTTTGTCTGCAGCAGGCGCTGCCGGCACACTTCCCGTCGTCTGGCGGAGGTGGGGCACTCGTAAAACGCAATGCCCCCGCACACGCACCTTGGCTTCGAGTCCCAACTCTTTCAGAGTCAGTATTAACTGTTCTTTACACGTACACTAATCAACATATACACTACTGGCCATTAAAATTGCTACACCGAGAAGAAATGCACATGATAAACGGGTATTCATCGGACAAATATATTATACTAAAACTGACATGTGATTACATTTTCACGCAATTTGGATGCTTAGATCCTGAGAAATCAGTACCCACAACAACCACCTCTAGCCGTAATAACGGCCTTGATACGCCTGGGCATTGAGTCAAACACAGCTTGGATGGCGTGTACAGGTACAGCTGCCCATACAGCTTCAACACGATACCACAGTTCATCAAGAGTAGTGACTGGCATATTGTCACGAGCCAGTTGCTCGGCCACCATTGACCAGACGTTTTCAATTAGTGAACGTGCTGGCCAGGGCAGCAGTCGAACATTTTCTGTATCCAGAAAGACACGTACAGGACCTGCAACATGCGGTCGTGCATTATCCTGCTGAAATGTCGGGTTTCGCAGGGATCGAATGAAGGGTAGAGCCACGGGTCGTAACATATGTGAAATGTAACTTCCACTGTTCAAAGTACCGTCAATGCGAACAAGAGGTGACCGAGACGTGTAACCAATGGCGCCCCATACGATCACGCCGAGTGATACGCCAGTATGGCGATTACGAATACACGCTTCCAATGTGCGTTCACCGTGATGTCGCCAAACACGGATGCGACCATCATGATGCCGTAAACAGAACCTGGATTCATCATAAAAAATGACGTTTTGCCCTTCGTGCACCCAGGTTCGTCGTTGAGTACACCATCGCAGGCGCTCCTGACTGTGATGCAGCGTCAAGGGTAACCTCAGCCATGGTATCTGAGCTGATAGTGCATGATGCTGCAAACGTCGTCGAAATGTTCGTGCAGATGATTGTTGTCTTGCAAACGCCCCTATCTGTTGACTCAGGGATCGAGACGTGGCTGCACGAACCGTTCCAGCCATGCGGATAAGATGCCTGTCATCTCGACCGCTACTGATACGAGGCCGTGGGATCCATCACGGCGTTCCGTATTCCCCTCCTGAACTCACCGATTCCATATACTGCTAACAGTCATTGGATGTCGACCAACAGGAGCAGCAATGTCGCGATACGATAAACCGCAATTGTGATAGGCTACAATCCGACCTTTATCAAAGTCGGAAACGTGATGGTACGCATTTCTCCTCCTTACACGAGGCATCACAATAACGTTTCACCAGGCAACGCCGGAAAACTGCTGTTTGTGCATGAGAAATCGGTTGGAAACTTTCCTCATGTCAGCACGTTGTAGGTGTCGACACCGGCGCCAACCTTGTGTGAATGCTCTGAAAAGCTAATCATTTGCTTATCACAGCGTCTTCATCATGTCGGTTACATTTAGCGTCGGTAGCACGTCACCTTCGTGGTATTGCAATTTTAATGGCCAGTAGCGTACATACACTGAGTAAACAAAAGTCAGGGCTAGCGATAGGTATATATCAGATATCGGCAGTATCGCGCATACGAGGCATAAAAGGGCTGTGCATTGTCGGAGCTGTCATTTGCACTCAGATGATTCATGTGAAAGGATTTCCGACGTGGTTATGGCCACACGATGGGAATTAACTTTGAACGCAGAATGGTAGTTGGAGCTAGACACATGGGACATAACATTTCGGAGATCGTTAGGGAATTCAATAGTGTGAGATTCACAGTGTCTATAGAGCGTGACGAAAATGCCAAATTTCAGGCACTACCTCTAATCACGGGCAACGCGGTGGCTGAAGGCCTTCACTTCACCACCGAGAGGAGCGGCGTTTGTGTACAGTTCTCAGTGTTAACAGACAAGCAACAATGTGTGAAATAACCGCAGAAATCAACGTGGGACTTACGGCAAACGTATCCGTTAGGACAGCGCGGCAAATTTGGCGTTAATGGGCTGTGGCAGCAGACGACCACCGAGTGTGCTTTTGGTAACAGCACATCACCTGCAATGCCTTCCCTGGGCTCTTGACCATATCGGTTGGACCCTAGACTACTGGGAAACGCATGCCTGGTAAGACGAATCCCGATCTCTGTTCGTAAGAGCTGATGGTTGGGTTCGAATTTGGCGCACACCCTATGGAGCCATGGACCAAGATGTCAAGGCACTGAGCAAGCTGCTGATGGCTCTATAATAATGTGGGCTCTGTTTACATGGAATGGACTGGATTGTTTGGTTCAGCTGAACAGATCATTGACTACGATGGTTATGATGATTAGGTCTGGTTTGTGGGGCGCTCAACTGCGCAGTTACCAGCGCCCATACAAATTCCCAACCTTCGCTCAGCCCAAACTCACCACTTTCATGAATGATGATGAAATGACGAGGACAACACAAACACCCAGTCATCTCGAGGCAGGTGGAAATCCCTGTCCTCGCCAGGAATCGAAGCCGGAACTCCGTGCTCGGAAAGCGAAACCGCGACCGCGAGACCACGAGCTGCGAACTGGAATGGTTATGTTCATCTAGTTCATTTGCGGCCTGTCATCGATTTCATGTTCCCAGATATGTCACTGGGCCACAGTTGTTTGCAGTTAGTTTGAAGAACATCCTGAACAATTCGAGCGAATGATTTGGCGATCATGATCGCTCGAGATAAATCCTATCGAATATTTATGGGACTAAATCGAGACGTGAGTTCATTGCAAAATCCTGCGCCTGCAACATTTTCACTATTATGGGCAGCTATAGACACAGCATGGCTCTATATTCTGCAAGGGATCTCCAACGACTTCTTGAGTCCTTGCCACGTCGTGCTGCTTCATTGCACTAGGCAAAAGGAGGTCCGATACGAAATTAGGACGTATCTCATGACTTTTATCACCTGCGTGTGTTATCGGACATTAAGATAGGGTATAATCCTTAGAGCCCTGTACCTGGGTGGCAACAACCATGTGAGCAGTACTCGACCTCCATCACTTGCTATCCACGCGCGTGCAGAATCATGCGGCCGGCTGTCGACTTACGCGCCAGCAGGCGGCGCTCGCTCATCGAGTGCGGGGCAAGTGGTGCAAGGTATTTCCAAGCTGCGAACACAGGTGACGTGACAAGTGAGCTATGTGACTCATAGCATGTTGGATACGTGGCATTAGCATATCATGAATATGACTCGACACTATTAGAAGTGAGAGTAGTTAGTATCGTGGTGCCACATCTTCGTCAGACAATGAAGCTCTCCTGGATTTAGTCAACTTATTTAACATTAATCAGCACATGCCTAGAATACGTTGTCGGGTACATTGCTTTTTTGCTGGCGAGTATAAATGCAACAGTGATGGTTGAGTACTAAAGGATATCCGTTGTGAAACAATAGTACATCTGTGTTGATGATAATGAAGTCCCGTACTCCTTGGCAGAGCGTAGGGGAACGGTGCGGGAGACGCGCAGCGCCGTACTAGGCAAGGTCCTAGTGGAGGTGATTTGCCGTTGCCTTTCTCCGACCGTAATGGGAATGAATAATGATCATGAAGACGACACAACAACACCCAGTCATCTCAAGGCAGGTGAAAATCCCTGACCCCGCTGGGAATCGAACCCGGGGCCCTGTGCTCGGGAAGCGAGAAAAGCTACCACGAGACCATGAGCTGCGGACACATCTGTATTAGGTTATCTGTTTGGAAAACATGACGCACTAGTTGTCCAGTTATGTGCTGTATTTAATTTAAAAACACAATATATTTTGAAAAGACACAACCTCATTATCAATTTCTTTAAATATTATGCAATGCTATAAAAATGGAATCATCTCTTTCAAAAACATGTCGTGTTTTTAAATTAAATACAGCACATATCTGGACTACTAGTGCTTCCTATTTCCCATGCTGATAAACTTCTTTAGATAAAGTGCTGGCTAGAGGTGAGCTCCAATTGCTGAATCCTGCGTCTTTGCCGCAAGAAGACTGCAAATTTTCTTGTTATTTTGCCGAGAAATAAGCTTTTGCTCTCACAAAACACATAATGAGATCAGATCCTCAAAGATAATTTGCTAATGGAAGCTGCCTATTTAATTACAGATTAGCTGGAGAAAGGAGGTATGTAGCATACTGAAACTTCCTGGCAGATTAAAACTGTGTGCTAGACCGAGACTCGGTCTGGCATACAGTTTTAATCTGCCAGGAAGTTTCATATCAGCGCACAGTCCGCTGCAGAGTGAAAATCTCATTATGTAGAATACTGTTTCAGTATGTTAGTTCTGCAGTTCTGAATGTTGGTTCATAGAATACCCAATATTATATTTCTATGTAGTTGCACTGCATTTTCGGGTTTTCTGTGGTAAACATTCTCTTTAAGGAACCCCCCAAAGGAAGAAGCCACACAGGTTAATGTCCGGGCTGTGGGTCGGCCACATTCCTCCTCCTGCATAACATTCTGGAAATCTGTTTGACAATATGCTAAGGCCAAGTCTTTCGTATAGGAAATCAAACACAACGTTGGCAGTATGGGGGCATGTTCCATCCTGCATGAACCACTGTGTCTGCAGTGGAAGACACAAAGCCGTGAGTTGAGGAAAGAACTGGTTTCGCAGCGTGTGTAAAATAGCGTTCACCGGTTACTTTAGCATCGAAGAAGAACAGATCGATGATTCCATGGCTTGACATCACGACCCACATGCACACTTTCTCCTCATTGGTGTCTTTCGTGCGGCTTATTCGCGGAGGTTCGCGTGCGCAGCATCGAACGTTCTGTTTCTTCACAACAACGTTGACGCAAAAATAAGCTTCGTCAGAAAACTGTGTGTTGCGTAACACTGCCTCTTGGTCTTGCTCGATTGCCCACCTTGCAAATTGCACTCTCCGCTCCCTATCTCTCGCAGTAAGCTAATAAGCCACGTTCATCTTCTATGGATACAATCGAAGGTCGGGTTGAATAATTCTTTGTACAGATCGGCGTGAAATTCCCAACTAGGCACTGGCTCTTCTTGTTGATTTACTCGGACTACGAATCAAAGCCACTTTAACTGCTACAATGTTTTGTGGCATACGTACTGTACGTGCTTGTGGCCGCTGACACTCCAAAACAGATACAGTACCTTCAAATTTTTTATGTAATCTGCGTATTGTTTGTGAGCTGGGAGCCGACCGTGTGTCGAAATGTGTCAATGCAACGCTGTTCGTCGCCCCGAACAGTAAAACAATCTTCGTCTTTAGTTCGACGGTCACCCGTCCTTAGTCCGCCAGCGCGGCAAACTGAAATGGCGGACGCACAACGGGAGCGATGAACTCGCAACGACATCTGGTATAATTTCCATGAACTCCACGAAGTTGAGCGCACAATTTGAAAGCTATTGCCCCAATAGTATGCCTGTAGGATCAAAATTCAATCGGGTGACTTATCGTGCCCCACCCTGTATATTGAGATACTATTTATTATATGTTGATAACATTGTCTTAATGACAAATTCAGAAGACAAACTGCAAAAAGAAATTCATCTTTTAAACCTTATTAGAAAGGATTATAATTTTAAGACAGTACTTCATAAAACTGAGGCAACGGCATTCCATGGGAAATAGTACAAAACACAATTGTAACTGACGATATTTTGGAACAAGTTCAACACTTACCTAGGGGGATATGTCATCTTTAACAAAGATAAGAATGTGAATGTTACGTTAAAGAGATATCAGAGTGTGTGTAGTGCTGTAAGAAGATCAGTAAAAAATATATGAAGAATCGCGAAAATGAAATTCTATAATTTGATGGCTGTATCTGTTTTACTGTATGGGAGGGAAACCTGGGAAATGAAGAGAAAAGATTCTAGCTAAGTTCAGGCGGTTTCTGAAATGAAATTTTTATGAGCAGTCAAAGGTTGCACTACGCTGGACAGGATTTCTGATGAAAACATAAGAAAGGACTTAATATTTTTATAGTAAAAGACAAAATACGAGAACACCAACAACAGTGGAAGAAATGTCTCGAACGAATGAAAGAAACGAGGATTCTAAATATGGTCTTAAAACACAAACACAGAGGAACTATTTCTTTCATCAACTTCTTTTTGGTTAATCCTGCCCCGACGTTGTGCGTTGTGCTGTTGTTCACTCATCTCATGAATAAATCAAATAAATGAACTAAAATGACCCTCTAGTCTCAACAATGCTAATGGCACTGTTCGGAAAGAGGTAGGATGCATGAGGTGTTGTAGAGTCCAAGCAGGATACGGTGGCCTATATGCAGTGACTAATTTTCGTCTGAAGCGATGGGAAAGTTCATTCGTCTGTTTGGAAAGGGAGACAGATATTGTCTGCTCGCTTTCAGCCGGTAGCAATGCGTTGCGCTGACAGAATCGAAGAGCACGCCCTGCAGTCTTGTTCAAACGGTTTTAAAGAAACTATTCGGTAAAAAATCGTTTTTTTGCATTATTTATAGCTTAATGTGTCAGCTTCATGATGACAGGCCCTTCATTTCGTTAATGGTCATAGTTATTGTGATATTTGCATCTAAGTGAGACTCTCCATAACACTGGATGTTTGCGATGAAAAATAGGGGTCGCTATAATTTTGCGTTTGGTGCATATAACAAAATATGTCGCTGGATATAAAATTTTGTTAATATATTGCATTTTTCTTTAGACTTGGGTAGAGGCCTCTATATGTCACCAGTCTCAAGAAAACTGATCTTATGTAGCGGACTCATTTGTGATCGCAGGGATCAGCGATAAAACTAGAATGAAATATCCACAAGATTTCCCGTATCTTGTTAACTGTTTGAGAAATCTAAACGAGATTTTGATAAATGATAGCGCACAAAGCGGGGAGTGTTTTACCGTATGGTTATTATGTGAAACTTCATTATGTACCATGTTATTCCACAAACTACCGATGTTTCTCGACGAAAGAATGTAATTTTTAAAGGACATCGATAGCTGGTGAAACGAGAAATGCTGTGAATTTTTGAACGACATAAGTGAAGGCTATAACGTTTATTTTTGCACCAAGGATGCGGTTTGTCGTAAGCTATTGACCTTAACTGTCCAAAGTTCCTCGTTTAGTGAACTTAATAAACGACAGTTTCAGAATTCTACAACATTTGCGTCTGCACAATACGTTAGCGAGGTGATATTGTGCAAATTCCGCTGTGTTTTGGCAAAAGAAGCAAATTTTAAGAAGGCGATAATAGCAATACAGGTTTTATTCAAAAAGCTCCATTCGGCTCTTCTTTGAAAGTTACAAATGGTAAACATATTAGGGAAAAATAAGTCACTGCTTTTATGGCATTTTCAGCAGTATTCTTTTTAGGTAGTAACCAAAGCAGAGGTGACAGTAGATCTTTTTGGATGGTCACTATGCAAGTGTGATCCTAGAGAGGCTCCACTTAATCCTTACGAAAAATATACGTGTAGGCTTCAGTTTAGAACGGCACTTGCGCTCCAGCACTCACAGTGAGCTGACAGCCTACGCACAACCCCCACCACTACCGCTCTACCCACACTTAACCTGCCATTTGCACAACTAATGGCCACGTTATCCTGCAAGCACTTTTTTCCCTAGGTGTACCGCACCGTGCATATGCATACTGCAATTCTGCAGCCGGTATGCAAGGGGGTGCAAGTGCGTGGCACCCACCTGGTGGTGGATAAGTGTGGCTGTCAAGAGGCACTCAGGTGGCTGTTTACTTATTTAATCGTGTCTGAGCTACATCTGTAATTAATTAATAGGCTATATATACTAGGTTACAAATACAAGAAAATAATAGTTATACATTCATACATACATCCATGATCTTCACATATCATAAGTCGTCATTACTGTCTACAGTAAGGCTCGTATCTCTCCAGTGTCCGGCACGCTTCACTAAAGCGTCGTTGGCCAACCACGGTCTTGGAAAGTTCATGGGGCCAGCAAGGATGGACAGGTCAACAAGTGTGTCATCGTTTGTTTTCCTCCACATTGGCAGGGCTCTTCTTCGGCGTATCCCCACTTGATCTGCCCATTTTACACCTAAGTACATTTAGGCTCTTCCAAATTCTCCAATCCAATTGTCATCCAACAGGAACTTTTTCTTTAATGTACCAACTTTTCAGGCTGCCTTTATCCAATTTCTGTTTCCACGTTGATTCTCTGGTTATAGATTGTCTTTCGTTTAGTGGACGTTCAGCTTTTATGAAATCTTTCCTAGATTTAAGTCTTGCCACCGCTGGCTGATGTGCGTACAGAGGATTCCTTCTATCTTCGCACTGTCTGCTTCGTTCGGACGTTGCCAACGTTTGCCGTTTGATCAGTGAGGGGGCTATTCCAGAACACATATAAAGGAGATCACGGTTTGTAGGCTTCAGACATCCCGTACTTAATCGACATGAGTAATTCAGTGCTGCATTTAGCTTCTGGGCACGTGCCGATCTTCTCCATACGGGGCATGCATATTCAGCTGGAGCAAAGCACGATGCCAGGGATGATGCACGAAGAATTTCAGGATTTGCTCCCCAGTGTCTGTTGGTAAGTTTGCTGATTATACCATTCCGTATGTTGACTTTCGCTCTAGTTTTTTCTACATGTTTCTTGTAAGACAGTGTTCGGTCTAACGTGACTCCAAGACAAACTGGGTTTTGGCAGTGTTTACGTTTAACTGAGTTCCATTCCAATTGTAATTCCCTGTCTGCTTCCTTATTGTTGAGGCGAAATAAACAAGTCTGCGTCTTTGCTGGATTCGGTGAGAGCTGGATCCCGTTGTAATATTCAGTGAATACTTCTAAGGCATCTGTTGGACTTCTCTAAATCTGTTTGATTGATCTGGATTGGCAGGCAATGGCTACATCATCAGCATAGATAAAACTTCTTGTCGTTGATCCAGCTGGTTGGTCATTTGTATACAGACTGAAAAGTAAAGGGTACAAAACACTACATTGTGGAGCCCATTCTTCTGGTTCCTCCAGCGACTTCTTTGCTCTTGAAATTTCACATTGTATCTTCTGTTGTGCATCGGTGATCTCACAACTTCAATAGGATGGTAGTTTCCCGTCATTATGAAAATTTTTACCAGGAGGATTTTGTGGTTTATCGTGTCGTATGCAGCTGATAAGTCGAAAAACACAACACCAGTTTTTTTTCTCTCTTCTCACAGCCGTCCTCTCTGTATTGTGTTAGGCAGAGGACCTGGCCAGTGCAAAACTTACCGGGTCTGAATTGTGCTTGTTGTAGAATGATCTGGCTTTGTAGTTGTGGTCCTATTTTATTCAGGATAAGACGTTCATATAGTTTGAAAGCGCAAGACAGCAGTGGTATTGGACGATAGTTCTTGGCATCATCTCTTGATTTATCTGGCTTTGGGATAGCTACTACCTTGGCCTTCGACCATAGCTTAGGTACAGTATTCTTAGACCAGCAGAAATTACAGAGTTGTAAGAGCCATTCCTTAGCTATGGGCCGTATATTCTGTGTAAATTCATTAATGACGTCATCGGGACCCGAGGTCTTCCTGGGTTTCAAGGAACTAATAGCATCTTCCAATTCTGTTGAAGTTAAATGTGGCTCAGGTGGTATTTCAGCCACTTGTGGCCTCTTATGTGAGGTGGCAATCTTGTTGTTCCTGGTTGGTTTACCATCCAAAAGGAGCTGATGTGCGATTTGATTAGCTGTCAAGGAAACCTTATCCTTAGGAGCTGCTGGGTTGCTGGACAATCGTTTTATGAGGTTCCAAGCTATTCTGTTACTATGCTTCATATCAAGACTGTCCAACGTATGCTTCCAGGACTCTTGCCGGTCTTTGCTTCTAGTTTCAATCAGCTGATCCCCAAGTTTTATAGTTTCTTCAGTGCCAGGGGCCTGGTTGTACTGCTCCAGGTATTCGTTATTTATTTGTTTAATGTCATTGGAAATTCCAGTAATGAAGAGTGTTATGCAGCTTCTGGGTATGCTGAGTCTTGCTGATCTTTTAACACCTTGGACGAACTTTCGATATTTTTCAGTGTTTGATGATAAATTTACGATTTCCATATCTAAGGTGTCCGAAAAAATTTTCCAGTTGGACCCTTTGAAGTTAAAACGTCTTTTAATGGGTACTTTTTGTGGCACTATTACTGGTCTAAATTTTAACATGATTGGTCTGTGTTGGGTCTTTGGGATAGGGTCGAGAAAGAATGTATTGCATGAACCAGACAAGGGTTTGGAAACAAATATGAAGTTTGGGTAATGCCCTCTCTTCCATCTTGCACTGTTGAATGACGCAGGCCCTTTGTGATGATGGATGAGATTCAGCTTGTGTTCTTCTGCCCACCTTTCCAGTAATTCACCGTCCTAATTTGTGGCTTGGTACCCCCACACTCTACTGTGACTGTTAAAGTCTCCCATAATTAGCTGTGGGTGACAGACATGTCGCTGAAAGCAAACCTTTCCCCTGGTGGTTGATATATTGATGACACCGTAATGCTTCCGATAATAACAGGAATGATTTCCGTGTTGTTAACGGTGTTAACTTGTATGTTGGATACTTTGATTCCAGGCCGAATAAGTAGGGCACTTCCATATTGAGCGTGGGGGCACTCCTTCTCCAACGGTCATCCCAGGAATATTTGGACGGCCTTGTGATGACCCTGTATGTATCTCCTGGAGACAAAGGACGTTGAAGGAATGAAGTTTACATGTGTTGTTTATAAGTTCTTTTTCACTTGATATACCCTCAATGCTGAGAGATATGACTGTCAAACATGGCTCTAAAAAGAGCCTTTCCTTCATTTTAGATTCCGAATACACGTCGTTATAGACGTAGCTCAGCGTGTGGAAGGATCTGCCGGTATTTACCGTTGCTCAGGAGAGGCCCGACTGTACATGTACAATCTTCTGGGAGGCTCCTTCCTTGTCCCCCAGTGGCTGTGTTATGAGGTGAGACAGCATCGTCATGTTCAGCAGCTATCGTCAAAGTTCGCCGAGGTTATTCGCCTATTTCACATACCGCAGCTGTGTGACGATCATCCTTCATCTTCATGATGGTGGGGATACTTTCAGTAAGATATCTGAATGTCCGTGGTGGTATGGCAGCCTATTCCTCCCCAAGAATAGAAACCAAGGAAGGTAAAGATATTGGATGCTGAGGTCTGGAGCGAAGTCGAGTTCTGGATCACCCCAAAGGTGCTCCATTGCGCTTACATCAGAACTCTGCATGGGTTAGTTTATTTCAGGAACGTTGTTGTCCACAAAACCATTGCCTCACAGATATTGATTTATGAGAGGCTGCATTGTCATGCTGATACAATCATCGTCTCTGAACTGTCCCTCTACTGTAGACAGTATACAGCGCCGTAAAATGTGTTTATATCCTTCCACATTTACCGTTTCCTGAAGTGAGCGATCACACCGTAGTCACGAAAAATACGTCTGTACCAAAACATCGTCCGCTCTGTACTTTAATGCCCACAGCTCGTGGTCTAATGGCTAGCGTTGCTGCCTCTGGATGACGGGGCCCGTATTCGATTCCCGGCCTGGTTTGGGATTTTCTCTGTCCGGGATCTGGGTGTTTGTGTTGTCCTCATCATTTCATCAACATTCGTGAACGTGGAGAGACTGGACTGTGTAAAGACTGGGACTTTGTACGGGCGCTGATAACCGCGCAGTTGAGCGCCCCCCACAAACCAAACATCATCATCATCTGTGCTTTACGCGTAACGCACGTAACGTTCTCCAGGCATTCATCAGTCCCAAACCACTTCGTCGAATTGCCTCAGAGTGCAGCGTGATTCTTCCCTTTAAAACTTAATTTTGAGCATATTGGAAAAGCGTGTGAAGCATGAGTTGTCACGTCTACCTTAGAGATGTACTCTATCAGCATACTCCTGCCGCTTCTGCTGCTGGTGCGATCTGAAGACAGCATCTGTTTGTTGCCCTGGTAGGTCGCCATGGTGACCATCTCGCAAACGCAGTGCGTGACGCTGCGGCGCCGGTCGCCGCCTCGGCCGCTGGACGCCAAGCCGTCGCCACTGACCGCCCAGGCGCCGAGGTCGGCGGGTACGACGCTGCGCTCCGCTCTGGAGCAGCAGCAGGGTCACCAGCAGCAACAGCAGCAGCTGCAGCACACGCCGCGGCTGCGCATCGTCTGGTTCAACGCCCTCGGTTTCCTCGCGCTGCACATCACCGCCGCCTACGGCCTCTGGATAGGCGTCGCCTACGGCCGCGTCCTCTCCTGGCTGTGGGGTGAGTCTACGCCAGACATAACAAGCTCGCTAAAAAAACCTCATCATTTTAACGGCAGTTTTGTGGCTACAAGAGCTATTTGTTTCGAAATTGCGAAATTGTAACTCGTAGCGTATTAGCTATCGTATTGTTCACCCTGTTCATGAAAGTCATGCGATACTTCGTAATATCATGTCGAACTTCCTTTTGCCCGGAGTAGCGCAGGCTCTCGAGCGGCATGTTCTCAACAAGCCGTTAAAGGCCCTCTGCACAAATACTGTGCCATGCTGCCTCTGTAGCCGTTCATAATTATGAAAGTGCTGCCAGTGCAGAATTTTATGCACTAACAGACCTCTCGATTATGTCCCATAAATATTGCACTATCTGGATGGGCAAACGATATAAAATTAATCGTCGGTAAACCAGATGCCAGACTGAGATTCATTGGAAGAATCCTAAGGAAATGCAATCCGAAAACAAAGGAAGTGGGTTACTGTACACTTGTTCGCCCACTGCTTGTATACTGCTCACCGGTTGATAGATGAGTTAGAGAAGATCCAACGGAGAGCAGCGCGCTTCGTTACAGGATCATTTAGTAATCGCGAAAGCGTTACGGAGATGATAAACTCCAGTGGGAGTTACCTTCACGGAGGAGTCAAGCAGTATATTGCTCCCTCCTACGTACATCTCGAGAAGAGACCACGAGGATAAAATCAGAGAGATTAGAGCCCACACAGAGGCATACCGACAATCTTTCTTTCCACGAACAATACGAGACTGGAATAGAAGGGAGAACCGATAGAGGTACTCAAAATTCAAATGGTTCAGATGGCTCTGAGCACTATGGGACTTAACGTCTATGGTCATCAGTCCCGTAGAACTTAGAACTGCTTAAACCTAACTAACCTAAGGACAGCACACAACACCCAGTCATCACGAGGCAGAGAAAATCCCTGACCCCGCCGGGAATCGAGCCCGGGAACCCGAGCGCGGGAAGCGAGAACGCTACCGCACGACCACGAGCTGCGGACGTATTCAAAGTACCCTCCGCCACACACCGTCAGGTGGCTTGCGAAGTATGGATGTAGATGTAGATTCGCTCGAACTGTCCATAATATTCTTCAATCCAAGTGCTCTCGCTTCCCACGGCCGGGTTCCCGGGTTCGATTCCCGGCGGCGTCAGGCATTTTCTCCGCCTCGTGATGGCTGGGTGTTGTGTGATGTCCTTAGGTCAGTTAGGTTTAATTAGTTCTAAGTTCTAGAGGACTGATGACCATAGATGTTAAGTCCCATAGTGCTCAGAGCCATTTGAACCATTTGAATTCAAGGGCGAACAGTTGTGAGCCGGTGACATGGCACATTGCTGCTCGGCAAAATGAAATTCATGAATGCTTGCAACATAACCATTTCCAGATAATGATTCGTTTAGTTCGACCAGAGGACGCAGTCCACTCAGTGTAAACACAGCCCACAGCATAGTAAAGCCACCTCCAGTATGCAAAGTGCTTTGTTGACAACTTCGGTCTACGGGTTCGTAAGTTCTACACCACACCCGAACCTTACCATCAGCCTCTTACCAACTGAAAGCGGGACTCAGCTGACCAGGTCAAGGTTTTCCAGTCGTGTAGGGTCCAACCGATATAGTTACGAGCCCAGGAGAGGCACTGCACACGATGTGCTGTTAGCAAAGGCACTCGCTCGGTCGCCTGCTGCCAGAGCTTATTATTGCCAAATTTCACTGCACTACACTGCAACTCTAGTCAAACGCCGCTGCTCTCGGTCGTTAAAGGAAGGCCGTTGGCGACTGCGTTGTCCGTCTTGAGAGATAATGCCTGAAATTTGGTATTCTCGGCACACTCTTGACATTGTGGATCTCGAAATACTGAATTCCCTAACAATTTCCAAAATGAAATGTCCCATGCGTCTAGCTCCAACTACCATTCCGCGTTCATTGTCCGCTATACCCGTCGTGCGGCAATCATCAGATCGCTGACCTTTTCACATGAATCATCTGAGTACAAATGACAGCTTAGCCAATGCCCTGACCTGTTACACCTTACGTACGCAGTACTAAGCCATGTGTACATGTGCATATAGCTAACCTATGACTTTTGCCTCATCAGTGTAGAGCGGCAAAAAAAGACTGTCTGTATACCTCCGTACGAGCCCTAATTTATCTTAGTTTTTTCTTTATGGTTATTACACGAAGCGTACGTTGTCGGCAGTAGAATCATTCTGCTGTCAGCTTCAAAAACCTGTTCTCTAAATTTCCTAAATAGTATTCCTCAGAAAGAATGTCGCTTGCCCTGCAAGTATTCTCATTTGAGTTCCCGAAGCATCTCTGTAATACTTACATGTTGCTCGATCGTATCGGTAACAGACCTAGCAGTCCGCCTCTGAATTGCGTTGATGGTTTCCCTCAATCCGACCTGGTGGAGATCCCTAAAACTCGAGCAGTTCTCAGGAACGGATAGCACAAGTTTTATATACATGGTCTCTTTTACAGATGAACAACAACTTCCCAGAATTCTGCCACTAAACCGAAAGTGACCATTCGCCTTCCCTATTACAGTCCTTACATGCTCGTTCCATTTCAGATCGCTTTGCAAAGACGTGACTGTGACAAACAGCATTCTACTAATGCTATAATCGAAAATTACGGGATCGCTGTTCCTACACACTTTCTCGTACAACACAGAATCATCGACAAACAGATACAGGTTGCTGCACAGCTCGTCCATCAGATTATTTATTTATGCGGAGAATAATAGCAGTTCTATCACATTTCACTCGGGCACTTCTGTCGATACCCTTGACTATGATGCACACTTGCCGTCGAGTACAACGTACTGTGTTGTACTACATCAGAGCCCGCTCGGTTGGCTGGCTTTCCGGGCGGGAAGGAGCGCCTGGTCCCCGGCATGAATCAGCCCGGCGGATTTGTGTCGAGGTCCGGTGAACCGGCCAGTCTGTGGATGGTTTTTAGGCAGGTTTCCATCTGCCTCGGCGAATCCGGGCTGGTTCCCCTTATTCCGCCTCAGTTACACTATGTCGGCGATTGCTGCGCAAACAAGTTCTCCACGTACGCGTACACCACCATTACTCTACCAGGCAAACATAGGGGCTACACTCGTCTGGTGTGAGAAGTTCCCTGGGGGATCCACCGCGGGCCGAACCGCACAATAACCCTGGGTTCGGTGTGGGGCGGCGGAGGGGTGAAGTGGACTGCGGTAGTCGTCGTAGGGTTGTGTACCACTGCGGCTGCGGCGGGGACGGAGCCTCTCCGTCGTGACTAGGTCCCCGGTTAACATAGAATACAATACCACACTACTTAAGAAGTATGATGACGTAAGTCGGTCACGAGAGCGAGTGCACTTGTTGTTCCCTTCCCTGTATTACTATAGATTGCATGCAAGTGTCTCCAGTTACACCGGAGTAACAGGATGCGTAAGGGGCCTAGTTGTGTCTTGTGACATCAAAGCAAAACAAGAAAGTTCTGACATGCCTGGACAGAGGTTGCACGTAAAGTAGGAGCCCGCTGCCCTTGCTGTGAGACTGTTTTGTAACTACACGTAATCCCGCTAAAAAAGAAACATAGAAATTCGTTTGGTTGCCATCCGTTTTTAATTTCACATTCGTCGAGGAAAGCAGAAAACCGATCACGGAAATTGTGTGGCAACAAACGTACGGCTACAATAGTCATACTTAGGTAACTAATCGCCCACATATTTCACAAATGTAAACCTTATACAGTAATAAACATGTAGAAATTCACAAATAAAATCACTCGTCCTAAGCTCAATAAGTGATTCTCTACTTTGCTCGCAGAGCCGCTGTTTTGTATGCGGACTTAAATACGATCGACTGCCCTGTTTGGTCCCTGTACAAAGACCCGAAGTGAGTAACACGAGTCGCTTCGCTGGGCTCGCACGAAGTGCTAAGGCGATGATATACGAAGTGATTTGGCTCTAATTCATTACTCAAATATTCTTCGAAATTGCTATTAAAATGGAATTTCTATATCGTTGAGAGGTTTTCCCCTTCTAACTACAACTAAATCTAGATTATACTTTATTAATAATTAATGAATGACGGTTTTGACGGGCTACTAGAGACTAAAACCTCCATCTTATATCACAGCAGCCGAATCGCTTACGAGATTATTCAGTTGGTGGAGTTTCTCATGAAAGGTGTGCGCACATTACCATCTGTCGTTCCTACATCATTCTACTTTATGACGTCATGTGTCGGCTACTACATCTACGCTCAGCTGAGATGTGAAGCATAGAAATAAATCTTATGGCCAATTTTGATTCCATAAGGAGCCGTCGTGCACAGCGACAGTATATTATTATAAGGAAGGGTAGTAACGCAGCAATCAATCGCAATCCAATTGATTTTTTATTAATCTTGCATATCCAGATTTCACCAGTAAATAGCCATCTTCAATGCATTTGAATGAGTTATAACCCAACAAATTTGCAGCAGTTAATTTCACAATATGGCTTTACTGGTGCATAGGCATAAGGAAACTCTAAACACTAACAAGCAAATCAAGAATAAAATATCAAACTACTTACCGTGCAGCTGCGACGCTTAGTTGTGTGGACAAAATATTACATTAAAATGTAAGATATTAACAAAAAAGTCAACTGCTAGTTCGAAACGCCATTGATGCGCTTGGCACTTAGGAGGACACTAAAATGGTGGAGGCACAATGATTTCAGCTGGTTTTCGCATCGGCAGTACTGTCCATGGAGCAGATATTCACCTACGTGGAATTAGGCCTCCATGCCAAAACAAGGCACCTTATCCTATACGGAAAAATTCATGTGTGAATGACAATGTGTGTGTATATGAAGAAATTGCTGCATAGATTACGTACGAGGAGCGCTGTTATCTGCTCCTAGTGACAAAGTCACCGGCGTATGGATGTTTCGTTTCGATCCTCGGAAATACGTCGGGAGTTCCTTCTATTGTCCCTTGTTGGTGAGTTCTAACTATTTGTTGTCGATGCTGAATCCACAACTTTAAACATAAACAGTAATAATTAGCGTGGTACATTGATAGAGACTGAACAGCCTTCTACGAATATTCGGTCTTCTTTTTGTGATGTAAAGTCACTCAAAGCTCGTCAGTGAAGACCTAAAACAGACAGTAGGCTCCAAATGTGAGAGTCAACATACATTACGCTGAAGTAATTGTATTGCCCGTGGTATTACCCTCACAACTAAAGAGAAAGTTGTAAGATACCAGCAATAATTTTCTGTCATCTTTATACGATCGATTGATGTTGCTGCTGTCCTCATTCGTACTCTGATACCGCGTCATCTTTAGCACGATTTATCACAGTCATCTCTCTAAAACTTTCACAATGACCCACAACCAATAAATTGAAACTCGATTCAGATTCTTCTTTGTGCCTATATTCAAAAGGCGCGAACGTTCGCCGGAAAGATAGTTTGCTGACGAGAATGGGGTCAGCGGCAGACGAGACGAGCGTGTGAAACAAAAGGAGAGTGGCCACATGTTTCTTTTTTGCAGCCTGCGGTGGGGCCGGGAGGTGGGACCCATTACGGAAAGAGCGCCGCACGCCGTGCGTCAGATGTGTTTGAAGCTATACGTGCGCAGTAACTCGTAGGAAAGATGCTGAAAGGAACGTTGCTTAAAATCATTCTCGCTAGCGCGACGTCTGATTATATTGCCCGATCGACAGACCGCTACTCGTATCCGAAACGTTGCTTCCAGGAGTTACGATCGACCAACACGACCATTCGAGCACATTTGTCGGATAGGTCACAGTTCCCCCTACACATGCTATTCTTCAAGCATCTCAAGAGAATTCAAACATCGTTTCGGATGTTCAAGTCTATCTGGGCATCATGTAGGTCATTCACCATCCTAAGCTTTCTCCCAGAGGTGCTAGTTCGTTGGCTTCAAGGCAGGAAGCTGTGACCTCGCGTGCTTGGAAAGCACAAACGACAGGCTGTCCGCAGATAGAAGGAAGGATGTAGCGTCCTTGTAGCGAGGTCAGTAGAGACGGAACACAAGCTCTGAAAGAGCGAGAAAGGTGAAGAAAATCGGTCATGTTATATTCGAAGAGCCGGCCTGTGTGGCCGAGCGGTTCTAGGCGCTACAGTCTGGAACCGCGCGACCGCTACGGTCGCAGGTTCGAATCCTGCCTTGGGCATGGATGTGTGTGATGTCCGCAGGTTAGTTAGGCTTAAGTAGTTCTAAGTTCTAGGGGACTGATGACCTCATAAGTTAAGTCCCACAGTGCTCAGAGCCATTTGAACCGTTTTTTATATTTGAAGAAACCATTACTGCATTGGTCTGATCGATTTAGCGAAACCACTTCGAACCTTCATCTGGGAGGCCGGACGGTTCAAACACTATTTTAATCTAAGAAGCAGCTGAACGTCAGCATTCATCCTGGGACATTCCAGTCCAGAAACGATAGTATTGCAACTAGGCTGAAGGATTCGATCTAATAATGAAACAATAGGTCTGCAAGCCAAACCTGGAATATCGATAACATAAATAGTTCCCTAACATTATCAGCCTCTGTGGGGCAATCACATTCAATTAGATTATTTATTTCTGTCTGTACTACACCTTTAAATATATGCAGCAACGCTTGTGGTTTCGTACCACATTTATAGCTGACACTATCAGCAAGATTTGCAGGCATATAACTTAGTAATATTACAATGACGTCATGACGTTAGCAGCATTAAAAATAGAATGGTATTATCTCGCTGCTGATTCGCAGGCCAATCTGAAATCTTCCTTCCTGAGAGCCTTGCGTATAAACACTTGCCGCTTAAGTACTTTGGGCGTAACTATATCGACAGCAGATACGACATTGTTACATTTGATTCTTCATAGCTTTCGGAAATCCCTGTTCTTCTTTAAATGTTGTCTTCAATGATATTTCAAAGGAAAGACAATTGTATCTTACCCATCAGCAGGATGGTTCCCTCCCGACGATCGTAGTGGGTTTGATGATTGTCCGTACAACGGACGTAAAGATCGAATCCAGTTTTGTACTGCTCGCATTTGTCATCACAATCCAGTAATAGTAAAATTTTGGCTTAACATGTGTACAATGCACTATACAATATGTAACTAAATTTCCCTTATAGAGTTTGAATCCAGGTCCCATACAATAAAAAAAGTAAAAATGAGCTCTAAAATGCATATCTTAAGAACTATGATCACTTGTTCATCTACGCTGCTGTGAAAAACAGCTCTTCTTCTGAACAAGTGCTCATTGCTCTTAAAGTATGAATTTATGAGCTCATGTTTACTAGACTTTTTTCTTGTTTTGGTGTAAAGAATCTGCCTTCAAAGTCTGTTCAAGAGAAATTAATTACACCCTGTAGCTGGAGGCCATAGTGTTAATGAATTACAACTGCAAATCAAATGTTATTTATTGCAAAAAATTAATAAAAGACTTTGTTTCTTAGATAGCTTAGAATATTATATTTTCATATTACAATGTTGCAAATGTGTTCAACATACAATAACCAAGAATGACTCATTTATAATTAATTCGTTGATCTCACTGTCTAGAAGCATTTATTGTACTTCCAGCACTTTTCATATTACTTTAATGGAGCGAAAAATAGAAATTTTTTGTATGTCTAGTAGTGCTCCCGCTCGCAGAACGCGGCTATGTATATTTCTTAGTTTTCCCTCTAGTTGGCTCTATAACGCGTTGTTCCACGCCGAGACAACTAAATATAGGGGACTGATGACCATAGATGTTAAGTCCCATAGTGCTCAGAGAGCCACAACTAAATATCGGAGTCAGAGATGAAGCCGAGATTTTTATGTATAAATTATGGAGAAAAATATTTCATGTACATGAAAGCTACACACAAGTTAAAAGTGAAAAAGAAAGCAGACGATGGTAATTAGAGAGATGACGTTCATTTGTTGCAGAACTCTTGAACCAACCGAAATGACACTCGTACGTGCTTATTCTCAGTGACAGGAAAGTACTTGAATTTATCTGTGAACTGGCGATCTAGTCGACGCTCAAAAACGGAAGAATGTGTCTACACCGTGTGTCAGTAACTGTTTCGGGCCTCTCACAAAGTTTTTCCAAAGCACAGAAGTATTGTACGTCCGTCTCATCCCCAGTCCCCGGCGTAAGGAGCGAACATGGAAATCCCAAGTGCGACACCTCCGCTTGGGACGAAACATTGTTTTCAGTGAAAGCTTACTCGGCCTCGTTCCGTGTAACGGAACTCTCATGTTTTGTTGACTTCAGCACCGTTCAGCGTGACCTCCCGCTTCGCGCTGTACGTAGAGAGTGAAACGCTACGGATGGAAGACGGCACTTGCTACAGCTCCTGCGTCCCGCCGGGGGGCGCCCTACACTTTGAAACGTGTGGACAGAAATCCAGTACCACAAACAATCAACCAAATTCAAGGATTGCTGTTTGTATTTCCAAGCGTGGAACGAAGCTGTAGTTTGGTTGACGACTGTTCATACAGTAGGCGAAGAACGATCCCGTATTGCTACCACCATTTTCGACAAACTAAATGAGTGCATTGTATTTCATTTATAGGCCACCATCATCTCATTTCTTTTTTTTTGGGGTGGGGGATTCGGTACCTCGGTCGGCAAAAAAGAAACCTTTATCAGGGCTCCGTGGAAAAAAAATTCCGTGCCGGTGTAAAAAATTGAAGCTTCTAAGTCAATGCTATCAAATGACACGACTATTTATGTCACAACTTTAATACTCGCAAACTCTCTTATCAAAGCCTATAGGGTTCTTCCGTAGGCGTCGGATCACGAAATGTTTAAAAAAAGAAGGTTCCACAGTATAGCCACAGGAAAAAATCCCAAAACTGTAAATCTGTAATTATATAACAGGAAAAAATTTCATTTCTCATCTGACTCTCTGTTCGTTCGTAAGTCTGTTAAGACCCCTTTCTCATTGGAAGGGTAGACGTATAACGTTGAAATTTATATCATATACTAAGGCTTACTATCCCTTGGCAGCGTAAAAAATTGATTCTTTTAAATCAACGCAGTCAAAAGACACGGCCATTTACGTCACATTTTTTTGATACTCGTAGACTCACACACAAAACCCTATAGGGTACTTCCCGTTGATGTACAATGATGAAATTTGACAAGAACTGATGTTTCACAGTGTAATTAAAGTAAAAGATCCTAAAATTGTTAATTTGTAATTATACCACACGTAAAAGACACTTGTCATTCGTTGTTCGACGTCAAACTTGAAATTAAAACAGTAGTTCTGCATTGAAGCTGACTGCGTCGCAATGGTAAAGTCAGACATCATGCAAAGAATGACTTCATTGCTCATATGACTCGTCTCGGAATTGCAATTGCGGCCCAATCGTCCTGAATCGGGCACCACCGATTACTAAAATAATGGTCGCCTCATTCCTTTATTCGACTTTTATACTACTGTAAAAAATATCCTCGAAAATTCTGGAATCACTGGGGCCGATATGTTGCCAGTATCAATGTACATAATAGGCAATAATAGCCTACATTCTTGATTCCCGGAATGGATGAACTTCCCATGTGCATAATTAAGTTTGTACGGAACCCTCCGTGTGCTAGTCCTAATCTCACCTAGTCATTTTTTTTGTGTTCATACCGTCGTAACAAGATGTAGACTATTACGAGATTTTTACATCCACGTCTAAATTCGTACTCCTCATATCAGTGCGAAATATATAGCGAATGGTGCTTCCTGTTTTACCACAGACTAGGGTTTCTGCCCGTTCCAGAAAAGTAAATTAAAGGGAAGCGTGATTGCTGACATGTGTCTGTGCGCTCTGCGGAAAGCCATATGTCGGGGTCTGTCGTACATTCCTAAACTCCTCTTTTAACATCAGCTCTTGAAATTTTGTGAGTAAGCTTTAGAGATGTAATTAACATCTTTAAGAGCCTTCTATTTCAGGTTTCTCAGCACTTCCAAAACACTCTTGCATGTGCCAGTCAAACGTGTGAACATTCGTCCTTTGTACTTCGTGTGGCCCTCACACAGCAGCAGTATTCTAGGATTCATCGCACGAGTATTTTTAATCAACATCCTTAGAGATGTAATCGAACATCTTTAAGAGCCTACTATTTCTGGTTTCTCAGCACTTACAAAATACTCTTGCGTGTGTCAGTCAAACGTGTGAACATTCGTCCTTTGTACTTCGTATGGCCCTCACACAACAGCAGTATTCTATGGTTCATTGCACGAGTGTTTTTAATCAACATCCTCCGCTGACTGAATGCAATTTGCTAATATTCTACCAGTAAGTCAATGCCAGTCGCCCGCTTTACCTATGACTGAGCCTATGTGATCATTCCATTTCATATCCCCACAATGTCTTCCACCTATGTATTTTATGACATTACTGCTTCCACTTGTGACTTGTGACTCTTTAACATTTTGGTCATTTCCGTGTTTTTTGGAGCTCATAATTTACATTTATAGGTGTTTAATATAAGTTTTCTATCTTTACGCCGCTTCTAAATCCTATCAAGATTCAACTGGATACAGGGTTATTACAAATGATTGAAGCGATTTCACAGCTCTACAATAACATTCTATTTGAGATATTTTCACAATGCTTTGCACACACATACAAAAACTCACAAAGTTTTTTTAGGCATTCACAAATGTTCGGTATGTGCCCCTTTAGTGATTCGGCAGACATCAAGCCGATAATCAAGTTCCTCCCACTCTCGGCGCAGCATGTCCCCATCATTGAGTTCGAAAGCATTGTTGATGCGAGCTAGCAGTTCTGGCACGTTTCTTGGTAGATGAGGTTTAAACACTGAATATTTCACATAACCCCACAGAAAGAAATCGCATGGGGTTAAGTCGGGAGAGCGTGGAGGCCATGACATGAATTGCTGATCATGATCTCCACCACGATCCATCTCCTGTTTAAGAAATGCCGAACATCATGATGGAAGTGCGGTGGAGCACCATCCTGTTGAAAGATGAAGTCGGCGCTGTCGGTCTCCAGTTGTGGCATGAGCCAATTTTCCAGCATGTCCAGATACGCGTGTCCTGTAACGTTTTTTTCGCAGAAGAAAAAGGGGCCGTAAACTTTAAACCGTGAGATTGCAGAAAACACATTAACTTTTGGTGAATTGCGAATTTGCTGCACGAATGCGTGAGGATTCTCTACCGCCCAGATTCGCACATTGTGTCTGTTCACTTCACCTTTAACAAAAAATGTTGCTTTATCACTGAAAACAAGTTTCGCACTGAACGCATCTTCTTCCATGAGCTGTTGCAACCGCGCCGAAAATTCAAAGCGTTTGACTTTGTCATCGGGTGTCAGGGCTTGTAACAATTGTAAACGGTAAGGCTTCTGCTTTAGCCTTTTCCGTAAGATTTTCCAAACCGTCGGCTGTGGTACGTTTAGCTCCCTGCTTGCTTTATTCGTCGACTTCCGCGGGCTACGCGTGAATCTTGACCGCACGCGTTCAACCGTTTCTTCGCTCACTGCAGGCCGACCCGTTGATTTCCCCTTACAGAGGCATCCAGGAGCTTTAAACTGCGCATACCATCGCCGAATGGAGTTAGCAGTTGGTGGATCTTTGTTGAACTTCGTCCTGAAGTGTCGTTGCACTGTTATGACTGACTGATGTGAGTGCATTTCAAGCACGACGTACGCTTTCTCGGCTCCTGTCGATCTCGAGCGCTCTGGCGGCAGAAACCTGAAGTGCGGCTTCAGCCGAACAAAACTTTATGAGTTTTTCTACGTATCTGTAGTGTGTCGTGACCATATGTCAATGAATGGAGCTACAGTGAATTTATGAAATCGCTTCAATCATTTATAATAGCCCTGTATTTGTGCAGCTTTTTTTCAGGTATCGTTTGATTATAAATAACTGCATCACCTGAAAAAGTTTAACGTAATATAATTACTATACAGCATGGACAGCAAGTCTCCCAATAAATTTCCGTCGGGCACTCCTGGCGTTACGTCTACACCTGTGGTTAACACATTGGACTCGTATGTGGGTAAGACGGCGCTACGATAGTTTCTTTGGGAGGACAAGGCTGATTTCCTTTCCCATTTCCTCTCAATTCCAGATCTTGCTGACCTCGTCATCCACAGTACTTTAAATTCTGATACTCTTCGTAAGTGGAAGGACAGAGATTGGAATCTTCGTCTGGTTATCCAAGTTTTAGATTTGCCATAAGGGATAATTTGTTTTGCTCGATCATCTGTCGTCCCCCATTGAACATGTCCCGCAAATCATCAGCCGGCGAGTCACTCGTTTCTTTTTCCAGATAGTAGTCCATTTGAGCTCTGGACGAGGCGAGAAGCTATTTAAATGGCTTTCTTCAAAGAACGTGCAAAGTCTGACTCGATGTCACGACATGTGCAGATTCTTACACATCCCAGTAACCATCCACCAAACATTGATTGGTTTTTTACAATGTTGCTGCTCCATACTTGAATTCTTATACGCAACAAGTAACACAGGCAATTTATACGCCAACTCAGTCAACAGCTTTAGCTCAATAATGTTATTCATTCTTCACGAGTTTTTCATACTGACAGGCCGGCCGGAGTGGCTAGGCGCTACAGTCTGGAACGGCGTGACCGCTGTGGTCGCAGGTTCGAATCCTGCCTCGGGCATGGATGTGTGTGATGTCCTTAGGTTAGTTAGGTTTAAGTAGTTCTAAGTTGTAGGGGACTGATGACCACAGCAGTTAAGTCCCATAGTGCTCAGAGCCATTTGAACCATTTGAAGCCATACTGAGAATTTCACAAAGAAGTAATATTGACATCAAATATCGCTTCTCCCATATTTGTTTTAACCATTTCTTGGTTTGGTGATGCACCTAACTGGCAACAAAATCGCTATTTTTGTTTAATTTTATTCCGTTTTTATCTCATTTTCTTCGATTTTGGTGCTATAAGAAACTCCACTTAGAAAAGTGTACTTCAACTTTACTTTGCTCGTTTGAGTTTTGATTAAAGCATTGTTTGTAGCTTAATATCGGAAAGCAATTTCTCTTCTCTTTGCTTACTTGTTTTTCTAGTTCTTTTAAATCAAGTGTTGCGTGAAGCACTGAAGCCAATGTAAGAACTGCTGACTCCGCTGTTTGCAAGTTCCGTAGTTCTGTTGGTCTCACAGGAAATGTTCATAAATTCTTCGAGACATCTGCGCTACTGCTGCTGCACATTTTCCTTTGACAAAACTGCACGTGATTAAGGGACGCCACTTCCAATTTGATCACGTAACGTATACCTAACATAGATAGAGAAATATTTACACTAAATATTCCCTATGATTTTCATTGATGAAATTACGGCTCTGTATTTTATCAGATTTTCGGATGTAAATAAGCAGTCAACAACATAATTTGTTCGCTGAAAAGGAAACTAACGACAAATGTCTATTTATTCAGAGAAAAAGTAGTACCAGTACAATGGTATGGGTATGCTTATTAAATTATTTCATAATAACTTAATCTTCTATGTTGTTCTTGGGCTGCAGTAGTTCTAATGAAAACATTTCTTGAATTTCTTTGGAACACTTCCTTTAAGGACAGTGCGTTAGCGTATCTTGCGTTTCTGAGAGAACACGTTTCTCAGCTGAGGAAAGTTCATAACGATTTGCAGTGCAGCAGATTACTTCTTAATTCACACCGCTGGAAAACAGCGAAGCTGTTTAGCAACTTTAAATCTTAATGCGTGTGGAGATGTCATAATGTTGATTAGGCGCCAAAGCAGACAATAGCGTTGGTTTCCATTTCTTCCCTGTTTATTACTGCTCACTTCTCGCTTTCTCGCTTACATAATGGGAAGCGCTCTGCCTTACGGCGTCGCTGTCTAAGCGCGAAATCTTCCTCACTGATCCGTCACTAAACAGGACAACTGTTTCTTCGTTCTGAATTAAATTTAATACTTCCAATTTGCCTGCCAGACATTTTGGAGATAGTTCTACAGTATCAAATTCACCACTACGGTCATCGGATGACAATGCTATCGCATTTGGTAAAGTGTGTAGATTGAGTTTGACAAATGCTACCAACTACCCCGAGAACTTTCAACTTTTGAAATGAAACTTACTTCATTACTTGAGGGGAAATAATTGAAACATCGAGACCATATTTTATTAAAATCCTTTGTCTTAGTGTTTCACGGTGACGCAACCTAACACCCAAAATGATATGATTCAGTCTAAAACTGGTCGTCGAAGCCAGCTCTCTTATATAAAGAGAACAGATACATGTATCTCCTTATGTTTCGTGATGTTAACATTGCAGGGGGCAGATAATCGTATTTGGCTGAAACAGACCGCATACTATACAAATTGTTTACAGCCGTTTCACACTTTTTCCATGTCTTGGGGACAAGTATAAAATGGAAGTGGGACACAGTGCGTAGAAGGATTCAACCATACAGTTTGTGCGAAATGAGAAAATAATTGATTTGTTTACCGACGTGTTCAAAAATGTTCAAATGGCTCTGAGCACTATGGGACTTAACAGCTATGGTCATCAGTCCCTAGAACTTAGAACTACTTAAACCTAACTAGCGTAAAGACATCACACAACAGCCAGTCATCACGAGGGAGAGAAAATGCCTGACACCGCCGGGGATCGAACCCGGGAACCCGAGAGCGGAAAGCGAGAACGGTACCGCACGACCACGAGCTGCGGACCAGCGAAGTGTAACCAGCAAACCATTATACAGATACTACTTAAGCTGCGACTAGGTTAACATATTTCTCGTATGCCTCAATGTTAACCACTTTTCAGATTCTCGTAAGATCTCAGAAAACCTTTTCTTCTTGCATGGTTGCTGCCAACAGCCAGCAACACGACGAGTACCAAGGTCTTTAATTAAGATAATGGGAAACGAGTAGTTCGCGGTCAAAACTGCGTCCGAGCAACTAAGATCATCATATGAACTTCAAATGTATTTCTCTAGGTCCTTGTTGCAGATTACATCATGTGCACCTGAAGAGGAGTGCTATAGACCCGCGTAGCTATATATCGACAGGTTTTATCGTGAGGTTTCACGTCGGGTTTTCTAACTCTGTATGTTCAGTCCGTCGTTTCTTTTTACGTCAACATCTCTCTATTTCACAGTACAAATCGACAATTTTCGGATAAAACCTGAATTAAACATTGACGATTTCAGTTTTGTTATAAATACTGTTTATTCTTAAATAACAGACAGCAGGATAGCTACTGTATGTAGAACAAAAATATTCCGTAGATTACTATTCTGTTTATATATTGTCACTCATTTTCTAGTCGGCTGACCGTTTCTGGCTTTTGGGCATACGCAGACAAAGAATCGAAATGAGATAACGCCCGATACGAACGTAACACACCTAATGAACGGGTAACGCGATTACGATCTTAACTGACCAAGGGTGCTAGGAAAGCTGCTGTAGTCTATTCTTACTTTGATAGTTTACTGTTGCATGTACGGTAGTTTTACAGCTGTTTCTGTTCCCACTACAGTCAGTAAACCAAGGATATAATGCTATTTTAGCCGGCAGCTGGGCATATTAGACAGCTTTTGGTACCTTGGGGGAATCTGATTCTGCCTGTTAGTCGTTCCCCGCTTTTACGTTGAATAAGCTCAGCATTTATTGATAAGGAAGTCTGTCATTTGGGATATCTCTTAAGTTCATTGCTCGCTTCGCTAAGTTGTCTACTATTTCATTATCAAAGATGCTACTGTAGCCTAGAATCCACAATAAATCGGTTCCTATTCCTACTTGCTTATTTGTAACGACTTTTTTAAAATAATGTCTATAACTATAGGCGACACACTTTTGTTCCTTTTTGGTTTCTAAAAACTCTGTAGTGCATGAAGGGAACAGGTCAATATCAACACACTGCTTCACGTGGAGGACATGCTGTGTGCTACAGCTTCCCTAACTGCGATGTCAGCCGCGTAACAGAGTGTTGTCTCTTTAGGTAGAGAATATAGGGCTTGATAATTTTCTGCAGTGTTGTATATTGCACATCCTACATTTCGCTGTCGATGGCCTTGGATCCATCCTTACAACTCTTTATCGAATCCAGGAAAATAGCATTTGGAGAATCTTTATGTTGTACGATATTATCAAAGAATAGTGTATTTTTTCTCGGAAGTTTATTGCAGCTAGGATTTCTAAAAATATTTTATTTTCATACAAGGTCCACCATTCAAGAGGTTTCGTAATCATTGGCTTTCTCCTATTTCCAGGAAAAATATATTTATTATGCCATTGATCAGAGGGTGTCCTGCCTGCGAGATTCGCTTCAGTTCCCTTCTGATTATCAGTGGTGGTTACAAGGAGAGCATTGGTGTCGATGTATTTACCATAGATAAAAACTCATCGTATTCCTTTTCAAGCTAATGATGTATAAAATGGCTCTGAGCACTATGGGACTCAACTGCTGTGGTCATCAGTCCCCTAGAACTTAGAACTACTTAAACCTAACTAACCTAAGGACATCACACATATCCATGCCCGAGGCAGGATTCGAACCTGCGACCGTAGCAGTCGCACGGTTCCGGACTGCGCGCCTAGAACCGCGAGACCACCGCGGCCGGCGCTAATGATGTATAGATGATAACTAAATGGCCAAATAAACAAAAATTTTTGTTATTCACTTTAAGACGTAAAAGCATACAAATTATGATAGCTAAATTATCCAGGTAAATGCTCTTTCCCAGTGTAGGGAGGTGAGCCCAACGCCAGAAATGTCGTCACGGCTTACTAACTTCCGAATCTAACCCGCCTCTAGCCTCCCACAGTTTCCCCAACGCAGTTCATCCAGTAAATAGTGACGCAATACCGATCCTCCGTCTAGCCTACTGCAGTTACTTCTTTCTACTTTCACAGACTCATCTGCTTTCCAGTTATCAATGGTGCAGTCGTTTGTTACGTACAGGTGATGTAAGAGAATCGTAGCTGTTTTAAGTGTGGCAGTTCTGTGTAGCACTTTTGCACCAACAATCTACTTTACTTCCGCGTCAGTCGCCCAGTGTTTTCACAAGATATTGTTATTATTGCGAGTAGTTTATGTTCCTATAAACGTAAAACTTGTACGTACTATCACTCAAGTCTCCTTGTTTTTATTTCATTTTTATTTTACAGTAATTAATCTTCCAATTTATTTCATATACATTACTTTCCTCTTTACTGTTTTCATTATCTCGTAGAGAATTAATTAGCATTGTTACAAAAATAGAGACAGCATCGAAACTCATTAACGTAAAATTACTGGACTGATGAACAAGAAATACGAAAATACTGTGTTTTAACACAGCCAATGGGCTGAGTAATAGGCATTTACTGTGACCGTAAAACCGAGAGTATACGAAGTGCAGTTCTTCCTGGTGTCACTACAATCAAGAGAAAGCAAATCCGAGCTGCTTAATTATCTTCTTCAGAACTCACAGAAAACAGTCGAGAAAATTAACTAACGGTGAAAGGACCCACAGGCAATAGCGGAAAACAGTTCGTAACAGTTCTCCTTTTCCGAGAATGAATGACTGCGCAGATTACTGTTGACAGTCGTTTCGGCACTATTATTAAGCATTGGATGCTTGAGTGCTTAGATCCGCAGAAATGCAGGAGAGACGTTTATAAGACCCCTATCTTAGGTTGGTTGGTTTGGGGGATTAAAGGGACCAGACTGCTATGGTCATCGGTCCCACCCCTATCTTAATATAAATGAAAAATTTTAGTATTAAAACAGTATTATCTACTTATAATGGGTTTGTTGAGAGAATGAACAAGAAAATATTTATCCTGATACCGTGACCACTATTTTAGTATGATATTAAATACAGTTCTATTAATTACAATTGTCCTGAGTTCAATTTGGAAAATGTTTCACTCTTAACTGAGACCACACCAAAAGTTTTTTTCATTGAAAATACTTCATTCTTTGCCTACCTGTCTTATTGTTGCCATTTGGTCGTTGTACATAATGTATATTACCCATCTTTCCCTATAGCTTACATGTATTTTTCTCAGGATTTCGAACATCTTGGACGACTTCACGTAGTGGAACGCTTTTTCCAGATCAACAAATACCGTCAATGTGTCTTGATTTTTCTTCAGTCTTGTTACCATTATTAAGCATAACTTAAGGACGGCATCTCTGGTGCTTTCACTTTTCCTAAAGCCAAACTGATCGTTGTCTAACAGATCATCAGTTTTCTTTTCCAGTCTTATGTATATTATTCTTGTTCATTTTAACTTATTTGCTGTCATTAGCAAAACTGTTATAGACAGTATACACGACGGGTCTAAAATCGTGGATCAGCTGTTGGTTTGGCTAATCTTTTTGCAATGAGGAAGTCGTGAGGCAACTCCGTCACTAGGCATGGCTGAGCATTAATTAACGAAGCTATTCCGAATAGCTAGGCCTGCGAATGAAGCGTAGGCAACAAATTGGCAGACACTTCCACTTCTTCACGACGTGAAAAGCGTAATAGCGTGGTTTCTGTTTCTCAGTCGTCCTGTGTCAACACGTACAGCTGGAGGATGGCGTGTGTTGGAATTGTGCTACATCGTGAGGAATAGGTTTTCTCCTGATTCTCCAGGCTGAGTTGCGTCTTACACTAAGACCGATAAGCTAATGCTACTGATTATAAAGGCTGAAAAAAAATTAGGGATTTGAAGTGGGTACATAGTAGCTTTCCTTTTCTTAGTTTAAACCCTTTTCTGGTCGCTACAGACATACTACATATGGTATAATATTTTTATACCGTATCTCTCATTGCTACTGCTTAAGTTCTCCAGCTGACAATAAATCACGTTTTGTTGTCAAAATCTCTATCGACTACAATCTATTGATGGGAACAGAAAATACTTATCTACCAAGGAGATACTTAAGGATTTAAACGGCGTGGATTACCAAAGAATGTTGTCGCTATGACTGACGTAATGATCATAGGCTGAATATCATAATTTCTGTTTCTCTTTCCAGACAAATCCTCGTGATGCAAACTACCTCCATCAATCGTACTAGAAATGAACATTTTTACTTTTATTTCCGCCTAGCGAGGTGACGCAGTCGTTAAGTTAACGGATTCACATTCGGGAGCGCCTGGTTCAAATCTCCATCTGGCCATCCGGATTTACGTTTCCGGCAGTATCCCTAAATGGCTTGGAGCAAATGCTGGTATGATTCATTTGAAAAACACATGGTCGACATCCTTTCCAGTCTTCCTCTTATCTAAACTGATGCTCGCCGTTAATGGGGCACGAAAAGCAAAGGTTTCTTACGACATCTGCATTTTCATCTGTCTATTTTGCATTCGGCACGCCAGTGCACTATACAATGTGAACTGTACATAGTATTCCAGTACCACTTTCACACATCCCGCTTCCATTTGAGTACCGTGCAGGAAAGGAATGGCCGTCCGTACTTTCAGAACGACTCTCTGGTTTGCCGTTTCGCTCATTATGCGAATATATGTGGAAACGATATTTCTCGACTTATCTTGGAACGCCATCTCTCGGAAATTTAAGAAGTTCTATTACTCCCATAAGTTTCCGTTACAGCATCTTCCAATAAAGAATGTCATCACTGTGATTCAACAGTTCTGACTAATCATGAGAAAGATGAATGGCAACAATTCGCTCTAAATCTTTTTTATTTCTTTGGTCACATAATTGGTTGAATGTGCGAACAGACGAATAATACATAAGAAGTGGCTGGATGCGTAGTTGCAAAATGAAACCTCTTGTGAACGCTTCCTTCACGAACGCTTCCTTCAAATTTTTTCAATCAGTCTATCTACCATTCATCAGAACTATATTGATCTCTCCGAGTAATTGATCGAAGATACCATAACCGAACGGATCCTGTCTAAATCTTAGGCCGATGTTTTGGTTAAAGATTTTCCTGACGTTTCGCCACAACAAGTGGACAGTATTGTCATAAGTTCATCCCCCATTGAGAGTGATGCCACCGGCAATGGAGGGTGGTATTCTGACAAGGCCAACCACTTGTTCTAGCGAAATCAGGAAAATCGATAAACAAGCTTCCACTGAAGATCGCGAGACAAAAGCCAACAAAATGGTTCAAATGGCTCTGAGCACTATGGGACTTAACATCTGAGATCATCAGTCCCCTAGACTTCGATCTACGTAAACCTAACTAACCTAAGAACATCACACTCATCCATGCCCGAGGCAGGATTCGAACCTGCGACCGTAGCAGCCGCTTGATTCTGGACTGAGAAACCAACAGACCGTAACGCCAAATCTGATACTGTTCAATTATAGTATCTTCGGTCGTTTCTAAATTGGTGACCGCATAAAGTACGCTTTAATGAGCCAATAAAGGTCCATGCGTGGTCTAGGAGTGCCAGCACTATAGCTCAGCGTGATCGGTCAACGAACTGAGTGAAGTATTCAACGATGAAGCTGAAGGGGTTTCATGTGACGTCCGCCCAGACCAAATACGAGAACAAGGACGAACAAAATGAAGGGAAAAAAAGAAGGGTTGTGTCTTTGACTAGTAGTCAAAAGTGCAGGGTCTCGTGTTCGAAGCCAGTGAGTGCTTAAATCTTGAATCAAAATTATCAGCAATGGCAGCTGTAGACTTTCGGCGTAAGAAGACATCCTAGTTCTGCCAGCGTCTATGTCAAAGAGGGCGGAGGAATGGACAGAGGTTCAGAGCACTCTCTTGACTCCGGGGGTGGGAAACTGCCCTTAGAAGGTGGAAGAATCCGGAATGACGTATAACTTGAGGATGCGGAAGTCAACGGAAACCACTGAATTAAAGGCGCATTATGCGTATTCACAGGATATGTGGCGTGTAATTGATAAATTGCCAGATTGATCTCTCCATTGGCAAAAGATTCAGGATTAGTCTCTTATTCGGATCTTTGGCGGGGTACTGTGAAGGAGGTGCTGACCACGAGAAAAATATTGAATTACCAAAGAATGGGTAACGTCCTACGAGCCGGGGAGTGGAATGTAAGACATTTGAAAGTGGTAGAGAAGCCAAAATATCTGAAAAGGAAAATACAAAGGATCAATTTAGACAGTGTTGGGTTCAATGAAGTAAAATGGAAAGAAGATAAGGATTTCTGGTCAGATGAATAGAAGGACTGAATGGGAAGGTAGGGCAGCGAGTGAGTCACTGTGAACTTTATAGCGACAAGGTTGTTGTCAGAATCGACGGCAGACCTACGCCAACTACTGTGGTTCAGGTATAGATGATGATAATGATGATGATGATGATGATGATGATGAGGTAGAGAAAGTATATGACGGTACTGAACAGATATTTCAGTGTGTGAAGGGAGATGATAATCTAACAATCACGGAGGTTGAAACGCTGTAGTAGGGGGAAGCAATAGAAGATAGAGTTACTGGAGAATAGTAGGAATGAGAGAAGCTTAAGACTAATTGAGTTCTGCAGAACCTTTCAGTCAGTAATAGCGAATACGCTGTTAAAAAATCACAAGAGGAGGATTTATACCCGACAAACGCCCTGAGACACGGAAATATTCCAGCAAGATGCCGAGGCAGAGGTTCCAAAATTGGGCATTACATTGTAAGGTGTACCCAGGAGCAGATACAGATTCAGAGCACAATTTAGTAATAATGAAGGCTAGACTGATGCTTAAAAGAGTCGTCTAGAAAAATAAATTTGGAAAGAAGTGAGAAACTGAAGCAATGACGGAAGATGAGATGCGTTTGAAATTCTGTAAGGCTGTAGATACTACGGAAATGAATACCTCTGTAGGAAGAATTGGAAGCCATTTTGACTAGAGAGTCACAGAAATGGAAACACCTCAGCTCATCACAACGAGACTGCCACGCCATATGAACAAAGTGAGTGACTGTTGCAAAACATTTTCATGCAAACATCAGTCCAGTTTAGAAAGTGACATCGGCTCTTACTAGGTTTTCTTTTCTTCAACAGGACAACCACAGCATTTATGATAAGACTTTTTAATATCTGCATTGCGAAATTGTTTTTGGAATCCCATATAGCCTAATGATGAGGTATACCCTCGAAACACGTCGCACGATAAATAAATAATACATTAGTTAACAAATTTTGTGACTGGTAGCGGTAATTTAAAAAAAAAAAAACCTTCACCTCTGTAGGAAGTTCAGTTGAAGAGGAATAGACGTATATGAAAAGAGAAATCACAGAAGTTGGACAGATAAACATAGATACAAGGAAGGTAACTGTGATGAAACCTTCACTGACACAAGAAATACTTCAATCGACCGACAAAACACGGAAACACAACCAAGTAAGTCGCTTAGGAATGGAATACACAGGAAGTGCAAAGGAGCCAAGGTGAACTGACTGCAGGAAAAATGAGACGAAATTGAAAAAGAAATGATCAACGGAACCAGCACACAGGAAAGCATTCAACATACTGTCGAAACTGCCTTGGGTGGAATTAGATTCGAGGTTGTCAATAGTCCCTGTCCGTCAGTACAAGGCGTTTATCTGGTCTTGGTGTCGCTGTGATCGCTGCTTCACGTTTCCACCTCACTATCACAACAGTCAACTTTAGCAGCCTTATAACGGCTGAAACATGCCTGATGGATCTGCTATTCAGGTGACGTCCAATTATTAGTCCACTGAGCCCTGCTGACGGACTCATTCCATTGTTGCTGCTTTTCTATTGGTAAAACAACGCTATCCGCCTCCTTTTCATCTAGTGGTTAATTCCGCATTGCTTAGGGACGTCCGGATACTTTTGATCAAGCAGTGTAATCACGGTTCGCCCCGGACACGGAAGTGCGTGTAATCTCAGTATCTGTGCGACGTATCACATAGCGTGTCCCTATGGCGGGTACCCACAATATGGACGAGACGTAATGTGTTTATATTGATCGTCTTGCCCAACCAGCAAACGACTGACAAATCGACGGGGAGTGCAAGATCTCAAGACAGCAAAAGTGGCGTGACACCAATAACTGTTCCGTACGCGGTGGCGATAGGAGTCTTGTCGTTCCAATGCTACAGATTTGTATAAATCATTTGTTCGCGACTGGGATAATCCAAGGCGAAACTGGAAAATAAAATACTCAACTGGCCATTAAAATTGCTACACCAAGAAGAAATGCAGATGATAAACGGGTATTCATTGGACAAATATATTATACTAGAACTGACATGTGATAACATTTTCACGCAGTTTGGGTGCATAGATCCTGAGAAATCAGTACACAGAACAACCACCTCTGGCCGTAATAACGGCATTGATACGCCTGGGCATTGAGTCAAACAGAGCTTGGATGGCGTGTAGGGGTACCGCTGCACATGCAGCTTCAACACGATACCACAGTTCATCAAGAGTAGTGACTGGCGTATTGCAACGAGCCAGTTGCTCGGCCACCATTGACCAGACGTTTTCAATTTGTGAGAGATCTGGAGAATGTGCTGGCCAGAGCAGCAGTCGAACATTTTCTGTATCCAGAAAAACCCGTACAGGACCTGCAACATGCGGTCGTGCATTATCCTGCTGAAATGTAGGGTTTCGCAGGGATCGAATGAAGGGTAGAGCCACGGGTCGTAACACATCTGAAATGTAACGTCCACTGTTCAAAGTGCCATCAATGCGAACAAGAGGTGACCGCGACGTGTAACCAATGGCACTCCATACCATTACGCCGGGTGATATGCCAGTATGGCGATGACGAATACACGCTTCCAATGTGCGTTCACCGCGATGTCGCCAAACACGGATGCTACCATCATGATGCTGTAAACAGAACCTGGATTCATCCGAAAAAATGACGTTTAGCCATTCGTGCACCCAGGTTCGTCGTTGAGTACACCATCGCAGGCGCTCCTGTCTGTGATGCAGCGTCAAGGGTAACCGCAGCCATAGTCTCCGAGCTGATAGCCCATGCTGCTGCAAACGTCGTCGAACTGTCCGTGCAGATGGTTGTTGTCTTGCAAACGTCCCCATCTGTTGACTCAGGGATCGAGACGAGGCTGCACGATTCGTTAGAGCCATGCGGATAAGATGCCTGTCATCTCGACTGCTAGTGATACGAGGACGTTAGGATCCAGCACGGCGTTCCGCATTACCCTCCTGAAATCACCGATTCCATATTCTGCTAACAGTCATTGGATCTCGACCAACGCGAGCAGCAATGTCGCGATACGATAAACCGGAATCGCGATAAGCTGCAATCCGACCTTTATCAAAGTCGGAAACGTGGTGGTACGCATTTCTCCTCCTCACACGTGGCATCACAACAACGTTTCACCAGGCAACGACGGTCAACTGCTGTTTGTGTATGCCAACTCGGTTGGAAACTTTCCTCATGTCAGCACGTTGTAGATGTCGCCACCGGCGCCAACCTTGTGTGAATGATCTGAATAGCTAACCATTTGCGTATCACAGCATCTTCCTCCTGTCGGTTTAATTTCGCATCTGTAGCACGTCATCTTCGTGGTGTAGTAATTTTAATGTCAAGTAGTGTATGTATAGAAACAGCAAAGACATTACTATGCCTAGTACGGCGTAGTAACACCATTAACTTTCAAAACAGCTTACAGTCATCCCAGAATGGATTAATACAATAGATTAATGCTAGTGCTGTATTGTTTTCAAGCGAATGTGATACTATTATTCATGCAAAATAGTGGCAAGTTATAGCAACAATGATGAAGATGAATAACGATCACGCACCCTTCTTTAACATAGCCCAGAAAGGCTTAATAACATTGAGGCGGCCAGGGCAGATGTGACCAGGACAGATGTGACAATTAATTCTCGTGCTCACAGAACCAGTCCTAGAAGACGTCTGAACAGATGTCTGAACAGATGCCCCGGCGTCTAGGTTGGTTCAAATGGCTCTGAGCACTATGGGACTCAACTGCTGAGGTCATTAGTCCCCTAGAACTTAGAACTAGTTAAAGCTAACTAACCTAAGGACAGCACAAACATCCATGCCCGAGGCAGGATTCGAACCTGCGACCGTAGCGGTCTTGCGGTTCCAGACTGCAGCGCCTTTAACCGCACGGCCACTTCGGCCGGCCCGGCGTCTAGGCACACAGCGTCACCACGGGGAGAGAAACATTGTACCATGGGATGGACCCGATCATCCAAAATGGTCAACTAATCTATGGCAGCAATACGACTTCGCAGAGTACCCTTGTGGCACGTGGAATACCACGATGTGGCTGCCCAAATTATTACCGAACCCCCACCGTGTTTCACTTCTGAGAGAAGCTGGAAGCAGCTTGCAACAACACTCATCCGATGGAATGACTTTCTTCTGTTGGATTCGGCACCACGTTTTCCTGTTACCAGTATTTGCATCACTGACGAGTGGTTCTGGAATTCCAGCTCGCCTTGCGATTTCCAGCTTATTGCTGTTTTGGTACTGACAGGGCTATCGTCTTGTATTTCGTCACAATCCTCTTCAGTTACCGTCTGTAACGACCACTCAACACACTCTTTCGTCGGTGTTGTAGTGGATGATTCCGCTTTGCATGCACGAGGTATAAATCTACGATACGCTGTTTCATGAATCACCAAACACTTCAGCTATCTTTGTTACCAAAGCACTCACCATAGAGCTTCAACAAACTGCCCATCTTCGAAGTCACTTAGCTCTGAGACAGTGCATTCACACCTTCACAAAACACTATTCTGACTACGATTGACACTTGCGACGTGCGAGGACATTGCGCAGGTACTGTTCGTCGTCAGTTGCAATAGCGCAACCCGCAGGCTAGGCTGGCATCTGAATTTATGTTCAAGCATGTATATCTCGCGGTGTTCCATATTTTTTCTGAACCCTGTACCTATTGCAGGAGCGTATCTTGACTTCTCCAAAGTCATCCAAGGAAAAAAGCATACTGTTCGGTTTGGGTACTGTTTAACACCTCTTCTTTCCAGGAAAAAGTTGACAGACCGAAGTGGCATTACTTTTTGTAGCCAACCAAGAATATACATTACTAGCCATTAAAGTTGCTACACCACGAAGATGACGTGCTACAGACGCAAAATACAACCGACAGGAAGAACAAGCTGTGATATGCAGATGATTAGCTTTTCAGAGCATTCACACAAGTTTGGCGCCGGTGGCGACACCTATAAAGTGCTGACATGAGGAAAGTTTCCAACCGATTTCTTATACACAGACAACAGTTTACCGGCGTTGCCTGGTGAAACGTTGTTGTGATGCCTCGTGTAAGGGGGAGAAATGCGTACAATCACGTTTTCGACTTTGATAAAGGTCGGATTGTAACTTATCGCGATTGCGGTTTATCGTATCGCGACATTGCTGCTCCCATTGGTCGACATCCAATGACTGTTAGCAGAATATGGAATCGCTGGGTTCAGGAGGGTAATACGGGACGCTGTGCTGGATCCCAACGGCTTCGTATCACTAGCAGTCGAGATGACAGGCATCTTATCCGCATGGCTGTAACGGATCGTGCAGCCACGTCTCGATCCCTGAGTCAACAGATAGGGACGTTTGCAAGACAACAACCATCTGCACGAACAGTTCGACGACGTTTGCAGCAGCATGGACTATCAGTTCGGAGACCATGGCTGCGGTTACCCTTGACGCTGCATCACAGACAGGAGCGCCTGCAATGGTGTACTCAACGATGAACCTGGGTGCACGAATGGCTAAACGTCATTTTTTCGAATGAGTCCAGGTTCTGTTTACATCATCATAATGGTCGCATACGTGTTTGGCGACATCGCGATGAACGCACTTTGGAAGCGTGTATTCGTAATCGCCATACTGGCGTATCACCCGGCGTGATGGTATGGGGTGCCATTGATTACACGTCTCCGTCACCTCTTGTTCGCATTGACGGAACTTTGAACAGTGGACGTTACATTTCAGATGTGTTACGACCCGTGGCTCTACCCTTCATTCGATCCCTGCGAAACCCTACATTTCAGCAGGATAATGCACGACCGCATGTAGCAGGTCCTGTACGGGCTTTTCTGGATACAGAAAATGTTCGACTTCTGCCCTGGCCAGCACATTCTACAGATCTCTCACCAATTGAAAACGTCTGGTCAATGGTGGCCGAGCAACTGGCTCGTCACAATACACCAGTCACTACTCTTGATGAACTGTGGTATCGTGTTGAAGCTGCATAGGCAGCTGTATCTGTACACGCTATCCAAGCTCTGTTTGACTCAATGCCCAGGCGTATCAAGCCGTTATTACAGCCAGAGGTGGTTGTTCTGTGTACTGATTTCTCTGGATCTATGCACCCAAATTGCGTGAAAATGTTATCACATGTCAGTTCTAGTATTATATATTTGTCCAAGAATACCCGTTTATCATCTCCATTTCTTCTTGGTGTAGCAATTTTAATGGCCAGTAGTGTAATTTTTAGCAGCAGTTTTGGAAGGCGCACTCTGGAACAATAAGTTGCTGCTTGTTGGCGCCTGTTAACAATCTACTTTACCTAACAAATATATCTCTGCATGTGAAAGAGTTCAGGTTCGTACAAAGACTTTGTGTTAACGGAAATTAGCAAGGTCGTAATCTATACGTAGCGACACACAAGAATAAGGGAAAAATTATCAGCTGCTGGCCGACGACACATCGAACATAAAACTAAAATGCAAATTCGCACACCCATTAATTACCGAACTTTCTAAATTAATTTTAAATCTCACGTGCTGTGTTTTTTCTAATTCTTGAGAGTCTCATCACAGTTTAACGCTTCATGCACAGTTACCGACTGTAGTAATGATACTAAAAGCGGACGTCAGCTCTTTGTAATTATTGGTAACTACCAAGCCTGGTGGCGTTTGTCCCTCTCCCTCCCAAATCATTTTTGTTTTATTATAAGAACGATGACAAACAGGACTTTAAAATGCTTGCTGGTAAACCCATGAGCTTTCGCAATCAGCCACTCTAGCGGTAATAGCTCTCTAAGAACGTTAAAAAAATTAATTTTAACCAACTAGACATTCATTTTTTTCTTATAGCGAATGTAATAGTCTGAAGTGACAGTATGCAAAAAAAAAAAAAAAAAAAATTCCCTCGGCTTCGTTTTCCTACGTAGGGAGGGTTGAAAGATATGGGGTTATTCATAAGTACCTCCAGGATTTCAGAAAACAGCAGCGCAGAAACTACAAGACACAGAAAGTAGACACATATCAGTGGAGAGAGCATCTCTCCAAGTTTGTAACTAACATCACAGGTGTTCAACTTGGACACCTTTTATGATGCGGTGAACGACAGCACATGCGTGCAGATCATTGACACGAAATCTCTGGAAATGTGAGACAGCAGCACGCCTTGCAAATCTGTTCATTAGGTTGCCTATCTACAGGCGCATACCAATTCAATATGAAAATCTGTCTGCGATGTTCCACGTACAGGTGCAATCTGAAATTATAAGAATTCAGCAAACCATAAGCAGGCTTCCCTTTACCAGTTGGACATTGGTACATACCAATAACATGCAGCAAATTTCCACTGGTTCTTTCATAACCTATCATAGGACAGGTACCTCTCAACGCCAGTGTGTTAAGAGATTTCGTGTTATATGGTATAAAACCAGAATAGATTCCACAGATATGGCAACAAGTACCATGCTGTAAATAACGTTTCGTATAAACTGCGTGCTCCATACTACAAATGTATTTTGATAGAGAGATACATTGAAGCTCCAAAAACAGGCTTAGGCATGCGTATTCAAATACAGAGATATGTAAACAGATAGAATACCGTAGTGCGGGCGGGAACGCCTATATAAGATAAAAAGTATCTTGTGTAGTTGTGGGATCGGCTACTGCTGCAAGAATGGCAAGTTATCAAGATTTAAGTGAGTTTGAACGTGGTGTTATAGGGGGCGCACGGGCGATGGGAACAGCATCTCCCAGAGAGCGCTGAAGTGGGGATTTTCCCGCACGACCATTTCACGAGTGTACCGTGACTATCAGAAATCTGGTAAAACATCAAATCTCCGACATCACTGCGGCCGTAAAAAGATCCGCCAAGAACTGGACCAACGATGAAGAGAGAGAATCGTTCAACGTGACAGAAATGCAACACTTCAGCAAATTGCCACAGATTTAAATGCAGGGCCATCAACAAGTCTCAGCGTGCGAGCCGTTTAACGAAACATCTTCGATATGGGCTTTCAGAGCCAAGGCCCACTCATGTACCCTTGATGACTGCATGATACAAAGCTTTGCACCTCTCCTGGGCCTGTCCATACCAACATTGGGCTATTAATGACTGGAAACATGTTGCCTGCTCAGACGAGTCTCGTTTCAAACTGTATCGAATGGATGGACGTATACAGGTGTGGAGAAAACCTCATGAATCGATGGACTCTGCATGTCAGCAGCGGACTTGTCAAGCTGGTGGAGTCTCTGTAATGGTGTGAGGCGTGTGCAGTTGGAGTGACTCCATATACGACTAGATACGACTCTGACAGGTGACCATTAAGTAAGCATCCTGTCTGATCACCTGTCGGTGTGGCCGTGCGGTTCTAGGCGCTTCAGTCTGGAACCGCGTGACCGCTACGGTCGCAGGTTCGAATCCTGCCTCGGGCATGGGTGTGTGTGATGTCCTTAGGTTAGTTAGGTTTAAGTAGTTCTAAGTTCTAGGGGACTGATGACCACAGATGTTAAGTCCCATAGTGCTCAGAGCCATTTGAACCATTTTTGATCACCTGTATCTATTCATGTCCATTGTGCATTCCGACGGACTTTGGCAGTTCCAGCAAGACAAAGCGACACCCCACACGTGCAGAATTACTACAGAGTGGCTCCAGGAACACTCTTCTGAGTTGAAATACTTCCACTGGCCACCAAACTCCCCAGACACGAACATTATAGAGCATATGTGGGATGCTTTGCAACGTGCTGTTCAGAAGACATTCCACCCCCTCGTACTCTTACGGATTTATGGACAGACCTGCAGGATTCATGGTGTCAGTTCCCTCCAGCATTACTTCAGACATTAGTCGACTCCATGCCACGTCGTGTTGCGGCACTTCTGCGTGCTCTCGGGGGCTCTACACGATATTAGGCAAGTGTACCTGTTTCTTTGGCTCTTCAGTGTATAAGGATGCACTGCCTCTCTGACACTTTTCCCCCGTTACTCTTGATGCATGTCGGGTTTGTAGCGCTGTGATTGCACACTGGAGCTGACAGACGAGCTAACAGTGAGGGCGTGTGTGGTGTTGCAGCTATCCTGGTGGGCGTGGTGTCGGGCCTCGGTGTAACTATAGGCGCCCACCGGCTGTACACGCACCGCAGCTTCCGCGCCACGTGGGGAGTGCGTCTGGCGCTCGTCACCCTACACACCATCGCTGGGCAGGTAAGTCCGCTGCCTGCCGCCTGCAGCCTGATACTCCATCAGTACGCCGCACGACTTCGCACTTTAGTCTGTTCATCATAAGAATAAACACAAAAGCGGTGATGCGTCAGCAACCACAGCTCTCGTACTCTGGTGTTGTTCCGCTCTTGGAAGCAGCGCCGACTTATTTATTAAATATGTTATTACTATGTCACTGTAAATGAAGCTTTTAGACATTCTGATGTATTAACAGCAATCAAAGTTTTTCTTGATCATTCTTTAGCCACGTAATTTTTATTTCAAAAATCTTGTACAGTCACAGTCACTCTAAGCGCTACTTGTGCTCCGATTGTCTCACTTCAGATGCACCGCGAAAATGGATAATTCTGCTTCCTGTTTCGTACTGAAACAAACGTGGGGATCACCGTTAATGATTAGAAACAACGTGTTCTTAATGTTTTTCACAACATGACAGAGAAAAATCAGGTCTGACGTTTTTTGAGAGATACTATGTAATAAATATAAGAAATTAATTATATTCTTGGCGTAATCAGTAGCGTCGTAGATTGATAATCGAGCGGGCTGGCGGGCTGCGGTGCCAAACTCGTTGTGGTATACAATTACTTTCTGTTTGGTTTGAATACCTAAATCATTTAAATATAAAATTTATCAAATATGTAAGAATTAACTCATACTCTACTGTGGTGTGCGTACTGTAAGACCTTCGGTACACACACCATCAGATTATTTGACTTGTCGCTCTAACGAAGTAGGCGAGTGTGAGCAATATGTCTCGTGGTCTTATCGTGGCGTGTTTATCTTCTGCCGTTAGGTCAGACGATAGAAATGCCACTTGCACGCTTAGAGTAGCAGATTGACAGTGACCAACTTTAAACAGAACTTGATTAATTTTCACACACGTTTATTAAAATAGTAACAAGCATAAAAATTACTTAACTTGGTTCTGGATGCTATTTACAATTGACCATCTGAAGTTCCGTTGGTATTGGTACATTAATCTTATTCTCACATAAATCTCTGATACGTGACAAAGTGTCTATACATTTCTCTTTATGGATATGTACAGGAATATGATAATCTTATTAGGCGCAGACTGAAACTTGACTATAGACTGGTACAGACAAATGCAGAATGGTACAGACAGGTGCAGATAAATGCAGACTAATGCAGACTGACTAATCGGAGGTCTGTACACTGGTTATAATACCTCGTGCGTTCAGGTATCACTGCGGGAGTGTGATCCACGAGGAGAAAAGGTTCTACATTAGCAGCAATCTCATTGGCTGCGTTACATATTAATACGCGGATCGGCGGAAGCGGAATTTGGCCCGTCTCTTAGGCAGCGCCATCTCGTAGTGCGGAGACGGACGAGCGCTGCGCCTGCGCTGTTGTGCTTAGTGGGGCGCGCTCTAGTGGGAAAGTTGTGTACGCGCTGACTACGCGGAACTATGTACACAACATCTACCATCATTTATTTTTAAGAAAAATAAACGTCTTCTAGTCTCTAATTACATATCTCACGCCAAATTCTGGTTTTCATTGCAAATACACATTCTTAAATATCGATGCACTGTAAAAGATTATTAAATATTTTGAAGTCAGGAAAACATTACATATTTAAATTTTATCAAGAAAAATGAAAAATCTAATACTCTTTGTCTGAATATGCCACTGTTATATAGGAGAGATGTGGTCTCACATGAGCCAGAGCTATAAGCGATGTAGGAACACGGAAAACAATAATTTTCACGGCGTCGAGTACACTGTACAAATGATGCATTTTTACAGTTGTCACCTTAACACTGCAATCTAAACGCAATAGAATTAATCAGGAGCAAAGTTATGTTGTGAGAAATAACAAGAACTTAGGTTTCCAAATTTACAGAAACTAAATTACGAATCTTTCTGACACGTCACTGCCGTACAATGGCAAAACGCAGAACAGCACGTCATAAAAGAGGAGGACAAAATGTGGACTTCTTAGTGGATTGAAATTGTATTTGCTGATCGCCTCATTATCAAGATAGCAGCACTGAAATGTACCGTATTCCTCGGAATTCGATATGTTAGAATTTCAGAGGTTGCCAGACGACTGACTGTAATACCTTCAGTGGCTTCAATATTTAAGTGGTGATATCCCAGCAACGCGCTTTTACGCCGCACATAGCTCGTGCAGAAAAATTACCCTTGTTAAAGTCAGGAATTTTCATCACTCTTCTCTTTAATTGCAGTACTATGCTAGCTAAGATCGCGTAAGAAGCGTATGGTCTGAGTTTTACCATTATTTCCTTCTGTTCAAAAATTAAATGACATTCGAGGCTATATTGTTTTCTGCAAGGCTCTTTTTGCGTCTTTACTACAACTGTTCACACCACTGCAGGTTAGTTGGAGTAGGTGGGTGGTCAGTGCTTTCCAAGTTAAATGCTGTTGACCTGTATTTCCCCCAAGTCGATGTACACGTAACGCATGGCGTAAAACGTATCCTCATTATCGTACTTGACTCTACTCCAGACAGCTTGGCTTCTGCTTCACTTGAAACTAAATCCAACGAAGTTGCAGAAAACGCGGAAGAATACATAGTGTGATGTTGCATAAGGTTTATCCTTATGATGAACGGAGCATAGAGCAACAGGCCCGTCCTGCAGCGAGCAGCGACTGCAGTACTGCCCCGATACTGCTGCACTCTTCGACGACCCATTCCAGACACTAAACTTGCTACAACGTCCAATCAGGCACCACGAACATTAAAAAAGTGCCCACAACCTAACATCGCACATACCAATTTTAAGACTGTTGAATGACATAAAATTTCACGCTACTGATGTTACCAGTTACTTCAAGAAGGAGGACAGGTACGACTGTACAGTTTACAATCCTTCGTGTGACCATGTCTATGATTATACACCAAACTTCTCAGCAGTTCATTAGTTTCTTAGTTAGTTCAGTGTTCCGTACATCATATTCACGACAAACGTAATACACTGAGGTGACAAAAGTCATGAGATACCCACTAATATGGTGTCAGACCTCCTTTTGCTCGACGTAGGACAGCAACCCCACGTGACATCGACTCAGCAATACTGCAGAAATACTGACCCATGCTGTCTCTATAACCGTCCACAACTCCGAAAGTGTTTCCAGTGCCTGGGAACATGAAGTCCATGAATGGCTCCAAATGATCTCCTAGTAGCCGATCATAAACATTTCCAGTCAATGTTTGGTTTAGTTGGACCAGAGGACCTAGTCCATTCCACTCAAAAACAGCCCACACCATTATGGATCCACCACGAGCTTGCACAGTTACTTATTGACAACTTGGGTCCATAGCTTTGTAGGGTCTGCGCCACAATCGAACCCTATCATCAGCGCTTACCGACTGAAATCGTAACTCATCTGACCAGCCCACGGTTTCCCAGTCGTCTATGGTCCAACCAACAAGGTTACGAGCCCATGATTGGCGCTGCAGACGATATCGTGCTGTTAGCAAGGGCACTCTCGCCCCATATTCATTTCTGTGGTTACTTCACACAACGTTGCTTGTCTGTTAGCACTGACAACTGTACGCAAACGCCGCTGCTCTCGGTCGTTAAGTGAAGATCGTGTAGCACTGTGTTATCCGTGGTGAGAGGTAATGTGTGAAATTTGGTATTCTCGGCAAATCTTGGCTCTGTGGATCTCAGAATATTGCATTCCCTAACGATTTCCGAAACGGAATCTGCCGTGTCTAGTGCCAATTAACACTCCGCGATCAAAGTCTGTTAATACCAGTCGTACCACCATAATCACTTCGGAAACTTTTTGACATGAATCACCTGAGCACAAAAATAACAGCTCCGCCAATGCACTTCCCTTTTATATCTTGTATACGCGACACTTCCGCCATCTGTATATGTGGATATCGCTATTCCATGTCACATTAGTTTAGTATGGAATGGGTATGCCGAACAAAAGTTAGAGAGAGAGAGAGAGAGAGAGAGAGAGAGCTTCAAATTCTCAATTTATTATGTAGTAATGGAACAATTATTTGTAATATTCACAGATTTCTTTGTCGTATAGAAGGAATTGTTAAACTTCAGTCTACATTAGAAACATTTATGCTGTCTGTCAGAAATTTTATTTAAATGGGCAGATTATGAAAAAGTTTTACTGCTGAGTATCTCACAGCTTTTGTGCCAAAGTTAGATTCACTACAAGGGAGTGCAGGCCATTTTTTGTTCCATGTAGGGACTTGAATTAAGTTACACACGTCTTCCCTTTGTGCAGAGAGAGTCGCGTATTTTCGAACTGAAATGGGTCGGCAACTGGAAATGTATTCCAAACTCGAACTATGCATGACAGTGCAATTTTTGGGTGCAAAATGCCTGAATTGCATACAGATCCGCAGTGCAATTCTGACGGTACAAGGACCAAATGTAACGTCGTGTCCTGTCGTAGTGAAACGGGGCCAACAATTTGAACAAGACCGCACAGACGAGGGTGATCATGCACCATGCCATTTCCATCTTTTCGGCTAGCTGCGGGAACGAGATTATCCTACTATGATGACGTCCAAGCTGCGGTTAGCGAATTGCTGCGTGACCGAGACGAAGTTCTGTGTCGTCGTGGTACTTAACGATCGTAGAGTTGTTTTCAGAGACCTGGGGACTGTGTCGAAAACTAGTATCTTGTAGCTCTGTCACTTTCAAGGGTAGTGCTGCAGTCAATAACATTTGACCTGCCATAATAATGTGTAACTTACTATTCGGAGGTCCCGTCGTAGCGTTGATTTGGTGAATACCTTTATTACTTTCAAACAGCACTACAGTGTTGACAACAAATTTCGTGAGAAAATAAATATGCTGCACGGTCGTAGTTAATATTGTATTACAATTTTTTAAACACATTCGTGCAAGATGTGCGCTTATGGACTCAACAACTAGTTCTATTTACTTTTGTTTTGAAACGAGTACTTCCTGCCTAAACGAGAAGTTACCTCAGAATAATACCCCGTAGAACGTCAGTGAATGAAAATACGCAAAATATGTTAACTTACTGATTTATGTGCCCTCCAAATTAGCTACCATTCTTATGATAAAAGTACGTGAACCTAAACGTTTTAGCATACCGCAATATGGTTTACACGGTGTATGTTTTAATCCACTTGCATAGCTAAGAACTTCGAAGTAGCTGCGCTGTTTATTACATTTTGTTGACAGACAATAGCGGATATTCAAGAAGAAACGAGCCGGATGCTGTAAAATGAAAACCGATGAAGTGATTGTAACTGGCCATTAGAAAGACCTCTGGAGCGCACTTATTTGCCGACACTGCAAGCACGTGCACGCTCCGATCGTCCACAGCTTTCATTAGTGCTGGAAACAGAGAAACAGAGGCTTCAAAGAAGGTCAAAGGGTGTGCAGAGAACGTAAATTCATCGAAGAATGACCCAAGTGTACGGAGAGCATTGCTGTCCGTTGGAAGGGTCAGGGCGAGGCCCAAGCGACTCAGGGATGGATGTATGTCGCTGGCGAATGACTCACGATCTACAACGCCCCATTGCATTACCAGTACCATTGTTCAGCAGGTGGATGCCCTCATTATTGAAGACCGGTGAGTTACAGTGGTAGCCGTTTCCCCCGAGGTCGGACTGAGTGTCGGAATTGTAACGGTTCCATTTTACAGCCTCTGGCTATTTTCTTTTTGAATGTCTCTTATACTTTCATATTATCCTAAGGAGAAACACATACACCCATGCCCGAGGGAGGACTGGAACACACACACACACACACACACACACACACACACACACTTGACGACACGTGTCTCAGGGAGCAATGGAAAATACCACCTAAAGGCTCCATCCAAGAGAGTAAAGCAGGAGTCCTGACCACTCATCACCTTATTGAGCTGACTTGCAGAAGGAAAACGAAGAATGCCAAAAGGAATTCGTAGAAAGAAGTGAAGTATGTAACCTGCCATGCGCGATTAGGTGATTAGAAACGGAGAACAACCTTCGACTTGTGGAGATTGGGGAAGGAAATCTGTCATGTCCTTTCAGGAAAACGATCTCGGAATTTGACTTGAGTAATTTTGGGAAAGGGCATAAAAACTGCCATCTCTATTGACCTTGAAATCGACGGGACATTAAACCTTAATATTCCTTCCTGAAACCGCCGTTCTTGCTAATACGACTCCACTGCGTCACCTGCTTCCGAAAAAAGGAATTCAGGTTGGATGTCATTTGGTCATAACAAACCTAATTAATAGATGTATGCGGACTGAAGCGATGAAAGACAATTTGTACCAAGGTCGGTGGTATTCCCACTAAAAACGAACAGCGCTGTAGAGGATTTCCAACTGAACAATATTGGAATAGCACTGTAGATTGGAGCGAAACGAAGGATCCTGCCTGTAACGCAGGCGTAGCTGCTTTAATCAAATAATACTACTTGGTTGTAGAGACCATAAGCAACAGAACTGTGAAAAATCAATAATTACAACTGTATTTCCTGCAGGGTGGTGCCGTTCTTTTATTTTTATTTTCAGTAATCAAAAGTAATATATAACAAAATTTTTAGTAATAAAAGAAATATCAAAAATTTAGATTTCATGGACAAGTGACTCTTTAGATTACCAAGAATGCCTGTCAGCCGTTACTGAATCTGGTATACTGACTGATTTAAGGTAAAATAAAGCAGACTGGCTGTTCACTGTCCTGTAGAGAGAGGAAACACATTTTTCACTAAAAGAAACTGAAATTTTCTGCCTCACTGACGACGTGAGCTTCATCATCACACCGGCGGACGTTTTGACCTATGAATTAAATTCCATGTCTCTTCCAGCTTCATTATGAAGCCGCACGACCTACAATATTTTTCGAAGCATTATTTTCCGATTTTCATATTAACTATGGACCATTTTATCGCCATGACAGGTCAAAGGCTGACCTTCCGCGGGAGTACCTCTGAAAACGGTGTATCACACGACACGTGAGAATCGTGGGGTAATAAACGTTCCCATTGGGTAACTGAATATGGGCATGGCGTTGAAAGGTAACTGAATATGGGCATGGCGTTGAAAAGATTGGTATTTACTGCTGCATGTGTGAAATGGTTATAGTTTTAAACCCGTCTATCAAGTTCAACGCGTAATACACAGACAACTAAACCCACACCAACAACTAAACTGGTTAACGTTTCAATGCGTACGGCACACTGTGTTCCTTTAAGCTTGAAACTGAAACCAAAATAGCCCATGTAAGCTTAAAGGATGCCCCCCCTCCCCCGCCCTCATATCGGCACTGCATTTCTGAATTATTTTTTCTTTAAGAAATTGCATATCTCTCGTACAAATATAAGACCTGATACCGATTAAATCAGCACTGTAGGTAACGGGGAAAAACGAACTTTATTCAATAATTCTAAAAGTTTCATACATTTTGTGAAATTAATTATATAGAGACGGGATTTTAACCCTATTTTTGGATTTGTTTTATGTAGTGGTATACTCTGTCTTGCTTAGCATGTAATTTACATTAATTATATTTATTGATTACAAAGAGTGTTCTTAAATATAGCAATAATAATCGATAAAAAATAAACTATTTATGTGTGCAGTTGCGCGAATATAATTAAGGAACATCATTATTGCTTTTATATGCACATCAGTTTTCAGTGTTAGACTGTGACTAGTTTGGTAACAGATATCGTTTACAAAATCACTTAATTACTTACTACGAGTTCTTTAAATGAAAACACTTAATATCTTTCTGTAAGGAACTGAGATTTAGAAACAGTAATAATATGACCATTCTGTTAATGATATTCCATGGTCATTTTGCCTGTTATTAATTAGTAACAACTTAGTTGAGCCCTATCATCTCCAGAAACACTGTATCTCACAGGGTTGTGAAGCTATGAAGTCGTTATCTATTATGTACGTAATCTCAGACCATTGAGGCAAACAATAATGTGAGGTGGCTACTGCGGCCACAATGGTTCTGAGGGAATCCTTTGAACGGCACTGTCAGGTGAGATGCTTTTGCCCTGTCTTCGGGCGCCCTTTAGGATTTCAGGTGTCATGTGTTTCGTCTCGATTTCCTCACGAAAATCAGATTCCGTATTAATTTTCGGATATGTACCATCTATAAATGTAAAATATTGGCTTTCTATTGATCAGTCACGTATGTTTTATAGTTATTCGCTATTTTCGCTGGAGATGTTTACACACATTTCTGGAAGTATAATGAATTTTTCATGATTTCAAACAATAAGAAAGACCAAGTTTGTTCATCGTGCATGAAATCGATGAAGTAGGTGGTTTTTCTTCTCACAACGACTTGTCTTAGTGCGTTATATGTATTGTTTCCTGCAAAATGGTGTAAGGAAATTGAATATCATCTTACCATCATAAAATATACATACAAAACAACTAACGCAGGTACAAATACAAACCTAGCGGCGAAAATATATTCACAATCGCTATCTAGAAGTTTTTCCAAATATACCACCTTATGAACGTTGACATGCATTAAGGTAGGCGAAGGGTAATTCGGTACTCAGGTAGTAAGGATTGGGGGCAGATTTAGCAACCATAGTGTCGTCCATTGCAAGGTTCTAGCGAAGGTGTTTTCTCACTGCATTCCTCTGACCATGTGTCTCGTTTGGCTGACTGTGGTGAGAGTTCGTAAACTACCGTGATGTGTTTGTGTTCCAATGGATAAATGGAAGAAAGAGATGAAGTCCTGTGCCAGCTCATAACTTCATTGACTTGAATAGTTCAAATAGAACTGCCGACTTTACCTTCCCCATCCAGCAGAGGCACATACCCTCCCTGCAGAGAGGTTTGAAATGTTAACCACGAATCTGGTGATCAGGTATTTTGACACCATCACCTCTCCCTCGTTTGTCATACCAAGCACTGGTATACTGGTGGCATGTTCTCCCCACCACTACGAAGCTGACCCACTATGTCCAAGTCTAGCGCCACATCAGAAACGTAATCCATAATATTAAAATAATACTTTTTTTGGGGGGGGGGGGGTCATCAGGCTTCTGACTGGTTTCATGCGGTCCGCCACGAGTTCCTCTCCTGTTCCAACCTCTTCATCTCGGGGTAGCGTTTCCAACCTACGTCCTCAATTATTTGCTGGACGTATTCCAATCTCTGTTTTTTCTGTATAGTTTTTGCCCTCTATAGCTCCCTCTAGTACGATGGGAGTCATTCTCTGATGTCTTAACAGACATCCTATGATCCTGTCCCTTCGCCTTGTCAGTGTTTTCCAAATGTTCGCTTCCTCTCCGATTCTGCACAAAACTTCGTCATTCCTTACCTTATGTGTCCATGTAATTTTCAACATCACAAATGCTTCGATTCTCATCTGTTCCGATTTTCCCACATTCCATGTTTCACTACCATACAATGATGTACTCCAGACGTAGATTCTGAGAAATTTCTTCCTCAAATTAAGGCCTATGTTTGATACTAATAGACTTCTCTTGGGCAGGAATGCCCTTCTTGCCATTGCTAGACTGCTCTTAATATCTACCTACTGCCTAGGTAGCAGAAGTCCTGAACTTCATCTATTTCGTGACCATCAATCCTGGTGTTAAGTTTCTCGCTGTTCTCATTTATGCCCCTTCTCATTACTCTTTCTTCGATTTACACTCAGTCCATATTCTGTGCTCATTAGATTGTTCATTCCATCCAGCAGACCATGTAATTCTTCTTCACTTTCACTCAGGATAGCAATGTCATCAGCGAATCGTATCATTGATACCTTTCACCTTGAATTAATTTTAATTCCACTCCTGAACCTTTCTTTTATTTCTATCATTGCTTCTTCGATGTACAGATTGAACAGTAGGGACGAAAGACTACATACCTGTCTTACACCCTTTTTAATGCGAGCACTTCGTTCTTGGTCGTTTGCTCCTATTATTCCCTCTTGGCTCTTGTACGTATTGTATATTACCCTTCTCTCCCTATAGCTTACCCTTAATTTCGAACATCTTGCACTATTTTATACTGTCGAACGTTTTTTCCAGGTCGACAAATCCTATGAACGCGTCTTGATTTTTGTTTTGTCTTGATTCCATTATCAACCGCAACGTCAGAATTGTCTCTCTCTTATCTTTGTTAGAATTCAAAAAGATAATGTGCTACACGCTTTCAGAACGATGATTATATACTGTCATAAGATCATCGCTCGGACTCGAAACATGCCCAAGAACCAAAGAGTCAGATATACCAGGTGATCAAAAATTCAGTGTAAATTTGAAAACTTAATAAACCACGGAATAATGTAGATAGAGAGGTATAAATTGACACACATGCTTGGAATGACATGGGGTTTTATTAGAACAAAAAAAAGTTCACAAAATGTCCGACTGATGGCGCTAGACAGCAAAACTGCTATCGTGACGGGTGAGAGGTACGCCGGTTTTTTACGGAATCGCATCATCCCCAGCCTGGCTGATAAACACCTGCTGGAACGTACGATGTTTTTGCAGGATGGCGCTCCACCCCGTATTGCTAGACGCGTGAAAGATCTCTTGCGCGCGTCGTTTGGTGATGATCGTGTGCTCAGCCTCCATTTTCGTCATGCTTGGCCTGCCAGGTCCCCATACCTTAGTCCGTGCGATTATTGGCTTTGGGATTACCTGAAGTCGCGAGTGTATTGTGATCGACCGACATCTCTAGGGATGCTGAAAGACAACATCCGACGCCAATGCCTCACCATAACTCCGGACATGCTTTACAGTGCTATTCACAATATTATTCCTCGACTACAGCTATTGTTGAGGAATGATGGTGGACATATTGAGCATTCCCTGTAAAGAGCATCATCTTTGCTTTGTCTTACTTTGTTATGCTAATTATTGCAATTCTGATCAGATGAAGCGCCATCTGTCGGATATTTTTTGAACTTTTGTATTTTTTTGGTTCTAATGAAACCCCATGTCATTCCAAGCATGTGTGTCAATTTGTACCTCTCTATCTACATTATTCCATGATTTATTCAGTTTTCAAATTTATATTGACTTTTTGATCACCTGGTATGTTACGGAAAAGACATTCATTAAGTTAATTATGCAACCATAACATCGTTTACGTTACTAGATGGTGACGAATTCCTACGTTTACCAAGGTAATATCCTCTATTGGAAGAAAAGGTAAATCTCAAGACGTTAACACAAGAGAAGAAGCACAGGAAGCAACGTGGTGAAAGTGAATTCTCACACTGTCTCGAGAAACACTGATGCACATGCGCGGTCTAAGCAGGGAGACAACGCTGGATTAACGCTGACCGTGACACTGGGTCTTCGAACGGCAACGAAGCCGCTTTCTACGGTATGCGGGAACTGTGTCCTCGCCGGAGGCTCTGTTTCCAAGAGCAGCGCAGACCACTTAGCAGCGGAGGCGTGCGAGCAACACAGCTGGCAGCGCGCCGCGCTTTCGTCCGCGGAGATCACGGACTGACCAGGTGTACGGAACTCTCTCCTACTGACCGCAGGACACCCGCGGCGCGGCCTTGTTTATAACTGTTAACTAGCCGGTAAATGGAGCAGAAGCGATTCGACCTTTAGTGGCTCTAGAATGTACTCTATACAAAGGTGTGAGTGCCTCTGTTCTCCTCAGATGTCACTGGTGTCTTATACTGAAGCACCAAAGACACTGAATAGGCATGTGTATTCAAATACAGAGATATGTAGACAGGCAGAATACGTCACTGTGGTCGGCAGCGCCTATATAAGACAACAAGTGTCTGGCTCAGTTGTTAGATTGGTTACTGCTGCTACAGTGGCGGGTTATCAAGATTTAAGTGAGTTTGAACGTGGTGTTATAGGCGGCGCACGGGCGATGGGACACAGCATCTCCGAGGTAGCGATGGAGTGGGAATTTTCCCGTACGACCATTTTACGAGTGTTCCGTGAGTATCAGGAATCCGGTAAAACATCGCTGCCGCCGGAAATTGATCCTGCAAGAACGGGACCAACGACGACTAAAGAGAATCGTTCAACATCACAAAAGCGCAACCCTCTCGCAAACTGCTCCTCATTTCAATGCTGGGCCATCAACAAGTGTCAGCGTCCGAACCAATCAACGACATCGACATAGGGTTTCGGAGCCGAACGCCCACTCGTGTACCCTTGATAACCGCGCGACACGAAGCTTTACGTCTCACCTGGGCCCGTCAACACCGACATTGGACTGTTAATGACTGGATACATGTTGCCTCCTCGGAATGAGTCTCGTTTCAAGTTGTATCGAGCGCATAAACATGTATGGGTATGGAGACAACCTCATGAGTCCATGGAACCTGCGTGCCAGCTGGGGACTGTTCAAGCTGGTGGAAGCTCCGTAATGGCGTGGAGCGTGTGCAGTTGGAGTGATATGGGATCCCTATTACGTCTAAATATGACTCTGACAGGTGACACGTACTTAAGAACCCTGTATGAGCACCTGCACCCATTCATGTCCATTGTGCACTCCGACGGACTTGGGCAATTCCAGCAGGACAATGCAATGTCCCACATGTCCAAAATTGCTACAGAGTGGCTCCAGGAACACTCTTCTGAGTTTAAACAGTTCCGCTGCCACCAAACTCCCTAGACGTGAACATTATGGAGCGTATCTAGGATGCCTTTCACCGTGTTGTTCAAAAGTGATCTCCACTCCCTCGTACTGTTACGGATTTGTGGACAGGTCTGCAGGATTCATGGTGTCCATTCCCTCCAGCACTACTTCGGACAATAGTCGAGTCCATGCCACGTAGTGTTGCCGCACTTCTGCGTCCTCGCGCGGGCCTTACTCGATTTTAGGCAGGTGTCCTAGTTTCTTTGGATCTTCAGTGTGTATGTTCACTGTCATAGGCTCAATCGCTGAGTACTAGGAAAAAAGAGGGCAGCGAAAAAAGCAAAAAGAAAAAAAAAATAGTAAATTGCCAGCCTATGACCTATGACTACAAAGGTCTCAACTTCGATCCCTGGCAAGTCCACGTCCTGAAATTTACCATTTATTTCATCTCCAGCAATATTTGTTAACGCGAGAAATACGAAACATACCGTGGTTCGAACCATATTAAGCAGTATGTATTCCTGTAACTGACTGGATAAGTCAGTGCGAAGGTCGGCGGAAGGCAAAGCATACTACCAACAACAACAAAAATTCCTTTTTTTCAGAAATGAATAACACGACTGCTGACTCGTATTACGTTTTGTTCACCAACCGGTTTCAGTCCAAGACCATGCACAGGATACTCAAAATGCTATTACAAATCCAACACTATATGTCAGAAATATTACAAAAACACAAGAGACATAATTGAATTCAAATCGTATAGATTCAATATACGATGACTGAGTGAAAAGCAAGGGCTGATCAATTCCAATCAACATATAAAAATATTTTTTTTATTTCGAATCTATCAGCGCCTGATTCTCAGACAGTCGTTACGTTCTGGGTCTGCACTGTTTGAATTTAATTGAAACAGTTGGTGAATAAAGTACGAGTCGGCGTTCATGTTATACATTTCTTAAAATACACCAACGGAAATAATAGTAAAACCAAAAAATAATTAATGTAGAGTAATAAAATTGCGGGAATACGTTTGTCTGGGTACCATATTTAAGTGATTAACAATGCAAGATCACAGATTAATGTAAGCGCGAGATAAGCCATTGCAAGTGTGAAATGTTGGTACCTTAATAACGGGTATAACCGCAAGAGTGTTGATGCAAGCATGCAAAAGGCATGCATTGTGCTGCACAGGTGCCGGATGTCAATTTGTGGGGTGGAGTTCCATACCTGTTGCACTTGGTCGGTCAATATAGGGACTGTTAACGCTGTTTGTGTATGGTGTCCCATATGTACTCGATTGGAGACAGATTTGGTGATCGAGCAGGCCAAGGCAACATGTCGATACTCTGTAGAGCATGTTGGGTTACAACAGCGGTATGTGGGCGAGCGTTATTCTGTTGGAAAACACTCCCTGGAATGCTGTTCATGAATGGCAGTATAACAGGTCGACTTACCAGATTGACGTACAGGGTGCAGGAGATAACCACGAGATTGCTCCTGTTGTCATACGAAATCGCACACCAAATTATAGGTCCAAGGGTAAGTCCATCGCTTCTAGCGTGCAGACGGGCCTCCTTCTAACCAACACACGACCATCACTGGCACCGAGACAGAACCAGCTTTCACCAGAAAAGATAAAAGACCTTCATTTTGCAATCAGACGAACTCTCGCTTGACACCACTGAAGTAGCAGGCGATTGTGGTCTGGTGTCAGGGCGTCTGGTTCGGAGCTGTCCTTGAAGTAACCATTTGTAACAATTCGTTGTGCCACTGTGGTGCGAACTGCTACTCAGATTGCTACTGCAGGTGCACTACGATGCGACATGCCATAACCCGAACACGACGTGCTACGTGCTACGTGCTACACATAGTGCTACGTGGCCATCTGGGGCCCGGCCTTCTTGCAATCGTATTATACACGTTCTCGTGACCAGCGCTGCCAGCAATCACGTACAGTGGCTACACCCTTGCCAAGTCGTTCTGCAGTATCGCAGAAGGAAAATCCAGCTTCCCGTAGCCCTATTATATGGCGTCGTACAGACTCAGTGATGTGTTGACAATAGCATCTTTGTCGTCTTACAGGCATTCTGGAGTAATATCATCTCACCAATGTCCGCCCCGGTAGCTGAGTGGTCAGCGTGACAGACTGTCAATCCTAAGGGCCCGGGTTCGATTCCCGGCTGGATCGGAAATTTTCTCCGCTCAGGGACTGGGTGTTGTGTTGTCGTAATCATCATCATTTCATCCCCATCGACACGCAGGTCGCCGAAGTGGCGTCAAATCGAAAGACCTGCACCAGGCGAACGGTCTACCCGACGGGAGGCCCTAGCCACACGACTTTTCCATTGTACCAAGTCCAATCTCAAAGGTAGTTAACGCATGATCGTTACATCTTGTATTTAAAGCAAATCTGATTTGCACCCTGATAGAGGAGCTACTAGCGCCAATCTTAGGCGTCTGGTGTGAAATCTGAGTAAACATCATATTTCAGGCGTAGAAAGACGGCTACCAACTTTTGTTCATGTCGTAGAACTCCTACTTGATGTTGTGATTCTTTTTTCCATTAATGTATATACTTGGTGATATCCGCCAGGAAATAATATTTCTAAAAAATCCTACCTTTAAAGTAATGTACTGTTTAAACCAGCCTTCAGGTTGATGACAGTTTTAATTATCTCAATATGCTGTTCAATAAGTTTCCATTGCAAGGCTAATTTCTGTAATTTTCTTAGTAATTCCCCATCAAGACATGAAAGTGGGAAGTGAATCAAAATGAAAGTGAAAGAATGAGAGATTATTCTGTTGACAATCAAAATCATATCGCAATTTTTTGGTATTTGGTAACTCATCTGGATAAATGATGATTATGAACTTAATACAGTCACATATCTAAATCTACTCCGTATCACTATGTTCTGCACGCACTATTACTTGCCCCTATCTTCCTCCTTTTCTACTCGCTAATGAAGTGCATAAATTGATTGTCTACATGTCCTTGCAATCACCTTAACCTCCTTTTACCTTTCATTACGTTCATTCCAGAGGAAATGCAATGGAAGTAAAAAATTTAGAGTATTTGTACAGGGTCGACAAAATGAAACTGTTCCTGAAAATAATTTATATACCTTAAGGCATGAAATCCAACTTATATCATTTGCCTTGGGAGTATATGTGCGTGAAATATATTCTAGGACTGTTTTATTTTGCCTACCCTTTGTTATGGTAGGTATTTTATACATGTACGAGTGTCTTGCGAGAAGTTCGTATTTCACCAGCGATTCCCATTAAAGCTGAGTGATCATCTCTGGAACTGACTACACCCGTTTAAAAATTTGTCGTTTAAAAATCTAGCCAACAGTTTTTAAACTCTTTCGATTTCCTTCTTTGATCCGAAGCAGTGCTTCTAGACACTGGAGAAGTATTTAAAAATTGGTCACTGGCTACTGTGTGAAGTTCCTTATGTGGCTGCATTATACTTTCCCAGAACTTGCGACATTAAAATATAAGTCCCCATTTGTCCGCTACAACTAATGCTTCTTACCACCTTATAATATTCCTTATGACATCTAGTAAAAGGTTCTCAGAAAATTTTTAAAGATATTAAGATCACTCGCCAGAATAAATTGATTCTGTATTGTTTAACATTTTAATTAAAAGTGAACTCCAGTTTAAATGTATGAATGATAATCTATTGTGCCACAAAATGCAATATAATAGTCGAAGGGAAATTCACAACACAGCCATACATGATTGTTGCTATGTGATAGTTCAGGGGCAAGATATTCAAGTCATATTCTGAAACAGAAATTTGAAGCTCTTTGTACGAACTTTACGATTAATCGTTTCCTTTATTTTCCGAGGCAGGAAGTTAAGATGACTTGAAAACAGTGAATTGTAAACTTCGTTCTCTGATTATGATGTAATAAAAAATTAAAAACCGAGTTTGAATATAAGAGATGGTTTCGAGGACTGGTTAGACAAAAGGGACCAAACTGCTGAGATCATCGGTCCCCAGACTTACAAACTACTTAATCTAACTTATGCTAAGAACAACACACACACACCCATGCCCGAGGGAGGACCCGAACCTCCGGCGGGAGAGGCCGCGCAATCCGTGACATGGCGCCTAAAACCGCGTGGCCACTCCGCGCGGCGATAAGGCATATATTCGAAGTCTCACGCGATAAATCCGAAGGACATGCCTTCGCTTGTAAATCGGAATTTATACTTGGTTCGTTGTCTGTCATTACTACAATCAGTGTCTTTTCAGAAATGACAGAAACGTATAGAAATTACTGGAAATCTGTTGCAAGTGTAAGCCCTCAAGACTTAAAAATCAGGGACAGAAAGGCAATTACATGTTCTGATGTTCCGCAAAGAATCCTGACTGTGTGTAACACATGGTACAGACCGAATCTGAAGTAAAATTAGCCCACAGATAATAAGATTCGATTTCCTATAAACGATGCAATTTCTCATCTGCTGTAGGGAAGTGGCACGAAGCTTCGGAATACATCACTGCCTTGCGTACAAGAATATATTAGTACTGAAAGAGTGAATCTTGTAGCTTCCATGTCCCACAGAGATAGCAATGCGAAAAATCCTTAAATAACATTAACGACAGTACTTCTATACCCGCCGCAAGAGCATCAAATCGACACACAAATTGTGTGTTCCCTTTGGATTATAAAAGTAAATTCCAGAATCGTCTCACCAACCCACTGACATCAAACGGATGCTTGTAACTTACGCATCTTACATCGTTAGTTTCTCTTTGTCACTCCCCTGTCCAATGACGTTCAGATGTTCCGCAAAGAATCCTAACTGTGTGTAACACATGGTACAGAGCGAATCTCATAATGTCACCATGTACGGTGGCTATTGAGTTTTTTCTGAACTCACTGTTATTCTGAGATTACATAATGAGGGTAAGATGTTTACACGTGTGGTGGATGCTTTCTGTTTACACTCTTGTTGAATGTACCAAGTTGACGTCCTCTTCCATCTAGACAGACTGGTAAACTGAAGAATTGGTGCAACTACCCATCTATAAGTCCCATAGTGCTCAGAGCCACTTGAACCATTTTTGAACCTCAACGCTAATCTGCACGAGACCCTCCGTGAGTGAAGTATGATGTTAACAATCAGCCTATCACCACTCAGGTACACAGATGCAACCCGCACCCCCACTGCTAGGGGTGCGTTATCCCTATCCTCCTGCAGGAGATCGAGCATGCGCAAATAGGATTTGGGAGCGATCAGGTGGCGCTGTAGTCGACATGTTGCTTGGGGGGCATCCAGTTGGGAATGTTGTTGCTGTTTTGCGTTGAAGTGTCAGAATGTTCTCTAGACTTTCTTGGAACCAGTGGCAAGAATGCATTGCAGCATAGGATAATTGCACGATGGACCACGGCGTTCCGTGCGGGTCGGGATGAGACTACAGCTTTGCACCGCAGGGGCCGGCTGTTCATTCCTCAAGCCAGGCTGTCAACATGAGTGGTCTCGTTTCCTTAGAACATCGATGGACTGGCCAGTTATTAACAGTAGAGGTTGGTTCAAATGGCTCTGAGCACTATGGGACTTAACTGCTGAGGTCATCAGCCCCCTAGAACTTAGAACTACTTAAACCTAACTAACCTAAGGACATCACACACATCCATTCCCGAGGCAGGATTCGAACCTGCGACCGTAGCGGTCGCGCGGTTCCAGACTGTAGCGCCTAGAACCGCTCGGCCACTCCAGCCGGCTAGTAGAGGTTGGGCTAAGTGATCAAACGGTGTGGCACTCACTGGCGAAATGTCTTAACATAAGGAAAAATTACGTCTCTTTGGGTTCCACATCGATTCACCGACATACGGAAACGGTACTGGTATACACTGACTGGCATCCATCTTGAGAGATGCCGAAACAAATCGACGCATGTCTGCAACGTGCTGTCACTCCTTGATGAGACTTGGGAACGAACTTGCGAGCCCTGTGTCAGTCGAATTAATGACATCACCCAGGTCAGCGACGTCTGTAGAAATTTCATTAGAAACCCAGTCGGGTGAAGCTTATGCTGATTGTGGCATACGACTCAGATGGTGTTATTGATACACATGTTGTGCCTGAGGGACAGATCAGCAACAGTGACTACTACCGCCGACATCTGGAGCGAAATATGCGGCACAAACGTCCACGTTTGTTGCGAGACGACCGCCCTGTCGTGTTGTCATGTCGCAAGCAATGTCAAACTCTTATTGCAGCGGGGCACTGGGAAATCTAGCAACACCTTCAGTACACACCGCAAATGAGTTCTTGTGACTTGGATCTGACTCCGCGAAGAAACCCCTCCGAAGCCTGACGTTGCATGTGAACTCCTCGCAGTAGGGCGCTTTGTCGCTGTCAATCAACAGTGTACATCTTGCCAATGGTTCCCAACGACTTTCCGACATCTGACCAAAGGCAACAGATTTCGCAGTTAACTACACTGACGAAATGTAATGGAGCTGCATGTGATAGCTTATTAAATACTGCGTTGCCACTACTTTATTTTCAGACCTCGTGTATAAAGGGTGTTTCAAATTTAACAAAATCGAACGGCGATAGATCGCCTCATGGCTGACAACTTTTGTTAGAGACAAAGTGTTTGCTGACCATTTACTGAGAGGCAGTACGGTGTAGACATTCTGCAGCGTTCGTATGCAGTTTGTGTTGCCTGTCATGCAGTTGGTGCGGTAGGCCGAGCAAAATCCAAGCTCCTGATTTGTTTCTAAACTTTCTTTCTTCATATAGAACCAATTTTTCTTACTATTTCCTTCTTGAAAATCACTGTGTCTCACTATCAGTTTACTGGTGATCTTAGTAGCTCAATACCTGGTTAGTAAACCCTGCTAGTTCGGTGAAATTTCGTCTTCCTAGTCCTTTTGCCCCCCCCCCCCCCTCACCCCATCATGAATCAGGGACCTTGCCGTTGGTGGGGAGGCTTGCGTGCCTCAACGATACAGATAGCCGTACCGTAGGTGCAACCACAACGGAGGGGTATCTGTTGAGAGGCCAGACAAACGAGTGGTCCCTGAAGAGGGGCAGCAGCCTTTTCAGTAGTTGCAGGGGCCACAGTCTGGATGATTGACAGATCTGGCCTTGTAACACTAACCAAAATGGCCTTGCTGTTCTGGTACTGCGAACGGCTTAAAGCAAGGGGAAAATACAGCCGTAATTTTTCCCGAGGGCATGAAGCTTTACTGTATGATTAAATGATGATGGCGCCCTCTTGGGTAAAATATTCCGGAGGTAAAATAGTCCCCCATTCGGATCTCCGGGCGCGGACTACTCAAGAGGACGTCATTATAAGGAGAAAGAAAACTGGCGTTCTACGGATCGGAGCGTGGAATGTCAGATCCCTTAATCTGGCAGGTAGGTTAGAAAATTTAAAAAGGGAAATGGATAGGTTAGATATAGTGGGAATTAGTGAAGTTCGGTGGCAGGAGGAACAAGACTTTTGGTCAGGTGAATACAGGGTTATAAATACAAAATCAAATAGGGGTAATGCAGGACTAGGTTTAATAATGAATAAAAAATAGGAGTACGGGTAAGCTACTACAAACAGCATAGTGAACGCATTATTGTGGCCAAGATAGATACGAAGCCCACGCCTACTACAGTAGTACAAGTTTATATGCCAACTAGCTCTGCAGATGAAGAAATTGATGAAATGTATGTTGAGATAAAAGAAATTATTCAGGTAGTGAAGGGAGTCGAAAATTTAGTAGTCATGGGTGACTGGAACTCGAGAGTAGGAAAAAGGAGAGAAGGAAACATAGTAGGTGAATATGGACTGGGGCTAAGAAATGAAAGAGGAAGCCGCCTGGTAGAATTGTGCACAGAGCATAACTGAATCATAGCTAACACTTGGTTCAAGAATCTTGAAAGAAGGTTGTCTACATGGTAGAACCCTGGAGATACTAAAAGGTATCAGATACATTATGTAATGGTAAGACCGAGATTTAGGAACCAGGTTTTAAATTGTAAGACATTTCCAGAGGCAGATGTGGACTCTGACCACAATCCATTGGTTATGAACTGTAGATTAAAACTGAAGAAACTGCAAAAAGATGGGAATTTAAGGAGATGGGACCTGGATAAACTGAAAGAACCAGAGGTTGTAGAGAGTTTCAGGGAGAGCATAAAGGAACAATTGACAAGAATGGGGGAAAGAAATACAGTAGAAGAAGAATGGGTAGCTTTGAGGGATGAAGTAGTGAAGGCAGCAGAGGATCGAGTAGATAAAAAGACGAGGGCTGGTAGAAACCCTCGGGTAACAGAAGAAATATTGAATTTAATTGATGAAAGGAGAAAATATAAAAATGCAGTAAATAAAGCAGACAAAAAGGAATACAAATGTCTCAAAAATGAGATCGACAGGAAGTGCAAAATGACTAAGCATGGATGGCTAGAGGACAAATGTAAGGATGTAGAGGCTTATCTCACTAGGGGTAAGATAGATACTGCCTAAAGGAAAATTAAAGAAACCTTTGGAGAAAGGAGAACCACTTGTATGAATAAGAAGAGCTCAGATGAAGACCCAGTTCTAAGCAAAGAAGGGAAAGCAGAAAGGTGGAAGGGGTATATAGAGGGTCTATACAAGGGCGATGTACTTGAGGACAAAATTATGGAAATGGAAGAGGATGTAGATGATGATGAAATGGGAGATACGATACTGCATGAAGAGTTTCATAGAGCGCTGAAAGACCTGAGTCGAAACAAGGCCCCCGGAGTAGACAACATTCCATTAGAAGCCTTGGGATAGCCAGGCCTAACAAAACTCTACCATCTAGCCAGCAAGATGTATGAGACAGGCGAAATTCCCTCAGACTTCAAGAAGAATATAATGATTCCAATCCCAAAGAAAGCAGGTGTTGACAGATGTGAAAATTACCGAATTATCAGTGTAATAAGTCACGGCTGCAAAATACTAACGCGAATTCTTTACAGACGAATGGAAAAACTGATAGAAGCCGACCTCGGGGAAGATGAGTTTGGATCCGTAGAAACGTTGGAACACGTGAGGAATACTGACCCTACGACTTATCTTAGAAGAAAGATTAAGTAAAGGCAAACCTACGTTTCTAGCATTTGTAGACTTAGAGTAAGCTTTTGACAATGTTGATTGGAATACTCTCTTTCAAATTCTGAAGGTGGCAGGGGTAAAATACAGCGAGCGAAAGGCTATTTACAATTTGTACAGAAACCAGATGGCAGTTATAAGAGTCGAGGGGCATGAAAGGGAAGCAGTGGTTGGGAAGGGAGTGAGACATGGTTGTAGCCTATCCCCGATGCTATTCAATCCGTATATTGAGCAAGCAATAAAGGAAACAAAAGAAAAGTTTGGAGTAGGTATTAAAATCCATGGAGAAGAAATAAAAACTTGGAGGTTCGCCGATGACATTGTAATTCTGTCAGAGACAGCAAAGGACTTGGAAGAGCAGTTGAACGGAATGGACAGTGTCTTGAAAGGAGGGTATAAGATGAACATCAACAAAAGCAAAACGAGGATAATGGAATGTAGGCGAATTAAATCGGGTGATGCTGAGGGAATTAGAGTAGGGAATGAGACACTTAAAGTAGTAAAGGAGTTTTGCTATTTGTGTAGCAAAATAACTAATGATGGTCGAAGTAGAGAGGATATAAAATGTAGACTGGCAATGGCAAGAAAAGCGTTTCTGAAGAAGAAAAGTTTTTTAACATCGAGTATAGATTTAAGTGTCAGGAAGTCGTTTCTGAAAGTATTTGTATGGAGTGTAGCCATGTATGGAAATGAAACGTGGACGATAAATAGTTTAGACAAGAAGAGAATAGAAGCTTTTGAAATCTGGTGCTACAGAGGAATGCTGAAGATTAGATGAGAAGATCACATAACTAATGAGGAGGTATTGAATAGAATTGGGGAGAAGAGGAGCATGTGGCTCAACTTGACTAGAAGAAGGGATCGGTTGGTAGGGCATGTTCTGAGACATCGAGGGATCACCAATTTAGGATTGGAGGGCAGCGTGGAGGGTAAAAATCGTAGAGGGAGGCCAAGAGATGAATACACTAAGCAGATTCTGAAGGATGTAGGCTGTAGGGAGAGTTGCATCAAACCGTCTCATTACTGAAGACCACAACAACAACAGTCCTTTTGAATACTAAAGGACGCCTAGCGTTACTGGAAAGCGTCGGTGAACATTTTCTCTCTAACAGAAGATGTTCCCCATGACGAGGCCTCTCACCCCTGGACTTTCATCACAAATACTTTCAAACACACTGTTAATGCACGATGTTAGGGATGAAACAATTTCCACCATTAGTCAGTTACAATTTGTAGAAACACTGGGGTAGGACTTGGCTAAGACTCTTGTGTGGGAGTGCGGGCAGTATTTGGAAGGTGATTACTTGAGAAACAAATGAAAATGACATAGTAATGTCATATCCAAACGCCTTCTGTATCTTTGTCTGGTTGGTGATAGTGCGCCCAATGTTTCAACATTACTGCCAAGACATGAGTGAGAAAGGGGTGTCATGGAAATAAACAATCAGGCGACGCTGGGTAATGAGCTAGTGCTTCAGGCGAAGCATATTGAAAAAAAAACGTTCAAGGAGGACTGCTGTGATATTTGCCCTTGTATTCAGGAGTGGTTCACTTGAAATTGGGGCTACAGAGAGGATAACTACATGGCGAAATTCGGAACGGCAAAGAAATTTTGCTGACGTAGAAGAATTGCAGAAGTTGCTTATTAAATGTACGCCAAGGGCCTTGCAGCAGTGGTAACACCGGTTCCCGTCAGATCACCGAAGTTGAGCGCTGCGCTGGGGTATCACTTGGACGAGTGACCATCCGGTCTGCGGAGCGCTGTTGGTAAGCAGGGTGCACTCAGCCCTTGTAAGGCACGCTAAGTAGCTACTTGACTGAGATGCAGCTGTTCCGGTCTTGTAAACTGAAATACTGCCGGGAGAGCGGTGTGCTGACCACTTGCCCCTCCATATCCGTATCCAGTGACGCCTGTGGACTGAGGATGACACGGCGACCGGTCGGCTCCGTTGGGCCTTCATGCCTTGTTCGGGCTGAGTTTAGTTTAGGTTTAGCTTACTAGATGTAGCAAGTGCTTTTGTGGCCTGCAGAGCCGGAGACTGAGGGCGCGTGTGTGCGTTTGCAGAACTGTCTGTACATCTGGGTGCGCGACCACCGGCAGCACCATAAGTACAGCGACACGGACGCCGACCCGCACAACGCCACCAGGGGCTTCTTCTTCTCGCACATCGGCTGGCTCATGGTGCGCAAGCACCCTGACGTCATCCGGCTCGGCAAGACCATCGACCTGACGGACCTCGAGCAGGACGCCTTCGTTATGTTCCAAAAGAAGTAAGTGACACTTTTACTGAGGAAGTCTGAGTGGTTTGATACCGCCCGCCACGGCATCCTCTGCTGTGCCAAACTTCTAATCTCGTAGTAGCACTTTACAGCCAAAGCGTTTATTATTATGGTCTGGAACAGTTCCAGCAAGACTTACTGTATTTTATGGTGTGTTATTGCACAATCTTTTATTATTATTGTACAGAGATCTTACGAGGGTGAGTCAAATGAAAACCTTAAATTTGTAATAACAAATTTAAAATTTGGCGCCGTTATCCTGTAAGTTGGTAAGCGTGCTACAAACAGCGCGCAGAATGGCCTGTAGGTGGCAACATAGTGCACATGCACACATATCGTCCCAGTATCAGTATAAAGATGGCCGCCACACTTGCGATTTGCACCAGGGAAGAACAGTGTTCTGTTGTTCGGTTTTTGCGTAGTGAAGGTGTGAAACCTATTGAAATTCATCGAAAAATCAAGGTTCAGTACGGCGATGCATGTTTGTCACTACAGCAAGTCTACGAATGGAGTAGGAAGTTCGCATATGGTGTGACTTCAGTAGAAGATGCTCCTCGTTCAGATCAGGCACAACGAGTTGACTCCACAGAACATTGAACAGTTGAAGCCGTAGTGAAGCAAAACCGCCGAGTGACACTGAATGACATTGCAGCATGTTTACAAATTAGTCATGGGTCAGCACAGCACATTGTGCATGATGTGTTCCAGTTTCAAAAAATGTCTGCAAGATGGGTGCCACGGCAGCTGACTCCTGAAATGAGACAACGACGTGTTGATGCTTGTGAAGAACTTCTTCGGTGCTTTGAACGAGAAGGTGATAGCTTTCTTGCAAGAATCGTTACTGGGAACAAAACTTGGATTCACTTCCACCAACTGGAAACGAAGAGAGTGAGAAAGGAATGGCGCCATTCCTCATCACAAAAACCAAAGAAGTTTCGAACAGAAACATCAGATGGGAAGGTTATGCTGACTCTCTTTTCGGACGAAAAAGGCGTCATTTTGGAGCATTACATGCCTAGAGGGAGCACTGTCACCAGTGCACCATACACAGATCTCCTAAAAAATCATCTGCGGCCCGCAATCAAATCAAAGCGACGTTGATTGCTGTCAGCAGGTGTCCTTTTGCAACATAACAATGCAAGACCCCACACAGCCAGTACAACAGTTGCAAAAATCACAGACCTGCATTTTGAGTGTCTTCCTCATCCACCATACTCACCAGACCTTGCCCCAAGTGATTTTCATATGTTTGGACCACTCAAAGACTCAATGGGAGGAAAGAAGTTCCGTTCTGATTAAGAGGTACGCTACGCGGTGCATGAGTGGTTGCGCGGACTACCAAAAGAATTTTTTTCTAAAGGAATTTATGCACTTTGTAAGCGCTGGATGACTTGCATTGAGCGTGGGGGAGATTATGTTGGAAAGTGATACAGCTTTGTACCACTCCTGCACAATAAATATTATTTACATAATATCTAAGGTTTTCATTTGACTCACCCTCGTATATCTCGTGATTTTGATGAAATAATGTAAGTACGGTATTGTGTCACTTAAAACTTAGTGTCGAACTTGTCGGAGATATTCGTCACAGCGTACAAATGGCTCTGAGCACTATGGGACGTCACAGCGTACACTCCACTGCAAGTCGCAGTATGACATCTTAACATTTTGGTGGACGCACTTCAAATTTTCATGGGTCGAGATACCTTGCGACTTTTAGGTCACAATTAGTGGATTAGGTCATTTATCATTCTCATTGAGAAATTTTGTATCCTATATAGAGTGAAGTCCCATATAGACAGTTGACTGCTTTTGATTAAAGGTACAACGTTTACAAATCACGTGAGATGAATGATTAATTAAGTAATCGGCTTCCATCTACTGTTCACATTCATTTGGGCACATTTTGTGCTCCATGGTGTTATCTTTCTTGCAAACGTTCTTGCGGCATTGCACACACATATTTTTGTTCTGTTACTTTATTCCTGGCACATATGTAACTAATTATAGATCTTTCCGTTTGCCAGATCTACGCTCCTTCACTCCTGTCCCATTCAAAAAGCAGTCAGTGTCGTTGGGAAGCGATCGAGGCTTATGTTTGCGTCAGATGTTCTCCCGCTATACCAAGAGAAAGATTTTGAAAAAATCATCTTTTGTTATTATTATCAGGGATTTTGAATCTCATTACATCTAATTTAGCCAGCAATATGGAGATGTTCACAGAAAAGAGCAAATGGCCATCGATACGCGATTCTGGAAATTGTCTACTTATTCACATCCGCTGTACTGTATTTCCTCTAGTGGCATTGCAGTCCAAATTCGCTACTTTCTCCCTAGTCTCCTGATCTATTTTCATTTTTGCCGTTCATTGTTGGTAAGAGAATTAAACGTCCGCCTCCGCAGCATAGCGGTAGCGTTACCGCCTACCACACAGGGGCTCGGGTTCGATTCCTGGCAGGGGACTGGGTGTTGTGTGTCCATCATCATTGACTCGCCAGTCGCTGATGTGGCGTCACATAAAAAGGACTTGCAATACGGCGGCCGAACTTCCCCGAAGGGGCCTCCCAGCCAACAATGCCATACATCATTTCACATTTCATTTCCAAGAGAGTTAAACCTTCATGTAGAAAAGAATACTGACTACATAAGAAAAATCCAACAGCATGCCTCGAGGAGGACAAAATGTATTTAGGAAAAGTACTCGAAGTCGCGTAACGACGAGTACGTTGCAAACACACTTACTTTACAAACGTCAGTATAGTCTTGTCAACAACTATTGCGCACTTGTTAATGGTGACATCTCTTACGAATTACGAACACCTGTCTAGGATGGTACCCAAGCATTAGCGCAATCTGTCTTACATTGCGGAAACCAAATCGTGCAACCAACACCTGCTGGCGCACCCTTTGAAGAGCTGACAGGATAGTCCTACCTTAAAATGCTCAACTTGTATTTCTTATAACTACTTACAGGCAGCGTAAGGGGATAGAAAAGGTGTTTCTATTTCTTTCGACTGAACTGGTGCGCTGTTATGCCTGTCGCACGCACACGTGGCGTGTAGCTGCGGTTCCGAGGTAAAGAAACCCGACAACGACCGGGAGACCGGTTTTCTGAGCACATGCATCTCCGTGACGCATTCAGTGGCGTGATTGATGGAGAGTGACACGGTGCTCGGACGGGCCCAATGGGGGCATTTAGGGCCAAAACGTGGAATGTTTCCTATTTTCAAAAGTGCGGTTAGTACATAACTGTTCTCTGTATTACAAAAGCTAATATCAGTCATTTGCTGCGTTACGCTGTCTTGTAAGTGCGAATGACAGGCCACGTGGAAGGTTATAATTTTCCAAAATTCTGCGGATTATCCTATTTTATCGATACGCTAGTTCCCTGCGTGGTTACAAGTATCGATCATTCCCTGGTGCCTTGATTTTCTTACGTCAGTGTGTGATAGTCTAATTTTTTTCTCTTCAGGGGTAAATGAATCATGATGGAGGCCAGTTCCTGAAGGAAGAATTCGAAATAATTCGCTGTAGTATGGTAGTTATTATTATTGGCAACTTTTCTATCGGGGCCCTTGAAGAACAGGCTTGGGTGATTGCACTTGCTATGATTTTCGTGAAAAGTGTTATATAAGTTTCGGATACTGTACTTCATGAAGTCTTCCTCAATCTGTACTACACTCCTGGAAATGGAAAAAAGAACACATTGACACCGGTGTGTCAGACCCACCATACTTGCTCCGGACACTGCGAGAGGGCTGTACAAGCAATGATCACACGCACGGCACAGCGGACACACCAGGAACCGCGGTGTTGGCCGTCGAATGGCGCTAGCTGCGCAGAATTTGTGCACCGCCGCCGTCAGTGTCAGCCAGTTTGCCGTGGCATACGGAGCTCCATCGCAGTCTTTAACACTGGTAGCATGCAGCGACAGCGTGGACGTGAACCGTATGTGCAGTTGACGGACTTTGAGCGAGGGCGTATAGTGGGCATGCGGGAGGCCGGGTGGACGTACCGCCGAATTGCTCAACACGTGGGGCGTGAGGTCTCCACAGTACATCGATGTTGTCGCCAGTGGTCGGCGGAAGGTGCACGTGCCCGTCGACCTGGGACCGGACCTCATCGACGCACGGATGCACGCCAAGACCGTAGGATCCTACGCAGTGCCGTATGGGACCGCACCGCCACTTCCCAGCAAATTAGGGACACTGTTGCTCCTGGGGTATCGGCGAGGACCATTCGCAACCGTCTCCATGAAGCTGTGCTACGGTCCCGCACACCGTTAGGCCGTCTTCCGCTCACGCCCCAACATCGTGCAGCCCGCCTCCAGTGGTGTCGCGACAGGCGTGAATGGAGGGACGAATGGAGACGTGTCGTCTTCAGCGATGAGAGTCGCTTCTGCCTTGGTGCCAATGATGGTCGTATGCGTGTTTGGCGCCGTGCAGGTGAGCGCCACAATCAGGACTGCATACGACCGAGGCACACAGGGCCAACACTCGGCCTCATGGTGTGGGGAGCGATCTCCTACACTGGCCGTACACCACTGGTGATCGTCGAGGGGACACTGAATAGTGCACGGTACATCCAAACCGTCATCGAACCCATCGTTCTACCATTCCTAGACCGGCAAGGAACTTGCTGTTCCAACAGGACAATGCACGTCCGCATGTATCCCGTGCCACCCAACGTGCTCTAGAAGGTGTACGTCAACTACCCTGGCCAGCAAGATCTCCGGATCTGTCCCCCATTGAGCATGTTTGGGACTGGATGAAGCGTCGTCTCACGCGGTCTGCACGTCCAGCACGAACGCTGGTCAAACTGAGGCGCCAGGTGGAAATGGCATGGCAAGCCGTTCCACAGGACTACATCCAGCATCTGTACGATCGTCTCGATGGGAGAATAGCAGCCTGCATTGCTGCGAAAGGTGGATATACACTGTACTAGTGCTGACGTTGTGCATGCTCTGTTGCCTGTGTCTATGTGCCTGTGGTTCTGTCAGTGTGATCATGTGATGTATCTCACCCCAGGAATGTGTCAATAAAGTTTCCCCTTCCTGGGACAATGAATTCACGGTGTTCTTATTTCAATTTCCAGGAGTGTATATGACTCTTGGGACAGAATTCGTAGTAGTTTCTTCTGCTAATTCATGACTAGAGAGAGAGGGGTTCTCCTTTGTTTTGGCCTTTGTCATGTTGATGTGTCTACTGCATCACTACAAACACTCTTTCCTGTGACGAGTGGCTGGAAGAAAGCATGCAGCTGGTCGCCTGAGATGCACGAAGCTTTTTGCGCGACGATATTACCTACGGTGAACCTCAGCTAGGATTTCTTATCTATTCCTTTGAATATACAACAATAAATACGTAGAACTCGGCCCCCTATTTGAACTTCACTTATTCCAAAATGATGTTTACAAAAAATTGTTGTTGTTATTTACCTACGACAGAATGACAAACTGTTAACCACCTCCACCTTCCATCGCTCTTACAGCTACAGTTGTTAGTCTGTAGCACTGCAGACATCTTCGTTTTATAGGAGACTAAGAACTGTAGCTATAAGAGCAAACAAACTGAAGCAATGATTGTTTTCCTGCAAAGTGTGGCTATTTCAATTAGCTTTCGTGTCTTTTTTATTGTTTTTTTTTGTTTGTCATCATTTTATAACTGTTGGAGACGATTGTATTTCGAAACGTACTGCCTTTGTCTTTGTCTTGGTATCGTGCCTCCTTTGTTTTGTTTTGAACTTTGAAATACGAAAAGAAATCCAATCCAACAATAGTTTATTTACTGCAAACAATATGCCACAATATGAATCCTTATCTCAGTTAGTTGTTCAGTGTTGCCAGTCACAGGAAGCTGCCACTTCCGAAAGGAAAGTCAAAATAAGCGGTTATGAAACAATAACTACCTGAATGATCTAAGTGCAGACCAACCATCATCATTGATTATTTTACTTTCAGACCGGTTTTTGTGTCACAAGCATGGACGAAAATGAGCATCACAGTCTTTCCAGCGCAACCAAGAAGTCGTACCAAGCAGCATACAAGACACGGAAAATTCCTTCTGATGGGCAGCTGCATTAATTCGCTTATATGGAGCACCAGAATGCACAAGGGTAAAAGGAAAAACAGCCAGTGGATTTTATTGCTCCTTTGTTCCTTAAGTGATTCGACGGAGAAACAGAATTATAGTTGAGTCTCATGTGATTAAAATGAAGTGTATCTTGCCTGTCGTTAACACGGACTGAATCTTTCGTGCAAGATCGACAGGAATGCTTGCTTCCTAAAGATTACAGTCGTGGTTAATAAGACATCGTCAGAGTCTTCATTCCCGTCTGAGTAGGTCCGAATATTTTTCCAGCATGCCTTATGAAGCCAAGTGAGTGACGTCCTTTGGCGTCCAACTGGAACACCGCTCCACGCTGTTCGAAGCTGGATCTCCTCGATCAGCGATTGGAACTCTACTAATAGAACTAACGATACCAGAATCCACCAGAAAAAATCTGAGTCCGCGTGCGAAAGATATATTTGGTTTGTGAGCGGTCATTTTGTAAGGTACCTGAGAATGGTCATCTGACTATTGTATTAACGGCTAAGGGAAAACTTACGTCTGGTGTTCGTCATCTGTTCCTCGTATGCCATTAAATAGTACTATTGATTGTTGAAAATAAAAAGTCAGTATTAATCTTTGTCGTTATCTGTATGTACATAGCTTCATTAGAGAAGGACGTTAGAGGAAATATTTCTGCTCTGTTTAAGGAGCCATTCTAGCATTCGTCTGGCCAATTTAGGGAAACCACTGAAAACGACAATTAATATGGCTGGAATGCTCTGTTTCTGATACAGTCTTACTTACAGAACACTATCAATCCTGAAATACTGTCGTCAGGTATTGACTTATTTCACGGCCATGTACAGCATGTTAACTTCTGCTGATTGTAATTTATTTTTGGCATGCAGCCAACTTTACCAAACTGACAGTACTTTGTGAGGTAGCCACTGTTGTCTATTGTGTTACTGTCTTTTGTACTTTCCTCTAATTCGTGCGGTTCATTTTTCTTGTAATAAGTATACGTAACTGTTGCAATGAGGATTTTTTTAAACATATCAGTACATAAGACGATTTCTGTTTCGATTACAAACAGCATTTAAGACGTATTTATTTGCTTACAGGATATCTGGTTTCACGGAAACGTGAAGGACAGGTTAAGGTGCCTGCACTGCGGAAGGCCGGCAGGGATTTCTAAATTCTTCGCCCCCCCCCCCTCAACCCCCTCACGGGCTGTTGCTGCATTGTTGTTAGTGCTAAGTTTCCTTCCTCTGCTCCCCGCCCACAACCTTCTCTGGCAATCGCGGAGCTAAAAGTTACGACACTATACCATCGGTTATCCTAAGAAACAAGAAAAAAACATACAATTAGCATTCTTCTGAATTACTGTTGACAATCATTAGAAGGACTACTAAGAGGGCTGAATAGACTGCAAAGTGGGGGAAAAATATTTTCTGAATATGTTGTATAATATTCAATGTATGTCACATGTTATATCCTCACTGTCATGTATAGCAAAGGACGTGCAAATTAGTAATAAGCATTGCCGTTCAATGTACTGATTAATGGATATCTCAGAAAAAAATTGGAAGTGTCTTTAAGAGTCACAACAGACGTTGTAGATGCGGAGCGTACTGTAATAAAAGCGGTTTTTACGTCACGGAGCAGGACTCATTGAGCTTACGCCAAGCGGCGCGTCTGACGTCAAGCTGGAAACCTGGAATGCCGCTGACCTAACTGAATATTACCGCAGCCGTACTGGTTCCGCCGCTCGAGTTGTGTGCTAAGCGTCTGTGACAGCGAAAGCGTACCGCCCCGGCTTGTCCCGCCGTGTTTATGGCCCTGAGACATCTCCAGCTTTCGGTGGCGCCTTCAGCGGCACGGAAGTACTTTAAAATAGGTTCATTAGTGGACAGCGCGACGCCGGTAGGAGCTTGGTGACTGGAACGTTAGTCAGTAAAGCCTTATGTTCTGTGTACGTAACTGGTGTCCGGAATAACGTTGCTATGCTTTTAAGGTAGAGGAATGTCTACTCCCTTTTTAGACGCGCTTCCTCACATATTCGAAATCATTAACATAGTAAAATACCAACATTTCTCAAATATATTACGCTATTTCTAATTTTCCTCTGTCTGCCACGTACACTCATGCTCATAAATTAAGGATAATTGCAGAATATGGTGCCACACAACGTGGCACTACACAAAACTGGCGCTAATAGCATAGGCACATAGGGAACACACACGACACAGATTTGTAAGTCCACGGTATTGGTGATAAGTTGAGAAAACCGTCCCGAAACACATGTGCTACAAAACGCCAATGTTTCCTGCGCATGTACCCTGACATCACCATGCACACGTACACACGCCGCACAACAGGTTGGCATACTCTGGATCAGGTGGTCGAGCAGCTGTTGAGGTATAGCCTCCCATTGTTGCACCAGTGCCTGTCGGAGCTTCTGAAGTGTCCTAGGGGGTTGAAGACGTGCAGCGATACGTCGACCGAGAACATCCCAGACGTGCTCGGTGGGGCCGTGCGTTATCGTCCATCATGAGGAAGGTAGGACGCACTGCACCCCTGAAAAGGGTGCAAAATAACGTCCCGATACACCTGACGTGTTACAGTTCCTCTGTCAAAGACATGTAGGAGTGTGCTTGCACCAATCATAATCCCAGCCCACACCAACAAACCACGACCCCCATACAAGTCCCTTTCAAGAACATTAAGGGGATGGTATCTGGTTCCTGGTTCACGCCAGATGAAAATCCGGTGAGAATCACTGTTCAGACTATACCTGGACTCGTCCATGAACATAACCTGGGACCACTGTTCCAATGACCATGTACTGTGTTCTTGACACCAGTCTTTGTGGGCTCTCCGGTGACCAGGGGTCAGTGGAATGCACCTTGCAGGTCTCCGCGCGAATAAACCATGTCTGTTCAGTCGTCTGTAGACTGTGTGTCTGGAGACAGCTGTTAAGTGGCTGTGGTAACGTCCCGAGCAAGTCTACTTGCAGTACTCCGTGGCCGTCTGTGGCCACTGATGGTGAGATATCGGTCTCCTTGTGGTGTTGTACACTGTGGACGTTCGGTACTGTAGCACCTGGACACGTTTTCTGTCTGCTGAAATCGTTGCCTTAATCTAGAGGATACACTTTGTGGCATATGGAGGGCCCGTGCTACTACATGCTGTGTTTGACCAGCCTCCAGTCGCCCTAGTATTCTGCCCCTCATAACGTCATCAATATGTGTTGTTTGAGCCATTTCCAACACACAGTCACCATTAGCACGTCTGAAAACGTCTGCAAACTTAACTCGCTGCACCTTACTCTGACATGCACCAACACACCTCTGCGTATGTGGACTGCTGCCACCGCCACCGTGCGACGACCGCAGGTCAAATTCAGGGCATGGTCATACCCCGAGGTGATTTAATCCCGCAAACAGCCCACCAGAGCGTTGTTTCATCATGTATCAGCATTATCCTTAATTTATGAGCATGTGTGTACATTGCTGTGGCCATCAGTATAGTGCACGCAACAGAAATATTTCAATATTATTCATTTATCAAGAGCGTAGTGACGTCTATTCACAAGCTCTAGTGAAAAAATCTTCCAAAAAACCGTCTCGAAAAACTGTGACACGTACCGCGTGATTAATTGCAAGTAATCATTTTTGTGAAATTTCAGAATCCCTTGGCTTGTTCAAATGGCTCTGAGCACTATGGGACTTAACTTCTAAGGTCATCAGTCCCCTAGAACTTAGAACTACTTAAACCTAACTAAGCTAAGCACGTCACACACATCCATGCCCGAGGCAGGATTCGAACCTGCGACCGTAACGGTTGCGCGGTTCCAGACTGTAGCGCCTAGAACCGCTCGGCCAACCCGGCCGGCAATCCCTTGGGAGTTATAGTATATTTCCATTTTGTACTGCGATGCATCTGACCAAGATATCGGTTATTTTTTATCTTAAACTCTGTCATAAAACAGTAAAAGGTACATACAATTGTCGATATAATGAACCTTATAAAATATTCTGACATTTTTACTGTTCAATTAGGAATGCTTTATCTTTTAATTCGTTCACGACTTGAAAGCAAACTAGGAGCCCTTCTATTTCTTTATCGTACTTCATTCATCTAATATGTCATCACCGTTCATATTATTGTGTCAGAGCTTTTAAAGAAACTGTATTAACATGTTTGCTCTTCAAAAGTTTTCGTAGTATCAAGAGTTATCCCCAGTTGTCTCTTGGATTATAGGCCGAGTTCCTTGCAGTTAACTAAAGTAGCTCCGAATACTATTGAAAAGTGATTTCAAGATCTGCCTGGTACTGACGTTTATTTCCTTTAATTCGTCGCTATCATTTCTCTTACTTTGTTAATAATATGATTCAAATGGCTCTGAGCACTATGGGATTTAACTTCTGAGGTCATCAGTCCCCTAGAACTTAGAACTACTTAAACCTAACTAACCTAAGGACATCACACACACCCATGCCGGAGGCAGGATTCGAGCCTGCTAATAATAAACTATGCACTATATAAATCATTCTTTCCTGCAATCTTAGCAATTTTCTGTATTCGAAGTTGTGATTCGTAATCCTGCATTCGAAAGATTAAAACTATTGTCCAAATGTCTTAAAGGAATAGGATCGGGAACATAAAGCTGGCGGCAGTTTCATAAAATCTATCTGCTAACTCTGGACGTTATTCAAGTGTATTTATAACTTATGCTGTGTTATCGAACGTGTTTGGAGCCTTGGTGAGTATCCAAATTAGGTTAACCCACTACAAATCTACTTTTAGGATTCAGCATTGTTCTTGTTTTTGCGGTGAAAAATATATTTTCCGTAATGACTGGTTGTACATTTAATAGATCACCTAGTTATAAGTGTCGAAGGATATGAAAGAGAACCAGTAGTTGAGAAGGAAGTGTGATAGCGCTGTAGACACTCTCTGATGTTCTTCAATCTGTACATACAGAAATTTGGAATGGGAATTAAAGTTCACGGACAATAAATAAAATAATGCACTTTTCCGATGACGTAATTCTATCAGAGATAACAAAAAGCTTGAAAGAGCAACTGGATGGAATCGATAGTGTCTTGAAAATGGTTATAAAATTACTATCAATAAATGTAAAACAAGAGTAATGGTATGTAATCGAATTAGATCAGGTGATGCTGACATAATTAGATCAGGAAGTGAGACACTAAAAGTACCCGATGTATTTTTTGTGTGGACAGCAAGACGTAAAGAGTATATATATAAATAATGGCAGCAGCAAGAAAATCGTTTCTAAAAAAGAGGAATTTTGTTACATCGATGTCTTGTCCAAAGGCGTTTGTGTGAAGTGTAGCCCTGTACGGAAGTGGAACGTAGGCGATAAGCAATTCAGAAAGTGAAAGTTGAAGCTTTTGAAATGTGGTGCTACAGAAAAATGCTTAAAATTAGATAGGTAGATAGTGTAACTAACGAGAAGATGCTCAATATAACTGGGGAGAAAAGAAATTTGTGGCATAACTTGACTAAAACAAAGGATCTGTTGATAGAGCACATTCTCAGATGTAAAGAAATCGTTAATTTCGTAATAGAGGAAAAATGTGGATGAGAGGAGTGAGGGGGCTAGGGGTAAAATTGTAGATGGAGACCAAGGAATGAATATTACAAGCAGGCTTAAATGGATGTTGGCTGTAGTAGTTATTCAGAAGTGTAGAGGTTGGCACAGGTTAGTCAAGTGTACAGAGCTGCAGAAAATCAGTCGTAGCACTGAAGACCATAACAGACTCACTAGTCATTTAAAGCATGTTATTTGATGCATAAATTGTCCTGCTAATTTTATTCACATTTGTGTGGAACCATTTGAAGTCCATTTCGTCTGATGAGGCGTAGGTTACGAAATGGGTTGTCGATACTGTGACGAACCCCTCAAGCGTTATGTACTCACAGTTGTTTCTGATTTATACGACGTGATCGTGTTGCAGGTACTATAAGACGCTGTACGCGATATTCTCCATCATGCTGCCTGTGGCCGTGCCGATCTACGCGTGGAACGAGCAGCCGTGGATTTCACTGATGCTGTGCTACTTCACCAGAGCCATCCTAACCCTCAACATCACGTGGCTCGTCAACAGCTGGGCACACCTCTACGGCACCAGGCCGTATAACAAGTGAGTCTGCACGCAGCGAACTACCTTGCGGACTGGTCTAACTAGCTCCACAACGTAACGTGCTACAAAGAGAACGTGCCGTATTCTTTCTTTTACTGCCGTGAGTAATTGCACGTGCCAAATGGGAAATACTACGGTTGTTTGTCAGACATTAAGCTCGTCAGATTCAAGATGTTCTGGCACCATAGCAGTACGCAAAGTAAGTTATACACTGACACAAAGCAGTAGTAATACACCGTTGTGTTATTTCTGTTTTCCTTTTCCCTTGTGTAATTGTCTTACACAAATTTCATGCGTCTCCTTCCCAGGTCTCAAAATAATTACTGTATATAAAAATCTACATGACTACTTCTACAAATCATATATAGTGCAAGGTCATGCGTATTGAACTATTTCTGCAGATAAAAGAAAGTTGTTATTTTTACTGAAATATTTTTTTTTAACTTAGCTTGTTCACTGTAGTCTACTGCTCGTGTTCGTATTTTCATAATATTTTAATTTCTTGTATTAATCTAAGTGATGAGCTTTTATTTTTGTTCATTAATAAGCGGCACGATGGGAGGCATGTGTCGCCATCAAAAGCTAATGAATGTCCACTGATGAGTAAAACTTAAGGATGAGAGCAAGTTTCACATGATGTGTCGCTGCAAAGCAGCATAGCTCGATGAATCTTGGACCATACATAAAAAGATCTTCTGCAGTGTAATGCGGAAAGATATAACCAATGAGACGAACAGAAATGAAGCCTGACATTGTGAGGAGCGAGAAAGCCGTCTTAAGGTAATTCACTGAATAAAAAAACTTAATGTCAGAAAACGTTTAATAGCTGGATCGCACTTTCCATTGTACAATTAAACTATAATGACTAGTTTCGGTTGCTTTCTAGAACCATTTTCAGAATGTTCAAATTGTGAAAAGACTTGAAAATGCATTGAAAACCTTCAGCATTAGCTACAGTCGTTCAATGACACGCATACGTGTTATGGGCCAATAAGAATAGGAGATTATGTTGTTCAAAGCATCTTCGAGGGCGAGGTTGTAAACTACAGTCTTACAAGATGCAGGTAATTAGGAAGGAAAAAGGCCAGCTACATTAGTAAAAAATGCATCAAATACAACTGCTCTTTTCCTGCTTTATTACGTGCGACTTGTGAGATTGTTGTTTACAGCCTGTCTCTCTCTTAATGAAGCTATGAACTTCATACTGTCCTAGTCTTGTTGGACCATAATACGAATATGTCATCGCATGACTGTAGCTAATGATGATATTTTTCATTGCTTATTCAACTCATTTTTTTCTATTTGAACGATTTGAAGGTTGTTGTAGAATGTAACCGAAACTAGTCATCATACTTCACCTGTGTAATGAAAATTGCTCTTTCTAGCCATAAATAGTTTTCTATATTGAAATAAATTATTTAAGAAATGAAATTTTTATTTAAAGGTCATAATCACAATGAAGTCACTGCGATTCATGCCGGCCCCCAGGACATTACAAATGGCGGAACACGTTTCTCAAGCGTCTGAGTCCCAACAAAATGAAGAACATATAATTTTAAAATTTTTGAGAAAATTAACCGTTATCATCCTAGTAACCAAAAAATACAGGACGAAATCAGCAAAAATTAAACACTCAATTGTTTTAAGGAGGTGGTTTCATTTTGGAATATAATTTCAGAATGTTTCATAAACTTAACATTTATTATCACAGTAAGCAACGGCTACAAGAAGAAACTGGCAGAAAGTAAAGAATCAGCTGTTTTAAGGAGATTGTTTGACTTTGGAATTACTAGGACATACTGTTTCCTACCACCAGTTATTTCACGTGAAAAATTTGAAAGCGAATTCGCATTTTTCCTAGACACAATACTGCGTCACGAAACATCCGTGAAATCATGATGCCTCAAACAAATTATTATCCCATATAACAAGCCAAAATGGACCTAAAATTTAATAAATCTTGTATCAAAACAAAGTACTGCTCCAGTGGTTCCATTTCGAAGCTATTCACAGGAGCAGTACTGCAAACTCAAATTTACGTTACAATAGCTATACATACAGGGTGGTCGGAAATTCCCGTTACAGACGTCGAGGACTTGTAGAGGGGAGTGAGTACATCGTATTTTGAATAAGAACCCATGTCCGGAAACGTCATCCAATGAGACTACAGAGCGTCAAAGTTATATGCACGGGCGTCTGTAAATGTACGTATACACGGGATGATTCCGTGATGACGTTACAGACTTTCTAGGATGATGGAGAATGATAAATGTTTTAATTTGAAGTAAGGGTCCCTGTACCGGAAACGAACGAGTCGAAAGTTATAAACGAAAACCGTTCTGATACCTCTGACAGTTGAATACATGTACCGGTTCTTGTGTTGCGAAGAGTGTAGGGCTGGTAACTTTCAGAGGTGGTAGTGTGGACAAAAACGAGAAAAAATGTCAAATAAACGTGGGCTATAAATTGCATACCTGAAGAGCTATGACCATCCGTTCATCTTCGCTGATGTAAAACATCTCCTCTTCTGAGCAAGTGTTCATAACTGTTAAGGTGCGCACTTTAGAGCCCACGTTTATTGGACATTTTTTCTCGTTTTTGTCCACACTATCACCACTGAAAGTTATCAACCCTACACTCTTCGCAACACAAGTACCGGTACATGTACTCAACTGTCAGAGGTATCAGAACGGTTTTCGTTTACAAGTTTCGACTCCTTCGTTTCCGGTACAGAGATCCTTACTTCAGATTAATACATTTATCGTTCTCCATCATCCTAGAAAGTCTGTTACATCATCACGGAATCACCCCGTTTATACGTACATTTACAGACGCCCGCGCCTGTAACTTTGACGCTCCGTAGTGTCGTTGGACGACGTTTCCGGACATGGGTTCCTATTCAAAATACGATGTACTCACTCCCCTCTACAAGTCCTAGAAGTCTGTAACGGGAATTTCCGACCACCCTGTATATTTACTTTCACCGTCAGTGATCTCCTTAATATGGCCACTGTAAAAAAGAAACCGCATTTCACAAGCTCCCTAAATCACGCAGCACAATCTTTGCACCGACTATTGCTTTGAACGCTGTGACTGTTACAATATTCTTTATTCGTAGAAGTTCCCCAGTGTACCAACAGATGTATCCAGCACCTGTCGTTTCATGCTAAAGCTAAAGGCATTGGTACAAAAAAAAATTAATAAATGGTGGTTTCAGGCTGCAAACACTGGTTCTCAGAGGGTTAAGGATGCGTGTGGTTACCACAGACGGAATGCATGCTCCGTAACGTGCCGCCCCGCTGGCCACAAGATTGGTAACCAGTTCTTGTGATAGGGCGTTCCATTCCTCCATAAGTGCTGTTGACAAATGCTGAATAGTCGTTGGTGCTTGTGGATGTGCTGCAGAATGTCTTCCCAATGTTGGAAGTAGCATTATATGGCGAATGGTGTGAACATTTCAGAAACACTGTCGAACATGATCGTTTTGATGGGCCAGGTATTATGGTGTGGGGAGGCATAATTTTTCTTGGAAGTACTGACGTCCACATCTTTGAACACGGTACACTCACCGGTCAATGTCGTAGTGACACCGTACGACTTCCCCATGTGCATCTTTTAAGAGGTGAATTCGACGCTGATGTCATTTTTATGGATGGCAATGCGCGACAGCATCGAACTGTGAAGGTGGAGGAGCTTTTGCAACGAGAGGATATTCGGCGAATGGACTCGCCCGCCCGTACTCCTGACTTGTATCCCGTCGAACACGTGTGGGATGCGTTAGACGCACCACGTCCACGAGCACCGGACCAGCCAGTAGTTGTCAATCATCATAAATCGCGGTGACTTCAGTGTAATTATTGTCTTTGAATAAAAGAGTCATTTCTGTTTGTTTCATCACACATTTCTTTCCGTTACCTTTTGTACTATACTATATTAGTTCTATCTACGTATGACCAAAATCTCATCAAGCCATATCACTTCCCAGTGACATTTTATGCGAAAGTTGACTCGTCCTTAAATTGTGCACACAACGTCATGGATATAACTGTTGTGATTGCTTTAAAAAAGCCTATGCAGTCTTGTCCTGAGCTTGAGCAACATCAGTATTCTAAACTCAGATGTCGACATGCATGCACAAGAACCAATTGGAGACACATTCCTATATATTTTGGCTGCAACGTACGAGAGAAGTTTGAAAAGTGCGTGCAAAGTCCGAGAGATGGCACCACCGGCGCGTATCGAGGTCATGTTTAGTTAGTAGCATCTTTGGAAAGATCTCACACCAAGTTTCAGCCACATTGGTCTATTTCTTTGTGTTTGGCATTCGTGTGAATCAAGGAAGTCGAGTGATTGTCAAAAAATGGACGAAAAATAATTTCGTGTGGTGGTTAAACATTACTTTATAAAAGCCAAAACGCCTCAGGATACTAAAGAGAAGCTTGATAAACATTACGGTGACTCTGCACCTTCGATTAGAACGGTTAAAAAGTGGTTTTAAAATTTTCGGAATGGTCATACGGGCACAAGTGATGCTGAGCGATGGACGCCCTGTGGAGGTTACGATTCCAGAAATCATTTATAAAATCCATGACATGGTGATGGATGACAGAAGAGTTAAAGTGCTAGTGCTGTGAGCATCTCGATTGAACGGGTACATAAGATTTTGCATAAACATTTGGACATGAGAAAGCTATCCGCAAGATGGGTTCCGCGATTGCTCACGCTTGACCAAAAACGGAATCGTGTGAAGTGTTGCAAGGATGGTTTGCAGCTGTTCAGGAAGAATCCGCAGGACTTTAAGCGTCGTTTCGTCACTGTGAATGAAACATGGATACATTACTATACTCCTGAGACCAAAGAACAATCTAAACAATGGGTTACCAAGGGAGAATTTCCACCAAAATTGGTGAAGACCATTTCTTCGGCTGGAAAGGTTCTGGCGACTGTCTTTTGGGATTCGCAAAGGATAATCCTCATAGACTATCGGGAAAAGGGTTAATCTATTACAGGTGAATATTATTCATCATTATTGGACCGTTTGAAAACCGAGCTGCAAGAAAAACGCCAGCGATTAGACCGCAAAAGAGTCCTTTTCCATCACGACAATGCACCAGCACTACCTCAGCAGTTGTGGTCGCAAAATTAATGGAAATAGGATTCCAACTCGTTTCACATCCCCCCTATTCTCCAGACTTGGCTCCCTCAAACTACTATTTGTTCCCCAATTTGGAGAAATGGCTGGCGGGACAAAGATTTTACTCAAAGGAGGACGTGATTGCAGCAACTAATAGCTATTTTGCAGACTTGGAAAATTCCTATTATTCGGAAGGGATCAACAAATTAGAACAGCGTTGGACAAAGTGTATAAGTCTAAAAGAAAACTACGTCGAAAAATAAAGAAGGTTTACCCCTAACACGTAAGTAGTTTTTATTTTTGTACGGACTTTTCAAACGCCCCTCGTCATCGCCAAAATGTGAGTCATTTACATTTTGGCGATTATATCTTCTAATATATCTGGCCTTTTGTTGTTCCTTCTTTCTCGATGACAGCATCCTCTGTTACGAAATTGTTATTACGTCATTAGCACCTCAGTAAAAGAAACAGTAAATTGCTGTCTAAATACTCGTTGAAAACCACAAAAAGTATCCTTTCGCGTCCGTAAAAACACAGAATGCTACGTTCGGGTGGTTACACGCTGTGCACTTTATATAGAGCAAAAACAACGGGTGCGTTTCCAGATAAATGTAGTGCAGTGAGAGGTCAAATGCCTTTCTTGTTGTCAACGCTGTTTTTTATGTTGTTGATAAACATATAGCCTTATTCAGCTAAATGTTATCCCCTTGCATTATTTCTTTTTTTGATGAGAAACTGAGAGCACTGAATTTCAGAATGGTAGGGTCAAAAGAAAGAACCACATTTAGGACAGTTTTTTGGCGCTCAGCAGGTCGTTCTAAACTGACTAGAAAAGAAATGAGCAGGAAGAGAACTGTAGCGAAGGAGCAGCAAGTGATTCTCAACGAGAAAGCGCTGCCGCCCGTCACGCCGACAAAAGTCAGTAAATGTGCGGAGTCATTCCTTCGCGTCGATACGGTTCTGCGCAGTTATCAAGTAACCGTTTTACCTTCGTCCACTTTTCTCTATTGTATTACATAACAGAGCTCCCTTTGAAACCCATGGTAACAGCACATTTTAGAAATTCACGAAGTGCTTGAGTAACACTTCCACCAACTTTCAAACGCCCGGGATTTGTCATTCTTTACTTCCATCGCTATTATTCTCCATGACTTTCCCTTTTGCAGTCACAAGTTCCTTATGCTTCACTTAGTCCTGTTTCTTTTTCCTCCAAATTTATGGCTCCTGTGAATCCTTAAAAGTTTACCCGGATGCTAATATTTTTTTGTGCATTTAATACCTCCTAATAGCCAAAGAAACCGTCTTTCTTCGACAGCAGATAATTACTCTATAGAGTAGTTGTCTACCATGAGGTCTTTGAGCATACGATGTACTATGATCCATAAGACTTCCCTCTGGCGAAGACACCTAAAACTGTTTCCGTGCTTCTACATGGTGATATGCTATATTTATTAACCTACTGCCAAATAAATGTTTGTAAATGCTTCTAATAAATCGGAATTCCAGAATTATTGGAGAGCGATTCGCAGCACTGCTGAAACAAAGATGTCCAACACTGATATAAACGCAATCGAGAGCTTTCCACAGTAGCGTATAGCACCACTTTTCGTCGTGACGATAGCAGCGACGTATTGACCCGTGACAACGAAAGCTTTCGGCAACCGTCACTATTCCCGATTGTTAAAACAAAAGTCACGGAGGCTGGTTGGAGATGGATCGAGAGCTTTCCACAGTAGCGTATAGCACCACTTTTCGTCGTGACGATAGCAGCGACGTATTGACCCGTGACAACGAAAGCTTTCGGCAACCGTCACTGTTCACGATTGTTCAAACAAAAGTCACGGAGACTGGTTGGAGATGGATCCAGGGTGGGAAAAGCCTGCTGCATGACATCTCAGAATATGTGCTCAGTACAGCTGCGGTCACTCGATTTGGGAGTCATACAAGCACGTTCTTGCCCATGCTGACACATATCTAACGTGATTGGTTGGTGAACCGTCACACAGAGAACAAGCAGATCCTAGTTCCTCTAGCGCCCCAACGCCTATATGTCAACAACGTGCCTGAACAATGTTCTGTTAGCAACTGCTGTGGTTTCCGACGCACTCGTACCTTGCCATCGGCGTATACCAAAGTGTTCCGTGACTCTATAGTCTAAGCTGCCCCCATGCAAAGCGAAGTTGACCACTAGGTGTCACGAGAGACGAACCCACTGGTATAAAAGGAGGTGAAGACTATTGTGTTGTCAGTAAAGAAGCAGTAACAGAGAAATGGGTCGGGCGGGAGAGCTCAGTGACTTCTAACTTGGAGTAGTCACTGTGTGGCGCTTGAGTAACAAATCAATCAGGGAACTGAAAACCTTTCAAAAGCTGCCCAAGTCTCTTGTTGATGTGATGACTGTGAAGTGAAAACGCGAAGGAACAACCACGGCCCGCATCTCGTGGTCGTGCGGTAGCGTTCTCGCTTCCCACGCCCGGGTTCCCGGGTTCGATTCCCGGCGGGGTCAGGGATTTTCTCTGCCTCGTGATGGCTGGGTGTTGTGTGCTGTCCTTAGGTTAGTTAGGTTTAATTAGTTCTAAGTTCTAGGTGACTAATGCCCTCAGCAGTTGAGTCGCATAGTGCTCAGAGCCATTTTTGAACAACCACGGATAAACCAAGAATGCACAGACCTCGTGTAGGACGGGCAGAGGCAGTCGAGCGTTAAGTAGTGTGGCTATAAGAAATCGCACAAAAAATCAGTGGAAGCGACGCTCAAAGCGGTGCACAAAAGCAACGCCACCGGACAGACTATGGCAGGAAATGGCGTATTTGGAGTCGTAAACCATGCTATACCCAGTGGCAATCGGATGAAAGGCTTTGTGTTTGGCGAAAGCTACGAGAACGTTAACTGCCATTACGAGCAGTGCCGACAGTGAAGTGGTGTCGGGGTGTTTGCTTAGTGTATGGTCCCCTTATTGCGCTTAAGAAAACTCTAAATGCGGAAGGATAGGAACGCATTTTACAGCATCGTACAATGGCTATAGTAAGGGAACAAGTCGGAGACGATGACTGTTTCAGCGTGACAATCCACCCTGTCATAAGGCGTCATCTGTGAGGCAATCACATTTCTAAAATGAATTACATCAAATGATTCCTGAATTGCGAATAAAGACCACTATCATCTCTAGAATCGAGTGAAGACAATGAAAATTTTTTGCCGGACCGGGACTCAAACCCGGATTTTCCGCTTATCTCGAGTGGTCGCCTTACCATTTGGCAATCCGCACACGACTCACGGCCAGGCCCAAACTTCCATATGTTGTCAACCATTCGTCTACGACCTGAACTCGTACATCCATTACGTATATTCCCGTAAAATCAGAAGTTGAACTTGAAAGTTGCTTGCCCGCTATCGGCAGATAAATACGGCATGCATGTATGTCCAAAAGAACTTTCCACCGTAATCAAAATAACACAGGAACTGCAATATCGTATTTATCTGCCGATAAGAACAACGTCTGACCTGTACGGGAATATACATAATGGATGTACGAGTTCAGGTCGTAGACGCATAGTGGACGACATGGATTTTGGGTCTGGCCGTGAGTCCTAGACGGATGGCCAAATGGGGTGCCGACACGGTAGCTCAGCGTGTTCGGTCAGAGAGCCGGTTGGCCTCTGTAATAAAAAACTGAGTGGAAGGATCAACCACCGAACTTGAACAGGATGTCTTGCGACGTTCGCAGCGACCAAACACAACGATCAATAACGACAAAAAAAAAAAAAAAGAATGGTAAGGCGACCGCTCGCGATAAACGGGGAACCCGGGTTCGAGTCCAGGTCCGGCACAAATTTTCATTGTTGTCATTCCATTCTACAGCAGATGGTAGTCCTCAATCGCAATTGCGAATTCATTTTATGCGTTTCGTAACGGCTGTGGTCTTCACAGTTCCTTTTCCATTAGACATGCATGCATGTCCAAAGGAATTTTGCGTCGTAATCAGAATAACACAGCCACTGCAATATCGTATGAAATGGGTTAGTCAACTCTGAGTCTCCATTTGGATCGGGTGCAACACATTTCAGATGGTTTAGAACTCTAACTTCTCTCCAGACCCCGGTGTACACCATCACTACTTTTTCTGGGTTCGACTCCTGAGGAACAATAGGCTGCCATTGCCCCACAGACTGACGCCTTATTGGAAATGTCTCCAGCAGAGTTCAAGCTCTCATAATAGCCATATCAACGTCTAATAATGTCCGGATACTTTTGATCAGATAGTATGATTTTGCCTCAGGTCACACTAATTGTTTCGGGTTATTAGTGAGTCATCAGTAGATGAGGTGTTTCAAATGAAAGAAAAAGCGTGATAGACAAATACTAATAAACTAAATTACGTATCAAACTAACTGCAGTAAATAACTATACACACTTGAATATCTCACGTAGCAGCTCGTCAAATAAAGAGTCCCAAAAAGGCATTTACATTGCAGACAGATCTGCATTTTGATTGTTGGAACTCATGTCAACAATTAATACACAAGGTAATATCCTCACCGATGGACTCATCATTGCCCAGCCCAAACTGATAAGGATAGAAACATGTATTCTGGGGAGAGTGTTGATCTTGGAGTGAAGGGGTCGTTTAAGAAGGGATTTTCGAAATTCCACCCGTAAGGGATAGTGGATAAAAGCTTTTTTTGAAAATATGCCGCTATTACGACAGTTTTCCAGCTTGACCTACAAAACTTGATATTTGATTCTTCGGTCATAATTAAAGAAACACGTGTTTCAGCGTTTTTGGAAATTCAACCACTATTGGGATGAAATAGAGGATGAAAACTTCTACGGAAATATTTCGTTATGCAAGCATTTTGAAACTAAAACTTTGAAAAGTACGTGTTTCACTGTTTCATTGATTCGCTGACTCACGATCGCCCAGCACAAACCGCCGAGGTAAGAAATTTTAAATTTGCAGAAGATGTCGATCTTATACTGTAGGCATCGTTGAAGAAGGAATTGTCTGAAGTTCCACTCCTAAAGCGGTGAAATAGTGAGGAAAGTATTTTCTGAAGATATGTCACTATTAAGGCAATTTTGAAGCTAGTAGTACGAAAATTGCTGTGTGATTTCTCAACCAGAAACAAAAAATACATGTTTCAGCATTTTTGGAAATTCAATAACTAACAGGGTTAAACAGTGGGTGATTTTTTTAAATAAATTATTGAAGAGCTACTAAAGGATTTTTAAAGCTACAAATATCAAAACTGATATTTGACTTTTCGGTTAGGAATAAAAAAAAGTATGTTTTAGGGTATTTTTAGAAATTCAAACCCCTTAAGGAAATGAAACGGGAATAAAAAGTTTTATGTAATTATTTCATTATGAAATTAAATTTCGAAGCTTATCTATAAAAATTTGTATTTGGCTTCTCAGTTGGAAATAAAAAAAGTACTTTTTACACCGTTTTGGCGAATTCAAACCCTAATGGGGTGAAATAGGGGAAGAAAGTTTCAAGAAAATATTTAATTACGGTAAAATTTTTTTTGATCTATGAAAACTGGTATCTGACTCCTCGTTTACATGTAAAGAGATATGAGATAGGGGATGAAAGTTTCTATGGAAATATCACCACAAGAACGCAAAAGACTTTGTTAACAAAAATCTTGGCCTCTAGATAGCAGAATTGCTTTTTGGTTAAAAGTACTTTCGAAAAGACCATGCTTCTATGGCATTTATTAGCGTGAAAGGTTTAGAAGGGGTTACAATTTCTGAAAAACGTAAAAATTCGATTAAATAAAAACAAAAATTGTGCAGACCATATAGTTCAAATGGCTCAGAGCACTAAGGGACTTAACTACTGAAGTCATCAGTCCCCTATAACTTACAACCACTTAAACCTCACTAACCTAAGGACATCACACACACCCATTCCCGAGGCAGGATTCGAACCTGCGACCGTAGCGGTCGCGCGGTTCGAGACTGTAGCGCCTAGAACCGCTCGGCCACCCCGACCGACGAACATATAGTCTTCACGAGTGAAGCAGCGAGGTGCTAAGCTACTAATAACATAAAAATACAAGTGTTATGAAGTTTTTATTATGGATCAATATGTTCCGATATTTATTCTTATCACCATGAGTCGTATGTGCCATACTATTTGTTATTATGTTGACTTTTAGCCCTATATTTCGAACGCCAAGTTGTAACACAGCTAGGGACACACTTTCGTCAGTGAATGAATGCAGTGCGGCCATGACATTAAGAGTGAGAGTAAGGAGATATATCATCAAATAGCCCGGAAGGCTTCCTCCACGCCGACCTGAACTGATAGGCTGCCATCCACTACAGTGAGAGATGAATGTACGCACCGGATCTGCCTCACAAAGAGGACAGCTTATGAGGCGTCCTACTTGCTTTGTGCTGGCGCCTAGCCTGACGACATGATGTACTGGGGGAGGGGACCTCGCTTTGCGGAAGAGTAGCATCGCGATTGTTCTGAAGTTGCGCAGCCACCCAGCGCTTTCTCCCACGCACGCGACTAACGTAATACCGCGTAACGCTTGGAGCCCTCCAAATGTCACTACGTCAATCTCCGCGGGGCATATTGACTACTTCGGACATAGCCGAGGCCCGCGTGGAGAAAGCCCACGTTTTTGCCGCTTCACCAGTGGACACTTTCCACGCATTGGCACCTGTTACGGGGCGACCGAGTGCTGGTGACCGGCGTTGCGATGTTTGATGGCCCCACTTCTGCCTCACCGCCGTTATCGCCGAGGTGAACTACAGTTACGGCAAGTTCCGTTCAAATGGGCTGCGGTACGCTACGATGCGGCCATAATCAATTATCTCTGTGGGGCAAGGAGGCAATTACACCCCAGAGTGACAAACGGAGGACCTCTTGCGTGATAAAGCGAAGGTAAACATCAGTGTTGCGTAAGTGCTGCCACTTATCACACCTGTTCATTCTGCTTTTGCGTGACACTGGAAAAAATAACAACCAATATTGCTGGAAAGCGCAGTTGTTTCTTAATCAGTATGTGTAAACAATAATGCACAACGTCATAACAACAATGGGTTTCCCTCCGTAGATTTGCTATTCAACCATCATGCTAGAAACGATTAACATATGATGCAAGGAGCGGACGAACATGTTATTCTGTAGAATGTGTTTAGTACTAGGCCTATGTAGTATGCCCACGTGCACAGTAATTTAAGTAAATTGGACACAAAATTTAAACATCAGACACTATCTATAGGCAACGTCTTCCTGATATAGCAGCCCTTATCGTCTCTCAAAATCATTACAATGTAGTTGTCTACATCTACATACATACTCCGCAATCCACCATACGGTGCGTGTCGGAGGGTACCTCGTACCACGACTAGCATCTTCTCTCCCTGTTCCACTCCCAAACAGAACGAGGGAAAAATGACTACCAATATACCTCTGTACGAGCCCTAATCTCTCTTATCTTTGTGGTCTTTCCGCGAGATATAAGTTGGCAGCAGTAAAATTGTACTGCAGTCAGCCTCAAATGCTGGTTCTCTAAATTTCCTCAGTAGCGATTCACGAAAAGAACGCCTCCTTTCCTCTAGAGACTCCCACCCGAGTTCCTGAAGCATTTCCATAACACTCGCGTGATGGTCAAACATCCCAGTAACAATTCTAGCAGCCCACCTCTGAATTGCTTCTATGTCCTCCCTCAATCCGACTTGATAGGGATCCCAAACGCTCGAGCAGCACTCAAGAATAGGTCGTATTAGTGTTTTATAAGCGGTCTCCTTTACAGATGAACCACATCTTCCCAAAATTCTACCAATGAACCGAAGACAACTATCCGCCTTCCCCACAACTGCCATTACATGCTTGTCCCACTTCATATCGCTCTGCAATGTTACGCCCAAATATTTAATCGACGTGACTATGTCAAGTGCTATACTACTAATGGAGTATTCAGACATTACAGGATTCTTTTTCCTATTCATCTGCATTAACTTACATTTATCTACATTTAGAGTTAGCTGCCATTCATTACACCAATCACAAATTCTGTCCAAGTCATCTTGTATCCTCTTACAGTCACTCAACGACGACACCTGCTGTCCACCCTATCCAAAAGATCATTTATGTAGATAGAAAACAACAGCGGACCTACCACACTTCCCTGCGGCACTCCAGATGATACCCTCACCTCCGATTAACATTCACCATCGAGGACAACGTACTGGGTTCTATTACTTAAGAAGTCTTCGAGCCACTCACATACTTGGGAACCAATCCCATAAGCTCGTACCTTAGTTAGGAGTCTGCAGTGGGGCACCGAGTCAAACGCTTTCCGGAAGTCAAGGAATATGGCATCCGTCTGATACACTTCATCCATGGTTCGCAAGATATCAAGTTGTAGTTGGTTTAGTTCGTTTCAGTCCTAACACTTTGTAATACGGCTGTTCTGGGACTGTCTGTTGATTATTTTCCCGGCATTTTTCCCTCTAATATGTTTTACATGAAGCGCTTATGTCGGATTATGTTTCTCTTCTCCGTACCAAATTAGTAAGTCTCTAACATTTTTTCGTTGGACTTCCCCTCAGTCCAGGAAGTTTTTGTGATTTTACTCCATATCTACATCTCTATAGCTTCTACTTTTTTTCTTTCGATGTTTGCCCACAGTCCACTTTTCAGAGCCACAGCTTCAAATTCTCCAAATAAATACCTCGATTAACTTTCTTGTAGTTACTATATTAACCCTAGAAAACTAACTAGGGGAAAATGTTACATTGCCTGCCTCGGGCATGGATGTATGTGATTTCCTTAGGTTAGTTAGGTTTAAGTAGTTCTAAGTTCTAGGGGACTGATGACCTCAGCAGTTAAGTCCCATAGTGTTCAGAGCCATTTGAACCATTATTTTAAGCCACTGGGCACCTCCTACAGCAGAATTCATTTTCGCAGCCACTCTTGAAGGGGATTCCGAAACCCGACGAATCTATATCTTTCTCATTCTAAGGATCAACGGTAGGAGTCATATTAACTTTTAACTTCAGCTACGATCTACAAACGAAACACAGAATTATCGAACAGTGCCGTTATAACTGCTTATGAGGCTAATGTTGTCGGAACAGCCGAGCTGTTTTTTAAGTTTTTCTCAGAGTTCGATAACAGTAAACAACTTACTTTTAAAGAAAAATTTCATCGAGCAAGTTGGTGGGGTGGTAACACACTAGACTCGCATTCGAGAGGCCGGCAGTTCATTACCACTTCCGGACAACCGGATTTAAGTTTTCAGTGATTTTCCTAAATCGCTTAAGGCTAATTTCAGGAGAGTTGCTTTGAAAGGACTCAGTCGAATTTCTTCCTCATTGATCACAATCCGAGCTTGTAACCCATTGCTACAGATCTTATCGTCGACGGGACATTAAACCATGATCTTGCTTCCTTCCTTCTGACGAAAGGAATTCGTTCAGAATCCTACCTTAATTATTCGAATAATGTGTTTCTCTTACTACGGCTTAGCTGCTCTTGAAACATTACGAAACACGTGCCACAATTAGAAAGCACTTTCACCTTCCAGAATTCCAGCCTCCCAACTTCATTTGTTACGTAGTACTCTCTCGGGTACTTTTAACGTAATCATTAAGAAACATTACTTGCCATATTGTATTTCCTGTTATTCTCTGCAGCAGTATTCAGAACTAGAAGTTTCCTGACTGTCACCATCATTCATTTTACTGAGTTTGTCGCCCAAAAACTAACGCCGCTTCCTTTTGATTGAATATTCATCCAAAATTCATTGAAATAACTTTACACTTGAGCAGCAATCTTGTAATCGGGTTCTTTCCGTAATTCACCAATTTTGTAGACTCCATTTGCAATGCTCTTTTTTTGCAAAAATTCCTTGTTCGGTTCCTGTATAATCATTTTTACATGTTTTTGTGACGTCGTAAAATGCGCGAATAAATTATTCTGCAAGGTTTTATGTTCACAGGAAATCGCAGCATTCGAAATTATACACTACAGGCCATTAAAATTGCCACACCCCGAAGATGGCGTGCTACAGACGCGAAATTTAACCAACAGGAAGAAGGTGCTGTGATATGCAAATGATTAGCTTTTGCCGGCCAGAGTGGCCGGGCGGTTCTAGTCGCTACAGTCTGCAAGCGCGCGACCGCTACGCCCGCAGGTCCGAATCCTGCCTCGGGCATGTATGTGTTTGATGTCCTTAGGTTAGTTACGTCTAAGTAGTTCTAAGTTCTACGGGACTGATGACCTCAGAAGTTAAGTCCCATAGTGCTCAGAGCCATTTGATTTTGATTACCTTTTCAGAGCATTCACGCAAGGTTGGCACCGGTGGTGACACCTACAACGTGCTGACATGAGGAAAGTTTCCAACCGATTTCTCATACACAAACAGCACGTGACCGGCGTTGCCTGGTGAAACGTTGTTGTGATGCCTCGTGTAAGAGGGGAAATGCGTACCATCACGTTTCCGACTTTACCCTTGACACTGCATCACAGACAGGAGCGCCTGCGATGGTGTACTCAACAACGAACCTGGGTGCACGAATGGCAAAACGTCATTTTTTCCGATGAATCTAGGTTCTGTTTACAGAATCATGATGTTTGCATACGTGTTTGGCGACATCACGGTGAACGCACATTGGAAGCGTGTATTCGTCATCGCCATACTGGCGTATCACCCGGCGTGATGGTATGGGGTGTTATTGGTTACACGTCTCGGTCACCTCTTGTTCGCATTGAGGGCACTTTGAACAGTGGACGTTACATTTCAAATGTTTTACGACCCGCGGCTCTACCCTTCATTTGATCAATGCGAAACCCTACATTTCAGCAGGATAATGCACGACCGCATCTTGCAGGTCCTGTACAGGCCTTTCTGGATGCAGAAAATGTTCGACTACTGCCCTGGCCAGCACATTCACTAGATCTCTCACCAATTGAAAACGTCTGGTCAATGGTGGCCGAGCAACTGGCTCGTCACAATACGCCAGTCACTACTCTTGATGAACTGTGGTATGGGCAGCTGTACCTGCACACGCCATTATTACGGCCAGAGATGGTTGTTCTAGATACTGATTTCACACGATCTATGTACGCAAACTGCGTGAAAATGTAATCACATGTCAGTTCTAGTATAATATATTTGTCCAATGAATACCCGTTTATCATCTGCATTTCCTCTTGGTGTAGCAATTTTAATGACCATTAGTGTAGTAGTTCCACTTTGAGCCACTCCGTACACGTATTTCTAAATGGATTATGGATGTAACTGATACCAATGATTGTTCTGCAATCTTGTAATCATACAGGAACGGGTCTTTCTGCCTATTTATGGGAAATACGTTGCCTTTGTTTATAATGAGGGTCAGTTGCCGGTCCCTTCAAAAGGCATCGATCCTCCGCAGGTCTTTGTACATTTCTCTACAGTTTTCTAGCATCGCGACTTATTTCTATACAGCAGCATGTCTTTGAAAACCCACACAGAAATTCTAACATTATCCATTAGGTCATTGACATATATTGTGAAAAGGAATGGTCCAATAACAGTCGCTAGCGATACGCCCGAAGTCACTTTTACATCTGAAGAGAATACCATGCTCTTTTCTGTTTGCTAGAAACACTTCAGCACAGTTAACTCAGCTGGTCTGATATTCTGTACACAGTTATTTTGTCCTTCAGGCGGCAGCGGGGTATTGTATCCAACGCCTTCTGGAAGTCAAGGAACGTGGCATGAACCTGAGCGCTGGTAACTACCGCTGTCTAGATCTCGTGGACGAACAGAGGGAGTTGGGTGATAACAGCAAGCATATTAAGACCCATAGAAATGTAGTTTGCCACTGTTTTAGTTCTGTATGTGAAATATCAACATATGTGGGTAACCCCAACGAGTGCTCGTCTATGTATAACATTACGAAGAATTTGGAAGTGAATGCGAGAAGTGGTATGAAATCTAATTATGGCAAACAGATTCGGACGAATCCTCAAACTTGACATCCCGATTTGACGAATTAATCATTACGCTGTACCCTGATTCCATAGTGCGAAGAAAAATCAGAACGGGAAAAAGACAAGATTTCAGTTTGTAGAAATGAAAATTTTAGTAGATACGCTTGGATATACTTTGTTAGACAGGAATCAGTTATGAATAAAAAAGCACGCCTGGGTATAAAATACCAAGAAGTAAGAAAAGAAGATATCATAATACCAAAGAAAATCACGCTAATGGGGAACACTTCGCCGCAGCATAAGCACTGAAATAACAGTAATAACACCAATAAGAAGGAGAAAACGCAGAATACGGTGATAATAATGACGAAATTACTGCACAACAGGAAGCGCTCCAAGCACCTTATATACTCCTGATTAAAATTCCATCGGTCATCTGGATTCTAACGACATACCTCTGGATCCAGAGACAAAACTTCACTGCACTTTAGCTACGAGATATGGTCATAAAATAACGTGACTATTGCTGTGAAACATTTTGTTTCAAGAACTTACGTATTTACTGTCACCATCAAGATACTCCCCTCCTCTATTCTTTTCTCATTGGTGGAAAAGGTGCTGGAAGTCTTTCTCTATGAGCTCCTTGATGACGCATGACGCTTTTTCTTCCAGTGCTTCAACAGACTGAATTCTTTTTTTTTTACTTTTAATGCTGATTTGACCTTGGGGAATAGATAAAGTCACGTGGTGCTAGGAAATTTGGAAATTTGTGGTATGGTCTTATGAGACCAAACTGCTGAGGTCATCGTTCCCTAAGCTTACGCACTACTTAATCTAACTTAAACTAACTTACGTTAAGGACATCACACACACTCATGCCCGAGGGAGGACTCGAACCTCCGGCGGGGGAAGCCACGCGGACCGTGACAAGGAGCCTTAGACCGCGCGGCTCATGGTGCTAGGTCAAGCGACTATTGTACGTGCTCCAACACTAGGTTGCTGTACTTTGCTAGAAACTCCTTAACGGACAATGTGGTGTGAGTCGGTGCGTTGTCTTGATCCAGAATCCATTGACTTGTTCATCCATAATTCTTGTCGGGCTTATCTTATTTTCATACGTAGTTCAAATGGCTCTGAGCGCTATGGGATTTAACATCTGAGGTCATCAGTCGCCTAGAACTTAGAACTACTTAAATCTAACTAACCTAAGGACATCACACACATCCGTGTCCGAGGCAGGATTCGAACCTGCGAGGTTCCGGACTGAAACACCTAGAACCACTCGGCCACTGCGGCCGGCCATACGTAGTTGAGCAAGAACTGCAAGGTAGTAAGGTTGATTAATACTTTGACCTTCAGGAATCCAGTGAAGATGCACAATTGCATAAATATCGAAGAAAAATAATCATCATGGCTTTGAATCTTGATTTGCTCATGGAACGGCGCTGAAGTTTCTGGATTATAAGTGAAAAACCAATATTCGTTACGTGTTACGATTCTTTCCATGAAATCAGGATCATTTTTGATGATAGTCATCGTGTCCGCACAAACATCTTTGTAAGCTTCTTTTTGTTGCCACGCGGAGTGGCCGCGCGGTTTAAGGCGTCCTGTCACGGTCTCCGCGGCTCCTCCCGCCGGAGGTTCGAGTCCTCCCTCGGGTATGAGTGTATGTGTCTTGTTCTTAGCATAAGTTAGTTTAAGTAGTGTGTAAGTCTAGGGACCGATGACCTAAGCAGTTTGGTCGCTTGGGAATTCACACACATTTGAACATTTTTTTTTCTTTTTGTTCGATTGCGAGAAATTTTGGCACCAGTTTCGCACACACTATTGTCGTCTTAAACTGGTTATGTAAAATTTTCCTTACGCATTCTTTGTCACTTTCTACCATTACAGCGATCGATCGAATACTCAACCGACGTTCAGATCGAATCATGTTAGTACTTTTTTGATATTTTCATCGGCTTTTTATGCTGAAGGGCGTCTCGAGCGTGAGTTATATTCAACGTCTTCTCGGACATCTTGGAACGCTTGAAGCACTCAAAAAATTAGGTATGTGATAAACAATCTTCACTGTATACTTCTTTTAGTAAAAGATAGGTTTCAGTAGCAGTTTTTCTAAGTTCCTTCACTACAATTCGTTTCTCTGTTACTATATTTATTATTTTTCAGGTAAAACAAAATAACAGCTCTTACACAAACGAAGGCCACGGTCGCACTGATATGTCTACAGACACCAGAGATACCACTTTCGAGTAGAATGCTTCACGCTTCACAGCTATTGGTCGTTTATCTTTTGCGCATGTGTACATACTCTGTTCCACTATTTCATAGCCACACCTCGTACAATTATCCCAGAGGCGAAGAATATATTTGACATTTGCCTCGATATTTTGTGAACACCGTCTTTCTCATTGAATATGCGTCATTTTGTGATTCACCCGAAAATACTGGTGACTACTAACATGATTCACTACATAGAGCGCCACGTCTTGCGCTCTCGTCTCTCTCTCAGAAGCTTTACGCTGCTTTAAAGCGAGCACAAACCAGTGCAGCTCATTTCCACGTAACTTGGCTTTCTCACTACACTGCAGCTCCCCCCACTGTCAGCTGCCTGGGGAGACGCTCGCGGCGTTGGCCTTTCTGACAGTGACGCGTCCTAAAATTACTGGAAGACGGCGGGACCGCCGCAGCGCTCCTGTTAATAAGGCTGATGGCTTGGGTAACCACCCTGCGGTTTCCCCCGACCCAGTGACGCCCGCTATCAGGAGTGTGGCGGGGCGCACTTTCTACCGGTCGCTGACATCCCTGGCCCCTACTTACGTAAGTGACGCGGGTGTGGCACTGGCGTAATATGCGGTACCCACATCTCTGACGGTCACATTAAAATCTCCACTTGACAGCTTTTGTTCTCTCCCACGCCTCATTTTGCAGTGAGGAGATTTGATCGTGCACCTCGGAGAAAGCCATATGGTTCATGCTTCCTAAATCGCCAGCCAAAGATTAGGCACGTGTACTGACTCATTACGGAAATTATTAGATACATTTTACAAATTATCTCTGAACTTTCACTCCAGAGAACAAGAACTTGCCAATTTACTTCATTGGATGAATGGTGACGTGATGCCCCATACATTTAATTGCAGACTAAATAGAATTTTGTCAGGTGTCTCTCAATCCATACTGCAAGAACGTCCGCCCCCGGTAGCTGAATGATCAGCGTGGCGGATTGTCACACCTATGGGCCCGGGTTCGATTCCCGGCTGGGTCGGGGAATTTTCTCCGCCTAGGCAATGGGTGTTGTGTTGTCCTCATCATCATCCTATCATCCTCATCGACTGCAGGTCGCCGAAGTGGCGTCACATTGAAAAACTCGCACCCGGCGAACGGCATGCTCGACGGGGGTCATAGCCATACTATTAAATAAACTGTAAGAACTCGTGCCTCATTTTCCTTATTTAGAAAGTGATGCCTGAAACGTTGCTCTGTGTTTTAAAGGGAATCTTCCCGCGTTTTCCTCTGCGTAGACAATGTTTCTGTGGTAATGTATGACCTCTAGCATTAGCGAGACATGTGTAATGAGTGCTATGTGTATCTCTTCACAGTATAACTCCGTGATGGGTCCCCTAGCAACATATTAGTCTTGTCGAATATGAAACTTAGGAAAGATTGAACGCGGTATCGAGACAATTGTTCCTTCTTCTGTATGTTAGTGTGTTCTCTGCTTAAACGTCGGAATCGAGTAGCATCGCACTGTGTTCATATCTAGACGTTTACAACGAATGTGAGTTTATTGGTAGACTGTATAATGCAATCAATGTGATGTAGTGAAATAAACTACACGCATCGCACGGCACCATTACAATAATTCAGACTTTTTGAAAAGTGATGGAGAAGATAAACAGCTTTGTGCAGCAGGTTTCTTGCAGCAGGTTTCTTGCCTTGTTTCTTGTCTGTTTTCACATACGATTATCACTGGAGTGTTCTGTTATTACTGAAAGTTTCAGGATAGAGCCTAAACTCTTGATACCTAACCTTGTTAGCCAGTCCACAGATGGTAACTCCTCCATACGACAGTTCCTACTGTAAAACTGAGGCATCGAAACCAACATAATGTTAATGACTAGTTGTATTTTCAATTTAACATGTAGACTTCTTGCTTTATCGTTATTACAATTTTTAAAGGTAGATTAGTATTAGAAGGTGGTACCCCAAAGTCAGGTTTTAGAAGATTGCCTATTGTAGTCTTTGGTTTCATGTTGGTGACCGAGTGTGGTCTATTTCTCTATATTAGAATACTGAAAGAATAGCAATAAAATCGAAAGTGAACTAACAGGCCATAAATGAGAATGAAGTGCTACATTCTACGGTGAACAATAAATTTCATTTTGTTTTTCTCTAATTACTGCCTGGAAGAGCACGATTTTTCTTTGTATGAAAGAAATAATGTATATGGTTTTATTAATTTATAAAAAGGGTCGTTTTAAGGCCATGCCTTATAAATTTCACAGGTATTCTATACGTAAATCTTGTGGTTGATTTTTAAAAATCTCAGCAACCCTGATTTCTATTTTACAAGTAACCTATTGCTAAATTCATTTGTAGTATCTGAAGTTCAATGCTAGACTTTTTGTTGTTGTCTAATGTTGTTTCTAATACACGACTACGCGTGCAAGACGATATTTTTGGGTTAAATAAAGTGCTTTCTACTATCATTAACTATTATAATATTTTCTTTCCCTACTAGAAGATAATTCTACGCAAACGAAATTTTGTTTCCAAATTTTATTTCTTTATCTACAACGTAAACTATCCTATTGAAGAAGATAACTTCTGAGTTGGTATCAAAGCCTCGATAAATTCAAATATCAACTTAATTTGCACCAAGCTCTTGGTTTAAATGAGAACTTTATTAAGAGCTACTACCCACATTAGCGTTTGCTCGTTTGCTAGCGCACACATGGATATGAGCACGTCACCCTCTTAAATATATAAAGAGAATCACGTGCCATGTACAAATGTACAGACCATGGTTGTCAGCGGACACAACCTTGAAATAAGTATGCAGAAACATCGCATACACAGTTGTTTCCATTGGCCACCAAGCTATTTACATATACGTATAACATGTGATTTTTGTCAAATACTTAGGAGGATGCAGCCATATCCATTTGTACACTTTAAAATGAGCGTGCTCTCGAAACTGGCCAGTAGTGCGAATGAAATAATATGCTCATAGAATAACAGACTGGTGCAAATGTTCTCTGACAGAAAATAACGCTCAACCTGCTTAGGATATTAGATCGTAGCTGATTGAGCAGAAATGTTATGTTATTTGCCGTGATGCTCACAATAACAGTAAGTTTTTCATTGCTGTCTCCGTATTCAGTTTTCTCTCTTAACTTTGTACAGTATGCACATACATTCCATTTATAGTGAACGTGCTGTCACTGTTAAGTCAAGCATTTCATCCTTTCCATTTCCATTTCATCCAGCTTCATACTTCTGTTAATGTACTGCCCCGAGTTTTCATCATGAGTCTATTACATCCCATTAGGCGTTCCCTACTGTTTGTTTTATTACCTTTCCATTTCAAGCCATGTGTTCCTCTTTTCTCTCTTATTCCTTTTCTTGATACTACTTGTCCTCTTCCTTCTCTGTACCTTTCTCCCACTCCTTCTCTGCTTCTTCTAAAAAATCTCTTTTTCTGATCCGACCCACATGCATCTCGGAGGGTAAAAATTTATTACACAAAGAACAAGTCGTCATCTTGCTCTTCTTGATTGATCTACGGAAACTCAGACAAACTAATGTGATAATTCGTAAAATTTCGTTTCGATTCAACAACATTGCGTGCAACCGTCATTACTGGGTCACGAACTTGGAGCGAAAGCTTACAGTGTACACGTTAGTATAACGTGACCTTGGAATACTACTTTCACATTATACACTCCTGGAAATGGAAAAAAGAACACATTGACACCGGTGTGTCAGGCCCACCATACTTGCTCCGGACACTGCGAGAGGGCTGTACAAGCAATGATCACACGCACGGCACAGCGGACACACCAGGAACCGCGGTGTTGGCCGTCGAATGGCGCTAGCTGCGCAGCATTTGTGCACCGCCGCCGTCAGTGTCAGCCAGTTTGCCGTGGCATACGGAGCTCCATCGCAGTCTTTAACACTGGTAGCATGCAGCGACAGTGTGGACGTGAACCGTATGTGCAGTTGACGGACTTTGAGCGAGGGCGTATAGTGGGCATGCGGGAGGCCGGGTGGACGTACCGCCGAATTGCTCAACACGTGGGGCGTGAGGTCTCCACAGTACATCGATGTTATCGCCAGTGGTCGGCGGAAGGTGCACGTGCCCGTCGACCTGGGACCGGACCGCAGCAACGCACGGATGCACGCCAAGACCGTAGGATCCTACGCAGTGCCGTAGGGGACCGCACCGCCACTTCCCAGCAAATTAGGGACACTGTTGCTCCTGGGGTATCGGCGAGGACCATTCGCAACCGTCTCCATGAAGCTGGGCTACGGTCCCGCACACCGTTAGGCCGTCTTCCGCTCACGCCCCAACATCGTGCAGCCCGCCTCCAGTGGTGTCGCGACAGGCGTGAATGGAGGGACGAATGGAGACGTGTCGTCTTCAGCGATGAGAGTCGCTTCTGCCTTGGTGCCAATGATGGTCGTATGCGTGTTTGGCGCCGTGCAGGTGAGCGCCACAATCAGGACTGCATACGACCGAGGCACACAGGGCCAACACCCGGCATCATGGTGTGGGGAGCGATCTCCTACACTGGCCGTACACCACTGGTGATCGTCGAGGGGACACTGAATAGTGCACGGTACATCCAAACCGTCATCGAACCCATCGTTCTACCATTCCTAGACCGGCAAGGGAACTTGCTGTTCCAACAGGACAATACACGTCCGCATGTATCCCGTGCCACCCAACGTGCTCTAGAAGGTGTAAGTCAACTACCCTGGCCAGCAAGATCTCCGGATCTGTCCCCCATTGAGCATGTTTGGGACTGGATGAAGCGTCGTCTCACGCGGTCTGCACGTTCAGCACGAACGCTGGTCCAACTGAGGCGCCAGGTGGAAATGGCATGGCAAGCCGTTCCACAGGACTACATCCAGCATCTCTACGATCGTCTCCATGGGAAAATAGCAGCCTGCATTGCTGCGAAAGGTGGATATACACTGTACTAGTGCCGACATTGTGCATGCTCTGTTGCCTGTGTCTATGTGCCTGTGGTTCTGTCAGTGTGATCATGTGATGTATCTGACCCCAGGAATGTGTCAATAAAGTTTCCCCTTCCTGGGACAATGAATTCACGGTGTTCTTATTTCAATTTCCAGGAGTGTATAAGTTGTTTTTATCTAAGTTACCGGTAAAGTAGTCACCAAACCACGGTTGGCTTCAACGTAGTTTTATATTAGGTATAATCTAATCACAATAATTATGCCTTTTCACCATGTACGCCCAGCTCACCAGAGCTCTTATGAGAAGACAAGTAATAAATGACTTACCTGTTTAACCCCAGTACCGTGGCCCGAAATAGAAGTCATTCTACGAGCTAGTTAGATCAAGAGGCGTTCATGTTCCGAATCTCTGAATTTTAAAAATTCGCCGTGCCACCAAACCGTGCTGTAGTAGGCAAAAATCAGTATTTTAAGAGACATTAATTAATCGAAATGTTCGTATCCTGTAGTAGAGTAAATAATATAAGAATGCTGTAATTTAAAATTAAAGTGTATTATTGGATTGACGGAAGATAAATCCAACGAAGGTAAAAAACGGTGTCTTCCGAACAAACGTTAAAAGATCTGTGTCATCTCAGGCAGCAAAACAGTGTGCCTGGTGATGAAGTTTCACAATGCTTTCCCCGACAAGTTCCAAGTAAGCGACAGTTTTTCGTCATTTGTCCTGTTATTTCTCGGTATTGGGACTATTAGAGCAGGGCTAAGCGAAAGTCAGGACAGAAGGAACAGGCTTTTTCTTAGCAGTAGCATCGTTGTGGTGAAGGCACACTTACAGTAGGAAAAAATATTAATGGGGTATAGGTTTCGTAATGGGAGGTAAAGTAAAGCAAATGGTAACGTAGAGAAATTAGTAGTGTTTGTATGGGAGAAGGACACTACAGAAAATAAAAGCGAAACCCAAGACGCAATGGCAGAAGGACAAATTGTTTATAGAGTAATGGAAATAGAGACAACTAAGACGACTCTGTTAGGGAGATAAGCAATAGGAAAAGAGGAAGGAGAAGACACGACAGCAAGGACAAAAGCAACGTCACTTATAGAAACCAGGATGAACAGAAACACTGAGAAACAGAAACCGATACACGTAATACGCAAAGACATGAGAACAGGTGGGAAATTTTAAGAAGAAGAGAGATGTAACTGAACGAAAGGGGTAGGAGAGTATGGATAAATAAGTGCAGGTAGGGTTAATCACAATACAAAAAACGAGAAATAAAACTACAACATGCGCGAAAGAGTAAAGAAGTCACAAAAAACAGAGTGAAATAAATCAAAATATTCACATAAAGATATTAATACAAGATGGAGTTTGTGAAAACGTCAAGATTTCCACTGGAATGTTGTGAGAGGAAACACAGTGAAACAATGAATGAGAAGAGCACGTGAGATGCACATACAAACTATAGTGACAGTTTTTTAACCATAAACATTTCCAACTCTGGTCTTCCGTTTGTACCAGCTTGCTGAACTGTCAGTAGATTTACTTTCATTGCCTTCTTAATTTCTCATTAATTAAAGTGAACAATTACGTTGAGGAGCTTATGATTTACAGATTCTATAAACTGTCGAAAAATCATGGTTGTACGAAGCTGTATCACTCAGTTATATTACTCAACCACTTTCAGTCACTAACAGATTATCTTCAGGTGTCTGCAGACAGTAGAAAACCAAAATAAATCACAATGAGTCATCACAAAAGCATATATAGCGTCCAGTTCTTCAAGAGTGAAGCACTTGACGATACTGATGTAACACTTGGTCCTCATACTGAATACCTCACCAAAGAGATAAATAGGTAGGGAATCTATATAGCGCCAGAGAACACTCGTAACTTTTACAACGTACGGAACACTCGACTTATGGTGCCTTAATATTGTTGACTGAATGATAAAAACACAAAGCCGACGGTGGATAATATGAAGACATTCAAAATAATTTGTCTTTGCATTTTCAGCTTTTTCCTTTGTGTTTTTTAATGAGTCAAAAATATTTAGGTATTATAGGGCGAGTGTGCCCCTTGCTGCAAAATTTATAAGCGGTTTCAAGCGCTGCTTGACGATATACTTAGTACCGAGGATCACGTGTTATATCAGTATTGTCCGGTGCTTCACCACTGTACTACTGGACGCTGTATGTGCTTCTGCCATTTGTTAGAGTTAAAAGGAGATGTTCGCTTGTACCCTGAGGGTTTACAGTGGTTATCAGTTATCACACATCTGATGGCTTCACAGTGCAAGTTCTCAATTGGCTGTATAGGTTGATTACTGTATTTAGGATAGTTTTTTTGGTAACTCATTGTGCCTTATTTTAGTTTTCCGCTTTATGCATGGCCTGTTAACGAATGAAACTGGTTGTGTAACAAAACTGAGTAATACAGCTGCGTGCAAACCAAAGTTTCTCAACATAGCGAAAAATTTCAAGTTACACCGTAGTTCGGAGTTCGTATTAAACTACTGATCAGTTCCACAGTCGGTGGAAGGCAATGGTACACCACTTCAATTAGGTTCATGCCCCATAAAACACTGTAGTGTAAAAACCAACAGTTGTGTTGAGGACAATTTTACCCCTTAATCATAAGTTCGAATTTTCATTGTCCGCTGTTACTCCTTATAAAAGGAGACTGTAATTTGTAATGCAGTTAAATGTAGTTTCAGCTATTTGCTGTATTGCGATACGTAAGACATCGACAGTAATGATAGATCGCGCCTGTGCTTGAATGCAAGCGTTCCCAGTCTTTTTGCCCCTTCTACGAGAAACCAATTACATGTGCGATTACTTTACAAAGCGCCTGCCGTTAATGGACCCATGCAGTGTCTGGTGTATTACCTCAACCTCCAGCAGTGACAGCAGCAACAATCTTCTGAGTTAGCTACCTTTTTTGCAGTAATTCAGACTGAAATTGCCTTGATATGTAACGGTTGTAATCCTTGTTAAATTGCGTTAATCACATGTAATCAGTTCTGTATGTTGGTATCTAAATAACACTTTATCACAACGCATAGCTTGGAGGCAGTTGGCAGTCTACATTTCACTTTCGCACTCGCCTTCAAAACGTCGATAAAATAATGTCACGTAGATGCTCCATTTGCCACGTCATTAATTCGTACTCCATCTTTAACTAAATTTAGAGTGCAGAATAGAAGAAAAGAGTATGTGCACTGTTGTATACTATCATTTTTTTTCGTAATTTTAAATTTTTAGACTTTGTTAACTCGTTGTGTAAGATGAACAGGTGTGTTATAATTTACATCAGCGAGAAGAGGAATAGATGTCTACAATTTTCTCAGACAAATAAAAGAGAAGATGAGAAGGTGAAAAGGCATGGACGATTCGTTCTCGTCTGCATACGACCGGATCTTTTCCCATTTCTACTGCAGCATGATGAACAGGCGTTGTCAGGTTTCTGAGAGGAATTTTTTAAATACATAACAGTCTCCTAAGTTCATCAGAAACATGTTTGATGGGATTTAGGTTAGCAGATTAAACTCTCACATGCGTAGATTTTCTTGCACTGTGGTGTAATTAATTTTCTTGTAGACACATTTTCTTTCAGATAAAAAAAAAATAAAAGAGTTTCCGTGTTGCGAGAAACAAGGAATTATCTAAAACGTTTTTATAAACAACTTAATTTATCTTTCCATCAACAGAAACTAATAGACCAAAGTCAGAATCAGGAGAAAGAACACCAAACCGTCACACCATCTCTATAAAATTGCTTCCACAATATTCTTAGGTAAAAAGTCTTCACCAGACATGCAGAACTTCCAGACACACCCAGCTAAGTTCCATACGCGGGTGAATTTACAGTCCACGAAGTCCTCTTCCAGTGTTCCACCAATTAATAACAGCGTTGTTTGGGCTAAGTAATCAGTGGCTTCTATGTCTCAGTTCAAGAATGTATACCGAGTCCTGTAGTCTCACATATCACGTCTTGAGGGTCTACTCACAATGCTTAAGAATGTTTTTTTTTCCCACAGGGTTTGATCCATCATACGTAGGACACAGTTACTTTAGAATAAAAGACACGGTTTGGCTTTCTGAAGTACCATCTTGGTTTCTGGATGGTTCAACTTACTGAAATTTGTGTCCCAATATTAACATCATAAAAGACAAAGATTAAAAATATCATGCAAAAAGTTGCTATGCAAATAGCAAGTGCCTCCTAGCACACGACGTAGACGTGTTCTCTTAACTTATATATTGACATACCCATTGCTTCGATCTTTCCTTTTATTTCATCTTGCAGAAAATGTGGCCGTACTTATTGTTCACTTTTTATTTTATTTCATGAAAATTTTAACAAAAGACAAGCACGAATTTTATCTTTGGAGCATGACAGATTTAATTTTTTGCTTTAGAGTATTATTGCTTGGTCGTTAATCTTACTAAGTTTGCTTTTGTTTTTGTTTGTAGATCTGAAAATATATATAGCTTTCATTGTATGACAGAAAACCACGAATGCCGTTTGGGAAAGTAAAAAAGAATAATTGTATCAATCAAGAAATGCTCCGAAATATTTCTGCAATAGTTTTCAAATAAGTGGTTTAGAGAATCTATGGAAAAATCCGAACACAAACTTAGGGACGGATATTTAACCGACGTTGTACCACAAGAGAGTCTAGCTTATTAATTACTTCAACACTTACCTTGGTGAGAAGAATATTAGCCCATTCCAAAAAATTTCGGCTATGATTTGTCGCTTCGTCATAGGACATCACCGTCGCAAGCAGTATTGTCCAATGAATAATGTAGATGGCCATGAATATTACTTCACACCTTCAGCCGAAAACTTCTTTCCACTTTGAGGATATATTCTCCTTCAGTATCCATAGAACACCAACTTGAATTCGTTACAACGTCCTAGATTCCTGACCCAATTCCGTTTTTCACAGCTGTCATGTATTCCAATACCTCCGCTCAACAATACGAGTACATACCATCAAACGAGACAAACTGAGAGTAGGGGCCGTATTTTTGTACGTTGCTCATAACTGACTGTTAATAATGTTGTTATTCATAAAATCAGTATTGTTGCGGAACATTAATACTGCGTTTTTCAGTTTTTAATACATCAACATTCCTCGAAGTAACTGCACCTACATCTAAAGGAGTACTTGGCAATTGACACGTAATTGTTTGGCAGAGGATTTATAGGACATACTTTCAGAATCTTCCTCGACCGTTTTACTCTCGGATAGCCCGCTGGAGAAATGAACCTCTAATTCTTTTTGTGCGAGCTGTGATTTCCCTTCTTGTATTACGGCGGTCATTTCTCCCTATAGATATGGGAGTCAAAATATTTTGGAATTCAGAGGAAAAATTGCGTGATTCAAATTGTGAAGAGATCCAACTGCAACGAAAAATGCCTTTGTTTAACTATTTCCATCGCAGATGGCGTTCACAACCATGAAACCCTCTCCCTATTTCATAATAATGCAAAAAAGATGCCTTTTTGTTTTTACTTTTTTCTGTGTCCACTGTCAACCCTATCAGGTAAAGATCTTACATAAAGCAGCGGTACTCCTGAAGACGACGGAAAAGCATGGTGTACACCGTATCTTTCGTAGATTTGTTGCATCTTCTAAGGATCCTCTAGTAGAAAATAATTTTTATTTCGCCTTCCACAGTAAATTTTCTTTCTAATTGTTCCAGTTTATTGTTCGCAGTTGTAATCCCTAGGTATTTAGTTGCACCAACAACCTTAAATTTGTGTGATTTGTGGTAGTACTCATGCAGAGGACCTCACTATTTTTATACTTTTGTGTTAATTGCCACTATTCACATCAAGCAGAACACTTTTCCAAATTATTTTGTAATTCTTTTTGACCTCCTATTACTTTACTAGGCTGTAAAGGACAGCATGATTTGCAAACTGTCTAAAAGGGTTGTTCACATTGTCTGCTAAATCATTTATGCAGTTTAAGACCAGCAGAGGGACAATAATACCTCCTTGGAGAATTCCAGATATAGCTTGTGTTTCACTAAATTACATTCCGTCAACTAGTCTGAAGCCGCTAGTGAGAAACGGTGACAAAGCCTTCTGCAAGTCTAGGAATATGGGATCAGTTTGAAATCCACTGTCAGCAGCAAATAGTTCAAATGACTAAGCACTATGGTACTTAACATCTGAGGTCATCAGTCCCCTAGACTTAGATCGACTTAAACCTAACCTAAGGACACCACAGAGATCCATGCCCGAGGCAGGATTCGAACCTGCCACTGTAGCGGCAGCGCGGTTCCAGACTGAAGCGCCTAGAACCGCACAGCCACAGCGGCCGGCTGTCGGTAGCACTCATTGACTAACTTGAGCCATGAAATAACTGTCGGATGGAAACAGACCCGAACTTTTCGTCCACAACGAGGTTTTGTTGGGCTGGATGCTGGTCTCTAGGCAAGCGGCACTGCCATGGAAGACGCTGCGATGTCGTCACTAGAAAGTCATAAAGAACTGTACATGTCAACAAAAGTTATGCATCAAAAAATGACTCTGAGCACTATGGGACTTAACGTCTGAGATCATCAGTCCCCTAGAACTTAAAACTACTTAAACCTCACTAACCTAAGGACATCACTCACATCCATGCCCGAGGCAGGATTCGAACCTGCGACCGTAGCGATCGCCCGGTTCCAGACTGAAGCGCCTAGAACCGCTCGGCTACCTCTGCCGGCTCTCTTCATAAGACGCAGAAACATAGTAAACAACGATTCTAATATTAATCAGTAACAATCCGTCCAAGACGTAAATATTGTTGTACTCATATCTCGATATATTAAAGTATTACTAGTACTGTCAATACAGCAAAATATGTACGCCCTTATTACTAGAAAGTCTGTGTTTGTTCAAATGGCTCTGAGCACAATGGGACTTAACATCTGAGGTCATCAGTCCCCTAGAACTTAGGTCTACTTAAACCTAACTAACCTAAGGACATCACACACACCCATGCCCGAGGCAGGATTCGAACCTGCGACTGTAGCAATCGCGCGGTTCCAGACTGAAGCGCCTAGTTATGCATCACCTCGATATGCCGCACAGGTGTGTTGCTACTGTGACTGCTCCTGGACCGATTGGAAGGTCACCCCTGAAGTTGTCTGTAACCATCCACACAGTTACCATGAGCAATACATACAGGCAGGAAACCACACACGAATGGATTGCAGAATTTCAGTTGAAAGTAAAGTACCAGTAAGGGCCCATTACAGAAGCCTGTGGAACAGTGGAGTGAATATCCATCATACGACGAAATGCAGTCGCGATCAGTAATCGAGTCTCTGTCATCAAGTTAAGCGCAGAAGACTTGTCAACCAGGGATGATTCCCGAAGTGTGCACTGGAGACAAAGTAACGTGTAGTGGAAATTTAATCGTTTCTGACAGATGTTGTTAAGGACTTACACTGCGCAGGCTGTTTATATTCGATATGTGCACAAGATGATCGATACCTACAACTTTTGGGTCAAAGGACAGTGGGATGAGTGCTCCAGAACTGGATTCAGCGTTGGAAGAGGCTAAAGGACGTCATGTGTCGCATAAGAGTTTCAGGAGACGACTCTAGGAGACGACAGTATGACGCGAATCTCCATTCCTGACAACCATCGTGAACACTACGTCGTACACAAAACATGGACACCGATACAGATGAACAGAACTGACGCGCAAGGATTGGCGTTGGGTGTTGTTTACGAACGAAATTCGGCTTTGTTTCGTAGATAACGTGTCTGGAGACAACCCTGAAACATCCAACGCCTCCAACACCGTGTCCCATACGTGTGATGGTAGTGGAGAGGTGTTTTACGGTGGAACTACGTGATGTATCGCACATCCCTCGTGGCTGTTGAGAACCATGTCACTGCTCTTTATGTTACAAAGACGAGATTCTGTAACCAATGGTGTGAAAATATCGCCAACATTTTGGTGAAAATGTCACCTTGATGAACGATGAGTGCATATCTTGCTGTTCTCGCGAACGTCACCGGCCTGCCTGCCCCTCCGATATGGACCCAATCGAACATGTGTGGGATCGACTGAAACGAGCTATTTTTGGACGCTAACAACGACGTAGTCTACGTGACTTACAGAGAACCGCCATTGAAGAGTAGGACAATTTGAACCAGGAATGTCTGGATGGTCTTATCGATGAAAATGAAATGATCGTATGGCATTGTTGGCCGGGAGGTCCCATGTGGGGGAGTTCTGCCGCCGTATTGCAAGTCCTCTTTAGTTGACTCCACATCGGCGACTTGCGAGTGAATGATGATGAAGAACACATAACACCCAGTCCCGTGCCAGGAAACCAACCCCGCCCCACTGCATAGTAGGCAGTAACGCTACCGCTAAGCTGCAGATGTGGACGTCTTATCGATGCTATGCCACCACTGATTGAAGCCTACATCCAAGTGAGGGGCAGTTCCACCTTATGTTGAGATTGCTAGGAATGCTGTAAAAAATCACCCATGGGAAACAGACAATTCTGTGTTACACAAATGCTTTTATTTATTTGGGGAGGGTGTGTATTTGGACGAACTGCAATACGTACGTATGGCTCAGAGTCAATCTTTGTTTTCTGAGCCATGAATTTCGAAGTAAGGTGGTGATTAAAAACTTTTGTTGACGCGTGTATTTGTATACATAGAAAACTAGTTAAGTGGCAACGTAAGCCTGTCATCATGTTAACATTTAGGACAACTCTCAGAAATGCTATTTTTTTAGAGTATTGGAAACGTTAGCCTATCTTCCGATAATTCAAATAATGCACCACCTTCGAGGAAACTAATGCTTTTCTTGAAACTTCCTGGCAGATTAAAACTGTGTGCCCGACCGAGACTCGAACTCGGGACCTTTGCCTTTCGCGGGCAAGTGCTCCACCATCTGAGCTACCCAAGCACGACTCACGCCCCGTTCTCACAGCTTTACTTCCGTCAGAACTTCGTCTACTACTTTCCAAACTTCACAGAAGCTCTCCTACGAACCTTGCAGAACTAGCACTCCTGGAAGAAAGGATATGGTTGTGCAAGGCTCGCAGGAGAGCTTCTGTGAAGTTTGGAAAGTAGGAGACAACGTACTGGCGGAAGTAAAGCCGTGAGGACGGGACGTGAGTCGTGTTTGGGTAGCTCAGATGGTATAGGACTTTCCCGCGAAAGGCAAAGGTCCCGAGTTCGAGTCTCGGCCCGGCACACAGAGTAAATCTGTAGGAAGTTTCATATCAGCGCACACTCCGCTGCAGAGTGAAAATCTCATTCTGTAATCCTTTTCTTGTTTCCAGCCGCATCGAGCCTGTGGAGAGCGATTTCGTGTCCTTCCTGTCGTTCGGAGAGGGCTGGCACAACTACCACCACTCGTTCCCGTACGACTACCGCGCCGCCGAGCTGGGCCAGCGCTACGACCTGTCCACCCGCATCATCGAGTGGCTGGCGCGCCGCGGCTGGGTCACCGACCTCAAGGCGGCCTCTGCCAGCTCTGTGGTCAGCCTGGCGCTGGCGCACGGCGACGGCAGCCACCCCGTCTGCCAGCCGGGAGGGGGCGCCTCCAAGGCCGCCGACGCCGATGCCGCACCCGCACCCGCCCCCGCGCCCCAGGAGCCCGCGGCCGGCAAGCACTTTGTGGAGGCGCTGCCCGCGCCGGGCCAACCCCCGGAGCCCGGACTCAGCATCGCCTGAGCAGCGCCAGGGGAACCCCCACCTCGACAGTCAGTTCGATGGTGCTCGCATCGTCTGCTTCGTTGCTGACACCACCTGCAAGCACAGAACGCGAACAGTACAACACACCCCTTCTCTCGGCACAGATCCGAAGAGACTGTTCGCTGTGTTTTGGTGTAATAAGTGACGAAAACTTTGTTAATACTATGACGTACTCTGTGATAGCTGTTATGAGCAATGTTCTTCCGAAAGCCCAAAACAGTGAACTAGTTTCCTTTTCTAGGCTTGTCGCAGCGCATACACAATGACAAAGAGACCCATTCATTATCTTCGATCATCAGTCAGTCGAATGATCACCGTAAAATAACAGACAGAAAGAGAGAGCTCTCTAATTAAAACTGTGGGCCATTTAGGGAGTCGAATTCTGATCCTCGCCTATCGCAGGCAATTTTCTTGCCAGTTGAGCTACCTGTAAAGACTCAGGAAGACAGAGGGAGGAGGAAGAATGAGGGAGATTCTGAGATCTGCACGCTCTATTGTGAAGGACAATGTTCAGTGTTTGTTTCTCGCTGCACAGTTTTAACCTGTCAGAATTCCTTACTACATATTACACCAATTCTGCATACGTCCCATGTTCTCCAATCTGCTGTGACAACTGAAGTAGTTGAAACGAAGTGTCTTTCATTTTAAATGATTTTATTTGCATTTACTGAATCCTACAAACCAACACGTATCAGACTTTATCATTGCGTTACATAAACCAGTCAAATAAATGGTCATCATATCCCTAATTGTGAATAGAGTTGCTGTAGCCCTGTTCGAATGATTTTACATATGTCAATAATACTTTCCTGTAACTCTGAACTATCAAATAGCCACTTGAACGTATATGATTCGAGTCATGCAATCGTATAAATGTAAGACTACGCACAGTTATTTTATTTATTATTGCTTAGGTGCTTAAGTTACTGAACTGCACACTGTAAACTGTATGGGACATTATTTTATGTAAATGCAATATTTTTTATGTATAGCAAATAAAGTGACTGAATGTCTGTACTTTAAATCAGCTATGAGTTTTTGATAGTTTTTGCTATTCACGTATATATAAAGAGCAGAGAAATCACTGTCACATCACTTAATTCCTTTTTTTTTCACTTATGATAAAGAAATAAAACAAACAGCCAGCTTGTCAACGCTTCAAAACCATTGCATCACTTACCATTTCAGCTACCTTTTCTACAGCAAGCTAGTAACTATCTTTCTCTTTTCTACGTCATGTAACGACTGTAGAACCCTTGGAGGTTACAATGTATTGCAGTTAAACCTCCTTCTACTCAACAAAAGCTATTTACTAATCCGCAAGACACGGAAAAGTAAATGCAATATTTTTTATGTATAGCAAATAAAGTGACTGAATGTCTGTACTTTAAATCAGTTATGTGTTTTTGATAGTTTTTGCTATTCACGTATTTATAAAGAGCAGAGAAATTACTATCTCATGTCATTTAATTCCTTTTTTTCACTTATGATAAAGAAATAAAACAAACAGCCAGCGTGTCAACGCTTCAAAACCATTGCATCACTTACCATTTCAGCTACCTTTTCTACAGCAAGCCAGTAACTATCTTTCTCTTTTCTACGTCATGTAACGACTGTAGAACCCTTGCAGGTCACAATGCAATGCAGTTAAACCTCCTTCTAATTAAAGGAGTACTCAACAAAAGCTATTTACTAATCCGCAAGACACGGAAAAGTACTAGTCTTTTCAGTTGTAGGACTTCCTCCCGGTTCATTAATATCTAGCTTCGTGGAAAGCTTGCAAACCTCATTTACTGAAACATTTCATTGAGTATTACATAGCATCATAGAACACGACGTCACTTCGAATGCGATGTGAACTTTCAGAATTGTTTTTAACAATGATTTAAAGCCTCATAATTTTCATTTTTTACTTGTCTTTGTGTTTGTGGGTTATGGGCGCTAAACGTCGAGGTTATCAGAAACCATACGAAGATCGACTGAAACGACATTCTCCATGTTCTTTTTACGATGGCGTTTGGTACCACAAGCGTACTGCATCATCGTTATATCATTGTCTGTATTAGTTAATTATCAAAATAAACAATAGTTAGCCTACGTTTCACGCCGAGTATGTTGACGCAAATAAATAGTTTATCATATTTAAAATGAAAATAGTTGAGTAGGTTTTGACTGCTACGAGTGATAACACTGCTGCGAATTTAAATCTGAAGATGAATGGCACTGGTTTGTCTGTCTGAATAATTTCCTTATGTTTTGAAAGCAACTTAAGAGTTAATCGACAATTTCGTTTCATCCTAAGAATAAGATTCCACGTTTAAATGTTTAAAACTCAACGTTACGAATCGGAATTCATAGTATACAAGCGTCTAGTGGTGGTTCCATGCTAACCTGAATACCAGCGAATGATATTGTAATAGTACAGGTTACTGCTGATGACTTTTCGCGAAATTGTCTCTGACAATTTAATATTATAACAAGACTTACATTTATTATGCGCTGGCATTATATGTTACTTATTGATATTTACCACATTAAAAAATCGTAGCCAATCGTGGCCCAACAAGATTTGTGTTTATCGTTCTATGACACCAACGCTCGCACGGGTCAGAATCCGACGACTGTCATGCGAATATTCGACCTGTTGGTTCAAGAGAGCCATACAGGTCAGGAGAGACATGCTCAGCGCCATGCAGGACCTCAATGTCCCCACGCAATTAGCACCCGAGAGGAAAGACATTCATTCGCTCGTCGTACAGCAACGCACAGTCAAGTTACGTACCTTTCGTCAGGATATGAGATCGTTTCCGGAAGAGATAATCTCATTCACGTCAAGAAAGCTTTTCACTTCTCTTATGTTACAGCCTAGTCGCCGGCCGAAGTGGCCGTGCGGTTAAAGGCGCTGCAGTCTGGAACCGCAAGACCGCTACGGTCGCAGGTTCGAATCCTGCCTCGGGCATGGATGTTTGTGATGTCCTTAGGTTAGTTAGGTTTAACTAGTTCTAAGTTCTAGGGGACTAATGACCTCAGCAGTTGAGTCCCATAGTGCTCAGAGCCATTTGAACCATTTGAACAGCTTAGTCCACACTTGACGTATAAAAAAATCTTTTGTTGCAGTATTTGATCTACACCCTTACTGTCCTGAGACTCCTCTCCAGCGACCAAGTTCATTCCATTTCGTCTGCATACACTGTGTAATCCTACATTTACTCCACTGCAGTCGCCCCAGTCAGAGACGTTTATTAATGCACAGACACACACTCGCTACTTGGTAAGTGTATTAAGTGAAAAGTTTCTATAACACCTCAGTGCATATGATCATGATCAGATCATGGATGCCAAAGTTGAGCTTCCCACGTAGCACTATGCCAAGGATGAACTGTGAGTACCTCGATCGGCAAAAACCAGCGACGCCAGACTCAACTGACATGGCACGTTAGTACACGCCTATGGCGAGATACGGGTACGTCGAAAACCACAAATGAACAATGAAACTTGCTTGTCAAAACAGTTCACAGTCCAGGGTGATGTGGGAGGCACTCACGTGCCAAAATGATATTTACATGCGATGAATTTAGGCCTTGATAAGTCTATCATCATATCTCGCCTTCGAATGACCAACGAATCAACTCTACGACCATAAGCATCCGTTTGTTGTCCTAGAGCAGCCGACGGACGACCTGAATTTTCAGAAAGACAATGCTCCGTCTCATCGCTCCATAATGATGCCACAATTGTCTGATGATGAACAATACACGGTTATTATGATGCTTAAGAACTTCATGCCCCTCTTCTCCCTCCCATCTGCTCAATCGTACTCACGACCACTTAAGTCGCCACGAAGCGGTTCGGATTCGATTCGAAGGGACCAGAAAAATGTAGACTCTTTGGTAGTTAATATCTTTGGAACAAAATGACATATCGTTGCCATGTTGCGCGGTAACGAAGTGCATCTTGGCGCACGTTTTCCAGCAGATGACAATGGAGCTATGAATGAAGTAAGACTGTCGTTTCAGAAACGCAAGGCCGTATTATAGTGGCACTAAAAGTACGAAAACATAATGGAGATGCAACGGCAGTGGCGTAATGTGTACGGGACTTAGCCACCAAGATGTACAGTAATTTATCGGTTTCGCATAAATCTGAAGCAGCCGGCACTGCTCAGGATGTGCATAAGCAAAAGGTCTGGTCGACCAAAAACATCAACAAGTCCAGCTTTCAGTCGTCCTCATTTCCATTCTGTCCTGTGACTGTATTCTCGTATCTACGTAACAGAACATCCTCAGCGTTGCCACATTTATTTGTAGAATTATGTAATGTTCCCAGTTTGTTGTTTCCGTGATCGAGAAACGTTGCTTGATGCCTCATCATTTTCATTCAACCTATCTCTTCTTTTTGCGTAGCCTAACTAAAATCTCTTGATTCCATTTCATCTGTCCAATTATTTCTCTCGTAATGCCACTGACTGACATTACATTTCAAACTCCCTGAGTCTCATCTTTTTCAGTTTTCACCAGTTGCACGAACCGTAATATCTGTACAACAAATTTAACAGCGACGATATTGCAGTGCCTGTGGTATTCCGAATTAAGATGCAAAGTTCCTTCAGACTTGCATTCATGTCCGCTGAAACTTTGAATCGGGATCTGAAGTAACACAGACACTGTAATATCGTGTTTATCCGCCGACACCGAGCAAGTGACTTTCACGTAAAATGTCCCCCCTGTACGGGAAAATACATAATGGATGTACAAGTTGTAGACACATGGTTGTCCAGATATGAAAGTTTGGATGTGGCCGTGAGTCGTGCTTGGGTAGCCCGTTGGTAAGGCAATAGCTCGCGATAAACGGGAAACGCGGATTCGAGTCCCAGTCGAGCACAAATTTTCATTGCTGTCGTTCCATTATACAGCTGCGAATACATTTAATGTAATTTAACAGTGTTTCGTAGCACAACCTTTGAAATTCCGCTAGTTTGTCCTTTGCGGACAATTCCACTCTCACGTACGATCTTTAATAAATAACTGCATAATATATTTTCGACCTCATTTTCTTACTATTGGACTGTGAAACGTGTATGTGACACGGTTCGTACCGTCAACCGTTCTTCCTTTTTTATGGCCTACTAGGCAAAGGTGACGTTCGCATAGTTCCTGCCACGCCGGCCTGTGTGGCCGAGCGGTTCTAGGCGTTTCAGAATGGAACCGCGCGACCGCTACGGTCGCAGGTTCGAATCCTGCCGCGGGCATGGATGTGTGTGATGTCCTTAGGTTAGTTCTAGGGGACTGATGACCTCAGATGTTAAGTCCCATAGTGCTGAGAGCCATTTGAGCCAGTTCCTGGCGCGACATACAACAGAACATTAAAAAACTACTACATCCGATGTCACCCTTTACCTACAGTTCAAGAATTCTGTGCGCACACAGTATCAAGATTATATATAATATTGCTGCCGGAACCCTGCATATTTACCGCTCATTTATGAAATAATAAATGTGCGAAGTTGGCACCTGATGAATGACGAAGTGACTTACTGACACGTTCAAATTGTGTGCTAAGTTGAAAAGAGCTTTGCCCGCGAAGAGCAAACATTGAGGAACGGGTTACTGTCCGCCGTACACACAATTTTGATCACTGAGTGAATTCCATAGCAGTATACGCTCCGTCGCAGATCCGGTGTTATAAAAAGATATTATTTCTGTTTTATCGACTTTTAATGATTAATGAAATAGGTAGGTCCAAACATTACGTGAAAGACTCGCTGTTTTCTGTAAGTATCAGTACACGAAAGATGAAGTATTTTACTGTATTGCTAACATTGGTAACTGTTTTATCTATCAAGATATTGAAAGGTCTCAACTTATTTTTCTAGTGAAACGATTTATGCTTTTAACAGAATTCTATAACCAATGAAAAAGAGAAGAACAGTGTTATATAAAACGCACTCTTTAGTATTGAATCTTACCGCTAAAACGACCAGAAAGTGGGTCAGCCGTAAGCGTGAACTCCGCTGATGGACTGAAGGGGCAGAAACTGAGGTCTTCCGGCGGACGCCATCCGTACACACTGCATGGCAAAAATAGTGGGGGAGCCAGAAGATGCGGCCGGATATCAATGTAGCTCCGTACACGTACACACTGTCGGTGATTATCCAAGTGACTAGAGTTACAATTCTCTCTGTCAGGTAGCACGGCCACGAAAGTGCATTAGCTTTGTTCGCGTTTAGTGGACCGAGCGAGGTGGCGCACCTAACTCGCATTCGGGAGAATGGCGTACAATTGTATGAGTAGGATGGTGCTACTGCTTCATGATAACGCACTTCCCCTTATTGCGAATGTCGTAACGCAGAAGTTACGCAACTCAGGTGAGAACACTCTCCGTATACAATCATCACACGTTAGGTGCAGCAAAAAGTGTTTTGAGTGATCGACAGTTCCTGCCGGACGAGGACACGCAACAGGTAGTTACGGAATTCTTCACGCAGCGGACACAAACGGATGTCTTGAACCTGGTGCGTCGGTAAGACGATTGCCTGAATGCTCACGGCGATTTTGCCTGATTGTCACACTGGTTCTAGAGTGTACGGCCTGCGAACGGAAACTTCCTCACCTCGTCTACATCTCAGAAACTACACTCCTGGAAATGGAAAAAATAACACATTGACACCGGTGTGTCAGACCCACCATACTTGCTCCGGACACTGCGAGAGGGCTGTACAAGCAAAGATCACACGCACGGCACAGCGGACACACCAGAAACCGCGGTGTTGGCCGTCGAATGGCGCTAGCTGCGCGGCATTTGTGCACCGCCGCCGTCAGTGTCAGCCAGTTTGCCGTGGCATACGGAGCTCCATCGCAGTCTTTAACACTGGTAGCATGCCGCGACAGCGTGGACGTGAACCGTATGTGCAGTTGACGGACTTTGAGCGAGGGCGTATAGTGGGCATGCGGGAGGCCGGGTGGACGTACCGCCGAATTGCTCAACACGTGGGGCGTGAGGTCTCCACAGTACATCGATGTTGTCGCCAGTGGTCGGCGGAAGGTGCACGTGCCCGTCGACCTGGGACCGGACCGCAGCGACGCACGGATGCACGCCAAGACCGTAGGATCCTACGCAGTGCCGTAGGGGACCGCACCGCCACTTCCCAGCAAATTAGGGACACTGTTGCTCCTGGGGTATCGGCGAGGACCATTCGCAACCGTCTCCATGAAGCTGGGCTACGGTCCCGCACACCGTTAGGCCGTCTTCCGCTCACGCCCCAACATCGTGCAGCCCGCCTCCAGTGGTGTAGCGACAGGCGTGAATGGAGGGACGAATGGAGACGTGTCGTCTTCAGCGATGAGAGTCGCTTCTGCCTTGGTGCCAATGATGGTCGTATGCGTGTTTGGCGCCGTGCAGGTGAGCGCCACAATCAGGACTGCATACGACCGAGGCACACAGGGCCAACACCCGGCATCATGGTGTGGGGAGTGATCTCCTACACTGGCCGTACACCACTGGTGATCGTCGAGGGGACACTGAATAGTGCACGGTACATCCAAACCGTCATCGAACCCATCGTTCTACCATTCCTAGACCGGCAAGGGAACTTGCTGTTCCAACAGGACAATGCACGTCCGCATGTATCCCGTGCCACCCAACGTGCTCTAGAAGGTGTAAGTCAACTACCCTGGCCAGCAAGATCTCCGGATCTGTCCCCCATTGAGCATGTTTGGGACTGGATGAAGCGTCGTCTCACGCGGTCTGCACGTCCAGCACGAACGCTGGTCCAACTGAGGCGCCAGGTGGAAATGGCATGGCAAGCCGTTCCACAGGACTACATCCAGCATCTCTACGATCGTCTCCATGGGAGAATAGCAGCCTGCATTGCTGCGAAAGGTGGATATACACTGTACTAGTGCCGACATTGTGCATGCTCTGTTGCCTGTGTCTATGTGCCTGTGGTTCTGTCAGTGTGATCATGTGATGTATCTGACCTCAGGAATGTGTCAATAAAGTTTCCCCTTCCTGGGACAATGAATTCACGGTGTTGTTATTTCAATTTCCAGGAGTGTAGTACTGTGATAGGAGCCACTGCAGACGCAGAATGTACATCATTTCTGCAGTACTGTTGCATAATTTTCTATGCAGCACCGGATATTTTCACACGTGGCATGGTTCATGGCTTATTCTAGACAGTGCAGGGCTTGTCAGTTCAAATGGTTCAAATGGCTCTGAGCACTATGGTACTTAACTTCTGAGGTCATCAGTCCCCTAGAACTTAGAACTACTTAAACCTAACTAACCTAAGGACATCACACACATCCATGCCCGAGGCAGGATTCGAACCTGCGACCGTAGCGGTCGCGCGGTTCCAGACTGTAGCGCCTAGAACAGCTCGGCCACTCCGGCTGGCGCTTGTCAGTACAACTGTCGTTTCATAATGGCAGCGGAACGGGAGTCTTCAGACACAGTGCACTTACACATACTTAGACGTGACACAAGGCAGAAACGCGTTATTACCGATTAAAAGAATTTTTTCTGTGTTCACCGTACAATTTGTCTTCACAGCTCGCAGCAAACAGGGTTTAGCGTCCCGTCCATGACGATACCATTGTATCAGGACGAGCTCGGTGTGGTCGAGGGCGGGGAAGCGAATCGGACGCGTCCCTTTCAAGGGAAGCACCCACCATTTGATTTCCACGATTTAGAAAAAAAAAAACAAGTAAAACTTAAATCTGATTAGCCGTACACGGGCTTGAATCGCCGTTTCCTCGATTGGGAAACGGGTGACGAAACTAGTTCGCCACCTCAATCGGTGAAAATCTAAAGGAATGCTTCTACCGATGTCATTACGATTACATTTCTATGTCTGTGGTGCGGTACAGCGCTAACTGATCTCGAATAGTGTCGATAGGTACGGGGTGTCCCGAAAAAGTGGTGGAACGCCACAATCGGGAAGTGCTGGACGGGGATGGAATAGATGCATTCGTCAGGCGGATACCCAACCAGCAATACATTACGACACAGAGATCGCATTCTGAGCCAGATGAGTATCCACACGCTGCTGAGATGAAAGACGTGCGTGGTGGTGGGACGGCACGACGGTTGCAAAGGTGTACTGGGAAAGCTAAGCCGAATCTATGAACGATCGGCTGCACTTCTGCGAACTGGCACGTAGCTCGGAGCGCTCACCGGCGCCCTACATTTTCCACTCCTCGGTATTAATTACGCATAATCGGTCCTGACCATCACTGTGATGTCCCCTCGACGAAAGCTCGCCGGTTTCTCCGAGCGGCCTTAATCACACACCGGTGGGCCTATGTTGGCGCCGGGGCTCTGGGGAAACCAAAACATCAGCTGACCCGGATGCGTGCATCGCGGCGAGCGATCCAAGAGAGCAACAGCGAGTGGGTCAGCGGTCTCAGATAGCGCCTAGTTCCCGCCTCAATGCGTACCGCCAGCTATCGCGGTCTAGGCCATTCGGCGTTTACCGTGAAACCGTTCATCCCCCGCCCCCCCCCCCCCCCCCCTCATTGCGTGGCGTATCTCTGAGGAAAGTAATTCAACGCGTGTTTCCGGCTCAATGTCTCGGAAAAGGCTAGTAATTTACGTAGTGATCCTCATATACGCAAAAACAAAGTCGAAACATTCGTTCGTAAAACATTTGTATCTTGCCACTAACATATTCTAATGGCTTTTTTCTTATCCTAGCACGAAAATATCTTATTTTTTAATGTAACCGTTGTACTAGCTATAAATTATATATGATAAATCATTATCACCATCAAAATAGATTCCAGCAAATCACAGATGGTGTCAGTGTTCCATATTACGAGAACATTGCAAATGAACTGCTTGTACTGATAAGATTCTGAATGTTAAGTAGAAGTAGATGCCCTTCGTGAAATCACGTACGTTTCCTACATTTTCCAATGTGTAATTTCCGTTCCCAACAATCGCAATCGGCGCACTCTCGGTGCTACCAAACTACTACCACGAATAAACAGTTATTCAAAAAATTCAGTAAAATTAAGTTGACATATTTTTTTCCTCTCTTTTCTTTTCTTTAGAATGCAACTTACTGATTTTTACTATATCACTGTTAATATTTCTCAGAGAATGTATATTAAAACTTCAAAGATCAGGTCTAGACCTACAGATCTTCGAGGGATGCCCAGAAAGTAATGCACCTTTTTTTTTTTTTTTCTCAGCCGGAAACATAGCTATGAATGCGAAACGTTACGTATGTATTATTTGAAGTCTTCTGACTGAGTGCGCCAAGTTTCCGGCACTTCCAACACATTGCGTAGCTGCAGGACAGCTTCAAAATCGCGACCGTAGGTGATGTACGGTACAAGCAACATGCCGTCATTGAATTTCTCACTCCAGAGAGGGGAACCGTGGGGAAAGTGCAAAGTCTATGGAGCATCATCTGTCTACTGAAGTACAATTAGTCGCTGGGCACGATGAAATGAAATGATTGTATATCATTTATTGGCCGGGGTTTGCAGCGGTCTGTGAGACGATCCACGGCTGTCACACCTGACATGTTGCAGAGAGCTGATGTTGTCATTCGCCATTAAAGGATGTCATTTGTGGAAGATATTTTGAGGAAGATGAGGAGGTGGTTCACACAACGAAGCACTGGTTCCGCCACCAGGACGATGATTGGTACCGACAGGGCATACCTATCCTTGTTTCGCACTGGAGGAATGCCATAGAACGGGATGGAAAGTATGTGTAAAAATAGGATGGGTGGATAAAATACTATTCTTTCGTGTGTATACGTCTCATTATTTTCAATAAATAACTGTTGAAGATAAAAGATACGCTACATTACTTTCTGGGCAGCCCTCGCAGAACAGAGATACTATACTGATTAGTAATACGTTTAGCACGTTCGAAACCGATGTTTTATGTTGAAAATCTCTCAGATGCAGATCATTTTGGTTTTCGGAAAGACAAAGCCATCAGGGTGGCAGTTCCGACATTGCGCTCGATACCAAAAGTAAGGATTGAGAAAAACCAACAGACGCACATAGGATTCGTCGACGTAGAAAAAGCGTTCGACAATGTAAAATGGTGCAAGATGTTCGAAATCCTGAGAAAAACAGTTGTAAGCTGGAGGTAAAGGCGGCTAATATTCACTATGTACAAGAACCAAGAGGGAACAATAATACTGGAAGGCCTAGAATGAAGTACTCGGATTGAAAATGGTGTAAGACAGGGTGCAGTGTTTCACTACACATCGAAGAATAAATGACGAAAATTAAAAGAAAGGTTCAAGAGTGGCATTAGAATTCAAGGTCAGAGGATATCAATGATAAGATTCGCTAATTACACTGCTATACGTAATGAAAATGAAGAATAATTACAGCGTGTTTTGAATGCAATGAAGAATCTAATGTATACAGAACATGGTTTGAGAGTAAATCGAAGAAAGATGGACACATGGAAGATATGAGAACAGCGAGAAACTTGACATCCAAATTGGTGATCACGAAGTAGACGAAGTTAAGGAATTCTGCTACCTTGGAAGCAAAATAGCCCCTGGTGGGCGAAGCAAGGAGCACATAAAAAGCAGACTAATGTTGTTGTCGTCTTCAGTCCTGAGACTGGTTTGATGCAGCTCTCCATGCTACTCTATCCTGTGCAAGCCTCTTCATCTCCCAGTACCTACTGCAACCTACATCCTTCTGAATCTGTTTAGTGTATTCATCTCTTGGTCTCCCTCTACGATTTTTACCCTCTACGCTGTCCTCCAGTACTAAATTGGTGATCTCTTGATGCCTCAGAACACGTCCTACCAACCGATCCCTTCTTCTAGTCACGTTGTGCCACAAACTCCTCTTCTCCCCAATTCTATTCAATACGTCCTCATTAGTTATATGATATACCCATCTAATCTTCAGCATTCTTCTGTAGCACCACATTTCGAAAGCTTCTATTCTCTTCTTGTCTAAACTATTTATCGTCCATGTTTCACTTGCATACATGACTACACTCCATACAAATACTTTCAGAAACGACTTCCTGACACTTAAATCTATACTCGATGTTAACAAATTTCTCTTCTTCAGAAACGCTTTCCTTGCCATTGCCAGTCTACATTTTATATCCTCTCCACTTCGACCATCATCAGTTATTTTGCTCCCCAAATAGCAAAACTCCTTTACTACTTTAAGTGTCTCATTTCCTAATCTAATTCCCTCAGCATCACCTAAGTTAATTCGACTACATTCCATTATCCTCGTTTTGCTTTTGTTGATGTTCATCTTATACCCTCCTTTCCAGACACTGTCCATTCCGTTCAACTGCTCTTCCAAGTCCATTGCTGTCTCTGACAGAATTAAAATGTCAATGGCAAACCTCAAAGTTTTTATTTCATCTCCATGGAATTTAATACCTACTCCGAATTTTTCTTTCGGTTCCTTTACTGCTTGCTCAATATACAGATTGAATAGCATCGGGGAGAGGCTACAACCCTGTCTCACTCCCTTCCCAACCACTGCTTCCCTTTCATGTCCCTCGACTCTTATAACTGCCATCTGCTTTCTGTACAAATTGTAAATAGCCTTTCGCTCCCTATATTTTACCCCTGCCACCTTCAGAATTTGAAAGAGAGTATTCCAGTCAACATTGTCAAAAGCTTTCTCTAAGCCTAGAAATACTAGAAACGTAGGTTTGCCTTTCCTTAATCTTTTTTCTAAGATAAGTAGTAGGGTCAGTATTGGATCACGTGTTCCAACATTTCTATGGGATCCAAACTGATCCTCCCCGAGGTCGGCTTCTACCAGTTTTTCCATTCGTCTGTAAAGAATTCGCGTTAGTATTTTGCAGCTGTGACTTATTAAACTGATAGTTCGGTAATTTTCACATTTGTCAACACCTGCTTTCTTTGGGATTGGAATTATTATATTCTTCTTGAAGTCTGAGGGAATTTCGCCTGTTTCATACATCTTGCTCTCCAGATGGTAGAGTTTTGTCAGGACTGGCTCTCCCAAGGCTGTCAGTAGTTCTAATGGAATGTTGTCTACTCCTGGGGCCTTGTTTCGACTTAGGTCTTTCAGTGCTCTGTCAAACTCTTCACGCAGTGTCATATCTCCTATTTCATCTTCATCTACCTCCTCTTCCAATTCCATAATATTGTCCTCAAGAACATCGTCCCTGTATAGACCCTCTATATACTCCTTCCACCTTCCTGCTTTCCCTTCTTTGCTTAGAACTGGGTTTCGATCTGAGCTCTTGATATTCATGCAAGTGGATCTCTTTTCTCCAAAAGTCTCTTTAATTTTCCTGTAGGCAGTATCTATCTTACCCCTCATGAGATAAGCCTCTACATCCTTACATTTGTCCTCTAGCCATCCCTCTTAGTCATTTTGCACTTCCTGTCGATCTCATTTTTGAGAGGTTTGTATTCCTTTTTGCCTGCTTCACTTGCTGCATTTTTGTATTTTCTCCTTTCATCAATTAAATTCAGTATCTCTTCTGTTACCCAAGGATTTCTACTAGCCCTCGTCTTTTTACCTACTTGATACTCTGCTGCCTTCACTATTTCATCCCTCAGAGCTACCCATTCTTCTTCTACTGTATTTCTTTCCCCCATTCCTGGCAATTGTTCCCTAATGCTCTCCCTGAAACCCTGTACAACCTCTGTTTCTTTCAGTTTGTCCAGGTCCCATCTCATTAAATTCCCACCTTTTTGCAGTTTCTTCAGTTTTAATCTACAGTTCATAACCAATAGATTGTGGTCAGAGTCCACATCTGCCCCTGGAAATGTCTTACAATTTAAAACCTGGTTCCTAAATCTCTGTCTTACCATTATATAATCCTTCTGAAACCTTTTAGTATCTCCAGGGTTCTTCCATGTATACAACCTTCTTTCATGATTCTTGAACCAAGTGTTAGCTATGATTAAGTTATGCTCTGTGCAAAATTCTACCAGGCCGCTTCCTCTTTCATTTCTTAGCCCCAGTCCATATTCACCTACTATGTTTCCTTCTCTCCCTTTTCCTACTCTCGAATTCTAGTCACCCATGACTACTAAATTTTCGACTCCCTTAACTACCTGAATTAATTTCTTTTATCTCAACATACATTTCATCAATTTCTTCGTCATCTGCAGAGCTAGTTGGCATATAAACTTGTACTACTGTAGTAGGTGTGGGCTTCGTGTCTATCTTGGCCACAATAATGCGTTCACTATGCTGTTTGTAGTAGCCTACCCGCAGTCCTATTTTTTTTATTCATTATTAAACCTACTCCTGCATTACCCCTATTTGATTTTGTATTTATAATCCTGTATTCACCTGACCAAAAGTCTTGTTCCTCCTGCCACCGAACTTCACTAATACCCACTATATCTAACTTAAACCTGCCGGCCGCGGTGGCCGTGCGGTTCTAGGCGCTGCAGTCTGGATCCTTGGGACTGCTACGGTCGCAGGTTCGAATTCTGCGTCGGGCATGGATGTGTGTGATGTCCTTAGGTTAGTTAGGTTTAAGTAGTTCTAAGTTCTAGGGGACTGATGACCTAAGATGTTAAGTCCCATAGTGCTCAGAGCCATTTAACTTAAACCTATCCATTTCCCTTTTTAAATTTTCTAACCTACCTGCCAGATTAAGGGATCTGACATTCCACGCTCTGATCCGTAGAATGCCAGTTTTCTTTCTCCTGATAACGATGTCCTCTTGAGTAGTCCCCGCCCGGAGATCCAAATGGGGGACTATTTTACCTCCGGAATATCTTATCCAAGAGGACGCCATCATCATTTAACCATACAGTAAAGCTGCATGCGCTCGGGAAAAATTACGGCTGTAGTTTCCCCTTGCTTTCAGCCGTTCGCAGTACCAAAACAGCAAGGCCGTTTTGGTTAGTGTTACCGGGCCAGATCAGTCAATCATCCAGACTGTTGCCCCTGCAACTACTGAAAAGGCTGCTGCCCCTCTTCAGGAACCACACGTTTGTCTGGCCTCTCAACAGACAGCCCTCCGTTGTGGTTGCACCTACGGTACGGCTATCTGTATCGTTGAGGCATTCAAGCCTCCCCACCAACGGCAAGAGCCATGGTTCATGGGGGGGGGGGGGGGGGGGGGGGGGAAGTATACTAGCACAAGAAAAGAGGGAATTCCTGGCCATGACAAGTGTACTGGAATCGAACACAGGATTTAATATGAGAAAGAAATTTATGCATATGTATGTATGCATCACAGCATTGCACGGCAGTGAAACATGGACTGTTGGAAAATCTGAACAGAAAAGAAAAGCAACAATTGAGATGTGGTGCTACAGAGGAATGTAAAACATTAAGTGGACTGATAAGGTAAGGAATGAGGAGGTACTCCATGAAATCAGCGAGGAAAGAAATATATGGAAAACTCTGACAAGAAGAACGGACAGGACTATGGGACATGCGTTAGGACATCAGGTTATAACCTCCATGGTACTAGAGGAAGCTGTAGAGGGTAAAAACCATAGGGGAAGACATAAATTTGTATACATCCAACAGATAATTGAGGATGTAAGGTGTAAGTCTTGCTCTAAAATGAAGAGGTTTACACGGGATAGGAATTCGTGGCGGGCCGCATCAAACCAGTCTGAAGGCTGATGACACACAAAAAAATTTTAAGTATGTTTTAGAAGAGACCTGTGACTTGTGCGGATTAGTAATGTAACGCATCAGTGGCCACATCCTTCATGTTACGATTTACTAGTGACAGTCAATTCCAGTTATCCCGGTGTTAATAATCTTTTTCGTCGTTTCTAAGAATCTCTTTCATACGTTGAGATAAACGCCGGATTACTGTTGCAAAATCATTAAGAAGTTAACATGAAATGAAAAACCTATTAACTTAAGTTGAGACATAAAGCTAAGTATTTCAAAAAGATTCACCCAATTTCACAAGACTATAAATTACACATGTCTGAAAGAAACTGGACACTGGACTCGCATTCGGGAGGAGGACGGTTCAATCCCGCGTCCGGCCATCCTGATTTAGGTTTTCCGTGATTTCCCTAAATCGCAACAGGCAAATGCCGTGATGGTTCCTTTGAAAGGGCACGGCTATTTCCTTCCCCGTCCCTCCCTAATCCGATGAGACCGATGACCTCGCTGTCTGGTCTCCTCCCCTCCCAAACAAACCAATCTAATCCAATCCAAAGAAACTGGGTGAAGATTTTAACTTACGCATAACAACTAAAAGTTTAACTCGGCACCAGTTGTGAGCTGCCAGTCGAAGTTGTTGTCGGTAGGACTGTCGCTGTTGCAGCTAGTTCGCTCACTCGGCTGCATGAAACACGTGTCTGGATGTGTTGGCGCTTTGGCTTTTTCCACAGTTTCATTTTCCGAGGGGACAGAGCACCAAGGCATACGCACATACATGTAAGAGCATTTCTCAGCAGCGAGCTGCTTCAACGATGTGTCAGCCGTAAGGGGCCTACAGATTTCGCATTATAACATTCACCTTCAGTGTCGCCTCATCTCAAAGTATGCTATTCTTTGTAAGGGTTCCTGAAAGACTCAGTCATGTTCTTCCCCCCATCAACAACTGTGAACGAACTGCGACACTGCGTAGCAGCAGCCGATCATGCGGACTTCGGTCGTGTATGCTGTGGAGTGGACATTGACCAATTGTGACAGATAGATTAGAAGTTATATAAGTTACTCGTCGTCTTTAGCAAATGCAATAAAAGTCTTAATAAGAACAGACGCGTTTCTCTTTATTTTAAAGCATTTTCAGTGGTCAGTCTTCTTTTGTTATTTATTCCATTCTTCTTCGTCTTCCACGTGTTGTTGTTGTTGTGGTCTTCAGTCCTGAGACTGGTTTGATGCAGCTCTCCATGCTACTCTATCCTGTGCAAGCTTCTTCATCTCCCAGTAGCTACTGCAACCTACATCCTTCTGAATCTGCTTAGTGTATTGATCTCTTGGTCTCCCTCTACGATTTTTACCCTCCAAGCTGCCCTCCAATGCTAAATTTGTGTGTGTGTTGAATATTTGCATTTTCACACAGCAGTTTCAATGTACTTAACACATTTATACTTCTGTCCACTGTCCTCTCATCATTTTTCTCGTTTTTACGTAAAATGATGAGAGGACAGTGGCAATTATCCTATACGACTTGTATATGTGAAACTGCGGAGGAAAGAAGCCAAAAAAGAAAGAAGAAAACACATAAATGAGAATTTGAATCACACACGTAATTTTAAAAAGTACCCAACACATAGCCTTGTAAAATCGAGCCGTTCTTTTGATGATAAATAAATTAAAACACTGAGAACCATCATGGCCCAAGGCACAGAACAAAGTTCTGAGAAAAATGGATTTTAGTGAGTATCGAATTTGTAGCCAAACCATCAGGCCCATAGGTCTGACTTGTTTTTTAACCAAGTCTCACCACCCTATATTTTCTATAAAAAATAATGTACCAACTTTACGTCATGAAAATGAAGTAATTTTTAGTTTTATATTTATTGCTAACGTTAATCCACAATATTTCCCGTGTATGACTATTGACAATAGTGTGTTGTGACAGTTGTAAAGTTTGCAATTAATAAGAAACTAGAATCTTAACACAGAAAACAGATATCAAAGCACCACACACAATAACGACCTATAGTAACACATCTTGATCCGAGTATCACCATTTTCACTAAGCAAATTCAGTGGCCTCAGGTTTCGATGAAACTGTCTATATACCTCCGATTACGAAGTACTATTACTACTACATACATGATATAGACAATTAGCTTGGAAACCCTAGATAACAACTGAGGAGTGCTGAGCAATAATATTATGCTTTATGGTGGTGCTTAAGGCACTCAGCGGCGAGGTATTATGCTTTGTACTTTTGGTCCATACAGAAATGAATGTCAGAAAAATTTGTGACACAGATTTTCGCGAATTTTCATAGATACAACGTGGGCCAACAGCATAGATAAATATTTTACACATGTTGTAGGAGTGATCTGATGTTGTAATTTATAATATTAGAGGCGAAGATCGCTTGATGTGAAATAGTTTCTTTCACGACCAGTTTCGACTGTAGCTTGCTGCGTCCTCAGATTCTCAGCTCTCCGACAAATATAATAATTACACACCAGTCTCGTCGACATACTGAGAACATGCTCCATTTACAACAACCCAGCTCCAAATTGATTCGTCAGATACACAAAACTTGCTAAATAACATAGCTATAGCACCAATAAGAGTAGAAGCGAGAACAGGCACATCAGTAAAGACGATGCGTCGTCGACAGCTCAGGAATACCACGGGATACATGGTGTGAACATTTTAAACGTGCTATGAGGCAGCTATTTCCCCGAGACTGTGAACACTGAAGGTTTGGAAACATGGAAGGAGTTTATCCTAAGAATTGTCAAGCAATAATAGGGGGACATAGTTTCATGGATAAACGGAGCATCTGCGGTCACACGGTTAGTGTTTTCTTTACATGGAACCACTTTATATTGAGCACATATTGGAAAAACGATCACGCACTATGTTATTCACAAACTATAGTCCACAGCAGAGTTTAACTGATGCACCTCCTCCATAATTAAGAAATTTATTTCTAATCTTCTAACCAATGATATTGGTAACAAGGCGTCTTGTGTTCCTTTAAAAGTAGAAACTAAACCTACAGCGAAACATGTTTTGTGGAAGATAAAACAGAACATACAGTAACATCAACCAGCGCGTAGGAAAGTTAACAGTCATCGAAATTAGTACCATTTTATTAACATGTTCCATTATACAGAGTAATGGTTCAAATGGCTCTGAGCACTATGGAACTTAACTTCTGAGGTCATCAGTCACCTAGAACTTAGAACTACTTAAACCTAACTAACCTAAGGACATCACACACATCCATGCCCGAGGCAGGATTCGAACCTGCGACCGTAGCGGTTGCGCGGTTCCAGACTGTAGCGCCTAGAACAGCTCGGCCACCCCGGCCTGCACTACAGAGTAATATTACGTCTGTAGGTTTACTTAATTATGACAAAAAGATATTTAAATATTACATAATTTTTCTTACATTGGTTACTGCCTTAAACTAGTACAGAGATTTGTTTGGTAGCGGTGACTGAAATTCAAACATTTTGAAACTCGATTATTAAACTTACCAGTAGTATGTTTCTCTGCCTGTCCAAGCTGCTGAATTCCACTAACATGTGGTCCACAGTTGATTACGTTCAGTACATGGACACATGGCTCGTTGGTTATTCTGAATCGATAGTAGTGGTAAAATGCCTGCAGTGGGTCCTATTTAGGGCTAACTGATTTATATTCGTCAGTATCAAAAAGGGAAGAATTTTAACATCCACCACCATCAAGAGGATGCACACTGATACCGTGGCGCAAGGGTTATTGAACGCTAATTAACTTTGGCTCTCATACGTGTACTAATGAGGTGGCTAAATTTTCACAAATACAGTTGCTACAGAAATTATGTGGTAAGCCCTCCTAAAAGCGTGAGCTATTAAAGGAAGTTACGACCACGAACCAGGAGGACTTCGTGCTAAGCTATAGATTTATATGGGTAAGGATAAAATTAAAACTTGGATCTCGACACAGAAATTAGAGCGGCAAGTTGTACAAAAATCACTAAGATGAAGAAGATTTGCTGTTTGTTTGCTAACAATAGATGCCTGTGTTCCTAGTTTGACTACAGCAAACGTGCTGTCGACTCTACTGTGAGTGGAGGGCCGTTCATACTAACACAGAACATGCCTAACCGAAACAGCGATTTACTACACATAGAAAAGCCGTGGTTTTGCATGCAAACAGAGAGGCGCTGACTGCGGATACTGCAGATGACAACAAGGTAGTAAGTGATGGTAATGTAGCTCAACATTCCCTACCTGCCGGTGCTGCGCCATTTTACCAAAACCGCAGTCGTATGACGTGAAGCACACAGGTGTATGGTGCGCTGCCGAAGCTGCAAGAGTCAACAGCCCAGCGTCCTCCCTTCTGCTCCACTCCGGAGTGGAGCACGATTAATTCGAGGCAGAGTGAAAAGTTAATTTTCGCCCGGATGTCCGGACGAGCACAAGTCTGTGCAGATCACTCCGTGGACACCACTACACGGACACCGAACCCCGTTGCTCTCTAAAATTACCAATCCTGGCAAAACAAAAATACTGGCCCTGACAGAGACACCCTATGCTCCCACTACAAAAACAGAAAAATGCCCTGCGCCAATCTCAAAGCGTCCCGTTAAAACCAAAAAGCGACGTTAAACGTAGGCAGACGTCACAGACCGCCCACCAATCACAGGCCTCGTCATGTAGTCGCGCGGGATAACTAAAGCTTGGCGTGCAATGACAGACTATGTAAATCTACTTGCGCTGTCTCTCCGGCGGGCGTCCCGTAGAGCAATAGGGCAATTTCAGCGTATTCTAACATACCAAGCAGTGTGGGCACTGCAGGCCTGCAGTCTGCCATGTTGCAACAAAACACGACTTCTAGCAACGCAGAGAGCGGTAACTTAAAAAAACGAATGTAACTGTGAGGACCTTCGCCGCTTTCAGGTATCGTCCTTGCTTTCTTCCGGGAGGGTCCCGGACTCGCCACGTTATGTGACCCCTGGCCACCCTAACTCTGCCGAATGCAGCCGCCACTTACAGCGGGCGAAACGTAACATTAAGAAAAGAAACCCGTCCCCTCACCGACGAAATTCGCCAGACATGCAGGTCCTGTGACCTCAATCACCGACTCGTGCCTCGTATTCCATAACAGAAATAACGTGACAACATGTGAATTACGACCTATTTGCATTTTGCGCAACTAAAAGAAGAAAACAAAACAAAAAAACGAATGGGAAAGGACCTGATGGGCCTTCCAACGAGAGTGGAGGGACCAAAAGGGTTTGTCACATTTCAGCAGCAAAACTTCAATTTTCCGTGTTAGTTGAACATCGCTGTGAAATTAGGTGATATCGGTCATCTGACTGCTCGTCTTTGGTGACCCATTGGAAAATATTCTCTTGTAATGATTCCTTTTGTGGTCTATTGACATTGTTTTCCCCTTTCTTGCAGAGCTGCTGTGCGTGACATTTGTTTCATGAAGTTCTGCAATGCTTGGTACATTACGCGCGAGTGTATAGGCAGACATATTCACTACAGTTTGACAGCCACTAATGTCGTGACTTAGTACTGTAATGCATGACAGTTCTCCAGTTATAACGATACCGGAGTGTACCTATATACATGGTGTAATGCATATAAGTGCAGATATTTTCATATGCGGTACTTTAGTATGCCACTTTAGTGTATTACTTGTTTCTTCTCTGTGTATAACAATCTTCCCATAAACACGTCATATAATTTACTACGTGATGTTTCATTCACGTCTCATAATAGCACCACTAAGTGGATTATGCCTGTCAGTATAAACTAACCGTTTTGTGTAAACGTGTCCACACTTAAACACCTGATCTGCTACCTAGGGGGCCGGCCGGAGAGGCCGAGCGGTTCTAGGCGCTACAGTCTGGAACCGAGTGACCGCTACGGTCGCAGGTTAGAATCCTGCCTCGGGCACTGATGTGCGTGATGTCCTTAGGTTAGTTAGGTTTAAGTAGTTCTAAGTTCTAGGGGACTGATGACCTCAGTAGTTAAGTCCATAGTGCTCAGAGCCATTTGAACCATTTTTTTGCTACCTAGGGAAAATCTGCATTCATAACTTGCTCGTGCCACATGTACTTGGAGGTACTACCCAACCCAGAAGAAACATACGATTTGCTACAGCTATAAATATTAAACTACTAATGTAAACACGGATGTAACGTTGTTCAATACACCGTCCTAAGCCACCAGTAGAATGATCTGCACTTATACCCATCACACCCTGCGTATATTTTATCTTCATCTCTCTCTTTCCCGGAAGCAGACACAACGTTGGTATCACTGCACCTGGGACAACATTCTCACTTGTAATACAACAGCAAAGTCTACATTTAGCAAAAAAAGGATATTGTAAACGTCTCTCAGTGATTCGCTTTTTTTTTCATTTAGTGCGTGGTTGCAATAGAAGATAAAACATTTTGGATGCTGAGCCCGGTATTAATCACAATACAGAACGTACATGCAGCTATTACTAACAGAGGACTTGAAACTGCGAATGACAATAAGGAAACTGGAATGCTAAAAGTTTTTTTAACTATCATCACACATGAATCAAGATGAAAAGTAAATGCAAGAGAAGACACAAATGAAAATGGCTAGCTTGACTTCCAAAAAAGAGGCACTTTCATTGTATACTCAACTTTAGAACAGTGGAACAAAAAAAATTAATCTAGGATTTCAAGAGCGTGAAAAGTGCTTGGCGAGAAAATGGGATACATCCACAAATATTAAATAACGAATCTGTTCCGTTGCAGTAACACTGCGCGTTGCAAGTCGCTTTCTTCATTCAGTGAAAGTTTCACGTTGTTACTATGATTTTATATGATCAATAAACTTGACCAATCAAATTATACTAACAACTGCAAGCTCTGAGACTCTTTCTGATATTCGATTCCTGAATGCAAGCGACGTGAAACGAGAAGAAAGTAATCCCCAAGTGTGTGAGGTCTACGAACGTTGTGTAATGAATGATGTAATGGCCTCGAAGTGGGTAGGAAAGTTGAATGAAGGTAGAGAGGTCAAGATAACGGTACTTGGCCACACATAGCCAAAAAGAAACGAAACACTGACTTGGTACCAAGTGACTTTCATCTCTTCCTGGGGCTGAAGGAGTTTCTCGGTACTGTTTTAAGGAGGCTGAAGAGTACTGGAGGGACGATTATCGTCATGGGAAGTCACATTCTTTGGGCAGAGCATACATAAGATGGCTCAAAGCTGTGAGAAGCGCTTAGTCAATAGCACAAAAGCAAAGCCGGCCGTTGTGGCCGAGCGGTTCTAGGTGCTTCAGTCTGGAACCGCGCGACCGCTACGGTCGCAGGTTAGAATCCTGCCTGGGGCATGGATGTGTGTGATGTCCCTAGGTTACTTAGGTTTAAGTAGTTCTAAGTTCTAGGGGAACTGATGATCTCATATGTTAAGTCCCATAGTGCTCAGAGCCATTTGAACCACAAAAGCAAAAACAAAATTAATGGTGGGTATAACATGATAAAAACGAAACTATCGCTGAAAAATATTACTGCATTCATAAAGTCATCACTTTCTTTTTGAGATAAGCCTATTACTACGTGATACGATAAAGATGTTGTAAAGTACGTAGGCAGTAATAAATTAGGCTACGATATAGTGAATGAGCAAACATGCTACTTCATTTGAGTTACAAAAATTACACCGATGAGCCAAAACATTATAACCACCTGTTTAACAGCGTGTTGGTCCACTTTCAAAACACAGTACAGCAGCGAATCTGCTTGTCATGGATTCTAGGAGTCCTTGATAGGTATCCAGAACTATGTGGGACCAGACGGCTACTCACAGGTCACTAAATTCCCGTAAATTACAGATCGATTGTTTGTGGGCACGCAGCTGGCGCCCGATGTGTGTTCCAGTGGGTACAGATCAGGGTCATTACTGGCTCAGACATCAATTTGAGTTCACTATCATGTTCCTCAAATCACTGCACCATGATTATTGCCTTGTGTAGCGGAGAGTTATACTGCTGAAAGATGTCATCGCCTTCGGAGGACACTTCAACCACCAAGGGATGCAAAAATGTCCACGTAGTTCACTGCTGTCATAGCGTCTTCGAGTACTGCCATAGGTCCCATAGAAGCCCAATTCAATGTAGCCCATAGCAAAATTCTGCCCTCACCGGCCTGCACCTGCACCACTGTTCGTATTTAATGCAGCCATTCTCGTGGATGACGGCATGTAAGGACTCAACCGTCTACATCTACATCTACATCCATACTCCGCAAGCCACCTGAAGGTGTGTGGCGGAGGGTTCTTTGAGTACGTCTATCGGTTCTCCTTTCTATTCCAGTCTGGTATAGTTCGTGGAAAGAAAGATTGTAGGTATGCCTCTGTGTGGGCAATAATCTCTCCGATTTTATCCTCATGGTCTTTTCGCGAGATATACGTAGGAGGGAGCAATATACTGCTTGAGACTTTGGTGAAGGTATGTTCTCGAAACTTCAAAAAAAGCGCGTAACGAGCTACTGAGCATCTCTCCTGCAGAGTATTCCACTGGAGTTTATCTGTTATCTCCGTAACGCTTTCGCGATTACTAAATGATCCTGTAACGAACCGTGCTGCTCTCCGCTGGATCTTCTCTATCTCTTCTATTAGCCCTATCTGGTACGGATTCCACACTGGTAAGCAATATTCAAGCAGTGGGCAAACAAGTGTACTGTAACCTACTTCCTTCGTTTTCGGATTGCATTTCCTTAGGATTCTTCCAATGAATCTCAGTCTGGCATCTGCTTTACCGACGATCAACTTTATATGATCATTCCATTTTAAATCACTCCTAATGCCTACTCCCAGATGATTTATGGAATTAACTGCTTCCAGCTGCAGACCTGCTATATTGTAGCTAAATGATAAGGGAACTTTCTTTCTATGTATTCGCAGCACATTACACTTGTCTACATTTAGATTCAATTGTCATTCCCTGCACCATGCGTCAATTCGCTGCAATTCCTCCAGCATTTCAGTACAATTTTCCATTGTTACAACCTCTCGATATACCACAGAATCATCCGCAAAAAGCCTCAGTGAACTTCCGATGTTATGCACAAGGTCATTTACGTATATTGTGAATAGCAACGGTCCTACGACACTCCCCTGCGGCACACTCGACATCACTCTCACTTTGGAAGAATTCTCTCCATTGAGAATGACATGCTGCGTTCTGTTATCCAGGAACTCTTCAATCCAATCACACAATTGGTCTGATAGTCCACATGCACTTACTTTGTTCATTAAACGACTGTGGGGAACTCTATCGAACGCCTTGTGGGAGTCGAGAAACGCAGCATCTACCTGGGAATCCGTGTCAATGGCCGAGTGGCGTGAACGAATAGCGCGAGCTGGGTTTCACACGATCGTCTTTTTCGAAACCCATGCTGATTCCTATAGAGTAGATTTCTAGTCTCCAGAAAAGTCATTATACTCGAACATAATTTTTTTTTTTTTTAGTCATCAGTCTACTGGCTGATTTGATGCGGCCCGCCACGAATTCCTTTCCTGCGCTAACCTCTTCAACTCAGAGTAGCACTTGCAACCTACGTCCTCAATTATTTGCTTGACGTATTCCAATCTCTGTCTTCCTCTACAGTTTTTGCCCTCTACAGCTCCCTCTAGTACCATGGAAGTCATTCCCTCATGTCTTAGCAGATGTCCTATCATCCTGTCCCTTCACCTTATCAGTGTTTTCCACATATTTCTTTCCTCTCCGATTCTGCGTAGAACCTCCTCATTCCTTACCTTATCAGTCCACCTAATTTTCAACATTCGTCTATAGCACCACATCTCAAATGCTTCGATTCTCTTCTGTTCCGGTTTTCCCACAGTCCATGTTTCACTACCATACAATGCTGTACTCCAGACGTACATCCTCAGAAATTTCTTCCTCAAATTAAGGCCGGTATTTGATATTAGTAGACTTCCCTTGGCCAGAAATGCCTTTTTTGCCATACCGAGTCTGCTTTTGATGTCCTCCTTGCTCCGTCCGTCATTGGTTATTTTACTACCTAGGTAGCAGAATTCCTTAACTTCATTGACTTCGTGACCATCAATCCTGATGTTAAGTTTCTCGCTGTTCTCATTTCTACTACTTCTCATTACCTTCGTCTTTCTCCGATTTACTCTCAAACCATACTGTGTACTCATTAGACTGTTCATTCCGTTCAGCAGATCATTTAATTCTTCTTCACTTTCACTCAGGATAGCAATGTCATCAGCGAATCGTATCATTGATATCCTTTCACCTTATATTTTTATTCCACTCCTGAACCTTTCTTTTATTTCCATCATTGCTTCCTCGATGTACAGATTGAAGAGTAGCGGCGAAAGGCTACAGCCTTGTCTTGCACCCCTCTTAATACGAGCACTTCGTTCTTGATCGTCCACTCTTATTATTTCCTCTTGGATGTTGTACATATTGTACATGACCCGTCTCTCCCTATAGCTTACCCTTACTTTTTTCAGAATCTCGAACAGCTTGCACCATTTTATATTGTCGAACGCTTTTTCCAGGTCGACAAATCCTATGAAAGTGTCTTGATTTTCCTCTAGCCTTGCTTCCATTATTAGCTGTAACGTCAGAATTGCATCTCTCGTCCCTTTACTTTTCCTAAAGCCAAACTGATCGTCATCTAGCGCATTCTCAATTTTCTTTCCCATTCTTCTGTATATTATTCTTGTAAGCAGCTTCGATGCATGAGCTGTTAAGCTGATTGTGCGATAATTCTCGCTCTTGTCAGCTCTTGCCGTCTTCGGAATTGTGTGGATGATGCTTTTCCGAAAGTCAGATGGTATGTCGCCGGACTCATATATTCTACACACCAACGTGAATAGTCGTTTTGTCGCCACTTCCCCCAATGATTTTAGAAATTCTGATGGAATGTTATCTATCCCTTCTGCCTTATTTGACCGTAAGTCCTCCAAAGCTCTTTTAAATTCCGATTCTAATACGGGATCTCCTATCTCTTCTAAATCGACTCCTGTTTTTTCTTCTATCACATCAGACAAATCTTCACCCTCATAGAGGCTTTCAATGTATTCTTTCCACCTATCTGCTCTCTCCTCTGCATTTAACAGTGGAATTCCCGTTGCACTCTTAATGTTACCACCGTTGCTTTTAATGTCACCAAAGGTTGTTTTGATTTTCCTGTATGCTGAGTCTGTCCTTCCGACAATCATATCTTTTTCGATGTCTTCACATTTTTCCTGCAGCCATTTCGTCTTAGCTCCCCTGCACTTCCTATTTATTTCATTCCTCAGCGACTTGTATTTCTGTATTCCTGATTTTCCCGGAACATGTTTGTACTTTCTCCTTTCATCAATCAACTGAAGTATTTCTTCTGTTACCCATGGTTTCTTCGCAGCTACCTTCTTTGTACCTATGTTTTCCTTCCCAACATCTGTGATGGCCCTTTTTAGAGATGTACATTCCTCTTCAACTGTACTGCCTACTGCGCTATTCCTTATTGCTGTATATATAGCGTTAGAGAACTTCAAACGTATCTCGTCATTCCTTAATACTTCCGTATCCCACTTCTTTGCGTATTGATTCTTCCTGACTAATGCCTTGAACTTCAGCCTACTCTTCATCACTAATATATTGTGATCTGAGTCTATATCTGCTCCTGGGTACGCCTTACGATCCAGTATCTGATTTCGGAATCTCTGTCTGACCATGATGTAATCTAATTGAAATCTTCCCGTATCTCCCGGACTTTTCCAAGTATACCTCCTCCTCTTGTGATTCTTGAACAGAGTATTCGCTGTTACTAGCTGAAACTCGTTACAGAACTCAATTAATCTTTCTCCTCTTTCATTCCTCGTCCCAAGCCCATATTCTCCTGTAACCTTTTCTTCTACTCCTTTCCCTACAACTGCATTCCAGTCGCCCATGACTATTAGATTTTCGTCCCCCTTTACATACTGCATTACCCTTTCAATATCCTCATACACTTTCTCTATCTGCTCATCTTCAGCTTGCGACGTCGGCATGTATACCTGAACTATCGTTGTCGGTGTTGGTCTGCTGTCGATTCTGATTAGAACAACCCGGTCATTGAACTGTTCACAGTAACACGCCCTCTGCCCTACCTTCCTATTCATAACGAATCCTACACCTGTTAGACCATTTTCTGCTGCTGTTGATATTACCCGATACTCATCTGACCAGAAATCCTTGTCTTCCTTCCACTTCACTTCACTGACCCCTACTATATCTAGATTGAGCCTTTGCATTTCCCTTTTCAGATTTTCTCGTTTCCCTACCACGTTCAAGCTTCTGACATTCCACGCCCCGACTCGTAGAACGTTATCCTTTCGTTGATTATTCAATCTTTTTCTCATCGTAACCTCCCCCTTGGCAGTCCCCTCCCGGAGATCCGAATGGGGGACTATTCCGGAACCTTTTGCCAGTGGAGAGATCATCATGACACTTCTTCAATTACAGGCCACATGTCCTGTGGATACACGTTACGTGTCTTCAATGCAGTGGTTTCCGTTTCCTTCTGCATCCTCATGTCGTTGATCATTGCTGATTCTTCCGCCTTTAGGGGCAATTTCCCACCCCTAGGACAAGAGAGTGCCCTGAACCACTATCCGCTCCTACGCCCTCTTTGACAAGGCCGTTGGCAGAATGAGGCTGACTTCTTATGCCGGAAGGTTCGAGTCCTCCCTCGGGCATGTGTATGTGTGTTGTCCTTAGCGTAAGTTACTTTAAGTTAGATTGTTGTTGTTGTGGTCTTCAGTCCAGAGACTGGTTTGATGCAACTGTCCATGCTCCTCTATCCTGTGTAAGCTTCTTCATCTCCCAGTACGTACTGCAACCTACATCCTTCTGAATCTGTTTCGTGTATTCATCTCTTGGTCTTCCTCTACGATTTTTACCCTCCACGCTGCCCTCCAATACTAAATTGGTGATCCCTTGATGCCTCAGAACATGTCCTATCAACCGATCCCTTCTTCTGGTCAAGTTGTGCCACAAATTTCTCTGATCCCCAATTCTATTCAGTACCTCCTCACTAGTTATGTGATCTACCCATCTAATCTTCAGCGTTCTTCTGTAGCCCCACATTTCGAAAGCTTCTATTCTCTTTTTATCTAAACTATTTATCGTCCACGTTTCACTTCCATACATGGCTAGACTCCATACAAATACTTTCAGAAAAGACTTGTATTTCTGTATTCCTGACACTTAAATCTATACTCGATGTTAACAAATTTCTCTTCTTCAGAAACGCTTTCCTTGCCATTGCCAGTCTGCATTTTATATCCTCTCTACTTCGACAGTCATCAGTTACTTTGCTCCCCAAATAGCAAAACTCATTTCCTAATCTAATTCCCGCAGCATCGCCCGATTTAATTCGACTACATTCCATTATCCTCATTTTGCTTTTGTTGATGTTCATCTTATATCCTTCTTTCAAGACACTGTCCATTCCGCTCAACTGCTCTTCCAGGTCCTTTGCTGTCTCTGACAGAATTACAATGTCATCGGCGAACCTCAAAATTTTTATTTCTTCTCCATGGTTTTTAATTCCTACTCCGAATTTTTCTTTTGTTTCTTTACTGCTTGCTCTATATACAGATTGAATAGCATCGGGGAGAGACTAGAACCCTGTCTCACTCCCTTCCCAACCACTGCTTCCCTTTCATGCTTCTCGACTCTTGTAACTGCCAACTGGTTTCTGTACAAATTGTAAATAGCCTTTCACTCCCTGTATTTTACCCCTGCCACCTTCAGAATTTGAAAGAGAGTATTCCAGTCAACATTATCAAAAGCTTTCTCTAAGTCTACAAGTGCTAGGAACGTCGGTTTTCCTATCCTTAATCTATTTTCTAAGATAAGTCGTAGGGTCAATATCGCCTCACGTGTTCCAACATTTCTACGGAATCCAAATTGATCTTCTCCGAGGTCGGCTTCTACCAGTATTTCTATTCGTCTGTAAAGAATTCACGTTAGTATTTTGCAGCCGTGGCTTATTAAACTGATAATTCGGTAATTTTCACATTTGTCAACTCCTGCTTTCTTTAGGATTGGAATTATTATATTCTTGTAAGTTAGATTAAGCGGTGTATAAACTTAGGGACCGATGACTTCAGCAGTAAGATCTTACCACAAATTTTTTTTCCAAAAAGAAGGCAATGTCAATTTGGATTGTTACTAGGCATGAAGAAAATATACGCGGCAAGTCAAATGATACCGAAGTCTCAGAGCACAGTATCAGTGAAAAGCATGATATGAAATCACTTCAGCCAACACTTCCTAACATTACCTGAAAAGACAGAGACAAAAATCGGTCCATCGAAAGCAGATCCCATACATGATATTTAGAGGCAATACATGCAACACTACTACTAGACATCATTTTTGCCAATGTATTTTATGAAGCCTCGTGGTAAACGATTAAGTTATATGTTCATTAACTAGTGCGCCTACCACGTCCAAACCACTTAATGATACTCTTCACTAGCCTGTCTGCCGCGGTATTACTCTACTTCAACACTGTCTCTTATTGTGTTGGTTATGAAAGCAATTACGACCACATTAGAATTTCGTACATTCATTAGCAGCCCATATGTACTTACCGTATGTGCCAGCTGAACCAACATTTTATCATGAGACTCGGCCACTCAGCAAGGAAGACTGTAAATGGAAATGAAAAGTTAGATTTCAGTTGGCTTAATACTATGATGGTCTTCTATACCGGCATTTAAAAAAGGATTCATTTGGAACTTGCCTTGAAACTTCATGGCAGATTAAAACTGTGCTGGACCGAAACTCGAGTTCGGGACCTTTGCCTTTCGCGGGCAAGTGCTCTACCGACTTTTTTTTATCTCATTTGTTCGTTATTGTTCGTTCTGTTTGTTCGGGGCGGACGTCCCATGACACTTTTCCAAGTTCAGCATTGATACATTAACCCATATTATTTTATTACAGACCGACTGAGATACTCGAGCACGACTCGCGCCTCGTCCTCGAAGTTTTACTTCCGCCAGTACCTCGTCTCCTACCTGCCGGTAGAGCACTTGCTCGCGAAAGGCAAAGGTCCCGAGTTCGAGTCTCGGTCCGGAACACAGTTTTAATCTGCCAGGAAGTTTCATATCAGCGCACACTCCGCTGCAGAGTGAAAATTTCATTCTAGAAGTAACCTCCTTGTTTTTCTACTTGTAATACATAGGTAAGTCAAGTAGGTCGGCCTAGCCTACCTCGTTTTCACTATGGTCAGCACTTATCACAATACGCTCATTCTCCTCTATCACGCTTGAAAATACGCCGCCGCAACCAGCTCTTCACTCTCGGCTGCAGTGCATTTCTTGGATTCTGAAAGCCCATCACCACCCGCCGCTCCAGCCGGAACGATGACCCGTGTGACAGCAAACGCCCATCAGCCTCTGTTGTCCGCCCGCCAGGCGGCCTCGCTGATCCGCCATATCTTTCCTGCTTTCTATCTCCAGAAAGTAGCTCCCGTCCTACAAACCGTTACCAATGTTCCGTTCGCTGGGCGATTCCCGACTACCTCCGTTCCATTGCGACTGCCAGTCGGTAGTAGGGCTCCGAGCGTTGCCGTTTTCTGCGCGCGATATCTTGCGTGTTCCGTCGCCATATCAATTTGGAAACGCGCCACCGGCAGTGGGAAAGATGAATGTGCCTTCATAAAACATTAACGTAGCCATACCAGAAGAACTGTCACACCAGCTTGTTCACAGAAGCTATAGAAATACATCAACACGAGATAGCTCGAACAAGACAGAAGAAAGCCTCGGAGTAAATGGATCCTGGCTTCCCGTGCTGCAGCGAACGACCGTCGCGGGTAGCAAGAGAACCGCACCGGGAATGACCGCGGAGAAGCCCTTGGACGAAATGGTTCAAATGGCTCTGAGCACTATGCGACTTAACTTCTGAGGTCATCAGTCGCCTAGAACTTAGAACTAATTGAACCTAAATAACCTAAGCACATCACACACATCCATGCCCGAGGCAGGATTCGAACCTGCGACCGGAGCGGCCGCGCGGTTCCAGACTGTAGCGCCTAGAACCGCACGGCGACTCCGGCCGGCAAGCCCTTGGATTTTGGCGCGCCAGGTACATTTAGTTTGCGGCCGTGAACTCGGCTCCAGTCCACCACCAGCAGTGGGGGGGTGAAACTTTGACGTTGCCAGCCACTAGTGCTGGCGAAACATCAGAAAAATCATCAGACGAACATCGGCCGAGTAACCCAAGACAGAAGCCAACAGGAAGTTCGTCACATAAAATTCATATACACATCGTTTCTCACTTATATTGCAGCCTTTTCATGACACTAAGGCATATGGATGGTTCGGAATAATCGTGGGTGTACCCTGTTTCGTTTTCCTGATCTTGCACTCATTTTCCCTCTTCCCAGGCTCTCCACTCCACCCACATCTTGGAAGACATTGCTGACAATGGAGGTGTCGTATTTGGTGTTCCTGTAAATGGCCGAATAGGACCTATGTGCACTGCAGGGGTGAGAGTTGGGAATTCCAACTCAACATTAACAGGTGATGTCATTTGTACCACTCGATGAGGTAGGTAACGCGTAACAGCTTTCTGAGTCTACCCTTTCGGCACATAAGGGTTGGTTAGCATGACGAGTTGTCTGAGGTGATATTCCGGTAGTATAGCTTTCTCATTATGGGGGCCTTCCTGTCGTTCCAAAGCCTAAGCCTTCATCTGTTTAACTTGGTTCCAAATAGTTTTTAACGTTTTTTTTTAAATTAACGAACCATTGACACATCTTCTCCTGTAGAGTGTCAATATTGTATAGCTCAAAAGGAGAGGGCGTCTTTTTACTTCAGACAACCCCGTATTGGGATAAGCCTGTACTCTCGTGGACTTTTGAATTATACGTTGCCACTGCAGAAGGTGAGTATAGTGTCCTAGCCTTTGTGTTGACAATTGACGTTGTGGTGAAACAAGCGCTGTATCATTGAACAGAGGCGAGCGAGTGTGCCCAGTTCACTGCCAGTAGCGCCACGTCACCACAACACTTCTGTGCGTGGCATAAAAGTATTGCACTATAATTTAAGAATGGAATTAAAAGTTAAAGTTGCTTTTCCAAACTTCATCATAAATAACTGAACAGTAAGATTGAATCTACTAGTAAAGAACATAGTGATAACAGCAAACACTTAAGTAAGATTGAGTCTAGTAATAAAGGACTGAAGGATAGAAATAGATCATTAAAGGATTAAATGACCTCAAAACAGAATAGTTTAAACTAAAAAATTGATGCTAATCATTATGATCTGCAAATAAAAGTAGGGCAACAGTTAAATGAACTGCATAGTACGTTCAAAAGCGAAATTGACAAAGTTCGCAAAGATTTCAAAGACGCAGATGAACTTCTGGAAGAGAGGATGTCGGAAAGAATAGGCAACGAATCCAAACTTTGGTCTAACCGATTTGAAGAAGTAACTAGTAGAGTAAATGTTTGTCAAAAAGATATTAAGAAAGTTAAAGCAGATTGTGTGCAACTAATGTGAGCATATGGACAAAAGACGTTCTGACAGAGTGGAAGCGGTAGAAATACAAGTAGAAGAAGTAAGTACTAGTATTACTAACATTGAAAATAACCTCTGGTAGTTCTAGTACTGCTATTGTACAACATGTGGCTTCAGCTGACGCCGCTTTCGTCGGATATCGTCAATTTTTACGTTCTGATCAAGACAAACAAATTCACCCACTAGAACTCTGGAATGATTTTGAGGATGTTGTGTCTAATGCATGGTCAGAGCGAGAGAAAATTTCTTTCATGAGAAGTCATTTGTCAGGAGATGCTTTGCGATGGTCAGCTGACGTAATGATAAGATGTAAAACTCTTTCTGAATTTAAACCTGCGTTTCTTAATGAATACTGGTTACATAATAAACAAAACGCTGTTTGAAGAGAGTTCTGGAGTGGTAAAAGTTTGCTCCAGGACTTGAGTCAGTAAAAGAATTCTCTACGAAGTGGGTTTCACGGCTGTCACATCTGACAAGAAAGATGAAACCGGAAATGATTATCATGAGACTAGGAGGTAAGCTGCCTTGGTACTGGCAATAAAGGATCATTTCCGCACCTAGGGATAATGTGGATAGGTTCAATGAATATTTAGGGCGAGTAGAAAGAGTAGCTGCTACTGAGGAGCAGATACAAAATAATAAGAGGTCTTTTAACAATCATGTAAACAACAGAAATAATGACAGTGGGAACGTGAGCGTTAGAAATGTGGAGATTCGGAATAAGAGGTCTAATTATCATGATCAAAGCCATGGTAGAGGAAGAGGGGGTAAACAGTCACCACGCTTTCACAACAGTTACTACGACGAAAGCAGAAATTTAAATAATGTGCCGTTGAGACAAGACGGAGAACAAAATGCTACCCTATCTGATTCAGTGTCAAATGAACATAACACGCAGCATGTGGGAAACTAACTCCCATCTATGAGGAAAATGGCGCTCGCAAGGCAGAAGCAGTAACACAGCCAGTAACAAAAACACAGACCATAGTCAGCCAACACAAGCTAACAGAAAACAAGGATGATGAAATAGGAACGGACAGTACAGTGATGTGTTAAACCACTCTCATAATATACACTCCTGGAAATGGAAAAAAGAACACATTGACACCGGTGTGTCAGACCCACCATACTTCCTCCGGACACTGCGAGAGGGCTGTACAAGCAATGATCACACGCACGGCACAGCGGACACACCAGGAACCGCGGTGTTGGCCGTCGAATGGCGCTAGCTGCGCAGCATTTGTGCACCGCCGCCGTCAGTGTCAGCCAGTTTGCCGTGGCATACGGAGCTCCATCGCAGTCTTTAACACTGGTAGCATGCCGCGACAGCGTGGACGTGAACCGTATGTGCAGTTGACGGACTTTGAGCGAGGGCGTATAGTGGGCATGCGGGAGGCCGGGTGGACGTACCGCCGAATTGCTCAACACATGGGGCGTGAGGTCTCCACAGTACATCGATGTTGTCGGCAGTGGTCGGCGGAAGGTGCACGTGCCCGTCGACCTGGGACCGGACCGCAGCGACGCACGGATGCACGCCAAGACCGTAGGATCCTACGCAGTGCCGTAGGGGACCGCACCGCCACTTCCCAGCAAATTAGGGACACTGTTGCTCCTGGGGTATCGGCGAGGACCATTCGCAACCGTCTCCATGAAGCTGGGCTACGGTCCCGCACACCGTTAGGCCGTCTTCCGCTCACGCCCCAACATCGTGCAGCCCGCCTCCAGTGGTGTCGCGACAGGCGTGAATGGAGGGACGAATGGAGACGTGTCGTCTTCAGCGATGAGAGTCGCTTCTGCCTTGGTGCCAATGATGGTCGTATGCGTGTTTGGCGCCGTGCAGGTGAGCGCCACAATCAGGACTGCATACGACCGAGGCACACAGAGCCAACATCCGGCATCATGGTGTGGGGAGCGATCTCCTACACTGGCCGTACACCACAGGTGATCGTCGAGGGGACACTGAATAGTGCACGGTACATCCAAACCGTCATCGAACCCATCGTTCTACCATTCCTAGACCGGCAAGGGAACTTGCTGTTCCAACAGGACAATGCACGTCCGCATGTATCCCGTGCCACCCAACGTGCTCTAGAAGGTGTAAGTCAACTACCCTGGCCAGCAAGTTCTCCGGATCTGTCCCCCATTGAGCATGTTTGGGACTGGATGAAGCGTCGTCTCACGCGGTCTGCACGTCCAGCACGAACGCTGGTCCAACTGAGGCGCCAGGTGGAAATGGTATGGCAAGCCGTTCCACAGGACTACATCCAGCATCTCTACGATCGTCTCCATGGGAGAATAGCAGCCTGCATTGCTGCGAAAGGTGGATATACACTGTACTAGTGCCGACATTGTGCATGCTCTGTTGCCTGTGTCTATGTGCCTGTGGTTCTGTCAGTGTGATCATGTGATGTATCTGACCCCAAGAATGTGTCAATAAAGTTTCCCCTTCCTGGGACAATGAATTCACGGTGTTCTTATTTCAATTTCCAGGAGTGTAGTTGACTGCTCATTTTGGATACTTTAGAAAAATGGGTCAAGGAAGAGAAAGAAAACGCTATAGTTAATATGGTGGAAGAAATTAACGGGTTTAAATCTAATAGGCACGAAGATGAAATAAAGGCTAACATCTTCGACACTGATGGCAATCTGAAGGCAAAAGTTGCCATGGAGGAAGTAGAATCAGTTTTGCAAGGCTTTGAAAAAGAGGAATTGATGAATGGAGGGGAATGAGGTCAAAGAACCTCATAGCTGTATTGACTTGCAACAAACTGTAAAAGCTGACGACGGTATTATAGGTAGCAACGTTGTGCAGGGACGCAGTTGCTAACAGATAGAGAATAGTTTAGCTGATGTGCAGCTCACGGAAGTGGAGGGAGTCGTCAAGTGTTTTGATTTAAAATTCGTGGACATGTTGGAAAAGGCAGCTAAAAATGTAGAGATTGATGACCCCCAGAATCTAAGTTTGAATGTACTTGGTACTGACCAAAACTACTTTAGCTGGAAACAATTTGAGAAGGATTTATTAGAAGATGTTTATGAGAAACCTGTTCAGAGTAAAATAACCAACCCTATTATAAAAACTAACATCTCAGGAGTAACAGTGCGTTGTCAGATCTTGACAGTGGCAGTGAAGCAAGTGCTCTGTCCCAAGCATTTTTTGATTCTGCTCCAATTAGAGTTAATTAACTAACATGAAAGTAAGTGGTTTTAAAATAATAGGTTCTACTGGAAAAGTTTCTAGACCAGTACAGCACAAAGTTTTGATACTCATTGGTATAGGTGATGTGATAATAGATCATCCTTATTGAAGAGTACTCAGTTTAAATGTTGAGATATTAATTGGCACAGATTTCTTATCAAAGTATCAGGGGAGGATTGATTTTGACCAGAACAACTTAATTTTAACCTTAACTGACTCTCGGGTAATACAATAACCTTTTATAGGAAGCTGTACAGGGAGTAATAATGAAACCTTGGAACTGCCTATTATGGTGATGAGGAATAGAGGATCATTAAAGGAACATATTGAATTCAGTAATAATGTGCAAGATGCTAATGCAGGTGAGAGCTATATCCTAGAAGAAATATATGCTAAGGTACTGCCAACAAATCAAATTTCAGGTAAAAGGGCTCTGAACAGAAAAAGAAGACATGATGCAAAAGCATTCTCTACTAGTTTGAAAGTCGCGAGCTCTTTCTTCTTATCTCGTGTTTTCTACTGAAAATCTCGTGCTTGTACTCTTGTTAACTTTACTATTACAGAGATCGCCTAAATTTTTTTTAATTGGTCCTGTGCGCAACAGATAACTTACTTGGTCTTTCCGCTGCCACTGCTTCATCTGTTGCATTCCATTATTTAACAAAAACATAAAAAACCTATTATTCATGCTGAGTGCAATCCATGTTCTGTATGGTGGCTCCAGCTGTTGCTGCGGCTGCTGCTGCTTACTACAACTACATATAATTCAAGAGAAAGGGTTTGGTCAAATCTAAACTCGATAAATGATAACCCAAACACGTAATTCCTTTTTTTAAAAAAAAAACTATTTTCTGAAAGCGATTCTGTCTCATTCAATTAACAAAACGCTAGAAGCTCTTTGAACAATCGCTTCGTATGTAAATCTGCCTCCAGTGGCACTAAAGCAATATTACAAATTTATCACACTCTTGAGACAGACTGAAATACTTCTCAGTTAAATGCATGGTGAAACAATTCCCTGACAATTACAAATTAATCTATTCGCCTAACAATGGTTTCCCTTAAGAATTCAACTCCTATCATTATCAAAACTACCGTCTGCTGCTACGCACATACACAAACCCTTTTCTTTAAATTAATAAGCGTGCTGCAAATTATAAAAAATATCAACTAAATACCAAATCCTGTGTCGCTGCTGGCGGACACGGCAGTACGGCAGCTCGGCGACGACCCCTCGCTCAACACACGTGCGCACCACAGCAGGCGGGCTCCTACACTGGCTTCCAAACTGCCACTAATTAATACGTGCGCTGCGAAATGGCGACAACAATATCTTAGATTCCAGAGCTTGTGTATGCGCGCTGTAGCCAACCTTTAAACCCCGCAGGGAGTATTGCCAACTCTCAAGTTTTAGCATTGATAAATTAGTAGCAGCTAGAACTAAAGAAATATCTGAAACAAAGAAGTTTATGCATGTTTATCAAGGGCCATTCAAGGTAATAAGTAAACCTCATGCAAAGGCATACCGCTTGGAATACCCAAAGAGTAAGAAAGAACTAGGCCTGCGAAATATTGTAGATCTGAAGAAATTTAAAAATAACAGTAACTAGTTACTGTAGGGAGCCTGCCACTCTTCGGCGGATACACAGTTTGGCGAACTGTGTGGTCCCAGCTGGATGAAACTTTATTTCCCTTTGAAGTTTCATTCCCTTCTTCTGTCCTATCGTAGCAAGTAAGGAATATATGTCTTCATGTTGTATATATGCAATAAGTTTGTAATGTCTTCTTAGTGATTAAGAGTGATTCCCGAACATGACTATATCCAAAGAATGTGACAGGTAGTTTGCAGGACTAAATGATAAACGTTAAAATAATAATAGGTAACTTTTGAGCACCAAATCGTAGAAAACTCGTGGCTAAAATAAATAAATAATAAATAAGATCCATACGAAGGGTTAGTAACGAAGAAACCCGGAACACTTTGCGTTAAGAGAAGCTATTAAAGCTGGAATGTCCTAAAATCTGATTGGTTGGTTGGTTTGGGGTATAAAGGAACCAAACTACAGGGACATCAGTCCCTTTTTCCTGACACAAGCAAGGCTCAAGTTACAAAAACACGCAACACCACACCTAAAAAGGAAACAAATGGAACGAACAAGAAACGCGGAAAACATACACCACAAGGAAAAGTAGAAGAAGGCATTAAAACCATAGAGCAGATGGTCTGGGTTGGCTGATCATAATAATAAAAGAGGATGAACCAGCCACTCTGCAACACATTAAAATGTCCACCCCAGAAAGACAAGGACAGATGAACATATGTAGGGAAAAGACGACCACCAAGACAAACAAATGCAAAGAAAGTGCGACAGAGTTAAAACGGAGGGAGGTTGGCGACCTCAGAGAGAAGGTTAAATGCCCCCCCCCCCTCACAAATAAAACGTGAAACTAAATCTGCTGTTGTGGCATTGACGCCCAACACCGAAGGCAGGTTGCTAGAAAGGTTAAAAGTCCGCCGTAGAGTGGCTAAAAGTGGGCAGTCCAGCAAGATGTGGACGACAGTCATATGTGAGCCACAGTGACACTGAGGTGGGTCTTCACGATGGAGGAGGTAGCCATGTGTTAGCCACGTATGGTCGATGCGCAGCCGGCAGAGAACTACAGAGTCCCTGTGAGACGCCCGCATGGATGTTTTCACAGATTCGTAGTCTCCTTAAGGCACACAATTTGTTGTGGGTACTGAGATTATGCCATTCCGTCTCCCAGAGCAGAAAAACCTTGCGGCGTAATAATCATCGTAGGGCAGTTACAGGGATGCCGATCTCCAGAAGAGGTTTACGTGTAGCCTGAATGGCCAGCCTGTCGGAAATTTCATTTCCTGGGATTCCGACGTGGCCTGTGGTCCACACAAACACCACGGAACGACTGGACTGTTCCAGGGCATAGATGGACTACTGGATTGTCGCTACCAAAGGATGGCAGGGGGTAGCACTGGTCAGCCTGTAGGCTGCTCAAGGAGTCAGTAGAGAGGAGAAACGACTAGCCAGGGCATGAGCGGATGCGCTTAAGAGCACGAGAAATGGCTGCCAGCTCTGCAGTGAAAACGCTGCAGCCATCTGGCAAGGAGTGTTGTTCAATGTGTCTTCCATGAACATACGCGAAGGCAACGTGACCATCAGCCATCGAGCCGTCATTGTAAATCACTTCATGGTCCTGGTACATGTCAAGAAACGAGAGGAAGTGATAGCGGAGAGCCGCGGGGTTAACGACTCCTTAGGACCATGTGAAAGGTCCAGGCGAAGCTTCGGCCTAGGTGTACACCATGGAGCTGTACGTGAATGGTCCGTGAGTATAGGTGGTGAAGGCAAGGACTCCACATCTCACAGAAGAGATCGGACGAGAACCGCAATCCTAAGCCCTGACTTGGGCCTCCGATGCGGGAGATGAACTGCCGTGTATGGGATAAGGAGACGGTAATTCGGAAGCTCAGGAGAACTACGAATGTGTGCAACGTAACTGGCGAGCAGTTGTGCACGTGTAACATTCAATGGAGGGACTCCGGCCTCCTAGCCGGCCGGTGTGGCCGTGCGGTTAAAGGCGCTTCAGTCTGGAACCGCGTGACTGCTACGGTCGCAGGTTCGAATCCTGCCTCGGGCATGGATGTGTGTGATGTCCTTAGGTTAGTTAATTTTAATTAGTTCTAAGTTCTAGGCGACTGATGACCTCAGAAGTTAAGTCGTATAGTGCTCAGAGCCAGCCAACTCCGGCCTCCACCAGGACGCTGGTCACCGGACTCGTCCTAAAAGCTCCTGTTGCCAGTCGAACGCCACAGTGCTACACTGGGTCGAGTATACGCAACGCTGAGGGCGCCACCGAACCATAAACCAGATTCCCTTAGTCAAGGCGGGATTGAACAAGGGCTCTGTAGAGCTGCAGCAGCGTAGAGCGATCTGCATCCCAGTTGGTGTTGCTCAGGCAGCGGAGGGCATTGAGGTGTTGCCAGCACTTCCGCTTCAGCTACTGACGAAGATGAGGAAGCCACGTCAATCGGGCGTCGAAAAGCAGTCCTAAAAACCGATATGTTTCCACTACCGTGAGAGGATCGTCTTTAAGGTAAAGTTATGGTTCCAGAAGAACGGTACGACGCCGACAGAAGTGCATGACACACGACTTCATGGCTGAAGACTGGAAACCATGGGCTAGAGCCCATGACTGCGCGCTGTGGATGGCTCCCTATAGGTGCCGCTCGGCAACACCAGTAGTGGAGGAGCAGTACGAAATGCAGAAGTCGAAGTGAGACCGACGACCCGACAGCTGCTGCTAGACCGTTAATGGCTACTAAAGTATACTCTCAATACAGAGCACTGCGGGACCCCATTCTCCTCGATATGGGGGAACTATAGGAGGCACCAACTTGGACACAGAAAGTACGGAGCCATAGGAAGTTTTGGATAAAAATCGGGTGCGGGCCTCGGAGACCCCAGTCATATAATGTGGCAAGGATTCGATGACGCCAGAGCTTTTTGTAAACAAAAAAAAAAGACGGCAACCAGGTGTTGGCGTTTGGAAAAGGCTGTTCGGATGGCAGACTCGAGGGAAACAAGATTATCAGTGGTAGAGCGACCCTGGTGGAAACCGCCCTGCAATGGAGGCAGTAGGCCACGTGACTCCAGGATCCAAAACAACCGCACACTTACAATACGTTCTAACATCTTACAGAGAACGTTGGTGAGGCCGATGGGCCGATAACTATCCACATCAGGCGGGTTCTTACCGGGTTTGAGCACTGGAATGATGGTGCTCTCCGGCCATTGCGATGGAAAGAGGCCGTCGCACCAGATCCGGTTGAAGATGACGAGGAGATGTTGCTTGTAGTCGGACGAGAGATGTTTGATCATCTGACTGTGAATCCGATATGGCCCAGGAGCTGTGTCGGGGCAATGTGCAAGGACTCTGACGCATTATAGGGTTCACTGTGACGTTCAGTTAACGAGAGGGCTTTCCTTTCCATCCGCTGTCTGATGGTGCGAAATGCTGGGGGATAATTCTCTCATGCGGAAGCTCGAGCATACTGCTCAGCAAAGTGCTCGGCACTTGCGTTTGCGTCGGTAGATAGCACGCCATTGATGTTAATGCCAGTAACACCTGTCAGGGTCTGATACCCACAAACACGTCTGATCTTCCATACTTGGAAAGGTGACGTACGGCACCCAATGGTTGAGACGTCCCAAAGGTCCCCTTCCGCACGAGAGAAGCAGGAGAATTCTGTTGCTTCTCTGGCTGGGGGGAGGGGATCGATGTCCCCTGCGTTCAGAGGGGCCTTGCTCGCAAAGTAGGTACTTCAGGAGCAACGGAAGGAGATTTTCCCCCTACCATCAAGGGGGCGGATGTATTCTGGAGGTCCAGACGGCACGCTGTTCGTGGCACAGAGTGTGGTATGACTGGTACTTGTGATGGCGATGGTAACGTAGCTACAGCATACGTAGACGTCAACCGAACGGAATGTAATTGTTCAAATTTACGTTTAGCCTCTTGGTAAGTCAACCGGTCTAGTGTCTTGTACTCCATGATTTTCGCTCCTTTTGGAGTACTGCGCAGTCTGGCGAGCAGGGGGCGTGCTGCTCTCCGCAGTTGATACAAGTGGGAGGAGAGGCACAGAGAGTATCTGGATGCAGTGGACGTCCGCAGTTTCGACATGTGGCATTGGAAGTGCAGTGGGAAGACATGTGCCCGAATTTCCTGCACTTAAAGCACTGCATAGGGGGAGGGACGTATGATTATCGTCACAGCGGTAAACCATCAACTGTTGAGGCTTTTATGGGGAGTGACGGAAACAGGAACATCGCCCAGCCGCTCACAATCGAGCAACGCCTGGAATTGGGCTGGGGATGCTGTCTGAATCAAGACTTCACCGTTCCCATCTTGGACAGCGCTATCACTTTCCCTAACTTATCCTCAAGATGTTAAACAAAAAACTGAGGCTTCATAGGTAGAAAGGAGTCCCCATCCATTCTGCTATTGACTAAGTACCGAGGCGAATATGGCTCTCTTCGTTGTATAGCCCTACGTTCCCCCCATGGCGTAGCGGGGGAGGGAAACGATTTAGGGTCATATCTCTCAGCATTGTACCCGATCTTACCTGTCTTAGAGACTGCTGGCGCCGTACAGTCACCAGCAAGAGATGACTTAGTCCGCTTCATTGTGGGTCATCCTCACTGATGCCACCCACTCCGATCAGGGGCTCTCCCCACAGGCACCACCCAGCCACAGGAAAGGCCACATGGCATGATGGCTGTTGCCGGAAGTCCTCATGCCCCACGAAGACACGCATCTACTCCTTGGCACGCGTGGGGAGTTTACAGCTAGGCATCAGCAGTGCGATCCCTGTATTGTCAGGGGGCTATCACCAAATGGGTTCATGACGACCCCACCACAATGGACTGGCTACTGTGCTGGATATTGGGCGCAGAGTCATGGGGCGAAAGAGGACAGGAGACAATGGATGAAGATGACATACCCCGGAAAGTGTCCTCGCCGAAATAGGTGAATTGCAGGTGGAGATGCAAAGCCATGACAAGAGGTTCAGGAGATCGAATCTCAGGGCACTATGAATAACTTAAGGCGTCCTTCCCCATATGGCCTGCACTTCTGTAGAATTTGGAAAGTGGCAGGTCAAACTATAAAATGGGACCTGAACTTATAGGGCCGAAAAGTGTGAGACTCCTTAAAGTCTCCTCTTACGACAGTCAGGGATACCTCGGACCTATTCTAACCCCCAGATCCACAGGGGGTCCTAAAATCTGAACCAATAGTCTCTGCATTAATTAATAATTTTCAGTTGGGCATAAGGTTGTCTTAAGATAAAGAATAATAATGTGGGGTCATTGGAGGCAAGCCAACGCGTTTTAATAATAATTAAAGGAGGTCAGTGGAAGTGGGGTGATGATCACTCCAAATGTGTAAGTAAATAATAAGGTCAGTAGGCTGACGGAGGTAAAATAGAGAGAGACTGTCGAAATATATATTTAAATGAAAATGGGGAGAAAAAGGAGAAATGAAGTCGATAGGCTGACATATATGTTAAAAAGATGAAAAGTCGATGAGTTATTGCCAAATGTTTTGTGCAAAGGTTTGAGAAACGCGTAGTTTTGCTTAAAGCAGATGGTCATTTAACCGATAAATACAGACAACAATATAGAAATAAGCGAAAGTGTTAAGAAATGCAGATCGTACAGCTGATGTTATAATAAAAACAGCTTTGTAATGATGTAGCAAAGGAACTACTGTAAAACAAGTGATTTCTTTAGTACAGTAATCCGTACGATTATTGAGCCAAAGGAAGGAAGGAAAACTTACAAAGGTTACTATATTTTCTAAGTCAGTACGTTCCAGTAATAAAACAAATTGCAAACTAACCCAAAAAGTCACTATTTAAGAACATAAATTGACCTTCAGTACAAAACAGTTATGGTTCAGGTATAAAAGTAAAGGGATCAGCAAAGTTTGCTATTCAGGCTAAATAATGAAGTAGAATGTCACGTTTTTCTGATGTAACATGTTGCCAACAATTCTTTCTGGCAACTTCTCAGTTACTGAAACGATTGAAGGAAAATAGATTATTAAATGTGTTTTGTCCTCCGTTACGTGTAAGCTGAGAACAGAAGCTTAGGCCATGTTATCTGTTTCTCAGGAACATGGAGGCATCAAAAAGGCAGCCTACAAGCTGTAGTGGAGAAGGAAGCAAGGACCACACGATCTACCATGAGGCCTCCTCTTTCCTCTTGTAATAAAATATAACGGAGGAGTGAATTCCCAACACCTACTTTTAATGATTCAGTGAAGGAGTCATAAGGACGTTTACGCTGGTGCCTAAGATTGTGAATAAATATGAGAGTACTGAAAAGTGAAAAATTTTGTGTGTTTCTCTTTCAGGTAAAGACTGAAAAAGTATGCAAAAAAGTAATTTTGTAACTATCGAAAATTTTTATTTCATGTTTCTATGTAATTTATGTATATTATTTGTAAAATTCTATTATGTCATTTTTCCTATATATTATTTTGTAACTATAGTGTTAAGGAATATTGCAAAAAAAGAAAAAGAAACAAGAGGTCAGCCATTGTGGTGTGCGTACTGTACGACCTTCAGTACACACACCATCAGATTATTTGACTTGTCGCTCTAACGAAGTAGGCAAGTGTCACCAATATGTCTTGTGGTCTTATCGTGGCGTGTTTATCTTCTGCCGTTAGGTCAGACGATAGAAATGCCACTTGCATGCTTAGAGTAGCAGATTGACAGTGACCAACTTTAAACAGAACTTGATTAATTTTCACACACATTTATTAAAATAATAACAAGCATAAAAATGACTTAACTTTGTTCTGGATGCTATTAACAATTGACAATGTGAAGTTCCTTTGGTATTGGTACGTTAATCTTATTCTCGCATATGTTGTGGATTGGCAAGACAGCCAACTCACTATGAGAGGAAGCCGAAAGGCACGCATTTTATCTCACGCAGGCTGGCGTGAGGTCTGGAACAGGTCAAGGAAATGAGACTAATAAAAAACGTATGTAGCTGCTGGAATACTTAACTTTAATGCATAAGTGGTGAACATCGCTCTTGACGGTACATGTTTTACAGCATCAATAGTAACTGGTAATGGCGCCTTGCTAGGTCGTAGCAAATGATGTAGCTGAAGGCTATGCTAACTATCGTCTCGGCAAATGAGAGCGTATTTTGTCAGTGAACCATCGTTAGCAAAGTCGGCTGTACAACTGGGGCGAGTGCTAGGAAGTCTCTCTAGACCTGCCGTGTGGCGGCGCTCGGTCTGCAATCACTGATAGTGGCGACACGCAGGTCCGACGTATACTAACGGACCGCGGCCGATTTAAAGGCTACCACCTAGCAAGTGTGGTGTCTGGCGGTGACACCACAACATATATCTCTGATACTTGACTAAAGTGTCTATACATTTATCTTCATGGCTATGTATAGGAATATGGTAATCTTATTAGGCGCAGACTGAAAATTGACAATAGACTGGTACAGACAAATGTAGACTGGTACCAACTGGTGCACACAAATGCAGACTGACTAATCGGAGGTCTGTACACTCGTTATAATACCTCGCAAGTTCATGTATCACTGTGCGAGTGTGATCCGCGAGGAGAAAAGGTTCTACGTTAGCAGCAATCTCATTGGCTGCATTACGTATTAATACATGGATCGGTAGAAGCAGAATTTGGTCTGTCTCTATGGCAGCGCCATCTCGTAGTGCAGAGATGGACGAGCACTGCGCCTGGGCTGTTGTGCTTAGCGTGGCGCGCTCTAGTAGGAAAGCCGGCCGGAGTGGCTAAGCGGTTCTCGGCGCTACAGTCTGGAACTGCGCGACCGCTACGGTCGCAGGTTCGAATCCTGCCTCGGGCATGGATGTGTGTGATGTCCTTAGGTTAGTTAGGTTTAAGTAGTTCTAAGTTCTAGGGGACTGATGACCTCAGAAGTTAAGTCCCATAGTGCTCAGAGCCATTTGAACCATCTAGTGGGAAAGTTTTGTACACGCTGACTACACGGAACTGTGTACACAACAGCCATAATAACATCCCTTGTTTCTAATATTTAATTTTGTTTAAAAATAAAATTTTTCACAAAAATAAATAGGAGGTGATGTGGCGAAACTAGCGCTGTATCATTGAAGAAATACAGAGGCGAGTGAGTGTGCCAGGACTTACCCCAGTTCACTGCTTGAAGCGCCACGTCACCACAACGTGTCTGTGCGTAGCACACTAGTATTGCACCATAATTTAAGAATGGAATTAAAGTTGCTTTTCGGAACTTTGTTGGCATGCGCTATAGGATATTAATTTGTAAACTGTCAAACCTAAGAATGATCAGATTAATATTTTTCCCTAAATACATCGTTTTAACTAAAAATAAGTGGCGATAAATACTAAAGCTAGAAATCCAAAAATTGGTCATAATGTGCAGATGAATGTCAAAATTAACTAGTACAAGTCTCAACGTAATTAAACAAATATTTTGGTCAGAATCTATGTTTTTAAGAAAAACTGAAGGTGCTAAATATGAGACTTAGGAATGTGAAAATATGTATGAAGCTTCAGTTCAACATAAAAACATTAATTTTGTAACCCCTCTTGAGCTACCTCTAATACTTTTCGAGTAATTTGCAGAAAACTAAATTTGGAATTAAAACGTCCTTATTTTTAGTAGATTAAGTATCAGTTATACTATTGCTAGAAAGTTTTGGTTACAGCACGTGATGAAACCCCTCAAATAATAGACCTATAACAAGTTACAAGGCCTGGATGTAAAGAACAACAAATACAAGGACTTTTAAAGTTGTAGTTCATATGTCTGGTTCTATTGCCAGTTGCGTTCTGAAAATTCTAGACGGCAAAGCTTATATGTAGGCGATCTAAAACTTTTTCTGTGATTTTAACCAACTTAACTACATGCATACAAAAATTACTGAGATCCTAAACTAATACAGAACATTGTCATAAAATACTGTGTGTCCGAGAAGCGGCCATTTAGGAGCTGCTACCATGGGCATAGAGCAGATCACAGTAGATGTCCCCTTGGCCGTCCGCTGCGCCACATATTTAAGTACAGCCCGAGAGGCAAGACTAGGCTTCACTTCGCTCCCAGCCATTGTATGATCCGAGTCAGTTAAACGTCGGAGTACGCACAGGATGACGGCAGAGACAGGCTGTAACTAACAGTAATAATAGAAAGTGAACTCGCGAGGACTGTACACCGTCCTGGATTGCTTGGATTTCACGGAATTAACTGTTAGTGTGCCGCCCTTAAGGTTGACAAATCCGTGTGGCAAGTGGTGACTATTTCCCATTTTTTTTGGCGAGCAATTATTTTGATTGTCAGAAGTCAAGCCGAAAGACAATTTAATAGGAACTTACGGTAGAGGTCGCCTCTGAACTGCTCATAGTGCTGTTTAGGATAGAGAGAGTTATTGTCTGTGTGAACATAATGAATATTACAGTGTTGAGTGTCTGAAACTTTACCAAATATATCTATCAAATAGAACCCAAAATCTTCATTTATAATCATAGTCCCGCCGAGCAAATAGAGAATAGAAATATTTCTTTCAGTGGGTTGGACAACAATGTGGACTTGTGGACTGGGCAGTATAGTCAGTATGTTCTCCATCGCTTTCTGGCTGACCACAGAAATAGTTTCCAGGCTCTCGTGAAAGATGGCGAACAATATTCCAATATTTACAGCAATTCAACAATATTCTAATATTTCAAATATTTTCTATTAGTTTAATTAATTATTTAAATTAACCCATCACCCTACAACGTAGTAAACCAACTTTTTGTCCTGTTGTCCTGTGGATTCTTTCAGTTCCCGCTTACCTGGATTTTTCTTATGTTATTACGCTTCACTACAATCACTGATTTATTTCTACGGTATCTGGTAATATTGGTGACCGACAGCTATCTTATGATCTAATAATATGTATCAAATAAGTGTAGCAGCATTAGAAACCTCACAACATGGTGCCTTATCTTTATATGTTATCGAAAGCTTCGGCTGATGTGTACTTGCCTACATATATGATTTTATCTCTAGACAGCATCGTTTGTCATCCACGTTTCTGGTGTATTTCTGATTATAAGCTTTTTGAAGTCTAGGTTAAGCAGTATGACACGCATGCGTTTGTGTTACCAGGGTATTTACGCTGCAACTCAGGTTAGACAGTGTTCTTGTATAATAAGATTGTACCATTTTACTTTTGTTACTGTTCTCAAATTTAGATATGAAACGGCTGTAGATCACAACTATAATTGCTCATTCAAAACATAAAACCAGTGAGTGTCGTTAACTATAACAAAAAAGAAGCATGGGAATCTTTTTATTCTGAAGTCATTAATTAGTAACGATGCACGTTAACGCCTTTAGTAAACGTCTGGAAACCTGCATACGTGTATCTAATGTAAAACATATATTTTATTTAAACATAGTCCGCGTCTCATTCTTGAAGTACGGTAATTGGTGAATCTCGTACATAGGAACTTTAGTAATTTCCCGAGTGACATCTGAAGGTTTTCCGGAAAAGCCAAGTGGAAATTAAACAGGATCATTTAGCGGTCAGTTTGGCAGTGTTTTTCAGTTCAGAAACGATAATTACGATATGTAGTAGTGGCAACACTGTCTGAAAACGAATAATACAGATTCAGGAGTCTCTGAGAGGTGGAAACATGCCACAGTTGAATATTTTACATAAGTGCAGCGTAATGAAATGACTTAAAACTACGAAATAAAATTGTATTACAATGCTATTATTAATTGTAAAATAATGTGAAATATTAATTTTATGAGTTCCTGTGAAGATATTTTTCAGTGGAGTTGTTCGAGAGAAAGTTTTTAACTGTCATAAACTCAATCACATTACCCAAAAGGTACACTAACGGAAAAAAATCGCAACACCAAAAAATAATTAATGTAAAGTAACGAAATTTCGGGACTGCATATGTCTAGGTAATGCATTTAAGCGATTAACATTGCTAGATCACAGGTTAATGTAAGCCACGGCAAAAGTGAAATGCTGGTACATTAGTAAACTGTGTAGCCGCCAGAATGTTGAATGCAAGCATGCAAATGCGCATGCATTATGTTGTACAGTTGCCAGATGTCTGTTTGTGTTCCATGACCGTTGTACTTGGTCGATCAATGCAGGGACGGTTAATGTTTGTGGATGATGCTCGGAGTTGCCATTATATGTCTGACATGTGCTCGAGTGGAGACACATCTGTTGATCGAGAAGGTCAAGGGAACATATCTACATCTAGAGCATGTAGGGTTACAACAGCGCTATGTGGACGAGCGTTATCCTGTTGGAAAAGGCACCCTGAAATGCTGTTCATTTATGGCAGCATAACTGGTCGAACCACCAGACTGACGTACATGTCTGCAGAGTGCGTGGGCTAACCACGATAGTGCTCCTGTTGTCATACGAAATCACACGCCAAACCATAACTCCAGATAGAGGTCAAGTGTGTCCAGCGTGCAGACAGGTTTGTGGCAGGCGCTCAACAGGCCTCCTAACCAACATACGGCCATCACTGTCACCGAGCTAGAACCAGCTTTCATCAGAAAACACAACAGACTTGCACTCTGTCCTTCAATGAGCTCTCGATGGACACCACCGAATACACAAATGGCTGTGCTTTCGTGTAAGTGGAACGCAAGCTACAGTCCATCTGGCTCGGTGCTGTCCTCTTAGAAACTGATTTGTAACAGTTCGTCATATCACTGTCGTGCCAGCTGCTGCTCAGAATGCAGCTGCGGATGCACAATGGATGCGCCAGAGCAATGTCCCGAACACAACACGTGGTTTTCCCTTGCTGTGGTGCCCCGTGATCGGCCGGAACATAGTCTTCTTGTGAGCGTACATTCTAGTGACCATTGCTGCCAGCAATCATTTACAGCAGCTACGTCCGTGCCAATCCAGCCTCTCGTGGTCGCATTAGACGACCTCGTTCAAATTCAGTAGGTGTTGTTAATGGCATCTTTGTCACCTTAAAGGCATTCTTCACCAACATCAACTCAGCAGTTCCAATCTCAAAGGTAACGGACGTTCAAGATCTTTAAAGCGTGTAATTAAAGCAAGCCTGATTTGCATCCTCATAGTGGCGCTACTAGCACCACTCTCATGCGACTAGAACGAAACTTGAATAATCATCTTTCAGACGCAGAAACACGCCCACCACCTTTCATTATTTCGCGCAACTCCTTCTTGGTGTTGCGATTTTTTTTTTCTACCAAAGTATACAAAATGCTCTGACACGTTGTTGGATATATTATGCAGTCGTGTACGTAATTCCTTTCTGCACTAATGTTGTCCTCCCCACCACCGTCTTGATGTCTTTGCAGGGTTTGTTTTTGATCCTTGTACTTTATTCATGGTTTCATTATTTTTTGGCTAACGAGAGAGAAATATTGGTGACAACTAAGAATATTGATGAACAAGCATTTTGTAAAGCTGTTGTGTAAATATCAATTGTTTTGAAGAAGTTTCTGCAGCAAGTTCTCGAGTTAACATCATTGAGTCATGCTGCGGCTCGCATTGGTGCCGTGTGTAGGTTTCTGCCAGACTGTTTTGTTTAGTTGGCACGGTTGCATTGTTTGTCTTCACGTGTTCACTGGCGCAACTCGGTTTCGCAAGCGTTGCCTGTCCGCTAGTGGCAACAGCGGCGCTTATCGATATGTAGTTCTGCTGCCCTGTCTTTGGAGCGACGTCGTGCTTCTTCCATGTGGTGTGAGTGTGGAGTTCGGTTGGGGATGCAGGAGCAGCGAGGTCCACACAGAGCGACAACATTCTAGGACCGCTGGCGGCGTGTACGGACAGCCGGATCGAAGGGCAGTGGTCACGAGGGTGCACGACGTCGTCGAAACCGGATACTGCATGTTTGAGTGCATTGAAATTCGCGTAGACAAACCTCCACCATTGTGAAATCTTGCAATTCTCCAGTGAGTTGGGTTTGTGTTGCTGCTCGTAGGGTCGCCGAGGGGAAAGGCAGCGAGTGGAGTACCTGAGGAAGGCGGATCTGATTAGCCTTCCTCAGCTTCTAACTACTATTTGTTATTTTCATCTTCTTACATTGTTAAGTTCAACAAGCAGTCTTTTTCTGTCTTGTGGCCGCTAACGCCCCAGTTACCTGCCCTGGGGGTTAGTGTATGTAACGGCAGTGTACACTTCCTCGCCTTACCGCCGCTGTCCGGTGAGGCGTGTAAGTTTGACAGCTACTTGATTGTAGGTTGGGTGGCGTTCTTCTACCTTAGTAGTAGTCATTCCTCCTTGTTCCAGGCGCTCTAAGCACAGTATTCTGCGGGCAGAGCCCAGACCACTGGTTCTGGCTTTGGCGTAATTTTACATCTTCCGTTTGTTTTGTTGGATGTCAGGTAGCCTCACCAAGATTATCATTAGTCACTCGTTAGACTGCCACTACGAGTTAGCATCTTTTGATCTGAAACTCTTGGCTGCCTTTCTCTTAACTCGCCAAAGTATTTTTGGCGTGATCTAAAAAATGGCTCTGAGCACTATGGGACTTAACATCTATGGTCATCAGTCCCCTAGAACTTAGAACTACTTAAACCTAACTAACCTAAGGACATCACACAACACCCAGCCATCACGAGGCAGAGAAAATCCCTGACCCCTCCGGGAATCGAACCCGGGATTTGGCGTGATCTACTCAGAGAACGATTCCTGGAGCACCGTCTGTCACTGGCCATTGTGTTTTATTTTATTATTGTATTATTAAGTTACCATCATTTGTCTCACCTGCATGGTGATCTGTTGGTTTTTTTTAAAATTACCTTTTGTATGCCATTCGCCATCTGACAGTACATTTGTTAAATTTTTTTATATCTGCTATTTTGGCGTTAAAAGGCCTTCAGCCGTGATTGTGGTTACTTGCCTTAAAATTCTGATTGCGACCACATTGGCTTGTCTTCAAAATTATTAGCTGTCTGTATTTTATGTATTTGTTAAATTTTAAATAATTGCCATTTTTCGCGTTAAAGGCCTACAGCCGTGATTGTGGTTACTTGCCCTACAATTCTGATTGCGACCACATTGGCTTATCTTCAAAATTATTAGCTGTCTGCATTTTATGTATTTGTTAAATTTTAAATAATTGCCATTTTTCGCGTAAAGGCCTTCAGCCATGATTGTGGTTACGTGCCTTAAAAGTCTGCTTGCGACTCATTGGCTTATTTACTAAAATAAGTAAGTGAAATTGCAAAGCAAAACAGTAGTAATTGATTCGGGCCCTGTCCACAATCGTAACCCAATCCTCCCATCCTTAACTACCAGGTCTCAATCATTATAGTTCTTCTAACACAACTGGTAAATGAGTTGTTCAGGAACCTTTTTCACTAGAGAAGACCCCAGTATTAAGAAATTAAAAGTGTGCTCTAATAGCTTAACTGGTGATCTAACACTCCTTTCAGTATGTAAATTATCTTTAAAGTAGTCTTCACCTTACGCTTCTTTGTACATGTCAACAATGCAACAGTACATCATCATCAAGTCCCTGCACATTACCGTAAGATGTACCTTATTACCATTGTCATCTGCTGATGAATCAGCAGATGACAATGACACCTCACACATAATTAGAAATGCAAGCATCATCACAGTGTTGCATTGCTTGAAGTTTAATGGCCCAACAGCTGAGAAACACCACTTCCGTTATACACCACGAACTGAAATCCCCTGTTAAAAGCAAGCCTTGACGACGAATTGCCCGCTGCTCACTCAATCAGAAACCACAGTGTGGACAGTGTCTTTCCGAAACGCCTTCTGTGTTGTAGTCTTTCTGTTAATTTCTATGGTATGCCAGTGAACTCGGTAGTTATCGTGAAAATGGAACTTTACTGCTCGATGTAGTTTGTTTGTCAAATTTACTTGTGTTAACTCGAAAGAGACAGTTCAAATATAAAAATTCGAAACGAAAACTAAAAGAACCTCTGACCTTCCAGACAGCAGACACCCTGTGATGAAGCACATAATTCCGTAGAGCGTTGGCCAATAGGCTTTTGTTAAGAATCGCGTCACTTGCTGACAGTAACGTGAAACGACAGCTAGCACTTAACTTTCTTGCAAGGTTCTCACAGCTATAATTTTGTTCATATGTTTTGTTCGAATAGTTACTTAAACACAGAGTGTGGTCTTTTTCGTGGACGGAACGATGTGGCGCGGTGTTAATACACAGCCGGCCGGAGTGGCCGTGAGGTTCTAGGCGCTACAGTCTGGAGCCGAGCGACCGCTACGGTCGCAGGTTCGAATCCTGCCTCGGGGATGGATGTGTGTGATGTCCTTAGGTTAGTTAGGTTTAATTAGTTCTAAGTTCTAGGCGACTGATGACCTCAGAAGTTAAGTCGCGTAGTGCTCAGAGCCATTTGAACCATTTGAACTTTGTTAATACACAACTCGTTTTCGGAAGAGCGGCTGTTCAAATATCAGTTCGGTCATCCGTATTTATGTTTTCTGTGATTCTTTAAATCCCGTAAGGGTAATTCTGAGTTGCTTTATTCGAAAGGCAGCTGCTCATTTGCTTCCCGTTCTTTCCCTAATCCGATATTCTGCTCCATCTCTAACCAGTTTGCCGTCGATGGGATGTTAAACATTTATTTTTCTTCCTTCCACCATTCCCGAATAAGTGCTAAATAAATCACAGATTGAAGTGGTAGAATACTGGTATAATGTATCACCTTTCTCAAGCATCTATATGGCACAAAATTAATTAAAGGAATCCGTTTGAAGAAGCAACACTGTTCAATATGTGGAGAACATAAACAGTGATGTAGACTTCACTTGTCACCTCAGACTCGTAATACCGAAAGAGAAAAGTGTAATACCAGGTTAAATGGAGTGACGAGAGTGAAGCTATAGAGAGCTGGTTCGGAATAGGAAGGTACTGCAACCACAAGTAAAGTATGTTTAGAAAACAGTTTGTTAAAAACAACCAAACTCTTTGCAATAACAAACATGCACCACATTAGGATGACAGTAAGCATAAAATATTTTAAAATTAAAAAAAAGGAACTTCTGGATGTGAAGGTAACAAGAAGTTACAGATAGGAACAAGGAGTTAGGGATCGAGAACTAGCAAATAAAACAGCTTAAGGCGAGATGACAAGTGACTTGCACATCTCAGCCAAAAAACCTGAGGTTTCGGTTTCCACAAATTTAAAAAAATAAAATAATAAACACAGCAACTCAGAAGTGGTTTAGGGCATTACAGAAAGGAGGTTTCATCGGCAAGCCAAAACAAATTAAATTACAAATAGGTACAGTACAAACAGTTGACAAAGTAACAGCACAAAGCTAATCCAAAGTTATTCTTAGCAATTAGTGATGTATGCAGAGTGATTATACGAAGAAATTGAGAACGACAAAGGCAAAACATACACTGGACTTTGATAGTATTCAAACAAATTACATCATGTGCAAGTTATTAGAATCAACGGCCAGGTGGCCATGCCAGAAGTTTTCCAAGTGGTGAAGGCGCCGTAAGGTTTGCCTGAAATTCGGCTAAGGCGCAAGAAATCCATATGTAACCATACAGTGAACCTCTCAGCGCAACGGCCAAACAAACAGAACACTCCACTTATACTAAGGGTCGCTTCTATGTGTTGCCGCTTAGATTTACTTAAATGCAAGGGGTGAATTTAAAAGAAACATATACATCAAACCACATACAATTGAAACAAAATATCAGTGCGAGTCGAACACTTAACGTTAGGCACTAGCTGATCAAATACACAGGCAGAATAGCGGCACATAAACAAATGACAAATAACTATCGCACAGGTGACTAGCTCGAAAAATAGCAGATCACAGTGCGGATCTGATGTAATCAGCTGGCCAGCCACCATAATGAAAACAGGATCGAGTAAGGAATACAGCTAAGTCCCTGATAGATAACACAAAGCCTGATCTGTCCTGTAACATAAACATATAAACAGAATCAAACACTATTCCAGTTACATTTGAAACCACTGGGTAGAATAAGTTCGATAAGAACTGAAAACGTGAATTCAAAATATATAAATAACTGAAACTTATAAATAAATAAATAAATAAAAGAATCGTCGTGTACAGTGAGCGAGCTCATCGGCTGGTATGGTGACTGAGCGCTCTGTTTTTTTTTTTCTTTATTGTTATTTTCAAACCTGCTTACAGGCAGGCCAGCAGCAGCATACTACGCCGCTCTGTGGCCTCAGAGAAACACAAAAGATACAAATGAAGACATTGAGAGAAAAAACATGGTGGACATAGAAACGGAGACAAACACTCTTTAAAATACATGGAGCCGTTCACGGGTGGAGAGTCCAAGATAAAATTTGTTCAGACACTTGGACACAGACAGAGACGAAAAATTGTCACACCTGAACGTAGGTGCACAAAACGAATAACACTGAACCACTTAAGCACAAAACGACGGCACACACAGAACACGAGGCGTTGATCTCCGGCGCGCGAATGTTCACTAACAGTGTACGAGTCCAGGGACCTGCCAAGGGAGGAGGAGGGGGGTGGGAGAGGGAGAGTGGAGAGCAGATGCCATGGGCATGGGAGATAGGGGGAAGGGAGGAAGGGGGAGGGGAAGCCTGGGAGAAGAGGGGTGGAGGGAGGGGACGGGGGAAAAGGAAAGAGAAGGGAGGGAGGGTGCCTAAAGGAAAGGACACAGGAAGTGGGGGGAGAGGATCAAAGTTGATAGGAGGGGTAGATGGAGGGGAGGAGGACATCATCAGGGAGGGGGAGCTGGCGGAAGCCACCTTGGGAGAAGGTAAGGAGGGTGGAGAGATGGAGACCGGGTGGGGCGTGGGAATACAGGTGCGGCAGTGGACGGGGGTGGGAGAGGATGGGTGAGACAAGCGGATGAGGAGGATCGAGTTTGTGGGAGGTAGCGCTCTGTAGCACACAATGATAGTCTAGGAGGATTACAAATTTTTGTTACTATATTTTTCAATATATGTAATTTATATTGGTGAAATGCGCGATATCGTTGTTCATGAATCAGGTGTAAAGATTTACCTATGTGATTCCCAAAGTATATACTATGCTTCTTAAATTGTGCAACAGTTCCATGAGACTAATTGCAAAATATTTCAATATATCGCCATTTAATACGGTGGCGCCACCTGACGTCTACACAGCAAGTCACAAGGGCTCTGAGGCGCCTCAGTTTAATCCATGTACCGTCGTCGATATGAGTGTAGTTTTTACTCTACTGGTGCTATGGATGTTGTAATTTTATCTTTTATTCATTTAACAACACAACTGGGACCACTCTCTTTTATAAATGGCAAACATATGGAGTTTAATGTATTTGTGTTTTGTTCTCAAAATGTCAACAACAGTTGTATGTGAACATGTACGCAAAGGTATGTAAAAGCTTTTATAAAATTTGGGTTATCGCAAAACATGGTTGTATCATGTGCAGATTCCCGATTACCTATTTTCCTTGAATACAGTGTAATGCCAATCAGAAGATGACAGCACGATTCTGTAGAAACTGGTAATTGGAATAAAGGTCTTAAAATCAAGTGATCTTGAACATCACCGGCCTGTGGCCGTGCGGTTCTTGGCGCTTCAGTCTGGAACCGCATGACCGCTGCGGTCGCAGGTTCGAATCCTGCCTCGGGCATGGATGTCTGTGATGTCCTTAGGTTAGTTAGGTTTAAGTAGTTCTAAGTTCTAGGGGACTGATGACCACAGATGTTAAGTCCCATAGTGCTCAGAGCCAGCCATCTTGAACATCACAAAAATTATTGATAATAGGCATAAAATATAAGACACCTTAAAGAAATCTAGCGAGTGTGACATACAAGATCGTGATAAGAAATTTACAGAGTGAAATTAATGAAAGCGCCTGAAGACACTACAATTCCTTCACGCTGGGCAGCAACGTATGCACGTTCGCCACAATTTTTGAATGCATGGTTTACATAAAAAACACAACCGACCGTCCTTGGCTCAGAACACCCGACCGGAGAAATGATACAAACATCAAGTGGGTGCAACAGCCGGATGCAGTTACTAAGCGTAAAATTAATTAAAGGACCTCACTGTGGTTCACAATATGGGCAAGCAACGGTTCCCCAAAGCTGAGTTCCTTCCTTCAATGGTCGGATCGCTGACAGTTAAATTCCCGACGGTTGTGATGAGGCCGAGAACACTCCGCATTCGAGGCCACCGTCTTCCATCAATGTTCGGAGAAAATGGAGCGCCCAGACGACTCTTGTGAACGCAGACCTCAAACTGCCAGTGCCGCCAGCCATTCACTCCCGTCACAGCTAGCCAAGAGCGTGCATTTACGTACGTCCACCGCTGCTTACGCGCGCACTCTTGCGGACAAACGTGCTCTGGTCTCCCAGCAACGGTCCAGAGACAAACCCAGCAATGATAGAATCGATAACATAAAAGATGTCACTCTTGCACAGCGCAGGGTGTTCATTCTGACATTAAGTGAGACAAAACTTACAAACTTGTTTGCAAACAATACAGAACTTCTAAGCAGGTAAGCTGAGGACAATGTCTTTCTCAAAAATGAACAAGAATTCTTATACTGGGGAGTAAGATGACAGTATTTCCGGGCGGGAAGGAACGCCGGTCCCCAGCAAGAGTCCGCCCGGCGAATTTGTGTCGAGGTCCGGTGAACCGGTGAGTCTGTGGATGGTTTTTAGGCAGTTTTCCATCTGCCTCGGCGAATGCGGGCTGGTTCCCCTTATTCCACCTCAGCTACACTATGTCGGCGATTGCTGCTCAGACAAGTTCTCCACGTACGCGTACACCACCATTACTCTACCACGCAAACATAGGGCTTCCACTCGACTGGTGTGAGACGTTCCCTGGGGGGTCCACCGGGGGCCGAACCGCACAATAACCCTGGGTTCGGTGTGGGGTGGCGGAGGGGTGAAGTGGACTGCGGTAGTCGTCGTGGGGTTGTGGACCACTGCGGCTGCGGCGGGGACAGAGCCTCTCCGTCGTTTCTAGGTCCCGGTTAATATAACATAACATGACAGTATAAATCAGAAATGAAAGGGATGTCGGTTGTAGTGTACAACAAGGCAAGTTAGTTTTCAACATGATAGGGATACTATTTGTGTCAAACGAGTTTAAAGGGTATTAGTTTTTTAACTCCTATATAATATATATTAACACTGTACCGAGTTTAGAATGTGTTGGTATTTTAGCTCCTGTATAATATAGTTTAACTATGTAACAGATACACGTGGTCTGCACACACACACACAGATGGTCACTTGGTAAACAGCGTGTTGGTCCACTGCTGGAACGCGATACAATTCAGCAATTCTGCGTGGTATGGGTTCCATCAGTCCTTGGGAAATGTCTGAGCACAAGTCACTCAATAAATTACGGGCTAGTGGTTTTTGGAGGATAGCATCCGAGAGGTCCTCCATCGGGCTCAAATCAGACGATTTTTATTGACAAGATATCAGTGCGAGTTCACAATCATACTCCCAAAACTACTGAAGCACGATTCCGTCCTTGTGACATGGACAGTTTACGTTCTGGAAGATTCCGTCATCGTTGAGGAAGACGGCAAACATTGAGGAGGATGGGGGTGAAGGTGGTTCATAATACACTCCTGGAAATGGAAAAAAGAACACATTGACACCGGTGTGTCAGACCCACCATACTTGCTCCGGACACTGCGAGAGGGCTGTACAAGCAATGATCACACGCACGGCACAGCGGACACACCAGGAACCGCGGTGTTGGCCGTCGAATGGCGCTAGCTGCGCAGCATTTGTGCACCGCCGCCGTCAGTGTCAGCCAGTTTGCCGTGGCATACGGAGCTCTATCGCAGTCTTTAACACTGGTGGCATGCCGCGACAGCGTGGACGTGAACCGTATGTGCAGTTGACGGACTTTGAGCGAGGGCGTATAGTGGGCATGCGGGAGGCCGGGTGGACGTACCGCCGAATTGCTCAACACGTGGGGCGTGAGGTCTCCACAGTACATCGATGTTGTCGCCAGTGGTCGGTGGAAGGTGCACGTGCCCGTCGACCTGGGACCGGACCGCAGCGACGCACGGATGCACGCCAAGACCGTAGGATCCTACGCAGTGCCGTAGGGGACCGCACCGCCACTTCCCAGCAAATTAGGGACACTGTTGCTCCTGGGGTATCGGCGAGGACCATTCGCAACCGTCTCCATGAAGCTGGGCTACGGTCCCACACACCGTTAGGCCGTCTTCCGCTCACGCCCCAACATCGTGCAGCCCGCCTCCAGTGGTGTCGCGACAGGCGTGAATGGAGGGACGAATGGAGACGTGTCGTCTTCAGCGATGAGAGTCGCTTCTGCCTTGGTGCCAATGATGGTCGTATGCTTGTTTGGCGCCGTGCAGGTGAGCGCCACAATCAGGACTGCATACGACCGAGGCACACAGGGCCAACACCCGGCATCATGGTGTGGGGAGCGATCTCCTACACTGGCCGTACACCACTGGTGATCGTCGAGGGGACACTGAATAGTGCACGGTACATCCAAACCGTCATCGAACCCATCGTTCTACCATTCCTAGACCGGCCAGGGAACTTGCTGTTCCAACAGGACAACGCACGTCCGCATGTATCCCGTGCCACCCAACGTGCTCTAGAAGGTGTAAGTCAACTACCCTGGCCAGCAAGATCTCCGGATCTGTCCCCCATTGAGCATGTTTGGGACTGGATGAAGCGTCGTCTCACGCGGTCTGCACGTCCAGCACGAACGCTGGTCCAACTGAGGCGCCAGGTGGAAATGGCATGGCAAGCCGTTCCACAGGACTACATCCAGCATCTCTACGATCGTCTCCATGGGAGAATAGCAGCCTGCATTGCTGCGAAAGGTGGATATACACTGTACTAGTGCCGATATTGTGCATGCTCTGTTGCCTGTGTCTATGTGCCTGTGGTTCTGTCAGTGTGATCATGTGATGTATCTGACCCCAGGAATGTGTCAATAAAGTTTCCCCTTCCTGGGACAAAGAATTCACGGTGTTCTTATTTCAATTTCCAGGAGTGTAGTACAAACGTAGTTTGCAGCTGTCGCGGTGCCTTAGATTACTAACACAGGTGCCACGGGATCCCGCGTGGATATTTCTAACAACATGATACTTACATTACCTGCCAGTGTCCGTGACGGAGTGCTTGTTTCGAGCAGTCTACATCTACATGGAAACTCTGCAAATAACATTTAAGTGCCTGGAACAGGGTTCATTGAACCACCTTCACAATTCTCTATTATTCCAATCTCGTATAGCGCGCGGAAAGAATGAACACCTATATCTTCCCTTACTTTATGGTGGTGATCGTTCCGCCCTACACAGGTCGGTGTCAACAAAATATTTTCGCATTCGGAGGAGAAAGTTGGTAATTGGAATTTCGTGAGACGATTCCGTCGCAACGAAAAACGCCTTTCTTTTAATGATTTCCACCCCAAATCCTGTATCATTTCTGTGACACTCTCTCCCATATTTCTCAGTAATACGAAACGTGCTGCCTTTCTTTGAACTTTTTCGATGCACTCCGTCAGTCCTATCTGGTAAGGTTCCCACACCGCGCAGCAGTATTCTAAAAGAGGACGGACAAGCGTAGCGTAGGCAGTCTCCTTAGTAGGTCTGCTACATTTTCTAAATGTCCTGCCAATAAAACGCAGTCCCTGGTTAGTCTTCCCCACAACATTTTCTGTGTGTTCCTTCCAATTTAAATTATTCGTAATTGTAATACCTAGGTATTTAGTTGAATTTACGGCTTTTAGATTACACTGATTTATGGTGTAACCGAATATTAACGAGTTCCTTTTAGCACTCATGTGGATGACCTCGCACTTTTCGTTATTTAGGGTCAACTGCCACTTTTCGCACCATTCAGATATTTTTTCTAAATCGTTTTGCAGTTTGTTTTAATCTGATGACTTTATTAGTCGATAAACGACAGCGTCATCTGCAAACAACCGAATACGGCTGCTCAGATTGTCTCCCAAATTATTTATATAGATAAGGAACAGCAAAGGGCCTATAACACTACGTTGGGGAACGCCTAAAATCACTTCTGTTTTACTCGATGACTTTCCGTCAGTTACTACCAACTGTGACCTCTCCGACAGGAAATCGCAAATCCAGACGCATAACTGAGACGATATTCCATAAGCACGCAATTTCACTGCGAGGCGCTTGTGTGGTACAGTGTCAAAAGCCTTCCGGAAATCTAGGAATACGGAATCGATCTGAAATCCGTTGTCAATAGCACTCAGCACTTCATGTGAGTAAAGAGCTGGTTGTGTTTCACAGGAACGATGTTTTCTAAACCCATGTTGACTGTGTGTCAATAGATCGTTTCCTTGAAGGTAATTCATAATGTTCGAACATATTATATGTTCTAAAATCCAGCTGCATATCGACGTTAACGATATGGGCCTATAATTTAATGGATTACTCCTACTACCTTTCTTGAATATTGGTGTGACCTGTGCAACTTTCTGGTCTTTGGGTACGGATCTTTCGTAGAGCGAACGGTTGTATATGATTGTTAAGTATGGAGCTAGTGCATCAGCATACTCCGAAAGGAACCTAATTGGTACACAGTCTGGACCAGAAGACTTGCCTTTATTAAGTGATTTGAGTTGCTTCACTACTCCGATGATATTTACTGCTACGTTACTCATGTTGGCAGCTGTTCTAGATTCTAATTCTGGAATATTTAGGAGGAGGAGGAGATTACTGTTTAACGTCCCGTCGACAACGAGGTCATTAGAGACGGAGCGCAAGCTCGGGTTGAGGGAAGGATGGGGAAGGAAATCGGCCGTGCCCTTTCAAAGGAACCATCCCGGCATTTGCCTGAAGCGATTTAGGGAAATCACGGAAAACCTAAATCAGGATGGCCGGAGACGGGATTGAACCGTCGTCCTCCCGAATGCGAGTCCAGTGTGCTAACCACTGCGCCACCTCGCTCGGTGGAATATTGACTTCGCCTTCTTTTGTGAAGGCATTTCGAAAGGCTGTGTTTAGTAAATCTGCTTTGGCAGCACTGTCTTCGATAGTATCTCCATTGTTATTGCGCAGAGAAGGCATTGATTGTTTCTTGCCGCTAACATACTTCACATTCGACCAGAATCTCTTTGGATTTTCTGCCAGGTTTCGAGACAAAGTTTCATTGTGGAAACTGTTATAGGCTTCTCGCATTGAACTCCGCGCTAAATTTCGAGCTTCTGTAAAGGATAGCCAATCTTGGGGATTTTGCGTCTGTTTAAATTTGACATGTTTGTTTCGTTGTTTCTGCAACAGTGTTCTAACCGGTTTTGTGTACCAAGGAGGATCAGCTGCGTCGTTTGTTAATTTATCTGGTATAAATCTCTCAGTTGCTGTCGATACTATTTCTTTGAATTTAAGCCACATCTGGTCTAATTGATTTGGAATGAGTGGAGATTGTCTCTCAGAAAGGCGTCAAGTGAGTTTTTTTCTGCTTTTTTGAATAGGTATATTTTTCCCTTATTTTTCGAGGATTTGGGTATTACAATATTCAGTCTCGCTACGACAACCCTGTCTTCACTAATCCCTATATCGGTTTTGATGCTGGTTATTAACTCAGGATTATTTGATGCTAAGAGGTCAAGCGTGTTCTCACAACCGTTTACTATTAGCGTGGGCTCATGAACTAACTGCTCGAAATAATTTTCAGAGAATGCGTTTAGCACAATTTCGGATGATATTTTATGCGTACCTCCGGAATTAAACACGTATTTTCACCAACATATCGAGGGTAAATTAAAGTCACCGCCAACTATTATCGTATGAGTCGGGTACGTGTTTGAAATCAAACTCAAGTTTTCTTTGAACCCTTCAGCAACTGTATCATCTAAACTGGGAGGTCGGTAAAAGGATCCAATCATTATTTTATTCCGGTTGCCAACAATGACCTCTGCCGCTCGCATCAAAGAAGGCAGCCATGACCATCGAACTGCGTAAGCCTCTGTACTGCAGGTTCCGTGACGCATACTCATGCTTTCATCGTCCATCAACAACTTAATATAGACGCTCACGACAGTAGCACAGGAGAAGTAGTCCAGGTTGCCCTTTCCGACATTATCGTTCCCAGGTGTCAGCTCATAATGAACTGGTTTTTGTGAAAATCGCTTATGTCAGTGAATTTCGCCATTTGCGGCCCGTGTCTTCGCTAGAATGGCTGTAACTGATCCGCTGATACAGTTGCCTTGCCGCGTCAGGTGCCCTCAACGCCACCAAGCGCCATCCAATCTGAGTAAGGACAGTTAAACGTTCCATCGACAACGAGTTCATAGAGACGGAGTTTAGATTAAGGAAGGATGGCGAAAAAACACCGTCATGCCCTTTAAAAGGAACCATCATGGCATTCTCCTTGAGGGTAATCACCAAAAACCTAAATCAGTGTGTCTAGACAGGGATCTGAACCATAAATACACTTATAGACTGTAAGGTTAAATCTCATAGTTTGAGTTGTCAACTATGAATAAGGGACAGTCGCCATCTGTTTCATCTCTGATGTTAGTATTCAAAACGGTACCATTCGCGATAGAAAAGGCGTATTGTGTCATAGAATACACAGAAACACCATCAATAATCGTTGTACAAAGACATTTTCTAATGGAGTCTGATGAAGTTGTACCACACCATCACATCATTGTTAGATGGGCACAGCAAAGCGAGGAGCAAGATATACATACAAGCAGTAAACAACAGAACGGCCATCAATCGATAATGGAGTGGTGGAAAACATTCAGAAGCCCCAGAAAATCTACGCATTGTGCAAGCAGAAAAATGAATGTGTCGCAGTCAACAGTCTGGCGTTGTTGTGCAAGAGCCTGCAGTTTAAGGCTTACAGAATTCAATCGTTGCACTGGCTAAAAGCATCCAATAAACCAAAACAGAGGCAATTACACATTGCCTTTCAAGCACAGATGGGGGTGGATGGTTTCGCATGCAGACTTGTGTTCTCTGATGAAGCCACGTTTCACTTAAGTGGCAAAGTGAGCAAGCAAAACCCGAGAACATGGGTTACACAAAGTCCGCATGTCTCTCCGGAACATGAACGTGATTCTCCGAGACTTAATGTTTTCCGTGCCATAACCAATGGCAGAGTCTGGTCCTTTCTTCTTCGTAAACCCTACCGCAATGTGTCTCGATATGGTTTCTTTTGGTTGTTACCTCAGTTTGCACAAGATGTAGCCGACTTCATTTTACAGCAGGACAGACTCCCGCCACATTGGAGTAACCTCGTATGTAGTCACCAAAGCGACCATCTTCCACAGCTCTGGACTGGTCGTACTGGGTCGAATGACGATCCGTTCACACTGCCCCCCCCCCCAGGTCACCTACCCTTACACCAGTGAATTATTTTCTTTTGGGGATGTGCGAACAACATGATTTACAGAACATTTATTCTGCAGGAATTATAGCAACTAAGGCACCAGATGGTGCGGTTCTTTCCTCTGAAGGTTGAAAAGGGTCTGGCAGGCTCTGCAGTATTGTATAGAAATCTACAGTGTCACAGATGGAGCTCATATCTAATAACTGTGCGAATGTCCATAGGAACTATGAGAGTTAACCTCTCTATATGTGTATTTCGTAAAGCCATTACTGTACTCAATCGGACACTTTTTTTGTCCATTCATTTTTAATCACCCTGTATGTTATTAAATTTGCATTTTATTGTGCCATATGCGTACTAAATCAAAGGAATCACAGTATCTTAATTTTCAATTGAGTGCGGGATATCCATATTAAATAAACACGAATCACAATATTTTGGATTGCACGAGTGCAGCAATTGCAAATTATATAAAAGGATTAGGGACGCCAGCCGCAAGAATATAAAGAGGTTGGTCACAAACTTTCATTTTTATAAACAAATTTGCCCTTGGACAACACTTATTGAACTACGAATTGCAAGTTCATTTTACTCATGAAGAAAATAAGAATTTGCCCATTATCGATTACAAGGTTCTCAGCGTCGTTAGCACGGTGTCTAAACCATGGTTGCTACAAGACGAACGAAACTGGCAGGCGAACTTGTACGGTAGCTGCAGTGTATTTTACCCGGAGGTAATCAGGCTGCTATCATCGTGACGAGTGGGAGCATCCCGTATCAGCGAGAATCCAGCTGGCAGGCGCGCTACAGCTCAAATGGCTCTGAGCACTATGCGACTTAACTTTTGAGGTCATCAGTCGCCTAGAACTTAGAACTACTTAAACCTAACTAACCTAAGCACATCACACACATCCATGCCCGAGGCAGGATTCGAACCTGCCACCGTAGCGGTCGCTCGGCTCCAGACTGTACCGCTTATAACAGCACGGCCACTCCGGCCGGCCGCGCTACAGCCTGCTGGCCATATCTCCTGGTAGAGCGTATGGGCCTGCAAGAGCCATCTCGATCACAAGTGGCTTTCTTCCCGTCTCGCCAACAAGTTCACGGCTTCACTTACAGGAGAGCCTTCAGATTTTACTCAGGATATTACTTAAGTTCATATGCAGTTCGCCAACTGCTTCAGGGATAACACGCAGACTGTATTCAAATATTGGGCTGGTGCATAAATTCGTAGCGTTTTCCCATTAGTGTAATAATCACAGCAGATAACGTAACAGAGACTTTAGTCATCAATAACATATTCTCCTTCCCTATTTTCAACAGTCTGCCAACACTGGAGTAACTTTTTGATTCCGCGACTGTAGAAATGACGTGGTTTTGAGGCGAAGGACACGTCGAACGATATTCGGAGCGCATTTTCATCCTGAATGGAAGTTCGTTGAAAGTTGTTAGATAGAGAGCGGAAAAGGTGAAAATCTGAGAACGCCAGATGCGGATGGGCGCAGGCTATCTGGTTGTTGTCCTTGGATTGTGTCTGAAATACGTCTCAGTTGTTGACAATAAATGGAAGCAACTGACAGCACGCCACATCGTCGCTGCTCCACCAGAAGCATAACGCTATCTTTTGTCGATCTGTTCAGGTTTTTGTACTGGAAGTTGCTGCTTTGTTTGAGCTTAATCATTCCTTTTTAACTTCATGTTAGCATAAAGACACAATTTCTCGTCACCAGTAACGATTCAGGATAGGAATGGTCGGCGTTGTTACTCGAGCCAATTCATGACGAGCAAGCAGAGATGCACTTTTGGCCACCCGCTGTTTTCTGTGCCCATGCACCCGGTTTTTGAACCGCCAGCGCATGAAAATGTCGCTTGAGGGTGGAATGATCACAGTTTATCACATTTACCAGTGCATTCGGTGCACTGACGTAGATAATTGTGGATTAATGTGTCTGAACGATCCTCATCAAACCCTGAAGATTTTGTTGAAGATGAAGAGTCAGTAACGTCAAAACGTTCCTCCTTAAAACGAAAAAAAAACTTTTCTTACTGTAATGTGTCCAATATATTAAGCCCGTACACGGTGCAAATGTTTCTGGCTGCCTCCATTGCTGTCACACCCTCTACTGAACTCAGTGGGAAGAATATGGCGGAAATGTTCCGATTTCTCCACTTGGCACTCCAGTTTCCAGCGTCCACAGGTCCACTTACTATCTCCAGATGACAAAGTGACAATACGTAAATTCAGATAGCAACAGTGAAATACAAATAAAAAATGACACTCGATAAATCAGCCCATAGCAACTGGAATACCAACAGGCAAAACAAAAAAGCTATGAACATATGCATCAACGTAATAAAATATACGTTGTGTAGTAGAATACGTGCATACAAATTTCAAGGTCCATACAAAATGTGCTAACGTGCATTGTTACTAATTATTGACTTCAGAACAAAAACAGCCCCATCCTACTTTCTTTTTTGTTATACATGACGACAATCACTGGTATTATTTTTAGAATGAGCAATTTTATCTGTGATCTACTGCTCACTCATATCTAAATATGGCAACAGAAAATAAAAGCAAAAATGAACAACTTCGTTATAGAAGAAAAGGATTGAAACTGTCACACCAGAGTTGCAGCATAAACTTCCTGGTAACACAGAAACGCATGCGTGCCGTACGGCTTAAAATAGAGCATTAAAGAGTTAGTAACAGAAATACAGCAGAAAAGTGCTGTACAAATCATGCTGTCTAGCGATAAAATCATACATGTACATTAGTTCATGTTAGCCAGACTTTTCGATAAAATATAAAACGAAGGATCCATGTTACGAGACATCTAATGCTGCTACACTAATATGATAGTTATTACTGGATAGTAAGATGGCTGTAGATCTCTGCTGAAACTGGCCATAGTAAAAATACATCAGTGACTGAAGTCAGGCATAATAACATAAGAAAAAATAATCATTTTTCCTATCATTGTCTTTCCAAATCGAGAATCGCTGTGTTTCTCACAAGCAGTATTTGTACAAAAATGTTCAAGTCACTTTTATCAAAAGTAAAAACTCAAGACGTAATATTTATAGCTCTAGGCAAACTTGTTTCAACTGTCAAGCGCTCATTTATGGATCGTGCAGGAAAACTTTAGAATGTTCGAAGTTCGTAGTTGGAACACAAAATATTTAAGGTCGGAAGCTGCCAGCTTTTCAAAGACTTGGGCACTTGCTGTCCATATTTCAGTGCGCAGAATATTAAGGAGAATCCAGAACTGATGTACATTCACCGACTAGTTCCACAAAGCCAAACGCTCGTACTCACTGGCACTGCACAGTATGCACTGGGCTTACGTATCGGATGACTTCGCTTAAATAACGTCGCTGAACTTTCACGCCTCCTCAAGCGGAAATATATGTTGCCCTACTTGTATCGGTTCATCTATCTTAAAATTATTTTAAATTTACATCAAAATTTTATAGATACCACTTAAGCTATAAAGCTTTTGTAAAATATCAAAAATAATAAATTCCTCAAATCTGACTCGACAGGAAAGTTGCTGCTATAGCGTAGTTTTCTTATTTTATCTACGTCTGAGCTTTGAAACCTCATCAAATACTTCCATAAAACATTTATTTGTGCCAAATTTTCAAATCAAAATTGGAGATATTTAGAAATCATAGTTCTAAAGTATGCTCTATCGATGTACGAGTATAATATTCGAATTATTGTTTAAAAGGAACACGATTTTATTCCTACTATTGGGCAATGCCTTTCTGCATGACTATGTAATGTAGCGACTGTACAATGAGGGATATCGTAACCTGCAGTTGAGATGTCAATCACACTTTTTTCGCTTCATGGTTACCGAAGTTAGAAACTTTAAGACGTTTGAGACAGGTATGCGTGTTTATCACGATCTCTACAGTGTGACAGCTGTACGGGCGCACTGTCTTATTGCCTGACTGCGGCTCAGACGCAATCCGCGCAGCAACACGAACGTAAGGTTTGCCCTATCATCAGGCGCTATACAAACAGTATGCTGTAGACAATTCTGCTTGTTTGTATTTTCCTGTTGTATCCTCCATATGAAACTGTTAACACTATTCAAAGATAGTGCATTTTGTGTGTCATTAGATTTGATGTATGTCACCATCCTATTCTTTGAATAAATAATATTTAAAACTGAAAATCTTTTTCGTACTTACATCATCGAAACATTTTTCTCTACGAAAAATAAATCGAATTAGTTTATCATCAACAAAGACAAAATATACAACAAACAACGTCAATTAATTTATGAACTGTACTGAGCAATCAGGCACCACAAACCACACTATAGACAAGGACCAGTTATATTCGCTACACCTACAAAATCTAAATAATTCTGTAGTCGCCAGGAACCCAACTCCAACTAATAACCTGTCACCATTCTTTTCGGATTATGAGTCAACCATTCATGATGCGGGCAAAGGTAAAATGGCAAATGTACTAAAACAAATGGAACATTTGTCATAACACACGAAATTCAAAGCATATTCTTAGCAGAGAAAATGAAATTAACAAACTAAACATAACTTTCTTAATCGAAGGTGACTGAAGGACCATGACTACTATCCATCCAATAAATATAATAACTGCAAAAACAGTAATCAATTAATATTCACCAATAAAATAAAAAATATTGATTAATATTAATTGATTACTACTTATTATTGAGAATATTATGTTAGACCCATGATGATATATTTCAGTGAGAAAATATTTCGTTCTAAATTTCAAATAGTGCTATGGGCGCATGTATCTATCACTTAAGTCCTCTTCTTCGCCAAAAATAGTGAGCTTATTCGCATTATAAAAGCATTTAAAGATGAAGATGTAAAATGTAATGGATTATATTGCAGGACTTGTTGAGTAGGGTGAACATAATGAGCCCACACTATGCACAAAGAGTAAACCGAAGAAAGACGAAAGAAATAAGTAGGAAAACTGAGATTAGTAATAAAGTTTACATACATATTATAAACTACAAAGTAGACAAAATGAAGTTATTCTGTTACGTTAGAAGCGGAATAACGTACGATGGGCGAAGCGAGGAGGGCATAAAAAGCAAACAAGCGAAGGCAAAGAGGGCATTCCTGGCCAAAAAAGTCTTCTAGTATGACACGTTGGCCTTAATTTGGGAAAGAAATTTCTGAGAATGGGTAGCATTGTATGGAAGTCAATCAAAGTCTATGGAAAAAGGAGAACGTAAGAGAATCGAAGCGTTTGGGCTGTGGTGCTACAGAAGTATGTTGAAAATTAGGTAAACTGATAAGCTACAAAATCATAAGGTGCTCTGCAGAATTTGTGAACAAAGGTACTAATGGAAAACACCGACAAGAAGAAGGGACATGATGGTAGGACATGTGTTAAAACATCAGGGAACAATTTCCATCGTACTAGAGAGAGCTGTAGAGGGTAAAAACTGAAGGCGATTGGGACAGAATAAATCCTACAAAAAAGACAAGAACGTTAAATAGAAGAGCTGCTCTGAGATGGAGAGGTTAACACAGGGAAAAAATTCATGGCTGGCCGCATCAAATCAGTCAGAGGACTGGTGACCCCCCCTCCCCCAAAAAAAAGCACCAGATACAAATCAGTCACCCCTTCCTCCCACTCAGAGACCATGTAAAATTGCAAACATGCTTTTTTCTTGGATTGGGGGTTTCATGACTGGTTTGATACACAAATTTCTTCCCTGTGGCAATCATATCATCTGAAAGTAGCGTGAATATGTTCCAGCATTTGTTTTTCCCTACAAATTTTGCATTCCATAGCTCCCTCTAGTACAATGGAAGTTATTCCCCGGTGTTTTGAAACATGTTCTATCATCCTGCCCCTTCTTCTAGTCAGTATTTTCAAATGTTTGTTTCCTCTTCGATTCTGCGGAGAACTTCGTCATTTCTCATCAGTTCACTAAACGTTCAACATCGTTCTATAGCACTACATCTCAAACGGGTCAGCCGGCCTGTGTGGCTGAGCGGTTCTAGGCCCTTCAGTCTGGAACCGCGCGACTGCTACGGTCGCAGGTTCGAATCCTGCTTCGGGCATGGATGTGTGTGATGTCCTTAGGTTAGATAGGTTTAAGTAATTCTAAGTTCTAGGTGACTGATGACCTCAGATGTTAAGTCTCATAGTGCTCAGAGCCATTGATCCATTTTTCAAACGGGTCGATTCTCTTCCTTCACAGTTTTCAACAGTCCATGATTCACTTCCATACAACGCTGTGTTCTATACCAAGATTCTCAGCTAATCTTTTCACTAATTAGACTTTTTCGAAACTTGTAAATTTCTTTTAGCCCTGTCGCCATATCCTAGGATGCTTATTGTGTTCTATTTGTTTCGTTTATCATACGTTGTTTTATTTCCACGGGAGGAGAATTCCTTAACTTCGTCTAACTCTTTGTGTTCAATCTGTATGCTGAGTTTATCTCTAATCACAGTTCTGCTCCTCCTCTTTATTTCGTTTACTATCAGAACATAGAATCCTCTTTAGACTGTCTTTGACTTCAACAGTCCTGTAGTTCTTCCTCCTTTCCACTGGGGAAAGCAGGATCGTCAGCGAATCTTATCATCGATATACTTGTGAAATGCCCTTGTGTGAACTGGTTCCTAGCCATAATCCACATGCAACCTTATCAGCCAGTGCAGGTTGAAATGATGTGGTCAAAAGAGTTGAAATGCAAAGACGGTCATGATCCTAACATTGAAACTTAAGGTGGGGGATCGCAATTTTGCTGTTAAATTTGTTACGAATGATAAGAGAATTGCTTACTAAATTGCCGCAGTGGATACACCGGTTCCCGTGAAATCACCGAAGTTAAGCGCTGTCGGGCGTGGCCGGCGCCTGGATGGGTGACCATCTAGGCGTCCACGCGCTGTTGCCATTTTTCGGGGTGCACTCAGCATCGTGATACCAATTGAGGAGCTACTCGACTGAATAGTAGCGGCTCCGGTCAAAGAAAACCATCATAACGACCGGGAGAGCGGTGTGCTGACCACACGCCCCTCCTATCCACATCCTCATCTGAGGATGACACGGCGGTCGGATGGTCCCGATGAGCAACTTGTGGCCTGAAGACGGAGTGCTAGTGCTAAAAAATCAAAATTAACTTCTTGGTTTATTATAACTAAAAAATCTTCAAGGCATTAACCAATGAAAAATATACATATCTTTCCAATAGTACCTTACAATAACGAACATAAAAATCTTTCCAGAAGCTAATTAGTAACAAAATAACAGGAGGAGGATGAAATTTATCTAATAGTTCGTTCCTATAACTATACTGGACGTTTGTCTTACCTACACATCGATTACAGTGACTGACCGTCTATTACAACAAGTTATAAAAGAGAGTCATGGATCTTAGTGTGCAGTGATAGACTGAAAACTAGCACACTAACTCTTGATGAGATTCCAATAACCAAACTTCCCTAACATGCTCATGCCGCATTCTTGCTTACCATAACATTAGATCACATGTGAATGCAGCGATGTTTAAGTGACTAACTGTGAACCAGTACATAACTTGTGAAGATCTGCTTGTGTAGTCTGTCGTCGGTAGTGGACCCAAACCTGAATAAGATAAAATAATGTACGAACTGTCTTGTTTCACGGCTCGTGGAGACCTGTACAACTCGGCGCCCCGGTATCCAATGTTGTTTACAGCTTGTTCTAAAACTGCCTTGCCGTTACTACCTACCAAGATTTACGAAAACCAGTCATATGACAAACAAATCTCCTACATCCATTTGATGTCACCGAGCAGCTGATCAATCGGTGCCTTCTGTTAAAATAGCTAACCTTGTTATATAGTCTGCAGGAACGCTGAAGGCTCGGCGATAAGCTCGTTTCTCAAACTCCCAGCTCTTCCCAAACTCATACTCTGTGTTGGACATTTGCAGAAGCATTCTGACAGTCGCAGATTTTATCACAGGGGCGATTTTTACACACCACGGATGCCTTACATCAGACGTACCACCGTTTTGCTGTTTTGTGGCTCCAGTGGCCCCAAGTTATAATATCCAGCGCCTCGCTGGAAACGGTCACCCCCTTCTATCTGGGCTGAAATTCCCAGACTGAGTACATCAAAGGACGTGACGCTACAGGTTGCCACTGTGTGTTTAATTGCAAGCAAACTCTCGATACCACGCAATAAAGTTAAGACCTTAAGTGGAAATTTTTCCATTGACACACTGATTTCAAGGGCGCCCCGCATGGAGCCAAGCATTTGCTACGTCTAGCGGACAAGGCAACAAGCGTGAGGTCACAAGTTCATTGCAGGGTTCGTATTTCCCATGGACCCCATTGACTCCCAACCATCCCAATTTGTACTTTTCGTTCATCCTCAGCAATGAGATGGAGTTCATGGCTCGCTTCCAAATTCAGCAGAAGAAGTTATCAGCACCAAGTTGTTTGTAGTGCTAATTACAAAATGAAAATAAGCCTCATCAGCCACTGTAACGCAAAAACATCTTTCCCTTAACTAATATCATATCAGCGCCTATGTACTCCTTTCCGATCTCAATTCGAAACCGAATAAGAGGAAGTCCACGTGCCTTGCCGCTTTTCATCCTTTTACGCTAAACTTTAATACCACTCCTAAATCTTTATTTCTGCCATTACTTCCTAGATGTACAGGTGGAACAGTAGGGGAAAAGGACTGCATCCCCGGCTTACGCTTTTTAATTCTAACACTTTGTTCTCGGCCTTTTGTTCATATCGTTCCCTCTTTGTTCTTGGAGATATTGCCTTGATAATGCCTGTGTACGACGGAGAAGTGTGTTGAGAAGTTTCTTCAGATATTCCATCTCCAGTTGATGCCGCCCGCTGATGATTAGATCCTGCAAAGCTACCAAACTGCTGGAATGTATATCGCGATATTTCATCCGTTGTTGCAAGAGTCCCAGATTTGCTGTGGATAATTTTGCGGGCCAATCGAGGTGCAATACAGTACCTGAGTGTACCTGATGCGAAGTATGTATGTGAAAAAGTTTTTGTCACCTTGGAAGGCTATAGTGTATACAGCACACTCACCATGAAGATGAAGAAGAAATGGCAACACAACATCATCTATAATACTGAAATAAACCTTGTTATTCATGTTCATGCCTAATCAAACGAAGAAAATCATGAAAATAACTGTGGCCTGAACTGTACACGACACACTGCAGAGTGAATGACTCTTAGGGCCGTAGGAAATAGCAGATAAATGGAAAGATACAATGAAGGTATCTACGAGGGGAACTAAATGTCTGATGACATACGAGTGGGGGTAAATATCTGCTGACGTTGTAGGGGAAGAAACTGGAGTGGATCTAAATGAAATAGGAGATGCAGAATTAAAGACAAAATTTGAAAGATCTCTGGAAGACGCAATCCAATGTCAAAGCGGGTACAAACAACACCTCTTCAGAATTTCTAAAATCATTTGGAGAAGCGGTAACTGGAATATTGCTGTTGTTGAATCTACGACACTGGATACATATTATCAGACTTTAATAGAAAATATGAATCAGAACTAAGAGGAAAAATAAGAATGAAAGATCAAGAACGCTGTGCTGGGATTAATAAGGGTGTCAGAGAGGAATACAGTCTTCCAGCCATACTTTCAATTAGCACATCGAAGAAGCAATGACGGAAATGAAAGAGCGATTTAGAAGTGTAATTCAAGGTAAAAAGTTATCTGATTTTTTCCAGTTTCCTTGGCCCATTTAAAAGTCTGTCAGACAAAGACTGTTTTTAAGTGTTACGTGTGTTTCAGTTTAAATTTTAACTCCATAATTAGTTATCAACAGCTCTGTCTACTTGGAAGCAATTAAGTGTCTAGTAAACTGATTTTTCAGAAAAATAATTTCCTCATTGATGTAGAGATGAAGACGCCTTCAGGAAAAATGTGTTACCCTCATTCTCAGCGGAAAGAATGAAATCTCGGATATCGACTCTCGAAAAACAGATCATAACCATTCGTTGCATGATTTTTTTTTTCTTTTACATGTCTAACAAGACACGTTATTACTTTTCATGTTGACGTTCATTGCTCTTGGCATTGACAAGGTTGTTTAAAATGAACTAAACACAGTTTCGTGTCACAAAGATGTCTCCGGCAAATAAATTTCATTATATATTTGAGCTCCTAATGAATATTTTCACGAATTATTTTCATTGCAATTTCGCTACACCGTGTGGAGAAATAGTTGTGCGGATTGACCGGTACATATGATTAATGGACCATGAAGCTGCTTTCATACTAAACATTTTAATCGGTTGTTTCAGATAGAACATACTTCAAAAAATTCCGAAGATGACACAGAAAACAGGCATCTATCTCGAAAGGACGATTTTGTACTGCATAACTGGAACGCCGTGGCCTCAAATCTTATCTCGCTATTCACTGACCGTGTTATTTTCTGAAGGTAAGTGCGACTTACGTTGGTGGGCCGTCGATAAGGCAGAGCGACAGAACAACCGCTATAGATGTCGCTAAGACGGGGGGAACATGTAAGTTGTTCACTATTGACAATTTCACGTCTTTCACTCTATGGAGGGTTGTAAGACGTGTAAATTTCTATTGTCTATTGTCAAATCACAATTTATGAAAGATGTTTATATTTTATTAATAGGATTAAGTAGGAATAATTAATATTTGTCATGTTGGAAATAATTGTGGTAGAAGGGAATGTCTGCACCAAAGTATTGTTGACAAGAGAGACCGCAAATTGATATAATATTAAAAAGGGCGGGAGAGAAAGAAATCCTAAGGGAAGGTTTCATAGTTTATTATAAAAGGGAAGGTTTTCATTAACAAAAGAGGTATAGAAGAGACGGGAAGGTTTCAGGGTGATCTGGCGTAATAAGACCTGGTCACATCACATTAAAAAGTCCCTCAACCAAATTTGAAGGTTGCCATCATTCATTCTACATCATATTCTGCAAACTTCTGTGAAGAAGTTGACAGAAGGTGCTTCTGATTGTACCAATTATTAGAACTCCTTCTGTTCCATTCATCTATGGAGCAAGGAAAGAACGATTGTTTAATCGCCTATGTGCACGCTGTAATTAGTCTAGTCTTTTCTTCGTGATATCTACGGCCGCTATACGTAAAGTACCGTTGTATATTCGTAGATCCATCATTTACAGTTCGTTCTTTAAACTTAGTAAGTAAACATAGTAAGTATACGGTTCGTAATCGAAAATGTTTGTTGATGTACTCTCCATTGGCAAAAGATACCGGACTAGACCCCATTTGCGTCTCCAGAAGGATCTCTGGAAAGGGACTGACAATGGAGAGGTGACCACGAGAAAAAGACTGAATAACCAACGAAAGGATAATGTTCTATGAGTCACGCCGTAAAATTTCAGAAGTTTGTAAGTGATAGGGAAGCTAGAAATTCTGAAAAGGAAAATGCTAAGACCCAGTCCAGATATAGTAGGCGTCACTGAAAAGAAATGGAAAGAAGGCAAGGATTTCTGATCAGACGAGTAAAGGGTAATATCAAAAGCAGCACAAAATGCTATAACGGGAGTAAGACTCGTTATAAATTGGAAGGTAGGATAGAAAGTGAGTTAATGTGAGCAGTTCAGCGACAGAGTTGTTCTCATCAGAATCGACAACAAACCAACACCGACTACAATAGTTCATCTATACGCACCGACGTTGCAAGCAAGAGATGAATAGCTAGAAGAACTACATGAGGGTACAGAACGTGTAGGTTTAGCAAGTAAAGGGAGATGAAAATTTAGTTGTCAAGGAGGGGTAGAAGAAAGGGTTGCCGGAGAATATGGTAGCAGGAACAAGAGAGTAGAGAGACAGACTTCTGCAACAAATTTCAGATGCTAATAGCGAATACTCCGTTCAAGAATCACAACAGGAGTAGGCTGTAGAGACTTGTCAGGAAGAATCAATGCACAAACAAATGGGTTACATATACAGTAAGGAATAAAGAGATACCCTTGAATTTCTCTGCGGCTATAGATACTACGATAATAAATAGCTCATTGGGCATTTCAATTGAAGGGGACATTTCTAAAATGGACAATCACAGAAGTTGGAGAGAAAACTGTAGGCGCAAGGAAGGCAGCTGTGAAGAAACAAGGGGTAGGAGAAGAAATACTTCAGTCGGGTGACAAAAGAAGGAAGTGCAAAAACATTTAGGGAAATTCAGGAATACAGAAATGTAAATCACTTAGGAATAAAGTGCAGGGAAGCTAAGACGAAATGGCTGCATGAATAATGTGAAGAAATGGAAAAAGAAATTACTGTCGGAAGGACTGACTGAGGACATAGAAAACTCAAAACAACCTTCGGTGAAATTAAAGTCAATGGCGGCAACATTAAGAGATCAATGGGAATTCCAGTGCTAAATGCAGAGGAGTCAGCGAATAGATGGAAAGAGTATATTGAGCGTCTCTGTGAGGGGAAGGACTAATCTGATGACGTGGTAGAAAATATACAGGATTCGACAGAGAAGAGATAGAGGATCCAGTATTGGAATCAGAATTTAGAAGAACTTTGGAATTTCCAAAATCATTGCAGTAAGTGGCGACAAAATGATTATTCGTGCTGGTATGTAGAATGTACGAGACTGGCGGTGTACCTCTGACTTTCGGAAAAAACGTCATCCACAATTTTCCAAGACTGCAAGAACTGACAATTACGAGAACTATCGCACAATCAGCTTAAAAGCTCACTCATCCAAGTTGCTGACAGGAATAATATACAGAAGAATGGAAAAGAAAATTGAGGATCTGTTAGATGACGATAAGTTTTCCTTTATGAAAAGTAAAGGCACCATAGAAGCAATGCTGACATACAGGTTGACACTGGAAGCAGGAATGAAGAAAAATCAAGACCCGTTCACAGCATTTGTCAATCTGAAAACAGAATTTGATAGTGTAAAATTGTGCAATGAGAAAAATAAGTGTGAGCTACAGGGAAAGATGGGTAATACACAAGATGTACAAGAACCAAGAGGGGACAGTAAGAGTAGAAGACCAAGAACGAAGCGCAGAAATGGTGGAATGAACTCTTTCGCGACCTACTGTTCAACCTATACGTCAAAGTTTCAATGACGGAAATAAAAGAAACGTTCAAGAGTAGGATTAAAATTCAAGATGAAAGTATATCAGTATTAAGATTCGCTGATGACATTGTTATCCACAGTGAAAGTGAAGAAGAATTACAGGACCTCTTGAGTGGAATGAACAGTCTACTGAGTACAGTATATGATTGAGAGTAAATCGAACAAAGCCGAAAGTAACGAGAATTAGCAGAAATGATGTCAGTGAGAAACCTAACATCGTAACTGGTGATCACATATTAGATGAAGTTAAGAATGTACTACTATAAAAACATAGGTCTAAATTTAAGAAAGATTTTTCAGAGAATGTACATTTGAGGAACAGTATTGTGGCAGTGACACAGACTGTGGGAAAACCAGAGTAGAAGAGAACGGAAGCATTTGAGATGTGGTTCTACAGAAGAACATTGAAAATTGGGTGGATGATAAGAGTAGTATGGAGATTGAGGCAGAAGGGCAATTTTGATAACAAATTGTTAAGCAAATTAATTACATTTCCACCCACCCCTACCTCCAGGTGACGTCATGTGTTTATGTGCTTTCCTCAGCCAGCACATCCATCCCCGCCCCCTTCCGCTCCCCACGCCACCTCCTCCCCAACGTTACTGGCGAGAATTTAGAATTTTGGTGATAATTTCCAATTCTGGTGGGATTTACTTTGACCCAGGGCTTTGCTGACGTCAACCCCCCACCACCCCCGCCCACCCACACACAGACCCGGGAATCGGAGGAAATTAAAAATGGCAGTGCCCTTTCTGGGATTTGAACCCCAGTCCTTCTGGACAGAAACACTAAGTGTATCCCCCATCACATGGAAACTGTCCAGATGCAGGACACGAAGGGTAGGTTAGTGTACTTTATTTATTTTCGTTTGGAAACTAAAGTAAACATCGTATTAATCATAAAGATCGGCCTAATTACACAACTACACACACCAAAAAAAGTTTTCCATCACCTCAGTTCTGAGAGTTCCGGAACCTGTACAGAAAATTGGAATAGAGATCAACATCAACGTCATTTTCGCCCTTTTTATTGCTCAGTTTAGTTTAGGAAACTAGTTTAATACGTGTAATAGTGTGTTTTCATGCTAACTATTAACGGTTTCACTTCTCTTTGCGTATTATTCAAGAAAACGCGAAAGGAACATAAAGTAGGGTTACGGTCATATTATTGCATACATTTTAGTGCAGTAAAACTTATAGAATCTTATTCAATTGTTCTGTCCCGTTCCAGCAAGTTAAGAAAAGCGCATCCGTTTGTTGTTTAACTCTTATTTTGCGGAAACACAGCGTAAATTTTAAGTTCCGCCATCTGAAAACTTTTGTATCTGGAAGTTTTTGTAAATGTGTTTTTCTTCTTTTTTCGGTAATATAACTCATTGTCATTAAAGTAAATTTCCTTACATACGATTGAGACGAGACCTAATCTTTCGTAACCGTGTTTTCTTGTTTTTCAGTCATTTAATTTGACTTATTCTCGATAAAATAAGATTTTTACCATGAGTGAAAAGTGCCTGAGGTGCCGTATAATTGTTAGGTCCGGGATTTGGTGTGACGGCTGCAGTAGTTTTTTCCATTGGGGTGACTGTAGCGGCGTGGAAGATGGGGAAGTGGATCAGACTCATCATTGGTTCTGTAAGATATGCAGTAGAGATAGGAAAATAGTGGAACAGGAGGGTAAAATTGCTGCCTTTCAGGCACAGTTAGAGCAGGCTAGGGAAGGTCTGAACAGATTAAGGAGGGAGAAGGGTAAAGAGAAGTGGGAAGGGGCAACTGGTAACAGGAGGAACAGACCTAGAACATTGTCAGACAGTTTGTGGTGAATGTGAAGAATAAGTTTAATCTGTTGCTTCAGTTAGAAATTGATGAGCCTCAGACAGAGGTAGGTGTAGATAGGGCAAACAAACTTCCAGTAGCAAATTGAATAAGAATGTAGGGAAGCCAGCAAAGAGAAAGAAAGTTTTATTGTTAGGTAGTTCACATGCCATAGGTGTAGGACAATTTTGGAGGACCAGTTAGGATCAGAACACCAGGTCACAAATTTTTTTAAACCTAGTGCGGGTCTGGGTCAGGTGACACAGGATTTAGGTTCACTCTGTAAAGGTTTTTACCGAGGAAGACACCGTGGTTATTGTGGGTGGGCCGGGCAATAGTATTGACAAAGATCCTGAGCACAATATAGAGCGTGACCTGGTAAAGATAGCATCAGCAACGAGACATACCAGTGTTGAGATTGTGTCTGTTCTGAGACGCCATGGCCGACCTCATTTAAACTCTTCTGTCGTCAGAGTTAGTTTGGAGTTGGAGCGGCTACCTGTCGGGTGCGGGGTCACATATTGGTTAGGTTCCTCAGCAGGTGGTTTATACCAGACTTGGCCTACACCTCAAAAGGAAGGGGGAGGGTAAACTGGCAGGGCTAATAGCAGGAAATGTAAGGGGGTAGGCACTGCCATGAGTGGTAATATACGAGTAATCATAGGTGTTGGAGCAGCACCATTTTTAGGATAGGTAGGACAGAACGAAATCAAGTTGTTAAAGAAGTAAAGATTGAAACAAACCTTCAGTTTGAGAAAGAAATCAAACAGCATAATCCTGACGCATTGGATCAGCGAACACAGCTGTTGGTTAAAAATTTACAGCAATCAGCAGAAATTTTATTTCCACCCGATTTCATCTCGGTAAATGTGAAATGCCAACTATCTTTAGTGCATCAAACGAGGGCTTCGAAGTAAAATTAATGAACTGCTTATGTGTGTTGATGAATTAGTGTCAGCGAAGCCAGTTGATATAACCTGCCTCTCTGAACATCATGTGACCACTTGTATAGATATGTTAAACCTTACAGAATTTAAGTTAGCCTCTTACTTCTGTAGACAAAATATGGAGAAAGGATGAGTTGCCAAATTTGTCAAAAACAGTTTTAAATTTAAGAATATTAACATTAATAAATTTTACTTAGAGCAGCACTTAGAAGCATGTGCAACAGAGATATAATTTCATAATTGGTCCTTTATAATAGTAGCCATACACAGAGCACCTTCAGGAAATTTCAATCTGTTTATAAACGGTCTTGAAGATTTATTATTTCATCTAAAATTAAAAAACAAAGAACTTGTGGTTGCGGGTGATTTTAATATAGATGTCCTGAAAAATACTGTCAGTGAACAGTTGCTGAAATCAGATACATTGTCATTCAATTTAATTTCTACTGTACATTTCCGAAGTAGGGTATACTAATGTTCTAAGACTGTCATTGATAATATCTTTTTAGACAATTCTAGGCAACTAAGCCACATTACAAAACCAGTAGTAAATGGGCTATCTGACCATGACATGCAACGCCTAACATTTAATTTTGAAAATTGTCAGGGTAAAACGTCTATCATAACTGAGTACAGAAGGCCAATAAAACAGTCAAAACTGAGAAAGTAAGGAGATTTGTCAAAGAAATTAACTGGATGGATGTTTACAGCATCCAAGACACAATTGGAAAATACGAAACATTCATTAATAAAGTTAGCACCTTATTTGTTTTCCCCTGAAGGTAAATCAAATTAAGCAGAAGTATAATAAGAAACCATGGATCACACAAGGGATAAAGATATCATGTGAGACAAAATGGGAACACAATCTGATATGGAGGGACACCTTTGATACTAGCATTATAGCCCACTACAAAAATTACTGAAAAATACTGAAGAAGGCTATCCAAAACTCTAAACACCCACATTATGAGAAGAAGATAAATACATCCAGCAATAAAATAAAAACAATATGGGATATAGTTAAGTCAGAGACTGGTAGGACCAGAAATGAGGAGGAACAAATAGCTCTAAAAATAAATGAAACCCTGGTAACAAATGCATGTTGTGCTGCAAACCATTTAAACAAATCTTTTGTCTCTGTTACTGATAGCATGGGGTTGTCATGTTCAGTGAATAATGGAATGCAATATATGAGACCAGTGCACTCAAGCAATCTCAGTACAATGGAATTGACACTTACTTCACCCAAAGAAATAGAACCCATCATAAAGCCTTTGAAATCAAAGCATTCTAGTTGTTATGATAACATATCAACAAAGTTAATAAAAGAGTGTTCACTTGAGCTTAGTCATATCTTAAGTTATTTGTGTAATCAATCACTAATTACAGTCAGGCTTTCGAAAGCACCACAGTAGAGCAACTGCATTAATCAAAGTAACTGATGACATTAAACATGCTATGGACAGACGTGAAGCTACCATCCTAACACTGCTTGACTTTAGCAAGGCTTTTGATACAGCTGACTTTGATATATTACTAATTAAAATGAAGCAGCTGAATTTCTCAAACAGCGCAATACACTGGTTCGACAGCTACCTCAAAAACAGAAGTCAACAAGTCATTTGTGGGTCGGAAAAGTCATCATGGAAAAACGTGCGCTCTGGAGTTCCCCAAGGCTCCGTCCTTGGTCCATTACTCTTCTCACTGTACATTAATGATATTTCTTCAGTGATTCACTCCTTCAACTACCATCTATATGCCGACGACATCCAACTGTACATAAGTGCAAGCCCCAAGAACATTGCTGATGCACTAGCGAGTATGAACGTAGATCTTTGCTCTGTTTCTCGATGGGCACAGAACCTAGGTCTGAAACTAAACCCCAAGAAATCCCAGGTCATACTTATATCTCATCCAAAGTTAATCAGTCAGTACTTTCGCGAAACAGTCCCTCAAATACTCCTCAATGGTACCCAACTACCATACCAAAAAACAGTAAAAGACCTTGGAATAATCTTGGATGAACACCTAAACTGGGAAGAACAAACAGTCACAGCTTGCCGGAAATTGCTCTCCTCCCTACATGCAATTCAAAAATTTAGAAAAATATTTCCAACCCATGTTAAACAAAAATTAGTCCAAACACTAGTCTTGCCTAATCTTTACTACTGTGATGTAGTTCAACACGGCACAAATAGTGAAAATTCGAGATGCCTCGAGCTAGTGATGAATGCTTGCGTTAGATACGTATGCAATATACGGTTGTATGATCATATCAGTCCTTCATACTACCAGCTAGGTTGGATACGCCCACATAAGGCACGCGATCTCCACACGATGTGCTTACTTCATCGATTTCTTAGCCACTGGTGCCCCCAATACTTATCTTCTCACATTAAACACTTATCATCATTCCACAACCGCAATACCAGATCGGATACGTCTAGCATCTTGGCTGTACCTTTACATAACACAAAATCTTTCTCCGTGTCATTCTCCATCTCAGCCATACGACTATGGAACGCGCTCCCCTGTGATCTGCGTCTTATCCAGAACCACTCAACATTCAAGAGGGAACTCAAGACTTACATATTAGGGACGGTATAGCCACCATTATGGTGCCCCTCTCATCTTTTTCTTTCTCCTCTCCATCATAGCTTCGAATTTTACCATTCTATTTCTCTTCCTCTAACCTATCTACCTCTTCTATATCTCTTTCACCCCATTCCATCGTCTTATGTCTCTGCTTGATGAGAATAACTCACAAGCTGCAAGAATATAACAAGAAAATTCCCAACTAGCAATAGGACTGACATTCGCAAAAGAAAAATATGTTTACTTTCATATACATATTCATTATTATTATTATTATTATTATTATTATTATTATTATTATTATTATTATTATTATTATTATTATTCTTGATTGTTATAATTATTTTTTGATTGTTATAATTATCATTGTACTACTTTTATAATCTCTATTTTTTTTCTTTAACATTAATACTGTATAACGTGTTATATGTCCTTAATGTTCTGTAGAAACTGAAATTTGTTGAATCTGAGTATGTCTGGTTAGGTGTAAGAGAGGGCCTGAAGGCTCTAATCTTGCCAGGTAAAATAAATGCATAAATAAATAAATAAATAAACATTCCTGGACTGGCTTAAATATGCTGAAGTTATACCTCTAAACAAGAAAGAGGACGAAGAAATTCCATCAAATTACCGATCGATCTCACTTTTGCCAGCTTTTTCAAAAATCTTTGAAAAGGTTATGTTCAAGCATCTACTTAAGCACCTTAGTGAAAATAAGATACTGTCAAAGTCACAGTTTGGGTTTCTTAAGGGTTCTGATATTGAGAAGGCTATTTACACTTATAGTGAAAATGTCCTTAATCCATTAGACAACAAATAAGAGGCAACTGGCATTTCTGTAACCTGTCAAAGGCTTTTGACTATGTGAATCACAACATTCTTTTAAGTAAATTAAAATATTATGGCATCACTGGTAGTGCTGCAAAGTGGTTCCAGTCATATCTTGCTAACAGAAAACAAAGGGTGTCATTAAGTAACACTTCAGCAGTAGGCAATCAGACATCATCTGATTGGGAAGAAATTACATGTGGTGTTCCCCAGGGTTCCATACTGGGTCCACTACTTTTTCTTGTGTATATTAATGACCTGCCATCTATTACTATACCAGATGCCAAGTTAGTCTTATTTGCTGATGATAAATACATTGCAATAAATAGTAAAGCAAATATAAATTTAGAAAGGGCAGCTAATCAAATTTTTACTGACATTAATAAGTGGTTCATGGCCAATTCACTGTCGTTAAACTTTAAAAAGACCCACTACATGCAGTTCAGAACTTCCAAGAGATTTCCTTCTAGTGTGTGTGTAAAATATGATGACATGGAAATAGAAGTTGAGAGTGTAAAATTCTTGGGATTACAACTTAATAATAAATTCAGTTGGGAGCGACATACTAACGATCTGCTAAAGCTCCTAAACAAGTCTGTGTTTGCAGTGCGAATGATGTCAAACATAAGAGATATAAATATAAAAAAACTGGCATATTTTGCTTATTTTCACTTCATTATGTTATATTGTATGATATTTTGGGGGAACTCCAAAAAACTGAGAAAATATTTTTAGAGTACAGAAGCATATAATAAGAGTAATGTGTAGTGTAAATCCAAGAACATCATGTCGAAAACTTTTCAAAGAATTGGGGGCATACTAACCACAGTTTCTCAGTATATTTATTCCTTAATGAAGTTTGTTGTAAATAATACATCTCTTTTTTTAACTAACTGCTTAGTACACAGTATCAATACTAGGAATAAGAACAAAATACATAAAGATTTAGAATCGATTACTCTTGACCAGAAAGGAGTCCAGTATTCAGCAACGCATATTTTCAATAAGTTACCAGCAACCATTAAGAGTTTAGTTTCAGACAAGACACTACTTAAACATAATTTGAAAGTATTTTTGGTGGCCAACTCCTTCTATTCCATCCATGAATTTCTCAACAAGTGCAGTAGACCATTCAAATGAAAATATATTATACTTTAATTTTTGACAATACTTGATTGTAACAGCCAAGTAACTACCTACTGTGTGAATGATGGATGTATGGAAAGCAGATGTAAGTCTTAAGTCTGTAAATAGTGAAAGTTTAATTTATATCTTCTACATAATTTGAATGTTCTTAACTGAGGATCATTGAAATGAATAACTTACTTTAATTTTTGACAATACTTGGTTGTAATAGCCAAGTAACTAGCTACTGTGTGAATGATGGATTTAATGAAAGCAGATGTAAGTATTAAACCTGTAAATATTAGAAGTTTAATTTTAATTCATGTACATAATTTTACTGTTTAATGGCTGAGGATCATTAAAATTATTGAAACTCAAGTTTTTCTAATTACATTTTTGTAATGTGTTTATCTGACATGTTCCACACCCAGGAGGATCCCCTCTTTTATGGGTCTATGGAATGAATAATTAATCTATTCTGAATCTAATCTAATCATGAAAACCACACATTGCATGTTGTACCACCATAGAGCGAGACCTTCAGAGGTGGCGGTCCAGACTGCTATACATACCAGTACCTCTATTACCCAGTAGCATATCCTCTTGCATTAATGCATGCCAGTACCTCTATTACCCAGTAGCATGTCCTCTTGCATTGATGCATGCCTGTATTCGTTGTGACGTACTATCCACAAGTTCATCAAGGCACTAGTGGTCTAGATTGTCCCACTCCTCAACGGCGATTCGGCGCAGATCCCTCAGAGTAGTTGGTGTGTCACGTCGTCCATAAACAGCCCTTTTCAGTCTATCCTAGGCATTGTCGATAGGGTTCATGTCTGGAGAACTAGCTGGCCACTCTAGTCGAGCGATGTTTAAAATATCCTTCCCTCGATATGTTGGCAAAAATACTTGTTCAAAACCGGTGTTAGGAAACATCTTCCGTGATTGTTCTAAATGCTTTCTCCGAAAATTATTTCGAGGAGTTATTCCACGAACGCACGCGAATTGTAAATGGTTGCGAAAACACACTTGACCTCTTAGCCACAAATAATCCAGAGCTAATAGAGAGCATCATGACTGATACAGGGATTAGTGATCACAAGGTCGTTGTAGCTAGGCTCAATACCGTTTCTTCCAAATCCGCCAGAAACAAACGCAAAATAATTTTATTTATAAAAGCGGATAAAGTGTCACTAGAAGCCTTCCTAAGAGACAATCTCCATTCCTTCCGAACTTCCTATGCAAATGTAGACGAGATGTGGCTCAAATTCAAAGATATAGTAGCAACAGCAATTGAGAGATTCATACCTCATAAATTGGTAAGAGATGGAACTGATCCCCCATGGTACACAAAACAGGTCCGAACGCTGTTGCAGAGGCAACGGAAAAAGCATGCGAAGTTCAGAAGAACGCGAAATCCCGAAGATCGGCTAAAATTTACAGACGCGCGAAATTTGGCACGGACTTCAATGCGAGATGCCTTTAATGGGTTCCACAACGAAACATTGTCTCGAAATTTGGTAGAAAATCCGAAGAAATTCTAGTCGTATGTAAAGTACACAAGCGGCAAGACGCAGTCAATACCTTCGCTGCGCAGTGCCGATGGTACTGTTACCGAAGACGCTAAAGCGGAGTTATTGAACGCAGTTTTCCGAAATTCCTTCACCAGGGAAGACGAATGGAATATTCCAGAATTTGAAACACGAACAGCTGCTAGCATGAGTTCCTTAGAAGTAGATACCTTATAGGTTGCGAAGCAACTCAAATCGCTTGATATGGGCAAGTCTTCAGGTCCAGATTGCATGCCGATTAGGTTCCTTTCATATTACGCTGATACAATAGCTCCCTACTTAGCAATCATATACAACCGCTCGCTCACCGATAGATCTGTACCTGCAGATTGGAAAATTGCGCAGGTCGCACCAGTGTTTAAGAAGGGTAGTAGGAGTAATCCATCGAACTACAGACATATATCATTGACGTCGGTTTGCAGTAGGGTTTTGGAGCATATACTGTATTCAAACATTATGAATCACCTCGAAGGGAACGATCTATTGATACGTAATCAGCATGGTTTCAGAAAACGTCGTTCTTGTGCTACGCAGCTAGCTCTTTATTCGCACGAAGTAATGGCCGCTATCGACAGGGGATCTCAGGTTGATTCCGTATTTCTGGATTTCCGGAAAGCTTTTGACACCGTTCCTCACAAGCGACTTCTAATCAAGCTGCGGACCTATGGGGTATCGTCTCAGTTGTGCGACTGGATTTGTGACTTCCTTTCAGGAAGGTCGCAGTTCGTAGTAATAGACGGCAAATCATCGAGTAAGACTGAAGTGATATCAGGTGTTCCCCAGGGAAGCGTCCTGGGACCTCTGCTGTTCCTGATCTATATAAATAACCTGGGTGACAATCTGAGCAGTTCTCTTAGGTTGTTCGCAGATGTCTAGTCAGTTCATCCGAAGACCAGTGTCAGTAGCAAAGCGATTTAGAAAAGATTGCTGTATGGTGTGGCTGGTGGCAGTTGACGCTAAATAACGAAAAGTGTAAGGTGATCCACATGAGTTCCAAAAGAAATCCTTTGGAATTCGATTACTCGATAAATAGTACAATTCTCAAGGCTGTCAATTCAACTAAGTACCTGGGTGTTAAAATTACGAACAACTTCAGTTGGAAAGACCACATAGATAGTATTGTGTGGAAGGCGAGCCAAAGGTTGCGTTTCATTGGCAGGACACTTAGAACATGCAACAAGTCCACTAAAGAGACAGCTTACACTACTCTCGTTCGTCCCTCTGTTAGAATATTGCTGCGCGGTGTGGGATCCTTACCAGGTGGGATTGACGGAGGACATCGAAAGGGTTCAAAAAAGGGCAGCTCGTTTTGTATTATGACGTAATAGGGGAGAGAGTGTGGCAGATATGATACGCCAGTTGGGATGGAAGTCATTAAAGCAAAGACGTTTTTTGTCGCGGCGAGATCTATTTACGAAATTTCAGTCACCAACTTTCTCTTCCGAATGCGAAAATATTTTGTTGAGCCCAACCTAAATAGGTAGGAATGATCATCAAAATAAAATAAGAGAAATCAGAGCTCGAACAGAAAGGTTTAGGTGTCCGTTTCTCCCGTGCGCTGTTCGGGAGTGGAATGGTAGGGAGATAGTATGATTGCGGTTCGATGAACCCGCTGCCAAGCACTTAAATGTGAATTGCAGAGTAGTCATGTAGATGTAGATGTCGTTATCCTGAAGGGAGTCATTCACAAGATGTGCACGATGGGGGCGCGAATTGTCGTCCATGAAGACGAACACCGCGCCATTATTCTGCCGATATGGCTGCACTATCGGTTGGAGGATGGCATTCTTGTATCGCACAGTCGTTACGGCGCCTTCCATAACCACCAATGGCGTACGTCGCCGCCACATAATGCCACCTCAAAAGAGCAGGGAACCTCCACCTTTCTGCACTCGCTGGATAGCTGTGTGATTGAAGGCATATGTGACACTCATCGGTGAAGAGAATGTGATGTCAATCCTGAGCGGTCCTTTCGGCACGTTTTTGGGCCCATCTGTACCGCGCTGCAATGTGTCGTGGTTGCAAACATGGACCTTGCCATGGAGGTCGGGAGAGAAGTTGCGCATCATGCAGCCTATTGCGCACAGTTTGAGTCGTAACACGACGACCTGTGGTTGTACGAAAAGCATTACTCAACATGGTGGCGTTGTCGTCAGGGTTCCTCCGAGCCATAATCTGTAGGTAGAGGTCATCCACTGCTGTAGTAGCCCTCGGGCGGTCTGAGCGAGGCATGTCATCGACAGTTTCTGTCTCTCTGTATCTCCTCCATGTCCGAACAACGCCGCTTTTGTTCACACTGAGGCGCCTGGACACTTCCCTTTTTGAGAGACCTTCATGGCGCAAAGTAACAATGCGGACGCGATCGAACCGCGGTATTGACCGTCTAGGTATGGTTGAACTACAGACAAGACGAGCCGTGTACCTCCTTCCTGGTGGAACGACTGGAGTTGATCGGCTGTTGGACCCCCTCCGTCTAATAGGCGCTGCTCGTGTGTGGTTGTTTACATCCTTGGGAGGTTTAGTGACATCTCTGAACACTCAAGAGGACTGTGTCTGTGATACAATATTCACAGTCAACGTCTATCTTCAGGATTTCTGGGAGCCGGGGCGATGCAAAACTTTTTTTGATGTGTGTACATGCCTAGTGCTACACGAAGAGTGCCTAAAATCGCAATAGAGCTCAAAAATTGACGATGCCACACAACTGGTGTTATCTTGAGGGGAAAAATTTCACAACACGACTCGACACTAGTGGAAAACGTACTCACCGTCTATCCTTCACATACAAGCTGGCAGGAAAAAGGCTGCGTTGTAAGGCGCTAACTTTATTTTTTTGGTGGGATATATTTTCGACTGACGAGATACTGGGTTGTACAGAGAGGAGTTTAATATGTTTATTACCTGCTAGCATACATTTCGCTACAGACGCCTCCTGCTGCATTGTTCGACAATAACCTTGCAACCAGGTAACCGAAGCCAAAACATGCTACAACTGTTACAATTAAACATCAAAATTATCTTATAAAATAAATGTGACATAATGCAACAAATGTCCTGGGGTTGGGAAAAAATCATCATAATAACACAATTCCCACGAAAAGCGACCCCAGAAAATTGTAGAGATGCAGCAGTTGCAGCTGTGTCCTCTTCGATGGGAGGTCATGAACTAACCAGCATGACACAGTGTTACCCCCTTCCCCACCCATCAACACCTGTCACGCCTCACTCTCCTCACCATAGGTAGGGATAGACCTGTTCTATTTTGTCGCTGATGGTCCGCAAAGAGATCCTTCTGGTTGCATTGGTACACTGTCTAGCCTGGAGAAATCAGTCACAGCTAAAAAAACGACAAGAACGGGCCACTTCAAGCAATCTGTTAAACGTATGTCTCAAAATGGCTGCACCCCCCCCCCCTCCCCCCTGGAACAACAACGAAATTATTGGAGAACTCTCCATATCGCTTTTTAAAAGTCTGCTGCTTGGAGAACAGGTACCTCACCACCTATGCCGACCGCAGTCCCCGGAGCAGACTCCCGCCGATCTGGTGGCGGAGTTCTTCAGTACAATGCATCCCTGTCGAGCAAGTGGCTATCAATGCCAACAAACGCCACACATCCAACAGACTGTTATGCTGGCGTCCCTCAAAACAAAAGCGAGATAAATGACAGTTATTCTGACTGCAGGATGTGTGTCTGAAAGGGTAACTGCGACCTCCTATGGAACACGCCCACCACGACTCTAGTAGCTCCACCTTCAAGTGCACGCCATTCTGAGGGGATAATACTTCACTATAATTATACTATTTAACGTCAATTCACCTTCTACAAGCGAGCATCTGTTAAAAAGTAAAACAGAGTCGCGACGATAGTAAATGTTCTCTTTCCACGAAAAAAGGCGCTGTCAATTTTCTTTTAGTTTCATGAGCAAAATCGGCATAGTTTCTACGTTAGACTCCAGGATACAATTCGCATCTCATTATTTTGCGACATCCAACGAAGTGCAAAAGCCTACAGCACCACAATCGATTACAGATGACCGGAATGCAAAGGCCTATACATGTCTAACCTGCATAAAATCGCGGAAAAAAAACTTCCACTATTTTCCTACGAAAATTACCCTTCACCGCAGAATGTCCTCGTTAATTCGAAACCGTCATCGGAGTAAAGAGAAAAACGAGAATTTAAACTCCAAAGAAAAAGCATCCATGTTAAGCAATTGCTTTCAGCTTCATACACATATTACATGACTTGAAACTGTTTCTCACATTCAAATCAGTGTCTGCAAATAAATTGTCATGCATGTGTGCATTAAAAACATTTCAGACACATGAAATAAAGTTACAGAGCACAGCCTTTCACGCCATTTGCTCAAAAAACACAATTATTTTACATTCGACATCAACAAGGATTAATTCAAGAGGATGTCGCAGTTTTGTACACTATGGTAGGTCACGTTTTACCAGTGCAATGCTATACCACACTGGCGTTTACTAAACAAATCGTGAGAGCCTGTCTTGTAATAGAGGCTTCTATAAAATTTTTCGACATCTTTCTCTCTTTTTCCAGTACGTCGAGAACAAATACTGTCTGTGTGCTTACATTTGACATTTTTGCTCCATAACTCACCTCTACCGACTTGTGTGTAAAATTTCTTTCATCCAGTAGACAATCTATCGCAATAGCAGCAGATACTTGTGTTCTAGGTTTGTAAGCAATTTGATCATCACAGCCTGTTCACATGTCAGGAAAACACTATCATTTCTAGGCTACACAGCGAGCTACAATTCAAGAGGTATCTACTTTATAATTAGAGGTTATGGAGTATGAAATAATACAGTACTTGCGGTAACAACTATTTTTAAACACGCAGTCATGACGATAATAATAAAAACATCATGGTTCCATGAGAATAGATACAGCCAATTTCTATTAGTTTTATGAGCAAATACGGTGTAGTTTTGAGAGCACTATTTGCATCTAAACTTTCACCAGTTATACCACTCCTTGTAATAGAACCTTCTATAAGATTTTACCTCGTCTCTCTCTTCCGATATATTGAGAAACAAATACGATCGGGGTGTTGACATCGTGCATATTACATACACAAGTTTCGCTCCATTGGAGCAGCTGGCCTGTGGTCGAAGTCGCTTGCACAGACGTGCGTGAAGTTTTGTCAACTGTGCTGGAGGAAGACCATACCCAACAGAAAACCAGAAGAAAGTGTTCCTGTATTCTTCCTTCATAAGCAGTTTAACACATTGTTTTTTTTTTTTTCGGCTCCACCTATTTTCGTGGAAAGAGGACATTTATTATCGTCATGATAGTGTTTTTCTTTTCAATACATGCTCGCTTATAGGAAGTGCATTGACGTTAAATACAACTGTTACAGTGAAGTGTTTTCCCCTCAAATTGTGTGCACTTGGAGGCGGAACTATTAGAGGCGTAGTGGGTGTGTTCCATAGGGGGTCGCAGTTGCCATTTTAGACAAACAACGCATGGTCAGGATAGCCATCATTTATCTCGCTTTTGTTCTGAGGGATGCCGGCGTCGCGGCCTGTTGTATGTGTAGCTTTTGTCGGCATCGATAGCGCTGATCGCCCAGCTATATGCTTGTCAGGGATGCATTGTACTGAAGACTCCACCACCACATCGGCGAGAGCCTGCTCTGGGGGCTGCCGTTGACATAGGCGGTGAGCTGCCTGTTCTCCAAGCAGCGTTGAAAAAACGATCTGGAGAGTTCTCCGGAATTTTGTTGTTGTTCCAGGGGTCCAGTCTCTCCGAAACATGCATTTAACAGATTTCACGAAGCGTTCTGTTCTTGTATTTTGTCTAGCTGTGATTTCCGCAGACTGGAGACAGTGTATCAATGCCACCAAATGGATCTCTTTATGAGCCATCAGCGACAAGATAGAACAGGCCTCTATCCCTACCGATGGTGAGGAGAGGGAGGGATGAGGGGTGGTAGGAGCGAGGGTAAGACTGCCTCCAAGTTGGTTAGTACATGACCACCGAGCGAGGAGGACACAGATGTAACTGCCACCCCTCTGCAATCTTCTGGGGTCGGCTTGTGCGGTAGATGACTTTTTTACCAATCACCAGTACCTGTGTTGCGTTATGGCCCATTGATTATGAGTGCTGGTTTTTTTCACAATAATTTCAGTGTGTAATTAGAACAGTGAAGCATTTTTCATCAGTTGTGGTAGCATGTATTGGCTTCGTTTACCAGGGTTCCAGAGTGATTGTCGAGCAATGCAGCAAGATGTGTCCAGCGATAGATACAGAACTCAGCTGTATGCTTGCAGGTTATATACTTGCTAAACATCCCTCTTTCCAACACCAGCATTTCGTCAGTAGAACATATTTCCGCCAAAACAACATAGATAGTTCCTTTCACTCCAGCCTTTTTCCCTGCCACCTTGTATGTGAAGGGTGGGGTCTCAGTACTTCCGCCACTAGTTTCAAATGGTATTGTGAAATGTTTTCCCAGCAGGATAGCACCAGCTGTATGGCATCCTCGATTTTTGAGCGGTTTTGCTATTTTAGGCACTCCTTGTGAAGCGTTACGTTTATGGCTGTGTAATTGGGACCGATTTTACTGAATTACGTAATTAGGAACTATCTTTACTTCAGTTCGCCGGCCGGCGTGGCCAAGCGGTTCTAGGCGCTACAGTCTGGAACCGCGCGACCGCTACGGTCGCAGGTTCGAATCCTGCCTCGGGCATGAATGTATGTGTGATGTCCTAAGGTTAGTTAGGTCTAAGTAGTTCTAAGTTCTAGGGAACTGATGACCTAAGAAGTTAAGTCCCATAGTGCTCAGAGCCATTTGAAACATTTTTTACTTCAGTTCCCCAAACAAATAAATTAAGCACACTCACCTAACCTTCCTGACCTGCATCTGGACAGTTTCCATGTGTTGGGGGGGGGGGGGGGGGGAACCTTGGGCTTTCTGTCCAGAAGGACCAGGCTTTGCATCCCAGGAAGGGCACCGCCATTTTGAATTTCCCGGGTTGGGGATGAGGTTGGGCATAATCACAGCCTTGGGTCGATGTAATTCCCCCCCCCCCCCCCCCCCACTCCCCAAAATTAGAAATTCTCGCCAAAATTCGGAATTCCCGTCAAAATTCGGAGTTCCCACCGATAGCGTAGGTGGGCGACGGAGAGGAGGTGGAGTGGGGAAGAGAAGGGGGTGAGACCCACGTGCCAGCTGAGAAAAACGCATGATATCAGCTGGGCATTAATTTGGGTATCAATTTGATATCAAAGCTGTCCTCGTGCAACCATTTTCCTATTACTGATAAGGCGACGAATAAAAAGGTCCTCAGCAGAATCGGCAAGGAGTGGACTGTATGGGAAACTCTGACAAGCAGAAGGAATGGGTTATAGGAGATGTGTTAAGACGTCAGGGGTAGCTTACATGGTACTTTGGGGAGCTGTTGGGGGTGAGAACTAGAGGCAGACAATGACTGGCATACATCCAGCAGATAATTGAGGACGTATGTTACAACTGCTACGGAGAGATGAAATATTGACAGAGGAGAGGACTTCGTGGCAGGCCGCATGCAACCAGTCAGAAGACTGATGAAATAAATAAAATGAAATAAAATAAAAATAAAATAAAAGTCGAAGTCGGACACCTGATTTACCTATGACTTAATACTAAGTTTCTTCGTTTCATGAATTGCACAATTTTGCATTTCTGAACGTTGACAGCAAGTCGCCAATCTTTGCACCACTTTGAAATCTTTTCAACATCCGTCTTAATATTTTTCAGCCAGTACTTCATTACAGATAAATGCGTCATGTGCAAAAAGTCTTAGTTTACTATTAACATTGTCTGTAAGGTGATTAATATGTAATATGAACAGCAGCGTCCCAACACACTTCCCTGGATCACACGTGAATTTACTTCTACATCTATTGATGACTCTCCATAGAAGATAAAATCCCGCGTACTCCCTGCCAAGAAATCCTAAATTCAATCACAAATTTCGCTACATACCCCATACGCTATTACTTTAGATAGTAAGCATGGATGTGGTACCGAGTCAAATGCTTTTCAAAAATCAAAAAATATTGCATCTACCCGAGTGCCTTGATACACGGCTTTCAGGTTGTCATCAGCAATATGTGCTACTTGATTTTCTCATGCTAGTTGGCATGAAGGAGTTTATTTTGTTCGAGGTATCTCATTCGTTTGACCTCTGAATACGTCCCAAGATTCTACAACAAATGAATGACTAGGTTATAGGAGCGTACTTTTGTGGATCATGCTGCTACCCGTCCTGTAGAGAGTGTGCCATGTGCTTTCTTCCACGTAGTGGGCGTCTTTGTTTTGTTCTAGGGTTTTACGGCAGTTTATCGTTATAAGAGGGGGTAACTCACCCGCAAATTCGGTGTAGAATCAGACCCTGGGATTTTATTAAGTTTTAGCGACCGGCTGTTTCCCAACACCACTGAAAGTGATATCTATAACACTCATATTTGCAGTAGTGCGAGAGTAAAATTTAAGCAGTACTCCTGGATTTTGTTTTGTAAAGGAACTGAGCCGTGCCACGAGCCCATAGGTCGCATCCAGCTTGCAACTTGGCTGATCTTTCGCCAGGGGGTGCACTGATACAATGATCAGTCCCTGGCAGCGGCGCGCGCGCTCTCGCTTTCTTGGAGTTCAAATGGTTCAAATGGCTCTGAGCACTATGGGACTTAACATCTGAGGTCATCAGTCCCCTAGAACTGAGAACTACTTAAACCTAACTAACCTAAGGACGTCACACACATCCATGCCCGAGGCAGGATTTGAACCTGCGACCGTAGCAGCTGCGCAGTTCCGGACTGAAGTACCTAGAACCGCTCTGCCACAGCGGCCGGCTCTTGTAGTTCAGACGGCGACTAGGAAGGAAGTAAGGTGGTGAGCAGGCGGTCGGGTGTGTCCGGTCTTTGATACGTGCGATGTGTCATGTGGGCCACTCCGGAGGGGTCCTGAATTTATCGCCGTACTTGGCCGTTGGACGCGAGGGCGTGTGTTGGTGGAAACTGGAAAACAGCGAGTTAGGGGACCAGAGCAGCGCGACCGTATGGAACCGGCAGGCGCTGAGTGGCAGCTGGCGAACCGTTGCGCTTCGAGGGGTGCATTTTCCTGTTGTCTTCTAGTTTCACGGAAGATATCGGCCAACAATTTACAGCCGGAAGCAGGCTTCCCACGAGACGTCATTTAAATACCGTGTTAGCAGCTTATATATCGACACGCTAGAATTCAGTTCTCTTGTGACATACTTCGTAGTGTGGTTTTCATGCCATGTAGTCCTCCTTGTGCGTCTCCACTGCTGTGTTTTTGTAAGTGCGAGCTTGCTAGTGTATGGTGTTTGGGAAGTGAGTTTTTCTGACGGAAAGCCGTTACTGTTGCGGTTGGAACCTGTCGTCATGTTTGACTAAGCACAGTCTCCCGTGAGAAAAACCCTCCTAATGTGTTTATTGGGTATTCACTTACTGTTTTCCCCCAGCTGTATATGTACAGGCTGATTATAATTTAAGATAAATTTTCAAACCGCTGTAGAAATAACACCACTGGTCAGAATGACGTCAAATAGCAACGGAATATTATCGGAGAAGGGGGGAAAATGTATGGCAGAATAAAAATAAATAGTTACAAAATGCACCAATAGAGGGCGCTGTAGGCATCATAATTTAATAGTGGTCGACTACAAATGATAAATGAATCATACAACAAGGCCTAAGGTGTACTTTTGACGTAAAACAAACTGTACTGCTCAGTGTGCATGGGTGTACAGGTGTGATACTGTTAGTTACGTAAGGTCATCCACCATGGCCGGTAGCGTTCTCGCTTCCCACGCCCTGGTTCCCGGGTTCGATTCCCGGCGGGGTCAGGGATTTTCTCTGCCTCGTGATGGCTGGGTATTGTGTGATGTCCTTAGGTTAGTTAGGTTTAAGTAGTTCTAAGTTCTAGGGGACTGATGACCATAGATGTTAAGTCCCATAGTGCTCAGAGCCATTTCATCCACCATGGCCAAGTCGTATTACATCGGACAGGAAAAATAATTGTCCTGAGGCCAAAAACCGCATAAAAAGCATCACTCACAAAAGCATCACTCACATCGGTTTTTAATTGTCCTGAGGCCAAAAACCTCATACAAGGCATCAATCAAAATCAAATCTGATTATTAATTTCCGTGTGACTGGCGCAAGTTGAAATGGAGAAACAGCATCTTCCACAACTGATCGAAGTGTTTCCGGGGTCACTTTCAGAATGTTTTGCGCAATGCGTGCCTTCAATGCAGCTAAGTTTGCAATTGGAACTCTGAACAAAACATCTTTCAGTTAGCCCCACAGCCAGAAGTCACACGGATTAAGATTAGATGACCGGGACAGCCAAGCTGTAGGGAAATGGCGTCTGATAATTCCAGCATTTCTGAAATGCTGCTTCAGCTGCTGCTTAGCCGGATTTGCAGTGTGCGTAGGTGCGCCATATTGCGTACAAATGATCCCATCCACATTGTTGGAGAGCTGGAATGACATGGTTGCCCGAAAGACCCCCATAGCGCTTACCAGAGACGGTACAGGTAACAGGACCGGAAGCATCTGTCTCTTCGAAAAAATATGCTCCTATGATAAATGATTCCGTAAACCCGCACCACACAGTGACCTTTTCAGGATGAAGTGGTACTGGTCGATTTGCGTGTGGATTTTCCGTTGCCCATATTCGACAATTCTGTGTATTGACATATCCTCTCAGACGGAAGTGAGCTTCACCTGTCCACAAAATCTTCCACGGAAATGCGAGCAAAAATCCTAAAGTAAAGGTCTTTCTTCCTGTTAGGTCAACAGGAAGCAACTAGTGCACATGGGTAATTTTGAATGGGTACCAAAGAAGGATGTTTCATAGGATTTTACGCACCATGCTCACGGGTATGTCCAATGTTAGGGCAATTTTCCGCGCACTACACGTTTGCACATCACCACTCGTCTCCTCCTGCACTGCTGTGGCCACTGCATCCACTGACGTCGAATCAATTCGTTTCCTCCCTCTACCATATTGCACACCATTTCGAATTTCCGAATCGTTTTCTCCAGATCCATGGCAGTCATCGGAACAACGCCTTTTTTAAACCCTTCAGGATCCAGAACTTCCGCAGAGCGGCGTGTGCACAGTCATCATTCTTGTAATACAGCTTTACAAGCAGAGCGCGATCCTGCATTGAGACAGTCATGGCGAACGTCGGAGACGCGGAACGAGAAAAGGCCGTGTACCTGGCGTGTTTATACCAACTTCAATGGATCGTGCGCATGACAGGTGCTTGCATTTACGTATTCTGACACATACAGCTCTAGCTACTGCTACATTTTGTATCTATTTATTTTTCTTCTGACATACGTTTCCCCCTTCTCCGATAATATTCCTTTGCAATTTTACTTCATTCTGACCAGTGTTGTTATTGCTACAGCGTTTTGAAAATTTAGCTGTAATTACAATCACCCTGTATATTAAACTTTTACTGAGTTGTAAATTTAATGTTTCTTATGGATGTCTTAACATCTAGCGCTGAAATTTAACTGTTTCCTCCTCAGCGCTCATGAGGGAGATTTTTTACTGATTATTAAATCACTTTTTTGTTTGTTTCCTGTATGGTCATTGATCAGTAACCGCACTTTCTGTCGTGTTTTTTGGGTACTCTCGTGGTTCTTTAATTCTTTATCAAGAGTGGGAGCGCTGACTGAAGTGTGAACTTTATATTTAGTTTACATACTGGCTTCCCTTTCTGAACTATCGAGAGAATAATAAATTTCTTGGCTTAACCTGTGATCATTGAGGTCAGCAAACTGCTGCAGTATGATTATATGTATCTGCTCTTTGATTTAAAAATTGTAGTTTGTGTGTTTCAGAAGCAGCTAATTTGGTTGTCTCGGCCAGACTACTGTGAGGCATGCCGGTCCCCGGTGACGTCAGGGCCAATCTTGTATACACTCCTGGGTTCCGGAGTCGATCTGCGGCTTTAGTACCTGATTTTGAGAAACCTATTAAGCTGTGTGTTTGTTTAATTCTGGGTGTTTAAAGTTCTCCCTGCTTTGTTGAAACTTGACTGTTTCCTTTGCTGTTTGAAATCTGATAGTAGATTCCACTGTAAAGCTAATCGCTGTTCAGTTTAAAATATAAAATTTAACTGATCAGTCTTAAACAAGAAATTTATTTATTGGCATTTAAATATTCACTATTGCGTTTCAAGTTTAACTGGCTCTTCCCGTAATCTTAAAGAAAGTTACTGAATTGCTTCATGTCTGTGTCTGTTTTAAAGGTGTTTTTTGTTTATTAATAAATGTTGTAGAGTCATGAAGGTCGGCCGGAGTGGCCGTGTGGTTCTAAGCGCTACAGTCTGGAGCCGAGCGACCGCTACGGTCGCAGGTTCGAATCCTGCCTCGGGCATGGATGTGTGTGATGTCCTTAGGTTAGTTAGGTTTAATTAGTTCTAAGTTCTAGGCGACTGATGACCTCAGAAGTTAAGTCGCATAGTGCTCAGAGCCATTTGAACCATTTTGAGTCATGAAGTCCGTAACGATTGATGTTCAATCCCAACTCGTACAGTCCTTCCACGTCCTATACTAAGTGTGCAGGTATCACGCACGCTACAGGAGCATTTGAGAACAGAGTTCAGCATTTCTGTTTTTGCTTCTGTCTCGCCCGTGCGTGTCTCGTCCGTACCACTGACAGCCTTTTTCTATAACCAGTTTGTGAGATATCTTTAGCGTTAGATTTCAGTGCCTCTATTAAAAACTCGGGGCCTCGGATGCGTCGTTAATTCTGGATGCATGTGAAAGAAAGGAGTGGGAGCAGCATACATTGAAGTGCTCAGGAAAATCTACGAGAATTTTTAAGCTTATGTTAACATCGGCGAATCAACTCAAGAATTCCGCATCATGAGGGGTGTCAAGCAAGGCGATCCCATCTCCCCAAAACTGTTCTCTGCTGTATTGGAAATGGCTATGTCAAAGTTGAGATGGGAAGGTAAGGGAATTAGAATTAATGGAAGAAGGCTTACCAACTTGAGATTTGCCGATGATATTGCCTTACTGGCCAAAGACTTCCCAGAGCTCCAAAACATAGTTACAGATCTTGCATCGGAATGTCAGCTGGTTGGCTTGAACATGAACCTTTCCAAAACAAAAGTACTGTCCAACAAATGGGTCCCAGCTGGAGATGTGAAGGTCAAGGACAGTCTGCTAGAAGAGGTCAGTGAATATGTCTACCTAGGCCAGATTATAAATATGAAGGGAGACATAAGGCCAGAAATCTATCGACGCATCAAGCTTGGCTGGCAAGCATTTGGGAAGAATTCAAAAGTATTCAGATCAAAAACGCCAGTAAATTTGAAGAAAGCAGTATTTGATCAATGCATTCTTCCTGTGATGACGTATGGCTGCGAGACATGGACACTGAACTCATTTACAAAAGGGAAACTTAGGACAGCACAGAGAGCCATGGAGAGATCAATGCTGGGCTATACAAGAAAGGACAGGAAAAGGGCAGATGACATCCGGTCTGTGATGAAGGTTAATGACATCCTAGAGACAGTAGGTTCCTTGAAATGGCAGTGGGCTGGCCACGTCGCAAGAAGAAAAGACAACAGATGGACGAAGCTAGTACTGGAGTGGAGTCCGAGGGAGCACCAGAGGCCTAGAGGAAGACCACCAGACAGATGGGACAAAGACATCAAGAAGGTCGCTGGTAACACCTGGCAGAGAACTGCCCAAGACCGTCCCACTTGGAGAAGTCTTCTGAAAGCCTACCTGAATCCACGACTCGAAGAGGCCACATCATCTAATGATTGAATTGGGCTGATGATGATGATGCTGATGATGAAAGAAACTGTCTCATGGTAAACGTATCAACAGTGGCTTCTTTGTTTTTTTAATATCACCAACCTTTCTCTTCGTGAAAAAGAGAATATTTTCCTCGCTCGTCGTGTTCCAGGCCGTTATAGAGATATGTATCTTCTTGAAAGATTAAAACTGTGTGCTGGACAGGGACCCGAACATGGAACCTGGCCATTCTCAGGCAATGCTCTTAGCGAGTGAGATTTCCAGGTACAGTAGTTTCAATTCTGCCAGTGCCTCTCCTATGTTCCAAACGTCACAGAAATGCTGCTGGATGCTTTGCGGGCTATCAGTTCTGGAAGAGAGAAACCTGTAACGCGCACGCAGAGATCGCTCGCTAAGAATATTGCCTGCGAAAGGCACCGTCTGGGTTCGATTCCGGGACCGACAGACATTAAATTTTTGCTATAGAGTGAAACATCCACCAGCGTTAGATGTACTACAGCTCTCCGTAATCTAAATGTTAGAAGGTAAAAGACTTACTGAAACTATATGACCTGAAAGTGAAAAAACAATGGTTTTATGTTTACATACATAAGCGACAAAGAAACTGGTATAGGCGTGAGTACTCAGAGATATGTAATCAGGCAGAATACCGCGCTGCTGTCGGCAACACCTATATAACACAAGTTCAAATGGTTCAAATGGCTCTGAGCACTATGGGACTTAACTTCTGAGGTCATCAGTCCCCTAGAACTTAGAACTACTTAAACCTAACTAACCTAAGGACATCACACACATCCATGCCCGAGGCAGGATTCGAAACTGCGACCGTAGTGATCGCGCGGTTCCAGACTGAAGCGCCTAGAACCGCTCGGCCACAGCGGCCGGCTATAACACAAGTGTCTGGCGCAGTTATTGGATCGATTACTTCTGGTACAATGACAGGACATCAAGATTTAAGTGAGTTTGAACGTCGTGTTACAGTAGGCGCACGAGCGATGGGGCACAGTATCACCGACGTAACGAGGAAGTGGTGATTTTCCCGTACACCCGTTTCACTAGTGTCCTGTGAATATCAGGAATCCGGTAAAACGTCAAATCTCCGACACCGCTGCGGCCGGGAAAAGATCCTTCAATAACGGAACCAACGACGACGGAAAATCGTTCAACGCGACAGAAGTGCAGCCCTTCCGCAAATTGCTCCAGATTTCAGTGCTGAGCCATCAAGAATGGTTTATTCAACGAAACATCATCGATAAGAGCTTTAGGAGCCGAAGGCCAACTCGTGTAGCCTAGATGACTACACGACACAAAGTTTTACGCTTCGCCTGCGCCCATCAACACCTATATTGGACTGTTGATGACTGGAAACATGTTGCCTGCTCGAACGAATCTCGTTTCAAATTGTATTGAGCGGATGGACATGTACTGGTATGTCGACACCCTCATGAACTCATGTATCCTGCATGTCGGCAGGGGACTGTTCAAGCTGATGGAGTCTGATACGTCTAGATACGACTCTAACGGGTGACACGTGCGTAGGCATCCTCTCTCATCACCTGGATCCATTCGTGTGCATTGTGCGCATTCCGGCGGACTTGGGTAATACCAGCAGGAATTGCTACAGAGTGGCTCCAGGAACACTCTTCTGAGTTTAAACACTTCCGCTGCCACCAAACTCCCCAGAGGTGAACATTATTGAGTATATCTGGGATGCCTTGCACCGTGTTGTTCAGAAGAGATCTCCACCCCCTCGTACTCTTACTGCTTTATGAACATCCCTGCAGGATTCATGGTGTCAGTTCCCTCCAGCACTACTTCAGGCATTAGTCGAGTCCGTGCCACGTCATGTTGCCACACTTCTGCGTGCTCGTGGGGGCGCTACACGATATTAGACAGGTGCATAAGTTTCTTTGGCTCTTCAGCTTATAATCTGATCAAAAGTATCCATACATTAGTGGGCTTTATTATAGGGTGTATCCGCCCTTCGCCTTTATGACGGCTTGAAATCTGCTGGAGACCCTTTTGTGCCATGTGCGACATGCTTGGCGCTCAGTAATCTGTTGTATGTTCCCTGTGTGTGTCTGTGCCCGTTGCTGGGATACCAGAGGATGCAACGGGGCGCGTGAGCAATAGCAGCCAGCGACGTAGCGGGTTGCTCGGCGTGCAAGAGCGGAAGCGATTTGCTTTTGGCGGTCCAGGTTTACCGACGATGTGTGACTGCTCTGTTGGGGAGAACGTAGTTGGGAGGCAGCGGCCCAGTGTATGGAGTGCTATCGGCGCCATCACGCCGGTTGGAGTTAAACTGTCAGCTGTTCGACCATGCTCTTTTTTATTTTTCTACAAGTCTGTGTTTACCTGATTATCTGGACACGTATTCGTGATTCGTGGTGAATGTAGATTATAATTTGATTTTTGTTGGCTACTCCACTTGTTACTGGGTAGCATGCCTTGCTTCTTTGTGTACTCAAGCCCTCGCATTGTCAAATTTTTCTGTACAGTTAACTGTAAACCGCTTGTCTGGCCTGTTACCCACTTAGCGCTTACCAGCCTTGATTTATTCATTTGTTTTTCGTTCTTTATTAGAATAGTGTTTAATTCTGCCTTGTGTGTGTGTGTTACAGGACAGATTAGCAATTATTTATGCCTTATTTATTGAATTCAGGAGCAAACCCGTGAAGGAGCCTCACAGTATGCTTTGGTTGGTCTTTCGGTGTTCCTTAAAAGTATTCTCATAATGCCCACTATAGCTTTTCCAGTACTCTTTTCTCAAAGGATACAACTTATTTTCATACCACACTCAAAGCCACTAGTACATAAAAAAAAAACCTTGGAAGTTGGAGTACACCCATACAAGTCAACTGCTAAAATTTCTAGTACTGTATGTACTGTATAAAATTCTCAATTACGTGTTCTGGTAAACATATCTTTCAGTCACTGGTTTCCGTTAACCCCATGGAATAAAACCCTATCCTTTTTTGTATAGAATTTATGTAACTCTACCTCATCCCTTTTTCTCCATTTTGCCTTAACCACTTTCAGAATATCATCATTATTTTCTTCCCTTGTCATGTCCTTCAAAGTCCTTTTCACATAACTCTCAAATAAACATTTTTATTACTAAAATTTTGACATCCTTTCCACTATTATTTCTAAAATAATCACTTTCCATACCAACTGGCAATTGTGACGAGGCATCTGTGACCACGTTTCTCTTCCTGTACGATGTCTTATTTCAAAATTGTATTCTTGTATCAATACAGCCCATATAGTAAGTCTACCATGTGTTAACCTACAATCCTGTAGGATAGCCAGAGCCTTGCGGTCTGTATAAACCATCACTTTTCTGTCACGAAGATAGCCTCTAAATTTTCTAAAAGCCCACACTATGGAAAATGCCTCTTTTCCGTAACCGAGTATTGTCGCTCCCGTTTATTCAGTATGTGCCTCGCAAAACTAATGGTTCTCATTGCACTTCGATCCACTGTTTCTATCGCCTGAAACATTTCTGCTGTAATCCTGTATTCTGAACAATCTGTAGCAATGCAAACATCCTCAGCAAAATCAGGGTGAGATACCCTTATCTCATTACATAATGTATTTCCTGAAATTCCGTTTACATTCATCGGTCCATAAACACGAGGCATTCTTTTTAGTTGGTCCATAAACACGAAGCAGTCATTTTAGTTAGTTCTAAAGAAGCTGGTGCATTCATAGCCCGATTGTTTGCAAAACTCCTATAGAAATTATACAGACTAAGAAACGTTTGTATCTGGTTTTTGTTCCAGAGCTCAGGTGCTTCCTTTATTGCTTGTATATTTTGTGGATTTTGTTTAAATTCCATCTGTGAAAATATCTACCCAGAACTTGATTTCTGTCCTCACAAACTCTGATTTTTTTATATTTACAGAAATATTATTATTATAAAGTGTACCCAGAACTATGTCTAAAATTGCATTATGTTCGTCCCTTGTATTTTCCAGAATCAACACTCATCCTCATAACAAGTCACTCCCACTAATAGTTCTCCTCCTAGTACCTCATCTGAAGATTGAATAAATGCTGATACATATATATATTCAATCCAAATGATACCACATTAAAATGATAACACAGTTCCATATAAACAAATCCGTATACTTCCTATATTCCTCTGCCAATGAAATGTGCCAAAAGCTAGATGTCGCGTCAGTGCTAGTCGTAATTAAAATGTTATTAAATTTCTGTTTCAATTCTTCTAGTACCCCTGGTCTATCTGTTTGTGGAATGATTATTTTATTTATTGCCCTTGCATCCAATGTGATCCTCGCTGATCCATATCTTTTCGACACCGAAATTAGTGGATCTGGCTCTGTGATCTCTCAGTGATGTTCCAGTCTAACGTATGTTTAATTTCTTTGTACACAGCCTCTTGTTTTGCTGCTGAATATTATATAGTCTCAACTTAAAAGGCCTATGGTCCTTTACTTCAAAACGGAAAACATAATTCTTCTGGGGCCTGGTTTTTCATAAAACTCTCCAGCATGTTTCCTCAACAACTCCTGTAATTCAAATATCCTGTAGCCACAACTTGGTCTACCTTGTCGTTAATTACTTCATCAGTGTTACCTTGTGATGCCATTAGTCTTAACATAAATTTACAAATCGCATGGCAATTATTTTCCAACAGTTCCTCTTCATCATATATAATACAGGTCATCTCATTACCACCAGTTACAACTGTGCCATCAACCTTTTCCATTACCATACTCAGGGCAATCATTAATCCTGTCCTTCAATATTTTAACATAAACCTTGCTCTGTTCTCCCTTGATACTACATATTCCTTAAATATCAGCTTACTTTCCATTTTCTCTTTCTTAATTTTCACAATATCATTTGCAAAGTCTACCACATCACAATTTCCTATCAACCAATTCATTCCTAATATAATTGTAGCACATAATCCTCAAACAATCATAACATTTACCTGTAATTTTTCCTCTTGTATACCAACCTCCAACATTGCTTTATTCTTTATAACTTTACTCTTTGCACCCACAGCTCGAATAATTCTTACTCCCTGTATCGGTAATTCTGCAATGTCATTACACTCTTTCAACTTTAAATAAAGTTCTTCATTGACAGCACAACCATCGCTCTGTAGATTCAAAACAGAGCTTACCTCCATGCCATACAATTGCATTTTTAATTTGGGTTGATAATCCTCATTAATTTCCATTTCCTCTTCAAACGATAGATCTTCTCTAATTGCATCACATTCCTTACATCCTAGATAATTGACACTAACTAATCCTTGTTCATTTTCAGATCTAGATCGGACCTCATCCAAACTCCTGATCAATGTCCTTGTCTTTGACTGTCTCCCTCTCTCCTATCATTGACTTCATTTGATCTCATTCTTTCCTCACCATTCCTCATTGCTCTCGAATCAAATCAAAAACTACCTCCACGATTTACTCCTCCTCTTTCTCTGTCATGGAGTTTCTCTATATTCGTCCCTACAGTCATCCCTCGCTCTCACATCCCATATTCTTTCATCCTTACTGTTAGATCTTCAACCATCACCACGCCATCCCTCTTGATAATGGAATCTACTTGAGAATGAATCCAGCTGTTCAAGTGCATACAACACGCTGCTAACACTGTCTTTTGATATTCCTAATACTCTTTTTTGTGCATCCACAGGCATTTTACTTAACACAATTGAAATCAAATCCTTGTCTTTTAAAGGGTCATCTAAATACAAATTTCTTTCCCAATAATTTCGAAAGGATTATTTATAACTTTGATACCCACTGTCAGCAAAGTTTCTTGCCATGAAAATGTCACTACGCACTCAATTTTGAGCAGTAGCTGACCAGCATTGGCTAAGAAAGTCACTGATAAATTCACCATATGTGTTACAAGAAGAACCCATTCCCATTTCTCATGGTCAGTTTCTAATCGATTAATAATACAACCAATGTTCTTCCATTCTGTCGAGAACTTGCACACACGTAAGAAACGGCCATCAATTGCTTTAGAATTACATATTCCACCTTGGTTCTTTTCCTGCAGACACCACGATTCTATCGTTTCCTTAATATTCTTTTCAACTTGAGTTACATACTCATGTAACTGCTTAACCACTTTCTCAGTCTTTCCCAACTTGCGATCACCTCACATGAATTATTAAGAAACTTAGTTTTAACAATATTTATTTCCCTAGTGTTCTTATCTGCTTTCTCGTCTATTGTTTCCAGATCTGTTCCAATACTAATAACTTTATCCTGATAAAATTTTGCTGAGCTATCTGACTTATGAATGACCTCAGCACCTGATGTTATTTCATTTATCTGTCCATTATGCTTCTGAATTTATTTGCATTAGTAGTAATCTTTTCTGATAATTCCCCTTCCGTTTCCTCCAGTGACTTGGTCAGCTGATAAATCGTTGTGTTTGTTTTATTTTCTTTGGTAAATATAGTTTTCATATCTGTCATTTCAGAACTAAATTTAGTTAACTCATCCCTAAATTCCTTCCTCATTTCTTCACAGGAGTTGGTCATCCGATCAAACTGCTCATTAGTATTTTTGTTAAGTGATTCAATTTTCTTATTAGTTTGTTCAATTTTTGCCCCCAGTTTTCCCTAGTCTTTTTATTAGTTAGTTTAAACTGTGCCCTCAGTTCTTCCCTAGTCTTTCTATTAGTTTCATTTAACTCAGTGAAACCTCGTTGATTTTCTACTGAGATTTGTTCCACAAGAACCAACATTTCCCCAATATCAAGGGTTTTTGGAGTCCCAACACTTTCATCGTCACCACTCGACAGATTCGTCCAATCAGCATTATTGTCAATTATTTCTGATCCGCAATTCACCTCAATGTCCGTGTTTCCAGCTATTCTCACCCTTTACTTCATTGACATAATTCAAATCATCGCTAACGAACTGATTCAGATTTACCTCAGCAGTTTCAGCAGTAGCTACATTATAAGATTCCCCTAATAAACAATCAAACTATCACTCTCAGTTTTTACCAATTCATCCACATTGTCACTACTAACAGAAGCATCTCTTTGAACACGTAGATCATCACCTACGTTATTATTTAAAGACTCCATTCTGTCTTGAATAATGCAACATTATTCCAAATAGGAATAAAATTTATAAAATCTATATATGTTAAAATGTTCCCTATCATATTCCACGATAAAGAAATTCTTTTATCGAATAAACTTACATAAGTAACGTCATTAAGTATCGTATGGCTGGGCGCAGTCACTACGGTGCCATGAAACCGAAGCCATGCGCCTCGCTGCTCCGTGCTAACCGGCCGGTTCCCCCGCCGATCGCCAGCGTCCCGTGGGTCCCCGCTCTCGTTGCTGCTGCCGCTCGCCGCACGCCGTTGCACCGTATCGCTACAATTGCTACAATTCTATCAGCTGCTCCTCCTTCGGCCGCCAGTATCTCGTCTTCACTGGCGTCGTACACGCTTTGACAGTTCAATGTTCACGGTGTCCACAGTTCAATATTTACCATGTTTTTCTCGTTCAAACACTCGCACAGTTCAATGATCAACACAAAAGTTACGGCAATGCAGATTCAGATTAACTAGAAATGTTCTATTCACTTCACTGTCCCGATCAAGTGCAAATCCACAGTTCCTTCCACAGCAAAATCAAATGTCACCAACCGCTGGTGTTCTCAGTTACGAAACGCAAACCTTCTCTGTACTAGTCCCAAGCATTCCCCGCAACAGGGAAGCCAAACACAACACAAATACGGTGAAAACATAGCGAATTGAAAACAGGCAGTGGAAAGTGATGTACACTGCAGATTATTAAACCTTACTATCACCTAAACGGTGGTCTTCAAGGCATCTGCTCACTGCTTACTAGACACTGCCGAAAATGTGTATGCAGATTTCTGCCTCCACATATTACATCAGCCGGCACTGATTAACATTTAGTTTTTGTATCTTCCGATAATATCACACGAAACATTTCCCTGTCACTCAGTGTCGTATCGCTTACAGCACACGTCTTTATACATTTCAGTACCGATTCCCACTCGTTCTGTGTCTGTCTTCCACTGCTCGCTTCCGATTGGTCCATCTCAACTTCTAACAAACGTTCACCTTTGAACATCTAATTTATCTCATAAAAATTATTAAAGTTGTTGAAATTATTAAATTATTGCTCTCAATGCAAGCAAGACCACCGGCAAGGTTGGAAGTTAAAATTTAATAGTAATATGCAAAATCAAATTATGAGCAATATGTGGCCTCGCGCCCCGTCTGAATGGTTACTCCCCATGCTCTAGCACAGGAAGCCTCTCGAATGTTGCTTGTTCCCATACCACGTGACCATCTGGCGTCGCGTGGTGTGAGGTCTGCTACCGACTACTGGCTACTAACGCAGCTTCACTCTATACACTGCAGCCTATAATGTAATTTAGCAATAAAGGGAGGGGGGAGGACAATGCGATGTAAATGCCACATATTTTCCTGGTTACTCATAAATTTTTCTCTTGTTTTGTTACTAATGATTTCTTTTCGTAATTTAAAGCTCATATTCGATGATGATTTTGACTGTGGTCTGGTGAATGTTCATGAAAATAACGCCCTCCTGTGTGGCAGAGCTCGTCTCGAGGGTAAGTCAGTTCGGCCGGCCGCGGTGGTCTAGCGGTTCAGGCGCTCAGTCCGGAACCGCGCGACTGCTACGGTCGCAGGTTCGAATCCTGCCTCGGCCATGGATGTGTGTGATGTCCTTAGGTTAGTTAGGTTTAAGTAGTTCTAAGTTCTAGGGGACTGATGATCACAGATGTTAAGTCCCATAGTGCTCAGAGCCATTTGAACCATTTTTTTTTAAGTCAGTTCCAATCCTACTGGTGGGTGAAGTTTTCAATGCCAGTACTTTGCCGATAAGTCGAGGACAGGTATTGCTGTGAAGTTCCTGACCAACAGTCTTTACGTCAAACCTCTCCGCAGTACCTCATAAACTTATGACATGTGACCGTTGATGGGGAACTTAATCCCGGCGACACCCTTGGTGCTATCAGAGAGGACACCTGGTTTCACCCTGCCTTCTCTCATCATTACCACACAACACACCACACACGCATCGATTACACTCACCAAATTCCACAAACAGATATACGACACAGTTCTCAAACATTCGCAAGGGAAGAGGCCAATGTGCACGGAACCCACCTCGTGTGATATCCCAGCCAACAATACCATGTGAAATTTATATTTTTACATTTCGCACACTACGCACGAATCTGTTACTCCCTATGAACGGTCCCGAAGTTTACAAAATAATACGGTTTGGTATGACCTTTCCGTTGATTTACTTCGAACTTATGAGATGCGATAGTACCAGCGACCTACAATCCCTAGTGAAGTTTTGAAGGCAGTTCTCCAGCCAGCAGGGGAACTTTGAAATCTAAATGAAAGTTATCACAGGTTTTTAACTTGATGTGATCTGGACGCGCCAGCCTAGAGGTGTGAAAGTACACCTTGGTGAAGCCAAAGGACAACAGTTCCCAACGCTAAGTTCTTCTGATAGCGACTACTAGTCCCAAATGCGACTAATGTCAAAAAAAGAGCAGCTTAGGTCATGGTATTTAACTGGAGCTGAACTCAGCTGAGCAGGAGCATATCCGTTTGCGGCAATAGTCATATCATCAGATCTGCTGAGGTGTTACATCTGCACCGAAAACTATACTCCGGTTTGTGGCGAAGGGAACCTCCGGTGACAATATCAATGTATCCCTGTCATGATGCTTTCGCTACTGCTTCATGGGAAGAACGATATTCGATAGACTTCCGTGTGAGCTCTGATTTCTCTGTCTGGTTGTTGTCATTTCGCAAGACTTACGAGTATGTCGGAGGAAGTAATATGTTGTCCGACTCTTCTTCGAACGTACGCTCTCGAAATTTCAACGGTAAACATCTTCGTGATACACGACGCCTCTCTTGTAGCGGCTACATCTGATGTTTACTCCCTCCGAAACGCCCCCAAGTGATTCCGCGACAAAATGTATGGCTCTTTGTTGAATCTTTATGTCTTTTGCTAACCTGCTAAGAGTTCGAAGTAAATCAACGGGAAGGTCAAACCAAACTGTATTATTTTGTAAACTTCGGGACCGTTCATAGGGAGTGACAGATTCGTGCGTAGTGTATGAAATGTAAAAATATAAATTTCCCATGGTATTGTTGGCTGGGATATCACACGAGGTGGGCTCTGTGCACATTGGCCTCTTCCCTTGCGAATGTTTGAGAACTGTGTCGTATATCTGTTTGTGAAATTTGGTGAGTGTAATCGATGCGTGTGTGGTGTGTTGTGTGATAATGATGAGAGAAGGCAGGGTGAAACCAGGTGTCCTCTCTGATAGCACCAAGGGTGTCACCGGGATTAAGTTCCCCATCAACGGTCACATGTCATAAGTTTATGAGGTACTGCAGAGAGGTTTGACGTAAAGACTGTTGGTCAGGAACTTCACAGCAATACCTGTCCTCGACTTATCGGCAAAGTACTGGCATTGAAAACTTCACCCACCAGTAGGATTGGAACTGACTTACCCTCGAGACGAGCTCTGCCACAACATACAAGAATCTATAGTACAAGCTACTTCTTTCATTCCTTAACATTCTTCCAACGAACCTCAGCCTGTAATTTGTTTTTCATACAATTAGTCTTATGTGCACACTCCACTTTAGATCGCTCTCGAAAGTTACTCACGTATATTACGGTTGTTACTGTTTCCGGTGATTTTTTACTAATACCGTAACCGAACAGCAATTGATATCCTCACCAAATTACGTGCAGCATGTTGCATTTATTTAAGTTCGTGGTCAAAGGCCAGTGTCATCAACTATCACTGATCCTTTGCGTTTTGCTATCTGGTGCTGCAGCCTTTCTAAATGCTACGACATCGTCCGCAAAATAAACAATGACGATTCTGTAAGATACGATATTGTTGTGCCTGTGTTGTTCTGATTACAATGCAAAGTTCCTTTGGGCATGCTTGCATTTCCAATATCATATTTATCTGCCGACACCGGGCAAGTGACTTTCAAGTACAACGTCTGACCTGTAGGGGAATATACATAATGGATGTACGAGTAAGGGTCGTAGACTCATGGTTGACGACAGTTGGAAGTTTGGACCTGGCCGTGAGCCGGGCACCGGTAGCCTAATCGTAAGGCGACCGTTCGCGATAAGCGGGAAATTTGGTTTCGCGTCCTGGTCCGTCACAAGCTTTCATTATCGTCATTTCATTCTACAGCTGATGGTTGTGCTTATACGCAATTGCAAATTCATTTAATGGATTCTCTAAGACTCCCTCTGTGTATTTCAGATATTACATCTGCCGATGTCGTCCCAACAAGAATAAGTTATGGAGTTCTGTCGCCTACAAAGCCCTGAGCGTGTGTTTCATTCAGATATTCTTCCTGAGGCTGCGTTTTTTTCGGATTTTCTCTACCAAAGCATTTAGATCCTGCTGCTACAGTTTTCTTCAAGAACCCTTCCATCTATTCAAGAAATGGCCTCTCGAAGAAGATACCAGCAGCAGAGTGGCAACTTTAAGATGGAGGAAATTTTGGCAATGACGCCACATACAGCTTTTCGATTGCTGCTTGCTGCAAGAAACGAGGCGCAAGGACAGATCCCTACAATACGGTACGAAACCTAGTGAACAGAAAATCTGAGTGATTTCCCTTGTCCTCTCCCCTATCCAAATGAAGTAATGAAGAATTGTTGCTTCCTTGACTTCATTCTAATGGATAGTAAAGTTTTTTTGTTCTAGTATTGAGAATGAATTCTCATAAGCTTCACATTAACATCGCCTCAGCCTGACAGGACTGAACACGAAGAGGTGACGTTAGTGCAGTAAGACTCTCACTACGTAGACGACTAGCGTGACTGACGTGAAGCAACCCGCGACAGGTTTACTTATCGCAAAGATAGCAACCACGTTCACGCCGCCGGTCTGTGTGAGCTGCCCTCAGTCGGTGCGCCTTGCCTTTACAAGCCACGCGATCGGCCGGACATGCTGTTCACCAGCTTCAGTCTTCACACGATACCCATATTTTTGCTGACGACCCTACTCGTTCCGTCAACCGTCAACGCCTACGGTATGTTCTCAAAGGTCATTCCATAAAGCGTCTTGTCAAAGGTACCTTTCTATTAAGTTTTCCTATTACTACTCGTTCCGTCAACCGTCAACGCCTACGGTATGTTCTCAAAGATCATTCCATAAAGCGTCTTGTCAAAGATATCTTTCTATTAAGTTTTCCTATTACCGTTTCCTTCTGTTCACTGTATACGGAAGCTCCAATAGCAACCCAAATGCTCGACTGTCTGCGGCTGAAATCTACATTTTGTTTCAAGTTGTATGTCTCAATAGTTTTTCGGCAATTACACCTTGGCAAAACTAATCCATATGCTTTCATAATTTGTCCGTAGAACTGCGCTGATGGGCCAGAACATTATGACCATTGCCACCGCGACATCGGTTGCCGCCTGGTGGTGTTGCGTGCACCTGGTGGCGTTGCGTGCATAGGGAGAAATCCTCTGATAAGCGACTTTGACAAAAGGGCAGATTATTATTACGCAGAGACTTTGAATGAATATCTCGAAAACTGCAAAGCTGTTCGAATGTTCATGTGTTACTGTCGTGAGCATCTACGGAGTAAGATAGGACAGTGAAACTACCACTAGACGCTAAATGGCTGATCGTCCACGACTCTTCACAGAATGTGGGGTCAGAGGCTTGTCTGCTCTGTAAAGTTGGGCAGAGCTATGGCATCTCTACCAAAGAGCACAATGCTGGTGCACGCACAGGTGCTTCGAAGCAAACCGTTCATCGTACAGTGTTGAACATGAAACTCCGCAGCGGACCACCCCTGTGTTCACATGTTGACCCAACGATATCGTCAATTACGATTGCAGTGGGTCCGGGACCATCGGGATTCGACCGTCGATCAATGAAACATAGTTTTGCTACACTAGGTTGCTTGTCGTCTCCAAAAACGCCGCATAGAGGTGAACGGTGGCTCGGAACGTGCAGCGCGCCACGGACGCAAGCTGATGGGAGAAGTGATATGCTATGGAAGACATTCTCCTGCTTTTACATGGTAATAATCGAAGATACACTGACTGCTGCGAACTACCTGCATCCCTTCATGCTTGATGTCTTCCCCGAAGCCGACGTCGTCTTTCAGCAGTATAACTACCCGTGTCAAGGAGCCAGAACTTTGCTACAGTGGTTTGAGGAGCGTTATAGCGAACTCGCGTTGATCTACTGGCGACCAAATTCTCCTGATGTAAATTCTGTAGAACCCATCTGGGTCGCTATCGAGCGCCATCACGGTGTACGCAAATCAGCGGGCCTTATTTAAGCGAATTACATGACATGTGCGTAGACATCTAATGACATATGCCTCTTCCACAAGCCTGAAAACAAACTCCCAGAACGTTGATACGCAGAACAAGTGACGTATTTCGTTCCAGTTACGGACAAACAAGCTATTAAGCAGGTGGTCATAAATTCTGTCTCATCGGTGTATGTGAACATACATTGGTTCATAGATGTCAAAATGATACAATATCCAAGTAGATCCTTTAGTACGAAGATATATATTTTTAACAAAAGACATATTCTGGCAGTAACACAAATTTTCAGTTATCTTATAAGACATAAAAAACTTAGAGAGCTGGAGACTATGAACCATACAGAAGCACAAAAATATTCATGCAGTGAATAACATTTTGGAACAAAGTTTTACTGTAGTGGTATATGAAACATGATAAATATATGCAACAAAATAGTGCTGTGATCCCTACATTGTAATATGCTTATCAAAATATGTCAGTTTGCTGGTAATAAACATTATGGGGAAAAACTCATCTAATCGTGCTGTGTGAAACATGAGGCAAATGTACAATAAAATACTGCTTTCATCTCCAATGGTAATCTGGTTGCCAAATTATATTTTTAGAAACCCAAACAACCAACTATACCTAGCCACTTCGTTTGTTGCTGACCACAACTGGAGACTGATTGAAAACTGATCTAAAAGAATACTGTTTCTCTTTGTATCCCAATGCTTTTGTAGCCCATTTGGTTGCTACTTTTTTTTTTTTCGTCGGGCATGTAGAGTGTGGGTCTTGTGGAAGCTTTCCTTGGATTTTCGATGTGTCAGTCTTACAGTTTTTTGTTCTGGATGTTTTGTCTTAGTAAACCATAGACCTGCGGAAGCTATTCGATGAATTACTGCACATCTTGGAAGTTTTTGAAGAGTTGTTTTGCCAGTTACTTGTCAATTGCTTTCTGATTATAAGAATCTGTTGCTGGGAATTTAGATATTTCAGGCTCATTTCCAGGTTCCGTGTTAGAGAGAATTTCTTCGTTTACAAGTATCCTAATGTTTCACAATGCTCACTATTCATCCCAAATAAAAGATCAACGATTGCGTTACTTATTGGGCGTGTTTCTCACTGTTGCAACGGAGATTCGTTTCCTTCAGCCTACAACGTGGCTAACCAACCCCAGCTCGTGGTCGTGCGGTAGTGTTCTCTCTTCCCACGCCCGGGTTCCCGCGTTCGATTCCCGGCGGGGTCAGGGATTTTCTCTGCCTGGTGATGACTGGGTGTTGTGTGATGTCCTTAGGTCAGTTAGGTTTAAGTAGTTCTAAGTTCTAGGGGACTGATAACCATGGATGTTAAGTCTCATAGTGCTCAGAGCCATTTGAACTTAAACTATAAGCATGGCTTTGTACGGCAGAGAATGAAGCTTTTTGAGGGCGGTGCCTGGTTGTGGGACGTAGGACAAGTGATTTCAATTTAAGAACACACTAATTAAGTTGCGTTCCGTTATAGTGCCTTTAGTCTCCACACCATAAGGCCATAATCAGACTTATCCATACATTACGGGCGTCATATAAAGGGTTGCCAAAACAGTTCGTAAAGGTTGTAAGGTTGCTGCAAGGCATGTTGTGCTGAGAAATAAATGTTCAGAAAACGGCGTGGCCGTGCGGTTCTAGGCGCTTGAGTCTGGAACCGCGTGACCGCTGCGGTCGCAGGTTCGAATCCTGCCTCGGGCATGGATATGTATGATGTCCATAGGTTAGTTAGGTTTAATTAGTTATAGGGGACTGATGACCTCAGCTGTTAAGTCCCATAGTGCTCAGAGCCATTTGAACCATTTGTTCAGAAAAAAAATCGATACGCTGTGAATTTTTCGAGTTATTTAGCATTCAGGTTAGCCAATCCAGTCGTCTCGCGCGCAAATTCAAGCACTTGCCGAGCAAGAAAACGGTAATGCACAGACATCTGCTGGTATGTGAGCTATCACTTGTTGAAACACTTATTACATATTAAAATGTGCCAGTTTCGGAAGTGATAAATTTAAATTAGGCGCGCAGAAGCTATGTTTGTTTGTTTGAGGAAACCAAACGAAGAGTACGATTAGCAACACCGTCTCTGGCAGGCTACTTAAATTTGCGCGAACAGCGGCCTCATTGGCTAACTCCAGTGCTAAATAACTCATAAATGGTGCAACATACTGAGTTTTTTTCATACGAACTATTTCTCAGCACAACCTCCCCTGCAACACCTTTTCAGACAGTTTCTGACCACTCTGTACATTTATCTATGTTGCTCTTGCTTGTTTCCTAATACCACTTATTCACCTTCAATTACTCCACCGTCCTCGTATTTTCCTTTATCTCTTATAATCGAGCAAAGACAGTTTATATATGACCTCTTCGGCTAGCAGTATGCTCCAACCCTCTTCATATCATTTACACTACACTCATTCTCTTGTTCTTTGATACCTTAGTATGTTTCCTGTCTCTCTTAGTAATTTCCAATCTGCATCCCTCTCTGCGAGCACTCCGTGCCCAAGCGTCAGTTTCTCAGTAGTTTTCGGAGATAAGGTTCGTGTATCACTATGCTACACCTTGACAAATAACACACACTGATTGTAAAAATTCCGTTTCAGGCACAATGGAAGCATAGTTTTGAGACCGCTGTTTAATTTACCAAAAGCACTTCAGATTATTTTTCAATCATCTGTTTTTCTATTTGTGTCTGTCCAGTAACTTTCTTCAGCTCCTCTCAATATAAAAATTTACCTGCTGGTTTTACGACTTCGTTATAATTTGAATTGTTTGCTATTCGGTATGGTAGGTGTCTATTAATTTGGATTTTTTGTAACTTATTTTCAAGTTTGCCATCAAACTAGTTCTAATATGTTCTTTCATTTGTTGAAGTTAATTGGAAAAAGAGGCACATAGTACAATCCGGACAACACTACGAAGTTATATGAAGAAGAAAGGTTTTTGCCACTTTCTTCACTATTTACTTTAGCGACCTAGGTTTAGGATTATTAGCCCGTTTTCTATAATAACTGACAAAGATGTTGTCGTGCATACTAGTACAAACATAAACAGCAAGGAATGGACAATCATCAAACAAATGAATTACCCTCATTAAGTACTGTAAATTACATATTCAGTCATAGAAAATTAAAATAAGTATTTGATTAGCGTATCAATGTAACAAAAGCGGACGGAGTAATTAGATTCGGAAGCATAAGGAAGAGTATAGTAACTGGTGACTGCTTGCTCATTCAGTAGTTGATCAGGATGGTTCTTGTAGCGCCGCTTGGTCTTTAGGCAACGATATTTTCTGCCCATTGTGCTCAGAATGCCATATTTTTACCTCTACTGCATAATCGTGTTTGCTTTCCAGACAACGGTACGAAGAGATGACACCTGTTTTCTGCATCTTCCAGGTCCTGTGATTTTCTTTGTCTGATGCAGTTTGGTCTACTGTTTTTGTTATGTAGTATGAGCCACACTCTTTGCAATTTATCTTACAGGCTCTACTTTTGTTTACTGGCTGATCTGCTTGTCTTTACCGTTACGTAAATTTTTCGTACTGTCTCTCTGGGCCGGCCGAAGTGGCCGTGCGGTTAAAGGCGCTGCAGTCTGGAACCGCAAGACCGTTACGGTTGCAGGTTCGAATCCTGCCTCTGGCATGGATGTTTGTGATGTCGTTAGGTTAGTTAGGTTTAACTAGTTCTAAGTTCTAGGGGACTAATGACCTCAGCAGTTGAGTCCCATAGTGCTCAGAGCCATTTGAACCATTTTGTCTCTCTGGTGTAACAGTTCACTGAATACTCGTTTCTCTTCAGAATATTGCCCCTTTCGGTAGGAAACTTACCAACAAATGACATTACAAAAAATTTTCTAGTAATAGTTTGGAGCACTGTTGCGGGACATGATAGTGATTTATAGTGTAAGAGGCTCATGACTAAGGAATTTATTGCTATCGCACTCGAGAAGATGTAACTTTGATGGATTACTCACGCACTGCCTGCGATATGTAAGCTACAATAGAATCGCAGACCAGAGGGCAGTGTCGGCTGCAGTAGTAGTTGTAGCTCGCAGTCGGGCGGTTGGGCCGCTCGTGGGGAGCGATGTAGTATAAGATAAAAGCAGCCGCGCGCATATGTAATTTGTAACAACTGATTTTGTCCTATTGTTATATCAAGTCCCATGTAAATGTTTTTGAAAATCTTTTATTAATAATCTTTCTTATAAAGATAACTTTTGACAATTATTCATCTGAATTTAAAGGATTTTACTAATTTCTCCTATCCACGGTTATCCCTACTGTCGTAAAAAAAAAATCAGTTGTTTCTTTTTATTCATAACAAATCTAGTGGCCAGCATTGCACTGGGCTGTGCCAGAAAAATTTCTTATAGGAGCAGATATATACGCGTTATCCGGCGACTTCATTGAGGTAAGATTTTTTTTAAATTTATTCAGAATGACTTTTCAGGGCAATGACGAAGCATTGCTGACGTCCAAATTTACCAGTTTGGGTTAACAATCTTTTAATTATTGAAAGGTTATATGTAAGGCACAATTTTATTGAGAGATAAGTCACATTTTATTATTCCGAGGTTACGGAAAAAAACTGTTGAGAGGTTACACTATGTAAATGTTATAATTAAGTAAACTGTTGGGAGGTTACAATAGCATGATTCTTTTAGCTTCCTGTTACAAATATTGTTAGCAAGAATGAGCTGGGAACCATTGTTGTATGTAGTTCTTGATCAAACTCAGCGAACTAACACCAAACGGTGGATCAAAAAATCCGAAGCATAATGTTTGTGGGAAGCAAAGGTTCACTGAATACCCCAGAATGTAGGAGACTGTGTACCTGTTTTTCCTGTGTGTTTTAAACTGTTGGCTTCTTGTGTTGATGTCAAGATAAACATCCAAAAATCTTTCTACTTAAGTATCATCATTTCTAGGTGCCGTTTCTTTGTTCACACTTCTAATCACATTGAACACCTAATCTAGTGTTACTTTAGAAATATCATTACTTTTATAATTGGCCATCAGTGTTTCTGATTCATCTCTTGAATGACACAGATATTTAAATATGTTATGGAACGTTTGTACAATCTTCTCTCTCGTGTTAGTTATTTTCCTGTCTGCCATTTCATCCGCTGAGATACGATATCGACCCACTATAAATTTCTGTTTAATCTTCTTCAGATTCTTACTGCTTTTAACTGTTGCCCAATTGCAGATATTTCCGAATAATTTTATATAATTCTGTCTATTCTATCACGTTTCTGTTGCTACTCTAACTTCAGATTAAAATTCCACGTTATGATTTTCTAGTGGGTTTTGGTGTAATTTATCTTCTGTAATTCTTCTTAGAAGTAATCAACTCCATGTATGTGACCACATTGATGCTTAGATTTTAATGATTTCCATTGAATATCTATTGTTTATTATTAAAATAAGTCTTATTATTTTGAATAATAGATTAAATTTTGTCGATTGGAATAAAGTCGCCAAAGGATACGTCCTGATTTTAATTCTGTTTGTTCTTTATTTTATTGGCCACACTTCTAAATTACGTTTATTTCAATTTTGTTTAAGTCCTCTTTAAAACGTGCTATCTTTTCTTTCTTGAACCTGCAATTCTCCAAAATAAGCAGTATTAGGACAACAGGAATTCAAAGGTCCATGTTATTATCTGTACAAGCCGGCCGCGGTGGCCGAGCGGTTCTAAGCCTTTCAGTCCGGAACCGAGCAACTGTCACGGTCCCAGGTTCGAATCCTGCCTCGGGCTCAGTCCCATAGGGCTCAGAGCCATTTGAACCATTTTATCTGTACAGCCAACCTACACGGGGAAAGGACTAGGGCGGAATACAGAATTCGCTTGAAACTTTACGTATCAGTATGGCCGAAGACCTTGGCGAAACATGTAATCAGCGCTAAGGCTGACCAATTGGCATGCTATCATGTACCAGCAGAGCCACCCATCTTTCAATCAGCATTGTCATTTCACTATCAGTCAGTCTTAGTCCCACCAGTGGCACATTTAGTCGATAAGGTAGCAGACTTTGACCCACTACTGAAATTTCACTCTAGTTGATTCCCTGAGACGTAATGAAGGCTCTTCCATGAATTCATAGGTGATTCACCTTTTGGAACATATAATATGTGATTATTAAGAAATTTTTCCGTCTCACATCTTATTTTTTACCACTTGGGGCTCTGTATCTAACTAATATTATTAAAATAGACTTACCAAAATATACTTTCAGATGCTTTAGCGAATACGTCATTCTAACATGTTCTGATTCCACTTTTTTTTAGATCAGTCTTTTGACCGTTTTGATACCCTTCTGTGCCAAACAATTCATCTCAGACTTGTACCCAACGTCCACAAATACAAGTGTCTATTTTCTGTACCCTTTTTTTGGTGTGAACCTACTGTGGTAATTTCTCTTGGTCCAAAACAAATTCTGTTTCATGAAATTATTGTATTCGAATTGCTCTTAGAGCTCAGAGATTATTAGTTTTTCGGAAGTTCTTATTTCATTTATAGCTCCAAGCTTAAAATGACGAAGCTTCATATTTTTTGGTCCACTCAGTGAATGCAGCAGTCTGACAGGAAGCAAAACAAGTTTTAAAGCTGACCTAAAAGTCATGGAAGAACTTTCATTTAAAAAATGGTAGCCAGTAAAAAAAACTAGTTTTAAGTGTAGTTGCATGATTAGGACTGTAAACTTAAGTGTTCATTATTGTTAAACTATCAGGTAAACATACCCTCCAAAATTACTCGTTCCACATCATTTCGATCAAATAATCGTTCAAATGGTCTATGGAACATGTAACTAGCTAAATAAATAAACTGTCATTATTGGTAGAAATGTTTAGCCATATGTCAGTGATACGAATCTGTAATTCCATTCATGAATGACGTAAATATTATACGAAAAAGTCCGAGAAGTATCAGTATTAAAATTTCTTGTATTATTTCCAGTACTTGGTAGCAAAGCTAATAAAATAACGATGGCACATAAAATTTCTTTGCGATTTATGCGTGAATTTTTCCTTCTCTGTCTCATGTGTGTATACTCAAGTTTCATTCTGATGAGCTAGATTTGTGCATTACTTTAATGTGGAACATAATGGAACTGTTTAGATCTTCTACTGCATATTCTATATTATTATACATGAGATGCGAGTAATTGCTGACTTGAGAATAAATTATTTTTGTTAGGGAGTATACCGTGAACCGTCAGAACAAACGCCCTGTTTCGGACATAGTCATCCACTTCCCACGATGACTGAGTACCATAACAACTCGAGTATGTGCATCTAGGTGCAATTGCAACAGCTTCTTTCCCTTTCTTCCATTCCTTTGGAATGTAGCATGATTATGTTCTATAAATCGCACAATTGTTCTGGTTTTTGATTTCTGATTTGTTGTGCACGTTGAAGTTCTACGTCTTATTAATGAGAAAGTAACTCCTACATGTTGAGTTCTCCGAAGAAACTGACATATTATGTTGTTCTTGTGGGGGACGATGTCCTTACGTTTGTTTTCTGCATTTATGCTGCTACAGATTCTCGTTACTGAACGTTTTTAAGCATACTTCTACGAAAAAAGTGCTATTTAGTTTACGTATACAGTTTATACCTCATACTGTTTCCTCTAGGGTAATGTATGAACCCTGAGGAACGCCCTCTAAGTCGTGTAAGCGATATGATTGGGGAGTGGAGCGCTGGAATTTTGAGCATGAGAATAAGCTGTGCTGTAACAGTCCTTTCATTCAGTCGCTCAATTTCAAATTTCCGAAGTACGCAATTTTCGATAATCTGAATGTCACGAGAATTTTGCCCGTCCAACATCTTCAGAGTGAAGCCTGCCACATAAAATAATCAGAACTTGACCCAGGTCCACCAGCTTTATGTGGCTATCAGCGACCACGCGAATGTCGGAATGGTTGAGCGTGGTAGATAAATGGTAGGTAAAAGCGATTTTGTTCTGAAACAGAGATATGTACAACGAATGTTATCTGCTGTAGATTTTGACGTCCTCCTCACTCCGACTAATAACACAACTGGATGACAACATTCGTATTTAAAACACACCACAAAAAAAGGGATTAAACAACAATTTAAAAATTTTTGTTCAGCGATACATTCCCTGGTCACAATTAACTGAATACTTCAAGAAAGTAAAATTCTGGAATCAAAGAATATAAAACGTCAAGGTAGACAATGCGCTTCAATTCATTATCATTGAGTGGGTAATCAAGGTATACCACTCAGTACAAACGCGAGCAGCTAGTGGTACTGATTAATATACAGGTTAACGGTCACCATCGGTTACAATTAACAAACAACATCGATAGTAGAGTTATTTTGTACGTAACACAGTTAGTAGTAATAGTTGCTATGAATTAGTCGTCACTAGCGGCTGCTCACTAAGCTACACTAAGCTAACTTTTAACCTAGAGCATTCATTCGATGTTTATCAACTCTAATGACGATAGCGTTACAACCTAGCCTTTTGGCTGTTATAATCTGCACACGATGGACCAACCGAGGAGACACAGGTCACTCCTACTGAATCTGTCACACCACCTGTTAAACAGTACGAACGGAATGGCCCTCGTATATGAGTCCCAGGTATTGATTCCTACGAAAAGCATCACACGTTTAATAACTATAAGGGGGTTCATCTAACTACAGAATTAAAAATCTAGGCCCAATTTGATCGCATTTTATTACAATAATTCCTTGTGAACACATACATAAAATCAGTGCCGGCCGGAGTTGCCGCTCGGTTCTAGGCGCTGCAGTCTGGAACTGCGAGACCGCTACGGTCGCAGGTTCGAATACTGCCTCGGGCATGGATGTGTGTGATGTCCTTAGGTTAGTTAGGTTTAAGTAGTTCTAAGTTCTAGGGGACTGATGAACTCAGAAGTTAAGTCCCATAGTGCTCAGAGCCATTTGAACCAATTTGAGAAATCAATACTTACACAATAACATGATTAATAAAATTCAAAGTGAAAGTAACTAACAACTGTGATCACTGAAACAAACTTAAAACCAGAGCTGTTGACTTGGCAGAGCCCACAAAGAACAAGTGGGATAGGAGTGATCATCATTTCAACAGGTCGCTCTCGAAAAAGAATTAGTGCCGGTGACTGTGCAGTGATTGCCCCAATCGTGCCAGGAAGGCGTGCTAAATCCACATGCAAATGAAAAAACCCTGCTCGGTCACGGATGAATCCTCAAATATCGGACCAGGTGTTAAATTACGGAACACAATCAAGTTTAAACTGTTTCACGGAGAAGCACCAACTGCTCTGCTTTCCAGGTAGCCTATGCCGCCACATACTCTCACCTCAGCTGAGAAGCTGGAAAATCGAGTCTTACATATTGCCAGGCCTCCTGCCAACTAGTATTCATCAGCTGCTGTGTGATGGGCTGAGGCTTAAAGAAAAAAGGAAAGCCTGCCTTCTGCCGCGTCCCCGAAGTCAGTGCGTCCTCTTCCACATTCCGATCGAGAGCTTCTGTTTCTCCCCTTCTCAAAAACCCCGTGCCCAAAAAATTCTCTCTGCGCTGCATAAAAACCCGCGTCAAAGGTACCTCGCCTATGACAAGTATTGCCCTATGATAAATATTGCCCAAAGCTATATTAAAAAAAAAAAAATACCGAGCCAATGCTCCACACAGCAAACGTTTTTTGAGTAATCCAATGAGCTGTCTTCCCTTATGTAAAATCTTAAGAAAACCGAGTTCAAAACTTCCACTTCTCAGATGTCTTCTTACATCGCCGAATTGGGGTTTCCTCCCACGTCTGAGTCTCGTAGAAAATGGCGTCCTAAACTCCCAGTTTTTAGTTCACCCAATGAGCTACCTGGCCCCCAGAGGTGTCACTTCCGCCCCAACAATGGGAAAAAAATTTTCAACAATAGACAGCAGTTGAGCTTCCCATGTGAGAGCAGAGACGAATATCTCTCAACTAGCCTAGCATAAAAAATGGTTCAAATGGCTCTGAGCACTATGGGACTTAACTTCTGAGGTCATCAGTCCCCTAGAACTTAGAACTACTTAAACCTAGCTAACCTATCACACACATCCATGCCCGAGGCAGGATTCGAACCTGCGACCGTAGCGGTCGCGCGGTTCCAAACTGTAACGCCTAGCCTAGCATCCTCCAGTTTTCTAGGAAAAGCGAAAGCATTCCATAAAGCTGTTTTTGAGCAGAGGGCTGACTTGTAAAAATAATTCATTATATTGGCCTTTATGGCTAGAGTTCTGGTGTGCACATTACTACGTTTGTGGATTCTTAGCGCACATGTCTTACCTGGCGGTAAGTGCCAAGATTGCCGTCCCCTCCAAGCAGCCTTATCTTTAAAACTTGGCTATTGTTCCTAAGAAGCTCTGGGGGCTGATTGCCAAAGTCTCTTGTCCCCTCCTATTATGTTGCCAATCCGAGGCTCGTAAAACACAACAAATAGGCTTATGCAATTAACTGCACACGTAGACAGAAATGAAGACATTTGTTAGTGACTCGATCTTTGCAATCACCGATATCGCCTATATTATCAGCATATGTTTATCAGACAGTACAACTATGACACGGATTACGATAAATTGAATCAATAACAAAGATACATCAGAATTGTCAGACGTGCCAGTCCATCACTTGACTGAAACGTTTCACAACTGAAGCAATAGCCGTTTGTCACAGGATAGCACTTACAACCCTCGTGAAGTAACCTTCTTATCCTAAGACGGCTCTAAATGTAGCTTACTTGCATTTTCAGTATATAGTGCGGAAACAGCCCATTTATAAGCATACACGTTTTATTTTGGTTTATGGTGGCAATAGAATACAAGCATTTGGTTGTATTCTTAGTAGCAATCAGCGCATTAACGCTGATTTATCTCTCGTATAATTAGAACAGCTCTAGGTGTAGGCTTTTGCGGTTAACAGCTCAATACGCCCAGTGAGCAAAGCACATAAACTGTTCCTCACAACCAATTTTCGGTGTTTGACAGTAATGCTTGCATGTCCGAAGGAAATGATACTGTGGCGACTACAGCCATTACGAAATACATGAAACGTATTCACAGTTGCGAATATGGACAATCGTCAGCTATCTAAGGGAATGACGACGGTGAAAATTTGAACCAGACCGGAATTCGAACCCGGGTTTCCCGCTTCACGCGAGTGGTCGTCTTATCTGCTTTTGCTACCCATGCACGACTCACGCCACACCCTAAAGTCCGTATGTTGTCGTTCCTGCGTCACAACCTGTAATCGCACACACATTAATTCCCGTACAGGGGAGGACATCTTAAATTGAAATCGCTACCTGGTACCGGAGGATAAATACGATGTTGTAGTGCCGGTGGTGTTAAGAATATCGATGCGGTGTTCCTGCAGGCATGTATGCATAATGCATGAAGTTCGAGCACAGGTAGTGACACAGGAACGACGAATTGTGGAAGTTTGGGTCTGGCCAATATAGCCAAAGAGGACAAGGCGAATGCTCGCATAAAGCTGGTAATCTGGGTTCAACTTCCGGTCTGGCGCCAATTTTCACTGTAGTTATTCCCTTACACAGCAGATGGTTGTTCGTATTCGTAACTGTCAATACATGTCATGTGTTAAACTAAATGTGCACACGTGTATGCTCAAAATGCAGCAACAAGATTAAGAAAAAATCATAAAACACAGCCACCCAAAACTAATGCTCGCTCGGACATGGCTTTCATAAACCACACATCTGTGCGCAGACGTACATGGACACACCAGACTGAATGACAGTTTATACAAAACTGGTTCAGCTACGAATGTTTAACCTTCTAAGCAGTACAATAAGCAAGAGTAACTGATCGTTTCCTCCGGAATGATGTGCAGAATTCGTTCCCCATCATCATTTCGCTGGTCAAGTAATGCAATCCCTAATGCAAATTTCAGTCAGATTCCACAAAGTCACAGGCCTCAATAGACAACAGACGGTTCGAGAAACCAGACAGATGAACGACATTGCCAAGTCGTGATACAAGAAACACAGACGCTCACCGAACTCACTGTAAAGCCATGTGGACGTCGGCGTCTCGGTGCCTGCAGTAGGAAAGAAAAGCACTAAATGACAGCTGGCAGAACGTATCCTTTTTTTGTGATAGGGATCACCACAGCATCACCAGCCTTCCGCGGTCTAACTGTGTTGGTGAGCCAGTAAATAGAAACCATAGGGCAGTGACACTGCGTCACTGCAATACAATTTGGAGGTGTGACGGTGGGACTTGGAGTCCCATACCACCCTGCAACGGTGACAGTACTCTTCTGTACGGCATAAAAACTTAGTCCGACATGGGCAGGTAGGATTGGAAAGTAGTGGACGTAGAACGGAGGGCTAGGCCTGCCAAAGGAGGCAGCCGTGGTGGGCGTTGCAGGCCCAGCGCAAGTCCTGTAAGGAAGCCGATTCCTCAAGGATGGTCAGTGGAACCGGATGGGGGTGCCAGCGACATGGATGTGTAGTCCCGTAGGGCAGCCACTTTCTCATAGAGCCGCCGCGCGTTGTTGCGTATGGTCTCTTTGAGGGGGACGATATCTGCTTCCTCACGGAGAGTCACAATACTCGTGAGTGGCGGGGCGTGCAGGCTCCACCTGAGAACCTTAGAACATATCCGACTGTAGTTGATGTGGTGTCACCGCCAGACACCACACTTGCTAGGTGGTAGCCTTTAAATCGGCCGCGGTCCATTAGTATACGTCGGACCCGCGTGTCGCCACTATCAGTGATTGCAGACCGAGCGCCACCACACGGCAGGTCTAGAGAGACGTACTGGCACTCGCCCAGTTGTACAGCCGACTTTCCAAGGAACGGTTCACTGACAAATACGCTCTCATTTACCGAGACGATAGTTAGCATAGCCTTCAGCTACAATTGCTACGACCTAGCAAGGCGCCGTATTCAATTGATATTGAGATTCTATTAATGTATCATCAAGAGCGATGTTCTACAAATGTGGATTAAAGTTAAGTATTCCAGAAGCTACGCACTTTTCTTTATAGCATTCATTACGTATTCTGTTTCAGACCTCACGCCAGCCTGTGTGAGTTTAAGCGCTTGCCTTTCGGCTTCCTCTCATTGTGTCTAGGCTGTCTTGTCTAGACACAACAGTTGATGTTTTACATGCCATAGGACATCTGAAGGAAACAACTCAAACCACTTACGCTTCATGTTCCCTGGACACGACGGCACGATGGGAACCTGTCACATCAATATCTACATATGCCACTTTCCGCCTAAGCGTTTCAATGATGAAAACACCTGTCACCACAAAAACTAGAGGAGGCCAATACTGTTGCCGAGTTCCGCTCTATCCCATATCATGAGAGGAAGGATTCCGTCTCCGGCGCTCTGCATGTCTTAAGTGGCGAATACGGCCGCCAGGCAGCGCCACTTGGACAGAACAACGCAGAAACCCGTTATTGTTTCCCACTGCGACACAGAAATTTGAAACATATCTCAAAGGTGCCTACGACGACGACAACAACAACAACAACAACAACATTGTAAAAGCGTGGCTTCCTGTGACGTCACCTTCAGGTTCCATAACTGTTCAAATAGCAAGGTGTCCACATTCGAAAATTGGACAAGAACTCAGAAGTTCATGTGAGGTGTAAGGTGGATTAATGATGTCACATTGGCACCAAGTCCCCCCCCCCCCACCGTTTTTTCTCTCCTTCCCCCTTTTTTTTCCCCTTATCTGTCCAGGTAACCCCATCCCCCCTCCCCATATGCCCTTGGCTGTGGTATGTCATCTTCGTGCTGACTATTTAGTGCTATGTGTTGCGTCTTTTCCGATGTGTTGCGAACGGAAATAATACTGTCGCTGGGTGTGATTTTTATATCTCTTGCGAACAGAAACCAAACTGTCGCCGTGTTTTTTAGTTGTCTGTCAACTGTTTTACCTGTCTGCTTCCTGTGTATTTTATTAGCATCGCCAACCGTTTGCTTTATGTTTCAGCTTTCCACAATTTTCCGCCGCTTTACAATTTAAGTCACCGTTTTATCGCCTCATTTTATTGTTTCTTATATTATTCTTATGTTTTGAAAATTCTGTCGGCTGCAGAGCAGCGAACTAAGCTGCTGCCAGCCCGCCCCCTTCGGGGGGAATCGAAATTCAATAAAGGAAAAATAAAAGCATCAAGTTTCATCAGAATTCTGACCAACGCCACCGGGCACATAATGGGAAGATTGCTGCACCCCTTCTTACCCACGTTTCAACCCTTCTTTCGACGCCTTTGCGACGGAGATCAGATTCGCGACGCCCAAAGTTTTAAATCACGCGGTTTCTTTTTGCTGGTCAAGGGAAACATTTCAGACCATCGCCGCTCATTATCGACACGAACAGGCTTCAGGGGATGGCATAAGGCGCGTGAATAAAACCGCTTGGGGTTTACATTTCTACTCATTTCACAGCCTAAAACGAGAATTCGCAGTGTGATGACCAACAGGAAAACGTTCTTGACAACCTTTGCAGTGCTGACACCCCCCGGGACTATTCAGCCCTTCTAAGCACATCGTGGGCCGCCTCCATTCCATCCGAAAGTGATCACACCCCTTTGCAGTGCCACTAAAATAACTGATCTGGTGTAAAGGGGGGCGGGGGGGGGGGGGACCACTAGAAACCGTTAAAGACCATGCGATGAAGTATGAACGCGATCTGAAGCAGCAAAAGATGTTTATGCTCTTTTAGTCCTTCGTGCCTTCCTGCGGCGTTATCACGGGAGGGAACGGGTGGCGGAGAGGGGGTGGGGCGAGGGGTGCAACATTGACACATGCGTGAATAAAACGGCAGAGGGATCATTCTAAGAACCCCAGATCGGCAACACTTGTGGTGTCACCCGTGTACCTTTGTTGAACACTTTAACGATATAGCTGTACAGAGACAGACAGTCACTGATTTCTATGCGCGGGTTGACAGCCAACCATTTCGACACACCTGAGCTGAGTGCTGCTATGTCACTGAACCAGCGCCTGCTGGTGTTTTGTTCATATATGCCACAGGAGGGCATGTGCGGGAGAAATGAAAAAGCATAAACATCTTTTGCTGCTTCGGAGCACGTTCAAGTTTCGTTCTATCTCTAGCAAAAACTGTAGTCGCGCTACACTCCAAGTGGTGCGATGATACGGTTGCAGGCCCACAATGTCCTTAGAGGAGGTATGAATCGTCCTGTTGCTCACCACAATGTGAGCTGTCGATTTCGACCGCAAAATATGTGGGAATCAACGCCCCGTTGGTAGAGGTGGTCATATCAGCACCCTTCATGCCATCCCCTGAGGTCTTTTCGCGTCCATTCTGAGCGGCAATGCGTCTGAAATGCTGGTGACATCATTAACCCATCTTACACCTCACATAAGCTTCTGAACTCTGGCCTTTTTTCCGCATGTGTCTGCACCTTGCTGTCTGAGGAGCTAGCGAGTCAGAAGGTGTCTATTAGGTGGCGATGAAACAAAATCTCTCTTCACACTTATAACTTACTTGTGTAATTTATTTATTTGTTTATTTAAAACTTTGAGAAGAGTCATTGGAATCCAAACACACTACAAACTTAGTTGACAGTTTTAAGGCTTAGGAGAGAGCAATATCCATGCCTCTGGAACAAGTTTAATTGCCAATTGGTAATAGTCCATCGCCCTCCATGCCTCCTCGGGGTGTCATTTTGTGACCCATCTCTTTATAATGAACACGTCCTCCGACGCGATTGTAGTTATGCTCAGTAGAACTAGACGGAAACTGTTACTTTAGAAAAGTTAGTGTTTTGGATTCCAAAAGTTTTTAAAAGGTAGTGTAGTGTAATGGACGTGCAACATTAAGAGCTGCAAAATCTATATGAGAACTGTCTCCATTAAAGACATTGATGTCCACGAAAGTCAAGACGACCACAACCACGCAGAACTACCAGATGATAAAATTCAGAGGCTGAAAACAGTTAGTGATCTGCTGAGGAAATCTACGAAAGATATACCCGTATGTTAAAGACCATCAAAGCAATTGTGCAATTGAGTGAAAGGAGACCGCACGGAAGAAATTACCGTAAAGGTGTCGACAGTTTTAGTAAAGATAGGTGGAAAATCCTTCCGAAATTACTTACTAGTATTCGGAAGGTTCATGTTGCTTTGAACACACTGAGTGTGAAAAGTACAGTTCGGGTGGATCTTTGTGATTCAATATATGCTGATGGAATATTCAAGTGTTGCACCAAGTTTTTTGTTAGGTATTTACGGTCCATGGACTTGTTGATGAACACTGCATTCCAACAGCTTTTTGTTTGTTAAACGATAAGAAATCTTCAATTTATCATACTTATGGGACAAAAATTCACTTCAGGTGCCAGTTATTTCTTAATTTATTCCACGACCTGTTTCGAAGTATGAAGCTTTATCTTCAAGTGCGAACAAGTGGAGGGGCTCCAAGCACACAAGTACAATTGGGTTAACATACCAAAATGATAGCTACTGTTATGAAAAGTGGCATACTCTCAAAACTATGGGAACATAAGTGTATGGCTCTAGGGCAAGTCGGTCGTGGAAGGTTCAAACGAACAAATGGAACTGGAACAGAAGCGCTAAAAATGAGGGAGGATTCTGAACAGAAGTGAACATAATAACGAAATAAATAAGTAACTCAGGTACGCGTAGGACCAGCAACTACAACGCGCATGGGCAGCACGACACAGAAGCGGGTCGTGCAGACTCCACAGAAGCCAGTTGACAGCGGCGGAGGAAGCGACTGACGTAGGAGCCAATGGCTGGGGACGAAGTAGATAGCCGCAAAAGGGCAGGAAACGGGGACTGACTGATCCATCCGCTTACATATGTGTGGTGTACAATACGGATACAAAGCAGAACTACAAATATAATAATAAATGTAATAGCCTACAAACATGAGTATTCGCCAAAAATGCCTAATGGTCAAAGTGACAGGAGCAATAAGACATCGAGAGATGAGGTGTGGTAGGAGAAGGATTCTAACTGTTAACATCGGTACTCATCCATAGACTTGTCTTAAAAAGGAAAAACATCTTAGTATAAAAGGCTTAGTTAGGCTTGAAATGATATACGCAACAGGAGTAACAATGTACACTTATAAACAACGCTGTATATCCACATGGCAACAGACGTAATAAAAATAAGCGAGAAGTAAAAGGCGCTATAAACTTGGACTAGATAAAGTGAGAAAAGAAAAAATGGATCTGAGCACTATGGGACTTAACATCTGAGGTCATTAGTCCCCTAGAACTTAGAGCTACTTAAACCTAACCAACCTAAGGACATCACACACATTCATGCCCGAGGCAGGATTCGATCCTGCGACCGTAGCGGTCGCGCGGTTCCAGACTGAAGCGTGAGAAAAGGAACAAAGCCTATGTGAAGTCAATGGGATCCCTGTAGTCGGGTTACAGTAGGATTAATACAACAGATTCGTTGAAATGAAGTAACATAAACTCTGTTACACACATGGGAGCGTTACCGTTAAGACATTTATTATAATAATACGTAAACGTAAGTGTTCGGGGGAAATGTCTAAGAGTCAACGTGACAGAACGCATGACAGTAAAAAGATAAAAGATAAATATGCAACAAAAGTAGAGGTACAGATAACTAACAAAAAATATTTTCATAAATTGTGCAATAAGACGACGATAGCGTTAGGACGGCAAGAAAATGATGGCAACCGCTGCGCTTGGTAATCATGTATGGCCTCTTTTTTGGGAGCCAAAGAAAGGTTCTAATACGAAAAGCTCATTCAGGATAAAACTGCTATACAGATCAGGAATATCAGTGTAAACATATAAAACAGAACGGTGTATCACGTGGCCCCAACCGTAATAAAAATAAGTAAAAGGGGCTCTAAATTAGAACTAAGGCAGGGGGAATATCGCAACTATGTCTATACACCGGGTGGTCCACTGATAGTGAACGGGCCAAATAACTAATGAAATAAGCATCAAACGAAAAAACTACAAAGAACGAAACTCGTCTAGCTTGAAGGGGGAAACCAGATGGCGCTATGGTTGGCCCGCTAGATGGCGTTGCCATGGGTCAAACGGATATCAATTGCGTTTTTTTTTAAATAGGAACCCCCATTTTTATTACATATTCGTGTAGTAAGTAAATAAATATGAATGTTTTAGTTGGACCACTTTTTTTGCTTTGTGATGGATGGCACTGTAATAGTCACAAACGTATAAGTACGTGTAATCACGTAACTTCCACCAGTGCGGACGGTATTTGCTTCGTGATACATTACCCGTGTTAAAATGGACTGTTTACCAATTGCGGGAAAGGTCGATATCGTGTTGGTGTATGGCTATTGTGATCAAAGTGCCCAACGGGCGTGTGCTATGAATGCTGGACGACATCATCAAAGTGTCCGGACCGTTCGCCGGATAGTTACGTTATTTAAGGAAACAGGAGGTGTTCAGCCACATGTGAAACGTCAACCACGAACTGCAACAAATGATGATGCACAAGTAAGTGGTTTAGCTGCTGTCGCGGCTAATCCGCACATCGGTAGCAAACAAATTGCGCGAGAATCGGGAATCTCAAAAAAATCGGTGTTGAGAATGCTACATCAACATCGATTGCACCCGTACCATATTTCTAGGATAATTGGCCCCCATTTTATAGGTGGCAATCTAACTGGTGCAATGTGTGCCGATTTTCTACGTAATGTTCTACCGATGTTACTACAAGATGTTTCACTGCATGACAGAATGGCGATGTACTTCCAACATGATGGATGTCCGGCACAGCTCGCGTGTGGTTGAAGCGGTATTGAATAGCATATTTCATGACAGGTGGATTGGTCGTCGAAGCACCATACCATGGCCCTCACGTTCACCGGATCTGACGTCCCCGGATTTCTTTCTGTGGGGAAAGTTGAAGGATATTTGCTATCGTGATCCACCGACAACGCCTGACAACATCCGTCAACGGATTGTCAATGCATGTGCGAACATTACGGAAGGCGAACTACTTGCTGTTGAGAGGAATTTCGTTACACGTATTGCTGAATGCATTGAGGTTGACGGACATCATTTTGAGCGTTTATTGCATTAATGTGGTATTTACAGGTAATCACGCTGTAACAGATGCGTTTTCAGAAATGATAGGTTCATGAAGGTACATGTATCACATTGGGACAACCGACATAAAATGTTCAAACGTACCTACGTTCTGTATTTTAATTTAAAAAACCTACCTGTTACCAACTGTTTGTCTAAAATTGTGAGTCATATGTTTGTGACTATTACAGCGCCATCTATCACAAAGCGAAAGAAGTGGTCAAAGTAAAACATTCATATTTCTTTACGTATTACACGAATATGTAATAAAAAATGAGGGTTCTTATTTTAAAAAACGCAGTTGATATCCGTTTGACCTATGGAAGCGCCATCTAGCGGGCCAACCATAGCGCCATCTGGTTTCCCCCTTCAAGCTAGACAAGTTTCGTTCTTTGTAGTTTTCTCGTTTGACGCTTATTTCGTGAGATATTTGGCCCGGTCACTATCAGTGGACCACCTTGTATAGTGGATAAGAACACCAGGAATTCGAGTGCAATACGGTCAGTGTAACGACAGACATTAAAATAAAATAGCAGAAATTATGTTGCAGACATTGGAGTGACAATGTTAAAATAATATGTGAGTTACTAAAGAATCGAAGCTTGGTAGATTTAGACAAGTGTGCATCATTTAGTGCTTCAATTATTGATAGTTATTAAGAATAAACGTGTGTTTAACCATGATTTGTTCATTTAGCGTAAACTCGGTGTTATCAGCATGTCTTTTCAACGGTTGTTGATAAACGGTTGGCCATGGTTAGCACACATATGCGATAGTGACAGCCGCTGATAGTGAACGACATCGAGCAAGCAAGCAAGCACTACGCAGGCGGAAACACATAACATGTCCGCACTACACGGCTGCGAAAACTGGACTGCTTCGGCGATGGAGGCGGGTTTGCAGTGTCCTAGCTACTGTTAAACCTGTATCCATAGCGTAGGGCAGTGTGAAGTCTTCATTCGAAGTTAACTATTCGTAAAATGTGGGTTACTATGACCTACGATGCAAAGGGGCGATCAAGAAGTTTCTGTTTAAGGGCGTTGCTACAAAGTATATGCAACGCAGAGTGACTCAGATGCGGATATAAGCACTGACATATAGGCGATGGATCAGGGTGGCATTCGTGTCTTTCCGACGAGCTTGCAGTAAATGCAGAAATGTGAGCTATGGCGACGTTATTGCCAAATGCGTCCAAACAGGACTAACGTGTTTATTCTTTTCTTGGCTGCCGAAAGAAAAACACAGGTAGACAACCACCCGGTAATGAAGGATATGTACGGTGCAGCACCTCTGTCGAAAACAACCTTTGTGGCACGGTGCGCGAAAAATGCTGCTCATAACGCATGCCGCTGTACGGCAAATGTCATAACACAGAAGTTACACCAATTCAAGTGGGAGTCACTCGAGCACTCTCTCTATAATCCTTATCTCTCCCCTTCGATTATCACACCTTTGGTCCCTTAAAGAAGACCCTGAAGTGTCGACGATTCCTGTCAGACGAAATGTGCGGGAGACACTTACGCATTTTTCACGAAGCAGGACACTGTATTACACGAATGTTACCAATGTTATAATGTTATAACTGATGGGTACCCTCAGCCTGGTGCATCGGTGATTTCACCTGATTGTCGACTGTACTGCCTTCGAACGGAAACTTTTTACTCGCCCTTTATACACTACTGGCCATTAACATTGCTACACCACGAAGATGACGTGCTACACGACGCGAAATTTAACTGAAGGGAAGAAGATGCTGTGATATGCAAATGAATAGCTTTTCAGAGCATGCACACAGGTTGGCGCCGGTGGCGACACATACAACGTGCTGATATGAGGAAAGTTTCCAACCGATTTCTCATACACAAACTGCAGTTGTCCGGCGTTCCCTAGTGAAACGTTGTTGTGAGGCCTCGTGTAAGGAGGAGAAATGGGTACCATCACGTTTCCGACTTTGATAAAGGTCGGATTGTACCCTATCGCGATTGCGGTTTATCGTATCGCGACATTGCTGCTCGCGTTGGTCGAGATCCAATGACTGTTAGCAGAATATGGAATCGGTGGGTTCAGGAGGGTAATACGGAACGCCGTGCTGGATCCGAACGGCCTCGTATCACTAGCAGTCGAGGTGACAGGCACCTTATCCGCATGGCTTAACAGATCGTGTAGCCACGTCTCGATCCCTGAGTCAACAGATTGGGACGTTTGCAAGACAACAACCATCTGCACGAACAGTTCGATGAAGTTTGCAGCAGCATGGACTATCAGCTCGGAGGCCATGGCTGCGGTTACCCTTGACGCTGCATCACAGACAGGAGCGCCTGCGATGGTGTACTCAACGACGAACCTGGGTGCACGAATGGCCAAACGTCATTTCTTCGGATGAATCCAGGTTCTGTTTACAGCATCATGATGGTCGCATCCGTGTTTGGCGACATCGCTGTGAACGCACATTGGAAGCGTGTATTCGTCATCGCCATACTGGCGTATCACCCGGCGTGATGGTATGGGGTGCCATTGGGTACACATCTCGGTTACCTCTTGTTCGCATTGACGGCACTTTGAACAGTGGACGTTACATTTCAGGTGTATTACCACCCGTGGCTCTACCCTTCATTCGATCCCTGCGAAGCCCTACATTTCAGCAGGATAATGCACGACTGCATGTTGCAGGTCCTGTACGGGCCTTTCTGGATACAGAAAATGTTCGACTGCTGCCCAGGCCAGTACATTCTGCAGATCTCTCACCAACTGAAAACGTCTGGTCAACGGCCGAGCAACTGGCTCGTCACAATACGCCAGTCACTACTCTTGATGAACTGTGGTAACGTGTTGAAGCTGCATGGGCAGCTGTACCTGTACACGCCATCCAAGGTCTGTTTGACTCAATGCCCAGGCGCATCGAGGCCGTTATTACGGCCAGAGGTGGTTGTTCTGGGTACTGATTTCTCAGGATCTATGCACCCAAACTGCTTGTAAATGTAATCACATGTCAGTTCTAGTATAATATATTTATCCAAAGAATACCCGTTTATCATTTGCATTTCTCCTTGGTGAAGCAATTTTAATGGCCAGCAGTGTATGTAACAGGGAATGATGTTCAGTGAATAGTTCAGAGTCAGTATTTTCATCGCCTGCTACGATTTCATTTCTGGAAATTACATGTGTCTGTCATCCTGTTAGAATGAGAATAAAAGTACTGAATGTGCGTCAGTTATATTGATAATGTGATACGGTCATGACCTCGTTGATCATGATCGGGAAACAGAGTATAACCTAGACAAAATTATAACAAAAGGAGCAAAATACACACATCTACGTCCACACAGATACTCCATAAGGCACGCACGGTGCGTGGCGTAGGGCACCCTATACTACTGTCGTTTCCTTTCTTGCTCCACTCGCAAATAGAGGGTGAGAGAAACGACTATCTATATACCTCCGTATGAACTCTAATTTCTCGTATGTTATCTTCGTGGTCGTTACGTGCGGTGTATTTTGGGGGTATTAGAATCGTTTGGCAGTCAGCTTCAAATGCCGGTTCTCTAAATTTTCGCAATCGTGTTTCTCGCAAAGAACGTCTCCTTCCCTCCAGGGATTCGCATTTGAGTTTCCGAAGCATCTCCGTAACACTTACGTGTTGTTCGAACCTACAGGCAACAAATCTAGCAACAAATCTACAGGCAACAACTCTGAATTGCTTCCATGACTTCCTTCAACCCTACCTGGTGGGCACCCAAACATAAGGAGCCCAAACACTCGAGCAGTACTCAAGAATAAGTCGCACCAGCATCCTATATGCTGTCTCCTTCACAGGCGAACCACACTTTCCTAAAATTCTCCTAATAAACCGAAGTCGACCGCTCGCCTTTCCTGGCACAGTTCCCACATTCTGGTTCCGTTTCATATCCCATTGCAATGTTACGCCCAGATATTTAAACGACTTGACTGTGTGAAGCAGAACAGTAGTAATACTTTATCCGAACATTAATAATTTGTTCTTCCTACGCATCCGCATTCATCACACCAACTGGAAATTTTGTCTAAATCATCTTGTATCTTCCTGCAGTCACTCAACTTCGACATCTTACCGTACACCACAGCAAACAACAGCAGATTGCTGCCCAACCTGTACGCCAAAACATTTATGTGTACATAGAACAACAGCGGTCCTCTCACACTTCCCTGGGTCACTCCTGACAATATCGTTATCTCTGATGAACAATCGCCGTCGAGGACAACACACTGGATTCTACTACTTAAGAAGTCTTCGAGCCATTCACATACCTGTGAACTTATTCCATTGGTCTTACCTTGATCAACACCACGTCAAATGCTTTCCGGAAATCTAGAAATGTGGAGTCTGCCTGTTGCACTTCATCCATAGTTTGCAGTATGTCATGTGAGAAAAGGGCAGCTGAGTTTCGCACGAGCGATGATTTCTACAACTATACTGATTCGTGCTCATAAGCTTCTCAGTCCCTAGAAAGTTTATTATATTCGAACTGAGAGTATGTTCAAGGATTCTGCAGCAAATCGAAGTCTGGTCTGTAACTATGCGGGTCCATCCTTTTACCTTTCTTATATACTGGAGTCCTCTGCGCCTTTTTTCCAGACGCTTGGGACTTTGGGCTGAGTGAGAGATTCACAATAAATGCTGTTAGGTAAGGGACCAATGCCGTAGAATGCCCTTTGTAAAATCGAATTGGGATTACATCCGGACTAGTGATTTATTTTGATTAAAAACTTCCAGTTATCCGTCTACGCCAGGGATGCTTATTACTATGTCGTCCATAAGGGAGTCAGTCTGTCCGATGGTCTAATGACGGGATGTTTGTACGAGTCTCCTGTTTGAACGTGAAATTTAAAATTTCGGCTTTCAATTTTCTATCTTCAACTGCCACACCAGATTGTTCAACAAGGGACTGAATGGAAGCCTTAGACCCTCTTAGCAATTTTACATAAGACTAGAGTTTTCTCGGGTTCTCTGTCAGATCTTTCGATAAGCGGCTTTTCATCCCTATGGCGCTGAATGCTGAGCGCAATTCCAAGCGTATTGCAGGTCACCTTAAATCTCCGTTGTCTCGTGCCGTCATCAGCGGGTGCTGCGCTGTCATTGTATAACTGGCCTACGCAAGGCCTTTCCCGGGGGCGGCAAAGAATGCCACCTCAGATCTAAGTGTATTCAGCGGCGCGTCACCCAACTGCCGGCCCCTACCGTGGCACCTCTGACTCTGGCAACTGTTTCACCGATCACCTACGCATCAGCGCCCACCGTCCTCAGTCGGACCTCGTACCAGTGTAACGCCGGGATCGAGTGTCACACTCACAACCTAACGCGACTCCTGCGCCACTGTCATCAGCTATCTGCAACTGGCGATCCCCGGCCGGCCGATGATAAGGGCGTCACGTCGCTTACCGTCCACGGGACAACCTTTCTCCCGGACCTCCGTGACTCTCTCCCGTCTTCCGACACAGAGGGACGGACACGCAAACAAATTCCACCTAAACGGCGCAAGAGGAGCGTCGTACGGTCTCGGAAAGAGACAACACACCTCCCTGTGAGTCTGCAGAGGCCGTCCGTCCTCCACTCCTATGGACGAGGTGGAGCATATAAACGCCACGACGACAGAGCCCTCGATGGCGTGGAGTAACGAGGTTGACGATGACCCCAACCACGAGCAGGGAACGGAGGTTTTGGAAAATTTGGAAATTTGTGGTAAGGTCTTATGAGACCAAACTGATGAGGTCATCGGTCCCTAAGCCTACCCACTACTTAACTAACCCACTAACTTAAACTAACTTACGCTATGGACACCCGCGCCCAATGGAGGACTCGAACCTCCGACGGGGTGAGCCGCACGGACCGTGACAAGGTGCCCCAGACCGTGCGGCTACCCGGAGTTAACACAGACGGAGACCTAGTTACGCCGACGCCAATGCCGCCAGGTGGCGTACGGCACGGCTCGCTGCTGCCTCGCCCTCTTCACCCCGCCGCTGATGGAGTTCCCCTCCCCGGCGGGGCTTGACCCGAAACGTACCAAATAGCAACAATCAACACTAACAACATTAGCTCCCGACTGGAAATTCAACTGCTGCGACAGACACTATGTGCATCGGGCGTCGACATCGCACTACTACAGGAATTACAATAGGCAACATTTCCGGACGTCACGGTCTATAAAATTTATCCCTTCCCCATTGACCACCTGGGATGTGGTGTAACCATTCATGCCCTCGGGGGTATCCTCGTAGCTAATCCGTCAAAGGCATGATGATCAACATCGTGGGGAGTGTATCTTCAACATTTATGCTCCGTCAGGCTCCTCCCACAGATAGGACAAAGCACACTTCTAATCCGAAGAATTCAGTCCTTTGTTTCATGGGCGCTGTGACCGTTACTTCCTGAGGGTTGATTTTAATTGTGTCCTGCACCCTAAGAATCAAATGCTCCACTGCAACACATGTCGAAAACTGCGCCTTGTTGTCCGTGATCTGTTGCTCCATGATACTTGGGAAGTTCGGCACGGCGACGCACCTGGACTTACTTACCAGACATGTCATTCCGGGAGCCGCCTTGACAAGACTAACATCTCTCGGGAACTCACACCTGCTCTCCAAGCTGCAGAACTTCACTGCTTGGCCTTTACGGACCACTGTGCCTACATCTTCAACATTCTCCTCACGCAACAAGTGGTCTGGCGCAGTCGTGCACCATGGAAGTAAAAACACCTCGCACCTCCATGATCGAGACGTTACCGAGACACGGGCCTCGTGTGAACGTCGCTTTCCTCAGTTCTGCATGATCTTAACATGGTGTCTGCAATGTGACAAACCTGCCGTTCGACGTCCCTTGATTCAGTATGGCAAGGAAGTAGCTGAGTGGTGCTGGCGTACTACCGATAAGTTTTAAGCCGTTCTCCGCGACCTGGACGCCCAAGCGCCCACTTCTGAAACACAGTGGGAAGGAAGAAGCGGGCACAATAAGCGACATTGACACACCATAGACTCAGGGGGTGGTAGTGAGGGCCCGAAGTCAAGATTCGGAGTCACAGGAACACCCCACCATGCATCATATCGCTTCCAATGGGGAACAACGACTACAACGACTCATAACTGAGATCTACATCTGTCGCGCCCAGCCAGTCACTTGCCAGGCCGAAATCGTCAATGCCTTTGTAGATCACTACCGCACAATGTCCCAGGAGGAGCCTACCAACACACGTACTGTGGAGGTTGTGCTACCACACCTCGTCGGCGAGGAGGTGGACGAGCTGAAGGCGCTTGTGCGACGAGGTCCACGGTGCGATCAACAAAGTTGTTTTAAATAAGACACCTGACGTCGACGGATTGCCGATAGAGTTTTATCGCGCCTTCCTTAGGGTAATGGCGTCACGGTGAACTGCTGACGATGGACAATGCTGTACCGAAAGCCTTTGCCAAGGGTATTATTATATCTGTCCACAAACTAACACTGGAAGACAGCAAATTACCACTCTCTTACTATGCTTAGCGCAGACTATAAAATTTTTGCACAGCTCCTGGCGACGCGTTGCCTCAGGATACTCGCTTACATTCTGTCCTCAGAACAGACGGCTCCTGACGGCGCAGTTAATATACTAACGGCCAAAGGGGAACGTTCGACTTATTCAGACTCTCAGCTGCGTGCAGACTCTGCGCCGAGATGATTGCCATTAATTTTGACAGTGCATTTGACAAGGTGCGACATCATTTTCTATTCTCCATAATGGACCAAATGGGTTTTCCATCCCCCTTTATTGCTATCATCCGGCGCCTAAACGGCAGCGCCAAATCCCTGATTCAGGTCAATGGCTGTGAGGCGGGACCAGTGACAATAAGCGCTTCATATGCCATAATCCTGGAACCACTCACAGCGAGCCTGACGAGCCAGCATCCTGGTATCACTTTGCGAGAGCACACTTTTCGTTATCATGTGTATGCAGACGACTTCCTCCACTTACTCGCTCGTGTACCGAAACACATTTGGTACTCTATTTGATATCAACGTACGGAACTGCAGCAGGCAGTACCATGAATGTGGGTAAATCCTCGGCGATGTCCATTGGATGCGGCCTCTCACACGACGCCTCAGGACCCCTCCTGTGTGTACAGAACCTCCGATACTTTGGTATCATTTTCGCCTCCACACTTAGTCCTCCGCCGCCATCAATTTTAAGCGTACTCTGCAAATTATCCGCACGGCAGTGCCGACTCGATTTTTTACAACTTACCGAATATTTCAATCAACATATGGCATCCAAGATGGTACACAGTGCCATAATTATTGAACGCAGCCTCCAGGTCGCGTTCGGATATGTTCCTACGGCTGGTATTCTCTTTAAGATCCGCTACGAAACATTAATTCACCTCCCGCGAGTGGAGGACCTCCGTCTGGTCAATGTGCGACTCCGAGCGGCGTCTTCGTACATGACCACCATCCACAAGCCGTGGAACGGGGCCATCTCCCTTACGCGCAGCTTGCTGGACGGTCTTATACCTACGACCAAACCTCCGCCAGCGCCAGTAGGACACATCAAGCTCCAACTGGGACACGTTTTTCATTTCTTCCTTGACTTCAGTTACGCTCAAGCACTGATTCGAACAGATCTATTCCCCACTACTCCGCTGCAAAATCCTGCAACAAAGTTGAACTCAAACTTCCATCGACACGGTGGCCCACGGTTTGACGTCATGTCCACCAGCGTTTCCTTCCCTCCAACGTCTAGGTACCATGGTACCATGTCCCATGTGGAAAATTCCCCACAAATCAATGTCTTCATGCAGTCGGTTTGTTGCACACTTCGCTTTGTACAATTTGCCACCTCCTGGACGACTATGCGCACCATCTGATCTGTACTGCCACCAGTGACATCTGGAAAGTGGATCGACAGTTCGTTGCCTGCTACCTCGACACACCGCCGGACTCGACTGACCCGCGGCCTTTTATCCATCCCATGAATACTCATTTCCCTGCCACCAAAAATCATGTGATTGTATTAGTCAAGGGATGGACGATCACGTATCTGCATACTGACGGCGACAAGTCACGGCTTGACTTCTGGCAGTACTTACAAACCGCCCACAACGGAATCGAGCAACGACCGCTACACCGCATCTTCTTCGCTAATGTATTTTCTTCGACAATTACGTCACCTCCGTCCAGCTGGATGGTGCTACACGCGGACGGCACTCCCGCCCCGCCCCGTCTCGCCTCCCCCCTGTTGACGTCTGAGACTCCATGCGCTGCTATTCTATATCGTACCCCAAAGCGGGATAGCCGTATGGACACTTGCCCTTTTCTTTCATGCACTACACAAGACGACGTCGGTCATTGCCCCAAACTGTCCTCCTTGGCTTCCACCCGGTTGTGCTGCAGGGGACACTGTGACCAGGCCTCGCATGTTGTACCCTGCTCACTCTGCCACCCCTTCCCATCTGCCAAGCAGGAGAGAATTCCCAAGTCTTACCATGCCCCCGCTGTCTCTTCCCTCTTTGTCTACGGCGTCGTATCTCTTAGCTTAATTTCAGTTTCTTTTTTCTCGCACACCTTGTTGATAAAAGACGTTTACACGCCTTGTGTCTCATGTTGGTTCCACTGGAAGGACGACCTTTACGTAGTATTTATATTTTTACGAATGAAGATATTTTATTTAGCGTTTTTCCTGGAAGGTGGAGGCATTGTCGCCAGGCCTCAGGTTTCGACCACTGCCCATCCTGTCTTTCCTGCTCGAGTTGGCGACTGTACTTCTTGTTTTATTTATATAAAAATTTTCACTGCCATTATTTGGCCGGCAAGGGGGGGAGAGGTGGTGGTGCAAAGTTCACCACACTTTGTGCCAAAGCCCTGCTTTAAATACCAAACCTCTCTACAGTGTTTCATGAAGTGAGGGCATGTGACACTTTTGATGGGAACGGTAAGCATGGCGCCCCCCTAGGTGCTGTTCACGAGGAGTAGGCTATGTACGGGCACCGGGTTTGACCCTCTCCCTTCTCTTAGCACCTCATTATCATCATCATCGTCATGCAACACACACAAAATAATATATACATGTAGTATTACAAGTAGTGTGTAATGGAGTATTATGTAATTAAACAAAAAAACCATGACTAGCTACCATCATTAAATGCTTTGCGTGGTCTCCATAGAACTCAAATAAAAACGGCGAAAGGATGGCTCTGACTAAGATACAACCAATTTCCTTCCCTGTCCCTGCATTACTGGAGAACATAATCGCTAATGACTCGTGGTAGTGTGGACGTTAAGGCTATTCTTCTGCCCTTCCTGTGGCATTCTACACAGCATGTCACCCATTACAGCTGTACATGGTATCATTAGGTAATAAATGAGTTCAAATGGTTCAAATGGCTCTAAGCACTGTGGGACTTAACATCTGAGGTCATCAGTCCCCTAGAACTTAGAACTAATTAAACCTAACTAACCTAAGGACATCACACACATCCATGCCCGAGGCAGGATTCGAACCTGCGACCGTAGCGGTCGCGCGGTTCCAGACTGAAGCGCCTAGAACCGCTCGGCTACACCGGCCGGCAATAAATGAGTGTTGAGTGATTACATTAAAGCAGAAGTAATAGTAGAGGTAAACATCACTAAACCCCGACGTTTTACGTATACGATAAGTTCGAGGTATGTTCCAATTCACTATCTATGTCCATTCGGCAGCTTTCCTCCATTGTGTTATGTTAAGACTGCGCAATGACCCTTTTAGATAACTCCGTTGCGTTTCTCTCTGGTCGCTTACAATCTCTTGCGCTATCAGCAATAGTTCAACGTTTTTTTATGCTGCTTGCTTCATACAGATAATATTTAATATTTCGTTTAAATTACAGGGCTTCCATTTGGTTTTAACACTATTGGCAGCTAAAATATGGAATGTGAAAAAAGTTAATCCATCATTTAAAAAGTCACTATTTAATCACAGCATAACAGTGGCTTCTTTCTTCTAGTTACGTGTTTGAGCGCCCGCCCGGTTGGCCGTGCGGTCTTACGCACGGCTTTCCGGGCGGGAAGGAGCGCCGGTCCCCAACACGAAACCGCCCGGCGGTTTTGTGTCGAGGTCCGGTGAGCCGGCCAGTCTGTGGATGGTTTTTAAGGTGGTTTTCCATCTGCCTCGGCGAATGCGGTATGGTTCCCCTTATTCCGCCTCAGCTACACAATGTCGGCGATTGCTGCGCAAATAAGTTCTCCACGAAACGCGTACACCACCATTACTCTACCACGTAAACATAGGGGCTACACTCGTCTGGTGTGAGACGTTCCCTGGGGGGTCCACCGGAGACAGAACCGCACAATAACCCTGGGTTCGGTGTGGGGTGGCGAAGGGGTGGACTGCGGTAGTCGTCGTGGGGTTGCGGACCACTGGGGCTGCGGCGGGGACGGAGTCACTCCGGCGTTTCTGGGTCCCCGGTTAACATAACATAACTTAACATACGTGTTTAAGCACATACAGTTCATAATTCCTTTTCAGTCGACACCCAGATGTCGAATTTAAGATCAACTACTAAAAAAAAAAAAAAAATAGCTCACAGCTCTTCTTCCTGGTCGTGGGAGCCCAAGCTATGTCTGCCAGCCACCGTGTCACCCTCTGCCTTAAGGCGTCATGTCGATGCTGTATGGAGGGACGTGTGGTCAGCAAACCGCTCTCCCGGCCGTTTTGCAGGCTTTCCAGACTGTGGAGCTGCTACTGTTTGGTCAAGAAGCTCCTCAGTTGGCATATCGAAGCAAATGCGCCCCGTACCTGCCCACCTCTAAACGAAAAATCCCTCGCAGTACGGGGAATCAAATGGTTCAAATGGCTCTAAGCACTATGGGACTTACATGTGAGAGCATCAGTCCCCTAGACTTAGAACTAATTAAACCTAACTAACCTAAGGACATCACACACATCCACGCCCGAGGCAGGATTCGAACCTGCGACCGTAGCAGCAGCGAGGTTCCGGACTGAAGCGCCTAGTACGGGGAATCGAACTTGGGTCCACTGCGCAGCAGCTACCTACATTGTCCACTCAGCTCCCCAATAACTGGATTATTAGTAAGAGAAAAATATAATACTACATTTACAGACGTGTGTGTGAATCTGTGGATGAACATCAAGAACTGGAAAAGAATGCCGTTAACGTTAGCTTACAAGGGGACAACATGGTTATCGGACTTTTGTAATTTTTTTATATTTATGGTACGTACAGTTCGACGCAATTCTCAAAAATTGTCGAGAATATCGACTTCATAGTTTTCCCACCATCATTAATATGGTCTGTTTTTGTCGACAGGCCGTGTGACTGTATGGTAGACTGCTTGCCTGCCACGCAGGGTATTCAGGTTCGATTCACGGCTAAACAGAGGTGCCCTTTCCTACTAGCATTTCCACCAGGCTTAAAATACATATAGATGGAAAAAAATCATTATCGCTCGAGATTTATAATCACTGGTTTAAGTCTCGTTTCGGCCATTATTTTATTCGTCTTTTTCCGTTAAGTTCGAATACCTACCTCATTTAAATATGAAACCTATGTACGTTAATTAACAAATATTTTTAAGAAAAATGCGCGCCTTCCTATTTCTAATTACGTATCACAAGCAAACATATAATTTTCATTGGTGGTATACATTCTTAATTATTGATCTTTTATAAAAGATTCTTTAAATTTAAAAAAAATACAAATTAAATTCTTGTTCATCCTTACGTACTTAATGCTTCATGGAAATATTCATGCAAGATACTCCATTGCTTAAAAATCTGGGAGAGCTGGGAATCGTAACTGTACCATGCAGCCACACGACCTATCGACAAAAACTACTCTTGCTTTAGCATATTAACAGGAAACTTCAAAGTTGATTTTCTCGAGAATGTTTGAGAGTTACATTGAACGGTTTTTGCTGATTGATATGTGAGTTCTGAACTTGTTTCGATAAATATAAAAAATTCAAAAATCCAATTTGCCGTGTTGTCCCTTTCTTAGATAAACAATTTACTTATTTGAAAGCAAGAACTAGTGACAACGAGGCAGACATATAGCAACCAGTATTTAATATTTGTATGTTCCCGTTAGCAGAAATTAAACCCGATCTGTGTGTTAGGAGGATTATTTCACGTTACCGAAATACTCAAAATGGAATAAATGAAGGCAGAAATAATAAATCACTGGACGATTACTTAATACCGAATGAACAAGACAGTCTGACTGGACAGATACAACTCAACTTCCCACATTCTATTACGACGGGTAGGCGCGAACGGTATACATAATAACAGGAAAATGAGAAGGAAAGTTCTGAAACTTGTCTAACATTAATGAAATGAACTCAACATTTAGGAAGTGTGGTTTTGTACTGTTGTTAGAAAATGATCAAGAAATTAATCATACTGTAAAAAAGTGACTATCTATTGCTTTTTTAAAATTAAAGATGTTTCGGACTGTATGCTGCCTAGACTTTTGATTAAAATGATCAGAATTAGTGAAATTAATGAGAGACAGGTAATAAAATGAACTCACACCCACTGAATCTGAAAAGTTACTTCCAAGGTGCATATTCAAGAATATATACATACACTACTGGCCATTAAAATTGCTACACCACGAACATGACGTGCTACAGACGCGAAATTTAACCGACAGGAAGAAGATGCTGTGACATGCAAATGATTAGCTTTTCAGAGCATTCACACAAGGTGCTGACATGAGGAAAGTTTCCAACCGATTTCTCATACACAAACAGCGGTTGACCGGCGTTGCCTGGTGAAACGTTGTTGTGATGCCTCGTGTAAGGAGGAGAAATGTGTGCCAACGCGTTTCTGACTTTGATAAAGGTCGGATTGTAGCCTATCGCGAATGCGGTTCATCGTATCGCGACATTGCTGCTCGTGTTGGTCGAGATCCAACGACTGTTAGCAGAATATGGAATCGGTGGGTTCAGGAGGGTAATACGGAACGCGATCCCAACGGCCTCGTATCACTAGCAGTCGAGATGACAGGATTCTTATCTGCATGGCTGTAACGGATCGCGCAGCCACGTCTCGATCCCTGAGTCAACAGATGGGGACGTTTGCATGACAATAACCATCTGCACGAACAGTTCGACGACGTTTGCAGCAGCATGGACTATCAGCTCGGTGACCATGGCTGCGGTTGCCCTTGACGCTACATCACAGACAGGAGTGCTTGCGATGGTGTACTCAACGACGAACCTGGTTGCGCGAATAGCAAAACGTCATTTTTTCGGATGAATCCAGGTTCTGTTTACAGCATCATGATGGTCGCATCCGTGTTTGACGACATCGCGGTGAACGCGCATTGGAAGCGTGCATTCGTCATCGCCATACTGGCGTATCGCCCGGCGTGATGGTATGGGGTGCCATTGGTTACACGCCTCGGTCACCTCTTGTTCGTATTGACGGCACTTTGAACAGTGGACGTTACATTTCAGATGTGATACGACCCATGGCTCTAACCTTCATTCGATCCCTGCGAAACCTACATTTCAGCAGGATATTGCACGACCGCATGTTGCAGGTCCTGTACGGGCCTTTCTCGATACAGAAAATGTTCGACTGCTGCCCTGGCCAGCACATTCACCAGATCTCTCAGCAACTGAAAACTTCTGGTCAATGGTGGCCGAGTAATTGGCTCTTCACAATACACCAGTCACTACTCTTGATGAAATGTGGTATCGTGTTGAAGCTACATGGGCAGCTGTACCTGTACATACCATTCAAGCTCTGCTTGACCCAATGCCCAGGCGTAGCAAGGCCGTTATTACGGCCAGATGTGGTTGTCCTGGGTACTGATTTCTCAGGATCTATGCACCCAAATTGCGTGAAAATGTAATCACATGTCAGTTCTAGTATAATATATTTGTCCAATCCGCTTATCATCTGCATTTCTTCTTGGTGTAGCAATTTTAATGGCCAGTGTATATATATATATATATATATATATATATATATATATATATACTCCTGGAAATGGAAAAAAGAACACATTGACACCGGTGTGTCAGACCCACCATACTTGCTCTGGACACTGCGAGAGGGCTGTACAAGCAATGATCACACGCACGGCACAGCGGACACGCCAGGAACCGCGGTGTTGGCCGTCGAATGGCGCTAGCTGCGCAGCATTTGTGCACCGCCGCCGTCAGTGTCAGCCAGTTTGCCGTGGCATACGGAGCTCCATCGCAGTCTTTAACACTGGTAGCATGCCGCGACAGCGTGGACGTGAACCGTATGTGCAGTTGACGGACTTTGAGCGAGGGCGTATAGTGGGCATGCGGGAGGCCGGGTGGACGTACCGCTGAATTGCTCAACACGTGGGGCGTGAGGTCTCCACAGTACATCGATGTTGTCGCCAGTGGTCGGCGGAAGGTACACGTGCCCGTCGACCTGGGACCGGACCGCAGCGACGCACGGATGCACGCCAAGACCGTAGGATCCTACGCAGTGCCGTAGGGGACCACACCGCCACTTCCCAGCAAATTAGGGACACTGTTGCTCCTGGGGTATCGGCGAGGACCATTCGCAACCGTCTCCATGAAGCTGGGCTACGGTCCCGCACACCGTTAGGCCGTCTTCCGCTCACGCCCCAACATCGTGCAGCCCGCCTCCAGTGGTGTCGCGACAGGCGTGAATGGAGGGACGAATGGAGACGTGTCGTCTTCAGCGATGAGAGTCGCTTCTGCCTTGGTGCCAATGATGGTGGTATGCGTGTTTGGCGCCGTGCAGGTGAGCGCCACAATCAGGACTGCATACGACCGAGGCACACAGGGCCAACACCCGGCATCATGGTGTGGGGAGCGATCTCCTACACTGGCCGTACACCACTGGTGATCGTCGAGGGGACACTGAATAGTGCACGGTACATCCAAACCGTCATCGAACCCATCGTTCTACCATTCCTAGACCGGCAAGGGAACTTGCTGTTCCAACAGGACAATGCACGTCCGCATGTATCCCGTGCCACCCAACGTGCTCTAGAAGGTGTGATTCAACTACCCTGGCCAGCAAGATCTCCGGATCTGTCCCCCATTGAGCATGTTTGGGACTGGATGAAGCGTCGTCTCACGCGGTCTGCACGTCCAGCACGAACGCTGGTCCAACTGAGGCGCCAGGTGGAAATGGCATGGCAAGCCGTTCCACAGGACTACATCCAGCATCTCTACGATCGTCTCCATGGGAGAATAGCAGCCTGCATTGCTGCGAAAGGTGGATATACACTGTACTAGTGCCGACATTGTGCATGCTCTGTTGCCTGTGTCTATGTGCCTGTGGTTCTGTCAGTGTGATCATGTGATGTATCTGACCCCAGGAATGTGTCAATAAAGTTTCCCCTTCCTGGGACAATGAATTCACGGTGTTCTTATTTCAATTTCCAGGAGTATATATATATATATATATATATATATATATATATATATATATATATATATATATAAATAATCACCGGCCAAACCGGATTTTAGGATGAACTAATTTCACCTAGGTCAAACTCGTTCATCCTGTTACCGGTAGGATAAAACTGTGTAGCCTAGGTCGAATCGGTTTATTCTAGTTAGAATTTACATGCCTTATGATGAACTGGTACGTCCTAGTCGGAGCTAATTTCACCTAGTTTGTATCTTCTATAAGCTTTTCACAGTAAACTGAGTAAAGGAATAGAAATGAAATAGTCAATATGATTCATTAAAGTTATTTATTAACTAGTCAGTAATTTTATATCTATCTCTAGACCAACTTACATACATCCAACTACAGAAATCACCTTATCTGCAATTTGCTTATTTACTTATTTTTGCAAAGTTTACTTTCTCGGCACTTAGAATTGCAGAGTACTTTTTGTTTGTATGTGTTGTGCGATGACCAGGGCTCCACCTCCGGAGGAGGTTGGTCCTTCAAGCGTGCGGGGTAGGGTAGCTTATTGGGGACACCATTTATTTGAAAAATGGGGCACCTTATTTTTCGTTTGGGAGCCTTTAGGCATGTTATTTCGGTCCTTGAGGCCAACAATCTTGGTATTTCGGAAGATATTTTCTGCTGTTGTTGCGACTTTTCCGTTATACGTTCTGGTATTATAGATTAATTTGAGGTACTTCGTTGTTCTTTCATTGTTCTGTAGGATGGACAATGGAACACGTGTTTTATGCTATTGCGCTGGGTGAACCGTTGCCAACTCTCGGAGCTATTGTCGAGTAGGTCTGAGCCGTTCTATTTTGTGGTATTGATCTGGATGTCGACTGTCAGCATGTTGAGTTCTGCATAGATTTGGTTTGTACTGGTCCACCATGGGGCATTAAGTATGAGTTTTAAGCATCTGTTTTGTAGAGACTGTAATGGTTTTCCATTCGATTTGCTGGTTATGCCCCACGACGAGCAGCCGTAGAGCATCATAGGTTGAACTATTGCTTTGTAGATGTTGAGTTTAGTTCTATGGTACATTTATTTAATGGCCAGGAGAGGATGCCGAGTACTTTGTTTCTCTTACAATTGCATTTGTTTGTTATACAGTTTCTCATGCAACTGCATTTCACGAAGCCTTGCCCTGATCCAACAGAATGTTTTGTGGCTGCAGTCCTAAAAGATATTTCAATATCCTGGTTAATATCTCAGACACATAAAAATGTCTGAATGCAGAAGTCGAAATCAGTTCTAAAATAATAAAAAGAATTAAAACAAATATTTTTAATATTTCATTACAAAAAATTTGAATAAAGTCATACCTGCAATAATGTTTTTGAAGTACGCCATGTTTGATGCCAACTTTGTAGAGGTCCCCATCAGTCTTTTGAAGTACCACACCAATTATGTTTCGAAGGTCACCTCTGCCTTTATCTACATCATGAAAAGGTATGGTTACGTTATCTCCAATATCAGCTGGTGGATGGGATTTGTCAGAGGAAGCTTTCATTCTTTTACCTTGTTTTTTTAAATTTCCTGTCGCAATTTTTCTAGCATTTTGAATGTCGTTTGTGCCAATTTTCACAATATTATCATCACCATTGTGTTCGTACTGTTCAATATTGCTGTCATCTTCGATTGCCTTCTTTAGGTCATCTTCATCCTGAAAATGATTTATGATTTCTGGAGGCAACGAGGAAGTGGAAAGTCCTACACTAGGTTCGATTCCGAATAATGCTTTGTAAGGTGATTGTTTTATGCCAGAGTGGTAAGCTCGATTTTTCATGAATCGGACATACCTTAATCCTTCCGACCACTTCGCCAAATTGTTGTCCTTTAACTAAGAACTTATCATATTTTCAATGTCTTGGTTGGTGCATTCAACAGAACCCTGACTTTGGCTGTGCCTTGGCTTTCCATGCACAATTTTTAGTTCTGACCAAAGCTTTGGGAGTTCACTTATAACTTTATTCACAAATTCTCTGCCGTTATCAGATTGAAGAATGCACGGCGCCCCTGCAGTTAAGAATACGTCATTCAAATGATAAGCCACTTCTTCAACCCTCTTTGATGTTAATGTAGAACATATTTTGTGAGATGGTCTTGGTCAGCTAGAATGAATTTTAAATTCCCGTCTGGTTGTGTTTTGAAATCAATCAAATCGACTTGGCGTCTGCTATTCATTTCCGAGTGGAGAATTGGCTTTGAAATTAGCGCTCTTTTCTTTTTTGTCTTCTTTTATTGACTAATATCACACATTGATAAAAAGTGACATATCATTTTCTTTGTGATATTGGCATTTTTTTTTATGTCTCGGCTGCGTCAATCACTTGATAAAGTTCATCAGCTGGAACAAAGTATTTTATATTCCAATGACACCCTGCAATGAGTTTTTTCACATCAGCAATTTTCAAAACAGCGAATCGTTTCAGTCTTCTTTTTTGTAATGATGTTCTTTATTTCATCTTTTCCGCGTCTTCTACTTGTTTAACCAAATCCTCATATTCATCTACTGATAACACATTATAATGAGAAGACTTCTTGTTTTCACTCTGCAAAATTTCCTCCAGAAACTTCTCTCTTCACAGCGTTTGATTGACTTATCAGCCTCACAGTATTTATACTAGGATTATAATAAAATCTTTTAAACACAACCAGAAACTTGACACGTGCACTCGTCGATGCAAAATACCGTTCAAAACAAAGAACAGTGAGAGAGAAGAGCGGTAGAGAGAAGCGAGGGGCGAGCCAGAGATGATTCGAGGATTCCCCGTTCTTACCGGCAGCAACATGCGTTCTGACTAGGCAAAATTAGTTCAGACTAGGACGTACCAGTTTATGCCAAAGCATGTAAATTCTAACTAGGATAAACCGATTCGACCTAGGCTAAACTGTTTTATCCTACCGGTAACAGGATGAACGAGTTTGATCTATGCGAAACTAGTTCATCTTTTAATTGGGTTTGGCCAGTAATATATTCTACTGGAGAGTATACAATCATTATATTATGTTATGTTATATTATCTTATATAACGCACAAACTTTCAGTTGTCGCCATTGAATCATTTCAATGTCCTTACACTGTACTTCTCTTATATCTCCGCTTTCTTTACCAACTTCAGATAAATGCAACACTTCGATGTAAAAGTAATTATTTGTTTCTTAAACTTTTATTTGCAAAATTAAAGAGAAGCCTATAGTCAGTTTCACAGAAGATCACTATTGAACCAATTAAAAATACAATGAAATTTCAAACTGAATCCTGCGTCCTCACAGTAACACACGGGGGACAGGCAAAATAATATGTACACCTGTATTTACTTGAGAATGGTTTATTATAAGGGGTTGGCCTTCATTTGTGCTTCATACAGTTGCGATTCTTCTACGGATACTGGAATATAATGACTGTATACTCTCCAGTGGAATGTTATGACACTCTTCGCACAGAACCTCTTCTAACTCCTATAGTGACAAGGGAGGCGGAAATCTGCTCCAGAGTCTGTGCTCCAATACCTCCCACAAGGGTTCGATAATGCTCAAGTACGGAGACTTTGCTGGCCAGGGAAAACACTGTTCCTCATACCACGATTGTTCCTGTCTGTATGAAGGGGGGTGCACCTGACACCTAAAATGTTCACATAATCGTTGGCTGTAACACGGCCTTTGAGAGTAATAATGGGACCAGCAGAATACCATGATACGGCTGCCCACACCATCACACTTCCAACCCAATGCTTAAACGTTGGAATCAAGCAATCGGGATTGTACGCTTCTTTTGGCGGTCTCCAGACCCGATGTTGGAAATAACGAAAACGTTGACTCGTCGGACCATACGACGTGTTTCCACAGATCAGCCGTCCAGGATTTATGCTCCTGACACCATGTTTTACGCTTCTTTGCTTAGCAGCTCGTCCATGAATATTTGGTTTATGGAGTTCTCAGCGGACAGTGTCGATAGACACAGGGTCTTGAATATATCTACTGAGCTCTGCAGTCACTTAGCCGCCGTAGTTTTGTGTTGTTTTGACACAATTCATATTAGCATATGACGATCTCTTTCATTTAGTTTTGATTTGTGCTCACTATTAAGTTTTCACAACGATATCTTTCCATGTCTTGTGTAGGCTGTCATGACTTGAAACAGTTGCTCTTGAAACATTCAATAAGTCGGCTGTCTTTGTTACTGATGTTACAGTTAATCGGGCCTCAACAATCCGCCCTCTTTGGAAGATCTGTCATTGCGCGTCGACCTCGCCCTCTGAATGCAAAAACGAAGTGTGCACTACTGGTAAACAACCTGCACTGATGCCTAGTCCTTACTGAACAGCGCGGCACGTGCCTCACCCGCTTTGTTGACGTTGAAATAGAAACATCTCATTACTACCACTGTTCACATTATTTTGCCTATCCCCTGCATACTTTTTATTACCCTGTCATTTCATTTCTAATCATTGCTTTTATTAAATAAGTACTAGTTACAAATGGAAAATTGCAACTGTAAAGTTCAGGTCGTGACTGTTGCAGTTGCGGGAGAATCGGCTGTTGACAAGTTAAGATAGAGTGCCATTTCTCCACCTGGACTTGGGCTGCGGAGGTGTTGGTGACTTGAATTGTACAGCTGACCCTCAGTAAAATATACCTGGTTAAGGAAGTCTTTTACACATGTCAGTCACTGCGACAGAATCGTGACTGGAGGAAAGACTGTTGTCATCTGTGACATGTCCAGCCACTGTAGCATGGCGTGCCGGTGTCAGTAACTTGCCCACCAGACAGGTAGTAATTCAGAGTGGTGGCGGCTGTGGTGTCAAAAAACAATGGGATAATTGAAAGAAATGATAATTAAATCAAGACCCTAAGCTGCCGACAGGCGTTGATATACATCAGCGGGGACAGTTGAAAATGTGTTCCCCGACAGGGACTCGAACCCGAGATCTCCTGCTTACATGGCAGACGCTCTATCCATGTGAGCCACCGAAGCCACAGAAGAGAGTGCGATTAAAGGAATTTATCCCTTGCACGCTTCTCGTGAGACCCTCATTCCCAAGTTAATGTCTACACACTACATTCGTAGTGCCCAACTTTGAACATGGTTGACGTTTGCAGCTACCGTATACACAAATTTGAAAAATATGTAAAAAAAAATCATCCAACCGGTTGCATAGGTTTTCTATATACCTTGACCAGGTTTCGTCACCTCTAAGTTTGTTTTGAAGAACATTATGTTTTATATTTTAATGTATGACTTGAGCAACTCAGTTCCTAAATCACTGTACATCTTTGAAGATATGTTCTTCATGTAATTACCTTGCCTTCTGATGAAGTCACCCTTAGAGGTGACGAAACCTGGTCAAGGTATATAGAAAACCTATGCAACCGGTTGGGTGATTTTTTCACATATTTTTCTAATTCGTAGTGCCGCTGCCCTTTACACTCATTACACTCATTACTCGCGGCATACAATCTTAACGAGTCCTGTAAGAGTTCGAGCAATGCGTGTGCATCCGCCCAGAAGAAGGTCAATGGCCCGTTGGCCTTAACTATATGAAGATGGAATCTGTTCTTTCGGACATCTTCATATAAATGCGATAGTTGGTGTTTTCGCTGCAGTGCCCACATAACTGAACAGGATGAGATGTGCCTACCTGATGTTTAGTCAGTGACAGTGTAGCTGGGCGACTAGGTGGTCCCAGCTCGAACCTGCGGGTCACGGCCGCATGGCTGTGAGCAGAAGGTGGTCACCCATAAGGTGATCCAGTGGTGTGAAGACACCAAGCTGACAGGCAGCACGTAGACTTCCGCCCAGGCAGATGCTTGCGGCCACGTGTTGGCAAAGTCTGTGTTGGCTGATTCATCTTGTATCTTAACTGGCCTTTGTCTCAAAGTCATCAGCTGGTGAGAACTGTATTGCTCTGCGTACTGTAAATACCTGAATACTGCTGACTACAATGAGCCTTTGAGAGTGAGAGTCTGATATGGGTGCTATATATCTGAGGGGGCGACAGGTCTTCCTCAAACCAGCACTCCCACCTCAAAAAACTTAACAGGCTAGAGCGGCCAGGCACTGCCATTGGGAAGAGATGACGTGATATGTGTCCCTGTTTTCCTGTCAGGTCAGATTCTCCAGAAGCCCTACTAGAGCTATAAGCTTAGTTTTCAAGGTCTCTGGCTAGCGTATTCTGCATCGTCAGCTTACTGAATGAGTATTCTTTCGCACTGAATACGTTCTCTTGCTCAATAGAGCTTGGTCTTCAAGCTGACAAACATTGTTCTGCTAATCTATGGAGGAATAGTTCATCGCTCCAACTAAGCAGTGGCGCTACATTTCTTCTCCCAAAAATACGATTCAAGTTTCACAAGTTAATGTAAAAATATAATATTCTCCACTTTCCCTTGCTCTGATTCGGTGTAAACCATATGCTTCGTTGAACATATGTTCATTCTTAAGATTAAACCAGTTGGTGCACTGTAAGCTCAATAATTCGAGTGATTCTTCACGTAAAGTAGACACAGGCTACACAAAGCAGAGTCAGGATCACAGTGGTACCAGAAACAGGGACGCTCATGGCCATGATTTTATCACGGTGTTTATCATTTTACTGACGCACCTGCTAGAGCACCTGCTCAGAGGCAATATGACCTTTCTACATGGTTATAAGTTCATTCAGAGAATGGAGAATGGCAGTTTTTAAAGTCAGATATTAGATTGGTAACAAATTCAATGGTTTTTCTTGCAACACAATGCGGGCTGTGTTGTATTCATTATAACGGTCCCAGCGATAATAGCTGGGAGACGAAAGGTTGTTCCTGCTATATCGCAGGTGGTACCATTAACCAATAACCCACTACAGCCGCTTTATTTCCGTGAGCCGACCCTGATCAAACAGGTTATAATCGCAATTTGTGGTAAATCCTCCAGGACAGCCCTTTGACACTCTACTGCATACATCTGATCCAGGAGAAACTGTATCTGACACGACATCACGTCGTTCTGGAGCATTCTGGTCGGACATGTAGTGACACTTTCCTCTTGGGCTTGACAAAGCTCATGTCATCCATCAGCATCAGTGCGTAGCTTCCCGTCTCCTTGCAAATCAATATTACTTCTCGTGTCTTTACTTGTGTATATTTTCCCAGAGCTTCCCATTTTACAGAATGGGGTTGGACCGCAAAACATTCGTAATACGAGTTAGGCTCCATTGCTGCTAATTTCTACTGTTTCCATATTATGGATAACGATGAGCTCTGCTCCCTAGGTTTCAGTACATGCTTCGGGTCGGCTATTAGTTCTTCAGTAGTTCTTGTTGGTAATGGCAGCTTGGGGAAAGGAATACTTATGACTTTCCCTCGCCGGCCGCTGTGACCGAGCGGTTGTAGACGCTTCAGGCCGGAACCGCGCAAAGGCTACGGTCGCAGATCCGAATCGTGCCTCGGGCATGGCTGTATGTGATGTTCTTAGGTAGTTAGTTTTAAGTAGGTCTAAGTACAGAGGACTGATGAACTCATTGTTAAGTCCCATAGTGCTAGAACCGTTTGAACCATTTGACTCTCCCTCCCCGTATCAAAAGACGCACGTAGTCTCTCATCACACACCAACAATGCAATAATACAATAAAAGGACAGTGATACGACCATAACACAATTCAGTGAAAATCTTCTGTATAAATTCCACAAGCCTCACACCTTATTGGTGAAACCTGATTACCTATAGACCGGATTATACGCACCATAAAAACTTTAAAAACTGCATGCAAATATGCATGAGAAATGCTTAACAATACATGAAAAGTGTCCAAATACGCAATATCAAATAATAAAAAAATATGGTAGTTACGGCATACATTATATCTCAAAGCCAAATCTGTGCATACCACTTACGAGGAAGAGTGCCGGTCATGCGAAAAATCGGTACATTTAGAACGGTGGTATAATTTTCTGAATAGTTTGTGGCAAAGGTTAGGAAGTGGACCTTTCTGGGATTGTTTTCTAAAAATCTGCAAAATGGGGACGCATACCGTGTTTCAAGAATTGTTCCTTCTTTGCTATTTTTTGTCGGTAATGCGATGCGAGTGAGTCGCAGCGACAGAGTCGATATGTACGGGACCAACGTCGAGACATATCGCACGCAGAGGGGCAGGCTCAAAAACTCCGTAATACGTTATTTAAAAGACAACATTCAATCATGAATTTTTTTGAACAGCATTAACTTTTAATCAATTCAATTGGAACAAAGCATCATTTACAACTTATTTTACATTTCTCTGCTATTGTAAACATCGACGAGCAAGTACTGTTCCAGATGTTCGGTAGTAAGATCGTGTCTTCGATCAGTCAACACATTTTTGTAAGCAGAAAAGGACCGTTCTATATCATCTGAGGTAACTGGGCAGTATCTGAATTTGGGTGCAATGTTGGCACTTACTGTTTCTGGTAAAAGTCCACCTGCCCCATTAATAAAATTATCAATTTCGTACAAGGGTTCAAAGCCTGGGTTATTGTTTAAAATTTTTTCTTGGAAATACCTCAGGCAATGAGGAGTTCACTAGAATAATTTTATTGAATATCTGAATAGATTCATTCAAAGCCAGATCTTGAGTTTCAAGCTTTTTTAATACCTGCAGGGCCGGCCGATGTGGCCGAGCGGTTCTAGGCGCAAAGCTTCCTTGCACTGGCAAACTGCCAAAGCCTCTGCACTATCGGAGTCGTTTACTACCCCTCTAATGGCCTCGAAATGTTCATTGTAAAACAACACAGCTTCGATCCACGTACCTCAACGAGCTACCACTGGTTCGAGAAGTAAAGGCACATTTGGTAGTTTTTCTTTGTAGGTCTTGATGCGAGCGGGAGCCTTTAGAAACACTTTCTTTCAGGATTAAATCAGTTTATTTACATTCACAAACGTGGAACGTACTTCAGCAAGGCGATATACTCCATGAGCAAAGCACGTCACATGAATCAAATTGGGATAAAATACTCGGAGGGCTCTTCCTGCTGCGCTCATATAGAGAGCAGAATCTGAAATAAACACAAATACCTTTTCATCTGCAGAAGATTCTGGAAATATTTTTCTAATAGCCTCATTCACAAATTTGGCAATCGTAGAATGACTTACCTTTTCAAGTTCTTTATAGGCCCCTAAACAGGAAGAAGAAGGCTCTTCTTTTAAAACACCAACAATTAAATTTGCAACGTAACAGCCACAAGTGTCTGTAGTTTCGTCAACTGAAATACACATAATGCTGCCTTTTCATTGCGCATTTCTTCCAGAACTGACGGTAAGTAATTTTCACGTAATGTTCATTCATAAAATGGCTCTAAGCATTATGGGACTTAACATCTGAGGTCATCAGTCCCCTAGACTTAGAACTACTTAAACCTAACTAACCTAAGGGACTCACAAACATCCATGCCCGAGGCAGGATTCGAACCTGCGACCGTAGCAGCAGCGCTGTTCCGGACTGTAGCGCCTAGAACCGCTCGACCACCTCGGCCGGCTGGTCATTCATTCGGTAAATTTTGATTTAAGCAATATTTGCGCAGGAAACCTTTGAGGATAGGTTTTGTAAGTCTGTGACGAAGAATATTGCTTGCAATTGAAGCTTCACATAGATCCATGTTAAACCGACTTTTTTGGTTACCTTTGGATAAATCCCTGCTATTGCAACTTGCTGTTATCAGAAGTTGTAGTCGTAGTCCTTTCTTCTGCATTCCTACGATATGAAGACTTGTCTTGACAGGCTGGTCTATTTGAAACTTCTTTTTGCATGAAACATTTTTCTCGCAAATTCGACAATATAAAACAGTTCCGTCATATGTAAATGTTCCAGAATGGTTAGCTATCCACAAAACCACGTTTCGTTTTTCGGGCAGCACTGCGCACAACACGTTACACACTACACGTTGTAAACTGGAGGGTGATGTTAAATGAACAGAAGCAGGCCCTCAGGCAACCCATGGAGAAGTTCTGCGAAGATAAAAAGACTGTACCTTTGCCTTAGGTTCTAAGAGGTCAGTAGTTGGCCAAATTCTGTAATTAAGAAATAGTACAAAATTTTAAATTGTAGGCGAAACGTAGCGTAGCACTAACCCTTGCGGCGAATCGAATACTGCCATACACTGTCCATTCCTCATAAGCCAGTTTCGAAAATTCTGTCTAGAAGTTACAATGGCAGAAGAGTCCACCACAGCGTCGGGGAGCCAGGTCGCCTTCGCCGGCTCTTACACCCGTTCGCTGTGACTGACACCTGTGTAGGACAGGAAAAACAGGAAAGCGGCACCGATATCGCCGCTGTTTGGGCTGTCTACTGTGCGGCATGTGACGGTACGCTGTGACGTTGCGGCGTTGGAATGTTGCAGTATGCGGGCTGACGTCGGGCAGCCGCGTCGTGGGCGGCGTCAAGGCGCCGGCCTACGCCTACCCGTGGTTCGCGGAGCTGCTACTGCGCGGGGAGCCCGACAACGGCGTCTGCGCAGGCGCGCTCATCTCCCGCCAGCACGTCCTCACCGCCGCTCACTGCTTCGTCGGGATGTGAGTGTCTCGCTTATCATCTGTGAATACGTACTAGCGGCAATTTTATTCAACCGTGAATCACTTCTTCCTCTTCTTCATCTTCTGCTTCCTCCTCCTCTGCACTTCACAAAACCACACCGTGCCTAATATCGTGTAGGAACGCTACCATGGAGATGCTGTGTCCCATCGCTCGTGCGCCGACTATAACACCACGTTGAAATTCACTTAAATCTTGTGATTCTTCAATTTCTACAGGCGTATTTTATGACGAAATATATCTCGGGTGAAAAGCCTGGCATGAGTGTGCATAGGACGCAATATTTCGGCAATCGACCACGTTGCCATCATCAGGTGCGCTGATGTACTGACCGGTGGTGGGCCGGCGCCAGGTATATACAGTTCAATCCCCCTCCCGCTCCTTCCTCAGGCGCTTCCTATGAGTGGGCGCGGTCCAGGTACAGCGTCCGTTCTCCCGACGTCTGGGCGCTGCGTCCTAGGTCTTCTCGTTCAGGACCGCTCTCGTTATTCTTCCCTCCTCCCCCGAAGTCGGTACAGTCTGGGAAATATCCTTTTTCTTCTTAATCCGGGTGATCGCGGGTTCCCACGCTTTGCTAAGGACGTAACCGCTGTCACGATTTAGTTGTGGCTCCCTTACTCTGATCTCTATGGCTTCTTTGATGACACAGTCCCAGTATTTGGAAGTCTGTGTGAGGACTTTGGTTTGGTCATAATCCACGCTGTGGAGTTCCGACAGGCAATGCTCAGCGATTGCCGACTTACTGGGCTGTTGCAGACTAGTGTGGCCCAAAGTGCCGTCAGCGTGTATAGGAAGAAGATGCACACCGATTTGTAAACATGCGGATAGCTGTCACCAGCCGGCGCAAAAGAATGGCGTGCTCAAAACTCTTGTACACAGAGCTCACACCATCTCCGACAGGGACAGTCTCCAACAAGAATTGGACCATCTGAAGATCGTTTTCGGAGGAACGGTTACAAGGAAGAGCAAATTCGGAAGGCTCTACATCCCACACCTGCAGCACCGGCAGAAACTGAGGATGAATCTCAGGAGGAGGCGGCGTTGGCTGTTATTCCGTTTTGTGGGGCCTTATCTGGAAAAATTGGATGCATTTTACGTAAACACCAAGTGAAAATCATCATCCATCCTCCAAGCAAAACCAAGAGCTTTCTTGGTAGTGTCAAGGACAACCTTGGTCTAGTAAATCATGGGTTTATCAGATACCTTGCCAATGAGGTAGCGTGTACTTAGGTCAAACCATTCGTACCATTGAGGACCGATGCCGAGAACATCGACCGCACGCTAGACTGCTACAGCCCAGTAAGTCGGCAATCGCTGAGCATTGCCTGTCGGAACTCCACAGCATGGATTATGACCAAACCAAAGTCCTCACACAGACTTCCAAATACTGGGACTGTGTCATCAAAGAAGCCATAGAGATCAGAGTAAGGGAGCCACAACTAAATCGTGACAGCGGTTACGTCCTTAGCAAAGCGTGGGAACCCGCGATCACCCGGATTAAGAAGAAAAAGGATATTTCCCAGAGTGTACTGACTTCGGGGGAGGAGGGAAGAATAACGAGAGCGGTGCCGGCAGACCCTCCTGAACGAGAAGACCTAGGACGCAGCGCCCAGACGGCGGGAGAACGGACGCTGTACCTGGACCGCGCCCACTCATAGGAAGCGCCTGAGGGAGGAGCGGCAGGGGGATTGTACTATATATACCTGGCCCCGGCCCACCGCCGGTCAGTACGTCAGCACACCTGATGATGGCAACGTGATCGATTGCCGAAATATTGTGTCCTATGCACACTCATGCCAGGCTATTCACCCGAGATTTATTTAGTCATTTAAACCTTGATAACCTGCCATTGTAGCAGCAGTAACCGATCTAAGAACTGCGCCAGACACTTATTGTCTTATATGGCCAACTGCAACGCTGTATTGTGCCTGTTTACATATCTCTGTATTTGGAAACGCATGTCTATAGCAGTTTCTTTGGCACTTCAGTGTATATTATAAAATAAATGTGCACACACAGGTTGGTCAGAAAGAGTCTGAAAAGCTTTTGGGAGTGTTGCAGGGAAGGTTGTGCTGAGATTTATTGTTAAGAAAAAAATCGATACACTGCGCCATATCCGAGTTAAGCAGCGTTTGAGTTAGCTACCGCGCTGTTTCACGAGCAAATTCAGGCGGCCCGCCAGATACAAATTACTGTCAGTAATTCTCATTGCGCAGAAGACAGTGCACGAGACAGCCTATGGCTCGGATTCAATCCTCACTTCCAGTGTTTGCACCGCTCTCTTGCTCGGTTTTAGGAAACGAGACGTGGAACACATTTGGCAACACCGTCTCTGGCAGGCTCCTTGAATTTGCTCGCGCAACGGTTTGACTGGCTAACGTCAATGTTAATTAATTCTGAAACGGGCCAGTGTATCGAAATTTCCTCTTAACAGTTATTTCTCAGCGCCACCTATCCTGCAGCACCCTTACAAGATTTTCAGGTTGTTACCGAGCACCCTATATGTTCCACATCTCCTCCTAAACCACTGGACTGATTTCAGACTCACTACACATATCACGTACTGTCTGCAAAGAATCACTGTGAGGCTAAGAACCGACTACCTGTCAAAGGGGTGGAGGTGGGGTTGGGGGTGAGAAAGCAGTGTAACCTATGTCGCGCGAATATACACACTTTAGCCAGCCAGTATTTGTGAATAAGAGCGCTTAGTAACTTGCGACAGACTATACACATAATTTCAAACCCTTACGAAACTTTTTCTCGCTGACAGCCTCCGCAAAATGATGAAAGAAAAAACATTTATCGCTTACTACGTTTTAGCTGTTCGTGCAGTCAAACTGAAGCATGACGTTTTAATTTATTTCTTCTTTACTGCTAACACTATTCGCGACACATTTCGCTTACGGTGTCAATATATGTAGATGAATGTATCTATAAAACTATTTCGTAATATGACTTATGGTTCAGGAGATACCACGTTAAATACTGAAATGGATTAAAAACCGCGGCATCATGTATGACATTTTAATTTCTTATTTCTTTACTAATAATTCTATTCACAACACATTTCGCAAACACACGTGGAAAAATAAATCGTTGTATGACATATAGTTCAGGAGATATGACGTCGTAAACACTGAGAAGCTCGAAGAACTGCCGCATCATGCACCACGTTCTACTTTATTACTACTGACTCTATTCACAACACATCCTGCAGACTGTAGTCACACATACTACTGGACGTACCTGCAAAATTATATCACTGTACAGCACATGTTCGAGGAGATACGCCAGCCGCTGTGGCCAAGCGGTTCTAGGTGCTCTTCAGTCCGGAACCGCGCTGCTGCTACGGACGCAGGTTTGAATCCTGCCTCGGGCATTGATGTGTGTGATGTCCTTAGGTTAGTTAGGTTTAAGTAGTTCTAAGTCTAGGGGACTGATGACCTCAGATGTTGTCCCATAGTGCTTCGAGCATTTTTTGAGGACATACGACGTCATAAACAATGAGCTCTGTGAAAATGAAATTGTATAATTATATTCACTAGAGATGCAGGTGAAATATCGATAAAAATATGTGTGAAATACGTGATATGTGATAATTTGACATGTGCTTACGTAGGCAAAGCCACAGACGGGAAACTCATTCTAAAGCCCTGGAACGATTTCAACCAAATTCGGTACACACACTGGTTACGACCTGGAAAGAAATACTGTGGTGGTAAGAGCTACCAGTCTCCAGTTGACTTGAAAGCAATAACGTGAAGAGAGAAAGGGCGAGGATGGGATGGACAGACAGCGAGGGAGAAGGAGGTGTTGCAAACAGACAGGGGAGAGAGGGAGATGGACAGAGAATAAGGAGGTGATAAAGACAGGGGAAGAAAGAGAGAGGCAGAGAGACAGGAGATGAAAAGAGTGAGGGGAGAAAGAAATTGACAGAAGAAGGGACGCTTATTCGTTTCTCACATGATGTGTTGCGAACTGTGAATGAAGGACAACAAGCAGATTTCATATTTCTGGATTTCCGATAAGCACTTGGCACGGTACCCCACTGCAGACTGTTAACGAAGGAACGAACATATGGAATAGGCTGCCAGATATGTGAGTGACTCGAAGACATGTTAAGTAATAGAGCCTAGCGTGCTGTCCTCGACGGCAGCGTTCGTCAGAGACAAGGATATCGTCAAGAGTGCCCCAGGGAAATGTGACAGGACCGCTATTTTTTTCTATACAGGTAAAGATTTGGAGGACAAGGTGGGTAGCAATCTGCAGATGTTTGCTGATGACTCCGTGGTGTACGGGAAAATGTTTAAGGCGAGTAGAGTGATAAAAGATGACTTAGACAAAATTTCTAGCCAGTATGATGAATGGCAGCTAACTCTAAACATAGAAAAATGTAAGTTATTGCGGATGAGTAGGAAAAACAAATCCTTGGAGATACTTCGGGAACTCAAAGGGGAATCCGTGGAGGGGAGGCGACGTTCTTTTCGAAGAACATTATTTAGAAAATTTAGAGAACCGGCATTTGGAGCTGACTGTAGAAGGATCCTACTGCCGCCAACATACATTTCGCGTAAGTACCACGAAGATATAAGGTACGGGAAATTGGGAAATTAGGGCATATAGACAGTCGTTTTTCCCTCGCTCTGTCTGCAAGCGGAACAGGAAAGGAACATTAAGGTGACTTGCTGAGTGTGTATGCTAAATGTAGACGTAGATGAAGAGGAGGAAGGAGACAGAGATGGGAGAGGGCGAGATGGCCAGAGAAAGGAAATAGAAGAACAGGAACAGGGAGAGGAGGAAGTAGGAGATGAACAGAGAGAGGGGGATTAGTAGATGGACTAAGAGAAGAGGCCGAGGAAGGTGGATAAAGAGAGGGGGAGGAGGAGATGGAATTGAGGAGATGGACAGTGGGGAGAAAGGAGGAGATGGACAGAGGGGTGAGGAGCAAATGAACAGGGAGATGGAAGAGGGGGAGATGGGCAGAGAGGGGATGTAGGGGGAGACGGACAGAGAGGGAATGAAGGGACAGATGGACAGAGAAAGGGTGAAGGAGGAGGTGGACTAATAGAACACTGGAATAAACACATCTGGGCAATTCCGGGTACTCAACTACCTTTTTTATACTGACGAAACGTGAAGTTCAATACTTAAATAACAATCAACCAAGGCTACTGGATGAAAATCTCAAGAATTATTGAGAAAATCGACATTGAAGTTTCCCGAGCGTCTTTAATATCCTAAAGTGAAGTCGATTTTTCGACAGGCAGTGTGGCCCTGTGGTAAAACATCCCGACCTGCAATGCATGGTTCCCGGCTTCGATTATTGACAGACGCAAACCTTTAAACAAAGGTTCATATTCTACAAGCATTTCTGTGAAGGGTAAAATATAGAAAAAAGACAGGGAAAAAATCTGTAGCGCTCGAGGTTGGTAAACGTTGGATCACTGGCTTGAGTCTCTTTTTTATCATTATTTCTTTCATTTCTTCTTCCATTTTGTTCGAATACCTACACCATTTTATATAAAATTAATCAAATATACGCTAACTATCATAACATAACTAACCTAAGGACATCACACACATTCATGCCCGAGGCAGGATTCGAACCTGCGACCGTAGCAGTCCCGCATGTTCTAGCAGCACAGGTAGAGTATCCCGTATGAAATCATGATAACGTGCTCCATTGACCGTAGGTGGAAGAACATGGGGCCCAATCAAGACATCACCAACAATGCCTGCCCAAACGTTCACAGAAAATCTGTGTTGATGACGTGATTGCACAATTGCGGATTCTCGTCAGCCCACACCTGTTGATTGTGAAAATTTACAATTTGATCACGTTGGAATGAAGCTTCATCCGTAAAGAGAACATTTGCACTGAAATGAGGATTGACACATTGTTGGATGAGCCATTGGCAGAAATGTACCCTTGCAGGCCAATCAGCTGCTGATAGTGCCTGCACACGCTGTACATGGTACGGAAACAACTAGTTCTCCCGTAGCACTGTGCATACAGTGACGTGTCAACGTTACCTTGTACAGCAGCAACCTCTCTGACGCTGACATTAGGGTTATCGTCAACTGCACGAAGAATTGCCTCAACCGTTGCAGGTGGCCTCGTCGTTCTAGGTCTTCCCCAGTCGCGAGTCATAGGCTGGAATGTTCCGTGCTCCCTAAGATGCCGATCAATTGCTTCGAACGTCTTCCTGTCGGGACACCTTCGTTCTGGAAATCTGTCTCGATACAAACGTACCGCGCCACGGTTATTGCCCCGTGCTAATCCATACATCAAATGGGCATTTGCCAACTCCGCATTTGTAAACATTGCACTGACTGCAAGATCACGTTCGTGATGAACACTAACCTGTTGATGCTACGTACTGATGTGCTTGATGCTAGTACTGTAGAGCAATGAGTCGCATGTCAACACAAGCACCGAAGTCAACATTACCTTCCTTCAATTGGGCCAACCGGCGGTGAATCGAGGAAGTACAGTACATACTGACGAAACTAAAATGAGCTCTAACATGGAAATTAAGCGTTTCCGGACACATGTCCACATAACATCTTTTCTTTATTTGTGTGTGAGGAATGTTTCCTGAAAGTTTGGCCGTACCTTTTTGTAACACCCTGTATATGAGGTATTTTATGCATTTCTACTACTTGTACCCATCCCTCCTTATCTATTATATGTTCGTATTTCAATATGAGGTCTGGAGACTGGCAGTAACTGACCTAAACCGGTAACCACAAAAATAAAGATTTCTTGCGGTCGAAACTGTTTATGTTCATTTTCCAATACAGAGAAAAACCACTGTTCTCCATGAGAATTACTTGCTATAGATCATTCGCTTTCTTCACAGCCTCGGAGTCTCATCTACTCTGGATTTAATCCCCTTCCTAGACTAGACAAGATTGCCCCTTCCCACAGCTTCGCCGAATCAGTCCCCTCTCTGCTACGCTCGCTGTCGTTGAGGCCTTCGTCGTAGACCTAACAAGGGGGCTCACGAAGTAGAATCGGCCGGAACCAGCTGTTATTCCTCACGCTCCGCCTGTCTTAAACGACCTGGACCTGATGGGATACCAGTTCGATTTTACACAGAGTACGATAAGGAACTTGCCCCCCTTCTTGCAGCGGTGTACCGTAGGTCTCTAGAAGAGATGTGCAGAACTATAGACCTAACGTCGGACAGTTGTAGAATTTTGGAACACGTATTATGTTCGGGTATAATGACTTTTCTGGAGACTAGAAATCTACTCTGTAGGAATCAGCATGGGTTTCGAAAAAGACGATCGTGTGAAGCCCAGCTCGCGCTATTCGTCCACGAGACTCAGAGGGCCATAGACACGAGTTCCCACGTAGATGCCGTGTTTCTTGGCTTCCGCAAGGCGTTCGATACAGTTCCCCACAGTCGTTTAATGAAAAAAGTAAGAGCATATGGACCATCAGACCAATTGTGTGATTGGATTGAAGAGTTCCTAGAAAACAGAACGCAGTATGTTATTCTCAATAGAGAGAAGTCTTCCGAAGTAAGAGTGATTTCAGGTGTGCCGCAGGGGAGTCTCGTAGGACCGTTGCTACTCACAGTATACATTAAGTTCATTGAGGCTTTTTACGGATGATGCTGTAGTATATCGAGAGGTTGTAACAATGGAAAATTGTACTGAAATGCAGGAGGATCTGCAACGAATTGACGCATGGTGCAGAGAATGGCAACTGAATCTCAATGTAGACAAGTGTAATGTGCTGCGAGTACATAGAAAGAAAGATCCTTTCTCATTTAGCTACAATATAGCAGGTTAGCAACTGGAAGCAGTTAATTCGATAAATTATCTGGTAGTAGCCATTAGGAGTGATTTAAAATGGAATGATCATATAAAATTAATCTTCGGTAAAGCAGATGCCAAACTGAGATTCATAGGAAGATTCCTAAAGAAATGCAGTCCGAAAACAAAGGAAGTAGGTTTCAGTACACTTGTTCGCCCACTGCTTGAATATCGCTCACCAGTGTGGGATCCGTACCAGATAGGGTTGATAGGAGAGATAGAGAAGATCCAACGGAGAGCAGCGCGCTTCGTTACAGGATCATGTAGTAATCGCGAAAGCGTTACGGAGATGATAGATAAACTCCAGTGGAAGACTCTGCAAGAGAGACGCTCAGTAGCTCGGTGCGGGCTTTTGTTGAAGTTTCGAGAACATACCTTCACCGAGGGGTCAAGCAGTATATTGCTCCCTCCTACGTATATCTCGCGAAGAGACCATGAGGATGATATCAGAGAGATTAGAGCTCACAAAGAGGCATACCAACAATCTTTCTTTCCACGAACAATACGAGACTGGAATAGAAGGGAGAACCGATAGTGGTACTCAAGGTACCCTCAGCCGCACACCGTCAGGTGGCTTGTGGAGTATAGATGTAGATGTAGATGTAGAAACGGGCTTTGGACCGGCTATGGCCGAGTTCCGTGGATCATTTTTATAAAGATGTTAGTTTATTACATTCTGCCGGAGCAAAATTAATACTCCTGGAAAGACGACGTCGATTTCGATTCGATGACGGCATATGCCGTCTGGAGGATAGTGGATGCACTGGTAATGTTTTCAGCGTTGTCCGCCAAAAGGTAGCGTAGTTGCATACCTACTAGTGCGCCATATGTATCTGCCCTTTGATAGGGAATGCTCACAGCCCAACGTCTCAGTGTGATGCAAACATGTAAAGCACGCAGGGAGATGGAGGGGAGCAACCATTTCACAGAGACGCACCCGTACCGCGCGCGCTTCCTGCAGCCAAATGAATTAGTTTGAAAGGAGTCCAATTGTAGCCTTCCGAGTGGCGGGATGGTCTTTTCGACGAATTGCCACACAAGTTGGAAGTGCTGCCTCTGTTGTGCGGCGATACAGGTATCAGCAGTCTCAAACCCGTAGACGAAATTCTGGACGTTCACGCAAAACAGACGCCCACCATGATAATTGTAAGGACAGCAGTGGCAGACGGTACAGCTACCACAGCACAGATAAGAGGGCTTGTGAGTACACACGTGGCAACGCGAACTGTTCGAACTGTGGAACTGTGGAACTATGGACACGCACACCTCTAGCAAATAGTGCAAATGGCTCTGAGGACTATGCGACTTAACTTCTGAGGTCATCAGTCGCCTAGAACGTAAAACTAATTAAACCTAACTAACCTAAGGACATCACACACATCCATGCCTGAGGCAGCATTCGAACCTGGGACCGTAGCGGTCGCTCGGTTCCAGACTGTAGCGCCTAGAACCGCACGGCCACACCGGCCGGCACACCTCTAGCCCGCCTGCCACTCACACAACAGTAGCGATGTACATAGCTCGAGTTGTGCCGTCAGAGAATTACTTGGAAGACAATATGGTGCACCTCGGTCTTCGGCGATCAAAGTAGATTCTACCTGCATGCAAGTGGCGGTCGTTTGCGCGTGCGGCGTAGACCTCGTGAGCGCTGTCTCCTAGAGTGCATTTATCCGAGATATACTGTCTCCACCCCAAGCCTTATGGTCACGAGTGCGATAAGATAAAACTTTTGTTCACCTTTGGTGTTTCTGGAGTGTACGCTAACCACCCCGTTCTTTTGCCGTTCTTGCAACAGAAAGGTGTTCCAACAGGATAATGCTCCAACACACTGCCCGATAAACTCAACGAGCTGTGCAAGACGTGCAGCAACTTCTCTGGGCAGCACGATCTGCGGACTTGTCTCCAGTCGAACGCATGTGGAATATGATGGGACGAAAAGTGACTCCTGGGATTCTTCAACCAACAACGCTTACGTAACTATGTGAACAGCTCGAGCAGACGTGGAATAACGTATCCCAGGACAATATTCGCCGCCTGCACGATTGACAGGATGTCAGAGTCAGCGTCTGCGCTGTGGTTCGTGGAATCTACATCAGGTACTAATATGGGTGTTTGTTCGTGGGTCGATACCTGGTACCTCTGAACCGCTTGTGCTATTCATACGTAAATGTAACCATTCCCTGTACTCCACAGGCACGGTTTGCAAAAATAAATCTTGAGTTAACTGTAAACATCTAAAAGGGAGTACTAATTTTTTTCCTGGCAATGCAGTTTAAAAAAGATGTTTCATGAACACAGGCACTTTAGTATGACAAGAATCAGACAAGCAGTCGGCCGTGGCCTTATAGTATTGGTATTTGCATGAGGTAATTCAAGTAAACCACGAAAAAACTGAATCACGAGTGCCCAATGCGGATGAGAGTTTCCATTCTCCTGAACACAAGGTCAGTCTGTAAACAACATCGCAACATCACTCTGATTATCTTTAGTATAGACTACCCTTTCGTTTGTACATTCTTGCAAAGAAGTTATTTATCAATGTAAATAGCTACTGCTACACTGTTCAGTTTTCAACATCAACCACTGTACCCACAACAGAAATTATATAGACACTGTCTGCTGACATCAGGACTATGATGATGATATTTTACATTCCTGATTCTTTCAACGTTCATATAGAACCTCTCGTCTCTCTTTTGTTGTTTCTAAAATACAGTGGCAGCTACGCAACCTGAATCACAGAACGCTAAAATTCTACACAGTATTTTAAGATCGAAGTGTTAAAGAATAACTGATAAGAGAAAAGCACTTAGCTGGAAAAATAAATACCCAATAATACAATATCCAAAAGCATTTCGTGATTTCTAAAGTAAGCATATGAAAAGATGAATGAAACTAAGACGGCTCCGGAAGCAGAGCGGTGCTGGTAGAGGGCGTTTTCATTAAAACAAACATCGCTGCAAACATAAAAGATTTAAGTATATGCTACCACGTCATATTGTAAATAACTATGAAACCAGCGTTTTAGCCATGGGCCTTCTGGGTCTGCTGGTGTGTTTTTTTCTGTTTTTTTAATTGTTATTTTATACTCTTCTCCTCATATGAGCGAGGGGTGGGCTGCCGGCGGTACAGCATCCCGCTCTTCACCCATGAATTCGAATCAAAATTTCAACTAAACATGGGCTCTAAAATCTGCACGTTAAGATCTGTGGGTACTTGTTAATCTTCGCTAATGTGAAATAGTTCTGTTCTACTGAACAAGTGCTCATATCTTTTAAGTATCCATTTTAGATCCCATGTTTACTCGGCTTTTTTGCTTTAATAATCGTTTCTGTCATATCCCTGAAAATTGCCCATTCCTCCTGGGACTCCCTGTATAGGCCGTTGGATATTATCAGTGGAAATGAAAGTGTGTGTTTGGGTAGTAGTGCGACGACGAGCGGGAAGACAAGAGTAATTTGACGGGGGAGGGGGGGGGGGGAGGAGGGGGGCCGTGGTATCAGGAGGCAGAGGGATAGGGACAGATAGAAAGGGAAGAAGCAGGAGGGGCGGGAGACCCTGATGTGCAGTGAGATAGGTGGGGAAGAGTTATGGTTGGTTGAATGGATAAATATCGGATCGGATTTCATTGTCTGGGAGAGGAAATTGGTTAAATTGCGTTGGGACAGGATATGGAGTGTGTGTAGGGGTAGAGATGGTGAGATGTCTTTTTAAAGGTACGGCAACATACCAGGTTTGGTGATCAGAGGGGAAATAATGGGGTTATTGGGGTCTCGTTTAGTCTTGTCGTAGAAATGCGGAGGTAATCAAAATGGATGAAGAAGTGTTGGCTTTTGGTGAGATGGTAGATGATCGTCATGGCGGAGGGTAAACAGCCACACAAAGTTAAGTCAGAGTGCTTGACGTTCAAGGCTTTGGAAAGACTGATGAAACATTGTAGGGGCGGACATCCATACATCGTATGCATGAGAGAGGATGGGTCGAATCAAGGTTTTGTAGGTGCGGAGTGTAGTGGAGGGGTACAATCTGCCCATTTTTGGGCTGTTGGTAGTTTTGACCCATTAAGGGTCCATCATAGTTGCGATCGAAGGTTAGTCCAAAAAATTTTAGTGTAATGGTTAGCTGGATAGGATAGCTGTAACTGACGAGGCAAAAATCATGGAGGTCAAAGCTGAGGATGGTTTGTATTATATTTCTTGTCTGTGTGTTGGAAGGAATGAACTTGAGGAGCCACTGTCTGCACCACGAGGAAAACTAATTGAAGAGGAGTTGGAGATATCGTTTTGATTTCTGGAGTGTAGGATAGAGGGTGAGGTAAACTGAGTCATTAGTATAGCGTAAGAGGTAGACTAACAGAGGTGGTTAGGGAATGTCGGCAGTGTAGGGGAGATATAGGAGAGGAGCGAAAATGGAGCCTCGATATACACCTGCTGTGGAATGGTAGGTACGGGAATTGGGTATTGTTAACAGTGACAAGGAATAGGCGATTACATGAGATGGCTTCAATAAAACGGACGTAGTTAATGGTACGTGCATCGGTCTGGAGTTTGAAAATCTCCTTGTTGGAGATACATACAACCTTCGAATTTTTGCTGTATTGTACTCAGATCCTTTATCAAGTATAAAGCATTTCCATATATGCCCAAGAGATGATAGTATGCGTTATAGACTTTCAGAGAGACAGAATAAATATGTTTTCTCGTAGTACTTCGCAAAAAGCGTCCTTGTTGCAAAAACAGCATTAATAGTTGACTTAAGTAGTCTAAGGCCATGCAGTTTCTCCTTGAGTATTGGCTTAACAGGTTTCCCTTTCTGCCGTTAAGTACTAACTGCTAGATTTCCAGGTCAAGAGGCAGCCAAGTTCCTTTCTTTAGTAGGTGTACTTCTTCCCATAACCTTTTTAAATAGCATCATAATGATTCCTGCTTTCAATCACTGTGTGAAAAGTAGTGTCTCATACTCTGTCGAGCAGTTAGTAAAGCCATTGCTGACCAATCTTTTATAGTTCTTTGATCGAGTGAATACTGGATTTAGCTGGCCTAGTTACCTTGATTTTTCAGTTTACTTACTGCTGCCTCCATCTCCAACTAGATCGAAGTACCTGCATTTATACTCTCAGAATCATCAACGTGCAATTCATCAATCTGTTTGCGGTTCAGCATCATGTCGAATTTGATTTTCAATCCTTGTAGTATTAGCTCCTCGCCTCGAGTCAGCTCATCACGGAAGTTCTGTTTTTTGGAGACGCTTTATCCGTTCTTCTGTTCTCAGTTATGCTCTACAGCTTTCTAAAATCTTGTCTTGTGTTACTCTACTTTCAAACCCTCCGTTTCAACTCTGCTTTGCTGTTGAATACATGTACTTAATAATTGCTTTCTTACAGACACTCAGTTCTCTTGCATTTCACTTTGATTCCTTTAGTTCTTAATTGATGAAAGACTGTTTTGGTACATTGCCTATTCCAGACAGCTTTTCCAACGTTCGTCGGCCGCGGCGGCCAAGCGGTTCTAGGCGCTTCAGTCCGGAACCGCGCGACTGCTGCGGTCGCAGGTTCGAATCCTGCCTCGGGCATGGATGTGTATGATGTCCTTAGGTTAGTTAGGTTTAAGTAGTTCTAAGTTCTAGGGGACTGATGACCTCAGATGTTAAGTCCCATAGTGCTCGGAGCCATTTTTTTTCCAACGTTCTCATTCCATTAGATGGTCTCTAGGTTTCCGTATTCGTCTCTGTCGTCCACATACTATACGTGTTGAGTCTACTCTAGCCATTTTCGGTACCCTGCTCTTCACGTATTGAGATGCTTTTTATCACTTCTGGAAGTTATCTTCTCAACAAGAAGTGGAACTAACATAATGATTTTCCGTTCCTCGTAAGATGAGAGTATACAATCTATGTGTAGCGGTTTCATTATCGCAGTTGTATTCTGTGATTTTCTGAGTATCCACTTACTTGACCCAAGTGTTATTTTTCTACACAAATTTAGTTAAAGATCTCAATCTGCGTTGTTTCTTTCTCTTATTTCCATACCAGAGGAATCAGTGTGAGTTCATGTCTTGTTCATTGTGAAAAAGCCTGTACACTAAAATCACCCACTGAAATATTTGCACTGTAAATATCATCTCCCAATTTTTTATAGCTCCGTCTAGTGGGGTGCAAATTTAGTTCACGGTCTGTGAACGACGTGATTACGTTGTTGTTGTTGTGGTCTTCAGTCCTGAGACTGGTTTGATGCAGCTCTCCATGCTACTCTATCCTGTGCAAGCTTCATCTCCCAGTACTTACTGCAACCTACATCCTTCTGAATCTGCTTAGTGTATTCATCTCTTGGTCTCCCTCTACGATTTTTTCCCTCCACGCTGCCCTCCAAAGCTGAATTTGTGATCTCTTGTTGCCTCAGAACATGTCCTACCAACCGGTCCCTTCTTATTGTCAAGTTGTACCACAAACTCCTCTTCTCCCCTATTCTATTCAATACCTCCTCATTAGTTACGTGATCTACTCATCTAATCTTCAGAATTCTTCTGTAGCACCACATTTCGAAAGCTTCTATTCTCTTCTTGTCCAAACTATTTATCGTCCATGTTTCACTTCCATACATGGCTACACTCCATACAAATACTTTCAGAAACGACTTCCTGACGCTTAAATCTATACTCGATGTTAACAAATTTCTCTTCTTCAGAAACGCTTTCCTTGCCATTGCCAGTCTACATTTTATATCCTCTCCACTTCGACCATCATCAGTTATTTTGCTCCCCAAATAGCAAAACTCTATTACTACTTTAAGTGTCTCATTTCCTAATCTAATTCCCTCAGCATCACCCGACTTAATTATACTACATTCCATGATCCTCGTTTGGCTTTTGTTGATGTTCATCTTATATCCTCCTTTCAAGACACTGTCCATTCCGTTCAACTGCTCTTCCAAGTCCTTTACTGTCTCCGACAGAATTACAATGTCATCGACGAACCTCAAAGTTTTTATTTCTTCTCCATGGATTTTAATACCTACTCCGAATTTTTCTTTTGTTTCCTTTACTGCTTGCTCAGTATACAGATTGAATAACATCGGGGAGAGACTACAACCCTGTCTCACTCCCTTCCCAACCACTGCTTACCTTTCGTGCCCCTCGACTCTTATAACTGCCATCTGGTTTCTGTACAAATTGTAAATAGCCATTCGTTCCCTGTATTTTACCCCTACCACCCTCAGAATTTGAAAGAGAGTATTCCAGTCAACATTGTCGAAAGCTTTCTCTAAGTCGACAAATGCTAGAAACGTAGGTTTGCCTTTCCTTAATCTTTCTTCTAAGATAAGTCGTAAGGTCAGTATTGCCTCACGTGTTCCAACATTTCTACGGAATCCAAACTGATCTTCCCCGAGGTCGGCTTCTACCAGTTTTTCCATTCGTCTGTAAAGAATTCGCGTTAGTATTTTGCAGCTGTGGCTTATTAAACTGATAGTACGGTAATTTTGACATCTGTCAACACCTGCTTTCTTTGGGATTGGAATTATTATATTCTTCGTGAAGTCTGAGGGTATTTCGCCTGTCTCATACATCTTGCTCACCAGATGGTAGATTTTTGTCAGGACTGGCTCTCCCAATGCCGTCAGTAGTTCTAATGGAATGTTGTCTCTCCCGGGGTCATTGTTTCGACTCTGGTCTTTCAGTGCTCTGTCAAACTCTTCACGCAGAATCGTATCTCCCATTTCATCGTCATCTACATCCTCTTCCATTTCCATAATATTGTCCTCAAGTACATCGCCCCTGTATAGACCTTTCTGCTTTCCCTTCTTTGCTTAGAACTGGGTTTCCATCTGAGCTCTTGATATTCATACAAGTGGTTCTCTTTTCTCCAAAGGTCTCTTTAATTTTCCTGTAGGCAGTATCTATCTTACCCCTCGTGAGATAAGCCTCTACATCCTTACATTTGTCCTCTAGCCATCCCTGCTTAGCAGTTTTGCACTTCCTGTCGATCTCATTTTTGAGAAGTTTGTATTCCTTTTGGCCTGCTTCATTTACTGCATTTTTATATTTTCTCCTTTCATCAAAGAAATTCAATATTTCTTCTGTTACCCAAGGATTTCTACCAGCCCTCGTATTTTTACCTACGTGATCGTCTGCTGCCTTCACTACTTCATCCCTCAAAGCTACCCATTCGTCTTCTACTGTATTTCTTTCCCCCATTCCTTTCAATTGTTGCCTTATGCTCTCCTTGAAACTCTACAACCTCTGCTTTAGTGAGTTTATCCAGATCCCATCTCATTAAATTCCCACCTTTTTGCAGTTTCTTCAGTTTTAATCTACAGTTCATAACCAATAGATTGTGGTCAGAGTCCACTTCTGCCCCTGGAAATGTCTTACAATTTAAAACCTGGTTCCTAAATCTCTGCTTTACCATTATATAATCTATCTGATACCTTTTAGAGTCTCCAGGGTTCTTCCATGTATACAACCTTCTTTCATGATTTTTGAAACAAGTGTTAGCTATGATTAATTTATGCTCTGTGCAGAGTTCTACCAGACGGCTTCCTCTTTCATTTCTTACCTCCAATCCGTATTCACCTACTATGTTTCCTTCTCTCCCTTTTCCTCCTACCGAATTCCAGTCACACATGACTATTAAATTTTCGCCTCCCTTCACTATCTGAATAATTTCTTTTATCTCGTCATACATTTCTTCAATTTCTTCATCATCTGCAGAGCTAGTTGGCATATAAACTTGTACTACTGTAGTAGGCATGGGCTTTGTGTCTATCTTGGCCACAATAATGCGTTCACTATGCTGTTTGTAGTAGCTAACCCGCACTCCTATTTTTTTATTCATTATTAAACCTACTCCTGCATTACCCCTATTTGATTTTGTATTTATAACCCTGTATTCACCTGACAAAAAGTCTTGTTCCTCCTGCCACCGAACTTCACTAATTCCCATTATATCTAACTTTAACCTCTCCATTTCCCTTTTTAAATTTTCTAATCTACCTGCCCGATTAAGGGATCTAACATTCCACGCTCCGATCCGTAGAACGCCAGTTTTCTTTCTCCTGATAACGACGTCCTCCTGAGTAGTCCCCGCCGGGAGATCCGGATGGGGGACTATTTTACCTCCGGAATATTTTACCCTAGAGGACGCTATCATCATTTAATCATACAGTAAAGCTGCATGCCCTCAGGAAAAATTACGTCTGTAGTTTCTCCTTGCTTTCAGCCGTTCGCAGTATCAGTACAGCAAGGCCGTTTTGCTTAGTGTTACAGGGCCAGATCAGTCAATCATCCAGACTGTTGCCCCTGCAACTATTGAAAAGGCTGCTGCCCCTCTTCAGGAACCACACGTTTGTCTGGCCTCTCAACAGATACCCCTCCGTTGTGCTTGCACCTACGGTACGGCCATCTGTATCGCTGAGGTACGCAAGCCTCCCCACCAGCGGCTAGGTCCATGGTTCATGGGGGAGGTGAAAGGGAGGGTCTTGATTATGCTTTCACTAACAAATTGAACCTGTATAAAAGAAACCATATTTTTATAAAAGACATATTTCGCTCCATTCTTCAGCTTTACTGCATTTTTTGGACAACACTGTGTGTAATCCACTCTGTTTTATTATTTCGATTCTGTTCCCCTTCGTTTCACTTAATCCCAAGATCAGAATATTTTCTGTCTCCCAAGCCGATAAATTGTTCAGTTTTATTTGTCAGTTTCAGAATATTTACTCGTTTTCTCTTGATTCTATACTTCAAATCTTTACGTCAAGCTGACGTATTTTCCTCTGACTTCAGCATAGTCCCCGAAGCTATCATTTTAACAGGCAACACCTTGTTTCTTTATTACTGCTCTATACTTTAGGATATAATTTTCATTGAGATATTGTGGGAAGAGAATGACACATTTTCAAGGTAAATTATGTTTTTTTTTATGTTCTGGGACGTACTTATTAAAATAAGTTATGGATAAATATGATACAACAGATGTGGTGGAGCATGCTGTATAAGAGACATGGTGAAACTTAAGGCGTTCACAGAAACAAATCAAAATTTCGAGGACTAATTATTTTTTATGACATAAATGTACAAAATACATAGATAAAAACAGAATAGAGAGATTTTACAACGTGAACAAGGACACGAGAAAATGTATATGAATCCAGTATTAAATTTAGAGGTTTTTTTTCAACTACAAAAGTTAGTTACTTTGCTGGGACAAGGTTTAGTACAGAAAGTCAGCTCAAAACGAGTGAAATGTTACTTAACAGTCCACTCAGCGCTCTTTATTAATATGAAAACTGATATAATTGTAAGATTTCATGAGCACACAACGGTTATCAATACACCCCTCTCCTCCTCATGGGCATATTTCAGGTCTAAGTTGCGGTAAGCAAAGCACGGCCATCTGCTTCCGCGCGAATCAATGGGTCATCCATCTATGGTGTCTCATCTATTGCTGAAGTAAGTTCTACGTTCGTTTAGAATCACTGGAACTAAAATATGTTCCGTGAGAAATGTTTCGCCGACTGTCCTCATTTCGGCCTGCCGCTGGTTAGTTCTGCAAACTAAGGTAATTGCTTGGCTTTCCTGGAATTATCGGGCTGCCTTATCACCTGCCGCGTCTCTTGTCAAAAGTCACTTACTGTCTCGTCGAGGACAAACGTTTCTCGCAGTTTCTCTTTGGGTCGATGGAAATTAGAAATTCCGCAGTCCTCCTACTTCCACGTGCGTTTTTATGTATGCCGTAGCGGGACTGCTACGGTCGCAGGTTCGAATCCTGCCTCGGGCATGGATGTGTGTGATGTCCTTAGGTTAGTTAGGTTTAAGTAGTTCTAAATTCTAGGGGACTGATGACCACAGAAGTTAAGTCCCATAGTGCTCAGAGCCATTTGAACCATTTTGTATGCCGTAAACCAGGATTACTTCAGTCCATTTTCTGTGTGTAGTTTTTTAGTGGCAAGAAAGAGAGAATAGTGTCATAGAAAAAATCTCAAATGCGCCTGTAGTGTTGTAAAAGAATTGTACCACCAATTAAAAAATATACAAAACAAAATACATCACTTATGTTGCTGTGGCGCCATAAAAAAGTGGGAAATTGTTACCCACATTCGGGGCTACTTTGACCTACTGAGTCATTTCTTCACGAAAAAGTGATGATGGGACAAAGGAAACTCAACGAATATTTTTAGAGTAGACATTCAGGAGCATGAGGAACAAATAAAATACTAAATTTTGAATGCAAGGACAGGAAATATTAAACTTTATTCAGAAAGTGACACGGTAATATACAAATGTAGTACATTTCATCAACTGACTAATTAATCTTCAAATTACATACTACACTACGGTAACTATATGCAAAATTGAATATCTAATACGTTAAGAATATTGTATAGTACGTATATGAGCCTCATTACGCAAATTACTGAAGCTCCAGCACTTGAAAGTAGCCATGTTTTGTTAGTCGTAATGGACTGATGATTCTTATTAAATCGTACCAAGGATAAGGTAGTTTACCTTTTTCTTCTGACCGTTTGCGAGAGGACTTATTTCTTTCCCATGCAACTCTCCAGTTTTCTTTGTCTCCCTCATCAATCACCACAGTCGAATTCCGGAAGATTCTTTTTATCATACAAAACTATGTCCTATTACCCAGTCACTAATTTATCTTTCAATATTTTGTCGTTCTGGACATCATCTTACACATCAGAGAAACTTTCAGAATCACCATTGTCACCACTTCGTCATCTTATTAGGATTACTTTCACCCGGGATAAAGTAATACAATATTTTGCAAAAATGTTCACCATTACACACATGTGTTAAATGTGTTGCCTAAACTGAAATTCACAAAAATGTTAGTTTCTCTCCCTTGCCTAATACAGACAGGTCGCAAGACTACACTCACTGTATCTTCAGCTGAACTGATGTAAAATACAGAGGTAGAATTTATTGGGATGTAATAGCTGTGAAAATATTCATGATCAACACTGAGTCCAGTGCTGTCAACACGATATTATTTCATGGAACTCACAGCCTTCTATTCATTATTGGTCCGCAGCTCGTGGTCGTGCGGTAGCGTACTCGCTTCCCGTTCCCGGGTTCGATTCCCGGCGGGGTCAGGGATTTTCTCTGCCTCGTGATGACTGGCTGTTGTGTGATGTCCTTAGGTTAGTTACGTTTAAGTAGTTCTATGTTCTAGGGAACTGATGACCATAGATGTTAAGTCCCATAGTGCTCAGAGCCATTTGAACCATTCATTATTGACACATTGTAAATGCATACTGCCTTGTTTACGCAATGCTTCTTACGTAATATTAGCGAGAAAAAAATTTAAACCCTTTTCCTGTCAGTGGGCTAAAGTTACCTGCAGAGGGTCAAAGTAACTCCAGCTTACAGTATTCTCATGACGTCACGTTTGGCTATTTACATAACTTAAAGCGGCTTGATAAGGAATTAAGTCATTATATCCTCATTTTCCAACAAAAGTTACTTAAATACATCAGGTGTTCTTTGTAGATCCATTAACTCAGTGTTTGGGCTAAAATCTCTCGTTGCAGACTGGAAGGTGTTCCCGACGACAAGAAGTATAAGGTCGCGCTGGGGATGTCCAACCAGTGCGTCAACCAGAACACGAGGAAGATCTACGACGTGGCCCGCGCGGACGTTCACGAGCGCTACACTTCGGCAGGGAACGACTACGACATCGCCCTGCTCACACTCAAGCAGCCCGCGCATTTCATGCCGCTCTGTCCTCCGTGGGAAGGTCAGTACCCGCCGCTGTTGCCAATAAGTCTGTTACCTTACACCTGATCCAAAGTATCCCGACAGCCCTAAGCAACTGACCTATGGAACTGATCACTAGGTGCCGTGAGAGGCAGACCAGCCAGAAAAAAAGAACGAGCAAGGTGGCGCAGTGGCAAGCACACTGGACTCGCATTCGGTTCAAATCCTCGTCCGACCATCCTCATTTAGATTTTTCGTGATTTTCCCAGATTGCTCCAGGCAAATTGCGAGTGGTTCCTTTGAAAATTGCGTGGCTGATTTCCTTCCCCACAGCGTCCCAATCCGAGCTTGTGCTCCTTCTCTAACACCGCGCTGTCGACGGGATGTTAAACCCCAGTCTTTCTTCCGCCAGTATAAATGATAGCAGGAACTATCCTGCTGTCAGGGGAGAAGCAGTAACAGCAGAATGCGACTGTCATGTGGTCTCAGTGATTTATAACGTGAATTAGTAGCTGGATGTCACCTGAGTAACAAAAGCATCAGGCACAGTTCAACCATTATAAAGCAGTCCAATCGAATGTTAATGATGTGAGTGTGAAGTGGAAACGTGAAGGAACAACCACAGATAACCACGATCAGGCTGACATCGTGCACTGCCCGACAGAGACTGTCGTTCGTTGCTGAGGGTGCTTTTAAAATGTCGTATCAAATCACCGGAAGGCATTACTCGTTAGTTCCAAAGTGCTTCCACCATTGCAGCTAACACTACGAATGGTCGAGTAGCTTCTCATAAGCAACACATTTCGTACTCAAAAATGAGAAATGGATCACGCTGTACCCTGTGGCAATCCGATGGCAGAATTTGCGTTTACCTGCCATTATCTCTAGTACTAGCCAGTATCCCTAGTACCTGGATATTAAGAGCTCAGATGGAAACCCAGTTCTAAGCAAAGAAGGGAAAGCAGAAAGGTGGAAGGAGTATATAGAGGGTCTAAACAAGGGCGATGTACTTGAGGGAAATATTATGGAAATGGAAGAGGATGTAGATGAAGATGAAATAGGAATACGCCGCTGCGTGAAGAGTTTGACAAAGCACTGAAAGAAATGAGTCGAAACAAGGCCCCGGGAGTAGACAACAGTCCATTAGAACTACTGACGGCCTTGGGAGAGCCAGGCCTAACAAAACTCTACCATCTGGTGAGCAAGATGTATGAGACAGGCGAAATACCCTCAGACTTCACGAAGAATATAATAATTCCAATCCCAAAGAAAGCAGGTGTTGACAGACGTGAAAATTACCGAACTGTCAGTTTAATAAGTCACAGCTGCAAAATACTAACGCGAATTCTTTACAGACGAATGGAAAAACTGGTAGAAGCCGACCTCGGGGAAGATCAGTTTGGATTCCGTGGAAATGTTGGAACACGTGAGGCAATACTGACCTTACGACTTATCTTAAAAGAAAGATTAAGGAAAGGCAAACCCACGTTTCTAGCATTTGTCGACTTAGAGAAAGCTTTCGACAATGTTGACTGGAATACTCTCTTTCAAATTCTGAGGGTGGTAGGGGTAAAATACAGGGAACGAATGGCTATTTACAATTTGTACAGAAACCAGATGGCAGTTATAAGAGTGGAGGGGCACGAAAGGGTGTGTGTGGTGTGTGTGTGTGTGTGTGTGTGTGTGTGGTTTGAGGTTTTCGGGCGCTAAACAGCGTGGTCATCAGCGCCCAAACGCATAGAAACAGGAACACATGCGGTGAAGGGACGAAGACGGACAGCGAACAAGGAGAACGGCTAAAGGACACAGACCTGACGCAGTTACAAATCCTCACATACAGAGGCAAAACAAGAGGAGAAGAAGCGCACTAAAAAAGGAAGGAAACACAAGGAAAAGAGAACAGAAATCGAAGTGAAACAAGTAGGTAATCGTGACTGGCGGACCTCTTACCTAAGCAGTGGTTGGGAAGGGAGTGATACAGGGTTGTAGTCTCTCCCCGATGTTATTCAATCTGTATACTGAGCAAGCAGTAAAGGAAACAAAAGAAAAATTCGGAGTAGGTATTAAAATCCATGGAGAAGAAATAAAAACTTTGAGGTTCGTCGATGACATTGTAATTCTGTCAGAGACAGCAAAGGACTTGGAAGAGCAGTTGAACGCAATGGACAGTGTCTTGAAAGGAGGATATAAGATGAACATCAACAAAAGCCAAACGAGGATCATGGAATGTAGTCTAATTACGTCGGGTGATTCTGAGGGAATTAGATTAGGAAATGAGACACTTAAAGTAGTAAAGGAGTTTTGCTATTTGGGGAGCAAAATAACTGATGATGGTCGAAGTGGAGAGGATATAAAATGTAGACTGGCAATGGCAAGGAAAGCGTTTCTGAAGAAGAGAAATTTGTTAACATCGAGTATAGATTTAAGCGTCAGGAAGTCGTTTCTGAAAGTATTTGTATGGAGTGTAGCCATGTATGGAAGTGAAACATGGACGATAAATAGTTTGGACAAGAAGAGAATAGAAGTTTTCGAAATGTGGTGCTACAGAAGAATGCTTAAGATTAGATGGATAGATCACATAACTTATGAGGAGGTATTGAACAGAATTGGGGAGAAGAGGAGCTTGTGGCGCAACTTGACTAGAAGAAGGGATCGGTTGGTAGGACATGTTCTGAGGCATCAAGGGATCGTCAATTTAGTATTGAAGGGCAGCGTGGAGGGTAAAAATAGAGAGGGAGACCAAGAGATGAATACACTAAGCAGATTCAGGAGGATTTAGGCTGCAGTATGTACTGGGAGATGAAGCAGCTTGCACAGGATAGGGTAGCATCGAGAGCTGCATCAAACCAGATTCAGGACTGAAGACCAAAACAACAACAAATCTCTAGTACCAACAGTGAAGAACGGGGAAGGATATGTTATGGTGCTGCGGTTTTGGAATGCTCTACTCACAATACTCCAAATGCTCTCAATTGGGGAGGGATCCTGGGACCTTGCTGGCCAAGGTAGGGTTTGGCAAGCACGAAGACGACCAGTAAAAACTCTCGCCGACATGAAAGTGCGCTGTCCTGTAAAGGTGTTGTGCATGACAACCAATGCTGTCTGATCTGTTATGAAATGGAATGGCACCCCAGACTGCCACTCCCCATTGTCGGGCAGTATGACGGACGACAGTCGGCTTGGTATTCCATCGTTGCCAGGAGCGTCTCGAGACACGTTTTCGCTGGTCATCGGGGCTCAGTTTTAAGCGTAACTCATAACTCAAGAGAACTGTACTCCAGTCAATGAGATTCCAGGCCGAAGACATGTCTGGAGACGATCTGGACAGCTGCGAGAGTTTTTACTGATTTTCATCATGCTTCCCAAAACCTACCTTGACCAGCAAGGTCACCGAATCTCTCACCCACTGAGCACGTCCAGAGAATTTTGGCCAGTGCCCTCCAACCATTTCGAGATTTTTAGTATCTAACGCGCCAGCTGGACAGAATTTGCCACGAAGTCCCTCAGAAAGACACCCAGTAACTCCATCAATCAATGCCAAACCGAATAACTGATGCATAAGGCCAGAGGTAGGCCAAAGCGATAGTGACCTGCTCAATCAGTGAAGCACTTTTTTTGAATAAATCATGGAATTGTTTGGAAACTGTAATTACTTGTTTTTCTGTTCATGTACGACGTGCGACAATAAAGTAATGAGACTGATGTGAAAAAAATGTTGCTTACCGTTTTAGTCAAGTTTAGTGTTGTCTCCTTCAAAGTAGTTCCCTTCTGATTGCACACACTTTTTCCAGCTCCTCTGCCATTGATGGTAACATTTCTGGAACTCATCTTCTGTAATATCCTCCAAGACCCGCGTCACAGCTTTTTGGACATCTCGTGTTGTTTGATAATGGTGTCCCTTGACCAGCGTTTTGACTCATGGAAATAGAAAAAAGTCGCATGGAGCGATATCTGGTGAATAAGATGGCTGTGGTAGTACTGAAATTTGTTTTAAGATTAAAAATTGCTGTACTGACAGAGCATCATGGGATGGTGCATTATCGTGATGCAGAATCCAGTTATCAGCAATGTTGGCACGGACACGAACAACTCTTTTACGAAGTCCTTCTAAAATTTCTTTTTAGTAATATTGGTTAACTGTTTGTCCAGGAGGCACCCAATCTTTATGAACAATTCCCTTGGAATCAAAGAGCTTGATGGTCGTCCACTGCGGTCTTCATCTTCAACATTCGTTCTGCCTTCACTAGACATTTTATGCCAATGAGAAACTTTAGCTCCTGACATAACCTCCTCTCCAAAAGCCTTCTGAAGCTTATCATAAGTTGTCGCCGCGTTTTCACCCAACTTAACGCAAAAAGAAATGCCATACCCTTGCACAATATTATGCGGTTCCATTTCCATGACGAGAGACACAAACATGTGTTAACTTATTATAGCACAACTCACGACTGAGCAGTTGCATCGATGTGCCACTTGGATTAGAAGCAGCTTATAGACCAAGGTCAAAGATATTGTGCCTACACAAGCCTGCAGGGTTGCCACATCTTGCAAAGAAAATCAGTCTCATTACTTTATTGTCGCACCTAGTACACCACATTTACCGATTTCCTTCCCATTTGGGTAATTCCTTCATGGTGCATTTTTTGTCTTAGAGTGTATTAATAAAGTGAAGATGTTGGTATAGAATATTAATTTAAAGCCCTGTCGATAACGAGGAAATCAGAGATGGAACGCAAGCACGGGTAGAAGGAAATCGGATTTGCCCCTTGCGAAGGAACCACTGGGAAATAAGATGGGGTTTAACGTCCCGTCGACATCGAGTTCTTTAGGCACGGAACACAAACTCGGATTGTCAAGGATGGAGAAGAAACTCGGCCATGGCCTTTCAAAGGAACCATCCCGGCATCTGCATGGAGCGATTTAGCGAAATTAAAGAAAACTAAAATCAGGATGGTCCGACGCGCATTTCAACCGTCGTCTTCCCAAGTGCGAGTCGAGTATGCTAAACACTGTGCCACCTCGCTCGGTGGAACCGTTAGGGTAACTGATATAAATGATGTAGGGAACCAAGGAAAACATAAAACAGGATGGAATTCGAACGGCCGTCGTTCCGGATACGAATCCCGAGTGTCTCTCCACAGCACTACATCAGTGTGCATTCGACACTTTTGTAAATGGTCTTGAGAATTTCATCTTATTGATTCCAGTAGAGAAGTATATTTAAAACACTTCATTTTGGTGGTGGCTAAGTCAAGATAAGGAACGATTCTGAAACCTAGCTCACCAACTTTCGTCATCGTGACAGCTGCTTTGTCGCCAATAGTGTTGCACTCTAGAAAGACAGTTTCTTGCTTTCGGTTATATCCCAATGAACTATTGATTCAGATGCAACAATAACGTATCATAACTATGCCCACTTCTGGATTTGCTTTTCGCCAAGGTAAACTTTTTTCTTACGTTATCAGTCTTAAACTACAAGGAGCGGATGAAAAACTTGTACTGAACACAGATCGATGGATGGAGTACATAGACAGCATATGCGATGAAGAGGAACTATCACCAAGAGTGAAAATGGAAGAAGAGAAAATTGATGTAGGGGAAATATATACTCAGGTGACAAGTCATGGGATAGCGATATCCACGTACACAGATGATGGTAGTATCACGTACACATGTTATAAGAGGCCAGTGCATTGGCGGAGTTATCATTTGTACTCAGGTGATTCGTGTGAAAAGGTTTCCAACGTTGCCGTGGCCGCACGACGGTAGTTAACAGGCTTTGTAGACGGACTGGTAGTTGGAGCTAGATGCATGGGACACTCCATTTCGAAAATCATTAGGTAATTCAATATTCTGAGACCCACAGTGTCAAGACTGTGCCAATGTTACCAGATTTCAGGCATTACCTCTCACCATAAGCAACGCAGTGGCCGACGGCCGTCAATAAACTACCGAGCGTAACGGCGTCTGCGTGAGTTGTCAGTGGTAACAGAAGAGAAACAATGCGCGAAATAATGGCAGAAGTCAATGTGGGATGAAAGACGAACTTATCCTTTAGGACAGTGCACCGAAATTAGGCGTTACTGGGCTGCAGCAGCATATGACCGACGCGAGGGTTTTTGCTAACAGCATGATATCGCCTGCAGCGCGTCTTATGGATTCGTAACCATATCGGTTGGACCATACACGACTGGAAAATCGTGGCTTGGTGAGATGAGTTCCGATTCCAGTTGGTAAGAGCTACAGGTAGGGTTCGAGTGTGGCGCAGACCCCACGAAACCATGGATCCACGTTGTCAACAAGGCACTGTCCAAATTGGTGGTAGCTCCATAATGGTGTGGGTTGTGTTTACACATGAAATGGACTGGATCCTCTGGTCCAAGATCCTCTGGTCCAACTGAAACAATCACTGACTGCAAATGGTTATATTCGGCTACCTGGAGACCAACGGCCATTCATGGATTTTATGTTCTGAAACAACGATGGAATTTTATGAATGCTAATGCGCCATGTGACTGGGCAACAACTGTTCGCGATTGTTTGAAGAACATTCTGGACAGTTAGAGTGAATGATTTGTCCATCCAGATCGTACAACATGAATCCCATCGAACATTTATGCGACATAATCGAGAGGTCAGTTCGTGCAGAAAATCCTGCACTGGCAACACTCTCGCAGTTATGGACGGCTATAGAGGCGGCATGGCTCAGTATTTCTACAGGGGACTTCCAACGACTTGTTGAGCCCATACCACGCCGAGCTGCTGCAATACGCCATGCAAAAGGATGCCAGACACGGTGTTAGGATGTATCCCATCAGCTTCATCACCTCAGTGTTGATTTTCAACTAATACGGTCTTACTTTGACAGGGTACTGAGTGACTTATGCTCAAACAGGTCAACAGGAATCCATGACATCCCGTTGGTGTTATTCAAACGGTTCAAATGGCTCTGAGCGCTATGGGACTTAACATCTGAGGTCATCAGTCCCCTAGAACTTAGAACTACTTAAACCTAACTAACCTAAGGACATCACACACATCCATGCCCGAGGCAGGATTCGAACCTGCGACCGTAGCGGTCGCGCAGCTCCAGACTGCAGCGCCTAGAACCGCTCGGCCACTCCAGCCGGCGCTGGTGTTATTGAAATCCGTAGATGATTTAGGAAGTAGAAGGCTACTCGAGTGGGATCAAAGTCTATGAAAAAGGTGATTTACCATCGGATATCCAGAAAAACATTACCACAATTTTACCAAAGAAGAAATGGGCCGATAGTTACGAAACTGTGGGGTGATAAATCTGACAAGTCATACATTTTAACTGCTCATCGGAATAAAATAATAGAAAGAAAAATTAACAACATGCCGAAGAAAAGTTACTTGAAACAGTTCTACCATTGCAGATTGAAAAAGTATCAGTTGACATAGAGAAAGACTTCGACAATGTAAAATGGAATAAGATCTTCACGATGCTTAGATGGCACTGAAGTATAGACAATAATAACCTACGACGCCCACAAGATCCAAAGATTAGTAATGGAGAAATGAAGGAAGACAAGTTTATATTAAGTAAGCTGTAAGGCACAGCTGCTGCTAATCGCCACCACTGTTCAATTTGTGCATCGATGAAAGAGTAAAGTAAACTAACAGAACATTTGGGAGCAAAAATAGAAGTTCAAGTGGAACACATGTCTGCGTTGAGGTTCACAGGGGACATGACCTTCTGGTCGGATGTAAGGAAACTTTGTTACACGGAAGATGACTTAGAATAAACAGAGCATGGCCGAAGTTGATGGAGAGTAGTAGGAGAATAAAGAATTGTTTAACGTCAGGAAACGAACGAGAGGTGCAAGAACATACTGTCTGTTGCAGAGCAATCCTATTTCTGGGTGCACTAATAAATTTTCGAAGCTAGTGCTCAACACAAATGAAGAACCAAGTCCAACTAAGACCGTAATCTAGCACGCAAAAAGTGCCAGTGTTGCAAAAGCAGGGCAACGCCTGTAGGTCACTGCTACACGAGTCATAGCAAGGAGCACAAACGGTGTAGTATGAAGGCACCCGAATTCTACAACACGGAGCAGTAACATACAACATCCAGTCCCCGCCACTCCGAAGCATGCCAATACTGATGTCGAATGAAGAGGCAGGAGAAACGGTTCGTACTTTAGACATCACGGTGAGGAAAGCATCACTGACACCTCTGTTTAAATGAGAGCAAGTGGCTGCGTAACCTGCTACAATGACGCGAGATCCAGCTTGAAATGCCTCTGTTCCGAACAGCTCGTCATTAGTGTGTCTGTTTCATTAGTGTGTCTGTTCATTCCGATCCCTACTGAATCAAAGTTTCACCAGGTTAGGGGGCTGCTGGCGAACCGTGATGTGCTGCTTGAAGCCTGTCTGAAGACTTCTACTACTAGACCACAGCCTGACAGCTGTGGGTGGACTTCGTCGCCGCACGCCGTCGCTCCCGATTGGTCGCAGCCTTGACTATTAGAAGATGCAGACCTATAGGGTGTAACACCTACAGCGCCTCTCGGTGTTGAAAAAACAAAAATAGCTCCCAAATTAGCTCCCATGTCCTTAAAATATCAATTCACAAAATGACCCAAGTCCCTCCACAAGTAGTAATTACGAAAAATAAATAAAAAACAAATAGAGGTAAATATCTAGTATAGAAAGCAAAAGAAAGGAAAAGGAAACTTTGATTATAAATTTTAGATACATGGGAAGGGGGAAAACAGTAAAAAATATTAAAATATTAGTTATTCCAATACGTAAGAAAATCAATATTATAGTCATAGAACGTACGTCTGGGACACCAAAGATAGTGTTTATCAAAGTATAAATAGCCATACGCTGTAATTACGATACTCCAGTCTCTAGTCTGTTCTAGTTCGGAAGTTATCTAGGATGTACAGCTTTAGAGAACAACAACTGGGAATTTATTAAACGAGGATCAAGAATAGATCGTGACGAGATTGTTTTTGAGGATTGTCAATTCAAGACTTTAATTTGGTCATTTATCAAATTAGATAAACGGGAAAGCGAATAGTAATCTCTTTGGCTTTAATGTCAATTCGTGTGAATATTTAAACGCTTTACTGAATTGAGAATTTTAACCGGATTAGGACTTTGAATTATGATAGTGGGAAACTTTAACTTCACGGGACTAGTGATCATAGTTAATGACAGTTTGCGGATATTAAATAGAAATAACTTATTTACCGACAGTGACAGGATATTATCAAGCATCTCTGATGCTAACTTCTTTGAATGAGATCGTACGAGTGAACCTATTTATTAATAATTCTTGTCAATAAACTGACGTTGTTAATTTGAAACATAATACAAGTCTTGAACATTAATTGAACTTAGATTAATAAACGTTAAGGTTACGTGATCTATGGCAAGAACAAACAAGCGATTCGTAACTAAAACAATTGAACGAAAGGTTAAAGTATCATCGTCTGTAAACATTGGTAGTAAAGCTACTAAAGATTTTTTTGTCTCTCAGAGTTGGGAAGACTATACGTGTAGTGACCCACGTTTAACATTGGGTTTTAAAAGTAATCAAACTGATACTAAGTCGGGACAATATTAAATAAAAGTAAAACCCTTCAATGACAGTCAATTTGTAAAATATGAAATCAAACTTTCACCTATTAGACGAAAACAGAAAAAGGGCTGCTACAAGGGTCTTGTTTTGGTGAAGGGCCTAGCCCACCTACTACAAGCTGCCGTCTACTGCTTGCTGGGTGGGCACTTGAGTGCCGCCTCGCAGGCTGTACGTGTACCGCCTTCCTGGCTGTATGCTGTGTGTGGCCGAGGGAGCCCAGGACTTCCGGCTTCACGACAAACGCCATTCGGACGATGTTGTGGGCACAGGTCTAACCTCTAGTCTCTCGTCGAGCGCACCGAGGCCTTAGAGTTCACCGCGGCGCGTTCGTATGCCGACACACAGGGTCCCTTTGCCGCCCCCTCGCTGCTTCGCTGTCTGATCTGCCACAAAACTATCCAAGTTGTTTGGGTGCTGGGGCCAGCATTTCTCATTGACGCCTGGGCGAACAGCCCGGCCTGTTTCCTGAACAGCGGGGAAAATAATATTCATTGAGCCGGCCGGAGTTGCCGATCGGTTCTAGGCGCTACAGTCTGGAACCGAGCGACCGCTACGGTCGCAGGTTCGAATCCTGCCTCGGGCATGGATGTGTGTGATGTCCTTAGATTAGTTAGGTTCAATTAGTTCTAAGCTCTAGGCGACTGATGACCTCAGAAGTTAAGTGGCATAGTGTTCAGAGCCATTTGAGCCAATTCATTGTAGTAAACACTTTAATAAAATGTTATTTAAGAAACCTCTGTCTCTCTGGCGTCTTCGGACGTAAGGCTGAAAGACTCACCAGTCCTCGGGGCCCGGCCTCTGTTGCATTGGGACGTCACCGCTTCACCTGTCCAACCTCGATACCCACTGACATCTTGACCTGAGACGTAACCTTGACAGATCTAAGATACAAGACCACTCAGAATGGCGTAAGCAAGGAAGATAGAAGCAGACTGGTACAGTTGCAGAAAGCTGTCTTCAATAAAAGAGCTCTACTGATGTATATTGACATGGAGTTGAGGAACAAGTTCCTAGATTTGTACGTCTGGAACACAGCATCGTATGGACGTGCATCACGGACTACTGGGAGCGCAGAGAAGGAGAAACTAGAAGCATTTAAAATGAGGTTGAGCCGTGGCGCCATTGAGTTAGTAGACTCTTCTGTCTGGCTCAGGTGTAGAGTCGACTATCCCTCTTGCGCCCCAATTGCCAATATCTATGAGGAAGAGTTGGTATCATATACAGGACATAAAATCCCGTCTGAGGCCTGCGATCATTTTTATGTTAATAATTGGCAACCAATGCATTGGTTGCCAATTATTAATTTAGAGTTAGTGTCTATGGGTTGTGTCCTTAGAAGGTCTTTGTTTGCCGATGGGATTCGCTGGTCCGAGAGAGAGGCACGAAGTTTGGGGATTGGCGGTAGCGTCGCGACAAGAGGTAGTGACGAGGTCCGAGCGGACGAAACCACTTGCTGGGCAAAGAGGGCCTGCGCGGAGCGGGGATACCGGAGTACTTCACCGGGGTCAGCGTCGACTACAAGCAGCAGGCCGACATCCCGTCGGTTGGTTGGCGACATTCGTGTCGGGCGACCGCTCGTGGCCTGGCTGCCCTCCTCTATCTGGCTTTCATCGCCACCACTCAGTAACCACTGCGACGCACCGTCAATCCATGGAACTGCTTGCTGATAAAGGGGAGTAACATTCTGTAAACCCCGTGGTGATTTGTTTCATCGTCTACCTGCCTTCATTATTTTCTGGTTTGTACCCGACCCTCACAGTTTTACTCGGTCAACTATCTGGTCGTAAATATAGGCCGTAGTATTATACCAAGACACTACATGTCGTTTGAAAATTTGTTCCGCTATTATATTTCCTTTCCTTTCTGGTTCGTACCCGATCATTTATATTCTAATGAATCAGCTCCTGGTTGTAAATACAGCTGGAACAATTGTACTAAGGCACAGGTTGCCGTTAAACAAAAGAGGAACCTTGTAGTTAGATTTAGATGTTAACCGGTTCAATTCTTTGATTGTAATTTAAAGTTAGATATAGTGGGAATTAGTGAAGTTCGGTGGCAGGAGGAACAAGACTTCTGGTCAGGTGACTACAGGGTTATAAACACAAAGTCCAATAGGGGTAATGCAGGAGTAGGTTTAATAATGAATAGGAAAACAGCAATGCGGATAAGCTACTACAAACAGCATAGTGAACGCATTATTGTGGCCAAGATAGATACGAAGCCCACACCTACTACAGTAGTACAAGTTTATATGCCAACTAGCTCTGCAGATGACGAAGAAATTGAAGAAATGTATGATGAAATAAAAGAAATTATTCAGATAGTGAAGGGAGACGAAAATTTAATAGTCATGGGTGACTGGAATTCGAGTGTAGGAAAAGGGAGAGAAGTAAACGTAGTAGGTGAATATGGATTGGGGCTAAGAAATGAAAGAGGAAGCCGCCTGATAGAATTTTGCACAGAGCACAACTTAATCATAACTAACACTTGGTTTAAGAATCATGATAGAAGGTTGTATACATGGAAGAACCCTGGAGATACTAAAAGGTATCAGATAGATTATATAATGGTAAGACAGAGATTTAGGAACCAGGTTTTAAATTGTAAGACGTTTCCAGGGGCGGATGTGGACTCTGACCACAATCTATTGGTTATGACCTGTAGATTAAAGCTGAAGAAACTGCAAAAAGGTGGGAATTTAAGGAGATGGGACCTGGATAAACTGAAAGAACCAGAGGTTGTACAGAGTTTCAGGGAGAGCATAAGGGAACAATTAAGAGGAATGGGGGAAAGAAATACAGTAGAAGAAGAATGGGTAGCTCTGAGGGATGAAGTAGTGAAGGCAGCAGAGGATCAAGTAGGTAAAAAGAAGAGGGTTAGTAGAAATCCTTGGGTAACAGAAGAAATATTGAATTTAATTGATGAAAGGAGAAAATATAAAAATGCAGTAAATGAAGCAGGCAAAAAGGAATACAAACGTCTCAAAAATGAGATCGACAGGAAGTGCAAAATGGCTAAGCAGCGATGGCTAGAGGACAAATGTAAGGATGTAGAGGATTATCTCACTAGGGGTAAGATAGATACTGCCTACAGGAAAATTAAAGAGACCTTTGGAGATAAGAGAACCACATGTATGAACATCAAGAGCTCAGATGGAAACCCAGTTCTAAGCAAAGAAGGGAAAGCAGAAAGGTGGAAGGAGTATATAGAGGGTCTATACAAGGGCGATGCACTTGAGGACAATATTATGGAAATGGAAGAGGATGTAGATGAAGATGAAATGGGAGATACGATACTGCGTGAAGAGTTTGACAGAGCACTGAAGGACCTGAGTCGAAACAAGGCCCCCGGGGTAGACAACATTCCATTGGAACTACTGACGGCCTTGGGAGGCCAGTCCTGACAAAACTCTACCATCTGGTGAGCGAGATGTATGAAACAGGTGAAATACCCTCAGACTTCAAGAAGAATATAATAATTCCAATCCCAAAGAAAGCAGGTGTTGACAGATGTGAAAATTACCGAACAATCAGTTTAATAAGCCACAGCTGCAAAGTACTAACACGAATTCTTTACAGACGAATGGAAAACCTAGTAGAAGCTGACCTCGGGGAAGATCAGTATGGATTCCGTAGAAATACTGGAACACGTGAGGCAATACTGACCTTACGACTTATCTTAGAAGAAAGATTAAGGAAAGGCAAACATACGTTTCTAGCATTTGTAGACTTAGAGAAAGCTTTTGACAATGTTGACTGGAATACTCTCTTTCAAATTCTAAAGGTGGCAGGGGTAAAATACAGGGAGCGAAAGGCTATTTACAACTTGTACAGAAACCAGATGGCAGTTATAAGAGTTGAGGGACATGAAAGGGAAGCAGTGGTTGGGAAGGGAGTAAGACAGGGTTGTAGCCTCTCCCCAATGTTATTCAATCTCTATATTGAGCAAGCAGTAAAGGAAACAAAAGAAAAATTTGGAGTAGGTATTAAAATCCATGGAGAAGAAATAAAAACTTTGAGGTTCGCCGATGACATTGTAATTCTGGCAGAGACAGCAATGGACTTGGAAGAGCAGTTGAACGGAATGGAAGGTGTCTTGAAGGGAGGATATAAGATGAACATCAACAAAAGCAAAACGAGGATAATGGAATGTAGTCGAGTTAAGTCGGGTGATGCTGAGGGTATTAGATTAGGAAATGAGACACTTAAAGTAGTAAAGGAGTTTTGCTATTTGGGGAGCAAAATAACTGATGATGGTCGAAGTAGAGAGGATATAAAATGTAGACTGGCAATGGCAAGGAAAGCGTTTCTGAAGAAGAGAAATTCGTTAACATCCAGTATTGATTTAAGTGTCAGGAAGTTATTTCTGAAAGTATTTGTATGGAGTGTAGCCATGTATGGAAGTGAAACATGGACGATAAACAGTTTGGACAAGAAGAGAATAGAAGCTTTTGAAATGTGGTGCTACAGAAGAATGCTGAAGATTAGATGGGTAGATCACATAACTAATGAGGAAGTATTGAATAGGATTGGGGAGAAGAGAAGTTTGTGGCTCAACTTGACCAGAAGAAGGGATCGGTTGGTAGGACATGTTCTGAGGCATCAAGGGATCACTAATTTAGTATTGGAGGGCAGCGTGGAGGGTAAAAATCATAGGGGGAGACCAAGAGATGAATACACTAAGCAGATTCAGAATGATGTAGGTTGCAGTAGGTACTGGGAGATGAAGAAGCTTGCACAGGATAGAGTAGCATGGAGAGCTGCATCAAACCAGTCTCAGGACTGGAGACCACAACAACAACAACAACAATTGCATTTCTCAGCCATCAGTTATAATCTGAACAACCTGTTGTACTAAGCTCTTCGTTTCTGTGTTTCAAAGACCGGGTAATTATTGGTGTATTTTAGCTGGACCTTGTGGTTCCGACGACTGAGTTCTCTTGTAATAAACGTTCACAAGTAATGTTTTAAGACATTCAGGGCGATCTTAATAACTAACAGTCAGTTTAACATTGAAAATATTAACAGCCAGCTGTCACCAGGGCATTAGTCAAAATAAAATTGTCAGAAGGGACGGGTTGGGATCCAGTCGCACCTCGGTTGCCGATTGAAATTAAGAGGTTGGTTGTTTTGAAGTAAGCTTTATCATTGTCATGTTGTTTCCTAATCTGTTTAACCTTTAAGCACAGATGCGCATAATAACGCAGAACCTTTCGACATACAGCTTTCAAATTAAAAGTTACGTCATCTGTTTTGGGTACCTGAATCACTCTTGTCATCAATGGCGATTATTTAGTTTTCATGTATTGCAGAAGAACATTTGATAAGACAGACTGTGTCCAGTGCGGTAGTAAACACCGCTGTTTCACCCGGTAACTGGCGGGCTGCAGGCCCGGCCGTCTTGTAATCATTGTTATATTGTTTACTGTTTTTCAATATAGCACTCAGATTTCTTTTGCAAAAGCTTATTCAATTTAAGGTTTAATGTCCAAAGAATTGGAAAATTTGTACATTTTGTTAAAGAAAATTTTATGGTTATTTTTAAATAAAGAGGTTGTGTGAGACTAAAGTGATATTGGTGGGTCCTCCCATCCACATCTTCCTTAATTCCAGTAAGTATCACGTATCAGAGGTGCTGTCGAAGAGAGACAAAATACGGAATGAATATTTACTAATAGGAACAGGTGTAGAAAGAAGTTTATGAAAAGACCATGATCAGGGAACGGACACGTTAATAAGACATTTGCAACAGGATCCAGGAATAATTAACCTCTCACTGGAAGGACCAATAGATGGGAAAAATAATGGAGGCACACTAAGACTACAACATACGAAACGGTATATTTGCAGAGGCTTGTGGGAGAATAGTCCTAACACACACATCAAAAAAAGTTTTGCATCACCTAGGTTGCGAGAGTTCCGGAACCCGTACAGGAAATTAGAAGAGAGGTCAACATAAACAGCATTTTCCCCCTTTTTATTGCTCATGGACACCACACATTGTCGTACCACCACACAGCGAGACCTACAGAGGTGGTCGTCCAGATTGCTGTACACACCGGTACCTCTAATACCCAGTAGCACGTCCTCTTGCGCTGATGCATTCCTGCTTACTATCCACTAGTCCATCAAGGCACTGTTCGTCCAGCTCGTCCCACTCCTCAACGGCGATTCGGCGTTTATCCCTCAGAGTGGTTGATGTGTCACGTCGCCCGTAAGCAACCCTTTTCTATCACAGGCATGTTCGATGGGGTTCATGTCTGGAGAACATGCTGGCCACTCTAGTCGAACGATGTCGTTATCCTGAAGGAAGTCAGTCACAATATGTGAACGATGGAGGCGCGAATTGTCGTCCATGAAGACGAATGCGTCGCCAATATGCTGCCGAAATGGTTGCACTATCGGTCGGAGGATGGCATTCTCGTATCGTACAGCCTTTACGGCGCCTTCCATGACCACCAGGGTCGCACGTCTATCCCACATAATGCCACCCAAAACAGCAGGGAACCTCCACCTTGCTGCACTCGCTGGACAGTGTGTCTAAGGCGTTCAGCCTGACCGGGTTGCCTCGAAACACGTCTCCGACGGTTGTCTGGTTGAAGGCATACGCCACACTCATCGGTGAAGAGAGCGTGATGTCAATCCTCAGCGGCATACGCTGCTAGCGCACATCCTGAGGCTCAGGCGTGAACCCCATGCTGTCCGTAATCGCAGCAAGATGACAGCAGACCGTATTATTCGTTTCGGACCTCTTGATAAGTATGGAAGTGTGATTACGCATGTCAATCACATCGCGATTACGGGCACCATGGGGTTCACGCCTGAGCCTCAGGACGTGCGCTAGCAGCGTATGTCGGGTGTTTCAAGCGTCAACTTCGCGTCTAAATATCTCGGGATGTAATGGGAATATTGCGATGCAATCAACGCCATTGTGTATGTTCTTTGTCATGCTATGGATTGCTGAAGAAAAAATATAGGAGGTCCATTAAAAAAAACATAAGTTTGCGTTAAAAAACACATATGCTTTCGTTTTAGAATGTTTCCAAATATGTACATTCATGGGCCCCAGCACTACATTGATACCGGTGAAAGTCGTTTTCCAATAGCTGTTATTGTTCCAGAGATATTTTGTGTGGACAAGATAGCTGGGACACACTATATACGTATATCTTTGACTGTATGTTAAGGGTTAGTTTCCTCGTAAGTTTAACTTTTTGAGCGACCATTAGGCTTCAAAGACAATTATTATAGTTGTTATAACTATCAGTATGGGGCTTGTCAGAAAGGCATATCTCAGTTTGAGGTTATCGAGTTATGCATTTTTGATCAATATTTTCTTTACTTGTAAGTTTCTATGCATTTCGATATTTAATATTCTAGGTGTTAATATACTTTTATGTCTACGTCTGTGTTATGTGTTACCTTGTCGTTGAGTGTGTCTGCTTCATCTCCTGTTTCTGTAGCAGTATCTGATTTTTCTGTGTCACCATTTCTGTCATTTAGTGCTAGGATTATGTATGGCCTGGGTGCAGAATTATACAGTCTCTCTGCTACGTTGCTTCTTGCAGTATTCTTGAAATTGTGTCCGCTGTCCTGTCTAGGTCTGCCTATTGATCTGGCTATCTGAGAGAGTGATACACAGGGTAATCCTACCGACAGTTTTTATGCAACCTGCAATGACTTGAAAAAAACCCACACGAGATTTTCATAATCTCTCCCTCGCTTTGTGCAAACTGTTAGTCCTAAACAAAAAAAATGAACATGGCCTTTTAGTAGGAATTTTAATGTAGTTAAATTTTGTACTGGGATATGTTTTCACCAGAGGCCTCAGTTTTCGATTTATTATAGGAAACGCTTTTGAAGGTAATTTTTGTATGTTTTTCTTGAATAACTGGAAAACTTGGGCCTCGAGCGAAAACATGTTCAAAACAAAATTTAACTATATTAAATTTCCTACGTAAAGGTCCCATTTATTTTTTCTCTAGGACTAACAGTTCGCGCGTAGTGTTTGAAAGAATATGAAAATCGGGCAAGTGGTATTTGAAGGCGTTGCAGCAACTGAATCGCCCTCTGTATTATTGAGTCTCGTCATTTGTCGTTTGACCGGTGTTTGCGAGGCTCAGTGTAATATTGCATGTTCAGGGAATCAAATTTCCCTACATGCGCACTCTTTGCTAGTATGGGTGCTCATCTGACGTAAATGTGTTGGACAAAGCCCGGTTAAGAAATGTATAATTCCACGGTTCGGGGTATCGTGTCTTACTCCTAATCTTGCACTTACGTTAGCAAAGAATTCATATTCTCTGGCCCTTTTCGCATGTGTCCCAGTGCATTTTCCATGTCTTCACTCGCCATCTTTTAGGATGGCGTTTACCGGTGATGCCCTCTGTGACTGCTCATATTTTGTCTATAAAGCCTAACTTCATCCATTACGTTCCAGCACGGCACTTAACGACTGCTGCCGGTTGGAAAGACGCCCAGGACCATTTCAGAGATGTAGTTCTAAAGGCGTCTAATAACCGTAGGAGTGTACCCCTCTGATTGGCCTCGCATCTCTTTTGTTTGTCGGTAAAAGGAACGTATGTACCCATGCGCTTGCTGCAAAGCATATAATGGATTCAAAGACTGTACAGTGATATATTGTAATGTTTGCTGGTGGAGGTCTGAAATATCTGTCCAGTTTTTCCAGTTTCTGTAACGTTTTTCGGCCTTGTCTGAAGTACTTTGTATGTCGATCTGGAAGGAGAGTCCCTCATCAGTAGTAATTTCTAAGTATCCCGTCGTCTGTTTTCATGTTACATTTCTGTTTTCAAATTTTACCGACAGGTTTCTAACGAGTCTTCCTTTAAGTAGGCCATAAAGTGTTTCGTTTGAGGAAATTGTCAGTTTACTTTGTGTACACAAGTTCGTGACATGTTGTAAAATACCACTGGCTTTCTCCCCAAGTTGTGCTCGTGAGCTTGCCGATGCTACCATCGTACCACTAGCAGGTCGTTGTCATTGCCACGATTCCGACGGCGTAGTCAAGGCTCGCTACCGGGATGTAAAATGGGTTCTGTTGTTACATCCCAGAAGCTGTACCCGCAGATCGATCCTTGTCGGCATCCCTTAGTGGATCTTTTGACCACTTCCCTGTTGCCTGCTCGCCAGTCATTAACCCTGTGTCTACAGTAACCCCATTGACTGTGGTACAGGATGGCGTGTACCTGTGGCTCCCTAAGACGCGCAAACATCATAGACCAGTAGACGTTGTCAAATGCGCCAGTGAGTCTAGCATTATGGCAATTACATACCCCCGATTTGTGTTTTCTACTATGCAGAGAACTTGTATTATTTCGTCGTCAATTGACTTGTTTCTCTGAAATTCGTATTGATATAGGTAACCCTCATCAGCTCTCTGTGGACAGGCACTACAGACCGTAACGTTTTCTTCGGGTTTCTTTCCAGTAGGCACAGCGCGTTCCACTACCGTATTAATGAGGTCGAAGATAAGAGAAAGGCCGGACGGAGTGGCCGTGCGGTTCTAGGCGCTACAGTCTGGAACCAAGCGACCACTACGGTCGCAGGTCCGATTCCTCCCTCGGGCATGGATGTGTGCGATGTCCTTAGGTTAGTTAGGTTTAAGTAGTTCTAAGTTCTAGGCGACTGATGACCTCAGAAGTTAAGTCGTATAGTGCTCAGAGCCATTTGAACCATAAGAGAAAGAGCAGCATCGGTCGTAAATTTTTAATCTGTTTATTCCAGATTGATTTCAGTTTTTGTGTAGCCATCTTCAGCGCAGCTATATTCAAGTCGTGATGACTCATCGTAAATAAAATCGCACTTGGTATCACTTGGCACAACATTCAACAACCAGTTAAACTGTTCACCCCATAAATATAAATTGTAAGACTTAGCACACTGACATCTACGAAATTAATTCCATCAGAGATATTCACATTTCACTTTCAGTACTCTTATGGTGAGCTCATTTTGACTTTAATCAGTTCAGCGTCATGGTCAACTGACCGTTTTTGAACGACATAACTTGGAAAATAGCACACACACACACACACACACACACACACACACATGTTCTTAATAACTGTCCATAAAAGATAACAGCCGTTTAAGAAAACTAAAACTACTTATAACACCGTTAACTGACCATTTCTTTGAACAACAGAACTTGAAGACTAATACATACATATTCTCTTGATAATTGTACACTAAAAAAAGCGTAATAACCATTTAAGAAAGTGAAAAACTATTTATCAGACTTCGTCCAAAGAAAACGTGAGTCTCTTCATAAGTACGGTCTCTGATTTTACGCTTCCGTGCTTCTCATCTAAGATTTCTGCTCATGCCACATTTCAGTACACTGTACCCATAGCAAGGCGATTTATAGTACTTTCCTTTATAGATATAGTGTGATATCTAATAATTCTTAGAACTTCTGGTCCCGTGGTAATTTGTGCAGTAAACAGGACCGTATCCCCAACAGTTAAAAAAACCTGGACATACTACAGCAGTATTATCTTAAATACTAAACTAATTACCTGTACATATATGTTTTTGACTAATGTATAACAAAGACTATAAAAATATAGGTTTCCTGTTCAGTTTATCTCATTTCTCATATACATGTCATTGGCAAAAAGTTAGTACCTTCAATACTTTCTGAGTTCAGAGAACAAAATTATTACTGTTGCACAGGTAGATTTTTTTTCAGATCCGGGTGGCAGCAAAGTCCTTTATTTCCACCAGATTTAAGTGAGGCCAAAAGATAACTACCTGGGTACGATGTGTTGACGATTTTATGGAGTCCTGTAAACAATAATTGCCATTTGCTATTTCTTTTGTATACTGTAAAGATTTCGGTTGAGATTTCAGTAGTACTGCTTCTCCAAGTAAACGCTTTTGTGCATGAACTAAGTTTTTATCATGTGTGTTCTTTCTGGCTCCAGCAACAGTGGTGGGTGGAGTGAGCATATTTCGTACCTCTTCCTCCAGTGCAGGTTCTTTAGACACGCGTGAGGATGGGTTAATACGTTCGTTGATTTCTTTATGGTCAACAAGTAGTTCTGAAGGAGTGTATAGCATTCTGTAAATAGGTAAATTGTTTATAATGTTTTCAAACGGATCAATAAATTCTATCTGTAGTGTGTGTTATGTACTGGCTTAACTTCTTATAAACTGGTTGAATTCTCTAAAAATGCGTTCCACTGGATTACTTGGAAGATGATAACGGGATATCAAAATGTACTTAATATTATTGTCTTGTAAAAAATCTTCCCATTTCTGCATGTAAACATCGACGCATTGAACATGAGAAATGCGACAGGTTTGCCAACTGTTGGTATGTAATGTTTCAGAATCCTAATGATGGTAAATACTGTCATCAATCTTGTATCATACAGTTTGACGTAATTTTAAAATATATAATAAAGAGGTACTAAGTTCTTAACAGCACCCCATGCAGAAGGCTTTGGCACCTAACATAAGGGCTAACAATTTGTAGTGGCTGTGTTGGTAATATAGAGTGTAATTCCATGTAGCAGCACTTATTGGTAGGTTTTGCTTTCTGGCACAGTAGAGAAGTTTTTAATAGCTGTTCAACATACCTCCACGTATTTGGAAAGTAGCAATATAAATTCAGTTTTCTTAAACATTTCTTTGTACAGTAATGACCCGAAATATAATGTTATTTACAAGAATCATGAATGCATACAAATTAGCTGCCATTACAGACATTACATCTGTAGAAAAACACATTGTTTTGAGTGTTGTAATGCTGCAAAATTTTCTTAGGTGGGTTTTGTGTACGCAGTCTTTATTCCACCTTGGATCTGCATCTTGTAATGAAGCCATGTTGTTACACGTATCTAAATACTATTGTCTGTAGTATCTGTCTTTCATTCTGTTAAATCCGAAAGATCAGTCAGTCTTGTGGTAGATGCGACAAAGCGTCAGTTACATCTTTCTTACCTTTTACGTGCATTTCCTGGAGAAAAGCTGTCCACCTCTTAACTTTATAATCCTACTTGCTCTTAGATTAAAATTATGTGAAATACTGATCTTAAGGTACTATCTCCACAGGTCCAGCAGCTGGCAAGGCTTCTCTCATACCCCAAGTACTAATGATTCCAACCGATTTACCCATTCATATTGACTTCTATTCGCTAACTAGGTCCCAATTTAAATAACAACTAAGAAGGTCAGAGGGGGGGGGGGGGGAACGAAGAGATGAACATAGAAGGGAGATGAAATAGAATTAGGAAGGGGAAGGGGGACATGGACAGAGAGATTAGGGTCGAGGATGTCTGTAGAGAGAGAGTGTGCCGATGTACAGATATAGGGGGAAGGAGATGGACAGAGGGAGGGGGGAGGAGGGGAGCGGTAGAGAGAGGAGAGAAGGAGATCAGGTCGAATACCGAAATTTTAAGTTCAATGACAATGGCCACGGAAGAATGCTGACTTGGCACATAAAGACCATTGATAGGCGGCTCATAGAAAGGAGGTTGAGCTTTCAGAGTTCCTTGAGCCGATTACTATCGACCACTATACACCAAGAATTCCATTTGCACGGTGTCGGGCACATTCATCTAGAAATATCATTGACTCGAGCAGAATTGTCTTCAGTGATGAGTCCAGCTTCGAACTGAGCTCCAATAACCAGCTAAGATGTCAGGAGAGGCTCCAGCAAGCGGAGGGATACCAATCTGACTGTCGTTCGCCATTCTGCCCGAAATCAGGAGTGATGATCTGGGATGCTATTTCTTTCGATAGTAAGACCCTTTCGTTGTCATCCACGACCCCCTTAGAGCATGATATTCTACGGCTCTTTTTGTTGCCCTTTATGGCAAGCCATCCAGGGCTTACATTTCAGCAAATAATGACCGCCCCCCCGCGCACGGCGAGAATTCCCAGCGCTTTTCTTCGAGCTTGCCAAACCCTACTTTGCTCAGCAAGGTCGCCGGATCTCTCTCCAATCGATAACATCTATTATGGGCAGGGATCTCCAACCAGCTCAGGAGTTAGACGATCCAACGCGCCAGTTGGACAGAATTTGGCCCAGCATCCCTCAGGAGATCATCCAGCAACTCTATCAATGCTAAGCTGAATAACTAAGGGCCAGAGATGGGCCAACGCGTTGTTGACTTGCTCAATTTGTGAAGCTGTTTCTCTTCAATAAATAATTGAAGTTTTGTAGAACTGCAATAATTTGTTTGTCTCTAGATGTACATCATATTTACTGATTTCTGCCCCAATCGGCTAATTCCTTTGTGTTCGTGTTGCGTCTTTTTTTGTCTTAAGAGTGTTTTTAATTTAGTGACAATTACTACCCTTGTAAGTCAAAAGGCTATTGGTAGTGGTAACAGTGGTGAAAAAGTGAGTGTACGAGAAAATTTTGTATGAGATGATCTGCTAAAAAGACCCTTTTCCAGTAGAAGAAAGTAAGATTTTAAGAGATAGGTAAATGTAAATGTAAATCTAACAAAGGCATAGCTCGTGATGAGGCTCACAGATTTGACTCAAACTATATGAGCAGAAGCCTCTTTCAAGCTCCTAGAATTTTTTACCTGAGCTAGCCCTAGGATAAACTAAAACGCTGTCTAAATATTTACGCGTAAAATATGAGGAATTTTTGAGCTGCAGGTCATGTATTGGCCCAGTAGTGCAGTGGTCAAGTGCACTGACACAGTTTTTCGACTCGAGTTCGGTTCCCGCTGCTAATATATTTTTTTTCATTTTCGATTGTTCCTCACAAAGTAAAATGATTAACTATGAAACTGAATTATATTTAAACAGTTCAATTTATATACGTAAAATTAATATGTTCAACTAGGCAACCAAACAGTGCTTCGCAATTGTTAAATATGCATGGGAATTGGATACATCCCTCCTTCTCCCCCATTTCTCTGTCCTTCTCTTCTTCCACTCCCTTTGTTCATTTCCTCCTCTTGCCTCCTATCTCTGTTCATATCCTCCCCCCCCCCCCACTACTTGTACATCTCTTGTCCCACACTCTCTATAACTATCTCCTCGTTCTTCGTCTCTCTGTCCATATCCTCCATCCACCCTCTCCCCCTTGTCTATCCATCACTCTCTCTCTCTCTGCCAGAGACTGTGGTCATGCACTCGTGAATTGGCGTTTGTGACTGAGCGAGTGTGTGTGTGTGTGTGTGTGTGTGTGTGTGTGTGTGTGTGTGTGTGTTTAATTCCCATGAAGGCCTTTTTGGCCGACCGCTTACTTGTCTGACAATCTTTTTGTTGTGCCTATCTGCGACGTATCGCTTCCAGTACATGGTGAATAGTAATCCATTCTCTTCATAATACTGATCTTATTTAATATTGTTACAAACGGAATTTTGATTGCGAATTGAAGTCAAATTAATGGGTAAATCAATCGGAATCAGCTGCTGTATTTGCGATGATAGAAGCTTTTATACAATATTTCGTATGGTTTTATTCTTCGAACAGATAGTATTATATAATTAGCCATAACCATAACTTTAGTGTTTTCTGTTAACAACGACTGCGAAGAGGAAAGAAAAATCGTACATTTTCAGAGCACTGCTCAGCAAGTTCTTTCTCGCAGCCGGTTTAATAGAATGTCTCATATATAATACGTTCACAGGTTGTGTGTTGGTTTGTTAGTCAGTTAATCAAGCTAAAATTCATCCGACTGAATCTGTACTTGTGTTTGCGTGAATTGAAACAAATCAATGTAAGTAGAATCGTGTAATTATTGAAACACAACAAATCAAAATATATTGTTTCGATTATAATATTTTGGTGTTTCATTGCGTTCATCACAACGTTTGGTGATGAACGATGTTCTTCGTCTGTTCGTCCGGAGAGAAAACGAATAGAGCCGATGGTCTACAGACTCTCGAGCACGCCCATGGGAAGAAACATACGCAGGTCAAAAGTGCTTCCAGACGCTGTCTGCGCTCTTCATCAGTCTCATGTACTCATAGTTGACCCGCGTGTCGTGTACGCCGACCATTTTTTCCAAAGCAATAACCCACGAAGTAACATCAAATGAATGTTTGCAACACACCAGATTACCACGAACTGACATCAATTCAATCTTTGCAACACACCAGAGATATGATCACCACCGATGACTGACTGAAATATCTATTTCAGTTGTATGCCTTTTCGCACTCAATGCAGAATTTGATGTTGTTATGTAAATAAGCGACAAAAGAACTGTCAACCTAAACGTCGCACTAATGAGGGTCTCTTTGCCATCGGTTTAAGTGACACTAACCTCTGCAGCAAATGCAACCTCGTTGATAGTGTGCCTCATCGTTACACATGTGGGGATCGGATTATCAACTGGAGGTGGACCAGGGAGAAAATTGCTCAAATAACAAGAACTTCAGCAAAACAATGTACCGACTAACATTTTCCTCAGACCAGAGGAAAGTTACTACCCTCAGGCAAAAAATAACGCAGTGATTTGGTTAATGGGCGAATATACAAGTTATGTTTTTAACAATATTGGGAGCGATGAACATATTGAATACAAGATGTGTATGGAAAATGAATTCGAGAAAATACTTAAGTATCAGAATCACAATAAGAAATATGTTAACATGCTCCGAATTGTCTTCACCAGAATGAGTATAAGTACAGCAGACAAACATCTGGTGTCTGATATAAAGGAAGATCTTGAACTCCCTATGGATGCGTTTAGAAGCTGGAACTGACAAAAATAACAAGGCAGTGAAGTATTTTGCGATGTCGCTGTTCGGGACTGCTCTTCTGTCCACGTAATTTACCCTGGAAGGAACACACATCAAGGATTTACTGAATGATTAATTTGGGTCTGGGAAATAATGATGAGGAACCGGCTGCAGAAGAAGAAAATGTGCATACTGAACTGCCAACAGTTGAAGGTGACAGTGAAGGTGCTAAATTGTGCTACTGCTAAAGACTCATTCTTTGAATGCTGTAATTTATGACTGCAATTATCTGTCACCTTATTTATGTCAATTCATTGTAGCCATTTTTGTTACTGTTTTTGTGGAATTAGAAAAAAAAGTGGTTCTAGGCGCTACAGTATGGAACTGCGCGACCGCTACGGTCGCAGGTTCGAATCCTGCCTCTGGCATGGATGTGTGTGATGTCCTTAGGTTAGTTAGGTTTAATTAGTTCTAAGTTCTGGGGGACTGATGACCTCAGAAGTTAAGTCCCATAGTGCTCAGAGCTATTTTTGAACCTGAACGTCACATTTTCATTTTTCATTTTTATGTAAACATGCGATAGCAGAAATGTCAGACTGACCGTCACATTTCTTTCGTTAAGATTAGTACAGAAACACCATCCAAATTTCCGACTTTTGCAGTGGATTTTCCGAAAATTTTCTTCGATACAAGCTTTGGCCTGACAATTACGAATACAACCAAAAAGAAATGAGCCAAATCGATCGAGCCATTCTAAAGTGATGATCGTTCATACATGAGGCAGGTGATTTTTATTTATGCAGATTTAGTTACATTACCACTTTTGTAAGCCAGAAGACTAAAGGTCCCCAAATTGTTGCACATTGGTAAAATTTCGCACGCGCCGCCTGTGCCTCACAAGTAGTGCATTGCACACTAAAAAATGTGTAGTGGGAATTAACTTAGATTTATCTAAAGCTTTTGATACAGTAAATCACAAAATTCTGTTAAACAAGATGGAGGCAATAGGTGTAAGGGGAGTTGTGAAGCAGTGGTTTGAATCTTACCTTCAAGATAGAACTCAGGTGGTAGAAATCATCGCAGAGCATAAAAATCAGAAAATCAAGTGGGTCTCAGATGCAAAGAAATTGGAAATAGGTGTCCCACAGGGCAGTGTTCTCGGTCCTTTATTATTCTTGCTTTATATAAATGACATAAAAAATCCTAATATTTCTACCAAAATAATGTTGTTCGCAGATGACACTAGCATAATTATAAGTGATGATAATAAAATCATTAACCACCACATCTGATATAGTCCTGAAATATATTCAACATTGGTTTAATGCTAATGAGTTAACACTTAATCTAAGTAAAACAAATTATATGCAGTATGGCAAAGCAACTCAAGATATGGACCTCCAGTTAAAACTAATGGATAAGAAGATAGAGAGTGTACAATCCACAAAGTTTTTGGGCATGCACATTGATCAAAACTTAAGCTGGAAAGACCATCTCAAGTACTTATCCCACAGGCTCAATTCGGCATGTTTTGCATTGAGGATATTATCTAGAGTATGCAGCACAGACTGTACTAGACTAGTGCATTTTGCTTACTTTCAGTCCATCGTGTCTTATGGCATAGTGTTCTGGGGTAAAACTAAATCAAGCTTAACAGATAACTTCAAATTTCAGAAAAGAGCTGTACGAATCATAACACATAACTCTACAAGAACTCATTGTAGGCCCCTTTTCATAGAACTGCAAATACTCACAATACCATCACTGTATATTTTTAAAAGCATTCTGTGTACAAGAGCACATATGAAAAATCTACGTACAAATGAGGACTGCCATAATTATAATACTAGAACTCGTAAGAATTTGTATGTAGAAAGGGTAAGGACAACACAAACCCAAAAGCATGTAAGTTATTTTGGAATAAAACTCTACAATGCTCTGCCAGTGTACATGAAGGCAATAATAGATGAAGTAAAATTTAAGACTGAACTTAAAAATTACCATTTAAGCAAAACTTTCTATGCCGTACATGAGTACTTTGGTTGTGTGTAAATTTATTGCCAAAAATTTTAATTTGTATGTCTAAACTTGTACTTTTAAAAAATGTCTTGAAAGTGATATTCCATTATAATGTCTGTAGTACTTGTACTAGTATGACAACTTTGTTGTGACATTTCCTACATCATGTAAATGATATACAGGAAGATAATAAAATGAAATGAAATGAAATGAAACAGCTGGGCTGCGTTACCTGTTGCAGTGCAGGGAGCTAGCCGGCTGATGTTGTGGGGCCGGCCGGCCGACGCGCCGAAGCCGCTGGTGCTGCCCGACGACGGCGGGCGCACCGGCCTGGTGGCCGGCATGGGCACGACGCGGCCCGGCGTGTCCAGCAGCACGCCCTGCGAGATCCGGCACGCGCTCGTCACCGTCCTCACACGCCGCGAGTGCCTCAACACGCGCCTGCCGCGCGTCGAGGCCATGCAGCCCGGCATCATCTGCGCCGGAGAGCTGGCCGGCGGCGTCGACACCTGCCAGGTGAGTCCGGTGTCGCACGGCGCTACGCACTAGCGAACTGCATCCGCCACTCGGCACTCGTTCCCTAGCGCTCGTTACCCACACCAACGAGCTCCCGTAAAAGCAGGCCTGCAGTTGCTTTTTCTCCTTTTTTTCTTCATTGTCACTTCGTCCCGCATGCAACATACGGCAGGGGGTGAGGTCTCAGCGGTACAATCTCCCCTCATAAGCCAAGAGCATTCATAAGAATATAACAAAAATGATAGAACATTAAAAGTATGGGGTATGTTTACATCTTAAATTAAAAACCATTAATGACAGATAGCTAACAGGACGAAAAATATATACAATTTAGCAAACACTGTTGCGAAACAGACACTGGAGCATTCCACTTTTACTTAACGTCTGAAGGATCTGCACTGGATGAAAAATTATTGTGGGAGAAGAGAATTCGTTCCATAGATCTTGGGAAGTGTGGGTAAAGAGATAGGGACCTGTTAAGTGGGGAAAATATGGAGATGACAGGTAGGAGATGAAGCAGATAGTGAGAACACAGACAGTGCGAAGGACAGAGGGTGAGGAGGATTAATAGTGTGTAGGGAGAGTAGTGGTAACAAAAGAAAGGGACAGTGGTGGGCTTAGAGGGAAAAGGAGAGAGAAGCCCTGATGTAGAGTGGGATAGGTGGGTAAGGGTTTAAGTTGGTAGGAGGGATAAATATCGGAGTAGATCTCATTGTCTGCCGCAGGGGGTTGGTTAAGTTGCGTGAAGATGAGACATGGAGTGTGTATGTAGATGTAGGGAAGGCGCAGCAGTATACCAGTATTGCTGATCAGAGGCGAGACAAGGGGGTTATCATAATTTAGTGTACAGATGGTACAGGAGATGCAGAGGTGTTCAATATGAGTGAGGAGGGGTGGGAATTTGATAAGATGGTAGTGGATCCATGTGGGGCAAGGTAAATGGATGTGGAAAGCGATATGGAGTGCATGGGATTTGAGGATATGGAGGGACTTCCAGAACTTTGGTGGAACAGATATACATGTAATAGTGACATAAAGGATGGATCACTTAAGTATTTTGTGAGTATGGAGAGTAGTGGATGAGTGCAATCCCGAAGTTCACCTCATTAGTAGTTTTAGCCTATTGTGGGCTTTCTGTTGGATGGTTAGTAGGTGAGGTTACCACGTTAGTTGTCAGATGAGCATGCCTTCGAGTGACTTGTGGGCAACGATAAATACAGGCTTGAGCACATGTATGTGTGACGTCAGCAGTTAGTGTTATGGCTAACAACAAATGCTTGTCAATGCCCTTTTTGTCAAATCTTTGACAGGGGATCTATGATAAACATTAGAGCGAGGGCATAACTTTGATCCAAGTTCGCCATTCTATACATATCTTTCGCTTCCTTCAGTGGATTTAAACTTTAAAATGACGAAACATGTTTTTTGCGTGGCTACCATCGCAGTGATCATTGCAAAATAAGAAGGCGAGGAAACTCTTCATAACGCAAAGCAAGCTGGCCGCAAAAACCATAATAATTGGTTGGAATTTTATCAAGAAATACCCGCAGCAATCAGTTGCGTTCGAAAAGGCTGCACTGTGGATGATGTTAAGTTTAGATACAGGGTGAACACTAATAAAACCGATAAACTGCAGGGACGGATTCCCGACTGGAAATGGAGTAAAAAAGGTCCTACGAGCGTGCGTCCAGAAATGGACAGTGTGTGTGAAATGACAAAAAATCGTCCAAGGGATGCAGTGCATGCGTTTACACGTCGCATCATAGATTGCCATATTCTTTCGCATGTTCCAGCCTCTCTCTGAATAGTGTCACAGGCATCATGAACATGCTGTTGAAGGGTCTGCATATCAGGAATGGTTCAGCATACACAACGCATTTTAGATGTCCCCATAGGCAAAAATCCAGGGGATTTAAGTCTGGCGATCTAGCAGCCCATGCTAAGGCCCTCCACATCCTATCCAACACCTGAAGAAGATGATGTTGAGGTGTTGGCGAAGCTATAAAACGGAACTGGAAAGGTGCTCGATTATGCAGAACCACATAAGCTGTCACATTGCAAGGCACATTTCCAAGAAGTCCAGGCAGAGTATTCCGCAGAAGACTAGGAATTGGCATTGTGGACTAACAAATAGTCCAAGTTTGTAGTCGCCAGGAATCCCTGCCTACATACTGATGCTGAACCTATAGTGATGAGATGCAACAACCATTCCCTGAGCATTGTCTGTAACCCACAGATGACGATTATGCAGATTGATGGCAGTTCTGGTAACGCTTGCTTTGTCGGTAAAGACGAGTGATGAACGAAAACTGGTAATTGTAATGCTGGTGCAAAAACCATCGACAGAATCTTTTCTGAAGGGGGAAATGCCCTGCTGGTAATTCTTGAACTCATTGCAGGTGCTAGGGATAGTAGCGGTTGTTACGCAAGATACACATAATCGTAGCTTGCCTTACAGCATGTTGGCAGACTACTTTCCTGGAGCCTGTGCTAGCGTTCGTCTCAATACCCTATAGAACCCAGAGCTCCAAACCTGCTGTATGCACAGTCCGCCACCTCACTGTACATTCGTCTGTCTGGAATCTGACATGACCAGGAAACACTAGCCGACCAGCCGAGGGCATCGACAGCGACTTGCCAAAAACCAAGAAAGACAACAGCAATGGACGAACAACAAGACAATATGACAGAAAGACAAGTCTGGAGTCTAAACCAAATAGAGAGCCAACGTGTAGGAATACCTGAAATGAAGCAACTCTGCATACAAGAAAAGATACGAGAGCGCAGTCAGAACATGGCAGAAGTGTGGTCCCCTGCACTGCTTGCTTTATAGTGCAGCCACGAGGACCGATTGGCTGGCGTGTGTGGCGTCTCCCACGCTTAGCGCTTAGGCAGCGACAGTAACGCTCGAAAATATTAGGAGCGCCACCTCGATTCCAATCACTCCATTGTCTCCCCTCTGATCGCCAGCCGTGGTATGTTGCTGCGCCTTCACAAACACATCCGTCTGTCCCTGCCCCTAAACACACTATATATCCTATCCCAAAGCAACTTCAACGAACTCCTTTCAGACAATGAGATCCGTCCCAATATACAGTGTGGTCGGAAATTCCCGTTACAAACTTCTAGGACATGTAGAGGGTAGTAAGTACAGAACATTTTTAATAGTAACCCATGTCCGGAAACGTATCGTTTCCGTTCTACGACAGTTTCAATGCAGAACAACTTACACCTTATGGTTTACATTAGTCGACAACAACAAGAACCCAGCATCTACGGCACCAGCCGCAACGTACCGATGCATTACAACAGCGGCTCGATGTGGCGACCACCAACGTTGTTACACACATTGTACCTCTGAAACATGTTCTGGTACACTCTCTCCATCCCACCTGGTGTCTCTTCAATGTCTTGTGCAGCGGCCAGAACTCGTGCCAGCAGATATTCCTCTGTCTCTACAGGTGTCTCATAAATTAGGCTCTTCATACGATCCCACAAGAAGTAGTCCATAGGGGTTAAATCCGGCGATCGTGGTGGCCACGCGGTTGGACCACCACAGCCTATCCATCTTTCACTATGTTGTATTGAGACGTCTCCGGACAGCCAATGAAAAGTGAGGTGGTGCTCCATCTTGCTGAAACCACATTTCCTGACGGACATTCAATGGCACAGCTTCCAAGAACGGGTCCATTACGTGTCGTAGGAAGACTAAGTATGTGGGACCTGTGAGTTTGGATGGAAGGAGGTATGGTCCAAGGACATGACCGTCCAGAATACCTGCCAACACGTTAATTCCAAACCTGTCTTGAACTCCCTGAACATGCGTGGGATGAGGGTTTTCCTCTTGCATCACTGTCCTACCCAAGCAATACACGACTCCTCACCCTGTCTTTCCCACCGACTGCATTTCCCACTATCCATCTCTTCTCCTACCTCTCATCACCACAGTTTTTCCTGTCTAACAGATCCCCAATATTTCTACCCACAGCCCTCAACCCAATGCAACAAACTCTCTCTAAAGCAATTCCTCTCACCTTAGCACAGGTCCTTCAGTTTTTAAGTGACGGTGCAGCTCTTCAGTGTTTTTATCAGAAAAATTTCACCTTCCTGCGATGTGTTTTGCCGGCCGCGGTGGTCGAGCGGTTCTAGGCGCGCAGTCCGGAACCGCGCGGCTGCTACGGTCGCAGGTTCGAATCCTGCCTCGGGCATGGATGTGTGTGATGTCCTTAGGTTAGTTAGGTTTAAGTAGTTCTAAGTTCTAGGGGACTGATGACCTCAGAAGTTAAGTCCCATAGTGAAGTTAAGTCCCATAGTGCTCAGAGCCATTTCAACCATTTGCGATGTGTTTTAAAAATTTATACGCACCCTTATTCACAAAAACAGATAGAACCTTCATATTCACATGTCATGTACATTAATATGTTCTGCAGAAATGATTAGCACTGGAGAGAATCAGCCCATGGGATGAAGGTCAACATCGTTATTGCGGCGCAACACCACCTACTGGTGAAATGTGCTTGCCGCTCTCGTTGACGGTATAAACCAAAGGTAATGGATCAATGTGACTTGAGCAGACGTAGCCGGCCGGTGTGGCCGTACGGTTCTAGGCGATTCAGTCTGGAACCGCGTGACTGCTACGGTCGCAGGTTCGAATCCTGCCTGGGGCATGGATGTGTGTGATGTCCTTAGTTTAGTTAGGTTTAAGTAGTTCTAAGTTCTAGGGGACTGATGACCACAGATGTTAAGTCCCATAGTGCTCAGAGCCATTTGAACCATTTTTTGAGCAGACGTGCAGGATGCCTTGCAGGCCTATGCCTGAGCTGTACCGTCAAATCAGTGAGTTTGAAACAGCGTCCATTATTGGTATGAGAGAATGTCTTGCATCCATCTGCGAAATTGCTCCCCGTGTGGAATGAGGGGTTTTGGCAGTACAGCGGGTATGTGCAAAATGGTTTCATAGTACACGACAAGGTGGGTCAGGTCCCACCACCAAACTCCCCCCCCCCCCCCTTAAGAACATCGACACCTCATCCAAAAATGGCATTGCAGGACAGATCTGCATGCTCCTCGGCTGTGGTGCAACAGTATAACACATCGTACATTATCAGGGTTGATAGTCAGTCGCCATTTATTATGGCATGGGTTATGTGCACATCGTTCACTCCTCTGCCTACTTTTGATGAATGCGTACAAACATGCCAGATGGCATTGGGGTAAGGAACGAAGTCACTGCGGACAAGAATGGTTTCATATAGTTTTTTCAGGTGAATCCAGGTTCTATTTCTTTGAAAATAATGGCAGCATTTTGGTTCCCTGAAGACAGGGGTTGTGGCCTCACAGTGACTGCATTCGCACAAGACATACAGCATCAACTCAAGGCTTTATGGTGTGGGGTGCTATTGGGAGCAACCATAAATCACAGATGGCGTGTTTCCAGGTCTATACGACCAATGTGACCTATGTGAACGATATGCTGCGACACGTAGCCATACTCTTCCCGCGCAACACCCCAGCCGCCATTTTTCAGCAAGACATGCGACGACAACATGTTGCTGCACCAATATGTGCCTTCTTGGTGTCTCAGGATACGTTCTTTTCGTGGTCCGTTAGATCACCAGACTTGTCGAAATCGAAAATGTATGGGATGTGGTGAAATAACGGGTGCAGCACTGTGACCCAGTGACAACCACCAGAGATGAACCTTGGAATCAGGTGAATGCAGCGTGGATGGCTATACCACAGGGCCCCATTCGCGACTTGTACGTGTCACTGCCATCACATCAGGGCCCAAGGCGGACCATGTGTCTGCTAGGCAACAGGACACGTGCTGAACCGAGGTGACTGAAATGCTAACCATTCCTGGAGAACATATAAAAGTACATGTCCTGTTAATATGAACGTCCTATTTCTAGTCGTTCAATATGTTCTGTTTTTTTTTCTGAACAAGAGCGTACTTCCGTTTTGTAACTGTCTGTCCTTCTAATTTAAAATAGAAAACAGCCCAATTTTTGTTTATATTTTTCAATGTAATTTTTTTTTACAATTATTCGCTTGGCTGAAGAGCGAAGAACTGTACCGCTCACTTTCCATCCCATCTGCCCATATGGGCCAGAGGGATGAAATAACAATAAGGGGAAAAATAGCACCGCCTAGCGCCTGTCGTCTAGGTCCATACGTTCTGGCAGGCTTCCAAATTTTTTGGGGCGGGATACCAGAAAAATGATGTGGAAAGAGATAGAGATTCGAAAAGCTAAGTGTACATAAGCGATCGTTTCATTTGCTTCTGGAATAATGTTTAAAATACTGCACTGTGGGATTCGAGTACTACACTGCAAGCTGGAATAGCTTTCACCTGTTTCTAAAGATCTTAATCTAACCAAGCGGCAATCTTTATCAGCAATGCTGATTGACGTAATGAAACAGTACACCAGTTACGTATTTTTTCACAGTTTTCACGATGCTCTGCAAGTATTTATTCTCATTATCGAGTAAAAATATTATACAGACATGTTATGTGACGTTTCGAAAAATCGGGCAAAAGAAATCTGTCTGACACATTAAGCCACAAAAACACAATTGTAGGGCAATGGAGGCAGAACAGCACACATACAAACACTACACAAAGTACGTAATGTGAATATTTCATCTATATAATGAGACTAAACTCTCGAAACGCGTCGTATGAAGCATGAAGGAATACATATCTAGTGCAGTGTTTCATTATTTAAACCATGAACGACACAGCTGCAGGATTTTCAAAAGTAAAAATTATGATGACCGAAATTAAGAAATGGCATTTGTTAAATGAATATTGTGTAAGCAAACATTGGGGTGGATGTCATTAAAACAAAGGCGTTTTTCGTTGAGGCGGAAACATCTCACCAAATTTCAGTCACCAATTTTCTCCTCCGAATGCGAAAATATTTTGTTGACGCCGACCTACATAGAGAGAAACGATCATCATAATAAAATAAGGAAAATCAGACCTCGCACGGAAAAATATAGGTATTCCTGTTCGAGGGTAGAATAATAGAGAATTATTGTGAAGGTGGTTCGATGAACCCTCTGCCAGACACTTAAATGTGATTTGCAGAGTATCCAGTTAAATGTAGAGGGGTCACTTTCATGAGGGTAGACATACGTTCGTTCGACCATTCTCAAATAATTTTCCTTATTCTTTATGTCCTCGCGCTGTATCTCACAAAACAAATTCTGGAGAACACTTCGAGCTTCTCTCCTCACTATCCACGGTATCACCCACAACCATTTCCACTACTCTTTCATTTCAGACAACGCGCTCGCCACATTTGTATGTTGCTGTACAGGCGATTGCTGTTCGGTATCCATTCCCGAGCAACTATGACAAAAAGTTTTACAGTCATTTAATAGGCCCAGTGAAGTAGTTCGGTCAAAGACGTTTGACAAAATCTTTGGTGAAGATTTTTTACAGTGTAACATGGATCTCAAAGATCATTCTCAAAGCGTAACATGGGCCTCAGGCCGGCAGTAACACTACATTGCTGATGCCACACAGACCTATTCTCAGGCCATTTATCATCTGCCACGAACTGTCTAGTAGCGTCACAGTCTGAGTGCTGCGCACAGTCACAGTTGTTAACCGCAATAGTGCTTCATGGTGGGAATTCCAGGAGGAAATTTTGGTGCAGACTTATAAACTGTCCTATAAAGCTCATTTCACACAGGTAACATTACGCTGCATAGCAGGCCTCGACAACTTTTTCGTCCATGTGTTCCGGCTTCCCCCATCACTGCGCTATTCCAAGGATATGTGTGAGTGGGGAAGCTATATGCTGATACTCATGCCGGGAACTCAAGGGAAGAGGTGTTTGCAACACAGCTGGATTACTAAGAACCGAAATTTGCAGCATGATTTTATACGCAGGATTTTATCACTGGTGTTTATTGTCAACATTTAAATTAGCTTTCAAAACAATAACATGCAGTTTTTATCAAACAAAATGCTTTACATACAAGCATTTGACATTATATTGTAACATTTTTGCAATATGTAATATACACTGATAGAAAGAAAACCGCAACACCAAGAAGGAGTTGCGCAAAGTTCATATGCATGTTTTACATCTGAAAGATTATGTCTATTCAAATTTCGTGCCAGTCACTTGAGGGTGGAGCTAATATTGCCACTATGAGGATGCAAATCAGGTTTGCTTTAAATACACACTGTAGCGGTCGTGAGCGTTAGCTACCTTCGGGATTGGACGTGGTGAGTTCATATTACTCAAAAATGCCTTTGTGGTGACAAATACGCCGTTACCAACACCTCACTGAGTTTGAACGAGGTCTTGTAATACGCTATTAGAAGGTGAATGTTTCTGCTGCGATAATTCAGCAAGACCTGGCAGGAATGTAGCCACTGTACATGATTGCTGGCAGTGTTGTTTACGGGAATATGTGGTCGCAAGAAGACCGGCCTCTGGGTGGTCACGTGGCATTACAGAGACAAGACCAGCATGTTCTGGTTATGGTTCTGGCACACCGTATTACATCTGCAGCAGAAATTTGAGCATCAGTTGGCACCACAGTGTCACAACGAACTGTTACAAATCGTTTACTTCAAAGACAGCTCCGTCCCAAACGCCCTACAGCGTGTATTCCATTGACTCCAAACCACCGATATTTGCGACTTCAGTGGTGTCAATCGAGTTCCAGTTGAAGGGCAGTATGGAAGTAAGTTGTGTTTTCTGATGAAAGCTGATTCAAAAAGAACTAACTGAATATTAGATGGTAGATCCTTTAGATATAAGGGAAACAATAGCAGACCTAAGACTGAGCCTTGGGGAACCCCATACCTGATTTCACCCCAATCAGAAGAATCTCCCCTGATTACATTGATGCCTTACTTAGTGTAACTCTATGCATTCTTTGCGGTAGATGTGACATGATCCATTGGTTGGCTGCATCATCAGTCCCATAAAACGTCAGTTTATCTATGATAATACTGTGATTCACACAGTCAGATGCCTTAGATAGGTCGCAGAAAATGCCAACATGCACTGCTTTGTTTTTTAATGCTTGTAAAATTTCGTAAGTGGCATTCTCAAGTAGAGAACATATTCTGAAATCCAAATGGTAGTTTGCTGACGCTATAACAATTGCTCAGGTAAGATAATATTCTATAATATTCTTCAGAAAAAGTTTCGAAAATGATGTTAATAGCGAAACAGGTTTGTAGCTGCTGGCGTCTCTCCTCCCACCTTTCTTAATGAGAGATTTGACAATGGTTTGGTTCAGTCTCTCAGGAAAAATGATGTATTATATATTTCAGATAATATAGAGAATATTATGTGGGAACAAATCTTTAGTACTTTATTGTAAAAAACATCACATCCATATTAGCATTTTTTGACAATACAAGCACATAATTTTCTTAACTTCAGAAAGAGAAGTTCGTGATACGGTAATATGACTGAGTTCCCTGAGAGTTGTTTTTTCAACATATTTCTGTGGTTTTTCTCTTGTACTGTTAGTCCCTACACTTTCCAATATATTTAAGAAATAATTATTAAATATAATATTTTCTACCTGTGACTCATTATTTGTATACCTTCCATTCAATTCAGTAGTGATATCTTGCATTCCACGTAATCTTCATACTGTTGATATCATTACTGTCATCTGACATTATGTGCAGGTTCCTTAATTTTTTATAACTTTTCTTAGTAATTTGGAGTAATTTTTGTAGTGTGCAACTACTGCAGGTCTCTTCTTGTTGTTTCCAACAGATACATGTCCGTTTCTGTATCACAAGGTACTTTAATTCCTCTAGTAATCCACGTTTCTTTTTTTACATGAGGTTTTAATACCATTTCTGATTAGCTAATGTGGTAAGGTATTTTCAAGTAATTAAATGAATTAAGCATGGAGTTGTTTAAATTTGATATTAATATTTGGTTCATTATAAATTTCGCTCTTATAAATTTCATTCTTAAAATCGTTTTTCTTGTAGTCAATTACTCTATGCAATTTCCATGAGGAGCATCGATACTGCATAGTACTGTCTCATTGATCCTAACTAAACGTGCATTATTTTCAGAGAGTGTGTTTGTTACTAGGTAAACATTTTCCTGCTTTGAGCTTCACCAAAGAAAACATTTTTCTGTTTCTATCAGAATCTTACTGTCTTTATACATTTCTATTGAAAATTAATTGCTGCTATCAAAATGCAGGGTTCAAACAAGGTTTCCAGATCTTTTTTCCTATCAGGATCCTTTAGAAAATGTACACTGAATTCAGCAGGAGCCATTAACTGCTTCATGCTGTCTGACAAATAGCATAATAAAGGTAACCAGCCATTAACTGCTTCATGCTGTCTGACAAATAGCATAATAAAGGTAACCAAATTCCTCATAAACAGTTCAAAATTTCCCAGTGGGGATCTACTAAAATTAAAAGTGAATTGTCTGTTTCAGAATTAATTCACAAAAACATACTTCTATGTGTGGATCACTACAAAATCAAATTCTCTCAGTGTTTTTGAACATTTGCTCTATCTTAATATATGTAGAAACTCCTCTGTTTCCCACATTAATTCTGATTGATTAAGATGCTAGAGTGAAATCTTTTATATGTAACTATCTAACCCTGTGGTTATGTGGTGCACAGATGGGCACAGGATGTCTATTTTTTCAGATATTTATAATTTTTTCAACAGATGAGCTTTTCTGTCTTAATACTCAGTCCTCTAATCTTCTGTGTAGTCTTAAACATTTTGTAGGCCCTTTTATTATTTTGACTTCTTTCAAAAGAGAGTGCCTGAATCCTGAGTCTAATCCAAAAAAAGTGCCTCTCTGCCACCAATAACACAGGAATCTTGCGTTTTGTGATGGTGATCTCTGTACATTTTGTATGTGACGCTCAGCAACTTGTCTTTCCCTCTCCTACTAAAGGGTGTCTAGTTTATCCCCATTTCCCAATTGTAGCAACAGGCACTGCGGTCATATGAGATTTAATTTCAGTCACCAGGATCTTGCTCAAATCAGTGTTCACGTGGCTCAGAACAGTTTTAACGCACGGCTGGTCACATCGCTTTAGGACCTCTGCAAAACTCACATTTGTGAATGTAGTTGCCACTCCTATTTCATCAGCGCCACTGTGGATATGTGTACTGGAGAATATACATGTAATTGTGCAGCAATGATAGCCCACATGACCTAAGAAAGCATCCTGCAACAATCGCCGGAAGAGTGCAGGTCGTTGGAGGGAGCTTTATGGCCTGGGTGATCCTGTCATTAGGGAGGGCACACTCGATCAGTACAAGTATGCATCTAGCCTTAGGGATCCCATCCACCCCTAAACGTAGTTATTTTCCCGGCATAATGGCGTCTACTAGCTGGACAATGTAACGTGTCAGAGAGCTCGCAGCGTTTGTGCTTGGTTCAAAGAGCACCGGAATGAGTCTAACCTGGCCGCCAAACTCCCCAAAATTAAAACCAATCCTATATCTGCGGGACTACCTCTATCTAGCTGTTCGTGTCATGTATCCTCAAGCGAGAAACCTAGCGTATCTGGCCACGGCTCTGCAATCTACATCCCTGACAGTATCTTCAGGATTTCGACAGGTGGTTATGTTAATGCGAATGGATCGTGCAGTACTTTGGAAAGAGTTTCCCTTCAACATATTAAATGCTACCGTGGTTATTCCAGCCAATCAGTCTGTATTGTTATGAGGCGTATCAGCGAAACGACATAAGAAAGGTGTGGTGATTCAAGCCATTTTGCTTAGAACATGCAGTCTCGCCTCTGAAGGATCCACTAAATCACAGAGGTTTTATTATCCGATGCGCTGCTCCTCCTTCAGTCAACTCTATGTGACATATTTCAGTAGAATAATATCCAGCCCCATGTGGAGAGCATATCTAAGTCTACAAACAACAAGTATCGTTGTTTCTTTGGTCTCTGAGTTCTCCTGGTAAGTTGATATGGTTAGTCATAAACTTTTCTCGCGTCTGTCCTTTAGCAGCTTCTATTGAGGCTTATAAACCGCACAAAGGGATATTCTTCATAAACATATCAAGAACTCTGATTTTACACAGAGATGATAAGTCATGAAACAGAGATATGCACATACAGAGGTGGCGGTAGTAACGTGTAAGTAAGGTATAAAAGGGCAGTGCATTATCGGAGCAGTCATTTGTACTCAGGTGATTCATGTAAAAAGGTTTCGAACGTGATTTTGGCCTCACGACGGTTATTAACAGATATTGAAAGCGGACTGTACATTCGATTTCGAAAATAGTTAGTGAATTCAATATACCGACATCCACTGTGTCAAGAGCGTATCGAGAATACCAAATTTCAGGTATTGTCTAGCACCATGGGCAACGCATTTGCCGTTAGTCTTCACGTAACGAACGACAGCAGAGGGGTTTGCGTAGAGAAGTCGGTGCTAACAGATAAGCAACACTGCGTTAAATAAACGCAGAAATCAATCAGAGACGCACGTATGACGAACGTATCCGTTAGGACAGGGGGCCGAAATTTACAGTTAGTGGGCTATGGCAGCAGACGACCGATGTGAATGCCTTTGCCAGCAATACAACATCGCCTGCAGCGCCTCTCCTGCGTTCGTGACCATATTGGTTGGGCCCTCGGCGATAGGAAAACTGTGGCCTTTTCCGATTTAATTTGGTAAGAGCTGATTAAGGGGGTTCGAGTGCGGCGTAGACCCCACGAAGCCACAGACCCAAGTTGTCAACAAGGCTCTGTGCAGACTGCTCATGGCTCCATAATGGTGTGGGCTGTTCTTACATGGAATGTACTGCATCCTCTGATCCAACTAAACCGATCATTGACTGTAAATGGTTATGTTCGGCTACGTGGAGACCAAACAAAGCGTAGGTCGGTTTTAAAAGAGAGTAGGCAGAAAAGAGTCTTGCTGCCAAGTATCAGCCATGGCAGGCATGTAGTCCAGATGATACATCACAAATTAGTACAGGGTATCAGGTCACAAGTATGGTGAAGTCAAGTGTTAGGTTGGCTGACTTTGTTGCACAAAATGTGTGGGGGTGGGGGCATAGCACGAAGCAACATCCGTGTGATTGCAGATGCCAGAGAGGTAACTTTTAGATCAGAATAAGGATTCAGGCACCCTATTTTGAAAGAAGTCAAAATTATAGCGCAGCCCCCACAAAACGCTTAAGAATACACAGAAAAGGAGGATTAGCTCATATCATCACAATATTAGACGACTGATTAAAAAAGTACACAAGCGTCTCGTCTGTTTGGAAAATTTGGAGATATCTGAAAAGAGGGACATCATGTGCCTATATGAGCGCTACATAACGACATAGTTAGGTAAGTTACTTATAAAAGATTGTACCCTAGTGTCTTACTCATGCAGAACTAATATGAGAAACGGAAGAACTGTTACACATATTATGACAGAACACATGTTCAAAAACAATGATACAAGTATATTTTGTTGTGATCAGCACACAGAAGTGGGTTCCTGTGAGTTAATAGTGAAGTAGTTAATTCACTTTTAATTATAACCGTATATAGACCCCACTGATAAATTTTGATCTGTTTATGACGAATTTGGTTTCCTTACTGTGATGTCTGTCAGACAGCATTACGCAGTTAACCGTTTGTGTGCCTTTTACAAGATACTGAAAGTAAAAATGATCTTTAAATCATTTGGTCCTACAATATAATCTCAGTAATTAAATTTCCAGTATAAGTGCATAAAGACAGTAGGACCCAAATTGAAAATGTTTTTCTTTAGTCAAATACAAAGCAAGAAAATAGCTGCTTACCCAACAACAAACGACTGTCTCCGATCATGACGCACAGTTTGTTAGAATGAGTAACACAGTGCCTTGTAGTGTTGATACTCTTCATGGAAATCACGTAGAATTACTAATGACTCCAAGAAAACTGTTTTTAAGAATGAAATTTGTAATGAACAAAATGCTAACATAAAATGTATAATATTCCATGATAAATTCATATCATTATTTGAAAACAGCTTTACACATAAGCTAATCAAACCTATATTAAACAGCCCATAAATCACTAGAGGGATAAACTATCTTGTGAAAGGTAAAGAGAAAGGTATCTGCTGGACAGAGCAAGCAGAGGCCCTGCAATAGTTACGCTCTATAAGAACTTCTCAAAATTGCTAAGAAAAGTTATAAACAAATCGAGAATCATGCACATTATCTTAAAATACAGTAATAACCACAACAGACTGAAGATTATATGCAATGTAGTGAAAAGAGAGACAAGACAACCCGCCAGCGAACAGGATGACATCACTACTGAACCGAATGGAAGAACTATAAACAATGAGTCACAGATAGAAAATATTATATTTAATTATTATTTCTTAAGTATAGAGACTAACAGTTCAAGAGAAAAATAACAGCAATACGGTGGAAACGCAACATTTATAAAATTCAGCCGTATAAATGCATCACCAATTTCTCTGAAATTAACAAAATTATACGCTCGTTCTCCCAAAAATAAAAGTTCATCTGGAATTGACGGTGTTTACAACACAGTGTGTAATATTCGTTCTCACATAATAAGCCCTATATTATCGGAAACATGTAATGCATCATTCTTCCTCAGAGACTGAAACATGCTCCTCTTTAAGAAAGATAATAGAAGAGATGTCAATAACTACCGACCTATTTCACTACTAACATCATTTTCCAAAATTTTTGAGAAAATGATGAATTCCAGGATAGTATCTCACATGAGCAACAATAATATCTTCACAAAATCACAGTTTGGATTTCAGAGCAATTTCTCTACTGAGAATGCCAAATTTTACAAGCATTAAAAAAATATAGTGTCAGTTGGTAATTTCTGCGACCTATCTAAGACACCTGACTGTGTGAATCACAATGTTCTTCTAGATAACGTGGAAGTGCTTTAAGTTGTATTTAGTAATTCAATCAATGTAATATATATATATATATATATATATATATATATATATATATATATATATATATATATATATATTACTTTTAAACTCACAGGGGAAGTATTTTATTTAATTTTTTAAATATAATCTACACCGGTAGAAAATGTTGAAATTTTTAAGTGCATTACTTCATGATCTAATAATATCGGTAATTTTTATATAGAATGCTGTCGATTGCTGTGTTATAAATTACGTGTTGGTATTGGTAACACTGTCAAAAACAGTATCATATCGTTTAATAGTATAAACAAGCGTTGAATGCCGAAGTGCTCACGTTTTTCCGTGGAAAAGTGATGAATAAATTAGTAAATCTCTCAAAACGTATGACGCCAAAACGAAGTGTTTTTAAGGAAGGTAAATTTCATGGTCATTGATTTTCGAATAAAAGGAAACATTGTGTTCAACATGTGGCATGTTAAGTTACAGATAATGAAATACAGGCAAACTCGACAGTATCTAGAGAAACTCCCATTAGTGTTCGAAGATTAAAATAAAACGTTGTGATACACAGTTTTCTCAAAACGAAAGTGATGTAAATGGTAAGTTAGGTTATATTCTGATAGATTTGCACATCCTAACAAAGATGTTAGGTGAATGTGTGTGTTGTAAAATATGTGGAGGGCCAGTTAGTTTATATGAAGACAATGAGGTATCAAATGGACTAGCCAGGAAACTTGTCACTAATTGTGCCAGTTGTAAATATACTCATTCATTTTGGAATTCTGATAAGTGTAAGGAATATTATTTTGAAGTAAATGTTAGGTGGTTTTATGGACTGAGAGCTATTGGCAAAGGACACGCTGCAGCAAAAACAATGTGTGCCGTGGTGAATTTGCCCAGGCCCACCTTGTAAAGTCGACAAGTATGCAGGATTTATTGGATCTGCTGTGGAAACTTTTGCATGTGAGTCAGTGACGGGTGCTGCAAACGAAGCTGTTGAAGTAAATGTCGGTGTGATTGACATAACAGCAGCTTTTGATGACACTTGGCAGAAGCGCAGCAACAGTTCTAAGAATTCTGTTGCTACGGTGACCAGTGTGGATACTGGAAAGGTAATAGATTTCCAGATTTTAACCAAACATTGTTATAAGTGTAAATCAGAGAATGAAGAAGGGCATATCTGTGACAGAAATTATGAAGGAACAAGTGGTGGTATGGAGGCCTCTGCAGCTATTGTAATTTTTAGTTGATTTGTGAACGGAAGGAGAGTATGTTACACTAAGTTCTTAGGTGATGGAGACTCAAAAGCGTATAACAGTATAGCAGCCACTCAGCCTTATAGTGATCAGATTATCACAAAACTGGAATGTGTTGGTCATGTCCAGAAGAAGACGAGCACCAGGTTGAGGAAGTTGAAACAAAGTTTGAGAGACAAGAAACTTTCTGACGGTAAAACCATAAGAGGCAGGCTGACAGAAAAAATGATTGATGAACTACAGAATTAGAAATAATACTGAGGATTTGTGGAAAATGAAGCAGGCAGTATGGGCTACCTTCTTCCACAGACTGTCGATTGATGAAAACCCAGTACACCACCTTTGCCCTCCTGGACCTGGTACGTGGCGCAATTACCGCAATGTCCAGTATTCAAACAGTTCATACAGCCATAAACAGCAGCAGTCATGGATATCATAAAACCTATTACAGAGACCTGTCAAATCCTGATTACTGAAGAAGTGTCTTCATGGTCAGACTCAAGATCCTAATGAGTCGTTCAATAATGTTATATGGACTCGCTTATCAAAAGTGTTTTTGTTGAAATGAAGACACTTAAGTTGGGGGGTAGTGATGCTGTTATTGCTTTTAATGGCAATGGCAACATTGGTAGGGTGAAAGTGCTACAGCATATGGGAATTAATCCTGGAGCAATCAGAGAACTTGAACTGATGGACAAGGTTCGCATTAATGAAGCAGAGTATGCAGCACAGTTGGCCACTACGGAGTCCAGAAAGAAGAAAAGACGAAAAAACTTGGAAAATATCAAGAGGATGATATACAGTATGGTGCAGGGTGCTTTTGAGTGACTAAAAATAAAAAAATAGGCATATATTAAGTGATTTACAGTGTTTTGAAACTTTAGAAGCTGTTCCTGAAAATTTACATTTTCTGTTGCATTTTCCCCTAAATCGCAAAACCACGTCGAGTAGAGTATTCTAATTTTCAGAGACTAACAACATTCATATCCTGAGTCTACTGAACTAAGAGAAGAACATAATGTTAGGTATAATTAAAATTATTTAGGATAACATACAAAAAAGTACACAAAATTTTAACTGTGTAATTAAAAAATTTTATTTCCGTAAGCAGTGGCTGAAATGCAATTATTGTAGTTCAGTAAACTCAGAACATACACTTTAATGTCCTGCAAAAAGTTTCATGTCAGTGGTTACAGTGGTTCCTCAAATACGGGGAAGCCAAGTCACTAAATTTAACATTGTCGGGATAGGGCGTTCCAATTCCCTTAAGTCTGCAATTGTTCCACACACATATAAACAATCTTCCATCTAATACAGAGCTAGTTCTTTTTGGAGATGACACTAAATCATTCGAAGCATACATACATAAATACAACAAGAGAAGAAATGATACACAAGGATCTTAAAAATATCGTTGATCGGTTTTCTGCAAATGGTCTCACCCCCAATATTAAAAAAAAAACACAAAATATTAAATCCTGAACATAATGGTGTACTACACCAACGATAAGTGTACCCCGTGGTGAACAAATTACATGTGTGGCAGTGAAACGTTTGAATTTGCATCCCTGTAAATAGCACGTTAGGTTCGGAATTAGAAAACGGAGCCTTTCCATCTGGACAACAAACCTTTGCCGTTGACCCTGACATCGATGTTCAATCGAGATGTCTTCGTCGATCGGTGAACAACGTGCTGTTTCCGTGATGGCGCCCTACTTAAACAACGACAGCTATGTGGCGGCGCAGAGAATATTTCATGCTCATTTCAATCTCTCATGCCATGCTCTACTCCCGTTGGCACATTCTATCCAAGTGCGGGTAAAGAAATGTGAGGAAGTTGGTGATACAGCGCGAAAGAGGAGTTGAAGTGCAAAACGCGTGTACAAACCAGAGAGTGTCGCAAGAGTGGAAGAAACCTTCAGCAGAAGTCCCAGGTGTTGTGTATGCAAGACTGCGTTGCAACTTGACATCAAAGTGTACGGCGAATATTGCACAATGAACTGCAATATCATCCATACAAAATATCTGATACTGCAACAACTGAGTGCAGACGACCATCCAAAAATATTATAATTTTACAGGTAATTACTGGAACCAATGAAAGACAACACAGGCCTATGCGACAGTCTGATGATGAACTATTAGGCTAATTTTTATGTTTCAGGCTTTGTTAAGAAGCAAAACTGTAGACACTCGTGGCATGAAAATCCTGAAATGCTGCATGAAATGTCACTTCACAGTTAGAAAGTTGTAGTCTGATTTGTAGCATCGTCGTCTGGATTCTGTTGCTGAGAATAAAGAACGTTTTGTTCACATGTTGAACCATTTGCAGGTGTGATAGCTAACTGCAAACACATTCTTCCAACAAGACGCGGCCACATACCATACCTCGCGGTTTCCAGAAACGCGCTACAGAATACATTTCCTGATCATCTCACCTCCAAGAACGGGGACATTTCTGGGCCTTCAATATCTCCTAACCTTTCAGCGTGTAATGTCTTCCTTTAGGATTATTTGACATCCTAAACACCACCCACGAACTGAAGTATCAAGTTTCTCAGGAATTTAATCGAATTCTAGTGCTAGTCTTGCAAAATGTGATGTTCAACTACCGTAAAAGACTTGAAATGTGAAGGAAAATGGCGGCCACCTACATGATGTCTTTTCCAGTGTTGGACGTTTTAAATAGTAAACTTTGTAAAATGACGTTCTATTTCTTTCACATGGCTATATGAACATTTGTACTGCCGGTAGAGGTTTCACAAACGCCCTTTTCATTTCTGAACCTGTTAATAAGTAGAGTGGAATCTTCAGAATTCTTAAATGTGGTTACTGATGATCATTTAAACTGGAAAAGGATCATTTTGGAGCTCCTAAAAGAACTTAGTTCATTCACATTTGCAAATAGAATCACTTGAAATCTTGGGGAGAGACAAATCAGTAAGTTGACACATTTGCGTTTTTTCGTTTAGTAATTTACATGGAACATTATTCTTGTGTAACATATCTTTAAAACATAAAGTCTTCATTGCTCAAAAACGTGCTGTAAGATTAATACATACCTCTTAGCCATGATCATCTTGTAAACGTCTGTTAAAGGAGTCAGGCACTTTTACTATTGCTTCAGAGTATATTTATTCCCTCTTGTTATTTATTGTAAATAATCTATTGCAGTTCGAAAGGAACAATGAGATACATAATTACAATACCACAAGGAAAACTTACATTTATTACTCCAATTTAACCTTGTCTTTACCACAAAAAGGGCTGCGCAGTGCTGCACCTAAAATGTTCCATCACATACTCAGTGATATAAAACGTCTAAAGAGGCAGCAAAGTAAAAATATCTTGTGGATCTTGTGGCTGCTGCAGAAAATCCGTTTGAAACCTCGTCGGCGAGGACGTTGACCAATCGTTCACTGGCGCTCTTCACATTTGATACGTGTACTAGTGGAAGCTTCTGTTCCTTGCGCTCTTCTCTTGTTTTATTTCGGTTGGCCTTGGTAGCTTTTCTTATAACTTTTTGTCGTAGCCTTTGGCGCGAAACGTGTGGTGTAGCTCTCTCAGTTCTTCTTTGATGTTGTTAGCGTCACTTATCTGGTAGGTACGGGTAGTAAGCGTGTGCGAAACTCAATACTTTTGAAGTGGGTGATGGGGGCTTTCCGCATGCAGATAATGATCGTGTGGGTTGGCATACAGTACACTTTGTGTCCCACTGTATCATCCGCAGTTCTGTATACCTCCACATCCAAAAATGGTTAACGCATTGTTGTTTTCAATTTTGTCAGTGACTTATATGTTCTTATGCAGGCTGGTTAAATGTTGGCTCGTCATCAGTTCCCTCGACTTTTAACTATAAAGATGAGTGATAACTCGAGTCGAACAATACAAGAGCAAAAAAGCTAAACATCATTAATCACATTCCTCATCTTAGTGGTCCGCACAAACTCCTATTACTGTTAATCTGAGGCACCTGTAGCCTAATATAAAATCCAACTGTCCAATCCCGTTGCGGGCTCAAAACTTCGCACCGTACGCTGTTCTCATCTCAGCTGGCTCAACGATTTCAATTGACGCATTGCTGCTGCAAGTCGCGCCCTCGGTTCGTTTGCGAGGAGCTTGTGCAAATAGGTTTCTACTATCGTATGCCCTGGAAGCCATCACCGCTGATGGCTGCTCCACCGCCCAGTACAGGATGGAAGACTTCTGTCTTGAACCAAGGAAAGGTACTGCACAACGAAAACTTCTTAACTCCGAATACGAGCAATTAGTCTCTACGGACCAGACTTGTCACTAGGGAATCAAATTGAGTCCCTCTGTGCAGTTCACTACCTGAGCTCGGAGCGACAAATCGTGATACAGGCACGAAAAGCTCCTCCCAATTAAAAGAACTAGCAATAATATTTAACTCCCACCAGCGTAGTCAGCACAGATCAGCCAACTGAACACGCTCCTGCCTGGAGCAGATGTGCGCCCAAACTCACCACTCCAGTTTCTCATGCAGGATTCGAGGGCCTTCCCACAAGAATGCAAGACAAAAGCTAAAAATGTAAGCTTAAGTGAACCATGCCTACGATACTCAGGGGAAGGTATTATCTGTACTGAGGCACACTGCTGTAGCATTCCATAGGGTCATGATTTTTAGAAAAAAAGTTTTCTAGCATCCATTCGTCGGGCGAAGTGCTGCTGAAAGCTCAGTTTTATTATCTAAAGAGTCTCTCTGCATTGTTCACTCGCTGTTTCTACAGAAAAGGCATTCTCTTGCGAGTCTCAAGAACATGGTCAGTGTGACGCCCCCTGCCGTTTTCATAAACAGGTAGGTGCCACAGCCCCACAGTAAGTGGCCCAGCCAAACATCGCCATACTTTCCATCTCACAGACTCATCCTAGAAGGTTCCCAAACAGGAATCCCATCTTATATCAGTTTCCATCCATGCAGGAATACACAAATTTGGGCTAATGATAGCCTCCTGTCTACCGTACCATATGCACTAATAATATATTGAATGCAAGAAGAATATAAAGAGATGAATTCAACTGGAAACCCACTGTATATGAACCTTGTAATTACTCACTATCTGTTTGTAAATTTACCCCACCCACCGAGTCACACCACCAGCAGTTCTGGACTACTAGCGCCCTGTGTCGCCGTGATATAGGACAGCAGGTGCTAACCATTGAACCCCCTCGCACTTGGAACCAGTTCGTTACGACACCATAGCTCATACTTAGTTGAGAAAGTGCCTTCCTTGTTGACGTTGACAGCTAGACTCTATTTCCTGCTGCATTATTTGTAATGAGTCTTCGTACATTTGGAGAAATACAGTTTAAGTAAATACACTGTTTATCCTGTTAATTTGTTCACTAATCATTTCTGATTCTGTCCAGCTTTCTTACTATGACAGTTGCCTCATCACTCTGCAGCCCATCTCTCCTTACCATTCTTACCATTATGTACGAACTTGTACACAACAAAAATAATAACAGCCTCACGTAAATTCGATTTTAGATTAGCGAAACACTGAATTAGCATTGTGAGAGGAGGAGGTCTAGAAAAAGCTGACGCCTCTCAGGACCAGTATCTCAATGGAAGTACCCATCACCGTGCCCAAAAGAGAGCTTGAAGCTACATCCTCTGAAGTGTGAAGTATCTCGGATAAAGGCTTACTTAGCACCAAAATAATGTATGTAACATCTGAATCTATTTGGTGTATTCTATGAGGTAAAATTTGTGCGTCAAATGCAGAGATACTTCCTGTTAATAGGTACAAGGTGGACTGTATGGAGTTCCTTCCATTGTATGACGCAGTATTGCATTCAGCTGGACAAAGTTGGATTGAAACTGATGAAGAAATAGAGATTTTGGGCAAATACAACGTTTCTGTGATAACAATTACGACCGACAATCTTCACTAACAGTATCCGAGTTCAGAGCTGAACACCAACAGCATCTCGCATACACTATGTGATCAAAAGTATCCGGACACCTGGCTGAAAATGACTTGAAAGTTCGTGGCGCCCTCCATCGGTAATGCTGGAATTCAATATAGTGTTGTCCCACCCTTAGCCTTGATGACAGCTTCCACTCTCGCAGGCATACGTTCAATCAGATCGTGGAAGGTTCCTTGGAGAATGGCAGGCCATTCTTCACGGAGTACTGCACTAAGAAGAGATATCGACGTCGATCGGTGAAGCCTGGCACGAAGTCGGCGTTCCAAAACCCCCCAAAGGTGCTCTACTGGATTCAGATCAGGACTCTGTGCAGGACAGTCCATTACAAGGATGTTATTGTGACGTAATCAGTCTGCCACAGGCCGTGCATTATGAACATGTGCTTGATCTTGCTGAAAGATACAATCGCCATCCCCGAATTGCTCTTCAACAATGGAAAGCAAGAATATGCTTAAAACATCAATGTAGGTCTTTGCTGGCATAGTGCCACCCAGAACTCTGTTTCGTGATGACTGGGTGTTGTGTGATGTCCTTAGGTTAGTTAGGTTTAAGCAGTTCTAAGTTCTAGGGGACTGGTGACCATAGATGTTAAATCCCATAGTGCTCAGAGCCATTTGAACCCAAAACAACAAGGGGTACAAACCCTCTCCATGAAAAACGACCACACCGTAACATAACCGCCTCCGAATTTTACCGTTGGCACTACACACACTGGCAGATGACATTGATCGGGCGTTCGCCATACCCACACCCTGCCATCGGATCGCCGTGATTCGTCACTCGACACAACGTTTTTCCACTGTTCAGTCGTCCACCGGCGTGATGTGTGGCTTCTGAGCAGCTACTCGACCTTGAAATGCAAGTTTTCTCACCTCCCACCTAACTGTCACAGTACTTGCAGTGGATCCTGATGCAGTTTGGATTTCCTGTGTGATGGTCGGGATAGATGTCTGCCTATTACACAACACGACCCTCTTCTGCTGTCGGCGGTCACTTCTCAGTCAACAGACGAGGTCAGCCTGTACGGTTTTGTGCTGTACATGCACCTTCACTTTTCCACTTCACTATGACATCGGAAACAGTGTACCTAGGGATGTTTAGGAGTGTGGAAATCTTCAAAACGATACCACAGTTCATCAAGAGTAGTGACTGGCGTATTGTGACGAGCCAGTTGCTCGGCCACCATTGACCAGACGTTTTCAATTGGTGAGAGATCTGGAGAACGTGCTGGCCAGGTCAGCAGTCGAACATTTTCTGTATCCAGAAAGGCCCTTACAGGACCTGCAACATGCGGTCGTGCATGATCCTGCTGAAATGTAGGGTTTCGCAGGGATCGAATGAAGGGTAGAGCCACGGGTCGTAACACATCTGAAATGTAACGTCCACTGTTCAAAGTGCCGTCAATGCGAACAAGAGATGACCGAGACGTGTAACCAATGGCACCCCATACCATTACGCCGGGTCATACGCCAGTATGGCGATGACGAATACACGCTTCCAATGTGCGTTCACCGCGATGTCGCAAAACACGGATGCGACCATCATGATGCTGTAAACAGAACATGGATTCATCCGAAAAAATGACGTTTTGCCATTCGTGCACCCAGGTTCGTCGTTGAGTACACCATCGCAGGCGCACCTGTTGTGACGCAGCTTCAAGGGTAACCGCAGCCATGGGCTCCGAGCTGATAGTCCATGCTGCTGCAAACGTCGTCAGACTGTTCGTGCAGGTGGTTGTTGTCTTGCAAAAGTCCCCATCTGTTGAGTCAGGGATCGAGACGTGGCTGCGCGATCCGGTACAGCCATGCGGATAAGATGCCTGTCATCTCGACTGCTAGTGATACGAGGCCGTTGGGACCCAGCACGGCGTTCCGTATTACTCTCCTGAACCCACCGATTCCATATTCTGCTAACAGTCATTGGATCTCGACCAGCGCGAGCAGCAATGTCGCGTACGATATACCGTAATCGCGGTAGGCTACAATCCGACCTTTCTCAAATTCGGTAACGTGATGGCACGCGTTTCTCCTTACACGAGGCATCATAACATTTCACAGGCAACGCCGGTCAACTGCTGTTTGTATATCAGAAATCGGTTGGAAAGTTTCCTCTAGTCAGCACGTTGTAGGTGTCGCCACCGACGCCAACCTTGTGTGAATGCTCTGAAAAGCTAATCATTTGCATATCACAGCATCTTCTTCCTTTGGGTTAAATTTCTCGTCTGTAGCACGTCATCTTCGTGGTGTGGCAATTTTAATGGCCAGTAGTGTAGATGGACGCACATTGTTCCTCTATTCATCATCAAAACTGGTTCTTGTAACTCCCTACTTAGGTTTTCGTCGAATATTAGGCGTCTTTCCTCGAACAATGCCATTCTGAATCTTCAGGATTCCTATGACTCACATGAACCAATCAAATTTGCGTCCATTCGTACATTTCTTTTTCGTATTTGCTTGCTGATGTCTCTTAGCCCAGTGTTGTAGGAACCTCTCATACACTCGAGTAAAATGGCGTTATAGATCGTACGATTTTTTAATAGACAACTTTTCCACGTAAAATGTATTGCCTGAGTGTTCTGTCAGTTAACAAGTGTGCTACTAGGCACAGCAAGTAGACTGTGCAGTCACTTCCGTCGCGCTGTTGTAAAAACACAAACGGCTGTGTTTTTTTTTTTTTTTTTTTTTTGGCTATAATGTTCGGTTTGGCTATTAGTCAGTGTGGAATTTCTGTTAAGGACCTACTTGTATATTTGTTATGTATAGTACAGAGGCGTAATCTCATTCAAAATGGATCAGTTTATTACAAATGTATCACGATTGCAGTACAATATACATATGGCACTGACTCGTATAGTGAACAAATGTATACTTGTGACATGTATCTATCGTCGTGGTGCATCTATTGTCAATTTTAGGCGGTTGTCATTAATATCAACAAAATGTTGAAATTACATCTTTCAAAACTGTTGGCGGTACTCTAAACATCCCATGCAATGACTTAATAATATATGATCGATGTAGTACTCCATCTCCCACCCACGTTCTCTGTCTCTCTCTCTCTCACTTGCATGGCGAAGTATCTTCACACGTGTCTATGGTCAACGAGTTTAGCTACACCACTCAAGTGAGTGAGGATAATGGGTGGCATTGTGTAATGTGACCATGAGCGCTCAAATTTTACAGCAGACACTCATAATACCGATAATGAAACTGCAGGTCGGTTTCCGCCGTAGAACAAAGCCTTCAAATGGCATAGTCGAGATAAGGAAAGTGTCTTGGACTAAAGCCGAACGAAAAGCAAACGAATTCTTTAAAGTTACTTCTAAGAAAATGAGAACATAGGAACACAAATATAATTTTGCAAAGAGGAACTTACTGAAACTCGGTCCAAACCTACAGTTAATGACGGCTATACTAATTCAGTGATAATATGCAGTGGAATTCTTAGTAAGTCGGGTCACGCCACTAGAGACTATGTGTTATCAAACCAAACAGGATAATCTCTACAATTACGAAATCCATTTTTACCATTTTCCCATTACTGTCGTTGGTTCTGTGGCAGTCATGGAGAGGGCGTTTATCACGACATAAACCACTCGCCGCCTTGTAGAATCATGGATTCTTCCAAGAGTACAGTGCGTGCAACGGATTCGTTATAGGCCATTCTATATGCTGACAAAGTAGTTCAGTGTTGTGAGCGCGTTCTTAGTCGCTAAAACTTCCATGTAGTACGACAGATAAGAACATAACTGGAAGCAGTGTAGGAAATGCACAAGCCATCTGTCCCGAAAATATTCGTTCTACTTTTTCTTGGTCACTGGACTAAAATGTCTTACTTCGGTGTCGTGCACGAAACCCATACGTCTTCCAAAATTTTCATCATTCCACTGGTTTCGTCAATATTCTTGTTAGCCTGATCTGTTAACCGCACTTCTAGAAGAAAGATACTGTTAAACTGTCTACACAAGGTTGAAGAAGTGTTAATTTCGAAGCTGAAGCACACCAACTAGAAAGTAGACTCGGGCGATGCTGATTTTTTTTCGAACACTTCTGCCAGAATAATTTTAATACTGGTCCATAACTCGTCCCTGAAACTCATAATTCGTATACAAATCTGCTTGTAACTGTCTATCGGTAGCTTTTAAGCGATCTTGCTTTTCACTGTCGTTCGAGTATTTTTTGTGTAGAAAATACTTGTTGGAAAAGGATCCACGTACAAACGCCCGGCTTCTGTTGAGTTAAATTTGACAGTTTCGAGAATTAAATGTGGAACAACTATTTCATGATTTCTGTAAATCATTTCATCACACGCTTAGCACACAGGACGCTACAAACTGCACTAATTAAGACAGCAAAATGAAGTGACCGGTGACAGGTGCCAAGTACCAAGCAGACCACTCGAGTCACGTACAGAAAAAGTGTCACTGGATGCTCAGAGGCATCGATGACAAACGAGTCATAGTCCGGTAACAGCGAATGTAACCACAACGGGAATTACTGGAAAAGGTACAGGATCCATTACTACTTAATCCCCGTCATAATATCGTGTACCCCAATGTTTTTCAAATTATTGCTCACCGCACAGCTAGAAACAGAAAGATAACTCTAAGAAACGTTCATACAGACTTTCATCTTTGTTTTTGAATCTCCCGCCCGCAGACAACTTCGCGAAATTCAGAACACCAACTTCGCTCTTGCCATGTTCAACTGCCACACCACACTCGTCAACGAGTGACTTGGTAAAAGCGTTCGACATGCTTAGTGATTTTATAATTGGCCAATGTATGCCTTGCCGCACCGCCAGGGCGAAGTCTTCACTTTTAGTAATAAGTTTTTTTCTTGGTCGTTAGTAAATATTTGTTCACCTTCTTCGAATGTGTCGCTTTGAGCTACTGTCGCTAGATCGTCAGTATAGGTCATCATTTCAGAAATAGTGGTAACTATGTCGCTGGCGTACAAGATAGGAGTCACAACCGAGCCCTGTGGAAACCGTTCTCTATGGCAGACCATTTTCTTGCAGTTTCTCCAATATTTACTTTAACAGAGCGGTTTGAAGCATGTTTTCCATCAGTGCTGTGATCTTTTAGCTTGGAACGATCTGATTTGGCTTATAAATGAAATCATCCAGTTACATGGTGCCATACACTGCTGTGAGGTCAATAAATTCCACTGAGGTTTTAGGTCGAGAACTTAGACGCGGCAGCTTCAATGGTCTTTTATTTTTTATGGTTTATCCCTGAAATTTTTTTTCGAAAACTGGATCAACTCTTACTTTTTCTGCGCGTTTCTTTATTTGTAACTCTACCTGGGAAGATAGCTTTTGGGATGACTGTTCTTCCACCTAGGTTCCTTAAGAGAGAGCATGCTTTCCTGCTGCTGTTAGTGAAATCTAGATTTTTTGTATTTTCCTACCATCTTTTCTTACGTGATTCATTAATAGATTGTGAGATCCTGTCTCTCATAGCTGAATTACCTGTTCTTTGATATTCTCTATGTAAGGAGTATATTATTTTCTGTAACCTGACGGAATATGTCTTTTTTTTTGCTATTGTCATTGCAATATGTCTATTATAAATGGCCACTCTGTTATCAGCTGTATGTCACAGTCAGTTTCTTTCCAGTACGATTCCTACGCAATATTGTTACAGTTGACGAGTTATGATGTCCTTATGTTAACTTCTTGAGAAGAAATTAATGAACCCTAACCAAAGACATCTCCTTCAGCTGTGGGCAGCGTGAACAGACAATATTTGGCATCTGGTGGCACAAACTGCGACCATCGCAGCCGGCTTTCGTTGCTGTCAACTGAGACGCCTTTCTGTAATAGTGTAAGAAAAACAACCATAAAAACTGCACCGTTTGTTGTTATTGCGCGGTACACCCGCATTCACTCTGCTAATTTCACAAAAAGGCTATCGAGGAATTTGTTTGAGAATCCATTCCTCATGCACTTATTCTGCTGATCTTGTACTCTCAAATGCTTACCTTTCGCGCTACTTATCGGAGAACCACCAATAAAATCCCTTTGCAGACAAAAACGTACTTCAAACGAGGCTTGACAATATCTTTAGCTTCGAACCAGTAGCTTTCCGTAGGTGTGGGGTCGAGTATTGTTATGACAAAACTTACAACAAAAAGCTTATTTTAATGATACACAAAGTATTTGTAATACAAGCGTAGCTAAATCGACTTCATTTAGTAAGACACTAAGCCTTTTGGACTTTGAAAACTTAAAAAATGTGTGTATTCACAAACAGAGCAGGTTCGAGAATATTTTTCCACATACGCGACTTCTTACTTGGCAACCTCCCCCTCTACCCCTCCTTTTCCCCCCGTACAGTTTCATGCGTGTCAGTTTACGCTACTGTTTTTTATACGGATTGCATACAAATGTTATATTTGGGGGCTCCTCTCGCCTTGGCGCCCCTAGCGGTGGCTTGTGTCACTTGAGCCTTAAGCGAGCTCTGTTCAAAAAACCAAAAATTATGTCAGCAGATGCAGAGAAATGAATGCAGTGTCGTAAATTCTTCACCCTTAGACTGTAGAGTACTCAAATTAGCGAGACGACTGCTAAGGGAGAGGTTTCCTTAAGATTATTGTTATTATTATTCTCGTGTCAGAAACATCGAGGTGCATGTACATACATTATACACAGTTATGATTAAATTACTTTTGACCAAAACTTGGCTACTTCATTTTCGATGCTTGTTGAATATCATCTTCTGTAGAGGAGACTCGGCACAATCGACGCCGAAGCATGTGCCGAACTGTCTGTTCTTCTACACAGACACACCGAATATCATATGGATCAGTGTATCCCCATCTCGCCAAGTTAACTTTTGATCTTCCAACTCCGGATCTCATCCTATTCAGGGACTTCCAAGTTGTCCATTCCCCGTCGTGGCCTGGAGGTAAAGCTTCAACTCTTTTCCAACCAGGGCGAAGGTAGGTCGTAGCCCGCCATAGCTGTAAACTAGCTTTTTCAGCAGTGGTTCTAAGTTCCTTTGACGTCCCAAGGAAACTCTTCCTTGACTTCAGTCGTTGCAGATGCGGTTCATGCCCATACACAGGTTGGGTAATTTCCTGTTCCACTGCCTTTCTCTCCTTGTTCGCAGCTATCTCTCTTCGAACGGGTGGTGGTGCTATTCCTGCGAGGTAGTGAAGCCATTCGATTGGAGTGGATTTCAAGCAACCTGCTATAATTCTGCAGATTTCGTTGAGAGCTACATCCACCTGTTTGGCATGAGTTGAACAGGACAGGCATACTCTGCCGAAGAATACCACAGTGCCATTGCAGATGTTCGGATTGTCTCAGGTTGACTATCCCACTGTGATCCGGCTAGTTTCCGTAAGAGACTGTTACTGGTGGAAACTTTCGACTTGCATTTCATGCAGTGCTTTTTCAAAGTGAGATATCTGACAAGTGTCACTGCTAGGTATTTTAGAGTCTCGTAGTGTTCCAGTTCGACCCCGTCCATACTATTTTCAACTTGCGAGTGGCTTTCTTAAGATTACCTTACTGATTTTCGATCTGGTTTCTTATCGTTCTGTCACAGAAAAAGTAAAATGTCGACCTCCATCGAGACAGGAACGCAGAATGTGAACCCAGCTTTCACTTTACACCGCGACTGTTACCTCAGAGGTAGTAAAAATTTGTAGCATTCATCTCCACCTTACCTCCCCAGCGGTGGGTGGCGAGGACATATAAATTCCAACATATAAGACGAGATTAGTTTTTGCATAGAACGATCGTTCTGGAATCAAAATCATAAATTTATAACCTATGGCACATCTTTATTGTTAACTACTTAGATTATTCACAGTACATGACAAAAATATGTCAAGTGAGTTTTTCAGTAAAATTCTGTGCCATCCAGGAAATATCTCGATAGTCATAGAGTTATTAGGCATATCCTATATTGCTGCCAAGTTTCAGCTGTACTACAGGCAGGAAGAGTACGTGCCCCCTACTGATGTGTTTCTTGAGTGGCCTTTGAAGACAGCACAGCTTCTGTCTCAACGACGTGGCTACCGAGGGCCGGAAAGCCAAAAGTATAAGCCAATGTGTTTTATTCCCATTTTTGTAACTAGATTTACTAACTAGAGTATCCTTATCAACAATACTCTGATGCACCGTTTGCAAACTAATCATCTTAAATCAATAACTCTCTTACTTACTTTCATTTTCCGTCGTAAGTGTACCGAAAACTGAAAAGCTAATTCTCCAGATGGTGTCCGCATTACTGAAGCATCTCCTGTGATTAGACTGTAAACTTTATAGATTTGAAAAAGTTTCTTTTTTTTTTTTTTTCAAGAACGCTTTCGTTGCTACTAACTCCTAAAAAAAAATTACAACACAGGATTGATTGCAAAACGTGAACACTCACAGAGGGACTTTGTTTGTTACGAATAACAAAAATTTCCAAATGAACTGAGTGAAAAACAGATTCAAAAAGCCGAGGAGAAAATTAAAAAAGCAAATGTGTGCAGCGCCTGTTCGATTTCTTCTTCTTCTGCCGCGAAAGGAGAGCTAATTGTGATGAGGACGTGGAACAAGTAACACAAAAAGCTGACAGTAATGTCTAGAAAAACTGTTATTCAGCCTATAAATACTGAAAGAACGACAAGTATCATTAACTTGTAACGATTGCAATTTGATCGCTTCTGTCGCTTTGTCAATAAAAGTGTAAAGTGTCTATGTTGAAGAGATTTATAACTTGCAGTACGCTTAAGACTGGACACAAAATAAATGATTTGTTCTAACTTTCTATTCATTGCCTCTCAACTGGGGTGTAATTAATTTAGCCCCTAATGGTTTCATAAGAACGGCGTTTCTAGGATGACAATTATCAAGCTCGAATGTTGTGGCACAGAACGGCAGATGCCCCTGGACTTTGCAGAGACTGTGCATACGCTCCAGATTCCTGACTACTTTATTTTACCTGTTCTGATTGTTAGCCAGGTTGCAGCTATAACCCAGACTTAATTGCCGCCAGTGTCTCTTGTTATCGCCTCCCCAGCCAGCGAGGTGAGTGGTAGTTAACGTATACGTGTAAGGGAGATCACGACCTGAAAATTTGGAGGAGGTCTCGCCACTAATAACTATAATGTTATAATCTTCACAGTTCGCTCCTTTAGAAATGAGCTCATAGATGACAGTGTACGTATGAAATACGTTAGAGAGACGATACAACTTTAGGAAACGTGACAAATCATCTGAGAAGTATTTTCCGCTTTCGAGACTCAGTGGAAATCAGTGATATCATGGACACCAAAGCTCAAAAATTCGTCACCACAACACAGCAGACCGTAGCAAGTGCAGTACCAGTTGTAAGACAGGTGGCTGGAGATCGCAAGTACCATGAGACGAAAAATTCCAAAGACTGAGAAGTTAGGACAAAAATAGTCCACCACAGAGGTCGCAGTGCGGTAGAAACAGCTCGCAATCTGGAAAATTTAGAGACGACCCGCTGCAGTGAGAATAGAAGCCTGGAACAATTTGTGGTTCAGAAGCAACATTTCGACCTACGACGTACAAAAGATAAAATCTCCGACAACGTTGTCAACTGTAAAACTAGCAGACGAAAGTATGATAAATAACTTGCGGCAATTTGCACCGTTACTAATGGACACTCTTTATAGACGACATGAAGAAGACGAAGTTGAAGGAGACAGAGAACTGCGGAACAAAAATTGGAAAGCAATAAGGTTGTTGTTGTTGTGTTCTTCAGTCCTGAGACTGGTTTGATGCAGCTCTCCATGCTACTCTATCCTGTGCAAGTTTCTTCATCTCCCAGTACCCACTGCAACCTACATCCTTCTGAATCTGTTTAGTGCATTCATCTCTAGGTCTCCCTCTACAATTTTTACCCTCCACGCTGCCCTCCAATGCTAAATTTGTGATCCCTTGATGCCTCAAAACATGTCCTACCAACCGATCCCTTCTTCTAGTCAAGTTGTGCCACAAACTTCTCTTCTCCCCAATCCTATTCAATACCTCCTCATTAGTTACGTGATCTACCCACCTTATCTTCAGCATTCTTCTGTAGCACCACATTTCGAAAGCTTCTAATCTCTTCTTGTCCAAACTGGTTATCGTCCATGTTTCACTTCCATACATGGCTACACTCCATACAAATACTTTCAGAAAAGACTTCCTGACACTTAAATATATACTCAATGTTAACAAATTTCTCTTCTTCAGAAACGATTTCCTTGCCATTGCCACTCTACATTTTATATCATCTCTACTTCGACCATCATCAGTTATTTTACTCCCTAAATAGCAAAACTCCTTTACTACTTTAAGTGTCTCATTTCCTAATCTAATTCCCTCAGCATCATCCGATTTAATTTGACTACATTCCATTATCCTCGTTTTGCTTTTGTTGATGTTCATCTTATATCCTCCTTTCAAGACACTGTCCATTCCGTTCAACTGCTCTTCCAAGTCCTTTGCTGTCTCTGACAGAATTACAATGTCATCGGCGAACCTCAAAGTTTTTACTTCTTCTCCATGAATTTTAATACCTACTCCGAATTTTTCTTTTGTTTCCTTTACTGCTTGCTCAATATACAGATTGAATAACATCGGGGAGAGGCTACAACCCTGTCTCACTCCTTTCCCAACCACTGCTTCCCTTTCATGCCCCTCGACTCTTATAACTGCCATCTGGTTTCTGTACAAATTGTAAATACCCTTTCGCTCCCGGTATTTTACCCCTGCCACCTTCAGAATTTGAAAGAGAGTATTCCAGTTAACGTTGTCAAAAGCTTTCTCTAAGTCTATAAATTCTAGAAACGTAGGTTTGCCTTTTCTTAATCTTTCTTCTAAGATAAGTCGTAAGGTTAGTATTGCCTCACGTGTTCCAACATTTCTACGGAATCCAAACTGATCTTCCCCGAGGTCCGCTTCTACCAGTTTTTCCACTCGTCTGTAAAGAATTCGCGTTAGTATTTTGCAGCTGCGACTTATTAAACTGATGGTTCGGTAATTTTCACATCTGTCAACACCTGCTTTCTTTGGGATTGGAATTATTATATTCTTCTTGAAGTCTGTGGGTATTTCGCCTGTCTCATACATCTTGCTCACCAGATGGTAGAGTTTCGTCATGACTGGCTCTCCCAAGGCCATCAGTAGTTCTAATGGAATGTTGTCTACTCCCGGGGCCTTGTTTCGACTCAGGTCTTTCAGTGCTCTGTCAAACTCTTCACGCAGTATCTTATCTCCCATTTCATCTTCATCTACATCCTCTTCCATTTCCATAATATTGTCCTCAAGTACATCGCCCTTGTATAAACCCTCTATATACTCCTTCCACCTTTCTGCCTTCCCTTCTTTGCTTAGAACTGGGTTGCCATCTGAGCTCTTGATATTCATACAAGTGGTTCTCTTCTCTCCAAAGGTCTCTTTAATTTTCCTGTAGGCAGGATCTATCTTACCCCTAGTGAGACAAGCCTCTACATCCTTACATTTGTCCTCTAGCGATCCCTGCTTAGCCATTTTGCACTTCCTGTCGATCTCATTTTTGAGACGTTTGTATTCCTTTTTGCCTGCTTCATTTACTGCATTTTTGTATTTTCTCCTTTCATCAATTAAATTCAATATTTCTTCTGTTACCCAAGGATTTCTATTAGCCCACGTCTTTTTACCTACTTGATCCTCTGCTGCCTTCACTACTTAATCCCTCAGAGCTACCCATTCTTCTTCTACTGTATTTCTTTCCCCCATTCCTGTCAATTGTTTCCTTATGCTCTCCCTGAAACTCTCTACAACCTCTGGTTCTTTCAGTTTATCCAGGTCCCATCTCCTTAAATTCCCACCTTTTTGCAGTTTGTTCAGTTTCAATCTGCAGTTCATAACCAATAGATTGTGGTCAGAATCCACATCTGCCCCTGTAAATGTCTTACAATTTAAAACCTGGTTCCTAAATCTCTGTCTTACCATTATATAATCTATCTGATACCTTTTAGTATCTCCAGGATTCTTCCAGGTATACAACCTTCTTTTATGATTCTTGAACCAAGTGTTAGCTATGATTAAGTTATGCTCTGTGCAAAATTCTACAAGGCGGCTTCCTCTTTCATTTCTTCCCCCCAATCCATATTCACCTACTATGTTTCCTTCTCTCCCTTTTCCTACTGACGAATTCCAGTCACCCATGACTATTAAATTTTCGTCTCCCTTCACTACCTGAATAATTTCTTTTATCTCGTCATACATTTCATCAATTTCTTCATCATCTGCAGAGCTAGTTGGCATATAAACTTGTACTACTGTAGTAGGCATGGGCTTTGTGTCTATCTTGGCCACAATAATGCGTTCACTATGCTGTTTGTAGTAGCTAACCCGCACTCCTATTTTTTTTATTCATTATTAAACCTACTCCTGCATTACCCCTATTTGATTTTGTATTTATAACCCTGTAATCACCTGACCAAAAGTCTTGTTCCACCTGCCACCGAACGTCACTAATTCCCACTATATCTAACTTTAACCTATCCATTTCCCTTTTTAAATTTTCTAACCTACCTGCCCGACTAAGGGATCTGACAATCCACGCTCCGATCCGTAGATCGCCAGTTTTCTTTCTCTTGATAACGACGTCCTCTTGAGTAGTCCCCGCCCGGAGATCCGAATTGGGGACTATTTTACCTCCGGAATATTTTACCCAAGAGGACGCCATCATCATTTTATCATACAGTAAAGCTGCATGTCCTCGGGAAAATTTACGGCTGTAGTTTCCCCTTGCTTTCAGCCGTTCGCAGTACCGGCACAGCAAGGCCGTTTTGGTTAATGTTACAAGGCCAGATCAGTCAATCATCCAGACTGTTGCCCCTGCAACTTCTGAAAAGGCTGCTGCCCCTCTTCAGGAACCACATGTTTGTCTGGCCTCTCAACAGATACCCCTCCGTTGCGGTTGCACCTGCGGTACGGCCATCTGTATCGCTGAGGCACGCAAGCCTCCCCACCAACGGCAAGGTCCATGGTTCATGGGGGGAGGAGCAATAAGGTGGAGTCGTGATAATTCATCTATTTTGAGAAACTGAAAAGGAATAAATCACCTGGTCCTGATGGCATCCTTACTGAAGCTCTAAATGCCTTTTATATGCACATATTTGTGCCGTCTCCACATCTACATACATGCTCCGCAATCCACCGTACGGTGCGTGGCGGAGGGTACTTCGTACCACAACTAGCATCTTCTCTCCCTGTTCCACTCCCAAACAGAACGAGGGAAAAACGACTGCCTATATGCCTCTGTACGAGCCCTAATCTCTCTTATCTTATCTTTGTGGTCTTTCCGCGAAATATAAGTTAGCGACAGTAAAATTGTACTGCAGTCAACCTCAAATGCTGGTTTTCTAAATTTCCTCAGTAGCGATTCACGAAAAGAACGCCTCCTTTCCTCCGGAGACTCCCACCCGAGTTCCTGAAGAATTTCCGTAACACTCGCGTAATGATCAAACCTACCAGTAACAAATCTAGCATCCTGCCTCTGAATTGCTTCTATGTCTTCCCTCAATCCGACCTGATAGGGATCCCAAACGCTCGAGCAGTACTCAAGAATAGGTCGTATTAGTGTTTTATAAGTGGTCTCCTTTACAGATGAACTACATCTACCCAAAATTCTACCAATGAACCGAAGACGACTATACGCCTTCCCCACAACTGCCATTACATGCTTGTCCCACTTCATATCGCTCTGCAATGTTACGCCCAAATATTCAATCGACGTGACCGTGTCAAGCACTGATCTACTAATATAGTATTCAAACATTACTGGATTCTCTTTCCTATTCATCTGCATTAATTTACATTTATCTATATTTAGAGTTAGCTGTTATTCTTTACACCAATCACAAATCCTGTCCAAGTCATCTTCTATCCTCCTACAGTCACTCAACTACGACACCTTCCCGTACACCACAGCATCATCAGCAAACAGCCGCACTTTGCTATCCACCCTATCCAAAAGATCATTTATGTAGATAGAAAACAACAGCGGACCTACCACACTTTCCTGGGGCACTCCAGATGATACCCTCACCTCCGATGAACACTCACCATCGAAGACAACGTACTGGGTTCTATTACTTAAGAAGTCTTCGAGCCACTCACATATTTGCGAACCAATCCCATATGCTCGTACCTTAGTTAGGAATCTGCAGTGGGGCACCGAGTCAAACGCTTTCCGGAAGTCAAGGAATATGGCATCCGTCTGATACGCTTCATCCATGGTTCGCAAGATATCATGTGAGAAAAAAGGGCGAGTTGCGTTTTGCAGGAGCGATGCTTTCTAAAGCCGTGCTAATGCATGGACAGCAACTTCTCTGTCTCAAGGACATTCATTATATTCGAACTGAGAATATGTTCGAGAATCCTGCAACAAACCGATGTTAAGGATATTGCTCTGTAATTTTGAGGATCCGTCCTTCTACCCATCTTATATACAGGCGTCACCTGCGCTTTTTTCCAGTCGCTCGGGACTTTACGTTGGGCAAGAGATTCGCGATAAAAGCAAGCTAAGTAACGAGCCAATGCAGTAGAGTACTCTCTGTAAAACCGAACTGGAATCCCATCAGGACCTGGCGATTTACTTATTTTCAACCCATTCAGCTGCTTCACAACCCCAGGGATGTCTATCACTATGTCCTCCATACGGGAATCTGTACGAGACTCAAACGGCGGTACGTTTGTACGATCCTCCTGCGTGAAAGATTTCTCAAATGCTAAATTTAAAATTTCATCTTTCGTTTTGCTGTCTTCCGTTGCCAGGCCAGACTGATCAATGAGTGGCTGGATGGAAGACTTCGACCCGTTTACCGATTTTACGTAAGACCAGAATTTCCTTGGGTTTTCAGCAAGATCTTTTGCTAATGTATGACGGTTGTAGTGGTTGTATGCTTCGCGCATCGCTCTTTTTACAGCAGCACGAATCTCTACTAACTTTTGCCTGTCCTCATTCTCCCGATCTTTCTTGTACCGCGAGTGCAACTGTCTTTGCTTCCTGAGCATTCTCCGAATTGCGCTGTTAAACCATGGTGGGTCTTTCCGTCGTAACCCACTTTATCGGCACATACTTCTCCAATGCGTGATTTACAAAGTGTTTAAAATTTGCCCATAATTCCTCCACGTCCATCGTACAGGAAGTAAATGAGGTAGATTCATTTACTAAGTGGGATGCTAACAACTGCTTATCTGCCCTTTCTAATAAGAATACTCTCCTAGCCTTCTTGACCGACTTTTTAACTTTTGTAACCATAGTCGTAATGAAAACATCATGATCACTAATCCCTGTCTCAACACTGACACCGTCGATGAGGTCTGGTCTGTTCGTGGCTACCAGATCTAAAATATTTCCATTATGCGTTGGCTGTCAATTTAGCTGCTCAAGACAGTTTTCGGATAATGTGTTCAAAAGTAATTCACACGACGGCTTGTCTGTACCACCTGTAATGAATCCATAGACATCTCAGACTATACTAGGTAGGATGAAGTCGCATCCGACTAATATAGCATGATCCGGTGATCCGGGTACTTCTGCGATACAGAGTGTAGACTACCTTTGAATGATTCTAGAACTGTCATGGTGGAACCTGGTGGCCGATAATAACACCCAACAATTGACTTTATTTCTCCTAGTCCTGTTAAACGTGTCCAGATAACTTCACAATCACTCTCTGCTTCGACCTCAGTAGACACAATATTTTTGTCAACTGCAATGAAGACACCACCTCCTACGGTGTCTAATCTGTCTTTCCGATACACGTTTCAACCCCCACTAAATATTTCAGAACTTCCTATCTCAGGGTTCAGCCAGGTCTCAGTCCCGAGAATAATTTGCGCGCCACACGCTTCCTGGAGGGCAGGAAATGCAGGAACTTAATTCCGAACACTGAAAATTTGCTGCTAATATCTTGATAGCTGAAGTGTCTTTACACAGAGCGCGTCCTGATTTCCCTGCCTAGCCTAAAAAAAACCCATGTGCACGCCACAATTACTCTGCTACCAGAGTAGCCGCTTCCTTTGTGTAATACACCCCTGACCTATCTAGGGGCGTCCTACAATTCCCCACCCAATAGCGCAGGTCTAGAAATCTGCAGCCAAGATCGTCATAGAGTCGACGAAGCTTCTTGTGGAGACCCTCCACTCGGCTCCAAACCAAAGGACCCCGATCCACTATGGGGACGATGCTGCAAATATAGAGGTCTGCTTGCACCCCGCGTGCGAGGCCAGCGGTCTTCACCAAATCCGCTAGCCGCCTGTACGAACTGAGGATCGCCTCAGAACCCAAGCGACAGGCATCACTGGTGCCGACGTGAGCAACTACTTGCAGACGACTGCACCCCAAACGCTTGGATGAGGCCCCCCGGCAGACAAACCGAGTGCACGTTGGAATTCTTTCCAGCCCTGTACGCTATTTCCCCAAGGGGCTCCATCATCCGCCTAACGTTGGAGCTCCCAATAACCAGTAAGCCTTTGCCCCCGTGTGCCTGCTCGGGCCCTGCTGAAGGAGCGGCCACCTGTCCACTGACAGGATGAACGGGCGAGGCCAGCCGGCCAGCCGGCCAGCCTCCACATTGACCCTCCGCCTCGAGCGACACGAAAGCGTTGCAGTCCGCCACTCACTGAGGTGAGGGCGGCCCCAACGCGCCGGGTACACTGGAAGGTGCCACGGCGGCTGAGTCAGCGGACGCAGCAAGCGACACCTGTGGGGTGTCCCAAGCGACGCGCCAGACCCTCCGCCGTCGTTGCACCTCGAGGCAGCAGCCTGAAGGCGGCTGACCATGGCCAACAGCACGCTCAGCTGCTCGCGACCCGCGGCCAGTTCCTCCTGCGCCCGCACACAGCACGCACACACCCTATCCATCCTACTGCTAATATCTGGACGTATAGAGTTGCGACAAATAAAACAGCAATATGCGACTGCACAGATGCGTCACCGGCGCCGGATTGAGCTGCGATATGTGAACAATTACTTTCGAACTAAGCAATCAAATGCTCACGACTACGCCACTATACAGATATTACAATGCGGTCCTAGCCCTGTCTTAGTACAAATGACAACCGCCTACGCGATGTTACACTCTACCGTTATTAAAATTTCATACTACCCCTTTCTAATTCGAAAATACGCAAAGATCTGAAAAATTTCACCACGCAAGCACACAAACACACAAAGTAATTTGAATTAAACATGCTGAACCAATACGAAAAACAGAATATACGATTAGTTTCTGCTACTGCTGCTCGCACACGTCACTCTGCAAGCACAGATGGAACTGCACTGGCCTCTGTCTGCTGCTAACTGACTCTACGAAATAAACAGAAAGCACTGGCTGTCCAAAACAAACAACTGACTAACGACTCCGCGAATTTATACTTTACAGCATCAATAAGCAATATTACTCCTCTCAAATACGAGAATACGCAAGGATTTTATGTAATTAAATATGCAAGCGCACAAACACTCGGAAAGAAATTAAGAATCAAACTAAAAAACAAATATTAAAGCTAAATATGCGACTCGCTACTGCACTGCTGCTGCACTACCGCTGCACTGATACTTCACCAGCGGCTGCTCAAGGCTCAACAATGCGTATTTGTTGCAGGTGAAGAAACCAGACATATGTAATAAAGCAAATGTGATTATACTGATAAAGGGTAAACACAAGGATCCCGAAGGTCCGAAGAGCTACATACCAATTACCCTCTAAATACCTTAGGGAACGCGCTAGAGAGGTTGCTATGCGGAAGTCTAAAGGAGAAAAGCCTTCATGGAATCAACTCACAAGAACATGGATTTCGAAATTAAAAGTAAAAAAACGCTGTAAATGAAGCGATAACATTTGCAAAAAACGTCGGCATAAATGTATTGTAGCCATAATGATGGGCATCGACTGCGCATTCGATCACATACGGTTGTCAGAAATTTTTGCTCTGCCTTAGGGACTCTGGATGCCTATGAGCGTTACACAAGTGTTTTAAAAATTACAGTCGGGAATGAGAGTCAACTCTGTCCTGTTCATAAGAAAAACTTACAAAAGAAATTTCGAAAGCTGCCTACAAGGGTCCTTGTGTGGCTCTGTCTTCTGGGATATAGTACTCGACCCGGTATTGTCAATGCTGTAGCATAGCCTGCATTCGGATCTCTGGGAGGGGACTGCCAAGGGGGAGGTGACCATGAGAAAAAAGATTGGATAACCAACCAAAGGATAACCTTCTACAAGTCGGGGCGTGGAATTTCAGAAGCTTGAATGTAGTAGGGAAGCTAGAAATCAGGAAAAGGAAATGCATGGACTCAATCTAGATATAGTTAGGATCAGTGAAATGAAATGGAAAGAAGACAAGGATTTCTGGTCATATGAGTATAGGAAAATTTCAATAGCAGCAGAAAATGGTATGACAGGAGTAGGATTCATTATGAAGAGGAAGTTAGGCAGAGAGTTTGTTTCTGTGAATGGTTCAGTGATAAGGTTGTTCTCATCAGAATTGACAGCAAACCAACATCGACAACGATAGTTCGTTTATACAAGCCGACGTCGCAAGCTGAAGATGAAGAGATAGAGAACGTACATGAGGATATTAAAAGGTCAATAGAGTATGTAAAGCATAGCGAGTACGCTGGACTAGAATCACAAGAGGAGGGGGTATACTTGGAAAAGACTGGGTGATACGGGAAAATTTCAGTTATATTACATCATGGTCAGACAAAGTATTCGAAATCAGATACTTGAAGTTTTCTAAGGCTATACATACAGCAATAAGGAATAACTCAGTAGGCAATATAGTTGAAGAGGAATGGACATCTCTAAAAAAGGTAATCAAAGAAGCTCTAACATGTGTGTGACTGGTTCTGATCTATCTTTCAACCATAATCGTACAAGAACGCTCTGTGAGTGTCTTAGGAATGTGTGTGAACCTACAGCCTGCAAGGTAGGAAAATACCATCTCAAGCATGCAGAGTTCAGAAGAGTGCAGCAGTACGGACAGTGATGTAGTCAATGATCTCAATGTTAGAAATGTTATTGCTAATATAAATTAATGTACAGATTCAGGCGTAAGTATATGCTAGCAAAAATTAAAATCTTAGATTTTCGATATTCAGGTTTATATTTTTGCTCTAAGTATGACTTCATAACATCATAACTATAATACGTTTAGGATGGTAAAATATTGATATGGGGTGTTCACAACTGTGAAGCGAAATTCCTCACTATTTTAAGGCTCTTTAATAGTAATATGGTTGATGAACATGGCTGGCGTTCGATAAAATTCTTTTTCAAGATCGGTAATTCTTCATTAACATTGCACTGGTTAAATAAGTTCTCCGAAATCGCGGTTAGCTCGCTTCCGCTGTCTATCACTACATTAATTGGGATTTTTGCTACATAGCCTTCACAACTGGTTGAATTTCGACCGGTTTGCTCTGTTCTTCCTCATCTACCTGCATTAAAGCATCCTCTGTTCAATCATACGTGAGTCGTTTTGAGATTTTCACCTGTGAACTTTGTGCCTGCCTCTGGTAGTTCGTTCTCTTCGTCGGCATCCTCCCAATTAATTTCTCCCCAGCATGATGTTGTTGTTTTCCTGCCTTCGTTTGGTTCTACTTCCTCATTTGTTACCTGTCGTCAAGATGTTTATTTCCCTCGACGGTACGTTATCCTCTCGGAATCGGCTCTCCCTAGTTTCAGTATTAAATAACTCTGAAATGCTAATTACTTTAACTCTTAAGTCGACTATCGTTGCTCTGGTAAATACCTCTGCAATGCTAAATACTTTACCTCTTAACTCGACTGCCGTTATGCTTGCCTCTTTTTGCTCTGGTAGTCCGTTTCTTGCGAAATCTTCCCAATTAATTCGTCTTCAATCTGATTTTCGTAGTACCTCGCCTTCTTATGGTCCCTGCTGTTCTGTTCCTTCATCTTTCACCTTTCGTGTCCAAGTGTTTATTTCTCTCGTTATGTTTCTGGAGCTTGCTTTGGTAGGTGCGCTGTTCTCCTTGGCTTGGGCGCTCTCTCGTCAATTCGAACATTTATCGCGGTTTGGTGGCCTTATCTCCACGTCTTCTTTCGGTTCTTCCTTTGTTTGTTCGACTTGTCGATACGGGCTTCGTGCTGGAAATTTGTGGGCCTGTTTTTCCTCCAATATCCCTTACGATTACCGTTATCCCCCTGTAGCAGTCATTGCCATTTCTTGTTCCATATCCGTACCCATTACTCTATTGGAATCGATTGTCATCTCACGGCGCGAAGTTATCACGCGGTCCGTAATAGCTGACATTCCTTCGTGTGGTATCCAGTGCATTTTGCAGTCTTCCATTCACGTTTTCAAGTGGGTTTCGCTTTTTTCTTGCCTTATCTTCCGAGGATATGAATTCTAGTTCTCTCAAAGCTCCTTTGAAGGTTTCCACGTCATTGCCACAGTGCCCTACCAATGACTGTTGTGACTGTTGGTATTTTAGTGGCAACTTGATGGTGCACAATTTAATCAATTCTTCATCGCTGTATGGCACATCCAAACATTGGTTTTTCTTTGCCATTACTTCGAAAAGTTTTACAGGCCTCTTCTCTACTGAATTCTCCAAGTGTGGATTTTCTAGTATTTCATACTTCACCCTATTTTGCGCTTTACTCGACCAGTAGCGTGAGAGAAACTTATCTCTGAAATCTTCATATGATCTTGATGTAGCTGCTCCGTTTTTTGCATCATTTCTGCCACCGTTCCAGACAAATGGACAAATATAAAGGCTAGTATGTCTGCTAATGTATAATGTTCTGGTAGAACCTATACTGAATGGATCAATGAAGGTTCTTGGATGCAGTGAGTTTCCTTCACGGAAATGCTGAAACTTCCTTACAGTGAGGAAATGATCGTTGTTGTACCTCGCCATGGTACCGTACGAAATTCAAGAATCATCGCCACTTCTGTTTCTGACCATTTGACGTGTCAGTCTTTCAGGTTGTGGTAAATCCATTGGATATTGCCCACTGTAAGTTTCGCCTAGTCTTGCATGATATCGTTGCAATGGAATGCAATGACTTTCTTCCATCGACTCTGCGCGAGTGGCGTTATGCATTACGCTACAACCTTCGCGCCCTTGCACTTTCCTGTCACGTATTGGCTCGGTGTCTTCCCGCTTCATCATGTGGTCCGAATTGTTCCGAAAACTATGCCTGAGGTACTCGATGTCTTCGTGGTGCCATCTGCACTTCATAAGTTTCGAAACGTGCGTGTGGCATCGCAGGTGGTTGGCTATCGCGTAACTTCTTCTCCGCCTGTGATTGGAGTTGTATTTGCGTGAAACTGTTTGCCTTCCTGGTGGCGTTATTGACTCTGAAGTTGTTAAGGATTCAGAGCGTGTATGATCTTGGTAACTTCACTCTTGTATGGTTCACAACAGTTCTCTGAGTTTTTCGAATTTATTCTTCGCTTTCGCTTATATTCTCACAATGCGATCGTACTGCTTGCGAACTGCTTTCGTGATGCGTTTTTGCAACACACTCTCTTCAACTATTTGTCGTGCTGTGCCAGTTGCTTGGGTATAACTGCATTAACCTTTAGTTTCACCGTGAGTATCGTCACGTAATGCTTTGTTGTCATTACGTAATATTTTGACATCGTCACGTAATGTTTTAATTTCACTCTGAGTCTCGTCACGTAACGGTTTTATTTCCGTCTGGGTTTCAACCCGCAATGTCTGCACGTCCACTTGGACCTTGTCAATATCTGTTCTTAACTGCGTGTGACCTATTATTAAATTTTCAATCACATCTTGCGATTCTTTTGCCTTTTCCTCAATGTGGCGTAATTGTTCTTCGACCTCTATGTTTTGTTTTTTAAGTTCGCACAATTATTTCGTTGTTTCTGCATTCTGCTCATGTATCTGTTGTTTTATCTCTCCGTTTTGTATCGCTGTGGTGCCCGCTAATTGCTGGAGAATTTCCAACAAATTAACGGATCCTACTACCTCTTCTTCCAACGCGTTTCTTTCCGCGTTTACATTCTCTTTTCTGTCCGCAACTGACTGTAGTGAACCATGCGGTGACAAATTTCTACTTGTACTGCCTGTACTCAGTTGTGAGGGAGGTCTTAGTACATGTGCTATGAGTTCTACGTATTCAGCCGGCCGCGGTGGTCTCGCGGTTCTAGGCGCGCAGTCCGGAACCGCGTGACTGCTACGGTCGCAGGTTCGAATCCTGCCTCGGGCGTGGATGTGTGTGCTGTCCTTGGGTTAGTTAGGTTTAAGTAGTTCTCAGTTCTAGGGGACTGATGACCACAGCTGTTAAGTCCCATAGCGCTCAGAGACATTTGAACCATTTTTTCTACGTATTCAGGACGTTCCCCATTTTCCTGCATTTCTGCAATATGTTGATCACCGTTTCGACAACTTGTTGCTCAGTATTTACATCAAACTGCACCCCCTGTTTTACTTCTCGCGGCGTTGCGTCGTCTGTTATTCTGCCCTGTGGTTCCCATTCGTTACCTTGCTGGGTGTCTATTTCAGTTCGGTCAAGGCATCGATCTGCCATTTCGAATCTCTCTGATTCCCGTCTATGGCTTCGCAGTTTTAACTGACATGTCCTACTTCCCATTATCCTGAGATCTTACGACCTTACCCGCTTCACAAAATTATTATCGTCCCCTTTTTCTACTGTTTCTAGTTCCCTTGACACACTAGCAAGACTGTACGACCATCACTTACCATTTGGGACAGAACCTAGTTAGCAACGCTGTGTCAGCCACCAGTGTGCTTGCAAGAAAATGTAAAGCTAACAACTATTCTATGGGGATACTGTGTACGTCTCTCAGTGCATTGCACGTCTCTGTCCCCCTATTGGCTTCTCAGTAGCCACTGATATTTAGCATTGGTTGATATAACACAAAAAAATTCTGTTACAAAAGTTTTTAAGAGGATATTTTTCTGGTGTACTAATTACATATGATTGACCACCTTAAATGGAATTTTGCCATTCTGGCAGGGTCGCCATTATCTAACATGCGTGTGACTGGTTCTGATCTATTTTCCTACCACACTTGGGCAAGGACATTCTGTGAGTGTTCTAGGAATTAGCGTTGAACCTATGGCCTGCAAGGTAGGAAAATACCATCTCACGCATGCAGAGTTCAGAAGAGTGCAGCAGAATGGACAGGGATGTAATCAGACAATGATTTCAATCATGGTTCCACCGCACTCCCTGTAAAGGAAACGTTAAAGTGTACAGGTTCAGGTGTAACTATATGTTAGCAAAAACAAAAACCTTAGATTTTCGTTCTTCAGGTTTGTATTTTTACTCTAAGTATGACTTCATAATATCATAACTGTAATACGTTCAGGGTGCTAAAATATTGATATGGAGTATTCACAACTGTGAAGCGAAATTCCTAACTATTTTAAGGTTCTTTAATAGTAAGATGGTTGATGACCATGGCTGGCGCCGGCCAGTGTGGCCGAGCGTTCCTAGGCGCTTCAGTCTGGAACCGCTCGACCGCTAAAGTCGCAGGTTCGAATCCTGCCTCGGGCATGGATGTGTGTGATGTCCTTAGGGTAGTTAAGTTTAAGTAGTTCTAAGTTCTAGGGGACTGATGACCTCAGATGTTGAGTCCCATAGTGCTCAGAGCCATTTGAACCATTTTTGAACCATGGCTGGCGTTCGATAAATTAAAAACAAATTAAATATAAGTGGGACCACAGACATCAATTACGCTAAAATGCACCATTAAAATATCCAAATAATGGACGGAGGTCGGTAGAGCAATCAGAAAGACGTACACAATTAAAACAATTCAATAACTTCAGACAATAAAGCACTCTACAGTGACTGATCAGTTCCTTTCATTAAATCGGATATCTCCCGTTTCTGCTTCAATTAAGCCTGACAATCGTGAATATGTTTAACTACAGAGCAGGTTGAATGTACTAAGAAATAGGAGAGACGGAGGCGACCACAGTTCCGAGTGTCTATTGAACATCACTTGCTGGCATAGTGCAAGCACGCGTGTTTACCTTTCGGCGGCGGCGGCAGTTGCTGCTGCTGGCGCGAATGTTAAACAACCAATCTGATACATTTGCGTGGTACACACTATTTGGCTGGAATAGTTCATACGTCGTTGCTCTCAAATCGCACGCAAGCGTTAACTGTCAGTACTAAGTGCAATGCTCCATACTAGGAGACTTGGCAGTATAGCTCCTTAAGAGTTAAGACGAGCCTGCGAACAAATGTTAACATCTTACTCTCGCAATCGTCTCAGTGCAGCGTGAGTTGCCTTTCTCAAACAGTCGACGATCTGCTCAAGAGAAGAGTGAATTTCTCTCTCTGCATTTGCCTGTATCAAAGCTGGTGGCCACGCTTTTTCTTTCTGGCCAACCAGAGCATTCGCACTTCTTATAACTCCACCCACTATCACAGGCATCGTTTCTTTCGTAGGGCAGAGCTTAAATTCTGCTACATAATACTGAGATGAACAACTTTTTTCCACATGAGTTTTTACTTAGGTGGCAACAGTGAGTCACCAATGTTTTGAGTTGGATTTCTCCGGACAGTTATCTGCCATCTCCAGCCGTGTTCCTGTAGGAAGGCTTTCCGAAGGGTCATCTTTAAAAGCAGGGAAAAGGGTGGCTTTTGCCGACGGCCTGCACAGTGGCTCTGGCATCGCAGTGTGTCTGCTGTAACATCAGGACAGGGGCTGCCGTCGTAAAATTATCGTTTCCTTAGAACTGCATCTCGTAGCTCAGGTTTGGGAAATTATTTGCATGCAGTTAATAGCGTGAGTGTTAGTGGTTTCTATTCCTGAAATACCAGCTTGTTTATTTGATTTGCCTATCAGTAAAATTCAAACATTTTCACATAACTGTGTTGTGCGACATATCGATTTGGAATTCTTTCAGATGTGTTATTTCTCTGACACCTTACAAAGCCATATAGAAAAACATAAGTACAAAGAAGGTAACTGCGATAAAACCAGGGGTAACAGAACAGTTGTTCGATGAAATAAGAAAGTACAAAAATGTTCAGGGAATTTCAGAAATACAGAAATGCAAGCCACTGAGGAATGAAATAAGTCGGAAGTGCAGGGAAGCTAAGACGAAACGATTGCATGAAAAATGCGAAGAAATCTAAAAAGAAATTATTGTCAAAAAATGGTTCAAATGGCTCTGAGCACTATGGGACTCAACATCTATGGTCATCAGTCCCCAAGAACTTAGAATTACTTAAACCTAATTACCCTAAGGACATCACACAACACCCAGTCATCACGAGGGAAATTATTGTCAGAAGGACTTACTCAGCACATAGGAATGTCAAAACAAGCTTCTGTGAAATTAAAAGCAGGGGTGGTAACATAAGGAGTACAATGGGAATTCCACTGTTAAATGCAAAGGAGTGAGCAGAAATGGTAAGAGTAAATTGAAGTCCGCTAAGAAGGCGTGGCGAGGGGGGGTATTTGTGTAATGTGATAGAAGAAAAACAGGAGTCGATTTAGATGAGATAGGGGATCCAGTGTTAGAATCTGAATTTAAGAGGGCTTTGGAGGACTTAGGATCAACTAAGGCAGAGGCGATAGATAACATTCCATCATAATTTCTAAAATCGGTGGGGGAAGTGGCAACAGAGCGACTATTCACATTGGTGTGTAGAATGTATGACTCAGACGACATACTGTCTGACTTTCGGAAAAGTATCATCCATACAATTTCGAAGACTGCAAGAGCTGTAAATGTGAGAATTATTGCACGATCAACTTAACAGCTCATGCATCTAAGTTACTGACGTTGAATAATATACAGAAGAATGGAAAACAAAGCTGAGGATGCGTTGGATGACGATCAGTTTGGCTATAGAAAAGCTAAAGGTACCAGAGAGACTTCTGACGTTGCAGTTGATAACGGAAACAAAATTAAAGAAATATCAAGAAAGGTTCGAAGGTTTGTCGACCACAATTTAAAATGTGCAAAATGTTCGAAATTTTGAGAAAAATAGGGGTAAGCTACAGGGAGAGACGTGTCATATACAATATGTACAAGCGGCAAGACGGAATAATAAGAGTGGACGACCAAGAACGAAGAGCTCGTATTAAAAAGAGTGTAAGACAGGGCTGTCATCTTTCGCCCTTACTATTCAATCTGTACGTTGAAGAAGCAATGATGGAAATGTAAGAAAGGGTCAGGAGTAGAATTAAAATTCGAGGTGAATGAATATCAGTGATACGATTTGCTGATGATTGCTATCTTGAGTGAAAGTGAAAAAGAATTACATGATCTGCTGAATGGAACGAACAGTCTAATTAATATACTATATGGACAGAGAGTAAATCAAAGGATCACAAAAGTAATGAGAAGTGCAGAAATGAGAACAGCGAGAAACTTAACATCAGTATTGATGGTCACAAAGTAAATGAAGTTAAGGAATTCTACTACTTAGGCAGTAAAACAACCAATGACAGATGGAGTAAGGAGTACATCAAAAGCAGACTAGCATTGGGAAAAAGGGCACTCCTCGCCAAAAGAAATCTACTATAATCAAATACAGGCATTAGTTTGACGAAGAAATTTCTGGAATCTATGTTTGGGGACTGTATTGTGTGGAAGTGAAACATGGACTATGGGGAAACCGGAACAGAAGAGAATCGAAGCATTTGAGATGTGGTGCTACAGACGAATGTTTGAGATCAAGTGGACTGATAAGGTAAGGAATGAGGAGGTTCTGCGTAGAATCGGAGAGGAAAGAAATATGTTGAAAACACTGATATGGAGAAGGGACAGGAGGATAGGACATCTATTAAGACATCAGGGAATGAGAGCTGTAGAAGGCAAAAACTATAGAGGAAGACAGAGATTGGAACACATCCAGCGAAGAATTGAGGACGTCGGTTGCAAGTGCTACTCTGAGATGAAGAGTGGCACAGGAGAGGAATTCATTGCGGTTCGCATCACACCAGTCAGAAGACTGATCAGTCAAAGAAAAAGGATAAGGAAGGTGTTATAGGCTTAGTGAGATATGCCGACGATCTGATGATTCTTGTGAAGGGAGGCTCCCAAAGTAACGTAGAAGAAGAATGTATGCTAGCCCCCCAACAATTACCTCAGTGGTGTCAAGAAGACAAATTTTCTGTTGCCCCTGAAAAGACCACGCGCAACTGTTAAAAGAGAATCATTTCAGAGATCCATCAAGAAATTAAGCAATTGGTCCATTATACGTCTACATCTACATATATACTCCGGTAGCCACCAAGCAGTGTGTGGCGGAGGGCACAATTCGCGATAAAGTCATATTCCCCCCCCCCCCCCCCTCTGTTCGACTCCGTATCGCGCGAGGGAAAAACGACTGTCTGAACGCCTCAGTACGACCTCTAATTTCTCTTATCTTTGAATGGTGATCATTGCGCGATTTGAAAGTTAGTGGTAATTAATATATGCTTTACATCTTCGACGAAGATCTGATTTCGGAATTTAGTGAGCAGCCCTTTCCGTTTAGCGCCTCGTCTATCTGTAAGTTTGTCCCACTTCAAACTTTCTATGAGATTTGTAACGCTCTCGTTATGGCTAAATGTACCAGTCACGAATCTTGCCGCTCTTCTTGGGATCTTATCAATCTCTTGAATCAGACCCAACTGGTAAGGGTACCATACAGACGAACAATACTCTAAGACTGGACGAAATAACGTACTGTAAGCAATTTACTTTGTTGAAGGACTCCATCGTTTCAGGATTCTGCTAATAAACCGCAATCTAGAGTTCGCCTTGCCCGTTACTTGTGTAATCTGATCATTCCATTTGAGATCATTTCGAATAGTACCGCCCAGATATTTACGGATGTACCGCCTCCAAAGACTGGCCATTTATTTTGTACTCGTACATTAATGAGGATTTTCGCCCTGTTATACGCAATAGGTTACACTTACTAAAATTGAGAGATAACTGCCAGTTTATACACCAAGCATTTAATTTCTGCAAATCCTCATTGATTTCTTCACAACTTCCGTGTGATACTACTTTCCTGTAGACTGCAGCATCATCGGCAAACAGTCTAATGCCGCTGTCAGTACCATCAACCAGGTCGTTTATGTAAATCGTAAAAAGCAGCGGACGCCCCCCCCCCCCCTCCTCGCTCTCACTTCTCCACTCACGTCCTATGTGGGTGTCTCGTAAATTATGACAGTGAGTGCAGTCTAACGTTCTATGATTTCAGTATAACTCCTTATTTTAACTGATTCACTTTGGTGAAGAGATTTCCCAGAATGGCGTTACTGATTATATCATTAGTGGTAGGTAAATTAAAGAGTTTAAATACATCCCTTGAAGTTTTAAATATGTCCAAAATCAGTCAAAAAATCCATACTTTTGTCAACATTGCACAATGGAAGAAAAAATTTTAGGACAGCTAGCACCCACTATGCACTGTTGTAGCTAGATCATACATGCAAGTTTTGCAATAAAGTCGTATTTGTGACAACCACAACAAAAATTCAAAACTGTCAACATTATCCTCAAACACGGCAATATCCAAACTACAATGCGCAACAGAATTGAAGGACCATTTTTTCCAAGCCCCGTAATTCCCACCCATTGCAACGTTTAAGTTTGAAATTTGACTCAAGGATGCGTACACCTTTCCTCCGTAACGGAGAGAAACCGTGGCGCTTCAAACAGTCAAGTATCGACATATGCGAAAAAACGGCCACAGTTCAGAAGTTCATGTGAATAGAGAGGTTGGTTAATTATGTCACATTAGCACCAAATTCCACCACAATTCTACTCAAAGACACAGTGGACTCTACGTACGATCGGAAGGTCGTCTCACTCCCTATTACCCACAGTTCAGCCCTTCCTTTCACGCCTCTGACTGAGGTTAGAATCGCCACGCCCCGCCGTTGAAATCATGCGGTTTTCTTATCAGCGGCCGATGAAAACATTTCAAACACAACGCTGCTCAGAATCGACACGAAGCGGCCTAAGGCAGGGGGGAGGGGGGGAGGGGTTGACATAATGTGATGGCTCTCGATCTTCCACCATAATCGAGTCCATCAACATGAGGTGGTAAATATGAGGTAGCCAAGGAGGTGGAAACGTGGGTTCTACTATGCCAAGACTGCTTGGTAGCTACAACAGGAAAACACAATTAATTAGCAGGAGTACAAAATAAGAAAGTATTTATTACTTAACATTGCTGTAGTCCATGACCAGTTGGTTGACAATATAGAGGACGCGACTAGACTAAGCGTGTGTAGAATGACGTAATCTTGCAGTGACGAATTAATCTCTCGTAATCTTGAATGTCGAATCGGGTGAATTTGAAGACTAACTTGGAACGGAGCTACAGAGACTTGATAGCAGCAGTGACTGAGCTGCAGATGATGACTAACATGGGCGCTGGCTGACCACTGAGCGCGGCTACGAACTGTAGAGTGGCACAACTGCACTACTCTCCTGCTGCACATGAAGTGGCCTGGCAGCGCCTCGCGGCGAGCATAAGTACTGCGACTGGCTGTGTACTCTTTGGCTAGCACAGCCGTTCTTCTGTTTATCGAGAGAATCACATCCGGTGGATCGATCTCTCAGGCGGCGGTGTGGTCGTATGACTGACGACATCACATAATGAACCTCAATGAAACCACTCCTTCCCTTTGTGGATTGATTCCCATGCATTTCGTGGTTGAAAACGACAGTTCACATTATGATGAGCAACATATTGAGGACATTGCACAGGTGCCGTTCATGGTGAAATACAACAGCGCAATCTTGGCTGCCGTCTGCATTTCCCGCTGTGTTTCCACATTTTTGTCCAAATTCTGTAGTTCCGTTTGTCATACCTGCGGTGTACAGCAGTTTTCCTAAAGTGGGGCCATGGACAGCTCCGTTCTTTCGTCCGCTAGAGCCGTCGCCTGCGCTCTGCGCTGACTGAGGGTAGAGACTGCCGTGACACCACTGCCGTCCCCGGAAAATCGTCGAGCACGGTGTTTTTGCCTTTCCTGTGCGGACAGAAAAGGACGAGACGCCGTGGCACTGAGTAGGACAGACAGTCGGTTGATTGGTCTCAAAATTTTTGGTGTATCCAATCAAATGAGTGACCTCGCCACCTTGCTTGGCACGAAGAGGTTGGCCAGTCTGTAGTACACTGCTCCAGACCAATACCTATCTGTTATTTGTTAATGTGTCTGCCCCCGGTAGCTGAGTGGTCAGCGCGACAGACTGTCTATCCTAAGGGCCCGGCTTCGATTCCCGGCTGGGTCGGAGATTTTCTCCGCTCAGGGACTGGGTGTTTTGTTGTCCTAATCATCATCATCTCATCCCCATCGACGAGCAAGTCGCCGAAGTGGCGTCAGATCGAAATACTTGCACCAGGCAAGCGGTCTACCCGTCGGGAGGCCCTCGTCACACGCCATTATTATTATTATTTGTTAATGTGTCTTTTGTACCTCTTGAGTGGAAGAAGCGATATTCTGGTTCGTCACATTGGCAGTAGCACAGAGTTGTCCCCTCTATGTCGAGTTTTTTTCTTCGATGTTCGGAGTTGAGGGAGGAGGACAAAGTGTTTCTGGGCTACTCCTCTCCCAAGCGCTGTCAGGTGCTGATTGGCGCACCTTAGCTTGCTTTTGGGGAAATGTAAGTGTCGCAATCTTCGTAGTGTGGTCCATATTCTGAGCGATCTTTCCAGTTGAGGAAATCTTTCTGAACCTTTTACATACAGACTTACACGAACACACACACACACACACACACACACACACACACACACACACATGCCACATACAACTTTATCATGTTTAGGCGACCCACAAACAACCAAAATAAGCTGTTGTATACTTAAGTTCTTGTTCTCGCTGTGACAGTATCTCCCGTGTGTACAGTGACCAACACAACCATCTGCCGTTCGAAGATAAAGACAGACCCACGTCGAGTTTCAGACTTTCAGGGATCTGTTGGGCACATTAATAACTTTAAAGTTCTGTAAGGCCTTATTAATAATTCGAATGTTATGTGTTTAATGTCATTACATCTTGTTCAGTCAAACACCTTTATGTGTACAGTATCGTTTATCGTTCTGTGGCTGTCAAGCTGGAGAGGTACTACCTTTCATGTGTTCATGCGCTGTTTTCTCTGCCCTACATCTCCACTAATCAATAGATCCGTGTACATAAAAGCCACAGCGCATTGCTTTTCATTAATTTGTTTTCTAATAGTGATATCAGCTAGTATTCGACATTCACGTCAAAGATTCGTCTACCATCTAAGAAAGCTCAAAACGTGGATTTACCGACATTTCTCTCTCTTAATTTTCAGGGAGACAGCGGTGGTGCGATGATGACCAGGTCTGGCCGCCAGTACGTCGCTACAGGTAAGCAATTTAACTCATGTTAGCTCGTCTGGAAGGCACGGTTCCCCAACTGGAATTATTTTTCATTTCAACAGTCGCAGTAAACAATATTAGGGACAACTAACACACAAGCCACCAATAATGGTTCAAATGGCTCTGAGCACTATGGGACTTAACTTCTGAGGTCATGAGTACCCTAGACCTTAGAACTGCTTAAACCTAACTAACCTAAGGACATCACACACATCCATGCCCGAGGCAGGATTCTAACCTGCGACCGTAGCGCTCGCGCGGTTCCACACTCTAGCGCCTAGAACCGCTCGGCCACCGCGGCCGGCTCCACCAATAATACCACAAAGTTTGTTCCCCTTAATTGATCTCACCTAACAAATACCATCTTGTTGGTGGACAATCTGCTTCATTTCATTACAAAGACACCAGCTTCAGTGAACTATTCCTGTCACCATCTTCTGACTTAAGAGAGATGTTCCACTTGTCTCGTTGAGTAGATAGCGCCACAGGCCCCAACAACTGCCGATAAGCTATGCATAGTGATTTAAATTCTCATCTCTAGTTAAAAATAGTTCAGCGTTGATAGGATACACACTACTCCGCTCCAGGTCAACAGAGATCTTTGCATTACCTTTCTCATTACAGGAGCTCTAATACAGTCCTCTCGCCAGCGAAGAATGTCGTGTACTTTTCCAGGTAAACCGCGTCCGTAATTTTCATTTCAATGCACAACTTATTACGAGTCATGGGGTGTCACCTTCAGATGCTTAGACATTAGTTACATTTTGAAGACAGGTGACCGCTGTTCCTGTTAAGCATACAGATTTATACACTCCTGGAAATGGAAAAAAGAACACATTGACACCGGTGTGTCAGACCCACCATACTTGCTCCGGACACTGCGAGAGGGCTGTACAAGCAATGATCACACGCACGGCACAGCGGACACACCAGGAACCGCGGTTTTGGCCGTCGAATGGCGCTAGCTGCGCAGCATTTGTGCACCGCCGCCGTCAGTGTCAGCCAGTTTGCCGTGGCATACGGAGCTCCATCTCAGTCTTTAACACTGGTAGCATGCCGCGACAGCGTGGACGTGAACCGTATGTGCAGTTGACGGACTTTGAGCGAGGGCGTATAGTGGGCATGTGGAAGGCCGGGTGGACGTACCGCCGAATTGCTCAACACGTGGGGCGTGAGGTCTCCACAGTACATCGATGTTGTCGCCAGTGGTCGACGGAAGGTGCACGTGCCCGTCGACCTGGGACCGGACCGCAGCGACGCACGGATGCACGCCAAGACCGTAGGATCCTACGCAGTGCCGTAGGGGACCGCACCGCCACTTCCCGGCAAATTAGGGACACTGTTGCTCCTGGGGTATCGGCGAGGACCATTCGCAACCGTCTCCATGAAGCTGGGCTACGGTCCCGCACACCGTTAGGCCGTCTTCCGCTCACGCCCCAACATCGTGCAGCCCGCCTCCAGTGGTGTCGCGACAGGCGTGAATGGAGGGACGAATGGAGACGTGTCGTCTTCAGCGATGAGAGTCGCTTCTGCCTTGGTGCCAATGATGGTCGTATGCGTGTTTGGCGCCGTGCAGGTGAGCGCCACAATCAGGACTGCATACGACCGAGGCACACAGGGCCAACACCCGGTATCATGGTGTGGGGAGCGATCTCCTACACTGGCCGTACACCACTGGTGATCGTCGAGGGGTCACTGAATAGTGCACGGTACATCCAAACCGTCATCGAACCCATTGTTCTACCATTCCTAGACCGGCAAGGGAACTTGCTGTTACAACAGGACAATGCACATCCGCATGTATCCCGTGCTACCCAACGTGTTCTAGAAGATGTAAGTCAACTACCCTGGCCAGCAAGATCTCCGGATCTGTCCCCCATTGAGCATGTTTGGGACTGGATGAAGCGTCGTCTCACGCGGTCTGCACGTCCAGCACGAACGCTGGTCCAACTGAGGCGCCAGGTGGAAATGGCATGGCAAGCCGTTCCACAGGACTACATCCAGCATCTCTACGATCGTCTCCATGGGAGAATAGCAGCCTGCATTGCCGCGAAAGGTGGATATACACTGTACTAGTGCCGACATTGTGCATGCTCTGTTGCCTGTGTCTATGTGCCTGTGGTTCTGTCAGTGTGATCATGTGATGTATCTGACCCCAGGAATGTGTCAATAAAGTTTCCCCTTCCTGGGACAATGAATTCACGGTGTTCTTATTTCAATTTCCAGGAGTGTACTACAGGGTGATATAATATGCTGCAATGCAGCTACAGTTTTCACAAAACTAAGAAAGGAAAGAGAATTTCTTATGGTTTCCAGCAGTGGCTGCATACGTTTAAGTACAGTATGTGTAACAGATTTTCGTTCATACAGTCGCTTTCAAATTCACAGCACATTTACAAAAAATTTATACAATTCAAAACGTATCTGAATCTAAAACTGCTGTCCACGCACACACACACACACACACACACACACACACACACACACACACATATGTATGTGTATGATGTCTCCGTCAAGAGGCGTTAGACGCATTTTTCTCTGATGTTTCGGTAAATATCTGCAATTTCAGAATGAAATTTTCACTCTGCTTCGTGGCAGATAAAAACTGTGTGACATTTCGAGTGTGAGTTCGAGTCTCAGCCTGGCACACAGTTTTAATTTGCCAGGAAGTTTCACCTGCAACTTCGTTTTTGTAACATGGAGCTGGAGTCACCCAAGACAAAAATTGATTACCATTTTTCATCCAACATCCATAGTCAAAGGAAACCGTCGGTTTGTTTCCCGTTACAAACAAAAATATTTTTGAAGGGCTGTTTTACGAGCTCATTAGATAGACAGGTCACAAATTAGTTCAGTGTGATATTCCTTTTATTGCCATGTACCAACAGGGGCAGTAGAACACGAAAGAATAACCCATAGCGACAGTGCTGCCCTAGCCCGCACTGTCTGCTAGTGACTTGTAGCAGCGCTGCTCACTCGTTCCTTTATTAACACATATCGATAAAACAAAAATCGCACTAAACTAATACGAAACAGCTCTATCGTATGGGCACTTAAAACTCTGCTTTAAATATCACTTTGCTTATTAACGGGAAACAAACTGACGTTATTCGTCGACTCTGAGCGTCGAATGAAAAACGTGATGAGCAGTATTTGTTTGGGCTGGCTTCAGCTGCATACTGTAAAACCAAAATTGCAAATATATAACAAATCCCGAGATTCTTAGGTGGGACACCCAGTATACACAGGGTGTTTGTTCCAATTTCAGACAACTAAATACCTCAAAAATGACGCATCGTACCGAAAAAAATGTTCTACGTGAAAAGTGGAATATCTGTCTGTTCTATATATATGGCCACCTCATTACCACCGCCCATGCGTAGGGTCAACTTCGTATTTTTAAATGGGAACCACGTATTCTACACCAAAATGTACGTACGGTTCACTCAAAACATTGTTTCCCACTCGTGATAGATGGCGCTGTATTCAACAAATAGTATGTGCGCCTATTGTTGAGTTTAAGAACCAACGCATTTGATTTTACGTTTCATTTACAATGCAAATGAAAACCGACAATAGTCGTTCTGGTATACATGCCAGCGTCGCAAGCAGAATACGAAGAGAAAAAGAATGTATGTTAGGATGTTCAACGTTGAAACATCCCCTTAGAAAAATTTTATAAATGACAATGCTGGAAAACCTCTACGTTATTTGATTTTCAAACAGCTGAACAAAACTGAACGTACTCAGGTATTTCTCTCTTTATTTATTCTGATCATCACTAAATTGAAACACAATATTTTTTTGGCGCAACGCCATCTGACTTTCAATAATCCATACAAAAGAATGGCCCAGACTAACAATAACCTATACCTTTCATGAATCACTTAACTCACAAAAATCTTCGTTACTCGAACTACTGCAATACAGTGTGCGCCAATACTGCCAGCTGAATAAAAGATTCTAACTACTGAAGGCACTAACTAATGATAGGCATAGTTAGCAAATGAAAGATTTTGATAGAGAACAAACAATGTATTTACTTTAATAATGTTCAAAAGTCATCATATATATATATATATATATATATATATATATATATATATATATATATATATATCAGTTCATGATATACGGTATTACAGATTTACTCTTTCTGATGGACACACGTCCAGACCGTCCGCTCTCAAAATTCTGACACCTCTCTCCCCACATCCACCACTGCTGGCGGCTCACCTCCAACTGCGCAACGCTACGCGCTGTTCACATCTAACTGCCCAACACTACAATAGCAAATATTCTAACAATGCAAACCAGCCACATACCGCACACAGCACAGTCAGTGATTTTCATACAGAGCGCTACGCGGCGTTACCAACATAAAAATCTAAACAGCCTACTTACAACGTGAATTTCAGTACATAAAGGGAGATGAAAGTCTAAAAGTCCGTCACGGAGGAATGGAATACGGTTGTAGGGGAAGGAATAGAAGAAAGAGTTACGGGAGAATCTGGGCTCCGTAGTAGGAATAGGAGAAAAACTAATTGAGTTCTGCAATAAATTTCAGCTAGTAACAGCGAATGACAAAAGAAGTAAGTATACTTGCAAAATGCCGGGAGACATGGGAGTGGACGACTAAGAATGAAGTTCTCGGGTTAAAAAGAGTGTAAGACAAAGTTGTGGTCTTTTGCCCCCACTGTTCAATCTATACATCGAAGAAGCAATGAAGGAAATAAAAGAAAGGTTCAAGAGTGTGATGAAAATTCAAAGTGAAAGGATTTTCTCGTGACACTGCTATCTTTGGTGAAAGTGTAGATAAATTACAGGATCTGTTGAATGAAATGAACAGTCAGATGAATGCAGAAAACGGATTGAGAGAAAATCGAAGAAAGACTAAAGTAATGAGGAATAGCAGAAATGAGAACAGCGAGAAACTTAAGAGAAGAACTGGTGATCACAGAAGAGATGAATTTAAGGAATTCTTCTACCTAGGCAGCAAAATGATCCATGATGGACGGAGCAAGGAGAAAGCAGAAAGCAGATTAAAACTAGCAAAAAGGGCATACCTGGCCAAAATCTGCTAATATGAAACATAGATCTTAATTTGAGTAAGAATTTCTACGATTGTACGTTTGGAGCTTTGTATGACAGTGAGACTTGGACTGTTGAAAAACTGGAACAGAAGAGAACCGAAGCATTTGATATGTGGTGCTACAGAAGAATGTTGAAAATTACTTGGGCTGATAAGGTAAGGATTCAGGAGGTTCTCTGGACAATCTGCGAGGAAAGGAATTGATGGAAAACAGTGACAAGAAGAAGGGACAGGACCGTAGAACATGTGTTAAGACATCAAAGAATAGCTTCCTTGGTATTAGAGGGAGCTGCAGAGTGCAAAAACTGTGGAGGAAGACAGAGATTGAGATATACCAAGCAAATAATTGAAATAATTGAGGACGTACGTTGCAAAGTGCTACTTTGAGATGGAAAGGTTATCGCAGTAGAGGAATTCGTTGCGGGTCATATCGAACTAGTCAGTAGACAAGACTGATGATTCAAAAAAAAAAAAAAAAAAAAAAGGAGCAAGTAATATTTTCCCCCTTTAGTGTTCCAGCTATCTTTCCCATTTTCACGATGTCGTTCAAGATGTTGATAACTAATCCATGACTACTTTCACTTTTTCCACAAGCGCCTCGGTTGTGATAGACTGCTGATCGAGCTAGAGGCCTCCGATTTTATTTTGCTTCTCCGCTCTTTAGAGAGACATTGCGTGCCACTTCGTCCTTCAGACTTGTTTTACCACAGTGTCAGCCTTTGTGCCACCTAAGCACTGTGTCATATTATGGTGCACTTCCACAAACCCAGATTTTTCTGTGTTGTTCCCCTTCTAATGCACAAAACGAGCTATACCCGTTCATCATAAGAATAACTCGTGTAAACACCACACTATGAACGCTTCCGCGTTTGCTGGAACCTCATTGGATTTCGTTTCACATGGAGCGGAAGCAAGCTGTCTCGAGTACAGTCTAGTACGGTAATAAGGATACGTTTTATTATATGCTCTACGTTACGCGTATATTGACTCAGAGATAATACGCGGTAACAGCTTTACCGGTGCATTCAACTTTGACAGCACCGGCGAGGCATGTGATCCAACTAATCTGTAATGATGTGAACGTTGCAGTAAATATGTAAAAAGGGATGAGCAGAGAGCAATATAGCTTTGAATGGTACTTAATTTTTAGACACAAGGGAATAATATATGGTAAAACTCAGGTGATACACTTCTTAGGTGACCATACGGAAAACATAACATGCTCTCGATCTTAACAAACATAGCATTGTAATTTAAAAAAGAATGAAAATTTCTGACATTAACAAGGATAACTTTCCAGCATTAGCTATGTGTTGCATAAAATCGCACTGCTGGAATTTTGCCATGTAGTTAAATACTGAAGGCAGTGGAGGTATTACAGCAGTTGCCTGGTAATCTCGGAACTCCTTCCATATCGGACTCCGATGAATACATAACACTATTGCTATGTTGATAACTGGGCGATCAGCATTAGAATCACAAGCCACCAAAAAGTCCACATTTCCACCTCCTCTTTTATGACGTGCTGTTCTGCATTCCGCCATCGTTCGGTAGTGACGTCTCACAAAACTTCGTGCATCAGTTCCAGTACGTTTGGCAGCTTAATAGTCTTGTTATTTTTCGCAACAGATCTCTTAACTTGGCTCCAGATCAATTCTATTGGGTTCAGATTGCAGTATTAAAGTGACAACTGTACAAATGCAGCATTCGAACAGTGCGCTCGACGCCGTGAAAAATATTGTTTTGCATGTTTCTATGACGCTTATCACAGTGGCTCGTGTGAGACCACATGTGTCCTACAAAACAATGGTCATATTCTCCAAAAAATTTAATTGTGTAATGTTTTCTTAACTTTACAGTCTTTAACAATCTTTTATAAAATATCGAAATTAAGAATATGTATTGGCAATGGAAACCAGAATTTAACGTGTGATATATATTTAGAAACTAGAAGACCCGCATTTTTCTTGAAAACATGATGGTTAAATATGAGCTAATTACCGTAAAATTGATAGATTTCATATTTAAATGATTTAAGTATTCAAACCGAGAAAAAAGAGATTGCAGGATTCAACGGGTTTCGGAGCCACGACCTGCAAGTCCACCGTTTATTAATCTACGACGGTACCACTTACGTCGCGGAAATAATGTGTTTGCTGTGAATTGTATTTGTGTATACTGTTCCTTGAAAATCGTCAAAGCTTATTTTTCTCTGTAATCTTGTCTAAAACATCAAGGAAAGCTTGTTTCTAGCCAGTAACGGTGTTCCGCGGGCGTGTTTCACTACGAAGCAGGAAACTGTGTCATCCGTTTTTGCGGTACATCTGAACAGCGAGGCAATTGGAGCACGAGTAGCATTTACAGAGTCTGTGACTGTACACGATTTCTTAAGTAAAAATTACGTAGCTAAGGTATGATTAAGAAAAACGTTGATAGCTGTTAATAAATCAGAATGTCTTAAAGTTTCATTCACAATGACATAGTAATAAGGTATAGAATACATAAGCTGGACCTACTTCCAAGAAAGGAACAACACCAGTGTACGAGAGCTACGGCTGCTGACCAATCATCGCGTTTGTATTTGTTTGCATCAGGTTTATTCTTATGACGAACGGAATATACCGCACGATTTCAGGCGGTTTTCCATCTGCCTCGGCGAATGCGGGCTGGTTCCCCTTATTGCGCCTCAGTTACAGTATACTTACATGGATATGGTGTCCTTTCGGACATGTCCGAAAGAACAAACACCATTGATGACCTACAGCCGTCTAGAACGAAATTAGAATTATATATTAATACCCTCAGCTGCTAACGGGCGTTGATATATATCAACGGGGACAATTGAAAATGTGTGCCCCGAACGGGACTCGAACGCGGGATCTCCTGCTTACATGGCAGACGCTCTATCCATCTTTTTTTTTTTCTCTCTCTCATTTTGTTCGTTGCATCTTCTCGTGGCGGACGTCGCAAGACACCCATTTCAGTTCGTCGTTGATCCATTAACTCAGTTTTTTTTTATTACAGAGGGCAGCTAACCCTCTGACCGAACACGCTGAGCTACCGTGCCGGCATCCATCTGAGCCACCGGGGGCACAGTGGATAGTGTGACAGGGACTATCTCGTGGACGCCTCCCGCGAGACCCACATTCTCACCTTATATATCCACGCACTACATTGGTAGGGTCCCTACCCAGTACACTCATTACTTGTGGAAGACAATCTTACCAAGTCCCGTAAGAGTTCCGGTAATATGTGTGCATTTGTACAGAAGAAGGTCATGGTCGGTATTGCCACAACTATATACTTATATGGATGGTATTAATATATAATTCTAATTTCGTTCTAGATGGCTGCAGGTCATCAATGGTGTCTGTTCTTTCGGACATGTCAGAAAGAACAGACACCATATCCATATAAGTATATAGTTCTGGCAATACCGACCATGACCTTCTTCTTCTGTGCGGATGCACACGTATTACTGGAACTCTTACGGTACTTGTTAAGAATGTCTTCCACAAGTAATGAGTGTATTGGGTAGGGACACTACGAATGTAGTGCGTGGACGTATGAGGTGAGAATGTGGGTCTCGAGGGAGGCGTGCACGAGATAGTCTCTGCAGTCGCACTATCCTCTGTGCGCTCGGTGACTCAGATGGATAGAGCGTTTGCCATGTAAGCAGGAGATCCCGGGTTCGAGTCCCGTTTGGGGCACAAATTTTCACCTGTCCCCGTTGATACATTCATCGCCCATTAGCAGCTGAAGGTATTAACATATAATTCTAAATTCAGTTACAGTATGTCGGCGATTTCTGCGCAAACACTGTCTCCACGTACGCGTATACCATAATTACCTCTACCACGCAAACATTTGGGGTTACACTCGTCTGGTGTGAGACGTTCCTGGAGGGGTCCACTGGGTGCCGAACTGCACAATAATCCTGGGTTCGGTGTGGGGCGGCGGTGGGGTGAGTGGACTGCTGTAGCTTGTTGTGTACCACTGCGGGCTACGGCGGGGACGAAGCCTCTCCGTCGTTTATAGGTCCCCAGTTCCATATAATACAATACTATACCGCACGATAATCCACTTTATGAATGGGCTTTGCCATTTTGTTTTGGCTGGACTAGTGACGTGCTGCGGTACTATGGCACTGGGATTTCAATGTGTAGCATGGCCACAGTCTTGTGTCCGCAAGTACAAAAATTAATTAAATACTTTTTTCCTTCGATGTGAGAAAGCTAGCATGTAGGTGTCATTTTTCTTTACACTCTCCAGCAGAAGTTTCTTCTTCTTTTTGTTGCAGGCATTGTGTCGTACGGCTACGGCTGTGGGCAGCGCAACATGCCCGGCGTGTACACGAACGTGTCGTACTACAAGAACTGGATCGTGAAGCACATGGGCGCCGGCTACCAGCAGCGCCTGCGCTCCAGGACCGACGCCGCTAGGCGGGCTGGCCAGAGAAGGGGCAGCGCCGCTGCGAACGCCGACTGAACCTCGTCCCACGGCGGTCACCACTGCTGCCCGAAGGCGCGCCTTCACGCTAATCCTCGTGACCACTCACCGCGCGACCGTCTCCCGATGTCATTACTTTCAAATTATCTGGGACTCCGTAGCCGCGATTAAGTACATAATGAACGTGCCTCCCAAATTCAAATGAACGTTCTATCGTTGTTCCTTTGTTTGAGTTCCTCGGTACGTAGATAAGGAGATGCTTTTGACGCTTATTAACGCCATTCCGTGTTTCCGATATTTCAGTAAACAGGACTTGGTTCCACACAAATTAAATTAAATAGTAGGTTTCTCGTAGACCAGAGAAATAATTTTTTTTTTTAAATATATTGTAGCCTTCTTTTGAAAAACCAATTTGTTAGCCAAGATATCTATGTTGACACAATTACTGTAGTAGTAGTTTCGCCATATCTGTTGCCTTCCTCAGTTCTATAAAAAGAAAATATGTCGAGGTTGCAGGTTACAGTATGCACTATGCTAATTTCATGTTACATTTCTTCTGTCAATTCCAATGTTAGACAGAAATGTGACGGTGTTACAGTAGTTGTTTGTAATTGATGTCAGCCAGTGCAGAGAGCCATCTCGTGGTACCTCTCAGTAACAAACCCTGACAGTTGCAGCGGACTGGGTGCGGGAGCTCTTCGGGCTGACCTCAACCAATAGTGTAACGCGATTTTGTAAACATCTCTATGGCAACGCTTCAGTGTTGTCACAGCTCTGTAGGCGGCTAATGTTTTCGCCTGCAGCCGTTAGCACTTCACAGTTGAAAGCTGGCAACAGCGCTGTGAGCTGTCAGGGATCTTCTTATGCCATCTCGACTATAGCTTGCATTATACTCCAAATCCAGTAGTCAGTTGCTCTGTCGCAGTCAACACAGCTTTAGACCGCAAAGCGGCATGATGTGTCATGTACCTGTCTTGTTGGCGCCATGCACACTCAATGTTGTGCATACTTTAAGACGGAATACCTGGCATGTCATTCTAGCGCCTCAACTTGTTTACGGCATGCTTTCACTTAAAAAATTTTGCCTGTTACAGATATTCATTATTATATGTTGACTTTGGATTGTATCCGCCCATATGAGCATAATTTTATGAGAATTGTTATTTTACACCATATTGCATATTTCTCATATGACAGAGTGGTGTAAGGATTGTACAGGTTGTGATACAAAAGTTTCAATACTTAACTCAGAACTAGAAATTTATTGAACATTTAAGTACAGTGGACTAAAATTCTTCAAAATATGATCCTTCAGCATCAACATAGCGCTGCCAGCGCGTCTTCCACTGTTCGTAGCCTCGGGCATTATGCCGTCAAGGGCGCTAGTTGAAGCCTGCTGGATGTCGTCGATGGAATCGAATCGCTTCCCTTTTAGGCCTGTCTTGATTCAGGGGAAGAGGAAAAAGTCACTTGGAGCCAAGAAGGAGCTGTAGGGTGGCTGCGGCAGTGTTGGCACGTTGTCAAAACTTCGGCGGCGGTGTCCAACGTGTGAGCGGGCACGTTGTCGTGGTGGACAATCCAATCGCCCTTGATCGCCAGGCGGACGCGGCGAACTCGATCCCTCAAGCGGCAGAGCACTCACACTAAGACGACGGTCATTGTTTAAAAGTTCCCTCACTCTCTCCACATTTTGATCCGTTCGGCTTGATGATGGCCTCCCAGAGCGGTCGTCGTCTTCAACATTGCTGCGGCCATCTTTGCATCGGACATGGCTTCTTCCTTAAAGGCCTCTTGAATCATACCAATAATCTCCGTGGTCGGTTTGTTCAGACGCACGCAAAACTTAATCGCATAATGCTGCTCCAAGTGCTGCTCCATTTCCGACTCTCCCACTTTTCGACCGAGCTCAATGACACGCACTCACGCTACAAGCGATACGCACTCTCTAGGGCTCTGGAGGTAACTGCCACAGTGTCATTTCGTTCCCTGAGACCCCCGTTACTTCCCCCACCCGGCGGAACCGGTCCGCGCGCGCTCCCCTACTCAGAAATGAATCAGTCTTGAAACTTCTGAATCACACCTTGTATGATGTAACTACCACTGTCTGCGTAATTTTTGTCATAGAACCATTGCAATGCCCTACTACATTTTTAATTTTTTGAGTGTAACCCTGTAAACTCGACAAAATGTTCAAATTTGTGTGTGAATTCCTAAGGAACCAAACTGCTGAGGTCATAGGTCCCTAGACTTACACACTATTTAAACTAACTAAACCTAAGAACAACACACACACCCATGCCCAAGGGAGGACTCGAACCTCCAGCAGGAGAGGCCGTAATCTCGACATATTCACTTTTTATAGATCTGAGGATGGCAATCCATATTGCCAAAATTACTAATCCAGTATTGATATTAACATAGCGATCCTGCCACATAAATTGGTTTTCAAAAGAACACTACAACACAAAATTCTAGATCTCCTCTTGAGCTAAATAACGATGTCAAGTGACCACAAAAAATTTGTTCACTTGATATAAGAACTTCACGAAAGCTAAATTCTGCATTACATTACTAATTTTTTTTATTTGACCTCCAGAGTTTGTACTCTGTTTAGCTATACAAAACACATGTTTGCGTGGAACACATAATTTTACAGAGAAAATAAATCCATATTTACAGAATTTAAAGCTCAGCCGCCACAATTATTTTTTTTCAAAAACAAAATTTTAACAAATAACATGACAAGTAGACATTATTGTATTATCAATTGACACTATTTCTTAAATTTAATCGTAAGTGATAAATATTTTTTTCTTTCTACGATAATTTTTATACAGTCTGATGCAGGTTATCTAACTGTGTATATAACTGAAAATGCAACTGTGAAAAATCTTTAACTTCTGCGAAATATCATGACTGATTATTAAATAAAATTGATGGTGAAAGCGACTTTCTTTGCTCCACAATACTTCAACTTCTCGTTACATTGTTCACTGGTTGGCATGAAATAGCAATATAAATGTTCTTTAATTAACTTTGTACAATAAAAGTTCTATCCTTTGTGAATAGCACAACAAAGAAATTTTATCACTTCAGCTCAATAAATTACCACTGAAACCGCGTTCTGTCAATATGAATCTAAAGTGAATGCCTTTGCTTTTCGTGAATGTCATTTCATATGTTCAGCGATAGTGTGTTGCATCAGAGCTGAAATGCTCTAATCTATGATCATACATTAGAAAACACTTTCACTTTTAATTCAGGGTTCTGCATCGTGACTGTAAATAACAGGGAGCTATGTGGGGAGTGAGCAGGCTGTAAATTAGTTGTACGGCCTATTGCAATAGACTGTGGCATGTTACTAGTAGATGTGCACAGCGTATCATTACGTAAAGTTAAATGTTCTCACATTTTCAACAAAATTCATAGATTATTTACACACAGAACAAAACATAAAATTAAAAATAGTTGGAAATGACGTCACAGAAAAAGTGATAGCGAAATACGAATTAAAATACGAGTACTGTTAAAATCTACAGATTTTCCCTATACTCCTAATGAAATTAACAATGCTTTACCTACTCGAATGTCTCGAGTAACCAAAAGAGATGAAGTTGCTTGAGGAAGGTGGTAACCTGTAATCATCAAAGACTACAAAAATTCAAATCGTTCATAGGCAAATTTGGGAGACCAAAGCAATATGTGGTTTACATATGATTCTGACTCAGAATAACAAGCACTAACAGGGACATTGCACATGTTGATCCTGTACAGATGTAGAGAAAAACAGGCATGGTAAGCGAAGTCGAATGATGGTGGATATCGCCGATCGGTCCAAACGTGTCCTCTTAAACCACAGTCTTGTAGGAATTTGAGATTGTAATACCACATTATGATATCTTTCGTCTGTTAGGACATACACCACATCTCTTGCCATTGCTGTTTGCCATGACTCTTGACTTTTCATAAGGAATTTGTACAAGGAAATATCAAAACGAGAACAGTTCCTGTAGATAGAACTTGATTCACTAAGCCATTAGCGTTGTCTTTATGGCCGATGCCTGCATGAGAATGCTCGCAAAGCAGATTTCTGCCCTCTCCATGTACAGCGAACATATCTCAGTACCAGATCCAAAATACAACAGCTGGTTGTTTTATTCCATCGCCGGTATTGAATATTTTAAGAACCTTCTAGGAGTAGGACACCATTAATATCTTTAAGAAGGAATTGAAGATGCTAACCTGATTGGTTCAAAACTTTCCACAGGCTATGCTATAAAAATTGAAGCACTTTTAGGTAGTTTGAAGGCTTTACGGACTTGGATCTGAAGATGTAGAGAAGCACTTCCGATGCACTCCTGCAGAATTTCGGAACCATTGGAAAATACAGGGTGTTACAAAACGATAATGACAATCTTCGAGGGATTATAGAGTATGTCTTGAGGAACAAATTGAGGATAGGCATCCCTGTCCAAAAACATCGGAGCATCAAATTTATAGGCGCCACGCCTGCTGCTAGGCTCCCTCTTTGGCAGAAAATGTTACTTTATACCCTGACAGACCATAGGCACAGCGTATCGCAATATTGTTTGTTATTCAGTGATCACGACTGATTGCCACGATCGCCAGTGGGGAACATGTAGATAACTGCTGCGTCGTTGTCTCCTACAGATGCAATGCTTTGTTGCCTCAGTGAATATCCGTTTCGGACACAGGTTTCCATGCACAGTTTAAAATTGGAAATTTTTGAGGGTTTCAGATGGAAACACATGTCCGAAACCACCATCCACTGAGACAACAATGTATCATACATTAATAGCAGACAAGGCCTGTCTGCGCAGCAGTGAGCTCCATCTCCTCCATTGGTGATCGTGGCAGACAATCACGATCACTGACTAACATTCGTTCTGTCCATCCTCCGTCAGTGTATGAACACACGTTTGCTACTGAAGGTGTGGCCTAAGGGCAGTCATGATGCCTGTAACTTCGACACTCTGCAGCATCATTGGTTCACGTCTCTGGACAGGAGTTCCTATCCTCACATTGTTTCGGAAGACACCCTCTAAAATCCCTTGAAATCTGTCGGTATCGTTTTGTAACACCCTGTATACAGATATAACCTGTACATTAAGCTTCAGCAAGACGATTAAATATACAATTTACACCAACACTCAATTCTGTTCTCATGTTATTGTTGTGGTGTTTTCCCCAACGAATGTATCAGGATGACCAAATGTAGCGGGAAAACGCCAAATGTAGTGGATGGGTGCCAGGAGGTGCCACATTAAAACTCGGCGAGGACTTTCCAAGTGATTTATTTGTTTCCACTTCAGCACCCTGTTCACCTCCGTCCACGTCACAGGGTCCCGTAATTCCGAGGCCACCACCCCAGTGACCCAGCGCAGCGCGTTGCTGTGTGTCGGCCTTGTAGCACCGCATCATCAGGACTGTGCCTGCAGCCGGCTCAACAGTCTTCTTCCCTGTTGACTCAGTGCTGCTCCAGTGGGAGCTGTAGGCCATGCCCGCTACTGCTTCTTCCTTGATGGCATAGCTGAGAATGCGACAGTAACAACCGCCCGTGATCCAGCGTCTGAATCTGTGGCCCTCGCCTCAGGAAGTCTCCAGCGTGTGTCCAGAGCTGAGACAACTGCCAGCGGTAGTGAGCTGAAGAGTGGCCCACTGCTGGCTGGCTGTGACCCCACGTCAGTCTCAGAGGGTCGAACCAACGACCCACTGTGGACTGGGATGCTGGCGCCCCATCTGTTGCTGCATGCAGCCCGGCGGTGTGACACGCCCCGCCGTCCAAGAGAGTTGTTACACTTGAATGAATCTCATTAGAAAGCGGCACCTATTTATACTCAGCTGTGTGCCTCTGTTTTGCCAAGCGCGCTGCTTCGCATCACGTATGCATGACACTTATGTTGGCCAGTGGCTCTCTTCTGCCTGTGACTTATGCCATGGAAACTGCTGTGTGAGTCATCTCCAGCAGTTATACGCCCCTGTGGCCTCTATTTGCCTTCACAACTGCTGGTACGCATAACTTACTGCAATCTGGCTCGCACCTGGCTGTAACTCATTCCCCGAATATCGCACAAAACTAACTTTCCCTATCCTAAATGGTGGTGCCGCTACATTATAATAATAGACTAGAGTGTGACAACTGAGTGTCTCAAAATCATATTCACATAAAGGAAAATGTCAAGAACATTGCAGATACTGTGTGACAGAGCAAGCATCAAAGGTGGTGTAGATGGCTGGAATTTTAGTTTTTCTGCTGAAGGTAGTTCTTAATTAGTATATACAGTCTCTACCTTTACAGACAGGGCTATCTATGAAGACCATGCCTTGACTGAAAAATTTATGTGACAGTATTTGATGTTGAATGTTTAAAGGCATCTTTCATGACTACACTAAGAGGGTTGGTAGGTGTCAAACACGTGGCTCCCAGACGCTGGCATGAAGTCACCGTCATACCAGTACCTGAGCCTGGTAAGGACAAAAACCATCCTTCTAGCTACCACATCTCTCTTACCAGCTGCGTTTGCAAAGTGATGGAACGTATGATTCATGCCCGGCTGGTATGGTTGCTTGAGTCTCGCAATTTACTAAGCAATGCATAGTGTGTATTTCGAGCGCGGCGTTTTGCAGATGACTATCTAGTTACTTTGTCCACCAATGTCATGAATAGTTTTCTGCTGAAATCCCAGACTGCAGCCGTGTTTTTCGATTTGGAGAAGACCTACTACACCTGCTGGAGACCTGGTATCCTCCATACTCTTTACATCTGGGGCTTCCGTGGCTGCCTGCCTGTTTCCTTCAGGTATTTTTAAAAGACAGAGTTTTCAAGGTGCGTGGGGATTCTGCCTTGTCATTTATCCAGGAAAACGGTGTGCCTCAGGGTTCTGACCTGAGCGTCATCCTCTTTGCTATCCCCATTAACCCTATAATAGCCCGTCTTCTGCCGGGCATATCCAGCTCCCTTTTGGTTGACGATTTTGCCTTCTATTGCAGTTCTCCAAGGGCCTGTCTCACTGAGCGGAGTCTTCAGCGCTGTCTAGATCGTCTTCACTCCTGGAGCATCGACAATGGCTTTCACTTTTCCACTGGCAAAATCGTCTGTATGAATTTCTGGCGACGCAATTGGTTTCTTCCACCATCTTTACTTTTTGGGCCCATTGCCCTTCCGTTTGTTGAAGCTACGAAATTCCTGGTGCTCCTGCTCGATAAGAAACTCTCTTGGTCCTCCTGTATGTCTTACCTAGCAGCCCACTGTACGTGGTTCCTCAATGTCCTATGTGCCCTCAATGGTATTTCCTAGGATGCCGATCGAACCACACTCCTCCGTTTGTACCGGTCCCTTGTCCATTCGAAACTCGACTATGGGTGCTTTGTTCATGTGTCTGCACGTCCATCCATCTTACACCGTCTCAACACTATCAACCATCGTGGTATCCGTTTGGCCACAGGCAGGTTTTACACTAGCCCGGTTGAGAGTCTATATGTTGAAGCTGCTGAACTACCACTGTCCTACCGCCGTGACTTTCTTCTCAGAAGCTATGCATGCCGTTTGTCTGCCTTGCGTGGCCACCCATCCTATGCCTCCTTCTTTGATGAATCCTCTGATCGCCTCCTGGAGTCCGCTTTCGGCATTTGCTGCGCTGTCTTAACGTCACACTACCTGCACCTTTCCCAGTGGGTGTAAACTCTTAACCACCTTGGCTTCATGAAGTGGCCCATGTTAACCTTGGCCTTCATTCTCTACCTAAGGACACTACTCCAGCCTCAGTCTATCGCCTCCAGCTTCACAACCTTCGCAAGGAACTTCGCGATAGTACCTTTGTATACACTGATGGCTCTCGCACTGACCATGGCGCCTGGTGTGCCTTCGTCATTGGCACCTGTGTCTTTCAATATCGGCTTCTGGCACACTGCTCAGTATCTACAGCCGAGCTCTTTGGCCTGTATCAGGCCACAGAGTACATCCGGCGACACAGCCCTTTCGATTGTGTCCTCTGCTCAGGCTCACTTAGCGCCCTTCAAAGTGTATGTGCGCTGTACACAGCCCATCCCTTAGTGCAGCGGATCCAGGAAAACTGTCACTTGCTCACTCTGGTGGAGCCAGTGTGATGTTTGTGTGGGTTCCTGGTCATGTCGGTCTGCCAGGAAATGAGGCTGCTGACGCTGCTGCCAAGGCTGCAGTCATCATACCTCAGACCACGTGTTGCTATATTCCCTCCACTGATCTCTGTGTTGGCCTCTGTCAGGAGGTGGTGTCCCTTTGGCATCGCCAATGGTCCTCGCTTCACGGGAATAAGCTCTGGCCTATTAAGTCTCTACCAGTGGCTTCAGCGGCCTCCTCCCCGCCCTCCCGCTGGGAGGAAATCATTTTAACTGGGCTGCGTATTGGACACTGCTTTTTTAGCCATTGTCATTTGATAAGTGGCGCTACCCGCCACTTTGTACAAATTGCGCCCAAGTTTTAACTGTCTGCCTCTTCCTGACGGACCGCCCATTTTTAACCGTTTACGTTCGCGTTTGGGTTTGCCGTCAGAGTTATCGGCCGTTTTAGCAAATGACGCGCAGGCTGCCGACCGCGTTTTACTTTTTATCCGCCAAAGCAGTCTGGCAATTTAATTTTTTGTTTTTGACCTCCGTTTCTGTATGGTGTATTTTTTAAGCCCTTTTTCCACGTGACGTACCTGTTTTTAGCTGTCTTCTATTATGTCAATTGAGACTGATGTCTAGTCGTTTTTTAACTCCTCTCTGTCTTCATGTTCTATAGTTTTAACTTGGGCATGCATGACCCCAGTTGTTTTTTGCGCCCTAAAGTAAAACAAAACCAAAACCAAACTGTCCTGAAGATTATCTAATTTGGTGAAATAAACCTTAGGCGCTTTGTAATATAGCTTACAGCCCTAGTTCAATCTAGATCGAATAATCCCTCACTACATTTTGAGTAGAATACTTTGATCCGCTCCCAGTCACATACGAAATACGTTTGTCCTTCTTTGCACTTATTAACAATAGATCGTATGTGAGGTGCCCACCTGAGCTTAATGTCAAATATTTTTTAGAAAGTACTATTTATACTTGAGGCGTGATCATCAATGCCAGCAGCATTCGATTTGTAAAAACGTATGATCACCAATTTCTCAGCCATAAAAGAAAAACAAAGTCTTCAACCACTTCTTTGGAAATGATGTGTTAGACCTGATACTGTACTGATATGCAAAATGAAGTACGTAATGCTCATGAAAAAATTTGTATGCGAATGGAAGGCACATCTCTTAAAGTAGGCACACGGCACACACTTTCATATAAATGAGCACAACAGAACAATAAAATCCATCGTACCTCAAGAATAACACAAATTATTAAGCAAGTAAAGTCGAAAAAGTAATAGTTAGTGCTAGTGTGTATTGTCTTCTCGCTTATAGCGATCGGCACCACAATGGGGCTTTTTTCCCAACGCTTTACTGATAATGATGATGTTTAGTTTGTAGGACGCTCAACTGCACTGTCATCAGCGCCCGTACAAAGTTCCAATTTTTACACAGTCCAATTTTTTACTCTGTCCAATCTAGCCACTGCCACGAATCATGATGATGATGAAATGATGAGGACAACATAAACACCCAGTCCCTGGGCAGAGAAAATCCCCAACCCGGCCGGGAATCGAACCCGGGACCCCGTGATCCAGAGACAGCCACGCTAGCCACTAGACCACAAGCTGCGGACCCAAAGCTGTACTGATTAGCTCACAATGAATGCAATAAATATCATTTAATAACCCATTCAATAAAGATCCGGCACCTCTCGTACGTGAAATAGTAATAGTTGTGTGACACACGTAACACACCACCAAACAGCTACACATGAACGAACGTCGACACACCTCTCTCAATTTCTGAAAAACGAAATGGGGTGCAAAATATTTTGCTGAATTCTGTCATGTGCATCCAGCAATGCCGCATGATATCGAACTTAATTATCAGAATTATTTTCGCTTCAGCCTTTTACTTTGTCTGTCCTTTTAATGTTTAAGTCTAACAAAGAACAGTTATATCAAGTTGTGTGATGGCTGCATCACCAAAATTTCATAATAATATATGTAGCATTTCCTTAATTTTACTTTAGAGTTTATTTCTTCCACAAATCATTAATATACAACACTGAAATTTTTACACTGAATATTTAATACTAAGCGACTGCCAATCTGGAGCATCTCAACAGATACTGCCAGCCCCTGGTGCGCTACCCTGCTACTTCTGAGCAACTCCTGCCTACTACTGCGCAACAAACATAAGCTCTTTGTTACAGATATTCTGCCTCAGAGATAGCTACCTCCCAGCGTTCTTTCATGTGTACATCTTTGTAATCGATATATCGCGCATGCTCTTGGATAATATGTTAAAATTTACAATTTTCATTATATGTACCTATTTTCAACCCTACAGCCACCAAGACAAAAATTTCGCCGGGTCCGTTACAGGTTGTAGCCATGACAAACCTACAAATTCTTAATATGCAGTAGAAAAAGCGTTGTTGAAGTAAAATAGTGAATAAAATTCTTTGTCTATGGATACAGTTGTTCTAATCATGAGAGTAATTATCAAAATTTACAGAGAGTAAAAAATTGTTGTGCTCAGTTGCACTAGAATTGTCAAAATATCATCTTAAATTTACAAAACATTTTGTTACTGAAAAATTATACCTAGAAGATACAAATAGTGGCATTATATCATGTGTGTAGTACTGAAAAAAGATAATACTTACATTATTCATTGCAAGTAGTGCTCAGGTGCACAATAATTCATGAAACATATTGCACAGTGGCAAATAGCCTGGCATATGGCTCATAAGCAACATATCGCTATAAGCCAATTTAGAAATATCAGTGCAAAACATATGACAACAAAAGATATGAGGTATATAGAAAGGAATAAGGACTAAATCAGACTAGACGTCAGTCATGGTTTTAGATGAGTCTGATTTCATGCACTCCACACGTAAAGTGTCCATGGACAGTGGCTGTACCACATCATCATAGATGTAACTGTAATAACTTATTTCACTCGAAGTTCATTACACGAAGTCGCCTGAAGTTGTGTGATGTGATCTAGAGCATCTGCAATAATGTCTGTGGGAAAATATAGTACCCATTATACCTCGACCATCTGACACACTGAAGTCTCATAGGTCCAATTCTGGATGCAATGACATATATCATCACAGCTTATGATTTGTTGAAGAATATCCTCGATAGCATGTTATTGGTATTGTCACACCTCTTTGCAGACGTATGCTTAAGTTGATTATTCCATGACCATGTGGATGGACAGGATTATAATGGAATGATTAATTGGTAATGATAGGTACTAACATTTAGAAATATGATCTAAAAGGTGCAACTCACAGCCTGGTATACCTCATGTGAAAATCATGGCTGTTCCACAATGAAAACAAAGACAACTCCTGTGCTGTAAATAATTAACGGTTAATATAATATTCATAAGTAATGGTGCTTAGTTCAAAATGTTGGCAAACTTCTAGACTGAATAATTTATGATGGAAATCAAAGAAAATGTTTATAGCTAAGCTAGTAATATATGAGTGAGAACTGGTATCTATGATCGAGGTTTATTCTTAGTATTTACATCATATAATATCTACTATCAAATTTATACACTGTATCAAATTTATACAGTGAATTTCTGAAAGAGACTCAATAAGATGCTTGAACTTACAGATAATAAGTGGCAACATAAGGCATATCATACATAGCAGGTAATAACGGTAAGTTACATGAATGATAAATAGTATGTGGCAAGCTAAGGTCTAGAATGCACAGCAAATCATAGCAATCAAGTAAATGAAACAGTTCACTAAGAGTCTACTTGTGGTCATAATAAAACATGACTATAAAGTGTGAAAGTTTTCATTAGTAAGTGGCAACAAAAGGCCTAACATACATAGTAACCACTAAGATACATGAGTGATAAATTATGTGTGGCAAGCTAAGGCTTACTATGCGTAGTTGATCTTCCATGGATAAATATTTGTAGCATAAATTGTTAGGTATTGGGGAGTGCGTATGTCTGCTGGGATATGGATAGTATTATGGTAAGGAAAAGTGCACTTTGTAGCTGCAAAATATAAATTGTAAGCGTCCATAGTCATGCATCACTAGTTAGTATAAAATACAGATGAAAATTTGTGATCACGTGCTTGCTAAAATAGTGGCAAAATAACATAGACATGAAAAAAGGCTTGTTAACTAGAAACAAATTATACACAAAACAAAAAATGTTTTGCATCACCTCGGTTCCGAGAGTTCCGGAACCTGTACAGAAAATTGGAATAGAGATCAACGTAAACATTATTTCCGCCTTTTTTATTGCTCATGAAAACCACACATTGCACGTTGTACCACTATACAGCGAGACCTTCGGAGGTGGTGGTCCAGATTGCTCTACACACCGGTACCTCTAATACCCAGTAGCACGTTCTCTTGCATTGCTGAATGCCTGTATTCGTCGTGGTATACTATCCACAAGTTCATCAAGGCAATGTTTGCCTGGATTGTCCCACTCCTCAACGGCGATTCGGCGTATATCCCTCAGAGTGGGGGGTGGGTCACATCGCCCATAAACAGCCCTTTTCGACCTATTCCAGGCATGTTCGATAGGGTTCTTGTCTGAAGAACATGCTGGCCACTCTTGTCGAGCAATGTCGTTATCCTGAAGGAAGTTATTCACAAGATGTGAACAATGGGGGCGCGAATTGTCGTGCATGGAAACGAATGCCTCGCCAATATGCTGCCGATATGGTTGCACTGTCGGTCGGAGGATGACATTCACGTATCGTACAGCTATTATTGCGCCTTCCATGACCATCAGCGGCGTACTTACGCCCCTCATAATGCCACGCCCAAACATCAGGGAACCTCCACCTTGCTGCATTCGCTGGACAGTGTGTCTAAGCCGTTCAGCCTGACCGGGTTGTCTCCAAACACGTCTCTGACGATTGTCTGCTTGAAGGCATATGCGACACTCATCGGTGAAGAGAACGTGATGCCAATCCTGAGCCGTCCATTCGGCATGTTGTTGTGCCCATCTGTACCGCGCTGCATGATGTCGTGGTTGAAAAGATGGACCTCGCCATGGACGTCAGGAGTGAAGTTGCGCATCTTGCAGCTATTGCGCACAGTTTGAGTCGTAACACATGGCTGCACGAAAAGCATTATTCAAAATGGTGGCGTTGCTGTCAGGGTTCCTCCGAGCCATAATCCGTAGGTAGCGGTCATCCAGTACAGTAGTAGCCCTTTGGCTGTCTGAGCGAGGCATGTCATCGACGGTTCCCGTCTCTCTGTATCTCCTCCATGTCCGACCAACATCGCTTTGGTTCACTCGGAGACACCTGGACACTTGCCTTGTTGAGAGCCCTTCCTGGTACAAAGTAATAATGAGAACGCGATCGAACCACGGTATTGACCGTCTAGGCATGGTTAGACAACAGACAACACGAGCCGTGTACCTCCTTCCTGGTGGAATGACTAGAACTGATCGGCTGTCAGACCTCTCCGACTAATAGGCGCTGTTTATGCATGGTTGTTTACATCTTTGGCCGGGTTTAGTGACATCTCTGAATAGTCAAAGGGACTGTGTCTTTGATACAATAATATCCACATATCTTCAAGAGTTCTGGGAACCTGGGTGATGCAAAACGTTTTTTGATGTGTGTACTAGTGCACTAAAGTAAACCATAGAATGATGAGAATGACTAATAAAGATGGCTGTACCTGTAAAGTGTGTTTAGATATTAGGTTGTCAATGTGAAAGGCATATATTAGAAGCACAAAAAAATATTATCATCTACAGATAATCAGAAAAAAATGAACAGTGTAAGAAATGTATTACACCTAGTCACTTTCCTCAAAATCAGTTCTAATCAGTGTCCACAACGAGTTAAGCAAGTGAACCTTGAAATATTGTAAATACATACACATTATAAAGTAACATCATAAAATAGCATCATCATTATATATCTCATAGAAAAGTAATCATTCATTTCATAAAATCTTTATAGTATCAGCATAATAAACTTCAGACACATCCTTAAATCTAACATCATCATTAACAATCTTATGGCAAATTGCTTAGTTCCTGTGGGATGCTGAAAGAAATGGTTAGTAAACGAAGGAAAAAATACATAGTGAGTAGTGTTTTATCTTTGTATTTTCTTACAAGACCTGGAGAAAAAGTATTAGTTCGTGAAAGGAATTATTTGAGCACCATTTTGTTGGTTTGATATTCCTGCGTTTCTGTCTTTACTTAATGTAACTGTCGGTGCGATCCATGCGTGAATTTAACGCTTAATAAAGGCATAATATCTCAGTTGGTATAAGTAAATAGCAAATCAAAGTCTTACTGTAGATCGATGTAACAGCATGTAGAAAAACTCTTCATCACAATTTTATAATAATATTTGTAGCATTTTCTTAATTAATTTTACTTCAAATATTATTTCTTCCATAAATCATTAATACACAACACTGAAATTATTTCACTGAAATTTAATACTAAACGACTGCCCTGTTCGGAGCATCGTAACATACACTGTTGTCCTCTGGCGCGCTACCCGTACTACTACCGAGCAACAACAGCCTACTACTGTACGATCTAACATAAGCCCTTTGTTACACATACTCAGCCTCAGCGATAGCTGCCTTGCAGCGTTCTTCCACACGCATATTTTTGTAATCGATGAATAGCTTACGCTCTTGGATAATTTGCGATTTTCACTATACGTACCTATTTCATCCCCACATCGACAAGATGGCGGTGCACTGTTTTAAGCACATTCATGAAAATCACGAATAGGATAAGGTTATGTCTAAGAAATAACTATTCAACATGTGTTATTAATACTCAGGTGTAACATTTCTCATAAATAAGAAAGCAGTTTATAATCTCATGGTTACAGTCCCTTTTATACTAGAACCACTTACAAAACCAAGCTTCTATCGTCGGATACGCGATCCGACACCATCCACAAAAACAGACCTTGCACTTCTCGTAAATTCAGACACTGAAGAATCGAATACAAAATGGAATCAAATGACGCTATAAATGATGCAATTATCAGTTTCTAACCTCTTAATAATTCGCGCGGTATAGACCGAAATCGGATGGCCGCGCGCCACTCACAGCCACGCGAAAGACGGCACTTCTGAACCTCCCGACAGCGCTCTGCCGTGTGGGATCGCTTTACCTCACTCGTCGTTGTCCGACGGGTAGCGCCACGCGTACGTACCACCAGAGGAAGAGGAGGTGACTTGACCTCACTGCAAGCAACTCTGATTGGCCAGTGCATCCTTTCAGGCATACGAATTTATAGCTCACCCTATAGGCAAACCCGTTGGCACAGGAAACAAAGACGTCCATACACACTTAACTCCTTCCGTACAGATATGGTAGTAAATGACTATAATGCGAACAGTACCCGTCAGCACATACTCACGAGAAGATACGATGCTGCTGCCGCTGCTCGCTTGACATAAAACGCAGCTGGAGCCTTAACATTAGGATAGAATCCCAGTGGGAGTGGGTGGTGCCGCGTTAAGAGGGAATACACCAAAATTTAGACATCACTAAAAACGATTATTAATATCAGACCATTAGCACATTCCAAGAACTTTTGACATTTCACTTGCCCCCCTACGTGAATTTTCATCCAGAAATTATCAACCTTCTTTAGCACAATTAAAACACTGGAGGAAGCCAAACACAAATGATCATAACTTCAATCAGACTTCAGCAACTAGCATGTAACATGTTACACTTGACCTTTTCTCAAACAGCATATACATAAGGCGCCAATAATACACTACTGGCCATTAAAATGGCTAAACCACGAAGATGACGTGCTACAGACGGCGAAATATAACCGACAGGAAGAAGATGCTGTGATATGCAAATGATTAGCTTTTCAGAGCATTCACACAAGGTTGGCGCCGGTGGCGACACCTACAACGTGCTGACATGAGGAAAGTTTCCAACTGATTTCTCATACACAAACAGCAGTTGACCGGCGTTGTCTGGTGAAACGTTGTGATGCCTCGTGTAAGGAGGAGAAATGCGTACCATCGCGTTTCCGACTTTGATAAAGGTCGGATTGTACCCTATCGCGGTTGCGGTTTATCGTATCGCGACATTGCTGCTCGCGTTGGTCGAGATCCAATGACTGTTAACAGAATATGGAATCGATGGGTTCAGGAGGGTAATACGGAACGCCGTGCTGTATCCCAACGGTCTCGTACCACTAGCAGTCGAGATGACAGGCATCTTATCCGCGTGGCTGTAACGGATCGTGCAGCCACGTCTCGGTCCCTGAGTCAACAGATGGGGACGTTTGCAAAACAACAACCATCTGCACGAACAGTTCGACGACGTTTGCAGCAGCATGGACTATCAGCTCGGAGACCATGGCTGCGGTTACCCTTGACGCTGCATCACAGACAACAGCGCCTCCGATGGTGTACTCAACGACGAACCTGGGTGCACGAATGGCAAAAGTCATTTTTTCGGATGAATCCAGGTTCTTTTCACAGCATTATGATGGTTGCATCCGTGTTTGGCGACATCGCGGTGAACGCACATTGGAATCGTGTATTCGTCATCGCCATACTGGTGTATCACCCGGCGTGATGGTATGGGGTGCGACCTCTTGTTCGTATTGACGGCACTTTGTACAGTGGACGTTACATTTCAGATGTGTTACGACCCGTGGCTCTACCCTTCATTCGATCCCTACGAAACCCCACATTTCCGCAGGATAATGCACGACCGCAAGTTGCAGGTCCTGTACGGGCCTTTCTGGATACAGAAAATGTTCGACTGCTGCCCTGGCCAGTACATTCTCCACATCTCTCACCAATTGAAAACGTCTGGTCAATGGTGGCCGAGCAACTGGCTCGTCACAATACGCCAGTCACTACTCTTGATGAACTGTGGTATCGTGTTGAAGCTGCATGGGCAGCTGTACCTGTACGCGCCATCCAAGCTCTGTTTCACTTAATGCCCAGGCGTATCGAGACCTTTATTACGGCCAGAGGTGGTTGTTCTGTGTACTGATTTCTCAGGATCTATGCACCCAAACTGCGTGAACATGTACTCACATGTCAGTTCGAGTATAATATATCTGTCCAATGAATACCCGTTTATCATCTGCATTTCTTCTAGATGTAGCAATTTTAATGGCCAGTAGTTTAGGTCTGCTACGTTTGTCTCTTTCTCAATCAAACTGCGTCACTTATATGTTCGTCAGAAAATTCACATTCATTCACATTCTCCACAAATTAAAATAATTGACACTACAGAGGAAACAGAGCAGAGAACATTTCTGTTACATTTAATTAAAGTTGCAACTCCTGGGCGTTGTCGTCCAACAAACACACTTATTCCTACCCCCTACCGACAACAAGTCACAAGAATTCAGGTAACGGGCACGACTGGTGACATCTGAACTAATTAAGATCGCACTTAGCATAATCAAGAAAGCAACAGACTGTCATCCACCGTGACGCCCTCGTTCAACCGCGAACGGCACCGCGCCGACCCGTGCAGCAGAGTTGAATTGCTGTGCATTTGTCAACTGCGCCAAAGAATTTGATTTCTGGCGCGGACGGTGAAGTTGATAATGGCACAATTATATACAGACTGAAGTAGTCTTCCATGCTAATGTTGACAATCAAATTAGACAGTATGGTTTCAAGTCTCGAATATCTGTGATACATATACGGAGACTGAAGTGACAAATGAAAATTTGCGCGAAGCCTAGGATTCGAACTCGGCTCTCCTGTTCAGTAGGCAGATATGCTAACCACAACGCCACCCTGGTACAGTGGCTTTATGCAACTGCACGGAGTAGCCTAGCGTGCCTCCCTGCTCAATCCAAATTCCCCATTCACGCAAAAGTCCGCTTGGTATTCCCACTAAACATGAACAGCATTGCAGAGGTTCTCCAACTGTATTGGAACAGCACCTCAACCGAGTCATCGGTGCTTTAATCAAATGTGACTCTATGGTTCCAGAGATCTTTTCGAGTCACAAACATCTACGATGTATAGATGCAGACCGAAGCAACGAATGGAAAATTGTACAAAGGCCACGATATGAACCAGGAGACTTGAAAAGATCTGTGAAATCATGCAGTTTCATCTGATTAAAGCACCTATAGTCCAGTCAAATTGCAGATGTACCTTGCAAAAGGTGGTGCAGAAGATTTTATTTTTTAACTCGTTCATATTGTTGGAAAGGTTACAAAACCAAGTTTTTCCAACAAAATTTCTCTTGGGAAAACTTTCTGCAATCAAAAAACTTCGAAAATTTCGGACTTTTTTCAGTTTTTCAAAATATTTCAGTTTCATTTGCTCCTATCGCTTTAGCGTCTATTTTCTTTTTTAAAGAGCCCAAAATTCTCTACAAATTTGATTGGTACCATTTTTTTCTACTCTCAGTATCTAAGGCGCTGCAGCGCGTCAAAAAATACCAATTTTTCAAATTTTGAGCATAGTGGCAAGATACCTTATTTTTGAACACTATTTTTTCAGTTTCTGTTTGTGTAGTTAAATACATTATACATCATGCTATGTGTTGGAATTTACCACCTCACTTTCAGGTATTCAATTTCTCTGTATGCAACATGAGGATTGCTGGGCACCCAACTACTGTGATTCTTACATCACTACCTGAAGTTCACTATGGGCCACCTCAGCCCTGGTATTTGTAAAACTATAAATATAGACATACACACACACACACACACACACACACACACACACAAAATAAATTGTCTCAGGAAACTGAACTATTATTAGTGCAATAGGCAACCTAATTAGGTAGGTAATTATTCTTGTGTATAAGGGCCACACAGTTGACATTAAAATAAGTAGCTTTATTACAATTAAAATACATTGTCAGTTACTAAAAAATGTTGGCAGTTCTGGATGTGTAATACTTGTAATATCGCACTTTAGCGCACTTGAGACAGATATTAGCATCACTTCCAACGTTTTGATGGGTCAGATTCCTCAGTGTCACCAAAAATACCTTGAGTTACGGATTCAGGGTCTGTACATAGAGGTGATCACAGATTGACCTCTTCTTTAAACAGCGAGTCAGCCTCAGAAAGTTCGTTGATTTCGTCAGCGGTTTCCTCAACATCCTCCATAACATCTTCTTCACTGTCTTCATATAAAAATTTTGGCCCGTTTTCACAGTTGACCCCAATACATTTCATGCAAATTGAAGAACATTTCAAACCCGCTTTTCTGCAGGAGCACGCTCCGCCACAGTTCAGCTTGCATGAGCATGAAACAATGTGAAGAAGTGCTTCAGGTGCTGGATCTTGGCTCATTATAACGAATATTGGACCGTGGTCACTGTGATTCCAGCCCTATTTCTCAGGAGGTTTCCAGTTTCCCATCCAACTTTGGACTTGTTGGTAAGTCCGCAACGAATGATGTTGAGCAGCATCTTGTGTAGGTGGGAACCGTGCAAGATTCAGTTTGCTTTTTGTGGCAGACTTGGCGAATAGCTGGTACCGCAAATGTTCTAGTGTGTGGGAACTGCTGACACCTCCATATACAATGCGATAGTAACCTGTTCTCCTGCTGTTATTATTTCTTCACGGGTAGCATGTGGTTTATTGAACGTGCAAAGCGCTGAGGTTAGCTGTTCATTTTTCGCAACAATATTGCAGCACTTAATTTTTCCTTGACCAAAAAAAGTGGATGTTGCAGCACATCCGCTAAAGGCGTGAGTGAACAGAATATATTCACTGTCAAACTTGTAAGATGCAGTGGAAAACCACTTGCCTTCTGCACTTCCTCCTCCTGGCTTTAAGAAACATAAGTTTTCAATGCCTTGCCCCAAACCGGTCATGAGCAAAAGCAGGTCAACATCTTCTCCTACAATGACAACACTTCCAAAATCTTTGGTTCTTGAAATGACAGATGTTACAATCATAACGTCAGCATTTTCTTGTGCCTGGCTTTGAAGCTGTTTCAGCTATCACCACATCGTCACCACATTTCTGGAAAAGGCGAGCCTTGACAGTTCGAATATCAGGACGAGGTGATGTGGGTATTTGCTCTAACAGATCGTCCATAGAAAACTGACATTCTTCCGTATTCGTTTCCAGGTAGGCAAATATAGCCTCCATGCCTTCATCTACTTGTGTTGCAGGTCGGTAACCTCGATTCTGTCCAGTAGCTGAAACACGGTGAAAGAACTTCCTGTAGCAAAACCTGTGATATCACCCATCTGCAGCAACCAAATCATTTACATTTTGAATCAGCTCTATCACTTGTTGGCCAAATTCATCACCACGTCGTTTAGCCTGTTCTAATATTGTCGATTGCACTTCCAATTTCATTACTTTGTAAATAAAATTTCGTTTGGCATATGGAAATCTTGAAACTTCCTAGCAGATTAAAACTGTGTGCCCGACCGAGACTCGAACTCGGGACCTTTGCCTTTCGCAGGCAAGTGCTCTACCAACTGAGCTACCGAAGCACGACTCACGCTCGGTACTCACAGCTTTACTTCTGCCAGTACCTCGTCTCCTACCTTCCAAACTTTACAGAAGCTCTCCTGCGAACCTTGCAGAACTAGCACTCCTGAAAGAAAGGATATTGCGGAGACATGGCTTAGCCACAGCCTGGGGGATGTTTCCAGAATGAGATTTTCACTCTGCAGCGGAGTGTGCGCTGATATGAAACTTCCTGGCAGATTAAAACTGTGTGCCCGACCGAGACTCGAACTCGGGACCTTTGCCTTTCGCGGGCAAGTGCTCTACCAACTGAGCTACCGAAGCAAGACTCACACCCGGTACTCACAGCTTTACTTCTGCCAGTACCTCGTCTCCTACCTTCCAAACTTTACAGAAGCTTTCCTGCGAACCTTGCAGAACTAGCACTCCTGAAAGGTTCGCAGGAGAGCTTCTGTAAAGTTTGGAAGGTAGGAGGCGAGGTACTGGCAGAAGTAAAGCTGTGAGTAGGGGGCGTGAGTCGTGCTTCGGTAGCTCAGTTGGTAGAGCACTTGCCCGCGAAAGGCAAAGGTCCCGAGTTCGAGTCTCGGTCGGGCTCACAGTTTTAATCTGCCAGGAAGTTTCATATCAGCACACACTCCGCTGCAGAGTGAAAATCTCATTCTGGAAACATCCCCCAGGCTGTGGCTAAGCCATGTCTCCGCAATATCCTTTCTTTCAGGAGTGCTAGTTCTGCAAGGTTCGCAGGAGAGCTTCTGTAAAGTTTGGAAGGTAGGAGACGAGGTACTGGCAGAAGTAAATCTGTGAGTACCGGGCGTGAGTCGTGCTTCGGTAGCTCAGTTGGTAGAGCACTTGCCCACGAAAGGCAAAGGTCCCGAGTTCGAGTGTCGGTCGGGCACACAGTTCTAATCTGCCAGGAAGTTTCATATCAGCGCACACTCCGCTGCAGAGTGAAAATCTCATTCTGGGAACATCCCCCAGGCTGTGGCTAAGCCATGTCTCCGCAATATCCTTTCTTTCAGGAGTGCTAGTTCTGCAAGGTTCGCAGGAGAGCTTCTGTAAAGTTTGGAAGGTAGGAGACGAGGTACTGGCAGAAGTAAAGCTGTGAGTACCGGGCGTGAGTCGTGCTTCGGTAGCTCAGTTGGTAGAGCACTTGCCCGCGAAAGGCAAAGGTCCCGAGTTCGAGTGTCGGTCGGGCACACAGTTTTAATCTGCCAGGAAGTTTCATATCAGCACACACTCCGCTGCAGAGTGAAAATCTCATTCTGGAAACATCCCCCAGGCTGTGGCTAAGCCATGTCTCCGCAATATCCTTTGTTTCAGGAATGCTAGTTCTGCAAGTTTCGCAGGAGAGCTTCTGTAAAGTTTGGAAGGTAGGAGACGAGGTACTGGCAGAAGTAAAGCTGTGAGTACCGGGCGTGAGTCGTGCTTCGGTAGCTCAGTTGGTAGAGCACTTGCCCACGAAAGGCAAAGGTCCCGAGTTCGAGTCTCGGTTGGGCACACAGTTTTAATCTGCCAGGAAGTTTCATATCAGCGCACACTCCGCTGCAGAGTGAAAATCTCATTCTGGATATGGAAATCTTAACTGCTTAGATAAAAGTCATCAGAATTCCCTTTTGCAAATAAGAAGCATTTCTCTTTGGAATTGAACTGACCTTTTTCCTGCGGCCGACATTGCACGCCTGTTGGTTCCTGAGGATGTCGAAGGCTAGCTGCTATCATTCTCTCATTAATGTACTTCTTGTAGCATGCTTCATGCAACATCACTTCACTGAGCGTTTTCAAAAAACTCCCTGCGTTTAGCACCACAATCGATAAGTGTGCTCAGTCCTTTCTTTTACACAAATGGTTCAAATGGCTCTGAGCACTACGGAACTTTACGTCTATGGTCATCAGTCCCCTAGAACTTAGAACAACTTAAACCTAACTAACCTAAGGACATCACACACATCCATGTCCGAGGCAGGATTCGAACCTGCGACCGTAGCGGTCACGCGGTTCCAGACTGAAGCGCCTAGAACCGCACGGCCACACCCGCCGGCTTCTTTTTCATATTGCGTCCACCACTCACCACAGTTTTTTCGCAAATGAAACACAAATTCATGTCAGACATACTCATTTTCAGCACCACAACATATACTGAATGGAAGCGACTCCAAACTGCAGGACCCTTATTGTGTGCTAATAGCTGTCAGTGCGCTGTGAACAATCACCAGAGATAATCGCCTTCCGCCCGCCAAAGAATAAATGCGCTTTTGTCCGATAAAGAACAATTCCTACATATTTTTTCTTATAACTGATCAATAACGTCAATCAACTGCAGAAAATGTACAGCACCTGCATGCAATCGTATTACATATTGTAACATAAATAAACTTCACGCAATCCGACGTGAATGTGTTCGTAGTTACTGAATATGATGCTGTTTTTCCTGGCCCTGCTGCAGAGTGAGATGGTAAATTCCAGTGAATAACATGATGAGTAATATGTTTATACTACACAAATAGAAACTGAAATAACAGTGTTCAAAAATTAGGTAATTTGCCACTTTGCTCGAAATTTGAGAAATTGGTATTTTTTGACGCGCTGTAGCGCCTTAGATACTGGGAGTAGAAAAAAAATGGTAGGAATCAAATTTGTAGAGAATTTTGTGCTCTTTAAAAAAGAAAATAGACGTTAAAGCGATAGGAGCAAATGAAACTGAGATATTTTGAAAAAACTGAAAAAAGTCCGAAATTTTCGAAGTTTTTTGACTGCAGAAAGTTTTCCCAAGAGAAATTTTGTTGGCAAAACTTGGTTTTGTAACCTTTCCAACAATATGAACGAGTTAAAAAAATAAAATCTTCTACCCCACCTTTTGCAAGGTACAGGCTTTTTTTCTGAGTTTCACTGGACTACTGTGGCTGGGTTTCAGGCAGGATCCCCGTTTCGTTCGATGCCGAGATGCTATTCCAATATAGTTGGAGAGCCTCTGCAATGCAGTTAGGGTTTATGGGGAATACCAAGCGGGCTGAGGCATGAATGGAAATTTGAGCTGCGGAGGGAGGCATGCTATGGGTGCACTGTGCAGTTGGACAAAGCCATTTCGCCAGGGAGGGGTTGTCGTTAGCACATCTGCTTAGTGAGTAGGAGACACGGATAGGAATCCCAGCCTTGGTACAAATTTTCATTCGTCATTTCAGTCTGCGTATATGCGTCATTCATGTGTGAGACTTCAAAAGGTCTCTGGAACCATACTGATTAATTTGATTGTCAACATTTGCATGGAAGACTGGAGTGAGGACAGTTCATCCATATAGCACGCCGTTACCGAGCATTATTAATATTCAGATAGGTATGTACTGTCTAGTCACATTAATGCGACCACCCGACTGAAGCCTCAGTTACTACCATTTGCATCACGGACCACTGTGAGACGTGTAGGAAGAGACTCGATGAGTTTATGGAAGATATCGGCAGGGACGTGGAGCCACGCCAACTCCAACGTATTTGACGCCTGCGCGAGGTGTCTCGGCTGAGCATCCATTGCGCGAACTGCCCGATAAAGGCGGTCCTCAAGATTCTCGATTGAGAGTTTGCTGGCCAGGGAGTACAGTCAACTCATACTGGTACTCTTCGAACCATGCGCGTACACTGCGTGAGCTGTGTGTCAAGTTGCATTGTCCTGCTGGCAGGTGCCATCGTGTTGAGGAAAAACAAACTACATGTAGGGTGAAGATCGTCAATGATACGAGGTCGACAATAAAGTAATGAGACTGATTTTCTTTGCAAGATGTGTCAACCCTGCAGGCTTGCGTAGGCACAATATCTTTGACCTTGGTCTATAGGCTGCTCACTCGTGAGTTGTGCTGCAATAAGTTAACAAGTGTTTGTGTCTCTCGTCACAGAAATGGAACCGCTTAATATTGAGCAACTGTTTGCCATTTCTTTTTGCGTTAAATTGGGTGAAAACGTGACGACAACTTAGGTAAGCTTCAGAAGGCTTTTAGAGAGAAGATTGTGTCAAGAGCTCAAGGTTTTCGTTGGCATTAAATGTTTAGTGAAGGCAGAACGTATGTTGAAGATGAAGACCGCAGTGGACGACCATTAACCTCAGGGACAAATGTCAACGTGTCCAGGGTGCGTGAACTCGTACGATCTGATCGAAGATTATCCATGAAAATGATTGCAGAAGACCTGAACATCAATCGAGAAACGCTTCGTCTAATAATAACTGAAGATCTTGGTATGAGAAAGATTTGTGCAAAAATGGTCCCCAAAACTCTCACACCAGAACAGCGAGAAACATGGAAAAGTGTGGCAGCCGATCTGTTAGAGCAAACGGAAATCAATCCAGAATTGTTGAGCCGTGTTATCACTGGTGATGAATGTTGGTTTTTTCAGTACGATCCAGAGACAATGTTCGCAGTGGTGCTCAAAGGGATCACCCAGACCAAAAAAAGCTGGCATGTCAAAGTCAAAAGTGAAATGCATGCTTGTGTGCTTGTTTGATTCCAACGGAATTGTTCATAAAGAGTGGGCGCCTCCTAGACAAACAGTTAATCAATATTACTAAAAAGAAATTTTAGAAAGACTTCGTAAAAGAGTTCCTCGTGTCCGTGCCAACATCGCTGATGATTGGATTCTGCATCACCATAATGCGCCATCCCATACTGCTCTGTCAGTACAGCAATTTTTAACCTCAAAACAAATTTCAGTACTACCTTATTCACCAGATATCGCTCCGTGCGACTTTTTTCTATTTCCAAGAGTCAAAACGGCGGTCAAGGGACACCATTTTCAAACAACACAAAATGTCCAAAACGGTCTAGGAGGATATTACAGAAGATGAGTTCCAGAAATGTTACCATCAATGGCAGAAGCGCTGGAAAAAGGGTGTGCAATCAGAAGGGAACTACTTTGAAGGAAACAACACTAAACTTGACTAAAACGGTAAGCAACATTTTTTTCACATGTCTCGTTACTTTATAGTCTCACCTCGTTGATACATACTTGTGTTGATTCATAGTGCCTTCCAGAACGACGAAATCACCCAGGGAATGCCACTAAAACATTCCCCAAATCATAACGTCCCCTGCCTCAGCCTGGACCCCTTCCACAGTTTTCACAACGTTCGTTGAGGAGACACAGTTGAAGCACCTTGGTTCATCCGGGCGGTCAGTTGCTCAACAGTTACACCTCTACTCGGCCATACACGTCTCCGCAGCCATCGTTCAGTCCTGTCATCTGTGGCTCGGGGTGCACCACAGTTGGCTCGGCGCCGGTTTGGAATAGTGCTATTTTACCATGCACGGTATACTTTGACCACAGCACCATGCGAACAATTTAAAACTTAGAAATGCTTCCATACTTGGCCCGAAAAAATATCACGCCCATTTGGACGGCAGGTAAAACGCACCATTTCCGCGTTACGACAAAGACTGCACTGTTTTCCGTGCCCCTCAACACACTTAATATACCCTCCACTGGTATGCTGCCACCTGCCGTCAGAGTGCCCATTGCACGTTGACGTCGAACATAGGTGTTGTCACATAATGTGACTGGGCTATGTATAAGTGTATAAACAATCCAGACTATTTGATTCTATCAAGAACATTACTAGTATTTGCATATAACTCAGCACCGCAGTAGAGCCTACAGCATTCAAAGTTATGTATAACTCAATCAATAAGTGTGCACAGTATTACCGTGTTACCTTTTTGCAGGTGTCTGATTATATTTATTTTCCACCACTAATACTGATACAACAATTTGCAACCTCTTTAAGCCTACACAACTGCATGCGAATACGCGAACTCACATCTGTGATTGGGATGATTCAAAACCACTACATGAAACAGGAACTTGTGTGTCATGTATACTGTTCAAAACCATGGCTCGCCATCAAATTACACTAACCTCAACGGAACCGTATTCCAGCAAATATAGCTCCTGCACCAAACATATCTTAAGGCAATTAGCGCTAGCACTACAATCAAATGAATTAGCTGACCTCCTTTCGAACAAGTAAGCACACTGCTTCTCTGCATTCTAAGTTTGTGATGAGCTGATAGCCAGTCAGTCGGTCACGAAATACTTTGTTTCCGATGCAGAGGCTGATCAGATGGTTTACGAAAGTATCCCGATCGATATATATGGAAGCTAGTTAATACCTCAGAGACAGTCGTAAATAAATAGTTGTAAATAAATATTATGGATCTTGAAAAAAGGAAAATAGTTGGCTAAGAAATCACAGCGCAAACATATAGGCACCTTTCTAGGTGTAAAGAATTTGATACACATAGGCCCTACTGGAAAAAGAGGAGGGCGCTGGATGCCAAGTTGCTATAGAGGTAAAGGATATAGCTGAAATTCTAAGGGTTCAGTTAACTAAATGCCCCTGTTATAAAATCGAAAGAAAACCTGTGTAATATGGTGCTTTTGTTGTGGTACTCAGTCCAAAGACTGGTTTGATGCTGCTTTCCATGCTACTCTATCCTGAGCAAACCTCTTCATGTCTGAAAAACTACTGCAGCCTACACCCACTTTAAGCTGCTTAGTATATTCATCCTATTGTCTACCTCTATAATTACTACCAAACAAACGATTTCTTGATGAGCCAGGATGTGTCCCAGCAACCGATTCCATCGTTTAGTCAAGCTGTGTCATAAAAATCTTTTTTCCCGATTCGATTCAGTACCTCCTCATTACTTACTCGACGTCTCCGTCCAATCTTCAGCATCCTTCTGTAGCACCACATTTTTACTTCTATTCTTTTCTTGTTTGACCTGCTTCTCGGCCATGTTTCATTTCTGTATTACGCAAAACTTCGTAATCTTCAGAAAAGACTTCCTGCCACCAACATTTATAGAAGACGTTAACAAACTACTCGATTTGATGAATGCTTTTCTTGCTACTGCCAGTATGCATTTTACATATTTCTTATTTCGACCATCATCAGCTATCTAGCTTTCCAAATAGCAAAACTCGGTTACTACTTTCTAGTGTCTCATTTACAAATTTAATTCCTTCAGAAAAGCCCGATTTAGTTCGACTACTTTTCATTATCTTGTTTCACTTTTATTGATGTTCATCTTATAATCTCTTTCCAAGACATTATCCATTCCTTTCAACTGATCTTCCAAGTTCTTTGCTGACTAACGGAATTAAAATGTCATAGGGAAATATCGAAGTTTTATTTTTTCTCTGAACATTAACTAGCTTTCCAAATTTCTCCTTGGTTTCCTTTACTGCCCGTTCAGTGATCAATTCCCTTTTCGTCCATGGTTTCCTTTTCATGTCCTTCGCCGGCCGCGGTGGCCAAGTGGTTCTAGGCGCGTCAGTCCCGAACCGCGCGACTGCTACGGTCGCAGGTTCGAATCCTGCCTCGGGCATGGATGTGTGTGATGTCCTTAGGTTAGTTAGGTTTAAGTAGTTCTAAGTTCTAGGGGACTGATGACCTCAGATGTTAAGTCCCATAGTGCTCAGAGCCATTTTTTTTCATGTCCTTCGATTCTTACAATTGCAGTCTGGTTACTGTACAAGTTTTAAAAAACTTATCACTCTATGTATTAAATCCCTGCTATCATCAGCCCATCCTCTAAGAGGAGTTGTAGGGTTAGTACCGTCTCGCGTTTCCCTAAATTTCTCCAGAATCGAAAGTCTCCTTCTGTAAGGTTGGCTTGAATAAGCTTTTCCATTCTTCTGTAGCCACTTCATCACCGCATTTTGCAAATGTGACTTACTGAACTTTTAATTCCGTAGTATTCACACCTGTCAACATCTACCTTTCTCGGTTGTAAAATTATAAGTGTGAATTATAAGTGAAATTATAAGTGTGAGCGTATTTCCCCTGACACGTATCTTGCGCACCAGGTGGAATAATTTTGTCATGGCTGGTTCTCCCAAAGATTTCAATAATTCTGAGGGAATGTCGTGTACTCCAGAGACATTGTTTCGGCTTATGTTTTCCAGGGCTTATTTCTAATCTAATTTTCATTTACTTCCTCTTCCATTTACATTGAAGTTCATTACCACTATTTAGCCCTTTTATACACTTCTTCCGTCTTCTAACTTTCAGCTTTCCCTTCTCTGTTTAGAACTGAGTTACCATCTGAGCTCTTGATAGTCAAACAGCTGCCTCTCTGCTTAGTACTGGTTTGCCATCTGATATCTTGATAGTGCTACAGCTGCTTCTCTTCTCATTAAATAATTTTTCTTTTGGCAGCATCTATCCTAACCTTTAGTTACGCATGCTTCTACAGCTTTGTATTTCTCCTCTAGCCATTCTTGCTTAGAATTTTGCACTTTCTGTCAGAGTGATTTCCTAGACGTCTATATTTCCCGTCACCTGCTTCATTTGCTGCATATTAATGTATTCCCCTTTCGCTAGTTACATTTAGTAATTCCTGTGTTATCCAGGGATAACTACTAGGCCTTGCCTTTCTATGTGTGTTATCCTCTGATAACTTCCTTATTCCATCTCTCGAAGCCACTCATTCGTCTCCAATTGCATTCCTTCCAGCGTTGCCTGATGCTCCCTCTGGAACTCTCAACAATCTATTGTTCCTTCAATTTATGCACCTGTCCCCTAAATTTTCCTATATTTTTGCAATTTCTTCAGTTTCATTTCTGCAGTACATAACCAATAAATTACAGCTCGAGTCCGTATGTACCCCTGGAAACGTCTTATAGTTTAAAATCTGGTTTCCAAATCTTTGTCTTACCGCTACCTAATCAATCTGAAATCTTCCAGTGTCCCCAGGCCTCTTCCGTAGATACAGTTTTCTTTCATGATTCCTAACCGAAGTGTCAACGATGACTGAATTATGCTCTGTGCAAAATTCTACTAAAAAGCTTCCTCTGCCAGTCCTTCCCCCCATTCATGTTTTCCTACCATTTTTCTTTCTCTTACTTTACTCATTACCGAATTCCAGTCATCCTTCGTAATTAAATTTTGTTTCTGTTAACCATCTGAATAATTCCTTTACCTCAGGGTACATCATGAGCGGTGTTAGTTAACGTAAAAACCTTTAATACTGTTAGGATTTCTGTGCGTGTGTTGCTCGGAATTACGATGCAATGTTCCTTCGGACATGCATGCTCGGATAGTCTAACGTAATGGTCCGCTAACAAATTTTCGTTGTCGTTATTCCATTATACAGGTGATGGTTGTCCAAATTCGCAGCTGTGGATACACTTCAAGTATTTTAGTATTGTGGTGGGTGTTGGCTTCATATCCTTCTTGGAAATTTTTGAAAATTTGTGGTAATTTCCTATGTGACCAAACTGCCGACGTCATCGGTCCTTAGACTTACACACTACTTAATCTAACTTAAACTAACTTACGATACGGACAACACACACACACACCCATGCCCAAGGGAGGACTCGAACCTCCGACGACGGGAGCCGTGCAAACCTTAGACCACGCGGCTACCCCGCGCGGCCTCCTTCTTGGCTACGAAAATTCTTTCACTACGCTGTTGATAGCGGCTTACCCGCATTTTTATTTTGGTATTCTTTATTAGACTTACCTAAATTACCCCTATTTGATTTTGTGTTGGTAACCCTTTACTGACCTGGTAGGAGTCCTATTCCACCTGCTACACCGCACTTCACTAGCTCCTACTATATCTATCTTCAACTTATCCATTTCACTTTTTAAATTCTTTAACCTACCTACCCAATTAAGTGATGTCCCCTTCCACATTCCGACTAGTACAATATCAGTTTCATTCCTGATAATGACATCTACCGAAGTTGTCCCAGTTGGAGATCCCAATGGGAGGAATATTTTACCTCCAGAATATTTTACGCAAGAGGATGTCATCATCATATAACCATACCACAGACCTTCCTGCCCTCAGGAAAAATAAGAGTGGTGGTTTCCCCTTTTACAGTACTAGCACAGCAACACCAGATTAGCCAGTCAGCCAGACTATTGCCCCTGCAACTATTGAAAGGTTACTGCCACTCTTCAGGAACCATGGCTTAGTCTAGCCTCTCCACACAAATCCTCTGTTGTGGTGCAACTACTGTACGGCTATCTGCACCGTTGAGACAAGCGAGCCACCTCACCTCAGCAAGATCATGGTTCCCAAGTAGTAAGTCTGAGAAAGTATATTGCTTGACAATTGCTAAGAAACACCTGACACTTTCTAGGGAATAACTGCCAACTGCTTCGGTACATCCGACAATTACTACGGAACACCCAGCCAATTACAGTAAAAATAAATGTAGAGGGCGGGACTTTTTACCTGCAGCGAAGCCTGTGCACGAACGTTCTGTATGCATTCATGCGGTACGGTGTCTGATGAAAGTTGTTGTAGAACCAATTGGTGCAACATACCATGTGGTACGACAACATGTGTACAAGGCATCATTTGAGAGCTGACGATCGTAAATGAGCAGTTGTACATCTCGAAGCCGGTCTAAATACCACTACTGTGGCCACAGCAATGCGTGTGTCCAAAAGTATCACCTCGCAATTAAGATAGGCCTCTGAAGTTAGAAATGCGATGCGAAACCATGCCGGTGTTCGTAGACGGATCACCACACCGCAAGAGGATCGATACACAGTCCTAATGGCGAAAAGGAACCGACGTGTCACTCCAAGGCAGGTCGCTGCTGACCTGCAGCCACTACCGGTACACGTGTCTCTGTCAGAACAATTTCGCATCTATTACATCAGGCTGGTGGAAAGTTTTTAATTAACACCTGCTTTCTTTAACCTTTAAATCTAAAAGGATTGGAAGGGCTAACCCAATAAAGTGAACATTTCAATTCCTACGTGTTTATTAACCACCAAAAACAAACTCACACAAAAATTGACAGACACCACTCAGGCAAGATTATTTACGGAACAGTCATTACATAAAATCATAAGCAAGTTAATAAATCATTAGCCAACGATCTCCCATAAACAATGAGAAACGCCACTAATGCTGCATTTGATCATAACATTAACAAAACAACTCTACTTAAGACATGTTATTTAAGACCCTTTCAATTCCACTATTTTAACATTACATGTAAAATAATAGTGGACACACAGCCTCAGTTTTAACACGAATACTTAGAACATACATTTTAAAACGCAACTCGGGCAATCTTGCACATTGCTAGGCTAGAGAACCTTGCAGAGCGAACCACGAAATTATTCAAATGCCCATTGGCTTGTAAGATGGGCTTTCAGGGCATACAAAGTTACAACTTTGTACAATCATTAATGTGTAACAACAGAAGTAAGGCCCAAGTTTGTAAGGCCTAAGTTTAACCACGAACGGTGGACCCGACTGAGGGAAGTAATACTTAACTTCGAACCAAGACGTGGCTCCGTTTGCACCCCCACATCGAGCAGGCCACTGAAATGTGAACCCAGCTAACGCTACCGAAGAGGAACACACGAGCTCAGGCGAAGTCCATCGCTTGTACGCCAAACTTATAATCTAAAGGGAAGCTCTGCGCTTCGGTTACCCGCTACCTCAGCTCACTGAAACACAGACCACACCCCATAACAGGAGGCCAAAAAAACTTTTCTTAACTTTAACATTCAAAATTGACCAGTAAATTAGCACTATAAAACCAAGGCTAAACAACAAATAATTTCACTCACAAGTCCATTATTTCAGTGAAATAATACCTGATAAACAACCGCTAAGAGTGGGAAATGAACTGGCTCACGAGAACCGACACACACTAGAACTTAATGACACACATATTGCCCACCTTAAGTGGGTCAGAGAAGCTCAACACGGTAACCTTTAGAAATAAAAACTCAGATTGCCCGCAGAGGACATATTGACATCGATTAACTGATATCGTAAGCAAATTAAACACTTGCTAATAATAGCTAATGAACTAACATTCTGCAAATACATCAATATTATGCGGAAGCAGAGCACACGCTTAGTAAGAGGCATCAAATGAAATCGAACATACATAACGCGTCTGGCAACGTCTTACTATACCAAGAGCGATCACAGTCACAGTTAACTAAGCGCTCTTAGTAATTAGAGTACTTAACTGGGTGTCTTGATGCTGGGGCGATTTTGCGAAGATGTCAGACCATCACTTCGCAAGGCCTTAACGGCGTGTGCCTCCAAGTAAGTGGGCACATGCAGAGCTCACGAGGTTGCTGGAGAATGCACAGCGCCGGCAACTCCCGCCGCCTCCAGTATAACCACGTGATAACCACCACCCGACCTCAGGCGCGCCGCCCGGGTTCCCGGGTTCGATTCCCGGCGGGGTCAGGGATTTTCTCTGCCTCGTGATGACTGAGTGTTGTGTGCTGTCCTTAGGTTAGTTAGGTTTAAGTAGTTCTAAGTTCTAGGGGACTGATGACCATAGATGTTAAGTCCCATAGTGCTCAGAGCCATTTGAACCATTTTTTTCAGGCACGCCGTCTTCGTTTCTGCCCACCAGCGAATCGCCGACTCGCGCACCGCCGCCTTCCGTTCTCAAAGAGTTCTTCCTTGCTCGCGGTCGGCACTCCCTTATATCCAGAGCCGGTCCAACCCCCAAGACGAATCTCTGTACTAGGAAATCGATCGTACTCATGTCAGAGATACTACTGGCGCCGGTCCCGCCATGGCTCAGCTGGTTTGTATGCTCGGAAGCCTATTAAATGCATCCCATTTCAACCATGCCATCGTCGAAGAAGAGTTCGTTGGTTTAGGGAGCATTTTGGTGGGGATCGCCAAGAGCGTGATGTTCAACGACGAATACCGTTTCACGATGGCAAGAGAGCCTGGCCAGCGGTTAGTGTGGAGAGAGAGTGAGACATGTTACATAGTACTACAAAATGTTCATGAGTCTCATCGGTATGGCCTAGGCGTTATGGTGAGGGCAGGCATTGCGCATAATGGTCGAACGCCGCTGCATATCTTTGCGTCAGGTACCGTTACAGCAGCGTGGTACCACAAGGATATTATTCTGGACCACATCCGTCTGTTTAGGGCTGCGGTAAGTCTCGACTTTCTGTTTATGGACAACATTGCCCACCTATGCAGGACGGCTGAGGTGTCGTACACACTGAAAAAGATAGATATTGAAAGTATGGAAGGGCCTGCGTAGTCCCAGGACCTAAACCCTATAGAACGTGCCGGGGATGCTCTTGGCAAATGTGTTTCTTAACGAGTACACCCTCTCGGAATCGTGCAATAACTGAAAACCACCTTTAGAGAGAAGTGAGACAATATTTCCCAAGGATTCCTCAATGTTTGGTAGCCAGCATGAATAACAGGTACGAATTGTGCAGTAGTGCCCGATGTGGGCATATTCGTTACTGAGAGTCCGATATCGACCTTTACGCTAAGAGTCTTACCTGTGTCAAACACGAAAGTTACTTGTGTCTGATATACTGTTTTCCTATGTGGTGAAATGTGCTCCATTTTCACTGTAAATATACCACTCCATATCTGTTACGTATGCATTGTGTTTCATGTGTCCATCATTGCGTCTGATTATTCCTGCCTGTCAATATCTCAGTTCCTTAGCAATTGTCAAGCAGTGTACGTTCAAAAGTAATATTACTTATCTTATGTCTATTGATTCCGATAAATTTATGAGAAATGATGAAGTTGTAATATTTGATCCTGAAACCGTGTCACTTGTGAAGCACCATCTACTTATGAGCAGCAGGAGTAACTGAAAGACTGATGATCACGACAGGCAGGATAGAAATATGTCCTTTGACGACAGAGATCAAATTCAAGGAAAAGATGGCGTGGCTCTTGTGATGACAGTGGACTCATCAAACGATGTAGCTTTAGTATGTTGGTTTGGCAGGAAATATATAAATTTCCTGTCAGCATAGTCATGTGTTGAACCCACGGAAATATGTAGATGTTATTTTGTACCAAGGCCCGATATTATAGTATAGTAATGGAAACATAAGAGCATGGATCTTCCTGACATGCTGACACAACCGTGTCGGAAGGGCTTAAGAACGGGAAGGGGCGCGTGCGTATTGCTGTAGCAGATGTCAGTGAATAGTGACTTTATCGAGCGCGTGTGGTTCGTCGTGGGAAAACTACAAAGACTTCACAGTTTCAGTTTCACCGCACATTTACTGTAGGTGTTCTACTGTCAGGGAAATTAGCTTCCCAAAAGAAGAGATGTATATGAAGTACCAATTACGGACCTGCCTTTCGATGGTTTCGATAGAAGAGAGTTTAGGGATAAGTGTGAACGAAGTCAGCTACAAAAATTGTTTGCATCAAGTGTAAAGTGGATCTGTCTCACACTCTAGATAAGAATTTTTAACGGATACTTCATAGAAAATAATAATATTTGACAGCGCCTATATGAGATACATGTGTAAAGGGCTGAGAAGAAATCGGAAATAATACCTGAGTTTTCAAATTTTAATTAAAATAGAAAGCTAAATCTAATGACCTAACGTATCTGGAACTTTAAATTCAATTATGTTAGTACCTATAGGAGGAACTGGTACTTGAAAATAGCATTCACAAATTTAACGAAATAGTTTCACGTATCTGTACCTACATAACTGTACAAGCAAAAGCATTTATTCATTTTTCTCGAGTCTTCTAAATTTGGTAAAGACACGATTAAGAGATTAATATGTTTTAAATCATCCTAGTGATTTGTCTTCGAAAGAAAAATAATGCTTCATTTAGCGTCGTTGCAACTATCTTACCATCGTTTTCATCTCCTTACCATAGTTTTCATCTCTAAAGAGAGCTTCCTTTCAGAAGTCTGATGCATCACAGCAGGAACACTGCCATGATTTAATACAGTCCGGCCCCGGTAGCTGAGTGGACAGTCTGCTTTCGGCCGGTGAGCGGCGAGGACGTCTTGTTTACGTCCCGTCCGCAGAGTCGCGGTCCCGTCCGCAGTGTCGCGAGCGCGCGTAGTTTGTTTACTTCCTCGCCGCAGCTAATACTCGCGTCCGTTAACACTGAGTCGCCATGGCTCATTCGTACAGAAAAGCTACCATCAAGATCAGCTTCCAGCCCGACTACGCACGACCACGAGCCTTTGAAGTCGAACGATTTATCCGTGACGAAGTTCAAATACCAACACAGCACATCATCGGTATCCACCTATCCATCACAAGCAGCGTCGTTTACGTCAAGATGGTCGATGACGAGTTATGTCACGCAGTTGTGAACAGATGCGCGAACACTCTCAAGTTCAAACACTCCGATGGTCACATCGGAGAGGTTACTGTTGACCATGCTGGACTAGGATTACGCACACTAAGAGTCTTTGAACTCCCTTTCGGAGTACCACTGGACGTCGTTACCTCAGGTTTCCGCCCTTATGGGACGGTAATTAGCCACGTGGCCGAAAAATGGAACACCTTCGAGACGTACCAAGTCCTCAACGGCGTCCGACAAGTGAAAATTGAATTAAAGAAACATGTGACGTCCTACTTAGTCATAGGTGGCTGTCGAGCAATAATAATGTACGACGGCCAACCTCGTACTTGTTCTGGTTGCGGCCAGGAGGGTCATGTGCGCTCGGCGTGTATTCAACGTCGGGTTACACAACTTCCATTGCATGACACGACACCACCTCCTACGCTCACGGCCTTCCCCCTCAATTACGCAGAGGTGACACGATCGACCGTCATGACAGACGACAACCCCCCCGGAAGACAGGAAGCGTTAGAATGCGCACCTGTCGCCGGTCCTGGATTGACCAACACCATTACGGTGTCTGCAGGGGTTGAAGAACGCCGCCCATCGACTCCACAAGAAGATTCGGACAAGAGAATGGAACTCGACGCTAGGGTTGTACCGACCTCTGCCTTTCTCCCTGAGGGGGATGCTATACGGGAACCACAAACTCTTTCGGACTCAGAAACCCACGTCCGCAAACAAAGGTCACCGAGAAAACATAAAAAGCGACGTCGCACACCCTCAGACGATTGCCTCCAGCGGACATCTTCTCCAGTTGACGACCGGACGGCCGACGAAACGACGAGGAGAATGGATGACACGAGATCGCCCTCACCTGTCACTTTGTCTGATTTTGACAAATCCGATTCCGCTCCCTCGGACAAACGGATGGCCAGCACAGCGCCCGCCGTTGGTACACAACCGAAACAACTGCGGATTCACCCTTAGTCACTCAGCCCACAAGTGTTCTACCGCAGCCACCGTTAACTTGCGGACCTTGGGCGGATGACATTGAAGACGATTCTACGGCCGCTGTGGTGGATGAGGAGAGGGGTCTCTCCTCCCACACCTCGGCCCCTCCCGAGTAGCAACAGATGACGGCGCGGACGCGGCCAGCAGATCACAGGCCCCACCTTTTACGGCGACACTGACGGCAGCCCCCACCACAGGAGGCGATCTACAAACCTATCGCTTAACGACCATCAACATTAACACCATTCGGACACGTACGAAGTTGTCGCTGCTCCAAGACATGCTCAATGCAGCAGACGTTGACATTGTCTTTCTCCAAGAAGTCTTCGTCGACGATTTCCCGGGTATGTATGGTTATACGGCTCATGTGTCCCACGCCTCGCCAACTAACAGTGGAGTCGCCATTCTCCTCAGAGAGGGCCTCGAGGCGGACGAAGTCCGATATCTCCTCGACGCTAGAGGAATGGCCGTAACGGTGCAAGGCGTCCGGTTTATCAATGTGTACGCCCCTTCCGGAACGAATCGCCGTCGTGACCGATCGCTCTTCTTCGCAGAAGGAATAGCACCGCTTTTTCAGGGCAGGCACGATGACTTGATATTAGGGGGCGATTTCAATTGCACCCAAGCACCTAAAGATCAGCTGCCACGCCATTCACCGTGCCCCGAACTTGGGACACTCATCGGCGATCTCCAACTAGTAGATACATGGGAACATGTCCGAGGAAATAGACCGGGATACACCCATTTCACGAGTCACTCGTCTAGTCGCATCGATAGGATTTACGTCTCCCGTTCTCTCGCGGCAACGGTGAGTGACGCGGAGGTGTGGCCAGTAGCCTTTTCTGATCACGAGGCCTATATATGTGCCGTCACCCTTCGTCGCCAACGGGTGTGGCGCAGCCGACATCCCTGGAAATTAAACCTTGCTCATCTCGCTTCTCCGGATTGTCGACGCGCCATCGAAGACACGTGGAGTTTGTGCGTCCGCCGCCTCCCAACGTATCCTACGTCGATTAGTTGGTGGTTAACCTGCGCCAAGCCGGCCCTACGGCGAACCTTTATTACGTATGGTCGCGAGACTGCTGCTTGGAGGCGGCAGACCCTTGATTTTTATTTCACCGTCCTTCGCGAATGCGCCTCCTTGCCACCCACACCGGAACGACAGCTGACAGTTCAGCGTGCGAAAGCACAGATCGTAGCCCATATGCGCCGACACCTCGAAGGGACGATCGTCCGAGCGCGGACACAAGACAGACTCGCAACGGAACGACCCACCATGTACCACGTCATCCGAGAACGTACACTGCGAAGACGGGCGCTGATACATGCCATCACCACTGAGGACGACCTTCATCACACCACACAACGCGATATTGCTGCAGCCTTCTTCGACCATTACGCACGACTTTATTCTGCTCAATGTTCCGACCCGATGACGGTGACAACAGTCTCACAACTGGTTTACGGCATTGTCCCACAGGATTTACAAACTGAATTATTGAACGACATTACGGAAGACGAAGTTATCGACGCCATCGGTAAAGGAGCGGCGAATAAGTCTCCTGTCCCCGACGGGCTCCCTGTGGAGTTTTACAGAACTTTCCAGTATTTACTGGCTCCCAAGTTAACAGACATCTGTCGGGAGCTTGTGTCCCCCGCAGTGCCGCTCCCTGCGACCTTCGTAGAAGGAATAATTATACCGGTTCACAAGCCTAAAGGTGGGGCTCGAATACAAGATTACCGCCCGCTAACACTCGTCAACTGCGACATGAAGATATTCACCAGACTATTAGCAAACCGTCTACGACCGACCCTACCTTACGTCATCTCGCCAGATCAGACTTCCCTAGGGGGTATCAACAACATCCACACAGCACTGTGTCGATACCGTGACTTAATAGCCCTAGCCAGGGCACGCCGCGTCCCGGGAGCGCTGGCATCACTAGATTATAGCCAAGCGTTTGATCGAGTGGATCACGCGTACCTAACGTCCGTTCTCCAGCACATGCAGTACCCACAGCAATTCACAGCCGTCGTGATGCGCCTACTCCGAGGAGCGACTTCCAAAGTGCTCGTTAACGGGCGTCTCTCGCAGTCCCTCCCGATTTTCCGCTCCGTCCGTCAAGGCTGCCCCTTGTCGACGTTACTATATGCTCTGGCACTGGAACCGCTCCTCTGTGGTCTCCGTCAACGCCTCACCGGTCTTACCCTACGTGACGTCACATTTCGCTGTACAGCATATGCAGACGACCTGGTTCTCGTGTTCCGCAATCGCGATGATGTCAACAGAGCGCTAGAATGGATTACCACGTACGGTGTGGCTTCCGGCAGCTGTCTCAACGTCGCCAAATCGGTCGCCATGGCCATAGGAGACGGGTTGACCCCAGCGTGTGTCGAACCCCTACAGCTTCGTGGCATTATCAAATGTCTCGGAATAGAGTTTCGCGACGACATAAGGCGCACCGCGGCTCTTAACTACCGCCGCTTATTACAACAAATTCGGGTCCAGATCTTCAACCTTCGTCTGCGGATCCTCGACATTCTCCAAAGGACACACTTCGTTAATGTTTACCTCGCATCGCGCCTTCCACACATAGCGCGTGTTCTCCCAATACCGTTACTGATGGCTCGACGTCTATTAGCGGCATTCGGAGCCTACGTCAGTACAGGCATGCTCTTCAAAGTCAGTTATGAGTCACTGACCCTTCCCTCAGAAAGGGGAGGTCTTGGCCTAGTCCATGTCCACGACAGAGCTGTGGCCCTGTATATCAGCTCACACATCAAGCTGTGGCGCCACCACCCGGAAAGTTTGACAGGTTTGCTGTTGGAGTCCTTAGCTCCGCCGTCCATTATGCCCCCACTGACGACGCAAGACATACCCCCACCCTTCTACTACTTCGGGAACTTTTACATTGAACACAGCTATTTCCGTATCGCAGTACCACCGACGAAACAGGCGTCGGCGCGGGATATATATCATGTCCTACAGCAGAGGCGCCCACCAAACATTGTGGAGACGAAAAGCCCTCAGGTTAATTGGAAGGTGGTGTGGAAGACGATTCACGCGATTCCACTGGACACAGCTGTCCGATCCACATGGTACATCACAGTCAATGGTAAACAGATCACCCGATCACGCCTCCACAAGATAAACATGGCGGAATCGCCTCTCTGCGTAGACTGCGGGATACCAGACACTGACGAACACCGTCTCACATGTGGCGCGGCAGAAGACGTATGGCGCTTGGTGCGACAAATTTTGTCGTATTTTCTACGAGTGACTCCGGAACACATTACACCTCGGTTTCTACTATTTCCGGATCAACAGTATTTCCCGCGCGCCAAGACCAACGCTGTCACGTGGATCCGTGCGCATGCGGTACACTACTTATTTCACGATGGACCTAAAGATGTATTAGACTTTTGGAACTACCTACAAGAACGTCATTGCAAGATCGTACGGAACCCAAAATACAGACAGTATTTTTCTAATTACTTAGGGAGTGCCCTACGCGACCCTCCGCGCAGCTGGATCATCAACAGGTAGGAGAAGATACCCATTGAGTGAGCTGACATGACTAAGTTCGATTCTCGGTGGAACAACATGATATACGTGAAGACGTACCTAGATGATGAAGCGTAAGGAGAGTAGCGACACACCCTTCTGCATCCTGTATGAAGCACTTTTTTTTTCGTTTTCCCCATATACACTCCTGGAAATTGAAATAAGAACACCGTGAATTCATTGTCCCAGGAAGGGGAAACTTTATTGACACATTCCTGGGGTCAGATACATCACATGATCACACTGACAGAACCACAGGCATATAGACACAAGCAACAGAGCATGCACAATGTCGGCGCTAGTACAGTGTATATCCACCTTTCGCAGCAATGCAGGCTGCTATTCTCCCATGGAGACGATCGTAGAGATGCTGGATGTAGTCCTGTGGAACGGCTTGCCATGCCATTTCCACCTGGAGCCTCAGTTGGACCAGCGTTCGTGCTGGACGTGCAGACCGCGTGAGACGACGCTTCATCCAGTCCCAAACATGCTCAATGGGGGACAGATCCGGAGATCTTGCTGGCCAGGGTAGTTGACTTACAGCTTCTAGAGCACGTTGGGTGGCACGGGATACATGCGGACGTGCATTGTCCTGTTGGAACAGCAAGTTCCCTTGCCGGTCTAGGAATGGTAGAACGATGGGTTCGATGACGGTTTGGATGTACCGTGCACTATTCAGTGTCCCCTCGACGATCACCAGTGGTGTACGGCCAGTGTAGGAGATCGCTCCCCACACCATGATGCCGGGTGTTGGCCCTGTGTGCCTCCGTCGTATGCAGTCCTGATTGTGGTGCTCACCTGCACGGCGCCAAACACGCATACGACCATCATTGGCACCAAGGCAGAAGCGACTCTCATCGCTGAAGACGACACGTCTCCATTCGTCCCTACATTCACGCCTCTCGCGACACCACTGGTGGCGGGCTGCACGATGTTGGGGCGTTAGCGGAAGACGGCCTAACGGTGTGCGGGACCGTAGCCCAGCTTCATGGAGACGGTTGCGAATGGTCCTCGCCGATACCCCAGGAGCAACAGTGTCCCTAATTTGCTGGGAAGTGGCGGTGCGGTCCCCTACGGCACTGCGTAGGATCCTACGGTCTTGGCGTGCATCCGTGCGTCGCTGCGGTCCGGTCCCAGGTCGACGGGCACGTGCACCTTCCGTCGACCACTGGCGACAACATCGATGTACTGTGGAGACCTCACGCCCCACGTGTTGAGCAATTCGGCGGTACGTCCACCCGGCCTCCCGCACGCCCACTATACGCCCTCGCTCAAAGTCCGTCAACTGCACATACGGTTCACGTCCACGCTGTCGCGGCATGCTAGCAGTGTTAAAGACTGCGATGGAGCTCCGTATGCCACGGCAAACTGGCTGACACTGACAGCGGCGGTGCACAAATGCTGCGCAGCTAGCGCCATTCGACGGCCAACACCGCGGTTCCTGGTGTGTCCGCTGTGCCGTGCGTGTGATCATTGCTTGTACAGCCCTCTCGCAGTGTCCGGAGCAAGTATGATGGGTCTGACACACCGGTGTCTATGTGTTCTTTTTTCCATTTCCAGGAGTGTACATTACCTCGGTGTAGGAACGTGCCGAGATATTGTTTTCTTTTTCTCAGAGCACGATGCGGTGCTAGATACATTTATTTTTGTTGTGATATAAAGTAAAACCACATTAAGAATGTATTAAAACAGTAAATAAAAATGAATAAATAAATAATAATTCCCACAAAAGATTTCCCCTTCCCATCCCTGATTCCTTGACGGACGAGGGGGACACTGCGACCAGGCCTCGGGTTACGACCCCTGATCGCTCTGCCTTCCACGCCCTCCCCCACCTTCTTTAAAAAAAAAAAAAAAAAAAAAAAAAAGGTGTGTTGGCGTAACGGTTGAGGTGTTGGGCTGCTAAAAAAAAAAAAAAGTGGTCAGCGTGACGGAATGTCAATCCTACGGTCCCGGGTTCGATTCCCGGCTGGGTCGGAGATTTTCTCCGCTCAGGGACTGGGTGTTGTGTTGTCCTAATCATCATCATTTCATCCCCATCGACGCGCAGGTCGCCGAAGTGGCGTCAAATCGAAAGACCTGCACCAGGTGAACGGTCTACCCGACGGGAGGCCTTAGCCCCACGACATTTCATTTTTAATACAAAGCTCTCGGGTTTCTGGCCAACTGAGCTCGTCGAAAAGGCGCGATTCTCACTTCGGCGAGAAAGAAAAAAAAATCATAGCTACCATGACTGTTATTGAAAATGTCGAGTTGCGATTACTTAAAACTGCTTAACCTAGACAAACAGGACAGTTTCATCGTTTGATATGCCACGTTACCAAATGCTTCAAATAAGCTTCTATAATTACAACCAAACAGTGAGAGGCCTTTAAACATGGAAATTTATCTTCCAGACATACATTTTCATAAAATTATTTTTTAGAGGTAGGGGTGTAACTGTGGAAACCCAGTTTGTTTTTGCTGTATGAAAGAAATGTTTACTTCTCTTTCAGCTTCAAAAATTATCCAAAGCTGATTCACAATTTTTTAGCAATACTGTAATATTTTGTTATTTAGAATCAACAACTTTCAGGGGCAAACTTCATTTTTCAAATTCCAGTGCAGAAATTATAGACTGACTCATATACTACCCGCACAAAAGTATCCGGATGTCTACAGGCGGGCATTGGTATGGAGTATGTACACCCCTCGCCTTCGTGAAGACTTTGCTGAGGACATCTACATCATACTCCGCAAGCCACCTAATAGTGTGTGGAGGAGGGTACTTTCGGTACCAGTATCCGATCCCTTCAACGCTTTTCCGCTAGCAAATAGTGCGTGGGACGAATGATTGTCGGTAAGCTTTTTCACTTTCAGTGAATTGTCTGAATGTCTAAGGAGGAATGGCTGCCGGTTGTTCCTCAAGAGCCGGAACCATAGAAGGTAGTGATGTCAGACTCTAGGGTCTGGAGCGAAGTCAACGTCCTGACTCATCTCAGCGGTTTTCCATTGGGTTCAGGTCGAGGCACTAGACAAGTCAATCCATTTCAGGAATGTTACCGTCCACAAAAAGCTGTCTCATGGATGTTGGTTTTTTAACTGTTTACATTGTCACGCTGCCACAGCATCATCTCTGAACAGTTCCTCTATTGTACACAGTGCACAATGCTCTAAAATTAGTTCATACTCTTCCACATTAGCGTTTTCTTCAGCTCTATCAGGGGACTGCACATTAACCACGAAAGTAATCTCATACTGTAACACTACCTTCTCCTTATTTCACTGTTGGGCCGCACATGATGACGAGTAACGTTCTCCAGGCATTTCCAAAGCCATAGAGTTCCATCGGATTGCCACATGCTATAGTGTGATTCATCACAACAAATCACTAGTTTCTAGTCAGGAACTGTCAGTGGCGCCCCTCTTTACATCACCTCGGACTGTCTCTTAACAGTGACTACAGACATGAGGCGCTGGTGAGGAGCTCCTCGACCATTGCACGCCATTCTTCTCCCTATGCAGCTACACTATGTGATCAAAAGTATCCGGACATCCCCAAAAACATAGAGGTAGGGGTGTAAATGTGGAAACCCAGTTTGTTTTTGCTGTATAAAATAAATGTTTACTTCTCTTTCAGCTTCAAAAATTAGCCAAAGCTAATTCATAATGTTTTAGCAATGAATGTTATATTATGAAACACAAAAACTAAATATGTTAAAAGTTAAAAAAACATTTTCTGCTTGCACAAAACCTCATTAATTTTTCAAGAAGTGCGTGTATTGTGGAAACGCCTTAAAATTGTGGGAAACTGACTGCTTCAAACGGAAACTATTAAAACTGTTAGAAACTATTTTATTTTATATTAAATTTAAAATACACAAACATATTTTTAAACGCAACTGTAATAGAAAAATGCTTTATAAGCGAAGTTCACTTGCAAAAATCGCATATGTAACTAACTCCTTCATTTCCGGCACACAAAGAGTGACTCGACTCCTCACACACTACACACTTAACCCACAATTTTCCCCGAACGTCTTTGGAAAATGCGCGTCCACAAAAAATACAAATGACATCTTCTTCAGTAGGTTTTTCTTCCCCATCTGGGAGATCCAAATCTGACTCGCCCGAAGAGACAGTTGGTGCATTGGGCTCTTCATCTGAATCCTCAGATAACTTAAGCCGTTTTTTGCGTGGTTTTCTAGGAGGAGCTTCACGTTTTTTCTTGCTTTTGGCTGGTGCCTTAGGAAGCTTCATTTTACCCTTCAGTAAGGAGTCTTCAAGGCATGTTTTATAAGGCGAAGATGTCAAAACAGCTGATGAACGTGGCTTACGACCTCTGTTGAAAACCTTCCTCTTTAGAGGAGGGATTGGCATGATATCTTGTGGAGACATGCATGTGTTTGATGAGGTATTTGACAACGATGTTGACCTTCTGCTTCCTCTTTGGCCATCTTCTCTTGGGCTGTCAGTTGTCACAGGTCTGAATGCGTTCAGAGTGTCTTCTTTTCTGAGATCATTACTTTCACCTGGAGATGGGAATTCTCATAAGTTCCTCTAATATTTCTGGCCTCATCCATAGCTGATGCGGCAGCTATAAATTCGATTTCTGCAAAAACAGTCCTATCACATGGGAAAATTCCACTCTCCAAAGTCCTTTTGCAGCAATAGAGCCAGTCTGGCACTTTAGGTAGGCTTTCGCAAACAATTCAGATATGTCATATGGGCCTAAGGACCGTCTGCAGTGGCGCAACCATTGGTGAACATAGCGTAATAGGTTTTTAGAGTGCCCATAAAGTTTTATGAGAGGTGTGAGACGGGATGCTCACGATTGTAACATGGTTCTCCTTTGCACGTTCTATAACTTGAAGGTTTCTGGCAAGACTGTTATGCCCATCAAGAATTAACAACACAGGAGATTCTTTTGAAGGATGTGCCTTAGAAATGAAGTGGTCAAACCACTCGGAGAAGAGCTCAGTTTGAATCCAGCATGAAGGATGACATTTACCAATTGTTCCAGGCGGTACTCCTTTCAGTGGAGTATCAGTCCAGTTCTTCCTGAGGAAGATCATCATTGGTGGTATGAAAGTACTGCCAGCACTCATACAGCATATGACAGTCACCAGGGATCCTTCCTCCGTTGATGTGAGGGCATCTACTTGACGTTTACCTTTCAGTCGAGTTACATGTGGAATTCTGCTCTGGACGACAGAGAGCCCAGTCTCATCCACATTGTACACACGATCAGCACTATAGGAGTGTTTACTGTACTCAGCTTCCAGAATGTCAGAAAATTTGTCTACAGATTCTTTGTTGAACCCGTTTGCTCTCGAGAATGAGGTCCCCATATGCTTGTGGATTCTGAGTTTATTTCTGTGTCATCTGAGAAAAAGGTCAAGCCAAGCTCTACCTGCAGCATTTGAAGTAAAAGGATGATTAATATTATTTCTTTCCACTAGCTGATATGCCATTCTCTTGACTTCTAATCTGGTAAGGCAATAGTAGCGATTATCCATTTCAGTGAGATACTGTACTAACTGTTTCTCAATAGCATCAGTTCGTATAGGCACACGTCCAAGTCTCAAAGAAACACATTCGTCGGGTGAAATATTACTATGCACAAACCTTTGAAGTGTCGTCTGAGGTACACCGAAAGCTTTTACTGCTCTTCGTAACCCCATCTGCTTTTCCCTTAAGGTTATTATAGCCTTAATCATGGTTTTAGCAACCCACGTCTTCACAATAGCTCTTGGTTTCCGATCAGTTAGCTTTCGTGGCATCCAGAAACAGACGCAAAACGTATTAGAAGTAATGTATTTGATGGGGGTATTGTGGAAACGTTTCCACAATGGCATTGTATGTATGCTTCCACATTACCTACACAATGGCAATTTTAAATTTCGGTACATTACATTAAGCAACTATCCATTTAAGGTTGACAAAGGACTGCTAAACCTTCTACGTACCTCCCTTTATAAGCTATCAGACGTAAAGAAAGATAACTATAAAGTCTGTAGATAAATATAATACCACAACTTATCTCGAAAAAGGTTTAGGAAATGCGCGAACGTAAATTGCATCACTGTCACGGCGTCTGTTGCTCAACTGACTGCTAACCCCCTACCGTGACAAATAGGAACTATTGCAAAAATTTCTGGCTGCCCTGCTAGAGTGCAGCACTCTGCAGGCCAGATACTAGACATTTCCACATTACCCAGACACTTCCACATTTACACCCCTACCTCTATGTTTTTCATATTAGGTGCATTTCACTGCCATCTACTACCAGGTACTCCACTTCAGCAACCTCAGTAATCATTAGACATCATGAGAGTGCAGAATGGGGCGCTCCGCAGGGCTCATGGACTTCAAACGTGGTCAGGTGATTGGGTGTCACTTGTGTTATAAGTCTGTACGCGAGATTTCCACACTCCTAAATATCCCTAGGTCCACTGTTTCAGATGTGATAGTGAAGTGGAAGCGCGAAGGGGCACGTACAGCACAGAAGCGTACAGGCCGACCTCGTCTGTTGACTGACAGAGACCACTGACAGTTGAAGAGGGTCGCAATGTGTAATAGGCAGACATCTATCCAGACCATCACACAGGAATTCCAAACAGCATCAGGATCCACTGCAAGTACTACGGCAGTTAGGCGGGAGGTGAGAAAGATTTCACGGTCGAGCGGCTGCTCACAAGCCACACGTCACGCCGATAAATGCCAAACGACGCCTCGCTTGGTGTAAGGAGCGTAAACAATGGGCGACTGAACAGTAGAAAAACGTTGTGTGGAGTGACGAATAACGGTACATAATGTGGTGATCCGACGGCAGGGTGTGGGTATGGAGAATGCCCGGTAAACGTCATCTGGCAGCGTGTGAAGTGCCAACAGTAAAATTCGGAGGCGGTTGTGTTATGGTGTGATGGTGTTTTTCATGGAGGGGGCTTGCGCCCCTTGTTGTTTTGCGTGCCACTATCACAGCACAGGCATGCATTGATGTTTTAAGTACCTTCTTGCTTCCCACTGTTGTAGAGCAATTCGGGGATGGCGACTGCATCTTTCAACACGATCGAGCATAATGCACAGCAATAACATCCCTGTATTGGACTGGCTGCCCAGAGTCCTGACCTGAATCCTATAGAACACCTTTGGGATGTTTTGGAACGCCGACTTAGTGCTAGGCCTCACCGACCAACATCGATACCTCTCTTCAGTGCAGCACTCCGTGAAGAATGGGCTGCCATCTCAAGGAATCTTCCAGCACCTGACTGAACGTATGGTTGCGAGAGTGGAATCTGTCATCAAGGCTAAGGGTGGGCCAACACCATACTGAATTCCAGAATTACCGATGGAGGGCGCCACGAACTTGTAAGTCATTTTCAGCCAGGTGTGCGGATACATTTCATCACATAGTGTAGCTGCACTGAAGTTCGGAACCCACCAGTGATTACTTCCCACGATTCCATGTGATTTTTTTACACCTACCCTCCACATGCTCGATGGTCGCTGTTCATCAATACATGAGGTCTGCGTCGTCTTGATTTTGTTATGGCTGTTCCTTAGCGTTTCCCTTCACAATAATATCACCAACTCGACGGTCCCTGTTCGTCAATACATGAGGTACGATTTGTCTTGATTTAGTTGCGGCTCAAATGATTCAAATGGCTCTAACAAGGGAACCTCCCCATCGCACCCCCCTCAGATTTTGTTATAAGTTGGCACAGTGGATAGGCCTTGAAAAACTGGACATAGGTCAATCGAGAAAACAGGAAGAAGTTGTATGGAACTACGAAAAAAAATAAGCAAAATATACGAACTGAGTAGTCCATGCGCAACATAAGCAACATTAAGGATACTGTGAGCTCAGGAGCGCCGTGGTCCCGTGGTTAGCGTGAGCAGTTCCGGAGTGAGAAGTCCTTGGTTCAAGTAACAGTCTGCTTTCGGCCGGTGAGCGGCGAGGACGTCTTGTTTACGTCCCGTCCGCAGTGTCGCGGTCCCGTCGGCAGAGTCGCGAGCGCGCGTAGTTTGTTTACTTCCTCGCCGCAGCTAATACTCGCGTCCGTTAACACTGAGTCGCCATGGCTCATTCGTACAGAAAAGCTACCATCAAGATCAGCTTCCAGCCCGACTACGCACGACCACGAGCCTTTGAAGTCGAACGATTTATCCGTGACGAAGTTCAAATACCAACACAGCACATCATCGGTATCCACCTATCCATCACAAGCAGCGTCGTTTACGTCAAGATGGTCGATGACGAGTTATGTCACGCAGTTGTGAACAGATGCGCGAACACTCTCAAGTTCAAACACTCCGATGGTCACATCGGAGAGGTTACTGTTGACCATGCTGGACTAGGATTACGCACACTAAGAGTCTTCGAACTCCCTTTCGAAGTACCACCGGACGTCGTTACCTCAGCTTTCCGCCCTTATGGGACGGTAATTAGCCACGTGGCCGAAAAATGGAACACCTTCGAGACGTACCAAGTCCTCAACGGCGTCCGACAAGTGAAAATTGAATTAAAGAAACATGTGCCGTCCTACTTAGTCATAGGTGGTTGTCGAGCAATAATAATGTACGACGGCCAACCTCGTACTTGTTCTGGTTGCGGTCAGGAGGGTCATGTCCGCTCGGCGTGTATTCAACGTCGGATTACACAACTTCCATTGCATGACACGACACCACCTCCTACGCTCACGGCCCTCCCCCTCAATTACGCAGAGGTGACACGATCGACCGTCATGACAGACGACAACCCCCCCGGAAGACAGGAAGCGTTAGAATGCGCACCTGTCGCCGGTCCTGGATTGACCAACACCATTACGGTGTCTGCAGGGGTTGAAGAACGCCGCCCATCGACTCCACAAGAAGATTCGGACGAGAGAATGGAACTCGACGCTAGGGTTGTACCGACCTCTGCCTTTCTCCCTGAGGGGGATGCTATACGGGAACCACAAACTCTTTCGGACTCAGAAACCCACGTCCGCAAACAAAGGTCACCGAGAAAACATAAAAAGCGACGTCGCAAACCCTCAGACGATTGCCTCCAGCGGACGTCTTCTCCAGTTGACGACCGGACGGCCGACGAAACGACGAGGAGAATGGATGACACGAGATCGCCCTCACCTGTCACTTTGTCTGATTTTGACAAATCCGTTTCCGCTCCCTCGGACAAACGGATGGCCAGCACAGCGCCCGCCGTTGGTACACAACCGGAAACAACTGCGGATTCACCCTTAGTCACTCAGCCCACAAGTGTTCTGCCGCAGCCACCGTTAACTTGCGGACCTTGGGCGGATGACATTGAAGACGATTCTACGGCCGCTGTGGTGGATGAGGAGAGGGGTCTCTCCTCCCACACCTCGGCCCCTCCCGAGTAGCAACAGATGACGGCGCGGACGCGGCCAGCAGATCACAGGCCCCACCTTTTACGGCGACACTGACGGCAGCCCCCACCGCAGGAGACGATCTACAAACCTATCGCTTAACGACCATCAACATTAACACCATTCGGACACGTACGAAGTTGTCGCTGCTCCAAGACATGCTCAATGCCGCAGACGTTGACATTGTCTTTCTCCAAGAAGTCTTCGTCGAAGATTTCCCGGGTATGTATGGTTATACGGCTCATGTGTCCCACGCCTCGCCAACTAACAGTGGAGTTGCCATTCTCCTCAGAGAGGGCCTCGAGGCGGACGAAGTCCGATATCTCCCCGACGCTAGAGGAATGGCCGTAACGGTGCAAGGCGTCCGGTTTATCAATGTGTACGCCCCTTCCGGAACGAATCGCCGTCGTGACCGATCGCTCTTCTTCGCAGAAGGAATAGCACCGCTTTTTCAGGGCAGGCACGATGACTTGATATTAGGGGGCGATTTCAATTGCACCCAAGCACCTAAAGATCAGCTGCCACGCCATTCACCGTGCCCCGAACTTGGGACACTCATCGGCGATCTCCAGCTGGTAGATACATGGGAACATGTCCGAGGAAATAGACAGGGATACACCCATTTCACGAGTCACTCGTCTAGTCGCATCGATAGGATTTACGTCTCCCGTTCTCTCGCGGCAACGGTGAGTGACGCGGAGGTGTGGCCAGTAGCCTTCTCTGATCACGAGGCATATATATGTGCCGTCACCCTTCGTCGCCAACGGGTGTGGCGCAGCCGACATCCCTGGAAATTAAACCTTGCTCATCTCGCTTCTCCGGATTGTCGACGCGCCATCGAAGACACGTGGAGTTTGTGCGTCCGCCGCCTCCCAACGTATCCTACGTCGATTAGTTGGTGGTTAACCTGCGCCAAGCCGGCCCTACGGCGAACCTTTATTACGTATGGTCGTGAGACTGCTGCTTGGAGGCGGCAGACCCTTGATTTTTATTTCACCGTCCTTCGCGAATGCGCCTCCTTGCCACCCACACCGGAACGACAGCTGACAGTTCAGCGTGCGAAAGCACAGATCGTAGCCCATATGCGCCGACACCTCGAAGGGACGATCGTCCGAGCGCGGACACCAGACAGACTCGCAACGGAACGACTCACCATGTACCACGTCATCCGAGAACGTACACTGCGAAGACGGGCGCTGATACATGCCATCACCACTGAGGACGGCCTTCATCACAGCACACAACGCGATATTGCTGCAGCCTTCTTCGACCATTACGCACGACTTTATTCTGCTCAATGTTCCGACCCGATGACGGTGACAGCAGTCTCACAACTGGTTTACGGCATTGTCCCACAGGATTTACAAACTGAATTATTGAACGACATTACGGAAGACGAAGTTATCGACGCCATCGGTAAAGGAGCGGCGAATAAGTCTCCTGGCCCCTACGGGCTCCCTGTGGAGTTTTATAGAACTTTTCAGTATTTACTGGCTCCCAAGTTAACAGACATCTGTCGGGAGCTTATGTCCCCCGCGGTGCCGCTCCCTGCGGCCTTCGTAGAAGGAATAATTATACCGGTTCACAAGCCTAAAGGTGGGGCTCGGATACAAGATTACCGCCCGCTAACACTCGTCAACTGCGACATGAAGATATTCACCAGACTATTAGCAAACCGTCTACGACCGACCCTACCTTACGTCATCTCGCCAGATCAGACTTCCCTAGGGGGTATCAACAACATCCACACAGCACTGTGTCGATACCGTGACTTAATAGCCCTAGCCAGGGCACGCCGCGTCCCGGGAGCGCTGGCATCACTAGATTTTAGCCAAGCGTTTGATCGAGTGGATCACGCATACCTAACGTCCGTTCTCCAGCACATGCAGTACCCACAGCAATTCACAGCCGTCGTGATGCGCCTACTCCGTGGAGCGACTTCCAAAGTGCTCGTTAACGGGCGTCTCTCGCAGTCCCTCCCGATTTTCCGCTCCGTCCGTCAAGGCTGCCCCTTGTCGACGATACTATATGCTCTGGCACTGGAACCGCTCCTCTGTGGTCTCCGTCAACGCCTCACCGGTCTTACCCTACGTGACGTCACATTTCGCTGTACAGCATATGCAGACGACCTAGTTCTCGTGTTCCGCAATCGCGATGATGTCAACAGAGCACTAGAATGGATTACCACGTACGGTGTGGCTTCCGGCAGCTGTCTCAACGTCGCCAAATCAGTCGCCATGGCCATAGGAGACGGGTTGACCCCAGCGTGTGTCGAACCCCTACAGCTTCGTGGCACTATCAAATGTCTCGGAATAGAGTTTCATGACGACATACGGCGCACCGCGGCTCTTAACTACCGTCGCTTATTACAACAAATTCGGGTCCAGATCTTCAACCTTCGTCTGCGGACCCTCGACATTCTCCAAAGGACACACTTCGTTAATGTTTACCTCGCATCGCGCCTTCCACACATAGCGCGTGTTCTCCCAATACCGTTACTGATGGCTCGACGTCTATTAGCGGCATTCGGAGCCTACGTCAGTACAGGCATGCTCTTCAAAGTCAGTTATGAGTCACTGACCCTTCCCCCAGAAAGGGGAGGTCTTGGCCTAGTCCATGTCCACGACAGAGCTGTGTCCCTGTATGTCAGCTCACACATCAAGCTGTGGCGCCACCACCCTGAAAGTTTGACAGGTTTGCTGTTGGAGTCCTTAGCTCCGCCGTCCATTATGCCCCCACTGACGACGCAAGACATATCCCCACCCTTCTACTACTTCGGGAACTTTTACATTGAACACAGCTATTTCCGTATCGCAGTACCACCGACGAAACAGGCGTCGGCGCGGGATATATATCATGTCCTACAGCAGAGGCGCCCACCAAACATCGTGGAGACGAAAAGCCCTCAGGTTCATTGGAAGGTGGTGTGGAAGACGATTCACGCAATTCCACTGGACACAGCCGTCCGATCCACATGGTACATCACAGTCAATGGTAAACAGATCACCCGATCACGCCTCCACAAGATAAACATGGCGGAATCGCCTCTCTGCGTAGACTGCGGGATACCAGACACGGACGAACACCGTCTCACATGTGGCGCGGCAGAAGACGTATGGCGCTTGGTGCGACAAATTTTGTCGTATTTTCTACGAGTGACTCCGGAACACATTACACCTCGGTTTCTACTATTTCCGGATCAACAGTATTTCCCGCGCGCCAAGACCAACGCTGTCACGTGGATCCGTGCGCATGCGGTACACTACTTATTTCACGATGGACCTAAAGATGTATTAGACTTTTGGAACTACCTACAAGAACGTCATTGCAAGATCGTACGGAACCCAAAATACAGACAGTATTTTTCTAACTACTTAGGGAGTGCCCTACGCGACCCTCCACGCAGCTGGATCATCAACAGGTAGGAGAAGATACCCATTGAGTGAGCTGACATGACTAAGTTCGATTCTCGGTGGAACAACATGATATACGTGAAGACGTACCTGGATGATGAAGCGTAAGGAGTGTAGCGACACACCCTTCTGTATCCTGTATGAAGCACTTTTTTTTTCGTTTTCCCCATATACATTACCTCGGTGTAGGAACGTGCCGAGATATTGTTTTCTTTTTCTCAGAGCACGATGCGGTGCTAGATACATTTATTTTTGTTGTGGTATAAAGTAAAACCACATTACGAATGTATTAAAACAGTAAATAAAAATAAATAAATAAACAATAATTCCTACAAAAGATTTCCCCTTCCCATCCCTGATTCCTTGACGGACGAGGGGGACACTGCGACCAGGCCTCGGGTTACGACCCCTGATCGCTCTGCCTTCCGCGCCCTCCCACACCCACACATTCTTAAAAAAAAAAAAAAAGGTCCTAGGTTCAAAAAAAAAAAAAAAAAGTATTCCCTCGAGTGAAAATTTTACTTTCTTTATTCTCGCAAAGTTATGATCCGTCCGTTCGTTCATTGACGTCTCTGTTCAATGTAATAAGTTTAGGGTCTGTGTTTTGCCACCGCACCGCAAAACCGTGCGATTAGTAGACGAAATGACGTGTCTCTCCAATGGGCACCGAAAACATTTGCTCGCAAGGTCATAGGTCAACCGATTCCTCCACAGGAAAACACGTCTGATATATTCTATACGTCACTGGTGACGGCATGTGCGTCACCTGACAGGAATATGTTGTCGACCCATCTAACTTGTACACTTGGCGAATGGGTAAAAAGATTCTTCTACCTTGCCGATTTAGGTTCTCTTGTGGATGTGATAATCACTCCCAAAAAAGTGATGAAAACATAAGAGTTTGTCACATGAACTGCAACAAATGAATGCAACAGTTTCACAGTCGCACAGTTTTCCCTGTGCTCTGTCAAAACATATGTTTTTAACGTTTTCAAATTTTTCCGTGTGTAGACCGTGAAATCCTGCATGTGTCCAAGCAAATCTGAACATGTCCTGGAATTTTGGAGAGCGAAGTTGATTATGTTTGAGTGCCTTAACTTTGATAATAGTCTGAAAATAAAGAATTCTTCACTCAAGGGAGGCTTGAACCAAAGACCATTCGTTTCGCAGCTGCTCACGCTAACCACTGGACCACGGCGCTTCAGATTTTACAGTCCCCTTGATGCTGCCTATCTTGCACATGGACTACTCAGTTTGTATATTTTGCTTTTTTTTTTCATAGTTCCACACAACTTCTTCCTGTTTTCTCCATTGATCTGTGTTCAGTTTTTCAAGGCCTATCCACTGTGCCAACTTGTAATTGAATCTGAGGGGGGTGCGATGGGGAGGTTCCCTTGTAAGCACTATGGGATCTGAGGTCATCAGTCTCTTAGACTTAGAACTACTTAAACCTAACTAACCTAAGGACATCACACACATCCATGCCCGAGGCAGGAGTCGAACCTGCGACCGTAGCACCAGCGCGGTTCTGGACTGAAACGCCTAGAATCGCTTGTCCACAGCGGTCGGCAGTTGCGGCTGTTCTTTCGCATTTCCACTTCACTATTGTGTAACCAACAGCCGACCTGGACTACTTGGAAAGGGTTGAAATGTTCCTGACAGATTTGTTATTCAGGTGACATCCAATGAGTAGTTCACGTTCGAAGTAACTGAGCTCTTCTGCTCAATCCATTCCGCTGTTACAGCTTCGCTCCTGAGAACACAACAATCTCCGCCTCCTTCTATACTGGAGAGTCGCCTCTACTGACATCTACTGGTGAATTCCACATCACCTACGGGTGTCCGCATACTTTCGATTACTGTACATTCTTTTTTTCATGCTAAGGATACGAGAAACCATGTTAGACAGTGATAAAAACATCTTTTCTGGCCTCTGACAACGCAACCTAGCTATTTACTGATGGGAGATTATACAGACTCAAACTATTCTAAGATCTATGAGGAGTATATTTGACTAATTCACTCAGAAAAACTTCGTATTAAACGTAGTTGTAGTAACGACTTTTGCTTAGGTTTTGTCATTACCTTTCTCCCGGTACCTTCTATCCGCAACTGGTTACGAACAAGCAAGACGCAGTCGCTGGCGGGTATATTTCACAACTCAGTTTGGAGACCTATTATCATTCTCATTAAAAGGCGACGCTAACGTATATGGAAGCTGATCAAGGCGATAAGTGATTACTGGCAGCAAACGAATGGGCAGTTAAACAGGCAATTCTGCCGTACTAAACTCTGAATCCAGTTATGATGGTGCTAGGAAGGTGGAAGCAAGTGATTTTAAGTCCAATAAAATTTCATATACTAACATAATTTATGTTCGTCATGTAGATGGCTACAGCGCTCGTACAGACACCTCCCACGTAAACAAATCTTTCAATTTCGCACATCGTTCATCTGCAGCAGGAAAACTTCCTGTTAACCATGCTAGAGTGGTAGTGAAGTGGTGGTCTCGCATTCGGGAGGACGGCGGTTCACATCCCTGTCCGACCATCCAGATTTATATTTTCTGTTCTTTCCATAAATTGGAAACGCAGAGGGGCTACCTCTAAAAATGACGCGACTGCTATTCTTCCCTTTTCATCTCCGCTCCGAGGCTGTATTCCATCCCTTATGACCTCGTCGTCGACAAACGTTATAAACTAATCTTCCTTTCTTTTTTTTATTAATTCACTCGTGCATGGGTCCGCAGCCGTTTTAAATTCTTAAGTTTGAAATCATTTTGCCACCTTCTGCCTCTTGATATTTTTTTAATGGATCTTTCTTTATTTCACCATTCATTTGTGCACTATTAGCTGATTTCCATGGGAGGCTATATCCTTCCTAAAATACCCAAAACAATAAAGAGTAACATTGGTATATTTGTGACAAAGGATACGCATTTCGCAATATTGCGTCATCAAAGAACATTAAAAATACTTTATTCTTGTTTTTGTGTGTTTGTGTGCATTCCTGAAAAAAATCAAAGTTTCTCTATATTGGAATAACATATAAGTTTTGTTTACTTTGAATCACAACTACATGGAATCTTTAGTCTCTGATCACCTCTTTGTAAACAGTACTGAGCAAGACGCGGGAATGGTAGGACTTGTAAGGTGGCGGCAACACGTCTGTTCTGCATAACAGCGACAACCGACAGCCGCTGCAAATGGAGGACTGTATTTTTGCTTCAGTGGCAGTCATAATCTCTATGGACTTACATATGCCCTCGTTAAGGTCCCTACTAATTGATGACCGAGACGGCTAAATGATAGCTTCAAGAGACGTAGAGGCCGCGGCGTGCAGTCAGAATCCTTAAACGGCCCGCGGAGAAGAGGGGAGAAAGGCAATTTCATTCCACGTGACGGCCTGCAGTTAAATGGGAGAGAGCACTTGCAGGTGGCCACACGCGCTGCGACAACCATGGCGCTTCCAACCGTGGCGGCGCTGGTGACGTTCGCCGTTTTACTGACGCTTACGCAGGTAAGTCCGTGCTCGCCCTTCAAGTTCTGTACGCGCTTCAGTATCGAACTGGTTTGAACACCTGAACTAACACGTTTATGACGCAATCGGACTACCCTAAACCTGATGATGGGATGAGATTTTTCGCCGAATGGATGCATACAAATTGTGAAATGTTTACACAGTAGTATCGTGCTTCGTGTAGTGAATTGCACCATCAGTGGCGGTGGATGTGAAAACCTGTTTGCGATTATCTGCTTCGTTGCTATGTAACATTCATGTCAGTTGAAGCAGCTATCCAGGAGAGGTGGTGAAGTTCATCTATACAAGTTCACGATACCAAGCAGAGTGGAATACTTTACGACGGGTGTCACTGGAAACAAACAATGGCACATACCTTACCGCTGCCTTGTACGCCGGCACGTTAGGAAACCGGCAATTTACCAGATTCCTTAGTCGTTCGCTGTATCGCGATCCCACATGATGTCGAAAACAAGCTGAAGGATTATACTATTTTAACTCTTCCCACACACTCCGATTGGCCCCCGTCGACGTTGGCATCATAGCAAAGTAATCTATATGTCTGGTATTAAGACATCGGCAATGGTCAAGGTTCTACGGACACTGGTCGTAGAACAATCCCACACATTGTTGGAAACAAGCTAAGGGGTCGTATTACTCTGCCCCCTTCCCCATCTGATTGTCCTTCGTCGATGTCGGTATCATTGCAGTATAGCTTGCATGTTTGGCATTAGGAAGTCGGCAGTGTACAAGAACGTTTGAACATTAGTTGTACAGTAGCCCACCGTAATTGGAAACAAACAGCCTGCCCTCTAATCGCCCCTCATCAATTTTGGTGTCATAGTTGTGATAGCAGTGTAATCTGTGTGTCTGGTATTAGAAAGTACAAGATTCAAAAATGGTTCAAATGGCTCTGAGCATTATGGGACTTAACATCTGAGGTCATCAGTCCCCTAGAACTTAGAACTACTTAAACCTAACTAACCTAAGCACATCACACACATCCATGCCCGAGGCAGGATTCGAACCTGCGACCGTAGCAGTCACGCGGTTCCGGACTGAAGCGCCTAGAACCGCTCGGCCACCGTGGCCGGCAGTACAAGATTCCTTGGGCGTTCATCGTATAGCAGTCCTACATGCTGTTGAAACCGAACCGAAAGCTCATACAGATTTACTCCCTAATCGTCCAACGTTTATGTTGCATTATAATAACTTATTCTACGTCTGTTTCATTCCTTTCCCCTTGCCCAAATTCACCAGGTAGTGTGCTAATGGGGTTTCTGGCGCAGCTCAAAAATTATATACAGCTTTAGCGCAAAATCATTCCATAGTAAAAATAAAAGACCTAGAGTACCTGATACCTTAGTCACGGATGAGGGTGCGAACTTTGTGTGGCATGTGTTACATATTCAGAAGTTACAAGCATTAGAGTGTGAGCAGTGTATGAGTCATTGATCGTTCGTCGTATATCAGTCTCACATATTATAGGAAAGAGGCTGAAGTGTTGGTGTTGTTCTTGTTGTTGTTGTTGCTGTTGTTGTTGTTGTTCAAATGGCTCTGAGCACTATGGGACTTAACATCTATGGTCATCAGTCCCCTAGAACTTAGAACTACTTAAACCTAACTAACCTAAGGACAACACACAACACCCAGCTATCACGAGGCAGAGAAAATGTTGTTGTTGTGGTCTGCAGTCCTGAGACTGGTTTGATGCAGCTCTCCATGCTACTCTATTGTGTGCAAGCTTCTTCATCTCCCAGTACTTAACTGCAACCAACATCCTTCTGAATCTGCTTAGTATATTCATCTCTTGGTCTCTCTCTACAATTTTTACCCTCAATGCTAACCTCCAATGCTAAATTTGTGATAACTTGATGCCTCGGAACATGTCCTACCAACCGGTCCCTTCTTCTTGTCAAGTTGTGCCACAAACTCCTCTTCTCCCCAATTCCATTCAATACCTCCTCATTAGTTATGTGATCTATCCACCTAATCTTCAGCATTCTTCTGTAGCACCACATTTCGAAAGCTTCTATTCTCTTCTTGTCCAAACTACTTATCGTCCATGTTTTACTTCCATACACGGCTACACTCCATACAAATACTTTCATAAACGACTTCCTGACATTTAAATCTATACTCGATGTTAACAAATTTCTTCAGAAACGCTTTCTTTACCATTGCCAGTCTACTTTTATATCCTCTCTACTTCGACCATCATCAGTTATTTTGCTCCCCAAATAACAAAACTCATTTACTACTTTAAGTGTCTCATTTCCTTATCTAATTCCCTCAGCATTACCCGACTTAATTGGACTACATTCCATTATCCTCGTTTTGCTTTTGTTGATGTTCATCTTATATCCTCCTTTCAAGACACTGTCCATTGCGTTCAACTGCTCTTCCAAGTCCTTTTCTGTCTCTGACAGAATTACAATGTCATCGGCGAACCTCAAAGTTTTTATTTCGTCTCCATGGATTTTAATACCCACTCCAAATTTTTCTTTTGTTTCCTTTACTGCTTGCTCAATATACAGATTGAATAACATCGGGGAGAGGCTACAACCCTGTCTCACTCCCTTCCCAACCACTGCTTCCCTTTCGTGTTCCTCGACCCTTATAACTGCCATCTGGTTTCTGTACAAATTGTAAATAGCCTTTCGAAATTGAAAAAGAGTATTCCAGTCAACATTGCCAAAAGCTTTCTGTAAGTCTACAAATGCTAGAAACGTAGGTTTGTCTTTCCTTGATCTTTCTTCTGAGATAAGTCTTAAGGTCAGTATTGCCTCACATGTTCCAACATTTCTACGGAATCCAAACTGATCTTCCCCGAGGTTGGCTTCTGCCAGTTTTTCCATTCGTCTGTAAAGAATTCGTGTTAGCATTTTGCAGTTGTGACTTATTAAACTGATTGTTCGGTAATTTTCACATTTGTCAACACCTGCTTTCTTTGGGATTGGAATTATTATATTCTTCTTGAAGTCTGAGGGAATTTCGCCGGTCTCATACAGCTTGCTCACCAGATGGTAGAGTTTTGTCAGGACTGGCTCTCCCAAGGCCGTCAGTAGTTCTAATGGAATGTTGTCTACTCCTGGGTCCTTGTTTCGACTCAGGTCTTTCAGTGCTCTGACAAACTCTTCACGCAGTATCGTATCTCCCATTTCATCTTCATTTACATCCTCTTCCATTTCCATAATATTGTCCTCAAGAACATCACCCTTGTATAGACCCTCTATATACTCCTTCTGCCTTTCTGTTTTCCCTTCTTTGCTTAGAACTGGGTTTCCATCTGAGCTCTTGATATTCATACAAGTGGTCCTCTTTTCTCCAAAGGTCTCTTTAACTTTCCTGTAGGCGGTATCTACCTTACCCCTAGTGAGATAAGTCTCTACATCCTTGCATTTGTCCTCTAGCCATCTCTGCTTAGCCATTTTCCACTTCCTGGCGATCTCATTTTTGAGACGTTTGTATTCCTTTTTGCCTGCTTCATTTACTGCTTTCTTATACTTTCTCCTTTCAGCATTTAAGTTCAATATTTCTTCTGTTACCCAAGGATTTCTACTAGCCCTCGTCTTTTTACCTACTTGATCCTCTGCTGCCTTCACTACTTAATCCCTCAGAGCTACCCATTCTTCTTCTACTTTATTTCTTTCCCCCATTCCTGTCAATTGTTCCCTTATGCTCTCCCTGAAACTCTGTACAACTTCTGGTTTAATCAGTTTATCCACATCCCATCTCCTTAAATTCCCACCTTTTTGCAGTTTCTTCAGTTTTAATCTACAGTTCATAACCAATAGATTGTGGTCAGAGTCCACATCTGCCCCTGGAAATGTCTTACAATTTAAAACCTGGTTCCTAAATCTCTGTCTTACCATTATATAATCTATCTGATACCTTCTAGTATCTCCAGGATTCTTCCATGTATACAACCTTCTTTCATGATTCTTGAACCAAGTGTTAGCTATGATTAAGTTATGTTCTGTGCAAAATTCTGCAAGATGGCTTCCTCTTTCATTTCTTAGCCCCAATCCATATTCACCTACTATGTTTCCTTCTCTCCCTTCTCCTACTCTAGAATTCCAGTCAACCATGACTATTAAAATTTCTTCTCCCTTCACTACCTGAATAATTTCTTTTATCTCATCATACATTTCATCAATTTCTTCATCATCTGTAGAGCTAGTTGGCTTATAAACTTGCACTACTGTAGTAGGTATGGGCTTTGTGTCTATCTTGGCCACAATAATGCGTTCACTATGCTGTTTGTAGTAGCTCACCCGCACTCCTATTTTTTTATTCATTATTAAACCTACTCCAGCATTACTCCCCTTTGATATTGTATTTATAACCTTGTAGTCACCTGACCAAAAGTCTTGTTCCTCCTGCCACCGGACTTCACTAATTCCCACTACATCTAACTTTAACCTATCCATCACCCTCTTTAAATTTTCTAACCTACTTGCCCAATTAAGGGATGTGACATTCCACGCTCCGATCCGTAGAACGCCAGTTTTCTTTCTCCTGATAACGACGTCCTCCTGAGCAGTCCCTGCCCGGAGATCCAAATGGGGGACTATTTCACCTCCGGAATATTTTACTCAAGAGGACACCATCATCATTTATCCATACAGTAAAGCTGCATGCCTTCGGGAAAAATTACGGCTGTAGTTTCCCCTTGCTTTCAGCCGTTCGCAGTACCAGCACAGCAAGGCCGGTTTGGTTAGTGTTACAAGGCCAGATCAGTCAATTTTCCAGACTGTTGCCCCTGCAACTACTGAAAAGGCTGCTGCTCCTCTTCAGGAACCACAATTTTGTCTGGCCTCTCAACAGATACCCCTCCATTGTGGTTGCACCTACGGTACGGCCATCTGTATCTCTGAGGCACGCAAGCTTTCCCACCCACGGCAAGGTCCATGGTTCATGGGGGGAGGGTGTTGATGATATCGTCATAAAAATGTAGCCTGCATGTCCGTCATTACAAGGCGGGCAGTGTACTACATTCTTTCGTAGTTCATGGTACAGCAATTGCATACGTAAGAAGTGTCCTGGTCGGTCATATTACTAATAGCTCCCCTCCCACCCTCCACCTTCTCCATCTGCTCTTAGTTGGTGATGGCATCTTTTTGACGAGTTGTTGGCAATAACAAGAGGTTTAGAGAAACAGATAGTTTAATAGCTTCATTTGTGTTAACTCTACAGTTCTATTTTCATCATCAAGATTTGGTTTTTCAATTAATCTCGGCTGATGTCTTCCAGTGAACACATTAAGTCGCAAATTAGCCATATTGAGTACATAGGGTAAGAGTGTATTAGAATGGCAGCAAGCACAGACGAAGACATGAGGCTTTTAAGTCACAGACACAATTCGTTGTGCATGAGAATTTGTTGTGCAGAGTCAAGAGATGTGGACCACTTGCCGTGGTCCTAACGGCTTTTCAAAAGGATGTGTTACAACAGGTTCCTGACCATGTGTTTTCAGGTTGAAAGGTGGCTACACTGAGCCACAGCGCCAGAGATTGCGCCAAGGAGTATTATTCAGCCGCCTCCACTGGTAGTGTTTGTTGAGATGTGGTAGTGGAGAGTTCTTGTCGAGAAGTCGCAGTAGGCAGTGCTTGTTGAGATGTGGTAGTGGAGAGTTCTTATACTACAAGTTCTGAACAAACACTCTCCATGGGAACTTCTCAACAACGACTCACCACTGCTACATCTCAACAAGCACTCTTCACCACGACTTCTCGATAACAACTCTTCACTACCACATCTCAACAAGCACTGCCTACTGTGACTTCTCGACAAGAACTCTCCACTACCACATCTCAACAAACACTGCCAGTGGAGGCGGCTGAATAATACTCTTTGGCGCAATCTCTGGCGCTGCGGCTCAGTGTAGCCACCTTTCATATGCCCCTCCTCCACGTGGCCAGAATTGGATGGTATTTTTGCCAGAAATGGTGGTGAAAATACCACCAAATTCGTCCAAAAAATACAGACAAAAATAAAAGGTAATATTAATAAGCAAATATCACATAACTAAATAAATTTTGGCTTTGCACTGACCGTTCCATAACCTAATATATAAAATACAGTAAGGAATACAAATGCTTGCATACATGTGATTTTACATTATAGTTTACACAAGTACCATTCAATCAATGGCACCAGCAATGTCAAATAGGTGTAGGTAAGAGTCTCATAACATTTTACAAACAGTAAATACACAAAAAAATCGGTTTATACAAATATTCACATAAAATGCTTTCCATGGTTCAATAAACAAGTAGTTGACAGTTCCAGCAGTAGCACCCAGCAATGGTCAACAGGTGCAGACACCAACGAGTGACATTATTTCAGTAGAAACAGTTCCATCAGTCGCACCCAGCAATGTTAAACAGGTGCAGACAGCAAGAAGTAAGATCATTTCAGTAGATACAGTTCTAACAGCGGCACCCAGTAATGTTGAACAGGAGCAAACACCAACAAGTGACATTATGTCAGTAGAAACAGTTCCATCAGTGGCACCCAGCAATGTTGAGCAGGTTCAGACAGCAACAAGTGACATCATTTCAGTAGAAGCAGTCCATCAGTGGCACATAGCAATGTTGAACAGGTGCAGACACCAACAAGTGACATCATTTCAGTAGAAGCAGTCCATCAGTGGCACCCAGCAATGTTGAACAGGTGCAGACACCAACAAGTGACATCATTTCAGCAGAAGCTGTCCATCAGTGGCACCTAGCAATGTTGAACAGGTGCAGACACCAACAAGTGACATTATTTCAGTAGAAGCAGTCCATCAGTGGCACCCAGTAATGTTGAGCAGGTGCAGACACCAACAAGTGACATTATTTCAGTAGAAGCAGTCCATCAGTGGCACTCAGTAATGTTGAATAGGTGCAAGCACCAACAACAGTTTGAATGCACACACAATTGCTTTTACAAAATTATTATCAATGCTCTTACACTAAACATACAAATTATAATAAACACACAAATGATATCAGATAATTGTCATATTAAATATTACAAATACACAAATATCAGTAAACCTATAATATTTATGGGTGTCAGTGCAAGCCACAACAAACAAGTAAAATAATATTTAGGAGATAGGTCGGTACCAATTATTTGGGATTAAGAAAGGAAAACACACAAAACACACTCACTCATCTTTCATCCACATTAAGTACTACTGTGTAATTGAATAGTGTTAACTGTGTAAATGCAATTCTGTCCAAAATTCTACGTTCAACTTGTGTATCAAGTAGAAGGGCAGCAATGTATAACAGTCATCATGCCAAGACCAATGTTTGCCAAGCCAAATCAAAATGTACGGTTTCTGAACAACTGTCAGTGTGCCAAGATATGCAAATGCTTCCTCTCTCCAAAAAAAAAGTATATACTGCTTAGTGATTTAACAAAGTATGTGTGTAGACAATCTTCTTTCCACTTGAGTGTTCTAGTCTGCCATCTTCATCCTCCTTGTTCCATATAAACCAACAAAAAAGAAAAAACATGCTCCTCACTTACTGTACCTCTTATCCACCAAAACTCCAATAATCATCAGCATCTCATAATCTTAATACTTCAATAATACCTCTTACGTCGATACATATAAACCTTATCATCAATATCATTTACCTTACCTCTTGTCCACCAAAACTCCAATAATCATCAACTACACACAATCTCAATACCTCAATAATACCTCTTCAATACGTCAACACATATAAACCTTATCGCCAATATCATTTCACTTCCATAACAACTCTTTCCTCTTGTCAGTTTCCTCGACCAAGTACAGATAAAATCCTACTGCAAACTTCAATTCATCATCCCATACAATCCGAAGACACAATGTCCACACACAACCTCTGTGTAATCCATCTGACCCAAATCTTCTACTCATTATGAATTATAAGATACATTTTGGTTACCTTGTCCATCATTAAACAAAAGAAATGCATACATGACCTCTAACAGCCTTTAGTTCGAATAACTTTCAGTAAGTAGGTGCGAGTACGTAGTATGAAAGATCACATAAGACTTTGAGTGAATAAATCGTAATATTTCACAGTGTGTACACCAGTTCAAGGATCATGGCAAAACAGAAGTAAACATGTGGAGTATTTCTTGTGTCAAGTGTCACTTACTATTTCAATTGCTCACGAAGAATGCTGTGTAATAACTGTCAATGATCTAAACTTAGTGTTGGTATGTCATGTCGTTAGCTTCCTTCTTATTAGCATAAATTTATACAGCTTCCATAAAACCTCCAGCTCATGTGGCTTCAATGAAGTTTCTTGTACCAATGTCGTTTGTAGAATTACAGCAGTTCATTGTCTTATCTTAAAATATAAAGCACTGAGCGTAAGCAAAACATGCAATAGCGAGTAAATATACCAGTAGAGAACAGAATGTCAAGCACAGTCCCTACAACGAGGCTCTGCCAAGCGAACAATCTATAATTAATACCATAGTGTGACCTAAGCTCCATGTTTGTACACCGTATATCAGCATTTCTATATACCAAATTAAAGAGTAGTTATGACAACACAACAGAAATGTATAAATATGCAATCCATACGCAAAGCAGGAACTATATATCTTACACAATAAACAGGTCATTAGCATCATATCAGCATAAGCAAATAAATGTTCATATGTACTCTTAATAAGTAAACATGAAGGCGCAAGCAGATAAATCACAAAGTATAACCTACATACGTAATCATTTCAGCACAATTAATCAGGTGACAATTATAATTTAAATAAATAAGCACAGCAGGCACATGATAAAAAAAAATACGACGTCAGTGAAAAAGCAGTGCAACCAAACGATGCATAATATACACAAGTAACAACCCTGTCCATTAATCAATCATTGTCAAAATCAGATAACACAAAGTATAAATCACGTAATCACGAGCAGCAAATTACGTCTAAAGTACGTACCTAAGGGGAAATATGTTACCTGAAAAATAAACTCAGTTAATAGTTACCTTTTTAGTTTATTAGTTTCTCCTTCGGAATTACATTCTTCCTGAAAATTTCTCGATAGCATGTCCTCTTAACGTCGGACACACACAGAATTTACCTGAAGTTCTTAAATATTTTATACAACCGTATCCTGAAAAATACTGAACGTTAATAACATAATTTATCAAGTCACTATAGCTTTATACTGAATTTAATCGGAGAAATTAGACTGTGTATTTGTTTACGGCTGTCAGTGCATTCGCACTGAGCGCTCGATCAGCTGTAGGTACGCGTGACGTAGGAAGTAATTGTTTGCGGTCAACGACTGCCTTGTGCGGCGCGCAGACTTGACTGTTGCTTTGAGTCTGTGCCGCCGCCGGAACACGGCGCGGTATCCTTGTACTCTCCGCATGTTTACGTATAACTGTTGGTTTCTCGAAAGTATGTCATTCCACAAAAATTTTAACGTTAGATAAATGATGTACTCCCTTAGAGCGCCGAGATTTAAGAGTTTCTACTTCGACAGTGTTATCATGAATAATTTTGCGAACTCTATATGGACCGTTATAAAGCAGAAAAAATTTGCGACACAATCCTTTTCCTTTGTGAGACAAACAATGAGACTTAATTAACACCTTTTGACCAACTGACAAGGTTTTCAAACGACCAGGACGTTTAGCTGATTTCTCTCTTCTAGCAGCCGCCGATGCAATATTTTGCAGAGCCAGGTTCACAACTTCAGAATGCCGCAGTTTCCGTGAAGGCCGAAAAGGAACGATTTCAGAAATGCGATTTGTCGGTGCTTTATTTTTTAATATCAATATAGGCGGTAAAGAAGTTGAATCATTAGGGAGTTCATTCAGAATGTTTTGAAAAATATGAAGATACTGATCCCAAGTTCTGTGATTCTGATGACAATAAAGTCGACACAATTTATTGATTTCCTTCATCCATCTCTCTGAAGCGTTAGATTGAGGGTGAAAAAGTGAAATGAAAATTGGTTTAATCTTACGACGCCTTAGAGTACGAAGCCAAATTTTAGAACGAAACTGTGATCCATTATCTGATATAACTTTATCAAGATGACCCACTTCTTTAAGAAAATGTTTGATGAAAGCATTAGATACTGAACGAGCTGTTGCTTTGCGTAAAGGTGTAAAACACACATATTTTGATGTCAGTTCCACTGCTACCAAAATGTACGCAAAACCATTAGTAGAACGAACCACTGGACCGAACACATCGACTGCAGCCATCTCCTTTAATTTCGCTGGAATGATAGGAAACAACGGTGCTCTGTGAGAAATAGTTGGTGGCTTAGCCTTTTGACATAATTTGCATTTGGCAAGAACAGATCGAATACGTTTTTCCATATTACTGAAGTAGCAATTTTCTTGTAATTTATGAAAGAATTTTCTGGGACCAAAGTGTGCATAACTGAAATGTGTGTACCAAATCAATTTATTGATCCACTCATCAGGAATACAAACTAACCAGAGTTGTCGACCGATTTTCGTTTAAAAAGAATATCATTGCGAACTAAATAATACTGTCTGATCGCTACGCTTTCCTTTCTCCTCCACTTCTCCTTAATGTCCTTCCAGATTGGATCCTTGTTTTGCTCCTTAGCGATGTCCTGGAGCGAAGACGAAATAAAATTCTCAAACGCAACACCTTGAATATACATCAAACAATAATTGTTTTCTTTGCAGTCCTCCTCAGCACTTTGTTTCAACCCCATAGGTGCACGTGATAAAGCATCAGCAATAATATTTGAAGAACCCTGTATGTAAATAATACTAAAATCAAATTCCTGTAGATACAGCGCCCATCGTGACAATCTGCCATGAGTTAATTTTGTTGACATAAGAAATTCCAGAGCTCGATGATCGGTGTAAACCTTAGTATGTCTCCCATACAAAAATATGCGAAATTTTGTGAAAGCCCATACAACAGCCAAAGCTTCAAGTTCCGTAATCGAATAATTCTTTTCTGATTTAGAGAGAACACGACTTCCAAATGCAATAGTTTTCTGTCCTGCAACGCCGTTTTCTTCTATCTCTTGAAATAAGTGTGCACCTAGGCCTTTGTATGATGAGTCCGTCGCCAAACAAAAATCTTTAAATAAGTCCGGGTGTGAAAGAAGTGGAGCAGCAACTAAAGCATCACGAAGTTGTTGAAATTCTGATTGAGCTTCCTCATCCAAACACCAATTAGAATTCTTTCCAGATAGTTCACATAAACGAGGTGTGGCCAAATTGTCCAATCTAACAAAGCGTCTAAGAAAATTACAGACACCAAGGAAACTACGTACATCACGTTTTGTAGTAGGAACAGCATAATTACGAATAGCATCTAGTTTCTCTGGATCAGGAAGAATACCTTCAGTAGAAATAATGTGACCAAGAAATTTCACCTGAGAACGACCAAATTCAGATTTTTCCAAGTTCACTGTAATGCCAACTCTTGCAAAAATACGTAATAATGAATCCAAAATTTTGTTATGCTCACTCCAAGGACGTTTAGCAATAAGAATATCGTCAACATATGCAGTAATATTGTCACGAAGATAAACCGGTAAAATTTCGTTTAAACTACGAATGAATGCTGCTGAAGATACAGTAAGTCCAAACGGTAATTTCCGAAACTGGTAACAGTTACCAAAGGCTAAAAAGGCAGTGTATTTTCTACAATCAGGGTGGAGTTCTATTTGCCAAAAACTTGCGCGCATATCAATCGTGGATAAAACTTTAATTCCATGGAAATGTTGAAGAAGTTCATCTAAATTTTGTGGGCGGTCAGTTTCAGGAATGATGATATTATTTATCTGTCTGGAATCCAGAACCAAACGAATTGACCCATCCTTTTTAAGAACGACGTGTAATTGGCTGGTATAAGGACTGATTGCTGGCTCAATAATGCCTTGATATGTATTGAAGTTCACTCTTAACCTTGTCTCTGTAAGCCAAAGGAATAGCGTACGTTTTCCCCCGAAATCGTGTGTGTTCTTTTACTTTGAATAAATATTGTAAGTCTTGTATAGTTCCTGTGTGATCACTAAATACTGTAGCATGTGAAGTCAAAATTTGGTGCAGTTCTTCTCTTGCAACGTCATCTGGCACTTCAGCTTTCTTAACCTTTTCATTAATTAATTCTTCGCTATTAATTATATCATCCATTGCGTCTCTGTATCTACTGTCGTTGTCATGAATGAACACATTGTCGTCATAATGTACAACGAAAACATCAGAAGTAAGAAACCTCAAACATTTTGTATCTGATTCAGATCTTGTTAAACACTCGAAAAATTTCAAACATTTCGGCTTTCTGGCAACAGTCAAATTCACACTTCCTTCTTTAAAGTTCAAAATTGCCTTATGTGTGTTAAGAAACTCCATACCTAATATAATTTGTGTACTGAGTAATGGAACAATAATAAAATTAGCAAAAAATTCGTATCCTTGACAAATGAAATTTAGGTTGGTCTGCTGTTTGACTTCCACACTTTTTCCAGAAATAGCGCCTCTAATTGTAGCTTTAGAAACAGGTAACACAGGACAAGCAATAGTTCTTACACATATACGAAAAACTGATTCACTAGTGACATTCAATGGGCTCCCAGAATCTAAAACTGCAGTGAACTTATTCTTACCCACACATACTTCAATAACAGGATGTAAAAATGCGTCTACCTTATTTTCCTTTTCGTCTAGCAAAATGTCTCTCATGTCTTCCAGGCGTACGTAGTGTAAAGTCGTAGTGTCATTACTTTCTGAACCGTCTATATTATTGCCAGAAGCCGAAGCTGCAAGTCATTCTCGATTGTTTGCGTCACGTCTTTGATTATTCCCGTCATTTCGCGGATCAATTTCTACTATTTGAACTTGTCTCTCTGAATTTCTGTCACAGGGAGGATGCCAATTAGGTACCTCCTGTCTGTACATGTAAATTCTTGGTTGTGTCTGTTATTAAAATTTCTATTTTTCTGTCTGTCTGCATGACTGCTTCTTGTGTAATTTCGACTGTCACCTCTGAAATTACTGTTAGATCTACTACCCTGGTTATTTCTGTAGTAAGAATTTCTATTATTGTATGAATAATTTCTGTCTTGATGATACTGATTACTGTTTCCGTATGATTGATCATTCCGGTAGGAATTACCGTTATTATAATTGTCTGTGTAATTTCTGTTAGAACGTCTGTTATTGTCATAAGGCTGGTATCTATTGTCCTGTCTGTTTCGTCTGTCATTTCTCAAAATTACCCATATAACGTCCGTTCCGATCACTATCCCTTTTCTCTGAAAATCTATTGTAATTACTGTTACTGAAAAAATTACAAGAAGTCCCGTCGTCGTTGTCATACTCAAGTTCTTGTAGCAACGTCTTAAAAGTCTCAATGTCGTCTTTACATCTTCCGGCTAAAGCAATTTGTCTTATCGATTGTGGCAGCTTAGTTAAACAAATGCGAATTAATTCAGTCGGGCTATAAGGGTTGGACAGGAATTGATTCTTTCGAATCATGTCTTCAAAGCATTCTGCCGGCGTGCGGTACTCAGACTGTTTAAAATTACGCTGCATAATAAGACTGTGTTTGACTCTGTCTTGCGTGTTTTCTGACCAATATGTCGATAGAAATGCATGATAAAAATCATTTAGATTATTACAATCTCTAATAAGTGCGCGCATACGCGTCGCCTGTTCGTTTTCTAAATATCCACACATAAATTCCAATTTGTGACTTAGTGGCCAATTTGGTGGAAGTGCGTACATAAATTGATCTAAACATGAACATGGATGTATGTCATTCTTAGAATTGCGAAAGATCTTAAATTTCCGAACAGTTAAAAAGTGTTTATAGTCAAAGTTTTCGCCTCGTGGCGACAAAGACCTGCCGCGTCTGTCCCAGTCCGAATGTCGATTATTGTCAAGTTCGCGAGCCTGGCGCTCTCTTGTTGCATCCTGTAAATGAAACAAATTATTTTCTTCAAACCCCTCTGCTATCTGGGATTCTAAATTTCTTCTGCTATCTTTTCCTACGATTTCGCCTCAATTTGTTTGACTTGCTTTCGTAATGCCTCAACTTCCCTTTTAATGCGTCCATTAAATTCTCCCTGATTTTCAACATGTTTATTTATGTTCTGGTACTCTTCAGTTTCTGCAAATGGTAATGGAGCTGTATCATCCGAATCTCTGTCCCCATTTAAGCTAAGACTTGTCAATTTATCTGAAATTTCCTCAACTCTTTCCGATGAGTCACCTAATTGTTCTTTCTGTTTATTTACGTCTTCCGTAAGTGTCGCGACTCGGGTTTCAGTATTAACACATTTAGTAGTTAACTGTTCATACTGTTGTGTCAGGTTATTTAACCTGTCATTTGGTACGGATTCCTCGATTCTCTCAAATATTTCTTCCTTATCGTGTGCACGTTGTAAATTTAACTCTGAAAATTTTTGTACTATCACGCGATCTCTTTCTTCCTGTTCTCTATCCTGTTCCTTTTGTCTGATTTCTATTGAAATTAATCTATTATTGTGAGCATTCAAAGTCGGTTGTACTTCTTCTCTAATTTCTTTCTCTAATTCATCTTTCATGTTTTTGAAACATGTCCCTATTCGTGAATCTAACCGTGTTTCCATTGTTCCCATATCAGTTTTAATTTCAGATCGTAACTGTGATCCCACTGTTTTTAATTCAGATCTTAACTGTGTTTCCATTGTTCCCATATCAGTTTTAATTGTTCATATCTCTGTTTTAATTGTTCCTATTTGTGAGTCTAACCGTGATCCCATTGTTTCCATCCGTGATCCCAAATTTAATATAGCACCCATCAACTGCTCCATGTTAATTGGTTCGAAATTCTTTTCACCCCTAACATTTCCCGCAAAACCAACTTCTTTCGTCATAGCTGTAAAGCTATCTGTGTTCGATACTATTTCAGAATCTTCTATCGTTAATCTCGTATTCTGTGAATTTTATGATTGAGAAAAATTTTGAAATGGTTCTGGACTATTTTCCCGACTTATTAAATTGTTTTCCACTTCATTATTCATCATACTGTTCTCCTGTGTCGGCGAGTTCGCCATGTTAACAACTTCGTCATTCTCACTATTCATCATTTTTGCCTTTTTCATCGATCGCGTAATCGTTTACAAAACATACAAAACTCGTCACTATACGAAAATTACACACAATGACACTTTATCACCAACAATACCATTCACACGAAATGCTTCCCTCAAACACGATTAACGAACAATTGAGATTTTCATAGTTGCACAAAATTGTCAAACGCGTATACAAGACATCAAAAATTAAATTTTGCAAAATACCATTAGAAGAATGACAATTACCAAATCTACACATGCAATATAGACTACAATTACTAAACTACAAATTACTACAACAATACTACTACTGTCTGCTATTTTTACTATCAGAAGATTCCAAAGGACGATCCGAAGCAGCGGTCGCCACGTGCATGGAGGCTTAATTTAATTTTGATATGCAAATAATTTTTAATTTTTTAGTAGCTGACTGTCCGGTTACGCAGTCCCGTAAACGGTTGGCCCTGACTGGTATTTGTACGCATTCTGACTGCATAGAACAACAACAAAGAATGAAAGAAAACTTCCGTTAACACAATTAATTAATTAATACAATTAATTAAGTACCCAGCAACTATAAAACCCACGAAACAACAAGGCACAAAAGTGTCGCGGTTCTGTGTGTGGAAGTGTGATTCAACGTACACATCTGGCACGGTTCTTCCTCAATACAAGATATTTTAAATACCATTTATTCTGAAGTAATATAAAAAAAACCGAAATACTATAATTGCACATAGAAACCAGAAATACAGTCTAATACAAGAACACGAGCCAGATGCTTTGTTGACTGAACCTGTGACCAAGAGGCATTATTGTTTAAGACATTGAAATAAATTAAAAAAAGGAATTTTTTTAACTTCATATATATTGACGAAAAGCACATTACAGCATCCCCAATCCAACAACATCTGGTGTCTAGCCCATCAAAACAATACTACAAGTTCTGAACAAGCACTCTCCATGGGAACTTCTCAACAACGACTCACCACTGCTACAACTCAACAAGCACTCTCCACCACGACTTCTCGATAACAACTCTCCACTACCACATCTCAACAAGCACTGCCTACTACGACTTCTCGACAAGAACTCTCCACTACCACATCTCAACAAACACTACCAGTGGAGGCGGCTGAATAATACTCTTTGGCGCAATCTCTGGCGCTGTGGCTCAGTGTAGCCACCTTTCAAGGTCACTGTGGACGACAACAGATAGGCATGTTGTAGAATGGTTTTGGTGGAGAATGGTTTTGGTGGAGCAGTATGTCAAGGACGTGCGTAGAGAGTGGGTATTTCGCATCTATAAATCTATTTACAGAGGTTTCCACAGGCATCGAAGCCATATCAAATGCTGCATCAATCAATCTAATTACAGAGATTTCCACAGGCATCGAAGACATATCAAATGCTTTGGCTCAACATCCTCAGGCCATTCAACAACAGACATACAGGGAATAGGTATGTGCTTATGACAATCGACCATTTCACACTTCCTAGCAATGATGGCAATTCCAGACTAACAGGGCAATACTGCAGTGAAGACATTAGTTAACAGTTGGATATTTAAGTTTGGAGTACCTGATGCCTTAGTCACGGATCAGGATACGAACTTTGTATGGCATGTGCTACATATTAAGAAGTTACAAACGAGCTCATTCCACCTTCAGATCAACGGGGAAAACGTAGTGCATCCGTAAGATCAGTTAGAAAATGCTAAGCTTCTACGGTAATGCTATAAAGTGTGACTGGGACACCTATCTTCTGCATATGGTTTTCGTGTACAACTCAAAGACTCATACGAGAACAGGCATGTTTCCACTAGAAGTGATGTACGGGAGGAGTATACCGTCCCACTTTGAAGTTTTAAGTGCTACGGTGGGACCAGATTGCAAAATGGTAAAAAAGTGCGAGACGAATACGGAAAGTATGGAAAAATGTCCAAAAAGCAAATGCAAAGGCTCCAGAACTCCAGGAACAGCCGAATAGGCACGTGTGCAGACAACGACAACATGGTATATGACTGTGAGGATTGGTCACTAATCCCTGTAGACCAAAGAGGAAGAGAAGAAGTTCAAAAATGGTTCAAATGGCTCTGAGCACTATGGGACTTAACATCTGAGGTCATCAGTCCCCTAGAACTTAGAACTGCTCAAACCTAACTAACCTAATGACATCACACACATCCATACCCGAGGCAGGACTCGAACCTGCGACCTTAGCGGTCGCGCGGTTCCAGACTGAAGCGCCTAGAACCACTCGGCCACACCGGAAGGGAAGAAGTTCTTGACCAAATATCCCGAACCATGTCAGGTAATGGTGAAGACATCACCAGTAATTTAAATGTATAATTTCCTACTACAACGTCTTCGTTGACGTCAGTCAGGTAAAACTGTTTAAAGGTATGGTGAATGTGTTGCTACAATTATCTGCAACCAGTCCGGTACGCAAAGGTGTCCTAGGCAGAAAGAAATAACCTCTAGTGGTTACCCAGCGCCCGACACATGACATGCCTTATGCTTTAAAATCAAATAATTAATTATACTGTTAAATTCTTTGCAATATTTGTGTGGTATTACATTTATTCTTAACGTTTGCCGTTTATGGATATGTTTTACACAGTGTTGTGTTCAGATGCATTTAATGTTGTTGTGTTATCTCATTGCTATTGGTGCTGTTTCTTGTTTTCTACTTGTCGTTAGTTCCTCGATTCAGAAAGGGGAAAGGATAATGGACGATTCCTTTCCTCAGGCGAAGAGTTTGTAAGGACATACTGGGTGATGGAAATTGTTGATTTGGCCATACGTCATCAGGATTAGAGAACAGTGCGTAACTGTCATTCAGCTGTTGGAGTCAGGGCTGTTGTTCTCTGAGTAATCAGAGGTGTTGCTTCGAACCATCATAGGACGTTAAAAACAACTATAGAGATTTGAGAAATTAGGACGAAATTCGGAGATTATAAGATTTTTTTTCAGAATCATATAAAAAGGCGCCAGAAAATGACATTTTGAGTGAAATGCAAAAGGAGTACCATGAGATAGTTTACCTACGGTAAGTTAAGGAGACAGTTTTCATAGACTGTGGATACTGTAATATAGACCGTAATTTGGTGGAAGAGAGATTGGTTGAAGAGGAGAGGAAAATTACTAAAGGAAATTAATAACAGGACAGTTGATGGGAGGATTTTCAGAAATTAAATCAGGTCCTGCGAATGGCAAGCTCTACGAAGACGTCGTAGAATGGTACGCAACACGACCGTCTAATCTGGAGCAGGGAATCTTGAACATTATGAGCTTAGTACGACAGTTAGCAGTGGAACTAACCCGTGCTACGAAGGTGTTTAATGGCGATTTGAAGAAGATACAGAGGCAGTTAAGTTTACTAGGTAACAAGTTTGCCATTACCAGCTTATTCCATGTATCGGCAGATTAGCTTAATGCTGAGAGAAGTGAGGTGATGCTACTGCAGGAAACAATGTATCATGTGGTATATGGACGGCTCAGTCTGGTGTCAAATCCATCATGGGAATTATAGTACGATTATGCCTCATAGAGAAACAATTCCTAACGGAACTAAGACACACATGATGTTCGGAATTTCCCGTTACAAACTTCTAGGGCTTGTAGATGGGGTGAGTACATAATATTCTGAATAGGAACCAATATCCGGAAATGTACCGTTTCTGTTCAATGACAGTTTCAATTCAGACATTTAACTCATTAACTTCTGCTTGAGGAATTGAATTAGGAGTGACACAGTACGTTTATTAGGTAACAATTCGAAAGGAAACGTAACGAAACATCCGTTTATCACTCAAACAGATTTGATTCTATTAACACTCAAACGCTACATGTTTATATAATTCCAACACAAAAAAGAACCAAGCATACTGTATGTACAGAATGATAACGATGCATTGCAACGACGGTTCGATGTGGCGACCATCAGCATTATTACAGACATTGTACCCACGAAGCATGTTCTGGTACACACTCTCCATCCCACCTGGTGTCTCATCAGATTCTAGTGCAGTGGCTAGAACTCGTGCGAGCAGATCTTCCTCTGTCTCTACAGTATTAATACAAACACATGTGCTTAAGTAATAAACGATGTTTCGTTATGTTTCCTTTCGAATTGTTACCCAGTAACTGTATTGCGTCACGTCTAATTCAGTTTCTCAAGTAGAAGTGGATGAGTTAAACATCTGAATTGAAATGGTACATTTCCGGACATGGGTTCCCATTCAAAATGTTATGCACTCACCCCCCCCCCCCCTCCCCCCGCCTCTCTAAACGTCCTATAAGCCCTATAAGTTTGTAATGTAAATTTCCGAACACCCTGTATAGCAGAAGCGACAGAAAATAATTTAGCATTGATTTTCCATATGGCTAGGATAAGAGTAAGAATGGATCAGGTGAGGGTATATATAACGGTTTATTTACCTACGGCAGCGGTTAGTGCGAAATTTCAATGTTACACGATTCATCCATATCCATAGAAAGACAAGGTTATAGGTAAATGGATATGTATAAGGATGCTGGAAGTATTGTTGAATTCAGATAACAAAGACGTCCATGTCGTTATGTCGTTACCAGATTTGGAGAACTGCACTAAAGACGGTATTGTTGTCTGTCCAGATAACCCGGTACAAACCGATGTGTAGACGTACGAGGCGAGTATGGTTTTGGGGAAAACGAGTGAGATAAGGTGCGAAAAGGAAATCTTGCTCACAAGATCTTCCTTCCAAAAGGTATGGATGCATTGGCTGTACTCTGTCTTCTCACCAGGAACTGTGTTGACCAATTCCTATGTAAAAGTGAAACCTGAGGGCTTGAGAAGATTAGAGTTGCATGGGGCCGAGATAGTCAGGACGGATTTCCGCCTTTCAGTTACGCTCCCTGATACGACTGTCATGGCATTGATGCAGAAAACGTTGTATTACCCGGAAGGGTCACTCAGGGTACCACCGACCCAAAATTTAACTTACCTTAATGACAACTTCAAGCCTGAACTTATGCATTCATTAGACAAATTTACTGTATCACAACAGGGGAAATTTTCAATAGAGCATATGTTACATGTTAAAACTGTTCAAAAACTTCCTCAGCGCAAGATAATACTAATAAGCATTTCAGTTACCAGTTGTGGCTTGTTTCTGCTAGATATTTTCATATTTTATTTCTCTAATAAACGCAGACATGCAAAATCTACAGATCTGCCAATGCAGATGCAATAGAGTGGTTAGCCTCTATTAACCAAGATAACCGGTTGGTTGTTTTGGGGAAGGAGACCAGACAGCGAGGTCATCGGATTAAGGAGGGACGGGGAAGGAAGTCGGCCGTGCCCTTTGAAAGGAACCATCCCGGCATTTGCCTGGAGCGATGTAGGGAAATCACGGAAAACCTAAATCAGGATGGCCGGACGCGGGATTGAACCGTCGTCCTCCCAAATGCGAGTCCAGTGTAGATAACCGGTAATGGAAGCAAAACGACTGTACTTAAGTTGTATGTAGGTTAAGAATTGTATTGTAGTAAGGTTCTGAAAACCACAGTTTAATAGTAAGTCATGTTAATAAAAGATAAGGAGAAATCCATGTGGGACAGCTCGTTGTTAAATCTGAGTGATTCCGTCAGCACGGTATAGAGTTCCATCGTTAAGAGTAATTGTAAAGAAAAATTTTCCTTGTAAGATTCGGGACGAGTCTTTCGAAAGAGGGGAGCCGTACTACGCACCAGAATAGTTCAGCGTACGAATTGTAAAATTTTTCAAAGTCTTATTCCGGCCACTCCCAGGCATTAGAGGCCAGCTCGGTCCATTGTGCTACTCAAGTAGACCACTGGCCTGTACTGCTGACCTTACGTCAAACACTCCGACTGGACGTATCTTTTAACATCACCCATGGGCGTAGGTCATAGAACAGGTAACACCATAACACAATATGACCAAGACTAAAGTAACATCTTTTAAGTCAGAGCACTTGCCTGCTGCCAAAAACTCACACATTGCAAATATAACTGCGCCTGGCAATGCCTGCTCGATGCGGAGTCCTGGAGCGAGCCAGTAATGCTGACGGGACAGGTAACGAGGAACAAATTCACTCGTGTGCCCTCCCACCCTCCCCCCTACCCAGCAAGACTACATCAGAAGCGTAGCAATGAGTGTGTAAATAATCCAGCATAGGTGCTCAGGGTATTCACTCGTGCCGCCATTCTGTCTGTGTCTTGAACCGGGGGGACTGACAGCCTGCTGAGTTCCAGATAAACCGTGACTAACATTTTGCGTGATGATCTTCTGACTACCTGCTCGAGGATCACGTTGACAAGTTCTGGCTCAAGGCGCATCACAGCTAAAGCGTAGCAGCTGTTGGAAACTTCACCGATGCGAACAGCTGGTGTGCAGCCTGACTCCGTCCTTCGACAATGGCCTTCGGTCGACGGACTAAAATCTGTATACACTCCAGATGCGAGAGCTGCGCCCTCGCACACTCATAGCCACCTACACATCATTGGCCACCGTTCTGGTCGACCCCTGGAGGGTGAAAGAGGCCATTACCATTCGGCATTGAACATCTAGTGTCAGCTATCACACTCGAGCGCGCGACGTGAGGTCCACAAGTAAGAGCGTAGGTGCATAGACGGCTACATCCCGCCGGCCTGAGCGAGCCATGCTGGTATCTTTGCCTGCTTGTGGACCACACGGCGCTGTGCTGGCAGCGACCCACGACCAAGCGCAATGGACACCACGGGCACCGTCCCCATCCCTGCAATCCGCAACCGCATGAACTTGCATGTGCGAGGGAAGCCTATAGTATGACCGGTACGCAGTGATTTGCTGCTGGAAATAAACACTTGTTAACGCTATTACTGTTCTCTGTACGTGCTGGCGCGGCGTAAAGAAGTCCTCTCCTCCAACATTTCTCTCATTCATCTTGACAAGTAGCGGACTAAAATACACTGCTGGCCACCGTAAATTCAACACCAAGAAAGACAAGAGGTAGCACAACAAAATTTATTTTGTAGATAACATGTTGACCAAGTATCAAATGATTACGTTTACAGACGTCTGTGACATGTGGTTCCTGCCAGAATCAGTAGCCAGAATAGCCGCCATTGTTGGACATCACCACTGCCACACGTCTCGGCATTGAGTCAAAGAGACGTTGGATGTGTTCCTGGTGTACAGCAGCCCAAGCAGCTTCCACACGTTGCCAAAGATCATCTGGTGTGGCAGCTGGGGATGTAATCTGGGTCACTCGTTGAGCAACCATGGACCACATGTTTTCTATCGGCGAAAGATCCGGAGAGCGAGCCGGCCACGGAAGCACTTCAATCTGGTTATTGACGAAGAACCTTTGGACAATGCGTGCCACATGTGGTCGCGCATTATCCTGTTGAAATATGGCTGTGGCCGAGCCCTGAAGGTAAGGAAGGACAACTGGCTCCAGCACCTCGGATATGTAGCGCCGGCTATTTAAAGTACCGGCAATGCGTACTAGAGGCGTGCGAGAGTAATATCCAATACCGCCCCATACCATAATACCCGGTGCAAGACCAGTGTGGCGGTGCATAATGCAGCTGTCCAGCATCCTCTCTCCACGGTGTCTCCACACTCGAATCCGACCATCGTGGTGCTGCAGACAGAAGCGTGCCTCGTCAGTAAAGACAACGTCATTCCATTCTGCCGTCCACATCCGTCTGTCATCACACCATTGGCGACGGAGACGTCTGTGGTTCTGCGTCAATGGTAGACGAAGCAATGGACGTCTTGCGGACAGACCACTCTGCTGTAAACGGCGTCGAATGGTACGCGCAGACACTGGATGATGCGTTACAGACGCAATGTGCTGTGCTATGGTTCGGGATGTCACTGAGCGATCCGTCACTGCCTATCAGCACGTGCAGTGGTGCACCGAGGTGAATGTGATCGACCACGTCGGTCCGTCGTACCCTCCTGCATCCAACGGTCACATATCCGCATTACAGTTGTTTGGTTTCGTCCAACACGACTAGCGATTTCTCTGTATGATAATCCACAATCTCGGTAAGCCACTATCCTTCCTCTGTCGAACTCGGATACTTGATCAAACGATGTTCGCTGTTGTCTACGAGGCATAACTGATCGTCTTGTGAAACAACCACAAGGTAAACACACGTGCCGAACGTACACTCGTCGAAATCGCCAAGCCTTACGTGGCGCTATGAGGTGGCGCCACAGGCGCGCGTGATGTGCGTCTGCGCTGAAATTCTAATCAGTTGCATATCTCATCGCTGCAAACCCATGGTGTAAATTTCACTTGATTCAGATGCTTCCTTCAGGGTGTTGCATTTACGGTGGCCAGCAGTGTATGTCAGAGAATTATAATGGAATCTTTCCTAACTTTCCGATTAATCCTATCTGCTAAGGATCTCAGGCTGATGTGCAATACGAATCGGTGTTACAAGTGTTCTGTAAGCCACGTCTTTCACGGATAAATCACATTTCCATAAAATTCTTCCAATGAAGTAGTTTTATGTAGTCATCCCAATTCAGATGGCTCTGTTCGTTTATTCCTAAATACTTTATCGATGTTTCAATAATACTTATTTCTGTTCCTTCCAAAATTATTTCTGTATCTGTCGATTACGTCGAATTAAAAACGGAAGCCCTGAATACGTTCCGTTACTTGATAAGCTCGAATTGTGTTAACTAAATGGCAGTACAGAAATATATGAAATACCTTCTTCAAGTCAAGGAAAAGGGCATAATCCTGGATGCCGTTGGTTATTACGCCTCGACAGCTGTGTGATACAATGGCCCACAACCATCTGAATAATTCCTTTACCTCAGGGTACATCATGAGCGGAGCTAGTTAACGTAAAAACCTTTAGTACTGTTAGGATTTCTGCGCCTGTGTTGCTCGGAATTACGATGCAAAAAATGGCTCTGAGCACTATGGGACTTAACATCTGTGGTCATCAGTCCCCTAGAACTTAGAACTACTTAAACCTAACTAACCTAAGGAAATCACACACATCCATGCCCGAGGCAGGATTCGAACCTGCGACCGTAGCAGTCGCGCGGTTCCGGACTGAGCGCCTAGAACCCCGAGACCACCGCGTCCGGCAATGGCCCACACTTTCATTCCCCGTGAAAATAGCTGACAATCACCATTCAGCACTTTTTTTACACTCGTGACTCTCCGCTCCCAGGAACAGATTGGGCTGTTTTTTAGGTCCGGCCCATCTTTACAGCGAATTACCAGGTGAGACATCATTGGGACAGAGGGATACCCACACGGAATAAATAGGAGCGGCGCACCAGTTCCAGCATGTCACTTTCTTGGGTGATCTCAGGAATAATAATTGTAGGTACCTGGTAAACAAGTTTCAGAACTTAGTTCATCATTTTGGTTATGATATCCACAAATATTTGCATCACTGGCCTGTAACTACAAAAGCGCCCTCGACAAAATGGATGGTATAGTAGCAAAAGGCAATCAGCATCCAGGTTGGTTAGTGGTTGTTGTTTCACTTCTATGTTTTGGATCTGCGTGAACAGCTGGAAGTGGAGGCAGACACATCGACTTCATGTCAAAAGTATCAATGTCAGGGAAAGCATAGTTGATGTAGCGGATGGGGACCTTCAGTGAAGCTTCGATTAAATTCTGCTAAGGATTTTCACATGTGAAGCTGACCTTTACTGGCGAATAATTATGTGAACCAGATAAAAGGCTCACAGATAATCATCGATCTTCCAGCAACCAGAAAGTTACACTAACGCAGTACCTAGTTGCAACACGCCAAATAACAACGCAACAACAGGCTATGACCGTAGCATATTCAGATAGTGTGATTCCCTGTCTTATTAGTTGCTGTGCATTTTCATCTACGCGCAATAAAGTCTTTTTCTGTATTAAGAATTATTAACCGCTAATTGGCGACCTGTAGAACGCACATCGTATTTCGTGGTTACATAGACGGCTCAATCGCTATGACATAGCACTTACGTCCCTAATTCAAACTTGTTATAATATTTGACTTACATGTACGCAGACCAAATACCGGAAGTGAAAATTATCCACCTTGAGAATTCGAACCGGCTTATCTCCGAGTCGAGCGACATTCTTCGCTCGCCAAAACCATCTTCATCTGGCTTGGTGAAAAGTAAATCCGTTATTCGCACGGACGTTTTCCCCATTGTTGACGGGAGTACTTGTCGATGTGGTTTGAGGGTGTTGAAATTAAAGGAATCTTCTGTTAAAACGAAACAGATTAACACACAGTGCTACTAAGCTGAATTCTCGAATTTGGGCAGTAGATCTATTGCTGCTTCAGTCGTTGGCCTCTCTCACAGAGCAAAAGCATAAGTTAAGGGAACTAACTACAACATAAAATGTTAAAGTCGCTTGGTCTCTACAGTCGTTTGTAGAAAGGGCGAGGGGAAAACTGGGTGTAGGGACGAGGTGGAGTCTACGCAGGCGGGTATAAAGTATGTACACAACATTAATTAATTACTCAAGATATATGGCAATGTTCACCGAGAAACCATGCACAGTAAACGGAAAGTAATGAAGTTACCACCAAAGCTGAGGAAGATTGAAGCACACAGAAACACCGCTAAGGAGAACGCTACATTCTGAGGAATCTTATCAGATTCATTAAAAACAGATAAAAACTGCTGTCAGACTAGGCGATTCAATATCATCTACAGTTTTTAATCTCGATCTGGAGAAGAACGACATCAAAATGAATAGCAAGGACTACTCGTAAACAGAAACAATAAACTGATGGCTAATGCAGATGATAAAGTAACAATGGCTGAAAGCAAATAAGAGTTGTGAGACATAGTAAAAGATCCGAGGCACGACATAAGGTAGGTTGAACTAAACGTTACTGTAGAAAAAAATGGTTCAAATGGATTTGAGCTCTATGGGACTTAACATCTGAGGTTGTCAGTCCCCTAGAACTTAGAATTACTTAAACCTAACTAACCTAAGGACATCACACACATCCATGCCCGAGGCAGGATTCGAACCTGCGACCGTAGCGGTCGCGCGGTTCCAGACTGAAGCGCCTAGAACCGCTCGGCCACACTGGCCGGCTACTGCAGAAAAGACAGAAGTGATGGTCACTGAAGAAAAAGTTAGTCACCTGATGTTCAGCGATTCCATTTTATTTACGCGCTTATAGTAAACCCATCTTCAGAATATCCGCGGGAAGGGTACATAAGTCATAAGTAACATGGCTGTTTTAAAATAATTAACAAATGATAAATGGACAAAAGTTTAAAAGAACAATAATTAAAACGAACATACCAGAGGAGTTAAGGGGCTTCATACACAGGGTATCGCGTCCTTCACAAGTAACCAATTGCAAAGTACAACTGAGTAATCTACTTTGACGTGACATATGAGGTAGCAAACTCGTCCATGAGGTGGTATGGATGCTAGAACAATATAGCGTTCAAGACGTTCGACAGATTAAATACATACATAAAAATGTTTTTAAAAAGGTATATTAAAAACGAAGTACTACAACAAAGATCACAACATACATCATTGCAAATATGCCAAAAAAAGAGAATTACAATCAATAAAAAACCTAAATGTTAGGTAAAGGATGGGAGTGGGGGAGAAAGCAGAAGAAGATGGTTGGCACAGTAGTCTTACATCGTATACATAAAATTAAAATCAATATGCATTACCTTTTACAAAAGAAAGAATATTATTAAGTTGGTGTACTAAAATAAAGGACATACACTCCTGGAAATTGAAATAAGAACACCGTGAATTCATTGTCCCAGGAAGGGGAAACTTTATTGACACATTCCTGAGGTCAGATACATCACATGATCACACTGACAGAACCACAGGCACATAGACACAGGCAACAGAGCATGCACAATGTCGGCACTAGTACAGTGTATATCCACCTTTCGCAGCAATGCAGGCTGCTATTCTCCCATGGAGACGATCGTAGAGATGCTGGATGTAGTCCTGTGGAACGGCTTGCCATGCCATTTCCACCTGGCGCCTCAGTTGGACCAGCGTTCGTGCTGGACGTGCAGACCGCGTGAGACGACGCTTCATCCAGTCCCAAACATGCTCAATGAGGGACAGATCCGGAGATCATGCTGGCCAGGGTAGTTGACTTACACCTTCTAGAGCACGTTGGGTGGCACGGGATACATGCGGACGTGCATTGTCCTGTTGGAACAGCAAGTTCCCTTGCCGGTCTAGGAATGGTAGAACGATGGGTTCGATGACGGTTTGGATGTACCGTGCACTATTCAGTGTCCCCTCGACGATCTCCAGTGGTGTACGGCCAGTGTAGGAGATCGCTCCCCACACCATGATGCCGGGTGTTGGCCCTGTGTGCCTCGGTCGTATGCAGTCCTGATTGTGGCGCTCACCTGCACAGCGCCAAACACGCATACGACCATCATTGGCACCAAGGCAGAAGCGACTCTCATCGCTGAAGACGACACGTCTCCAATCGTCCCTCTATTCACGCCTGTCGCGACACCACTGGAGGTGGGCTGCACGAAGTTGGGGCGTGAGCGGAAGACGGCCTAACGGTGTGCGGGACCGTAGCCCAGCTTCATGGAGACGGTTGCAAATGGTCCTCGCCGATACCCCAGGAGCAACAGTGTCCCTAATTTGCTGGGAAGTGGCGGTGCGGTCCCCTACGGCACTGTGTAGGATCCTATGGTCTTGGCGTGCATCCGTGCGTCGCTGCGGTCTGGTCCCAGGTCGACGGGCACGTGCACCTTCCGCCGACCACTGGCGACAACATCGATGTACTGTGGAGACCTCACGCCCCACGTGTTGAGCAATTCGGAGGTACGTCCACCCGGCCTCCCGCATGCCCACTATACGCCCTCGCTCAAAGTCCGTCAACTGCACATACGGTTCACGTCCACGCTGTCGCGGCATGCTACCAGTGTTAAAGACTGCGATGGAGCTCCGTATGCCACGGCAAACTGGCTGACACTGACGGCGGCGGTGCACAAATGCTGCGCAGCTAGCGCCATTCGACGGCCAACACCGCGGTTCCTGGTGTGTCCGCTGTGCCGTGCGTGTGATCATTGCTTGTACAGCCCTCTCGCAGTGTCCGGAGCAAGTATGGTGGGTCTGACACACCGGTGTCAATGTGTTCTTTTTTCCATTTCCAGGAGTGTATAACTAAGTTTAGGAGTAGAAGAAAAGGGGGACAAATGTGCACACTGACAAGCTTTATTTATTATGTTACGCTTAGGCAGTGAATAGATCAACGCAGTAAATAATTAAAATAAATACTTTCTTTAGGTTTTTTACCTTTTTGCCGCTGTTGTTACCTTATATGTAATGTCAAGTGGGTTATTCAGTTGTACTTTGAAATTAGTTATTTGTACGTGGCACCATATTCTGTGTATGAAGCCCCTTACCTCCTTTGGTAAATTCATTTTAATTCATCTTCTTTTAAACTTTTGTCAGTTTATTATTTTTTTTAAATATGTGTGATACATAAGGCTTTTGTAATGTTTCCAATGATATTTTGCAGTTAACTTTACTCAAAACCCATAAATAAAGTTGAGTTGCTGAACATCGAGCAATCAAATTTTTCTCTTTTGACCATAATAGCAGACTACAAAAAAATAAAGAATTAAAATTTACAAAATGGTCGCATGCCTCTTACATGACTTTGCATCATACTTCAAATAAAATATAGGAGTGATAAATTTACAAGAAGAGAAGGTAATATTGGAAAAATCTGAAATTGGTATTCATGAACAGTAAGGTTCAAACATTGTATAATTAGGAAAATTATGCTAAAGAAGACATCAATAGCAAATTACAGTTGGATCAGAAGGGTGTTGTACTTCGAAGTATGTTGTTAGGTCAACAAGTAAAATTAGTGGCCTACAATGCTATTACATATATGAATCAGAAACGGGAAGTTCGACCAAGAAAGAGAGCAAAAGATTGAAAATATTCAAGCGGAAGATAATGACGAACATACAAGGACCATCATTTAAGGTTGATAAACAAAAGACAATCGTTTTAGTTCTAGTAAAATTTCTTTATTGGGCCATCAACAGAAAATACTTAACTGGTGTCCACGAGAGACATTAGGAAACTAATCATTAGAAAAATACTGTTTACAGACAAAGATGATTTTGAATGACATTAGCTGAACAATTTCAGATCCAGCACTCAGCATTCATGCTTAGATTGGATTAGTTTAGAATCAGTTTTCGTTCCATAGACCCAAAAATCAGATGATTCTCATGGTTGTGGAACATGTCAGAAAGAATAACATAAAGCATAAAACATTTCAATACTATACTTACCACCTTGATCATTTATCAGGAGCTTGTCAAAATAGTAGGATACACTACAGTAAACTGTAAACTCCAATATTTACAGAATTAATGCACTATCAGAATGAAACGTCAAACTGTAAACTCCAATATTTACAGAATTAATGCACTATCAGAATGAAACGTCATTATGCACTTTTAATAAATTTATCATACACAAAGTATCTAATCTTCACTGTTGTGACCAAGTGTTGTCAAAACTTAAATCTAACACATCTTTTTACTTAAGCTGGCCTGACAGTCCCTGTTGAGATATTTGTCTATAGAGTATAAGGGGTTGCCCATTAAAAAGTCTTTCAAACTCTGTTTAAATTGTGGTTCATCTGAAATAAAGTTTTTAATGGTTCCTCGAAATTCATTGAAAATGTGTGTTTCTGAATATCTGACCTCTTTTTGGACCAAGGTAAGTGATTTTAAATCTTTAGGTAGATTGTTCTTATTCCAAGTGTTGATGCTATGTATTGAGCTATTGGTTGGAAATAGAGATATATTACTTGCAACAAATTTCAATAAGGAATAAATGTTTGTTTTGTAAATAAAACTGCCTTTTCCTGCTGCTATTTACTTTATTTATCCCATACTGGTTTCGCCTTCTCCTTATCTAAGGCATCGTCAGAGCGATCTATAACGATACAATTTTGTTAGTTTCAGATTATCAAACAGTTCAAATCGCAATTTTTTTGTAAAAAAGTAATTAGTTATGATTTGCTGATTTGCGTTTACTCACATCTGGTCTGGAGGTCGCACTACCACTTTTATCACTGTCATTAATCACATCTTTGTATTCTCGCTTTCCACAAACTGTTCTCCATCACTTTTTTGTGGTGGACTATTGTTCTTTTGTCACTCGATACAACTATTTCGTCGTACACTGCTTTTCACAACGTAAATATTGCGACTCCATTACGTGTTTCATGTTCGTTGGTATGTTTACCTATTTGTTGCCAACCTAAAGAAGTACACTCCTGGAAATGGAAAAAAGAACACATTGACACCGGTGTGTCAGACCAACCATACTTGCTCCGGACACTGCGAGAGGGCTGTACAAGCAATGATCACACACGCACGGCACAGCGGACACACCAGGAACCGCGGTGTTGGCCGTCGAATGGCGCTAGCTGCGCAGCATTTGTGCACCGCCGCCATCAGTGTCAGCCAGTTTGCCGTGGCATACGGAGCTCCATCGCAGTCTTTAACACTGGTAGCATGCCACGACAGCGTGGACGTGAACCGTATGTGCAGTTGACGGACTTTGAGCGAGGGCGTATAGTGGGCATGCGGGAGGCCGGGTGGACGTACCGCCGAATTGCTCAACACGTGGGGCGTGAGGTCTCCACAGTACATCGATGTTGTCGCCAGTGGTCGGCGGAAGGTGCACGTGCCCGTCGACCTGGGACCGGACCGCAGCGACGCACGGATGCACGCCAAGACCGTAGGATCCTACGCAGTGCCGTAGGGGACCGCACCGCCACTTCCCAGCAAATTAGGGACACTGTTGCTCCTGGGGTATCGGCGAGGACCATTTGCAACCGTCTCCATGAAGCTGGGCTACGGTCCCGCACACCGTTAGGCCGTCTTCCGCTCACGCCCCAACATCGTGCAGCCCGCCTCCAGTGGTGTCGCGACAGGCGTGAATGGAGGGACGAATGGAGACGTGTCGTCTTCAGCGATGAGAGTCGCTTCTGCCTTGGTGCCAATGATGGTCGTATGCGTGTTTGGTGCCGTGCAGGTGAGCGCCACAATCAGGACTGCATACGACCGAGGCACACAGGGCCAACACCCGGCATCATGGTGTGGGGAGCGATCTCCTACACTGGCTGTACACCACTGGTGATCGTCGAGGGGACACTGAATAGTGCACGGTACATCCAAACCGTCATCGAACCCATCGTTCTACCATTCCTAGACCGGCAAGGGAACTTGCTGTTCCAACAGGACAATGCAAGTCCGCATGTATCCCGTGCCACCCAACGTGCTCTAGAAGGTGTAAGTCAACTACCCTGGCCAGCAAGATCTCCGGATCTGTCCCCCATTGAGCATGTTTGGGACTGGATGAAGCGTCGTCTCACGCGGTCTGCACGTCCAGCACGAACGCTGGTCCAACTGAGGCGCCAGGTGGAAATGGCATGGCAAGCCGTTCCACAGGACTACATCCAGCATCTCTACGATCGTCTCCATGGGAGAATAGCAGCCTGCATTGCTGCGAAAGGTAGATATACACTGTACTAGTGCCGACATTGTGCATGCTCTGTTGCCTGTGTGTATGTGCCTGTGGTTCTGTCAGTGTGATCATGTGATGTATCTGACCCCAGGAATGTGTCAATAAAGTTTCCCCTTCCTGGGACAATGAATTCACGGTGTTCGTATTTCAATTTCCAGGAGTGTATATGTTCGAGACCAATTTCTATTTATGATGTTTATACTGTGTGTGTGTATGAGTGAGAGAGAGAGAGAGGGATAGAGCAGTGGATTTTTTTTTTTTGGGGGGGGGGGGGGGCGGTGGGGGTGTATTAGCTGTTAGCGACTGGTTGGAAACTTTGGTGACAGCTGATTTGACTTTTCGCGTCAATATTCTGTGGAGGCGCTATGGATGAGTGAGTATAAAGATGTTGGGTTCTGTTATTGTTATATTGGACAGTATTATTGTATTAATACTTTTTGCGAATGTTATTCTATTATTTTATCTATTAGTATAAATAATCAATTGCTTGGCCTGTGTACTTGGTCATTCAACAGGATTTCCCCCTCTGCTTTGGTTTTCTGTATGTGGTAAATTTCTTGCATGGTTAGTAGGTGTTTTTGTTGTTGATTCTAATTATTTTCATGTCATCTTCTCTAGTGGTTGGTTTGTGGTCATTTTCTCTTAAGTGTTCTGCAAATGTGAAGTGGTTTGTCCCATATTTCCAGGCTCGCAAAAAGTATTAATATAATAATACTGTCCAATATAATAATAATAGAATCCAACATCCTTACACTCACTCATCCATGAACCCCGTCACAGAATATTGAAACGATAACTTAAATCAGCTCTCACCAAAGTTTTCAACCACTCGCTAACAGCTAGTTCACCCCCCTCCCCAAATAAAAAAGAAAATCCACAGCTCTATCCCCCTCCCTCTCTCTCTCTCTCTCTCACTCATACACACACATGATATAAACATCATAAATAGAAACTTCCTGGCAGATTAAATCTGTGTGCCCGACCGAGAATCGAACTCGGGACCTTTGCCTTTCGCGGGCAAGTGCTCTACCAACTGAGCTACCGAAGCGTGACTCACGCCCGGTACTCACAGCTTTATTTCTACCAGTACCTTGTCTCCTACCTTCCAAACTTTACAGAAGTTAGTCTCGAACATATGGTGAACAGTGTGTGGAAGGCGAGAACTCAAAGATGTGATTAATGACAGTGATAAAAGTGGTAGTGCGACTTCCAGACCAGATGTGAGGAAATGCAGATCAGTAAATCGTAACTAATTACTTTTTTACAAAAAAAATCGTGAAGTGAATGTTAATTAATGTAAAACTAACAAAACTGTATCGTTATAGATCCCACTGACGGTGCTTTAGAACAGGAGAAGGCGAAATGCGTATGGGATAAACAAAGTAACTAGCAGCAGGAAAAGGCAGTTTTATTTACAAAACAAGTATTCATATGCTTGCTGAGGAAGATGGTCACACAAACAAACATGTTAGGAATAAATGTACTGAGAAGCAGTGGTTAGAATATAATGTTCTTTGAATTTACACCGGAAATGATTCTTATTACTCGCTTTTGCACACTAAAAATTTTTGCTCAGTTTGATAAACCCCAAAATATGATACCATATGACATAATAGAACGAAAGTAAGCGAAGAATGTAAGTTATTTTTTATATTGATGTCTCCTACATCACCATCATTCTCACTGCAAATACAGACTTGTTTACACACTACAGTAATTTTGAGGTATACTCTCCCCAACTGAATTTATCATTGAGTTGTAATCCCAGAAATTTAACACTATCAACCACTTCAATCTGCATGTCTTCATATGTTATACACATCCTGGAAGGAAATCTCTTACAGATTATGAACTGCATATAGTGCGTCTTTTCAAAGTTTAACAACAGTGAATTAGCTTTAAACCAGCTTATTGCAATGCTTGTATCATCTCTAAACAAAACAAACTTAGCATCTGGCAATGTAACAGATGTCATTAATGTATACAAGAAAAAGCAACAGACCCAAGATGAAACCTTGAGGAACACCACATGTAGTTAATTCCCAATCAGATGAAGACTGACTGCTTACTGTACAGACTAAACCATTTTGAAGCATTTCTGGTGACACCATAATATTCTAGTGTACTTAAGAGATTGCTGTGGTTCACACAGTCAAAGGCTTTTGACAGATGACAGAAAATGCAAGAAGCCTCTAATTTAATATCTAATGAATTAAGCACATTCTCACTATAAGTGTAAATATCTTTCTCTGTATCAGTACTCTTAAGAAACCCAAACCGTGACTAGGACAAATATTATTTGTACTCAGATGCTTAAGGAGATGCTTGAACATAACCTATTCAAATATTTTTGAAAAAGCTGGAAAAGTGGAACTGATCGTTAGTTTTATGGTAACTCTTTATCCCTCTTCTTGTAAAGAGGCTTAACTTTAGCATATTTTAGCCAGTATGGAAATGTTCAACTGATAAGAGATTGATTACACAAATAACTTAAGACAGAACTCAACTCACATGAGCACTCTTTGATTAACTTCATTGATATGTTAGCATACCTACTAGAATACTTCGCTTTTAAAGATGTTATGATGGGTGTTACTACTTGTTTGGGAGACTTCAGTGTCATTTCCATTTTACTGAAGTTATTTTTAACGACTGTTTTGGCACCAAACATTTTAAATTGCAGTGTTAATCTACAATTTATAAAAAGAATAGTACAAAACAAAGTAACAAAAACATTTAATATTAAAATATACAATTATTATTGGTTTTCGGTCTTAAGATTACTGCGAATATTTGCAGTAAGCTTTGTTATTGGTTTTTCCACCTCAAGATCACTGTAAATATTTGCAGTAATCTTAAGACAAAAAACCAATAAGAATTGATTATGACAGCCATTGCAGAAAATGACCGTGCTAACAATATAAAATTTATATGAATGTAATCCTAACATTCTTCTTCTTCATCATCATCCTTTTTTTTTTTTTGTTGGAGCCTGCAGCGCAAAATATGTTGTTCAGTGGCATGATTATGATAATGATATACCAGTTGCCCTGATCTTTATATATGTACTATTGCATAAATCACAATAATCTGATTTTGGCATACTGTCATCGCAAGCTGTTCTGTAAATAAACTTGTTTTTGGTAACAGATGCACATAAACTAGGTCTTTTGTAAACCCACCATAAGGAATAATCACTTACAGTCAGGTCCTGTGACCCTGAAGGCCAGTAATGTAAGGCTGAATCATTTGGTCCAGTGCGACCAATTCATCGTTCGTTAATCCTTTGATTTAAAAATTCCCGCGCTTCCAGATTCCAGTGAGGCGGTGCCCCATCCTGTGAGTAAATGAAGTCGTTCGAATCAGTCTTTAACTGTGGGAAAAGAAAGTGTGAAACTTGGCAGATGCATTCGACATGTGTGTCAGACACTCCGCACTGTGAAAAACGTAGATCACAAAACGCTTTCTGTTGCCCTAACACTATTTCTACTACACACATCAAAGAAAGTTTTGCATTACCTCGGTTCCGAGAATTCAGGTACCTGTACAGAAAAATGGAATAGAGATCAACTTAAACATCATTTCCGCCCTTTTTATTGCTCATGAAAACCACACATCGCATATTGTATCACGATAAAGCCAGACCTTCAGAGGAAGTTGCCCACATTGCTGTACACACCGGTACCTTGAGTACCCAGTTTCACGTCCTCTTGCATTGATGCATAGCTGTATTCGTCGTGGCATACTATCTGTAAGTTCATCAAGGCACTGTTGGTCCAGATTGTCCCACTCCTCGACGGCGATTCGGCGTATGTCCCTCAGAGTAGTTGGTGAGTCACATTGTCCAGAAAGGGCCTTTTTAAATCCATCACAGGCATCTTCGTTAGGGTTCATGTCCAGAGAACACGCTGGCCACTCTAGTCGAGTGTTGTCGCTATCCTGAAGGAAATCATTTACAAGAAGTGCACGATGGGGGCACGGATTGTCGTCCATGAAGATGAATGCCTCGCCTGTACGCTGCCGATATGGTTGCACTGTCTGTCGGAGGATGGCATACACGTATCGTACAGCTATTACGGCGCCTTCCATGACCATCAATGGCGTACGTCGGCCCCACATAATGCCACCTCAAAACATCAGGGAACCTCCACCTTGCTGCACTCGCTGTACAGTGTGTCTAAGGCGTTCAGCGTTGCCCCCAAACAAGTCTCCAACAATTGTCTGGTTGAAGGCATATAAGGCACTCATCGGTGTAGAGAACGTGATGCCAGTCCTGAGCGATCCATTCGGCATGTTGTTGGGCTCATTTTTACCGCGCTGCATGGTGTCGTGGTTGTAAAGATGGACCTCGCCATGGACGTCGGGAATGAAGTTGCGCATCATGCAGCCTATTGTGCATAGTTTGAGTCGTAACAAGACGTCCTGCGGCTGCACGTAAAGCATTATTCAACATGGTGGCGGTGCTGTCAGGGTTCCTCCGAGCCATAATCCGTAGGTAGCGGTCATCCACTGCAGTAGTAGCCCTTGGGCGGCGTGAGCGAGGCATTTCATCGACAGTTCCTCTCTCTCTCTCACTCTCTCTGTATCTCTTCCTTGTCCAAACAACATCGCTTTGGTCACTCTGAGATGCCTGGACACTTCCTTTGTTGAGAGCCCTTCCTGGCACAAATTAACAATGAGGATGCGATCGAACCGCGCTATTAACCGTCTAGGCATGGTTGAACTACAGACAAAATGAGCCGTGTACCTCCTTCCTGGTGGAATGACGAACTGATCGGCTGTCGGACACCCTCCGTCTAATAGGGGCTGATCGTTCATGGTTGCTTACATCTTTGGGCGGGTTTAGTGACATCTCTCAACAGGCGAATGCACTGTGTCTGTGGTACAACACCCATTGTCAACGTCTTTCTTCAGGAGTTATGGGAACCGGAATGATGCAAAACTTTTTTTCATGGGTGTAGAACTGAAGTGTGCACACTCTGCTGCTACCTAGGGGGAACCATGTATAACTCGAGAGTTTCTTTTTTCCCAACAGTATGTTGTCCATGCACATATCACAAATAACATAATAGATATGATTTTTTTAAATCTGATAATTGTTTTGATACACTCTGTTTTTTTTTGTGTTTCTGGTAGGTTTTGTTCGTTCAGTAGATTTAGAGTGTTATTGCGTGCATGTGAATACATCTGTTTCTGCAAGGATGTTCATGATTGCTGCCTTTTGCGTCATACGGAGGATTTCCAGTGCTTTTTTATGGATTTTACGTCGTGTTTTCCTATTTGCAGATGTTCAAAAAGATGTGGATAGATTGTTTTCAATGTCCCTGGTGCATTCTATGTATCTAATGTTGAAAGTCCACGGTTGTCATGTAAGGGACTTGTCTAGTTGCCTTTGTGGATTTTGTGTTTGAGACTGTCTGTTTTGATATGCAAACGTGATGTTGTTTTTTTGTATTAATTTATTAATTTAGTTTGAGATGTTTCCTAGATAAGCTGTGGCTGCGTATGTTGCTTTCTTCTTTTTCGTTGCATGTGTGTTTAGCGTAATTCTGAATGTATGTTGAGCTTTTTGGTTGTTTTACTGTAGTATAGTTTTCGTATACTCTTAAATTTGAGGTTATAATCGTTGTGTTGGGCTATGTATTCTAAGACTTTTATTTCTTTCTGAACTGCTTTGTCTTCTAGTTGTAGATCTATTAATCTGTTATTCATAGGGTGAAAAATACGAGTTTTTGGGCCTTGGGATTAATGAGTGTGCATTGATAATACAGTCCGTAGTTGGAGGCGTTCCGTAAATTTCGAAGTAACGTCTGCTCCCGATGGTTTTGATGGTTAAGTTTTGAAACTTAATTTTTTTGTTAGTTTCGTATTCTATGGTAAATTTCATTTTGGGATGTAAATGATTCAGTGCTTTATGTTTTTCATCTATGTCAGTGAGTGTATCTTATATAAGCATTAAAGTGTCGTCACTGTACCTGTAGTAGCATACGATTTTTTTGTTTTTCAGAGTACTTTATTTTGAAGAACTTTTCTTCCAAACTGTCACGGAATATGTTAGCTATGGTTCTAGCAATGCTACATCCCACAGCGACACCATCTTTTTGTGTATACATTGTACTGTCGAATTCGAAGCGATTCTGGTCTAAAACTAATTTCATTAGTTGTAACATTTCTGCAGTGCTTTGTATCGGAATTTTTCTGCATTTGAGTGGGTTTTGTTCTATGATATCTATTTTTTCCTGGATTTGGTTGCTCATGTATAGGTTAGTAATGCCGAAAGAAACGATTCTTGAATGTTTTGTTACTCATTAATTTTTCATTAACGTGGCATAGTGTTTTATTATCTTAATATGCACCGTAGCTTTCCCTGATTTTGAGTTCTCTTTCTATTTCTTCCACTATTTTGATAGTAATTCCATTACTGTGTTTTATAGGTAAATTTGCTAAGTCTAGTGCTACTTTTACACATTACATTAATTGTTTTTGTTACATACTGTGGCATATAGGTTCGATAGAATGCTGTAATTCTTTATCCAGTGGTTTTTGTTCTCGGTCATTAAACGTATTTTCAGTCATGTTGATGTTTCTTATGTGAAAAGAATGGAGGTATTATGTCGTCACTTTTGGCAGGTGGGTATTGCTTTTCCATAAGAAGCCTGATTTCTTTTTGTATATAAATCTGATCTGGGTGTTAATGTTATATATATAAGTACTTATGAAGTGTGAAATGATTTCAGATATTAATGGAGTAGTATGGTCCTTAATTTTAGCTGAGCCACAGACATGTGTGGATTTAGGTATTCCTTATACGAAAGTTCGCTTTTAATTTGCCATTGCATCCACAATTTTGCTCTCTATTGTCTGATATGAGGTATTAACCTTGGTTTTCCTGAAATCTTAGTATACATAGCCCAACAAAACGATTATGACCTCAAAATTGTACTAAAACTATACTACAGTGAAACACAATCAAAAAGACTCAATATACATAAAGAAATAACACTGAACAAATACACAAAGGAAAAAGGAAAACACTTCAAACAAAATTAATAAATGAATCAACATCGTGTTTGCATATCAAGACAGACAGACACTGCCTAAAACATAAAATCCTCAAACGCAACTCGCCAATTTCCAAATATCACAACCCTGGCACTTACAAAATTTCGTGTAATACATGCAACAAATTCTGCGTAGGACAAACCGGCAGAAATTTCAACATTAGGTACAAAGAGCCCACTAGAGCTAGTGAAAACAAACCATCCACGTCCTTTTAACGTCTACAGACAGATAAACGCCTCGTAGAATGCATAAAGGAAGCACTAGAAATCCTCCACAGTACGCAAAAAGGGGGCGATCATGAACATCCTTGAAGAAATGTATATATTCTCACACACGCAATAACACTCTAAATTTACTGAACGAGCAAATGTACCTGAAGTACAAAAATTATATTGGAAACTTTATTGATATCATAAAACAGGAAAACGGCTAAAACAATCGAACCACACCGTACAGCAGGAAAACATCACAGCGCATAAACCATAACAACATTTACTACGCAAACGATAAAAAAAAATAAAAATAAAAAGTATAATAATCTCAACACATAACAGACGAAGTTTCAGATAAAAACATAATCAGAAACCAACCTAAAAGAAATAATCAAAACATAACCGAATTTCCACACATCAGCTACTTCTAGCGCTAAGTATGAAAACATATAATATCGCTGGTCTACTGTCACCCATGCTGTCAAGAAGGAAAATAATGCACAAAAACTGACTAGATAAAAAAATCAGATATAACTACGTCTACAACGAACGTCCTCGTAACATCTGTATACAAATTCCAACAAAGATAGCATGTGGCAGTATCGATATTCCAGGTAAGATAAAAGCACCAATGGAATGTATAATACCTTTACTATCATAGTTTACAATATCAACACTGTCACCTAATAGTGTATTTACAGAACGCCTGACGATGGCAATATGCCGTAATGAGCTAAGAGTGATTTACACAATAAAACTCTTATAGAGAGCACTGGTATCTCATTATCGTTATACTAATGGTTCTAATGAAAAACAATCCGAGGTGTAATGACACCTATAAAGGGACCACTTTAGGAAGAAGAATGCTATAGGATAAGTAGTAAATATTTGTAACTGAATAAACACAGCAGCTCCATTTTTATTTTTATTTTGAATATCACTATCGATTTCGGTCCCCAAGACAATTTTCCATTACCTATTAAACAACACTGACAAACAAAGTACAATGTCAGTTTTTTAAAAAAATAGCCACTGGAAAATGTCCTTAGGGACTGAAACCAGCCGTGGGATTTGAAATAGAAATAAAAGTGCATTTGGTGCGTTTATGGGCCAGCTAATCAATACTACAGCTGAGAAAACTGCCCCACAGTGTTCTATAAGATGAACAAGAAATTATACATATATTAGTTGACGTTACTAACAAACATAGTCAAGAAGATGACAAGAAATTGAGGAAAGTGTCGAGGCCACACAGCAAGAGTGGGAGAGGAGAGAAAAGTAGGAGCAGCAATAGATACAACCCTAAGAATAAACCGAATGCTGTTTGTACTGTCGTCGTGTGATCATGGTTCCCTGTCGCCGGAAAGCAGAACAATTAATAGGTAATTTCACTGCTCCTATATTTATCTTTGAGGAAGATTTTTTATGCCGTTCTATGAAAATGATTGGTTACATTAAAATTTAGTGTCCCGTCGACATAAATATCATTATACAATGCTTGACAATTGCTAAGGAACAGAGACATTGTTGGCCAGAACTAATCACATACACCGCTAGGCGATAGAAAACACAGAACGTACGTAATAGAGGTGACTTGGTGTATTGTTTATAACGAAAAATAGTAAAGATTTCACTACATGGTAATGAGGATAAGAGACACAAATAATGTTGTCTTTTGAAACAGGTCAGATTCCCAACGTAAAAGTCGATGTCGGATTCTCATTTCTCGGACATTAATGCTCATTTTGCATCTGTTATTCATGCTGGCTACCAACCTGTTGAGGAGTAATTGGGCATATTGTCCCACTCCTCTCTCAAGGCAGATTTTAATTTTCGCACAGTTCGAGGATGGGGTGTTCGTGAGGAAACACATCAGCCAAGAGCATCCCAGGAATGTTGGTTCAGGAGGTCCGGGAGTTCGTAGGCCATTCCTTACGTTCAATATTTCGTTTTCCAGTGTGTCCGACACCTCAGCAGTCCTGTGTGGGTGGGCATTGTCGTTCATAAACAGGACCTCGGGACCTTCCGCACACCCAAACAGGCAGATATGATGCAGAATAATATGTCTGCAATAGTGCTGTGCTGTAACGGTACCTCGCGCAAAGATACGCAGGGTGTTCCGCCGTGGTGTCCACTACTGGCCATTAAAATTGCTACACCACTAAGATGACGCGCTACAGATGCGAAATTTAACCGACAGGAAGAAGATGCTGTGATATGCAAATGATTAGCTATTCAGACTATTCACACACGGTTGGCGCCGGTAGCGACACCTACAACGTGCTGACAAGAGGAAAGTTTCCAACCGATTTCTCATACACAAACAGCAGTTAACCGGCGTTGCCTTGTGAAACGTTGTTGTGATGACTCGTGTAAGGAGGAGAAATGCGTACCATCACGTTTCCGACTTTGATAAAAGTCGGATTGTAGCCTATCGCGATTGAGGTTTATCGTATCGCGACATTGCTGCCCGCCTTGGTCGAGATCCAATGACTGTTAGCAGAATATGGAATCGGTGCGTTCAGGAGGGTAATACGGAACGCCGTGCTGGATCCCAACGGCCTCGTATCACTAGCAGTCGAGATGACAGGCGTCTTATCCGCATGGCTGTAACGGATCGTGCAGCCACGTCTCGATCCCTGAGTCATCAGATGGGGACGTTCTCAAGACAACAACCATCTGCACGAACAGTTCGACGACGTTTGCAGCAGCACGGACTATCAGCTCGGAGACCATGACTACGGTTACCCTTGACTCTGCATCACAGACAGGAGCGCCTGCGATGGTGTACTCAACGACGAAACTGGGTGCACGAATGGCAAAACGTCATTTTTTCGGATGAATCCAGGTTCTGTTTACAGCATCATGATGGTCGCATCCGTGTTTTGCGACATCGCGGTGAACGCACATTGGAAGAGTGTATTCGTCATCGCCATATTGGCGTATCACCCGGCGTGATGGTATGGGGTGCCATTGGTTACACGTCTCGGTCACCTCTTGTTCGCATTGACGGCACTCTGAGCAGTGGACGTTACATTTCAGACGTGTTACGATCCGTAGCTCTACCCTTTATTCGATCCCCGCGAAACCCTACATTTCAGCAGGATAATCCACGACCGCATGTTGCAGGTCCTGTACGGGCCTTTCTGGATACGGAAAATGTTCGACTGCTGCCCTGGCGAGCACATTCTCCAGATCTCTCACCAATTGAAAACGTGTGGTCAATGGTGGCCGAGCAACTGGCCCGTCACCATACGCCAGTCACTTCTCTTGATGAACTGTGGTATCGTGTTGAAGCTGCATGGGCAGCTGTACCTGTACACGCCATCCAAGCTCTGTTTGACTCAATGTCCAGGTGTATCAATACCCTTATTACGGCCAGAGGTGGTTGTTTTGGGTACTGATTTCTCCGCATCCATGCACCCAAATTGCGTGAAAATGTAATCATATGTCAGTTCCAGTATAATGTATTTGTCCAATGAATACCCGTTTATCATCTTCATTTCTTCTTGGTGTTGCAATTGTAATGGCCAGTAATGTATAATGCCTGCGCACACAATAACGCATAGGCCATATCGATGACGTTCATGAATATTCTGTGGAATATACCGAGTTCCTCTCTCTCTCCACTCTAACTGGAGGCCAGAATCACTTACCACAGTGGAGCGTGACTCGTCGGAGAACATCATTCTGGACCAGTGGTATTGCCCCCAAGAACAAGCTTCCTACGCCAATGAAGTCTTTCTCGGCGATGACGTTGATGAAGTGCATTTAACATGCTTCCGAGCATATAAATCAGCCTGATTCAAGCGCCGCGAAACGGCTCTGGCAGAGATACGGGTACCGGAAGCGGCTGCAAGGTCTGTAGCAATCTTCTTAGGAGTGACATGTCTGCTCCTTTTCGCCGCTAGGGTAATGTATCGATCCTCTTTCGGTGTGGCGGTGCTTCTACAACCACTGGCAGGCTTGCGCAAAGCATTCCAATCTTCAGCGTCCTTTTTTATTCTGGAGATGACTTGACTGGCTTCGATCCGCTCAACAGCTCGTCCACTATCGTAAGCACTCAAATGATGTCCAGCAGACATGTTGCCGTACCACATATGGGATCTCACACCGGTCGGTTCCACAACAACCTTCGTCAAATACCGCACTGTGTGGTCTGTCAAATACAGTGTTCGTGCACAGGATTCGCAGCAGTTAATACACCCCGCCCTCCGCATTTCCTTTTTCTGTCATTGGTCTGGTGTTCTGTAGCTATTGTCGGTTGTTCCGTAGTAACTGCAGTTGTTCCTTAGCAGTTGTTGTTTATCAACTGTTAAGCCGTGCAGATAGAGCCTTAGCTCAGATTAACAGTGCCTGAACGAAATCTCAGCTGTCTCCTTGAGTTCTGTCCATCAGCAATTGCGCCAATTGAAATGAAACAAATATTTCGTTCTTGATAGTATGATTGTGAGCGAGAGATAACCGTACGACTGTTTTTTCCCTTGCGAAATCACAGTTTTAACAGAACCAGCTGTTCACTCTGACACTAAATGCTACGAACATCGACTTCACGCTTTCACTTCCTGTGTGATAAAATGAAACATAAATACTACAACGCACAATTACGGACACAGGTTCCTGGTTCATAACAGAATTATGTGGAATATGTATTCTGTGACCTAATTACTCCTCCGGTACCTGTGATCTAGAGATGATGAATTAGTGAAGGAATTTTTCAGTAATCGTGTCAGTAAGTCATTATCAGCTGACGCTGTTCCTTGTCAACTATAATAATTGTTATTCAAACATATGAACGTTACCTAACGCTCATTAAAGAATAATTACGAATAATTACACTAGTAAAAGAAGTGGAAATCAACACTGGGAAAGAGTACTAAGGAAATTCCAGCAATGGCACAGGTTTGGCTCAGAGCACCGTGTAATAAGACTTTTTAGAGACGATATTTCGTGTTTTGTTATGCAGTTACCTTAATGCCCGACAGTCTTAGTGCTATATAAATGTCAAACGACTCCATTGTACCGTCTTTCCACGTGTCATCGTTATTCCAGAATGCTCGTTGCAGGTTGAGCCGAAAGAAATGACCCGATAAACTCCAAACACAAGCGTTCGTTTATAAGACATATCGAAATAAAAGTCGATCTTAAGGAGTCAAAGGTGATGTTCTCAAAGCATATTCCACGAAAGAAGCAGATCGTTTAAAGCTTAGCGCCCTTGCACATTTCACTTTGTTGCGTATTCGCTCTGTATTCCTGCCACCAGGCAAATTCAGAGAAAACTAAGTCACTTCCTCAATTAGTAACGATCTCGGAATCAAAGTACCTTAGACCGCGTGCAGAGAAACAAAATTTCCTCGATCATTTTTCCCTTAGTGTCTTAAACGAATCTTTGATCACCCAAATTTGCTATCCCACGCAAAGTTTCATTACGGGTTAAAGGACAAGGCAACTTAGTGTCATTCGCATGAGTCTCCTGTTAGTGCTTCTAGTGAAGAATAAAATGAGATCACACTATAAGATAGAAGCGGAGGGTAAACAGAATTTGCTCTTTTTCTATTTCTGAATCTTGATTCATTAGAAACGTAATTTTTCAGGAATCCTATAACTCTCGGGTCTATGGGTGGCATTAACCTAGGTCATCCGTTCAGTAACAATAGTTAATAGATTTCACTACAAGCATACGATTCAGGAATGCCAGCTAAGACAAGATGCATATCTCGGCTATTCACCTGTGGCTACACAGTTTATATTGCGGAGCTCGGAAACAGCGAGATGGCACACTGGCTTAAACTACTGGACGCACTCCTGTGAAACTCAGCTTGTTCTTTTGTCACAAGTAACCGTGCGAAGCATGGCTGAAGGGCAGCAGGAAGATTCCATATTCCTAGATTCCCGCAAAGTATTTGACGTAGTGCCCCAGTATAACAACCTTGACGTCGAGTGTGCATCAGGGACAAGGGTGTAGTCGGGAGTGGCCCACGGAAATGTGATAGGACGGCTCTTGATCTCTATACACAAAAATGAACTGGCGATAGGATCAGCAGAAATCTGAGACTGTTCGGTAACAAAGCTGCAGTATACGGGAAAATGTTGTCGTTTGACTGTAGGAGGATACATCGTGGCTTCGACAGAATTCCTGTTCGATGCAATAAACGGCAGCTTCCTCTAAATGTAGAAGAACTTAAGATAATGCGGATGAACAGGACAGACAAAGCTGTAGTGTTCGAAAACAGTACTAGTGGTGTGCTGTTTGACACAGTCACGAGGTTTAAATATCTAGCCGTAACGCGGCAAAGCGATACGAAATGGAACGAGCACGTAAGGTCGGTAGTGGGAAGGCGAACGGCCTACTTTGGTTTACTACGAAAATTTAAAAAAAAAAGTGTTGCTTATCCATAAAGGATAGCGCGTATAGATCACTAGTGCGACCCTTTCTTCAGTATTGCTCGAGTGTCTGGGATCCCCACCGGGTCGGATTAAAGAAAGACATCGAAACAGATCAGAGGCGTGCTGCTAGATGTTTTACCGGCAGGTTCGAGCAACACGCGAGTATTATCAAGACGACTCGGGAACTCAAATCGGAATCCCCGGAGGGATGACGACGTTCTTTCCGCGAAACACTATTGGGAAAATTTAGAACACCAGTGTTGTGTACATGCTTCCACGTAGTCAGCGCGTACACAACTTTCCCACTAGAGCGCGCCCAGCTAAGCACAACAGCGCAGGTGTAGCGCTCGGCCGTCTCCGCACTACGAGATGGCGCTGTCATAGAGACGGACCAAATTCTGCTTCCGCCGACCCGCGTATTAATATGCAACGCAGCCAATGAGATTGCTGCTAACGTAGAACCTTTTCTCCTCGCGGATCACACTCGCGCAGTGATACCTGAACGCTCGAGGTATTATAACGAGTGTACAGACCTCCGATTAGTCAGTCTGCATTAGTCTGCATTGGTCTGTAGTCAAGTTTCAGTCTGCACCTAATAAGATTACCATATTCCTGTACATAGCCATGAAGATAAATGACTAGACACTTTGTCAATTATCAGAGACATATGAGAATAAGATTAACGTACCAAGACCGAAGGAACTTCAGATTGTCAATTGTAAACAGCATCCAGAATCAAGTTACGTAATATCCTAACTGCAGAAGATAAACACGCCACGATAAGACCACGAGACATATTGCTGACACTCGCCTACTTCGTTAGAGCGACAAGTCCAATAATCTGATGGTGTGTGTACCGAAGATCTTACAGTACCCACACCACAACCAGCATTAGCGTCTAACTGTAGATGGGATCTACTGCCTCCAACGCACATTTCGCGTAAAGACCGAGCAGACAAGATAAGAGAAATTATGTCTCACACGGAGGAATATAGACGGTCGTTTCTCCCTCGCTCCATTTGCAAATGGAACATGACAGGTAGTGCTACAAGATATCCATCGCCGTGTGCTGTATGTTGGCTTTCGAAGTGTGAATGTAGGTGCAGATGTACCTGTACGCCTGTACTCGGAAAAAGCAGTCATCCAGTCAGGTCTTCATTGATTTTCCTAAATAATTCTAAGTGAATGTGCGGCTGGTTTCGTACCCCTTCACGTCCAATCCAATCTTTTTCTCCCGCTGTAATGTTCTGAAACCTTATTTTTTCTTTCTTGCTTGCATCACTATGTTCTTGTTTTCAGTTTTCACTCACATTTAGAATAAAGAGCTACACAGGAAACGTACAGGGCTTAAACGAAATTATGGCAACACCGCGAGAAATGCGTGCTTGAACAATGATACTGGTGCCAGCCAAGCGTGCAGGTTCCGCTGTTGTATTTGCCCACGAACGGTACCTGTAAAATATCGTAAATAGGTTTCAAGTGTCAGTGGTCACTACATTGTTTTGTGTAATTGTGACTGCCGTTTATGTCGTAGCTCAGTGATTTCGAATGTTGGTGCCTGTATTGTGGGTGCTTCTGTATCCGAGGTAGCCGTAGTACAGGGTGACACAGAAAAACGCGAACATTTCCACAATCCAATAAAACTAGAAGTGACGAAGGAAAGAAATTGCATTCATACAAATTGAAACCTTACAACTTTGGCATTTACGAAACATTGATGGCATTTATCATTTTTTTTAGATTAGATCCTTTAGATGGCGTCCTCCTGTACGATTACATTCGACATCTGCTGTTGAGATTCCTCACTGAGCGCTGCAACATCTCAGCTGGGATACTATGAACTGCATTCCGAATTCTCTGTTTCAGCTCATCCAGGGTTCTTGGTCGAGTTGTGTAGACTCTGCTCTTGAGGTAGCCCCACAAGAAAACATCACGAACGGATCAATCTGGCTATCTAGGAGGCCAGGGAATGTTACCGAATTGTCAGATCACACGGTTGCCAAACAGTTCTCGCACATATGCCATTGATTGCCGTGCAGTGTGTGATGTCGCTCCGTCATGTTGAAACCAGGCTTCTTGGACATTCGGAAAGTTCGTAACATCTCCACGTAACGATCGGCATTGACAGTTATTGTGTTTCCCTGTTTATTTGCGAAAAAATACGGTCTGATAACCCCATGTGATGAAACACCACACCGTACTGTCACTTTACTAGCGTGTAAATGGCGCTCATGATCGTCATTAGGATTTGTGTTTGCCGAATAGCGGTAGTTCTGTTTATTCACATAACCTGTGAGATGAAAATGTGCGTCAACTGACATCCACAACTAGTTTTCGTCATTGTTTATTTCTGTTATCATTTGTTGACAGAATCTTAATCTTAACCGGTAATGGTTGTCCTTCAATTGTTGCACCATCTGTAGTTTGTACGGGTGAAATTTTACATCAAGATGAAGAATTCTGCGAGCACTCTCTCGGGACATCCCAACCACTGCTGCTTGCTTACGAATTGAACGCCGTGGGCTCCTTAAAGCAGACTCGCGTACAACAACAATGTTCGCTGGAGAATACACGCGTCTTGGTCGTCTTGTTGGTTTCTTTTTGAGGTCAGATCCAGTCTCTTCAAAGTTATTAATCCAACATTTTATCACATGTTTCGACGGAACGGCACCATGGAGTCTTAAATAGTAAAAACGTCGAAACTCCCTCTGCGCCGCTACCAAACTATCATTGTTTTTATAAAACATTTTTGTGGCTAACACACGCTGTTGGTCGTTCCACTGATGCATGATTACCGAAATGGTGGACTGTTTACTCGCTAACTGTTGCGAACCCACAGTGCTGCCACCTGCTCATGGTTGCGACTACTCATTTCAAACATTCCCGTTATTCTGTGTCACCCTGTACTTGGTATTTCAAGAGGCACAGTATGGAAGATTTGTTGTGACTTGGCAAGACAGCCAAGTCACTATGAGAGGAAGCCGAAAGGCACGCGTTTAAGCTCACGCAGGCTGGCGTGAGGTCTGGAACAGGTAAAGTAATTGAGACTAGCAAATAAAGTACGAAGCTGCTGGAATACTTAACTTTAATCCATAAGTGGTGAACATCGGTCAGACGGTACATGCATCACAAGATAAATAGCAAATGATAATGGCGCATTGCTAGGTCGTAGCAAATGACGTAGCTGAAGGCTATGCTAACTATCGTCTCGGCAAATGAGAGCGTAATTTGTCAGTGAACCATCGCTAGCAAAGTCGGCTGTACAACTGGGGCGAGTGCTAGGAAGTCTCTCTAGACCTGCCGTGTGGCGGCGCTCGGTCTGCAATCACTGACAGTGGTGACACGCGGGTCCGCCGTATACTAACGGACCGCGGCCGATTTAAAGGCTACCACCTAGCAAGTGTGGTGTCTGGCGGTGACACCACAAGATTTATATCGCTTACCGAGAAAGTGGAAAAACATCATCCGTTAAGGCACAACGCGGACTAAACCGTATGTTGAGTGATCGCAATAGAATGTCATTGAAGAGAATAGTGATAAAAACATACCAGACAAGTGTGAATAGCACTTGCGCTCAGAGAGCTCCGTACACACTTAATTTGAATATACACTCCTGGAAATTGAAATAAGAACACCGTGAATTCATTGTCCGAGGAAGGGGAAACTTTATTGACACATTCCTGGGGTCAGATACATCACATGATCACACTGACAGAACCACAGGCACATAGACACAGGCAACAGAGCATGCACAATGTCGGCACTAGTACAGTGTATATCCACCTTTCGCAGCAATGCAGGCTGCTATTCTCCCATGGAGACGATCGTAGAGATGCTGGATGTAGTCCTGTGGAACGGCTTGCCATGCCATTTCCACCTGGCGCCTCAGTTGGACCAGCGTTCGTGCTGGACGTGCAGACCGCGTGAGACGACGCTTCATCCAGTCCCAAACATGCTCAATGGGGGACAGATCCGGAGATCTTGCTGGCCAGGGTAGTTGACGTACACCTTCTAGAGCACGTTGGGTGGCACGGGATACATGCGGACGTGCATTGTCCTGTTGGAACAGCAAGTTCCCTTGCCGGTCTAGGAATGGTAGAACGATGGGTTCGATGACGGTTTGGATGTACCGTGCACTATTCAGTGTCCCCTCGACGATCACCAGTGGTGTACGGCCAGTGTAGGAGATCGCTCCCCACACCATGATGCCGGGTGTTGGCCCTGTGTGCCTCGGTCGTATGCAGACCTGATTGTGGCGCTCACCTGCACGGCGCCAAACACGCATACGACCATCATTGGCACCAAGGCAGAAGCGACTCTCATCACTGAAGACGACACGTCTCCATTCGTCCCTCCATTCACGCCTGTCGCGACACCACTGGAGGCGGGCTGCACGATGTTGGGGCGTGAGCGGAAGACGGCCTAACGGTGTGCGGGACCGTAACCCAGCTTCATGGAGACGGTTGCGAATGGTCCTCGCCGATACCCCAGGAGCAACAGTGTCCCTAATTTGCTGGGAAGTGGCGGTGCGGTCCCCTACGGCACTGCGTAGGATCCTACGGTCTTGGCGTGCATCCGTGCGTCGCTGCGGTCCGGTCCCAGGTCGACGGGCACGTGCACCTTCCGCCGACCACTGGCGACAACATCGATGTACTGTGGAGACCTCACGCCCCACGTGTTGAGCAATTCGGCGGTACGTCCACCCGGCCTCCCGCATGCCCACTATACGCCCTTGCTCAAAGTCCGTCAACTGCACATACGGTTCACGTCCACGCTGTCGCGGCATGCTACCAGTGTTAAAGACTGCGATGGAGCTCCGTATGCCACAGCAAACTGGCTGACACTTACGGCGGCGGTGCACAAATGCTGCGCAGCTAGCGCCATTCGACGGCCAACACCGCGGTTCCTGGTGTGTCCGCTGTGCCGTGCGTGTGATCATTGCTTGTACAGCCCTCTCGCAGTGTCCGGAGCAAGTATGGTGGGTCTGACACATCGGTGTCAATGTGTTCTTTTTTCCATTTCCAGGAGTGTAGATAGCTCATCTATAAGTTTTGGTGAGTGAGTTTGCGAATATCAAAATATGTCACATAAATGGAGGCACTGATTGCGCTGACTTAAAAGCTTATATTCTTTAGGCCTCCAAGATATTGTTAACATATTTATTTGATATAAATTACTCCTTAATACCTCTACCCGTGCCTGAGCAATGGGATCTTAATAAATGGACAGGCAGACAGAACGACAGACAATAAAGTGTTCCTATAACAGTTCCGTTTCTACCTATTGAGGTACATAACCCTTATAAGAGGGCGACAGAAAAAGAAGTCACTGAAGAATTGAATGTCGCACCCGCGAACCTTGTCAACACCAATATAACACGAAGGGAGCTTCATAAGGTGGGAACTGCAGGGCGGGCCTGAATTCCAAAACTACACTTTCAATGATGCAAACGCCCGTAAAGGGGGAAAACTTGCTACCGAAGCCGGATGAGTCTTCTTTCTAACTGTTTCCAGCTTCTGGTCGAGTTCACATCGCATGAGTGGAGCATGGCAGTGGTTCGGTGATGATTTGAGCAGCCATAATGTGGTGCTTCATGAGCTCCACGATTATTCTGCAAGTTTCTATTACTGCCAAAGATTATGCGACCATTTTAGCTGATCGGGCCCGTCCCTTGGTACAATGTTTGTTCGCCAATGGTGATGCTGTGTTCCAATACAACAGGCTCCCTGTTCACACAGCTAGGATCGTCCAGGACTGGTTTCATGAATACGAGTATGAAGTGTCACATCTCGCATAGTTACCACAATCACCAGATATCAGTACCGCTGAGCCTTTGCACTCTATGTTGGAGAGACAGGTACGCTATCGCTAAATACCTCCATCATCGTTACTTGAATCTACCACAATTTTGAAAAAAGAATGGTGCAAAACTGCCTTAAAACCATACAGGATGTGTACTTATCCATTCCCAGACGAGTGGAAGTTGTTCTGAATGCCAACGGTTTGCCTTCAGCTTATTGAGCATGGTAACGCGTTGTTTTGTGGTCATACCATAATTTAATCACCAGCTGTTGAAACCTGGTGGTAGTCAAGGGAAGGCAGGATTAGGTTACGATTGTAGACGGGGCCGTAATCAGTTACTATTGGTTGCCTTTTACTGTTACACACAATTTATTTTAAAACAGTAATTCCAGACTCAACAATAAATAAACAATACCACACATTATTAATGAAGGAAGAAACAACAGCGTAAATAATAGTGCTTTCAGTGAGTTACAATTTAGCGAATCACCATTAAATACAGATACAACAGATAATGTTTTAAAAGCAAGTCACTGTGTTCTGGGCAGAAGGCCTTACACGCCAGGAATAGCAATAAATGAAGAATTGTTTAAAACTCGCTGCAACTTACAAATTACAGATATTGAAATATTAAAGGCAAGTCGCCACGAACACAGCAGAAGGCATCAGACGCCAGGAATGGCAGTAAATAAGATTTTAAGGCTTCCTGCTAAAATACAAATACCAAATTAAAATTTTAAGGCAAATGACCGCAATTGTGGCTGAAGGCCTTACACGACAGGAACAACAATAATATAAAAAAAATTGAAACCTTCTGTAAAACAGCAAATACAATAGCAAAAGTTAATTAAAAAAAAACAAGCAACTGATCCAGACGGTGCTCCAGGAATCGACCTCTGAGAAGGTCCGGCTACAAACACTTTTATGAGTGATGAGATAGGCAGCCAAGAGTTGCATTCACTTCACAAGACGGTAACTCAGACTAGTGGCAGTCTAACGAATGACTAATGATAATCTTGCTGAAGCTACCTGACGTCCGATAAACCTAATGCAAGGATGGAACTATATGCCAAAGCCAGAACCGGCGATCTGCACTACGTCCAGAATACTGTGTTTAGAGCATCTGGAACGAGAAAGGAATCATTACCACCAGAGTAGAGGAATGACCAACCGGCCTACAATCAAGAAAGTTGTCAAAACAACATGCCTTACCGGACAGCAGCGACAAGGCGAGAAAATGTATACTGCCGTTACATAGGCTAAGCCCCAGGGCAGGTAACAGGGGCGTTAGCGGCCACCAGGCAAGAAAAATTACCGCTGCTTGAGCTTAACAAATTTTAACAAGTTAAACGCAGTAAATAGTAATAAGAAGTCAAGGAAAGCTAATCAGATCCGCATTCCCCAAGCATTCCACTCGCTGCTCTTCGCCTCGGCGACACTACGAGCAGCAACACGAACCCAACTCACTGGAGAATCGCGGGATATCACAGTGGTGGAGGTTTCTCTGCTTGGATTGAAATGCACTCATATTACACCTTGCTGGATCCGGTTTACGACGAAATCGTCCACCGTCGTGACCACAGCCCTTCCATCCGGAGGACCATGTGTGCCGCCAGTGGTCCCGGCGTGTTCTCGCACTGCCCGTACCTGGCTTCTCAGTCCACAACCGAACTGGCCCACTCACACGGCCCGGAAGACCGACGACGTCGTCCCAAAGATAAGGTAACAGTTACTACATATCGATAACCGCCGCTGATGCCACTAGCGGACAGTCAGTTCTTGCGAAACCGAGTGGCGCCAGTCGACAAGAGAAGAAGACAAACAACTGCAACCATGCCAACTGAATGAGACCGTCTGACCTCCATCAGAGGGCGGAAACCTACAAACAGCACCAACGCGAGCCGCAGCACAGCTCAACTGTAACGCTCAGGAGTGGCTGAGTCTCTTGCCAGTGTTATCGCCTCGCCCACTACAATGGTTTTGCATTGTTATTTAAATCTAACTCAATTTTTTGCAACATTGTCACTTAGAGAAGCTGTAATTTGCTGTTTTGCCTACGTGTCAACTATTAAGGGGATTGGTCACTTTCACCTCGAACATTGGGGAGTTACTGGCCATCACACATGTATGAGTGGAGCAGCAGGATGCCATGGTACACCTGAGTAATGAGACGTCTGTAGGTTCAAGTGGCATTTTAAGGAAACAGAAAGAATATTGCTCAAGAAAATTCTGCATTCTGAAACAAACTGTTATTTCACGTCAAACCTTTACAAAACATTGAAGGTTTCATTGCCACAGCTTTTTCGAATGCATAGGGAGCAAAAGTAGCGTCAACAGGACGGCTCTATTTTCCACTGTTCTATTAAAAAATGGAAAGTTCTGTGAAAGATCACGACATGTGCATCGCGTGTCTTAATACGTAGGAGTCTCGCCACCAGGATGTAGAAATCACGGCGACAAACTAAATGAACAATAAGTGGGTAAACGACAGTTTGCTTGATTCCACGATCTTTTATCTACTACGTTGCGAAAACTACAAATCGAAGTGTGAGAAGTTTCTTTGTGGGCCTAAAGCATTGTTCTATCGGAATTCTATCTTATGTCATCAAATGTAACGATGGCAATCTTTCCGCTGGTTCTTAAGTAAATCTGAACATTATGGTAGCACTCTCAAGGCATTACACGACTGACGTAGCTTATATATTCCGAAATAAAGATTTGGATCTCCTATAGAACAACTGGCAACCGGTTATGAATTATCATTTACGTATCGCACGAGAAAATGGAAGTATGCATTCAAGACACACAACTGCTATAAAAATGGTTGAGAAACATAATAGTGCCTTAGCTTCCTCAACAAGTTAATCATCTGAGTGTTGCAAGAAAAAAATGAAAATAATTGCAGTTATTTATTAACCTTTCTAATGAGATTTATAATGTCGGGGACGAATTTAATCCTCTTGGCCGCTATTCAGTATGAGTATCGGTAATTAAGTGACAATATAAAAATAGAAATAAACATCAAAACGCAACAATTATGCTCACAAAGACTCTCGAAGAAATATGAATGTATCGAGAAATTTCATTTTAAATTAATACATGCTCTATGGTGTGGTTATTTAATTATGACATAATTTGAATAAAAACTGAATTAAGGTAATAATTTTATTTGTACTACGGCGACAGTTAGGAACTGAATGACGTCAGACTATTACTGTTCTTATAATAAATACTGACATTTCATTTAGTATAATGTATGATCGATGAACACTAGAATACTTAAGATTGTGTTACGAACACCATAATTACAAGTGCAAAGTCCAAACAAGATATTCATTACATTGGAAATTCATTAATACGAAATTAAAAGGGCGTCAATATAGTGTTACAAGTCGTCATGTTCACAAAATTTTGCTCGAATAAAAATGCAGTCAACTTCTGTTGTTGCCTGGGGGAAGCAACGGTATGAGAACACAGTATTCCAGTTTTCAGCTCATCATTAAAATTTTGTTCGAATAAAAATGCAGTCAACTTTTGTTATTGCCTGGGGAAAGAAATGGTATGAGAACACAACATTCCAGTTTTCAACTCATCATTTGATTTAATATAATTGACTGGATTTTAGAAAAGCTGAGTAGTCGCAAACAAACAGGTACTAGTTGTCATTTGGTGCATTTATTCCAAATTACATGTTTTGCGCTCTGTCCATCATCAGATTTCCATTCCCTAGGAAAAATAACTTTGACAGCCTGTTCCTTACTCATACATTCACGAAGCAAACAATGTTATATATATTTTAAACTTGGTAAAAGGGAATGTTGCTCGTAAAAAGGATTACGAAGTTTTTCGTAGTCCTTCTCACGACTAACCTTCCGATTTTCTAATAAGAACTACCTTTCAAAACAAACTCTTCCACAGAACTCCACCATGAAACTTTTGGCAGATATTTTTGCGTTTTCGAAATACGTTCATCTTGTCTGTATGATATTTTTCCGAAGCAGCATGTTAAGTTAATTTACCACTTTTTACTTTATTCATGGCTTTATCTAAATGATCAATTTTCCACTTTTCACTTCTTTCATGGCTTTATCTGAATTATCATCATTCTACTGATTCACAGGTTTTGTCCTAGGGGGCCTCTGTAAAACCTAGGCATCTCTTTCTAGCCAAAAAAGCCGAAAAAAATTGAAATCAATAGAATTCAGGTTCAGTGTATCACTTCATCCTGGGCAGAAACATTTTTTTTAAATTTTTGTGTATTAAAAAGTCTTTCATAAATTTGGGGTAACAATAACGAGCTATTGATCGCAGATATATTTCTTGCCATTTACAAGAAATTCAGCTTTATTCAAATATAGAATATGTCTTCGATGAGTAAATTGTCCAGTACCTTAAAAAAGTACAATATAGCCTCTCAAAGTAAACAAAGCAACTGAACAGCAAAATTGGTGGGACTTAACAGCTGACTGTCACAGGCTTTAGAACTGATGCAGAAAGTCAGGGAGCCGTCATTGTGGGCAACATTTACTTTGAATTGTCTGTACAGAGAGATATCATAACAAAGCTGAATTTTGTTTTAGTTCACCCCACTGTGCTACTTCACACCTATTTACGTTATGTTCCTCGCGCAGAAATATGTCAATTACGATCCGCAGAATGTAATATAAAATTTTAAAAAAACATTTAAACAAATAAAATGGGATACAAAATTTTTAAACGTAACACATATTGGAAAAAAGGTATGATTTAAATCCCGTAAAACAACGTTTAATATGTTTTACTCATTTCAGTTAGGAGCTCATCAGCAACAGACTACGACTGTGTCTCTAGATCAGTGATTCAAAAACTGAGAGTAGTTACCCGCTAAGAGTAAAATGAAACTTTCTGAGGAGTAAAAGCGAAAGGGGTCACTTGTGTTGCGGTCACGAAGTCAAGTGATTTACAAACATTAGGCCTAAGTATAGAGCACACATTTTAATTTAGTTGATTTTACAAGGGAGTACAGTGTGTGGACGAAGCAATTGTCGCTAGGTACAGGAGTGTTACACCAGAATCATGTAGAAGCAAGTTTTGTAACAAGCTTCTACCTTCACTGTTGATAGTTAGCCTTTTTTCCGAGAAATGGTTGTAGGTAGCAATGGCAATGTACTGAAAATAGCTTCATCACTAGATAAAAAAGGCTGTTAGAAATAATCAGTACCAATTATCACGTTGCCTCAGTTGTCTGAGCCTTAATAAAATACCCACAAACAGTAAATATTATGTGTCATTCGTTACTCTGAAAATGTAAATGTGCTCATTCTAAAATTTACCTATGCACTACTCTAATATTACACTCAGGTTAATTCGTCTCAGAAAGGTTGGGAACCACTGCCCTAGATCAGGTACACTATTTATTCTATTTGCCTACACTCATGCAATAAATTGTTCTTTTACTGTCATGGCAGTATGTTCGCAGGTAGTTTGCAGTGAGCGATCCTCTAAATCTTCTTAGTTTCAAGTAATAAAGCAATATGGGATTGTCACAAGTTACAGCTATATCGGTATGACGACTGAGCAGGTGCTGACGCAATGATTTCCCCCTCCCACATACAGGGTGTTACAAGAAGGTACGGCCAAACTTTCAGGAAACATTCCTCACACAAAATTAAAGAAAAGATGTTATGTGGACATGTGTCCGGAAACGCTTAATTTCCATGTTAGAGCTCATTTTAGTTTCGTCAGTAACGTGATCAAATTGCAAATTTTCACAATCAACACGTGTGGGCTGACGAGAATCCGCACGCAATTATGCAATCACGTCATCAACACAGATTTTCTGTGAACGTTTGGGCAGACATTGTTGGTGATATCTTGATTGGGCCCCATGTTCTTCCACCTACGCTCAATGGAGCACGTTATCATGATTTCATACGGGATACTCTACCTGTGCTGCTAGAACATGTGCCTTTACAAGTGCGACACAACATGTGGTTCATGCACGATGGAGCTCCTGCACATTTCAGTCGAAGTGTTCGTACGCTTCTCAACAACAGATTCTGTGACCGATGGATTGGTAGAGGCGGACCAATTGCATGGCCTCCACGCTCTCCTGACCTCAACCCTCTTGACTTTCATTTATGGGGGCATTTGAAAGCTCTTGTCTACGCAACCCCGGTACCAAATGTAGAGACTCTTCGTGCTCGTATTGTGGACGGCTGTGATACAATACGCCATTCTCTAGGGCTGCGTCAGCGCATCAGGGATTCCATGCGACGGAGGGTGGATGCATGTATCCTCGCTAACGGAGGACATTTTGAACATTTCCTGTAACAAAGTGTTTGAAGTCACGCTGGTACGTTCTGTTGCTGTGTGTTTCTATTCCATGATTAATGTGATTTGAAGAGAAGTAATAGAACGAGCTCTAACATGGAAAGTAAGCGTTTCCGGACACATGTCCACATAACATATTTTCTTTCTTTGTGTGTGAGGAATGTTTCCTGAAAGTTTGGCCGTACCTTTTTGTAACACCCTATATAACCTGCCCCCCCCCCTCTCCCTCTAGGCCAGTTGTCGGGGTACACGAGTAAAAAAGAATCATTAATAACCCCCAGCGACCTATCTCGTCCTACTCAAGTGCAATTGCCGTATTGGTTGGTGGAGAATGATTTTTGATCCCCTCCCCCATCCTTATCCCAATTAATTCAGGTGCTTATCCTATACTAGCACAAACGAATAATTTAGTCCTATATACAAGAGCATTAATATAGGATTAATAACTGCGCCAAGATGGCCGTCTTACGTAAAGTCTACATCTTTTCTCCATGCACAAGAATGATCACACCCATTTCATTTACGAAAACTGGCGTATAATTTGATAGAGTTCTGTCCGCCACACACCGAACAGAAATAAATTATGGTGAAGCTACACTGTATAAACAATTTGCGGCCTGCAGAATACACATGCACACACTAGCCCAAAAGGACCGGTGATGACTCACAACCAACATCACCCGAGAGAAGGTGGTACACGCTTGTCGACTGCAGCACCAGGAGGCAGTTTATCGAGCCGGATCACTTCTTGCCATGTGCATGGAAATGCATCTGCACAGCTTCTAATAATAATAATAATAATTGTAATAATGTAGTAATAATAACAAATTTTAGGGAGATGATGGAACACAGTTTCCTTCTAGCTTTGCTGGGTGCACGCCACCCACTTTACAACTGTGGCTTTAAAGAAATGCAGCATCTCAGGTACATGTTTGCCCTCTGGCGACCGTGCTGGGTATAAGCGGTGGTAATGTACTATGGGACCAAACTGATGAGGTCATCGATCCCTAGTCTTAGGCACTACTTAATCTAACTTAAACTAACTTACGCTAAGAACAACACACACACCCATGCCGGAGGGAGGACTCGAAGACGGGAGGAGCCGCGCGAACCGTGACAAGGCGGCTGAGACCGCACAGCTACCCCGCGCGGCTGCTAGGTATAAGCACTTACGCTCGCACCAACTGTGGAGACGTTAAATAATAGTGGACACTGTAGCGCCAACAGCGAGCATTTGCGATCCGCTGGCAGTCACGCGTGCAACTTTCGATAGCAGCTAGCTTTCCTTTGCACGATGCGTCTTTACTATTCCATTAAACAGAAAGCTGTCTCGGCCAAAACCTGTGACTCAGTGTGTGCAGGCCGCTATCACAACGAGAAAATAAACCACTAAACCACTTACAAAATACACAGCCACTCGAGACTTCATATCACATCTCCATAAACACAAGTGCACACAAACAGGTACCTAATAAAAACAGGGGCTAAACAATCAGGAAACGAATACTAATACTTTAAAAACTGTGAAGATCTGCCGTTGACCCTAACGCAAATAAATATAAGTACTGTATATAAAAATAAACGAAGACATCCATTAATGCTAGATTATGCTAGTGGAACACGTGCCACCCACACAACACCTCGTCAGCACTATGTGGTTCGTGGCAGTGACTTCCACAGATGAACGTAACATACTGTGTGTAACACAACATTCAACCGACTGCCCGTCCCACTATAAGCAGTCTATATACTGAATATCGTAAAAAATATTAACGGTATATCCTCTCGTCAGTTTTCGGCTGTATAGCAACCTGTCTCGTTTGAGTTAGTAATAATTATACATCGCTCAGTTTGGCATCTGCAGATTGGCATTATTTAGTACAACATTTTCCTATGAGATGCGGCAGCACAATGCAGCACTACTTTAAGACTAATCAGAGCTGATAAAGAAAGAGTGAAGTATTTAATGTAAACATTTTCAATTTGACTGTAGTACATACTAAAACTCGACGTTTTCCTCGCATTCCATGGATTGTCTTCTACTGCTCAATTGTAATAAGTCTAGTTTTCTTTCTCTTGAGGTACTATGGACGACCTTCATATTACATTAGACATTCATGATTTTTAATTTGTTAAAATATTGTATGTTGATATATAGCATATTATTCTGATAGACACACAGTTATATCCATATTGTTTTATATAAGAAAAATATTTTAGTGTAAATTACTCTGCCACCTGGTTGCAGACTCAAGCACATTGGGATATGTTTACAAGCTGTATGCCAGCCTTCCTTCAGCATTTTATTTCTCTAATTGCCGTGGAACATTATGTGTATTATTTCTACAATGAGGTACATCAGTTATGAACACATCTTGTATTATTTTATTTATTACTGGATATTTTCTACATACTCACCTACTTTAACATTCTTATTGATTGTGATAAAGTGTCTACCTGTAATACACTACTGCTTGTTCTGAAGGGGGATTTAATTATTTTACTTTTTGACTTACATTACATATTTAAGACTAATTTTCACTTGTAGTTTATATTTTATGCATTTGCAGATTTGAAAATGACAATTCAGATTTGTCAAAACTAATCATCACTGTACAAACAATTGCAGTCTTCGCAAATAATGAGTCCATAAAAAATACTTCTACATCTACATCACTTAGACATACTATGACCTGTAGCAGTTACTATACAAGTTTACATATTAACACCCTACTCCACTTATCGAATGTAAGCATAATTTCGAGTCAAAGGCTTGCTACTGTTTACAACAGACAAATCAGAAGCTGTATAAAACTTTCCCAGACAATGCTGTCACCAATATGGATGCTGCAGATTTTTTCCCACGTGTTGTTCAGGAGTGGAATGTTGAGAAATAGCCATTGAGCTCTATGCCAGTTATCAATTTTGATTCTAAAAATTTATAAAAGTGCATTATCATTGTAGCATAGTCAGTAAGGTCACTGATTTTTAAACAGGGGTTTATTCAAAATAGAGTTGTCTCATCATTATCTGTTGCAAATACAGCAATTGAATACTGTTCTTAATTTAGGCCAAGCATCCACAGTAGTAGAAAAAGGTTTTCCCGCTCCAGTTCCTGAACAGTGGTCATTGCATGCTATGATAACTAAACAGTTGTTGTGAAAAGGCATGCTGTAACTAAGGTGTCTCAACACAATAAGAAACGATAAGTAAAATTTATTAAGAGTGTACCAAAAAATTCTACTTAACTATGGTACACTTTGATGCGTTGCACTATATGTTCAAAACCTAATACAGTGATATCCAACTAACTTTGCTCTCTCTTGACAGTCTATGATATTTAATGTATCATTAATAGCAATGTATACGGACACGCACTTGCTGTTTGTAGTTCTCCAGAAATAGCGCCTGCTACATCCAAAAATAGTCTTCAAACACATCCCATTTGCGTGATTACGTCATAAACCATTGCGCCATGACCTGCTCAGCCCCTATACTTATATCTACATCCACACTCGACAAACCACTGTGAAGCGCATGGCAGGCAGCAATTTCCATAGTAAAAAGTATTATAGTTTCTTCACGTTCCATTCACGTAAGAAGCGATTGGTAAATAACTGGTTAAATGCCTCTGAGCAAGCTGAAATAGTCTATTCTTGTCGTCGCGGTCCCTAGAGGAGAGATGAGTAGTATACTCCTAGTTTTCTCAGTTTCCAAATGGATTCTCGAAACTTTGGAAATAGACTTTCGCAGGAGAGTTTGTCTTCGAGCCTCTATTAGTTCATTTTTTTCAGCATCTCAGTGATAATCTTCCGTGCGACAAACAAACCATGTAACCATCCGCACTGCAACTTTCTGAGTGCATTCAGTACGCCCAGGGAGTCTTCTTTGGTATAGGTCTCCACACTCTTTAGCAATATTGTAAAACGGGATGTACGAGTGATTTGTAAGCAGTCCCTTTTTTGCAGTGAATGCACTTTCCCAGTGTCCTGCCAATGAAACTAAGTCTGGTGTCTCTCCTGCCTATGACTGAGCCTATGTGATCACCCCATTTGATACTCCCACCAGTTGGTGAACAAAGGCATTTGTATGAGTTGACTAATTCCATCTCATATAGTTGTAAAGAAAATACGTTTTTGTGTTTTCTGAATCACAGAGCTTGAAACTGTTGCCAATTTTTGTCCCACATTGTAATCTTACCAACATGTGACTCGTATTTGTGCAGCTTTTCCAGATAGTACTTCACTGTAGACGACTGCATCACATTCAAAAAATCGGAAGTTACTATTAACATTGTCTAGCAACTCATTAATATACAACACGAAAAACAAGAGTCCCAATACACATCCCTGTAGCACATCTGAAATTACTTCCATCCTGTCAATAAATCCCCATCGATGATAACATGTTGTGTCCTCCCTACCCGAAAATCCTTAGTCGAGTCACAAATTTCGTTTGAATTCCCATACGATCATACTTTTGTCCATAAACGTTGACGTGGTGCCATGTCAGATGCTACCCCGAGAGTGCCTTGATCCATGGCTTACAAAATTTCGTGTTAGAAAATCGTAGGTTGGGTTTCGCATGATAGATATTTTCGAGGTCCATTCTGGTTGACACAGAGGAGGTCATTCTGTTCGATGTATTTCATTATAATCGAGTTCAGAACATGTTCTAGGATTCTACAAAAGATGGTAGTTTTGTTGATTACTTCTGCTATCCTCCTTTCTTTCCGCAAATTACCGAATCCAGCTTTTGTTCGAGGGATCTACGTTATGTTGTGCTTAATATCGGAACAAACTCAGCTACAAGTTCCGTATAGAATCTGACAGGGATTCAGTTGGGCCCTGAAATCTTGTTCAGTGTTAGTGATTTTAGCTGGTTTTTTACGCCACTGACACTAAAATCTGTATCACTCATCTTTGCAATGACGCGCAAAGTAAAATGGGACAGTACATTTGTATATTCCACAATAAAGGAATATGTGGAAGGGAAGTTTAGCATTTGTGCTTTTTCTTTACCACTCTTAACTTTAATTCTTATGTCACCCGTAAGCCTCTAGACACTAACTTTGATTGCACTAATAGCTAAAGATGAAACGGATAGCTCTTTGGCCGGATACCGGCTGTCCAGTATCCTATAACGTGGATAGCCAGATATCCGGTCGCCGAACATCATCACGGAGCCGGTCGTAAAGATCAGATGGATTCGAATAAATCTGAAGTGAGTGAATGACACAATGATGACTATTTAATTTATTACGAACTTCGATCACTTTCATTTCTTTTACTTGAGGTTACTACTGTAAGAAATTCGTTAGTTCCAATGTAAGTTACGAAAACTATATTTGCGAATATTTTGATATACACCGTAACAGTAATAAGTTTTTCCGTTTATTTGTTGTGCTGAGTTCAAATATCTCGTGGCGAAGACTGAACAAAGCAGTTACGTACAAAAGCCTTAGCTCATCTTTTATCCTTTTGTTCTGAATAGTTTTATAGCACGGATCAACTAGGAGTTTGTCCAGAGATATGATTAATAACGCTAAGTAGGTAGGTAACCTATTTATCGAACTCTGGAGTTACTCAAAATTGTTTTTGCTGCACAGAAGTTTATGAGAAACTTGGTTATAAATACTATTAAAACTTATAGACAATACCTAACCTACCTCAATTCCACGAAGTCTGTTTGTCTAAGAAGTAGTTCAGCTACCAAAAATCATATGAAAAGAAACTGACAGGTAAATTCCAAGCAGTTAATAAGGATATAGCCGCTGCCATCCGTAAACCCTCCCCAGCCATTTCTGATACAGGTTTGACTTCAACATCAACAAAAAAGTAATTATGTCAGAACGGTATGAAAGAAATTGCTTTGGTAATAGGGTCGCAGGTCCAAAACTAGAAAAGCAGGTTGCGCTGTTGTATTTGATAAAGAACGTCTCATGTGCAATGTCCTCATTACGTTGTACGTGTCACTCGTCGTCGTAACGGTGTTCAGTGCAGTTGTGTGTACACGATATCGGAGCTAAGTTGGTTTAGTTTGGTTGTTTGGGGAAGGAGTCCAGACAGCGTGGTCATCGGTCTCATCGGATTAAGGAAGGACGGGGAAGGAAGTCAGCCGTGCCCTTTCACAGGAACCATCCCGACCGTTGCCTGGAGCGATTTAGGGAAATCACGAAAAACCTAAATCAGGATGGCCGGACGCGAGATTGAACCCTCATCCGCCCGAATGCGAGTCCAGTGTGCTAGCCACTGCGCCACCTCGCTCGGTCATCGGAGCTAAGTGAACGTGGGCAAATTGTTGGTGCCCGTTTGGTGGGTGCTTCTGTAACCAAGTTACCCGAGATGGTTGGTGATTCAAGAGGCACCGTATCAAAGTATGGAGCTCCACGAGCAGGAAATTGGAGGGCGGTCTGGAATTCCAAAACCATTCAGTAGTGATGCATATGCCCGTAACAGTAAAACGTGATGACGAAACCATGAAACCTGGACTATGGAGCACTGTCGTTTGTTTGGATGAATTTAGTTTTGTATATTATTTCCAACTTTGGCCGAATTTACGGCCTTAGAGTGAACAAGGGGGGAGGTTCCGAAAGGGGGAAAGATTCGGTGATGATTTGGGCAACCATCTCATGGCATTCCATGGGCCCTAATGGGTACTCTGTAAGGTCGCATTATAAAAAAAAGATTATGTGCCTATTTTGGCTGAACACGTCCATCCCACGGCACAATGTTTGCCCCAATGGCGATGGTGTGTTTCAAGACAACAGGGCCCCTGTTCATACAGCTCATATCGTCCAGAGTCGGTTTTGCGAACACGGGGCTAAATTGTCGCATTTCCTTTGGCCACCGCAGCCACGAAATCTCAATATTGTTGAGCCTTTGCGGTCTACTTTGACGAGAAGGGGCGTGTTCGCTATCCACGTGCATCATCGTTATCTGAACTTGCCACTGTTTTGTAGGATTAGTGGCGTAAGATTCCATTAAAATACAGTAGCCTTATTTATCCGTTCCGAGGCAACAGGAAGCTGTTTTGTATCCTAACGATTTTTTTACACCGTATTAGGCATGGCAGTATATTGTATTTTTGTTGCTTCCAAATTTTTGCTCTTCCTCTTAATCTATCCTTACGATGTTCCCTTATTATTCCTCATACTTACTCTCCACAAATAATGTCATTATCTTAACAAGGGGCTTAGTTGTGTCTTCTCGACGTCATCGCTAACAAGCCTAACAAAAGCGGGATAGGCAGGGGTTATATACATTTTACTGGACACGAGCATAATAGGGCGGACATATTCCGCTAAAGTGGGACGCCTGGCAACCCTACTTGGGACGTAAATGGCGAAGAATCTAAAGAATAACATAATTTAGACCGGATTTACAACACTCCTAGAACAAGCTTTAGCCCGCTATAAAGTGTCAAGCTGTACAGACAATCCCAAAGAAATTGTTCCTGACGTGTACGACAGAATTTATGAAAAAACAAAACATTTCAGGTACTGTCACGGTTTTTGTGACTTCTGATACACATGGACTGCTTGCATAACAGTGTCAAATTCCAGAGTATCACAGTTCATTGTCTCCTGAATTCCAGCCGGAACACAGAGTTGTTGTTAGGAAGCCTTTTCCGGATTCTCGCACTAGAGAAAATATATAAAGGGAGCTTAATAGTATCCCGTCTCTAATTACCCCATTGTCGACGAGGCGATAAACTTTAATGTTCGTTCCATCCTTCTTCCTAAATACTATCGCCGATCCGTGGGATACTGATCAGAGCTAAATAGCAAGGAAGCACTCCGTCTTCAGGCCACAAGTGTCCCATCGGGACCATCCGAACGCCGTGTCATCTTCAGCTGAGGATGCAGATAGGAGGGCATGTGGTCAGCACACCACTCTCCCGGTCGTTACGATGGTTTTCTGTGACCGGAGCCGCTACTACTCGGTCGAGTAGCTCCTCAGTTGGCATCACGATTCTGAGTGCACCCCGAAAAATGGCAACAGAGCATGGCGGCCCGGATTGTAACCCATCCAAGTGGTGGCCACGCCAGACAGCGCTTAACTTCGGTGATCTGACGGGAACAGGTGTATCCACTGCGGCAAGGCCTTTTCTGGAGCAAAATACATTAATTATTTATGCACGACAGTGGCATTAACAAGATGAAAAGTGTTCGTTTGGCTGAGTATGATTCCTCTATGTGTTTCATCCAATCGCTTCAAAGGATTGTAATTAAATCTTTGAAGATCCAGCCTGAAGTAGCAGGAGTCATCGCAATTGGTAGTCTACTCGCAATGCACTTCAATATCCGAGATTAGCTCAAGCAGAACTGTTGAAGGAGGTAAATTTACCGGAGCATCAGTTGGTGCAAGATATCAGCACGAAGTGGAATTCCACCTTTCGCTTGACTTAACAACTTACCCAGGTGAGAAGCAGACAAAGTGACCGAAATGTAGATAGAAGAAATGTGCGAAGAAACAGAGAAACTACAAAGAAGAAGAAGTACGGGCTCATGTGCCAACTAAAGTAGGATCTGGGAGGGAACAAGAACAAAGGAGTATGGACCTTTGGAGTAGAAGACTCTAGAGGACAAATCGTTACTGAGCAAGCGGAGGTGAAAATATGGGAAGAACACGTAAAGGAACTCAACGATAGGGAACATCGTCCGCAAGTCATCGAAGTGGATACCAAATCGCCGTTGTATAGATTAATTTATAGGCAACCAGTTCCGACGTTACACTACGTCATCTTCAGGCCTGCTCCAATCCAGTAACCTTCGTGTTAGAAATATAGCAGTGCCTTTAACTGGTCTCGTAATAGCTATTACGGGCATACGTGCTCGTTGGACAACAGTCAGCAGCTGTTGGCTCATGTTTCTATATATTAGGACTCCGTTATAAAGGAAGCGGCCGAGATTCGTTTAAACTACAATAATTTCAACAGAGACCAGGGATGCACACTCAGCAGCGCATAGGAGGGAGGCAGGGGGGGAGGGGGCCTTGGACATCGAAAGAAAGCAAAGACAGATGTGCGACGCGGGAGCGGCAGTTTCAAACGTGACGCCTGCCCCTGGCGTCACCTGACGTCAACGGTGCTGCCACGGGCAATAGCTCCGCTAGCTGCCCGGGTCGACTTACGCGCAAGCGCACCACATTGGGCCTATCTGATTGGCTGCCTGAAACCGTAGCAGCCCCGGCAGTCAGTGAACTTCTAACGACGATGGCGGGGATGGTCATCGAAAGCTCGAGGATTTTATTGGAATTGACGCGACTTGTAAACCCGAGAACGTTTTATTGATGCATGCCGAAAGACTCCAAGCACACATAACTGGGGAACATCAGCTAAAATGGTACACACAACCGGGCGAGACTCACTAACGCCCTTATTCTCGACAGCACCCTTCTCCTGAAACATGCGGCTGAGGGCGTCGGCGACTTGGTTGTCAGATCCTTTTACGTGTCACACGTTGAAATGATCCGCGGAGATGCAGACTGCCCACTTGACAAACCTATCAGTTTTCCTGACTCAGGCAACACCCAGCTTAGGACCTGATTGTCAATCCCGAGATCAAGCTCCTTACGCACAAGATAGAACTGAAACTTCTCTAAGGGGAAAAGAACAGCTAACGCCTCGCGCTCATAAGTGGAGTAATTCATTTCAGCACCAGACAACTTGTACACTGCAAAGCTAATGGGCGTTTTTATACCTTGATCCTCCTACAACAACACTGCAGCAATACCAATATTGGAGGCATGAGCTTGAACGATAAATCTTTTGCCGAAATCCGGGATGGCTAAGACCGGCGCGTTGGTGATAGCAATCTTGATAATTTCAAAAGCCGCCTGTTGACTCTCTCCCCAGACTAATGGCTATCCCCTTCCTACGTACTTTGTTCAGGAGAGCCGCCATCCTGGAAAAATCAGGGACAAAACGGCGAAAATAATTCGCCATCCCAATAAATCTGGCTATCTCCTTGCTATTTCGAGGGTGAGGAAGTTTCTTCAACACCTCAGTTCGTTCCTGGTCAATCCCAATGCCGTCCCCGCAAATTAAATGGTTCAGAAAGGACACCTGTTTTCTAGCAAGTGTAATCTTGGATGACTTAACAATCAACCCCGCATCGCAAAACTTGGAGAGGACCTCCTGAAGGCCGGCGTGTGTGGCCGAGGGGTTCTAGGCGCTTCAGTCTGGAACCGCAAGACCGCAACGGTCGCAGGTTCGAATCCTGCCTCGGGCACGGCTGTGTGTGACGTCCTTACGTTAGTTAAGTTTAAGTAGTTCTAAGTTCTAGGTGACTGATGACATCAGATGTTAAGTCCCATATTGTTCAGAGCCATTTTAACCTCCTGAAGATGGAAGATATGATCCTCAAACGACTGAGTGTAAATAACAAGATCAACAATGTAATTAAACACACAAGAAAACTTCAAGTCCCCCAGGATATGATCAAACAAATGAGACAAAACCGTCGCCCCAGTGGATAAAGCGAACGGATCCTGGTTGAACTCAAAGGTTCCAATCAGTGCAGAAGGCGGTGAAATGTTTAGACTCCTTAGTAAGATGGTTCAAATGGCTCTGAGTACTATGAGACTTAACATCTAAGGTAATCAGTCCCCTATAACTTAGAACTACTTAAACCTAAGTAACCTAAGGACATCCCACACATCCAGGCCCGAGGCAGGATTCGAATCTGCGACTGTAGCGATCGCGCGGTTCCAGACTGAAACGCCTAGAACCGCTCGGCCACACCTGCTGGCCCTTGGTAAGAGGAATCTGATAATAAGCTTGGTTGAGATCAAGCACTGTGAACCACTTAGCCTCCGAAAACCAGGTAAAGCAGTTGAGAATATCCAGCAAGGGGACAGATTCTAAGATAACCTTTTTATTAAGGAGTCTATAATCAATCTGTAGTCATGGCTGTGAGCTTTAGGAACGAGAAAAATCTGTGATGCATAAGGAGATGTAGATAGCTTAATGACCCCCTCCTTTAACACACCCGCCGATATTTGTCCCAAGATTTTTATTTTGGATGGCGAAACGCGATAAGAAGACTGTCGCACCGGAATATCGTCAGCCAAGCGTATGTGGTACTGTATGATGTTAGTGACCCCCAACTTATTAGTGAAAACCTCAGGAAACTCCCCCGATAAATTTGACAACTGCCCTGCCTGACGTGTCTCAAGATGGGCCATATCAAATTCAAAAACCAAACTAAACTCCGCCGAAACAGGCCATGAAGGCCCAAAGGTACCGACCGGCCGCCCTGTTATCCTCAGGCTACAGGCGTGACGGGTTGCAGATATCGAGGGGCATGTGATCAGCACACAACTCTCCCGGCCGTATGTCAGTTTACGAGACCGGAGCCGCTACTTCTCAATCAAGTAGCTCCTCAGTTTGCCTCACAAGGGCTGAGTGCAGTCCACTTGCCAACTGCGCCCGGCAGATCGGATAATCACCCATCCAAGTGCTAGTCCAGCCCGACAGCGCTTAACTTCGATGATCTGACAGGAATCCATATCAAATTCACTGGAGTTACAATTTACCGAATTCCCCACACCTGCGCAATGGCAAGAGCAAAAAGCTATCTTGTCACTAGGCGGAAACCTAAAAGAGAAATCGCTGCTCGCAAAGTCAAGAACGAATACAGGTTTCTGAATAAAATCACGCCCGTGCAACAAACTGAGTGCTATATCTGTAACAGGCAAGAGCATAATGGGCCATGAGAAATTACAAATGGACATATACAGCGCACCTCGCCAACCAGAGGCAACTCTTTCCCATTGGCCACACGACATCTCTGAGGATAGGGGCGCACCGAAGATAATTGAGGAAAATGCCCAAACTTCAAATACCAATTATAATTCAATAAAAATGGCTCTGAGCACTATGGGACTCAACATCCGAGGTCGTCAGTCCCCTAGAACTTAGAACTACTTAAACCTAACTAACCTAAGGACATCACACGCATCCAAGCCCGAAGCAGGACTCGAACCTGCGACCGTAGCGGTCACGCGGTTCCAGACTGAAGCGCCTAGAACCGCTCGGCCACACCGGTGGGCAATTATAATTCAACGAGGACACTGAGCTATCAGGATCCAGCAGCACTCACAAGGGTTCTTGTGCTAGATGGGCTCAGATAAAAGGGAGGGCAGATCTGGAGGCAGCTTGAATACACATGCACCATGGCGCACGCCTCTGACGTAAACAATCCTTCCCCTTCATCACCTGTTGTCATTTGCTGGGTCTAGGAGCTCATGCTATGGGGCACTCGCGCACCAACTGAACACGAGTGCCGCGCCAAAAACAACCTTTCCCAGAAAACGCGTTGGATGCTTGAGGAGTTTCCAAGTGCTCCTCAAGCCTCCACTCCTCATCGGAAAAGACAATGATTCAGTGGATTCAGCCAATGTTTGCAATTCCTGGAAGCTAGTGGGGCGGGAAGAAATGCCCAAATGCAGCCTGTCCTCGGAACCTATGCCCTCCAACATGTTTGATACAATATTGAGCTCCAAAACCGACATACCAAGAGCCAAGGTGGTTAGGCGCAGTCGCTCGACGTACTGGCTCAGCAGATCAAATAATACCTGCAACCTCCAGTAATTTTTGCATCCAGGCTTGTTGCGTATCTGCGGCGAGTTTACTACCGACAGTCAGTCCCCTTAGCTGTCCTACTGAGCCCTCCCGCTTCAGGACTTCAGATATAAAATCAATCAGAGTACCTTTCGCCAAGGGAAAAAGTAATGCTAATATCACATGTTGAGGCGTCCCCAAAGTATCTGCATGAAATTCAAATCTCACCAACAGCCGCAAAAACTGATGGATACAGCTGAAGATATCGAGTGAAAGGTCTGTAATACCGTTAAGTTGGCACATAATTGGATTGTGTAGTCTGGCGAAATGATTAGCCACAGGGTTACACAATCCTTGGACCCCAAACGCCTGATCAAAGAACTGATTCCTGGAGGTAGCTGCTGGACTTGATACCACTTCCTGACTTTCCAAGCTTAAGGACGCTGCTTGGACATACCAGTCCCTCACACAATCATGCAACTGCCCCACACTAGTAATTTCAGGCTGGCTATGTTGCAAGCAGGTAATGTCTCTTAAATTATTTCCCTAATGTGCTAGGTGGGCCTGAATTCTATCAATTTACCTAACAGTAGGTGGACTGTCCTGCAGAAAGGACAGTTTTTGCTGAACCTCACCCAACGCCACGGAAATATCATCGATAGAAACACCTATCTCTACAATGGTGCTCGCCAAAATGCAAAGCGGAGTGCCCAAGCCGTGTGGGACTAGCCGAGCTGTCTAAGGCGCTGCAGTCGTGGACTGTGCGGCTGGTCCTGGTGGAGGTTCGAGTCCTCCCTCGGGCATGGATGTGTGTGTTTGTCCTTAGGATAACTTAGGGTAAGTAGTGTGTAAACTTAGGGACTGATGACCTTAGCTGTTAAGTCCCATAAGATTTCACACACATTTGAACATTTTTTTTGGAGTGCCCAACTCTGCTTGCGACCAGGCCACCATCTCTGGAACACTACCCTCGGAACTAAGCTCCCGAATTCTAAGTTCATATTGCAAGTGTTCCATCTTTAGATGCCCAATTCCGGGGCAGCCCCTTGGATCCATAGCAAGCTAGCTTCCTGCGAACAATGGAAAAAAGTAATACAGTTCTTTACAGACAGTAAGGAATCTTTACACACTAAAGAAATGATTACAGGAAATGACAGATGACCAGAGAAAGGGAAGACAATTATGAACCACGCACCGAATCCTGGCCAACAGAACGCAGCCATGCTCTGCTACCAGTTGAAACCTATAGTTATCGAGAAAGGAATGTAAGGCAAAAGGTTATGGCCCACGTACCATAATATGTCATTTCCTGTTACTACCTTATTGATGCAAATGCGTCTGAAGCAAGTAGGCCTTTGCCAATAACAACTGCAGTTAATTACAACACAATTGAGTAAGATATCAGATCTCAATAATAGGGCAATAAAAGCAGGTAGGCCTTGACTAATAACAGTTTCAGCTAACCCAACTTATGAAATAGCTCAAAATTTAATTAAGAGGCCTTCAATAATAAGAGCTTCAGTTAAGTAAAATAACCAAACAGAAAACAATAAGCCTTCAATAACAACAACAACAGTTAAATAAAATTACAAATAGAAAACAGGCAGTCCTTCAATAATAACACCTTCACATGAGTAAAATCACCAAACAGAAAACAGGCACGCCTTCTTTAACAACAGCTTCAGTTAAGAAAAATTACCAAATGGGAAAACAGACAGATCGGGTTTAGTGGCGTCAGGAATTCAAATGGCGACGCCAGCATCCCCGTCACGGTTCACCGAGATCCACATTGTCAACAGTTGGCCTAGAATACCACATTTCGTGTATTACCTCTCACCATGGACAACGCAGTAGCCGATGGCCTTCAGTTAACTACCGAGAGCAGCTGTGTTTGCGTAGAGTTGTCAGTGCTAGCGGACAATCAATACTGCGTGACATAATCGCAGAAGTCAACGTGTGACGTAGGTCGAACGCGTCCGTTAGGAAAGTGCGGCAAAATTTGGCTTTAACGGGTTAAAGCAGCAGACGACCGACGAGAGTGCCTATGGTAACAGGACTACCTAGCCCACAGCGCCTGCCCTGGGCTCGTGACCAAATCGATTGGATCCTAGACGACTGGATCTCCATGGCTTGATCAAATGAGTCTCGATTTCAGTTGGTAAAAGCTGGTGGTGGGGTTCGAGCGTGGCCCAGACCCCACGAAGCCATGGACCCAAGTTGTCAACAAAGCACTGTGCAAACTGGAAGTGGCTTTATAATGATGTGGACCGTGAATGGACTGCGTCCTCTGATCCAACTGAATTGATCATTAACTGGAAATAGTTATGTTCGGCTACTTGGATACCATTTGCAACCATTCAAATATCTCATGTTCTCAAACAACGAGGGAATTTTTATGGATGAAATGCGTCATGTCACCAGGCCTCAGTTGTTCTCGAATGGTTTGAGGAACATTCTGGACAATTCGAGCAAATGATTTGGTCAACTATATCGTCTGACATGAATCCCATCGAACATTTAGGAGACATAATGGAGATATCAGCTGGTGCACAAAATCCTGCACGTAACAGTTTCGCAATTATTGTCGGGCTTAACTTCTGAGGTCATCAGTCCCCTATAACTTAGAACTGCTTAAACCTAACTAACCTAAGGACACCATACACATCCATGGCCGAGGCAGGATTCGAACCTGCGACCGTAGCGGTCGCGCGGTTCCAGACTGTAGCGCCTAGAGCCGCTCGGCCACCCGGCCGGCTAGCTGGAGCATCAGTGATCAAAACAGCCAACTTACTGAATGTTTCAAGACCAACTGTTTCAACAGTCATGATAGCCTACACAAAAGATGAAAAGACATCATCGTGTAAACGCAACAGTGGGCGAAAATCAAAACTAAATGGCAGAGATCGTCGTACGCTGACATGTATTCTGTCAAAACAACACAAAACTGCGGTGGCTAAAGTGACTGCAGAGCTCAATAGCCCTCTTCGAGACCCCGTAACCATCGACACTGTCCTCCGAGAACTCCATCAAGATAATATTCATGGACGAGCTGCTATACCGAAGCAATTAGTGACGACAACCAACCCAAAGAAGAGTAAAACATGGTGTCAGGAGCATAAACCCTGGACGGCTGATCAGTGCAAACACGTCATATGGTCCGACGAATCAACGTTTTCGTTATTTCCAGCATTGGGTCGGGCTTACGTCTGGAGAACGCCAAAAGAAGCCTGCAATCCTGATCCCTTGATTCCAATGGTTAAGCATGGAGGTGGAAGTGTGATGGTGTGGGTACCCATATTATGGTATTCTGCTGGTCCCATCATTACGCTCAAAGGCTGGTATTATGTGAAGATTTTAGGTGATCAGGTGCACCCCATGATTCAAATATTGTTCCCCAACAATAATGCCATATTTCAGGCCAATAATGCACCCATTCACACAGCCAGGACAGTACAACCGTGGTATGAGGAGCATGCAACTGAACTGCCAGCACAGTCCCCGGACTGTGACATTATCCTACCCATGTGGGCGGGCCGGCCGCTGTGGCCGAGCGATTCTAGGCGCTTCAGTCTGGAACCGCACTGCTGTTACGGTGGCAGGTTCGAATCCTGCCTCGGGCATGGAAGTGTGTGATGTCCTTAGGTTAGTTAGGTTTAAGTAGTTCTAAGTCTAGGGGACTGATGACCTCAGCTTAAAGCCATTTGAAACCTTTGAACCCTCATGGGCGGAACTTGAGTGCAGACTACGAGCAGATTTCCGCCTCCCTCATTACTATAGGAGTTAGACGAGGTCCTCATCGAAGAGTGGCAAAACATTCCAATGGAGACTATATAATCATTACATGCCAGTATTCCAAGAAGAATCACAGCTGTATTACAGGCAAACGGTTGTCGAATCCCTGTATTAATAAACCATACCCAAGTAAGTACATGTATTCACATTATTTTTGCCTATCCCCTGTATGTGACATCATGCACCTGTTTCAAAATGACGTACGGTCGAAACTAGCTAACTGCACGATTAAATAAAGGACGTCTACAGTACAGCCTGTAATGGATGAAGTTTTCTTTTATAAACTGTTCTACTAGGTAGCTATATATCAAATGCATGCTCAACCATTTCTTTAAACTTGGGAACAGTTCTTCTAAGGCTTCTACCCAGAGCTAAATGTTCCAAGTTCACCTTCAGAAATGGCACGACAGACTCTTTATTCAGCCTACCGAACATGTGCCCTTCCTACTTGTTTTAGCTGCCAATTGTACTTTAGTCATCATTGTTGCTACAACTGTCTTAAGTTCACTTACATTAGTTTCGGTTTTCGCATGCTGAAAGAGGTCAAGTTGGTACTAAGTCTACTACATGTCAAACATGAATGGGCTATGGAACCATCTGTTCTAGGTAGTCTTTAGAGAAGGTATGTTGCGCAGGATGTCTTGACACACCCCCCATTTATAAAACTGCAATGATCCCATTCGACGGTAGGATGAGTGAAGTCTTCTGCAGTGATTGTATGATTGGGGGATATACATACCAGCTAACTAAGGCCCTTTCTAAAGTTGTGGGTTGCATCTGAGGTTGAGCCTGGTAGTCGATGGAAGCTGATACTGAGTCTCGATCTCGAATGCAGCTGTTGTTGTTGTTGTGGTCTTCAGTCCTGAGACTGGTTTGATGCAGCTCTCCATGCTACTCTATCCTGTGCAAGCCTTTTCATCTCCCAGTACCTACTGCAACCTACATCCTTCTGAATCTGCTTAGTGTATTCATCTCTTGGTCTCCCTCTACGATTTTTACCCTCCACGCTGCCCTCCAATACTAAATTGGTGATCCCTTGATGCCTCAGAACATGTCCTACCAACCGATCCCTTCTTCTGGTCAAGTTGTGCCACAAACTTCTCTTCTCCCCAATCCTATTCAATACTTCCTCATTAGTTATGTGATCTACCCATCTAATCTTCAGCATTCTTCTGTAGCACCACATTTCGAAAGCTTCTATTCTCTTCTTGTCCAAACTATTTATCGTCCATGTTTCACTTCCATACATGGCTACACTCCATACGAATACTTTCAGAAATGACTTCCTGACACTTAAATCAATACTGGATGTTAACAAATTTCTCTTCTTCAGAAACGCTTTCCTTGCCATTGCCAGCCTACATTTTATATCCTCTCTACTTCGACCATCATCAGTTATTTTGCTCCCCAAATAGCAAAACTCCTTTACTACTTTAAGTGCCTCATTTCCTAATCTAATTCCCTCCGCATCACCCGACTTAATTAGACTACATTCCATTGTCCTTGTTTTGCTTTTGTTGATGTTCATCTTATATCCTCCTTTCAAGACACTGTCCATTCCATTCAACTGCTCTTCCAAGCCCTTTGCTGTCTCTGACAGAATTACAATGTCATCGGCGAACCTCAAAGTTTTTATTTCTTCTCCATGAATTTTAATACCTACTCCGAATTTTTCTTTTGTTTCCTTTACTGCTTGCTCAATATACAGATTGAACAACATCGGGGAGAGGCTACAACCCTGTCTTACTCCCTTCCCAACCACTGCTTCCCTTTCATGTCCCTCGACTCTTATAACTGCCATCTGGTTTCTGTACAAATTGTAAAAAGCGTTTCGCTCCCTGTATTTTACCCCTGCCACCTTTAGAATTTGAAAGAGAGTATTCCAGTCAACATTGTCAGAAGCTTTCTCTAAGTCTACAAATGCTAGAAACGTAGGTTTGCCTTTCCTTAATCTTTCTTCTAAGATAAGTCGTAAGGTATTGCCTCACGTGTTCCAGTGTTTCTACGGAATCCAAACTGATCTTCCCCGAGGTTGGCTTCTACTAGTTTTTCCATTCGTCTGTAAAGAATTCGTGTTAGTATTTTGCAGCTGTGACTTATTAAGCTGATAGTTCGGTAATTTTCACATCTGTCAACACCTGCTTTCCTTGGGATTGGAATTATTATATTCTTCTTGAAGTCTGAGGGTATTTCGCCTGTTTCATACATCTTGCTCACCAGATGGTAGAGTTTTGTCAGGACTGGCTCTCCCACGGCCGTCAGTAGTTCCAATGGAATATTGTCTACTCCGGGGGCCTTGTTTCGACTCAGGTCTTTGAATGCAGCTACAGTTTCTATTTCGGTGGATTTCAGTTTCTTGTATACTGCGACAAACACGCCACTATCATTTCCCATTAGTCAATCCTTTCGATATGCACATAGATTTACCCAAAAAATAACACTACTATCAGTTTCGGATTTTAACCAGCTTTGTGTACGTATCTGAGCTCCACTGCTTTTCAGGACTACTTTAAAGTCTGAGACTTTGTTGCTAATCAGTCGGTTACCAGAATTTCAATCTTTTCATCTGTGGAGCCTATTTCTTTTGAAGATGATTATATAGACGAGGAAACTACACTACTGGCCATTAAAATTGCTACACCAAGAAGAAATGCAGATGATAAACTGGTATTTATTGGACTAATATATTATACTAGAACTGACATATGATTACGTTTTCACGCAATTTGGGTGCATAGATCCTGAGAAATCAGTACCCAGAACAACCACCTCTGGCCGTAATAACGGCCTTGATAAGGCCTTGGCATTGAGTCAAACAGTGCATGGATGGCCCGTACAGGTACAGCTGCCCATGCAGCTTCAACACGATACCACAGAGTAGTGACTGGCGTATTGTGACGAGCCAGTTGCTCGGCCACCATTGACCAGGCGTTTTCAATTGGTGAGAGATCTGGAGAATGTGCTCGCCAGGGCAGCAGTCGAACATTTTCTGTATCCAGAAAGGACCGTACAGGACCTGCAACATGCGGTCGTGCATTATACTGTTGAAATGTAGGGTTTCTCAGGGATCGAATGAAGGGTAGAGCCACGGGTCGTAACACATCTGAAATGTAACGTCCACTGTTCGAAGTGCTGTCAATGCGAACAAGAGGTGACCGAGACGTGTAACCAATGGCACCCCATACCATCACGCCGGGTGATACGCCAGTATGGCGATGACGAATACACGCTGCCAATGTGCGTTCACCGCGATGTCGCCAGACACGGATGTGACCATCATGATGCTGCAAACAGAACCTGGATTCATCCGAAAAAATGACGTTATGCCATAGGTGCACCCAGGTTCGTCGTTGAGTACATCATCGCAGGCGCTCCTGTCTATGATGCAGCGACAAGGGTAACCGCAGCCATGGTCTCCGAGCCGAGCTGATAGTCCATGTTGCTGCAAACATCGTCGAACTGTTCGTGCAGGTGGTTGTTGTCTTGCAAACGTCGCCATCTATTGACTCAGGGATCGAGACGTGGCTGCACGATCCGTTACAGCCATGCGGATAAGATGCCTATCATCTCGACTGCTAGTGATACGAGGCCGTTGAGATCCAGCACGGCGTTCCGTATTACCCTCCTGTACGCATCGATTCCATATTCTGCTAACAGTCATTGGATCTCGACCAACGCGAGCAGCAATGTCGCGATACGATAAACTTCAAGTCGGAAACGTGATGGTACACATTTCTCCTCCCTACACGAGGCATCACAACAACGTTTCACCAGGAAACGCCGGTCAACTTCTGTTTGTGTATGAAAAGCCGGTTTGAAACTTTCCTCATGTCAGCACGTTGCAGGTGTCGCCACCGGCGCCAACCTTGTGTGAATGCTCTGAAAATCTAATAATTTGCATATCACAGCATCTTCTTCCTGCCGTTTAAATTTCGCGTCTGTAGCACGCCATCTTCGTGGTGTAGCAATTTTAATGGCCAATAGTGTATATTACAGCGACGACTGTACGAATTGCGTAAGGCTTTACAAACGTGTAATGCCAAACTCTCTATACCTAAACGCAAAGAAACGTCCTCCGTAGGACACTTATCTGCAGTTGCTAAGTGACTTAATCATAATTCACTATGTGTATGGAACTAGTATCAATAAGCAAGTTAACCAATTACTGTTACTGAATTGTTGACTAACATATAATCTTAAAAAGTAAATATTGACTGGAAGCTGTAAAATTTTTACTGTACGTGTGATACTCTTAGAACAGCATTTTGCAAAAGAACTAGGAGAAATATAGCAACGAAATTTCGTAAAGCAAAAGCTGCAAAGGGCTGTTAACGCGCCATTGGTAACAAAAGAGAAGGGAAAAAGGAGAATCCAGGCTGTAGAAAAGAGATTTTCTAAGTTAGTTACGAGAGGCACTAAATAAAATAGAAAAAGAAACTTGGGTATCCAATAACACATGAGCACTTCAACGTAACAGAAAAGACAAATTACTACAAAAGCCGATACTGTCGCTGCACAAGCGAAGTTCAGTGATGGCGAACTTAAAATATTCTCCATTGAAATTGAAACTGTATCGAACAGTAAGTATTGCTTCTTGATGGGAGAAGAAGGAAATATAGTCTAGATCAGTGGCCGTCAAACATTTGTGTGTCCACTCGCCCTCCACGACCTGAACGTTTAAATCGGCACTATTCGGAACACTTCGTGTCGACTGTTCTCTGTTTCATGCTGGTGCCACACTCACTGGGGTTGTGGCACTGTAGTTGCTCACGAAGTGGTGTTGTGTTGCCTGTGTGACAGATGATCAACTGATCAATAACAGTAATTGGACTTGTATTTAGATGCATTACGAAATGCAAGACACCAGCGCTAATGTGTACTAAATGTTTTGCATATCATTTATCTTCTAGTCATTACATTGTATTACAACAGCTTTAATTTAATGTTCCTTGTAACAAATAAGTGCCACATTTGTAGATGATCGCCTCTGTAATACGGATTCTCGAATCGATGTTACTTCTGTGTCAAGATTTGTACCACAGCAGCTGTTCGGTACGAGTCGTGTATGTCAGTGAGTCTTAATTACTGAGTCATCATTACTCAAAGACAAACAATAAAACAATCCCCCCCCCCACTCACTTTCTCTAACGCCATGGTGCAGGCGCCTCTTACCGCCGCGCGGGATTAGCCGAGCGGTCTCAGACGCTGCAGTCATGGACTCTGCGGCTGGTCCCGGCGGAGGATCGAGTCCTCCCTCGGGCATGGGTGTGTGTGTGTTTGTCCTTAGGTTGTGTGGAAGCTTAGGGACTGATGTCCTTAGCAGTTAAGTCCCATAAGATGTCACACACATTTGAACATTTTTGCTACTTACCGCTCTCTGCTCCTGACGTAAACAGCCAGATTTACTCTGCTCACGACCGAATTCACCAAAATCAGTTACAACTGAGGGCATCTTAAAAAATGTTCTATCTATTTAAGTGTTTTTATTTGTTACTGAGCAAGAAAACACCACTTTGTTGTTGTTGTTGTTTGTTTGGGGGAAGAGACCAAACAGCGAGGTCATCGGTCTCATCGGACTAGGGAAGAATGGGGAAGGAAGTCGGCCGTGCCCTTTCAAAGGAACCATCCCCGCATTTGCCTAGAGAGATTTAGGGAAACCACGGAAAACCTAAATCAGGACGACCGGACGCGGGATTGAACCGTCGTCCTCCCGAATGCGAGTCCAGTGTGCTAACCACTGCGCCACCTCGTTCGGTAAAACACCACTTTCAAGAAGGTTTTAACGATGGTTGACATTTTTGGAATGGTCTGTTAGTTGCTATATGCATGTTATAAAACACGGCTGTGAACCACGGCCCGCACGAATATGTGAATCGGGCCACATGCGGCTACTGGTCTAGATAAATGTAGTTGGTTGTTGTTCTTATTACAGAAAAAACTGTATACGCGTACTTATGATAATAACCAAACATTTCATGTATGGTAGGTGATGCTAAACCATATGCCTTTTGTTATGCGTCTTCTACTCGTACGCACCCACTCAGGGCCTGCAAGGTAAGATGTGGACGACAAGCGCTTCTCACAGGGCTTTGAGCAGCTTGCTCTTTTTAATGTCTCGTTAAGAGCCAGTCGTTAACGACTGATAAGTTGATAAGATGTTGCAGTTAGGAATAACGGTGTGGTTCATAAACTGGGTGGCAAACCGGTCTGCAACAGTATCAAACGCACACCCACGTACCATTCCGTAATGGAGGCTCCAAAGTACGAGACTAGCTACCATATAACTTTGATTTTTGTTAATTACACTGCACGTATCTGTATACTGCTTGATATTCAATCATTCCATTACGTCCACACAAGAATTACATCTTCGATTTAATCATCTTAGTTAGTTGTAATTATAAGTATGTGCTTTATCTAGAAAGAAACGCGGTTTTACATATTTTTTATGCAAAATCTATCCAGTGACTCCTGCAAAAGTAGAGCCCCAATTCGATGTGTTCTATGAAAAATATTTCGATGTGGGGAAGAATTTAGTAGTTTGGAACACTTTTCAGACTCACCTCTAGCCAGCCCTTTAATATAAGTTTAATATATTTTCTTTTTTCCATTTTGAAATGATAGGATTCACTTTTCCTCTGCTGCAGTTTTTTCAAGGAATTAGAAAAATTAAAACGGAAAAGTAATGTTATTTCAAATGCGATAAACTGTTCATAGGTACAACACGGTCATATACCCAGGAACAAACACTCTGTTCAAATTTAAAAATGTTGCAACTGAGACAATCTCCTGAAACTGCAGTTACTAGTTTACGTTTTAGGTTACTACTACTCTATACACCAAGAATCAGTAAATGAGATCAAATTAAGAAGAAGTATTATCGAGCACCAGTTGCACATTTAAAACACTTCCAAACTGAATCAATTGGCAACCAACGCAAATTTCCATTTTGAAGACAGGAAAATTTGTTAACTCGTCAAAGAAACTCGGTTCATGTTCAGGTATTATGTGTTCTAGTAGAGGGGAACAGCTATACAAAATCCATCCATTTGAGCAACTCCGCATCCTCCATTAAATTACACTAGTTGCCTTTTCTGTGTTTCACCTTAACACGACAGCCACGCACGCCCAGAATCACTTTCAGATCATTTTCTCTCTCCTAGATATCCTTGTCTGGTCCAAGACTCAGCGACCCTCTCTCCCTGCACTCAATCTCCGCCATATGCATAGCCAGATCCTATTCAATTGCCACAACCCACCAAACACATACTGCAAAAATTCGTTTCCCCAACCTTTACTCTCAGCGCAGCTCCCCCACTCTTGTCCCTCCTTTTTTCGCCCTCCCATCCAATATTTTTAACGGTAGCTGAAAATCGAGCCTTTGAAGACCTTTAGCCTAACTACAGCAGCACTGGGCCTACATAGCCAACTTCATCACACTAACACAGACTTTCATCGCCACATCAAAAACACTAGATTCAGTTGGTGAGCCGGCCGTTGTGGCCGAGCTGTTCTAGGCGCTTCAGTCCGAAACCGCGCTGCTGCTACGGTCGCAGGTTCGAATCCTGCCTCGGGCATGGATGTGTGTGATGCCCTTAGGTTAGTAAGTCTAGGGGACTGATGCCCTCAGATGTTAAGTCCCATAGTGCTCAGAGTCAGATTCAGTTGGTGAACGTAGCACTTTTTTATCATCCTTTGTATGTTTATATTCAGCTTTAGTGTAATCAATACCAGCACAACTTGAGAGCAGACGCTTAGCTGCTGTCAGTCCCCCCTCCCCCTCACCCCCAATAAGGAATGAAATAACATCGAAGAAAAAAGGCAGTCATACGTGCCACTTTAAAAGAGGTTGTTAAGTTCCTCTGGATCAAGTCAATCCAGGTTGCTAACATTGCTAACACAAATAGATTTCATCCGTACCACTTATCACTCCACAGGCAAATTAATCATGTGTGGGTCACAGTAATGTGATGTGCGTTCAATAACTCACGAAACACTTTTTTTTGCCAGTTTCTGTTGAAAAATGTGGAATTTCTTGTGGGACATAGTGGAATATTCCCGCTTCAGCCCTCATAATTTCATGAGGTTCCGATAGGTCGCGGCGCCTTACGTACCCTTCAAAATGGCGGCTGAACAGAGATGAGTTCCAAGCAGAGAGATGTCATTCAGTTTCTTTTGGTGGAAAACCAGTGCATCGCAGTGAACAAAAGCACGGTGCGCCGTTGGGCGAGGCGTCAGTCATTATCGCAATAATGTCGCGCAAACCTGTCCGATCTCCCGCGTGCCGGACGGCAGCACACAGCTGTGACTCCTGCAATGTTGGAACGTGCGGACACTCTCACTCGAGGTGATCGACGTATCACAATCAAACACCTCGCTGCACAACTGGACGCTTCTGTTGGTAGTGCTGATTCAATCGTCCACCGGTTGGGGTACTCAAAGGTGTGTGCACGCTGGGTTTTTCACCGCTTAACAGAAGACCATAAAGCGCGCCGAAGTACCATCTGTGCAGAGTTGCTTGGGCGTTGCGGGGATGACCGTAACAGTTTTTTGTCGAACATCGTCACAGGCGATTATACAATGGGTTCATCACTTCGAACCGGAAACAAAATGGCAATCTATGAAGTGGCGCAACACCATCTCTCTTCCGAAGGAAGCCGATTTAGTGATGGCGGCGTCCTTCTAGGGCTCTGAAAGGATTATTCAGTTTGATGTCCTCCCTCATAGAGCAACGATCAACTTTGAAGTGTACTGTACTACCGTTAGGAAATTGATAAAACGAATTCAGCGTGTTACTCGCCACCAAGATGCAAACGAACTTCTTCGTCTTCATGACTGCACAAGACCTCACACAAGTCTGCACTTTATTGGACTGCTCTTTCTCATCCTCCCTACAGCCCGAATCTCGCACATTCTGACTTCCATCTGTTTGGCCCAAAGAAGGATGCACTCCGCATGAAGGATGTACGTGGGTGATGGGGAGGCTATTGATGCAGCAGTATGTTGGCTCTGAAGTCGACCAGTGGAGTAGTACCATGGGGGCATACAGACCCTCCCAGTAATGTGAAGTAAGGCCGTCGCACCGAACGGAGATTATGTTGAAAAATGGTTCAAATGGCTCTGAGCACTATGCGACTTAACTTCTGAGGTCATCAGTCGCCTAGAACTTAGAACTAATTAAACCTAACTAACCTAAGGACAGCACACACATCCATGCCCGAGGCAGGATTCGAACCTGCGACCGTAGCGGTCGCTCGGTTCCAGACTGTAGCGCCTAGAACCGCACAGCCACTCCGGCCGGCTATGTTGAAAAATAGCGTTTTGTACCTAGATAGGTGGGGGATAACATAGTGTATTGGAATCCTTAAAACTAACAAGCTTTCAGAAAAAAAGTGTTGTATTATTTATTGAACGCCCCTCGTCTACATTTACGTGACTACTCTGGTATTCACAATAAAGCGCCTGGCAGAGGGTTCGATGAACTATCTTCATGCTGTCTCTCTACCGTTCCACTCTCGAACGGCACACGGGTAAAACGATCACTTAAATTTTTCCGTGCTAGCTCTCATTTCTCTTACTTTATCGTGATGATCATTTCTCCCTATGTAGGTGGGTGCCAAGAGAATGTTTTCGCAATCGGAGGAGAAAACTGGTGATTGAAATTTCATGAGAAGATCCCGTCGCAACGAAAAACGCCTTTGTTTTAATGATTGCCACTCCAATTCACGTATCATGTCTGTGACACTATCTCCCCTTGTACTTTTGTACTTTTGTACTTTTTGTACTTCCTTGTACTTTTTCGATGTCATCCGTCAGTCCCACCTGACGCGCATCCCGCACCTCACAGCAGTACTCCAGAATAGAGCGGACAAGCGTAGTGTAAGCAGTCTCTTTTGTATTTTACTAATAATAATTGTATTTTAACTAATAATTGTATTTTACTAATAATAATAATATTTCAGTAACAAAGATCTTTAATGTTCCCGAGAGTGCGTGTTCTTTTCGAACCTGTACCAAATCAAGAAATGGTCTAATAATTTCTTAACAAAGATGGTTGAAACTGCCGCCTAGCAACTAACTTCTGTGTAACACTTTAGTAAATGGCCACTAATTTTCGGCTAAAATCGCTTACGAGATAAATTTATGTTAGCTGATTAATTTTTTTTAAGTTCAGAATAAAGAATACTGAATTGAAATAAATTAGTGTACGTACTTGATTTAACTACAGCCTTGCAGTTCACGGCGAAAAATTTTATTCTCAATGCCAGGACTGTATGTGGAAGTAGCAAAACAAAGAAATCGTTCTCTAATTATGATGTTGTAAATCAAAGCGCCAGTTGTATACATCGTCCGTGTATAACATTTTTTGGCCTTAGTTGATACAGAAAGTAGTGAGATACCCAACCCTGAAAGTTTTTGACCACTTACACGGTGATGTAGCTTCGTTATTCCTGACGTACAGAATGCACATTTTCGTGGGAATTTCATCGTCCCGCTATCTGTTTCTCAGAATTTCTGCTGCCTGACAGCCACTAAAAAGTTCACTAGCTAACGAGAAGTTTTACCAGATCAGACAGGATCGGTGATTAACTGCGTGTGGCCAGAACAGACAATCGTGAGATTTCGTAACTAACAGCTGCACAGTAAGTTCGTGCTTGACAATACATAGCGGGTAAGCAGCAGGAAAAATACGCTTCATTTGCTCGATGACATTCACCAAGTATCGCTATCAGCCAAGCCCGGAGGTGATTCCAAAGTTATGGCCCAGTTTCGCTTGGCTCACTACTGAAACTTTACGGGCATTTTTGTGCCTAGCGTGCTGCGTTTAGACGAAGTATGTCCATGAAATTTTTTATAGTGTGAGCATGGGATAGCTGCGTAATATGCTGCTGTTCTTCTGAGGGGAGTGCCGCAAAATCGCGCCACGGTTCGGCCCACCTCTGCCTCCCATTGACCGTCCTGTGGAAGAAGAGAAAACCAGTAAGAGGTGCTGTCACTTTGGAAGCTGGACTTATGTTTGCACGAAAATGTTTTGTAATGGTCACTCACTTTTCTCTTCTAGCGTGGCAGTCTCGTAGTGATGCGCTGGGGTTCCTCCATTTCCGTGCCTCTCCTGGTCACAGTTCACAAATTGTCACTAACATAGCAGTACTGACTCCTTTGCTGAACGCCATGAATTTGTGTATACAAATGTGTCCTAAACTTCTGACAGAAGGCAATCCGTTCAATTCATATACTCGGGTCCATCTTCTCGTAGTACCTGCATATCCTGTAATCGGAGACTCAGGACGAAACAGCACAAAACCTCCACACGCAGGAAAACCGCTCCATGACCGACAATAATGCTTAATTATTAGACGCTAACATGGCGACCACAGACTGGCAGCCTCGTCTGTTGAACTATAGTATATACCAGACAAGCGACAAGCAAGAGCGTTTGTGCGCAATTGCTACCTCCACTCCCGCATATTGGCAAAAACCCAAGAAAAAACTGTTGCACCTAGGAGGTCTTGAAGCCCAATGCATTGCCTCGCCTTCGGGAAGTACCCCACGCCGTATTACAGCAAGAAAGTGCCCGAACAATTTTTGGCAAGAGATATACATGCCCCCTTCAAAGAACACGTTTACCACTGCATCCCTGATCTGAACGTTTGTCTCACAATTCTGGCCATCAATTTATTACAGAAACCAGTGTCGATGCTTTTTGAATCACACATAGACTGGGTTGTGACGAATTCCTCAGTAGCATATCTAACAATTCTTTGAATGCATACCATGTGCGATTTATTGATTTATCTTACTGCGAGGCGAACTCATCACAGAAATTTGGACTAAAGGAACGGACAATAGACACGGATATATCTCGATACTGTACAGCTCTCAAATTACACTCGACAGCGGTGGGAAACGCCAACATACGTACATAATAACAGCCCAAAACATAAATGACACATTTCCTTGCGGAACTCGTGGGACTACATACCTTAGCCGTGGACTTGTCTGCTCCACACTCAAGCGTCAGGAAATTCCTGCAATCGTCGATAAAGAGAACCTGACGCCACTCACCCAGCTTCCAGCCATGTGTTCCCTTGCCCACCTTCTTCATACACCGCTATGCCGTGGGAAAGCAGCCGCGGTGAGTGGTAAGGCAAATGAATCGCGTGGGGTAGAGTGTTTAATGTCTGAGTCGACACGGAGTTACCAGTCATCTTCAAATTTTTAGGCAACCTTTACGAGGCAGTCTTCAATATTGTCTCACCGTAGCTCTTTAACGTTCGAAGTTCCTCATAGTGTTGTACGACAGCCGGCTGGGGTGGCCGGGCGGTTCTAGGAGCTACAGTCTGGAACTGCGCGACCGCTACGGTCGCAGGTTCGAAACCTGCCTAGGGCATGGGTGTGTGCGATGTCCTTAGGTTAGTTAGGTTTAAGTAGTTCTAAGTTCTAGGGGACTGATGACCTCAGCAGTTAAGTCGAATAGTGCTCAGAGCCATTTGAACCATTTTTGTTGTACGACAAATCGGTGGGCAACTTCCCGTGTTGATAAATTTTCTTGCCGTAAAGTCTGTTTGAGAAGACCCTTCGGAGCATTTGCTCTACTTTATTACAGTAAAGAGGCTGCTAGGCAACGAATACACATATACAAAAAAATACATATATACAAAAACAGCCCAAACGTCCGTATCTACAGCGAAATATCAAAAACCAGAATATCACAGTTCACAGAGCAGTCCAAACAGAAACTGGGGTCAGATAAGGATGTACTGATGAGCGTAATAAACTAGACAACATGCGGGAGTCGAGAGTAAATACAGCGCTGGACGACGGTAGCATAATTTTTGTGTACTTTTCATTCGTTAGGTGGAGCGTGCTGCTCCAGTAAATAATTTCTGTATTGTCATGGACTTTCGGCCAAATCCCAGGCGAATTGCTTGTGCACAGTGGGCCACAACCTGAAATATTTGACAGGGGATTTCCAGCTCTGACATTTGCTCTACAAAAAAGAGGAAACTAGTGAAAACCTTGGTCAGAACCGGGGAATGGAAGCTATATTTGATTCATTTCTGGGAAAATATGTTTCAGGCAAAAATTTAAAATAGTGGTGTTGGTGAAAGTATATTTTCATGTCGGTAGGGAGTAAAGACGCAGACTTCCTCGACACGTGCAGTGGATCTGTGTTCGTCCCACTTTTTTTAGACGGCCATATCTAGGCGGTGCTGGTCACTTATTTCTGAGTTTCCGCCTGCGACATCCATCGTACCTGTCTCTGGCCGTGCAAGCGTCGACACCTGCAATTTGGCAACCGTGGCGCCCTCGACGTTGAGACTCTGACTATCGAATCAATTTGCGCCGTCTCCTCGCTGTCCTGTAAGAATATACGTTTGACAAACGGAATTGAACAGCGTACTCAAGATGCACTGTCACACTCTACCAAATAGCACTGTAAATGCAGGTTAACATTTACCTTTTTTTCTTTATTATTGTTTCATTCCCCATCGCCCCATGTGGCCGGGAGAAGGGAGGAGGGATGGGATGGGGGTCTAGGCTGTCAGCGGTAGAGACACCCAATCAACAAGTAAAACTGAGACGAAAAAACACTGATGTAACGTGACATACACTACTGGCCATTAAAATTGCTACACCAAGAAGAAATGCAGATGATAAACGGGTATTCATTCGACAAATATATTATACTAGAACTGACATGTGATTACATTTTCACGCAATTTTGGTGCATAGATCCTGGATCAGTACCCAGAACAACCACCTCTGGCCGTAATAGCAGCCTTGATACGCCTACGCATTGAGTCAAACAGAGCTTGGATGGCGTGTACAGGTACAGCTGCCCATGCAGCGTCAACACTATACCACAGTTCATCAAGAGTAGTGACTGGCGTATTGTGACGAGCCAGTTACTCGGCCACCATTGACCAGACGATTTCAATTGTTGAGATATCTGGAGAATGTGCTGGCCAGGGCAACAGTCGAACATTTTCTGTATCCAGAAAGGCCCGTACGGGACCTGCAACATGTAGTTGTGCATTATCCTGCTGAAATGTAGGGTTTCGCAGGGATTGAATGAAGGGTAGAGCCACGGGTCGTAACACATCTGAAACGTAACGTCCACTGTTCAAAGTACCGTCAATGCCAATAAGAGGTGACCGAGACGTGTAACCAATGGCACCCCATACCATCAAGCCGGGTGAAACGCCAGTATGGCGATGACGAATACACGCTTCCAATGTGCGTTCACCGCCATGTCGCCAAACACAGATGCGACCATCATGATGCTGTAAACAGAACCTGGATTCATCCGAAAAAATGACGTTTTGCCATTCGTGCACCCAGGTTCGTCGTTGAGTACACCACCGCAGGCGCTCCTGTCTGTGATGCAGCGTCAAGGGTAACCGCAGCCATGGTCTCCGAGCTGATAGTCCATGCTGCTGCAAACGTCGTCGTACTGTTCGTGCAGATGGCTGTTGTCTTGCAAACGTCCCCATCTGTTGACTCAGGGATCGAGACGTGGCTGCACGATCCGTTACAGCCATGCGGATGAGATGCCTGTCATCTCCTCTGCTAGTGATACGAGGCCGTTGGGATCGAGCACGGTGTTCCGTATTACCCCCCTGAACCCACCGATTCCATATTCTGCTAACAGTCATTGGATTTCGTCCAACGCGAGCAGCAATGTCGCGATACGATAAATCGCAATCGTGTTAGGCTACAATCCGACCTTTATCAAAGTCGGAAACGTAATGGTACGCATTTCTCCTCCTTACACGAGGCATCACAACAACGTTTCACCAGGCAACGTCGGTCAGCTGCTGTTTGTGTATGAGAAATCGGTTGGTAACTTTCCTCATGTCAGCACGTTGTAGGTGTCGCCACCTGCGCCAACCTTGTGTGAATGCTCTGAAAAGCTAATCATTTGCATATCACAGCATCTTCTTCCTGTCCGTTAAATGTCGCGTGTGCAGCACGTCATCTTCGTGGTGTAGCAATTTTAATGGCCAGTAGTGTATTTACATGAGATTTTTGAAAGAACTTATGGGTAAATGTAATTGGAAAACACTTACACTGATGGAAAGAAAACGCAGCACGAAGAGCAGTTGTGGGACTTAAACGAAAATTGGTAGGCGTGTTTCTACATCTGAAAGATGTGTACTCAAATTTCATGCATGTCGCATAACAGTGGCGCTAATAGCACCGCTGTGATGATGCAAATCAGCTTTGTTTTAAAGACACGATGTAACGGTCGTGAACATTAGCTACCTTTGAGTTTGAAAGTGGTGAATTGATCTCAGTCAACAATACCTTTAAGGCGATAAGGACGCCATTGTTAATACCTCACTTCTGAACAAGGTCGTGTAATAGGGCTACCAGAATCCGGATATTCCTTCTGAAATATTGCAGAAAGACTTGGCAGGAATGTAGCCACTGTACATATATGATTGCTGGCAGCGGTGGTCACAAGAATGTATGGTCGCAACAGGACTAGGCTCCGGACGGCCACATGGCAATATTGAGAGGGAAGACATCGTGTTTGACAAATGACTCTGTCGCATCGTACTGCATCTGCAGCAGCAATCTGAGCAGCAGTTGGCACCACCGTGACATGACGAGCTGTTACAAATCGGTTACGTAAAATCGGTAAGCGGGTCGAAGGCTTCCATCCAGTCACTCGCTGATCAGTCTGGCCTGGAAACGGAAGACAGCAAAACGAAAGCTGAAATTTTAAATTTAGCATTTGAGAAATCTTTCACGCAGGAGGATCGTACAACATACCGCCGTTTGAGTCTCGTAGAGATTCCCGTATGGAGGACATAGTGATAGACATCCCTGGTGTTGTGAAGCAGCTGAATGGGTTGAAAATAAATAAATCGCCAGGTCCTGCTGGGATTCTAATTCGGTTTTACAGAGAGTACTCTACTGCATTGGCTCCTTACCTAGCTCGCATTTATCGCGAATCTCTTGCCCAACGTAAAGTCCCGAGCGACTGGAAAAAAGCGTAGGTGAAGCCTGTATATAAGAAGGGTAGAAGGACGAATCCTCAAAATTACAGACCAATATGCTTAACATCGGTTTGTTGCAGGATTCTCGAACATATTTTCAGTTCGAATATAATGAATTTCCCTGAGACAGAGAAGTTGCTGTCCATGCATCAGCACGGCTTTAGAAAGCATCGCTCCTGCGAAACGCAACTCGCCCTTTTATGCGAACCATGGATGAAGGGTATCAGACGGATGCCATATTGCTTGACTTTTGGAAAGCGTTTGACTCGGTGCCCCACTGCAGACTCCTAACTAAAGTACAAGCATATGGGATTGGTTCCCAAATATGTGAGTGGCTCGAAGACTTCTTAAGTAATATAACCCAGAACGTTGTCCTCGATGGTGAGTGTTCATCGGAGGTGAGGGTATCACCTGGAGTGCCCCAGGAAAGTGTGGTAGGTCCGCTGTTGTTTTCTATCTACATAAATGATCTTTTGGATAGGGCGGATAGCAATGTGCGGCTGTTTGCTGATGATGCTGTGGTGTACGGGAAGGTGTCGTCGTTGAGTGACTGTAGGAGGATAAAAGATGACTTGGACAGAATTTGTGATTGGTGTAAAGAATGGCAGCTAACTCTAAATATAGATAAATGTAAATTAATGCAGATGAATAGGAAAAAGAATCCCGTATTGTTTGAATACTCCATTAGTAGTGTAGCGCTTAACACAGTCACGATGATTAAATATTTGGGCGTAACATTGCAGAGCGATATGAAGTGGGACGAGCATGTAATGGCATTTGTGGGGAAGGCGGATAGTCGTCTTCGGTTCATTGGTAGAATTTTGGGAAGATGTGGTTCATCTGTAAAGGAGACCGCTTATGAAACACTAATACGACCTATTCTTGAGTATTGCTCGAGCGTTTGGGATCCCTATCAGGTCGGATTGAGGGAGGACATAGCAGCAATTCAGAGGCGGGCTGCTAGGTTTGTTACTGGTAGGTTTGATCATCACACGAGTGTTACGGAAATGTTTCAGGAACTCGGGTGGGAGTCTCTGGAGGAAAGGAGACGTTCTTTTCGTGAATCGCTACTGAGGAAATTTAGAGAACCAGCATTTGAGGCTGACTGCAGTACAATTTTACTGCCGCCAACCTATATTTCGCGGAAAGACCACAAAGATAAGATAAGAGAGATTGGGGCTCGTACAGAGGCATATAGGCAGTCATTTTTCCCTCGTTCTGTCTGGGAGTGAAACAGGGAGAGAAGATCTAGTTGTGGTACGAGGTACCCTCCGCCACGCACCGTATGGTGGATTGCGGAGTATGTGTGTAGGTGTAGATGTAGATACACTTCAAGGACAGCTCTAAGCCAGACGTTATGTAGCATGCATTCCACTGACCCCAAACCGTCGCCATCTGCGACTTCAGTGATGTCAAACGAGAGCTGTCTCGAGGGCAGGGTGGGGGTCTGTTGTGTTTTCTGATGGAAGGTAGCTCTGCCTCGGTGCCAGTGACGGCTGTGTGCTGGTTAGAGGAGGCCAGTTCTGGGTCTGCAACCAACCTGTAGGCGCGCTACACACTGGACCTACACCTGAAGTTATGATCAAGGGTACGATTTCATGTGACAGCATGAGCATTCTGGTGGTTATCCTGCCGCACCCTGACTGCAAATTCAGTCTGGTGATTCTACCTGTGGTGCTGCCATTCATGAACAGCATTCCAGTGGTTATTTCCAAAAGGATAACTCTCGCCCAATACCGCAGTTGTAACCCAACATGCTCTACAGAATGCCGTCATATTGCCTTGGCCACTCTATCATCAGATCTGTCTCCAATCGAGAACATATGGGACGTCATCGGAATACAATTCCAGCGTCATCCACAACCATCATCAACCGTCCCTGTATTTACCGATCAAGTGCAACAGGCAGGGAACTGTATCCCACACACTGAAGTACGTCACCTGTACAACACAATGCATGCCCATTTGCATATTTCCATTCAACATTCCTGCGGTTACACCGGTTGTTATTGTACCAGTATTTCATATTTGCAATGGCTTACCTCGTGCTTACATATCCCCATCCGGCGCGCAGGTCGCCCAATGTGGCGTCGAATGTAATAAGACCTGCACCAAGGCGGCCGGACCTGCCCTGCGAGGGGCCTCCCTGCCAATGATGTCAATCGCTCATTTCCAGTTCCATTGACCTGTAACCTTGCAATGTTAGTCACTTAAATATGCTGCCTAGATATACGTATTTCCGAAATTTCATTATTCTACGTTAATTATTTTTTGGTGCTGTAATTTATTACGTCAGTGTCGATGTACTCGTATAAGAAACGTGGCATTCTTTATTTTCAGATTAAAAGAGAAAAATAAAAGGTAAAACGAAAAACAAAAAGTAGACAGTTAAAACATTTGAAAAGCACTGATCTGTAAAAACAAGCACTTCACTGACACTAAAACTGGAAGGACCTGCCGTGAAATTGCTAGTCTGTAGTTGGGGGGAGGGGGGGGGGAGATTGCCGTGGAGTATTGTATGAGAGTGCTGATTTTAAGAAGAAAGACTGGTCCATATCGATGGGGTGGGAGTTACAGGAGTTACTGTTGTGAAACAAGAAGGGGGATTAGATGGGTGTAATGGTGAGGCTAAAATTTGAAGGAAAAAACCGGAGTAGGGGAAATTAGGGGAAAGAGGAAAAAAGAGGTAGGAAAATATGGTGAGGGGAGGGATAGAAAGCCGTGATGCAGTAGAATAGGTATTGTTTTAAAGTTGATAGGATAGGTAAATCTCGGGATGGAGTTCGTGATCTGGAAGGTGTGACGGTTGAATCTTCTTTGGGAGCGTGTGTAGGTGTAGGGCTGGGCTGGTGGATTCTGTTGATAGAGATGCAGAGCATACGAGGACTGGAAAGTAGAGGGGAAACTAAAGAATTATTAGCTTCGAGTTTACGGATGGTGTAGAGACTGTGAGTGAGGAGAGGTGGGATATTAATGGATGTTAACTTTTACCTCCACTATACATGGCGAGTTTATTATCTTCAGACAACGAAATTCTCAAAAAGTATGCTTCGGATTAAAAACCGGGAAGCTACATTTTCATTGTCTTTAAAAATGTTGTCCGATGCCGGCCGCAGTGGCCGAGCAGATCGACGCGCTTCAGTCTGGAACCGCGCGACCACTACGGTCGCAGGTTCGAATACTGCCTCGAGCATGGCTGTGTGTGATGTACACTCCTGGAAATGGAAAAAAGAACACATTGACACCGGTGTGTCAGACCCACCATACTTGCTCCGGACACTGCGAGAGGGCTGTACAAGCAATGATCACACGCACGGCACAGCGGACACACCAGGAACCGCGGTGTTGGCCGTCGAATGGCGCTAGCTGCGCAGCATTTGTGCACCGCCGCCGTCAGTGTCAGCCAGTTTGCCGTGGCATACGGAGCTCCATCGCAGTCTTTAACACTGGTAGCATGCCGCGACAGCGTGGACGTGAACCGTATGTGCAGTTGACGGACTTTGAGCGAGGGCGTATAGTGGGCATGCGGGACGCCGGGTGGACGTACCGCCGAATTGCTCAACACGTGGGGCGTGAGGTCTCCACAGTACATCGATGTTGTTGCCAGTGGTCGGCGGAAGGTGCACGTGCCCGTCGACCTGGGACCGGACCGCAGCGACGCACGGATGCACGCCAAGACCGTAGGATCCTACGCAGTGCCGTAGGGGACCGCACCACCACTTCCCAGTAAATTAGGGACACTGTTGCTCCTGGGGTATCGGCGAGGACCATTCGCAACCGTCTCCATGAAGCTGGGCTACGGTCCCGCACACCGTTAGGCCGTCTTCCGCTCACGCCCCAACATCGTGCAGCCCGCCTCCAGTGGTGTCGCGACAGGCGTGAATGGAGGGACGAATGGAGACGTGTCGTCTTCAGCGATGAGAGTCGCTTCTGCCTTGGTGCCAATGATGGTCGTATGCGTGTTTGGCGCCGTGCAGGTGAGCGCCACAATCAGGACTGCATACGACCGAGGCACACAGGGCCAACACCCGGCATCATGGTGTGGGGAGCGATCTCCTACACTGGCCGTACACCACTGGTGATCGTCGAGGGGACACTGAATAGTGCACGGTACATCCAAACCGTCATCGAACCCATCGTTCTACCATTCCTAGACCGGCAAGGGAACTTGCTGTTCCAACAGGACAATGCACGTCCGCATGTATCCCGTGCCACCCAACGTGCTCTAGAAGGTGTAAGTCAACTACCCTGGCCAGCAAGATCTCCGGATCTGTCCCCCATTGAGCATGTTTGGGACTGGATGAAGCGTCGTCTCACGCGGTCTGCACGTCCAGCACGAACGCTGGTCCAACTGAGGCGCCAGGTGGAAATGGCATGGCAAGCCGTTCCACAGGACTACATCCAGCATCTCTAAGATCGTCTCCATGGGAGAATAGCAGCCTGCATTGCTGCGAAAGGTGGATATACACTGTACTAGTGCCGACATTGTGCATGCTCTGTTGCCTGTGGCTATGTGCCTGTGGTTCTGTCAGTGTGATCATGTTATGTATCTGACCCCAGGAATGTGTCAATAAAGTTTCCCCTTCCTGGGACAATGAATTCACGGTGTTCTTATTTCAATTTCCAGGAGTGTATTTAGGTTAGTTAGGTTTAAGTAGTTCTAAGTTCTAGGGGACTGATGACTTCCGAGGTTAAGTCCCATAGTGCTCAGAGCCGTTTGAACCATTTTGTTGTCCGATGATACCAATGTTGACCCACTGTCCCACCTCCAGAGGGAGAGACGGGGACAACTTCGAAATCATGAATGAAAACATCCCACTTTATTGTTGTTTCGAGTTCAATGGGAGAAAAAACGCAGCTTTTGTATGTAATACTTTTGTCACTGCGCGATAGCTGGAGCTGAAATCGGCAAATAACACGATTTAGTTCCAAAACTGCATTATCTCGAGAAAAATCAAAAACGTAAAAATAGGTGTGTACGACAAATGACTCTGTTTTGCATTTTTCTCCATGTTGATGTTCTGTAACATTCATTCATTCATTATTTGACTTGAGCTTATAGAGTGCAAATCGTCCCTATGTCTAAAATACTTTCCTTCGTAACCTGATTGCGTCATTAGTTAGAATACAGGCAATGAAGATAAAGGAGAAAATTTGAATGGTTTACATTCACGAAGAAAATGATTGGAATGTCGACAACGTTTGATAAACAGATTGCGATCACACGTTTCTGTTTGTCGGTTTATTCGACACTTCTCCACCGAGAGATCTGTTCAGCTACCGTCGAAGATCAGTTGCTGGAGAGAATAATGAAACTGCGATTTTAGCTGCAGTGAATCATAACCCCAACATTAGCACTCGGCAATTAAGTCGTGAATCGGCAGTTAGTCAGACTACTGTTTACCGACTTCCGAAGCGTAGAAAATTTCATCCGTTTCATATTTCTCTTCATCAGGAACTTCACGGTAATGATTTCCAGAACCGACTAACATTTTTCCAGTGGTCTCTTCAGCAGACACGGAGAGACCCCAGTTTCTTCCCTCGAGTGTTGTTCTATGACGAGTCCACCTTCACGAACCGCTGTAAAATTAAGCGACACAACAAGCCTTATGGAAATGTGAAAACTCATGTTGATTACGCCAAGTTCAACATCCGCATCCGTCGAATGTGAATGTTTGATGTGGTCTAATTGGTGACGAAGACATGATCCACTCTTTATCGGTGGCACCTTAAACGGCGATAAATACCTGGAGGACAGTCTTCCAGTACTGCTTGCAGATCTTCCCTTGGACTTGAAACAAATAATGTGGCTTCAGCATTGTGGTCCTACAGCACATTATTCTGTAGCAGCACGGGAAATATTAGACCACGTGTATAATCGTTGGTGGATCGGAAGAAGCGGTCCATTTTTTTGGCCTGCGAGATCGTCAGACCTCATATCTCTCGGGTTTTCTTTGTGGGTTACTTGAAGAGTGAAGATAATAATTAGTGCCAACAACGCGCGATAACGAGAATCAGAATGTCAGCAGATTACATCGGAAATACTTCTCAGTCGTATCGAATCGTTCCATGTGCGGATAAATAAGTCCGTCAAAGTGGGCGACGACACTTTTGAGCACTTACTATTAAATAATTCTGACAAACAAGCACACCGTTGGTGAGAGATGAGAGGACACAACTGAAACAACTTTTATGAAATTACTGAACACGTCTGTTTTTCTTTTTTGATCCAACGTCTTTTTCTCGAGAACTCCAGTGGTTCATTCATCGATTACAGCGCCATCTATTTTGCAATGACAAAAGTGTTACATACAAAAATTAGATATTTTTTCACCGTAGAATCCGAATCTACAATGAAAGTGCGGTGTTCCTATTTAAGAGATTCATCTTACTGAGATTTGATGCTCCTCTTGAGGTTTTTCCGTGTTAGCGATTTAAAATCGATGATGCAAGGAGAGAAAGGCTCAAATGACAATACTACGCTGTGCAACAAAACACTGTTCGGAACATTCACTGACGTATAGAAAGTTATCTCCCCACATAAAACATAATACTCAAACATTCTCAAATATTTAAAAACATTTGTTTCCCTAGTACCCTCACCTGCTCTTTACAGCTCTAACTCCCTCTCTCTCTTTCATTTCAAGCACAACAAACAAACACCCACACACACACACACACACACACACACACACACACACACACACACACACACACAAACCACATACGCCCCCCCTCCCCCCATCAGACGCACCACATTCATTCAGAATTAGCGCCACATTAAACATAAGGCAAACGACTAACAAACGAGCAGCGACAACAACACAGTATCTCTCGACGAGTAAGGAGGCGGAAGTGTCTGCTCAAATCATATTTTGTCACCTTTTGTGGAAAATATGTTTCAGGTAAAGTTGTGAGCTAAATTTTATAAACAACAGTGTGAAAACTCTGTATTCAATAGCAGTAGAAAAAGATATCCACTAGAGATACGAAATAGGACGGAAAATATAAGTATACTATCATACATAACCACTTATTACAAAATGCTACTTCAGAAATGCTCAAAGAATTTCCTTTATGACTAAAAATGGTGCAAATGGCTCTGAGCACTGTGGGACGTAACTTCTGAGGTCACCAGTCCCCTAGAACTTAGAACTACTTAAACCTCACAAACCTAACGACATCACACACATCCATGCCCGAGGCAGGATTCGAACCTGCGACCGGAGCAGCAAGCGGTTCGGGACTGAAGCGACTAGAACCGCTCGGTCACAACGGCCGGCCTTCATGACTACTTTGCAAGTAACACTCTATCAAAAACGACCAAAAAAGGCCACAGAAACACATCTGTAATAACGCAGTTTCACTAGCAATGTAAATTTCAGCTGAGAATCGAAACAAACCAAACAATATGCACGTGCTATAATTTTTAGGCCTACAATGGATTAATGATTATAAACTTTATATTACACTTTACGGAAATAAAGTTTGACCCACTAAAGATGATACATAGGCGTCGAAACATGTGTAGGTGAATAAAAAGAAACAGAAGTGTTTGCATAAGCCGGATTTTCGAAACAACCCAAATTCCCATTAACGATTTCAAAATTGCTTCCCGCCTCACCCCTGGGAGTGGGGCAATCTGATCAACATTGGTATCGCTGGATATTTTTTTTAATGATGAACACCTATTTTTCTGTTTATTAATCTGATGCGTAGTTATTGAGATCTTTTGTTGTCTGAAGGTAAAAATCTTACAGGTAGTGTTGAGAAAAACAGGTTATTTTAAAAAACAACAATGCAGTGGATAAAATTGGGTTTTTTAAGGGTTTTGTTTCCTACAAGGTTTTTTGTATTGGCGATTCAATAGTTGAATTCAAATTCCTATTATTAATTTATTCAAAACACTAATCCATTCTTAAAGCTGTTTTATTAGTGTCTCATTTCTTCCCTGCCAATAATACATCCGCTGAGAGAATATTCTCAATTTTTTTTTGTTTATTTATAGGGGTAATCACATGTTTATGACACAGTCATAACCGGTTTCAGGCATACCATGACCATCTTCAGATTCTAAAACAGTACAAAAGAAAATTTGTATTAAAACCTAAAAATAAGTGCAATATTTAACCACGCTTATTGATAATCTAACTGGATTTATGCCGAAACTGTGTCATAAACATGTGATTGCGTCTATAAGTAAATAAAAAAATCTTACAAAAGAATCAATCACGCACTCCATAGACAAAATGTCGGTTTTTCTAGAATTTTCTCAGGCTTGTTTGTTCAAAATTAAGAAATAATTTAGGAGAGATAAGACCCGAGAAATTAGTGAAGACTTTCCTGCGTTTAAACAAAGTGGTATTTTATAGTCATTACTATCTACATAAAGTTAAAGCTTTTTACTGTAAGTGATATTTAACTATGTTTCTTATTTTGAAATAAAAGTTAAAACACAGTATAAATGAAACAAATTCTTGTGACAGTAAATGGTTGCCTGTAAGCCTAACTGTACATTTTGTATGTTAATTAAATGTTCATAAATTTATTTAGGTCTTTTTAAAAAAATATCATGGTGCTTTTATTTGGGTCGGTCTAAATTATTGCCTGTACGTAGCGATCTTATGGTGTCACGAGGATATTGAGAAAGATTTTGCTAGCGAATCAATACGAATGTCATGAGGACGTGATCTGGCGAGGATGCAAATGTGTTGTGAGCAATTTGTGTTCCGTTATGTGCCTAATCTCACGAAAAATGACAAAGGCATGGAGCGAGGTGTGCTGATCACATGCCCCACCGTATCCGCATCCTATGACGACTAATGGCTGAGGATGACACGGTGGCCGGTAGGCACCGTTGGGCCTTCAGGCCTGTTCTGACGGTGTTTGTTTTTATGTACCTAATCTGTGGTATGGAATTAGTTTTAGTCTCAAATATTCCTTCTGGTGCTACAGTTTGCACAAACTTGCACGCATTAAGTAGGTGCATAATTTTGTAGCGTTTTTGTTTTGCTTGTTGGTATTCCTGTCGCTACGGCTTTATTTATCGATTGTCATTTTTTTTATAATTCACTGTTGCTATTTGAGTTTGCGCATAGTCATTTTGTCATCTGGAGATGGCGAGTCGAGCTGTGGACGCTATAAAATCGAGTGCCAAGTCGAGTAATCGAAACACTTCCAACATATTCTTCAATAGACGGGTGGCATTAGCGGAGTCAGCAGAAACATTTTCGCCTTGTATGGGGATAATGCCATTGGACAGAGCACGACAAGAAAAAGGATTTCTCGTTTCAAGGAGGATCATTTCAACATTAGCGACTCTCCACGTTCAGGAAGACTTTCGGGGTTTGACGAAGATCCTTTGAACCCAATGATCCACAATGATCCACGTCATTGTACTCAAGAACTGGCAAATGTAATGAACTGTGATCACCCCACCATCGTACGACATCTGCATGCAATGGGGAAAGTTCAAAATTAAGGTGCATGTGTACCGCATGCTCTAAACCAAATCACAAAAATCGGTTGCTCGAGTATCATGTCGTTTTTGGAAACCCGGAATCTACTATGTAGGAATCAACATGGATTCCGGAAACAGCGATCGTGTGAGACCCAACTCGCTTTATTTGTTCATGAGACCCAGAAAATATTAGATACAGGCTCCCAGGTAGATACCATTTTCCTTCCGGAAGGCGTTAGATACAGTTCCGCACTGTTGCCTGATAAACAAAGTAAGAGCCTACGGAATATCAGACCAGCTGTGTGGCTGGATTGAAGAGTTTTTAGCAACAGAACACAGCATGTTGTTCTCAATGGAGAGACGTCTACAGACGTTAAAGTAACCTCTGGCGTGCCACAGGGGAGTGTTATGGGACCATTGCTTTTCACAATATATATAAATGACCTAGTAGATAGTGTCGGAAGTTCCATGCGGCTTTTCGCGGATGATGCTGTAGTATACAGAGAAGTTGCAGAATTAGAAAATTGCAGCGAAATGCAGGAAGATCTGCAGCGGATAGGCACTTGGTGCAGGGATTGGCAACTGGCCCTTAACATAGACAAATGTAATGTATTGCGAATACATAGAAAGAAGGATCCTTTATTGTACGATTATATGATAGCGAAACAAACACTGGTAGCAGTTACTTCTGTAAAATATCTGGGAGTGTGCGTACGGAACGATTTGAAGTGGAATGATCATATAAAATTAATTGTTGGTAAGGCAGGTGCCAGGTTGAGATTCATTGGGAGAGTCCTTACAAAATGTAGTCCATCAACAAAGGAGGTGGCTTACAAAACACTCGTTCGACCTATACTTGAGTATTGCTCATCAGTGTGAGATCCGTACCAGGTCGGGTTGACAGATAGACAAGATCCAAAAAAGAGCGGCGCGTTTCGTCACAGGGTTATTTGGTAAGCGTGATAGCGTTACGGAGATGTTTAGCAAACTAAAGTGGCAGAGTCTGCAAGAGAGGCGCTCTGCATCACGGTGTAGCTTGCTGCACAGGTTTCGAGAAGGTGCGTTTCTGGATGAGGTATCGAATATATTGCTTCGCCCCTACTAATACCTCCCGAGGAGATCACGAATGTAAAATTAGAGAGATTCGAGCGCGCACGGAGGCTTTCCGGCACTCGTTCTTCCCGCGAACCATACGCGACTGGAACAGGAAAGGGAGGTAATGACAGTGGCACGTAAAGTGCCCTCCGCCATACACCGTTGGGTGGTTTGCGGAGTATAAATGTAGATGTAGATATGTGCATCTCTGCTTGCTTGTCATCAAATGACTCGTGAACATCATCGACCATTCCTATCCTGTAGTGTTACTGGTGACGGGAAACGTTGTCTTTACGCTAACGAAAGGAAAACAAAGCAGCAGCTCTCCGTACAAAGACCACTGCGCATTCACAAAAGATAATGTTATGCATCTGGTGGAACAGCGACGGTGTGGTGTACTACGAATTGCTTCCCCGAAGCGTAACCATCACTGTTGACATTTGTTCTCTACAACTGAGACGTCTTGCAGACGCTATCCAAGAAGAACGGCCATGACGGCTGCGCGAAGTAATGCTACTCCTCGATAACGCACGCCCGCATTCTGCTAGACCGACAGAAAAGACTATAAAGGAGTTGGGTTGGGAAATCATTCCGCACCCACCTTATTCGCTTGCCCAACTATTTATCGAACAGCCTTGAACGAACTTCTTTCTAGAGTGAAAATGTGCTCCGAAAATGGCTCTAGGAGTGACTTCCAAAGTCGCGGAATCGAGAAGTTATCCAGCGTTGACAGTCCGTTGTAAATAGTGAAGGAGACAATACAGGGCTATTCAAAAAAGGAGGAACAAATTTTAAAGATTCATAGGGCAAACTGTGACAGGACTTATCTAGAGCCGGCCGGGGTGGCCGAGCGGTTCTACGCGCTACAATCTGGTTCAAATGGTTCAAATGGCTCTGAACACTATGGGACTCGACTTCTGAGGTCATTAGCCCCCTAGAACTTAGAACTAGTTAAACCTAACTAACCTAAGGACATCACACACATCCATGCCCGAAGCAGGATTCGAACCTGCGACCGTAGCGGTCTCGCGGTTCCACACTGCAGCGCCTAGAACCGCACGGCCACTTCGGCCGGCTACAATCTGGAACAGCGCGACCGCTACGCTCGCAGGTTCGAATCCTCCCTCGGGCATGGATGTGTGTGATGTCCTTAGGTTAGTGAGGTTTCAGTAGTTGTAAGTTCTAGGGGACTGATGACCTCAGATGTTAAGTTCCATAGTGCTCAGAGCCATTTGAACCATTTGAACCTATCTAGAAGTGCTTCATAATTGGTTATTTCATTAACTTGAAGGTGATTCAGCTGACTTTATTTTCATGCAAAATGTTGCCCCGCCTTATTTCTCTAAGAACGTCCGACGTTACCTGAATGACACCATTTCAGGACGTTGGGTTGGAGGAGGAGGAACAGAAGATGAACTTCACCGCCGATGGCCTCTCAGGTCTCCAAACCTCACACTTTGTGACTTTTATTCGTGAGATTGCGTAAAAGATCGCTTTCTTATTCCTCCTCTGCGTGACACACTTAAAAAGTTTGCGACATCATATTGTTGAAGCTTTGAATTCGATAACGAGAGACCAGCTGTTTCGTGTGTGTCAGGAAATGAGCCAGCATTTTGATATTTTTCGTATAACACATGGTGCTCACCATTGAATGTATAAAAATATGAACTTTTCTCTTTCCAGGAATGTTGGAATTGTGTTTACGCGTTTTAGTATTAGTTGAAAACAGTCTTGGTTGCAATTTTCGTTTTTTTTATTTATCAACGATGCGTTTCGCCTTATTTAGGCATCTTCAATCTGATCTTAATTTGGTATTTCTTAGGACGATCCTTTAGACAGTGTAGCTAATGGGCATCGTCGAGTACATCAGGCCAACATCGCCTTCGTTAACATCACTAACTACTTACGCCCCATCTGCTCTTGTGAACGTGTACGCTTTATGCAGGTCTTGGAGTCACTCACGTCCATCTAGAAAAGTATTTACTGAGGTTAACGAAGTCGATGTTGGCCTGATGTTCAAATTCAAATGGCTCTGAGCACTATGGGACTTAACTGCTGTGGTCATCAGTCCCCTAGAACTTAGAACTACTTAAACCTAACTAACCTAAGGACATCACACACATCCATGCCGGAGGCAGGATTCGAACCTGCGACCGTAGCGGTCGCGCTGTTCCAACCTGTAGCGCCTAGAACCGCTCGGTCATGGCCTGATGTAATCGACGATGCCCATTAGCTACACTGTCTAAAGGATCGTCCTAGGAAATACCAAATTAAGATCAGCCTGAAGATGCCTAAATAAGGTGAAACGCGTAGTTGATAGATAAAAGAACTAAAATGACAACGAAGACTATTTTCAACTAATATTATTAAACACCGGTTTTCTGATTCATGCCACCGATGGATTGGAAGAATTTTTATGTGTTTTGTAGTTTGGAAGCAATAAATAATTGAAATTTGTTCCTTATTTTTGAATAGCCCCGTATTACTGATGACTAAGGTCTGTGTCATGTGTATCTGTTGTGTTTATAGTCTTATGGAAAAACGTTTTGAACTCATGCACCAGCCTGATATTGAATGGAACACAGAGCAAGTAACAGCGACGGCCACCTGCCACTGTGCAGTACTCGGGCGTGCTGGCGAGGGCGGGTCTGGAGGGCGTGGCTGCGGCGGTGGCGGCACCCAGGCGCACCCAGAAGATGCTCCTGCCGCCACTCGGCGCCGGGAAGCCGAGCGACTGGCAACGCCAACCGTGCCGTAAGTCCACCAAACGTAACAGCGTACTAATCACGCACTGTATCTTGGCTCTTTGCGCCGGTGCTGCTGGGAAACGGATTCTGCCTGTTCCTCCACTTCTATAGTGTGCGTCATTTACGACGGCGGCCGAGTTTAGGTTCGTTCTGCGCATCTGACGTCACAAAACACACTCAGCCAATGAACAGAGAACGACGTTGCCAGAGGTCGACTGCAGTGCAGAGCACGGACGAGTGTCTTCAGTTTTAGAAACGTTCAGTCATATATAAAATAATTGAATAAAAGCAATGTCCTGATAGCAGACTTTCTTTTATAGAATGTTTGGAAAAAGCATTCTTTATACCAATTGCTTCATATTCTATTAATCAATTCAACCAAACAAGCAATAAGCGTCCTAATTCAGGCGATAGCAAGAAAAGGTGTTTGTATCATTCTCACGAACCGCTTTTTCACAATAAAGAACAGTGGTAATTGTTTATTTCCTACTGTACTTCAACGAAACGTGAGTAATTCATAATCATAACAACAGTGTTTGTCGATATTTTGCGTAATATTTTAAAGTCCTCCAGGAGCACTCTTCATTTGCGAGCTATGTTAGCATAATGGTTAAGGTGTTTGGCTGCCAAGCGACGCCGGCACGGTAGCTCAGCGTGTTCGGTCAGAGGGTTAACTGCCCTCTGCAATTAAAAAAAACTGAGTTCACGATCAACAACGAACTAAAACGGGTGTCTTACGACGTCCGCCCCGAGCAGATGTAACGAACAAAACCGAACAAAATGAGATTTAAAAAAAAAAAAGCTAAAACTTCTGAGTTCAAACCTTGTTCAGTGCTTTAGATTTCCTTTATTTAAAAACAATATCAAAGTGTCTTACTTCATGAATTTATTTGTTTGAATGTAATTTTTTGAAATTTCTAGTGTTTTGCCTCTTCATTATAATCTTCAGTAGATAGTATTTTGTCTCCTCCATTGCCATGTCACCTTTCGTAGTTTTGTGCTGCGGTAACACAATATTCAACGTTTGTGTCGGCTGATCAGTGTTTTAGCAAATAAATGCTGTTTGTGTGTGCAACACACAAAAATTATATTTGACATAGCTCTGAGCACTTCGCTGATACACAGTATATTCAACTCCTAATGTTTTTGTATGTCCACAGTTTTGTTTAATGTATTTTGTCTACTTCCTTTTGACTGATTGAAGTGCTTTAAAATAAAGCCAAACGCGCCCGGTGTAAATAAAACTTTTATTACTGACGTGATAGACGGAATATTTCTCAATATTGCATGTGACACCTATCTGGTACTTAAATTAAATGAGATATTGTTATACAGTAAATTTTATATGAAATTTAGGTATCTTGTACACATTTCATTCTCAACATTGTGGCAACTAAAATCGACCATACGGAAAGTATACGCATGGACTTTTACCTCTGTAAACTCTTCAAAATTTCGTGCAATGGTTTACTACATTTAATGCTGTAGAATAACTGCGTTGAACATCGAAACAAAATTAAGGCATTTGTGGGGGGGAGGGATCAGTCAAGAAGATGTGTAAAAATCAAATTTTTGGGCCAAATAGTTTTTGTGAAATCTAATGATAAGTGTGTCAAATCAGTCGGAACACCATGTGTCTGCACAGGCGAGCAGTACAGTGATGACAAAATCGCGCACAGCACGGAATGCGGGGAGCACGTCTCTGTAGCAGCGTAAGGGTTAATGCGGCCGTGGTGGCTTTACTTCATAAACGGCGCGCTCCCCCCTAAACGTAAGTTTGCGAACTATACTATACTATGGCGCTGCTTCTCTTGACGCGTGCGTCGTTTGCAAACTGGCAACGCAGCAATCTCCCGCGTCTGGGCGGGCATGCGCGAGCCGCCAAGATATAAGAATTGAACTATAGCACAACCTGAGCGAAATGCCAAGCTACAGAGCACATGAACCACTCTCCACAATTCACGTTACACTGACGTCACAAAAGTCGTAGGACACCTCCTAATATCGGGTTGGACCTCCTTTTGCCCGGAGAAGTGCAGCATAACCTCAACCAGTCCTTAGAAGTCCCCTAAAGAAATATTGAACTCTGCTGCCTCTTTAGCCGTCCATAATTGCGAAAGTGTTACCGGTGCAGGGTTTTCTGCACAAACTGATCTCTTGATTACGTCCCATAAATGTTCGATGGGATTCATATCGGCCGGTCTGGATGACCAAATCAGTCGTTGCCGGCAGCGGTGGTCTAGCGGTTCTAGGCGCTCAGTCCGGAACCGCGGGACTGCTACGGTCGCAGATTCGAATCCTGCCTCGGGCATGGATGTGTGTGATGTCCTTAGGTTAGTTAGGTTTAAGTAGTTCTAAGTTCTAGGGGACTGATGACCACAGATGTTAAGTCCCATAGTGCTCAGAGCCATTTGAATTTGAAATCAGTCGCTAGAATTTCCAGAGTGTTCTTCAAATCAATCGCGAATTGAAGGTCAATGACATGCAGTGCTGTTTTTCTGGGGTAACACTGGGGGTTGCGTATCCCTAAACTTTTTCGTCGACAAAGTAATTTTTTTACGATGTTGAGAACTTGGAAGTGTGCGAAATATTTATTTCACGGACGTAAATTTTTATTTCATTTTTACGTGTTGTTAATTGCAATACGAACAATACCAGAGCAGTTTTTGGTGGGAAAAGCGATGTCATTGACTGTTTCAAGCATGTCGAAGCTGCGGCAACCGTTCTCGACAGCTGAATCGCTGGCAGCCAGTTCGACAAGCATGCAGTGCCCTCGCCCGCTAAAAGTGGGCGATGGTAGTGCTAAACGGATATGCGTACGCTCAAACATCGAGCTAGCGATAGATATCTCTACGGTCCCACTACCATGATGATGTTGAAGATGTCATGGCTAAAAGCAGACGGGTAGTATCCCAGGCTTCAGTTATAAGTAATTTTCGCTGCGTTATATCCAATGTCGGATATGACATGACACCGTTGTTTGGGAATATGAAGTCTGTGAAATGCTACAAATGGTCTCCAGGTAGCCGAACATAAATATTTCCAGTCAATGATCGGTTCAGTTGGACCAGAGGACCCTGTCCCTTCACAACCCACGTCATTACGAAGCCACCACCAGTGCCTTATTGACAACATCGCTCCACGGCTTCGTCGGATCTGCGCCACACTCGAACCCTACCATCAACTCTTACCAACTGAAATCTGGACTCTTCTGACCAGGGCACGGTTTTCCAGTCGTCTAGGGTCCAACCGATATAGTCACAAGCCGAGGAGAGATGCTGCATGCGATGTCACGCTGTTAGCAAAGGCATTCTCGTCGGTCATCTGCTGCCGTAGCCCATTAACGCCACATTTTGCCGCACTGACCTAACAGATACCTTCATCGTACGTCCCACATTCATTTCTGTGGTTATTTCAGGTAGTGTTGCTTGCCCGTAAGCACTGAAAAATCTATGCCGATGCCGCTGCTCTCGCTCGTTAAGCAAAAGTTGTCGGCCACTGGGTTGTCCGTGGTGACTGGTAATGCCTAAAATTTGGTATTCTCTTGATACTGTGGGTCTCTTAATATTGATTTCTCTAACGATTTCAAGAACTGAATGTCCCATGCGTCTAGCTCCAGCTACCACTCCGCGTTCAGACTCTGTTAATTCCCATCGATCACCAGAGTTCGAATGACAGCTCCGCTAACGCACAGCCCATTAGTACCTTGTGAACGCGATACTACCACCCTCTGCATATGTCCATATCGCTATCACATGACTTTTGTCACCATAATGCACGCTTCCCGTAACATGGCACCTCACGCGAGCGGTGCTGAGAGCCGATGTAATGGATTCTGTCTCAGATCACAATGTATGATGAAGAGTACGCTGAAATTTAAGAGATTAGTCAGGAACAATAAATACTCAAAAAAGTGGGATACGGAAGTACTAAGGAATGACGAGATATGCTTGAAGTTCTCTAAGGCGGTAGATACAGCAATAAAGAGTAGTCCAGTAGGCAGTACAGTTGAAGAGAAATGGACATTTCTAAAAAGGGCAATCACAGAAGCTGGAAAAGAAAACATAGGTTCAAAGAAGGTAACTACGAAGAAACTAAGATAACAGAAGAAATAATTCAGTTGATCAGTGAAGGAAGGAAGTACAAAAACGTCAAGGGAAATTCAGGAATACAGAAACACAAGTCGCCAAGGAATTAAATAAATTGATGGTAGAAGGAAGGCTGCATGAAAAATGTGAAGAAGTCGAAAAAGAAATGATTGTCAGAAGGACTGACTCAACGTATAGGAAGGTTAAAACAACCTTCGGTGAAATTAAAAACAAGGGTGGCAACATTACGAGTGCAACGGGAATTCCACTGCAAATCGCAGAAGAGAGAGCGGATATGTGCAAAGAGTATATCGAAGGCCTCTATGAGGGGGAATATTTGTCTGAGGTGATAGAAGAAAAAACAGGAGACGATTTAGAAGAGATTGGGAGTCCAGTATCAGAATCAGAATTTGAGAGAACTTTGGAGGACTTCAAACAAGGCAGAACGGATCGATAACATTCCATCAGAATTTCTAAAGTCATTAGTGGAAGCGGCACCAAAACGGTTATTCACGTTAGTGTGCAGAATGTATAATCCTGACAATATACCGTCTGACTTTCGGAAAAGCATCATCCACACAATACTGAAGTTTACAGGAGCTGACAAGTGCGAGAATTATCGGAAAATCAGCTTAATAGGTCAAGCATCCATGTCGCTGACAAGAATAATATACAGAAGAATGGAAAAGAAAATTGAGGATGTGTTAGAGGACCATCAGTTTGGCTTTAGGAAAGGTAAAGGCACCAGAGAGGCAGTTCTGACGTTGCGATTGATAATGGGAGCAAGACTAAAGAAAAGTGAAGACACGTTCATAGGATCTGTCGACCTAGAAAAGCGTTCGATAATGTAAAATGGTGCAAGATGTTCGAACGTCTGAGAAAAATAGGGGTAAGCTATAGGGAGAGACGGGTAATACACAATAAGTACAAGAACAAAGAGGGAATAATAAGACTGAACGACCAAGAAGGAAATCTCAGATTAAAAAGGGTATAAAACAGGGATGAAATCTTTCCCCTTTACCGTTCAATCTTTACATCGAAGAATCAATTATGGAAATAAAAGAAAGGTTCAAGAGTGGAATTAAAATACAATGTGAGGGGGTATCAGTGATACGATTCGTTGATGATATTGCTATCCTGAGTGAAAGTGAAGAAGAATTGCATGATCTACTGAGTGGAATGGACAGTCTAATGAGTACAGAATACGGACTGAGAGTAAATCGGAGAAATACGAAAGTAATGAGAAGTAGCAGAAACGAGAACAGCGAGAAACTTATCAGGATTGATGGTCACGAAGTAGATGAACTTAAGGAATTCTGCTACCTAGGCAGCTAAATAACCAATGACGGACGGAGCAAGGAGGACATGAAAAGCAGACTAGCACTGGCAAGCAGGGCATTTCTGGCCAAGAGAAGGCTATTAGTATTAAACATAGTACGCAATATGAGACAGAAATTTCTGAGAATTTACGTTTTGAGCACAGCATTGTACGATAGTGAAACATGGACTGTGGGAAAACCGGAACAGAAGAGAATCGAAGCACTTGATGTGTGGTGCTACAGACGAATGTTGAAAATTAGGCGGACTGATAGGGTAAGGAACGAGGAAATAAATATGTGGAAAACATTGACAAGGAGAAGGGACAGGATGATAGGACACCTGTTAAGACATCGGGGAATGACTTTCATGGTACTAGAGAGAGCTGTAGAGGGAAAAAACTGTAGAGTAAGACAGAGATTGGATTCCATCCAGCAGATAATTGAGGAAGTAGATTGCAAGTGCTACTCTGAGATGAAGAGTTTGCCACAGGAGAGAAATTCGTGGCGGGCCGCATCAAACCAGTCAGTAGACTGATAAAAAAAAAGATACAGCTTGCACTGACTCCTCTTTATCCTTATCTAAATCGCTTACGTCTTCCGACACAGTTTTTGGTCATATCTGAGAAATTAATTTGGAATTAACGGCATGCCCACATCCCTTTTATTGGTCTGCGAATGGGGCCTTATCGCGACCTGTTCGAGTTTTCCTGATTAGTCGGGGTGTTAGCCTCTTCATTGTGAGTAACCTTAGCCATCTGCACGTTGTGGGTTTGACCTCGCCAGTTCGTGTCCTATATTGCCCCGGAATTAAATTCTCCTTGACCTTGCCCCTCACTGGATACACAGTTGTTATTCTGATGGAAGACTGCCGAGGTGTCTATTTGCGGTCGGTTCCTGCCAGTTACTGGATAGGCTATTGTCACCTGCTGTGGGTGCGTTGTGAACTTGTTGGTCATAGACCATCTGTTCGGTATAAGCCGGTCTATTGTAATTCTGTTTGTGATTTTCTTTTAAAGTTCTCTTGTACTTTTGTTTTCCCCAGTTACCATAATTACTTCTTGTATTTTTGTTGTTGCACGGACATACGGGTGCCAACCGTGTTGGTTATTGCCACCGTTGACATTCCGCTGTTGACTATTTTGCGGAGACGCACACTGCGTGTTAATATTCTGTGGCTGCGATGGCCCCTTTTTATACTCGTATATTAGATCAATCGAGTCGAGTAAGCATAAGAATGATTGTTAAGTATTATCGCTGTCCATCCTCCCCGACTGCACCTGACTGATTGCTGTTGGCGTCCCTCTTGTGACTTCCACAACATTAACAATATTTCTCTGCAACTTCTCTTCCGCTGCCTTTACGCCTAGCTCAATCCTAGCAATCAATTCTTTTTCACTTTCCTTTACTGCTTCTTCAACTGCTTCGCCATAGGTCTTACACTCTCGTACGAGCTTCTGTGCGAGAGTTGTACCCTTATCTAGCATTCCCGCTCCGGCTCTGTCATTTAAATTCTTCACCTCCTTTTCGATTTTTGCTTGTGTTTTCTTTATGCACGTAGTATCTAAATCTAAATTATTCCGCTTTACCGAGACCTCTTGTACTTCTTCCCCCAAATCTTTACATAGAGACTGCAACTCACTAACAGTTGTTGTTGTTGTTGTTGTGGTCTTCAGTCCTGAGACTGGTTTGATGCAGCTCTCCATGCTACTCTATCCTGTGCAAGCTTCTTCATCTCCCAGTACCTACTGCAACCTACATCCTTCTGAATCTGCTTATTGTATTCATCTCTCGGTCTCCCTCTACGATTTTTACCCACCATGCTGCCCTCCAATGCTAGATTTGTGATCCCTTGATGCCTCAAAACATGTCCTACCAGCCGATCCCTTCTTCTAGGCAAGTTGTGCCACAAACTTCTCTTCTCCCTAATCCTATTCAATACCTCCTCATTAGTTACGTGATCTACCCACCTTATCTTCAGCATTCTTCTGTAGGACCACATTTCGAAAGCTTCTATTCTCTTCTTGTCCAAACTAGTTATCGTCCATGTTTCACTTCCATACATGGCTACACTCCATATAAATACTTTCAGAAACGACTTCCTGACACTTAAATCTATACTCGATGTTAACAAATTTCTCTTCTTCAGAAACGATTTCCTTGCCATTGCCAGTCTACATTTTATATCCTCTCTACTTCGACCATCATAAGTTATTTTACTCCCTAAATAGCAAAACTCCTTTACTACTTTAAGTGTCTCATTTCCTAATCTAATTCCCTCAGCATCACCCGATTTAATTTGACTACATTCCATTATCCTCGTTTTGCTTTTGTTGATGTTCATCTTATATCCTCCTTTCAAGACACTGTCCATTCCGTTCAACTGCTCTTCCAAGTCCTTTGCTGTCTCTGACAGAATTACAATGTCATCGGCGAACCTCAAAGTTTTTACTTCTTCTCTATGAATTTCAATACCTACTCCTAATTTTTCTTTTGTTTCCTTTACTGCTTGCTCAATATACAGATTGAATAACATCGGGGAGAGGCTACAACCCTGTCTCACTCCTTTCCCAAGCACTGCTTCCCTTTCATGCCCCTCGACTCTTATAACTGCCATCTGATTTCTGTACAAATTGTAAATAGCCTTTCGCTCCCTGTATTTTATACCTGCCACCTTCAGAATTTGAAAGAGAGTATTCCAGTTAACACTAACAGTACCTGTCATAATTCCTAAATTTTTTGAGATTTCCGACTGAGCCTCTTGCGTCTATGTCTGCACGTCACCCATGACCTTTAGCTTACCTAACATTTCCTCTTGTGCCTCGTCTATAGATGACACTTCTTTGATCTAGGTTGTTTATCTCCTGAAACAAATCAGTGAATAATTCCACCTTTAGTTTCATCCCCATATCCGCAAGTTTTATGTCAAATCATTACAAAGGTCAGTGCGTAGATTTTGGGTTACATTATCTAACCTCTCTGATAGGTCATTCTTAAAACCATCAACTGTTTGCTTTTGTTCAGCTTTAAAATCACGAAATTGTCGTCAAGTTTTACGGGGTGTTGCTTAGAAAAATTATGAAACGAATTCTCCATTAGGTCAGTGAGGCCTTTGTACATACCCTGCATTGAATGCGTCGACCATGTATTGGCGTCCTGTGTACATACTGTATCTTGTTCCTTCACATTTGAAACAAGTTCAAGTCACATGGAGAAACTATAATTTACTGATTCCGCACTAGCGCGTCTTTCACTCGCTTCATGGGAGTAAATGCTTCTCGGTGAGATTTGAAAATTAGTCTCGTCTACCGTGAGCGTTGTAGCATCATGACGTAAGACACTTTTTGTCATCAGTATAAACTCAATTTGTGTAGTATTCCCGGCTGTCGTCGATATGATCGACATTTTTGGTGTGACTATCATTTGTCGTCGCACTCATTGCGGCGACATTTTGTATTTCTACACTATTTTCCTTAGTCGCCACAACCATCTTAACTGGTTCCATTTTGTAAATTTTTTGAAGTTATAAATGTGAATGTGGTTGGTAGGACATGTTCTGAGGCATCAAGGGATCACCAATTTAGTACTGGAGGGCAGCGTGGAGGGTAAAAACCATAGAGGGAGACCAAGAGATGAATATACTAAGCAGATTCAGAAGGATGTAAGTTGCAGTAGTTACTTGGAGATGAAAAAGCTTGCGCAGGATAGAATAGCATGGAGGACTGCATCAAACAAGTCTCTGGACTGAAGACCACAACAACAACACAAATGTGAAATGAAACTGAATTTTGATCTTGGAATTGGTTGCGAGAATTTTCCCGATCAGTTCATGATGTATTCAGTATTCTGCGCCATTACTGTGTCTTATTGTTGCTGTTAATGATTTTTGTATCCACATTTCAAAAAAATCAAAATAATATCAACCCTAAACTCTATTGCTTTTAAAAGAATGGTTCAAATTTATGACTGGATAGGTTAAGGTACTGATCTACTTTCGATCTAGGCGTTAACAAGCGCAATTATGCGAGCTGGAAGTTGGAGTTCTTTCCTACCTTATTAGAGGATCTTCTTAAATGTTATTGGTACATCCTCCAGTTAACCCATTCAGATTTATGCATACCATGCGTTGTTTGCCCATGATCTTCTCTCGATAATGTTATTCCAATCAAACAAATACAGTAGACTGTTACACAACATGTTTTATACCATTTAATTATCGCATCTGTCTAATATATCTGACCCCGTCCTAGAAACAGTAACCAGTTCTACTGGTTAATTAATAATTTGAAGAATAATTATTGCGATGGAAATTTGCTAGCGGCGCACAAGAGGCGCGACAATAGTGAGTTCACTCGTGAACGTGTCTCGGCTAGTAATTTACGCCCGTCGAAGCTCACTCCGGGCAGTCAGGCTTATAATTTTTCGTTTGCACGACAAATCTCTGACATATAACATTGGATTATTAGATGGTAGTTCTTCGCGCCTTGAAGTTCTTTATCTCCAGTTCTCCTTTGTGAGAATGTTACGGCGTACAGCTTTCTCTGATTGAATTTCTTGCTTCTCCGAATCTTACAGATATCGGTAACGCAGAAAGATCAGGTGAAACAAGGAACTAGTAAATGGAGTTGACTTCGTACTATAAGAATTAATGTGGTTCACATTATTTGTGAACTAAACAGAAATCCTCGTCCTCTTTCTATCACGGAGGGGAAAAGACAGACAGTACAAGATCAACGAAAGAACCGATAGGAGTTTTTACAAACGTTAGAAAGTTTATGCTCTTCTTCTTTTTCGCTAGCTCCACAGGCTTGATTGCTGCGGGCATACCGCGTTTTGATCTTTGCCGTAAGCTACTTACGCGAATGAATTAATGAAAATAGACAGAAAAAATAAAACATATATCCATGTGGGTAAACCAGTGTAAGTTCCAATACAAATCAAAATATTGATATGATCCTCGATTATAGTATGATCTCTGAGCAGAGATTTAAAATTTAGAACCTGTAGGAGAAAACTGGTACTATTCAACCCCCCCCCCCCCCCCCCCAAAAAAAAAACCTTTCGAGAAAAGCGGTGGTTGGTGGAACGACTAAGCTTTCTTTCAAGTTACCTATTTCTCTCGATACTTTGAGTCTACGCATCTTGAAAAGTATAGTATAAAAATCTGAAGAAAATTAGAATTTTTCAATCTTTCTTCAATGTTTCAGGAACCGGTTATTTTGAGCGTTCTTGACAGTAACGATAAACTAGAGATGAAAGAAACCGATATACCCGAAAACCGGTTGTTTCAGTCATAACCGCGATCCCTGTCACAAACCACCGGCTCGTAAGTTACGGAAATTGTGGCACGTGTGAAAGCTGGTGCCTGTAGAAAAATTACTAGTCTCGAGTAGCACCGAGGGGACCGCCGAGCTTAACGTACTCATCCGGCGAATGCATCACAATCAACACTTGACTCATGCCTCACTGCGTGACTCACTATGCAGAAATTTGGACTCTAACTCTCGACATAGGCGTAAAGTCGTGTGGTCGTTCAATCTTCAAACACACTATGCAAGTACATATTGCTTTGTTTGCTTTCGAGCGCCTTGAGTTGGTGGAAATGTCCGTTTCTGTTATGGAAAGGATGCTTGTTAAAATTTACACAACGTAAATAGCAGGAAACAAAATTAAGATAAAAATAAGCATAACTCAATTTTATAATTTATTGAAGAAGAAGTAAGGAAAGTTCCTTAATATAACACTGTTGCACAGTATGAGGCACAGCACTTTACGATGACGATCCACATTTACGTTTCGCACTGTTTTCCTAATTCGATTAAGGCAAATGCTGGATGGTTCCTTTGAAAGGGCACGACCGATTTTCTTCCCTAGACTTCACTAATCTGAGCGTGTGCTCCGTCTCCAATGACGTCGTTCTCGATGGGACGTTAAACACTAATCTTGTTTCGACATGAAAGTTTTCTGGGTATGTACCGCGTCGTATTGTATAAAACTACTGCTGGAGAAAACCAACGTTTCGGTCACGGTTCCTTTGACCGTCGGCTTTGACGTGAAGTCACTATTTACTAACGTGCCAGTAAACGATACTATCCGCATTCTTCAAGAGCATGTCCCGCTAGACGTATGCGACCTGGTTGAACTGTGCCTGACTTCAACGCACTTCAAACGGCAAGGAAAATACTACGAGCAGACAGACGGCGTAGCAAAGGAGTCTTCCCTACCTCCGCTGGCAGCCGACATACTCATGGAAGTCTTTGAAGCAACAGCCCTTGGTTCAGCTTCTTTTCGTCCACGTTGCTGGTTCAGATACGTGAACGACACGTTCGTTATATGACCTCATGGTTAAACGGAGTTACACAAGTCTCATGAATATTTGTACAACATGCACAGGTAGATACAGTTCACGCAAAGAATGGTGCAATTCCGTTTCTAGACTTTGAAGTATACAGGACAACGGAGGGCACACTGGGGCGCAGAGTATATCGCAAGCCTACACATACAGACAGGTATCTGCATGCTCAATCGTGCCACCACCCAGCACAGAAGAACTCGGTCATCCGTTCTTTGGCAATCTGTGCGTAGCTCCTAAGTGATACTCAAAAGATAACACCTGGGCTTCAGTGGCTACGCACAACGTTTATAGCCAATGGCTGCAGCCATCAGTCAATCCACACAACTTTGTCATCACGAGGCGCGAGCACTATCGGCGAGTAACTGCCGCCGCGCGGCCGACGTCCAGCATTTGGTAAACAGGAGCCAACTTTTCATTCGCCAGTGACCACCAGTCATGGCACGTAACACAAGAGCCAACAGACAACAAAGGTTACGCTCTCCCTCCACCGCAGTAACCTATAAAAATAGAGTTCCCTCTCCTTCCTCCTTAAGTGACCAATAAAATGAACTACGTTTTCAAAATTATGACCTAATGGCATGGGCAGTGGTCAGTAATACAAAAATATAAGGGACTATATATTCAGAACGCACCAGTAGACCCAGAAGAAGGCCGCTGCAGCCGTGACCGCTTTTCACCTGCAGTAGTTTTATACAATATGACGCGGCACCATACCCAGAAAACATTTATGTCGACTGACTCTGGCCGCGGAAGCCTACGCAATTGTATAATCTTGCTTCCTTTCTTTCCTTCACGGTGACTCGCACGTTCTTTAAGATACACCTTGCTCTTTTGTCGTTACGCCACTTGCATTGGTCACACGCTCTTCCAACATCTGCACATTGTCGATGGATTGGACAGACACCAACGCCTTTAAACGTTCCCAGAGCCATAGATCAAACGAATTCATGTCCGGTGAACTGAGAAGCCTTCTTACTGAACGTGTTCGACCAGTTCATCTCCCACGGAACACTGCGGTAAGGTACTGTCGCATGATACATAGAAAATGGGCTGGAGTGCCGTTGTACGAACTACAGTCGTTGTTTTTCTGCAAGGGTAACGTCCTCCAACAGCGACAGTAATTCATTACAAAGAAATTGGTGATACACATCACATGTCGATGTGGTTGGTAAAGTGTATGACCCTATGAGTCTATCACTGACAATTCCTGCCCATACTGATAACGAAGCCATCCTAACGCGTCACCCACAAGACTGCTCGAGGTTTTGCATTGCCCACAAGTGTGTATTTTGGTATTTTACTACGACATCTCATGTAAATTTTGCTTCATAAAAGTAGGCAGCGAACTGCGGATCTTCAGCAACCTGTTTAGAAGCCATTGGCAGAATTGTAGTCGGGCAAGGTGTTCTACTGGCCAAAGAACTTGTACGCGTTTCATATGGTAGGGATAAAGCAACTTATTGTGTTGAAGGGGCCACGCAATAGTATGGTGATATCTACAACAAATCCAGCTCTTCGCACCTATGTTTCAGGGTCGTCCTCTACATATCTAATATCTACGTCTCCACCTCCGTCGTGGGAAATACGCGAATTATCCATCCGTCAGTTGCCATTGCTGCGAATGGTCCAGTCTTCAAGTCGCTGGAATAGCCTTCCGAACACAATTTTGGATGGAATGGCGCGTTTTGGACGTAATTCGTCATAATCCATAACTGAATACAATGTCTGTCATTTCCCTCGTGGAGTAGAAGGTCTCCTTTGCATTTTTTATAGTACTGACTTTTCATACTGCACGGAATCACTTATCTTGTTCTCCTGATGTAGAGTATGGTCAGCACTCTGGGGACCGCATTCTGGCTCTGGGTTACCCAGAGGCCACTGGCATGGGCCTCGACTGGCCGCCATATTCTCTGGATCTGAAAACATGCGACTCCTTTTTGTGAGGCTATATAAAAGACAAGGTGTACATCTGTAATCCCAAAACCATTGCTTCGGTATGGTTGGTACCGGCGCCACCATCTATGTCCTGAAAATTATAACCATTGAGACACGTGAAAGTAACTGCAACATTAGGACGGCCTATACCAACGAATGCTGCACATTACATAGCACAGCTAAAACGACCCATATCTCAACAGGTATTGGTTTCCGAACATACAATTACGGGAATTTTCTTCTAGTTTTGACCAATGCTACCTCCAGTAGTAAGATTGACACTTTTCTTGCACACACCCCGTGTAACGCCAATGAAACTTTCTCACTGAAGGCTGTGTCCATTTTATTACATGTATCTAGAGGTAAAAGTTTCTTGTCCATGATTAACACCCCCTCCCCCCGCCACACACATACATCCACCCACCAATATTTCATCCCTTCCTAGCACCGACTAACTTTTTAGAGTTCTGTTTTGTAAACAAGACACAAAACACTGGCGAAAGTCGTTCTCACCCTAAACACCGCTACGATATCTGCCGGTCCTTTCATTCAACCAATATTAAAATATTTTTATCACTTTTTCTTAGACAAGGCTTAATCCACAAATGTTTTTCTTCTATCATGTAGTTTCCTCGCAATATGACATCGTTATAAACAGGAAAATTAACAAAAAATATGAACGTAATTTTTCAGTACGAACGAAAGAACTTATTGAAATATATTACCCGAAACACCTTTTCCTGCCACGCGGGGTAGCCGTACGGTGTGAGGTACCTCGTCACAGTTCGCGCGGCTGCCCCCGTCGGAGGTTCGAGTCCTGCCTCGGGCATGGGTATGTATGTTGTCCTTAGCATAAGTTAGGTTAAGTTAGATTAAGTAGTGCGTAAGCCTAGGGACCGATGACCTCAGCAGTTTGATCCGATAGCCCTTACCGCTAACTTCCAAATTTTTCCACCTTTTCATTACGAAGCCTTATATTGCCGTTCTCTCTTCTCCTTAAAACATCTAACAGAATTTTTTCCTCTGCAGAATTATCTGTTGTAAACCTGTGTAAAATGAACAACAGTGATCTCCCGCCATATTGTTATTGTAGCGGCCTTAAGCACTATGGGACTTGACATCTCAGGTCATCAGCGCCCTAGACTTAGAACTACGTAAACCTAAGGACATCACACACATCCATGCCCGAGGCAGGATTCGAACCTGCGACAGTAGCAGCCGCGTGGTTGCAGACTGCGCCTAGAACCGCTCAGGCACAGCGGCCGGCTGGTTATTGATGCATTGAAGAAAGCGCTCTCCTTTTACGCACTGACGTCACCCAAATTTTTGTTAAAAAAATAAGATCACGTTCAAGTAGAGAATCTTGAGGCTCACCAAACACTTTAATTTCTTGAGCTTAGAAATGTTTGTTTATGACAGGCTCCATTGTCCTGTTGATATAAGCAGTCGTCGTCTACGAACTGTTCCTCAGTACACAATGCCGAGAAATGTTTTCTAAGACTATCGTTCCGCATTTAGCGCCTTCTTGATACAAAAAACACCCCAATACCCTAACACCACCTCCTCCGTATACCTTTGTTGGCATTACATATGATGGCAGGTTCATAAGTAGTGCAACACTTTTTTTTCTCGGTCAGTTTCGTTCGAAAAAATGCAGAGTTTGTTGTGGCACATCCTTGAATATTCCCGCTTCAGCTCCTATAATTTCACGAAGTTCCGATACGTAGAGGCGCTATACGTAGCCTTCAAAATGTCCTCTGTAACGGAGGCACGTTCCAAGCAGAGAGCTGTCACTGAGTTTCGTTTGGTGGGAAACCAGAGCATCGCAGTGTTGGTAAGATGCGGACGCTCTCATTCGAGGTGATCGACAGATAACAAACACCTCCCTGCTCAACTGGACGTCTCTGTTGACAATGCTGCCACACACGTCCACCAGTCAAGGTACTGAAAGGTGTATGCCCATTGGGTTCCTCGCCGCCTAGCAGAAGACCATAAAGGGCTACAAAGAAACTACTTGCGCGCAATGAGGCTAACCGTGAAAATTTTTGTCGAATATTGTCACAGGTGATGAAACATGGGTTCATCACTTTGAGCGAGGAACAAAGCGGCACACCACCTCTTTTCCAAAGAAAAACTTCAAAGCCATACTCTCATCCGGTCTTCTGGGACTCTGAAGGAGTTATTCTTTTTGAAGTCCTCCATCGTGGTGGAACGATCAACTCGGAATTGTACCGTGCTACCCTCAAGAAATTGAAGACTTCTCGTTCTCCATGACTACGCAAGACCTGACACAGCTCTGCGCACCCGTCAGGAGCTCAGAAAACATCATCGGACTGTTCTTCCTCATCCACCCTACAGCTCGGATCACGAACCTCCCAAATTCCATCTGTTTGGCCCAACGAAGGACGCACTCCACGGGAAGCAGTAGGTGGATGATGGGAAGGACACTGGCGCAGCAAAGCGTTGGCTCCGACGTCGACTAGCAGGATGGTGTCACACGGGCATACAGGCCCTCATAGTAGGTTGGCGTAAGGCCGTCGCATTGAAAAATAGGTAACTGGAAATTTGTGGTAAGTTCTATGGGACCAAACTGATGAGGCCATCGGTGTCACTACTTAATCTAACTTAACCTAACTTACCCTAAGGATAACACACACATCCATGCCCAAGGGAGGACTCGAACCTCCGACGGAGGGAGCCGCGCAAGCCGTTGCGAGGCGCCCCGGACCGCACGGCTACCCCGCGCGGCTGAAATATAGACATTTCTAGCAAAAAGATAGGGGAATAATGTGGTGTGCTGCGCTCGTAAATAAAACCAACTTGCTTTCAGAAAAGAAATGTGTTGCATTAGTTATTTAACGCCCTTCGTACATCGTCCAGGCGTTCGCCAAAGCCAAACCCTTCCATCAGATTGTCACAGTATATAGCGTGATTTATCGCTCCAAGTCACTCGTTAACAGTCGCTCACTGACCAGTGGCCCCGTCCTTTATACCACCTCAAGCGCCGCTTAGGACCGGCTGGAGAAATGTACCCCGTTGCTTTTAACACCTTATGGCCAGTCACTGCACTTGCTGGGTTGCTTGTGGCACATAAACTCACGAGTGATTCCTTGCGCTGTTTTCATGCGATTTCTTACAAACCACCCTCCGCAATGTTCCACGGTCCCTGTTGCCGGTGGTACTTGAGATTTACCTGGTCTTGGTTTAGCTGCGGTTGTTGCTTCGCGTTTCTGCTTCACACTCACGCAGTCACATCATCAAAAGTGTTGAAATGTCCCTGATCGATTTGTTATACAGATGAGATCCAATAACTAGTTCACATTCGAAGTTATTGAGCTCCACTCACCGACCCATTCCGCAGCTTCTCTAATGCAGATTTTCTACTGATACTAGTATTTCCGTTTCCTTTTATACTGGTGAGTCCATTTCCTGTGATCTCGTGACATCTAATGGTCAAATCCGCATTACTTAGAGATGTCCATATAGTTCTGGCCAGATAGTACATCACTAAAACGCTAAACCCACGCTGTTGAATATTGAGTATTAGCCGTAAATAATTGGTGCATGATAAAGTTATTTGTTATCATATTAGGATCCAATACAAAACGAGATACGACATTCCCGTTGCACATACACTACTGGCCATTAAAAGTGCTACACCACGAAGATGACGTGCTACAGACGCGAAATTTAACCAACAGGAAGAAGATGCTGTGATACGCAAATGATAAGCTTTTCAGAGCATTCACACAAGGTTGGCGCCGGAGGCGACACCTACAACATGCTGACATGAGGAAAGTTTCCAACCGATTTCTCATACACAAACAGCAGTAGACCGGCGTTGCCTGGTGAAACGTTGTTGTGATGCCTCGTGTAAGGCCGGATTGTAGCCTATCGCGATTGCGGTTTATCGTTTCGCGACATTGCTGCTCGCGTTGGTCGAGATCCAATGACTGTTAGCAGAATATGGAATCGGTGAGCTCAGGAGGGTAATACGGAACGCCGTGCTGGATCCCAACGGCCTCGTATCACTAGCAGTCGAGATGACAGGCACCTTATCCGCATGGCTGTAACGGATCGTGCAGCCACGTCTCGATCCCTGAGTCAACTGATGGGGACGTTTGCAAGACAACAATCATCTGCACGAACAGTTCGACGACGTTTGCAGCAGCATGGACTATCAGCCCGGAGACCGTGGCTGCGGTTACCCTTGACGCTGCATCACAGACAGGAGCGCCTGCGATGGTGTACTCAACGACGAACCTGGGTGCACGAATGGCAAAACGTCATTTTTTGGTTGAATGCAGGTTCTCTTTACAGCATCATGATGGTCACATCCGTGTTTGGTGACATCGCGGTGAACGCACATTGGAAGCATGTATTTTTCATCGCCATACTGGCGTATCACCCGGCGTGATGGTATGGGGTGCCATTGGTTACACGTCTCGGCCACCTCTTGTGCGCATTGACGGCACTTTGAACAGTGGACGTTACATTTCAGAAGTGTTACGACCCGTTGCTCTACCCTTCATTCGATCCCTTCTAAACCCAACATTTCAGCAGGATAACGCACGACCGCACGTTGCAGGTCCTGTACGGGCCTTTCTGGAAACAGAAAATGTTCGACTGCTGCCATGGCCAGCACATTCTCCAGATCTCTCACCAACTGAAAACGTCTGGTCAATGGTGGCCGAGCAGCTGGCTCGTCACAATACGCCAGTCACTACTCTTGATGAACTGTGGTATCGTGTTGAAGCTGCATGGGAGCTGTTCCTGTACACGCCATCCAAGCTCTGTTTGACGCAATGCCCAGGCGTATCAAGGCCGTTATTACGGCCAGCGGTGGTTGTTCTGAGTATTGATTTCTCAGGCTCTATGCACCCAAATTGCGTGAAAACGTAATCACATGTCAGTTGTAGTATAATATATTTGTCCAATGGATAACCGTTTATCATCTGCATTTCTCCTTGGTGTAACAATTTTAATGGCAAGTAGTGTACATCTCGCAACACGACATTGTTTTCACGCTGTTATCACACGTGTTTATCTTACTAAACCAGTTTTTATGTTGTATAAATATCAGAATTTTACATTTTATTTGTGAAACATTGGCTGCAAATGGTTTGTACTTGCGCCAGAGTGTGGCATCTCGGGGTCGGACGTGATCGACACGCGTATCGTCGGCGGCTATCAGGCGCCGCCGCACATCTTCCCCTGGATGGTGGCCATCCTGTACAACGGCTTCATGAACTGCGGCGGCTCCCTCATCAACGACAGATACGTGCTCACCGCCGGCCACTGCGTAGTGGGGTACGTCACAACGACCTTTCCTCTTTTTTTTCTGTAGGTCATCAGTCTTTCCACTGATTTGGTGTGGGCCGCCACGAACACGTGTTCTATGATCCTGGCCCTTCGTCTACTCACTGTTTTCCAGTGCTGTTTTTCTGGGGGAACGCTGGGGGATGCGTAGCCCTAAACTTTTTCGTCGACAAAGTAATTTTTTTACGATGTCGAGAACTTGGAAAAGTGCGAAAGATTTATTTCACGGATGTAGATATTTATTTCATTTTTTCGTGTTGGTAATTGCAATACGAACGATACCAGTGCAGTTTTTGGTGGGAAAAGCGATGTCATTGACTGTTTCAAGCATTTCGAAGCTGCGGCAACCGTTCTCGACCACTGAATCGCTGCCAGCCAGTTCGACAAGCATGTAGTGCCCTCGCCCGCTAATAGTGGGTGATGGTAGTGCTAAACGGATATGCGTACGCTCAAACGCCGAGCTACCGGTAGATGTCTCTACGGTCCCGCTACCATGAACCTTCGCGATTCATTGCCATCTTTGTTTCGTTATTCTTTATTCGTTTGCGTTTGTTGTTCCGTTCTTGTCGGTTGGTGCGAAGTTTTACAGTGTGTCCTGTCTTTCGTTGCAAGTGTTCGATACCACATTCTCTTGTATGTTTGGGTGTTCCTCGGTATCGCCAGCTTCATTTGATCACATGTCAACTGAAGAGTCCGATACTTTTTTTTTTTAAGTTCGACATGTTGATGACGTCATGGCTAAAAGCAGACGGGTGGTATCCCACGCTTCGGTTATAAATAATTTTCGATGCATTATATCCAATGTCGGAATACCCTCAAACTTTTTTTTAGAAAGAAAGCACTGCTGTTTTCCATATATTCTTTTCCTCACCGATTCTTCTGAGAACCTCCTCATTCCTTACCCTATCAGTCCACCTAATTTTCAGCATCACATTGCAAATGCTTCTCTTTTCTTCTCTTCTGTTCTGATTTTCCCACAGTCCATGTTTCACTGTCATAAAATGCTGCGTTCCAAACGTACATTCTCAGAAACGTTTCGCTGCCTTTCATTGAAAGCATCTTGCACTGCCATTTCTGTTAGCCGAACGAGGTGGGTGATAACGAACATAAATAATGACTACATTGCTCTTAATATTTGTATTCACAGACAATGCATTATATGGTACACACATAAACAGGAACTACTTCTCGAAGATAGTCCACATTTCGTAGAAACCAAGGAGAAAGAAGAAACACGGAGTCAGATTACCAACAAAACAACACTACTACTAAAGCTAACGACAACTTCATCTTATGAACACGATACATGTGTTGCTCTCGAGCAGATGGTTTAGTTAACACATTGGCAGCCATTTCCTTTGACTGAAAGTATTTAACAACAATCTCACATCTTTTTCCACATTTTTCTTTCCGAGTCGTCAGTCTTGTGACTGGTTTCATGCTACCCGCCACGAACTGCTGTCCCGTGCCAACCCCTTCATCTCGGAGCAGCAATTACAACCTACATCCTCAATTTTTTGCTTCGTGTATTCCAATCTCTGTCTTCCTCTACGATTTTTATCCTCCACGACTGCCTCTAGTATCAAAGAAGTTACTCTGTCATCCCTTAACAGATGTCCTACCATTCAATCCTTCTTGTCAGTGTTTTTCCACATATTCGTTTCCCCGCCGATCCTGAGAAGAATCTCCTCATTCCTTACTTTATCAGTCCACCTAATTTTCAACACTCTTCTGTAACACCACATCTCAAATGCTTCGACTCTCTTCATTTCCGGTTTTCCCACAGTCCATGTATCACTACCATACAATGCTGTACTCCAAACGCACATTCCCAGAAATGTATTCCTCAAATTAAGACCTATGTTTGACATTAGTAGGCTTCTCTTGGCCAGGAATGCACTTTTCGTCAGTGCTAATCTCTTCTTGTGCCCGCCTTGCTCCGTCCGTCATGGGTTATTTTGCTATCTAGGTAACATAATTTCTTAACTTCATTTTCTTCGTGATCACCAATCGCTTTTCTCATTTCTGCTACTTTTCATTACTCTCGTCTTTATTCGATTTACTTTCAATCCATATTCCGTACTCATTAGACTGATCATTCCATTCAGCAGATCCTGTAACTCGTCTTCACTTTGACTGAGGATAGTAACGTCAACAGCGAATCTTAAAATTGCTATCCTTTGAACTTCAATTTCAAACCCACTCTTGAACCTTTCTTTGATTTCCGTCATTTCTTCTTCTACGTATGGATTGAACAATAGGAGCGAAAGGCTACATCCCTAGCTCACACCCTTTTTAATTCAAGCACTTGGTTTTTGGTCTTCCACTCTCATTGGTACCTCTTTGTTCTCGTGCATATTTTATATTTCCTGTCTTTCCCTATAGCTGTTTTTCACGTAATTTCGAACATCTTGACCCATTTTACGTGGTCGAACGCTTTTTCCAATTCGACAAATCTTCTGCACTCGTCTTGACTTTTCTTCAGTCCTACTTCCATCACAAACCGCAACGTCAGAATTGCCTCTCTGGTGCCTTTACCTGCCCTAAAGCCAAATTGGTCGCTATGTAAATGATCTTCAGTTTTTTCTTCCATTCTTCTGTATATTATTCTTATGTGAAACTTGGACGTATGGAATGTTAAGCAGACTGTGCGGTAATTCTCGTATTTGTCGGCTCTTGCAATCTTGGAAATTGCGTGGATGATGTTATATCGCCAGTCTCATACATTCTAAACACCGACGTGAATAATTGTTTTACTGCCACTTCCTCCAGTGATTTTAGAAATTCTGCTGGAATGTTATCTATCCCTCCTGCCGTATTTGATTTTAAATCTCCTAAATCTCTTTTAAATTTTGATCTGGATCTCCTACCCGTTCCCTATCGACACCTGTTTCCTCTTCTAAAACGTCATCACATAGGACCTCCCCCTCTTAGAGGCCCTCAATGTACAAGAGAGTCCGAAAGTATCTTCAGGCATGCTGTGTCGAGCCCAAGTTGCTCACTGGCTCTTAGATCCCATACAGCTAGCTATCAAATTTTGGATATGATGACTGCTGCGTTTCACTCGTTGTCCCAAATGGCGCCAGATATTTGCTGTGAGATTAAGATTGAGTGATTTGTCGTACAAGGCGAACTGTGAGATGTAGGGCGCGCAGAGCAGCTCACGGACTTAACAGCAGAGGCGCATGCGCTCAATCAACGCATGCGCACAGCCAACAAGGACACTACGCATGTGCTGGCGGGATCTTTAAACAGGGGAGCTTATTATATTGCTCGTCAGTATCGAAGACGGCCAGAAGATTCTGCGCCGAAATATCGTACCAGCAAAATACAGAGTTCCGGTAGTTCTCCCGAAATGTTATAGAACAATCTTTTTCTTCTCTTTCTTGCGCCTTTGTTCCGCATCGCCGCAGGGTCGGCATCGTTGTTAACGGATTTGGCAGGTTTAATTTAAAGAGCAGGCCAGTGTCCTACCTGTCGCTAACTGTAACCCCTCAGGGACGTAATACGTGTATCCAGATTGTCGGAGTGCAGTATCATTCACGTGAAAGTGATCGAAAGTTTTCTAAATGTTTGCGAATCGTGTATTTGAGGTGGGACTTGGGTAACAGTCCGGTATTCACCTAGTGGGATGTGGGAAACCGCCCAAGAACCACATCCAGGTTGGCCGGCACACCGACCTTCGTTCGTCGTTATTCCGCCGCGTGGATTCGATCCGGGACCAGCGCACCTCCCCGTCCCAGGAGCGGCGTGTTAACGCTCGGCTATCCGATAGGGTAATAATGGAGACGGCAAAATCATGATGACGGCAATATGAATATTAGTTGCAGTTAGGCGATCTTGACGTAATAAGTTATTGTATGAACACATACTTTCATTTGACATGTCCATTCTTGAATGTCAGTGACAGCAGCGGAAGTCATATGACCGCCTAGTACCATTTGCTCACCGTCTAAAGCGCATCTAAGAGACCAGTGGGCTCGTTTTGGTGGAAGCGGTGGGCAATAGTCGGTCCGGAGCGCTTATATTCTACTCTCTTCTATAATATCTGTTGTAGTCTGAAGGAATGTCGGTAGAACTTCGAGTCTATACATCAGACTCGAGAATTTTGACAGCATATCATACCACTGTAATTACACAGGGGGTTGGGCAAGTACACTACTGGCCATTAAAATTGCTACACCACGAAGGTGACGTGCTACAGACGCGAAATTTAACCGACAGGAAGAAGATGCTGTAATATGCAAATGATTAGCTTTTCAGAGCATTCACACAAGGCTGGCGCCGGTGGCGACATCTACAACGTGCTCACATGAGGAATGTTCCCAACCGATTTCTCATACACAAACAGCAGTTGAACGGCGTTGCCTGGTGAAACGTTGTTGTGATGCCTCGTATAAGGAGGAGAAATGCGTACCATCACGTTTCCGACTTTGATAAAGGTCGGATTGTATCCTATCGCGATTGCGGTTTATCGTATCGCGACATTACTGCTCGCGTTGGTCGAGATCCAATGACTGTTAGCAGAATATGGAGTCGATGGGTTCAGGAGGGCAATACGGAACGCCGTGCTGGATCCCAACGGCTTCGTATCACTAGCAGTCGAGATGACAGCCATCTTATCCGCATGGCTGTAACGGATCGTGCAGCCACGTCTCGATCCCTGTGTCAACAGATGGAGACGTTTGCAAGACAACAACCATCTGCACGAACAGTTCGACGACGTTTGCAAAAGCATGGACTATCAGCTCGGAGGCCATGGCTGCGGTTACCCTTGACGCTGCATCACAGACAGGAGCGCCTGCGATGGTGTACTCAACGACGAATCTGGGTGCACGAATGGCAAAACGTCATTTTTTCGGATGAATCCACATTGGAAGCGTGTACTCGTCATCGCCATACTGGCGTATCACCCGGCGTGATGGTATGGGGTGCCATTGGTTACACGTCTAGGTCACCTCTTGTTCCCATTGACGGCACTTTGAACAGTGGACGTTACATTTCAGATGTGTTGCGACCCCTGGCTCTACCCTTCATTCGATCCCTGCGAAACCCTACATTTCAGCACGATAATGCACGACCGCATGTTGCAGGTCCTGTACGGGCCTTTCTCGATACAGAAAATGTTCGACTGCTGCCCTGGCGAGCGCATTCTCCAGATCTCTCACCAACTGAAAACGTCTGGTCAATGGTGGCCGAGCAACTGGCTCGTCACAATACGCCAGTCACTACTATTGATGAACTGTGGTATCGTGTTGAAGCTGCATGGGAGCTGTACCTGTACACGCCATCCAGGCTCTGTTTGACTCAATGCCCAGGCGTACCAAGGCCGTTATTACGGCCAGAGGTGGTTGTTCTGGGTACTGATTTCTCAGGATCTATGCACCCGAATTGCGTGAAAATGTAATCACATGTCATTTCTAGTAAAATATATTTGTCCAATTAATACCTGTTTATCATCTGCATTTCTTATTGGTATAGGAATTTTAATGGCCAGTAGTGTATATAGGAGGTATTATATTATTATTATTATTTATTTTTACTATCATTACTATTACGTATTGCAGAAAATAGGTTGGTAACGAAATCAAAAAGCAAAATTTGTTATAGAAAATTATCGAAAATTGTACACGTTATCTTGATAGTTTTTATTTTGGGTCCGTCTAATTACGACTTCATCGGCCTGGAATATATACACATTTCTGTTTCTTCTGTTTGGTTTACGTTTAGGATGTTGAATATATGTATATTATAAAGAAACCGTACAGGCCCTTTTTGTTTTTCTGTGATGTAATAATAATTCAAAGTTCTAGTCACATACTTCGCGGATGTTGATCTGTGTGTGGTCTTATTGTTCCTTTGTCACAGATGCTCTTCGTCTGATAATTGTCATCGGAAATTTCGTTGTTTGCACTTCACAGCATTAGGAACTGAACACACTTTTTGATGTTTTGTTTTTGTTGGTGTTGCCAAATATCGAATGTTATTGCCAACTATTGGACGTGTTTGCGTGATACCTGTAATCCCCTCGTGTGTGTGTGTGTGTGTGTGTGAAATGGTATTTGTTTTGGTATGATTAGGTGTTAATGATTAGGCGTGGAGCTTTTTTTTCTTTTTTCCCTATCTAATACACACAGACGCCAATAAAAATTATCGCCCATTATACGAAAACAGATATCATTTCACAAACAAATACAAACACACACACGTACGCGCACACAAATAGGTCGCACACATCACAAAAACACATTCAATGGTTGACAATTACATTCGATAGTTGGCAATGTGATTCTACAGTTGGCAATATCAACTAAAACAAAACATCAGAACGAGTGTTCAGTTCCTAGTGCTGTGACATCTAAAAACAAACTTTCAAGTGGCGTTTATTTGAAGCAGAATAGCGATAACAAAGATACAAAACCACAATATCTAGACCAATATCCATGAAATCTGGCCGGCCGCGGTGGCCGTGCGGTTCTAGGCGCTCCAGTCCGGAGCCGCGCTGCTGCTACGGTCGCAGGTTCGAATCCCGCCTCGGGCATGGGTGTGTGTGATGTATTTAGGTTAGTTAGGTTTAAGTAGTTTTAAGTTCTGGGGGACTGATGACCACAGCAGTTGAGTCCCATAGTGCTCAGAGCCATTTGAACCATGAAATCTGTAAACAGAACTTCAGATTATTACTGAATCACAGAAAAACAAAAATTACCAGAACTATTAATAACCTACATATACAACGTTCCAAATGTAAACTAAATAGTGTAAATAAAAATTTATTCATATTCCACACAATTGAAGATGCCTTGCAAAGAATAAAGGAACATCGCACAAAAAATGTGTTTCATTCGGTTGTAATTAGAGATCCCAAAATAAAAATTAGTAACATAGTAATATTGTTTGCAACTAAGGAGGAAAGAATTACGAAAGTTGAAAACGTTACAGAAAATAGGTTTATGAACTTACAGTAATTGTAATATCTTAGGTGCTCATTGTCGTATATGCTCATATTACCGGCATTCATCATTTACATATTCCTGTAGCCTGATCTGTACACTCATGCAGACTTTGGAACAGGGTTCTTTATTGTTGTGAATGTCTTGAAATGTTTCTCTTGCAAATTGCACATGTTATCAACAGTGCACTGTTTTCCTTCCAAAGACCTTACTTTTGATAACACCCCAAAAGAAAAGGTTCATTTGAGTAACTTCCGGTGAGAGTAGTGGCCATTCAAATGGCTCTCGTTACCCTATCCATCTATTAGGCAATTCGTCGTCAAGAAACCCACACAGAGTTAAAGCGTACAGGTGAGGAGCTCCAATTTGGTGGCAGTAGAATTCTTCATAACCCTGCTGTTGACGTAATTGCGGAATACCAGTATTCCGCAGGTTGTTAAGACAGGCATAGTGGGTGATAATTGTATGGAGAAAAACAGGCACAATGACCCTCTGGCATGAAAGGCACGCCCAAACTGTAAGCCCAGGTTGATTCAATTGGTTTTCGAATACAGCGTACTATAGCGTACTACACACAGTTATGCCTACTAACAGTACCTGACAGCTTAAAATTTGCTCCATCAGTCCAACAAATTTTTCGAATAACGCCATCACAGCCTTGCATTATACGACCCAAGAATCTACGGTGAATGCCTAACTCAACCAAGGCTTTCCTTTTCGGTTGCTTTGGGCCTTGGATAAATACATACTTGCGCAACTACAATTTCATTTTCATGCGTAGTTACACTCACTGGTCGACCATTCTTTGGCGCCTTACAGATAGACCCAGATCAATCAAATCTGTCACGCAACCTGTAAACTAATAACCTACTTGGTGGAGGTGTATTGAATTCTTCTCTCCATTTCTCTCTAATCTGCCCAGCATTCTCTGTCTTTCAGTATTGTTTCATTAGCGATTTCCATTGGTCGTTGTTTAAATTATCAGCCCTGACTATCGGAATATCGAAAAAATAGAAAACAACCGTTTTAGAACAGATACTTATTGTATACCGGCTTATGCACCCCCTTCCCCCACCCCCCACCCCACGTATTGTAGCTGTTAACACTGTAAGCCACCCACAGTTTTCCTAATTATGAATCACAGTTAACAGTGGAGTGGCGATCTGAATATCCTGCTAGCATATTATAAGTTATTATCGGATGCGCGGCTCATACGTCAAACTATGCCACTTTTCAGACAGCAAAAATAATATGAATAATCACTAAGGTATTTAATTTTATATTAGCATTACTGGCAACTACCAACCGACCGCGTTGTGAAGTGATGCCGGGGCTGGACTTTAGTTAAGTAGTTTTAATTCCACGTGGTACCAAGGTACTATAGCTTTTAATTTTTAATGTTGACTTTGCCTTACTCTGGCACGCTATAGTAAATTTATGCTTCTGAAGAAGGCTAGATTATTCTAGCCGAAACCTGGGTAAATATCAGAAAATTTGCCCAACTCAGGCGGACTTTTCAATATATTGGTCTATCGCAGTTGCTGACGAGGCTGCAATATGCTAAAAATTCTTAGATCGCCTATCTCTTATTGATAGTGTCAAAGAAAAACATAAAAAAAAGACAAACAGAAGATTATGGCTGAAAGAAGTCACAGATATTCATTTGAATGCTTTAATTATATTCAATATTATCCACTTCAAAACATTCAAATGACCCTCTTAAAAATAACTAGATCCATACAGTCCGTAAATAATTCGTAATGTTTTTCTTTTCTGAATCCTTTTGCCATTGTCTCTACTGGTATATGTATAAAAAATGTTTTTTACAAATTTATTGAATAATGCTTCCTTTTTGTAATTTGATTTCACGCTCTGTATGATTGTTTTAATTAGCATAGTATAAGGCAAATGCAAAATCGTTTGCTGTACATTTTTTTCTGGCTACTTTGCTCATCGATCGCAATTCGAAAACGCCCGGTTTATGATTTGTATCTTAAAACATTAAATAGGCTATTAGAAATATTTTACTCAATTGCAGTGTTTCCAGTTTTACATAATTTTCGGCAGTTATGTTATCTACTTTTCAGGCATGCTAAGACCCTTTTTGGACCATTTTGGTCGCTACTGTTCCACTTCGGGCATATCTGTATATGCGTAAAGAGCCCTTTATGCAGAGACATAAAGTTATATTGGTGAGAAATACTGACTAAAAGCATAGTTTTGTGGCCTCAGAATCCTTTCGATTATCCTAGAACTCTTGCTATGTGACCACTAAGTCAGTTAAAACTGCATTTAGGCCTCAGATAGGATAATACGTACATAAGTATGGTAACTTTGAACATCTGTATCTCAGTAACGGGTAATGATATCGAACAAAAGTTTCAAGGTTCCCCGAGAACATCATCTTAAGAGAATATCCTATAAATTTCGATGATCTGTCATGAATAGAAATTATTGATGTGGCCACTCCTACAATTGGTACTTCTCGTACTCAAAAATCACTGTTCCTGGGGTTTTCTCGAGAACCGCCTATGAACAAATGGTGCTTTCATAACCCACCTAAGGTCCACCCTAGACCACACCCAATTCAAAAGATTCAACCAATTTGGTCAATTCTTCGTGGCTGGAGGAAGTGCATCATGTTTTTCATTTTGACCGTGTACTTAAGGATAGCTACAGTATGCCTGTTCTTCCGAGAGGTACACAACTAGTCGTTAGATGAAGGGCTATCCGAAACACTTGCCCCCCTATCTCTGTGGTCGACAGAACTCAAGATACGACCACTGAAAGAAATCGCATTTTCGCACGCAACTTTTTGGAACATATTGGTACCCCGTATTGTCGTATACGCACCGAGTAACGCTAATTTTTCCATTGAACAATGACAGTAAACCTATGCACAGACAGTAGCTTTGTTTACTGTTCGTCAGGAGGTAAGCCAAAGGAAGGTTGTTTTCTTTTCAGAAAATGATTGAGATGACTGTTAGAAAATTGTAAATGACAATACCAATTGTTGGGCTGCGTTTCAAGACCTGCAGGTGGTCAGTGACCCATATTGCAATAGATGCGAAATAATCCCTGCAGATACATAAATCATGGGATAGAGAAAACTTTCAAGCGAGGAAATAAAGAACGATATGGGTTTAGTGTCCCGTCGATGTCGAGATCCTTAGAGTCGAAGCACAAAATCGCGTTGGGGAAGGACGAGGCGATAAATCGGCCGCGTCAACCAACTCGGCATTTTCCATAAATTTTGGGATTAGACGGATGCGTATTTGAACCGTAACAACTATCAGTTGTTATTGGTGAGTAGAAGATAGCTTGTGCAACGTCTTCAGCAAGTTTCCTGGGGTATGAAGCTGAGACAACGAAGTATAAAAGAAGACGCACTTTAGGAAGTTCTGACAGATACGCAAAATGAGACAGAACGAATGTCTTTCTATAATTTGGGAGGCATTTTAAAAAGCTGGTGGAGGGTGAAATTTAGGCACATCTTTGTTCTGACCTGAAGAAGGTTCATATGGACTAATAACAACGAAGATAGCAGATCTGATGGGCTGTAGATTTCATGAAGCGTGGTAGCGTAGTAGTTATGGTGCGGGACTGGAATTCAAACTCCGTTGGACCATAATTATTTAAGTTTTTTGTGGTTTTCATAAATTACTTAAGGTGAATACCCAAGAAGTTTCCTCCCCCCACACCTCTCCTTGATCTGGCCATCGATGTTACGTTACTCAAAACGCCTATCGTTCCTTCACTACAAATTTCATTACTTTACTCAGTTATTGTCTTTTTCATTGAAGGATAAGAAACGACTGTGGAGCCTCAATTTGAATGTTCGTCTGAATTACACTGAAGTGACAGAAGTCATGGGACAGTGATATGCACATATACAGACAGCGGTAATATCTCGTACGCAACTCATAAAAGGGCAGTGCATTGGTGGAGCTGTCATTTGTGCTAAGCTGTTGAAGAGAAAAGGTTTTCGATGTGATAATGGCCGCACGATAGGAACTAACAGACTTCGAACACGAAATGGTAGTTGGAGATAGACGGATGGGACATTCCATTTCGGAATTAGTAAGGGAATTCAACATTCCGAAATCTACAGTCTCAAGAGTGTGCCGAGAATACAAAATTTTAGACATTACCTCTCACCACGGACACCGCAGTGGCTGACGGCCTTCACTTAACAACCGAGAGCAGCAGAGTTCGCGTAGAGTTGTCAGTGCTAACAGATGTGTAACAGCGCGTGAGACAACCGCAGAAATCAATGTAGACGTACGACGAACGTATCAGCTTAGGACAGTGTGGCGAAATTTGGCGTTAATAGGCAGCAGGCGACGGACGCAAATGCCTTTGCTGACAGCACAACCTCGCCTGCATCGCCTTTCCTGAGCTTATGACGTCATCGGTTGGACACTAGACAACTGGAAAACCGTGGCCTAGTCAGACGAGTCCGGATTTCAGTTGGTAAGAGCTAATGGCAGGATTCGAGTGTGGTGCAGACCCCATGAAGCCCAAGTTGTCTACACGGCACTGTGCAAGCTGGTATGGCTCCATAATGGTACGGGCTGCGTTTACATAGAATGGACGTGGTCCTGGTTATTTTCGGCTGCTTAGAGACCATTTGCAGCCATTCATAGACTTCATGTTCCCAAATAACGATGACATTCTTATGGATGACAGTGCACCACGTCATTGGCCCACAGTTCTTCGCGACTGGTGTGAAGAACATTCTGGACAGTTCGCCGACATGAGTCCCATCAAATACTTATTGGACATAGTGGAGAGGTCAGTTCGTGCACGAGATTCTGCAGCGGCAACACCTTCGCAGTTATGGACCGCTATAGAGGCAGCATGGCTCAATATTTCTGCAGCGGACTTCCAACGACTAAGTGAGTCCATGCCGTGCAAAATGAGATTCGACACGATATTGGGAGGTATTGCATGACTTATTTTACCTCATTGTTGTATCAGTTTGTGCAACCATTGTCTCTAATTCGTGTTAGTGCACTAACACAGGACTGGAAGGTCTCAGATTTGAAATTGAATGGTGAAAGTAATTTTCGTCATAGCTGAAGAAGATATAGTTACAGACAGTTCCAGATCTTCAGATTGTGTGCTGCTGTCTGGGGCCAATTTTCAAACCAGTCAACGGTGTCTCGTTGAATCAGAACAAGTGACACCATTGATACCGATCCTGTCATCAGATGGGAACGTTAAGCTCCACAGCTACATTGCCATTATTCTGAGATGTAGGTTATGTGCCACACCGATTTCTTTCATTTTCGTTATTATCCACAAAACAAAACACCACGTACTTGCATTACGCTGTAAATGAAAGTTATTCCAACTCATTCTACTTCTATATGTCCATCTATATCCATCTATATCGATCTATCTGGTACCAATCTGTTCCCTCATTCCCTGCTCCATTAGCGAATGGTGCGAGGAAGAATGATTTTAACGCTGTGGTCATTTCCAGAGAGGAGTACGAGAGAAAGTAGTACGTTGTCCGTATCTTCCCGGAACGCACGCTCTCTAAATTTCATTAGTAAAGGTTTCCATGACGCACAACAACTCTCTTGCAGAGTTTGCCACTCCAGTCTGTTCAGCATGTCCGCACTGCTCTTGCCCCGACTAAACGAACCGGTGACACAATGCACCGCTCTTCGTTGGATCTTGTATATTTCTTGAAATTAATCCAACCCTGTTACTCTCCTCTTTCGTGGATTAATTACTTTTCTTTAAAATTCCTCCCATGAATATCAGCCTGGCATCTGTTTTTCCTGCTATTTGTTTTATGTGGTCATTTCACTTCAGTACGATTCGGATGGAAGCTCCTAGGTATTTTATGGTAGTACATGTTTCCAGCAGTTTCTCACATATCGCCCGTTCAGACCCACTCTCTACAATTGCGTACATGAATTTTTCTGTATTTTAGAACCAACACAACCATTTTTCCTCGTGGAAACCTCACGAACGCATTTGTGAACGCCCATCTTTTCATTCTACCCAGGTGCTGAAACCTATTGTGCATCACTATAAAAATATTGACAAGCAAATTAAGCAGTGCAGTACAGCCTGTGACCAGCGGAATATACGAAAGTGTTTGCTTAGTTACATTCCGTTGAGTAATTGAATGGTATTATTGTTATTTTCCATGGTTTTTATTGAACGATCAGTTTCTTTATTACAACAATGAGTACATCAAAATTAATTATTTTAGTCCATGAACACGATCCATGTGCACAAACTTTTTTAGAAAATAGATACACACATTTGAATAAATCTTGATTTAAAAACATGAGAGCATTAAAAAATTTCCTCTCTCTACAAAAAAAATTCAGGTCTGGAAGGAATAATGTAAGTGTACAAGAGTGGCATTCTTTTCCTATGTACACGCAATATAGTACCTCCAAGATGGCGTGTTGAAGAATAATGTCTCCGAATTTTTCATACGAAAGCTGTGATAGCTTTTTAGATTAAAAAAAACGTTATTAAAAGTGAATGCTGGTATTTCAGTTAACCTAATACGGTATGTGAATGCCATCCTCCGATCGATAGTGCAACCATATCGCAGGAAAATTGGCGAGGCATTCGTCTTCATGGACGACGATTCACGCACCATCGTGCACATCTTGTGAATGACTTCCTTCAGGGTAACGACATCTCTCGACTCGAGTGGCCAGCATGTTCTCCAGACGTTGGGACAATCTGGACCAACAGTGCCTTGATAAACTTGTGGATAGTATGCCACGACGAATACAGGAATGCATCATTGCAAGAGGACGTTCTACTGGGTATTAGAGGTACCGGTGTGCACAGCAATCTGGACCACCACCTCTGAAGGTCTCGATGTATAGTGGTACAATATGCAATGTGTGGTTTTCATGAGCAATAAAAATGGCGGAAATGATGTTTATATTGATTTCTGTTCCAATTTTCTGTACAGGTTCCGGAAGTTTCGGAACCCAGGTCATACAAAACTTTTTTTGATATGTGTATTAGGTTGGCGCATAAGTTCGTAGAGCTTTTGTTTTGCATGTTCTTATTCCGGTTGCTATGGGTATATTTATCTATTTACATTTTTTTTTTAGTTCACTGTTTCTATTTGACCTTACGTATTGTGGACGTAGTGAGTGAAGCTGTGGGCGCTGGAAAATGTGGCAATTAGAGAAATTGGACCATTTCTGACCTAGTATTCTGTTTGAGGTCAGTAGATGGATGACAACAGTTGAGGCACCCAGAAACATTTGCACCGTGTGTGGAGTAATTGCATGAACAGAGCACGGCAAGAAAATGGTTTTCTCGTTTTAAGGACGATCGTTTTGCCTTTAGAGACTCCCCACGTTCAGGAAAACTTACGGGGTTTGATGAAGATCGCTTGAACGCATTAATCCATAAAGATCCACCTCAGTGTACTCTAGAACTGGCAAATCTGATGAACTGCGATCGTTCCACCGTCGTGCGACATTTGCATGCAGTTAGTCTAAGCCAAAATCACACAAAACAGTGGGTGACCATGTGTGCATCTCTGCTTGATTGTCATCAATTGGCTCGTGAACAACTGTCGTTATGCTAATGTAAGGAAAAGGGAGAAATAACTGAGCGCTAACAAAGCAGCATCTCCCCGTACAAAGACCTGCGCGCATCGCAAAAGATAAAGTTATGCGTTTGGTGGGACAGCGACAGTGTGGTCTACCACGAATTGCTTCACCGAGGTGTAACCATCACTTCTGACATTTATTGTTAATAACTGAGACGTCATGCAGATGCAGTCCAAGAATAATGACCAGGAAGACTTGGTGAAGTGATGTTACCCTGCGATAATGGCTGCCCGCATTCAGCTAGACTGACCAAAAAGATTGTGTGGGCTTTTGGGTGGGAAGTTATTCTGAACCCACCACATTCACCTGTGCTTGCTTCCTCAGATTTTCGCCTCTTCCGCTCTCTATCAAACAACTTTCAAGGAACTCCCCTTCCGTATGAAAATGCGCTCCCAACATGGCTCGACGAGTTCTTCGCTTGAAAACCACTTGATTTCTACAGTCGCTGAATCGAAAAGTTACTCCAGCGTTTGCAGACTGTTGTAAATAGTGAAGGATAATTAAAGCCTCTGTTACGTGTGTAGGTTGTGTTTGGTAAACGTATGGAAAAACACTGCGAACTTATGCTCCAGCCTAATACAATAAAGTGACGTCGGCAATATTGGCCTATAATTAAGTGCGTCAGTCCTACGGCCCTTCTTGAAAACGGGAATGAGCTGCGCTTTTTTTTTTTTTTCGTGTCGATAGTCATCCTTTGTTGCTTCAGTATATCCAGTTAACACGGATTAAAATGAGTATTAATGTTCGGCTCTGAACTGCGAAGTAGACAATGAGTGAAAGTGTAGCTTTTCACCATCACAATTTGATGCTTTGGGCAAAGAGAAGAGACGGGGCAGTGAGACCCGAGTGAGGATCTGTACACGTCTAATACAGTGTTTGCAAGTTTGATAGCATTAAATATCGGATTACACCCACAGACTGACAAAAATGTGTGCTAATGCAGGGTCAGTCCGAAGAACATCTCGGTGATGTTGGGTATCAACGACTTGCTGTCCCTTCAACGAGTACTGCCACGCGTCGACCGGCTCATCGTGCATGATGACTTCGACCGCGACTTCCTGCACGACATCAACGATGTGGCCCTCATCAGGCTGGCGGAGTCCGTCCCCTTCAACGACCAGGTGGCCCCCATCTGTCTGCCGCAAAACGGTAAGGCTATACGCCTCTTTTGTGATTGCTGCCTCTTCTCCGAGGTAAATCAAATAAAACAGGATTTTATTTTGTTTTAAATTAATGTATTGAAAAGCAAAAGGTTGTTATGATATACACTCCTAGAAATGGAAAAAAGAACACATTGACACCGGTGTGTCAGACCCACCATACTTGCTCCGGACACTGCGAGAGGGCTGTACAAGCAATGATCACACGCACGGCACAGCGGACACACCAGGAACCGCGGTGTTGGCCGTCGAATGGCGCTAGCTGCGCAGCATTTGTGCACCGCTGCCGCCAGTGTCAGCCAGTTTGCCGTGGCATACGGAGCTCCATCGCAGTCTTTAACACTGGTAGCATGCCGCGACAGCGTGGACGTGAACCGTATGTGCAGTTGACGGACTTTGAGCGAGGGCGTATAGTGGGCATGCGAGAGGCCGGGTGGACGTACCGCCGAATTGCTCAACACGTGGGGCGTGAGGTCTCCACAATACATCGATGTTGTCGCCAGTGGTCGGCGGAAGGTGCACGTGCCCGTCGACCTGGGACCGGACCGCAGCGACGCACGGATGCACGCCAAAACCGTAGGATCCTACGCAGTGCCGTAGGGGACCGCACTGCCACTTCCCAGCAAATTAGGGACACTGTTGCTCCTGGGGTATCGGCGAAGACCATTCGCAACCGTCTCCATGAAGCTGGGCTACGGTCCCGCACACCGTTAGGCCGTCTTCCGCTCACGCCCCAACATCGTGCAGCCCGCCTCCAGTGGTGTCGCGACAGGCGTGAATGGAGGGACGAATGGAGACGTGTCGTCTTCAGCGATGAGAGTCGCTTCTGCCTTGGTGCCAATGATGGTCGTATGCGTGTTTGGCGCCGTGCAGGTGAGCGCCACAATCAGGACTGCATACGACCGAGGCACACAGGGCCAACACCCGGCATCATGGTGTGGGGAGCGATCTCCTACACTGGCCGTACACCACTGGTGATCGTCGAGGGGACACTGAATAGTGCACGGTACAACCAAACCGTCATCGAACCCATCATTCTACCATTTCTAGACCGGCAAGGGAACTTGCTGTTCCAACAGGACAATGCACGTCCGCATGTATCCCGTGCCACCCAACGTGCTCTAGAAGGTGTAAGTCAACTACCCTGGCCAGCAAGATCTCCGGATCTGTCCCCCAATGAGCATGTTTGGGACTGGATGAAGCGTCGTCTCACGCAGTCTGCACGTCCAGCACGAACGCTGGTCCAACTGAGGCGCCAGGTGGAAATGGCATGGCAAGCCGTTCCACAGGACTACATCCAGCATCTCTACGATCGTCTCCATGGGAGAATAGCAGCCTGCATTGCTGCGAAAGGTGGATATACACTGTACTAGTGCCGACATTGTGCATGCTCTGTTGCCTGTGTCTATGTGCCTGTGGTTCTGTCAGTGTGATCATGTGATGTATCTGACCCCAGGAATGTGTCAATAAAGTTTCCCCTTCCTGGGACAATGAATTCACGGTGTTCTTATTTCAATTTCCAGGAGTGTATTTTTTAAATAGTTTCCCGCTATAGGAATTCCTTTTTTTCCGGCGAGAAGGATGATTCCTCATTACAGCACTGTGAAATAAAGCTGGTTGCGTCAGGAGTCGACGGCGCACGAATTCCTCCACGCCCTCGTCATCTTCAAATCCGTGCCCTTCCAGATCTTCTTTAAATGGTACACACAAATGGAAATCACAGGGCGATAGGCCCGGGCTGGTAGGTGGGTGATCAAGTTGAGGCCAGTGCGATTCCTGTCGTTTGGAGACTGTTAGAGCTGCTATACGGGGCTTGGCATTGTCATGGAGGAAGATTACCTATCGTGTCGGTTCGTCTCGTCTTTTGTTGCCACATGCATCCCTCGCCTTGTTCAACAGTACGCAGCATTGATTGTGTGTTGCTCATGCAAAAAAATCAATGAGTAAACTGCCTCGCTGATCTGAGAAAATGGTTGAAAGAACCTTTCCAACTGACAGTCGAGTCTTGGCTTTCACTGGGGCTCTCTCCCCTTTCCTCCACCACTCGTTAATGGCTAGTTTGGATTAAGGAGTGTAGTGGTGCAACCACGTTTTGTCGCAGGTGATGATCAGCCTCCAAAATCATCACCTTCTTTCACAAACCTTGCTATCTCTGACAGTCCTCCAAACATCTCAACTTCTGATTTTCGGTCAAAAGGTGAGGGGCCCCATCTGGAACACACTTTGCGGAATTGTAAGTATTTGTGATGATCGCTTGACAGCTCCTGTAACTTACCCAACCTGTTCTGTGTGTTGTGTATGACTTCGTACACATTTGTAAGGAGAGGTGGTCTACAGACTGTTGCGGCAACTGTCGTCGTAGGAAATCTGGACAGGAGCAGAAATGATTAGCGAAAAAGTTAACACAGTGAACAGAAGATTTACTTAACTTGTGCTTCTCGAAGCAGAGGAAGACTCATTACAAATAACGTAGCGAGAACCAGAGTTCAGTTATAACAATAGCAATAGGGAAGAGGCTTGCTGTACTAAGCATAAACAGTGGTGTCGTAGCAAAGAGGCTCCAAGTGCAAGTGGAACGTGTGGCTGCTGCCGGCCGTCCTATATTGCTGCGGCAGAGGGCGCTCGTAATACGGAGCCGCCGGAGCTGTGTGGCTTACAAGGGAACCTCCCCATCGCACCCCCCTCAGATTTAGTTATAAGTTGGCACAGTGGATAGTCCTTGAAAAACTGAACACAGATCAGTCGAGAAAACAGGAAGAAGTTGTGTGGAACTATGAAAAAAAATAAGCAAAATATACAAACTGAGTAGTCCATGCGCAACATAGGCAACATCAATGATAATATGAGCTGAAGAGCGCCGTGGTCCCGTGGTTAGCCTGAGCAGCTGCGGAAAGAGAGGTCCTCGGTTCAAGTCTTCCCTCGACTGAAAAGTTTACTTTATTTATTTTCCCAAACTTATGATCTGTCCTTTCGTTCATTGACGTCTCTGTTCACTGTAATAAGTTTAGTGTCTGTGTTTTGCGACCGCACCACAAAACCGTGCGATTAGTAGACGAAAGGACGTGCCTCTCCAATGGGAACCGAAAACATTTGATCGCAAGGTCATAGGTCAACCGATTCCTCCACAGGAAAACACGTCTGATGTATTCTATACGACACTGGTGACGGCATGTGCGTCACATGACAGGAATACGTTGTCGACCCACCTAACTTGTACACTTGGCGAATGGGTAGAAAGATTCTTCTACCTTACCCGATTTAGCGTTTCTTTTGGATGTGATAATCACTCCGAAAAAAGTGATGAAAACATAAGAGTTTGTCACATAACCTGCAACAAATGAATGCAACCGTTTCACAGTCGCACAGTTTCCCCTGTGCTCTGTCAAAACATGTTTTTAACGTTTTCAAATTTTTCCGTGTGTAGACCGTCAAATCCTCCATATGTCCAAGCAAATCTGAACATGTCCTGGAATTTTGGAGAGCGAAGTTGATTATGTGTGAGTGCCTGATCTTTGATAATTGTCTGAAAATAAAAAATTAAAATTTTCATTCGAGGGAATGCTTGAACCTAGGACCCCTCGTTACGCAGCTGCTCACGCTAACCACGGGACCACGGCGCTCCCGACCTAACTTTATACTTCATGTTGCCTATCTTGCACATGGACTACTCAGTTTGCATATTTTGCTTATTTTTTTCGTAGTTCCACACAACTTCTTCCTGTTTTCTCGATTGATCTGTGTTCAGTTTTTCAAGGCCTATCCACTGTGCCAACTTAGAACTAAATCTGAGGGGGGTGCGATGGGGAGGTTCCCTTGTTAGCAGACAAGGATCATTGGCTCCCCCAGATCCCGCGCGACCGCTGTGCGTCTGACGGAAACTTGCTATTCCGTTATCAATGTAAAGACGCCGGTAGGATTGTACCAATTTACCAATTCGTGATATCACATTATGCAATTTCTGATACTTTCACTCGTCCATCGCCTTCAAGAATGTCTCGCACTACACGAATGTTTCCGTCCGTAACGCTTGTCCAAGGACAGCGATCGTCTTGCTGATTTTCCATACGTTCTCGTTCTTCCTTGAACTCTTTATGCCAGGTAAACACACGCGTCGTTAACAGTGATCACCGAGCTGTGGAGTCAACCTCTGGAGAATTTCCACCATTTGAACTCCTTAAGGTACAAAGTAATTATATGAGTTGCGTAATGGGAGGATGCACCCGTTGCTCTCACACCGTGAGCGTTACTGACGAAGCTGTTGGAAGTACGTAAAGGCCTGTCCCTCCCAGCGTCTAAACGGCCCACCCGACAATACTAGAAGCGCGGATCTGGTCATACTAGCCGTTGATACTCAGAAACAAAAAGCCCGTTTGTATTTCATTCACCTTAGCTCAAAGCAGAAATGACACACCTGCTATAACCTGCACTGGAAGTTGTGGTTCTTCATTCCGAAAACTGGTCTCATGTGGCTTTCAACGCTAGTATGTTTGTATGCACGTATCTTTTTCTTTGAATGAGTATTGAAACCTACATAACTTTGAACCAGCTTATTGAAGTCTCACCTTGGTCTACCTCTACAGTTCTTAAACGCCAATACCACATTAACTATTTCTTGATGCCTCAGGACATGACCTTTCAACCTTCCTCTTCTTTAATCAATATCTTTCTATACATAAAGAAGACTATCCGTTTGTTTGCTTGTTTGTAATACACACTTTACCTTCGAGACAAGAGTAAGATCACTGTCTACATAAGATTTCGCAGTCTCAACATGTTTGGAGAAAGGATGTTACCAAAAATCTCTAAAAAGTTCTTGGCTGATTTACTTCAGATTTCTACACGATTTCCTAATGAACATTTGGGCAGACATAGGCTATATACTTTTAATACACACACACACACACACACACACATATATATATATATATATATATATATATATATATATATATATATATATATATATATATATATATGGGTGTGTGTGTGTGTGTTGGTTCAAAATGGTTCAAATGGCTCTGAGCACTATGGGACTTAACATCTATTGTCACCAGTCCCCTAGAACTTAGAACTACTTAAACCTAACTAACCTAAGGACATCACACAACACCCAGTCATCACGAGGCAGAGAAAATCCCTGACCCCGCCGGGAATCGAACCCGGGAACCCGGGCGTGGGAAGCGAGAACCCTACCGCACGACCACGAGCTGTGTGTGTGTGTGTGTGTGTGTGTGTGTGTGTGTGTGTGTGTGTGTGTTGTGTGTACTATTTATTTATTTAAACATATACGAGGTGTTTCTGTAAGAGCGTTTAACAATTTAACAGGACATAGAGGATGCTCGACTAAACAACTTGCCGGCCGTGGTGGCCGAGCGGTTCTAGGCGCTACAGTCTGGAACCGCGCGACCGCTACTTACGCAGGTTCGAATCCTGCCTCGGGCGTGAATGTGTGTGATGTCCTTATGTTAGTTAGGTTTAAGTAGTTCTAAGTTCTAGGGGACTGATGACCTCAGAAGTTAAGTGCCATAGTGCTCAGAGCCATTTGAACCATTTTGAACTAAACAATTTGAGATCGGGAACCTGGGGTCGGAGAAACCAGCTTAAGGAGATAATAGGAATAAAATCACAGTGATATGTACTTTTTATTTACATTAGTTACAGTTAACTGCAATAACATTATTGCCACAGTGAACATACCATTTGCATTGCATCTTACAAAATGAGTTTAAACTGACAGCCATGAACCACAATGCAAGCTTGACATCGGCGAACAAGATTCTGATGCGTCCTGACAAATATCCCCGGTGTGTTTTGAATCACATCACAGGCAGCTACCAATTCTGGCAAGTAATTCCATTTCCGTCCGATGGAGTCTTATACACAAGTGACTTTAAATATCCCCACAGGAAATAGTCAAGGGGATTCATGTCAGGTGACCTCGCAGGCTATTGAATAGGATCTCTCCTTCCAACCCAGTGACCAGGAAATGCTTTCTAGTAATCAGGCTTGTTCTCTTCATTCCTTGCAGGAAATCAATAATGCACTTTTAAATAAACAGCACAGTACTTGTAAGCTTGTACGCATGTTAGTTGTAAATAAGCTGTAAAACAGTAATTCTAGACAAAACGGTAGACATCTTTACTTTCATATCTCGTTAAGTTGACTTCCCCGACCCCAGGTTCGCTACCTCAAATTGTTCAGTGGAGCATTCTCTATGTGCTGTTACATTTTTGTACGCTCTTACGGAAACACCCTGTATGCATAAACGGTGAATGTTGTTACCAAAAATCTCTAATAATTCTTGGTCGACTTGCTTCAGATTTCTGCACGAAAAGTTCTTGACCGATTTACTTCGTAGTGTTTGGTCGATTTACTTCAAATTTCGAAATTCAGATGAAAAAATGAAGAAAATTAATGAAAAATTAAATGCCTAACAAACTAACTATATTGTGGTGAACTGACAGTATTTCCTATCGCGAGAATAAGTTATAGCTGCAGTACCGTCTTGGAGATGGTACATCAGACAACACTAGATAGAGGGACGAGCAAAAGCTCGAGAATTTGACAGAAACGTGATTGCAAACCCTTACTTCTTGATCAGTTGCCATTGTGACATTTGACATATACCCTAGAAGAGATTTTAGTCTGTGTTTCGCAGTAATTTTTGTTATTAAAATCCGCATTGTCATATAAACGCTAAGGCACTGCCTCATGAAGTGGAGGCATGTGACACTGTTGATGGAGATCCGTCCGCCAGTTGGGGATGTTAAACTCGTTGCGCACCTTGATGTTTTTCGCGGGGGAGCAGGCTACGTGCCGGTACCGAGTTTCATCCTCTCACTTTCTTTCACTCATAACAATACAAATCCAACTCTACACTGCTCGACCACTCATCGCTGTCAACCCACACAGATACTCAAACAACACTGCATAACAGGTCAGGGTAAGGCAACGGCAAACCACCTATCCACTAGGACCTGGTCATGAGCGGCAGAGCAGAATTTCTATATATCCTCCCACAACACGCATTCCCTGAGCGCGGAACTGTATACAGTGACGGAAAAAATCACAACACTAAGAAGTAATTAATGTAGAGTAATGACATTTCAGGATTACATTTGTCTGGGTAACGTATTTTATGATTAATGTTGCAAGAGGACAGGTTAACGGTATGTGAAATGCTGGTACATTAATAACCGGTGAAACCGCCAAGATGTTGAGTGCAAGCATGCAAATGTGTATGTGTTGTGTTGTACAGGTGGTACTGTCAGTTTGCTTGATGGAGTTCCATTCCCTGTTGCACACGGTCTGTCAATACAGGGACGGTTAATGATAGTTATAGACGACATTGGGGGTTGTCGACTGATGATATCCCGAATGTGTTCGGTTAGAGACAGATAGGACTATCAAGCGATCCAAGGCAACATGTCGACACTCTATAGAGTATGTTGCGTTACAGCAGCGGCATGTGGGCGAGCATTATCCTGCTGAAAAACATCCCCTAGAATGCTGTTCATGAATGACAACACAGCACAACAGGTAGAATCACCAGATTGACGTACAAATTGGAAATCAGGGTGCGTGGAATAACCGAGAGAGTGTTCCTGTTATATGAAATCGCACGCCAGACCGTAACTCCAGGTGTACGTCCCGCGTCTGCCACGCAGAGAGATTGGTTGCAGGCCCTCAACTGGTCTTTTTCTAACTAACACGCAGCCGTCACTGGCACCTATGCAGAAACAGCTTGCATCACAAAACACAACAGACCACCACCCTTGCCTCCAATGAGATCTCGCTTGCCACCAATGAAGTCGCAAATGGCGGTGGTTTGTGGTCAGTGGAATCCACGCTACAGGGCGTCTAGCTCGGAGCTGTCCTTGAAGTAACCGATTTGTAACAGTTTTTTGTGTCACTGTGGTGCCAACTGCTACTCAGATTTCTGTCAAAGATGCACTATAGTGCGCCAGAGCCATACCCTGAACACGATGGTCTTCTCTCTCGGTAGTGCTACGTGGCTTCTGAAGCGTGGTCTTCTTGCGGCTGTACATTCTCGTGACGAGCACTGCTAGCAAACATGTACAGTGCCTACATTCCTGCCAAGTCTTTCTGCAGTATCGCAGAAGGAACATGCAGCTTCTCGTAGCCCTGTTACACGATCTCGTTCAAACTCTGTGAGATGTTGATAACGGCGTCTTTGTCAGCTTCAAAGCATTCTTGACTAACGTCAGCTCATCACGTCGAATCTGAAAGGAAACTAACGCTTACGACCTTTAAAGTCAAGTAATACTCGCAACTTTCAGCATATTACTTCTTGGTACTGCGGTTATTACGTTCTTCTTGACGTCTGGCGATATTACACTTTTCTCATGTACATGGATCTTAAGAATTCGAGGCGATATCTACTCCAGTTGCTTTGTTTCGACTAAGATCTCTCAGCGCTCTCTCAAGTGCTTCTCTCAGTGTAGTATCACCCATGTTATGTTCATCTACTTCGTCTCATCCTCTTGCCTCTCTGGAACGTTTTCTTCAAGTTTGCCTCTTTTATACAGCCCTTCTACAAATTCCTTCCACCTATCAACCTTTCCTTCCTTGCATATTTCTGGATTGCTATCTAAACTCTTGACTTTCATTTAGCAGTTTTTTTGTTTCCTCGAAAGGTTTCCTTAACTTTGCTAGATGTGCACCTATCTTCCCCACAGCCATGCACGGTTTTTCAGCTTCGCATTTCTTTTGACTGCTTGTGTGCCATGGGGTTCAGTATTGTATTGAGTCTACTTCCGTGCTTTCTATGTAAAACCGATTTTTCATCTTATACTGACAAGACAAAACAATGTGTGCATTATAATCGATGCCACTAGAAGAGCATCGTTAAAAGGAGAGATATATTAAATATTTACACAAGTTATTAATTATTTTTCTATGAATAGTCTAACTTAGAAGAACACTGATCTTCAGACGCAATTAAAGTGAGGATATAACTTCAGCAACATCAATGTAGCATGACGGAAAGAAGTTTAGTAGAACTGTACGTTCAGACCAACTGCAGTTGTACACCGGTAACAACTTGAGCGGGACATCACATATTGTAGCTTTTTCGCAGGTTCAACTGCACTTGTTCCGCGAGTCATTGCTGACTTTGTTGTTAAAACAATCAGTAAGTTAGCTTTCTCTTCATAGTTCCATTCACTAATATCATGAGGAATAATTCCACTCAAAGATGCAGAGAAACGTGCTAAGGTATATATCCACGAACCGGACTACATATAGACAACAGTTTAAGAAACTATGACCATTAAAACCTACCTCACAGCCCATTTCTTACCCTTTGAAGTTGTTGTTAACGAACAGTCCTATCTGAAATCGATAGCAACGTTCACTTCCACTATGCCAGGAACAAAAACTACATCCACTTATCACAACTTGTTTGGCAGAATCCTTCTACCCCGTCAGACCAATAAGTGCTAATTTTTTGGCTGTTATCAGTTTTGGTTTATTCAAGAACCCTTCTTCAGTTCTTCCACTTCCACAGTAAAAGGCCTAATTCAGTAAGTATATTATATAGCATGCTACTTCAAGTTCCAAAAGTCTGCTGGAACGATGAATGATCAAACTATTCTCCTAGACCGAATCCCTTTTTGTATAAAATCACAATATAATCTATTTCTTGTATCGAAGACAGTAAACTGTGTTACCAGAGAAGCAAATGATCTTCTCTTGTGAATTATAGGCCATGAGAACATCTTTAAAGACAAAATGAACTCCTTCTACGTCACAGACAAATTTTTAAGAGATGTATCTGTGTTTGTGGGCTTCAGTTTTTAAACTTGGATGTATATCGACGTAAAAGTCAGTCGTGTAAAGAGACACAGCGCTTACCGATTCCTAAGTGACTAGCTGTGGGCAACATAATTTTCATTTTCATTTAGATGGCACAGTGTTACTTTGCATTAACACTTAGCCACTGACGAGAAGAGTATTTAAATAGCATCAAATAGCATGTGTCCTCTTTATTTATTGCCCTGTAGGACAACAGCTATTATGTAACTGAGAAATCAATCAAAGACTTTAATTAGATCCAAACGACTCCAAAAAATCATCTAATCACCGACTGTTGGTGAGCTGTATTCATGAAATGCGTAATACTAACGAACAATTTATCAAGCCACATTGAGATGTGTAATGACTTCTGCTAAACACACCTTGTCCAAGGAATTTGTATGACAATGGATTTTATATACTCCCTAGCTCAAGAAACCAATGCATGTTAATTGTATTTGGCAATTATAAGCAAAGAAATTAGCTACTGAAAGTCACAATGAAAGAAGAAATAATGTAGTATTAGGTGCTCCAGATATGGGAATGTAATCGAGTCATTTATTTCTAAAAAGGGACAACTCACGTTTGATAAATTATTGAGAAGGAGGAAAAGCATCCCACTACCTTGTTTAACAATTTAATGGCGAATTTCTTTCTGCTGTGTGAAACAGTTTATTTACTTGAGTGTGTAAAGCTAATATTACCTACTTAGAAAAATCTTTGTAGCTGCTATGGTGATTTTTATCACTTAGGGTTATCCCCTTATAGCAATAAGACAGGAAGGAATTATATTTAAGGCACTTATTTAATTTACTGAAAGTAAAAACTTATATTTAATGAATGACAATATTTCGAGTGCAATAAATGTAATGTAAGGTATTTAAGTCTGCCTGGAGCGTACTGTCAAACAGGAAATTTACCGTACATCACCATGATATGAATACATTTAAATGACAACCAAAATGAATTACTGTTTCTCAATACTTATGAACATAAAGCAATGACTGTTTACAAAAACGAACACAAAATATGTTACAAATTATGATTGGCCGCTTATTCAGAGAACTATATTAAGATTATACAAAAAATGATTATAAAACACGCTAAAAAACGATTGGCTCTAGTCGCTTTTTAATCATATTCATCCACTTATGTCATAGACTACATCTTCGGCTTATTATAAAGATTCGATACTGTTGATCTGTAATACACTTCAGTAGTTTCTCAATATCATCTTTGTTGATATATATATATATATATATATATATATATATATATATATATATATATATATATATATATATATATAAGGGTCACTGGCCATTTGATCATCGTCTTCTGTGCGGATGCACAAACAGTGCCCGAACTCTTACGGGAATCGGCAAAAAGCCGCGAGTAATGAGTATAATGGGCAGGGAACTATGAATATAGTGCGGGACAATAAGTTTCTTTAATTTACGTCTATGGTCACAATCTTTTTTGTTTAACAGAGTACCGGTCTCAGTCTTTAACGACCATCATCAGATCTGCAACAAAAATGGGATAAATATAAATACACTCGCAAACTGTATACAGCTTAAGAACAATACATAGAGCATATTGAAAAGTACTACTTACAAAATTTACATTTGTGCGATTTAAATATGAAGAGGCATACCTGTTTCATAAAAACAAAGTCCTAATGTACTGCAGGCATAGTGGCATCGTCAAATGTTTAATGCATCGTCAAATACATACAAATCACATCACATGGACGAGTCATGTTGTCAGTAAAACTACTGTTTAAAACAAGCTGCCGTACAGCAGCCACAAGATGTTTGTGTTGTAAGTTGACCAGATGTCGCTAATGTCAGCATACAGTAGGTTTCAGTTATTAATTGAAACAGCGAAAATAAAAGGGGGATACATTAGTTAAAGTCTGTAATAAGCTTATAAGTATAAAAGTTGTTACAGTAATATTTTTTTTCTTTTTTTTTCTTTATTGTATTTCAGTTCCCCATTGAGGCGGGCTGGCAGCAGCATATGCGCTGCTCTTCAGCCGAAAGACATAGAACAAACAATAGAAGACATTTAAAAATAACAAAGGAGAGAATATGGTGAACATAGATATAAAAAAGGGGGAACATCATGGAAGGCAATAGACAAAAAACGGGGTGACCGTAAAATGGAGATAAAAAACTGTTAAAACTGTTTAAAAGTAGCACACACAAAAAGCCACACACTGTGACAATTAAAAGAACACAAGGCACAGTATGACTGGAGCATAAAAGGTATCGACGGATGGCCTAGCACATAACAAATACTGACGGCGAACCTCAAGGCAGTACACAATTAAAATCAACCTCTTGACGCACAGGAGAAACAGCACTAAACACAACACTGATGTGGCACACTGACGATGATCAAAACAGAGGATCTGCCAGGCGCAAGGAGATGAGGGAGACCGGTAGAAGGGAGGGAGGGGAAGAGATGGGGGAGATGAGCGGGGGGTGCGCTGAAGAGGGCCAGGTAGGGAGGGACGTGGGAAGGAACGAGGCAAGTATGGGGTGCAGGGTCTCAGGGGGGAGGTGGGGGGGGGGAAGGAGGAAAATCCGCTCTGGGAGAAGGAGGGAAGAGGAAAAAGGGGGCCCTGGGGAGGGGGGGTACAGTAATAAAAAGCAATAAAAATAGGAACACGACAAACGTAATATTGTTACAAAGACGAAGAGTTAAAAAACAGTGGTTGACATATGCTCTAGTGCCAATATTCTAGACAATGACATAAACATTAGACACCATTGATATTGCACCGGGTAATGTTAAACAACATAAAACAAATCGCTAAAGGAGCCTCAAATGAAAGAAAATATAGTTCTGCACATAATCAGCGCCCTCTGTTAGCGCTAACGTCGGAATTCCGCACAGGAATTTAATGACACAATTTATTATCAATAGGACGGGCTTGGGATGGGTAATAGCCTAGCTGGCACTTTCGCAGACATTTTTGTTGTGTCTAGGCAAGACAGCCTAGACACAATGCGAGGAAGCCAAAAGGCACGCGTTAACTCACGCAGGCTAGAGATAGGTCTGAAACAGGATACGTAATGAATGCTATAAAGAAAAGTACGTAGCTTCTGGAATACTTAACTTTAATCCATCATTTGTATACATCGTTCTTGACGGTACAAGGGAGACACTGTAGATACATGCAATGTTACTAATGGCGCCTTGCTAGGTCGTAGCCATTGACTTAGCTGAAGGCTATTCTAACTATCTGCTCTGCAAATGAGCGAGGCTTCGTCAGTGTGCATCGCTAGCTACGTCGTCCGTACAACTGGGGCGAGTGCTAGTCCGTATCTCGAGACCTGCCGTGTGGTGGCACTCGGTCTGCTATCACTGAAAGTGGCGACACGCGGGTCCGACATGTACTAATGGACCGCGGCCGATTTAAAGCTACCACCTAGCAAGTGTGATGTCTGGCGGTGACACCACAATTTTTATCAATGATTTAGAATGTAATTTTTTTGCCAAGTATCCACAACTAAAATATAAAACGATTTATTACAAACGGTATGTGGATGACATTTTATTACTAATAGAAAGTGACACCAGTGAGGTCAACACATTCACCCCAGCAGTAGGTAACATGCACCCTAAAATAACTGTTACCACTGAAATAGAAGAAGATGGCGCCATTAACTACCTTGATCTCACTATTAAGAAAGTTAATAACAAACATAAGTTTTCGATTTTTAGGAAACCGACTTGTACAGACAGTATCATCAATGCCAGTTCATGCCATCCTCCAAACGCTTTCTTGAATACCATGGTTCACTGGCTCCTTCGTCTACCTTTAGACGAAAACGAAATAGACGAAAACGAAATACGTAAAGAACTTTGCATTTTAAAGCAGATCGCATTAGCTAACAGCTTCTCTACAAACGACGTCACGCGCCTCTACAATAGGCTAAAGAAACACCAGGTACACACACACACACACACACACACACACACACACAAAAGAGAACCGGCAAAGATAGAATAAAAACTATTCCTATGAAATTTAACGGCAAAATGTCTCTGCAAATAGAAAAATGTTTTAAAAAGTCTGATGTCAGATGCGGCTTTCAGGTCAATAACACCGTAAAACTACGAATAAAATATAAATTGAAAGGGAACTGTGACAAATTTGATGGCTGTGGAGTATACAGGATTGACTGCAGTAACTGTGACAAATATCATACAGGTCAAACATGCCGCTCTTTTAAATTGAGGTTTAAAGAACACTCACAGCCACGAAACAAAACGGCTTCAGGACAACATTTGTCTGATACTGGTCATTCCATAGGGAGCATTGACAATTGTATGCGTATTCTTCACAGGGCGGAAAAGGGCCATGCTCTTAATATGTTAGAGCAGCTTGAGACTTATAAAGCAAAAAAGAGAAGGCCAAATACATTGCTTAACTGGCAAAATGATTTTGTGCCCAATGTCTACTTTGCTTTATTTGACAATCTTGTTCCCTAATCACTTTTTTTTTTCTTTATTGTGATTTTTATCACCTTACACAAGGCGGGCTGTCAGCAGCTGAGTACGCCACTCTTCAGCCTTGGGATTTACAATAAGTGATAAATAGAGGTGGCACAGAGAATACAAGCAAAACGGCGGGCAAAACAATGTAGACACTAAAAAACAAAAAACACGGAGCCGTTCACGCCTGACGAGAAAACATCACTGACACTAGTTGATACGGCGCACAAAACATGGATGATGGAAATGGTACACGTGAACAGTGGCGACGTGACGGCGAACAAACACTAAACACAAACGAAGGCACACACACGAGACACTCACAGCGATGACCTCCAGCGCACGAATGTTCACTCTGCGTGTGCGAGTCCGGGGACCTGCCAAGAGAGGAGGAGGAGGAAGGGGAGTGGGAGAGCGAGAGGGGATAGCAGAGAAGCCATGGGCAGGGAAGATAGGGGGAGAGAGGAAGGGGAAAGGAAGGCCGGGGGAAGAGGGGTGGAGGGAGGGGATGGGGGAAAAGGAAAGAGAAGGGAAGGGAAGAGAAGGGAGGGAGGGTGCCTAAAGGAAGGGACACCAGGAGTGTGGGGGGGGGCAGGGTCAAAGTTGATAGGAGGGGTAGATGGAGGGGAGGAGGACATCATCAGGGAGGGGGAGCTGGTGGAAGCCACCTTGGGAGAGGGTATGGAGGGTTGAGAGATGGAGACCGGGTGGGACGTGGGAATACAGGCGTGGCAGCGGGCGGGGGTGGGAGAGGATCGGGGAGACGAGCAGGTGAGGAGGATCGAGTTTACGGGAGGTGTACAGGATCCGTATCCTTTCAAGGAAAAGGAGGAGGTGGGGGAAGGGGATGAGATCATGCAGGATCCGCGTGGGGGAGTGGAGACGGATGCAATAGGCAAGCCGGAGAGCATGGCGTTCGAGGATTTGGAGGGATTTATAAAATGTAGGGGGGGCGGAGATCCAAGCCGGATGGGCATAACAAAGGGTAGGGCGGATGAGGGATTTATAGGTGTGGAGGATGGTGGAGGGATCCAGACCCCACGTACGGCCGGAGAGTAGCTTAAGGAGACTGAGTCGGGAGCGTGCCTTGGCTTGGATTGTCCGGAGGTGGGGAGTCCAGAAGAGGCGACGGTTGAGGGTGACGCCAAGGTACTGAAGGGCCATAGATGGTGAGACAGAAATGAAGGAGGCGGAAGGAAGGGGTGATTTTGCCTACAATGATCGCCTGGGTTTTGGAGGGATTGACCTTTAGCAACCACTGGTTGCACCAAGCGGTGAACCGGTCAAGATGGGATTGGAGAAGGTGTTGGGAGCGCTGCAGGGTGGGGGCAATGGCAAGGAAGGCAGTGTCATCGGCAAACTGGAGAAGGTGGATGGGGGGTGACGGCGGTGGCATGTCCACCGTGTACAGAAGGGGGTAGAGCACGAAGCCTTGGGGCACACCGGCGGAGGGGAAAAAGGTGTAGGAATCTGTGTTATGGATGGTGACATAGGAAGGATGGCGGGAGAGAAAGGAGCCGATCAGACGGACGTAGTTAATGGGAAGGGCGAAGGTTTGGAGCTTGAAGAGGAGACCGGAATGCCATACGCGGTCATAAGCACTTTTGAGGTCCAGGGAGAGGAATATTGCGGAGCGACGGGAATTAAGCTGTTCGGAAAGGAGATGAGTGAGGTGAAGGAGAAGGTCGTCGGAAGAGAAGGACGGCCGAAAGCCACACTGGGTAACAGGGAGGAGGCAGTGCGTGCAGAGATGCTGGTGGATGTGTTGGGTGAGGATAGATTCCAGGATCTTGCTGAAGAGCGAGGTAAGGCTGATGGGACGGTAGGAGGAGACGGAGGACGGCGGTTTGCCAGGTTTAAGGAACATGAGGATACGGGAGGTTTTCCACAGGTCGGGGTAGTAACCGGAGCACAGGACTACATTGTAGAGCCTGGCCAGGGTGGAGAGGAAAGAGACAGGAGCTTCACGAAGGTGACGGTAGGTGACACGATCGTGACCAGGAGCGGTGTTGCGTTTTGTGCAGACTGTAGCAATGAGATCCTGTGTAGTGATAGGGGCATTGAGTTCCGTGTGTGCAATGTTGTCCAAGTACTGGAAACCAGGAGCGAGGGGAGGGACAGAGGTGTCAGTTCGATTGCGGATATCCGGGAAGAGAGAATAGTCGAACTGGGGATCATCAGGGATGGAAAATACATCGGAGAGGTAGGAGGCAAAGTGATTGGCCTTACTAAGGGTGTCAGGGAAAGGGTGATCATCATGGAGAAGAGGATAGGAGGGGGAGGGTTTAGTTCCGGTAAGGCGACGGAAGGCTGACCAGAACTTGGACGAGTTGATAGGTAGGGTAGCAGTTAAACAGGTGCATGTCTGTCGCCAGTCCTGGCGTTTCTTAGCCGCGAGCAAATTACGAATGTGTCGCTGGAGTTGCCGGTGGCGTTGTAGTGTGTCCGGGTCACGTGTGCGGAGGAAGGCGCGTTAGAGACGGCGGGATTCACGGAGGAGGAGGACAGCCTGTGGGGGTAAGGTAGAACGATGGGGGTGGATGGCGACAGTAGGGACGTGGGCCTCCACAGCCTCAGACAAGGTCTGCTGGAGAAAGGAGGCGGCATGGGTGACATCATCGGGGCGGTGGTAGGTGAGGGGGTGGCTATCGACCTGGGTGGAGAGGGTATCGCGGTAGGCATTCCAGTTGGCACGGGAATAGTCATGGACGCACTTAGGGGGAGGGTCATGACGAGGGTCGGGGCGGGGGCGACGACCGTCTGAAACGGTGAGGAGGACAGGGAGATGGTCGCTACCAATAGGCTCCAGGACACCCACCGTTATGCGGCCAAGGAGGTTGGGGGAGGAGAGGATAACATTGGGAGTGGAGTTGGATTCGGGACGGGTGTGCTGGGGGATGGGAATGAGGTCGTCTTGAAGGGAGGAGAGGAACCGATGCCACCGCCGTAACTGGGAAATGGAACGACTATGGATGATGAGGTCGGCGGCGATCACGTAGGAGGAGAAGGTATGGTCGACGTGGGAGAGAAAGTCGAAGGGAATAGGGGCGTTGGGGTGGACATAGATGGTGGCGCAGGTAACGGTAAGGCCGGGGAAGAAGAGACTAAGGATCAGGTGTTCGGTGGGGTCGGGAAGGAGAGGTTGGAGCCGAACGGGGATCTGGCGGTGGTGCCCAATGGCAACTCCGCCACGCGCAATCGGGAGGGGATTATTGGAGCGGTGGAGGAGGTAGAGCGAAGTGTGGATGGTGTGGTGGGGTTGCAGGAAGGTTTCATTGAGGAGGAAGGCATCCACGCGGTGGGTGGCAAGGGTGTGTAGGAAGAGGTTCTTGTTGGCGGGAAGGGAGCGGATGTTATTGAAAAGGATACGGTGCTGCCGCACCATGGCAGGGATTTAAACGAGGGTGTCAAGACGGGAGAAGGTGAAATGGGCCTGGTTGTTGGAGTAGGTGGCGTACATGAGTTGGAAAACGGAACGGGTGGCGAGGGAGATCTGTTGGAGGGTGTGTGGGCGCTGAAAAGGATGAACATTCTGAAGGACAATGGTGAGGAATCTGATGATGTCCTCAGCGGTAGGGGCTGGGGGAAGGGAGTTGCCAGGAGGGGTGGGAGCGTCCAGAGGGCGGACAGGAACGGTGAGTTCAGGAGTGGTAGGAGGGGGTCGGGCCTTACACTTCTGGGAGTATGTAGGATGAGGGAGGTTACAGGTATTACAGGAGGGGGGGACTGGAGATTGGGGCATTGCCGTAAAAAGTGGGCTTGCCTACAGTGTGGGCAGGTGGGGGCCTCGTGGCAGTCAGATGTTGGGTGCACATTATACCGCAAGCACCTTTGGCAGTGGAGGGATTGAGGAGGGGAATGGGAGGGGTCAACCTTATAACGCTGGTTAAAGAGGAAGGCACCCTCCTTCAGGAGACGGTCTATGGAGGGGGCGTGCTCAGAAAAAAACCGCATAAGGCGGGTGGGGCCAGCAGCATTGTGGATGCGGCGAACCGCATGCACCTCCAGATGGGGATGGGCCTGAAGCTCCACCAACACCTCCTCCTCCGTGATCACCGGACTGAGCCGAGTGATCATGGCGGTGAGGGTCGGCGGGCGATGCGGGGGTTGGGGTTGGTGGGAGGGAGGTGGGGAAGGAGCAGGGGTGAGGGAGGCATGAGGGCCAAAGCGGGTGACAGGGATGCGGGAAAGGAGGTCTGTGTGGAGGGTAGGGCTGGGGGAGGAGATGAGTACCGAATCACGGCGAGGAGTGAGGAGGGAGATGGGGGCACCAGGACAATTCTGGCGAAGGAATAGGGTGAGGTTCCGGGCTTCAAGGAGGGAGAGATCAGGACGGGAGAGGAGGTAGCGGTAGGAGGAGGGGTAGAGGAGGAGGAGGAGGGGGCAGGGACGGGCGGGGAGACATCCATGGCATCAGGGGTGGGGGAAGGGGGACGAGGCGGAGCCTTTTTGGGAGCAGAGGTGGCAGGGGTGGCACTGGGGCGCTTGACGGCGGTGGAGGAGGTGTGGGGGATGGGAACAACTGGAATGTGGCGGGGAGTGGTAGGTCCCGGGGCTGGAGTCGGCGCCGGAGATGGTGAGGGCGATGGCGGTGGTGAAGACGATGAAGGTGAAGGTGAAGGTGAAGGTGAAGGTGAAGGTGGGCGGTAGCCCGCAAGGCGACCACCCTGGCGAGGGCCGCAGAAACGGAAGGAGCAGGGGGAGGGAGCGGAGGGAAGGGATCAGAGGAGGTGCGGGAGGGAGGAGCTGGGGACGGGGCGACAAATAGGGAGGGAGATGAGAGAGTGAGGAGTGCGGTGATGGACTGAGGGGGAAGTGAAGCGGCACACCACGTGATAGTGGTGGCAGCAGCGGAGGGGGAGGTGTATATAATGGCAGTGGTGGTGGCTGTAGAAGAGGTGGTGGGGGCTGACATTATGATGAGGGGGGGGGGGGGGGGGGAACACAGTACTAGACAACGGAGCAAACGAGAGACAGAGGACAAACGGATGGAGAAAGACGAAAGAGACTGGGGCCGAAGCCCCACTCTGCTGCCGTTGTGGGGGGGGGGGGGGGGGGCGACCCGTCTGGCCGGCCGGAACCTGCAACACCTATCACTTCGATTGGTACCAGAACAGCACAAATCGAAGGCACACCTCTGTTACATATATAGTGTGTTCGCAAGTTCACCTAGCATCGAGTGCATCACATATCTAATTCGTTTTCATACGTTTTACGCATGACACTAGTAGGTTCTTGTTTCTTCTTTATTCATTTCATAGACTGCATTAATCAGATAATGTAGATCATTCATTGTTACGGAATTTTATCATTCTTTTCTTGCAGCGGAATACCGCAGGGTACGAGGGGCCCTCTGCCGGTCCCGTTCCTCCAACCACTTCCCGCCTGTGCGGAATTCTGGCGTTAGCGCTAACAGGGGGCGCTGATTATGTGCAGAACTATATTTTCTTTCATTTGTGGCTCCTCTAGCGATTTGTTTTATGTTGTTTAATATTACCCGGTGCAACAGCAATGGTGTTTAATGTTTATGTCATTGTCTAGAATATTGGCACTAGAGCATATGTCAACCACTGTTTTTTAACTCTTCGTCTTTGCAACAATATTACTTTTGTCGTGTTCTTCTATTTATTGCTTTTTATTACTGTAACACCTTTTATACTTTATAAGCTTATTACAGACTTTAACTAATGTATCCCCCTTTCATTTTTGCTGTTTCAATTAATTATTTAAAACTAGTGTATGCCGACATTAGCGACATCTGGTCAACTTAACAACACAAACATCTTGTGCCTACTGTACGGCAGCTTGTTTTAAACAGTAGTTTTACTGACAACATGACTCGTGCATGTGATGTGATTTATATGTTTGACGATGCTGGTGCTGATTCCGCATTTAACATTTCATGATGCCACTATGACTGCAGTACATTAGGACTTTGTTTTTATGAAACAGGTATGCCTCTTCATATTTAAATCGCACAAATGTAAATTTTGTAAGTAGTACTTTTCAATATGCTCTATGTATTGTTCTTAAGCTGTATACAGTTTGCGAGTGTATTTATATTTTTCCCATTTTTTGCTGCAGATCTGATGATGGTCATTAAAGACCGAAACCGGTAGTCTGCTAAACAAAAAAGATAGTGACCATAGACGTAAATTAAAGAAACGTATTACATATACGGGTCACTGTGTTTTTTCGCAACGATGTCGCAGCTTGTGCGGGACAATAAGTTGAGAATGTGGGTCTCACCACGGAAGGCGTGCCAGAGATAAGTCCCTGCAGTTGCACTATGCTCTGTGTCCTCAGTGACTCAGAAGGTAGCCGGCATGGTAGCTCAGCGTGTTCGGTCAGAGGGCTGCTCGCCCTCTGTAACAAAAGAACTGAGTAAAGGAATCAACGATCAACTTGAACGGATGTCTTATGACGTCCGCCCTGACCAAACGCAACGAACAATATCGAACAAAAAAAAAAAGAAGTGGATAGTGTGTCTGCCATGTAAGCAGGAGATCCCGGGTTCGAGTCCTGGTTGGGGCACACATTTTTAACCGTCCCCGTTGACTTATATCAACGCCTGTATGCAGCTAGGGGTGTTCATGTCATTTTAATTTCAGCTTTCTTCTTCTTGTTTATGGAAACTTTCCTGTCTTTTGCTTCTGTTTGAGGGATCCCGTTGTTCTTTTTGCATTTTGGCCGCTACCACATGCATTGCTGAAAAGGTGGTATTCTCTTATTGGGACAAAGCACTCACTGTAACGACGTAGGACGGGGTGCGTTTCCTTGGATCTTTTTTTACACTGACCGTCAATATAACAATAAAACGTACCTCCATCTGTTTTCATGTTATATGTCTCAAAAAACCATAGCATACTAAAAAATAAACAAGTTCCCGTCGTCTTTTTTTCATCATTACTCGAAACTTCAAACTCTGAGCTGCTCATATTAATGTTATATGTGGAACAAAAATCACTCATTGCTTCAATATGATTCCAGGCCTGCCACAAGTTTATTTATAGAGCGTGACAACTCCTGGACGTGTCCCGTACTAGACAAAATTGCAGATTTCAATCCGCTCTCTACTAGAAGCAAGGCAACGATGGCCTCCCACTTTCATTCCAACCGATGCATCCATGTGTGAAGAAACAGAAACTTACAGATTCTACATTTTCCAATTTTTGAGGCGTTATCCCCTCAATAATAAGCGGTTCAGTTGCTCTACAAGATAATTCTTTTATTCCGGCAAAACTTAGCTATTTTGGATGATATCTAAATTGATTGAAGCTACTCCTTACAAATTTTCTTGATAACTTATTCTGAGAAGGTCAACCAAATGAAGTGTCATTTTCATGTCACACACTACGATTTAAAACAATAATATGCCTGTTCCATTAATAATAGTCTCAGGATCACTTTCCTAGGTGTTAGCGATTAATGACTCTAAGACAAATGGACCACTGGTAGACAGACTGTTGCTCAAGTCCTTTAGTACATTTCATTACCAAGCAGTGCGAGGCTAGTGTGTTGGCATCGAGTGATCGTCACCGCTCACGTTCACCACTTAAGTTTCGAGTCGCCTGCCAGTAATCATTAAAGTGTCTCGCACGAGGCGAAGCAGCAAATTGTTTCAAAATAACAACATATAGGCCCTCCCTCTACGCATTCTGGAATATTTTCCCTAGAAAGGTCATTTCATTTCCTTGGCCAGCTTAGATAATTTATCACACTCGTCGAATTATTTGTTAGCAACATTCATTCCCTTTATTAACTTCTTAGTTTCCTACACTACGATATACTTACTCTCCAAAAAAAGTTATTCTCGAGTTATTCCAGAATAATTCTCAGTAACCTTGTCGTTCGCATAGAAATTTTCAATCTTATCATGTCCAGTGGAGTCATAAAGTGTATGGCACTTCAGTCAGAGCTGGGACTCGTCCATTGTGCCTCGTCTTCGTTGACCTGTAAACCAAACAAAGGAACGAAGCTGAGCCGGTTTGCTTAGGACGTCATTGACCGGCGACATACTTATTCCCCTGTCTTCAGGCCTGCCTGTATATAGACAGACAACTTTATACACTGTGCAGACGTGAAAGGGGGCTCATTATCGCAAAAGGTCCAGCCTCGAAAGCTTCGTGATAGAAATGTTTCCACGTAGTTGAAGGAATATTCTCGCTTATACATTCCTAAATTAACAACTGCAGTTTTACAGGAAATTCGGAAGATGTTCTGTCTTGAGAATATTGGTCGTCTCCTTGCACGCCGTAGCGAACACTTACGTAGTTATCTACAAAACCAATGGTAGCGTGAGCATATGGTACAAGTTCAATGGAGAAGGAAAAAAAAGGCTTCAGATAGTAGTGTAATGGTATAAGGAAGTAAATCTTTGATTGGTGTGAGTCAGTCTTATATTTATTTACATTTTACGAGACAACACAGTTATTTGTATATTTCAAAGGAGTTAATGCACTAAAATCTGAAAGCTGCATTGATGTTCATACTTTACAATAATGGGTCGAAAACTAGTCACACATCGGTGTGGTTGTATCTGATTTATAAAATTTCGTAGAAATACTCTTTTAAAATAGTTGGGCAACTTTTTTCAGTCATAGTCTTAAAACTTGTAAATGCAACCACACCAGTCATAACATTACACAACCCGTGTGCTTCTTATTTATTTATTCGAATGAACTTACAAACGTTGCAATAAATAAATTAAAAATTACAATAACTATTACAAACTTAAACTAAAGGAATAGATATCTATTTCGACCACTGCTCTTTTTTATGGCCCAGTATTTCGGTGGTGAGGCCTTGGACGTCTTTTAATGCACCCCTGAAGGATGTATCGATGCAAACCAGGGGTAGATGGGCGACTGTTTCCTCTTCAGCTCCACAATGGTAGCATTGGGGACGTTCTGAAGCTCCCCATTAAGTTGGGCTCTTGTTGCAGATACCGTGCTTTCTGCGAACCCTGTTGATGTTGCACCGCTGCCTTCCGGGAAGACAGAATCTTGATACCTTCCGAATAGGATATGTCACCAGGTGGGAGTCAGTGACATTCCTATCTTATCGAAGTGATGTCCAGTGATTACTTACACTGAAGTTGTTGAGCCGGCCGGTGTGGCCGTGCGGTTCTAGGCGCTTCAGTCTGGAACCGCGTGACCGCTACGGTCGCAGGTTCGAATCCTGCCTTGGGCATGGATGTATGTGATGTCCTTAGGTTAGTTAGGTTTAAGTAGTTCTAAGTTCTAGGGGACTGATGACCGCAGATGTTAAGTCCCATAGTACTCAGAGCCATTTGAACCATTTTTTGAAGTTGTTGAGTTGGTTAGGCGATTCTTACAGATGGATACCTGACCTCATTCTCTGCTGCTGCCATTTAAGGAAATCTGTATCGACGTGAATGGGAAGGGATGGATATGGCATTACATTTTTCCATCTGTGATATGAGGGATGCCAGCCTTCTAGATGGGAGAGGTGGTTTTTTTTTCTGGCTCGTTTGATGCAGCCCGCCACGAATTCCTCTCCTGTGCCAACCTTTTCATCTCAGAGTAGCACTTGCAACCTACATCCTGAATTATTTGCTGCGTGTATTCCAGTCTCTGTCTTCTTATAGACTTTTTAGCCTCTACAGCTCCCGCTAGTACCATGGAAGTTATTCCTTAATGTTTTAACACATATCGTGTCATTCTATATCATAACTTCTTATCAGTGTTTTCCGTATATTACTATCCTCGTTGATTCTGCGGAGAACCTCCTCACTCGTTATGTTATCAGTTGACCTAATTTTCAACATTCTTCCGTACCACCAAACCTCTAATGTTTCTATTCTCTTCTGCTCCACTTTTCCCACAATCTATTTTTCAATACCGTACAATGCTGTGCTCCAAACGTACATCCACAGAAATTTCTTTCTTAAATTAAGATTTATATTTGATACTAGTATACTTCTCTTGGCCATGAATGCCCTTCTTGCCTGTGCTAGTCTGCTTTTTATATCCCCCTTGCTCCGTCCGTCATGGATTATGTTTCTGCTTAGATTGTAGAACTCCTTGAATTCATTTAATTCGTGATCAGCAGTTTTGATCCTAAGTTTCTAACTGTTCTCATTTCTGCTACTTCTCATTACTTTTGTCCTTCTTCGATTTACTCTGAGTCCATATTCTGCATTCATCAGGCCGTTCATTCTATTCAGCATATCCTGTAAGTCTTCTTCACATTCACCGAGGACAGCAATGTCATCAGCGTATCTTATCATTGATATCCTTTCAATGTAAATTTTAATCCTACTCTTGAATCTCTCTTTCATTTCCTTCATTGCTTCTTCTGTGTATAGCTTTACCAGTAGGGACGAAAGACTACATCCCTATCTTACAACCTTTTTAATCCGTCCTTGGTCTTCCATTCATTGTTCCCTCTTTGTCCTTGTATATACTGTATATCACCCGCCTTTCTCTACAGCTTATCGCTATTTTCTCAGAATTTCGAACATCTTGCACCAGTTTACATTGTAGAGCGCTTTTTCTGGGTCAACAAATCCTATGAACGTGTCCTGATTTATCTTCAGTCTTGCTCCCATTATCAACTGCAATGTCAAAACGGCCACTCTGGTGCCATTACCTTTCCTAAATCCGACTGGTCGTCATCTACCACATTCTCAATTTTCGTTTCCATTCTTTTGTGTATGATTCTTGTGATCAACTTGGATGCATGAGCTGTTAAGTGTGCAACCTTCAGAACTGTGAGGTGCATTATCACTCAGTAATAGTAGCCACTGGTTCGGAATGTTCTAATGAGACTTGGGGATGCGCTGATGACAGAAAGCATGGATCACATTTCAGTGGTGTCGGTGGAGTCTATCAGCAGGACGGGTTTCACTAGACATGGCCTGCACCTCAATAGGTATGGGAAGGGGGGGTTGGCAAAGCTTATAGGTGACAGCATTGGTGGGGTTGGTGGGATCACTCATGGGAAAATTCCTGCAGTAGTGAGTGTTAGAGCTGCACCTTTTTTAGATTGAAGTCAGCTGATAGGTATTCCTGCTTAAGGGAAGTCTCTGTAACAAAGGGACCACTTTTGACAAAGCTTAGGTATGCGAGTAATGAGGGAATTAGTATATTTCATCAAAATATACAAGGTATTAGAGATAAAGTTAGTGAACTGCTTATAGATGTTGACTCTGAAATTATTGGTATATCTGAACACTTCTTAAATAAGGAGGCTTCCTTTACCAGGATACAGGTTGGCTGGCAGCTTTTCGAGGTGCTCTTTGCGGTGTGGGGGAGTAGCCATGCATGTGAAAAACAGGATCCCATTTGAGTCAATTGATGTTTCAAAGTACTGCACTGAAAAGGTGGTTGAATGTTGTGCAGGTGTGGTTAAATTTAACGGAGCTAAACTTCTAACTGTTGTTGTTTATAGATCCCCAGACTCTGATTTCACAACATTTTTGCTAAAGCTAGAGGAGGTTCTTGGTTCACTTTATAGGAAATACAAAAAGTTAGTTATTTGTGGTGACTTCAATATTAATTGTATAAGTGATTGTGCAAGGAAGAGGATGCTGGTAGACCTCCTTAATTCATATAATCTTATGCAAACCGTATTCTTTCCAACGAGAGTGCAAGGGAACAGTAGAACAACCATAGACAACATTTTTGTTCATTCCTCGTTACTAGAAGGGCATTCTGTTAGCAAAAAGGTGAATGGCCTTTCAGATCATGACGCATATATTTTAACTCTAAAAGATTTTTGTGCTGCAACACGTGTTAAGTATAGTCATCAGCTGTTTAGGAAAGCTGATCCAGTTGCTGTAGAGACCTTTCTAAACCTTATCAAGGAACAAGAGTGGCAAGATGTTTATAGCGCTGATACAGTAGACGATAAATATAATGCTTTTCTCAAGACTTTTCTCGTGCTCTTTGAAAGTTGCTTTCCGTTAGAACGTTCAAAACAGGGTACTAGCACAAACAGGCAGCCTGGGTGGCTGACTAGAGGGATAAGAATATCTTGTAGAACAAAGTGGCAATTATATCAAAACGTTAGAAACAGTCAAAATCTAAATGCAGCAGTCCATTACAAACAGTATTGTAAGGTGCTTAAAAATGTTATTAGGAAGGCAAAAAGTATGTGGTATGCAGATAGAATAGCTAAGTCTCAGAATAAAATTAAAACCATATGGTCAGTCGTAAATGAAGTGGCTGGTCTGCAGAGACAGGTCGAGGATAGAGAATTAGTGCGTAGTGGGAATGTCCGTGTTACTGATAAGTCGCATATATGTACAGTATTTAATAATCACTTTCTGAATATAGCAGGTGAACTAAATAGAAACTTAGTCCCAACAGGGAATCATATAGCGCTCTTAGAAAAAAGTGTTCCGAGACTGTTACCTGAAATGCTCCTCCATGACACTGACAAGAGGGAGATTGAGTTAATAATTAAATCACTAAAGACCAAGAAGTCTCATGGATATGACGGGGTATCTAGCAGAATACTGAAGTATTGTTCTATGTATATTAGCCCAGCACTTAGCCATATCTCTAACTTTTCCTTTAGGAGTGGTCGGTTTCCTGACCGATTAAAGTACTCGGTAGTAAAGCCACATTATAAAAGGGGAGACACTGGTAATGTTGACAATTTTAGACCTATTTCTAAGCCATCGGTGTTTGCTAAAGTTATCGAGAAGGTTGTATATACAGGGTTACTGGAGCATTTAAATTCACATAATTTGCTGTCAAATGTTCAGTTTGGCTTTAGAAATGGTTTAACAACTGAAAATGCAATATTCTCTTTTCTCTGTGAGGTTCTGGACGGATTAAATAAAAGGTTGCGAACGCTAGGTGTTTTCTTTGATTTAACGAAGGCTTTTGACTGTGTTGACCACAAAATATTACTGCAGAAGTTGGACCATTATGGAGTAAGGGGAGTAGCTTACAATTGGTTCGCCTCTTACTTTGAGAACAGAAAGCAGAAGGTAATTCTCCGCAATATTGAGAGTAGTAGTGATGTTCAGTCGCAATGGGGCACTGTATGGCTCACTCCTTCTATTCTGTCGAGGAGCTCCTGGAAGAGCTAAAAAATTAAGCAAATTCCAGTGTTACATTGTTGATTTTCTTTATTTAAACTTACGACTTGTCACCTGAATATGTTTTTTTTATATTTCATTTTATCTGTTTCTAATATCGTGTTATAATTTCATGTATTGACTCGTTCCATGACCATGGAGACTTCTCCTTAATTTGGTCCCACGTAACAATAAATAAATAAATAAATAATAGTTCCAGTTATTGTTAGCATTGCTTGGATTCGATGTGTGAGTATGGTATAGCAATTATTGACCCAGATAGGAGCATAGTATTCTGTGGTTAAGTGTATGAGCGCTATTGTGATAATTCTTAAAGTTTTGGCGGTAGCACTCCACGAGCGAGTGGCCAACTTCTTAGTCAGGTTAGTTCTAGTTTTGATTTCAGCTAATAACTTTCTCAGGTCCTTTATGAAGGTGAATGTTCTGTCGGAAATGACACCGAGGTATGTAGGGTGTGGACTATGTTTCAATGTAACCCTGTCGTAGTGAAGACATGAGTTCTTTGAGAGTCTCTGTTGTTAAGTTGAAACGACGTACTGTAGTTTTGTTTGAATTCGGCTGGAGCCCTTACTTCCTGAAATATTCACTAATTGTGCCAAGGTCTTCTGTCAGTATATCCTTAGTTTGGGCAATGCTCGAATTTTAGATACCAAGGCACACTCATTTGTACACATAACGTTCCGAGATTTGGTAGTAGTACATCTGGGATGAATATATTAAACACTAGCGAAACCGGCAATGCTTCACAATTGTTAAATATATATGGGAACTGGATACACGACATGATCTCCTTGTCCCTCTCTCCCCCCTCTCCCCCCCCTCTCTCTCTCTGTCCATCTGCTTTTCCTCCTAGCTCTCTCCGCCGCCTCCTCCCTCCTCTCGCTGTCAACTCCCCCTTCCCTCTCTCTGCATCCACTTCCTCACCTCCCTCCTTTGTCTACCTCCTCTTTCCCCCTACCACTGAAATTGAGCTTCGTTTAGTGTTAAGGCCAAAGAAAACTTCACCGAGAACTCAAGTTGCTAAAAAAAATTGGGTAAATTCGTTGAAATCATTGCTATAAAGGGTACGAGATATCTCTCCGTCTGTGAGGATTGTAGCTTCAATGATAGTATGTCACATATTTTTAACCTGCAAACGGTAGGGATTACGAAGTTTCAGACGATACGAAATCCGTAGTATTATTCTAATCAGAAGGCGATAAGCGATACATAAAACATACATGATTTCTATCAAATCCGACTGTGATGAAGAAAACAAAACAGTACATAGTTATGTGTACAAGATTAGTTTAAAATTATGTATAAAGAGGAAGAATATGTATGGAAGAAAAATTTCTTCAATAGCCCTGCTATTGTAGTTAAAACTGACTGCAAGAAATAAAAGGAAATTGCACAGTTTCACCACACTGCACGACACAGCATTTGCCTTATCACAGTTGGTTCTAACAGAAAACTTGTACATTGCTGATTAAAGTAATGTATAGCCCATGTCTGTTTGAATGATTATTAAAGCATCGTGCAAAAATTTGAAGCGATTTGGTCATAACTTCCAATATAACATGATTATTTGGACAGACAAAGGCTATATATGTACTGCCAAAATTTGAAGTCAATCAGTCATATGACCGACTCACTAAACACTTTTGGAATATATATATAGCCCATGTCCATCTAAATGTTTATTTGAATATTGTGTTAAAAGGGGGATATGTCTGCCTCAAAGTTTATTACAGTATTGTGTAAAGTTGCGAAATAAATTGGTCAACAACTTTTTCAGATATTTGCTATGAACTTATTTTCCGTTTATATATTATTATATTTAAATATCATACATATTTAAAAATGGAACCTATGACAGTATTGTGTAACAATTCGATTTTTACCAACAACTATTCCCCTTTTATGCAGTATATGTTATTTATATACCATATATATTTAAATAAGTAGCTTAGGTCTGTCCAAACATTTAATAATGGAAAGATGTGAAGTAAATTGATCAAGTAATTTTATGTTAAACAGTCTCTTGTCTTTATATAGTAGTGGAAGTACCATATGTATATCAAAAATACATAGCTTGTTTATGTCCAAATGTTTATTTGAGTCCCTTGAAAAGAAACTGAAGCAAATCGGTCAAGAACTATTTGATATCTTTCGTAACAATGATATATATGTTTGTGTGTGTGTGTGTGTGTGTGTGTGTGTGTGTGTGTGTGTGTGTGTGTGTGTGTGTGTGTGTGTGTGTGTGTGTGTACATATTTACAGGGTGATTATAATTGAAGTTAAGCTTTCAAACCGCTCTAGAAATAACACCACCGGTCAGAATGGCATCAAATTGCAACTAAATATTATCGGAGAAGGGGGAAAACGTATGGCAGAAGAAAAATAAATAACTAAAAAATGTAGCAATAGATGGCGCTGTAAGCATCGTAATATAATAGTGGTCGACTACAAATGATAAATGAATCATACAAAAATGCCTAAAGTGTACCTTTGACATTAAACAAACTGCACTACTCACAAGGGAACCTCCCAATCGCACCCCCCTCATATTTAGTTATAAGTTGGCACAGTGGATAGGCCTTCAAGAACTGAAAACAGATCAATCGATAAAACAGGAAGAAGTTGTGTGGATCTATGAAAAAAATAAGCAAAATATACAAACTGAGTAGTCCATGCCCGCATAGGCAACATCAAGGATAGGGTAAGTTCAGCAGCGCCATGGTCCCGTGGTTAGCGTGAGCAGCTGCGGAACGAAAAGGTCCTTGGTTCAAGTCTCCCTTCGAGTAAAAATTTTACATTTTTTATTTTCGCAAAGTTATGATCTACCGATCTGTCCGTTCATTGACGTCTCTGTTCACTGTAATATGTTTAGTGTCTGTGTTTTGCGACCGCACCGCAAAACCGTGCGATTAGTAGACGAAAGGACGTGCCTCTCCAATGGGAACCGAAAACATTTGATCGCAAGGTCATAGGTCAACAGATTCCTCCACAGGAAAACACGTCTGATATATTCTATACGACAAGGGTGACGGCATGTGCGTCACATGACAGGAATATGTTGTCGACCCACCTAACTTGTACACTTGGCGAATGAGTAAAGAGATTCTTATACCTTGCCCGATTTAGGTTTTCTAGTGGATGTGATAATCGCTTCCAAAAAAGTTATGAAAACGTAAGTGTGTGTCACATAAACTGCAACAAATGAATGCAACAGTTTCACAGTCGCACAGTTTTCCCTGTGCTCTGTCAAAACATATGTTTTTAACGTTTACACATTTTTCGGACGGACGAACAGATAATAATTGTCTGAAAATAAAAATTTAAACCTTTCTTTTGAGGGAAGACTTGAACCAAGGACCTCGCTTTCCGCAGCTGCTCACAGGACCACGGCGCTCCTAAGCTCACGTTTGTCCTTTATGTTGCCTATCTTGCACATGGACTACTCAGTTTGTATATTTTGCTTATTTTTTTCATAGTTCTATACAACTTCTTCCTGTTTTCTCGATTGATCTGTGTTCAGTTTTTCAAGGCCTACCTACTTTGCCAACTTATAACTAAATCTGACGGGGGTGCGATGGGGAGGTTCCCTTGTCAGTGTGCATGGGTGTACAGGTGTGATACCGTTAGTTACGTAAGCCCATCCACTACGGCAAGGTCATATCACATCAGATGGGAAAAATCGATATTTAATTGTCCTGAGGCCAAAAACAGCATAAAAAGCATCAATCAAAATCAAATCGGCGCAAAACATGTTCAATATACTGTCCACCGTTTTCTGCAATAAGTTGAAATCGAGAAACAGCATGTTCCAAAACTGAACGAAGTGTTTCTGGGATCACGTTCAGAATGTGTTGCGCAATGCGTGCCTTCAATGCAGCTAAGTTTGCAGTCGGAACACACAAAACACAACATCTTTCAGATAGCCCCACAGTCAGAAGTCACACGAATTAAGACCAGGTGATCGGGATGGCCAGGCTGTAGGGAAATGGCGCCTGATAATTCTAGCATTTCCGAAACGGCGCTTTAGCAGCTGCTTAACTGGATTTGCAATGTGTGGAGTTGCGCTATCTTGCATAAAAATGTTCCCATCCACACATCCACGCTGTTGGAGAGCTGGAATGGCGTAGTCGCGCTAAAGACACTCGTAGCGCTAACCAGTGACGGTACAGGTAACAGGACCGGAAGCACCTGTCTCTTCAAAAAAATTTGGCCCTATGATAAATGATGCCGTAAACCCGCACTACACAGTGACCTTTTCAGGATGAAGTGGTACTGGTTGATTTGCGTGCGGATTTTCCGTTGCCCATATTCGTCAATTCTGTACATCGACATATCCTGTCAGATGGAAGTGGGCTTCGTCTGTCCACAAAATCTTTCACAGCCAGTCATTGTCCACTTCCATGAGAACAAGAAATTCTAAAGCAAAGGTCTCTCTTGCTGGCAGGCCAACAGGAAACAACTTGTGCACATGGGTAAATTTGAATAGATAGCAAAGAAGGATGTTTCGTAGGATTTTACACACCATGCTCATGGGTATGTACAGTGTTCGGGCAATTCTCCATGCACTACTCATTTGCACACCATCACTCGTCTCCTCCTGCATTGCTGTGGCCACTACTTCCACTGACGTCAAATCAGAGGTCCCGAGTTCGAGTCTCAGTCCGACACACAGTTTTAATCTGCCAGGAAGTTTCATACTAGCACACACTCCTCTGCAGAGTGAAAATCTCATTCTGGAAACATCTCCCAGGCTGTGGCTAAGCCATGTCTCCGCAATATCCTTTCTTCCAGGAGTGCTAGTTCTGCAAGGTTCGTAGAAGAGGTTCTGTGAAGTTTGGAAGGTAGGAAACGAGGTACTGGCAGAACTGAAGCTGTGAGGATGGGTTGTGAATCGTGCGTGGGTGGCTCAGGTGGTAGAGCACTTGCACGCAAAAGGCAAAGGTCCCGAGTTCGAGTCTCGGTCCGATAAACAGGTTTAATCTGTCAGGAAGTTTCATACCATTGCACACTCAGCTGCAGAGTGAAAATCTCATTGTGGTCGAATTAATTCGTTTCCTCCCTCTACTAGGTTGCACAATAAAAGAACCCGTCTTTTCGAATTTCGGAATCATTTTCTACAGAACCATGGCAGTCATCGGATCAATTCCTTTTTTCAAACGCTTCAGTGTCCCGAACTCCTGCAGAGCGACGTGTGCACAGTCATCAGTCTTGTAATACAGCTTTACAGGCAGAGCGAGATCCTGCATTGAGACAGTCATGGCGAATGTCGCAGACGCGAAAGGAGGAAAAGCCGTGTACCTGGCGTGTTTATACCAACTTCAGTGCGCATGACAGGTATTTTCATTTATGTATCCTGACACATACAGCGCCATCTATTGATCAATTTTCGCACTATTTTTATTCTTCTGCCATACGTTTTCCCCCTTCTCCGATAATATTCCGTTGCAATTTGACATCATTCTGACCAGTGGTGTTATATCCACAGCGTTTTGAAAGTTTAACTTTAATTATAATCATACTATATATATATATATATATATATATATATATATATATATATATATATATATATATATATATATAACCTGGGTCTACCCTGCCCAAACATTTTTTAATCATGTAAACATTTGAGGTGAATCGGTAAAGAACTTTTTGAGATTTTTATCAACGTTTCCTCTGTGTGTATTATTATGCATATATTTACATATCATATATATTAAAAATATGTAACCTATGTCTATGAAACGTTTGTTAGAATATCATGTAAAGATCTGAAATAAATTTTTAGAGATTTTTGGTAACAATATTAAACATCAGCTTGTCTGTATACTATTATAGGTTTTAGATAGATATTTGTGTACCACATATAATAATAAAACCGTAGTGTGTCGCCGGAATGTTTATCAGAATATCACGTAAAAATGTGAAGTGAATTGCTTAAGTACTTTTCGAGATTTTTGGAAACAACTTGAAACAGTGTCCTTGTCTCTAAACGGTAGTGCAGAAGCTAGTCGAAGAGCTAGTACAGATCCCTGTGGTAGGCCATTTTGTAGGCTATGGAAGATACTTGATTTTCCATTGAGGTTACTTGGTAAAATCTGTTGCTGAACACCTCGTTGTGTAGATGGAGAAAGAAGTTGCAAAGAATAAATTGATACACCTTGAATAGTGGTAACCTTCCATACTATATGCCGAGGCTGAACTTAAATCAATAAACACAGCGGATGTTTCGAGTTGTTCCTGGAATCGTCTCTCCATGTAGGTTTTAAATGAGAGACCTGATCACAGCAGCTTGTTCCTGGCATAAAACCAGCCTGCTCTATTGGTATGTTATAGTTTACAAAATTAAAATTCTTTGTCGGCTTTGCTTCACATACACACTTCACTGTCGAGACTACATATAGTAAATCTAGTTTCACTCACAAAATATGTTCAAACTGGCAAGAAACCACATTAAAGCGGCATTCTGCTTAATGTCAACAGCTCCTCGTTAATAAGGGGGCTTTTTCTTGCTGCTCAGCACTGTATCTTGCACTCCACAGTGCAAGCTTTTTCATGAAGGTACATCAAACAAGTTTTTGATGGTCTTTTCATTCCATTTCACGTTTGACTTTGTGGTAGTATATGCATAATGGCCTCGATGACTCACCAGTAAACTGAGATATCTGGACGCCATGTTAACTAAATTGCCTGCATTTGTAAGTCAAAAGTACTGGAGAATGAATTTATGTACTTGTAAACTAAGCATGTATTTTCTTCATGATGTTCTATATATATATATATATATATATATATATATATATATATGTGTGTGTGTGTGTGTGTGTGTGTGTGTGTGTGTGTTATACATAAAAGGGAAACTTTGTTAGCACAAATCGCGAAAAGTGCTTGACTGATCCATTTCAAATTTTTACACAATACTCTAATGAACACTCAGACTGACAGAGACTATCAATTTTTAATATATAAATTTATATGTAATATGTAAAGTGGAAACGTTGTTATCAAATACCTCGAAATGTTCTTCAGATATTTATATAGATGAAGTTGAACGATTTACTTAGAATTTTTACATGATACTCTAATGAACATTTTTTCTTCTCTTATTGTAGATATTGACATCATTATTGTTTCCAAATTATGACAGATTTTTTTTCGATCTTGATTAGTGAATATTTACATTGTGAAGATACGCTTAAAATATCTAACTAGTAGTAGAGGTATCTGCGAGATGATTGCGAGTGAATACCATGTATTATTCTTACTGTTTGCTTTTTTGCAATCAATACTTTCTTTCTAAGAGATGAGTTACCTCAGAAAATTATTCCATACGACATTATTGAGTAGAAATATTGAAAAATATGTTACGAGGTTGATTCGATTGTTTCTAAGATTATCAATTAAACTAAACCTGTTTTCTGGTACCTGTGTATGTACCACATCACTCGTTGGTATGACTCTATTTGTTGTACAGAACTGAATGTAGCGTACTTTCTCAAAATGTAGGGAGAGCCCTTCTTCAGAAAATCACGTAATCATTCTTCGAAAATACTCATCAGTAATTTCTTCTGTAACGTTTTCTCCAATGGGATTTAGTATAACAGCAGTATCAACTGCAAAAAATACCAATCTGCTTGATGAAAGTGAAGTGGAATATCATTCACAAATACAAGGTGTCCCACATAAATCCAGTACACCTCGGACTAGTTAATCATCTCTAGTCAAATTGCTTGTGAAGTAGTAACACTGTCTTGAAAGTAAGCTAAACTGTATTTCGTCGGTAAGTAGAGCACAGGTGTGTGTTTGTGCATCAGTCGTTGTGAGAAGCTCATATTGTTGATTTGTTACAGTAACTGGTTAGTTTGCTTTAGAACAGCTAATTTATATTGTGGAATGTTTCGTGAAAGGTAGGCTCCATCAAGGAATGTAAAGAAATGTTTCAAACAAAGTATCCTGGTAGAATCTCCCCACGACCAGCACTATTCAAGATATGTACAAGTAATGGAGGTCTTTAGGATCTGTTCAGAATGTGCAGAGGAATAAGTGAACAGCAGTGAGGACCCCTGAAACTATAGACAGAATTCGCATCGACATTACGAGAAGACCTCGCAAGTCGGTAAGCAGGTTATTGCTGCATGTTGGTGTAGCCTGTGCATCGTGCCATCGGGTAGTAAGAGATGTGAAATTGAAAGCCTATTGTGTGAGTGTGGTGCAAGGGTTGAAATGTGAGGTTCACGAAAAGAATTCATTATTGTAACTGGTAGTAAAAGTCAGTTGCTAACGGTTACATGGATCCTTTGGTTTACTTCATGTCAGATGAGGCTTGGTTTCATCTGTCAGATTACGTGAATTCCCAGAATTGAGATACTGATGCCCAGAATTCAGAATTGAGAACCACTCACATATTCTGCATCAAGAGCCTCTTCACTCAGAGAAGATAGGTGTTTGGTGTGCGTTGTCCTCCATGAAATTATTGGCCCCATATTTTTCAAGTACACTTTAAAGAGCACCAGATATCTAAAGATCTTAGACTCTTTGTATGCATAATTAACAGATGCAAAGAAGCTGCACTTACTATTCCAGCAAGATGGAGCAATGACCTTCCAACCAAAGTATGGCGCACATCACCAACATATTCCCTGAAGACAGACTTGCCAGTAGAGGCCTTGGTTCCCAGCGTCCCTGGACTTACAATACTGGCCATTAAAATTGCTACACCAAGAAGAAATGCAGATGATAAACGGCTATTCATTGGACAAATGTATTATACTAGAACTGACATGTGATTACATTTTCACGCAGTTGGGGTGCATAGATCCTGAGAAATCAGTACCCAGAACAACCACCTCTGGCCGTAATAATGGCCTTGATACGCCTGGGCATTGAGTCAAACTGAGCTTGAATGGCGTGTTCAAGTACAGCTGCCCATGCAGCTTCAACACGATACCACAGTTAATCAAGAGTAATGACTGGCGCATTGTGACGAGCCAGTTGTTCGGCCACCATTGACCAGACGTTTTCAGTTGGTGAGAGACCTGGAAAATATGCTGGCCAGGGCAGCAGTCGAACATTTTCTGTATCCAGAAAGGCCCGTACAGGACCTACAACATGCGGTCGTGCATTATCCTGCTGAAATGTAGGGTTTCGCAGGGATCGAATGAAGGGTAGAGCCACGTATAGTAACAAATCTGAAATGTAACGTCCACTGTTCAACGTACCGTCAATGCGAACAAGAGGTGACCGAGACGTGTAACCAATGACACCCATACCATCACGCCGGGTGACACGCCAGTATGGCGACGACGAATACACGTTTCCATTGTGCGTTCACGGCGATGTCGCCAAACACGGATGCGACTATCATGATGCTGTAAACAGAACCTGGATTCATCCGAAAAAATGACGTTTTGCCATTCGTGCACCCAGGTTCGTCGTTTAGTACACCATCGTAGGCGCTCCTGCTGTGATGCAGCGTCAAGGGTAACTGCAGCCACGGTCTCCGCGCTGATAGTCCATGCTGCTGCAAACGTCGTCGAACTGTTCGTGCAGATGGTTGTCGTCTTGCAAACGTCCCCATCTGTTGACCCAAGGATCGAGATGTGGCTGCACGATCCATTACAGCCATGCGGATAAGATGCCTGTCATCTCGACTGCTAGTGATACGAGGCTGTTGGGATCCAGCACGGCGTTCCGTATTATCCTCCTAAACCCATCGGTTCCATATTCCGCTAACACTCGTTGGATCTCGACCAACGCTAACAGTAATGTCGCGATACGATAAACCGCAATCGCGATAGGCTACAATCCGACCTTTATCAAAGTCGTAAACGTGATGGTACGCATTTCTCCTCCTTACACGAGGCATCACAACGTGTCACCAAGCAACGCCGGTCAACTGCTGTTTATGTATGAGAAATCCGTTGGAAATTTTCCTCATGTCAGCACGTTATAGGTGTCGCCACCGGCGCCAACCTTGTGTGAATGCTCTGAAAAGCTAATCATCTGCGTATCACAGCATCTTCTTCCTGTCGGTTAAATTTCGCGTCTGTAGCACGCCATCTTCGTGGTGTAGGAATTTTAGTGGCCAGCAGTGTAACTTTGTGTGATTTTTGTTAATGGGGCATAATAAAAAGCAAAGTGTGTGCTGACAATCTTTGCACAATAGACGATCTTAAGCAGAACGTTACTAGAGAAATCACACCTGCTGAATTACAGCGTGTGGCTGGTAACGTCATCAAGCGAAATCAGCGATGCCTGGATGCCCATGGCCACCACTTACAGTATCTCTTATAAACAGGTAACTACATGTTTCTCAACGTTACTATCATCTATTCTTTTTTTAGTTAGTTCGTTGTGACTTGAAACTCGGATGTGACGCATACCAGTTTTATATACGACAGCCCATATGAGCATCAGGAGTTGACGCAAAATTGAACGCTGTTGAAATCCTTTTGTCACTGCTCCCCAGGCACATTCAGTGTAGGGCTACTGAAAGACTTTTGAGTTCTGACCACACACCTGGACGTTCACAGTGGCTGAGAACATCTAAGCAGACGCCGCCAAATTCTTCTGACACTTCGACGCCATCTATGCCCACAGTGGAGATGGACTACGCAGACCAGCTCGCGATCGTGGCAGGCTGGGGCCGTGTCGGGCAAGACAAGCCACTGTCGCGCTTCCTCCTCGCCGCCGAGGTCCGCGTCATCTCCAACGACTTCTGCCGCAAGTCGTCCATCGGCGATCATATCAAGGATAACATGCTGTGCACCTACTACGAGAAGAAGGACGCTTGTCAGGTACTGTCACCGTCACATTAACATGCAACCTACTACAGTTCAGCACCTTCTATTTAATAGTACGTAGGTCCATCAAGAAAATTCTCAACATTGCAAAGCAATTCTTTCCTGGACAAAACAACTGCAGTTATCAGGTTATAAGACTGTTCACAGTACTGTGCTATCATGCGAAAATATGTAGGTTAGTGCTATTGATACAGTGACAGACAAACTTCATGTCATTAAGTACTGTTAAACACGGCTGCTTCGTTATACAAAAGTCTCCAAAGTAACTTATATCATTGGTACAGGTCATGAATTCAGCAAAATTAACTCAACTGAAACACAGTGTGTTTCATTCGCAGACACAGTCTTGCGACAGTAGATGCAGGTGAACATTCTTCCTAGACACCAGAAGAAACTTCAGCATCGTATTTCATTCTCAACCACTATGGAAACTCTGAAAGTATCTGCAATTTTGCTCTAATTGTCTTTAAGTTGGCTCTAAGCCTTGTGTGATGTCATCTGCAAGATGGTAGGTCGCGGCACTATCTCATCACAGTTATTGAATATCTGTATTCTACAGCGCCTTTGTAGTTTGTGCAAATGTCCTTCAGACATGCATGCAGTTCAGAGGGAACATGCACTACTGACGGTCTACAGCTGTATTAAATACATGAAATGTATACATTTATACATCAAGTGGTACCATTTACTAGAAACACATGAAAATACGTGCAAATCCAAGACTCAAAGCCAGATCTCGAACTTATCATGAGTGGTTGCTTTAAGCCATCAACACAGGACGAGGCAGAACGTTGCCATTTACTAGAAACATATGAAAATACGTGCAAATCCAAGACTCAAAGCCAGATCTCGAACTTATCATGAGTGGTTGCTTTAAGCCATCAACAAAGGACGAGGCAGAACGTTGCCATGCATGCAGGTGGTATAACAACGTCACAAGACACTGCGCTGTTGGCACACAGGACGATCTGGTTACCGTAATTTTGCTCTCTCAGCCCTCTCCAGTGGCAGTTGTCGCCTGTATTTTGCTCGCAAACAGTACAGTTTGATCACGAAGATGCATGCGTGTGAAATTCCATTGGCTGTATTAAAAGGCACATTCCCTCCCTTGTCCATATGCTAGTCTTTATGTTCTGACCGTGGTATACATAAATAAAACACTCGGTATCCCTGAATACCTAAGAAGAAAAAAAGGAAAGAAGTCCAATGAATAAGGATAACAGCTTACCAAACAACATCAAATCGACCAAATTCACTCCTTCCACTTATATTTACATAAAATCAAGTATTACAGATATTATTTCTGTTAATTACGCGAAAAATCCCTACAACCTTTTCGAAAACGCGAAGACAGAAAAAAATTGGATGCAACAGGACTGGAGCCTTATACCAAACAAACTTCTGTTCCAAAACATTATACCTGCACCCACTACGCTAGACTGTAGCTTTGTTATGAGCAGCTTTGTATTTTATCTTGTACTCCTCTATAGGCTTTGATGTGCGAAATGTATTAATTTACATATAACTAAAACAACTCCTAGCAAAAACTGCACATTTTTCATCAATCTTTAATGTGCCGTTGCGTTAAAGCGAAGTACTATGTTAACACACGAGTTATAAAGCGATAATAACTAAATACGAAACTTCTTTAACCACCAGTAAGACGTTCACGTCGTTTTATTACAACAAATCGTACCAGTAACGTTTTGTTCTCAAGACATTCAATATGCTGGTGCTTAAAAACAGTATATATTCATGGGGTGTAAGCTACAACATAAAACTCACCGAATACGGGCTTCTACTGAAAACAAGTGCAACATGGCGTCTCACTTTCTGGGGCCCCTAAGCTTTCTGCTTGTGACGTAACGAACTTTCTTCCTTCCTACTGGTTCCACCTTACGTGACACTTCGCCCAAATACCGCAGAACTTCTTTCTGATTCACGTGACGAAATGGCCCCTCAACTTGACATAGTAAGAAGTGGCGTCACAAAACTCGAAGAGGGCCAGGTCAACATTAGCTAATTCTTCCCGTCTGTCGACGGCTTTAACTACTTCAGCTAGCCAAGCACGTCTCGAGAACAGATTGAAACCTACATACAGGTATTTACAGCAACTGCAGGAAGTGGACAATTAGGGACGTTGGGTCGGTCCTCGAGGCGTGCCCAGGTAGCCATAGTTGTTAAGGTGACAGCTCGCGATAAGCAGGATTACAGCTGAAGATCATATTGCTTACGGGCAGAAGTGGAACAGATTCAAACAAGCTATGAGAAATTTTAAACTCAGGCATGCCCATTCGTTAATTAACACGACACAGATCAGCTGTCCTATGGGAACACCAACGTGGTCTTGGTATACGCAAAGTAAAAGCCGCAGCTGATCCCATCGTCCCAGTCGAGGAACTGAACCAGTACTTCACATTACTCACAACCGAAGTGAACTGCAACTGAATCATGCACTTACTGTTTACACCTTGGGGAAAAACAAAAAACTTTGTCTTGACGGAGTCTGGAAATATCGTTAAAAATCCATCATACATATCATATCATCATGTATTCCTTTTTATTTTACCCTTCTAGTTCCGCAAGACTTAATTAAAGAGTAAATCTCCATGGTCACGCAATTAACATCATAAAAGTGAATAACAAATTAAATATAATTCACACGAATGCTATGCACGCAACAAGGTGCTGAGTATATACGTATTTTCAACAATATAACACAGGAGTTTGCTTAATTTTTTTCCATGAACTTCCTGACAGAACAGATGGAGGGACACGTGAGGAACTTCTTCTCTGTTCTCTGAACAAACTTCACAACAAGAACTTACAACAGATATTGCTCGAACTGCCATTTCCAGAACCAAAACTGCTCTTTGTGAATGGAGAGGGTCACCCCAGAATATAATGCCGTATGTTCTAGACACAATGGCATCACTGCCCAAATGATGGAACTTATCATTGACACACTACTGCTCACAATAAAAGATACCTTGAACCATTTCTTAACGATAAGTATTTTCCCTGAGGTCTGGAAACGAGAACTGTTATGCTGCATTGCAACAGCATCCTCTGATAACCGAACTATCCTCACTCTTCCGGCACTGTCAGAGGCCTTACAGTAAACAGTAGACGATCAGCTATCGACGTACTCATCTACAAACAGCCTACTGGACAAATACCGATCGACTTTCAGCAAAAATCACAGCACAATACCTCCTTTAATAAAAGTAAAAGCTGACCTGAAGCTTCCCATGGAGAGACAAGAGGCGACTATTATGAACGTCTTACACTTTAGCAAAGCCATTGGCGCTGTCGACTCCGATATTTTACTTGCCAAACTTAACAGGCTGAATTTCTCTCCAAGTGCAGTGCAACGGTTTCGTGCATAGCTGACATTTCGCCAGCAATTCGTCATGTCCGGCACCATCAAATCGTAACGGAGACAGGTAATATCAGACGTCCCCAAGGGTTCGGTATTAAGTACTATGCTTCATTTATTGTATGTCAGTGATGAGTCATCAGTCTCGTTTTACTGTAAACATCGCATGTTTGTTGATTACCTCCAGTTGTATCTAAGTGCAGAGGCAATAAACCTGAAGACAGCTATCGAGAATTTCAGTTCTGACCTGTGTGCACTATCAAATTATGCTTAGAATATAGAGCGAAAGCTCAATACATCTAAAACCCAAGCTGTCCTGGTTGGTCATTCTAGGGTCATTAGTGCGAAATATAGGGAATCCCTACTACCTTTAATCCTTAACTACATTCGCTGTTTAGACTAACGTCAGTAACTTCGTGGGGCAGTTTTCGACTCCAAAAACAAATGTCACTTGAAACTCATTTATTTCTACGTTTCTCTAAACTGTTGTTAAAAACAGAGCACCTTGAGCGACCAGAGGTAGGACGTTCATATTCACAGGACATATACAATAGTGTGTTCTGCAGAAATTATTAGCATTTCAGTCACCTCGGTTCAGCCTGTGTCCTGTTACCTAGTAGGCATAGGGTCCGCCATGGTCCCGATAACTTCTTCCATGCATGATGGCATCGACGCGCATAACGCGCGAATGGGGTCCTGTGGTATAGCCATTCATGCTGCATTCACCTGGTTCCAAAGTACATCTGTGATGGTTAGCATTGGGTCACAGCACTGCACCCGTCATTTCATCATATCCCACACATTTTCGATTGGAGACAAGTCTGGTAATCTGACGGGCCAAGGCAAAAGGCTGACATCCTGTGGCACCAAAAAGTTACGTGTTCATGTAGCACTGTTTTGGTAAAAATGGCGTCTGGGGTGTTGCGCGGAAAGGATTTGGCTACATCAGACAGTATGTCATTCACGTAGGTCACACTGGTCACAATGCCCTCTATACACACCATTTGTGATTTGTGGTTGTGCCCAATAGCAACCGACACCATAAGACCTTGAGCTGGCGCTGTACATCTTGTGCGAATGCAGTCACTGTGATGCCACTCCCCATGTCTGTGGTGAACGAAAAGGCGGCCGTCATTTTCAAACAAACAGAACCTGGATTCGTCGAGAGACGCTATCTGATGCCATTCCTATTCCGAATGACGTCGTTCCATACACCATTGCCGTCTAGCATGTTTCTGCACATTCGTCAAAGGTAGGCGGTGAAGTGGACGACGCGCACGTAACCAGTGCCGTAATAAACAGTGACGCACTGTCACCCCTGATAGTGTCCGATGTGTTACACTGTTCCACTATTGCGCCAGAGCCGAGAAGGATGCAGATCTGTCCTGCAATGCCATTCGAATGAAGTGTCGATCTTCTCCAGGGTTAGTCTGGCTGGTGCATCCTGACACATCTCGTCGTGTTCTACGGCCCTCCGTGAACCATTCTGCACACGCCCGTTGCACTGCTGAAACACTTCGTCCCACACGAGTGGCAGTTTCCCGTATGGTTGCATGACATTCTCTCATGCCAATAATGCGTCCTGTTTCAAACTCACTGATTTGACAGTACAGTTCGCGCATTCGTCTGCGAGGCATCCTGCACGTCTGCTCAAGTCACACTTCGGTTTACAGCGATAGTGAGAGCCATAGGTACATTTTACCAGGAGGTGGTGTTCCACCGCGACATCGATGTTGACGTTGAAACCGCAGGCCGACTTGTTTCAGATGCTAATAATTTCTACAGAACATACTAATGTACGTGCCCTGTGAATATGAACGTCGTATCTCCAGTTGTTCAAAGTGTTCTGTTTTTTCTAAGCATGAGTGTATAAGAATGTTGAGAAACATGTCCTGAGATGAAATGTCCGCAGCTCGTGGTCGTGCGGTAGCGTTCTCGCTTCCCACGCCCGGGTTCCCGGGTTCGATTCCCGGCGGGGTTAGGGATTTTCTCTGCCTCGTGATGACTGGGTGTTGTGTGATGTCCTTAGGTTAGTTAGGTTTAAGTAGTTCTAAGTTCTAGGGGACTGATGACCATAGATGTTAAGTCCCATAGCGCTCAGAGCCATTTGAACCATTTGAGATGAAATAATGACCAATTAAGAAAACTATAAAGAGAAAATAAATAGTGACTTTCAATTTAAAAAAATGACAATAGATACATTAACCGGTCAAGAAAGACAACGAAAAGTATCCACCCAACGAAAAGCATCCTACTCTAAATGATAGAACTTACTTTCGCTTATCACAATTTTCTCCTTAAAAATGGCCAGATTGTTTTATTATTCTTCATATTCTTCGCAGACATTCTCCTTCGCCGTTTCATCGTCCTCTATACTAAGATGACAAGTCATGGGATACTGATATGCACGTATACAGCTGGGGATAGTACCGCACACTCAAAGTAGAAAAGGGCAGTGTATTGGCGGAGTCGCCATTTGTACTCAGGTGATTCATGTAAAACAGTGGCCGACATGATTGTGGCCACACAACGGGAGTTAACAGACTTTGAACGCGAAATGGTAGCTGAAGCTTGATGCATGCAGCATTCCATTTCCAATATCTTTGCGGAATTCAGTATTCTGAAATTCACGGTATCAAGAGTGTGCCGAGCATACTAAATTTCAGGCATTACCACTCGCCAAGGAGAAAGCAGAGGCCAATAGCGTTCACTTAACGACGGAGAGCAGCGGCGGTTTGCCTAGAGTTGTCAGTGTTAACAATCAACACTGCGTGAAAGAACCGCATAAATCAGTGTGGGACGTATGGTGAACGTTTCCGTTAGGACAGTGCCGCAAAATTTGGCGTTAGTGAGCTATGGCAGCAGACGACCGACGCGACTGCCTTTGTTGGAAGCACGACATCGACTGCAGCACCTTTCCTGGGTTCGTGACCATATTGGTTGGACCTCAGACGGCTATAAAACTGTAGTGTGGTCAGATGAGTGCTGAATTCAGATGGTACAAGCTAAAGGTCAGGTTCAAGTTGGTGCATACCCCACGAAGCCATGGACCCAAGGCAATGTGCAAGCTGTGGCGGCTCCATAACAGCATGGGCTGTGTTTACATGGGGTGGACTGGGTCCTCTGGTCCAATTGAACCGGTCATTGAATGGAAATGCTTATGTTCAGCCATTCATGGACTTCAATGTTCCTAAGTAATGATGGAATTACCGTGGATGACAATGCACCATGTCACCAGGCCACAATTGTTCATGACTGGTTTGAAGAACAGTCTAAACAATTCGAGCTATTGATTTGGCCATCCAGATAGGCCGACAAGGGACACAACGGAGGGGCCAGTTCGTGCACAAAATCCTTCAATTTCGCAATTATGGACGGCTGTAGAAGCAGCATGGCTCAATATTTCTTCAGGAAACTTCCATCGACTAGTGGAATCCATGCTACATCAAGCTACTTCACTACACTGGGCAAAAAAAAAGATGTCTGAAAAATTTTAGGAGTTATCCCATGACTTTTGTCAACTCAGTGTATTTTCCTGTCATTTTGAGGCCAGATATTTCTCTTTCACTGTCGCTGAACTCGGTAGCATCGTGAAAAGAAGGTGTGAACGATGAATTAGTCTTCACTAGCTAACAGTAACTCCAAAATTTGATCACTATTCAAACGTCGGCCCATTCTTTCCTAAGCAATTAAAACAATTTATGATCGCAAATAATAAAAGTAATGTTTATAACTTCGTGGTAGATTTCGACCTCAACTGGTACATACCTGCGGAAGTAATGGTCGCTGCTTAGCATGTGCCTGTACAATACAAAAGCACAGGCGGTACTAAGAATAGACCCTACATAGAAGCAGAATGACAACGTAATAACAGATGAAAAGCTAAAGTGGTCTAAGCACATAGCTGCAGTGAGCAAGCAGGCATCGCCACCTCTCCTTGCTATACAAAAATACATAAAGTCCTTCTCTTTGGACCTAAAAAAGAATAGCCTACAAACGCTTATATTTCCTATTGTTGATTACAGCAGTATTAACCTGCAAGGTATTTCTCAGGAAAATTCATGGCTCCTGGTACCGGTAATGAACTCCAGCATTCAATGTATACTTGACGTTCGATTCTTTCATCATATTTCACCAACTTATGCATAGCTAACCCGGCTAAGTGCAGACAAGCTAAGAGATTTCCAAAGACACTGACTCCTGTATTGTCTTATCAGTGTACATTTTTCCTCCCATCTCTCCTCGACTTAAAAGCTCTTGTCTTAACAACAGAGCATCAGAGCGAAATACTCTCTGTCCCATTCCACCAATCAGGCGTGTTCTCGAAGTCCTTTTCAGTAGCAGGAAGCTGACATTGGAATTACCTCTCTCATTATGCCAGGCAACTGAATAACATCTGCTTCAAAAGACAGCTAATAATATACTTACTGAAGCAACAATATTCTCCAACTTTTTCCTTATAAACACTCATTACCCTATTAAATCCTTTCAACTGGATCTACCTCATTCCCCATTGTTCTTAGCCGCTGCAGTCTATGTAAATTTCTCTCTCTCAGAACTCGCTACGTCGGAGAATATCCCTTTTGTACACCTATGAATACATTTGGTATCTGCAGCAATCTCTATTATTTTTTAATTATTAGCAAATAATCCCATTATGATTCATGAAGTTCTTATAGGTGGCATTTGCGTTCCTTTGTGCCCATATTTCTTTCATTCTCCTCCTGTGGACTTCATTTCTGTTTTCAGACCATGTTCCAGTTTTCTTCTTCTTCTTCTTTAGTTTTTCCTCTCGGTCATCTTGCAATTTGTGAATTTTGGAACCTAAGATTTCCCAGTTTGAACAAGTTCTGGAGTAAGTTCTGCCAATTTCAGCTCACTTTTGATCTCGCCATACCATTTCATCATGGCGTCTTGGCTTTGCTCCAATTGTCAAAATACGGACTATTTGTTCTGTAAGTCTCTGTGTTCATTCTTTTAATATGTCCACGGGATCTTAGCTATGCGTTTTCTAATATCGCTTTGGATGTCTGTAAATCGTTTGGTTTTCTGTCTGCTTCTAAGTTGGTATTGTTCATCTACAAGTTTTGGGTTTAGAATTTTTCGTACGATTTTGCGTCCCTTTTTCTCAGTGGTCTCTACGTCAGTTTTACTTTTCAAATTTATTGTTTCTGATCCATAAAGTCATTGTTGTTTAGTTATTGTACTGTAATGTCTCAATTTTGTGTGCTTGCATATAAATTTCTTCTTGTAGATATTTTAGGTAAGTAGTATGCAGTTTCCAGTTTTTGGCATAAAATATTGTTTGCTTCTGTTTCAGTTCCATTTTCCTGTATGGTTTCACCAAGATATTTAAATTGTGGAACTCATCCAATTTTGCAGTATTTCATGTACTGTACGCACAAATGAAGTTGACACTCAGCGCGGTGGCTGATGGGAGCGACTGCAAAGGCATTTCCCATTTACAGCCGCTTCCATCAGCCAGCACGCCGAGTGTCAACTTCGTTTGCGCATTTAATTGGTACTCATTTTTTTCGAAACATTTCCGTAATTTCTTTCAAGAGTTCAGTTTGATGTTCGACTTATCAAATGCCGCACGTTAATATTACTAAATTGCCTACAAATGCTAAGCAATTTATAGATAATTTTCGTCTACCAAAAGTAACCGGCTGTTCAATTTTGAGAAATGTTTTCTGTTCGCTCCATTCTTGTATCACTTTCTCAAGCACACATTAGAGGAGTAATGGAGACTGCGGCTCTCTTTGTCTCACCAGTTTTGATTTCGAATGGATCTGAGGTTCTCCCATAAATTTAACATCGAAAATTTTATCTGTCAGTGTCTGTTTTTTGATTGCAAGTGTTTACAGATCTAAACATTGTTCACTTTCTTTTTTTTTTTTGCAATCGTATTGAACAACTAAGATCACGTTAAAAAATTCAGTCCCTCTTCTCCCTTTGTTGTTGTTTCCTGTTTTTCCAGTATTCCCTCATTTTCTCTCCATGAAGTCTCTTCCTTTCTGCTGTCCATGTTGTTCCCGATTTTTTATTTCTTCTGCTTTGAAAGCCTTCCAAATTTAGTATTTTATTTTTAAAACGGTTTTTCTGGTATTTCTGTTCACTGTTATTATTATTATTATTATTATTATTATTATTAGCAGTAGCAGCAGCAGTAGTAGTACTACTGCTTGCATTAATTCTTATCCATATTATTTATTTACATTGTCTCTAGATACATTAAAAACATTTATAATTCTATTGATACTGGTTTACTGTCATATTAAAGTATTGTTATTCTTAGGTTACTATGATGTAAAAAGAAATACTGTATGTGCGAAACCCCAGTCCAGTGTAAGAGAGAGCTTGAAGACATTGATCAGATCAGGTTACATAAATAAATAACATAAATGCTTATGAATTTTAAATGGGGTCTTTGAAACAAAGGTGGCAGTTTCCTTGCAAAACTCCACTGAATAAATGTAGAGAGTAAGGATACTAGGATGACCATGCAACAGTTCTGCTGTGACCATCATATATCTCATTTGATGATCATAAGAATAATGAAAGGGCGATTATGGTGTGTACTCAGGAATATAGACAGTCTTCCACTGTGTATGGAATAGGACAGAAAATCTCTGATATAAAGTGCTGCAGCGAGCAGAGGTACACGTGGCTTCTGTACCCACAGCGAGTTGGTGTCTTTGGATAGTATAGCTGCTCAAAGGTTGTTGTTGTACAGAAATTAAGTGGCAAGTGATTTCACGCGCTGTGGCCAGTCTATCCACAGTTACAATCCGTGACAGTGGGTGGCGGCTCCTGTCATGAATACGTTCTTCCTCAGGACAGTTGATTCTAATGGCGGTGGTTTTATCTGCATCGAAGTTCTGAATGTACACCATTGACCTGGTGGCACATGGAAGGCCAGCACTCACCTCAGTGTTGGAATGTCACCCGTAATAAAGCCGTGATGAAGTTTGATGGTATCCCATCCTTCTGTGAAGATACAATACCCTCACATGTCATAAATAATGGTTATCTTTCGACATTTGTAATGAGTTAATTCTTTCCTCTGGCCTGCGAGATGACACGCCTAATAAAAATGTTACTTGGCCCCATTATTTTGCGTCACAGGGAGGGATGCATAGACTTGGAAAATTACTGTCTGGCTCTTGTGAGCACATGAGGTACTGTGCCACGATGTCTGTCTGTGAGTAAATGTAAAAGTTCGGTAGTATTTAAGTAAAGCACTGGAACATGCTAATTAAATTCACTATCAACTGTGTAATTCATCAAATTTAAACATTGCATTTCTCTCCATCAGTATATCCTAGGACTGACTATCACAACATTCACCATTTGTGCGCAGTCTGAAATCAAAACACAACTAAATTGAAGTGTGTCATTCAAAGCTACTGAACTCAAACTCCGCGTCACCTGATCAGCGCTCAGTCTCTTAAGTTCCACTAAACTTCATCACAGCATGTTTCAGATCTGGCCCGTTATCACAGATTGGACTGTGCCCGCTAATGAGTCGTTGTTCTTTTCACCCTATCACCATGCGGGCTGATAGTGGAACAGAGCGAGTTCCCAATTGGGAATAAATCTCTTGGTCAGCAGCCCTTTTCATGCTCTCCCATCTCGTACAATGAAACATTCAAATTATGTAGTCATACATTTAACTTGTATGTATCGATTGATGTGTGTTGATATGCTGTATCAATTTACAGAATTTGTAAATATATTACAATAAAATGCAGTAAACATCAGTTTTAGTAACATTGATCTGAAATGCACAATGAAAACAGATCTTCATGCGGCGCCGCGTATAGACATACTAATCAACAAATCTGCAAGTTTTTAAATATTATGTGTGTAAAATGTAGTAAGAAGGTGAGAAATGGTGTTAAATTATGCCCATGGTCGCAAAAATGGATCCATCGACAATGTTTAAATACTTTAGAAGAAAGAAACATGACATGTGACTGTGCTAATGTGCACTGTAGTTATCGTGATATATTGTGTTTACAAAAGGAATATCTAGAAGACTGCTTCATTAAAATACGATCTTACGTTAGCCAAACTGTATGTACAGAAGCTTGAAAAAGTGATAGAAGTCAATTCAGAGTGTAGTGAAAAACCGTTGTAAATGGGCGAAACGATAACTTCATATGGCCCAAAAAGTTCCATCGTGTTAACTGTAACGACAACTTCAGATTCTCAGTAGCAAATAATTTTGAACTTTAAACCTGTGATGAGCCTAAAAGATGTGATATATAGCGAAAGAAACGAAGTACTTTCACCAAATGCAGAGATTAAAAACCAGTCAAGTACGAAGTCTCGTAATAACAAGCAAGAAAATACCGGTATTATAATTAACAGGGAACATACATATCATGAGAACATGACACCCTCAAGTAAGAAGAACAAAGAAGATATTTGCATGCCCTCAGACAATCATGGAAAGGGCTTACCTGGTATCATGTTTAACATGCAAACTATGTTTAAGGTTAGTGGAATAACGAAACCAGGCGCTCCCTTCAGTGAAATTCTAAAAAACTGTGAACATTTTTTGGAGCCTGGAAGAAACTGTTTAATAATCGGGGGTGCTAATGACGTTTATAGCAATGAGGGTAAACTCGCCACAAGAGCGCTTCAGTGAAATTCTACAAAACTGTGAACATTTTTTGGAGCCTGGAAGAAACTGTTTAATAATCGGGGGTGCTAATGACCTTTATAGCAATGAGGGTAAACTCGCCACAAGATCGCTAAGAAGCACACTACAGAAAATTATAAATGTGAACTTCTATGTTGCAAGTATACGACAAAGACATGATCTGATGGAAAAATCTTATGTCAACAAAGAAATCGCTGTTACTAATACAAAATTTGAAAAAAATATGCCAAAGTTTCCTGAATGCCACATATGTGAATGTACCATCTTCAGAAAGAAGTCATTTCACCAGCCATGGGTTACACAGAAATAAACTTGAAATAACATTCATTAGTCGAGAAATACTTAATGCAGTGTTAGCAGTTGAAGACAAGAATTGCCCTACCATACCACTACCACCACCCATCACAGCAACTGAAATACTCCAAATAAAAATTAAGATTTAACAGACGTATTTTCAGCTCCTTTATCAATGCTAACAAAGTTCACAGAAGGGGGTACCTCTCCCACACCAGCAGCAGAATCTACTACAGTTGGACAAAAATCATTGCAAGAATATTCATCATTAGAAGATGAAACACCATCCACACCACCACCAGCTGAAGAAATATCTGAAGGCAACATTAAACTTTGACTCAGAAAAAAAAGCTCCACCAAAACATCTCCAGGATTTTTTATTGGCACGCAGCATCACACAAATAGCAATGTAAATGGTGCGCCGAAATCAAAAAACAAAAATAAGTTAACAGTTTTCTATCAGAATGAACAGGGTTTAGGCAGAAAGCTAGGTGAAATAGAAGTCCTCCTAAATGACTATTTAAAAGAAACTGCAGTCTTGGGTGTAAACGAGCATTGGCTGAAAGAGACACAGTCATGTACTGCTGTTATTCGTGAATTTGAAATGATAAGTATGTTTTGTAGAGTTAATAGTAAGGGTGGTGGTACATGCATATATGTTAGGACAGGTCTTGATGCAAAAGAAGTTAAATATAGTAATGTAAAATGCATAGAAAAAGACTTTGAATACTGAAAATGTTTGTTGTGTGCATATATGCATCACCATCAGGGAATTTTGCTTCTTTTCTCCACAACATTGAAATGCTGCTAAATCGACTCAAACAGCAATTAACAAATACAATTGTCCTTGGAGATTTTAATGTTAATTTTAAAACTAACTGCAGTGGACAACAACAACTAACCAATCTGTTCTTATAATATGACAACAACAGTAACACAAGACACTAGATGTTTAAATGGGTCTGAAACAATAATTGATCAAGTATTTGTCAATAATAATAAATGTGAGCACATCACTGAAGTAATAGACATGGGGTTCTCGGATCATAAGACAGTCATGTTAACATTATATGATATATCTATAAGGATCCAGTGGCATATGAAAAATACAGAGTGAAACAATTTGTAAATGAAGACAGCATAAGAGTTTTTAGTCAAATGTTAAAATATATAACTTGGGACACAAAATCAACCTGTGATGTAGATAAAAAATTTGAGTCAGTCCTAGCAAATTATTGGCATTGTTATAATATCGCATTTCCTATTAAAAGAGTCAAAATTAAAACCAAAACAAAGATATGGGTTACACAGGGAATAAAAAAGTCTGCAGACACTGCGAAAGTTAAACAAATCTGCAAAAAATACTGTTGCATTAAAACCGTCTGTGAAAATTTACAGGAAAGTATATAAAAAAGTTATAATAATGGCTAAGAAACTAAATAATGATTCACATATCAGGAAAGGTACTAACAAAATAAAATCAACCTGGGAGGTAATAATTAGGAGCATAGGTAAACAAAAAAGTAAAAACAGCATTCTTGTAATTAAAAGTGAAGGGAAAACAGTTGAGGGCCCACTACAGATAGCCAACATATTCAACACACATTGCAACAAAACTAATTCAAGGAAGATGTGATTTCAACTCCAGAGCACAACTACCAATGAATGATAAAACCATGTTTCTATATCCTTTTACTGCATTAGAGGTACAAAATACCTTAAATCACTTAAAAAATAAAATGACATGTGGCTGTGATGGGATTCCAGACAAATTAATAAAGAACAGTGCAAGATACATAGATTCCCCACTTGCTGACATGATTAACATGTCCTTTAGCATGAGAGTCTTCCCAGAAAAACTATAGAAATCGATTGTCAAGCCTATTTACAAGAAGGGTGACCAGTCTGATGTTATCAATTACTGGCCTATATCATTGTTATCTAGATTTTCAAAAGTAATTGAAAGGGTAATGCATGAAAGACTGTCTCATTTTCTTAATAAAAATCAAATTGTAGTTGCAGGACAAAATGGTTTTAGGAAAAATAGGTCAACTGACACAGCAATTTATAACTTTTTAAAACTGAGCATAAATTCTGTAGACAAAAATGAATTAAGCTGTGGCCTGTTTTTGGACCTGTCTAAGGCTTTCGATGCCATTGACCATAATTTAGGTGCTCAGGAAACGATATTGCTACAGGGTTCATGGAGTAGCACATGATTGGTTCAGATCCTATCTTTCTAATAGGTATCAAAAGCAGAGATACAGCATGTGAGTAAAGTCTACTCATTGGCATACCAAAGAGTCAGGTATGGTGTGCCGCAGGGCTCTGTACTGGGGCCATTGCTGTTCTTAATATTTATAAATTATTTGCCGACTCATTTATCAACAGCAGATGCAGTATTGTTTGCTGATGACAGCAGTCTATTTGTCAAAGCTATGAATGAAACTGACTTACTGGAGAGAGTCACAGTAGCCACAGAAGAAGCAAACATGTGGTTTACAAACAACAAATTAATTGTTAATGACAAAAAAAGTTTGGATGAGCTTCAGACATATAACAAACAAAGTAAAATCCGACCTAACTGTAAAACTTGGGCAGTGTAAGATAGAGCAACCCCCCCCCCCACCCCCACACACACACACACAAAATTTTTAGGATTATGGCTAGATGAATATTTAATGTGGGAGACACACACAGAAACATTAAACAAAAAATTAAGTCATTATTTTTATGTTCTTAGAATACTATAAAATTCTTATACTGTTGATGGAGTGTTATGTTCATACTTTGCACTCATACATAGCACACTAAGATGGTATCATATTTTGGGGGAATACCAGTTTGGCCAAACACTCGTTTGTGCTTCAAAAGAGGGCAATAGGGATAATCAGAGGTATGACACACAGAGAATCATGTAAAAAAGTTTTCAAGGAACTACAAATCATGAATCTACCATGTATCTATATTTATGAAAGTATATGTTTTATGAAGGCACACCAGGAACATTCTTTATTAAACAGTCAAGTTCATAACTACAAAATGAGAAATACAGACGACTTTCATAGAGAAAGTCACACAAAAGCTATGTATCAACAAAGTGTTCTTTATCAACCAAAAATGTGCCAAAGGAAATTAAAAGTATACCAAAATTCCACATGTTCAAAAAAGAACTTAAAAAAATGTTAACTAGCAAAAGTTTTTATAGTGTCAAGGAATACTTAAATCACCAGCACTCAGTATACAGCAACTTATGTCCTTCATTGTAATGAACCAAAATGCCCATTGAAAACTAAATTGTATTCATCTATTATTCTAATTTACCATATTATGAATGTTGTTATGCATATGGTTTCATGTTATATGTAATAATATTTTATTTATGGACATATAATTGTAAATCTTTTCATGTCCTATTTTCTATGTAAGGCAATGTATGACAAATCCTATATCATTTTTATAATGATGAGATACAAGGATGCTAAGTAAAAATGCTATCGGTGCAAGTAGGGTATTTTCTAGCATGTCTTTAAACAAGCTGTAACATGGTACCATTCATTTTATTTAGTCTTGTATCGTTATGTTTCATTTGTTGATTAATTATGTGCATGTACACTAAAATGGGAATTATTACTTATCTCAAGACAGAAGAAAAGCAAACCTATGCTTATAGCTTTTACAGAGTTAGAGAAACTTTTTGGCAGGTTTGACTGGAATACACTCTTTGAAACTCTGTAGGTAGCAGAGATAAACTAAAGGGATATGAGAGTATGTACAACTTGTGCAGAAACCAGAATGCTGTTTTTGGAATTGAAGCTTTAGGAAGGGAAGTAGTAAATGAGAAGCCAGAAATAGAGATGATATTAAATGGAGATTTGCAGTAGCAAGAAAATTATTTCTGAAAAAATATCTGTGAAAATGTAGTGTCTGTTTGTTTGTCTGAACACACTTCGTCAAGCCTACTACACAGAGTCTTTGGAGGTAACTTGAGCATAGCTTGGGGTACCATGTAGGCTTTATTTCATTGACGCTGGATCATGGAAAAAAAGATATCATGATTTAAAGTTTTATCTAAAACCATCGTATTGTAGTGCTTTGAGAATCTCCGCATAAATTCTAGAACCACTTGGCCTTCTTCTGCCTCTAACACATGATGTTTTAAATAGAAGTGTGAGAGAGATGAGTCCGACCTACTGCACATTGCATGTTTGTGTGTGGAGGTCTAAAAACAGTAACAAGCAAAATGTGGACATGGTGGCCGACAAGTACCTGCTGTACAATCCATAGAGTTTCAGAGTATGTGCAGAGAAGAACAAGGAGTGTTTGTGTATTATTCTGTGCTTTTAGTGACTGTGATTATTGTTAAGGACAAATCACAAAATGAGGTTAGACTGAGTGGTCCTTAAACCATTTCGCTTATGAATGTTAATTTAATGCATTTCTAAAGATCGAAATACAAGTGAAATATGAGAAGACAGAGATATTTACACGTGAAATGCGAGAATGTTATTCTGTATACACCAGTACATCATTAATTGGTGAAAACATAAAGTTTGTATACTTACTCCACACGTTCTATCATCTAAAGCATTAGAGCATGGCGACCAGTAAAAAAGGACTCAAATAAATGGGAATTTTGAGAAGAAATCAAAGAAGAAGTATGATGTGTTGCCATAGCATCCAGATATAACAAGACAAGAGAACTGTTTCATGTAATTGGATTAAGTCCGAAAATCAAATGGAATAATTTGTGGATGCAACAAAAGCGAAGACATAAGGAGGTAACAACATTAAAAGAATGGGAAGAAGACCTTGACGTATTAGACTAAGAAGAGATACAAGGAGAATAATTCAACTAAGAGGATCCAGTGGGGGGGAGTATACAAGTCTCACACACATCACAGTGATGCCGACACGGGAACAACATCTGACGCCACCGGTACCAGTTGCAGTTCACCAGTGCTGACCTGCTTCCACGGTTGCCTACCGACACCGACATCAACACCAACGTCTGATGCCGTCAGCTTGCTGTTCATCAGTGCTGACTTGCCATCACATCCATTTACCTACATTGCGAGAATTCTACGCCGGGAGAGCGCCAAATAGAATTTAGTGCCTTAATGAGAAGGGATACAAACGATAGAGTGACTTTTGTTGGTGTAGTTATTATACTTAGAGTTAATTTGTTAAATGATTACTAGATCTAAAACTAACAGGAATACGGATAACACACAGAGAATTGGGGAAACTTCAGAACCAGCCACAGTTATGAAAGTGAGTAAGGAAGTGACAGACTGGTCTGAATTAGTAAATTTAATCAAATCTCAAAGTGCAGATTCAGTGGCTTTAAGAAAGGAACTAAATGCAGCTTTAAATATTCAAAGTCTTAAGTTAGATTCACTGAATACTCAATTAAATAACAAATTGGATGTTCAGAATGAAACTTTAGGATTGTTAAGTGCTAAGGTAGATTCACAAAGTAAAGACTTTAGTAATTTATGTGAAGGTATGGGAAATTTGAAGACTGAACTCGACACTTTAACTACTAAAGTAGAAAATCTCAAGGCAGATTTGAAAGGTGAACTAACTAGTTCTTTAAGCAGTCACGTAAATCAACTGTTCACTGACTTTAATCAGAGACAAAATCATCAACTTCAGGGTTTGACAAACAAGTTAGAATTTGATATTGAAGATAAATGTAATAATGTACAATGTGAGCTTAGTGAGAAGTCTGTCAGAACATGTTAATATCTTTTATGGTGTTCTCGCAGATAACTTGAGCATAGCTTGGGGCACTGTATAGGCCCTACTTCATCAAAATCAGATTACAGAAAACAAAGATAGTGCAACTGAAAATTTTATCCAAACTGATATTATAAATGTGAAAGTAACTGTGTCTGTTATTTTTTCACGACCAACCTGCTGAACCAATTTCCATGAAATTCATTATGGTGATAGCCTGAATGCTGTGAAAGAACATAGCCTACTTTAGAAGTTGTGTAGTACTAGATACTTTCTGATTTGAAGAAAATTACACACATGAGGGAAAAGTAATTAGTCTTTGAAATATCTATTTACTCTTTCACTTTTAAACTTTATTATATTTGTGAAAATGCTTTGATTGGGTGGAATGTGCAACATGATATAATTAAAAGTAGTGAACTCAATGGTTATACGATCTTCAGTGTGTTTAAACTTTACTTCCACACTATATGTTGCATAACATACATGTTGTATAATGAATAGCTACTTCAAAAGCATGATGATTAGATGTGCACTACTGCCCATGCACTGCTCGGCAGCAATGGCGGAGAGCTAGGCATACATCACAATCTACGCTTATCTGAACAGGTAAATACGTGAGTGCAGCTGATGTTGTTGCACATACAGTAGCTTACTTACTCACCATCACTTATCAAAACAAAATTACTGATATGTGAGCACAACTGTAGGTAACAGCTAGTCTAATGTAAATCTAAGTGTTAGTAAGCTTTTTCTGTAGGTATTTGTCTGGGGTGTAGGCAAAATGTGGTGCCACAGAAGAATACAAAAGATTAGATGGATAGATTGCACAACTAATGAAGAGTCACTGAATCAAGCTTGGGAGAAAAGGAATTTATAGCACAACTTGACTAAATGGTTGATACGATGTAGCCTGAGGCTTCAAGGAATCATCAGCTTTGCAATGAAAGGAGGTGTGGGAATTGAAAATTGTCTTGACTGCAATAAGCAGACTGAAATGTATGTTGATTGCAGCAGTTTTACAGGCATAAGGAATTTACAGCAGATAAACTAGCTGGGAAAGCTGCATCAAATGACTGAAGACCACAACAAATAAATAGTGATACTTATTGTCTTTTCTAGCTCCCACTAGCCATATCTTTGGTTAGTTAAATTTGTTGCATATTTCATGACAATTTTTATACAGGGGTGGACAAAAAACAGAAACATCATTTTATCACACCTAATACGATACAGAAAACCAATGGCATTAAAAATAGCTTCATCAGGTGTTGGAATGGATAAATACAGGTCCTGTATGACATGCAATGGAATCTTACACCATTCTTCCTGACCAATAGTCACAAGTCCAGGTAACGACAATGGCAGTAATCAAAGCAGATCACAAAGGCTCACTAATAATGAGATAGATCTGGTGACTGTAGTGGGCAGGGAAGATGTGACATTTTGTCCTCTTGCTCACAGAACCTTGATGACATGAGCTGCGTGCACTGGGGACCTGTTGTCTTGGAACTCAGCATCACCACTGCATCACCATGAGATGGATCTGATCAGACCAAATGGTCATGTATTATTTGGCAGTATGTAACATCACAGAATAAATGTGGGAGCCTTGGAATGCCACGATGTGGCTGCCCAAATCATCGCAGACCACCTACCCTATTTCTGTCTTGGGACATAAACTCAGACAAAAGTTAGAAATAGTGTGCAACAAGACTCAACTGACCAAATGCCGTTCTTACATTGCTTCACAGGCCAGGTGTTATGGCTTCCAAACTGTGTCTTGCTGTAATGGACATTTATATCACTGACAAGTGGTTTTGGGATTTCAGCTTGACTGAATTTCTGTGCTTATGGAGCTCCCTTCATGTTATTTGGAGCTGACAGAATTCATAAATTCAATATACAGGTCTGCTGTGACTTTTGCAACTGTCATCCTCTTATTTTTTGTCACAGTCCTTTGCAATGACCGTCCATGATGTTCACTCAACAAACACGTTCTTCCATGTTGTGACTTAGCAGGTAATGTTTTTCCACTTTCCCTGCACATGGTACAATTCTTTGATACAGTGCAAGTTGAAATACCAAACACTTGAATGCAAGCACCCACTACAAGAGCACCAACAATGTGCCCACATTTGAATGTGATGAGCTCTGACAATGCGTTCACAACTACACAGAACACAGATCTGTTCATGACTGACACTTGTAACATATTGAGGACATTGCACAGGTATCATTCATGGTCAAATATGACACTGCAACCTGCAGACTTGGCTAGCATCTGCATTTATGTTTGAGCAATCATTTTTTGCAGTGTTTCCATATTTTTGTCCACCTCTTGTATATATGCTCTAACATCACTTGTATATGTTTTAAAAGTGTGTACTTTGTATACTTACTTGTTACTGCAAACAAGGTTATACTGAAATAAAATTTACAGATGAAAATAGTGCCTTAGGTACTGTTCCATGCAGAGTAATGCACATGTCTGTCACATAAATTAATTGTACTGTTACTGACCATGTAAACATATGTAGCTTATACTATGAATTTGTAATTTGCGGCACATCTTTCTCCCTCCCCCGTCCAGCCGGCTTTGTCAGTGCTACTATCACACTTGTCCTGGCTAGGAGGGCTTGGTTGACAGCACCTATGGCACAGCTAACACCACTCAGAGGCTGAGATGCGGCAACAATATATGGGCTTCCACCTACAGCTGTAGTACCTGCACCCGATGAGTAAACGTGAGGCACCAGGCCGGCACTGGGGCATTGGTCCTATTTGTCTCAAAGCTGTGTAGCTGGCCAAACCTGTCGCAGCAGCCATAGATGCAGCTGCAGGGTTAACAAGTGGACAAGGGAGTCAGTTGGTGCATGGCCAAGAAAGGGAAGCCTTCTCCAAGCTGGTACACCACAGAATTGTCTACAGGCCATCACTAATTGCCAGTGCAAGGCATGGCCACTGTGTGGACACAAACAACTTGGTGGAGGAGTTGGTGCTTCTTCCTGGGTAAGCAGACAGAAATTCCAGTGAAGGCAGAGAAAGGGGCTTATGCATGTCAATAGGAGCACTAGCTATATTCTTTAATGGGCAACAGCTGCATCTTAGTGGTTATATGATCCAATATAGTATGTGGAGTGGAGTGCAAGTGGTGTATTGAGATGCTGGTTAACCAGTAATATCATGCATGGAAGACAGTGGTTACAGTGCAAAGTGCTGCAGTTGTTGTATGATAGAATGCAAACGAATGTCAATCATGTTACATCGCTCTTTTCAGTTCTGAGCACACAGTGAGCATGTAAAGCTGCCTAAAAAAGTGTGTCTCCCACTAAGTATGAGAGCCTGTGAGAGATTTTGCCTGATTTTATGTGGCCCACACAATGTAACTGTCATACATTTCCTTCTTCATGCAGGAGCAATGAGAATGCTCCTGCAGTGTTTTTGATGGGGTGTGTTTGATCAACCATTTTGTAGTAGACTGATTAGATTTAGATTAGATTAGATTAATACTAGTTCCATGGACCATGAATACGATATTTCGTAATGATGTGGAACAAGTCGAATTTTCCAATACATGACATAATTAGGTTAATTTAACAACATACGTAAGTTAATATAACAACTTTATTTTTTTGTGTTTTTTTCTTTATTTTTTATTTTTATTTTTTTAATTTTTTTATATTTTTGTTTAGTTTTTTTTTCTTTTTTTTCTTAATTTATATCTAAAAATTCCTCTATGGAGTAGAAGGAGTTGTCATTCAGAAATTCTTTTAATTTCTTCTTAAATACTTGTTGGTTATCTGTCAGACTTTTGATACTATTTGGTAAGTGACCAAAGACTTTAGTGCCAGTATAATTCACCCCTTTCTGTGCCAAAGTTAGATTTAGTCTTGAATAGTGAAGATCGTCCTTTCTCCTAGTATTGTAGTTATGCACACTGCTATTACTTTTGAATTGGGTTTGGTTGTTAATAACAAATTTCATAAGAGAGTATATATACTGAGAAGCTACTGTGAATATCCCTAGATCCTTAAATAAATGTCTGCAGGATGATCTTGGGTGGACTCCAGCTATTATTCTGATTACACGCTTTTGTGCAATAAATACTTTATTCCTCAGTGATGAATTACCCCAAAATATGATGCCATATGAAAGCAATGAGTGAAAATAGGCGTAGTAAGCTAATTTACTAAGATGTTTATCACCAAAATTTGCAATGACCCTTATTGCATAAGTAGCTGAACTCAAACGTTTCAGCAGATCATCAATGTGTTTCTTCCAATTTAATCTCTCATCAATGGACATACCTAAAAATTTGGAATATTCTACCTTAGCTATATGCTTCTGATTAAGGTCTATATTTATTAATGGCGTCATACCATTCACTGTACGGAGCTGTATGTACTGTGTCTTATCAAAATTCAGTGAGAGTCCGTTTACAAGGAACCACTTAGTAATTTTCTGAAAGACAGTATTGACAATTTCATCAGTTAATTCTTGTTTCTCAGGTGTGATTACTATACTTGTATCATCAGCAAAGAGAACTAACTTTGCCTCTTCATGAATATAGAATGGCAAGTCATTAATATATAATAAGAACAACAAAGGACCCAAGACTGACCCTTGTGGAACCCCATTCTTGATAGTTCCCCAGTTTGAGGAATGTGCTGATCTTTGCAAGTTACGAGAACTACTTATTTCAACTTTCTGCACTCTTCCAGTTAGGTACGAATTAAACCATTTGTGCACTGTCCCACTCATGCCACAATACTTGAGCTTGTCTAGCAGAATTTCATGATTTACACAATCAAAAGCCTTTGAGAGATCACAAAAAATCCCAATGGGTGGTGTTCGGTTATTCAGATCATTCAAAATTTGACTGGTGAAAGCATATATGGCATTTTCTGTTGAAAAACCTTTCTGGAAACCAAACTGACATTTTGTTAGTACCTCATTTTTACAGATATGTGAAGCTGCTCTTGAATACATTACTTTCTCAAAAATTTTTGATAAAGCTGTTAGAAGGGAGATTGGACGGTAATTGTTGACATCAGATCCATCCCCCTTTTTATGCAAAGGTATAACAATAGCATAATTCAGTCTATCAGGGAAAATGCCCTGTTCCAGAGAGCTATTACACAGGTGGCTGATAATCTTACTTCTCTGTTGAGAACAAGCTTTTAGTATTTTGCTGGAAATGCCATCAATTCCATGTGAGTTTTTGCTTTTAAGCAAGTTTATTATTTTCCTAATTTCAGAGGGAGAAGTGGGTGAGATTTCAATTGTATCAAATTGCATAGGTATGGCCTCTTCCATTAACAGCCTAGCATCTTCTAATGAACACCTGGGTCCTACTATATCCACAACATTTAGAAAATGATTATTAAAAATATTTTCAACTTCTGACTTTTTGTTCGTAAAGCTTTCATTCAATTTGATGGTAATACTGTCTTCCTCTGCTCTTGGTTGACCTGTTTCTCTTTTAATAATATTCCAAATTGTTTTAATTTTATTATCAGAGTTGCTGATTTCAGACATGATACACATACTCCTGGATTTTTTAATAACTTTTCTTAATATAACACAGTAGTTTTTATAATTTTTGATAGTTTCTGGGTCACTACTCTTTCTTGCTGTCAGATACATTTCCCTTTTCCGGTTACAAGATATTTTTATACCCTTAGTAAGCCATGGTTTGTTACAAGGTTTCTTACGAGTATATTTAACTGTTTTCTTGGGGAAGCAGTTTTCAAATGCATTTACAAAAATGTCATGAAATAAATTATATTTTAAATTGGCATCAGGTTCACGGTACACCTCATCCCAGTCTAACTGCTGTAGGCTTTCCCTGAAATTTGCAATTGTTAAATCGTTGACTGAACGTACTACTTTGGAGGACTGTTTAGTATTGCTGAATGGAGCTATGTCATATATTGTAACTAGCTGTGCACCATGATCAGAAAGACCATTCTCAACAGGCTGAGCATTTACCTGGTTAAACTTTTCTTGGTCTATAAAGAAGTTATCTACCAGTGAGCTGCTATCCTTTACCACCCGAGTAGGAAAATCAATAACGGGTGTCAAATTGAAAGAACCGAGTAATACTTCAAGGTCATTTTTCCTATTACCCTCTTTCAGAGAATCTACATTGAAGTCCCCACAAATAATAATTTGCTTCCCCCTGTCTGACAGATAGCACAACAAGGAGTCCAAATTTTTCAGAAATAGATGAAAATTTCCTGATGGGGACCTACATACAGTTACAATTATAACTGTGCCTTTATTTAATTTAAGCTCACAGGCACATGCTTCTATATGTTTCTCTACACAAAACTTTTTTGTTTCTATACTTTTTGCACAATGATAACTTTTGACATATATGGCAACTCCTCCTTTCTCCATATTTTCTCTCATTACATGTGCAGAGAGCTTATAACCACTTACATTTACCTTATCCATATTGGTAACAATGTGATGCTCAGACAGGCATAGCATATCTATTTCATTCTCAGCTTCTAAATCTTATAAACAAACCAGAAGCTCATCTACTTTATTCTTTAAACTCCCAATATTTTGATGAAATATACTCACATTATTTTTAATTATACTTTTATGAGAACCTTTCCTTATTCTAACATTTGCAGTACTCTCCTGTCTGAGTTTCTCATTGTGCTTAGGCCTAGTTCCTATACCAGTGGTCACATGGTGTTCAGAGAGGCAGATTATGTCAACTGGGTTGGGTGACTTTAATTCATCAATGCAATTACCTAGGACTGAGATACAACTTGGTGGAGATAAAATTTCTGGTGATTGGTGAAAATTTATAATTGGTAACTGTGATTGGTGATCCAATGTGCTAGAATTGTGCTGTTTAATTTTTTTCCTAAACTGAAGATTTGTTTCAATCCTGACCTCTCGTAGAACTTGACATCTTTCTGTCTTACCTATCCTAAAAAAGGTGCTGCTCCAACACCTGTAACCACTGGTATTTTACCATTCATGGCAGTGCCTCCCCCCCCCCCCCCCCTTAAATTTCCTGCTATTACCCCAGCCAGTTTCCCCTTCCCTTTCCTGTTGAGATGTAGGCCGTGCCTGGTATAGTCCCACCTACTGAGATAATCAACAGGAACCACACCAATATGAGCCCCCGCACCCGACCCAAGCAGCCGTTCCAACTCCAAATTAACTCTCCCAACAGAAGAATTCAAATGAGGCCGGTCATGGCGTCTCAGGACAGATACAAATTCAACATTGGTGTGTCTCGATGCCGACGCAATCTTTACCAGGTCACACTCTATACTGTACCCAGGATCCTGTCGATGCTGTTCCCTGGCCCTCCCACAATAACCACGGTGTCTTCCCTGGTAAATCCTTTACAGAGTGAACCTAAATCCTCTGTCACCTGATCCAGACTAGCACTTGGTTTGAAAAAATTTGTGACCTGGTATTCTGGTCCTAATTCCTCCTGCAGAAGTTGGCCTACACCTCTGGCATGAGAACTGCCTAACAACAAAACTTTCTTCCTTTTTGATGACTTTCTTACATTCTTTTTCAATTTCCTATTGAAAGTTTGTTGTGTCCTGTCTACACCTACCTCTGCTTGAGGCTCATCAGTTTGTAACTGAAGCAACAGGTCAAACTTATTTTTGACATTCACCACAAAACTGTCAGACTTAGTTCTAGGCCTGTTCCTTCTGCTACCTGTTGCCACTTCCCACCTCTCTTTGCCCTTCTCCCTCCTTAACCTGTCCAGATCTTCCCTAGCCTGATCTAGCTCAGCCTGAAGGGCAGCAATTTTCCCCTCCTGTTCCACTATCTTCCTGTCTCTGCTGCAAATCCTACATAACCACTGATGAGCCTGATCCACTTTCCCAACACCCACGCCACTGCAGTCCCCCCAGTGAAAAAAACTACTGCATCCATCACACCAAACCCCGGAACTAACAATTCTACGGCAAGTCAGGCACTTCTCACTCATGGCAAAAATAATACTTTAGCTAGAATAAATCAATTAAATTACCGAAAATCAAAAAAGACGTTACAAGAATTAAGCCTATTCACAAATGTATATAAGCAAGTTTCTGATTTAAAATTCCGCTGTTTTTCTGAGATCTGTATAAAACAACGAAGGTATACGCTATTTATTATATATTTCACTCGATGGAATGAAAAAAAGGACAATTAAACGAGATACTTTAACTTTGATTCTCCAAAAACGTTACGAGAATTAGGCCTATAAACTCTGGTTTTCATTTCTGCTCACGTGAATTGCTGGCTATGAAGACAAGATTTTGGCACAGACAATAACCTGCAGATCAGTGGAGAGAATTGGCGGAAAGCACAAATGGCTGCCTTCTATGATGAGGGTATTGGAAAGTTGGTACAATTCTATGACAAATGTCTCAGTCAGAGTGGCAACTGTAGAGAAGTAAGGAAGGAGGGGCAGACAGAAATCAGTCACAATGTCTATTACAATAGCCTTGGTTTACATCATGTAGTCCAAATAATGACGTCTATGTTATGAATTAATTAACAGGATTCCATTTCAATACTGTAGTTTAAAAGCCTTCTTTAATATCTAAAATCAACAAGCATATTTTTGTATCACTTTGAAATGTTCAAGAAATGCTGACTTACAACATGTTTGCTCATATCTTAATGGTAAAGCGATCCATCAAAAAGTGTGTAAGGAATCATTAATAGTTTCATACGACTGTCTTATACAAAACTGTGACATCACTTTAGAACTAAAAATTAATGAATTAGGAAGCTTGTTTTGAAGACTGTCTTGATAAAATAGCTACATACCAATTTGAAATTTGTCAAATGCTAAAACCTAGCACAGTCACTCATATTGTAATGTTTAAGTGATTGACTAAATATTTAATATAAAAGTCCTTGTAAATGACTTTTTTGAAAATCTGTTAACTTAATAGTAAAATAGTAACATGACAATGCTGATTTTGTCAATTATATATAATAACACATACAAATGCCCTCAATAAACATAAAATTTTATACATAAATGTATGGTGGAGTGCCAACTGTGCTGCACTCTCTACATATGAAATTTTACACCAATAGAGGGCCCACAAGTGTTGTTAAATGTACGTACATACTGCTTGGCTCTATACCCCTAATAGGGCCTTGGCCTCTCTGATTATCACACCAGTCTTGACGATATTCTGCTCATTTCCTTCATCTTCTTACTCCCATCTTTCTCAGATCATTTTCCACATCCTGTAGCCATCATTTCCAGGCATGTCCTACAATAAACTGCAGTAGTAGTTTTTAGGTACAGAAGAAAGGTGGAAAGGGCAGGAAGGTTTGATGAAGATTGTAAAAAGGTGATGGCAGAGAGAAATGAGACAAGAAAGAAAATGATAAAGAATTCAACAAGAGCTAATACAAAGGAACTCATGAAGAAAAGGAATGAGGCAGATAGAATTACTAGAAGAAAGAAATGAGAATTAGAGAAGAAATGGATTATGGAACTAGAAGAAGAATATAATGACTAAGAAGTGAGGAAATTCTACAAGAGAACTCAGGAATTGAAGAAAGTCTTTCAACCACACACAGTATTCTGTAGAGATAAAGAAGGAAATTTTATAAGAGGAGAAGAATAGATTTTACACCAGTGAGCTGAATATTTCAGTAAGCTGCTGAACATCACTACAGAGAGACAGGTACTGAAAGAAAATCAAACAGAGCGTAACCAACCATGGCAAAATGTTAGTCAGGAGGATATACCTGTACCTGCACCACCAACAGAAGTTAGACAGGCAATGAAAAGCCTAAAGAATAATAAGGCTCCAGGTAAAGATAATATTTCAGCATAAATAACAGAGGTTGGAAGTGAACATCTGAAAAAAATATGCCCATCAACTGATAGTTGAAATATGGGAAAAGAAAGTGATGCCAGACCAGTGGAGCTTGGCCATTATTTGTCCGATTTATAAGAAGAAGGATAAAGCAATTTGTGAAAATTACTGCGGTATTGGTTTAGTCAGTGTCGTATATGAAGTATTAACCAAAGTCATTGCTATTAGACCTGCTCCACTTACAGAAGAAGCACTTGGAGACTACCAGCGTGGGTTTCAATGGAGCAGATCAACAACTGACCAGGTCTTCACTATACGACAAATAACGTGGATGTACATCAGCTTTTTGTAGACTTCAAATAGGCCTATGATACTGTTAAAGGGAAAAAGCTGTACCAGGCCCTAATGGAGATAGAGTTCCCATATAAACAGGTAAGACTGGTACAAATGACCCTCACCTGCACAAAATGCCAAGTAAAAGTAGAAGGAAAACTCTAAATAATTTGAGGTCAGCCAGAGATTATGACAGGGTGTATTATTAAATGTACATGGTTAACTCAGTCTTGCCATGTTGATATTCATTATTTTACTATGATGTTAATAGATCTTCACAAAAATTGTTTGTAAGAATTTTTATATTTCTTTTCTATTAAATATTTAGTGGATCACTTCAACAGTATGATATGAGTGACTGTGCTAGGGTTTAGCATCTGACAAATTTAAAATTGGCATGTAACTATTTTATCAAGTCAGTCTTCAACAAAATCTTTCTAAATTTTTAATTTTTATTTCTGAAGTGATGTAACAATTTTGTATTTGGTAAGACAGTTATATGAGAATCTATTAATGGTCCTTTGCATAGGATTTGATGGATCACTTCACCACTGAGATATAAGCAAACACACTGTAATTTGGTATTTTTTGAATATTTCAAAGTGATATGAAAATGTGATTGTTGGTTTTACATATTAAAAAGAGGCATTTGAACTGTTGAATTGAAATGAAGCTCTGTTAGTTAATTCATAACATATAGGGTGTTACTTCCTCTACATGATGTAAACTAATGCTTTTGTAATTGCTGTAAACAACTGCCTCAGTTTTCCTTTTGCCTATACACCAATAAGATCATATGGTGACATGTACTGTCATAAGTTTGTTGGACTGTAACTCAAGTAGTGTGTAGACCACAATGGATAACTGCTATTGGATAACATGGTGATGTACTTATCATTCTATGTAAAGTAAGTTAATCGTGATTTTAGTACTGAAGATGGCTATTTATAGCCAAAATCTAGTTGTGCAGGAGTAACAAAAACTAATGGGATTGTGGGTGAGTGCTGTATGCATCTCCTTTCTTACAGCTCATGATCACCGTGCACAGCAGTTCCTTATGGACTCAAAGCTGATGTAGAGAAGTTGTGGGAAGGTGTGGCTAACTGTAGCAAATAAAACATTTTTGATTTTCTTGTGGTTTCCATTTCACTTCTGATTGGACCTTACTTTCTGAATAACCCTTGTAGTATTAGACATTCTACCACACAGCTTTTGCACTTGATCCACTTCGATGTTACATTACTTTCATTTTTTGGGCTGTAGTATGTTATGACTAAGAACAGTGTATAAACGTTGCTCTTGTCAACTTCTAATGTATTCTGCTTATTCTCAGCAGACGATTGTGTCGACTTATTATGTTGGTCACTTTACAATTTATAGCATTGTCTATAGGACACACCAGACTCTGTGGGATGTCCTCCACCATCACTTCCTGAATTCACTTCTGAACAAACAACCACTAACTAATTACATGTTGCTGATGAGTTAGGAAGCACAGGCATTCTCAAACTGTGTAGGCGTCATCAATGGCTAAACTTCATAATGTCACGTTCAGCTAATGTCTCCATATGTATTTTCGGCAGACGAACTTCTTTAAATATCATGCAGCCATATATACTCCAGCCAAATTGCACATTAATGTCATATAGAACTGTTTAATTATTATATCTCTGAGGCACGCAGGTTAATCAGAAGTACAAGGATTGATAAAAATAGGTAACATCAAAAACACAACACATTACCAAGCCCTTAAGATATTGGAATGCATTTGGCACTAAAAACAGTTCCTAGTCATCTCACAATGGTTAAATAAAGGTCCTACATGGTCTTCAAGGAAATTTTATAACATTCTCCCTGCAAAATGGTGTCAAGTTCAGGTAACAATGATGGAGTTGGATAGTGATCACACAAACTTCTATCTATCCTAATTAGACCACACAGGCTCAATAATATTGACATCTGGTGACTGTGATTGCCAGGGAAGACTGACAATACTCATCCTCACGCTCACACAACCAGTCCTGGACTATGCAATCTGTGTGAAGAGGAGATTTGTCATCTTGGAACACAGCATCATCATTATCGAACAAACATTGCACCATAGGATAGACCTGATCAGCCCAAATGGTCATATAATCCTGGGCAGTAATATGATCTTGCAGAGTATACATGAGGCTGATGGAATACTATGACATGTTTCTGCATATCATAATTGAACCCCATTATGTTTCATTCTTTGGATGTAAACTCAGCCAGAAGTTGGAAACAGTGTGCAACAAGACCCATCCAACCAAATGACTTTCTTCCATTACTCCATCGTACAGATTTTTATGGCTTCATCACCACACTTTTCTGTTAATGGTGTTTGCATTATCTGAAAGGCAACAAACTCTTCAACTCATCTCCATTCATTTACTTACTTTTAATAAAATGTGGGCCAGGAGGCGCTCGCCGCCACAGCTTACGGCGTGATGGTGCAGAGACCTCTACGGGTCTTCGATGTCCATGACGTCTGACACGGATTCAAATTCCGCGGCACGTGGTACCAGATCCCTCCCCCATGAAACTTGCACGTAAGGGCGGAAACACCCCGGTAGGTGCCGAGGTGGGGGGCAGTGGGGAGAAGAGCCGGGCTCATCAACTGCTGTTGGCGGGGAGAAAGGGATGCCCGAGGCCCATGTGCCGCAACGACCGTTGCGGGCGTCCAGCCCGCCTTACGTCCGTACTCGTCGGCCCACACAGCTGTGCCAAGGGCATACCACTGTGAGGGCTGGGAGTGGGGGTGGGAGGGGGATGGCATCAGCAAATGGAGCAGGCTCTGCAGCTGTTGCCCATGAAGGAGCTCTGCCGGACTGTGGCATAGTGCGATAGGTGCTCAAAAACAGGGTGAGGGCTGACTTGGTTAGAGATGTGTCGACCGCCTTTGTCAACTGTTGTTTAAAAGTGTGGACAAGCCTCTCCACCACACCATTGGAAGGGTGGAAAGGGGGGCTATGGATATGTTTGATACAGTTGGCCTGACAGAAGTCATGGAAGGAGGATGCCATGAACTGGGGACCATTATCAGAGACCAACGTATGTGGCAGGCCTTCAATGGTGAGAATCTGGGCCAGGGACATGAGTGTAGCCTCCGTGGTGGTGGATACTATGCGGATGACGTATGGGTATTTGGAAAGGCATCAATGATGAGTAACCACATGGATCCCAAAAACGGGCGCACAAAATCAATATGGATGCTATCCCAGGGCCGCCGAGGCACAGGCCAGGGTGCAAATGACTGAGGGGGGCTTGCCTGGTGACGAGCACACACAGTGCACTCATGGACGAGGCGGTCTATCACCATCGATGCCGGGCCAATACACGTTTTGGTGAGTCAAAACTTTCATACGGACATACCCCAGCGCCTGCGCTGTAACAAACTGAGCACCCGAGGCCGCTAATCCGGAGGAACGACCAGCCAATGGGCATCCGACTCAATCGCCAACAGAAGGACATCATTGACCATGGAGAGCCTGTGGGACAAGTGGCGCCAGGGGCTGAAAGTGGACTGCATCTGATGAGTAACACAGGAGGGCCACCCGTGGACCACGTAGTTGAGAACTTGCCACAAGATAGGGTCGCAGCGGGTAGTCACGGCAATGTGAGCAGCCATAAGAGGCAGACCGACCAGCGCATCCTGGCAGGTGGAATCTATGTGAAAGCAGAGGACCTCCTGATGGCCAAAGTCAGGATTGGGGCCTGCTGGGAGACGTGACAAACCGTCAACATTAGCATGGTGGGCGGTGGGCTTATACCGGATGGTGTAAGCATAATTATGTAAAAACAATGCCCAGCACTGGAGACGTTGAGCTGTCCACTCTGGAAGGTGAGAGTGGGGTCCAAAAAGCATAACCAAGGGTTTATGGTTCGTCAGGAGGGTGAACTTTGCCCCAAAGACATATGGGTGAAATTTTTGGATTGCGAACGTGATCACCAGGGTCTCCTTTTCCTGAGAGTAGTTCCGTTGTACTGGAATCAACGTCTTAAGAGGCATAAGCGATGGGCTGTTTGGAGCCATCAGCATCTCGATGTGTGAGGGTGGTCCCAAAGCCATATGTAGATGCATCAGCTGCCACAACCAAGGGGTGGTCCGGAGAGAAAGGAGTAAGGCAAGGAACAGACTTCAGCATCACCTTTAAACAGAGAAAAGCCTGGTCACAGACAGGAGTTCAATCAAAAGGTACCCCTTTGCAATGCAAGTGATTGAGGGGTTGAGCAACGGAGGCAGCCTGGGGCAAGAACTTTAAATAATAAGTAACTTTGGCCAAAAACACCTGGAGTTCAGATAAGTCCTTGGGACGAGGAAGGGCCTCAATTGCTGCAACATTACAACCCGAAAGGCGAATGCCATCTTTGCTAAGCCAGTGACCTAAGTATTCCACTTCCGGTTGAAAAAGACAACACTTGTCCAACTGACAGTGTAAACCAGCAGCAGATTGCAGAGCGTGAAATAAGGCACTGGGGTTTTGCAAATGTTTCTGGCAGGAATGCCCGGTGACCAAGATGTCATCCAGATAATTCATACAAGCGGGGATAGACTGTGTAAGCTGCTCCAGGAACTGCTGGAAAATGGCCGGCACTGAAAAGATACCAAAGGGAAGGCGCTTGTACTTATACAATCCGAAAGGTGTGTTGATAACCATGATGTTCTGAGATTCAGCATCCAATATATGCCTCAGCCAAGTTGCTCTTTGAAAAATACTCTTCCACGGCAAGCTTGGTGAGAAAGTCTTCCTGTCGGGGAATGGGGTAAGTGTCAACAAGGGACTGAGCATTGACTGTAGTGCCAAAGTCCCCACACAGCCAAAGGGACCCATTGGGTTTCTGTATGACCTCCAATCCCGTCACCCAGGTACTGTAAGTCACAGGCTCCAGAACGCCAGCGGCCTGGACCCAATCAAGTTCCTGCTTTGCCAGCTGTAAGGCCACCGGAAGGGGCCAGGCCTGGAAAAAGCAAGGCTGTGCATCCAGCTGTAGGGTGACGTGCTCCTGAAAACCCGAAGCACATCCGAGATCCGTTGCAAATGACAACGCAAAAGTGGAGCACAGATCGTCCAAGTCCTGAAGAGGAACAGCCATGGAAACGACCTTAACTTCATCGGAAATTGAAAAGACAAACAGTTGAAATGCATCAAGGCCAAAAATATTCGAAGCCAACAGATGGTTGATGACAAAGAGGGTAAGGAGCTAGGGAACACGCTTGTACATTGCCTGGACGATGAACTGCCCACAAATGGGAATGGAACCATCTCCGTAGGCGACCACATGGCGAGAGGGAGGTGATAACTCATGAGAGCCCAGCCGGGTATATGTCGCCATATTAATCAGGGAGACGGTGGCCGCAGTGTCGACCTGAAAACTGACATCCTCAGTGAAAAGGCGGAGCATGAGGAAAAGCTTCTGTGCTGACAGGTCATACTGTGAGATGACCAATCACAGAGCATGGACTGCATCTTGAGGCCCAGGAGGCGCAGAACTGGAGTGAGTCGAGCAACTACAACAAACCGAAAGCACTGTGGGTAACATGGAAGTGGGCTGTGTGACCAGCAATGAGGGGCGACCAGAGGTGCCAATGCCATAGAGACATCAAACAACGAGGAGTCCTGATGGCGCTGGCCTCTGTCAGCCAGACCATGTTGAAATCACAAGAGCAGAACCCGCCGTGATGCCTCAATCACCGCCACCTGCGGCCGTGCGGTAAGATGCTCGTTAGCCGCTTGATAAATTTCAAAGAAGTGGGCAATGCAGAGAATCTCTCCCAAGGAGGGATTGTCGAGTTTCAACGCCGCAGTACAGACCTCAGGATCAGGAGCCAGCTGAACCACTACATTCCAGATCAGGGAGTCTGCATACAAAGCCTTACACTGCTGATTGGTGCACATAAAATTGCATTGGCAGCTGAGACCCTGCAAACCCATTACCCAGGAACAATACGATTGAACTGGCTGTTTATGGTACTGGTGGAACTCCAGCCGAGAGGTGACCACATGATAGTGTTGGGAATAATAGTGTATCAGCAAAAGGCATATCTCCTGGAAAGAGAGAGCCACAGGATCAGACAACGGTGCCAACTTGCAGAGAAGAAAGAACATGTCTGGGGAGCCCCAAGACAAAAAGAACGACCGCTGCAAGGAGTCGTCCGTGACTTGAAAAGTTGTGAAATGTTGTTTCAGTTGATGTAAGTAAGTTTCCCAGTCCTCTTTAGTGTCATTAAAGGGTGGGAACGACGGCAGACACGGGAAAGCATGAGACACCCAAGGACAAATTGGTCTCCTGTTGGGAGATGTGTGTTCAAGCTACAGTATCTACTCTGATAAATATGTAAACGAGAAAAATAAAGATGCAGAAGTTAATAACATTTGTTTTCTTTAAAAATCTTTAAGAGTTTTCACATAATAATTCAAAGATATTGCTTTTCAGCATTAACCAAAGTCCTGTCGATGTCAGTATTTACGTACAGTGGGGCCTAAGGGGGCAGTGAGCGAATGGGACAGGGGAGGGTGGAGTTAAGAGTTGGAGGTTCTCTGACATTTTTCTCAGCCCAATTCCTAGCTTCAAAGAAGTCTTGCTGGATGAGGCACACAGTGGCTACTGTATAGCCCAAGTTCTTTTCTGCATCTGAATGGCTATGTGCGGTCTGTTCCCTGGCACCCCATCTGGCAGAACCGTTACAATATCTGTTATGAGCACTGTAACTTTTGTTTGTTACTGCATTATGTTGAGCAATTTAGTGTTCATTTGTCTCTGTACATAAAAGTACGATTTCTATAACTTCCAACTTAGTTCAATAAAAGCCAAAGTAAAATGACTGTAGGAAAAAAGTGAAAAAATTGTAAAACAAATGGTAGTTAAAATGACAGATTCAGTTTATAGAAAGTCCAAGTAACCTTCAGTGAAATTAGAAGCACAAGCATCAACATTAACAGTGCAAGACAAATTCCAATGTTATTTGAAAAGGAGAGAGAGGATAGGTCAAGGAACTGTCTGATGATGTGATAGAAGAAGAAATGGGAGTCAATATGCATGAAATATGGGATCCTACATTGGAAGTGGAGTTAAACAGAAATTTGACAAACATGTGTTAAAATAAGATGGCAGGCACAAGTAACATTAATTAGAAAATTCTAAAATCACTGGGAGAAGTGGTAAGCAAATGATTATTCAACTTGGTCCATAGAATCTATGAGCCTGCAGACATACTATCAGACTTTCAGAAAAATATCACATAAAATATATAATAAAGTGTGAGGCATCTATAATATTCCTTAGAAATTTCTAAAAAATTGATGTAAATGACAAATAGAATCTGTGAGACTGGAAACATATCATTAGACTTTTAGGAAAATATCATTCATACAATCCCAAAGACACTAAGGACAGACTAGTGTAAAATCATTCACACTATCAGCTTAAAAGTTATGCATCCAAGTCTGTCAAGAACAATATACAGAAGAATGGAAAAGAAAATTGAGGTTCTGTTACATGACGATATGACGATGAGTTTGGCTTTTGGAAAGGTAAAGGCACTAGAGATAAAAGTCCAACACTGTGGTTGATAATTGAAGCAAGACTGAAGTAAATCAAGACATGTTAATAGGATTTGTGACCTGAAAAAACTGTTTGATAATGTAAAATGGAGCAAGATGTTCAAAATTCTGAGAAAAATATGAAAAAGCAGTGAAGAAAGACAGGTAATATACATTGGGGTGACAAAAGTGATGAGATACCTTCTGATATCATGTTGGACCTCCATCCGCCCAGCATAGCGCAGCAACTCAACATGGCATGGACTCAACAAGTATTATAAGTCCACTGCAGAAAAACTGAGCCATGTTGCCTCTACCATCCATAACTGTTACAATGTTGCCAGTGCAGGATTTTGTGCATGAACTTAATTCTTGATAATGTCCCATAAATGTTCAATGGGATTCATGTCAGGTGATCTGGGTGGCCAAATCATATGCTTGAACTGTCCAGAATGTTCTTCAAACCAGTTGTGAACAATTGTGGCCCAGCAATATCCATAAAAATTCTGTCGTTGTTTGGGGACATGAAGTCCATGAATTGCTGTAAATGGTCTCCAAATAGCCAAACATAACCATTTCCAGTCAATGATCGGTTCAGTTGAACCAGTGGACCCAGTCCATTCCCTGTAGACACAACCCACACCATTATGGAACCACCACCACGTCACACAGTGCCTCGTTGACAACTTGGGTCTAGGGCTTTGTGGGGTCTGCACCTCACTCAAACCCTACCATCAGCTCTTACCAACAGAAATTGGGACTCATCTGACCAGGCCATGCTTTTCCAGTCATGCATGGTCCAACTGATATATTCATGAGCCCAGGAGAGACACTGCAGGTGATGTGCTGTTAGCAAATGCACTAGCATCAGTCATCTAGTGCCATAGCCCATTCACGCCGAATTTTGCTGCACTGCCGTAACAGGTACTCTTGTCTTACATTCCACATTGATTTCTATGGTTATTTCATGCAGTGTTGCTTGTCTGTGAGCACTGACAACTCTAGACAAATGTCACTGCTCTCAGTCTTTAAGTGAAGGCCACTGGCCACTGTGTTGTCTGTGTTGAGAAGTAACACCTGAAATTTGGTATTCTTGACACACTCTTGACACTGTGGATGTTGGAATATTAAATTCCCTAACGATTTCCAAAATGGAATGTCCCATGCATTAAGCTCCAACCACTGTCCCGCATTCAAAGTCTGTTAATTCCAATCATGCAGCCATAACCACTTGAGACACCTTTCCACATGAAACACCTGAGTACAAATGACACTGCCAGTGCACTGCCCTTTTACACCTTGTGTACGCAGTACTACCACCATCTGTATATCTGCTTATCGCTATCCAATGACTTTTGTCACCTTAGTGTACTATGTGTATGGGAACCAGAAGGAAATGGTGTGAATGGGAGACCAAAAATGAAGTTCTCAGATTAAAGTGGATGTAACACAAGGATGATGGCAGAAATAAAAGACATGTTCTGGAGTGGGATTAAAATTCAGGGTGAAAAGATATCAATGATAATATTTTTACAGGGTCTTTTACATGGAAGGAACAATCTAATGACTACAGATACGGATTGAGAGTAAAACAAAATAAGTTGAAAGTAATGAGGAGCAGCAGAAATGACATTAGCAATAAGCTTAATATTGAAATTTGGGTCCAGAAAGCAGGCAGGGTTAAGGAATTCTGTTACCTTAGAAACAAAAAGACACATGGCAGAGACAGCAAACTACCACAGGCAAAGAGGGCATTCCTCAACAAAAGAAGACTGTCAGTATCAAACATTGACTACAAATTGAGGAAGAAATTTCTGAAAATATACATTTGGACCATAGTATTGCATGGAAGTGAACTATGGATTGTGGGAAAACAAGAAAAGATGACAATCAAAGTGTTTGAAGTGTGCTGCTACAGAAGGATATTGAAAATTGAGTGGACTAATAAAAAATGAGGAATTTCTCAACAGAATTGTCAAGGAAAGGAATATGTGGAAAACACTGACAAGAAGAAAAGACAGGATGGTGGGATATGTGTTAAGCCACCAGCTAATATCTTTCATATTGCTAGAGGGCAAAAACTAAAAGGGAAGATGAATATAGAGAAATATCCAAGATATAATTGAGGATGACATTTGTAAGAGCTACTCTGAGATAAAGAAATTGGCACAGGACAGGAAATCATGGCTGACCATGTCACACCAGTCAGAAGACTGATAATCCAACATTGAACATTAAAAAATAAAGTAATGTCTAAGACTGCACGTGAGTAATAAGTGTCAAAAGTGAAGTTATGAAAGCCTCTAATACGTATAATTGTAGCAGAGTAATGATGGAAATAATATTCTTCAATTTTTCAAAGTGAAGAACAGTGAAAAGGGCTTATAAATATGATATGTAAAGGGTATGCAATACAAAGAATATCAGAAAAGAACAATCACCATATTTCTAAAATCATAATCATGAACAACATCCATGCCTAGGTAGCAAATATCTTATAGTTGCCAAATATACTTTACCACAGCAGAAACCATGCTGAAAAGATGCAGAATGGATGAACAGTGATTCGAAAGGTTTAACATGAGCCAGTGAGATCCTGTTCACCTTGTTTCTAGCAGAGTTTGATTTATGGGTAGAGTATGCTGTAGGAAGATAATAATTTGAGCTGTTTGACTTTAAAAATGGGGAGGGATAGCATAAGCCAAAAAAGAATGTCTTTCTACTATTTTTCATTACTGCCACTGTTTGGTTGTTGTGATGAACTGTCTAGTGTTGTCAGTATGACATATGGCTCATAGTCAGCTGCCAAGACGAATAGTCAAAATTGAAGGTTTTTATGTGATACACTGAAATTTGCTCTTTTGAAAGTGATAACTAAAGACTGTCGATATATCAGAATGACTTTTCTGGCACCCAGTGTGTAAATATTTGCAGTCAGCTTGTTCATTTACAGACTGTCATACAATTTCTACTTCCCAATGAAATAGGAAACAGTTGAGTTAGAAATGTTTAGGAGAGCTGCAGCCTTCCACTCTGATTTGTTACTCTGAAAAACTTAAAAGATATTTTGTCCATTGTGCTCTATTATACTGATGCGTAAGCTGTCTGATCTTCCATGAAGTGGGCATCGCCACTTTTAATTACACTGTGAACCACCAAATATTGCACATGAAATCTTTACATGCAGATCTTCTATCATTACAGGGTGACAGTGGCGGTCCATTAGTAGTTTCGTCAAATGATGGTCACTTCGAACAGATTGGTGAGTAAAACACACTACTGGTATATAAGTGTGACCTATTACATCATCAGTAAATGTAAAACCTTTCTGTTGCAACAGTGACAACGTCGTTTCAGATTGTCGCGATAAAAAGTCTACATTTTAATTGATTTAACATGTATTAAGCTGAGTTTCTGTGCTGCAGCACCTACAGTCCAACAGAATGTGTGCTCCAACACTATTACTTATTTTGTTCATAAAGTATGTGACTTACCAAAATACAACTGGGGTGCAGCAAAAAATTCTAAAATTCTATCAGATTACTAGTAATTTTTTTATCTTTCTCAAAAATTAATAATAAATATAAAGAAATTAAAAACATTGTGAATAATCACAATTTGCTAAAGCATTTTACATACCCTTGAATAGAGAATTTGAAATTCACATTCTCTTTCAGGACAATGATACTCACCTTCACTGTAGCAAAACTGTTCGTGAGTTCCTGAATGAAAATCTGTCCATTATGGATTGCACATGATAGTCCCGTTCTCTGTACATTACCTTGTTGGAATTTTTGGGGTGGAGGGGAAGGAAGGGTATGTTGCATGAAGGATTGCATCTACAGTGATAATAGCTATCCTGGAAAACATATTTTAAAAATGACAGGAAACTGAAAAGAGAATTGAAACATTTAGTGGCACAAATGGTATGTATATGGGAAGTGTCTGTACTTGAAAATAAAAATATTTTGTTTGCATATATTTTGCTCACTGTTTTGCACTGAAAGGTTAAAAAGTGGATACCTTGCAAGGGAGACACTGTACTTTTAGGTGCAATCTTATTATCATCCGCATGCCACAAGACAGTGTTGTCACATCAGCTTTCTTCAATTACAATGTATAGGGTCACTGTGAAGTGCCAGTGCTGTGGTACATCTGGATAACAAGGATTCTACAGCACTGACAATGTGTTCAAAAGGCAGAATTTTGGCGTTGTTCAAGATAAAAACTCTCCAACCTTGGATCAGTTCTGATAGTGTTAGCATATTTGCACTAGGCCTACTTCTCCCTAATTGGTACCAGACATGTTCGGGAAGCACTCTGCCCACAATACCCAAGTAGTGCCATCACCTTACAGCATACCATACACCAACAGAGTTGTTGGGGGATGAAGACGATTGTACATTTGAAGATAATTAGCTCCAAAGACACTATCATATTGGAGAAGAAAAAGGTGAAGTACCTCATTCTGTTATTTACAAACTGTCAAGCAACTACTCCTGATGAAGTGGAGGTCTGCACACACACACACACACACACACACACACACATCTATATGTATTTCTGCCCTCACCTTCATTCAGTCATCACACACTTGGGTGTTTCACACTAAAAATAGGGGTTATTTCCCACTCTCTATTCCTTCCAGATGCATTGATTGTCAGGCTTGACACTACATAGCAAATTCTCACAGTGCAAAACACAATTCACATCCACATTGTCCCTCTGGTTTACACTGTTTGAATGCCTTGGTAACTTCAACTGTTGACAATACTGTATGATACATTTTAAAAATAATTTAGAAAACAGAAACACAGCCACAAATTTGTTATGAAGGCCTAACACTTTTTAAGGACTGATTTTAGGTTTCAGTTACTGAGGATCTGGTGTCACTAATACTGGAGATTGTGAGCCTCAGATCCAGAGGCACATTTCAATTGTGAGAAATTCTACACAAAAACTTGCTCACATCTGGAAGGCCCCTCCATTATTGCCAAGACAAAGCTCATCCTCATACAAACTCATCTTCTTTATCATTACCTATGCAGCAGAAACTTGGACTGTGAAGATGGTGGATTGTCGCAGGACTGATGATCTGGAAATATGATGCTATAGTAGGTAACTTCGAACCCCATGGACAGCACAACAAACTAATGAACTGATCCTGAAGCAGCTCAGCATCAGAACAAGACTTTTGACACTTATCAACCAAAATCAGTTGTATTTTGATCACGTACCCAGGAGGCAAGTGAAAATTGAAATAACAGTCATAGAGGAAAAAGTCAACAGCTGAAGACCTAGAGGACATACACCATTGTGGTGGATAGGACAGTTTATGATCCTTATCAGAATGGGCTTGCAGTAAGCAAGTCAACATGCCCAAACAGAGCTTCATTGAGGCAGGTCATCAAGGGGCTTACTACATGATGCCACTTAACGCTTGTGTAGGGTTAGGTCAAAGAAGAAAATAATTTATTTGAACTCAGAGATTAACAATTTCTCTGGATGTACCTGAAAGGAAATTTAATATAATTAAACTTCATGTTTCTAACAGTCAAGGAATGAAGATGAAAAGTAGCCACAGTGATATATTTTTGTTGTTCAGAAAATGTTACACTTTTCAATTTGGAATAGTTCTCCATTTGTGATTTATTTTATGTGGCCATCTTATTTACACAAAAAACCAATCTTGAGACCATGCTTACAACAGCTGAATATCCAGTGACATAAAAAGTACACAATAAGATTCTCGCTCTTGATCACTGAAAACTCAGTTTAATCAGTTTTTTTTTTAATTTTCCTCTGGTTTCAAAATATTGGACAGCCAAGCAGTATTTTGCCTTATTGTTTCTTTAATTTGGAACTTGGCCATTACTCCACCCACAATCAAGTTCTACATGTTGCTATTCTGATGATAATGTCTATGCTTAGTTGTCATCATTCTTTTCTGGAAATGGTGGAGCTAAAGATTTGAGAATGTCATTTTCATGGATTTAGAATTCTTTGGTCTGATCTTGTGTACACCCCTGCACCTGCCTTTCAGATGAATGACCAGTTCATTCAAAAGCTTTTTACATGTATAACTGATTCATTATAAAACCAAGCAGTATCGACTAATGATTAGTGTACTATGCCCAACTACCAGAGTAGTGTTGAAATTCAGTCACTTGAAGGAAACACTGCTCTCATGATAGGCCTGTAAAGCCTGCACCACTGCCTTTCACATCACTGGCACACTAGCATCACATGACTGATGGCTGTAATCGTGTTTAATTTTTCCTCATAATATTTTCTATAATATGAAGACAAGCACAATGATGCAGTTTGATGGATGTTATATCTGTAGTATGACATCTCATATCCTTAAGTCATCATCAGCAGTACAAAGGTCAGTCCAAATAGAATTCCTTTGAAACCCCAGGCCAGAATCACACTAGTGACAGTTAATTCAGGTGATGTTGAGGAGGACTCAAAAGTTAACAGTAGTTTCTTTTTTTGTTCTTCCTTGCCCACTTTGAGAGAGGAGGGTATGCATGCATACAGAATGTATGAGACCCTTTGGCGCCTTAGAAAAACTGATGATGTGCTGGGGTGATTCAGTTTTGTTGTTGTTGGAATTCTTAATTTATTCCATATAGACTTTCTGTGATCTTCTTCTAGATCTTGTTTTTTCTGATTGTTATTCTTGCACCTCTGATGTCCATATACTCTTCTTATCACTAACTAATCTCTTTTGGGAGGGTGTGTTTTGCCCCTTTCATTTGGCCTTGCACTGAGAAAAGCCTCCCTGATGCCTCAGTGAAGGTCAGTCATAAAATTTAAACAAAACATTTTGCATCAGCCTCATGAATTGCACAGTTTTTGCTTCTCAAAGAGAAACCTCTTTCTCAACACACTTTTGCCCACCATCATAATGAAGATAAAAATAAATGTTTGGTCTCAAAGCAGTTCAATAGAGTGCACTGTGTTTCCATTTCTGAATGCAATTTATGATGGTTTGTGTGCACTTTTCAGTCTTTCAGCAAGCCTCAAAGAGTTATTTCAAGCTTAGACAGTCACACATTATCAGTATGTGACAAAAGGAGAAGTTATTACAAAATGGTTGCCCATAAAATAGATGTACATCACTGCAGTGTTATTCGAACATTCAGCCACTGTCATGAGACACAAAACTTTGAGTATCCACCTTGAACTACTCATCCTTTCCCATCAACAAATCATGGCTCATAAGTAACCTAAGGAGAAGCAAAAGAACTGCACACCTTTTTTGGAGCAGCTGTGAGACCTGTGTCAACCTTGATAGTACATAACAGTCTCAACAGAATCAATTTGGCTTATAACCAACTATTACAAAACAGTACTCATCCCCTAGCAGTGTGGTTCACCTAGAAGGTGACAGTAAACACCTGGAGTGAAACCTGGATCAATAATGTCCAACTATCTTCTCTAAAGAGTGACATCTGATAATCATTGTAGATGTGTGAACTGGTCAAGGACCAATCCTCAGTTCAGCCGTGCAGACCGATGGGTTTAGCAGTCATGTACAGCTGTTAGATACCTCTCATTGCTACTGAGATTAATTTGAGGACTGTATAGTATCGGGACATCATCCTCTAACCCGTTGTCAAACACTGCAGTCAACGTTATTACAATGTGTTTCTCTTTCAACACAATAATGCACAAACACATCATGCCATCCTCTGAGACTCAAAAATCAATGAAATAAGAGTGACTCACAGTGCCTAATAATATGAGCTCAGCTGAGTGATCTAGAGACCAGTTGAAACGTGCAGAGCATCATCAGTGCAGCCAATCTTGTAATCAAGGGAGAAGAGTGTGAAGATTGCTAAGAACCAACCCACAGTTCTTGCATGCAGACCCACAGTGTCAGCAGGGAAGTGGGTCAGTCGTGTTTTGGGTTGGTATCTTGTAGAGTTGGTGGATGCCTCTGATTGCTATTGAGGGTAATTTGAAGACTGCATAGTACTGGAGTATTAACCTCAAACCCATAGTCAAATACTGCCCTTGCAGGTGGGCTATTGTTGAAGAGTAGGATGGAATTTAGCAGCAGCGTCTCATACACTGTGTGGAGCACGTTAAAATACACGGTGTAAAATGGTGTTGAATGTTATCCAGCAACAGATTTTCACACATATCATAAATGTGCAAAGCTGTGAGCTTTCAAACAGACTGCCTTTATTTTGGTTAATGTTTTGTTTTAATTTGTAGTAAAGTTACATTTTTAACTTCATAAGGCTTATTCTTTCATACATTTCTCCCCTTGAATTTAAATACAGACACAATCATATATATGCTGGTGAACCAGAACTTTTTTTGTTATTTTGTCTAATCTTGTCAGTTGCAGAATCCTATACAGGGTGACTTTGTTAAATGGGTAAAAACTACAGGAAATAATCCTTGAGAGGATAAGGAGCAAAAGAAGTCTTATGGACACATGGCAAGGAATGCATTCCAGTAGAGGTACACCCACTTGAAGGTGGAGACAACATATCTTTGACAGTACAGGTTGCAATGATTGAAAGCAAACATGATAACACACCAGGCAAGTGAGTACGTTCTGTCTAAAATAGTGTTTTAGCTCCACACTAAATGCTAGTAGTGGACCAGAGGTGGTCTATGTCTGCAACTTCAGGGTCCAGGATGATTACTGACCTTTACGTAAACAAACTGCTCACTTGGCTGTGGCCCATATGTATGGCTGCCAGAAGCTTTTAGCCTTTTGCAAATGAACCCCACAGTTCTGCTCTTATGTTTATATAAGTCTAGTTTATGACCAAATTACTACAATTTATGATCCACAATGGCTCCCTTCCCCCTTCACTCTCTCCTCCCACTCCTCCACTCCTCTAGGCCAACTGGCTGAATTATAAATGGTGCTTGTGGTGGGCTGAATTTAATTACTATAATTTCTGGCTGAAAAATGTCATCATGGCTGCCCAGGCACTTTGACATTGTCACCCCAATGAGTGAGCACCTCTTGTTGCTATTTGTTGTTTTGGGGCAATTTGTTACAATTTATGTGGAAACAATTGTTATGTAAAGACACATGTAGATTATCAGAAATATGAGACTTTTAATGTTTAAGAATCACTGCAGTGTAACATTTAAACAAATTACACTGACATCCCACAGGTTCATGTTTTACATTTAACATACTGCATTATTTAAAATAATACACTCTTGTTATGAACAAATGACAGGGATTTCCCATGGTTTCATGTTTTAACGATTACCACAGTGCATTATTTAAACAAACTCAATCTTGCCACATATAGGAATGCTTCACTGTAAGGAACTTGTCCCTTCATTATTAGTGTGTTAAAAATAATGGCCTACGCACTATGGTGTCACTATCTGGCTACCTTAGAGGCTTTTGATGTTATAAGATTATTGTAGACTTGTGAATAACCATGGTAAAGCAAAAAAAATCCAAGTAGGAGCAGCTCTGCAGACAAGTATTTATATTAAAAACTATATTTCTAAATTACACTAATATGTCATATTTAAACAATTTCTGACACTTGTGCTGCCACCACCCTCCACTACCACCACTGAGATATGCACAGGAGAGGTACACATCTTATTTAAAACAAACAAAAAATGTGAGGAGGAGTCCCGGATGTCATCATCTCTGAATTGTGTACGCCTCTCCTGCCAGCTGCTGCAGGATCGACAACCACTGTGCCACTACCACTGCCACTGCTGCACCATATTCCAGTGGTCTCAAGAAGACCACTATTTCATTTCTGAGGATAAGACAGTGCCTTGGCCAACAGGTGCTTGCATGCCTCAGCAGCATTGGTCACGCCTGAAATAACAAAATTAAAGTCTCGCCCCTTCCATGCATGGCAGCAGCAGACCTCAGTGTGCATATAGACACAAGATTCGTTGTTTGGCAGGCTTCTACTTGTCTATGTGGCAACAGGTGAAAGCATCTGCAGGGGCAACTGCCATGGACAGCAGTGGACACCATATATAGACAGTCTTAAACACTCTCTAATAATTATATAACTGTACTATTTCCAGGAATGAGTATTACTAACATTCCATTACCCTGACATATTTTTCCTTAGCAAGACCTGTACAGTAACCATTCTTGTGGTGACTGTACTATATATGAAACTCATTGTTCTGTGATGGCAGACCAATCGCAGGTGACCATGCACCAACCCACGTATACCATCACATTTTATTGTGTACAAAAATAGGAAATCTATACTTTTTTTAAATGTAGTAGGGTCTAAGGCACTTGACACACAAGCTTAGATATTACAACAAGCACTCCTGCCTTGATTTTGAATGCACAGGAAAATACAGATGATTTTGGCATAACAAGCTCTTTATATCTTCTCAAAATGCTTCCCAGTATTCCACTAACTGTCACATTCTCCTTCTCATGTAGGAGAAATGGTCTTTTTTCCTTTGTTCTGTATTTCACAGAGACAAACTTGGACATCATACCCACTTAAATTAGTTAAACAGTAGCACTTGATTGCAGGAACTGACAGTCCAGTTATGGCAATGGCTTTCTTCATTTAAGATCCACTATCATAGCAGTCAGAGATGCATACTGTCCTTCCTTACAGTTGTCTGATGCATTTGCTAAGGTGTTTTGGTACATATTAGTAATTTTGTTTACGCATTTCATAGCTGTTGTTAGCTGAAACAAATACAGCTCGTCACATCTTAAATGCAGTGACTAGTGTCAATGGAAAGCATTGATTTGTTCCTACTATGGGCAAAATTATTTTAAAGCGGAATTTTACATAGTCATTCGACAGTCTAGTGCAACATACATTTAATCTATATGTATTAACAAGGACATTAAAACATGAAGAACAGACAGTACTCCTGCAGAGCAAAGTGCAGGACACAAGCACCTCACACCACAAATCCATCCATGTCAGCTAAGTAGCAAATGAAGTCAGATGTGTAATAACACACATCATCCACTGCATTAGGACTACATCCTGTAGTCATTTTTAGATTGTATAGGAACTTAAGTTAGAGTACTGTTACATGGTATGGCCTTGCCTTGTGTTCTTTCCTTTAACAAATGTTCCATTAAAACTACAGCTTTTGTGACATCAAACAATGGAAAATCCAGGATGAAATGTGACAACGTTATGAATGGGATTGCTGTTACTCACCATATATCGGAGATGCTGAGTCACAGATAGGCACAACAAAAAGAGTGTCACAGAAAAAGTTTTCAGCCAACAAGACCTTTGTTAAAAATTTAAAAATAGATCACACACACACACACACACACATGACAACAGTCTCTGGCAGCTGAAGTGTGGCTTCAGCTGCCAGAGGCTGTGGTCATGTGGGTCATGTGGGCATGAGTTGCATTTGTGTGATCATGTGTGTGTGTGTGTGTGTGTGTGTGTGTGTGTGTATGTGTGTGTGTGTGTGTGTGTGTGTGTGAATGTGTGTATGTGTGCGCACACGCGTGCACACCTATCTGCGACTCAGCAGCTCTGCTTTTATGATATACCACATATGCATCCCCTTCTCCCATCTTCCTGATTTTGAAATTCAGTTTGTTTGTTGTTGGCAATCATTTAATAGTGCCTGTACTAAAAATTAGATGCATAACACCTGCTTGCCACCTTATGGTGTGTAATGGAAATACATCCAGCATATAACCATTATCACTACTTCATCTGTGAGGCATGAATGATTATCAGTAAGTCTTCATTGTAATCATTTCATAAGATGTGTGTAGGAAAAAGTAGTACATCAAGCAAAACTTACTCGTTCAGATTTTTTTAACAGTACATCTCCTCCGTGATGTACCATGCCTTTCTTACAGTGACTGTCACTGGCATCTGTTTAGCTCCTCACACTGACTGTACAATGGATCTTCCCTACTTCTTCTTTTAATCCAACCTGATAAGGGCTCCAGACTGACAAGCAATACTTCAAAAATCAGTCTAACAATGTTCCGTACACCACTTCTTCTTTCTTGGATGAATTACATTTCATTGTGTAGACATGCTACTTTAGGACAGTTACTTCCAGGCATTATATAGCTGGTATTGTTTACACTGACATCACAATGGATCTTTTTGCCTATTTTTGTGCAATAGCTACATTTATCTGTGTCACAGTCCCTGTACCAATCAATCATCCTCTGCAATTTGGTAAAGCATTATTATCTTCTAATGGACAACTGTATCATCTATGACCAGCCTCATGGAGATCTCAACATTTAGATGCACCACCTCTTGTTCACCACATTTAGATACAATGTAAACCATCTGTTTTAAGAGAATTCCAATGTGAATGGATGATTATAAAAATGTCCACAAATCCATTGATTTCTGTGAGTTCTCCAACATTTGGCCATGTTTCATCGTTGTTTACAGTAAATGCCCGTATCTTGTATTCCCTACCTGTATCCAGATTTTTCCATACACAGTGTTTTAAGGATGTGTAAGCTCCACTTACACATCTACAATGGACTGTTCTTTCGCCAGTAGCAGTTTTATTATGGAAGTCGTTTTGCCATGTACTGCAGTCTTTGTTCTCTCTTCCATTTCTAGTTTTCTTTTTCATACATGTAACATGTTAATTGCACTCAAAAGACTACTTTCATTAATAGTGAATGGTTTAAGTCCATTTCATACATTGGTTCTTTTTCCTCAGACCTGTAGAATAATATTGTTCATGGGGACCAATCACACTTCAGTAATATCTATAATTTGATGGTATTGTGGAGAATGTCAAAAAGTTAAACATGTTGCAAACCTACAATCTATTTGCAACATTTTAGATGATTGTGATCTGTGATCAGAGCTCTGTAATCCTATGTGGGTATTATGTCTTTTGTGTCATCTTGTTGCCACCACAGGCCAGTACCATGGGAAGCAAGAAGAGGATGTTGTTCGGTGGCCAGTACCCTCTTTCTATAACACAACTGCACGTATGTGTTAACAGGGTTCCATATTAACTTAAACAGGAAGCTACTTAAGATAGTCCATATGTTGTGGTACAAGCTCTCCATAATAGTCCACATTATCCTCACTGCTGGTGAAGTACAAGTCCGTTATGTACACTACCCTGGTCGCTAGGTACTGACTGACTCTGAGCTAGAAGTCGAGCTAACTGTGAATGTGACTCCCACTTGGCTGTGACTGATGACTTGAATCGTTGGCTCACACTGGAAGCGCGTTGCCTGCGAGTCTGTTTTTGGCCTCTCTCCAGATAGGTGCATTGCTTGTGCCTACATACCCCCCTCCCCCCCCCCTCCCGTGAAATGCTGCACCACTGTCATTTAGTGAAGCTGCAAATGACAGCAGGGACGGAGGCAGGGTGCTGGATGTAGAGATGAGCCGGAAACCATAGCTGTGGAGGACGGCATACTTCCAACTGTACCCCACCATCTGGCTTCCGGGACAAGAGGAACATCCTCCAGAAAACTGCTGCCAGAACACACTCCAGGCCTGAGGGCACAGCATGGGGTGATGATGGCGACAGTGATGGCAATGACATGTCCAGGTCCATTAGGTCAGCGAGCAGGGACTGTGGGGACGAGGGCGCATTGTCCATCCACTCTGCCTGGGATGCCCTGGCAGCAACAGTGGGTGGCTGCAAAGGCAATGCAGTCACGTGAAGCTGTGGACCTGAGGGAAGAAACAGCAGCAGAATTATGGGGCAAATGACATGCACAAATATGGTTCTGGTGGTGGCGCTGCAAATCATAGGGACCTGCAATCAAAGAGCCAATGCGTTCCTGGATCACCCCTCTTTCCCAGCACCCACACTTACCATAAATCCTGAAAATAATGAGATCACGTCATGCAAAGTGATACTGGTGAGCCATTGGCTTCGCCAGATGCTGTGGTGGGTGTAGCAAGTGTAGCACTGTACAATGGCGGCGGCCATGCAGAAGATCCAGAGGAGGTGGTCCTTCTTGTGGGTGGGAGTAACAGGATGTGAGAAAGAGTTGCAGCACCTGTTCCCATGTGTGAGTGTTGCAAAACTTGGCATCTGTTCCTTGAACGTGCATATGAAACTTTCTGCTTCGTTCAAAGTCATGTGAAGTGAACTGTGGTCCATTGTCCGACACAAGTACTTCTGGCAAGCCTTCTATGCAAAATATTGAGGACAATGCTTGAATGGCACTAAGTGACTTGGTAGAGTTCATAGGCAATGCAAATGGGAACTTGCTAAAGGCTTCTACCACTATGAGCCAACGAGTGTTCCAAAATGGTTCTGCAAAGTCTATGTACACTCGTTGACATGGTGATTGAGTCTTAGGCCAAGGTGAGAATGTCTGTGGTGGAGCAAATTGGTTTTCCATGCATGCAAAACACTGTGACATCATCTGTCCAATGTGGGCATCCCTGCCCTGCCAATTACAGTGCCATTGTGCAAACTGTTTAGTGGAAACAATTCCCCAATCTCCTTGGTGGAACAATCATGACACATCCTTTTGCAGTACCTTGTGAATAAGCATACGCATAGTCCACTGTAATTTTGAACTAGAATCACACCTTGTTTTACTGAAAGGTTATGCCAACGAGCAAAGAATTGGCGTACAACTGAGTTCTGGATACTGTTCAATGAACGAGGCCAAGATGTACGAATGTAGTGTAACAAAATCTTGAGGTCTGGATCTGCTTCTGTGGACTGTGCAATTTCTCTACAGTACAAGGGAAAAGATTCCAGCAAGTCCTGTGCATCGATTTGGCAACAAGATGAGGCAGATGCATCAAAATCAGAGTCTGTGCCCATTGGAAGATGAGATAGGACGTCGGCATTACCATGCTTTGCTGTAGGTCTGCACACAATTTCACACTTATACTGCGAAAGCAACAAAGCCCAGCATTGCAATTTTGAGCAGTGCATGTAGGAACCAGCTTTGACAGATGAAACAAGGACCGCAAAGGCTTGTGATCTGTCACTAAATAGAAGTTACGATCATGCCATGGAATTTGGTCACACCATACGCATTAGCGAGAGCTTCTTTTTCTATTTGAGAATAATTGCACTGAGTCTGAGTGGGCAACTTTGAGACAAAAGCAATAGGTCTGTCTTGTGCAGCAATTCTGTGTGAAAGCACAGTGCCGATTCTATAGGAAGAACCGTTGACTAGCAAAACTATTGGCTTGCCAGGATCAAATGTACTAGACATCTGTCACTAAGCAAAGCATTTTTGAGTTTCTGAAATGCGACTTGACAGTCTTTAGTCCACAGAAAAGGTACATTTTTGTGATGCAAGCAGTGCAATGGACGCACGATCTGAGTGGCATTTGGTATGAATCAAATGTAGTACATCATCTTGCCTTGTACTGACTGCAGTTCAGACACATTGCGAGGAGCAGGCAGGTCATGGATTGCAAGCAAATGTGATTGGAGGGGGCGTACACCCTGACTGTAGTTCAGTTTGAAAAAAAGTCACACTTTTCGAGACGGCACATGAGTCCTGCTTCTGACAACACTCGAAAAAAGTACACAAACTGGCAATGTGTTCCTCTGGTGTATGACCTGAGACAACAATATCGTCAAGGTAGTTTGAACAAAATGGCACTTTTGCAGTCGGCTGTTCCAAGTTAACGTTGAAAAATGGCGGGTGCAGAAGCACTGCTGAAGGCAAACCCAAATACTTGAATAGTCGTAAATGTGTATTTACAATGAACATTTTCTGTGATTCTTCGTCCAATGGAATCTGCAAGTAGGCATCACGTAAATCCATCTTAAAAAAGTAATGTCATGCACCAAGCCTGTCCATGAGTTCCTCAGGGGAAAGAAATGGATAAGTATCAACTACTGTCCGTGGGTTGACTGTAGACTTGAAGTCAACACAAACGCAAATGCAACCAGAAGGCTTAGGCTACAACATGAGAAGACTTGCCTATTGACAAGCTTGAATGGGGCAATTACACCATTATCTTGCAATTCTTTCAATTCACTGGCTACTTTGTCTCTTAAAGCAATTGCAACAGTGTGGGCCCAGAAAAACTTAGGCTGTGCATTGACTTTCAATATAACATGTGCCACAAAGTTATTAGCTTTTCCCATTCCTTCTGAAAATAGTTCAGGAAACTCTTTAAGGAAGCTAGTGGCACCGTATTTTGGTGCAAGTGTAGAGACTGACAGTACATTGTCATGGGTGCTAAGGCCTAACAAATCAAAGGAATCTAAACCAAGAATGTTCTCACTATCTCTGGATTTGAACACAGTAAAATTCACTATCCTAGTGTGAAATTTGTAAGTGGAAGGCAAACTACACTGTACAAGCACTAGAATTTCCTGTCCATTGTAAGCAGTGAGGTGCTTGCTAGATTTAGAAAGGCCTGGTGAGCCTAACTGTTTGTACGTGGCATGATTAAGCAAAGTTACTGAGGTACCTGTGTCTAACTGAAAGTTCACATGACGGCCAGCAATTCGTAATGAGGAAAATAGTTTGTCAGAATGTTGTTGCTAGGGCAAGAAGGAGGCACAACCTTAATCTACCTTTTATCAGAACCTTTGTAGGTTTTGGAAACACAACGTTCACTGCATGTGCATGAGCCTGTTTTACTATGGGAGCAGGCAAAATTGGTGTGTTTGTGCTGTTGCAAACAAACTACTTGGACATGGCCTTGTTTTCCATACATGTAACACACTGCATTAAGCGATGGAAAAACTGTCTTTTATGGTGAGCAAAACATCTAGGGCAAGACTTCACTAAATTCACAAGTCTTTTTACATGTCTACAGGGCTGTCCACATGGCTGTGTACATGCTCATTGTTGTGGTTGCTTGGGGTGGTCACGAGCAAGGGGTGACTTGACCTGACAAATCGGAGCCTGGTCAAACTTGTCAGCCACTATGGCGCCCAAATCATATTGCTCTAATATTTGTAATACTTAAGGAAGTGATGGATCAGAGTACTTTAGGATCTGTTCCCGTATTCTACTATTGGGGACATTGAATGTTATTGTATCCCTAATCATTAAATCACTGTAAAAGTTGCCACAACTACACATGAATTTTCACTTCCTGGTTGTGCCCATTAATTCTGTGTACCATTGACAGTACATCTGTTCTGGCTTTTTCTGCAAGCAAGGTAACTGATATGTGGCTGCAGTTACTTGGACTTGCTGGTCATAGTACTTGGTTAATGCAGCAATCAATTGGTCACAACTGAGTTCATCAGCAGATGCCGTTGGAAATAGTTTTTGTATTAACCTGAACACTGAGGACCCCGCATTCGAAAGGAAGTATTGTGGTTTTACAATACCTTTAGCACAATGAACTTGACAATGTGCTTGGAAGGTATTTGAGCAATTCCTCTTTGGTGTTGTTAAATTGCCAGAACAGTGGTATGCTGGTCGGCACCACCTGTTGGGCTCATAGGTCAGTCAGTTGTGGTTGTGCAGTCAATGCAGCTTGTGCCACCAGAAGTTGTTGTACTGTCGTCAGTAAGGCAGCAATTTGTTGGTTCTGAAACTGAAAAGCTTGTGTTACATCCATCAAATTGGCCATCTGCAGCTGAGGCGCAGGGGCAGGGCATGGATGGGGCAAGGTAGAAAAGCAATCAAAGCCTCTGAAAAGATAAATTTGATTAGTTGTGCAGCTCCCCTCCTGGAATACAAGCAAGAACACAACAACAAATTAGCAAAGAGAAACATGATCATACCTGCAAGCTAAAACACAAGAGAAGCATGCAAAATCTACTTCCACAGTGCATTGTCAATGCATGCTTGTACGACGGGAAGCAAGGAGAGGATGTTGTTTGGTGGCTGGTATCCTCTTTCTATAACACAACTGCACTCATATATTAATAGGGCTACTTAACTACTACTTAACTTAAGATGGTCCAAGTGTTGTGGTACAAGCTTTCCATAACAGTCCACATTAGCCTCACTGCTGGTGAAGTAAAGGTCCTCTATGTACACTACTCTGGTTGCTAGGTACTGACTGAATCTGAGTTAGAGGCTGAGCTAACTGCAGCTGTGACTTCCACTGGGCTGCAACTGATGATTCGACTCATTGACTCACTGGATGACTGACTGACTAGAGGGGCCCTCTGGTCCACGGCAGCCATCTAAACACTGGCGGTCAAGAGAGCATTGGCCTCACTGTAATAACTTCAAGTCGAACAAATATATTTCAAGGAAAACGCAATACGTGAAAGTCACAGATCAAGTAAACAAAGTAAGACGTGTGTACACTTTAACAGTCAAATCATAACTGAGTCCAACTCTAGCAGCTGCTGCCTGGCTGGCCCCTTAGGTGGCGCGGCTGCTGCGTGGCTGGCAGACAGCGCCGCATGTAGAGGACGCGCATAATTGCGCGGCGGCACTTTGAAAGATCGGTGAGTCACAACACTTTTCACCCCTTTGAATTTTTTGCACAGGTCTTGATGGAGGTGGCCTGTAGATTGCTAACGTCCGTAGGTGTTGTTTGACTGGGCGTAAAGTCTTGAGGAGGAGGCTTCCTGTGCGGACGGAAGTGTCCCCCACGATAACGGGTCGAGATAACAGGAGACGTGGGGGTCGAATCTGCTGGGGCACCAATATGCCCATTGCGACAAGTCCGGTTGTAATAACAGGAGACATGGGCGATGTGTCCGAGTCCGTAGGAGAAGGAGGCGAGTAGAATTGCTCCGATAGATGATGGACATCTGGTTCCTGCATGGGCACGTCTCCTGGTGGCGTCAGTTCTTGTGCTGGCACCGATATGATGGTGAGAGGACTGCGTTGTGAGTAATGAGAGATTCCAGTATCCCAAGCGTCAGGTAGAGCCGAAGGTGGTGTAGCGGCATCCAGAACAGGTGTTGCCGGCACACGAGGCCAACGCTGGTCCGAATGATGCAATGCAACACCTGTGTCCATCTGGATTTTATACAGGCGTCGGCCACGGTGTCGTAAGATGCGGCCAGGACTCCATTTTGGCCACCTGCCATATCCCCATACTCATAAAAGGTCGTCAGCGGTGAACCAGCCAAGCGAAGGCACCCGCGGCCGTGAGATGGAAGGCTGCAGAAGATGAAGTAGCGTGCGGGGCTGTCGGCCATGCAAGAGCTCAGCCGGGCTGTGGTCACTCATGGGGGTGAAATGGTAAGAAGCCAAAAATTGGAGAAGTGCATCATCAGCAGCAGAAGAAGTCAGGAGTTTCCTCATCTGAGCCTTAAATGTGCAGACCAATCATTCAGCCTCACCGTTTGACTGTGGATGGAACGGAGGGGCCGTGACATGCATGACGCCGTAACGGGCACAAAAATCCACAAAATCAGAAGAAGCAAATTGCAGACCATTATCAGCAACAAGAGTAGAGGGAAGGCCTTTCAAAGAGAAAATGCAAGCTAGAGCATTGGTGGTTGCCGCGGTGGTAGGCGATGTGCAACGGGCAATGAAAGGAAAGTTAGAGTAGGCATCAATAATGAGAAGCCAATAAGTACCTAAAAAAGGTCCCGTGAAGTCAGCATGAATGCACTCCCAGGGCTTCTCAGGCGAAGGCCACAGTGACAAAGATGACTTCGGGGCGGTGGCCTGTGATGCACAAGGGCTGCAGGCAGCGACCAGATGTGCGATTTCAGAGTCGATGCTGGGCCAGTACACATGACAGCGCGCCAGAGATTTTGTGCGAGAGACACCCCAGTGCCCTTGGTGAAGGAGGCGCAAGACCAAAGCACGCAAAGCCGCAGGTCCCACAACACACGGCGAAGTATTTTCGGTGGAAAGGAGGATAACACCATCCCTAGCCGTGAGGCGGTAACACAAAGCGTAGTAGTTCCACAACGGATCAGAAGTCTTAGCGGATGGACAATCTGGTCAACCATTCTGAATAAACCGTAAAACCCGGGAGAGGGTAGGGTCAGAACCCGTAGCAGCCACCAGCCGGTCCCCGGTGATGGGAAACCCATCCACAACCCGCTGCTTGTCAACATCCAGGTGGAAATACAAAAGTTCATCCCTATCGAATGCCAGATTGGGACCCATGGGAAGGCAAGACAGTGCATCAGCAATCGCATGTTGAGCCGTCGGCCGGAAATGAATCTCATAATTGAAACGAGACAAGTAAAGAGCCCAATGCTGGAGGCGGTGTGCAGCCTTGTCAGGAAGTGATGTTGATGGATGAAACAAGGAAACAAGTGGTTTGTGATCCGTAACAAGATGAAATTTGGATCCATAGAGAAAAACACCAAACTTACGAAGAGCATAAATAATGACCAAAGCTTCTTTTTCAATTTAAGAATATTTTTGTTGGGCATCCGTGAGCGTTTTGGAGGCACAAGCAATGGGTTGTTCAGAAACGACAGAAAAACGGTGCGCAAGGACTGCATCGACCTCATATTGAGAGGTGTCTGTGGCAAGAACAAGATGTTGGCCAGATCAATAAGTAGCCAGGAATGGGGCCTGTTTCAGCATAGTGTTCAATTTCTGGAAAGCCGCATCACATGATGCAGACCAGTGAAAAGGCACGTTTTTATGCAACAGGCAATGCAACGGCTGAGCCACCGAAGCAGCAGATGGTAAATACCTGTGATAATATGCTATTTTCCCCAAGAAGGCCTGCAGTTACTTAACAGATATAGGGCGATGAAGGGCATTGATAGCAGCGACAGTTTGCTGAAGCGGACGAATACCATCCCAAGAGAGTTGAAATCCCAAGTACGTGATAGATGCCTGAAAAAATTTTGATTTCTGAAGATTACACTTAAGACTTGCAGTCTGTAAGACATGAAAAAGTGTGCGGAGATTTTGAAGATGTTCGTCAGTGGTGGAGCCAGTGACAACAATGTCGCCCTGGTAATTTATACACCCAGGGACAGTGAGCAATAACTGTTCCAAGAATCGCTAAAAGAGAGCAGGGGCGCTGGCAACCCCAAATGGCAATCGTTGGTATTGATAGAGGCCAAAAGGCGTGTTAAGGACCAGAAATTGCCGGGAAGCACCGTCGAGAGGAAGTTGATGATAAGCTTCTGACAGGTCAAGTTTAGAAAAATACTGGCCTCCAGCAAGTTTAGTGAACAATTCTTCAGGTCAAGGCATAGGGTAAGTGTCAATAAGGCATTGAGCATTTACAGTGGCTTTGAAATCGCCACAGAGACGAATATCACCATTTGGCTTAGCAACGACAATGATAGGAGAGGACCACTCACTGGAAGTGACAGGAAGCAAGACCCCCGAAGCAGTGAAATGATCCAGCTCCCATTTGACCTGATCATGAAGGGCCACAGGAATGGGGCGAGCCCAAAAAAACTTGGGCCGAGCAGTGGGTCTGAGCGTGATATGAGCTTCAAAGTCGTTTGCACAGCCTAACTCAGGAGAAAAAAGGGACGAAAATGTCATCAACAAGGAATCCAATTGAGCATAAGGAATAGCATCAGAGACGATATTGACAGAGTCATCTATGGAGAACCCAAAAACACGTAAGGCATCGAAACCAAAAAGATTCTCCATGTTACTATGGTCGACCACAAATATGGGAACAGTGCGAAAGACAGATTTGTAAGATACCTCAGCATCAAATTGTCCCAAGAGTGAAATCTTCTGTTTATTGTCCACCTGCATGCGAATATCTCGACCAAGTATTTGGACAGTGAGGAATAACTTCCCTGAAAGGGAAGAAGTACAATTGACAGGCAACACAGAATCAGAATCAGCATCATGTTCATGAACATCACGTATGCGGTCAGATTTGCAAACGGATGACACATGACCCTTTTTTTTGCATTTGTGACACACAGCCCAAGGTTGTGGACAATCTTCTTGTGAATGTTTCGTAAAACACCGCGGATATGAAGGAAGTTGCTGTGGGTTTTGCTGCAGTTTCTTAGAGGTTTGTTTACAGTTAGGCCGAGGCTGCACTTGGGAGCATACTGTGGCCACGTCGGCTGGTGGGGACACACCACACACTTCGTCAACATCACACAGAGGTTGTGTTTCCCCCATGTCGCCCCATGCCTCTATTTGCGCTCCAGTGGCGTGAGAAATTTCAAAAGACTGAGCGATGGATAGGACTTCATCTAGAGTCGGATTTGCCAACTGAAGGGCATGTTGCCTAACTTCTTTGTCGGGCGCCGATTGGATAATAGCATCCTGTACCATGGAATCGGTGTAGGATTCTGTGTGAACTTCAGTGACAAACTGACACTTTCTACTGAGGCCGTGAAGTTCAGCAGCCCAAGCATGATAGGATTGATTCAGTTGTTTTTGACAACGATAAAAGGCAACACGAAAGGCTACCACACGCGTTTGCTTTTGAAAATAGACGGACAGAAGTGAGCACATTTCAGCAAAGGACAAAGACGCAGGATCTTTCAAAGGAGCCAATTGTGGCAACAACCAATACATTTGAGGTGAAATCCATGAAAGAAACAGAGACTTACATGTTTGTTCGTCTGCGACATGAAATGCCAAGAAGTGCTGTCAAAGACGTTTTTCGTAATCAGACCAGTCTTCCGCCGTCTCATCGTAAGGAGGAAAAGTAGGTAGAGACAACGATGAGAGACGCCCCGCATTTGATGCCACGACAAAATCATGAATCGCATTTGTGAGAAGCATTTGCTGTTCTATGAGACCTTGCAATAGTTGTTCTAAAGTAGCCATGGAAACATGTGGGTCAACAATGGAAAAGAAAAATCCCATCCTCGTCGCCTATTGTAATAACTTCAAGTTGAACAAATATATTTCAAGGAAGATGCAATACATGAAAGTCATAGATCAAGTAAACAGAGTAAGACGTGTGTACACTTTAACAGTCAAATCATAACTGAGTCCAAGTCTAGCTGGCTGGCTGGCCACTTAGGTGGCACTGCTGCTGCATGGCTGGCAGACAGCACCGCATGTACAGGATGCGCGTAACTGCGCAGCGGCACTTTGAAAGATTGGCGAGTCACAACACTCACATTGCCTGTGAGTCTGTTTTTGGCCTCTCTCCTGATGGACCCATTGCTTGCACCTACTATCGATCTTCCAGCAACCTCCTTGCCACTTGGTGTGCTGGTGACAGCTTACACCAGCACAATGACAATCAATCTGCATCTGCTGCATATGCACACTGCTACTCTACACCTCCAAAACACTGATGTAGGGAGGAAATTTAGTGGCATGTACCTAATAAAGTATCAATCTTGAACTGTTTTTAAAGCAAATATCACATCTCACCCAGTTAACCAGCAATATCACTGTCACCTGGCCTTCATTAATATGTGGTGCTGGAAAAGTGAATAAGGTACAACATGCTCAAGGATAGACTCAGATGTCATTCACCGAAAACTTGTTCTGCTTCTCTTCTCCTTCTGCATTTAAAAGATTAGTCATCTACTTGTTCCTTATACACCATCCACGTACAATCCTTAAGTGTGCCTGGTGATATAGTTACTAGGATGTTATGGGTGCAGGTATGCTGTATGGAGTTTTGAGGTCATAGATCCATGTTCTGGACTATGTAACATTCATTTAAAACATGTGCTATAGTATGTCTTTTCCATAGTAGCTACAAGAAGAGAAGTGAGCCAATCCCCACTTTATTAATTACAGAGTGCTGCAACACTGCCACTGATTTCTTTGCTTATAAAAGCAGAAAATACCCCATTTTTTAAAGAAAGAAGGTGATGCTACCTTACTTTAATAAAATCACCACTGTGATGTACTCTCCATACAACGTACAGCAATGCAATTGTAATTTGCAATGGGTGTATTATTCTGCTACATACCCCAAAGGTTTATGAACCAAGATTCTATTGCCAGGAGAGTAACTTGACACAGTTTTGCTGTAACATGAACTGTCACAATTCTGTTTCCTTACCTGTAGTTGAAAGTACTAGTGGAAATCCTAAAAGAATTTGTTATACATGTTGATTTTGATACAAAACTCCTTGCTCTCAATAAAATGTCATTTATTTCCAGTTTGAACTGCTGAGAAATATTTTTAAAGGATAATTCTGATGTATTAATAATCTGTTGCAATCAAGTTCTGTCCTATACATTCATAGAATATGGAGGAAAGGCTTTTAGCATTGTATATTTGTTAGAGTATAAATAAGCATCTCGAATGGGCTACACTAAAAAAAATTTGTACAAATAAAGCCTAGCACCACAATAGAGCTATAAATAGCAGCTTAACATCATATTATTTAGTAAGGAAAATTTAGATGATGGCATTCAATAAGAACAATAAGACATGCAATATACATATATCTTTTGTATGCATACATACTCTACATCCCAGAAACTTTGCTTAGAGATGAAATTTAGTGGAATGTATTTATTAAAGCCTCAGCATCTTTTTAATGTGTGGTGTCACTCTCAAATGAACATCACATCCTACCCAGGCACCTGTAAAAGATAAGGTAATGCTAGTCAGTTGTTAATGCCAGAATTTAATCTAGCATGGTGATCACTATAACATATGAATGACATTAATATAGGTTTTAGCAGAACTAAGATAAGATTATTGACAAAATAACAATATCAGTAATGTAGACAGAGAACAATATTGATTACTCTGGTATATGGATCAAATGAATTTTCCATTTGCAATTAGCAATCTGTCATTATATTACAATAAACAGCCTGCTATAACTAGCACCACTATATCATCATAAATCACAGCTTAATACCATTCCCTTTAGTCAGAAAAACATGTATCAGGGAATTTTATAATATGTTACATAATTGTAATTCTCTATGCTTGTCCATAGCATCATGTAAACTGATGTGTATCACTATATGTCACAGTAATACCATCATATGCATACAGACACCTGCTACCCTGGAAGTGGCAATGTGTGAGTCATGTGTATTTTTCTACTGTTGTAGAATAGTGAAGTTACAACAGTAATGCTAGGTGTGTTTTCTACTTGAAATTTCTAATAGAGAATAGTTTGAGACTGTTGGACACACTGGTTCTTTCTCTTAACGCCTGCAAAAAAACAACGTTTGTAGAAACCAATCCTCATTTGGTAATATCTCTATATTTGATGGTATTGTGGTGAACAATGTTCTGGTTTTTGAAAAATATGTTTCATCTGCTTTAATATAACACTTCCATATTGCTAGCATTTAACACATTTAGATACTCCTCTACTGGCTGAAACATGCACAGTCCATTCTGTAGTTTTAAATTGTAGTTTAAAACCATGATCTTTAGCTGAAGAAGAAGTAAAAGTTTATAATATATTCATATCAAGGCACATTATGAAGTAGATAGAATGGTTACCAATAACTTCGTTCACTCTGAACCTTCCAAGGTGACACATAAATTTGTTATATATCTTTACTCTACAATTGGAGCTCACCAGTGTTAAACAGTCTTATGCTTTTTGCAATAACATTACTATTCCCCTGGTAGTCTTTTTCTTCCATACAGAAGTCATGGTTCGATGTTCAGTATTCTGGGTTTTCTAAATTTCCTCAAAATGGTTCCAATGGTTCCCTGCTAATTTTTATCCAATATTCCTCTTGCTGCCACATTACTGGTCCTGTGTAGGAGAAATGGTAGCTTCATCTTCATCTTAATATCATGTGCCTAGAATATATCATTAAAGTATAGCTATGTGATGTCACCCCTCTAACATATCTAGTGCTTACGGCTTGTACAACAAATACACATTACTTCCACAGCATAATGCTTCTTGCTAAGGGTATCTATAAAATCAATTTAATATTACTAAAAAAAAGAATTCTGACATAGGTCACAGCTGTAGCACTCTGCATGTTACAGAACTGTGTGTTTTTAAACCTGTGAATAACCACTCACATTGACAGATGGTGGCATTGTCTGTCTGTTCTACATTTTAGCACTGAAATCATGGTTCCTTAATGCTGGTCAGTTTTCTTGAAGGATATGTTGAAACCATCATGTACTCATATCCATCATATTAAGAGTTGACCCATCTCTCTTGATATACAGGGTTTTACAAAAAGGTACGGCCAAACTTTCAGGAAACATTCCTCACACAAAAAAAGAAAATATGTTATGTGGACATGTGTCCGGAAACGCTTACTTTCCATGTTAGAGCTCATTTTATTACTTCTCTTCAAATCACATTAATCATGGAATGGAAACACACAGCAACAGAACGTACAAGCATGACTTCAAACACTTTGTTACAGGAAATGTTCAAAATGTCCTCCATTAGCAAGGATACATGCATCCACCCTCCGTCACATGGAATCCCTCATGCGCTGATGCAGCCCTGGAGAATGGCGTATTGTATCACAGCCGTCCACAATACAAGCACAAAGAGTCTCTACATTTGGTACCAGGGTTGCGTAGACAAGAGCTTTCAAATGCCCCCATAAATGAAAGTCAAGAGGGTTGAGGTCAGGAGAGTGTGGAGGCCATGGAATTGGTCCGCCTCTACCAATCCATCGGTCACCGAATCTGTTGTTGAGAAGCGTACGAACACTTCGACTGAAATGTGCAGGAGCTCCATCGTGCATGAACCACATGTTGTGTCGTACTTGTAAAGGCACATGTTCTAGCAGCACAGGTAGAGTATCCCGTATGAAATCATGATAACGTGCCCCATTGAGCATAGGTGGAAGAACATGGGGCCCAATCAAGACATCATCAACAATGCCTGCCCAAACGTTCACAGAAAATCTGTGTTGATGACGTGATTGCACAATTGCGTGCAGATTCTCGTCAGCCCACACATGCTGATTGTGAAAATTTACAATTTGATCACATTGGAATGAAGCCTCATCCGTAAAGAGAACATTTGTACTGAAATGAGGCTTGACACATTGTTGGATGAACCATTCGCAGAAGGGTACCCGTGGAGGACAATCAGCTACTGATAGTGACTGCACACGCTGTACATGGTACGGAAACAACTGGTTCTCTTGTAGCACTCTCCATACAGTGACGTGGTCAACGTTACCTTGTACAGCAGCAACTTCTCTGACGCTGACATTAGGGTTATTGTCAACTGCAAGAAGAATTGCCTCATCCATTGCAGGTGTCATTGTTCTAGGTCTTCCCCAGTCGCAAGTCATAGGCTGGACTGTTCCGTGCTCCCTAAGACATCGATCAATTGCTTCGAACGTCTTCCTGTTGGGACACCGTTCTGGAAATCTGTCTTGATACAAATGTACCATGCCACGGCTATTGCCTCGTGCTAATCCATACATCAAACGGGCATCTGCCAACTCCGCATTTGTAAACACTGCACTGACTGCAAAACCACGTTCGTGATGAACACTAACCTGTTGATGCTACGTACTGATGTGCTTGATGCTAGTACTGTAGAGCAATGAGTCGCATGTCAACACAGGCACCGAAGTCAACATTACCTTCCTTCAATTGGGCCAACTGGCAGTGAATTGAGGAAGTACAGTACATACTGACGAAACTAAAATGAGCTCTAACATGGAAATTAAGCATTTCCGGACACATGTCCACATAACATCTTTTCTTTATTTGTGAGTGAGGAATGTTTCCTGAAAGTTTGGCTGTACCTTTTTGTAACACCCTGTAGAATGTTGATGTGCGGTGTATCACTTAACAAAAAATTACATTCCTTGGGCATATTTAATGATGCAGCATATTTTCGCTAACTCCACTGTAGTATTTGTTACTGTGTATCTCTGATGCAATGTAAATTATGCAGAATCTCAAAAACATCTACTTATCTTCCATGTCTCTCATGCCCAGTGCATCACACAAACTAATATGCATGTAGTAAACACCCTCAAATCCATCACTTTCAGCAAGTATGCTTACATGTGACTATTTCGTATTACAGTGTACACAGTAAGTGCAGACATCTTGTATTTCTCTTTCTTAACCAGATTTTTTTGCATATTCTAAGTGTAAACATATATATACAAATTAATAAATATTTTGAACAAGAATATTTGTCTTTTTATTGGTTATCTTACCAGATGTGGGTTGTTTTCTTCCTCATCCAACCATGATACAGGTTCCTCACACAGCCAGAGTTTCTAGGAAGTGCTTCTGGGAGCAATTACTCTTCTTCTATCTCCAAATGTGTGACCTGAACCATCTATAAACACACATACTAAACATCAAAGCCAAAACTTACACAGGGTGGATCACCTAAAACTTGCACCGCAAATATTGTGAAAATGGAAAGTGCTGTTGATATGCAGTTTTCACAGAGTTGATTGGTAGTTAGGGGCTCATACTGTTAGACAATTAACAGATTGTAATAATACTTATAAATTGTGTTTTTGTGCAAACATACACTTTTTTAAATGGAACAATGCCTGTTGATTTTAACAAACTAAAAGTAGGGTAAATTAAAATGTCAGTGGTGTTTGTTGCAGGATTTCAGTGTGACTCATTTACAAGATATAGTATTTTGAACAGCTTCCACACCAACACTTGTTTATGCCATTCAACATGCACAGTTGCTAGGTATGATGTTGTTATGTTTGCTTACAGTGTGCACGTGTGTTCCTTGAGTGCATTATGACTTGCTAGTCAGTTAGTGTGTGACAGCCCAAGCAGTTGATGTGAATGAGTGATGGGATTTACCAATGCAACATATTCATGGTGTTGGAGAGAGAATGCAGTTCATTCTTGTTTGGTGTTTGTAGCAAGATATCCCAACAGATGTAAAAAATCTTGGCGATTATTTACCAACCTCTTCAACCAGTCATATGAAAGTGGCAGTGTAACACCTACACAACATAACAGAAGGAAGAAATGATGACAGAAAAAGAGGAAATTAATGATCTTGCTGCTGTTGCAGTTGATCCGCTCATTAGTTCCCACGCAAATACATGAGGAAGCGGTGTGAGTCAGGCAAGTCTCCTACACGTTCTTCACTGATATTGGTTCCATCTCTATCACATGTCCCTTCATCCAGAGGCACGTGTAAATGATTATGAAAATCATGTTAACTTTTGTACAATGGCATTAAGGCAGGATATTCCAGATATATCGTATATCTTGTTTAGCGATGAAGTCACATTTACCTACCATTGCCAGTTAAACAGCTGAGACATGGTACCAACATGATGGCTGTCCAATACGTAGTGCATGAAGTACTTCAGCATGTCTTCACAAATTGTTTTCATACCACTGGATTGGATGCAGGGCACTTGTACCTCGGCCAGCCTCTTCCCCGGATTTGATGCCTGTGGGCTTTGTTCTGCAGGGAAAGCTAAAAGATGCTGTATTATTTTTTTATTATTTATTTACTTTTATTTTTATTTTTTAATACAATTTTAATACAGTTTTTAATACAATTTTTAATACAATGTAATTATTACAATCTGTTGATTGGCTAATAATATGAACCACTGACTACCAATCCATTCTGTGAAAATTGCACATCAATAGCACTTTCCAATATTTGCAGTGCAAGTTTTAGGTGATTCATCCTGTATACACCACAACACATGGAGTGTAGTAGAGGTTGAATGTAATTTCTATATGCACACAAGGATAACTGATGCCATGCATGGAGGGAGGATGGGGCTTTAATTTTGTTGTTTCAGGCATAGCCACTGCTCGTGAGGCATGTGAGTGACCATTGGTCAAGATGGCATCTCACCCTCAGAAGTAATGAGGCGGCTCCCCCAAGGACACTGGAGCAAGGTACACCAGTGGTAGTGGCACAGTGGCTGTCGACCCTGCAGCGGCTATAGGGAGAGGTGCGTGCGCCTTGGAGATAATGACAAGCAGGATTCATCTTCACATTTCTTGTTTGTTTTAAATAAAATGCATACCTCTTCTATTCCTCTTGTGGTGGTTGTGTAAGCAGCACATGTGTGGGACTCTCTCCCAGTGGTGGTGGTGGTGACAGCAGCACATGTGTAGGACATTGTTCAAAGATGAGCTATTACTGTAATTTAGCGAGGTCTTGTGTGTTTTTTAAACTACATACTTGCCTGTAGGGAAGATCCTACTTCATTTTTTTGATTTCCTACCATTATTTACAAATCTACTATAATCCTATAGTGTCACTCTTCTAAGACAGCCTGATAGCGATGTCATAGTGCATAGGCTGTTGTTTTCAACAAACTAATAGTGCAGGGACAAGTTCCTTACAGTGATAAGCTCCTACGTAAATAGTCTTGGTACAAAGCAAGAGTGTACCTTTTTAAATAATGCACTGTGGTTATTGTTAAATGTGAAACCATGGAATATCAGTGCCCTTAGTATGTAACAAGCATGAATATTTTAAATAATGCAGTGCAGTAATTGTAAAACATGAAACCATGGGATATCAGTGTAATTTGATAAATAATGAGCATTTTAGTAATTACTAAATATTAAAAGTTTTATGTTTATAATAACCAATGTGTGTATTTGGATGAGGATATTGAAATGTAGTTGAAAGTGGGTGTTTGGAATACAGGAAGAATATTGGTAATGTTTCCACAAAAACTGTAAAAATTGCTACAAAATTATAACATATTGACCCAAAATTGCAAATAGCAATGGAATGTGGTCATACATTGGAGTGTCTGGGCAGCCATGATGATATTTTTGAACCAGAAATTATAGTAATTAACATAATTCAGCGCCTCACACCATTTGTATATCACCCACTTGCCTAGATGAGTGAGCAAGGAGGGAAGAGGGAGAGAAGGGGCTGGTGGTCATTTTGGGCCATAAATTATAGTAACTGAGTCATAAATCAGACTTACATAAACATAACATAAGAACAGAAGGGCATGTTTTGTTTACACAAGGCTAAATGCATCAGACAGTCATAAATATGGGCCAGCAATTTGTTTACTTCAGGATAAGTGTGTCTGGCAGGCATTTTGTTTACATAAGGGCTCAGCCAAGTGACCAATTTGTTTGTAGTAGGGTCATAAATTAGACTTACATAAACATAACTTAAGTGCACAAGTGGCCTGTTTTTTCACATAAGAGTCATATATCATTCTGGACCCTGAAATCACAGTCACAGAGGGGGTGAAAAGTGGCCCCACACTAGCTCTGCCCCATTACTAATGTTGTTCTTGATAGCGATGCAGTCACTTGGGGGTCACCTGCTTCACTGCTGTTGCTGACTCACTCTGATCATAAACCACATTATTTGCCTCTTAAGTGTACAGCTGAAACATATATGTGCTTTAAGGTACTGAAACCTCTGCATTCAAAGACTTTTATCTTCACTTTCAGGTGAGTGTACCTCCCATGGAACACATTTCTGGACTTATGTCAGATGACCTTTTCTGCTTCTTATCATTTCAGGGATCATTTGCTGTAGTTTGTCCACACTTAGCAAAATCACCCTCTATATTTGGTTGTATCCTTGTTTCTCTACTCTGCTGCTGTGATAATGTCACATTGCGTACTGTGGTAGTCATTGGCTCCCTGGTCTCATGAATTCTATAGGACGTAAGTATGTATTGTTCTTGACTGATAAGGATTTTCATACCTGGTGGTAAGTTGAATTCACCTCATTATTGGTTCAGACAGTCTGTAGTTAAAATATCCTGCTTCAGTCCGTTTATCCTCATTTTTGCTGTGAGTTTTAAACCTCTCTTTCTCAGAGGTCAGCTATTAGTTGGACGGTGCACTGTTCTAGCCTCCCAGCCTTGCAGCTGTTATAGTATTCATCTTTTTGCAGCCAGTAGCAGAACAACATGATGCTAGCTTATCATCAAGACCTGGGCTAGAGGTTCTGCTTATTGCCAATGAGGACAGCACCTTCTATGGTGAGAGTACACCTTGGTAATGTCCCATTGACTGTTGTGCATCCTTGGAATAAGAAGTGCCCACCAGACACTTAGTATCAGTCAGCATTTTAAAGTTAATGCATGTGAACTACAGATAGATAATGTAGTGTTGATAACAGCAACAGTGTACACATCCCATTAGGAGATTGGGAGCTATTCATAAAAAAGTTTTACTGCCTATTATGTTGTCTGTCAGACAAAAAGAAGAAGTTATTAATCTGTGGTGATTTCACTGTAAACATTATAAGCAATTCTGTTAGAAAAAGTGAGCTGGAAGTGTTATTAATGACATATAACTTAGAATCAGTGATCAATTTCCCTACATGTATAGCTCAAAACAGTAGCACTCTAATAGATAATGTATTTGTACAGCAAGAGGATGTAAAACTAACACATGCTTTCCCTGTGATAAATGGATTATCAGACCATGATGCACAATTGATTAACTTACAAAACCTAGCAGGGTAAAGAGTTAAAAACCCATTAAGTAAAAGTAAGGTTGCTCAATCCAGTACCTACAGAACACCTTATAGAAAGTTTAAGAAATGTTAATTGGGCAGATGTATATAATGAGCCAAATGCTAATGATAAATGCAACATATTTCTTGATAAATATACATCCCTTTTTTAACATATTTGCCCAAAAAAATTACCAAATGTAGCACCAAACAGTTTTTCAAAGAAATCTTGGGTTACTACAGGTAGTAAAGTCTCTTCAGAAAGAAAAAGAAAGCTGTATGAGACAGCAAGAATTCATAAAGACCCAGAAGTAATTTTACACTATAAAAATTATTCTAACACACTGAGGGGAAAAGAATATGAAATACATGTTTTAGAGATGAAATTAACAACTCGGGAAATAAAATCAAATCAGTGAATTGTGTATGGAATGTTGTTAGAAGGGAGACAGAAAAGTAACCACTGGGGTAGACAGTATTACTATTAAAGAGAATGAACCCATCTTAACCAACATTACACAAGTAGCTAATGTATTTAACAACCATTTCTTAAGTGTAGGTGAAAAAATTGGTGAGAATAGTTCTAAAGAAAAAGCCAAGCAGCACACAGAAGAGTCAGTTTTGAGAAATCTTAGTCAGATTAATTTTTACCTAACAACCTCTTGTGAAATAAGGAAAACGATTAAATCTTTGAAAAGGAAATGTTCTGTTGGAGTAGATGACATCTCTAACAATATATTAAAACAATGTGGAACAGTTACAGCTGATGTTCTGAGTCACATATGTAATGCATCACTAACTCAACGTATTTTCCCACACAGGTTAAAATATGCCATAGTAAAGCCTTTCTAAAAAAAGGGGGGACACACCAAAGATGTCAATAATTACCGGCCAGTATCCTTGCTTACAGCATTTTCAAAAATCGTTGAGAAAGTAATGTACTCAAGTAACATTAATGGGATACTTTGTAGATCATAGTCTGGATTTCAGAAATGCTGTTCCACTGAAACAACAATATAAAATTTCACTGTCCACATAACAGAGTTTTTAAATAGTAAAGAATCACTAATAGGAATTTTCTGTGGCTTATCCAAAGCATTTGATAGTGTGAACCAAGACATTATGTTACAAAAATTACAATTCTATGCTATAAATGCAACAGCATCTGAGTGGTTTAACACATACCTACAGAACAGGAAGCATAAAGTTTCTTTATATGGTTTAAGTGATTTAACCACATTTGCTACTTCATCTAACAGGAGTGAAGTTACTTAGGTGTTCCACAGGGTTCGGTCATGGGTCCCCTTCTGTTCCTGATATATGTGAATGGCCTCCCTTATCTGAAACAAGAACCTAAACTGACACGTTTTTTTCTGATGATGTAGGCATCATTATTAATCCAGTAAAAGAAACTCCAATAGAAAATGATAAAAATAAAGTCTTTGGAAAAGTTATTAATTGGTTTTCTGCGAATGGGCTTGGTCTGAACTTTGTAAAAACACAGTACATCCAATTTTCTGCTGCAAGGAGTACAGTTCCTTCAATAAGTATAACACATCAACAAAAGTCAGTAGCCAGGGTAGAGCATATTAAGTTTTTGGGTGTACTTATATATGAGAATCTTAACTGGAAAATTAATACACTCCTGGAAATTGAAATAAGAACACCGTGAATTCATTGTCCCAGGAAGGGGAAACTTTATTGACACATTCCTGGGGTCAGATACATCACATGATCACACTGACAGAACCACAGGCACATAGACACAGGCAACAGAGCATGCACAATGTCGGCACTAGTACAGTGTATATCCACCTTTCGCAGCAATGCAGGTTGCTATTCTCCCATGGAGACGATCGTAGAGATGCTGGATGTAGTCCTGTGGAACGGCTTGCCATGCCATTTCCACCTGGCGCCTCAGTTGGACCAGCGTTCGTGCTGGACATGCAGACCGCGTGAGACAACGCTTCATCCAGTCCCAAACATGCTCAATGGGGGACAGATCCGGAGATCTTGCTGGCCAGGGTAGTTGACTTACACCTTCTAGAGCACGTTGGGTGGCACGGGATACATGCGGATGTGCATTGTCCTGTTGGAACAGCAAGTTCCCTTGCCGGTCTAGGAATGGTAGAACGATGGGTTCGATGATGGTTTGGATGTACCGCGCACTATTCAGTGTCCCCTCGACGATCACCAGTGGTGTACGGCCAGTGTAGGAGATCACTCCCCACACCATGATGCCGGGTGTTGGCCCTGTGTGCCTCGGTCGTATGCAGTCCTGATTGTGGCGCTCACCTGCACGGCGCCAAACACGCATACGACCATCATTGGCACCAAGGCAGAAGCGACCCTCATCGCTGAAGATGACACGTCTCCATTTGTCCCTCCATTCACGCCTGTCGCGACACCACTGGAGGCGGGCTGCACGATGTTGGGGCGTGAGCGGAAGACGGCCGAACGGTGTGCGGGACCGTAGCCCAGCTTCATGGAGACGGTTGCGAATGGTCCTCGCCGATACCCCAGGAGCAACAGTGTCCCTAATTTGCTGGGAAGTGGCGGTGCGGTCCCCTATGGCACTGCGTAGGATCCTACGGTCTTGGCGTGCATCCGTGCGTCGCTGCGGTCCGGTCCCAGGTCGATGGGCACGTGCACCTTCCGCCGACCACTGGCGACAACATCGATGTACTGTGGAGACCTCACGCCCCACGTGTTGAGCAATTCCGGCGGTACGTCCACCCGGCCTCCCGCATGCCCACTATACGCCCTCGCTCAAAGTCCGTCAACTGCACATACGGTTCACGTCCACGCTGTCGCGGCATGCTACCAGTGTTAAAGACTGCGATGGAGCTCCATATGCCACGGCAAACTGGCTGACACTGACGGCGGCGGTGCACAAATGCTGCGCAGCTAGCGCCATTCGACGGCCAACACCGCGGTTCCTGGTGTGTCCGCTGTGCCGTGCGTGTGATCATTGCTTGTACAGCCCTCTCGCAGTGTCCGGAGTAAGTATGGTGGGTCTGACACACCGGTGTCAATGTGTTCTTTTTTCCATTTCCAGGAGTGTATTTTGAATCCCCTAAAGTGACTAGGTTCAGCAACTTTTGCAATCAGAATAATTGCCAATTTTGAGGATACAGAAATTAGTAAGCTAACATACTTTGTATACTTTGACTCTCTGATGTCATACAGAATAATATTTTGGGATAACTCAACACTTAGGCAAAAAGTATTCACTGCTCAAAAGAAAGTGGTTAGAATAATAGTCATAGTCACACATCTTCTAGGCATCCGCTTAAAAGGTTAGGAATTCTTACAACAGTCTCACAGCACATTTATTCAGTAATTAAATTTGTTCTCAACAACATGGACCAGTTTAAAAACAACAGTGCCAATCCTTATTGTAAGACCAGAAGAAAGGAAAACTTACACTATCCTCTGCTTAACCTATCTTTGGCACTTCATATGCTGCTGTAAAACTTTCCAATAAATTACCAGATGAAATAAAATATCTGCCAGACAGCAGCAATAGTTTCAAAAATAAACTGAAATCATGTCTCCTTGACAATTCCTTCTCTACCGCAGATGAATTCTTGTATAAGAATAAATAAATCTATAGGTTATGTCACTGAAAAGATGGGGTTGTCAGGTTCGGTAGATGCTGCTATGGATTACCTTAGACAAGACATTTCAAGTAACTTCCATAATATGAATTTGACCCTCACTACCCCAACAGAAATAATGTCCATCATAAAATCTTTAAAATCAAAAGCATCTAATGGGTATGATGAAATATCAACAAAGTTAATTAAGGAATGTGATTCTGAGCTAAGTAACATATTAAGCTACCTGTGTAACCAGTCGTTTATCAATGGAATATTTCCTGAATGGCTGAAATATGCTGAAGCTAAGCCACTGGTTAAGAAGGGAGATAAAGAAATAGCATCAAATTTCCATCCAATTTCACTGTTGCCAGCATTCTCAAAAATTTTCGAAAAAGTGATGTACAGTTGTCTTTATAACCATCTTATCTCAAATAACATACTGTCAAAGTCACAGTTTGGATTCCTAAAAGGTTCTGATATTGAGAAGGCTATCTACACTTATAGTGAAAATGTGCTTAATTCATTAGACAAAAAATTGCAGGCAACTGGTATATTTTGTGATCTGTCAAAGGCATTTGACTGTGTAAATCACAATATCCTTTTAAGTAAACTAGAATATTATAGTGTAACAGGAAATGCTGCAAAATGGTTCAAATCTTATATCTCTGGCAGGAAACAAAGGGTGTTATTAGGAAAGAGACATGTATCAAGCTATCAGGCATCATCCAACTGGGAACTAATTACATGTGGGGTCCCACAAGGTTCCATTTTGGGGCCCTTACTTTTTCTTGTGTATATCAATGACCTTTCATCAGTAACATTACCAGGTGCCAAGTTTGTTTTGTTTGCCGATGATACAAACATTGCAATAAATAGCAAATCAAGTGTAGTCTTAGAAAGATCAGTCAATAAAATATTTGTGGACATTAATCACTGGTTCCTAGCCAATTCTTTGTCACTAAACTTTCAAAAAACACACTACATGCTGTTCAGAACTTGTAAGGGGTGTCCCAAGAGTATATGTCTAACATACGATGACAAGAAGATAGAAGAAGTGGACAGTGTTAAATTCTTGGGATTACAGCTTGATAATAAATTCAACTGGGAGGAGCACACCACAGAACTGCTGAAGCGTCTTAACAAATCTCTGTTTGCAATGCAAATTTTGTCAGACATAGGGGATATAAAAATGAAAAAGCTGGCATACTATGCTTACTTTCATTCCATAATGTCATATGGGATTATTTTTTGGGGTAATTCATCAAGCCAAGCTAAAGTTTTCCAGGCACAAAAACGTGCAGTAAGAATTATATGTGGTGTGAACTCAAGAACATCCTGCAGAAGACTGTTTAGGGAACTAGGGATACTAACTACTGCTTCCCAATATATTTATTCCTTAATGAAATTTGTCATTAAAAATATATCACTTTTTCAAACCAACAGCTCAATTCATGGAATCAATACTAGAAATAAGAATAATCTTCACAAGGATTTAAAGTCACTTAGTCTTGTACGAAAAGGTGTGCATTATTCAGCAACACACATTTTCAATAACTTGCCAGTAGCCATAAAAAGCTTAACAACCAATGAAATTCAGTTTAAGAGAAGCCTAAAGGATTTATTGGTGGCCAACTCGTTCTACTCCATTGATGAATTTCTTAGTAAAACCAACTGATTTGTATATAAGTACAACATAACTTCTGCACAATTTCAGTGCAGTAATGTGTTCATTGAAAATTTGTGTGTGTGTGTGTGTGTGTGTGTAAGTATAATCTAACTTCTGCACCATTTCAGTGCAGTAATGTGTTCATTGTAAATAAGTATTACAGTAGTTGTATTACATGTTTATTACCTTATAAATAAATAAAAAACTTTTTTATTTTAAATTCAGTGCATTAGTATTAGTAAAATGACTCTTAGTGTTCATTAAAAAATGACGATCATTCCACTTGGGACCTGTGGAATGGTACATTAGCTTATTTGTTTTAGTTGTAAATATTTGTTATGTATTGTTGTTTTTCTGACCTGTTCCACATCCTGGAGGACCTCCTCACTACGGATCAATTGGAATGAAAGTAAATCTAATCTAATCTAATCTTAGTATATGCCTTTTGTGCCATTTAAGGGAATGGGATAGGTAGTAAAAATTTTAAGCTTTAGAAAAAAGAAAAGAAAAGAAAAAGAACCTTCATTCAGTGTGCATTTCTTATGCACTTGACACATTCCACATCATAACAGTTACTGTGAGACTGATCAATGGAACACATAACTAACTAACTGTACCACAGTCACACAATAGTAAATGAAGTTCCCTTGTTTTTGAAGCATCTGCAGATACTGTGACAGATGCCAACCAAGTTGAGTCAACACCATGTGAGATGCTAACACATGCAGCAGATGTTATGTTGCAAAACAAGTGCCTTATATTTCAAAGTAAATGTGAAAGGCTCAGAAGTATTCACTATTACAATTATTCATATCATAGATACTTGTAAATTTGTACTAAGGGGAATAACACCCTCCTTTGAATTTATTACTCTCAGTGAGCAAGGCAAGCTGAGCTTCTGAAGAAGCTGGTAAGCTTCAACTGTTTCTCTGCTGTGCTAACCATTTTATTCTAAATTATAACAATATGTATCTTGTCTTCATCAAAAGGTCATTATAGATGAAGATTTTATTACTTCAACACATGTACACGTAGCACTACACTGAAGGTTATCAATCTTGTTTAGCATGTGCTTTGTAGCATTACTACACAGTATTCACCCGTAGTCTCATTTTCAGCAAGTGATGTTACATGGAAGTGTGAGTAAAACTTCTACAGCAACTACTGTCCATAGATGACATGGGGGATTTTTACCCCAAGCATTTCACTGAATTAAGGTATTAAATGTTCAACATGTCCCGCCCAGGAAACCTGTGTTCCTCATATTGATCAATCCAGTTAACTCAGTTTGATACACAAATGGAAAAAGGATCTAGTTGCTTTTTCTACTGTTTCTGGGTAAAACTTACAGCGGAAGACTTGATGTCTGAAACATTAATTCCAGTGCAGCATCTCCTGGCAAAGTACTGCTTTGCCCATACCACCCAACTATATTAACTTCATCTTGATGCTTGTTAAAAAAGAATACACAGAAATGCTGTGAGTTTACATTAGGGCTTTGGTAAGCTGGTTTAAACATGCAAACTGCGAAATAAGTAATTACATGATTGAGTGAGTACACTGACATCTGATTGGTAAGCTGGAAACACTAGGGGTACAAAAAATAACTTAGCAGTTCTCAATGAGTAAGTTTACTTTTGATCCTGTTCCCTACTACTGGTGCTTTATTCATAATGTTTCTCCTAAACTGAGAATTTGCTAAGAACAACTTGTTGCTTACTGTAGAATCAAAAGTTTGATGTTTCCAATTAACACACAGTGTAAACTGAACATACTGATTTAAAAGCAGTTCTAAAGCTTCAGAAGCTCTGATGGAAGAGACTATGTTAAGCACTGCTGCACAAAATTCTCTATTTTGTATGACTGGTGATTGACCCCACTGTGACTGTTGTTCTGTTGCTCCTCTTCTTCCTGTTGCAATGCCACTCTTCTTCCTACTGCTGCACCTATGCCACAGCTATACTGAAACACCAAAGAAACTGGAATAGGCATATGTATTCAAATACAGAGATTTATAAACAGGCAGAATATGGTGCTGTGGTCAGCAATGCATATATAAGACAACAAGTGTCTGGTGCAGTTGTTAGAATGGTTACTGTTGCTACATTGGCAAGTTATCAAGATTTAAGTGAGTCTGAACGTGGTTTTGTAGTCAGCACATGAGCGATGGGACACAGGATCTCCGAGGTAGCAATGAAATGGGGATTTTCCCATACAACCACTTCATGAGAGTGTGGTGAATATCAGGAGTCCGGTAAAACATAAAATCTCCGACATCGCTTCGGCTGGAAAAAGATCCTGCAAGAATGAGACCAACAACGACTGAAGAGAATCATTCAACATGACCGATGTGCAGCCCTTCTGCAAATTGCTGCAGATTTCAGAGCTGGGCCATCAACAAGTGTCAGCATGCAAACCATTCAATGAAACATCCCCAATCTGGGCTTTCAGAACCGAAGGCCCACTCGTATATCCTTGATGACTACACAACACAAAGCTTTATGCCTCACCTGGGCCCATCATTACTGACATTGGACTGTTGGTGACTGGAAATAAGTCACCTGGTCAGATGAGTCTTGTTTCGAATTGTATCGAGCAGATGGACATGTCTGGGTATAGAGACAACCTCATGAATCCATGGACCATGCATGTCAGCAGGGGACAGTTCCAGCTGGTGGAAACCCTGTAATGGTATGGGGCACATGCAGTTGGAGTGATATGTAACCCCCGTTACATCTAGATATGACTCTGAGAGGTGGCATGTAAATAAGCGTCCTGTCAGATCACCTGCATCCATTCATGTCCATTGTCCATTTTGACGGACTTGGGCAATTCCAGCAGGACAATGCAATACCCCACACATCCAGAATTACTACAGAATGGCTCCAGGAATACTCTTCTGAGTTTAAACACTTCCACTGGTCACCAAACTCCCCAGATATGAACATTATTGAGCACATCTGGGATGCGTTGCAAAGTGCTTTTCAGAAGAGATCTCAACCCCATCATACTCTTACAGATCCAGTTCCCTCCAGCACTACTTTAGACATTACTTGAGTCCATGCCACTTCATGTTGTGGTACTTCTGCATGTTCCTGAGGGCCCTACATGATATTAGGCAGGTGTACCAGTTTCTTTGGTTCTTCAGTGTATTATTTACACAGAGAGATGTGTAAGTGTTATTGAAACTGGTACAGTCAGTCAGAGCTCTGTTACTGCTGAATGTGCTTGCAAATCATTCATTTTCAACTAAGAGATAGGCTTGCCACCTGCCTCTTAAATTTTAAATAAGGTGCTCATTAGCTTCTGTATTAAACATAGTGCATGAACAGTATCTACCAAGGCATAGTATGACCAACCTCTTTCAGTGCCTAATGAAGAAGGCAGGAGGGTAATGCGTTGTCCTTAAAAAAGCAGGGTTGTAGCTCTATCCTACACTACTGCCACACACATAAGTATTTGATAGGATCTAGTTCACCCATTTAGGATCAAAGAAACATAACTCCAAAAACAGTTTTTTGAGATAATTCGATTTAAAGATTTTGTTCAAAAAACTGAATACTTCATAATAGTTTTTCACAAAGCTTTGTATGGTAAATAAAAAGTATACTTCACTGGCTGTTGTTTTCTACTGTGTGTTACATATTCTAGTCACTCGGTGGACACTAATGAGATATTTTATGAAATTATGCACATAGTTACATTTGTCCAATTCTTAACTATATTGCTGTTGCTGTATAACATATGAACATCAAAAAAATAATATGCAGATTTAAGCAATATTATCATACAAAAGATTACTGCATTGCGTTAATAATATCTTTATAAATACAGATTACATGGAACAAGCTATGGGAATGTGTGTCAGTGCTATACAATGAGCACTGTAAACAAGAGAACTGTTTCTCAGGAAGTTTATTATCAGTCTATGATGGAGAATATATAAAAGCCATTATTATTTCCACTTTCCATTATTTGTCTACAGTATCACTGAACTTACAATAAATAATTTACAGGTAACAGAAATAATACTCTTGTTTTTTAATCTTCACCTAACAAACACAGGAAAAATCATTTTAATGTAACACAGTGCTCCCCCACACCCGTTCTTCTGTTTGTGGATTACTGTTTCAAATATAATTCAACATGGACATTTAAACAAGCCAAAATTAGTGGTTTACATGAAATAGACAAGGTGATGAACTAGCAGCAATTGTAATGGAGCAAAAAGAGAAAATAAACATGAAGTCTATTCCTGTGATTCTTCCACATTTTCCTCATTTTCTAAATCATTAGCAGCATTGTGTCCTTGATATAATGTGTGATACCAAGGAGGTATAATACCCTTATTACATAAATTGATAATTTTTTTTCTTTTTCTTTACATATGCAGAGAGGACTGTCATATCCTGGGCATGGAATACTGTCATCAGGTCCTGAATTTGAAGAATTTTGTATGCCAGGTCTTTTCTTGGTGTGCAAAACTTGAAAGTCATAATCATCTTAGAAATACTTGAAAAACATCATATCAGGCTGATCTTTCCTATATTGCACCCAAAAGATCTTAAGCCAGTTCATAGTTTCTCCATTCTCAGCAGTTTCCCTATTCTGAATTATTTTCTTCTGAAGCTGGTTGAAATCTAAAATTTGTGTGTTGTCCATTTCTGTCACTCTGTACTTGCTGGAGGCCATTCTTACAATTTTATACCAGCCAATAAGATCAAAAACATCCACGTTTACTTTTTCTTTTGATGCTAACATGAACTGAGTCTACTTCCATTTGTCAATGTCCAGGCTCAAAAAAGCATTGGTGGATAGTTGGAATGTCCAGTCTATTCACTGCATGCAAACACACAGTGCTTATGTTGCCATTCCTGTTCTGGCCCCCACATGAATCAGAAAACAAGGGTATCGGTTTTCCTTGTGCATGATTTTTCAAAAAATCCCACAGACATGAAACCACCTCTATGGACCTTCTTTTTGCTGTTGTCTTGTCCCACATGTAGCAATTGGTTTTGTTTTCTCCTACATTAAGAACTGTAAGATTGTACATGGAAAGCCTTCTTTTATAGACTAATGACTATGCATTTACCTTAGGGCGGTAAATCACAGCCTGTAAGTCAAATTCAGCTAGCAAAGAAGTGCGAGAAGCACTTTCTTTCTTAATTTTCTTAAATTCCCTTGCAATTTCTTTCCTTTTCAAATGCTCTTCCTGTTCCCTTTTAAAATCTTTGTCTTATTTTTCTTCAGCCGAAAGGTGTGAAAACTTTATTTTATGACACATATCTTTTCATGGTCTGTGGTATTACAGATTAAATTCCTTTGTGAATATCCCCCCATACAGCCATAATTTCTCAAATGTCTATCCTTCCTCATAGCATTGTTCCTGATACAACTCATACATTATCTTAAAACTCATATCAGCAGGTAAGTAACTGGCTGTACATTCTTTCCTCTTGTAATGATAAGGAAGGGTAGGAAAACTCTTAATGTGTTTCTTTGTAGCCTCTTTACTTTCTTCTGGTCTCTTTATACCTGGCTCATGACATCCTCTTCACTCTTTCTCAATTACATGTTGTTCATCTCTTTTTTTTAAAAAAAAAAAATAGTAATTCTTACAAAGGTTTCAGATATGTCAAATGTCTTGAGAAAAAACTCCATACATACTTGAATCTTATCCGATCCCTTTATTAGATAGAATTTCTTGGCCCTCTTCCTTCAGGAGCTATTCGATTTTGTCCTCACTCTTTGTTTTTCTTCTTCTTCTGCTAACTTATTTAGGTACTGCCATTGTAGCTCAACTGATACAAGATCCCAGTAGGCTCTATGTTTTTTTTTTTTTTTGTCGTGGTCAGTAAACTTACTGCTGCACACTTGTGGACATTTAGAGTAATCTTTTGGCTTCACATTTCTTGCACAACTTCGGAATTCTTCATAGAATTATATGGCCTACCATGCTGTCAATTGATTTTTCTTTTATTTCTTTTCCATTCCTCTTTAACAGCTACCCTTTTTCGTTTTCATGTTTTGTTACAGCATTTTCATCTGTAATTTCCCCATCCTGATTGTGATGATTTACTTGTCCATCCTTGGCAGTTTTTGTGACATTCCTTACAAGGGATGTTTCATGTTCAACACTGCTGTCTGTAACAATAATATGACAGGTTTTCAGAGGAAGGGAAAAGAAAATTAACTGGAATTGCTATAGTGTCTAGTAATTGTTTGGCTACTCACCAGAATTTGTAATGTTGTCCTGTTCATAGGAAGGATCATCATCTTTATCTGAACCAATGAATGGCATTAACATCTCCACATCACGTTGTTTCTCAGCTATGAATACAAACTTCTTCTTCTTCTTCACGCGATCAGGCCCAGAGGACCACGCGCCACCACAGTTAGAGCTCTCCATCCGTCTCTGTCTTCTGCTATCTGTCTCCAGTTTTCTGTGACTCCCAGCTGCAACAGGTTTTCTCTCACTCCATCGATCCACCTCTTTCTAGGTCTTCCCACTGGTCTGCTGCCTGACGGGATCCAGTCCATTGTGATTTTGGGCCATCTTGTTGCCTCCATTCTATCAACATGTCCAGCCCATTGCAGTCTTTTGCTTCTCATCACTCCCAAGATGTTAGGCTCCTTGTACAGCTCTTCTAATTCAGTGTTATGGCGTCTTCTCCATTCTCCAGTAGTCTGATCTCTGACTGGTCCAAATATTTTCCTGAGGACTTTCCTTTCAAATGTTAGCAGTTGCTTAAGGTCTTGTTTTCGAGTGCTCCAGGTTTGAGAACCATAAAGTACTACTGGCATTATTAATGTCTTATACAACCATAGCTTTAGTTGTTGCGAGACACTTCTACATTTTAATATAGGGTCTAGAGAGTGATAGTATCTTTTTCCCGCCTGCAGTCGTGCTTTTATCTCTGCTTCAGTTGATGTTACTTCTGTAACAAATGATCCAAGGTATTTGAACTCTTTCACATGTTTATACCTGGTGTTGTTCACAATTAAATCTTGAGAGTTCTGGATCTTTCTTCCTATGGTCATATACTCTGTCTTTTCAGAGCTAATTTGTAGACCGATCCTAGCTGCCAATAGCTCCAAGGTCTGGATACTTCTCTTCAGATCTTCTTGTGTGCATGCTAATAGTGCAATGTCGTCTGCATGAATACAAACAACAACAATAATAATAATAATAATAATAATAATGACAACAGCAGTAATAGCAATTATAATAACAATTATTATTATTATGGTACTTACTACCGAAATAAATACACTAAGAAACAGGTTCTAACACTTACAATATTCCATTAAATTCTGTTCCTTCTCCAGGCACATTTTCATTCCATAGGGCTCCTACTTGCTTGTAAACCCATTCATAACTGAAACAATATTTCTCTTCCTTGCCAGGAAGTCACATTTCATTGTTGTCACATAGCAACGGTCACAATGCGTCTAAAGAGGTAACAGGAAAAGCAACATCTAACAGTTCTGTTAGGATCAGAGAAACATAAGAGCTGTTCTGTTTCGCAAATAAACACTGCATCCTGCAGTCTAAAAACGGATCAGTTCTTCTGTCTGTCTGATTCTTACTATTTTTCACAAAATGCAAATACATTGACAACTAAAACGGAAACCACATAAGACAAAGTTACGGTTGTTTGATCGTAACATAGGTCTCGATTCCATGTACCTTATGGTACCAACAACTCAAAAGTAGCAAAAATGTAGTTACATCTCTCTGATCCTAAATGGGTGAGGTTTCCTCCAAAACAAATCAGCCTACACCTAAAATCTCTAGGTAGAAAGACCTTAACAATTACTCTCAGTGTAAGCACCAGCAACTGCAAATGGTATTGTTGTATCACACCAGTGAACAAAGATTTAAAAATGACAAATGCTAAATGGCCAATGGCCAGAGAACTGCAGGCCCTGAGGATTTACTGTTCACACTCAACTGAAAGACAAAGAAGATAAAAGCACTACATTGTCAAAATAAAGCTTTGTCACTGTCATCAAAAGATAAATAGCTTATCAAAACAGCAGCACATCTAAAAGAATTACTCCAAAGCCATATTTGTAGATATTTTACTATCCTGACCAATGCCAGAAGGTCTGTCTGGAGCATGACCTACCTCTATAGAACCTTCATGATCTCCAGTATACCATAGGATTATGAGTGCACCCACAGGAGAAGGTGGAGGAGGGAGGCTGTGGGAGCAGCTGCCCCTAGTGAGAATTAATTTAGTTTACAAATACGGAAGAAGACCTGTAACATCAGAGCCCAATTTTTATGGTCAAAAATACCTGGAAAATTATCACTAAAATGATCTGAAAACATCAATAAAAGAAATAAAAAGTATATAAAACATATGTGAAGTTAATTTTAAAATGAAGCAGGGTAACCAAAAGGATTATAGGAGATCAGAATATCAATTATAAAAAGGATAATTAATGTAAAATAGCTATTTTTAATGAAATTTATTCTTTGAAAACGTACAGTTATTCTTGAATAACAATTTCAGAACTACTGCAGTGTAAGACAGCACTCAGATATTCTTAGATGTGAGAGAATATCTGTTGTCAGAAAACATGTTTGACATTAGAAAATCTTTCTACATTTGCTGAAAGAACTGTATTAAGCCACGTTTCCACAAGCATGAATTTCTTAAATGTGCATCCCCCATCACCTCTCATGTAAGTCAACTTAATATGGAGGCACCCAACTGTCATGCTGACTTACGTATAAATTACAAAAGTTAAAAGGGTTTCTGCATTCTTGCCTGACATTGCTTTCCCCAGCACTGTCTGTGTGCTTCAGCAGCTACTGCTAGGTAGGTCTGTGCTCATTCTGCTCCGGTTAGTTTCACAACACAAATCTAGAACCATTTTTTTAGTGGGAGGGGGGTGGTGGTACATGCAAAGATGGTTTCATGACAAAATAATGGGCTTAGTCTTCAATTAAGCAGATGAATACTTCCTAAAATGGCAAAATTTTCTTAAATAGTGTGATAAGAATATCATTCTAGCATTCAGCAACTCCTTATAATCCCTTTGAAGTGATGAAATGGATTTGAAAGTGTTGAAACTGAGAGTGTGAACCTTCTGAGGATCATATTACTGCAAAACAGTCTAATTTTTATTTCAGTATAATGATAATAATTTTTCGCTTTAGTCTTTGAGTGAAATGGAAATGTATTTGTGGCCTTTGTCATTAAAAACTACCTTGACCCTCATTAAAATCCTGTGTAAATATGTTTTATTAGCACTATCATTGACAAATGACTGTTCTGGACAGTAGTACAAAGAGTGGTTACAAAATTAAGTTCCAGATAAACATACACGAGGGTGAGTCAAATGAAAACCTTAAATATTTTTTAAAATATTATTTATTGTGCAGAAGTGGTACAAAGCTGTAACACTTTTCAACATAGTCTCCCCCCCCCCTCAATGCAAGTCCTCCAGCGCTTACAAAGTGCATAAATTCCATTAGAAAAAATTCTTTTGGTAGTCCGCACAACCACTCATGCACCATGTGTGTACCTCTTCATCAGAACAGAACTTCTTTCCTCCCATTGCATCTTTGAGTGGTCCAAACATATGGAAATCACTTGGGACAAGGTATGGTGAGTATAGTGGATGAGGAAGACACTCAAAATGCAAGTCTGTGATTGTTGCAACTGTTGTATGGGCAGTGTGGGGCCTTGCATTGTCATGTTGCAAAAGGACACCTGCTGACAGCAATCCATGTCGCTTTGATTTGATTGCAGGCAGCAGATGAGTTTTTAGGAGATCTGTGTACAATTCACTGGTGACAGTGGTCCCTCTAGGCATGTAATGCTCCAAAATGATGCCTTTTTTGTCCCAAAAGAGGGTCAGTGTAACCCTCCATGCTGATGGTTCTGTTCGAAACTTCTTTGGTTAAGTGATGAGGAATGGTGCCATTCCTTTCTCACTCTCTTCATTTCTGGTTAGTGGAAGTGAACCCAGGTTTCATCCCCAGTAATGATTCTTACAAGTAAGCCATCACCTTCTCATTCAAAGTGCCGAAGAAGTTATCCACAAGCACCAACACATCGTTCTCTCATTTCAGCAGTCAGCTGCCATGGCACCCATCTTGCAGACACTTCGTAAAACTGGAGCACATCATGCACAATGTGGTGTGCTGACCCATGACTAATCTGTAAACATGCTGCAATGTCATTCAGTGTCACTCAGCAGTTTTCCTTCACTATGACTTCAACTGCTGCAATGTTCTGTGGGGTCACAACTTGTTGTTCCTGACATGGATGAGGAGCATCTTCCACTGAAATCACACTATTTGTGAACTTTCTACTCCATTCATAGACTTGCTGCTGTGATAAACATGCATCACCGTACTGAACCTTCATTTTTTGATGAATTTCAATAGGTTTCACACCTTCACTATGCAGAAACCGAATAACAGAGTGCTGTTCTTCCCTGGTGCAAGTCACAAGTGGGGTGGCCATCTTTATACTGCAACTGTGATGGTATGTGTGCATCTGCACTGTGCTGCCACCTACAGGCCATTCTGCACACTGTTTGTAGTACACTTACCAACTTACAGGATAACGGTGCGAAATTTAGATTTGTTATTACAAATTTAATGTTTTCATTTGACTCACCCTCATAATTACAGCACCTGTGACCTGTTAGAGCCCTGACTAACTCTGAAAATAAAAGCAAAGTTGAACTGCTGAGACAAAAACCTTACTTTCTGATGTGTCTTCAGTGTATTTTAGATAACAAAATAATGTAGAAATAATACTCTTCGGAATGCAACAAGTATACTGCAATGACTTCAGTTGCCAAATATTTCAATGTTACTCATGATTTAATGTGAGCTGATCAGGCACCTCACATGCTTGTATTAAACTTTGTACTGAGCCAGACATCAATTTACTTGCAACACAAATGAACACATCCTACAGGCAAATGCATTGTTCATTCTTAAAAGCATGAAATACTGTGTCTTAAAAGAAGCTTAAACACAAACATGTAAAAAATGAAGCAAATTCTTATAAGTGTACAGTTTTACATTAAAATCAAGTAATGGAAACTCCAGTTTGGAACATCAACAATGTAAGACATATACTCAAGGGATGATTGGAAAAATTTAGACTTCTGCATGTTGCAATTTGGACCCATGGCCCGGAGTCTTACAAACAGGGCCTTGAGGCTGTGCAGGTGGTTGCTCGTAGTACAGGTTGCTCGTAGTACATCTGGTAACAACAATGTTATCCAGGTAGTTGAAACAGTGAAGAATAGTGGACATGACCTGTTCCAGATAGTGTTGAAAAATTGCAGGGGCATTTGCTACCCCAAACTTCAACTGTTGGTATTATACATACTGAAAGGCCAATTAAGAGCCATCATATGCTTGGATTCCTCGTTCAGGGGTAGCTGGTGATACGCTTCAGAAAGATCAAGTCTGGGGAAGAAACGACCACCTGCTAAGTGTGCAAACAGTTCATCCAGATGTGGTAATGGGAATATGATGACTGTGGGCTGTGAATTCACTCTGACCTTAAAATCACTGCAAAGGCACAATTTATCAGTGGGTTTCTTCATGATGACTGAGGTATGACCCATTCATTAGAGGAAATGGGAACCACAACCCCAAGAGTGGCAAGCCAGTCCAACTCCACCTCAACTTGGAACCATAGGGCTATAGGAATCTGCCTAGCATGAAAAATCTAGGACAAGCTGACTCCTTCAAGTTTATGTGGGCTTCAAATCCTATGGCACACCCTTAGCCTTCTGCAAAGATATTCTGAAATTCTGATCACAGAGCCTCCAATTATTGATAGGGGACTTTGGCAGATACCAGCTGTATAGAGCCCAGGACTGAAAATCCAAAGGTATGAGAGGAAACAAACCTGAAAAGGTTAGCTGAACTAGCATCATGGATGACAATAAAGGTAATAGTCTGAGTCACTGATTTATAGGTAACTTCAGTCATGAACTGGCTAAGCAAGGGGATTTGCTGTTTCCCATATCTCCAGAGATGTCTCTTTATCAGCAACAGTGGTGGACAGTGCAAGTCTGAATATGTTTGGGCATTATGTAGGGAAACTGCTGCGCTGATGTCGGTCTGCAGGCACAGCTGTCACAAGAGAATCAAAACCTCATTAAAAAGCTTGTTGGAATCCTGGTAAGGAACCAGCCCAAATGATGACACTCCATATCCATATTCACATTTTCCGGTGATGCATCCTGTGCAGTTCAATGGCAGACTACAGTATGTGGCCCTTTTTTTCGACATTTACAACAGATGTTCCAATTCTGGGGACATTATGATCTGTTATGTTGGGAGTAACAAGATTCACATGATGGCAACAGGGAGAATTGGCTGGAATTCTGTTAATGTGTTGTGCGGGAAATCCCAGATTAGCTGGCTGGCTTGCATCGCTGCAGTGGACATAGCTACACTGCCCCCTACTGCTGGACATCACACCAAGTTTCCAGCTGCTGACCAGTGGCATGTGTAACCTCATATGATTATGCAATGGACAAAACCTCTTTTGGGGGAGTGCCTGTTGCTGACTTCCTTGCTTTGGGAGAGTGGCTGATAACATTGTGAACCATGATGTCCACATACGATTATTTTGACTTGACCATGACAAAATGGCACTTGTGACTAAGGCCATGCAGGGTTTTAACCCAGGCACAATAAAACTGATGGGGCTGCTTCTTGCATTAGTGGAATTCAACACTTGCTGCCATGTTATGCATGCACCAGTGATAATAGGAAGATAACAATGAACATAAATTGTTAAATGACACCAAGGAATATTCCTGCAATGAGGCCAACTGTCACAACATCTGTTACAAGGCAGGAAAAATCCATGACAAAAGCAGTGCACAACATACCTCCACATCTGTAATGTGGAAGGCAAGGAAAAGTTGCCAAAGGTGGTGATCATACATTTCCAAATCTTCCATTTCCTTGTCAAACGCCTAGAACAGAGGAGAAAACAGAGCTGGAGATGAAAGTTTAGAGAGCAGATCCTTCTGTTGTTGCACCAATGGGTGAAGAAGAGACTCCATGTCATGACAAGATGTGAATAGCAACCACACACTGAAATTCATGCGAAAATATGACCCTATTCATTGCCAATGTATTCTAACCACAAACAGTGATGGACACAACACTTCATTACATCCAGAAATATCTTGTTACAAGAAGACCCTGGCCATGGAGTGGCTACATTGCTAGTCCGATAATCCTAGTCAGAATGTCAACATGTAACTAAGGGTAAGGCTACCTGGGCCTGACTCTATAAGCTGTCAATTGGCTGAAAGGGTGCACTGAGGAGAGGCTGCATTTGCATCCACGAGAGGTGGCCTCTGTTGATTCTAGCATATGCTAACTTCTGTGGATGCCTAACAACTGTTTACCCAGATCTTGGTTCTGGAATCTGTGTGGGTCACTACAGCCTCATGGTCACTGATACAAGTTTCCATGTGGACATCCTCAGTGAGTTCAGATCAACACATTCCCATTAGATCTAATATATCCATCTGAGTGGCATTCAAGCCATCTGTTTCACATATCTTTCAGAGGAATCATTTAGTACTGTTTCACAGGAGGCCTTGTCATAACCATCACTTACAAAACTGTAACTTTCCCAACTGATTGTTGGATGATAAAAGTTTCCACCAATGATAGCAGTATGACTGGGGAACTTACATACTAGCAAACTGAGGTTTTTGTGTACATCATATGAGTCTGGTGGTTGATAGATGGATCCAATTATAATGTATGCCCACCCCTGATACTGAGTCTTGCCCAAAAGATTTAGCATGCAACTTCAATTTCCATCTCAGTGGTTTTGAGTTTTTTGTATATTGCAACAAATATACCACCTCCATTTCCCATTAGCTTGTCCTTTTAACATGTGCTTAAATTTTCCCCAATACTCCCTCTGATGTCAACTTCCTGTTCTAACAAACTTTTTGAATATTGGACTACTTAGTATTATGTGAGCTTCGTTGCTTTTTAGGAACACTTGAAATTCAAGCTTTGTTGTGAATACTTTGGCAGTTAACAACTTGGATTCTAATATTTTCACCTTTGGGGGGAACTTCTTTGGCTCTTATACCGATATTTCTAGGTCTCCTGTAGCTGTCATTATCTGAACTGGATGGAGAGTCGCCTAGTTTAATAAGCCCTTGTGTGCATCTCACATGCAATCATCTACCTGGATAGCAGTATCTGATGTGTACTGCACATCTAACCCATTTAGGGGGATTCTACAGTTCTCAGTACTATAGAGCAAGTCTATGAAGTTACAGCCTTGCTTGTCACAGAATCTTCACAGTCCATGTTTCAAGCCCTCCACTTTTCTCAGAACCAGGGGTCCACAATTTCTTCTGAGGACAAAGCTGCTGACTGAGAGCTTCTTGAAACTCTTTGAGCAAGGTTGGTATTCTCAACCTCCTCTCCCATCTGCTGGAATGATCCATGTATGACCTCAGAGCCCAGACAGCAGGCATCATTAGTCCCACAGTCTCCAGTTGATTATGCCCTGTTCCCTTGATGACTGCCACAATAACCTCTTTAACATACTGACTGAGGCTCCCAGAAATGTAAACTGAGTGCACAGGTGCATTCGTTCCCTTCCTATGCTGTCATTTTCCTAATGCCACCATTATTCACCATACATTTGAACTGCCAACAATTAACAGGTCCCAGCCTTTTGTGTTTGCCTCCCCTTGACAGGAGACTCAGCATGTTTTCCAACTGGTGCCGTGAGTCCCATTGACTCAGTTTTGGTTTCATTGGAAGCCAGTGTATGGAACTTGCTGGTTACACATATGGGTGTAACATTCTGAGTTCTCCCTCATCGATGTCTCTACTGTAGGAGATGCTTAGACCTACTACTGACATGTCACTCACAGACAAGTGGATGAGTAGCAAAAGACTGTATTTCCTGTACAGGAGACACAGAAGAAGATAGCACTTGAGGTGCCTTTGGTACCTCTAACATACCCACTTGCAGCAGGGTCCAACCAGCTAACAGAAGTTAGGGAGATTTCCAGCTGCTTACTAACTGCAGCTGACTCATCATGTTTGAGAACAGTATACACAGTGGGCTTAATTGTGCTTGCTGCAATATTTTACAGAACAGTAAATAACTTTAAACTAAGCTTGCTGATTATTTTTTAATTTATATGATTGATATGCTAGAAGTATTACCAGTAGCCTTTTAAAACTGAAGTGTTTAACATAAGAGAGGAGGTGCACCTACACTATGTGAACAAAAGCATGGCTGAAAATGACTTACAAGTTCCTGGCACCATCCATCAGTAATGCTCGAATTCAATACGGTGTTGACCCAACCTTAGCCTTGATGACAGCTTCCACTCTCTCAGATATATGTTGAATCAGGTGCTGGAAAGTTTCTTGGGGAATGGCAGCCCATTCTTCATGGAGTGCCGCACTGAGGAGAGGTATCGATGTCAGTTTGTGAGGCCTGGCACAAAGTGGCATTCCAAAACATCCCAAAGGTTTTCTATGGGATTCACGTCAGGACTCTGTGTAGTCCAGTCCATTACAGGGATATTACTGTCATGTAACCACTCCGCCACAGGCCGTGCATTATGAACAGGTGCTCGATCATGTTGAAAGATGCAGCCGTCTTCCCCAAATTGCTCTTCAACAGTGGGAAGCAATAAGATGCTTAAATCATCAATGTAGGGCTGTGCTGTGATAGTGCCACACAAAACAACAAGGAGTGCAAGCCCCCTCCATGAAAAACTGACCACACCATAACACCACCACCTCCGAATTTTACTGTTGACACTACACATGCTGGCAGATGACGTTCATCGGGCGTTCGCCATACCCACACCCTGCCATCGGATTGCCACATTGTGTACCATGATTCTTCACTCCACTGTTCAATTGTCCAATGTTTACGCTCTTTACACCAATTAAGGCATCATTTGGCATTTACCAGCGTGATATGTGGCTTATGAGCAGCCGTTTGACCATGAAATCCAAGTTTTCTCACCTCCCACCTAACTGTCATAGTAGTTGCAGTCAATCCTGATGCAGTTTGGAATTCCTGTGTGGTGGTCTTGAGAGATGTCTGCCTATTACACATTACGACCCTCTTCAACTGTCAGCAGTCTCTGTCAGTCAACAGATGAGGTCGGCCCATACACTTTTGTGCTGTATGTGTCCCTTCACGTTTCCACTTCACTATCACATCAGAAACAGTGGATCTAGGGATGTTTAGGTGTGTGTAAATCTCATGTGCAGATGTATGACACCAGTGACACCCAATCACCTGACCACATTCAAAGTCTGTGAGTTCCGTGGAGCACCCCATTCAGCTCTCTCACAATGTCTAATGACATAATGAGGTTGCTGATATGGAGTACCTGGCAGTAGGTGGCACCACACTACACATAATGTTTTTGGTGGTGTCTGGATACTTTTGATCACATAGTGTACATTTAAGAGAATGGTGGTTGAAAATTCCCTCTGGACATCGAGGTTTAGACTTTCCATGATTTTCACTTAAGGTAAATACCAGGATGGTCCCTAAGAATAAGCATAGCTGATTCCCTTCCCAAATATGATTTTGTGCTCTGTCTCTAATGACCTCATTGACAATGAGAAGTTAAACCCCAATCTTCCTTCCAAGAAGCCAAAAAGAGATATCTAAAACAACAGAAAAGCTTGGTACATAATTTACTGTATCTTTGAAACATTTTTCCAGTTATGATCACTAACAAATTTGACAACAGCATCAATTTATGATAAGTGCAGACAATATACGAGGGTGGTTTGATAACTCTGGCAAATTTCCATGAAAGAATGGAACATTTTTGTTACTCCTTCTTAGTTGGCAAGCTTGATTATTTCAAGGATCACATAAAGAATTTCAACAAGGTACAATGTCCAGTTTATTGTTGACAACCATCTCAATTGGCCAGTGTGTCGAATGTGATTGCAAATGGAGAAAATCAAGCTCTGTCCTGTTATTAAAAATTTTCATTTGAGGGATTGGCCTGCCACACAAACCAAAACAGAATTATATATTTACATAGGCTCTGAACCATCACTGAAGACCATTCGCTTTTGGATTAATGAATTTAAATGTGGTTGGACAAGCATCACAGATGAAGCATGCTCTGGCTGTCGATTTGAGGCCACCACAAAGGACACCATTGACAAAATCCATGATATGGTAATAAAACCTCATGAGATTGCTGAGACTGTAGGCATCTCAACTGAGTGAGAGCATATGTCCTACATGAAGAACTGGCTATGAAGAAGCTGTTTGAAAGTGGGTGCTGCGATTTCTCACAGTTGACCAAAATCGCATTTGGCACAACATCTCAACACAATGCCTGGCAATGATTAAATGCAATTCACAAGACTTTTTGTGCAAATTTGTGACTGTTGATGAAACTTGGATAAATCATTGCACACCAGAGTCAAAACAGCAGTCAAAATAATGGGCAAAGGCTGGTGTAAGTGCACCAAAGGGGGCAAAAACCTACCATTTTGTTAGCTGGTAAGGTGATGACCAGTGTATTTGGGGATTCCCAACGAATAATCCTCATACATTTGTTGGAAAAAGGCAGAACCATAGCTGGATATGATAATGTTTCGTTGTTGGATCATTTGAAACTTACATTGGCTGAAAAAAAGACTAAGTTTGGCAAGCTAAAAAGTGCTCTTTCCCCAGGATGATGTACCATCCCACAAACCAGCAATAACGATGGTGAAAGTACATGAATTGGGCTTTGAACTGGTTCCTCATAAACCCTATTCAACAGACTTAGTCCCAAGTGACTTCTTCCCGTTCCCTAACTTGAAACTTTGGCTTATTGGGAAGAAATTTTCATCAATGAGAAACAGATAGTTACAGTCAATAAGTATTTTGTAGGATATGACAGAACCTGTTTTTCTATAGGTTGAAAGGTCTGCAGGATTGCTGGACCAAGTGCGTATCCGTCAAAGGAGAACATGTCAAGAAGTAATGTGAGTTGTTTACGAAACAAGCATTTTTTCTTGCTTTTTGATCAGAGTTATCAAACTACCGTCTTACACTCCAGTTAAAAGAGGAAACTAATGTTCCATGATATGTTACTTAATTACAGTCACTGTAAATCATAAATGCTGATTTAGTTTGAAACAGGTTACACACAACTCTCCTAGCTTAAGAAAATCCTTGAAAATATATGTTTACAAACGTCCAAAATTTTTCAAAAAATACATTTTCCATTTACATAATGAGATTAGGGAATGATTGGTTTCAAACAGTGGTACTGTAGCCAAAAGTTTCTAAAAAAGCACAAACTAAGTTTCAAATTGTAGATACAGTGGGGACTATGGCACAAGTTCTATGGCACAAGTTCTTCATGGCAATCCCAAATGTTCAAAAAACCACAAGATATCACAATAAATATGAGTATTGACACAGTCAGTGAAAGGTTGTGTGAAAATCACACAAACAGTAAGATGTTAAAATCAAGAATTTCAAATTATTGTACAGGTCTTGTGAGAGTGGGATCACAATTTAGTTTCCACATAAATGGATTTGAAAATCAACGTGAAGCTTGGGGTATTGGCTGAAAAGTGCAAAATGTGATTGTGTTAGCCAGAAGAAATTTTCAATGGCAGGAAAACAATTAATTGAGAGAACAGTTTGTGTGAAAGTACCACTAGAAAATAATGGAAATGGCAGGAAAATGCAAAAATCTGAAAATATAACAACAGATTTTACTATATATGTAACATTGTTATATTTATACCACTGACCAGATACTAAAAGCGCACTGTAAAATTTAATACGAGAAAATGATGAGTACATAACAATGTCCTCAAAATTACTAAGTCACTGTATTCAGTGCTAGCCGGCCGGTGTGGCCATGCGGTTCTAGGCGCTTCAGTCTGGAACCGCGTGACTGCTACGGTCGCAGGTTCGAATCCTTCCTTGGGCATGGATGTGTGTGATGTCCTTAGGTTAGTTAGGTTTAAGTAGTTCTAAGTTCTAGGGGACTGATGACCACAGATGTTAAGTCCCATAGTGCTCAGAGCCATTTTTTTGTATTCAGTGCTGTATTCTAACAAAAATAGTTGGGGGAGGGGGGGTCATCTGTAGAAGACCTCCTATAGAAGAGCTCTGAAGCATCCTTCTTAAATAGCTTTCTCTGCTTCCTTCATGCAAGCATCAGGCATTTCCTTCAATTGTTTAATGGCTTTTATTTACCTCATAATTGCCCTGTCATGAGCAAATATTAGCACTGTCCTTTTCGAGGTACTGTAAGAAGATACCGTCAAATGGGGTGATTTCAAAGTTTTGTTGTTATTTTGATTGTAATTTTCATATATACTGGTAGATTAAATTGATTGTTATGGAAGTGGTAGGGTATAAGTGTAACTAATAAAATATCACAGAACCAGAAAGTGTATGTGTAGGTATATTTATCTGAGGCAGTTAAATAAAGTGTGCGAAGTCACCCCATGGATTGGGGCAATTTCAGACACATGTGTTTTTTTAAATCTCTGTCCAAAGTTACAGTATATAGAGGGCAAATTCGGACAGTTACAGCCTTTTTAAAAAATTGTACATGCTTTTTATTTGATTTTGGTGACATTTTACACATTTTAAGGTAGCCCTTTGTTACGAATAAATGATATTGAATGATATAATGAATTTTATATATTACAGATAAGTTCTGGACAAGCTCATTTAATATTTTTGCTTAAGCAAACAGAAAGATCTTCTGACTGTTGCTTGAGGAATAAATGCACCCATTCTTCTCCTGGCAAATTATTACGAAATTTCTTCTCTTTTTGGCCAGATTTATCAAGGTAGCCTTTAACCAAATATCCAATTTAGTGAAGGGAAATCTCAAATGTGCAGCCCTCAAGATACCTTGCTTCAACATTTCTTCTTCTTCTTCTTCTTCTTCTTCCTTCTTCTTCTTCTTTGTTTAGCACTTGCTGTCCTCCCATTTTTCTTCAGATGTGCTTTCTGCACTTTATTTTGTAGGGTTGATTTAGGTATACCGTACAAATCTCACACTTTTCTGTACGATAATTTACCACTCTGAATATCACAAACAGCTTTATCTAAAAGTTCCGGGTCATAATTACACCGTACTGTAGCACCTCTCCTGCTCTTATAAGTTCTTGGCATTGTCCAAAATCACCCCACACAGTACACAGTTTTACAAAAACCGTCATTATTTTATAACCTTGCACAAGAAACTCGGCAAACATGCTGAAACAATAACTTCCCGCTTGGCGTAACAATATAAAGTTTCCACTTTACGATAATGCATGGATTTTTAACACTGAGACTGTTCGTCAATTATTCACCTAGGGAAACAATTGACGCAAAATAAAAGTTGTGGGAAATGATAAATGTAATCTTGTGCTTAAAATAACAGACGCACGGACATTAAAATAAGTAACTCTTTGTTTCTATGCAGTAGCAAAGAGCAAATAAGCTATACTGTCCGAATTCGCCCCGGTGTCCAAAATCACCCTGTTTGATGGTACTAATCTCTTCAACAACATCAGAAAGTAGTGCAATGTTGTGCATGAACTCAGGCCCTTCATTAGTGTTTTCTGCAATACCTTGAACTCTTCCCTTGCATTTGATTTTCTAGTCACACCATTGGGACATCTTTAATATCAGAATTCAAATCCTGGTACGACTTCCATGTGGCTTGCTCTGCTCTAAAGCTTGAGGCTACCCAATACACCAAAAATACTTTAAACATACCGGTATTCTTAAGTTCTGCACCTAACTTTTTTGCAACAGCAGACAGCTCAAGTTGATTCTCGAAAACTGAGAGTACAATGCATACAAATAGTTAAAAAAAGTTGATATCAAGATTGGCACTGGGAACCCCTTCCATTGCATTAGCAATCCCTAATTCAATTTGGTGGCATGAACAGTGGCATTTGAATAGTCTGTTGTACTTATTTGTAAGTTGTTTTAAAAACCCAGAATTCTGACATAACATTATGGTAGCCCCATCACTACATGCTTCCAACAGATTGTCATCACTATTAAAACTAATTGTGAAGCACTGGATGTACACTCATCAGTAATTACAGAGATCTCAGAATTCTTGGATGTTATGGATAAACAGAGCTTCTTCCTCATGGTATCTGCAATGCGGTCTATGATGATGGCCCAATTTAAGTTAACTAAGCCATGTTTTGCCCATGTTGAGACCATTTTAAATTTGCAAATCTACAAGCATGTGGAAGTTTGTTAATTTTTGATACAAAATAGTCTGTGTAAAACACTTCCCTCATACTTTCAAAAATGACTTTCTGCTGTTCAACTACAAGGTTTTCTAGAACACTGTCTTGTCTTTTTTTATTCCTTTTCTGCATTCAGTTAAATGGGCTTCAGAATTCCTATGTTTAAGAATCTTTTTCCTCAGTGATGTGAACTGAGCTTGTTTACTTCAACAAACTGGACTGACCAAGATACACTCCATTTTTTAGAAATATAATATGGTTTACTGTTCTGGACATCTTTACACACTGAGCACCTCAATTTACCTTTCCTTTACATGGCTTAAATTCTCTGCATTTACAGGAAAACCATTCATAGTTTTTTTTTTGGGGGGGGGGGGGGGGGCGCTCCAAATAACAAGAAATTACTTCATATGACTGGCTTTTATCTTCAGCAATGCTTTTTCCAGTGTTAGTATTCATATTTATATGTAGATGGGCTATTATAAGTTTCGTGTTCTATCGAACTATGAGGACCATTTTTCAGTACATGAAATCCTGGAACTAGATTTATAGAACTCATTTATTATACTGTGTTTCATACTGAAAAATGACACTTTTCAATTACAGGCACAATTTATACACCTATAACTTTAAAATGTAATATGCCACGCTTCAAAGTAGCAAAGTAATATGTAGAACTGTAGAAGTGAATAGAACTGTTCCACAAAGCCTATAACTTCATTGAGAAGAAAACTGAACTGCAATATCCATACTGACTGTGCCATGACTAACAATTAAAGCTGTTAGCACTTGGGCAGCAAATGCACAAACAAGAGGCACAACAGCAACTAATGTATAATACACAAATCTATTGTTTGTGCATAATAAAAATAATAGTAATAATAATAATAATAATAATAATAATAATAATAATAATAATAATATCATTCATAGCAGAGGGTTAATTGAAAAGGCCACATTCAATATTGTTGTTGCATCACTGAAGAATACAATATCAGCATAAGCAAGTAGAAATGTTTTTATTTTGCTAATGTCTCATCTTACAGCTTAGGTTTCATACAGAAGTCAATACTGGTTGCGTAATTAAAGAACGCAACATCAGCATGAGGAAGAAGAGAGTTAAGTGTTGTCAGATATAATTTTAAAGGAATGTGTTACATGGTGTGAGTATGTAAAGTGACAAAGCTGGGTGGCATAAGTTCATGCCTGACAGTTACAGTTGGCTGGCGCACAAGCTTTGCGGACTTACCACAACTAGCAACGTAATGTGATTTTGTAAATACAGCTCTGTAGATGACTATTGTTCTCACCTGTGGCTCTTATCATTTTGCAGTTGAAAGCTAGCAACAGCATTGTGAGCTGTCAAAAATCTTAACACACTGTGTCATCTACAGCTCAGCATATGCCTGACCCCACATGCCTCATGTTCATGTATGGGGGAAATATTTTATCCTACTGGTATGAAAACCTACAGGCATTCCTGGAATCATCCAGTGAAACTGTAATACTGCAACCGTGACAGTTACTGTCATTCAACTACAAAAGCCTGCTGTAGGTACACCATTGGAAGCGAAAGCTCTGCAGGTTTGGATGACCACTGACATCACCCTCTGTAATATTTATCTACATCCTGACAAGAAAATAATGCATCTCACAATGATCAACTTGATGAGCAACTTCCTCCACCCACTGTCCTGCTTGAAGATATCAACCTGCAGACTCACTGTGGAGAAGCGTCAAGCAGTCTAGAAGAAATTCTCAGCAACTTCTTTCTGATTTTGGCTCAAATGGCTCTGAGCACTATGGGACTTAACATCTATGGTCATCAGTCCTTTCTGATTTTGACATGTGTTATATCTATGATGGAACCCCTACCCACTTTAGGCAGCTCATAGCATGTCCTCAGACCTGACCTTGCAAAATTGCTCTTCCAGCTTTGTCACCTCAATACAATGGTCCATACCCAATGATCTCTGCAACTATACTCACTTTCCAGATGCCCTGTCACTTCCATGTGACCTTTCATCAGGACAGCCATCAATGAGGAACTTTGGAGGGTGAACTGGCAGGCTGATGCCCTCGATGCCAACTTTTCAGCCTCCCTATTAGGAACCAACACAATGTTTTCAGAGTGTCTCTGTCATCATCCATGCAGCAGAAATAACAGTTCCTCTTTCCATGGGCCCATGCCACTAGGAGTCAGTGTCACAATGGCATGAAGAAATTGCAGTGACAATCTGGGATCAACATGGTGCTCTTCAATGATCAACATGTATTGACTGTGATCAAAGAGTCATTTTTTAATTACGATAAGGAAGAAAGAATGCAGGGAATGCTATGTCTCCTCTTCAAGAATGCATGCATCTTTCTGGTGCTCTTCAGTGATATAGGTGACATGCTTCAACGATCACCCTTGTAGCGACTGTGGTCAAGGGCTCATTTTCTAATTACCTTGATGAAGAAAGAATACTGGGAATGTCACCACTTTGGGAATGCATGCATTTTTCTTGCAAGTGTGGGCCAAAGTGAGAGGTTCTCTTGGTCTAGGCCACCATCAGTCAATGATTACACCTGGTCTTGTAGTGGTAGTATATACCACTCATCTATTCTTGTCAAACACTTTGGGTTAGTGTTTGTGTCTACTTCTTAGCCTCCCACCTTCCAAGCACATTAACAATAAGCAGGGGATGCCTGCCTATATTTTATTTTAAACTACCCTGATCTGTCCAGTAAGTCATTTAATTACTGAAAAAAGTTTGGAGCCCTCATTCATCTTGTCCTGTGACATGGTCCCAGACCCCGACTTGATTCATAACCAACTGATTCACCACCTGAATATGGATCATAAATGCTGCTTGCTCAAGATTTTCAGTCGTATCAGCTTGTAAGTGATCTCTCTCATAATAGTAGACAGTACCAATGTCCCAGTCCCTAAACCAGGCAGCAATCCAATTTCCTTAGACAACTGTAGACCAACCAGTCTCAGAGACATGCTATACAAACTTAACTGTGCTGTATACTTGAATCAGGCCTTTTAGTCACGATTCATTGCAGCTTGTGGGAGAAGTAGGAACATCTCTTGGTGCCACATAGGTTCGGGAGAATTGCATCCTTCAGTGGTCTTGTAACTATCAATGGATTTGTGGACTTTGTGAGCAAATTAGCTACTCTCATACTTTATACTGATGACTTTTTCCATTTTGTACACCTTTCAGTCTGTGGCCTTAGCTGAATGCCAACTGCAGACAGCCTTTCTGTGGACACTGTAACACAACTTTCAGTGGTTTCTGTCAAAACACCAGTCATGCATTTTTGTCAACACACCATGGTCCATCAATGTTCAGAAGTCTACTTAAGGATAAAATGTGCCATCAGATAGACACAGTCCCTCTTTTTCTCCCTTTTTGACAATAAAATCATATGCGGCCACCATTTCTTCCAGTACAAAACAAGCTGCTTGAGGAATATTAATGCTTTCTGCTTGTTTTCTCTTGGAGCATTAATCAGACTGCCCTCCTTTGCTTCTATGGGGCAGTGATATTATTGGTGCCAGATACCAGGCATATGGTTTGCAGCACCATCAACTTTGAAATCCTTAGGTTAAGTTCATCGTTGTAGGGTAAGGTTAGTCGCTAGTGTTTTTCATACAAGTATGACTGACACTCATCTGGTGGAAACCAGGTCCTACTTAGCAATCTGAATTAGATTCTTTTCCCCTCTGAGAAATTTGCCCCCTTCCCTCCTCCCAACAATCAAATCAGGGCAGGCTTTCCAAGTACTCACATTTTGATTGCTGTTATCCCTTTCACAGAAAAAAATCCTTCCCATATAGCTTGATCCGTGGGGACAGCATATCTACAGTGATGAGAAGCCCCTTTCCCAGTATCTGAGGGTCTCACCAAGGCATTCACAGACAGGCACTATCCCCCCAAATCTAGTCTGCAACCAGGTCTCCCATGCCATTTCCTCTCACACCCCCAATCCTCCCATCACCCCCAGAATCAGCTACGGAGGAGTGCCCCCTTTATCAATCAGTGCTTTGCTGTACTGGAATAACTGAACCACAATGTTCACCAGTGCTTTGATTACCTATCATTATGCCCTGAAATGAGGGACATACTACCAAATATCCTTTGCACCAATCCTAAAGTGGTGTTCCACCACCCACACAACTTCAACAACATCCTAGTCCATCCCTATGCCACTTCCAATCCCAACCCCTTGACATGGGGATCACATCCCTGTGGAAGATCCAGGTGCAAGACTTGCCAAATCCACCCACCCAGCACTTCCTAATATATTCCTTTTGCAGGCTTATACTACACCATCAGAGGTTGCACCAGCTGTGAAAGCAGCTACCATATACCAGCTCTGTTGCAATGACTGCACTGTTTTTTTTATATTTGTATTACTACCAAACAGTTGTCCACCAGGATGAATGGCCACTGCCAAACTGTGGTAAAGAACAAAGTAGACTACCCTGTGGCACAACATGTAACTGAACATAACACACTTGATTTCAATGGCTGCTTCACCCCCCGCACCATCTAGATACTTCCCTCCACCACTAGCTTTTCTGAATTGTGCAGATGAGAGTTACCCTTGTAACACATGTACTACCCTCTGCCAATGTACTTGCCTGTCTTTCCCCTTCCCCGTTCCTTTCTGGCTTCCTGTTTCCCCATCCTTCTTCCCCACCTCCCTGCCCCACAGATCCCCCACACTGAACTTGTTGGCAGTCTAGTCCCTGCACATTCCACCAGGCAGCACCCTTCTCTCCCTTCAACCTTACCCCATAATCCCTCCCCCTTCCATGTGCCATCCAGATTGCTGCTCCATTCAATGTGACAGCTGCATTTCGTTCTGAGCTGCCGGAGATGGTGGCCATATTTGCGTGAAGTATGCTTGCTTATATAATTGAATGTGAGTATGTTTCCTTTTCTGACAAAAGGCTTTGACCAAAAACTAATGTGTAAGTATCTTTTCATTGTACCTGTCTGCAATTTAATGTGTCACCATTACAGTAAGTAGCAATCTGTCTTTTCTTAATATTGTTGATATTCCAACCTGGGGTTCCCATTGTTTGATTTTATCTAATGGCTTTTCTTCCATCCCACAAACCTGTGATGTTCCCTTTGCTATTATTCTCTACAGCATTACTCTTCTCAGTATCTGTTCTTTCTCTTCTTTTCCATGTGCATTCACTGCCTTCCAAACCACATACAATTATACTGTATCAATAATCTCGTCCATACATGACACATGTTATGTGACCACGCGGAATGTTGATGCAGCTTCAATAGCCCAAATTCTTCCCACCAATAATTGTATCTAATCCTATTGCTCCTACTTCCTCCCTCAAGCTCAAGTATTTTACCATTTTACTTTCCACATCCATCCATGCCACACAAACCTGTGATTCTCGACGGAACTGATCCCCTTTCCCCCCTCTCTTTCCTTATCCCAACACATGCAGACCCTCATAACTCATCCATTCCTTTTCTCCCACATTTCTGTACATTTTTAATGTATTTGTGCATAGTTTTCAACATGTTTTTGCATTGCTGTGTGTGTTTTTGAGTGCCTTATGTATTTTTTATTCATCTTTTCTCTTATCCAGCTCCCTTCACAGCCTTCTAGAACCTTCATTTGACCATTTATGCGTCATTCCTATTTCCTCTATGACATCCCTGCCACAATGGATCCCTATTCCATCTTTCTGCACCAGTTCTGAAAAGTATCCATTTCACTGGTTAAAACCCAGTCCCACACCATTTCTTAAATGCGGCATGAGCCCTGAAATTCCCTCCAGTGGCCTAACCATAAAATTCCTTTCTCTGGGCCCCACTCCTCCTTTCACTATGACCTTCACCTTATTGGAGTCTCCAGTACCTGGTGCTCACAAACCCTGTACTCAAAATCACATATTCATGCCACAGGCATCTCAGATCCACCTCTCCTCCCTCCACAACATATTGTTACTGTGCAATCACTGCTACATACATCACATCTCTCAATCTGAATCCCTTGCACTCCAGAAACTGAGAAACATTCCAGACACCACCTCCATAAGTTATCTAATCTGCTGACATCCTGCTGCTACCACAGGGCACCACTATCCAATCCACATAGTTCCTCCTTGTCAACCCCTCATAGCAACCATACCATACTTAGCTGACCTTCCAAACTTGCCCCATCCTCCAAGACTCCCTACCAACACTCCACCAAACCCACATCTGAAACATTCCTGTAACACTATTATTAACTTTTCCACCAAAACCCTCAGCCCCAAAGATATTTCAGTCCTTTTCCTACATCCATCTTGGCCTGTGAAAGACCTACTATCCTTCTCCCAATCCCTGCAATGGAAACACTTCTTCACCACCAATCCCTCCAGCCAAAGCCAATGTAGTCCCCAACACTAAACTCTGTCTCTACCAGTTCATACTACCATCCAATGGTGATTCTCCCCTCCCCCCTGGTCACCTTTGAGGAATTCCTTAAATCCAACTTGGCCTCACTATCTTTCCCCACATCACTTCATCAGAACACCACCCTCTCAGCAGAAGAAAGAATAGCCATACACAACCTCAATACTAAGCCCAATCTAGTAATCCTGCCTCCAGCCTACAGTTCCACCAACGTTGTTATGAATCACAGCTATTACCTGGCAGAAGGTCTCCACCAATTATCTGACTCCTCCACCCATAAACACTGCTATGGTGACCCCATCCAAGAAGTCCAACACAACCTCCAATCCCTGGTTAAAGCTTTAGACTCTTCTCAGAACCTCTCACCTGAATCCATTTCGCTACTCACTGCTATACACACCACACACCAGTCTTCTACAGGCTCCCCAAAATCCACAAACTCAACAATCCTGGACGCCGCATTGTGGCTAGTTATTGTGCCCTCAGTGAAAGAATTTCAGCCCTCATTGACCAACACCTCCAACCAATTGTTTGTAATCTAGTGTCCCACCTCAAAGGTACCAACCACTTCCTTCACCAACTGTCCACCATCCCCATGACTTCACGTTCTGGATCCCTACATGTCACTGTTGATGCTATCTCCCTCATACCCATGATCTTACTGCTACTGAACATTATGCTTCAGACTCAAAACCCACTTCCTCATTCTCTTACATCTTACTAACTTTATACTCACTCACAACTACTTCTCATTTGAAGGGACAGTATACAAAGAAATCTACAGCACAGCCATGGGCACCTGCATGGCACCCTCCTCTGCCATCCTGTTTATGGGGCATCTACAGGAGACCTTCCTAGCCTCCCAATACGCCAAAAGCCTAATCTGGTTGAGGTTCATTGGTGATATCTTCATGATCTGGACTCAGAGCCAAGACACACTATCCTTCACAACTTCAACACATTCTCTCCCATCTGCTCCACATCATCCTCTCAACCCAGAGCACCATCTTGCTGGACATTGACCTCCTCCTCTCTGATGGCTCCATCCACACCTCTGTCCCACATTAAAGACACCAACAGTACCTGCATTTAAACAGCTGTCATCCCTTTCACACCAAAAAATTCCTTCCATGCAGTCTGGCCACCCGGAGATACTGTATCTGCAGTGACAAGAACTCCCTTGCCCCGTATGCTGATGGTCACATCAAGGGCTTCATAGACAGGCACTATCCCCTAAACCCAGTCCACAGACTGATCTTCTATACCATTTCCCCTCACACCCCCAATCCTCCCACGACTCCCAAGAGCCAGCTACAAAGGAGTGCCCCTTCGTCACTCAGTACCACCCTAGACTGGAGCAACTGAACCATATCCTTCACCAGGGCCTTGATTATCTATCATTATGCCCTGAAATGAGGGACATCCTACCCAAGATCCTTCATAGCACTTCTAAAGATGTGTTTTGTTGCTCGTCAGCAACATTCTAGTCCTTCTCTACGCCACTCCAAATCCTAATCCCTTGCCACAGGGGTCATGTCCCTGTGGAAGATTCAGGTACAAGACTTGCCCAATTCCCCCCCAGCACTTTCTAACATTCTTGTCGCAGAGGTTGGGCCACTGTGGAAGCAGCTATGCCATATACCAGCTCTGCTGCAATCATTGCACAGCTTTTTATATTGGTATGATTACCAACCAGCTGTCCACCGGGATGAATGGCCACTGCCAAACTGTGGCCAAGGGCACATGCAGCTGAACATAACATGCTTGATTTCAGTGGCTGCTTCACTACCTGAGCCATCTGGATTCTCCCCTCCACCACCAGTTTTTCTGAACTGTGTAGGTGGAAGTTATCCTTACAACACATTCTTTGCTCCTGAAATTATCCTGGTCCTCAACCTATGGTAACCTACTGTCTCCAAACATTCTGCCCAACAGTTTTACAACCCCCCCCCCCCCCCCCCAACCTTCTGTCCTATCACTTCATCCCTATTCTCATCTCCCACCCTCTTTGTATGGACCCTCTGCCTATGCACCCACTGACCTGCCCCTTTCCCTTTCCTTTTTTGCTCCCCAATTGCCCAAAACCTTCCCCACCTCCCTGCCCCACAGCTACATCATAATGCATCTGTTGGCAATCTAGTCCCTGCATGCTCTGGCAGGCAGCACTCTTCTCTCCCCCCACCCCTCCCATACCCTCTTGTCCCTTCTCCTTCCCTGTGCCCTCTAGATTGTTGCTTCCATTCTGCAAGACAGCTGCATTCCAGTCTGAGCTGTCAGATATGGTGCTCATGTATGCATGACATTTGCTTGCTTGTCTAAATGAATGTGTGTATGTGTCACCTTTTCTGATGGCTTTGGCTGAACACTAATGTGTAAGTTTCTTTTTATCATGTCTGTCTGCAACTTAACATGTCATTTTTATGACAGTAGCTATCTATATTTTCCTTATATTGTTGCTATTCAAATGTCCTTAATTCATTGCCCTTATCTTTCCCAATATACCTTCCTCTTAATGCTCCAGGAATGCCAAGGTGCCAAAATCACTTATACTGATGTATCTATAGACACAGAAAAATGGGATATACTTTCAAGCATGTTGAAGGCTATGAGCACCTTCTTTTACCAGAGGCCTGTAGTGTCTTCATGGCAGAACTATTACCTCTCGCTAATACTTTGACACTTTCATTTGTATTACATCACTTGTCACTGCTCACACTGCACAGCAAAACATACAACACTAAAAAGCACTGCACTACACACACACAAACACATGCATGCACACACATGCATGTGCACGCACGCACACACACACACACACACACACACACACACACACACACACTTGGCTGGGATCAGGATGTTGATGATACTTGTACCATTCTATTGAATCCTTCGTATTGTCCACTTCACCCATCTGAAAAATCTGTCAGCACCTCGCCACAGTGAATGAAATGTTGAGGTCAAGAAAGTGGAAAAAAAGGTTAGAGTTGTTGATTGCAGAACCTGAGCATAGGATGTTATAGTAAAAATTGTTACTCTATGGCAGTTTACTGTGAAGTGACAGTTGTTTATTATTAAATAATGTTATGCCCTTTTTATAGATGACCATTCCTCTTCAACTGAACTGCCTACTGAGCTAGTCATTATCACAGTATCTATGGCCTCAAGGAACTTCAAGCATGTCTCTTCATTCCTTAGTATTTCTGTATCCTTCTTTGCACATTGATTCTTCTTATCTAGTCTATTAACTTCAGCTTACTCTTCATCATTATTAAATTGAGATATGAGTCTTTGAAAAGATTACTCCATAAGATTTTAGTAGAAAAATGCTACTTTACCATTGAAGGATCATGGAAGACAGTTTTACACTTTGAACAACAGACAGATGTAAACTATTAATTTATAAACTGTTAATATATAAGAAATACTGCAGTGTTACATATACTTTTATTGGATGCACTTGCATATCAATCTATAATGAACAACTTTCTGAAAACAATGTAAAAGATCATTTGTAAGTCATTATATTCTCCTGTACAGCAGACCTAATGATCTGTATACTGTATGTAATGAGATTATTAAATCACGTTTCACATATATTTGCTCCTGTGTATGCCTTACAGTCCAACATCTGATTTCAGAATCTCTGCCTGACCATGATGTAAACTAACTTTAATATTGCTGCATCTCCTGGCCTTTTCCAGGTATACATCCTCCTCTTGTGATTCCTGAACACTGTATTCACTCTTACTAGCTGAAACTTATTGCAATACTCAATTATTCATTCCCCTCTCTCATTTGTACTATGAAGCCCATCTTCTCCCGTAATCCTTTCTTCTACTCCTTCCCCCACAGCTGCATTCCAATGACTATTAGATTTTCATCTCCCTTTATTTATTGAATTACCCATTCAATATCCTCATATACTTTCTCTATCTCTTCAGCTTCTGCTTGCAACATTTGTTTGTTGGTGTTGGTTTGCTGTCAGTTCTGGCGAGAATGACCATATCACTGAACTGTTCACAGTAACTTGAAGTGAAGTCATATTTACCTGTGCTAATATGCCTCAAAGGGCAAGAATCTACACAGGTAACCCAAACAAACATGCTATGCCATATATCTCTGAGTTGCATTCATGCAAATGAGCTGCAACTCATAAAGATGCACAGGAGTGCCTCACACAGAGAGCACCCCACAGTGCCTCTGAGAGCTACAACACTGAGAATCACTTCTTGGGTTTGGCAAAATCAACATGTAGTTTTTTCCTCAAGGTCACATACTTTATTTATGAAAAGATACAGTCATGTGAGCAACAAAATTTACAGTTTCACACACAATGTCCTTTAAACTATACCTTTAATCTGTTTGCTGTTCAAATTCAGGATTGCAGAACTTCTCTTGAAACATGGCTTCAGCATTATTAGCTTGCAATGTTTTTGTCTTTGGATCATAGCCAATACTCTATATGCTGCCTTCTGATTCAGTTACATAGTTTTTATTTTACCATCACCTTAGTGGTGGTTAGTACAGGTTCTGGTCCAATAAAGGGAGCCATCGTGCCTGTCCCCACCAGTCTCTCTGCTTGTTCATTGCCACTAATTCCTGAGTGACTGGGGACCCAAGGCAGATTTATCCCATTGCTTCACCCTAGTCTCTCAAGGGCTTCATGACATTCTGCAATGAACTTCAATCTCACTGCAAGGGCTGCGATAGAGATTTCAGACCTGCTTGGCTGTCCGAATAAATGCAGGTACTATGATCCATGCCTTGCCATAGTCTCCTCTGCACACACTCTTATACTGAATATTTCCACCTGAAACAATGTGGCCAATTTTCCCAGAGAGACCTGGCTCTACCCTTTTTACTCCAGCCCCAGCACCTCCATCTGTTTTAAATACCAATAAACCAAATTATGTCTTCTGAATGGTGTCATGGTTCATTCTTCCACTGCTTCCTTCTTCCAATTGTTCCCATTGAAAGGTTTATTGGAGCAGCCGGCAACTCCCTGATCATTCTTATATTTACCACATTGCCTGTATCAGTGTGGGGTTCAGGATATACTAAGGGTATTCAGTTATTTCCAGTTTTTAGCTTTTATGCCCCTGCCACTGCCTCCATTTCAACCACAGGTGTAATGGTGGCATGTCCAGCTTGGTCTGCATCCAAGCAGTGACTGTGCTGCTAATTCTGCCTGTTATGGCAAAGCAGGCCAGTCTCTGCACCTTGCCAAGCTCCTTAGTAACCACCTTCTGTTGTACTTTGTACCACCATATTGTAACCCCATAAATTACCTTAGGTATTATTATGGTGCTTTATATCCAGTACAAGCTCTTGGGACCTAGACACCAGTTTTTTTCCAAAGGCTCTTTTGGTACTCATAAGAGTACCTTTTGCCTTGTAACACATATTCTTTATGTGAGGGGTCCATGATAATTTCCCACCCAGGGGTAACCCCTATAAGCTTCATTACCCCCTCTAAAGGCAGACTTTTGTCAAAAAGCTTAAGATTACAGTACATACTGGTTATGCTTTCCTATAAATGGTACTACAAGTCTTCTTGGGGCTGACCCTTAGATGCTGTTTTCAACACCAGTTTTTCACAATGCACAGTGCACATTCTGCCCTTGTTCTAAACATACTGGCAAGTTTTCCAAGTATTACTATGGCCAAATCACATGTGTATCCTTGGCAAAAATAGCCTCCAGTGTCTAACTCTTCAATGAATTCATTCACCACTTAGGTCTATAGTAGCAGGGACAAAACCCCTCCTTGTGGATACCTCCTGGTGTTATTTATCACCTTTTTCTTGTTCATTGTGGTGGCTTCTACCTATCTTCTACTTAGCATGGTATTAATCAACCTGCATACCATGGTGCTCTTCTGCAGCTCTAACAATGGATTTGAAGGTTGTATTTGTGGTGGCTCTTCTGCTGCATTTATATCTGGTCCTAGCAGCAGCTGGGCAAAGCAAGCATGCCACCATTGCCCACAGCCAGTGCCTCACACAGCAAATATGATTATGTCAAGCCATTGGCAGAGGGGCCTCATCCACCTGCATCTTCTCTGCTATGCGCAAATGTTCTTGAGTCAGGCCAGCTCTGTGCTGGTGTACATTCAATTGCCAGTGATAAAATTCGGTACTTGGATTGTTAATATTTGTGTTAATGTTTCTCTAACGTTGTCATTATTTGGTGTGCACTTGTCAGCCAACAAAATTTGTGTGTGTGTAGTAGTTGTCAATAAAGAATACAGATACAGCAAGTTTTCCAATAAGGTAGTTCATTCTGTGTGTGTCTTTCGTGAGTGGAATGGATGCGGCATTGGTTCTATTGCTACAACAATAGCAGCAACTGCTTGGGCAAAATCAGCAGCAGTTGGGACTTGTTTCATTGATCATTTACAAATTTGCTGCTTACATGCCAGTCCACCCCTCCCCTCCCAGATTTTCCACCAATCCAATAAATGGAGGAATATTGGGACAGATATGTGTGACATCTGCGGCAGCATTTCAGGTAGAGGATCCATCATTTCAAAAAGCTTTTTTGTTGCCATAAATTGTCCCTGAAATGTTTCATGCCTGACTTGCTTAGTGATTATTATCTTAAAAAACTCACATGGTGGTTTCGGTTGGAGTTCCACCAGAGGCAAAAGAAACTAAGTCAGTCCCATCAAGCGTGGGCAGCCAGCCTCTGTGGGCTCAACAGGAAGCATAAATTTGTGTGTACTCACTGTCAGCACTCCTATGCTGAGTCTCTGATTTGTGATGTCATTGTTGGTTCTGTCCTGGATAGAGAGGTTTGTCAGGAGGTGTTATGTTTAGAAGATCCAACAGTTGAGGAGGTTTGGCTATTGCTAAGACTTTCAAGGTGCCACAAGCTACTTCTGACCTATTTGAGGATGTCATCCACTTTGCAATCAGTGTGCTCATTGGTACATTGATGGCCTTCCCTAAAGCCCTCACTTTTTTTTCCTAATTCATTCAAGTTGCAATTGAATGTTGCTGCTTTCTGCTGTGGTTTCCCATCATGTCCTGACTGTTTCCACGTAGAATGCTGCACGCTGTCTGCAAAGGCACACCAGGTGTGCCACTTGCTTTAAATGAGGCCATGTTAGTGAAGTGCTGTTCTACATGATTTACCAGGTTGTGATGCATGTTGGTTTACAAGTAGTGGAACCTCAATTAATCTCTTCTCCCTAATGAGTACATTATTCAGTTTTTCTAATGTCTTTAAATGAAAGATGGGGGACAGACTGACAGAGGAATGAATCTTCTCTTGCAGTTGCTTGTTGCAGTAGAGCTGGAAAGATATGTCTTGACGTGGTGACTTGAATGGTTGAAACGTTCCCACCGCTCACGGGATTTTTGTGGTGACCTCTATACCCACCCAGAAAGGCAGACAAACTTTTGGTAAACCTATCAGTATAATGAGTACAATCTGTCCATCATCAACTGGTTTGCCCATGTTCTGTAGTTTCTTGGCTATAGCTAGAATATGAGTTACATAATTCTGAACATTTTCTTCTAATTTGAATAATGCATCATCCAACAGAACATCCCAGTGATTCACCCACCTACCAATATTCTCATCAGCAAGCAAGTTTTCCAAGATACCTGAAGTCCCTTTTTGCTTTGTTGTGTTTTCCATGCTTGTGTACACAGATTTATCCACATGCAAAAGAATAATTGTCCACACATCTGTACTGTTCTCTGTATTTGTAGCAGCACTTGCTTCCATGGCTTATTCATACAGTTTCTCATGCATTAGAATTAATTTCATTCCAAACTTCTGTGCACTGTAATCATACTTGCTCTTAAGTTTATCCACCACTGGAGTAGTGGTCTTCATCAAACATAAATCTGAAGCCAGTACCCAAAACACAAATTCACAGGCCAACTCCTTCTATTCCATTGATGAATTTCTCAGTAGAACCAACTGATTTTTAGGGAAACATTCCACGTGGCAAAAATATATCTAAAAACAAAGATGCTGTAACTTACCAAATGAAAGCATTGGTATGTTGATAGAGACAAAAACAAACACAAACACACACACAAATTTCAAGCTTTTGCAACCCACGGCTGCATCATCAGGAAACAGGGAAGGAGAGGGAAAGACAAAATGATGTGGGTTTTAAGGGAGAGGGTAAGGAGTCATTCCAATCCCGGGAGTGGAAAGACTTAACTTCGTGGGAAAAAAGGACAGGTATACACTCGCACACACACACACACATCCATCCGCACATGTACAGACACAAGCAGACATATCTTGAAAAGGTGTTGGTTAAAGCTGAGCTATGTTGATCCTGTGGTGAACTTAGGTTGGTAAACAACAAAGGTTAGGTGGTTGTGTTGCCTACAAAACACGTTCAAGGGTGGAGAAATTCGGGAAAATTTCGAAAAAACTGCGTGTAAATGTATTAAAAAGAGTGGTTTTGTGGTGGCGGATTATGAGAATCAGGCTAAAAATTGTCTGACAAAGAAATAATGATGTTAAAACCTGTGGGAAGCGGCTAAAAAATGATCAGTGATGTGGGAAAAACGGAAATGGAAATATAGCGTAAGTTGTTAGAACTAGCCAAAATGGTTGTTGAAAGTAGTGTTGAAAGTGGAAAAAAATTTTTGGTTATGGTTTGGAAGTAAGTTGCGTATTATTGAGTATATATATGCAGGATGAAATTGTATGGTATATTACGGTGAAAAGGAGAAGGTGAATACAAAGTGAAACTACTTGCACAAACAAAAAGAGAAAGTAAGCTGATAGAAAAGATTTCAAAATGCAATAGTGACAATAACAAACGTAATTGTTGGGTTCAAATTAATGATATGAGTATAATAGAGGGAAACATTCCACATGGGAAAAATATATCTAAAAACAAAGATGCTGTAACTTACCAAATGAAAGCGTTGGTATTGGATTCCAATCCCAGGAGTGGAAAGACTTACCTTCTGGGGAAAAAGGGGCAGGTATACACTCGCGCACACACACACACACATATCCATCCGCACATATGCAGACACAAGCAGACATGACATGATACTTTCTGGGACTGGATCAGACTCTGAATGTGGCTCTCCAGCAGGGATATGACTTCCTCAAATCCTGCCCTGAAATGAGATCCATCCTTCATGAAATCCTCCCCACTCCACCAAGAGTGTCTTTCCGCCGTCCACCTAACCTCAGTAACCTCTTGTTTCATCCCTATAAAATCCCCAAACCACCTTCCCTACCCTCTGGCTCCTACCCTTGTAACCACCCCAGGTGTAAAACCTGTCCCATGCACCCTCCCACCACCACCTACTCCAGTCCTGTAACCCGGAAGGTGTACACGATTAAAGGCAGAGCCACGTGTGAAAGCACCCACGTGATTTACCAACTGACCTGCCTACACTGTGAAGCTTTCTATGTGGGAATGACCAGCAACAAACTGTCCATTCGCATGAATGGACACAGGCAGATAGTGTTTGTTGGTAATGAGGATCACTCTGTGGCTAAACATGCCTTGGTGCATGGCCAGCAAATCTTGGCACAGTGTTACACCGTCCAGGTTACCTGGATACTTCCCACTGACACCAACCTATCACAACTCTGGAGATGGGAACTTGCCCTTCAATATATCCTCTCTTCCCATTATCCACCCAGCCTCAACCTCCACTAATTTCAAGTTGCCGCCACTCATACCTCACCTGTCATTCAACAACATCTTTGCCTCTGTATTTCCGCCTTGACTGACATCTCTGCCCCAACTCTTTGCCTTTACATATGTCTGCTTGTGTCTGTATATGTGCAGATGGACGTGTGTGTGTGTGTGTGTGAGTGTATACCTGTCCTTTTTCCCCCTAAGGTAAGTCTTGCTGTTCCCAGGGACTGGAATGACTCCTTACCCTCTCCCTTAAAATCCACATCCTTTCGTCTTTCCTTCTCCTTCCCTCTTTCCTGATGAAGCAACCGTGGGTTGCGAATGCTTGAAATTGGTGTGTGTGTTTGTTATTGTCTCTATCAACATACCAACGCTTTCGTTTGGTGGTAAGTTACAGCATCTTATATATATACATATATATCAGTAACGTGTTCATTGTAAATAAGTGTGTGTGTGTGTGTGTGTGTGTGTGTGTGTGTGTGTGTGTGTGTCAGGACAATCTTAACTTCTGCACCATGTCAATGCAGTAATGTGTTCATTGTAAATAAGTATAGTAGTAGTTCTATTACATGTTTATTACCTTATAAATAAATAAAACTTTTTTTATTTTAAATTCAGTGCATTAGTGTTTTTAAAATGATTCTTTCATATAGCGTTCATTAAAAAAAATGATGGTCATTCCACTTGGGACCTGTGAAGGTACATTAGCTTATTTGTTTCAGTTGTAAATATTTGTCATGTATTATTGTTTTTCTGACATGTTCTACATCCTGGAGGACCTCCTCACTACGGGTCAATTGGAATGAAAGTAAATTTAATCTAATCGAAAATGGCAGCTAATGCACTGACACACTGTACTGGCATCATTAGCACAGCACAGTATGTTAAAAGTGTGACTGCTGTGCTATAGTAACTGTTTATAATTCACATTCGGATCTTATGAGGTGACAACTGGTTTATATGACCACATATGTGTTGTAATATTCTGTTGACGACATCTCATTCAGACATGTCAGTTATTTAATGGCTCACTTCACTTTTGCATTTGATTATAGCCAAAATGCCAAAATTGCAATAGTGCAAAATAAATGAATTACAAATAACTTAGTGGCAAATAGTGGTAGTTTTATTCAAAAAGTAAAAAAATGTATCTGTGGTCAATAATTATAACATGAGGACATATGGTTGTATAAGTTGTAACTACTGTTCGTTTCTGTTCTCTTCCAGGTGTAGTATCATGGGGTATTGGTTGTGCACGACCAAACATGCCTGGTGTCTTCAGCAGAGTGACCGAATTCTTGAATTGGATACGCCGCAATACAAGAGATGCTTACTACTGTTCAAGAAATTAACACCATTCAAGATAATGGCAAAGCAACATTTCTCTTGATTGGCAATAGAAGATGTTCAACATCTCCGTTTTACATTAAATATCACATTAATCTCCTACAATATTAAATGTGACATCTAAGTATTTGTTTGTTCATTTTGTGATTTTGTAGGTACAAAATTGATGTTCATAAGACTCTATAACTGACCACACAGTGAAATGCAGCAGAATTATCTCCTTAAATACAGATTTGTGGTCTTTCAACTGCACTGTCAAAGAGTGAAACATGTACAACTTGCATTTATATATATATATATATATGTTACTGCCTTTATAATCTTATGTACATGACTGTAACTCAAACCTCTCCCCACCACCATGTACACACACTTTTTTGAAATGGGAATGGATTCAACTAACACAATCATCGCAGCAGCAGTTTTTGTACTAATTCAATTCTTCATGCCATTAGAACAGCATTTTCTGGACTATCAGATTTTGTTTTCAGTGACAGTAAAAGTGAGTTGTCATTTTCAACCATCAGTCACTACTGTGATAGAAACTCATTAATTCCCTAATGGATTTCCCAATAAAATACAATCTGGTAGCAAGTAATCAATACACATGAATAGTGTGTTGGGGAAATCACATTATGAAATATCCCACAGCTGTCTTAAGAGGTTGCTGTGAAGATTATCTAATCAGTAAGTTTGCTGTTATCAATATGTATGAATGAAGCAATACATTTTGTGTTGTCCTCAAAGCAGTTCAAAGAATAAAACTTTCAGGATACATTATTTCAAAATACATTTAGGGTAAGATGAAGAAAAACTCTGTTTCCATAACTCACAGGTGTCTGGTGTGGTGTTCAAAGCATACCTTCCCACGTCTTCATCAGTCCCCCCCCCATATACTTCAAGTCTGTATCCCTATAAAAATATTAGTTTTCTTGTAACAGCAGCACACATCTAAAATCTGTAATCTCGTATTACAAAATCTGAAGCAGTATGTATTATTTTCAGATGTGATATTACTCAAAATTCTCAATGAATTTCTCAAAGAACTAGAGAACATCTGAATCTACATTTTTTCACATCAAATACCTGAAGATTTGATGTTCTGTTCAGATCTTATTTTGAATCAGCCATGTATCTGTATTACACATCACAAAATCTCTTTAATCCACCTTCTTGCATGAAAAATGACTAGCCACTGGTCAATATAATACAATGGATTGGTTTTTCTAGTTTCCCTTGGAAAAGCTTTACTAAAAACACATGGCACTTAACAAGCAAGCAAAGATCATATTTGTGTCTTCTTTTTTTTCTAGCTGCAGTCAAATATATTTAGCACAATTCTATGCAGCCTAACATTTCTGGATCACTTTCCATTCAGCTCCACATCCAAGTGTGAGTGGTCCTGGATGAATGTTAGATTTTGATTTTACTTAGGAGCAGAAAAGGGGTAACTGGAAGGGCAAGTAAGGAAATTACCCATTCCACACTTTCTTCATGTTTCCCCACAATCACATTATCACTTACAATCAGCTGTTAGAAATTACAAGCCTTTAAACAAACAGTAAGCCTGTATTTGCTTCAACAATCCAACAGTGCTGTAGCAGACTAGATGTTGTAACTCCACTGTTCAAGCTTTCTGTTTTTATTTAGATATTTTTGTGAGAAGTATACTGTATACTGCAAGAAAACTGTATATCATCTGTCAGTTTGTGGAGAAGTTTCAACTTTGATTAAATGTAACATTTAAGCATTCATTAACTCCGCATGTCAGTTGTAACCCCAGTTCAACATTTAAAACATGGGCAGCCTGGTCAGTTTTCCGCCATAAGTTGATGAATCGTGGTGAGGAGAAATAAAAGGGAGAAAAGCTAGTGAACAGTATTTAGATGTGTGATGCATGATGAGGGACAAAATATAAAATAGTTGAGACTTTCTGGTGGATTAAAACTGTCTGCTGGACATAGACTCAATCCCCGAACCTTCACCTTTTGCAGACAGTACTCTACTGACTGAACTACCCAAGCATGACTCATGACTCATCTCGTGGTTTTACTTCCAGAAGCACCTCACCTCCTGCCTTCCAAACTTCAAGAAGTTCTTCTGTAAATCTTGCAGAAATAGCACCCCTGAAAGAAAGGATACTGTGGAGATGTGGCTGAATCACAGTCTGCTGTTATTTCCAGAAAGAGTATTTCATTCTGCAGCAGGGTGTGTGCTGATATGAAACTTCCTGGCTGTTAATAAACAATACTGGTTTTTAGTTGTATTCTAGCAAATGTACAGTATATTGGAAAATGCTATATCAGAGCAGTCATTTTCTTGGAAATTTTATTCTTGGAAAGCCATCTCCTTCCAAAATTTTATAATATATGCATACAATCAAATCTTGCACAGTTGATTGTACACAGATAAGTAGCCAATGATTTAATTTTATGCTGTTTTGCATATTTCAGAAAACATTACCTTTTTTTTCAGCCTTCTGACTGGTTTTATGTGGTCTGCCACGAATTCCTCTCCTGTGATAACCTCTTCATCTCAGAGTAGCACTTGCAACCTAGGTCCTCAATTATTTGCTGGATGTATTCCAATCTCTGTATCTCTGTCTTCCTCTACAGTTTTTGCCCTCTACAGCTCCCTCTAGTACCATGTAAGTTATTCCCTCATGTCTTAACCGATGTCCTATCATCCTGTCTCTTCTCCTTATCAGTGTTTTCCACGTGTTCCTTTTCTCTCCGATTCCGTGCAGAACCTCCTCGTTCCCTACCTTATCAGTCCACCTAATTTTCAACATCCATCTGTAGAACCACATCTTAAATGCTTCGATTCTCTTCTGTTCTGGTTTGACCTGTCTCTCCCTATAGTTTACCCCTACTTTTTTCAGAATTTCGAACACCTTGCACCATTTTACATTGTCGGATGCTTTTTCCAGGTTGACAAATCCTATGAACGTGTCTTGATTTTTATTTAGTCTTGCTTCCATTATTAACCGCAACATCAGAATTGCCTCTCTTATGCCTTCACATTTCCTAAAGCCAAATTGATTGTCATCTAGCGCATCCTCAATTTTCTTTTCCATTCTTTGGTATATTATTCTTGTAAGCAACTGGGATGTATGAACTGTTAAGCTGATTGTGCAATAATTCTCACACTTGTCAGCTCTTGCTGTCTTCGGAATTGTGTGGATGACACTTTTCTGAAATGGTATGTCGCCAGACTCTTACATTCTAAACACCAACATGAATAGTCGTTTTGTTGCCACTCCCCCAATGATTTTAGAAATTCTGATGGAACGTTATCTATCCCTTCTGCCTTATTTGATCTTAAGTCCTCCAAAGCTCTTTTAAATTCTGATTCTAATACTGGATCCCCTATCTCTTCTAAATTGACTCTTGTTTCTTCTTCTATCACATCAGATCTTCCCCCTCATAGTGTCTTTCAATATATTCTTTCCACCTATCCCCTCTATCATTTGCATTTAACAGTGGAATTCCCGTTGCTCTCTTAATGTTATCACCCTTGCTTTTAATGTCACCGAAGGTTGTTTTGACTTACCTCTATGCTGAGTTTGTCCTTCCAACAGTCATCTCTTTTTTGATGTCTTCACAATTTTGTACTTCCTCCTTTTCATTGGGCAATTGAAGAATTTCTTCTGTTACCCATGGTTTCTTTGCAGTTACCTTATTTGTACCTATGCTTTCCTTCCCAACTTCTATGATGGCTCTTTTTAGAGATATCCATTCCTCTTCAACTGTACTGACTACTGAGCTATTTCTTATTGCTGTATCTATAGCCTTGGAGAACTTGAACTGTATCTCGTCATTCCTTAGTACTTCTGTATCCCACTTCTTCCAGATTAATGTCTTAAACTTCAGCTATTCATCACCACCATATTGTGATTTAAGATTATATCTGCTCCTGGGTATACCTTACAATCCAGTATTTGATTTCAAAATCTCTGTCTGATCATGATGTAATCTAACTGAAATCTTCCTGCATCACTCCGCCTTTTCCAAGTGTACCTCCTCCTCTTATGGTTCTTGAACAGAGTATTTGCTATTACTATCTGAAACTTGTTACAGAACTCAATTAGTCTTTCTCCTATCTCATTCGTTGTCCCAAGCCCATATTCTCCTGTAGCCTTTCCTTCTACTTCTTCCCCTACAACTGCATTCCAGTCCCCCATGGCTATTAGATTTTCATCCCACCTTTACATACTGTATTAACCTTTCAATATCCTCATAGACTTTCTCTATCTCTTCATCTTCAGCTTGCGACATCAGCATGTATACCTGAACTATCGTTGTTGATGTTGGTCTGCTGTCGATTCTGATAAGAACAATCCTGTCACTGAACTGTTCACAGTAACACACTCTCTGCCATATCTTCCTATTCATAATGACTCCTACTCCCATTATACCACTTTCTGCTGCTGTTGATATTACCCTAAACTCATCTGACCAAAAATCCTTGTCTTCTTTCCACTCCACTTCACTGACCCCTACTATATCTAGATCGAGCCTTTGCATTTCCCTTTTAAGATTTTCTAGTTTCTCTACCACATTCAAGCTTCTGACATTCCACACCCTGACTTATACAACATTATGCTTTCATTGATTATTCAATCTTTTTCTCATGGTAACCTCCCCCTTGTCAGTCCCCTCCCGGAGATCCAAATGGGGACTATTCTGGAATTTTTTGCCAATGGACAGATCATCATGACACTTCTTCAATTACAGACCACATGTCCTGTGGATACATATTATGTGTCTTTAATGCAGTGGTTTCCATTGCCTTCTGCATCCTCATGCCGTTGATCATTGCTGATTCTTCTGCCTTTAGGGGCAGTTTCCCACACCTAGGACAAGAGAGTGCCCTGAACCTCTGCCCGCTCCTCTGCCCTCTTTGGCAAGGCCGTTGGCAGAATGAGGGATGATTTCTTATGCTGGAAGTCTTCAGCTGCCAGTGCTGATTATTAATCAAAATTTAAGCAGTGGCATGATTCGAAACCGGGACCGAAGACGTTTTGATTATGACTCAAAAACTGAAATTTTAGATCTCTCTATCTTCCATCACTGCATTTTCTGTATCTGAATTACTAAGATTTCAGAATTAGACTTAATTAATGGCAACCCCTGATTGTTCAATTAAGGGCAACCCCTGGTTGTTCAAGATATCTGTCACTTTTACACTGGTGGGATACTTATCACAATTGTAGAATTGTAAAATAATGTGGTAAACATATTCTTCCAGTAATCATCTAAATCAGTGTTTTTCCACTAATATTTTCCCTCTGAGGCTACAATATCCATGCTTAAACAACACAGGGCTCAATTTCCCAAGCTTCTGTACACACTCTCTGGACTGTTTGAAGTGAACTACCATACAACCCCTCCATACTGCAAGTCGCAGTACTAAAAGGATTTTGTTTGTTCTTGGAATTCTTTTCAAATCAAATTGAAATTAGTATACATTTATGAGATAACCTCCATGAAATTTCCTTTAGTTGCTCCTGCGTCTTTCAGCTTATCCACATTAATTCAAAAACAAAAATACAGTACAAAACAGAAAAGAACACATTAAAATCTTAAGTATCTCAGCAAACAGTGGTTAATTAAGTGAAGGGCTTGGTCCCCCACAGACTGATGATGTCCTGCCAGCATAGGCAGTGTACATCAACTGTCATGATTCCACAGCAATATGCAAATGTTTAGTAAGAATTGTTCCCCCAGGACTATAAAATTATGATTGTGATTGTGATTTTTATTGGTCCCATACACTACCTTTTGTACAGCTACATACTTGTAATATAGGACACATCATTTTGCTTATGTCTAAACAATATACATATAACAGGCTACATAGTAATAACATACAACAGCTAAATGATTTACACCAGAGTTAAAAATACATTTTTGTGAATCTTATATTGTACATGTAGGAAAAGACAGATTGCTGCTTACCATAAAGAAGACACGTTAAGTTGTAGATAGGCACAATTAAGACACTTACATAAAGTTTTCAAACACAGCCTTCATCAGTAAAAGAGAGACACACACCATTCATACACACAAGCAAGCACATCTCATGCACATATGCCCACTAACTCCAGCATCCAGGGGCAGAATGCAGCTATCATGTGGTATACAAGCAGCAGTCTGGAGGGGGCAGGGAAGGGGAAGGGATAGTACTGTACTGGTGGGGAGAGAGATGAAAGCTGTCTGGTAGAGTGTGCAGGGACTAGAATGCCAACAGCACAGTGCCAGGAGGTTGTGGGCCAGGGAGATGGAGAAAAAAGGAGAGGAGCAGAGAAAAATAGGCAGATGCACTGGCAGAGGGTGGCAAATAAACAGAGCGTGAGACGAGAATGGGGAGAAGATGATAGGGCAGAGGGAGTGGAAACTGTTGGGTTGTTGGTCTGGGGACAGTATGTTAGCATAGGTTGAGGCCGGGATAATTACAGGAGCAGAGAATGTCCTGCAAGAATAATTTCCATCTGCACAGTGCGGAAAAGTTTGTGGTGAAGGGAAGGATCCAGATGGCTTGGGCACTGAAGCAGCCATTGAAATCATGTGTGTTACGTTCAGCTCCATGTTGTGCCTGAGGATAATCTACTTTGTTCTTGGCCATTGTTTGGCAGTGGCCATTCATCCTGGTTGACTGCTGGCTGGTAGACATACCAACATAAAAGCCTGTGCAATGATTGCAGCAGAGCTGGTAAATGACATACCTGCTTTCACAGGTGGCCCATCGTGTGATGGCATAGGATAAACCCATGTCAGGAGTGGAATAGGAAGTGCTTGGTGGATGGATTTGACAGGTTTTGCACCTGGCTCTTAAACAGGGATATAATCATTGTGGCAAAGGGCTAGAATTGGAAGTGGCATAGGGATGGACTAGGATGTCCCTTCCCTTTCTCTGCCCCCTCCAGAGTGCTGCTTGTATCCCATGTGATAGTTTCATTCTGGCCAAAGATACTTGAGTTGGCGGTCATGTGTGCATGAGTAATGCTTGTATGAATGGTGTGTGTTTCTCTTTCACTGATGAAGGCTGTGGCCGAAAGGTTAATGTAAGTGTCTTTTAATTGTGCCTGACTGCAACTTAATGTGATTACGGTAAGTAGCAATCCATCTTTTCCTACACTGTTGATATTCCTACCTGGAGTTTCCATTGTTTTATATTGCACGTGAGTAGTTCTGATTCTAGTTTAGTTCCTTGCACTAATTTGTAATTCTAGTTCCTCTTAATATTGTACATGACATTTATCATTCACAGTATGAACTTATCCTTGTTGTCTGCTCAAGTACTCAGGTGCACTATAGAATTCTTCTTCTTTCAAAAACTTTTTTAGGAATGATGGGAACATCTCCTCAGTTTTGAGGTTTTGTAAGTCCCTTGGCAATGCTTGCATTAATTTTATACCAGCTTATTCAGGTCCTTTTTCAAACATTTGAAGTCTGTGTGAAATGCACTGCAATTGTTTTCTGTACCTTGTGTTATGAGGATGAATAGTCTCACTGGTCTCCAGTTTTGCAGGATCTCATAACACAGTCATAAACGTTCGTGAATACTTACAGGAATGAAAACATCAAAATGTTAAGTTATTTGAAACAGTTTCTACAAGATTCCTTTTTGCATCCATTTCAGTATAATTCAACTCGCTGTCTTCTGAAGTGTGTAATTTTTTCCATTCCTGTGATGGTTGAATTCCCCCATTCTGTGATACCATGGTTCAAAAACTCCATGACAGATAGTGCACAAGAGGTCTTGATGTGCATACTGAGCCAGTTGTTTCATGAAAAATATCACTGAGCTTAGCTTGTTAGATACAGCATTTATCTGCTGCTTCCAATTTAGCTCACTGTCTACTGCTATGGCTAAAAACTTTACTGGATGTACTTCTTCCAGTTATTTTTCATGAAGAAAAACATCTATGTGTTCTTCCTTTTGTTTAGTGTTGAAACTCATTGCCCATGAGCCACTGTGCTGTATTATTGACTGATATGAAAGTGTTCTTCTCAAGTGCTTCAAAGTTGTTGGAAATATTTAGCACAGTCATATCATCTGCATACACTATCTTATTTTCTTTTTGATATGTTTGTACATTATTTACAAATAAATTGAAAAGGATAGGTCGCACAACAGACCCCTGAGGTACACCATACTTAGTGCTTCTAACTTTTGATCCGTTTGAGTTGTTAATTATTACACATTGCCTCCTGTTACTGAGAAGTTATCCAGTCTGCTGCTTCTCCATGAATACTAGTATTCTCAAGTTTCTTTAGTAGGATGCATGATTAATTGTGTCAAAAGCTTTGGATAAGTCAAGAAAAATCCCAGACACTTAGTATCTGGTTGTCGATGGGCTGTACAATAAATTCTGTTAATGATTGAATTGCTGTTTCCATTGATTTCCTTTTCTATTTATTTATCTATTTATTTATTTTCTGTCCATATAACAAAAAGTTTTTGGACATTGTCAGGAAAATTTAGATTACATTACACATATACAGTAAAATATTTACATTTTTTCATAACAACATATGGATCAGACACATGCCTGTACACATTATTTTCCAAAAGGGCACTACAAGTAGATTCCTCTATAGTGTAACACAATTTAGCTTATATTTATATTAGTACATTACACATAATACAGTGTATAATTACATTCTTTCATACCATTGATAGATCGGAGACATTGTCTATATACACTGTTTTCCAAGATGGCATCACAACTTAAAAGTCCTCTATAGAGTAACAACATTTCTCTATTAATAATTACTTCAGTCTACTCTTTAGCATATTTATATAATAGAGGGAAACATTCCACGTGGGAAAAATATATCTAAAAATAAAGATTCTGTAACTTACCAAATGAAAGCGTTGGTACGTTGATAGAAACAATAACAGACACAAACACACACACAAATTTCAAGCTTTCGCAACCACAGTTGCTTCATCAGGAAAGAGGGAAGGAGAGGGAAAGACGAAAGGATGTGGGTTTTAAGGAAGAGGATAAGGAGTCATTCCAATCCCGGGAGCGGAAAGACTTACCTTGGGGGGAAAAAGGGACAGGTATACACTCGCACACACACACACATATCCATCCGCACATAACAGACACAAGCAGACATATGTAAAGCGAAGAGTTTGGGTAGAGATGTCAGTCGAGACGGAAGTACAGAGCCAAAGATGTTCTTGAATGACAGGTGAGGTATGAGACGTGCGTCTCGCGGGCCCCGAGGAATCGCTTCACGACGTCATCAGAAAGGCTGAAAGCGTGACAGCGCTGCCTGGTGACTAGACCTGTAAACAACTCTGTTGACTTAAGTGATGTCACACGTTGGCTACAGTGTTTATACAGACTTGCCTTCAGCTGTTGTTTTGGAATGTCAAATCAATCCAGATTGTTTGAATGAAGCTTCCGTTAACAGAATAAAATGTAGAAAGAAGGTTTAAATGCAAATAATCTGGATTATGGTGACATGATAAATCCGCAGCATAGTCAAAGTTACATATTAGAGTTGTATGTGATTGATTGAAGCCAATTGATTACAAATTATTGGTCGAAAGGCAGAGTGATTTATAGCATAACACATATTACGCATTGCAGACAAAGTGTCTAAATGTTTTTAATGCATTAACTGCATCTTACTAATGTAGGCTAACTACCACTGAGACGTTTGCAGCACGAATTTGTCTTTGAACCAATACCAGCAGTAGCAAATGCGGAAAAACGAATCAAATATGGTAAAGGATGCGTAGTGGAACGCCCATTGCATTTTTCCAGTTTGTGTACGATATCTGTACATAATATGCATCAAAACACGTCGGCTGCTTGTTCATTTTCTAATATATGTTTTTTGGGGATGACCTAGTAGTTTTATTTTTTTTATTATGAGAAATGCGTTAAATGTGGGAAAGTGCATTTAAATATGCCGCAAACAAATATTAGGCAAAGACACACGTCTGTCTGTTACCGCAACCTTTATTTCTCATTCGCTGTGTTCCACAACTGTCAACGAAATTATCGCTTTTCAACCTAATGTAGACCTCAGACTATGCTACAAATAAAGTTACTCCAGTCAAGGTTTCTAGGAAAAAGGGGGGCGAAATCCAGTATAGTGCTCTTGCCATAGATATGTGCTCTTGCCCTGTGTTTTTACCGATATGCTTAAATTTTGATCGCTGTTTTTCTGTAAACAAACAGCTATATGCCAATCACATCTTCCTGTATGTAGTTTCTCAAAAATCCATTTTATGTGATCTTAAGATAAAAAGAGCTCAATGAGGGAATATTAATAGATCGAAGCAATACTGACATTTCCAAATTGTAAGACTGCTATAGATGCAAGTCACTGATTGTCAGAGAGTCAGTGGAACAAAACATTTGAAGTAAATCACAAAGCTTTAGGTTAGTTCAACTATTACTTCTTAATGTAGTAGGCAGTCACAATTTTCTTCCATATTTTTATGTATATACATACTACACAAGCAACCAAATGGTACCGTTCCACTCGCAAATAGAGAGAGGGAAGAAAGGCTGTCTATCATCCGAGCCCTGATTTCTCATGCCTTCTAAATTTTCTCAATAGTGTTATACAAAATAATACTAGCACATAGTTTGAAACTACTGGTAACCTATCTAGCATCCAGCCTCTGAGTTGCTTCAATGTGTTGCTTAAATCTGACCTGGATCTCAAACTTTGGAGCAGTACTCGTGAATGTGTCACATAAGTGTTCTATACGGGTGGTCTAAGTGATCTTCCCCTCATTTCCAGTCACAAAATGTATTCATCTTCCCAGAGGAAGGAAGTAATGACCCTGAAAGCTAGAAATGGTTTTTTTTATTCAAGTGCTGTTTTTCTCTCATACTTCGTACAAAGCATTTCAGAATTTTACAATGAGTACTGGCAGCCCTACATATAATGGTAACATTAAAACGCTGTTAATTTGAACCTTAGTGTTAACTAGCATATGCATCCTTGAGTCGAAACATTACGTTTAATTATAATTATAGAAGGAGAGGCTAATAAAATAATTTTTTTACTTTGTATTTTTTTAATATCTTAGGATTTTCAGTTTTCTACCTGATGTCTAGCAGCAACCTGTAAAAAACTTTCGATCAGAATGTGAAATTCCATTCTGAATCGTAGGCAGGGATGTATAGTCTACATGGACATTGTTTTTCCTTCCAGTATTTTGCAAGTTCATTTCACTGAACAGAGTAAAATTACCCTTATTATGAACAACAAATACTATTAGGGAGTAAATATGTTGACATGTAAGTGAAAGACTCCGAAGGCCCTGAAGAGACTTCTGTAAGAAGCTGCACTATCGATTTTACACAATAATTTTACTCACATGGATCAAAAGTTCTGTTAACTTGCCATATCAGATTTGAATAATATCGCAAGTTTTTCATAACAGCCTCCATCACCGTCACCAGTAATGGTACTGGTATGTAATGGTATGGTGTACTGTAGCAGCACATTAAAAGTGTTTTAATTGAATTGATTCTACATTATTTCTCTTCCCCATGTCCTTGGCATTAATGCTACCAAGTTATGTTCTTGTTCAGTAATTAGTTTCCATGTTATAACATGTTAAATATAGAAAGTTTACCTGTAACCAAGCAGTAGTTTTTTTTCATGACAATATCAGTTCCAGTGCACAACTGAATTTAAAAATCTGTCTTGTGGGGTGAAAATCCGTTACTGCTGCTATCTTGTGCTGACAATGAGATGACTTTCATAGAAATACTGAGTTATTTCATTTGTAATACAGTTTCATAGTTTTTGTAGTTGCTCATGATCTTTACACTTGCATGCAATGGGTGTAGCATCAGCATACAGAACTATCCTTGAATTTGAGGAGCAGTATTTTGTCATTTACACAAATCAACAAAAGAAAGTATCCCAGTACAAAGTCCTGGGTACCCTGTATTACCTATCAGTAATGTTAGATCTGTGTGTGCCACTCACCATCCTTATGAGTGAAAACTGATTTGTGTTAGATACGGTTTTATTAAACTGTGAACAATTATCAGCATAATTACCAGCCGTTTTCCCTTAGTATTTACTATCTCTCTCTACAAGCAACTGATAGAGATTAGCTAAAACAAATCTGTAATTTCAGATGGAGGTCTGTCTATATCTAAAATTATGTTTCCTTTCCCATCTATAGCTTATCGCAGAAAGTTGAGTAACACCTTCAACATGTAGGAATTACATCTTTGAGCACCAATTATTGCCACTTTTTGCAACATCACCATAAGGTTTGATACCCCTACTGATAGATGAGCAGAAAATCTTTGTTAATGGGTGCATAATAAGACTCTTTTTTGGTATACCAGTGCTCAGTAATAACTGAAACATCTGGTTTATTAAAACATGCTATTATGTCCAAATCATTGTGCTTATTTCCTAGGCTCATAAAGTTGTGGAGGATGATCTTGGTTTGAAGGTTGCATTGTATCCACATATTTATTTTTATTTATTTTTTGTAACCATAAATATCCGCATTAAGCAAATCAGATGTGCTTGTCAAACTGGGAAGAGGAAACAAAAAGGCCAGACATGTACAAAATAATAATAAAAAGAAAGATTCCAAAAAAGTTCCTGACAGCAAAATGTAAAACTTAATTGTTTTTGGATATATTACTTCTTATATCCTTCAGTCAAAAACTTAAGAAGGCTGTTAGTTTAGTGTCTTCAAGACATAATGCTGTTTCATTGAGCATCACAACAATCAAGTCTGAGATAGTAGTGTACTATGATACTACCTATGAAGAAATTGATGCACTGGATGTGAAGTGCACAGTTTAGTCTACCCAGCAGGTGTTCCAGAAGATGGCCCTGCACTGTTCTATACCATCATGAATATAGCTATACATTAGTGATATATTCATCACTGACAGAAAATTGAATAATCACATTTTTGCTTCAAGTTTCTGAAATGGCAGTTGATGAGATCATATCTGAAGAGACAACTATCAACCCACACTTTCAGCATGAGGTAGGACTAGCAATTACCAGAATTCTGAAATGTGGATCTTGTAAACCTAGAGTTGCTCTAGGAAAACAAGTAAGATGTGACACGTGTTCCAGATCAAAGATGAGAAAATAAAAGGTTGCTGTATTAGTTATAGCACACAAATATGCAGTGAATAAGAAGTGTGAAATGACTGTGTTCGCCGGCCAGGGTGGTCAAGCGGTTCTAGGCGCTACAGTCTGGAACCGCGGGATCACTACGGTCGCAGGTTCGAATCCCGCCTTGGGCATGGATGTGTGTGATGTCCTTAGGTTAGTTAGGTTTACGTAGCTCTAAGTTCTAGGGGACTGATGACCTCAGAAGTTAAATCCCATAGTGCTCAGAGCCATTTGAACCAACCATTTTTTGACTGTGTTCAAAGCTATGTAGACTTGTTTAATTCCTGGTTTAAGTAATTCACATTATTTCATTGCTGTTTCCTGCTGTCATCCACTAATACCTCAATGTCAACTACTACTTTGTTACTTTAAAACCTTCGACATGTTCACTGTGGCTGACACAAAGGCCAATAAGAGCTACTAACACCGTGCTTTTAAGTGTCATCCGCAGTGAATGTGCAAAACAAGAACATTTTTGCAATTTAATTGAAAGTCCTAATTCAGCTTCCTTTTTCAGGCATGTTTATTTTTAAATATTAAAACTGATGAGAGTTTCATTACTAGACCACTAATTTTGAAATCTGGATGACATCATCCCAGCACTGTAACAAAATGTGCACCATACACAACAGGTTCAATGCAATCTCTCCTCTCCACAAATTTGCACCTCAGATGTGTTGTATGTCATATAATACTACAGTTAATTTTCCATATATCTGAGCAAAACCAATTCTTGCGTGTCCAAGTTTATCTCATCTAGGCATTGCACCTTTCCCTTAACTTTAGTGTGCTTTACAATAAAATTTGTATGAAAAGTTTTCTGTGTAAATTACCTATTCTACACCTACAGCTAATGCTTGTGTAACCCAGTGTGCCATTCAGGTGGGTTTACTTGTGTGTCAATATAATTGTCAGGTTTGGTATGAAAGGGTTTCTTGAAATATATTCCCACATAATTTTTTTAGTTTCTATTCTCAGTTGCAAAATATATTACGCACTGTCAGTGCCATTTCAATGCAAAAATTTTAAATCATGCTGGGGAATAAACCAATAACACAGTTCCAGCACACCTCAGAAATTTGATTTTAGTTGCTTCAACCAATGAGAATTACGGACCAAGTCTTGCACTGCCCTGTTTTGTGTATTAACCCGTTGGCTGGCATGAAGGTGCCGGTGGCCACAGCAGACTGCTCTGCTGGGGCCAGCAATGATATGGTAACAGCCAGGTATCAGTAATTTTAGACTTTAATCTTACGGAGGAAAAATATTTACTTATATTTGATATTCCTTGCCATTTCCAGACTATTTTTGGGTCTGCAGTATTTTTATTTAAATGTCTTACAAAACCAAACGATTAAATGACTACAAAGTTATTCATGAATTCATTTTTAGATACATATTTAACTGTGTAAAGGATAATTCCTGAAACAGTAATTAGCATTCTAGCTGTTCTTTTTAGCCACAACTGTACAGATGCATACACTTCACATTCAAAGTTCCTAACCCCAACCCCCGCGTCACCCGCCGACCCTCACCGCCGTGATCATTCAGCTTAGTCCGACGATCACGGAGGAGGAGGTGTTGGCGGAGCTCAAGGCGCATCCCACGCTGGAGGTGCGGGCAGTCCGCCGCATTTTCAACTCGGCTGGCCCCACCCGCCTTATGCGGGTTTTCTCCGAAGACGTCCCCTCCATTGACCGTCTCCTGAAGGAGGGTGCCCTCCTCTTCAACCAGCGCTACAAGGTCGACCCCTCCCATTCCCCTCCTCAATCCCTGCGCTGCCAGAGGTGTCTGTGCTATAACGCACACCCAACAGCCGAGTGCCGCGAGACCCCCACCTGCCCGCATTGTAGGCATGTGCACTTCCTCTGGCAGTGCCCTAACCTTCAATCCCCTCCCTCCTGCAATCTCCACCATCCCACTTACTCCCAAAAGTGTAAAGCCCGACCCCCTCCGACCACTCCTGAACTCACTGTCCCTGTCCGTCCTCTGGACGCCACCACCCCTCCCGGCAATTCCCTTCGCCCACCCCCTACCGCTGAGGACATCATCAGATTCCTCACCATCGTCCTTCAGAATGTTCATCCTTTTCAGCGTCCCCACACTCTCCAACAGATATCCCTTGCCGCCCGTTCCATTTTCCAACTCAAAATGTACGCCACCTACTCCAACAACCAGGCCCATTTCACCTTCTCCTGTCTTGACACCCTTGTCTAAATCCCTGACAACAGCACCGTATCCTTTACAACAATATCCGCTCCCTTCCCGCCAACAAGAACCTTTTCCTGCACACCCTTGCCACCCACCGCATGGATGCCTTCCTCCTCAATGAAACCTTCCTCCAACCCCACCACGCTGTCCACACTTCGCCCTATCTCCTCCACTGCTCTGATAATCCCCTCCCGATTGTGCGTGGCGGAGTTGCCATTGGTCACCACCGCCAGATCCCCGTTTGGCTCCAACCTCTCCTTCCTGACCCCACCGAACACCTGATCCTTAGTCTCTTCTTCCCCGGCCTTACCGTTACCTGCGCCACCATCTATGTCCGCCCTAAAGCCCTTATTCCCTTCGACTTCCTCTCCCACATTGACCGTACCTTCTCCTCCTACGTGATCGCCGCCAACCTCAACATCCACAGTCGTTCCGCCACCCAGTTACGGCAGTGGCATCGGTTCCTCTCCTCCCTTCAAGACGACCTCATCCCCATCCCCCAGCACACCCGTCCCGAATCCAACTCCACTCCCGATGTTATCCTTTCCTCCCCCAACCTCCTTGGCCGCGTAACGGTGGATGTCCTAGAGCCTATTGGTAGCAACCATCTCCCTGCCCTCCTCACCATTTCAGACGGTCGTCGCCCCCGCCCCGACCCTCGTCATGACCCTCCCCCTAAGTACGTCCATGACTATTCCCGTGCCGACTGGAATGCCTACCGGGATACCCTCTCCACCCAGGTCGATAGCCACCCCTTCACCTACCACCACCTTGACGATGTAACCCATGCCGCCTCCTTTCTCCAGCAGACCTTGTCTGAGGCCGTGGAGGCCCACGTCCCTACTGTCGCCATCCACCCCCACCGTCCTACCTTACCCCCACAGGCCGTCCTCCTCCTCCGTGAATCCCGCCGTCTCTACCGTGCCTTCCTCCGCACGCGTGACCCGGACACACTATGACGCCACCGGCAACTCCAGCGACACATTCGTAATTTGCTCGCTGCTAAGAAACGTCGGGACTGGCGACAGACATGCACCCGTTTAAATGCTACCCTACCTATCAACTCGTCCAAGTTCTGGTCAGCCCTCCGTCGCCTTACTGGAACTAAACCCTCCCCCTACTATCCTCTTCTCCATGATGATCACCCCTTCCCTGACACCCTTAGTAAGGCCAATCACTTTGCCTCCTACCTCTCCGATGTGTTTTCCATCCCCGATGATCCCCAGTTCAATTACTCCCTCTTCCCGGATGTCCGCAATCGAACTGACACCTCTGTCCCTCCCCTCGCACCTGGTTTCCAGTACTTGGACAACATTGCACACACGGAACTCAATGCCCCTATCACTACACAGGATCTCATTGCTACACCCCGCACAAAACGCAACACCGCTCCTGGTCACGATCGTGTCACCTATCGTCACCTTCGTGAAGCTCCTGTCGCTTTCCTCTCCACTCTGGCCAGGCTCTACAATGTAGTCCTGTCCACCGGTTACTACCCCGATCTGTGGAAAACCTCCCGTATCCTGATGTTCCTTAAACCTGGCAAACCGCCGTCCACTGTCTCCTCCTACCATCCCATCAGCCTTACCTCGGTCTTCAGCAAGGTCCTGGAATCTATCCTCATCCGACGCATCCACCAGCATCTCCGCCAGCACCGCCTCCTTCCTGTTACCCAGTGTGGCTTTCGGCCGTCCTTCTCTTCCAATGACCTTCTCCTTCATCTCACTCATCTCCTTTCCGACCAGCTTAATTCCCGTCGCTCCGCGATCTTCCTCTCACAGGACCTCGAACGTGCTTATGACTGCTTATGGCATTCCGGTCTCCTCTTCAAGCTCCAAACCTTCGCCCTACCCATAACTACGTCCGTCTGATCGGCTCCTTTCTCTCCCACCATCCTTCCTACGTCATCATCCATAACACGGAATCCTACACCTTTTTCCCCTCCGCCGGTGTGCCCCAAGGCTCCGTCCTCTCCCCCCGTCTGTACCTTTTGTACACGGCGGACATGCCGCCACCATCACCCCCCGTCCACCTTCTCCAGTTTGCCAATGACACCGCCTTCCTTGCCATTGCCCCCACCCTGCAGCGCTCCCAACACCTTCTCCAATCCCATCTTGACCGGTTCACCGCTTGGTGCAACCAGTGGTTGCTCAAGGTCAATCCCTCCAAAACCCAGGCGATCATTGTAGGCAAAACCACCCCTTCCTTCCACCTCCTTGATTTCTATCTCACCACCTATGGCCGTCCTATCGTCACCCTCGACCGTCGCCTCTCCTGGACTCCAAGCCAAGGCACACTCCCGACTCCGTCTCCTCAAGCTCCTTTCCGGTCGTACGTGGGGTCTGGACTCCTCCACCATCCTCCACAACTATAAATCCCTCATCCGCCCTATCCTTTGTTACGCCCATCCGGCCTGGATCTCCGCCCCCCCATACCTTTTATAAATCCCTATAAATCCTTGAACGCCATGCTCTCCGCCTCGCCTATCACATCCGTCTCCCCTCCCCCTCGCGGATCCTGTATGATCTCATCCCCTTCCCCCACCTCCTCCTTTTCCTTGAAAGGATACGGATCCTGTACACCTCCCGCAAACTCGATCCTCCTCATCCGCTTGTCTCACGCATCCTCTTCCACCCCCGCCCGCTGCCACGCCTGTAGTCCCACGTCCCACCCGGTCTCCATCTCTCCACCCTCCTTACCCTCTCCCAAGATGGCTTCTGCCAGCTCCTCCTCCCTGATGATGTCCTCCTCCCCTCCATCTACCCCTCGTACCAACTTTGATCCTCCCTCCCTCTTCCTGTGTCTGTTCCTTTGGGCACCCTCCCTCCCTCCTCCCTTTCTCCCCACTCCTCCCCCGGGCCTCCCCTCCCCTGTCCCTATACTCCTCCTCCCATCTCCTCAGCCATTGGCATCTTTGTTCTCCCCTCTCCACCCCCCCTCACCCTTCTACCCCTCTCGGCAGGTCCCCGGACTCGCACACACTACGTGGACTTTCGCGCGCCGGAGATCATCGCCATCAGTGTCTCGTGTGTGTGACGTCGTTTTGTGTTTTTAGTGTCCCCCGTCACGCTTCTACGTTCACTTGTACCGTCGGATTCATCAGTGTTATGTGCGCCGTGTCAACGTGTTTTCAGTGTCGTTATCGTCGAGTGTGAACGGCTCCGTGTTTTTTTTGTGTATCTGTGACCACTATTTTTTGCCCGTCATTATGTTCATTCTAATTCTCCATTCTGTGTACTGTTATTGTCAACCACTATGGCTGAAGAGCGGCGTAGCATGCCGCTGACAGCCTACCTGATTGTTCAGGTAGTGGTTTCATCTTGGTAGGAATACATGGTGTCAGTGGTTCCATACTGACCAGTCCTTGTTACATCTACTCAATAACCTCCAAATTTCGTCTTCCGAAAGGCGTATGTCGTTTCCTGGATATTGTGTTGTCGTTTCATCGAAAAGTGTGCCGTGGTTTTGCCACTCACGTCACCTATAGTGTCCCATCATGAGTGCAGTGAACCGTTTTTTTAAAATTTGCACAGAACTTGTTCATACATTGTTCATTGCAAAACAAAATGTTCGTTCACAACAGAGAGCACAAAACAACAAATATCACTTCACATTGAGTACAGTTTTCTGTTACATATTTACAGAGATATAAAAAATTTTCTGTGAAACATGTACCTATAGATTGACATTACATTGTTTGGTAATTCATATATGTATTTTACATTTTTCATTTGCATTAAACTAGATATTTACAAATACATATGGGTCAGACATAGAAAACATTATGTTGTAGATTCATTGTATTGTGATACATTAAGAAATTCCATTTCCTTTTATAGGGCTCTTCCCCTCCCCCCCCCCCCCCTCCTTTTTTTTTTGTTTTGAATAAAGTTTTCCTTTTTAAGTATACTTTCCTTTACATCAGTACTACACAATAAGTGTTCTTCCTCATTAAATGTTTCCTGGAACATAAACTTTCATAGTAGGTTAGAAAACATCTTAGAGATGATCTGTCCTGAAAAGTCATGATTACAATAAGACACGACATGTCACATCCACAATCAATTCCAAATTAGCACATGCACAAAGTATCATTGACAAATAAAATAAAGTATATAGCCTTGCTCAATTAATCTCATTTGTCATTTCCTGTAGAGTGTTTTTTGTGCATGTTGTGTTCATGTGGATTGTGGTGTGAGTGTGAATAGCAAATCAAGTGTCTATCATGCCAATTAATGTCAGGTTCAGGGCAGAAATTGTCTCCGGTCATTTAGTCTGTCAGCTTGTCTGCAGGGTATTAATAAATATAATCAGTAGCTGTGCTTTGCATGAAAATAGTTAGTTCTTCCTGTGTCTTATCTTCTTGCTGCTGCTGCTGCTGTTACTGCTGGTGCTGTAAAATGTAGATACTTAAGATTGTAGCTTATATCTTCTTCTTCTTCTTCCAGCTTGAAGTACGAGATGTGACTTACCTTGTTGTATCAACATACTCTGCTAAGGGCTAAAAGTTTTCAAATCTTTGAGAGGGTACAAACCTAAAATTCTCTTATTCTTGGGGTTTTGTGGAAGATATGCTCCAGGGTGTGGTATATCAATGATTGTGTAAGGACCTTCATATAATGGGCGCCACTTAACATTACGTTTTAGAGGTGATGACGATTTGTAGTGGGTCTTACATAAAACTTGCATGCCTATTGTAAAGTTTTGCCTTCTTTTAAGATTAGCACCATAGTTCTTATTTCTAATGTCAGCTTGTTCAGTAATCGCAATGAGTACTTCCCTTACCTTTTCCTCGTGTGAAAGTTTGGTGTCAGAAAATTTTGGTAGTGGGTTGCTCCATTCATTAGTTTCCTTTGTGTCAAACATGATTTCTCTGGGAGTGTAGGGTGTGTTGTATATATTTAAATTGTTGTGTATTTCCTCAAAAAGTGCTAGGTAATGTATCCAGTTTGTGTGCTGTGTTGAGGTATAAGTTCTCATGAATCTATTTAATTCTCTAAAAATACTCTCATCACAAGGGTTGGCTGATGCATGAAACTTTGAAATAAAGATACTCTTAATGTTATTGTCCTTTAGAAATTTTCTCCAGCTCAATCCTGCATAATACATGGCGTTATCTGATAGACTGGCTTTAGGTTTTCCACAGTATGGCATGTAATCATTTGTGAATCTTCTGATGATGGTGTTTGCTGTGGATGACTTTATGGCAAAAAGTTTGATGTGCTTAGAAAATATGTCATAAAATGCTAGAATGTATTTACAACCACCGATGCTAGTTGGATGAGGTCCGCTAACATCTGTACAAAGTATCTCTCTAGGTCCAGTGGGTAAGATAGAGTGCAAATCTGTCTTGGTGGATTGATTTTGTGGCTTGGATTTTTGACATATGAGACATTTGCTGATAACATCATGTATTTTTCTTCTCGTGTTTGGAAAATAGAAATATGTATGTAACTTGTTTCGACATTTCTTTGTTCCGTAGTGTCCCCAAACTGTGTGAGTGAGTGCAATGGGTTTTTGTACAGAATCTTGTGGTATGCAAACGCACCAGTTAGTAGCATTTGTGTGTCTTTTGTAGAAAAGTATGTTGTTGTGTAACATGTATCTGTCTTGTAAAGTGTTGTTATGTTGTTGTACTATGATTTGTTTTATTTTGTACCAATGTGGATCTGAATCTTGTAGTGTTGCCATGTTCCTGCATAGGTCTTTGTAGTATTGTGTAAACTGTTTGTCTTGCATGAGTAGTATTCTGTAATCGTGTGTGTTCTCAAAGTCTGTATTGTTATGGTGTAATCCTTGTGGTAGTCTTGAAAGTGTGTCAGCTATTATGTTGTCCTTCCCCTTGATGTACTTGATTTCAAAAGAGTAATTCTGTAATGCAAGTGCCCATCGTGTAAGTCTAGGATGAATGAGTTTACATGACAAAAGGAAGGTAAGTGCTTGATGGTCAGTGTATATAATGGTGTCTCTTCCATACAGATAATAATTAAACTTTTTAAATGCTCATACAATAAATAATGTTTCCAATTCTGTGGTGGAGTAAGATCTTTCACATTCCGTTAAAGTTCGACTGGCAAAACCAATGATCTTAATATGTTCTGAAGTTTCTGTTTTAACAAGTTGAAATAAACAACATCCCAAACCAATGTTTGATGCATCACAAGCAATACAAAAGTTCAAATAGAAGTCTGGATGTTCCAGCATGTTAGAATTTACTAAGGCTTCTTTGATTTTAGTACAGTCATTTTCACAGTCTTGGTTCCAAATCCATATCTGGTTCTTCTTTAATAAGTTTAATAAGTATCTGCTATTGAATAACCGTTTAGGTATGAATCGTCTGAAAAATGAGCATAGACTGAGAAATGATTTTAACTGTTTCTTTATAGTGGGACTGGGGAAATGTCTGATAGCATCTAATTTTGAAGGATCAGGTTTAATGCCTTGTGTGGTGATGATGTCTCCTAAGTATTTTATCTCAGAACAAGCAAATCTAAATTTACAAAGATTGGCAGTGATTCCAGCTTGTGTGAATCTGCATAGTAAAGTGTTCAGGGTATCAGTGTGTTCCTTCCATGTTTTTGAGGCAATCACTATGTCATCTACATAGTGTGTAACAGCTTCTAGTAAATCATCACTGAGTACAGAGTTTAGTGCAGTAATGAATACTCCTGAGCTTACATTTAGGCCAAATGGTAATACACAAAATTGATAAGTTCTGCCACCAAACATAAAGGCTGTATATTTTCTAGATTCTTTGCTTATTGGCACCTGCCAAAACGAATTTTTAAGGTCTATTGTAGAGAAATATTTTGCATTCAAGAATTTCTGATGTTGTTCGTCAAGATTTTCTGGTTGTGTCCTCACAGGTAAGATAATTTGGTTGATAGCTCTTGCATCTAATACTAACCTGATACTTCCATTGTGTCTTTTCACTACATGCAAAGGGCTACAATATGGAGATGTTGATGGTTCTATAATATTCCATGTAATCATTTTCTTTAGTTCTTCCCAAACCGCAGGTCGCAGAGCTAGAGGTACATTGTATGACTTGTGGTAATAGATTTGGTGAGGCTTGACTTCAATCGTATACATATATGTGTTGATCCTACCTGGCTTACTAGTGAAAACATCCTTATTCTTAAGTAAAATATGTTTAAGCTGGGATCTCTCCTCTTCATTAATAGCATCACATTCTGATAACTTAGAATTAATTTGTGTAAGTACATCATTCACTACCTCACTGGGTGATACAGGTTGTTGTGTGGAATCTACGTCAGTCTTGTGCATAATCTGTATCTTGTAGCCAGAACAGTGCTTGTTATGGTCTACTAGTCGAGTGTCCAAGTTCAAAACTATGTCTCTGCCTTCATACTTAAAATAACAAATGCCTTTGGAGAAGTCTATAGTGCAGTCCTTCTCGCAAAGAAAATCAATACCTAATATACAACTGGCAGCAAGGTTTTGGACAACTAGGAAAGGCCATTGTATGATTCCATTTCCCATATTAACAGTCACAAATACCCGCTCATTAACTCTATTTGACTTATTACCTAATGCAGTTAATACTGAACAGTTTTGAACTGGAAACTCTGGTATCTTAGAAGTTTTCTTCATCATAGTATAAAAATTGTGAGAAATCACACTGACAGCAGCTTCTGTATCAATCATTATGTTAGTAGGTATACCTCCTACAATGCCTGAGGTGGAAGACAGTACAAATCTTTTCTTTACATTGTGACATTTTGTGTTGCCATTTATCAGATCATCAGCTAAGTTGCCACTTTCATTACATCTTAAGAATAGTGTAGGCAACTCTTGTTGTGTAAATGTTAATTTTTCTTGTTTCAAAGTTTCACTAGCAAGTGTGTATTCAAACATAGTTTCTAAATTGAAGTTGCCCCCAAATGTTGCTCAGTCACGACCTGGGGCTCAGTAATGACTAGTTCTAGTTTACCTGGTTTGTCTGGTCATTGGCAAGTGTAGTTGTAGTTTCATTAGCTACCTCAATAATATTTACATTAGGATACTGTCTTTGCCAATCGCCTGTCTGTTTTTGATTGGCTGAAGTCACTTGTTGGTTTGTATTGCTTGTTTGTGCAAAATTCCCTTGTGGCATCTGAATATGATTTTGTGGTGGCGGTTGCTGTGTTTGCCACTGTCTCGCATAATACTGGCTGTTGTTCTGGTTAGAGTGCGGTGTAGGTGTTCCATTTCTTGTGTAATCTGTGTTGTTGTTTCTTTGCCAGTATTTCTATTCAGCTTTGTGTCCGTTGTTGTTTCCGTTACTCCTTCTTGAATTAAAATTGCCGTTTCTTCGTTTTTTGTACAGGTTATCTCCCTGTGTATAGTTACAGTTGTTGTTTGTGTGCAGCTGTGAGTTTTGGTGATTGTTTTGCATGTTTACTGTGTGTTGTGAATTTTGCTACATGTTTGGTAATGTAGCAATGTAGACATGTTGATTCCTACTGCGTGAGTTGTGTGTTGGTTCTTGTTCTTCATACAGTAAATCAACAGCATCTAACTTTTCCAAAAAATATTCAGGATCGTCGTCCGGTAAGTACAGTAATTTCTCTTTAATATTAAAAGGAAGTCTTGCTTTCAGAGATCGGATCACATCTTTTGGCTTCACTGGTTCATTAAGGAAATGTATCATGTTTAGGTACTTCTCGAAATATCGGCGCAGATTGCCATTTTTTGGATTGAAGTGTTGGGGTTCAGTGGCTTGTTTGCGGATACGTTCCTGCACAGTGGGTGACCAAAACTTATTCAAGAAGGCATGTTCAAACTGCTCGTATGTTACACATCTGTCGCTTTCATGGTAAGCCCAGACAGCAGCGTCTCCTTGAATGCAATCCACAACGTGTGCAATGCGTTCCTAAAAGCTTTTAAGAAGATGACAGGGTGTACAGTGTTTTTGCCTGGTATAAAAGGTTGGAATTTACGGTGCTTGAATAGACTTTCTTCTCCTTTGTTAAGTGTTCGTCTGTTTCTTTCCGTGTAGTCACTGAATTCTTCCCTGTGTGTACATGGTTCTTCATCAGAATGATAATTGTACTGTATTTCATGTGATAGGTATCTGTGGCTATACGTGTCAGTGTATTGTGTATTTGAGTGTTGAAATTCGTGTGTGTACATATGTTCATTTCCGAATCGAGATTTTCTTCTGTGTATGTTAAAATGTGTAGTGGGTGTACTATTCTGTTGTGCTTGGCATTGATTTGTCTTTGTTTGCATATCGTTATCGATTACTTGTCTATTGTTGTTCATGTATTCCACTACAGAATCGTGCACAATATGTGGCAATTTGTTTTGTATAAATTCTTCAAAAATTTGGTCTTTGTGTGCTGTCCATTCTTTAAATTGTGAATTAATGCGAGAGAAATGGGGTTCAGCCTCTCTCTGTATTGTCGTGTGAATCTGTTTGTGAATGTCAGCTATGTTTGTTTCTATTGTATTCACCTTTAAATTAATTTCGTCACATGCGTGCGTGTTTGTTTCTAATTTGCAATTAATAGTGTCACAGGTTTTTGTCAATTCATGGATGTGATTGGCATTGTCGCTTTGTCGTAACTCTAAATTTTCAAATTTTTCCGTAAGATCGTCGACCTGTTTCAAAAGACGTGTATTAATTTCATCTACCTTTTGAGTCAGTGTGGCGAAGTCTGATTTTATCTCATACCTGAAGGCTGCATTGTCTGTCATTGATTGTGTGAATTTTTCGTCATTATCTTGCTTAATATTGGATATGCCTTCCAAAATTGAATTCAATATAGCGGCAAAATTTTGATTGCAAAATGAGCTTGCCCCTGCCGCGTCATTAGACGTGACGTGGTCTCTCAGGTTTGGTTCTGAATTGCTCCTTTTGGTGTTTGTGTGTATGTGTGTGTGTGTGTGTGTGTGTAGCGGGTTATTTTGATGTGTTTGAGTGTCTGTATTAATTTCTGTGTCTGAATGTGTCTGTGTATCCATGTTTGCATTACTTGATTGTTGTTCCATTGTGTACTGGTGTCGAGTTTTTACCATATTGTGAATAAATTGTGTGCAAGAAAAAAAATTGTTTAAACGCGTAGTGTGAAAATGTACTGCCTATGTGTGTGTTTAAATGACAGAATGATTGAGAGATGACTTTAAAGATCGAAAGTAGCATCCGTGTTAATGCTGACTAGCCATGTTGCTTGAATCTTGTACAATGTCGGCCATATTGTACAATGTAACTTGCGTATTGTTGGATCGAAATGTAATCGTCTGAATAATGAGATTTCGCGGAATTTGGAAAAAATTACTGAATGGAAACTGAATATTGAATTTAATGCTGAGAAAAATAATTTTGAATGAAAAATGTGCTTGGAATCAATTGTGGATGCGCAAATGCTGTGTCTTACCGTACATGTCGTCTTGATGCGAAGATTGCATTTCCAGTCCAAATAGTCTCCAGATTTTATTCGTTTTCTTCAATATTCTTGTCACATAGGTTGTTGCCGGTCAAGATGTACATGAAAAAGAACAATTAGTTATAGTACAGATACAATAATGAGTCCTGGCACATAGTCGCCAGTTTAACAAATAAAAAATACAATAATAATAATATAATAATAATAATATATTATATGAAGATGTACGGAACGTAGCCAGGGGTCATTATGTATTTTTTTTCTTTTTTTTTTTTTTTTTGTAGACAAAGCCTCATATCTGACCTCAGCTTCAATCATGAAAATGGAGTGACTAAAATTAGAAAATTCTATCTAAATAATTGCAGATAATTCACAAATGAGAGCGACTTATTAATTCTGCACCTCTTTTCTGCAAATAAATATCAAATGGCTTACTGTGGAGCCACACAAAATATTACGTCCTTCTAGGACAACGAATGACATAAGAGTGTAGATGCCTACTGGCTGTGACAAGAGAGCGGTGTTAATTCCTTTACTTTGCATTCTCTTGTCTTAAAAAATCGATACATAAAGTCTCAGTTAACTAAATTAAATATTGTCTGTGCGAGTGCAAATGGTTCCTTAAAGTACCAACGCTTTCCTTTAGCATATTTAGATTTACTTTCTTGAGTTCACAGGGTAGTGCATTGTAGAAAATTGCTCCCATTCTGTGTGGGCTGTGGTCCGTTGCCTTTTTATTGGTCACAATTCTATGAAAATTTTCCCTTCCCCGTGTATCATAGTTGTGTACATTACTGTTTCTCATATTAAATTCAGGATTTTGTTTCACGAACATGACTGTCTGCAGTATATACATGGAGTACACGGTAAGAATTTTATATTTTCTAAAGATGTCTCTACAAGGCTCTCTCTTCTTTACCTTGGCTACCATTCTTAGTGACTTTTTTTGTAATCTAAAAAGTCTATCTATATGAACTGCTGATGCCCCACCCCATATCTCAATACCATACTGAAGGTGCGGATGAATTAACCCAAAATATATTTGCCTTAAAGTATCATGGTCCAAGAAGGCTGAGACCTGTTTCAGTAGATACACATTGCTACAGATTTTCTTGTAAATATTATCTACATGGTCTTTCCATGATAAGTGTTCATCAACAACGATGGCCAAAAATTTATGTGAATTTGCATTTGCAAGGCCCAATAGGGATGTAAATACAGTATCAGTTATGGCAGCATTATAACTGTGGATGAACTTCATTATTACCATTTTGTCTTTATTTACAAGAAGCTTGTTTGCTGTAAGGTATGCAGACAGAGTATTGAAACTGATCTTGGTACTGTTAGCTGCAGACTGCATATCACTGCCACAGCTGTTGAAGGATATGTCATCAGCACAGCTTACAACCATGCAATTTTGGGGTTCAAATAAGTTATTTACATATACAAGGAACAGAAAAGGCCCTAGTATGCTTCCTTGAGGCACACCACATTGAAGTGTCCTGAAGTTTGATTTGGTTGTTAGGAGCTGCTCATTGTTTTGATAAGTTAGCGTTACACACTGTTTTCTGTCTTTCAAATAGGAAGTAAGTAGTTTCAAGGCTAGTCCTCTCAAGCCGTACTCCTCTAGCTTACACAGAAGAATAGTATGATTCACAGTATCAAAGGCTTTACTCATATCTAGGAAAGTGCCTATTACCTTGTCACTTTTGTCCAGCTTACTTAATATTTCATGTATAAAAGATGCTACTGCTGTTGTAGTAGATCTCCCTTTTCTAAATCCATGTTGTAGGTTGTTTAACAACTTGTGTTTGGTGAAATATGATTCAACTTGATTTAGTATTACTCTCTCTAACAATCTGCCTAGTTCTGAAGTTAATGATACTGGCCTGTAGTTTTTAGTGTCAGTTTTTAATCCCTTTTTAGGCTCTGGTATAATTTCAGTGATTTTCAAAAGGTCAGGGAATACTCCATTTCTGAGGGAGGTATTCATCAAGTGAGTCAGGGGTTTCACTAATTCATCCCTGTATTCCTTTAGCAGTTTAGGTGAAATGTCATCCCAGTCACAAGACATTTTTGGTTGAAGTGCTGATATGATTGCTAGGACATCCGCCTCACAAGGGAACCTCCCCATCGCACCCCCCTCAGATTTAGTCATAAGTTGGCACAGTGGATAGGCCTTGAAAAACTGAACACAGATCAATCAAGTAAACAGGAAGAAGTTGTGTGGAACTATGAAAACAATAAGCAAAATATACAAACTGAGTAGTCCATGTGCAAGATAGGCAGCATCAAGGAGAACGTGAGCTCAGGAGCGCCATGGTCTCATGGTTAGCGTGAGCAGCTGTGAAATGTAAGATCCTTGGTTCAAGTCTTCCCTCGAGTAAAAAGTTTAATTTTTTATTTTCAGATAATTCATTTGTTGCAATTTGTGTGACAAACTCTTATGTTTTCATCACTTTTTTGGGAGTGATTATCACATCCACAAGAAAACCTAAATCGGGCAAGGCAGAAGAATCTTTTTACCCATTCGCCAAGTGTAGAAGTTAGGTGGGTCGACAACATATTCCTGTCATGTGACGCACATGCCGTATAGAACATATCAGACATGTTCTCCTGTGGAAGAATCGGTTGACCTATGACCTTGCGATCAAATGTTTTCGGGTCCCATTGGAGAGGCACGTCCTTTCGTTTACTAATCGCACAGTTTTGTGATGCGGTCGCAAAACACCGACACTAAACTTATTACAGTGAACAGAGACGTCAATGAATGAACGAATGGACCATAACTTTGAGAAAATAAAGAATGTAAACTTTTCACTCGTGGGAAGACTTGAACCAAGGACCTCTCGTTCCGCAGCTGCTCTCGCTAACCACGGGACCACGGCGCTCCTAAGCTCAGACTCTCCTTGATGCTGCATATCTTGCGCATGGACTACTCAGTTTGTATATTTTGCTTATTTTTTTCATAGTTCCACAACTAAATCTGAGGGGGGTGCGGTGGCGAGGTTCCCTTGTCAGATATAAAAGGACTGGCTAGATTTTCCAAGACTAAAATTTTGTGGCTTGACATGAACTTCATTTGTACCAACTGTACTGAACTTTTGTATAAATTTCTCACATACTTCTTTTGGGTCATTTATTTCTTCACCCCCCCCCCCCCCCCCCTTAAACCATGGACCTTGCCATTGGTGGGGAGGCTTGCGTGCCTCAGTGATACAGATAGACATACCGTAGGTGCAACCACAACGGAGGGGTATCTGTAGAGAGGCCAGACAAACATGTGGTTCCTGAAGAGGGGCAGCAGCCTTTTCAGTAGTTGCAGGGGCACAAGTCTGGATGTTTGACTGATCTGGCCTTGCAACACTAACCAAAACGGCCTTGCTGTGCTGGTACCGCGAACAGTTGAAAGCAAGGGGAAACTACAGCCGTAATTTTTCCCGAGGGCATGCAGCTTTACTGTATGGTTAAATGATGATGGCGTCCTCTTGGGTAAAATATTCCGGAGGTAAAATAGTCCCCCATTGGGATCTCCGGGCGGGGACTACTCAAGAGGATGTCGTTATCAGAAGAAAGAAAACTGGCGTTCTAAGGATTGGAGCGTGGAATGTCAAGATTCCTTAATTGGGCAGGTAGGTTAGAAAATTTAAAAAGGGAAATGAATTGGTTAAAGTTAGATATAGTGGGAATTAGTGAAGTTCGCTGGCAGGAGGAACAAGACTTCTGTTCAGGTGACTACAGGGTTATGAACACAAAATCAAATAGGGGTAATGCACGAGTAGGTTTAATAATGAATAGGAAAATAGGAATGCGGGTAAGCTACTACAAACAGCATAGTGAACGCTTTATTGTGGCCAAGATAGATACGAAGACCCCGCCTATCACAGTAGTACAAGTTTATATGCCAACTAGCTCTGCAGATGACAAAGAAATTGAAGAAATGTATGATGAAATAAAAGAAATTATTCAGATAGTGAAGGGAGACGAAAATTTAATAGTCATGGGCGACTGGAATTCATCAGTAGCAAAAGGGAGAGAAGGAAACATAGTAGGTGAATATGGATTGGGGGTAAGAAACGAAAGAGGAAGCCGCCTGGTAGAATTTTGCACAGAGCACAACTTAATCATAGCTAACACTTGGTTCAAGAATCATAAAAGAAGACTGTATACATGGAAGAAGCCTGGAGATACTGACAGGTTTCGGATAGATTATATAATGGTAAGACAGAGATTTAGGAATCAGGTTTTAAATTGTAAGACATTCCCAGGGGCAGCTGTGGACTCTGACCGCAATCTATTGGTTATGAGCTGTAGATTAAAACTGAAGAAACTGCAAAAAGGTGGGAATTTAGAGAGATGGGACTTGGATAAACTGAAAGAACCAGAGGATGTAGAGAGTTTCAGGGATAGCACAGGGGAACAATTCACAAGAATGGGGGAAAGAAATACAGTAGAAGAAGAATGGGTAGCTTTGAGGGATGAAGTAGTGAAGGCTGCAGAGGATCAAGTAGGAAAAATGACGAGGGCTATTGGAAATCCTTGGGTAACAGAAGAAATATTGAATTTAATTGATGAAACGAGAAAATATAAAAATGCAGTAAATGAAGCAGGCAAAAAGGAACACAAACGTCTCAAAAATGAGATCGACAGGAAGTGCAAAATGGCTCAGCAAGGATGGCTAGAGGACAAATGTAAGGATGTAGAGGCTTATCTCACTAGGGGTCAGATAGATACTGCCTACAGAAAAATTAAAGAGACCTTTGGAGAAAAGAGAACCACTTGTATGAACATCAAGAGCTCAGATGGAAACCCAGTTCTAAGAAAAGAAGGGAAAGCAGAAAGGTGGAAGGAGTATATAGAGGGTCTATACAAGGGCGATGTACTTGAGGACAATATTTTGGAAATGGAAGAGGATGTAGATGAAGATGAAATGGGAGATATGATATTGCGTGAAGAGTTCGACAGAGCACTGAAAGACCTGAGTCGAAACAAAGCCCCGGGAGTAGACAACATTCCATTAGAACTACTGACGGCCTTGGGAGAGCCAGTCCTGACAAAACTCTACCATCTGGTGAGCAAGATGTATGACACAGGGGAAATACCCTCAGACTTCAAGAAGAATATAATAATTCCAATCCCAAAGAAAGCAGGTGTTGACAGATGTGAAAATTACCGAACTATCAGTTTAATAAGTCATGGCTGCAAAATACTAACGCGAATTCTTTACAGACGGATGGAAAAACTAGTAGAAGCCAACCTCGGGGAAGATCAGTTTGGATTCCATAGAAATATCGGAACACGTGAGGCAGTACTGACCCTACGACTTATCTTGGAAGCTAGATTAAGGAAAGGTAAACCTACGTTTCTAGCATTTGTAGACTTAGAGAAAGCTTTTGACAATGTCGACTGGAATACTCTCTTTCAAATTCTGAAGGTGGCAGGGATAAACTACAGGGAGCGAAAAGCTATTTACAATTTGTACAGAAACCAGATTGCAGTTATAAGAGTCGAGGGGCATGAAAGGGAAGCAGTGGTTGGGAAGGGAGTGAGACAGGGTTGTAGCCTCTCCCTGATGTTATTCAATCTGTATATTGAGCAAGCAGTGAAGGAAACAAAAGAAAAGTTAGGAGTAGGTATTAAAATCCATGGAGAAGAAATAAAAACTTAGAGACAGCAAAGGACTTGGAAGAGCAGTTGAACGGAGTGGATAGTGTCTTGAAAGGAGGGTATAAGATGAACATCAACAAAAGCAAAACGAGGATAATGCAATGTAGTCGAATTAAGCTGGGTGATGCTGAGGGAATTAGATTAGGAAATGAGACACTTAAAGTAGTAAAGGAGTTTTGCTATTTGGGGAGCAAAATAACTGATGATGGTCGAAGTAGAGAGGATATAAAATGTAGACTGGCAATGGCAAGGAAAGCGTTTCTGAAGAAGAGGAATTTGTTAACATTGAGTATAGATTTACGTGTCAGGAAGTCATTTCTGAAAGTATTTGTATGGAGTGTAGCCATCTATGGAAGTGAAACATGGACGATAAATAGTTTGGACAAGAAGAGAGTAGAATATTTCGAAATGTGGTGCTACAGAAGTATTTTGAAGATTAGATGGGTAGATCACATAACTAATGAGGAAGTGTTGAATAGGATTGGGGAGAAGAGAAGTTTGTGGCACAACTTGACTAGAAGAAGGGATCGGTTGGTAGGACATGTTCTGAGGCACCAAGGGATCGCCAGTTTAGTATTGGAGGGCAGCGTGGAGGGTAAAAATCGTAGAGGGAGACCAAGAGACGAATACACTAAGCAGATTCAGAAAGATGTGGGTTGCAGTAGGTACTGGGAGATGAAGAAGCTTGAACAGGTTAGAGTAGCATGGAGAGCTGCATCAAACCAGTCTCACGACTGAAGACCACAACAACAACATTTCTTCACCATTTTCTTTTATTGTAATGTTGCTGTGTTCATAGGATTTCTGTTTCCCACTTTCTTTATGCATTATTTTCCAGGCATTTTTACTGATACAGCTAGAGTTCTTTATTTCAGAGATATATTTCTGTGCTTTTAGATTAGTGAAGGACTCTCTGTATGTTTTTCTGAGCAGTTTATATTTTGTTGACAAATATTGTAGTTTAGTATCTCTAAAAAGTATATAGCAATCTTTCATTTTCTCCCTCAGTTCAATAATTTCAGAAGGGAGATTCTCGGCTTTATGGTTTACAGCTTTATTTACTTTTTTTAACTAAAGGACAGGTTTCATTTAAAGTGTTACTGAATAACTTATAGAAATATTCCCATTTTTCATTCACTTCAGTTGCATTGTACACTGGTTCCCATTTTCCATTCCCTAGTGCCATCTTAAGTTTAGAATAATTAAATTTTCTTTTATATATAACTGTATCACTTTCAGTTACATCTATGTTCCCTACATCAATTTCCATAGTAAGGGCTCTGTTATCACGAATGTAGTTTTCTATGGTGTTTACATTTACTTTCTCTTTTCCTACATTTGTGAGAACACGGTCAATACGTGTCTTCATATTTGCAGTGACTCTTGTAGGTTCTGAGTTCATTTGTTTAAAGTTATAACACTGTAATACATCCATATAGCGGAAATCGTTAACACTATTATTTAATGAGTCTATGTTGATGTCTCCAACGAGCAACAAGTGTTTTTTATACACTGCTGTGTCCCCTCCAGCAAGTCCTCTAGGCAATTTAGAAACTCTTCTGTGTTACTTCCAGGTGACCTATACAGTGCTGCTATAATAAGGCTGTTGTTTCCATACTTCAGGTTTACTGCTGCAACCTCAAATACCATTTCAGTACTCAGATCATCTATCCATTTAACTTTTTCACATTTTACATCATTTCTACTATAAATGCCTACCCCACCTCTTTTGTGTGTCTTTCTGCAGTACAAGTTTATAAGTTTGTAATTTTTTAGCCTGTAACCATAGGCTTCCTCTTCCTTGCATCCCAATTCACTCGCTAGGAAGAGGTGTGGCTTAGTTTCATTTAGGTAAACACTCAGCTGCTCTGTTTTATTAGTTACATACTGAACATTCTGATATGCAAGGGTTAATTTATTATGCTTTCCTCTAAAAAAAACACCACGGTCTACTTTATGACTGAGAATTCTGTTTAAATCGTCTTTTTCTTTGATAATTTCCCATATTTTGTGACACAAGAATTTTTTGCCTTCAAAATTTAGGTGCATACCATGTCTGATATGTAGGCTTCTTTTCAGTTTGCCTGTATCTAATATTTTACATTTGTCAAAACGAGCACACATTTGTTTCATTTTAATGTTTGCTTTCCGAATCAACTTATTTACACACGAACTGTACACGAGATCATACCTGTGAGGCAGCGTTGTAATAATGGTGTTTCATGATTTATTTGCTTCTAGGAAGTTTTCCAGGCTTGCTAGGCAATTTCGTTCTTCATTTCTTGCGATGTCATTGGCACTAGCTATACACACTACATATTCATTCTCTTCTGTCTTGTTTCCCTGCAGGTCAACATCAGTAACAGATTTCATATTTGCATTGGTTTCACTATTCCTATTGCTTGGATATCTTTGTAATTGTCCTGTAAAACACTCGCCAAATTTCTGCCGTGGCTGTCTGTTAATAAGAGAACGTTGTACCTTTTTTCCAACGGTTTGACGATCATATTTTTTACTGTATTTTTGTTTGTTTCTCCACTGCATAATTTACGAAATTCGTTTTCGCCACATTTCACACTTTCACATTTATCACTATTGGTTTCTGGTAAGAGCTGAGGCACAGGTAGGGCAAATCTAACTGTTTTTCATAAGTTTTCACTTTTTTTGCTGTGAAGATTACTTTTTGTAATGTTTTACATAGACACACTCGAATTTACCTCATATTTTGATCCAGTCACTTTACTACAGTTTTCGGAATAAAGGATATTAAAATTGTTTTCACACTCGAAACTTGGTTTACTCACTGTAGGTGACTTTTTTCACCTTGTGCTTTACATTTGCCTGGTATCTATGTTGTGCTGGAGTTACTATATTGTGCTTTTCCAGGTAAGCAGTTATTTTGGAGAAGCCTAATACTAAGGATTCTGGTCTGTAATGATTAGGATCATCATCTTTTCCCTTTATGTAAACAGATACTACTTTAATTAATTTAAGTTAATCAGGAAATATTCCTTCTTGGAATGAGCAATTGACAATATCCAATAGTGGTGTAATTATTTCTGCTGCCACCTGCTTGATTAGGTATTTTGTTACTTCATCATGTCCAGCAGACTTTTTTTTCTCTCAGCTTTTTATAACCTTTTTCACTTCCTCTTTAGATAATACTTTCAGGAACATTGAGGGGTTTGGCTTATCTTTCACTGTGGTCTGATGAGTTCCTCAGTTATGGCTTGCATGCTTCAGGTTTTCCACTGTATCTGTGTAGTTATTATTCAGAATGTTGGCAATTTCTGTTTTGTCTCTAATGGTTTTGTTATTCACTTCCATACTTTGTATTTCTTTTGTTTTCTGTGTGTACATTTTTTTACCAGTCTCAGAGTTAGTTACATCACAGGCAGTTTCCATTCTATTTTTTTATTTTGAAATAATCTTATTAATTGATTTAGTGTTTTCTTATCTGATCAACAGTTTGTACTTTTTCTGATGCTGCTTGTAGGTTTCAGTACTTTCCTTCTGTTTTGTCATTCTTAAGGTAGCCTTCTGTTCTATTATTTCCTTCATGATCCACTGCTTGTTTTGGAGTATTTTTCTTTTCCTCATGGTTTCTGGAAACACTATACTGAAATGAAATGCTAAGGTTTATTGAAAAGAACTGTATTTTTTCTCTCTTCCCTGAGCTTGAAGAATGTCTGTCCAACATTATTTTCTCAACATTACTTTAAATATGTTGATGTTTTGTTGTCTGAAAAACCTAATATCTCTTTCTACATTTTTATCTTCTGTGTGTGAGTTTAGATTTCCACATGCTTCACATGGCTGTCCAAAATGATCAGAAAGTCCTGTTTACAGAACCTGTGTTGTATATTCATTGCTGTCTGTATTAGCAATAATATTATCAATAATTGACTAAGTTTCTGAAGTTACTCTTATAGATTCCATTACAGTTGCCTTCATGTTGTACTGTATTAGCATCTCCTCAAAATTTTGCTTTCTTTGTGTCTCTTTTCCCAAAACAATTTTAAAATCACCACATATTACACAATCTTTCATTTTTTGTTCCTAGTAGATTGGACACTTGGCCACTTGATGATCAGTGCACACAGACAGACTACTCTCAACTCATTGCACACAATACCTGTAATTTCAAAATTGTCAAAAAATTTTGTATGTGTCATTCATTCTGCTATCATAATTCTTGGTTGTTTTGACAAATATTGCCACTCCTCCACTCTTATGTAGCCTTCATGCAGAAATAGTCCTCAAGAACATAATATTTTATAGTAAAACCGCATATTTCATTCTCTTTTAATCCATGTTCACTTATACACATTATGTCTGGACATTTTTCATTTGTAAGTACTTCTACTTACAATTTTTTATTAATTATGTATTGTATATTTTGATGCAGAATTCTGAGCTTTACTTATTTTTTCTTAATAATGAAGTTCTCAGTCTCTACTTGATAATCATGTTCATATTTCTTGCCACTAACATCTAACTTCCAGTTTTTTTTTCTTTCCTTGACTGTACTATAAAAAACTGCTGACCAAATGTTGAGATGACATCCTTTTCATTACTGAAGTTCTTGTAGGCACTATTTCAGGTGTCATTTCTTTTTTCCTTTTGTGCAACTGCTGCTTACTGTTGCTCATCAACTTTCTTTGTTTTGTTTTTTAGACGTAGTTCCAGCAATGTATGCTCTTCTTCTGCAGAGTATTCTATGTTTTTATTTACTGTCTCCACTTCTATTGAGTATATTTTATAATTCATTTCAGTCTCTTTAGGCCTAGCTATTTGCTTTCGATTGCAGCTGTCATTTTTTCTAGCAGTCACTACTACACTGTCAGTTTTACTGTAAAATTTTTTCTTTTCATTAATGTTTTCTGTAACTTTGGAAAAATGTGCACCTGGTTTTATAAATGAAGGTATTGTGTAATTCTTTTCTAGAATACTATTCAGAAGGTTTCTGCACTGCATACCATGACTGTCACTTAGTAAAAGCAGTTTCCATTTTGGGCACAAGCTTTTTCATCTTGCTTAAGTGAATCATTTTGTCTGAGTTTCCGCATGATTCCTTGGGTTATATGGTGTCTGATAATCGAACTTTATCATTTCTTCCAAGCAGATGTTCTGGTTGTTTCAGATTGGCATATTTGTCATGGAGCTCCTCATTTTCTAATCTGGTGTTGTTCTGTACTTTCACAGGATTCTGGCAATGATTGTGATAGCTCATTTCATAAAAACCTTCTTCCAAAACTTTCAAGTGAATAATGAGGTTGGTAATTAAAGATTTCAGATGTAATACCTCTTACTACCTTCACTTTATATTCTCATTTTCTGTTTCATTTTCCTCTACAGTTGCAAATACGAATGTTTTATATGTTCTATTACAATGACTACCTGACGATATTTTTTCATCTGGTATAGAGCATACATTACATCTGAACTGTAATGTGAAAACTGTTTTCTTGTCCATCTATTTTTGCACTTCATGTATCTTGACTGTAGCACATCTGTTTGCATCTTCATTTTAATTAATGTATTTGATCTGCCCTTTTCACTCACGACATAAAGATTAGAAGCTGCAGAAATTTCACACACTGTTTACAGTAATGAAAAAGCAAAAACACACAAAATCTATTGCCACTGAATAATGCCAACAGCAATGAAAATCTTTTAACATTTCTTAAACTGAACATTTACTTTTTTCACTCATATTTCTTATTTTCACACTAGATAAATAGGAACACATCACTAAGCAGCGACTGATGACCATAGATGTTAAGTCCCAGAGTGCTCAGAGCCATCACTAAGTAGCCATCTTGCTCCAGGTATTGCTAACCACTAGTTTCATCATGTCAGGGCTGCTGGTAGACACATGTACAAGTACATAAATCATCATAACTTTTGGAACTAAATAGTTCCTTCTTTAGAGAATACAAAATGTGCTGCTCTTCTTTGAACTTTCTTGATGTACTCCATTAATCCTACCTGGTAAGGATCCTAGATCATACAGCAGTACTCCAAAAGAGGGCGGACTAGTGTAGTGTAGGCAGTCCTTTAGTAGATCTGTTATATTTTCTGCAAGTTCTGCCGATAAAACACAGTCTTTCATTTGCCTTTCCCACATTTTCTATGTGTTCTTTCCAATTTAAGTTGTTCATAACTGTAATTCCTAGATATTTAGATGAATTTAGAGATTCCCTCTAGCACTCATGTGGATGACCTCACACTTTTCATTAAACTGCCAATTTTTCCACCTTTACTGGATGATAAATGGCTGCATCATCCATGAAGAACCTAAGACAGCTGCTCAGATTGTCTCCTAAGTTATTTATATGGATGAGGAATAGGAGAGGGCCTATAACACTGCCTTGAGGGATGCCAGAAATCACTTCTGATTTACTTGGTGATTTTCCATCAATTACTATGATCTGTGCCCTCTCTGGCAGGCATCACAAATCCAGTCACATAACTGAGACAATATTCCATAAACACACAATTTCACTACAAGCCAGTTGTGTGGTACAGTGTCAAAAACCTTCTGAAAATCTAGAAATATGGAATCAATTTGGAATCCCTTGTCAATAGCACTCAACACTTCATGTGCATAAAGATCTAGTTGTGTTTCACAAGAATGATGTTTTCTAAATCCATGTTGACTTTGTGTCAATAGACCTTTCTCTTTCAGTAACTCTTAAATGTTCAAACACAATATATGTCCCAAATTCCTGCTGCATATCAATGTTAATGATATGTAATTTAGTGGATTACTCCTTCTACCTTTCTTGGATATTGGTGTGACCTGTGCAACTTTCCAGTCTTTGGATACGGATCTTTCATCGAGCGAGTGGTTGCATATGATTGTTAAGTATGGAGCCATTGCATCAGCATACTTCGAAAGGAACCTATTTGGTATACAGTCTGGACTGGAAAACTTGCTTTTATCAAGTGATTTAAGCTGCTTCACTACTTTGAGCATACCTTCTTCTAAGTTACTCATGTTGGCAGCTGTTCTTGATTTGAGTTCTGGAATATTTACTTCTTCTTCTTTGGCAAAGGAATTTTGGGAGGCTCTGTTTAGTAATTCTGTTTTGGCAGCATTGTTGTCAATAGTATTTGCATTGGTATCACGCAGAGAATGCATTGATTGTGTTTTGCCACTAGTATACTTTACAAATGACCTGAATCTCTTTTGGTTTTCTGTCAGTCTTTGAGACAAATTTTCATTGTGGAAAGAAAATTGCTACTCACCATAAAGTGGAAATTCTGAGTCACAGATAGGCACAACAAAAAGACTGTCACAAATAAGCTTTCGGCCAACAAGGCCTTCATCAAAAATAGATGATAGATACATGCACACATTCACACAAACGCAACTCACTCACACATGACTGCAGTCCCTGGCAACTGAAGCCACACCACAAGCAGCAGCACCAGTGCATGATGGGAGTAGCAATTGGGTGGGGGTAAGGATGAGGTTGGGACAGGGAGGCGGAGGGATAGTAGGGTAGAGGTGGTGGACAGTGAAGTGCTGCAGAGGAGTGCGCAGGGACGAGGTGGAGAGAGGATGGGACAGTTATGTGCAGTTGGGAGGTTAGGCAGTGGGCAGGGAGGGGAGGGGGCGGGGGGGGGGGGGATGTTACCGGAAAAGGAGAAAAGTAGAAAGACTGAGTGCAATGGTGGAATGAGGGCTGAGTAGTGCTGGAATGGATGCAGGGAAGGGTGTCGTGTTGGACAACATGGTCAACAACAGGCTGGTCCACTTGTTTCTTGGCCACAGTTTGTTGGTGGCCATTCACACAGACGGTAAGAAAGGTGGACCACCCTGTTGCTGAGCATGCTGCCCAACACAACATCCTTTATTTCAATGACTGCTTCACAACTTGTGCCATATGGATCATTCCCACCAACACCAGCTTTTCTGAAGTGCATAGGTGGGAACTTCCCTACAATATGCGCCTCCTGGCCCCAAACTTCATTAATCATTGTCCTCACCCAACCAGCCCTTTCCCTGTTCCCATTCCAGCACTATACAGCCCTCATTTCACCATCGCACCCAGTCTTTTTACTTCCGTCCTTTGTTGCTACCCCCCCCCCCCCCCCTCACACCTGACCGCTGTCTAACCTCCCAACTGCACATAGCTCCCCTACCTTCTCTCCTCCTTGTCCCTGTGTGGTTTCCAGCAGCACTTCACTGTCCTCCACCCCAACACTACCATTCCTCTCACTCCCTCTCCCCGCCACAGCCTCCTCCTTATCCCACCCAGTCACCACTCCCATCATGCACTGGTGCTGCAGCTCACAGTATGGCTTCAGTTGCCAGAGGCTGCAGTCATGTGTGTGCGAGTTGCGTGTGTGTGTGTGTGTGTGTGTGTGTGTGTGTGTGTGTGTGTGTGTGTGCGCGTGTGTGTGTGTGTGCGCACACGTGCGCACTTCGCAAAAAATGCCCATCGTTCTTTCTCTTGTTTCTTGTGTTTCTCGTGTCACCTTACAAGCCGCCCTGCGTGCTATACTTACAAGCCATATTCCATCAACCATCTCGGCCACGCACAAGAGATGACTACAAGACCATGCTGATTGTTGGTGCAGTATCTAATGTACCACATTACTCCCGCCAACATCATTAATCCTATAGCTCCAAATTGATCCCCTCCCTGAGTCACTCTCCCATATTTTCATCTGCTATTTCCCGCATCTTTCTAGTGCCACATGATCTTGTACCTCATCCTACGAACCCCTCCCCACCCCCAACTCTTTTTTCCATTCTATCCCTGTTTGCACCCACTAATTCCACCTCATTCAGTCACATCTGTCATCCCCCTTCTTCATGTGAGTTTTTGATTTTCACTATTGTCACCTTCCTCAGATTTCATATTGTTTCCCCCTTTTGCAACCGTTTCATCATTCTTGTGATTTTTCCCATGTATTTGGGTGTATTTTTGTGAAATTTTTGGCCATAATTCTATGTCATTTACATAATTTTTCACATTTTTTCCACCACCATGGATCCTTGCTCTTTCCATCCGCATCAATACAGAAAATTTTCTTTATCCCTAGCTAGAACCCAGTCCCACATACTGTTTCTGCATTGTTACTTGGTTCATGGAATCTCCCCAAATGGCCCTACCATCAAATTACCCACCCTCGGCTGGCACCCCTCCTTCCACAATGAGCTCCATCTGTTCAGATTCCACCAATCCTTAGCCCTCGCCAACATAGTCCTGCAAAATAATGTCAACCAAGCCCAAACCTACTTGCAGTACTTTCTCTCCATCCAAAAAATTCTTCTGCTATGCAATCCCAAACTTCTTCTGCTATGCAATCCCAAACCCATGGAAGCTATAACACACGTTGAAACTCTTGCCCTGCAGGAACTAGGTTGACATGCGCAACGCCGCCTCAAAAACTCTCCACCCTGCTCACTTCCTACCCGCCTTGGAGTAGCACTGCCCACCACCTCTACAACCTCCAAACCTCCCCCCCCCCCACCCACCCCCACCATAGCTGAAAAACCCTGTCTCACAGACCTACTACATTTACCCCACCCCCACAAAAGTCCTTCCCACCACCACACAGAATCCAGTACCTAAACAGACCCAAAACAAGTCATGAACCTTTCCTCCAGAAGCCTTAGCCCCACATAAGTATGTCCTTTCCAAAGGCCTCACCTTTTGCCCCAGCAGAGCCCATGCATGGTACTGTGCACCTGGCAGCAGCCGCAGTGAAGCTTCACTCATGCCCAATGCCATGTACCTATTGGTGAAACACTATTGCTACGCATGTGGCTGTCAACATACTAAATAGCAATATGACTAGTGACGAGCATTAAACATAAACTTGTATCCAGGTTCCAACCGCATTACAGCATTATTCGAACACGCATTCTCCTATATATACTTTTTATTTATCAACAAATTTTTCAAGCAATGTGACAGTGCTGCCATGGGTAGTCCTTCGTCTCCATTGGTGGCCAACGTTTTCATGGAAGTTTTTGAAGGGAATGCCCTTGACTCAGTTGTTTTAAAGTCAACATTATTTCAGTAATATGTTTATGATATTTCTACAGTTTGGCCTCATGACTGGAACAGCCTATGACATTTCCTTCAACACCTAAACACTATACATGAAAACAAACAATATATTATGAAGATGGAGAAAGAAGATTGTTTACAGTTATTTGATGTCTTAGTGTGATATAAGAAAGATATAACACTTGGACAATCAGTATTCCAATAGCCAACTCATACAGACTTTTATTTACAGGCTACTAGGTGTCGTAATCCAGCACAAACAATGGAGGTTGGGTTCTGAAGACACTGATCCACCAAAACCATCCCTCTCTGATGCCCATAACCTATTTGTGGAAGTGTAATTATCTGTGAACTGTGTTCATGAACAATGGATATGCCCGACAAAACAACATTATATATACAATATATGGGAAACATTTAGACAAAAATAGGCAGAGAATTAAGAAAACATAAGGATAAAGTGATATTTCTTTCTTCAGCAAAAATATCAGCACTTTTGGGGTATATTAAAGATGACTTTTAAGTTGCAAAAGGCAGGTTCACGTAGAATTCCTTTTGGGTGCAACAAATCTTATATAGGGCAAATGGTGTGCACCAGTTCTGGTTAGTACTGAGGAACACTAGTGCCAATCTAACCTCCTCCATCCCAGCAAGTCCACTAACACTGTGGTCCATATAACAAAGTTTTGGAGCTCCATAATCATTAAATCAGTGGAAATACAACTGTCTGAGTCTCTTATCAGTCGGGATGGAGGCTTTGAGTTAGATTCTGCATGGAATTTTATTACAGAAAAATTTCATGCTCTGCTTAGTCAGCATCATTCCCCAAATTTACCGTGTGATGATGATCTAGTAAATACTGATGAGGTGAGCTTTCAACATGGAGGGCACGCAGCACAGTGCACAGCACAGTGCACCAAGTTTCAGCAGAAGCTCATATGTTCAAGCACAGCACGCACACTGACAACTGGGAACACCATGCATCAATGGGTAGTCTCAAATAGGGGAGCTCAGTGTATTTTTGCCAGTATTCATCCAAATATGGCCAGAAGACTGTGCAGAAATAATGGTAGCAAGCTACAAACATCCAGCAGTTTGTCCAAAATTTCATGGAACAATCTAGATGTTGGTAATATTTTAAATTGTACAACAGCCTAAGTTATCGATAAATAGTTAATTTTTTTATTACAATGTTCCATCAAAATTGAAATTTTACTTTAATTAATAACTGGTTTCAGCAATTGCCATCATCATATTCTGCTAAAAAGAAAATTTGTTAACTTGCTCATTCTGAGTAATAAGGGAGGATCTGTAAATATTCCACTTGAAGAAAGGCAACTTCTCAGCCAAAAGCACTTTAGTAAAATCTTTATTTATGATGAATGGTTTCGGTAAACCTAATTACCATCATTTGATCTGTGAACAGTGTACATCAAGTGTAAAATATGTTACATTATGAAAACTAGCATGACTTTCATAAATACAACACATAGATTTGATTCAATTCAATTCAATTCAATTCAATTTATTAGCGTCCTTGTAGTACATCATCAAAATGACATAGGACTTGTCAATAAACATTACTATTTAAAATACATGCACATGAAAATTTATAATTGAATTTACTTGTCACTTAGAAATTACAATTTTAATAGAACTATAAGAACATTAACATAAAAATATACAAGTAGGATAACAACATACAAAAAAAAAGCTAGTGATTCTCACATCAAAGATTATTTCCATTCTTACATTAACACGGTTTCACACTTTCATAGAAACAGCAAGTATTTAAATGTGAGCAATTACACATATTTATTATGTCAGGGAAATATTAACTGCACTTTTATTGTCAATGATTCATAAAGTCTTCAATACTGTAAAAACTATTGCTCAATAACATGTTTTTTACTTCTCTTTTAAATATGTGCAGTTTTGGTATTATTTTTGGGTCTTTGGGGAGAGCACTGTAGAGGATTTTGGGTTGGTATAGTACACTTTTGTGATACATAGCTGTTTTATGAATTTCGCAGTGGAAATCATTCCTATTCCTCGTTTCGTAGTTGTGAAATTCTCTCTTTAATGTAGAAAATTCCTTGTGTTCTTTTAAGAAACATATGCTTTCATATATGTATAAGGATGGTAGTGTCATGATTTTTAATTCTTTGAAAGCATGCCTACAAGAGTCTCCATATCCTATACCTTTTATTATTCTGACTGCCTTCTTTTGTAGTCTAAATGAATGTTTTGTTAGACTGTTGTTCCCCCAAAACTGTACACTGTATCTTAATAAACTGTGCATGAATGAGAAATAAACACATAACACTGTTTTAATATTACATGAGCTCATAAGCATTCTAAGTATATAACATTTTTACTTCATTTTTTGTTCAATGAAATTACATGCTTTTCCCATCTTAAGTGTTCATCAAACCATACTCCCAAGAATTTAGATTGAATTATTACTACAATACTTCAGTACAAATTAATAGATGTGTCCAATTTGAGCTATATACGAACTCTTTTTGAGCTATATATGTACTCAGTATCATAATTAGCTGAAAAATTGACATAAGATGCATTGGCACATCACAGTTAAAACCAGTAAGTACAATATGTTCAAAGTTAAAACCAGTATTTACAAAACGTTTCACCAGGTGCGTCTATCCTACATTATGGATCACAGAGTACATCACTGATACAAGAGTGCCGCTGAACTAACATGCAGTGAAAGTTACTAGAGAACATGTTGACATTTGGCGGCACCAGAGGTTGCTTGTGTGTTGTCACCATCATTGCAAATATAAATACGTAATTTTAATAAAAACGTGGTAACAGGTATACAATTATATTTTTTGTAGCAGGTAGAAACCAAAATATTTTACAAATGCAATCTCGGCTAAGAAATTGTCTTTCTTTAAGTTGGAAACAGAATATTAGAAGCAAACTACATAAACTACTGAATATATACAGTACAACATATCAACTTTGTGGGTATTTCTCTAGACATCTCATATCCAGTCAAATGTATGTGCCATATACAACTGTTAACAGACAGCTGGCATAAACTTGAAAAGGAAGTCCCTGGCACTCCTTGATGGTGTTGGTGGTTAGCTCACATGACTGTGCTCAATGTATGGTTAAAACAAGTGTATGATTGGTTGCTGCAATATCATTACAATAGATAAAGTGACCATATTTTAGGAAGCCAAAGCTGGGAACAACTTGGGTGCCCATGCACGAGGACTAGGAAGGCCATGCTGCCCCCCCCCCCTTCCCCCTCCAGATTTCAGGGAAAGAAAAAATATATGCTGCAGTCATATGAATGTAGTTCAAGAAATTTATTAAAAAAAAAAAACTTGTGTGTGTGTGTGTGTGTGTGTGTGTGTGTGTGTGTGTGTGTGTGTGTCCTGCAAACTATGATATGGGTGCACTTCTGGTCCAATTTTATACGGTAACTACTAACTACTCGGATTACAACAGTGTTCTGTAATTGTTATTCTTTATTAAAATCTACACTGAAATAAGTAACGAGCATCAATGACAATACAACAAATGTAATAAAAAAATATAAGACACATTCACAGTTTCTGCATATGCATGAAAATATTAAAAGTTAATGAAACATTTGTTTAGATAACCATATACAACTTTTAAAAATTCAGTTGCTCATACCTCCATACTTCTGTGATGAATGAATTTTATTTACCAAATGTTTGCTTTCTTTTAAGTTTAGAAAATCATAGAATTCTGACCAGCTGAATTTCAGATTAATTTTAACTGTCAGAACTGATTTCAAAGTCTGTATTTTCATTTGATATTCCTCATACGTCCGTATCTTATTCATCAAAGAAAAGACACACTCGACTGGTGCATTTGTATCTGGAAGACACAATGCAAATTCCACAATCCTTGAAATATTCCCATAAGGAATTTGTTTCAATGTGAAGTGCTGAAACATTTGTACCCATCACAATCAGTGCCAGTTTTTTTTCCATGTTCAATTTGTCTATTTTCTGATGGGTGACCAACTGCTGCATATTAAGACACTATTGAAATAATTCATTGTCAATTATGTTACAGTTTGGCAATACATCTATGAGAGATTTGTGGCATGTTTGGACCACAGCCCAAGTAGGTACATCATTTAAAAGAACCCATTTGAAGTCCAAAAAGGCATTAAAAAGATCTGTCCACTGCTCACACTGCTCAATGTATTGTGCACTGCTATCATAAAATTCACAGATGGTTTCAGTGAACTTATAACATTTATGTGTCCCCCCCCCCCCCCCCCTCAGATTCAAGTTTGAAATTACTATCTTCAAAACTGCTGCATGAAAAGTTGACGCTTGATTATGTAAAACCATAAGGAGGACTTAGGAGCCTGGGTTTTCAAAAAATTTCCTTAGTATTGTTGGGCATTTTTCTTCACTCAAAAATTACAATTTCCGTGGTCCATAGAGACATAAAACTCTCTCAATGGTTGGCATCAAGGCCAACCATTTGGTACCTCTGTATCTAAGTAATTTTGTACTCTACGTCTAAAAATGTACAAAATTCTTTTAGGGTGTCTGCATGCACAGAATATACAGTATGTTGAAGCAATAATAAATCTTTTGAGTGACACACCCTAGATTGGCTGGTAAGTAATTTGCAGCTGTCTTTATAGAAATAAGAATAAGATTGATATACTTTGTCTGTCTGAGCACCATGTAGCTATGGGGATGGAAAATGTCTGTATAAATGGGTATAATTTAGAATCTTACACTTGTAGATCTAGTATGGATAGAGGAGGAGTTGCCATTTTCATAAAACAAGGGTATAAATACAGAACTGTTGAAGTAAGCAAATTTTGTGTTGATCAGCAGTTTGAGGTTTGTGCGTGTGAACTTCAGCTAGATAATGTTGTGTTCATATTAGCAACAGTGTACAGGTCTCCACTAGGAGATTGGGAGCTATTCATATCTCCACTAGGAGATTGAGAGCTATTCATAAAAAAGACTCCCTATTATGCTGTCTGTCAGACAAAAAGAAGAAGTTATTAATCTGTGGTGATTAACTTTCTAAGCAATTCTGATAGGAAAAGTGAACTAGAAGTGTTGTTAACAACATACAACTTAGAATCAGTGATCAATTTCCCTACACGTATAGCTCAGGACAGTAGTACTCTAATAGATAATGTATTTGTACAGCAAGAGGATGTAGAACAAACACATGCTTTCCCTGTGGTAAATGGATTATCTGACCATGATGCACAACTGATTAACTTACAAAACCTAACAGGGCATTCACTTCAGAAACCATTAAGTAAAAGTGTGAGGGTGCTCAATCCGGTATCTATAGATCACTTCAGGGAAAGTTTAGGAAATGTAAACTGGGAAGATGTACATAATGAGCCAAATGCTAATGATAAACGCAGCATATTTCTTGATAAATTTATATCCCTTTTTGAATATTGTTTTCCAAAGAAAATTACTAAATGTAACACCACAAACTTTTCAAAGAAACCTTGGATTACTACAGGTATTAAAGTATCTTCAGAAAGAAAAAGAAAGCTGTATGAGACAGCAAGAACTAGTAAAGATCCAGAAGTAGTTTTACACTATAAAAATTACAACATACTGAGAAAAGTTGTAAGGAAATCTAGAAATATGTATGTTAGAGAAGAAATTAACAACTCCAGCAATAAAATCAAATCAATATGGAATTCTGTTAGAAGGGAGACATGAAAAGTAACCACTAGCGTAGGTAGTATTACTGTTAAAGAGAATGAGACCGTCTTAACCAACAGAACACAGGTAGCCAATATATTTAACAATCACTTCTTAAGTGTAGGAGAAAAAATTGGTGAGAATAGTTCAAAAGAAAAAGCCAGGCAGTACATAGAAGAGTCAGTTTTGAAAAATTTTAGTCAGACTAAGTTTCATCTAACAACCTTTTGTGAAATAAGGAAAATTATTGAATCTTTGAAAAACAAATGTTCTGTTGGAATAGATGACATCTCTAACAAGTTATTACAAGAATGTGGAGCAATTACAGCTGATATTTTGAGTCACATATGTAATGTAATGTATTTTTCCAGACAAGTTAAAATATGCCATTGTCAAGCCTCTCTACAAAAAGGGGGAAACCACAGATGTCAATAATTACTGGCCAGTATCCTTGCTTACAGCATTTTCAGAAATCTTTCAGAAAGTAATGTACTCAAAGAGTGGTTAGCCATCCCAACAGTAATGGAATACTTAGTAAATCACAGTTCGGATTTCAGAAATGCTGTTCCACTGAGACAGCAATACACAATTTCACTGTCCACATAATTGAGTATTTAAATAGTAAAATGTCACCAGTAGGAATATTCTGTGACTTATCCAAAGCATTTGATTGTGTGAACCATGACATTATGTTAGAGAAATTGCAATTCTATGATATAAATGGAACAGCATATGAGTGGTTTAAGTCATATCTATAGAACAGGAAGCAAAAAGTCTCTTTGTATGCTTCAAGTGATTCAAAGGAGTTTGCCACTTCATCTAACTGGGGTGAAATTACATTAGGTGTTTCACAAGGTTCGATCATGAGACCCCTCCTGTTCTTGATATATGTGAATGACCTCCCTTCTTATGTGAAACAAGATGCTGAACTGACACTGTTTGCTGATGATACAAGCATAATTATTAATCCAGTAAAAAAAAGTCTGATAGAACATGATACAACAAATAGGGTCTTTGGAAAATTTATTAATTGGTTTTCTGTGAATGGGCTTGCTCTGAACTTTGAAAAAGCACAGTACATCCAATTTTCTGCTGCAAAAAGAATAATTCCTTCAATAAACATAACACATCAAAAGAAGCAGTAGCCAGGGTAGAGCATACTAAGTTTTTGGGTGTACATATAGATGAGAATCTTAATTGGAAAAGTCATATTTTGGATCTCCTAAAGTGACTAGGTTCAGCAAATTTTGCAATCAGAATATTTGCCAATTTTGAGGATGTAGAAATTAGTAATCTAACATACTTTGCATAATTCCACTCTCTGATGTCATACGGAATAATATTCTGGGGCAACTCAACACTTAGGCAAAAGGTATTCACTGCTCAAAAGAAAGTAGTTAGAATGATGTATGGGGTTCATAGATGCAAATCTTGTAGGCATCTGTTTAAAAGTATAGGAATTCTTACAACTGCTTCATACTACATTTACTCAGTAATATTTTTTTCCCAACAACATGGACCAGTTTAAAATCAACAGTGACATTCATGATTACAATACCAGAAAAAAGAAAGACCTACACTATCCTTTAATTAACCTATCTTTGGCACAGAAAGGGGTAAAATATGCTGCAATAAAACTTTTTGATAAATTACCAGATGAAATAAAATGTCTGACAGACAGCAGTAATAGTTCCAAAACAAATTGAAATCATACCTCCTTGACAACTCCTTCTATAACATAGACGAATTCTTGAGTATGAGTAAATAAATCTGGAGATATAATATATGCATTTTGTGCCATTTAAGGGAATGGGATACATAATAGAAATATTTAGGTATAAGACTATAAAGTAAAAAAAAAAAAAAAAATACTTGTTTCCTGTGCACATTTCTTGTGCATTTCGCACAATCCACATCATAATGGCTTTTCCATGATATTGATCAATGGAACACGTAACTAACTAACTAGCATTATGTACTATGTGCGCTGCACATCCTACACCAATGTCACAACCAAGCCAGCCCTTTAATCTGTGGAAAATATTGTTTGTACCTCTTCGAGACCATCCACCACAGTTTGTGTTAGCATTGTCCCCATAGAATGCAACAACTTTATCATTCAAATTATATTCTGTGATGGTATCACATAGTTTCCCCCACAATATCTCTCTACACTGGAGAATTTTCACACATATGCCTCACGAGGCAAGAAATATCGAACAAGTACAGGGAAGATCTTTGCTTTTGTGTGATTAGATGCATCAGAAAGAATAGTAATGCAGTTCACTTTGCACACTTCTAGCAGCAATTCATCATAACAGTGTGGAGCAAGCATGTGAACAACTACGGCTTGGCATTTTGTACGGCCACAAGTGTACTTAAGACTCGAAGCACTTCTGGATGAGTTTGGATGTACAGTAACTTGAACGAAAGCTGTGGTTTCTTGTACTAAATGGAAGGCCCATGTCCCTTCCGCTGCACCTAGTTTATGTTAGTTTTCACTTCGAACAACTTGCCAAAAGAAGTCTGTTAAACTTCTCGAAGATGCGGCACTGGTATCTGATGACTTGTGCTTGGCCCTTAGTGATACTCTATGTCGTATTTCCCGTCACGAGAAACAGAAAACTCACTTCAACATTTCGTGCAACGGACACCGTGGTCTGTTCTCCCTCTTTTCATTATGAATGGATACCTGTGTTAAAAGTAAATATATGACAGTGTATGAGGGTTTCTTCACTTAAATTTGATTTAACCCGTCTAGTATCTATGGATATCAACAGGAACACAATTATTACGTTGGGTTCTATCAGACTTCCTTTTTATTTATTTTTATGTAAAACAATCGTTCTGGTGAAAATGGATGTTTATTATTTCCTATTTTTTTCTGCTTTGTAAGTGCTGAAACGACCAGCTTCAAAAGACAGAAATTATAATCGCTGGTCAGTCATTCTCAAAGACTGTAATTTAGACCTTTTTAACAAATTTACATGTGCGTACCCAGCGAGGGAAAGGGGGGGGGCAGCTGCAGCTGCCCCCCCATAAAAGATATTCGCAGTTTTTCACTAGTTTACTGTTTTATTTAATAAGAGGTGCTGCATGTTTTCTCGGATTGTACAAGTGCATTCTTGTATTTAAAATGTTTATTAAAAGCAGTTTTTCACTGGTTTACTGTTTTATTTAATAAGAAGTGCTCTGAATGTTGTCTCGAGTCCTTGTTTCCTGAGACTAGTATGACCTTGCCCCCCGCCCCTTAGCCTTAGTTCAGATCCTGGGTACGCCCTTGCACATTGACACTTGACAGCCACAGCCAAAAAGACTGAACCGCTCCCAGAATCAATGTTAAACGGTTCATACAGTTTGATTCGTCATCTCAGTTGAAGCCCATCTGTCTCCGATTATTTTTAAAAAAACCATTATTGACGAGAAAATAGAGTGGAAAGTTCGGCTCAGAAGCGCAATAATATCGTCTAACACTTTTAAGAAATGGAGCAGAAGTTATCTCGTGGTTCTTTGGCCAATTTTTGAAGAAACGCCAAGTCTCTGCGTGGAAGAATGCTTCACGACAGCGTTCCCCAACTGTCTGTGAGAGATCGCGACCCGGCATCGGGACGCGATAATTAAATATCGGGTCGCATAAATATCTTCTTGTCGCAACTGACAGTTCACAATTACGTACGCTATTAAATAATCCAATTTTAGTAATAGTAAGTTAATTAAAAAACTTAAGTTACTAAAGGGAATCATATGACAGTTGCATGTTACATAGAAGTTGTACTCATTCCAGTATATAATGAAATTGCGCTTCGTTAAGATACTACTTTACTGACGATCGTCCTGCATTTGGCCCAACACTGAGGCTCAACAAAGCTCAGAGAATTTCAAAGAGAGTACAACATAGGTTCATTCCCGCTCGATACAGCAACTCTTACCAAGGAGCATTTGCTGGAACTGGACAGTGCACACTAATCTGAAATATTATTTTCCTTCAATCAACAGCAACCGAACGTAGATAAGGGAACTATTTTCAGTCAATTTAGAATACTCCAATTTGTCAGATTCAGATGCTGCCTCGTTAACTGTGCTGTCGTGTGGCAGATTTTTGGATATCTTATCGTCAAGAGATCGCGCTTTTGCAGAACAAGAGATGAAATTCTTAATGCCTTTAGATTCGATACATAAGTGTGAATCAGGGTTTTCAACATTGGTGATCCTGAAGAAATAAATAGGCCTATCTAAACCGATTGGAAGTTGAACCAGTCCCAGGAATAAAGATAACGTCTTTTGAGCCGGATTTGGAGTTCACAGTTAAAAATAAAGAGATTCATACCTGCGACTAATAGAGGACAGCTAAGGTAACATAACTGTGAAACTGTTAATTACCATTTTATTATTAAAAGTTGACGCTTCAAATACATTGTATGCTGTATAGATTTAGAAAGTGTTTTAATTTGCTTCGTTATCAGCCACACGATAATTTGCGCTTTTTGCCTTCTATAAGTGCTGTTGGGGTCTTGACGGCATCATTGGAAATGTAAATCATGTCAGCTGTGCTCATTTTCTCATTGTTGCCCACGTGATTAGATCTACACTACCAAGTTTTGCACTATAGCTGCGTGGCGAAGTGTTGTTACAATAACAAGCTGAATTTATTTTCATACTCTTTGCTATTTACCAGTACTGTATATGAAAACAATAGTCTCTGTAATGCCATCCCCCCCCTCCCCCTGCGCGGGCCATAAGGGAGAAGGGGCGATGGGGTAGGGCAGACAACGTTTACTCACGCACTTCAGTAATGTATCTCGTCTGTACCAAAAACTATTCTCCACGTGTCGGCATCAATGTGGATAGGCAGGAGAATAACTAGCGGTGGGGGCGACAGCTCTTTCAAATGTTCTTGTATAGTAAAAAAACAGTGGTTCAGGAAGGGAAAGCATAAAAATTAACCATCTCCAGCCATCCTGATTTTGGTTTTCCGTGATTTCCCTAAATCGTTTATGGCAAATGCCGGGATGGTTCCTTTGAAAGGGCACGGCCGATTTCCTTCCCAATCCTTCCCTAACCCGAGCTTGCGCTCCGTCTCTAATGACCTCGTTGTCGACGGGACGTTAAACATTAACCACCACCACCATAAAAATTAACCGGGCCAGGACAAAAAAAAAATTTGGAACCTCTGCTTCAAGACACATTAACAATTTAAAAAAACCTTTGTTTCCATTTCCATTAGCGACACACAGCATAAATTTTTTGTCTGAAACTAAAATATTTGTATGAAATTTGGTGTGCACTTTTCTCTAACTTTATTCCAAAAACGAAAATAAAAATTATGTTTCGCCACATCCAGATGACTTTATACACTTTTTCCTAACGCCCGAAATCTGTAAATCACGCGTATTTGCTACGAATGTTTTCGTATCTGGCGTTATGCACAAACTTGTTTACTACGAGTTAACTCGCAGTTGGCGTCAGTGGCCAGTTCGTTCGTACGAGATAACTCGTAGTTGGCATACAACGTGTTAAGCTTTACAATCTGGCACTATGTAGTTTGATGTAGCTCTTATGAATCGTATTATATAGCGTATTATCAGGGGAGCTAACATAAAACTATTTTACTTAAAATTTAGCTGGTGAAATTTCAACTGCTGTACAAACTTTCATGGAACATAGCTAAGTACCATTCTGATTAAACCAGCTATCAATAAAAAAAAAGAAAAACTGCATTAAAATACAAGTTATGATGCCTCTGACATACACACACAAACACGCTTTAAACTTGTAATACTCCTCTGTTTGCAACGCTGGTTAAGTAGGAAAAAAGTCTAGACTTCTGGCATCCGTGCATCACATCCAATAAGAACAGCACACTTCGATTAGCATGGGTGTGTCATACATCACAGTAGAAGAAGTTTGTTGCACTCTTGAGAGACAATCCATAGTAGTTGAGGGTTAATGAAAAGCAGAATTACCACACTGTTTATGACACTGAATTATGAATACATTACTTACCTCTTTTGAAGTTCGAAACTAAAAGCGCATTGACGTTTGTGCTCTGGAAAGCTGGTTACAAGCTGTATGCACTACAATAATCACGTCAACAAAACAATCACAAAAGAGCTACCGCTAGGGAACTCCAGCTCAGTAATACCAACTTCAGCGCAAGTATTATTGAACGTCTCGAACTTGAACGAATCAGCAGACACGTCGTGTAAACGCACTTTATAATGTGGTATGTTAGTTTTGGGATAAGATATGGAAGTAAAGTGTGAATCACTTTTACAATGCTAAAAATATGAAAAGTTACATGTTGAAAAAACATCCCGTGACCGAGACTTGGATTTGATTTGTAAAAACCGGAACATTTAGGCGTCCCGGCTGAACCCGGTCAGGACAGGCGGACAGGACTCAAAAATCCGGAACTGTCCCGGCTAAATCGGGATGCCTGGTCACTTTACAATAGAGAGCAGTGAATATTAAAGCTGCCTTAAGTGTTACATTCATCTATTAAACATCAATAGGCAACTGAGATATCAGAGAATGCTCTTCGTAAGGGCAACCAGCACATCGAGCTTGGCCTTCAAAATTGTTTGTTTATGACACTATGCGTGTGTAAAATTGTCTGAAGCCCAAGCACTCAGCACCAGAGCATCCAGGAGCAGACCCCTAGCCATCCACTTACACAAGTAAGTTACTGAGTGCAAGTTGTGGCTGTAAAGTTTGGTGAGTGATCTCAGAAAATAAAGGAAATTAGTTACAAACAGAATACCATTCAAAGTAAACACAATTAGCTACAACACACTTCTGAGACAGATTGTTAAGCTGTTGGCAACTGCCAACAAATGCTTCCTGTCAAATTGCCCAAAGCACCGTGATCACATGCAGTGTCTATAAAGCATAAGCCCTTCAGGGCTAATTTAAGGTGGGGAAACAAACAGAAGGCTGCCTGTGCTAAAACTAGAGACTAAAGAGAGTGTTGAAAAACAGTGACCTCACCCTGAGCAATAATTCTGACCGTGCAGACCTTGCAGATATCCAACAATGCATGCATGCATCAAATCCACAAGAATCATTTGATGACTGTTTCCAACAGCCTTACAACCAATGTCAGAAGTGTGTTGTAGATAATTGTCATTACCTAGAAGACCAGTAAATGTATTTTGTATGTGGCTCCTGTTTCCTTTATTTCCTGGGACCTTTTACCAAAGTTTTCAGATACTTTTTTTTTTTTTTTTTTTTTTTTTTTTTTTTACAAGCATTTGATATGCGAACCATCAGTGACCCGGCAGGTGTAATTACAGTAATTGAATTCTTGCCATACCCATCCCAGCATGGCATCGTTGACTGTGGCAGTCACTTCCTGTATTCTCTCCCGGAGCTCTGCTACATCTCATGATAGAGGCGATACATTTACCAGATCTTTAATGTGTCCCCAGAGAAAAAAGTCATACGGAGTGTGATCTGGTGATCAGGGAGGCCATTTCATGAAACAGCTGTCCCCTCTGTAGCACGACCGATCCCTCAATGAGGCAGCTCCATGTTCAGGTACCCACAAACTTCACAAAGGAGCCCCCTCCTGCTGAAAGATGAATACAGAGTCCGATTGCATTTGAAGCAAGAGCCATTGCTGCAACATGTCCAAGTAGGAATGTCCAGTGACTTTCTTGGCGAAGAAGAATGGCCCATACAGTTTTTGACGCAACAAGGCACAAAAAACATTTACCTTTGGGGAATCACGCTGAAATTCAATGCATTCGTGTGAATGCTTTGTACCCCAGATTCGACAATTCTGCCAGTTAACTTTCCTATTTTTGCCGAACTCCAACACGCAGGAAGCTCGCTCGCTCGCTCCGCACCTGAACTCACCATGTTTGCGACTAGTGCTACCAGCAAATTACCAAACTACGCTGTGGCGGTGTACATGGAAAAAAAAAAAAAAAAAAAAAAAAAAAACTGTTAGGGTTTCTCTTCAAAATTGTGTGTGTATGATATCTGTACAATGTATGGTTCTAGTGCAATAAATAATTGAAAGTTTTCCTGACTTCAAGTATAACCTGTATATAAAAATAACTGTTATTATTAATTTCTCTGTTCATGAAGCAGTGGATTTGGCTGTATATTCCCATGGTTAAAGACTTCCATTTCCTGCAGTAAATCCAACAAATATCCTTGTGGTGCCTTATATGAGCTTTCAAGGTTGTTTGGACTTTGGCATTCTGTTAATCACTGCTTTGAAGTACACCAGGTTATGGAAGGTGAAAAACTCTCTGTTGACGATCATCTCCATACTTCATGGCTTCTCAGACTTCCGATTCTGTCTGATGAAGAGGAAGGTGGGAGGAGCTAACTACTGCTGAAATCTAAAAGTTACAAAGAAAATAAAAGAAATGGAAACTTTGTGTCAAAACAGTAAGAAACACATGATTATGTCATGACTGTGACAAATAATATGTTTATCAACAAGAAAGGGTTGCGCAGCTTGCTGTCAGGATCATACATACAAAAACAACTATAGTGCATATGACTTTTTTCAGGCTGAAAAGCAAGCAATGGGTGACATCCAAATATGACAGAGATCTTACACAAGACACCAATAGGATGTGTGTTGGCTCTACTGGAGGAAATGGAAATCTAAGTGAAAGGAATATACAGTCACATTTACTGCTTAACAAACAGAACAAGTTATTTTGATTATGAAAAGGAAAGTTGCTACTCACCATATAGCATAGATGCTGAGTTGCAGATAGGCACAGCAAAACACACACAAACACACACACACACACACACACACACACACCAGACTGTGAGAAACTGCACATGATGGGAGAAGCAATCTGTGTGGTGGGGGTAAGAGAGGGAGAGCAGAGTACAGATGGCGGACAGTAAAGTGCTGTTTGTGGTAGCATACAGGGAGGAGGTGGAGAGAGGGTAGGGCAGCTATGTGCAGTCAGAAGGTTAGACAGAGGAAGGGGGAATGGGGAGTCGGGAGGGGGAAGGGTGTGATCAGAAAAGAAGGAAGTAAAAAGACTGTGGGTGCACTTGTGGAATAGAAGTCTGTGGAGTGGACATAGAGGAGGGGATGGCGGCAGGCGAAGGACAATGACCAATGAAGGTTGAGAGGTTACGGCAATGTAGGGAATATTGCTTCAAAGAAGAAGTAATTGTGGGTGAGGATGGAGGTTGTAGGTTTGGAACTCCATTCTGGTCACAAGCATCACCTATTCCATCAAAGGCAGGGCAACCTGTTGAATCAGTCATGTGTTCTACAAGCTAAGATGCAACCACTGTGCTTCATTCTACATGTGTATGACAACTAACAAGCTGTCTGTCCACATGAATTACCACTGACAAACTGTGACCAAGAAACAGCTGGGCCACTCAATTGCTGAACATGCTGCCCAGCACAACATTCTGTATTTCAATGACTGCTTCACAACTTGTGCCATCTGGATCCTTCCTACCAGCAACAGCTTTCTTGAATTGTGCAGGTGGAAGCTCTGCCCGCAATATATCCTACACTGCCATAACCCTACTAGCCTGTCTTCACCCACCATCTCCTTCCCTGTTCCCAGTCCACAGTCTTCTATTCCAAAAGAACACCCACAGTCTTTTTATTTCTTGCCTTTTCTCTTTCGCCCCACCCACCTGCCCCCTGTGTAACCTCCCGAATGCACATCGCTCCGCTACTCTCTCTCTCTCCGACTCATTCCTGTTTCACAAGCTGTGACATTGTCATGAATAAAACAGTGACCCATATATAGAATAAATTTCCTTTAATTTACGTCTGTAGTCACAAACTTTTTCTTCACATATTACCGGTTTCGGTCTATAATGACCATCTTCAGATCTGCAGCAAAAAATATGGGAAAAACATAAATACACTCACAGATTGTCTACAGTTTAAAAATAATAAATAGACCGTAATGAAAAGTACTACTGAGATATATATGCATATGTGCACCTCAAGTATGAAGAGGCATACCTGTTTTATAAAAACAGTGTCCTAATGTAATGCAGCCATAGTGGCATCGTCAAATGTTAAATGCAAAATCAGCACCAGCATCATCAAATATATATAAATAAATTATCTAGAATATTGGCACTTGAGCATATATCAATTACTGTCTCGTTACTCTTCCTCTTTTTAACAATCTGACTTTTGTCGTGTTCTACTTCATTCCTTTTTATTACTGTAATGTCTTTTATACCTTATAAGCTTATTACAGACATCGTGACTGTATCCCCCCCTTTATTTTACGCTGTTCAATTGATCACTGAAAACTACCATATGCCTACAGTAGCCACATCTGGTGAACATGCAACACAAACATTTTGTGGCTACTGTACGGCAGCTTGTTTTGAACAGTAGTGCTACTGACAACATGACTCGTGCGTATTCTGTTATTTATGTATATTTGATGATGCTGGTGCTGATTTTGCATTTAACATTTGACAATGCCACTATAGCTGCAGTACATTAGGACACTGTTTTTATAAAACACAGTTATGCCTCTTCATACTTAGAGTGCACATATTCATATATATGTCAGTAGTACTTTTCATTATGGTCTATTTACTGTTTTTAAGCTGTAGGCAATCTGCGAGTGTATTTATGTTTTTCCCATATTTTTTGCTGCACATCTGAAGATGGTCATTATAGACCAAAACCGGTAATCTGAACAAAAAGTTTGTGACCATAGATGTAAATTAAAGAAAAGTTATCATCCCTGTTTGCATGCACAAGTAGCACTTCACTATCTCCCACCATTACCCTGCTCTCTCTCCCTCTCCCCACTCCAGCTTCCTCTTTTACCTCTACCACCCAGTCTGCTTCCAATCATGCACTGTTGCTCACAACTTGGCTCTGGCAGCCAGAGACAATGGTCACGTGTATATGTGCTGTGTTTATATGAATGTGCATTTTTTTTCCTTTTCTTTTTGAGTCATCAGTCTTCTGACTTGTTTGATGTGGCAGACCATGAATACCTCTCCCGTACCAACCTCTTCACCTCTGAGTGGCACTTGCAACCTACATCCTCAATTATTGTTGGATGTATTCCAATCATTGTCTTCCTCTACAATTTTTGCCCTCTACAGCTCCGTCTAGTACCATGGAAGTCATTCCCCGATGTCTTAACAGATGTCCTGTCATCCTGTCCCTTCTCCCTGTCAGTGTTATCTACATATTATTTTCCTCTCTGATCCCGTACAGAACCTCCTCATTCTTTATCTTCTCCATCCACCAAATTTTCAACATTCTCTATTGCTTCAATTCACTACCATAAAATGCTGTTATCCAAATGTACACTCTCAGAAATTTCTTCCTCAAATTAAGGCCTATGTTTGATACTAGTAGACTTCTCTTGGCCGGAAAGTCCTTTTCGCGATTGCTAGTCTGCTTTTGATGTCCTCCTAGCTCCGTCCGCCATGGATTATTTTGCTGCTTAGGTAGTAGAATTCCTTGACTTCATCTACTTCATAACCATCAATCCTGCTGTTCTCATTACTTTTGTATTCTTCAATTTACTCTTCATCCATAATCTGTACTCATTAGACTGTTCATTCCATTCAGCAGCTCATGTAATTCTTCCTTACCTTTACTCAGGATAGCAATGTCATCAGCGAATCGTATCATTGAAATTATTTCACCTTAAATTTCAATTCCACTTCTGAGCCTTTCTTTTATTTTCATCACTGCTTCTTCGATATACAGATTGAACAGTAGGGGTGAAAGACTATATCCCTGTCTTATGCCCTTTTTAATCCGAGCACTTCATTCTTGGTCATCCACTTTTACTATTTCTTCTTGGCTCTTGCACATACTGTACATTATCCATCTCTCCCTATAGCTTACCCCTATTTTTCTCAGAACTTCGAACATCTTGTACCATTTTACATTGTCAAACGCTTTTTCCAGGTTGATAAATCCTATGAACTTGTTTCGATTTTTTTCTTTAATCTTGCTTCCATTATCAACTGCATTGTCAGAATTGCCTGTCTAATGCCTTTACCTTTCCTAAAGCCAGACTGATTCTCATTCAACACATCCTCAATTTTCTTTTCCATTCTTCTGTATATTATTCTTGTCAACAACTTCAATGCATGAGCTGTTAAGCTGACTGCACAGTAATTTTTGCACTCGTCACCTCTTGCAGTCTTCCGAATTGTGTATATGATATTTTTCCAAAAGTCAGATGGTATGATGCCAGACCCGTAAATTCTGCACACCAACGTAATAGTTCTTTTGTTGCCACTTCCCCCAATGATTTTAGAAATTCTGATGGGACAGTATCAATCCCTTCTGCTCCACCACAGCTCTAATGAATTTTGTTTCTTATACTGGATCCCCTCTCTCTTCAAAATCGACTCGTTTCTTCTTCTATCACATCAGAAAAATCTACCCCCTCATAGAGGCCTCCTATATACTCTTTCCATCTATCCGCTCTCTCCTCTGGATTTGATGGTGGAAAACCCATTGCACTCTTGACGTTACCACCCTTGCTTTTAATTTCACCGAAGAATATTCTGACTTTCCAATACGCTGAGTCAGTCCTTGCGACAATCAAAAAAATTTTTTTTTCTTTGCATTTTGCATGCAGTCATTTCATCTTAGCTTCCCTGCACTTCCTATTTATTTCATTCCTCAGCAACTTGTATTTCTTTATTCTGAATTTCCCTTAACATTTTTGTTCTTCCTTCTTTCATTGATCAAAGAAAGTATTTCTTCTGTTACCCATTGTTTCTTTGCAATTACCTTCTTTGTATCTATGTTTTTCTTTCCAAATTCTGCAACTGCCCTTTTTAGAAATGTCTATTCCTCTTCAAATGCACTGCCTGCTGAGCTATTCCTTATTGCAGTATCTACAGCCTTACAGAACTTCACGCGTATCTCGTCATTCCTTAGTACTTCCGTATCCCACTTCTTTGTGTACTGATTCTTCCTGATCAATCTCTTGAACATCAGCCTACTCTTCATCATTACTACATTGTGATCTCAGTCCCTATCAGCTCCTGGGTATGCCTTACAGTCCAGTATCTGATTTCAGAATTTCTGTCTGACCATGATGTAATCTAACTGAAATCTTCCCACATCACTTGGCCTTTTCCAAGTATATCTTCTCTTGTGCTTCTTGAATAGGGTATTGGCTATTGCTAGCCAAAATTTATTAGAATTCAATTAGTCTTTCTTCTCTCTCATTCCTTGTTCCAAGACCATATTCTCCTGTAACCTTTTCGTCTACTCCTTCACCTACAGCTGCTTTCCAGCCCCCCATGACTGTTAGATTTTCATCTCCCTTTACATTTGTGTTACTCTTTCAGTATCCTCATACACTTTCTCTATCTCTTCATCTTCATCTTCATCTTGCAACATAGGCATGTATACGTGAACTATAACTGTCAGTGTTGGTTTACTGTACGTTCTGATAAGATTAAACGTATCAATGAACTGTTCACAGTAACACACCCTCTGCCCCACCTTCCTATTTATTATGAATCCTACTCCTGTTGTATCATTTTCTGCTGCTGTTGATATTAGCCTATACTCATCTGACCAGAAATCCTTGTCTTCTTTCCGCTTCACTTCACTGACCCCTACTACATATAGATTGAACCTTTGCATTTAACTTTTCAAATTTTCTAGCTTCCCTACCACATTAAAGCTTCTGATATTCCACATCCCAATTTGTAGGATTATCCTTTTGCTGTTTCTTCAATCTTCTTCAACCCTCCCAGAGATCCGAATGGGGGAATACTCCAGAATCTTTTTCCCAAAGAGAGATCATTATGACACTTTTTCAGTTACAGGCCGCATGTCTTTTGGATACATGGTGTGTCTCTTTAACGCAGTGGTTTCCTTTTGCCTTCTGCACCCTGATGCCGTTGATCATTGATGATTCTTCTGCCGTCAGGGGCAGTTGTCCACCCCAAGGACAAGAGTGTACCCTAAACCTGTGTATGCTCTTCCGCCCCTCTTTGACAAGGCCATTAGCAGAATGAGGGTGCCTTCTTACGCCAGAAATTGGCTGCCAATGCTGATTAATAATCAAAATCTAAGCAGTGGCAGATTTCAAACCCAGGACCGAGGATGTTTCAATTACCAAAGACACTACCTCTAGACCATGGGTGCAATCTCGTGTGCGTTTATGTCACCTATTTTAGAAGAAGGCCTTCTGGCCAAAAGATTGTGTATTTAATAGTCTTTTGTTGTGCCTGTTTGCAATTCAACATCTCCGCTATACAGTGAGAGACAAACTATTTTTTTTCATATTATTGTCATTATTCCATCCCAGATTTTCCATTGTTTAATTACGTCTACTCTCTGTATCACAGCAGTTCACAGCATGTGCATCTGACATATCAAAAGAAATAAACACAAAATGGTTAAGTTGTACTGCGTACATCCAATAGCTATTTGAAGATACGTACTTCATTTTTAATGTTTTCATTATATGTTTAACAGAATAAGATTATGGCAGTAGTGTTAACTAGTTATTGATGAAATTACAATTGCAATCTTGGTGTAACAGTATAATAAAAAGTGCAAGGAATAACTGCAGGCACTTAAGCAGACTTTAAGGTCTTCAACCAAGCTAATTTTATAATCGTGAGATGTTCAAAGGAGGATTAAAACTGTTGAGGGAGATTAAGGCTTGAAACAATAAGCACGTTCAAAAAGACGTAGGGTGCAGTAATTATGAGGAAATGGAAAGACTTGCACAAGAGAGACTTCTGTCATGGAGGGCTGAATCTGGCATGTCTATGGACTGATGACTACAAAAAAAAGTTACATGTAATGTCTCCTTCAAATATATGTATAAGTTTTAACAATGAACCTCTTGTGATTCACAAATCTCCCTTTTCTGCGTCCGAAAATTAAGTTTCACAGCACCTCCATGACTCTCGAGCTTACTGAACACACATGTGGTGAAACACAATGAAGTACTGAATCCTATTGGCTATATTGTGGATGAAAACATTGCTTCACTTTTGGTTCATTGGCTTCTTGCTGTCTATTATGGAGGTCATGAAACTTGTCCTTTAATTACAACCTGCAAAAGACAACTGATTATATTCCAATCAGTGGCACGAATACACATTTATTACAGGATCATGACGACTTTCTAAATACAAAGGCCCAACAGAATGTCCAGTAATATTTTAAATACAAGTAAATATTAACAGTGTATCTTTGCACTTGTCAATAACTGGAATCAGAATGAGATTTTCACTCTGCAGCGGAGTGTGCGCTGATATGAAACTTCCTGGGAGATTAAAACTGTGTGCCCGACCGAGACTCGAACTCGGGACCTTTGCCTTTTGCGGGCAAGTGCTCTACCATCTGAGCTACCGGTAGCTCAGATGGTAGAGCACTTGCCCGCAAAAGGCAAAGGTCCCGAGTTCGAGTCTCGGTCAGGCACACAGTTTTAATCTCCCAGGAAGTTTCATATCAGCGCACACTCCGCTGCAGAGTGAAAATCTCATTCTGATTCCAGTTATTGACAAGTGCAAAGATACACTGTTAATATTTACTTGTACCGGTAGCTCAGATGGTAGAACACTTGCCCGCAAAAGGCAAAGGTCCCGAGTTCGAGTCTCAGTCGGGCACACAGTTTTAATCTGCCAGGAAGTTTCAAGAACTGGAATGATTTCTGAAACATTCAGAGATTAATCTCTAGCTGCTGTTGCAAATGTAAACATCTGGTTTTACAGCTAATAATTTGAGATTGGTTTGTTCCTTCTTTTACCATAAAACTGGAAGAATGTCACAATGTGTAGTTGGGTTGGGAAATTTAGTAGTAGTAGTAGTAGTAGTAGGTGGTTTTTTGTTTTTCCTTTAGTCTAGTTTGGTGCAGCCTTTCACACTAGTCTATCGTGTGCAAGCCTCTTTACACAATTACTGCAACCTACATCCATTTGAAATGTTACTGTATTCACGACTAGCTCTCTCTGTACAAGTTTCACCCCAAAAACTTCTCTCCATCATCAGACTATTGCTTAATGCCTCAGAATGTGTCCCTTCTTTTAACCAAATTATGCCATAGATTCTTTTCTCCCTATTCAATTCAGTAACTGATCAGTTATTGTATCTACCCACCTAATTTTCCACATTCTTCTGCGACATCACAATTCAAAAGCTTTTCTTCTCTTGTCCAAACTGTTTACTGCCCAAGTTTCATGTTGTACAAGACTAAGTCCAGACAAATATCTTCATAAAGGACTTCCTAACACTTAATTTTATATGTAATGTTAACAAATTTCTCTTTTCTGAAATGCTTTTCTTTCTATTTCCAGTCTGCATTTTATATCCTCTCTGCATTGGCTATCATTGAGTATTTTGCAGTCCAAATAGCACACACACTTCTATTACCATTAGTGTCTCATTTCCCAATCTAATTCTCTCAGCATAGTTAGATTTAACTATTGTTTTAGTTTTGTGACCTCTTTTCAAGACACTATCATTCTGTTCTGCTGCTCTTCCAAGTCCGGGGCTGCTCTTCCAAGTCCTTTGCTGACAATTACAATATCAGAATACCTCAAAGTTTTTATTTCTTCTCCCTGGACTTTAATTCCTCTTCCAACTTCCTCCTCAATTTTCTTTACTGCTTCCTTAGCATACAGGCTGAGTAACAATGGGGACAGGCTACAGCACTGTCTCACTCCCTTCTCAACCAGTGTTTCCCTTTCATGTCCTTCAACTCAACTGCAGTCTGTTTCCTGTACAAACTGTAACCCCCCCCTCTATTCCAATCAAATGTTTCCTAATGCTTCAAGACTCAACCATCTCTGGCTTCTTCCATTTATCCAGGGCCTACCACCTTGATTACCTATTCTTTTGCAATTTCTTCAGTTTTAATCTACAGGCCATAACCAATAAATTATGATCAGAGTTCACATCTGCCTATGGAAATCATATGCAGTTTCAAAATTGTCTTATCAGTCTGAAAGCTTCCACTATCTACAGATCTTTTTTCACATATACATTCTTCTGAGACTATTCCTTATACATTGACTGCCCCATGCAGAGTGTTGGATGTTTCACCATCAGCTCGGCAGACATGTAGTCAGGTGTGAGTGGGGCTCCGCTGTGGCCAGTGGCAGTCTAGTTAAATCAAGGATCAGCAATGACTAAATTATGCCCCTTGTAGAATTTTACAAGGTGGCTCCCTCTTTCATACCTTCCCTGAGTGCATGTTCTACCATTACTCTTCCTACTACTGAATTCCAGTCCCCATCACAAATTCCCGCCACACTTAACTATCTGCATTTATGTCGATAGATAAAGAATCTACTCACCACGTGGTGAGATTAAAGAAAGTGCAAGTCTTCTGAGCCAGTGGCTCCTCATGGCAAAACAGTTGAAGGAGGAGGAGGAGGAGGAGGAGGAGGAGGAGGAGGAGGAAGGGCTGGTGATGTTTAGCAGATTGAGTGTGTCCCCAAGTCACCTAGAACCCAGGATCAGGCAAGACTTACTAGACAGGATGAGAAGTAAAGACACTACTCACCCCGCCAAGTAAATCCCCCCCCCCCCCCCCACAGGTTTCTGGGCTCAGAAAGCTTGCATCTTTTCTTTGACCTTCATATGTTTTCTGACGCTGCAGCTTGGTAAGTAGGTCTTTTTAATCTATACATTTACATTATATTTTCAAAACTTCATTATGTTTGTGGATAGTTTACTTCTTCATACATTCTTTTGCTCTCTTAACACTAAGGCGCGGACGCCCGTAAAAATACGGGCGTGCGCGGCCTGCCTGAAAGTCCAGCGCCCGTAATTTTACGGGCGCAAGTTCTCGTTCTTACCCTTCCTTCCTTTGTGTGTTTTTACGGCTCCCGCTTGTCTGGGAGGCACTGCATGGACTATAGTTTGAGTGTTGTTCACTAGATGGTGCGGGCATGCTGTGGAAGGGTGTGTTTCCCTTTTCATTTGTCGTGTTTTGTGAGCGGCGATTTCTTCCCGCGCGGTCTCAGTAGCGTCAACGTGGCGAAGCGTGGCTTGACGGACGAAGAAATTGCTCGCGAGTTACATCGTGATTTAGAAGAAAGTGACATTGATTCGTCAGAGGAAGATATTGTAGATGACTGATGATGATGTGGACTATGTTCAAGAAGTAGTTTCTGGCAGTTCAGGTAAAGAGTTCTGACAACAAAACATGTATAATTTTTGTTCAGATTTTCACTGAAAAAAACTCTCAGTACGTAATTATGATTTTATTTGCAAATACTACTATTCTGATAGATTCAGAAGAGGAGAGCAGGTGTCCAAGCACTTCAGCAGCAAGTAATGCCATCGATATTGTGCCTGAAGAACGAGTGACTCTCATGGCGAGGGGGAAGCCGAGACCTGTGCGTCGCACCGATTCTGAGGAAGGTTGGACGACTACTGATCGTGCGCCAGACATCGATCTATTCTCAGGACAATCCGGAATATGCAATGTTGTCAGTTTAGACCAGAACAGTGCACCTATAGAATTCTCATATTTCCTAACAGACATATAAAGGAACAAACTAATCTGTATGCTCAACAATGCATCAGGACATTACGAAGCACAAATTCCCTTTCACCCACCTGCTCATTATCAAAGTGGAAAGGAGTTACACTTATGGAAATGAAGTTTCTGGCAATTGTAGTCCATATGTCTACTTGTGAGGCCACGTATACGAGAGCACTGGCCCAAGAACCCTGTTGTGTCGCGTAATTTCTGTCCAAACATCCTGAACCGTGACAGATTTCTTTCTATTTTGAGAAACTTCCACATTAGTGATAATTCCTTAGCTAAGAGGAAAGGAGAAACTGGCTGTGACCCACTGCACAAGGTGAGACCCCTCCTAGATAATGTGTGTGCTAATTTCCAGCGTGCGTATACACCATCTCAAAAAATTACAATAGATGAAGGCATGTGTAAATTTCGAGGTCGTGTGTATTTCAAACAGTACATACCACAAAAACCAAATAAATACGGTATCAAACTGTACATGTTATCCGAATCTGACACAGGTTACATCTGGAATTTCTCTGTTTACACGGGTGAAAGGTCTGACACAGTGACTCCGGTAAAGACATTGCTTGCAAATCCGTCAGGAAAAGGCTACATTTTGTTTACGGACAGATTCTACACAAGTCCAATACTTGCTTCAGAACTGGAAGCTGCAAAAACTGCTCGTGGGAACAACAAGAAAGTCTCGGCAGGGATTGCCTTGTGCTATAAAAGATCCAAACCTTCAGCAAGGAGAACTTATTTTCAGGCGTAAAGGAAATGTTAGCACTGTGTTGGAAGGACAAAAGAAATGTGCATATGATAAGTACAAGGCACACTGCTGAGATGGTGACTTTCACTGATCAGAGAGGAAGAGAGAAGTCAAAGCCAGCCTGTGTAGTGGACTACAATAGAAACAAGTTTGGTGTTGACTTATCAGATCAGCGATTGTCATACGGTGCATTTGAACATCGAACTGTGAAGTGGTGGAGAAAGTTGGCATTCCATGTTATACTAATGGTGATTGTAAATTCCTGCATATTATATAATAAGGTTCATGGAAAACACCTCACAACATCTCACTTCATGACAGTTATCTGTGCAGATCTTGCACAAAGCAAAGATCTTGAACCCCAACCTGGTCCATCTGGACTCTCAAGACTATCAACTGGAAATCATTTCCTGGAAAAGATTGAGACAGAAGTAGGTAAGAAAAAGAAACAAAAACAGTGTGTAGTGTGTTCTCTGAGAGGAAAAAACTGACTGGCGAAAAGACACAAGCTACCAGTGTAGTGAATGTAAAGTAGCATTGTGCAAAACGCCGTGCTTCAAAATTTACCACACAAAGAGCAAAATTGCATCCTAAAATAGTTACAGGAAGTTACTGTAGATAAGACATACTGTATCCATCATAACTACAATTTCTGTGTAAAATAAAAAAAATTACTTCTAGAAAATGCAGTGAATATACCTTTGACCAATTTTTCCTTTTTTCAAAAACAATATTATTATAACGTTTGTCAATAGTATGTATTAATTCAAGAGAAAGGTATTATATATGGTTTTAAACAAGAAAGTCTGGGTCTTTCAATAAGAGTAATTTTATTGCTATAACTGAAACCTTTCATGAGTTATAGTAGTTTAAAGTAAGTTAAAATCAGCCAGGCTTTATGGTAGACACCCGCGCGCAATTGCTCAGGATCCAAAGTGTTAATGATCTGCTGAGCTAGCTGATAAATCAACTTTTGCTACTGTAGTGGGTGTTGGCTTCATGTCTATGATTACAATGTGTTCACTGTGCTGGTCACAGAAACTTACTCTTAACCTAATTGAGGGATCTAACATTCCACTTTCAGACACAAAGAATGGCAGCATCTCCTCCTCTCTCTCCCCCCCCCCCCCCCCCCCACACTGATGAAGACATCCTCCATAACTATCCCCACCACAAGTTACAAATTAAGAACTATTTACCTCTGCAATATTTTACTTAAGACCATGTCATCATTGTTAAGCCATGCAACAGTGCTGCGTGCCCTCAGGACAAGTAATGGCTGTGAGTTTCCCTTGCTTTCATCCGTTCGCAACACTAGCACAGCAATTTTAGCAGACCACATCAAACATCCACACTGTTGCCTCTGTCTCTACTAAACGGGCTGCTGCACCTCTTCAGGAATCACAGGTGAGTGATATCTCCACAGATACCCCTCTATTGTGGTTGCACCTGTGGTACAGCTATCTGTATCAGCAGTCCACCTCAACTAGGCCTGTGGTTCATGGATTGGGGGGGGGGGGGAAGGCTAGTAGATACAGCTTCAGCTTCATAAAGCTAGCTGCTCTCAAAGTTGAAGCACAGTGTGCTGCTTGCTAAATTAGGATGCTAGACATGTTACTTGTTTGATTCAGACAGGTAAAGCAACTGGCATAGTGACCAATTCAGATGTTAGACTGCATGTGTAGTGAGGTACCACTTTTTGTGATGTCAAATTCTTGTATAATAATGAATATTACTGTAGTTTTGCCATCTCTTCCTTGAAAGCTCTGAAATATATCTGTGTCGGTTATCAACTTATTATGATCACTATGGTTATACTCTCACAAGCAACAGAAACAGGGTCAGAAGAATTTCTGTTCACTTTTATAATAACTTGTCCTACAAAGTCAAACAGTAATTTCACCTTATGTAGTCTGCAAGTTATGTCTCCTATTATGGGTGTCAAATAAGATCAGCAGACTTTGGTAATTTCATATATTATACAGGGGCTTCACTTCTGCTGGTTAGTAACAGCTTGTCTAATTAGAAAGCAATGTGGAGCATTGAAGTATGTGCAAAATTAATGAAAGCAGAAGAATGCTACACTACAGTATGTGATTGTATTTGTTCAGCCACCAGTTACATCAAATGGTAGCATGCCACAATTGAGATCCGACGAAAGTTTAAATATGATCAACCGACTAGAATGGGGAGGCAGTTGAGAAAGGTGCATGTGGCACCAACACTCACCATTCAGTACTAATGCAGTTTCATTATATCATTTCAACACAAAAACAGATTCACACTGGTATTTCTTGAAATAATGGCTTTTATGCATTACAGAACTGGTACCATACTATTACCTATCATAAATTACATTGCAGCCAATATAACACTGTAGAAACAGACTTCCTGAAAACTTTCATTCATAACACTAATCGCTGTCTTATGCTAGGTTTCTTAAAACAATCTCTGTAGTCTGTTGTATAGTAATTACAGCGCTTAACTCTCCATGCAACTGTAGTGCAACATCTAGCTATGATTTAAGGAATTTGACATGCTATGATCAGGCTCTGGAATGCAGGTTAGTGTTTTTTATAATTTTGATAAAATCATTTCAGCATAGTTTTTTTTTGTTTTTTTACAAAAAGGAACTAATGTACTTAAATTTGTAAACAAATCAAAAATTTATTTCTTAAAACATCACATTTTTGTAACTGTTTCATACAGAATTGTTGCCTTCATTATTATCTGCATAATTATCAGAATTACAGGTAATAAAGGAAACCTTTAAAAATATGGCAATAGATATCAAAGATATGTGCTTTATGAAGTCGGCTTTCTTCTCAACTGTGCTTAAAACCTTATTTACCTGCAATAACATCAATTACTTTCTCCCATATGCACTTGTCAAAACCAGGTTTCCATTTTTATAAAGAGAAGCAACAGAGATTACTTCTTATGATTACAATGTGTTACAAATTCAGATTCACAAATGAATATAAAAATTTTGTAATGCAAAAATTACAGATACAGTGTGATAACTGTCAGTTTGATCAAATATTATGTTTATCTTAATGACCACCTTGGAATGTACCTCTGCAATGAATTCTACAAAACTATCTCATTTTCCTTCATTCATTCATGACCTTTTCTCTTAAGATATAATTCAGATACACTGCTTTGTTACAAGAATCTTATCTGCATCTCCATGTTTTTCCATTACCAGTAAGTTATCTTTAAAAATCAATCAACTAAAACATTGAAAATATTTTCTCACTGTAGGAGTTAGGGAAAAAATGTGGTCCCTCTGCTATTCTTCTCAATCTTAACAATGTAGGCAAGTTTATCTAAGGAAAACATGGATGCACAAAATCAACAACATTTGCTACATCGAAATTAAAGCAAGAATTTTGAAGCGGCAAAATGTATCAATTAAGTATATGCATGTGTAGAAATGAAGATACCTGCCAAATTTTTATATCACGGTGAATATTTTTGCTCTTTGTAACTACCCAAATTGTATTATATAATTTTAAAGAATTTCTCTGTTAATGGTGCACACTGTGCATTATATAACAATAATCTATGAACAGTTCTACTTTTGGTCTGGCATCCAATAAAATATGTTCAGAACACCACTAGTTTTTGCACAATATATTTAAAATTACTTTTAAAAACTTAAGGAAACCAACTGCAAACAATTTTCAGTTTACAAAAATGAAACAACAGTTCCAACTACTAAATTTTTTATTGACATAACCAGTTTCAATTAAGGACATTCATGCACTGCATACAGAAAGATTACTGTAACATTCAACTCCTTGACTACAGCAGCCACATACTAATCTTGCGTGCAGGCAGAATATTTCCTCTACAGATGATTAATCATTAATTGAAACCAGTCCTGTCAAAACATCTTGGAGGTGCAACTTCTTTATAGGAAATTTCGATAGTTGCAAGACATTGTCGCCTTATGGTAATCATTTTCAAACTATTACTAAATAGTTTTCTGGAATACACCACTGACAATATAACAATGACAAACTAAAATTGTCCCATACTGCACATTAAGTCTGCCACAATCATATTACATCAGCTTTTTGTTGTACAAAATGACTTTAAAACTCAGAATGATCAAATTCAATAAAATGAGAGCAACGATGAATCTTAGAAAGCTACAATAACTCATGACTGCATATTATTTTAATGTAGTGGCTTAAAATGCAGGTTGACACAGAATGTTTCATCGGTTTAAAGAAGGACAAGCAAATCCTTTACAAATTACATCATCACTAATTCTTATTTTGTGGGAGGATAGGGACATGTTCCTTTAGCCAAGGCATCACTAAACAATAATTTCTAAAACACTTTTCTGAACGTTTCAACAACCTAAATTTTAACATTTATCAGTAAGAAAGTCATCAATAGTACTGACAGTACAAAAAGTGGTACCAATTACTAGACAAAATTAATGACGAGAGCTCTTGGTCTCATCCAATAAATAACACAAAGTTGACAATTCTAATTAATGTCAAGACAAACAAATAAAATCACTGATTCTTTTCCCAATTAGTATGTCTAACACTCCCATCAGAAAAACCAAATATCTAACTCTTTTAGTTAGAAACACTGTCATTTTGCAATTATTGTGTGTGTGCCTGAAGGTAATCAGTAGATTAATAAAATAGATTTGCATGAGTACATACAGATGTTTTACCCTTCTCCCTAACATCAGCCTACTGAACAAAATATTGACAGGGTAATTTAACTGAAACCCAAGCACATACACCTTCCTCCCCTACACCCCCCCCTCCCCCCCAAAAAACACGCACACGCACACACACACACACACACACACACACACACACACACACACACACACACACACGTTTATTGGGAAACAGCTATTACAACGAATCTTTATGCCCAATTTAAAGCATGCATTTACTAGTCCTTACATGAAACCAATACTTTTTGAAGCCAGAATTCCTACTAAGGCAACAGTAGTTTATACAAATTAAGTTTCTAATCATATTCTGTAATTGTTCCCATAAATAAATATAGGTATTTTCTAGCTACTTTGGGTTTCTATCATTCAGTGCTTGTCAGTCTGCAAAGATGCAACAAGCTACTACTATAAATTCCTACACCTATTTTCATGCAATTCCCTTATGAAACAGGACTTTGTTCATTATTATGGGTCTCTCATGTACTGTTGCTGTTGTGATACAATGATCCCATTCACAACATTGCAAATCCGCACATTCTCACATGTGACTGTTTACCGGCACTTCCAATATGCATGTCTGACACAAATTGTATTTTCTTCCAGCATTCATCTCTGCTGCAACAAGTATGCATGCTTTTAACTGTTAAGAAATTTCTTCTTTCCCATTAATCTGACAAGACATTTCAAAACTGAAAAGTGAATTCATGTTTACAGGAGTTATTTAAAAGAAATGCAAAGAAGTGTTCAATAGACTATTTTGTGAAGAGTAGACAATGAACCAGAACATGCAGTGTTTTTGCCACTACAAATGAGACTAGTTGTGTAATAATGTAAATTCTGTCCTCAGTAATTAAGTTGCCATGATTAAGGTCCAATAGATACCTACCTGAAAAAATACCAGTAACACTGAAAGTTAAAGTCAATTATTCTGCAGCATCTGGGTCTTACTTGCCTTTACATAATGCAAATTATTCTTCAATGACTTAAATCTAAGGATTTTCTTAATCCCACAAAAAGAGTGCTACTTAAAACACCCATCCCTCTTATTCTGACTATATATGAATGGCAATAGCCTACTGAAAAATGAGGTTCAGTACTGTGAAATGTTAAATTTTAACATAATATTAGCCTACAAGCAACTGATCACAGTCAATGAGAATTAAGTATTTTCACCATAAAATGTTTCTTAACTAAATTATCCCACAATAGTTACAAATTAGCAAAAATATGTGAAGGCAAAAATTGCTTCTCTCTTTATAAAGCTTTTTCTTTAAGCAAATATAGCACAAATAATACTTTTATTTTTCAACTAATTAAAAATCAGGGCAATAATTGGCAAACAAAGTAGCACAGGAAGTGCTTACAGTAACATGTCTAACCCCACACACACACACACACACACACACACACACACACACACACACAGTGAGATATATATCAAAATTTTGGGTTGCTGGTGGTCCAGCAGTGACTCCAAAGAGGAAAGGGAGAATAAATACACAAACAATGACGACTGCAGTTAAAGAGTAACTTTTTCGTAAGTAAAATATACTCACTTTAATATCTTGCAATTAAGATTAAGAACCAAGACAACATTTTCATAATTTATAAACAAATCAATTCTAATTTTCAGAAATAAATGTATAAAATAGTAAACAAGCAATGATTTCCTATATCTAAGGCAATCATATGTCATGGCTAACACCATCCCCCATTACTCGGCCACCGGAACATAAGCAAATGACAGCAAAAATGAGTATTTTCCTGCCACCACTGCTTTAACATAATTATATAACTATATGAACAAATCATGAGTACTGTATAAAAAAATCCTTGCTGTTAAAACATCTCTGTACAGTTTTGATCATCATCCCTGGTGGAAGTAGGGAATAAAAAAACAAACTTGCTTAGCAAGTCTTACTTCAATCCACAGAACTGTACACAATTCTTCGAGTACAATTCAAACGTGTGACCGAATTACCTTATAAAAATGGCATAAATCCTTTCTCAAAATAAATATACAGCCACAATTTGGTCAGAGCAGTTACAAAATCACTTTATGCATTGTGTACTTCCCACAGAAGAATTTTTCACAACATACAGTGAAATAACTGTCTGCTGAAACATTAGTCTGAGGCCAAATGGAAACAGCACTGGACAGCTGTCAGAGTAAGGAACATCTAGACAACCAACTGGTTGGCTTCCTCATGGGTTCGGATGCCTTGAGCTGATGACCTCCCTTTGGTGGGTTGCTGGCCTCCTATAAAGTAAACATTATCTGTAAATACTGAAAACACTTATCCTTCAGTTACACAATGCTCTGGAACCTTCACAGAAAAAACATTGATTAGTACAAAACATGTTCCATGGCCATGCTAATTAGCAACAAACCAATGAGGTAACAATTTGGATTAAACTACGGTGAAATTCCAAACCAAACTTGTACCACAAAGTGTCTATGGTAGCAATAAAAACATTAAGTAAAATATTTGTATAACATAGAACCCTATTTTCATTTTCAAACAATCAAAAGATATGGATGACTTTCTGGAATCCAGTATTTATACTACCTTCTGTGCTATAACAGTATCTGGTAACTCAATAATTATGAAAAATTTATCAAATTAGTTTTATCAAACAATTTTAAAATATTTTTGCAAGTACAGCATATGAGGCTACATACAGTAACATATGAAATGTTACATTACACTAATCACTGCTTTCCAAAATAAAACTTAGAACACAGCAATTTAAAAAAATTAATAAATAAAATAAACTCTTACAAAGGCATTATAAGATGAAATGCTTCTTAGATGGTAAGTTTCAAGGAAAAAAATGTTAAACAGTAAACCAAAGATAGTTAAACTATGTGAGAACCTTTACATTGTAAAATTTAGAACCTGAAGTTAAAATAACTTCAAAGTTTAATACTGCTTTAACACACAGGCATTTTTAATTGTCATCCTATAACTGTAGTTTAAGAGGATGCAGAAAATCTATAGAAAATAATGAAATTAAGTAATTACACTCATATATGAATCTACCCACTAAAACTGCAGGTATTACACATTAGTAACTTCTAAAAGAAAACCCGCATGGTAGAATCTGATAAACAACTAAATAAGTTGTGGCATGAAGAATGGCAGTTATAATAAGGGACACTAAGCAAAATGTCCTAACTAACTGAAGATTAAAACTGAACTGAAGGCACCATAATACATTTGTATACTAAAAATATTACACAGTTAGAAAAAATAGAACACTATTTAAATTTTATGAGTACCAATAGAGAAAGAATACCCAAATACTTTGAGGCTATTCCACCTCTAACTGGTCCGTGTAAATCCGTAGAACCAGAAGAGGCACTTCAAGAAGTGTTAATTGATTTAGCTGGTATCTTATAATCTGCCCAACATATCTACTACTTGCAGTGAAAGAGGTTTTCACAAAACTACAGAGAAAGGGCCAATGAAAGGAGAGAGAAAAACATAAATGGAGGAAAATTATGAAATAATGTAAAGGAATTCCATCAGTAACAGTTCATATGATAAAGATATCATGAATTATTCAAACTCTATTAAATGACATTAGAGATTTTTAACTTTGTTATCAACAATTTTCCTGTTTCCAGGTAGAATTAGAACAATTCTGGCTGCCAACATGTTCTGTTAATTTTCTACTTTTACTCCCTGTCCATTGCACAGGAAACGAATGTGAATTATATCTGCTCTTCATCAAGATAACTATAATTTTGACCATTCTGCTTTAGTATGTCACCCAGAAAGTGACGTATGTGTCTTGATAACATTGGGGTTGCTGCCATGTTGTGTATATGCAATGTCAAAGTGGGTATGTTTTGGAAAAGGAACAGTTCACTTTTCTATTCGAGGTGTGTAAGGGCAGTGATGGATTCATAAAAATGACAATGAACATGTGCACTGCAAATGAGGCCAGCACTAAACACTTCAAGTTTAGCATTAACAGCAAAGTATAACATTTTACATTCTGGAAATTTACAGTACTCGCTTTTAATGCGCAAAATTCCAATTTATTCTCTACCTCTGTTTAACAAAGTCAGATTTCCACTATACTTCAATTTAGGGGAAAAAACAAAAAAAAAAAACAAAAAAGCCCCACAAGAATATGTTGTTTGCTTCCACAAATCCTCTCTTCATTTCATTTCATTCAATCTATTGTTCACATTACTACTCAGATTCTTCACTTTCATGGAATATAACCTACATGAAAAATAAGGTAGTATTATTTATGTTGAAGCAAGGCTGTCAATCAGATTACAATAAATGCTTGAATATGATATGAAAGCAATTATCAAGCAGGCACAAAGCAGAAAGGTGAATTCCTTTAACTGCAAATGAAAGTATTATTTTTAGAATATTTGCCATTTTATTGAAAGATTTCTTAAGCCAGGTAAAGGCAAGGACACTCAGGCTTCCAATAAGAACACCATTCAGCTTTAACATCCACACTGATACATGATTGAAAGCTTCCTCAGTGTATTCCTATGATAAAATATGCTTAGCTGATCAGCCACACAGTGGCAAGAATATGACACCATCACCGCTCGACTGATCTCCCTCTAAGATTTTATCGCACGTGCACGCGTGCACACACACACACACACACACACACACACACACACACACACACACACACACACACACACACACAGAGAGAGAGAGAGAGAGAGAGAGAGAGAGAGAGAGAGAGAGAGAGAGAGAGAGAGAGAGAGAGAGAGAGATATTCATAAACACAATTGGATATTTTATCGTCATTTTCTGCTGAAGAAACTTTTGAACATTGTGCATCTGAAAAACCCTCTGTCCAACTAGAACGTAACAATAACACAACCTACAAAGTAATTTTATAAATACTAATGTATTTTACATCACACATTTCAATTTACAAACTGCAGTACTGTGATTCTCAGACTTATCACAACGAAACAAGCCTGTAGCTGTTCCAGTAATATCCACATGCACATGCACAACTGTATCAGCACCTCAGTCTAGTGTCCCCCCCCCCCCCCCCCCTCTCCTTCCTTCCTTCCTTCCTTCCAGTTGAATTCCTGCTAACAGGTTAACTAAAATATATGGAAAACACAGATTATGTATGTCCTCACTGAAGAGTGTTTGCATATTTATCCACTGCTGAAGTAGTTTTCTATCTGCCTGTTCTATAAAAAAATTCACACACAGAATAGCATTTAATACAATGCCAAATATTTAGATAACTTTCTATAAGTTATTGAAAATTGTGTGTTAAAAAACTGAAGAACAAAATTTTACATTCATAGAACAATTAAACTTTTTTAAGCCATTTAGTCAACACACATTTCCAACCCCTGAAACAAAATAACTTTTATATTTCAGTTAAACATAGATCCTAGCTTTTTGTAACAGCTCATCATGTGGTTTAAGGAAAAATTTACAGTTTAAGTTGCTGTAACATAAAAAGGAAAATTTTATTGATATTTAACCAGACTGTCTTAACACTTTCTGCAAGAAACAAAATGGACTTCCCTTGGCGCAGAAATATCTGCAGCATCCCCACATTTCGAGGCAAACTGGTTAACAACATTTACTTCTCCCATGATGCTGACCTTGTTAACTACTATTTCCTTGATCAAGAATTTTCTGATATTAACACTTGTATTTAATCACAAAAAAGAACAACTATTCTCTTAATGGTGTTCCATAGATTGAGAAGAACAAATAATCCTATGAATGAGAATGTATGGCAAGGAAGGGGGGCTTGAGAAATCATCCTGAAGACGGAGTCAAACCAAGCTTACTGGAAGCCTGGCTGCTTCATTTCTGAAACTCAAATCTGAGTGGACAGAAATGCTGCAAAATATTGGGGATTAATACTTCCCACTGCAAACACAAGGAATCTTTCTACTTCCACTCTAAATTAGGTTTACAATATACTTTATTCATAAACACTCTAGGTAAGAGGAAATATGTGGTAATGGCAAAAAGAGCAAATAAAATTGAAAGCTTTATTGATGGATTGGAGGAGTTTAAAATGACGTGTTATAAGAACATAAAAACGCACTTTACACCTATGATCTTAATACCAACACCTGTGTGACTGCAAATGCTAATTACAGATAAGAGGAAGAAAGGGTTATCACTACTTGCAGATGCCCTCCACATCCAAAAATGTGCTCATTTCTCACAATTGTGCTACAAACTGGTCTAGTCATCTGCACCTCTGGACCTGAGCATACTTCGTTGCATGAAATCACACTACAGAATAGCTGGTGCAGAGATAACAACTCCTTGAGATGAAGGAATTATTATTTTACATAGTCTGTATGAAACACTGACTCAACAGCCTGTACTTAATGGTTTTGCAAATGCTAGTTATTTTATAGTGTCAGCTGCCATACAGGATAATTCATTTCCTTCAAAGCAGGTGGAAAGTTATCAAAAATATTTTACGAAGTGAAAACACATTGCAGAATTGTTTGTTGTGAGAAGATCCTGACTTTCACACTCCCAGTAGTTGCTAGAAAGTTGTGCGATGCTCTTATGAAAGAAAGAAAAAGGATTATGTCCGTGGCTACACTGAGCATTAGACAGAAAAGAAGTATTCGTCTGCAGGCAGGTTTTTTTTCCATTTATACAACTACATGATTTTATGTGGAGGTAATTTCTCTGATTTCAAACAGCTGTTGCCAGCAACTTAACAAGTCCTATACATAAATCATGCTGCAAGATTGAGGGAAACAATACATTAACCAAAACATTGATGATATTGAAAGAAGTATTCCTGAACTGTTCTTCCATCATGCTCATTCTATAAAGAAAGAAAGAAAGAACCTAAATAAAGCAATGGAAAATGTGGGATAGAATAACAGTAATGTGAAAAGGATAGACTGCCACTAACGACATGCAAGAGGCAATGAATGGTAGAAAGGTACGTTGAAAAAGACAACAGTATCTGCTAGGCTTTTTCAGGATGCCTGACACTCAACACCATCTCTCAGTGTTGAGCAGAGACCTGTCACTTCATATTGTTGCATCTAAACAAAAATTTCTCCTTCCTAAATGCTCTTAATCAAGACACCAATCAGCTGTTTCACATGTGATTACAGTGAAAACCAATTGATTATATGTTAAGCTCCATTTTAATTTCTTTCACACTGTGATAATGTAATAGAGTACTTATATTACCTCAAAATGGGCCTACTTTAGATAACAGTAACAAATATATAAACTCTATGAACAAATTAAAATCCTTGTCGGCACTTGAAAAATTATGGAGGAAATATTTACTTATACACAAAATTTGATACAAAGTTCATCACAGAAGCTTCTGTACAGTGTTAAATGCTGACAATACAAGAACACAGTGAATTGGGTATGGCACCCAAAAATCACTGCAAAATGTTAGGGAAATGTTTCCAAAGCATTGCACGAATATTAATCATCATGCAGCAGAAAAGAAACCAGTATTACCTTCTGCCATCACCAGTTGCATAATAGAAGGAATGGAAAGAAAAATAAGCATTAGTTTCCCCGAACAATTCAAAATGTTTTTTTCTATAATGCATAATTATGAAAATCTTAGTTTTACATTAATGCTAGACAATTTGAACAAATCCACACATTTCTTTTGTAATAATTTTCAGAATCATTATCTAATGTTGTGTAACTATGTCAAACATGTTTAGCACTAAGATAGTCTGTGGAATTGCATTAGTTATTTTACACACTACCCAGTACATTTCACTATCTCATCACATATGCAGCCAAAACAAATTCACTGTTGGGCTTTTTCAAAATGAGAGTACCCTGTGCATAAACATATTGTGATAATTTATGTATATGAAAAATATGTTCTACAACTTTACTACTGCATACTGTTGAAAGTGTGAAACAGTGGCCATAGCTGACACCTTACAATTTCACCCAACAATACAACATCATGTCCTATGATCTAGTTATTTGACTTTTTATAATGAAAATCAAAAAATGGAGATCTTCATGAACTTCTGAAGTGTAATATACTACACATTAAGGATTTCAGTAAATATATATATAAAATAAATTACACGGAGTGTGTGTGTGGCCAGCACTTGCCTTCAGGATGCAAAATCTGAATTGCTGCAGATACACCCACATTAACAAGTACAAAAAACTTCTCTCTTTTGGAACTGTTAGTTCTTTGCTCAGGGAGGAAAGAAGGATCACTGGGGAATGTTGGAAAAACACAAAGTTCGCTCAGAACCCAGAATGAGGAGCACCCCTTTTAAGGACAACGGGTGGCAGATTAAAGGGTAGGCTTCTCCTACAAGTCAGCTCTAAACTATATTACACTTCATACATGAGGAACTTTTGCATACTATTCATCAAAACACTTTAAAACTAGGATCCCTGTCCCACTACCACCAACCAAAAAAGTGTTACACAACTCAGCCTCAACTGGGTGGTCACCTAAGGCCTTACATTCGAGGCGCTTAGATATTTGATTGAAATTAGCAGTTTAAACTAAAAGTGTTCCATTACGAAGGTGTTTGACACTTTTCAGAGACCCAGCAATACCTTCCAATGCGTTGTTAATATAGAAAGGGGATATCTCCTCAAAGCTTCCCCCATTTCACTTTATTACAATGAAAGTGTTACGGCACACTGATGTTACCATTATTCTGAGACTTCTTTTCAGGAGGACTCTGCAACAGAGCACTCTGAGGAGTGGGTATAGGTGCTGCCTGACAGTACACCGTCCCGTCAGGAGTAGTAGTTTCATGAGACAGTTCCATAGGGATCCCACAAGATGCTAGGGAAACAACTGTCAACCCAGGCAGAGCCCTGCATGCCTGAGAAAGCCTTCTACAGCTGAAGGTCGGCAGGTGCCCCAGAGGTTGCCCACTAAAGACAGTTTTACCTCAACAGCCATTCACCACCTCAGCACATAGCACACCTCGAGGTTGAGTTTTTTTTTTTTTTTTATTATTATTATAGAGGTGTGTACCTTCTTTGCAGTCCAGGCGGTGAAGGCAAGATCCCCGTTCTCTGAAACACAACATTCCACTGCTGCACCACATGGTGGTTGCTGAAGTACGACCAGATCTCACGGTGACAGAGGACTGGTGCACTTACCAGTCCGCAGCTCAGGAACCCCGGGGTCGCCAAGTCCATAGTCGGCAAACAAATGCTGAGCCCCTTAGGGGAGATTTATCAAATGCTGTTCACGTTGCACAGAGATTTCAAGACTCGCCAACAAAGGCACATTTTGTAGTGATCAAGTCAATATTCAGGTACGTAATCAACAATTTCTGATGGCTAAGATTGAGAAGAATAAAAATAGTAACATTGAAGCTTATAGCGATGATCACTGTGGGGACATAACTACAAGATGAACAAGTGGTATCCCACTCAAGATCCATGAAGCGCCAATTGTGAGGAAAAGTAAATTGCAGCATTGTGTTTCTCTTTCTTCAATGGAGGTGGAATTTGCGACTGCAAGTGAAACTTGCAAATCACTTTTGTGGTCTGACTGACTTCTGAAAGAAATTAGAGCTGCTGAGTCCTCAGTTCCTATTTTGCAAACAGATAAGCAAAGTGCTATTAAATTTACTAATGATCAGGATTTTTATGAATGATGAAACAGACAGAGAGAAGGTATTGCTACATTTGTCAATTCATTAAAGAGAAGGTTACAACAAATTACACATCAACTGATGGACAACCAAAGATTCTGACAAAACTTTCGCTGTTTACGAAGTTACATAAGATGGTGGGACTTTTTATATAGTTCCTACATTATACATAAAAGATTGTGAGTGTGTCAAAGTATCAGTATTTTCATTGTTTTTATAGCTTCTTTGAGCTTCAGTTGGAATAATTAGTGGTGTTCGTTGTTCAATGCTGGTACTGTGGTTTTTAAATAAATATTTCATTTTAAAAATGCCATTTGACTTGTCAACATGGGAGAATGAAGTACTAGGCCAACAGGAAACTAGGAAAACACTTTATACGAAACAGACTACATTGATGCAAGTAAGGCCAAACAGTGTAAATAAGAAAGCATTTAAAAAATTTTGCAAATGCTGCTTTAACAGGAACTGACCTTGTAAGAACGAATTAAAAAATAGCCTAAAATCTCCAATACAGCAGCAAAAGATACCATAAAGGAACGAAACTTCCACTAATTTTCTTTTCCTCATGCAACAGCACATGTTTTGCAGAATATTTGTAAAAAAAAAATATTTTTGGTTTCCATTTTAGGCAATATGAAAGTAAATACAGACATTTCTTTTTATAAAATGGAGCTAAAATTTTAAACTTTTTCCTGGATTCGCAAGTTTACTTACAAGTATTAGGTAATTTTGTTTACATTCCAATGAATATATTAGCACCAAATTTCACACAGACAGGATGAAAAGAAAGCTTTAATATTTTTTTTTTTCAAAATTTTAAGTGTCATTTTGCATCACTGTGATAAAAATGTGCAGACTTCCAAGCTCTGAGATATCTTGTTGCCTATATCTGTGCAGTGAACACCCTGCCCCCACCCCACCCCAAACCCATTCACTTTTGCGTATATATCGGTAGCGTCGGAGCTTTCGCCCCCGGATGGTAAGTACTGGTCATCAATGTTTTCTTGTAATTTTAAAATTTATCTTGTATCAATGAAAATAATTTTTGAAAATATAATTTAACTGATTGGATAAAATCTACTCACCAAGTGGCAGTAGAAGAACACACTTATAAACGTTATTACAGTTTGCTAGCTTTAGGAGCCTGTCTGGCAAAAGGGTTGCAGGGGAAGAAAGAGCAGTAGAGTTCTGGACAGTCACCCAGAACACCAGGTCAGATGAGACTTACCAGGCAGGATAAGAAGGAAAGACTCGAGAACTTTGATGCAAGGTTCAATGACAGGTTTGCTGTTGGAATGGTTTTGGGACAGGGCTGCAAAGTGATACTCCACTTGACATTAAGTGTGAAGGAAAGTAGATCTTTCACCGAAGCAGCATGATTAAATGCAGGTTTAGGGCCCGAAGTGAGACTTAGGCAACACAGATTTTTCAGAAGGGGAGAGAGCTTTAGAAGAGAGGTTGACAACACAGTATTCCTGTGACTGGTTCTCATGATTATGAGTTGCTATTTGTCTGAGAGGCAGTTGTGAAGGCTTTATGATAAGGAGGTTGGCCAAGTACAGTCTGTAGGAGAGAAGTAGTAGATGATGGTGTGGCTGTTTAGGGAGATGCAGAGGAACAGGAAGGGAACATTACTGTTGAGGAAGTTTAGGAATCTTTTCTCTTCATCCCATCCAGTAAGTCTCCTCTGACCTGGGCTTCTGGGTGACTTTTTCCAAACTCTACCCCTTTTTCTAAAACTCACCAGTCCTTTTACTTCACCCCTCTTTCTTCCTCTTCAAACCTCCTGCCAGAAGGAGCCACTAGCTCAGAAACCTTGCAAACTGTAAGGTGTGTGTGTGTGTGTGTGTGTGTGTGTGTGTGTGTGTGTGTGTTGCTTATCTATTCATTTACATTAAAATGTATCTTAGGATTATTAAACTTGCATATTATTCATTAACGAATAATACAAGAGCACTATCAACTAATCACTGAGCAGTCTTAGTTGAGCAAGCATCACACTATAGCAGATCCCAGCACAGACCTCTAAGAAACACAAAAATACTAGTTCTTCGTACTACAACTTAAGTAAACAAACATCTGAATATGTAAAATGACAGTAATCAGTGTAGTGACAGATGTCTACTAACCAATTTTTTCTCCATCTTAGTCTTTATATCTCTGGCAAGTGTGAAGAAGGCTTCCTCAACTCTTATAGAAGCTTTTGCACTTGTTTCCATAAATTTTATTCCATATTCTATAGCTAATTGTTCTCCTCTTTCTTTTGTTACCTTCAAATAAAAGAATAAAGAATATATTATGACTGATACATAGTATTTAAAAACTAAAAGCTAAAGGTAAAACTAGTCGCAACATGACAACAATGAAGATTTTTACACACCAAGTATTTTACAATTGATTTTAGTATTTTGTTTGGTTATTTCTGAGGCCAAGTGCAGGACATTCAGTTTTAGGTACTGAAAAGAAGGTTTCTTACGAAAAAGTCCCTTCTCCCTTATGGAGCAACATCGCAGTTTATGTATTTTCTCCAGCAGGTAAGAGGTGCATGTCTAGTCCCAGTTAACACACCGCAGTTACTTTCTTCTTACTCTATACACTTCAATACACAATTACAGCCAGTAATTAGCACAGTTTCCCAGTACGTGATATTTTTCTTGCTGTATTGTTCATTGCTAATTATTTCTAGAAAATTTAGTACAGTATTTTAAATTAGGGTTTAAGTTTATTATTCCACTGATTGCTGTATTACTAAATAGATACTATTCTGTTTCATCAGAAAGTACCGGAGACATGTTTCAAAAAACATTTAGGTATTCAATTTGCTAGAAACAAATCACATTGGATTCACCTGTACTTTACTATAAAAACTAAAACAAACAATGGCAAATCCAAGATGGAATATAACAATATTAGAGAAGGGAAACAATATTAGAGAAGGGAAACAATATTAGAGAAGGGAAACAATATTAGAGAAGGGAAACAATATTAGAGAAGGGAAACAATATTAGAGAAGGGAAACAATATTAGAGAAGGGAAACAATATTAGAGAAGGGAAACAATATTAGAGAAGGGAAACAATATTAGAGAAGGGAAACAATATTAGAGAAGGGAAACAATATTAGAGAAGGGAAACAATATTAGAGAAGGGAAACAATATTAGAGAAGGGAAACAATATTAGAGAAGGGAAACAATATTAGAGAAGGGAAACAATATTAGAGAAGGGAAACAATATTAGAGAAGGGAAACAATATTAGAGAAGGAAAGTTGATACTCACAATATAGCGGAGATGCCAAGTCACGATATGCACAGCAAAAGGCTTTACACAATTATAGCTTTCAACCATTAAGATCTTTGTCAGCAACACACACACACACACACACACACACACACACACACACACACACACACACGTCTGCAGTCTCACACAACTGAAACCACACTGCGAGCAGCAGCACCAGTGCATGATGGGAATGGCAACTGGGTGGGGGTAAGGAGGAGGCTGGGGCGGGGAGGGGCTGGGATAGTATGGTAGAGGTGGCGGACAGTGAAGTGCTGCAGTTTAGATGGAGGGCAGGAGAGAAGGTGGGGAGCAGGACGAGGACAGAGAAATAAAAAGAAATTAAAAGACTGGGTGCAGCAGTGACATGACTACTGTGTAGTGTTGGAATGGGAACAGGGAGGAGGCTGGATGGGTGAGGACAGTGCCTATCGTAGGTTGACCAGGAGGGTTACAGGCACGTAGGATGTACTGCAGAGAAAGTTCCACCTGCGCAATTCAGAAAAGCTGGTGTTGGTGGGAAGGATCCATATGGCACAGACTGTGAAGCAGTCATTGAGATGAGGGATATATACCACTGCAGGGGTGGGAAGGACAGTGTGCAGGACATTTCTCATTTCAGGGCACGACGAGAGGTAATTGAAACCCTGGCAGAGAACGTAATTCAGTTGCTCCAGTCCCAGATGGTACTGAGTTACAAGGGGAATGCTCCTCTGTGGCCGGACCATGGGGGGGGGGGGGGGGGAGACTGGCAAGATAAGGCACAGGAGATTTGTCTTTGTACAAAGTTGGGAGGATAATTACGGCCAGTGAAGGCTTCAGTGAGACCCTCAGTATATTTTGAGAGAGACTGCTAGTCACAGCAGATGCGACGACCACGAGTGGCTAGGCTGTACGGAAGGGACTTCTTTGTATGGAATGGGTGGCAGCTGTCAAAGTGGAGGTATTGCTGGTGGTTAATAGGTTTGATAGGGACGGAGGTACTGGTGTAGCCATCCCTGAGGTGGAGGTCAACATTTAGGAAGGTGGCTTGTTGGGTTGAGTAGGACCAGGTGAAGCAAATAGGGAAGAAGTTGTTAAGTTCTGGAGGAATGTGGATAGGGTGTACTCACCTTCAATCCAGATAGCAAAGATGTCATCAATGAATCTGAACCAGGTGAAGAGTTTAGGATTCTGGGTTTTTACGAAGGATTCCTCTAATGGCCCATGAATAGGTTGGCACAGGATGGTGCCATGCGGGTGCCCATAGCCATAGCCCAGATTTGTTTGTATGTAATGCCTTCATAGGAGAAGTAATTGTGGGCAAGCATATATTTGGTCATTGCGACTAGGAAGGAGGTTGTTGGTTTGGAATCCACAGGGCGTCTGGAAAGGTGGTGTTCAATGACTGTAAGGCCATGGGCATTAGGAATGTTAGTGCACAGCGAGGTGGCGTCAACAGTGACGAGCAGGACACCGTGTGGTGAAGGGAGAAGAACTGTGAAGAGTCGATGGAGGAAATTGTTGGCATCTTTTATATAGGAGGATAGGTTCCCGGTAATAGGTTGAAGGTGTTGGTCTACAAGGCCAGAGATTCTCTTAGTGGGGACACAGTAACCGGCCACAATGGGGCATCCTGGGTGGTTGGGTTTATGGACTTTTGAGAAGCATGTAGAAGGTGGGGGTGTGGAGAGTTGTAGGGGTAAGTAGAGAGATGGACTCAGGGGACAGGTTCTGGGATGGGCCTAAGGATTTGAGTAGTGACTGGAGATCCTGCAGGACTACTGGAATGGGGTCACAGTGGCAAGGTTTGTAGGTGGAAGTATCTGACAGCTGACTGAGTCCTTCCGCCAGGTAATCCTTGCAACTGAATTACATTCCCCCACCAGGGTTTCAATTACCTCTCGTTGTGCCCTGAAATACGAAATGTCCGAACCACTATCCTTCCCACCCCTCCTACAGTGGTAATCCGCCATCCACCGAACCTTCACAATATACTCTTCCATCCTTACACAATCCTTGCTCTCAATCCCTTACCTCATGGCTCATACCCCTGTAATAGACCTAGATGCAAGACCTATGGACCATACATCATCCTACCACCAGTTACTCCAGTCCAGTCACTAACATCACCTATCCAATCAAAGGCAGGGCTACCTGTGAAACCAGTCACGTGATTTACAAACTAAGTTGCAACCACTGTGCTGCATTCTATGTAGGCACGACAACCAACAAGCTGTCTGTCCGCATGAATGGCCACCAACAAATTGCGGCCAAGAAGCACGTGGACCACCCTGTTGCCGAACATGCTGTCTAACATGATATCCCTCATCTCAATGACTGCTTCACAACCTGTACCAACAGCAGCTTTTCTGAATTGTGAAGGTGGGAACTTTCCCTGCAATATATCCTATAGGTTCCCGTAACCCTCCTGGTCAACCTTCGGTAGTCACTGTCCTCGCCCATCCAGCCCCCTCCCTGTTCCCATTCCAGCACTACACAGCTATCATTTCACCATCATACCCAGTCTTAATTTCTTTTTATTTTTCTCCTTTCCACTACTTCCCCTCCCCCCCCCCCCCACCTCTCCCCTGCACTCCTTCTAACCGGCAGCACTTCACTGTCAGCCACCCCCACCATGATCTCTCTCCCCCTCCCCACCCCAGCCTCCTCCATACCCCCACCCAGTCACCACACCCATCATGCACTGGTGCTGCTGCTCACAGTGTGGTTTCAGTTATCTGAGACTCCAGACTTTTGTGTGTGTGTGTGTGTGTGTGTGTGTGTGTGTGTGTGTGTGTGTGTATTGTTGACAAAGGCCTTATGTAACTAAAAATGAACAGAATATCTATTTAAATGAACTAATTTTATGGCACCATAGAAAACAGCAAAGACTGTTCATGGAGACTGAGAACCAGAGATACATTCATCAATAGATATATACTTCTTGATACGAAATCTGGAGCGTTTGCAAGTATGCCTTTATTTGTTTACACAAGATATTGCAGAAGCTTGTATTCAGGCTTACAAGAGGGGATAAAATAAAAAGATGCAGGTTATATGACATGAATTATACACAGCAATTTGTGACAAAGGTCCAGGCGAAGCTTCAGCCTAAGTGGACACCATGGAGGTGTACATGAATGGACCTCTAGCACAGGTGGTAAAGGCAAGCACTCCAGAAAGAAGAGACTGACACGAACCGCAATATTAAGCTCTGATCTGGGCCGCCTAAGTGAGATGAACCACCATGGGTGGGAAAGGGAGACAGTAATTTGGATGATCAGGAAAACTATGAATGTGTGCAACGTAACTGTCAATCTGTTGTGCATGCCTAACCTTCAATGGGAGGCGGGGGGGAGGCAGGGGGGGGGGGGGGGACTGGCCTCCACCAGGAAGCTGCTCACAGGACTTATGCTAAAGGCTTGCCAGTTGAACGCCACAGTGGTGCATTGGGTCACGTAAACACAATGCCGAGTGTGCCACCGAACCATAAACCAGACTCCCATAGTCAAGGCGGGATTGAAAAGGACTCAGTAGAGCTGCACCTATGTATACCCCTGTTGGGGCTGCTCAGGCAGTGGAAGGCATTGAGATGCAGCCAGCACTTTCGCTTCAGCTGACTAAGATGGCAAGCCACATTAATCGGGTGTCAAAAACCAGTCCTAAGAATCGATATGTCTCCACTACAGTGAGTGGATCATCATTAAGGTAAAGTTCTGGTTCCGGATGAACAGTATGACACAGACAAGTACAGGACACACAACTTCACGGCTGAAAACCAGAAGCCATGGGCTAGAGCCAACGACTGCACCTTGTGGATAGCTCCCTGTAGATGCCGCTCAGCAACACCAGTACTGGAGTGTAGTTCGAAATGCAGAAATCGTCTGCATACAGAGAAGGTAAGACAGATGGCCCGATAGCTGCTGCTAGACCTTCACTGGCCACTAAAAATAGAGATACACTCAATACAGAGGAGCTCTGTGGGACTCCATTCTAATGGATATGGCAGGGAGGGGGGGGGGGGGGGGGAAGGGGGGGAACTAGAAACTTTGACACAAAGTACGGAGTGATAGGAAATTTTGGATAAAAATCTGGAGCAGTCCCCGGAGACTCCACTCATATAATACGGCAAGGATATGATGTCGCCAGGTCATGTCTTAAGCTTTTCATAAATTAAAGAAGACAGCAACCAAGTGTTGGCACCTGGAAAAGTTTGTTCCAATTGCAGACTCAAGGGAAACTACATTATCAGTGGTAGAGCGACCCTGGCGGTAACCACCCTAGCATGGAGGCAGTAGGCCACATGACTCAATGACACAACACAAATGCCAACTTACGATACATTCTAACAGCTTACAAAGAACGATGAGGCTGATTGGCCGATAGCTATCCATATCAAGTGGGTATTTGCTGGGTTTGAGCACTGGAATGATTGTGCTCTCCCACCACTGCAATAGGCACCAATGGCACCAGATCTGGTTGAAGATGACAAGGAGATGTCTCTTATAGTCGGACGAGAGATGTTTGATAATCTGACTGTGGATCCGATCCAGCCCAAGAGCTGTGTCGGGGCAATGGGCAAGGGCACTGAGGAGCTCCCACTCTGTAAATGGAACATTATAGGATTCACTGTGACGTTCAGTGAATGAGAGGGCTTTCCTTTCCATCCGCCATTTGAGGGTGGGAAAGGCTGGGGGATAATTCCCCGATGTGGAGGCTCGAGCACAGTGCTCGGCAATTGTGTTTGCGCCAGCAGATAACACGCCATTTATGTTGATGCCAGTGACACCTGTCATGGTCTGGTACCCGCAAAAATGTCCGAGCATTGTCCAGACCTGGGAAAGTTATGTATGGCACCCAACGTTTGAGACTTACCTCTCCCAATATTCCTGTTTCCGTCTTTTTATAAGCTGGCAAACGCAGGCACGGAGCCATTTAAATGCTAGTAGGTGCTCTAGGGAAGGGTGTCACAGCGCTGTAGAGCTCGCCGACGCTCTTTAATGGCCTCAGCACTTTCCGGCGAGATTACAAGTGTGGGCATTATCCACAATTAATTTATTAATACTGAAGTTGTCTGTTGCAAAAATTGCTTTATTTCATAGATTTTTGAAATTACATGGAGCAAAAACTGAAGGCTACCCAACAAAGGATTTTTATACCAATAGTGATGTAGTATCAATAATGATGGACCGGATCAAATGAAAGTGAAGACGACTCTACAACTACAACCAGGGACATAAAAAAGGTAAGTACAAACTACTTGTGAAGTTGATGTTTGTGGACTCTTGTGCTTGTTAACAAAATGAGTAGATAGAAAAGTAAACGTGAGGTAGAAATAAAAGCTGCAGGATCCAATCAGGACATGTTTGAGCCAAGTGAAATCGTAATCAGCAATGAAACATTAAAGACTGATGTTTTGCAGTTGATTTTGGTACGATTAGAGGAAATGAAGACATAAAAATAGCAAATTTAGTGCAGTTAATGATCAGTTAACAGAAATAAGAACTGGAAACCATAGCAAAATGAACAGATTAAAAGATCAAATAGAGCAACTTGGTAATCAAGTTTCAGAGTTAAAAAATGCGGTGTTGGAGGGGTTAGAAAGTGTGAATGAAAAAGTTGATGTTTTAGAAAATTCATTGTTTTAGATAATGAGTGTAGCTGAGTAAGCAATAATAATAATAATAATAATAATAATAATAATAAAAGAATGTTGATGACAGAGTTGAACAGGAGGCCAAAGCAGAAAAATCCTAACAAAATGTCACCAGAATGAGATTTTCATTCTGCAGCGGAGTGTGCGCTGATATGAAACTTCCTGGCAGATTAAAACTGTGTGCCCGACCGAGACTCGAACTTGGGACCTTTGACTTTTGTGGGCAAGTGCTCTACCATCTGAGCTACCGAAGCAAGACATGGTAGAGCACTTGCCCGCGAAAGGCAAAGGTCCCAAGTTCGAGTCTCGGTCGGGCACACAGTTTTAATCTGCCAGGAAGTTTCAAAATGTCACCAGTTTAAACCAAAAAATTTTAAATGTAGAAAACAATGAGAAATAACAAATGTTTTCCATCAAAAAACTTCAGCAGTTCAGGAAATTTGTATTAGGGTAATTCCATGTCAGTTCAACCAGGGGCTCCAACTCAGTCTCAGATTTGACTGAAATTCAGTATACTAATTCTACCATGTGTGGAACACTCATGTACAAAGTATTAGTTTCCCCTGCCAATAAGTTCCAGAATTATGACTTGTGAAAAAAGGTGGCGTGACCCGCAAATTGCAACCCGCATCTGGCAATCTATCTTCAGACCTAACTTCAGGTCTTAATAACTTTGGAACTATTCCACACAGTCCAGTGAAATTTTTACAACCCATGAATCAAAACACCAACAACATATTTCTGAGGGAAAATAAATTCAAAAATGTGATTAAAAAATGTAATACGTTAAAAGGTACATATTGAAGGAGCCATCTATGTCAAATATAATTCACTCAAAAGGGTATAAATTTTTTTGTGGTAAGCTTAATGTGGCCTAAACACACACAGAACTCATCATGCCCATATCAGTCACAAAATCTGAGTTACATGCTCACGAAAATACAAAAATTTGAAAAATTACCTGAAAAACATGGATTTTCGAAGTGTGGTAGCACAAAAGGGACATGTGGTATCCAAGCCAAATTTCACACACTGCATAAGTAGACCATAATGATACATATCTCAAAATTTCAGCATGTTATTGCAAGACATTTGTGTACAATGGAAGTTGACAGATGTATTTGATGATTTGGCCATTGTGCCACAACAATTTTGTAAAACATATCAAACTGTTCTGCCTCTTCTTATCTTCTCCCACAACTGTTTAAACACTAAGCAACAACATACAGACAGATTAACACAACCTATCATTAATGTCCAAACTATTTATCGTCCATGTTTCACTTCCATACATGGCTACACTCCATACGAATACTTTCAGAAATGACTTCCTGACACTTAAATCAATACTGGATGTTAACAAATTTCTCTTCTTCAGAAACGCTTTCCTTGCCATTGCCAGCCTACATTTTATACCCTCTCTACTTCGACCATCATCAGTTATTTTGCTCCCCAAATAGCAAAACTCCTTTACTACTTTAAGTGCCTCATTTCCTAATCTAATTCCCTCAGCATCACCCGATTTAATTCGACTACATTCCATTATCCTCATTTTGCTTTTGTTGATGTTCATCTTATATCCTCCTTTCAAGACACTGTCCATTCCATTCAACTGCTCTTCCAAGTCCTTTGCTCTGTCTGACAGAATTACAATGTCATCAGCGAACCTCAAAGTTTTTATTTCTTCTCCATGAATTTTAATACCTACTCCGAATTTTTCTTTTGTTTCCTTTACTGCTTGCTCAATATACAGATTGAACAACATCGGGGAGAGGCTACAACCCTGTCTTACTCCCTTCCCAACCACTGCTTCCCTTTCATGTCCCTCAACTCTTATAACTGCCATCTGGTTTCTGTACTGGGAGATGAAAAAGCTTGCACAGGATAGAGTAGCATGGAGAGCTGCATCAAACCAGTCTCAGGACTGAAGACCACAACAACAACATCATTAATGTTTACTGCACCTTAACTTCTAAAAACCAGTCGATTGTGCTTCGAACAGAAATTATCCCACACTTTAGCTACTGTACTCTGTACACTGAGTGTCAAATTGTACTGTCTTCCTGACATTGTGGTAGGAACTGGAACTGTCATAAGAATACGTTCAAAAGGAATCCAACACCTGTCTGCCAAACGTGCCCAATGAAATGATCTTGCTGGTACCATGAAGTTCACAAATACATCACCTTCTGCTTCACAGCACTCTGCCACACATCCAAAGTACCATTTGTCATCATAAACAGCAATAACATAGTAACCTGGTTGGACGTTGCTGCTTTTGCTTCTGAATCCAGAGTCAAACACACTGTGAAGACACATGTTGTGCATGAACCTATGGTTATAACCGGACAGTCTGCTCATCTGCACATTGTCAGAGTCCTCTGGAGAAAAGTGATGATGGCTCCTTGTGCCTGCAAGGGTTTTAACGTGTTCTAGTCTGCTTTTAAGCAACTCTTCGACTGATTTCACCTCATCTTTCGAAACATAGAATGATTGTATGCCAGAGATATTGTTCTGTACCCAGGTAATTAATTGAAGAGGTGTTAGAATGTGACCTTCTGTAGAGTGCTGCAGACTAGCTCGTTATGCCATGTGCTTAATGGTAGCACCAATACCATCACATACATTTCTATCATGACTTGTAGCGAAAAAATTACATTCTGCGTGAATCTGAAAATCATGGTAATGCATGCATAAATTTGAGATTTTTACAGTTTTTGTATTGACAAGCTGCCCTATCACTGAAGTATTTCGCAGAATGTATGTGAGGCAGCTTGTTTCTCACATATGCCATGACAGTGCAAATGCGGGCATGAACTGCAACGGCATCGTGAATTCAACAGTCACTAAAAACGCACAGGTTCACAACAGACATCACCTGATTCAACTCTATAGTAAATCACAAATGGCTGGAGAGTTGCTTGACTGTTGTCCCAACGATATCCTTGGATGGTATCTTTAACTATAACTTTAACTATAAATGCATAATTATCAGAAAAGTCTAGTATTACTATAATTTCATCTTGTTTCAAATTATCCTTACAAAACTGGAGATAAGCCAATTGTGCTGTTGCTGTGAAGCTGTGTGTGGTTAGTTTGTCCATTTTTTGACAACACATTTGAACAAAATCTTCCACTGTACTTTGCTTTGATTCAAGACTTTTGTTATCCCTATGTGTCCATTGTTTATAAGAAACAAGTTCGTCATCCATTATGAGTTCACCATACAGTTTGTTATTCATGTGCTCTGCAAGATTTGCCTTACCTGGACACTTAAAACTTGTGTATCATGCACTGGTAGGGACTGTGTCACACACTAGCAGCTTCATTGCACCTTTCTAATCGAGACCAGAAGCCTTTCTAGCAGCAAACATCAGCTTAGCATTTTGATGGGTCTCACATACACAAACATTGTGTGCCCCCTTGCACTTACAGGCACAACCCATTTTCGCTGAAGATTGAATTCTACATATAGCTCTTTTTTGCATCTGTACACATACATTTCCCATTTTCACCATTACATAGTCTTTATTTCCAGGCATTATTCGGCTGTAGTCATTATTTTCATAAAACTCCGACAATAGCACCTGTATTTCTGAACTCAATTGCTTACCTTGAGCCTGGTGAAGGTGTGGAAGCACTCCTTGGGTTGCTTTTATTTTCCTAGCCTGCTTTCCCATATATGTAAAAACATTGAATTGCTTTGCAGTGTAGTCAATAGACCAGCTGGAAGGTGCAAGAGTAAGAATAGCTACTTTTTTCTGGCATGTGGATATGGCACATTTCTTTCAAATCGTGCACAATTTTGTCCAAATCAGAGCATTTCTGGCATGATTTCTGTTCCTTTGGAGCAGATGGTTCTTCCTCTTCCACCAATTAGTGTGTCAGCTATTGTGTGTTTTAATTCCATTTGAGCTTCTTGTAGTTTTCTTCTACCATAGCTGGGCCTGTCCTTTTCCCAACTTCGTGTGTCTTCATGGGAGACAAACCAAAAGCAGTCACTGAAGTATTTAATTTCTCATCCGCTGTGGTTGTAAGTGGCTGATACTCTGTCACTGTCATGTAAATTATCAGAATATTCTTCATTTTTTAGCGGTGTAACACACTTGGAACGTAACTTTTGTCCTGGTTTCATGTTAAGTCCCATGCACAGATTCACTTTCAATACTGATTTTATATTAATTTCTCTGAGGCTACACTTCACTGTCTTCTTACGAATCCGAAATGGATCAAAACAACTTCTTTGTAGGAAAGAATATTTATCCAGAAACACTTTCAAATGATGATGATAACAAACACTAAAGTTTCCTGGAACTGCACTTCTTGTGCCCATAGGGTGTATCCCAGATCTCCATAGCACCAAATCTTGGTCCAATTCATCCAGATCATACAGTACAAAGCGAATGTCACATTTTGTTCCATATGTTGTTTTATGACATTCAGATGCTTGTGCTCTACCAATACTGCAACTTGTTTGAACAAAAGCACCACTAGTACACTCTTCTGCCTCCATACTGACTTTCCACAACAGTACTGACCAGTCTGAACTAGAATCTTAAAAACATGAATAACCTGTAATTGTTGCTCGTTTCCTTTGTTGTTCCTGCCTAACAATGACTCAATCTGTCCCCAAAAACTACCATTGTTTAACTTTGTTGCCTACTGGTTCCCAACAATTGCTGCAGCTATATCTGAAACAAGCTGTCTGCATCATCACTAATACTTGCTAAACCGTGTTAAAAGAAACGTAACCAAATACATCTCCGTCAACTTTTATTCTACACAAATGCCTTGCAATAACAAGTTGAAATTTTGCCACATATTATATTATGGTCTACTTATGCAGTGTTTGAAATTTGGCTTGGATATCACTTGTCCCTTCTGTGCTACCACACTTCGAAAATCCATGTTTTTCAGGTAATTTTTCAAATTTTTATATTTTCGTGTGCATGTAACTGTGACTGATATGGGCATGATGAGTTGTGTGTGTTTAGGCCACATTAAGCTCCCCACAAAAAATTTTTATACCCTTTTTGAGTGAATTATATTTGGCCTAGAGGGCACCTATAATATGTACCTTTTAACATGTTACATTTTTTTAATCACATTTTGGAATTTATTTTCCCTCAGAAATATTTTGTTGGTGTTTTGATTCGTGGAGTGTGTTCTCTAAGTGGATGTTACTGGGTTGTAAAAATTTCACAGGACTGTGCGGAATAGTTCCAAAGTTATTAAGACCTGAATTTGGGTCTGAAGATAGATTGCCAGATGCAGGTTGCAATTTGCAGGTCACGCCAACTTCTTTCACAAGCCATAATTCTGGAACTAATTGGCAGGGGAACTTAACATTTTTTACAAAATGTGTTCCACACTTGGTATCATTGGTGTGCTAAATTTCAGCCAAATCTGAGACTATCAGCTGGAAGATTTTCTCAAATTGGTTGAATTGACATGGGATGACCCATTAATAAAAATCTGTTTGCAAACAATGGTATTGCGTGGTCCAACACACTTATCAAAGTTTTCAATCATGTAACTTACATCCAGGGGATTTTCTGTACCACCATAGAGATAGTTGTGTGTCATGCACGAACGACAATCAAAACATTAAATTTTTTGAAGATTTTATTAAGACGAAGCTCTGTCATAGATCAATTTAAATTCACATCAGATGGAAACTATCAGAGTTTCGAAAAAAAGTTTTTATAAATACATTTTGGTCGGAAGTGCAACAGGGAAGAATTGAAAGTGAATTTTTGAATGGTCCTAATAATAGGAATAGTGATGACACTTTAAAAAGAGTTTTGTAAGAACAAACTTTAAAAATTATCAAATCTTGACAAACCATTTGACAAAATGACCTTGACTGATGCACTTTAAGGAGATTACCAGAAATATTACAGTGGGATTTAGTACATGGACCTGGAGATTGTCTTTCACAATTTTTCCAATATATTGACAGACTGGATAGGGCAGTATGAAGTATGTACTATAGTAATAGCAATGATAGTAATAACAGAAACAGAGATAATGTAAACTTCTCTCAGGATCAAAGTGTCAACAGGGAAAAATTTGGAAATCAGCAGGAGTAATGGGGATAGCCATGGTCATTTTAATGGAAGAAACAACCATGGAAGTAACTAATCAGGAAATGGCAGTTCACCTCAATTAAGGTCCATAGTTTTGGGGCGAGGAAACTTAAGTACAAGACCCCCACGTTACACTCAATTAGACAATAACCAACAGTTTTAATGATACTGCACAAGTGTCTGAAATTGAACAGAAGGAATATCACGTTTTCACTTATGTTTTTATCAAAAGTTTTGGAATACTATGTTTAATTACAATGATTTAAGTGCTAATCACAAACCAGAATGTGAGAGTAGTGAGAATTTTGATGTTGTATGTACTTATGATTTCTTCTCTTGGGTGGAAAACAGTGTTGTTGATGTTTAAAAATCAGGTGATGGCTATATTGGATATGAACTAGGTGTTATCTTTGATAATGTGACTGAGAGCTGTGAAACGACTGAGGCTGTTAACTCTCAGACTGGAGGCTTATTGCAAATTAATGTAGGTGAGGTATGCGACTGATGGAGATGAGACTTATTGCCAGTGATGTCGATGAAATGTTGGAGGAATATGATGTAAGGTATTTGTGGAGTTTAAGAATAATGAAGTTATTTGTAAATGATGTTGACAATACAGGTAAGGTAAGAGAAATATGCTGTAAGTGAGGGTCATGTAATACCAGTCCAGTTAAAAAAGTTCTTCATTAATGTCATGCAGAGTAATGACGCAAAAAGTAAAGGTTAGGTATCTGTGAGCCTGGAAAATAAAGGTGAAAACTTTTTGAAATTTGTTTGGGACCAGATTGACTATAACATTGATAAAGGTGCTTTGTGGGATAAGGTAACTATGGTTAGAATTTGTACCCCAATTGGTGGAATGAAGTGAAAGAGGATCTAAGCAGGAAGCGTAACTTTGACAGTAATGTGTTTTGTGTTCCTTCTGCGATGAGTTGTGTTAGTTGTGCCATGGAATCCATTCATTGTGTTCATTCTTTACCTGACAACATGAGTAATCAAAGTAATGTTATGATACTTGTAAAGCTGATAAAACCTTGCGAGGACAGTGTGGATTGAAAGTGATCTTTTGCATTACGTGTCTGAAAACAGAGAGGATGATTCAGATTTTGGATGTCCCCACATTAAAAATTAAGATTGAAGGAAACTGAATGAGATTTTCACTCTGCAGCAGAGTGTGCGCAGGTATGAGACTTTCTGGCAGATTAAAACTGTGTGTCTGACCGTGACTCGAACTCGGGACCTTTGCCTTTCACGGGCAAGTGCTCTACCAACTGAGCTACCCAAGCACAACTCACACCCCATCCTCACAGCTTTACTTCTTCCCAAGCTCGAGTCTCAGTCCGGCACACAGCTTGAAGGCGACTGTTTGATACAGGTAGCCCTATTTGTGGTATATTGGAACAATTTTGGGACAAGAATTTTGTGGAAATGTCCACTGTAGATGTAAAGATAAGAGGAGGTACAGGTAAGCAAAGCAAATTGGTAAAAATCTCAGGTACTTTTAATTTTTAGTATAGAAGACAAGATCTTTGACCATGGATGCTTAGTGATTCCTAATCTGGAAGAAAATAAACACTACATTATTCTGTTGTTTAATAGATTTGTGCTTTAGATATTGATACATATATGTCATGTGACTAAATGGCTACATCCTTTTACAATTTTTTTGAATGTGACAATGCCATTAAACATCTAGTGATAAATTTCTCATTTCACAATGATGATGTTGTTGGTATTATTATTCCTGTGTACTCTACAGAAAATGATTTAATTCAATTGTCATTAACTTTTCTGGGTGAGGTCATGGGTGTTGTGGTAAACTGAATGAAGGCTCGTTTTATTCATGTGCACTGTAAATATTAGGAATAGTATCTTGAAATTTCATATGTGCAAGCCAAACAGGTGTATGTTATACACACAATTCTTATGCCAGTACATCATGGACTATGGTTCATACCTCATTTTGCAGGCATTTGCCAGATGCTTTGTCAATGCAGTCCAACTTGTGTACATAATTTCTTTTAATCTGCAAATTGCCAAGTAATTGTTACTCTGAGACATCCACTTTTTCCATTGAATTTAGCTCTGTTTATTAATGTACCACACATGTGAACACCTTTTAATCCAGTCTGAATACTTTTTTTCCTTCAATATAGTAGGCAAAACATACACCAAATGATGTGGGGGAGGTATTTAACATGATATTTAGTACATGAAACATTGTTTCAGGAATCAATGTGAAAGCTTGACAGGAAGTTACCTATACGTTGGAGTGTGAGACAATATATCTAGGGAGGAAACAAAGATGTGGCTGGATCCACTCCCACACTCCTGTGTGGCTGCACCCTTGTTAGTCCAGTCAACTTACAAGAGATCACAGGTGCTGGGTAATGTACTCAAGTATCTGTCAACTACATCAGTCTTGTGATTGAAAACTAAATTGTTAGCTGACAAATTATCCTATATGCAAAATTATTTTATTTATATAAATTTCAAAGAACTATTTATTTAGGAAAAAAAAGTTGCTGCTATGGACAGTGTTATTCCATATAAATGTATGTTTTTTTCAAGTAGGGGTATTAACTTCCCAAACATTACGGAACTTTAATGCTGTGGTAGGTTAATGTTTTATGTCTGATGATTTGTCACGTTCAACACAGAAATGTTAAACTTAGTTCAGGATTATATTCTATGAACCATGATGTAAATAATTACCAGAATCTGATAAAATTAGGCACTGTTGGGTTAGTAGTCATACATTTCAATGACTTTTCTTACCTCAACACTCAGTATGCATTTTTTAAATTGTAAATGAATCTTCTAGACATCAATGTACATAGATTAGTTTCTATGAACACTTAGCAAATAGCATGGCGGACATTTACATTTGTGATCATGAACTGCCTATAAACTGTATAACAAGATGAATACATTTCCAATTTCACACACTAATTTTTGTCCTCGTGCTACTCTAGTACATCATCGTTCCAAGCTATTGATGACTGATTACCTGTATTTATCTTGCATTACTGTATCTGACTGGGACTGAACTGAGTTGTGTGCAACTCATGCTTAACTCTGTTTTGGGTACCCCTACTCATTACAACTGTGTGTACTCAAGGGGGGAGGGGGGGGGGGAGAGAGAGAGAGAGAGAGAGAGAGAGAGAGAGAGAGAGAGAGAGAGAGAGAGGGGGGGGGGGGGGGGGAATTTCAGCTTCAAGAATCAGACCCCTAGACAAAAAGAACTGGAGCCAACTCTACATGAAAATGTGAGTAAACTAGAATGTTTATTGTAAACTTCACTCCTCTCAAATCTTCATAAAAAAACTAATGGGGACAATAGCTACAAATAGGAAGGAGGGGGTAGATTATAAGCCTTCCCATCTCCTTTTTCAAACTCTTTAGTTTCCCTACCATGTTCAAACTTCTGACATCTCACAAACCAACTTTTAGAATGTTACCCTTACTTTGGTTACTTAATATTTTTCTCCCTCAATGCAATACCCTCTCCGAGATACAAATAGAATGCTAATCAAAAAAGTTGTGCCAATGGAGATATCTTCCCAATAGTTTTTTAATTATAGGTCCCATGTTCTGTGGACATACTATACATGTCCATCTACTGCAGTGGTTTCCATTGCCTTCTACATCATCTTACAGTTCATCACTGCTGATTCTTCTGTTTTGTAGGGCAGTTTCCCCATTCAAGGGCAGGAGGATGCTCAAACCTATTTATGCTTCTCCATCTTTCACAAGGCCTTTGAAAAGACAAGGGCAACTTATTATACCAAAATCCTTTGTCCACCATGACAAATTTTAATCAAATTTCAAGCACTGGCTGGGATCCAACCTGAGACTTAGAACATTTTGATTATTAGTTGAGATGCTACCCCAGATCACAGAGGTTTCCTTGAATGTGTGTATGGAATTTTTTATTACACCTTGTCCATTGCCAGCAACTTTAGTAATACATCATAAGATCCACACTGGGAATGAACAGCCAATGAACAAGAAACCGTACCAGGTACTAAATCACCTACGATCAGTAGTGGAGTAATTGAGGGAGGGTCATCCATGGTAATTTTACTTACACATGGATAGCAGTATGGCATATCAATTCTTCTGTGATCATTATCTAAATCAGCATACGGTTGCAGATGTCTGTCCAATCTGAAGTGTCGCAAATGCTTTTTTAACCTAGGGCAGGTCCATCAACCAGAAGCAGCACCTTAGCAAACATTATCAATACTGCTGAATGCCGTTAGGACTGAAGAATGCACCCGCAACATTTAGGCATCTGCTACATGGGGTGCAAACTACAACAGTACAAGGTGTGATAAAAAAATAAGGGTAATTTTTTTTTTAAAATTTTTGTGGGCTCTGTACATGCAGCTTTCAAAATTTCTTTTTATTTTGTTTGTAAACATGTTCCTGATGCACGTCTGCATTTCTAGCTGTTTTGAATATTTAGTTTCTTGTTCACATGTCTTCAAGGTTATACATGTTTTTGAGAGCCCTGCAAATTTTCACTTTCAAACAACATGGATCAACAAAGAATTTGCTTTCAAGTTTGGTTGAAAAAGTGAACAAAATGCAGCACTGCATTTTATTACTTTATATTCCTGAGACTGAAAAGAATCACAAAAAGACATCTTTTTGCCCCCACTGATGAAATTAAAACAGAACTGGTGATGGAGCTGAATGCCGTAACAAAAATTGAGCTCCAGAAGTGCTTCCGAGGCCAAAGTTGATGTTGACGAATAAATATTCTTATAGAAAAGCAAAAATTCTCACTACCTTTTTATCATACCTCTTTGGTGTAATTTGACAACGCAGTAATGATTGATTTCTTGAGAAGGTTTATGGGACCAAACAGCTAGGTCATCAGTCCCGTTATTCCCAAGTTACTCACAGAAGAGAGAGGGTCCGTTAAAAGTGGACAGATCCAATCAGGGGACTCAAATTATAATATAATGAAGTTAAAACAAACACAGTAAAAGGCATAAAAGGTGAGACCAAATCTAAGAACTGCAAAAAAGGGCACTTTCTCTGGGGAAGTGCCCTTGGGGTCCCAGATTGACAAGACAAAGAGAGGTCTCAACCACAACCACCCTGCCCACACCACAGGAGTAAAGCAAAACTTTTAACCTGGAAAGAAAAACCACTTTCACAGAGGACACTGAGGACCAGTACAACCATCCGTGAATTGTCTGCTAATATTAAATTTAAGGAATCTTTCCACGTATTTGCAGCTGGAATCGTGAAAGGGATTGGGGTTAAGTATCTGCTTCTCTAGCCAAACGGTCAGCCAGTTCATTCCCTGGGATGCCCACGACTTGGGACCTAGAGAAAGAAACTGAACAGGCGGCATGACCAAGGGCAGATAGGTCATTGACAGCAGAGACCAAAGGGTGATGAGAGTAGCACAGTTGATAGCCTGCAAGCTGCTCATTGAGTTGGAACAAATGAAAACACTGTGGATGGAGGCCTCAGAAACAAAATGGAGGGCTCTGAATGGCTAGAAGCTCTACTGTGAACACATGACATGATCCCAGCAACAAATGGTGTTCTAAGCCAGTAGGAGGCATGAACACATTATCGACTGTCTTAGAACCATCAGTGTAGAAGATGGTGTCACCCCAAAACTCTGCAAGGATGGCATGTACAAGACACCGGAAAACCATAGGGCAACAGAGGTCTGTGGTATAGGCACCATCCAATGGGGGATGTGGGAGAAAATACACTTAGTGCATTCCAGTGAGTGGGTATGGAGATCTTGACAGGGGGAAGCGAGACGAATGCCTTCCAGTAATCCCAACCATGGGCAGTTGTCAGAAGGGGGACATTCCTCATTTGCAAAGAGGCCAGGGTACACAGGTTGGTCAGGGAAACGGCAGATGGCGATTGCATAAGAAACCAGGAATTGGCTCCATTGTATTTGTAGAGGAGAAATCCCCGCTTCTATGAGGAGACTCAACGGGACTAGTGTGAAAGGCACCAATAGCCAGACGCATCCCACAATAGTGAACAGGATCAAGTAGTTCAGAGTGGAAGTAGGCACTGAGCCATAAACCTGACTACCGTAATCTAGGCTGGGCAAGACCAGAGCATGGTAAAGATGGAGAAGAGTAGTACAGATGTGTGGGCCAAGAGGCAGGAAGCATTAAGCTTCCACATGCATGTAGTCTTTAGGTGGCCAATATGGGGCAGCCATATCACCTTTTTATCAAAAACAATGCCCAAGAAATGGGACTGTTACAACATCAAGAGCTGGTCACCTAAATAAAGTTCTGGATGGGGCTGTATGGTGGGTGAATGACAAAAATGCATAACCCGTGTACTGGAGGGAGAAAACTGGTAGCCATGGGAGATGGCCCACACAGAGACCCATCAGATGGCATCTTGGAGCTGGCACTAAGCAGATACTACCAAGTGGGAGACACACCAGACGCAAAAATCGTCGACATACAATACCAGGGTAACCACGTGCCCAACAGATGTTACCAGTCCATTGAGGGCTACGAGAAAGGGTGTGACACTTAACACAGAAACCTGTGGGATACCGTTCTCCTGAATATGATGGGAATGAGTGAAGTGCTAACTCTAACCCAAAAGAGCCGTCGTGAGACAAACTCCGGGATAAAAATCTAAAGTGGGCCATAGAGGGCAACTAAAATATGATGGTGCCAAGCCAAGCCATGTCATGTCATGTCATGTCACGTCACATACCTTATGTAAGTCAAAGAAGACCTCAACAAGGTGCCAGCAGTTAGTAACTGCCTGTCAGACTGCTGTTTTGAGTCTGAGCAAGTGGTCAGTTGGAGCTCATCGTGTCCAGAAACCACATTGAGACACAGCAACAAATGGCACCGAGATTCGAGTACCCAACATAATCGGAAGTTCACCATCCTCTCTAGCAGTTTACAAAGTACATTTGTCAGGCTAATTGGGCATTAGCTTTTGAGAGACGTTGGGTTCTTCCTAGGCTTATGGATAAGGATAACTACACTGTCTCACTATTGTGACAGGAAAGCACCCGTGAACCAAATAAGGCTGAAGACCCGGAGGAGATGTTGCCTCTGGGGAACGTCCAAGTGCGATCATCTAGTTATAGATGGAATCCGGGCCTTGGGCAGTGTCTCATGAAGAGGTAAGAGCCTGCAACAATTCCCATTAAGTGAAGGTTTCATTATAGGGCTCAGCGTGGTGTAAGTTTAAACAGGGGGATCTGTTGTTCAACTCTGCATTTCTGCCAAAGAAAGGTATCAGGATAGAAAGAGGACACCGATGCCACTACAGCAAGCAGGGAAGCCACTACAGCTGGGGAGTAGATCACGAGACTTGATAGCAGTAAGGGTGCCATAAGTGGCACTGAAGTGGGAGATACAAATCTGTAATAAGTTGACCAATTAGGAGACCCCTACCCGTTGAAGTGGCACTCTCAAAGAGTGGGTGGTGGCCATTGAAGTATCCAAGAAGGAGATTGGTAGGTTGGTTTGTTTAAAAGAGGGGGGGGGGGGGGGGGGGGGAGGACCAAACTGCTAGGTCATCAGTCCCTCATTCCGATTAAAATAATTCCACAAGAGTGGGAGTAAAATAATCGAGACATACAACACACATAGTTGGAGGAAAGGAGAAAACCGCAAGAATGGCAGAAGGGCAACAAACACTAAAACAGAAAAAACTGGACAAGAAAACCACAGAGAGACGCAACCTGTAGAAGAGATCAAAACAAGATAGCAAATTACCATGGCTGGCTGATCATGAGAATAAAAAGAAGTCAGCCACTCTGCAACACATTAAAACTTCCACCCTAAAAACACCAGGGTGGAGGACACAGAGGGACAAAGGACATGCAATAAAACAGACAAAATAATAAAACCCACCCTCATGAATAAAACTTAAAGCTGCTATTGAGACGACGTCCAATATCGATAGTAGGATGCTGGGAAAGTTAGAAGTCCACTGCAGAGTGGCTAAAACTGGGCAGTCCAGCAAGAGGCTGACGACCGTCATTTGTGAGTCACAGCTGCACCAAGGTTGGTCCTTGCAACGGAGGAGGTAGCCAAGCGTTAGCCACGTATGGCCAATGCAGAGCCGGCAGAGGACAACTGATTCCCTATGAGAGGACTGCATGAAAGACTTCCACACGTTCATAGTCTCCTTAATGACACACAGTTTGTTGAGCATACTGTTATGCCATTCCGACTCCCAAAGCCAGAAAACCCTGCAGTGTAAGACAGAACACAAGTGTTTTGCAAATGCCCATCTGCAGAAGCAGTTTCTGCGTAGCCTGTCTGGCCAGCCTCTTGGTAAGTTCATTGCCTGGGACTCCGACATGTCCTGGGGTCCACACAAACACCACTGAACGATAGGACTGTTCCAGGGCATGGGCTACCAAAGGGTGGCGAAGGTAGCACTGGTCAATAGCTTGTAGGCTGCTCAAGGAGTCAGTACACATGACTCACCAGGGCACGAAGTCAAAAGTGGGGAGCCCCATGGTTAACGGAGTCCTTAGGGCCATGCGAATTGTTCAGAAGAATCTGTGGCCTAGGTGTACACCATGGAGGTGTACGTGAACGGACCGCGAGGAGAGGTGGTAATGGGAAGGACTCCAGTTCAGACAGAAGAGACCAGATGCGAACCGCAATCATAAGCCCTGACCTGGGCTGCCGATACAGGAGATGAATTGCCGTGGTTGGGAAAAGGAGTCTGTAATTCGGATGCACAGAAATGCGAACCTGTGCAACATTATTGGCGAGCAGTTGAGCATGCCTAACCTTCAATGGAGGGACTTCGGCCTCCACCAGGATGCTGGTCACTGGACTCGTTCTAAAGGCTTCTGTCACTAGGCGAATGCCACAGTGGAGCACTGGGTCTAGTATACTGAAACGCTGAGGGTGCCACCGTACCATAAACCAGATGGTCACAGTCAAGGCGGGATTGAACAAGGGCTCTATAGAGATGCAGCAGTGTAGAATGATCTGCACCCCAGTTAGTGTTGCTCAGGCAGCGAAGGGCATTGAGGTGCAGCCAGCACTTCCGCTTAAGCTGATGAAGGTGAGGTGGCCTAGTCAATCGGACGTCTAAAACCAGTCCAAAGAATCGATATGTCTCCACTACAGCAAGTGGCTCACCATTAAGGTAAAGTTCTGGTTCTGGATGAACGGTGCAATGCTGACGTAAGTGCACTACACACAAACTCGCGGTTGAAAACTGGAAGACGTGGGCTAGAGCCCATGACTGCACCATGTGAATGGCTCCCTGTAGTCACCACTTAGCAACACCAGTACTGGAGCAGCAGTACGAAAGGCAGATGACATCCGAATACAGAGAAGGTGATACTGACAGCCCTACAGCTGCTGTTAGACCGTTAATAGCCACGAAAAAGAGAGAGACACTCAATTCAGAGCCCTAAGGAACACCATTCTCCTGAATACGAGGGGGGGGGGGGGGGAGAACTATGGTAGACACCGACAGACACAAAGTACAAAGCAGCAGGTTTTGGATAAAAATTGGGTGCAGGTCCTGGAGACTCCACTCATACAATATGGCAAGGATATGATGTCGCCAGGTTGGGTCGTACGTGGAAGCCGCCCTGACAGAGCCAGGACACGTGACTCCAGAACCCAACCCAACCACTGACACACCATATGCTCCAGCAGCTTACAAGGAAAGTTGGCAAGGCCGATGGGCCAGTAGCTATCCACATCAAGCAGATTTTGACTGGGTTTGAGTACCGGAATGGTGGTGCTCTCCCGCCACTGCGATGAAAAGATGCCATCGCACCAGATCTGGCCGAAGATGACAAGGAGATGTAGTTTGTAGTCAGATGAGAGATGTTTAATCATCTGACTGTAGATCGGATCTAGCGCATGAGCAAAGTCAGGGCAATGTGCAAGGGCACTGAGGAGCTCCCGCCCGGCAAAGCGCCCGGCAATTGCATTTGTGTCGGTAGATAACACACCATTGATGTTAATCCAGGGACACCTGTTGGGGATCTGGTACCCAAAAAGATGTCTGGTCTTCGTCCAGACTTGAGAAGGGGATGTATGGCATGCAATTGTTGACACGTACCTCTCCCAACACACTTTTTTCCGTTGCCTTATAAGATGGTAAACGTAAGCATGCAGTCGCTTAAAAGCTATTAGGTGCTCTAGGGAAGGCTGCTGCTTATGTCACTGTAGAGCTTGCCGATGATCTTTAATTGCCTCAGCAACTTCCAGCAACCACCATGGGACTGTCTTTCACTGGGGCACCCTAAAGAACGAGGGATCGCATTTTCCATTGCAGAAACGATTGTTTTAGTGACCTGCTCCACGACAACCATGTACAGGAGATTCAACAGTGATAGCAGAGGTGAAGGCTTCCCAGTCTGCCTTGTTTAAAGCCTATCTGGGTAGGTGTCCATGGGTATGATGCCGGGGGAGTGACAGGAAGATGGGAAACTGGTCACTACCACACAGGTCATCATGTGTTCTCCAGGGGATAGATGGGAGGAGGCCAGGACTGCAAACCGAGAGATCAATGGTTGAATATGTGCCATGTGCCACACTGAAATGTATGTTGGCACCTGTATTTAAGAGGCAGAGGTCAAGTTGCGACAGTAAATTTTCGACCTCCCTACCTCGACCAGTAAGCACGGCACCATCCCACAAGGGGTTATGTGCGTTAAAATCTCCCATAAATAGGAAAGGTTTAGGGAGTTGATCAATTAGTGCAACCAATACGTTCAGGGGTACTGCACCATCTCGAGGAAGATTTACATTGCAGACAGTTATTTTCTGTATCGTCCTTACCCTGACAGCCACAGCTTCAAGATGGGTTTAAGGGGGCACAGGTTCACTACATACTGAGTTCAGGACAAAGATGCAAACTCCACCTGACCCTGTATTATAGTTGTTACAGTTCCTGTAATATCCCTTATAGCTGCAGAGGGCAGGGGTCCGCATTGACAGGAACCAGGTTTCCTAGACAGCAATGCAGAATGCAGGTGTAAAGCTTAACATTGGCCACAGCTCAACCAGTTGGTGGAAAAAACTGCCACCATTCCACTGGAGGATTATGCGATCGTGAGACTGGGAAGGTATCGAACACTCAGTGAGGCAGTCTACACCTCAGGGTCACCTGCTGCCACCAGATGAGTATCTTTGCAATCGACATCCATTGTGTGAGGGGCCAGCAAGATCTAGGTCCTAAGCGGACACCAGAATCTCCACCTCATCCTCAGACCCAGAGCTTGTAGGTAGTGGTGGTGGTGGTGTGGGTGCCACCGCAGTGCCTTGGTTCTTGGGGGTCTTTTTCTTTTTAGGTTTCTCTCACTGCTTGTAAGGTTTGTACAGCTGAGAGGGCTTCACTGATTCAGTCTCATGGACTGAGAAGGGCTGTGAAGCTCTATGACCAGCTACCTGTGGTTGCTTCAGCCACTCGTGGCTGTCAGCTTTGCCACGGTAGGAACCTGGGAAGCGAATGACCCAAGGGATTCCTTCCTGCTGAGAGGAGCCGAAGAAGACTTACACTTCTCTGGCTGAGAAGTGGGTTGTATTTCTTAGCTTTGAAGTTAGACCTTGACAGCTTGGAGACTGCTGGTGTTTGACCACCCGCAAGAGATGATGTACTATGCTTCATGGCGTGTCATCTGCCCTGATGCTACCCACTCCAACCAAGGGCCCTCCCCACAGATGCCACCCAGCCGTAGCAAAGGCCACATGGAAGGATGGCCATTGCCAGGAGACCCGATGTCCCAAGGTGACGGGCATCTACTCCTTGGCGTACACGGGGAGTTAATGGAGGCATCAGCATAGCTACCCTGTGTGGTCAGGGGGCTACAACCAACAGGGTACATGGCAACCCCACCACAACGTACTGGCTACTGTGCTGGATATCAGGCGCAAACGAGCTAAGTAGTCCATTATCGTCGACAGCGCAGAAAGCAATACTGCATAGAGGATGGAGGAAATCGCACCCAAGAGGGTGACCTCACTCAGTTGGATTTTTTTGTGGGGTTTAAGGGCGCTCAACTGCTGAGGTCATTAGCGCCCAGTCACTGTTGTTAGAGCACATGGAAGCTAGTAAAACTCAAGGGGATGGGGGGGACACCAGAAGGACCTGACAAAGATGCAGATAAAATAAGTAAAAAGGTTAGATGTCTTTGGACAAACCAGTTAAAGTTATAAAACGCAGAATACGAGCAGCTGCTCGAGTGTCATCAGCTAAAACATCTGGTAAAGTAGATGGCAAGGACAGGACAACACGAAATTGACTAAAACGGGGACACGACAATAAAACATGGCGCACTGCTAATGCCTGACCACAAGGGCACTGCGGGGCTGGGTCACCGGAGAGCAGGTAGCGGTGGCTAAACCGGCAATGCCCAATCCGCAACCTGGTCAGAAGGACCTCCTCTCGCCGAGATGGTCGGGAGGAGGTTGTCCAAGCAGTTGGGAGCGGTTTTACTGCCTGGAGCTTGTTTCCTTGGAGGGATGACCAAGCATCCCACCACAACGACAAGCCTCTTACATACATCCCCACGAACATCAGATGACGGGACACAATGGGAGGCTGGCCGAGGCAGGAGGACTGCAGCCTTGGCTGCAGCATCCGCAGCCTCATTCCCAGACACTCCTACATGTCCGGGAACCCACAGAAAGCTGACAGGAGAACCATTAGCAGCGAAAGAATGGAGGGACTGCTGTATCCGTTGAATCAAGGGATGGACCGGATAGGGAGCTCCAAGGCTCTGAAGAGCACTGAGTGAGTCAGAGCAGAGTACATACGATGAATGGCGGTGGCGGCGGGCATACTGAACGGCCTGATGGAGAGCAAAAAGCTCGGCTGTAAAGCTGGAACATTGGTCGAGGAGCCGGTATTTAAAGGTGGCGGCCCCGACGACAAAGGCACAGCCAACACCATCGTCAGTTTTGGAGCCATCGGTGTAAATAAAGGTGTGACCGGCAAGTGAGCACGAAGTTCGACAAACCGTTAGCAATACACTGCAGCCGGAACACCCTCCTTCGGGAGTGAGCTGAGGTTGAGATAAATATGAACCGGAGCCTGGAGCCAATGTGGTGTCGGGCTCTCACCCTCTCTGAAGGTGGTAGGGAGAGCAAAATCCAATTGTCGAAGCAGGCGACGGAAGCGGACTCCGGGGGGCAGCAGGGCAGACACATACAACCCGTACTGACGGTCGAGAGAATCGGCGAAGAAGGACTGGTAAGCAGGGTGGTCAGGCATAGACAACAGCCGGCAGGCATACCGACACAGCAGTACGTCGCGCCGGTAGGTCAATGGTAACTCGGCAGCTTCAGCATAAAGACTCTCGACAGGACTAGTGTAGAAGGCTCCGGTTGCAAGACGTATCCCCCGATGGTGGATGGAGTTGAGCCGGCGTAAGAGGGATGGCCGAGCGGACGAGTAGACAAAGCTCCCATAATCCAACTTCGATCGGACTATGGACCGATACAAGCGAAGCAGGACAGTGCGATCCGCTCCCCAAGATGAACCGCTAAGAACTCTGAGGACATTAAGGGAACGTGTACAACAGGCCGCCAAATAAGAGACATGTGGAGACCAACACAGTTTCCTGTCCAACGTGAGCCCTAGAAACTTAGTTGTTTCCACGAATGGGAGAACAACGGGACCGAGATGTAAGGATGGCGGAAGGAGCGCTTTATATCGCCAAAAGTTGATACAAACCGTCTTCTCTTCAGAGAACCGGAAGCCATTTGCCACGCTCCATGAGTAGAGGCTGTCTTGACAACGCTGAAGGCAGCGCTCCAGGAGGCATGTTCTCTGGGCACTGCAGTAGATCGCGAAGTCATCGACAAAGAGAGAGCCTGAGACATTAGGTGGAATGCAATCCATAACTGGATTGATTGCGATGGCAAAAAGGGCTACGCTCAAGACGGAGCCCTGAGGCACTCCGTTCTCCTGGAGGAAGACGTCTGACAATACGGAACCCACACGTACCCTAAACTTTCGATCCGTTAAAAAGGAATCAATAAAAAAGGGCAGGCGACCGCGTAGGCAGACAAGATTGAGATGGTTGAAGACATCCGCCAAGAGTGAGCCTCTTTGACAGGATGCAGGAGAGCCCCAAAGGGGATGATGGGCATTGAAGTCGCCAAACAATAAAAACGGCGGGGGAAGCTGAACGATCAGGTGCATCATGTCAGCCCGACTAACAGCAGATGACGGTGGAGTGTAGATGGTACCAACTGAAAAAGTAAAAGCAGAAAGAGTAATGCGGACAGCTACTGCTTGGAGTGGGGTGGTCAATGGGATGGGATGGTAATAGACATCGTCCCGAACGAGCAACATGACCCCACCATGAGCTGGGATACCGTCCACAGGGGTGAGGTCATACCGCTCCGAGGTATAGTGGGTAAAGGCAATACGGTCAGTCGGGCGCAACTGTTTCCTGGAGACCAAGGACGAGCGGACAGTGCAGGCGGAGGAGCAGTTGTAATTCCTCCCGATTAGATCGAATACCTCTTATGTTCCAATGAAACAACGCCATCACTAGTCAAAATGTTGGGGGAACGAGACGGGGGAAGAGCTGGTCACCTCGACGGCCGTGGAGGGCCAGGTTGCGAGGGAACAACGCTACAACCGACGGGAGGCGGATCCGGTTCAATCAACTCATCGCCAGCTGCGGCCACTGTCCCTGGTTGTGTAGGAGGGGCAGCATCATTTGCCGACGAGAGGCCAGCTGAGCGCCTGGCAGCAGAGCGTCCCGGCGAAACTGAGGACGGCCGGGAGCAGCGACTCACGGATGGAGCGTCAGATGAAACGCGCCGGGGTGGAGAGGGGGATAGAGACTACTTCTTTGAGGCCTTCTTGGAAGGCCGAGGAGGCACAGGGATGGTGGGCTGGACCCGAAGAAGGTCCTCACGCGCGGGGTCCGTTTTGGAACGCCGGACCTCGGAAGCTGGGGTCCGGAATGTTTCCCCGATGGACGCCCGAGAAGAGGATCGCTTCTCAGGTGGCGGGGGGAGAGGAGGAGGAGGAGGAGGAGGAGGAGGAGGAAGGGTGGCCCCTGGGGTAGAGGGGGCAGGGGCCACGGGGGAGGAGGATTTGGAAGGGAGGGATATGGGAGGCGGAGACCCCTGATGGGCGGAGGAGGCGGAGGGGGGACAGGATAGGGGTGAGGATACCGCGGAAGGAGTGGACACAACTGAGGCAAACAAAGTGGTCAACGGCACGGGATGGAGGCGGTCATACTTCTTCCTGGCCTCAGCATAAGAGAGCCGATCCAAAATTTTGAGTTCTTGCATCTTCTTCTCCTTCTGATATGCGGGGCAGTCTGAGGATCTAGGCGAGTGGAGGCCAGGGCAATTAATGCACCGAGGTGGTGGGGTGCATGTTTGTTCCTCACGAAGAGGACATCCGCAATCGCCACAAAGGGGCTCAGCCTCACACCGTGACGACATGTGCCCAAAGCGCAAACACCGAAAACAGCGCATAGGAGGCGGGACGTAAGATCGCACGTCGCACCGGTAGCACATCACCTTTACCTTCTCTGGGAGAACGTCCCCCTCGAAGGCGAGGATAAAGGCCCCGGTGTCGATGCGACGGCCTTTGGGGCCGCGCTGGACTCGCCGGACGAAATGCACGCCTCGGCGCTCCAGGTTGGCCCTGAGCACCTCATCAGATTGTAGCAGGAGGTCACGATGAAAAATAACCCCCTGCGTCCTATTTAGTGCCAGATGCGGGACAATGGACACTGGGATGTCCCCTAGGCGGTCGCACACCTGGAGCGCTGCCGACTGTGTGGCGGAGGTGGTCTTGATAAGAACGGACCCTGAACGCATCTTGCTGAGAGCCTCAATTTCCCCGAAGATGTCCTCAATGTGCTGAACAAAGAACATGGGCTTGGAGGTGGCAAACGTCCCCCCATCGGTTCGAGAACAGACCAAATAGCGGGGGAAGTACTTCGCCCCAAGCCGGCGGGCCTGTCCCTCCTCCCAGGGAGTGGCCAAGGGGGAAAGGGCAGGAAAACCAGAACTAGAAACGGTGCCTTTTCTTTTGAAAGACTCGAGCGCAGAGCGACCTGATACGTGTTGACGTTTCATCTGCGAAATGTCCGCCCCGATACCACCCACTCCGACCAGGGGCTCTCCCCACGGGCGCCACCCAGCCTCAGCAAGGGCCACCTGGCAGGATGACCGTTGCTGGGAGTCCTGATGCCCCAGGGAGACGGGCATCTACTCCTTGGCCGACGTGGGGAGGGTGCAGCTCAGGTATCGGCAGTACGATCCCTGTGTTGTCAGGGGGCTACAACCTAGAGGGTACATGACGACCCCACCACAACGGGCTGGCTACCGTGCTGGATTTCTGGTGCCATGGAAAGTCCATCATGATCGCTGGTGCAGATAGGGACGCACTATGGGCGTAACTTGTACAACCCATCAGGCGTTTAGGCCCAATTTGAGGAATAGCGGGCATGGTTACAACGCCGGTACAATGCTGAGTGCCAAGGTCTTAGTGCACTTAGGACCAGTGGTACACCACGTAAGGTGTCCTTCCCCAAAAGGCTCGTACTTCTGTAGAATTTTGAAAAATGGAGGTCAAACCCCAAGGGGGACCATCACATGGAAGGCCGAAATGGTTGAAACTCCTTTTAGTCGCCTCTTACGACAGGCAGGAATACCTCGGGCCTATTCTTACCCCGGACCTGCAGGGGGTTCAGCAGTTGGAGAAAGAGTGGAAGTGCAGATCCATGTCGACAAATGATGCAAGAGGTCTCAGCACATTATGGACACTATGCACCATGCACCTTACCGAAGTGTCTTGCTCTAAGGGAACATTTTGAGAAATGGAGGTCAAGCCCTACAGGAGACCATCACATGAAGCCGAAATGTGAGACTCCTTTTACCTTTTAGTCACCTCTTACGACAGGCAGGAATACCTCAAGCCTATTCTAACCCCCCGGACCTGCTGGAGGAGGCAGGGGGGGGGGGGGGGGGCGGCGGCGGCGGCGGCAAGGAGGAGAAACTGGGTCAGGAGTTGCTGTACTAAGGTAGACAGTTCAACATAAGGAAGTGGCCAATCTGAAGGGAGTTAGACATTGAAAATTGTGACTGCCATAATCGTTCCCACTAACCACTATTGCTTTCAGGTTTGTACACAGAGGGATCCAGTCACTAATGACATCTGAGCGAACCAAAGTCCAGACCCCGCCGGATGCGGCACACTTCTGACAGAATGCCTGAAAACCATGAGATGTTGGAGAGTGGACATCACAGAAGTGTGTTTCTTGAAGAGCAAGACAGGACACAGAACAGGGGACAAGATGTATTTCCAGTAGATGACGATTGTATCTATTGCAATTCCACTGGATGATCATGTAGTGAGAGTGCAGATTAGACGTAAAGAAGCTAGGAGTGGTCATGTCACTTGGTCAGTGGTCATCACACACAAGGTGGTGGTTGTTGGGATGTTTAAGGGGGACTAAACAGCGAAGGTCATCAGTCCCCCACTCCAAAAACAGGCGAGCCGAAAATCGGCGGAGCAGGTAAAAACCAAAGGGGGGAGGAGACGCCCCCCCCCCCCCCCAGGCGCTAAAAGAACACAAATGCAACAAAAAACACTACAGACAAGAAGAGGACAGAAGGAAACAGAAGAAAAGGAGATGGCCGGTGATCGGTTGACTGACCACGAGAACAAAAAAAGGGAAAGAGTCAACCATCTGACGACACACCAAAACAGCAACAAATATTGAGAGACGCGAGGACAAAAGACACGCAAAGGGAAAAGGTGCAGGACCTCCCTAAATGGAACTATAAAATTGACTACCACGGATAAAATTTAAAACGTCATCAGCCATGGGGGCATCGTCACATAAAACCAAAGGCAAAGTGCCTGGGAGATTAAAAGACTGCCGGAGGGTGCGCAGTCGGGGACACTCCAACAAAATGTGGGCGACCGTCAGCCGGGACCCACACCGACACAGGGGGGGGATCCTCCTGACGCAAAAGATGGCCATGCGTCAGGTAGGTATGGCCGATGCGGAGCCGACACAGGACGACAGAGTCCCTGCGAAAAGCCTGCAGGGAGGACCGCCACACATCAGTCTTCTCCTTAAAAGCCCGCAGTTTATTCGGGGATGTCAGGCCACGCCACTCAGCAGCCCACATCCCAAGCACCTTACGGCGCAACACCAACTGCTGATCTCGAGCTGGGAGGCCGATCTCCAAAGCTGGGGCGTCAATCGCCCCTTTGGCCAGCCTGTCGACACGTTCGTTCCCCGGGATGCCAACGTGACCTGGCGTCCAAACAAAGACCACCGGACGACCAGAGCGGGTAATGGCGGAAACAGACTCCCGAATAGAGGACACCAGAGGAGAAAAGGTATAGCAGCAGTCTATGACCTAGAGGCTGCTCAGGGAGTCACTGCAGATGACGATGGACGTACCTGAGCAGGAACGCATATGCTCAAGAGCGCGCAATATGGCCACCAGCTCTGCAGTAAAAATACTGCAGCCAGCCAGCAAGGAGCGCAGTTCAACATGGGCAGCGTGAGCAAAAGCGTAGGCAGCGCGACCATCAACCAGGGAACCATCAGTGAAGACAGTCTCACAGCCCGAAAATGAGGCGAGGAGCGCAAGAAAACGGCGACGGAGGGCCACAGGCGGAACCGAGTCCTTGGGTCCCTGTGCCAAGTCCAGACAGACGGACAGCTGTGGCAAACACCAGGGAGGCGTAGGTGCGCGGACCCGGAAGGGAGGAAGAAGAGGGAATGACCCCAGTTCCGACAGCAGGGACTGGACGCGGACAGCTATGGAAAGCCCAGACCGAGGTCGCTGTTCGGGCAGATGGAGGACCATGGCAGGGAAAAGCAGGCGACGATTGGGATGGCCCGGCGAGCAATGCACGTGGACAGCATAGTCGGTGAGCAGTCAATGGCGGCGAATCCGCAGCGGGGGAACCCCGGCGTCCACCAGTAGACTATCCACGGGGCTCGCACGAAAAGCGCCAGTGGCAAGCCGAACCCCACAGTGGTGTATGGGGTCTAACAACTTCAACACTGAGGATGATGCAGACCCATAGGCCAGGCTCCCATAATCAAGCCTGGACTGCACAAGGGCTCTGTATAATCGCAACAGCGTGCAGCGATCCGCACCCCAAGATGTGTGGCTCAGGCAGCGGAGGGCGTTGAGGTGCCGCCAGCACTTTTGCTTCAGCTGAGTAATATGAGGAACCCATGTGAGCCGGGCATCAAAGACGAGTCCTAAGAAGCGGAAGTGTCCACCACTTCAAGCAGGTGGCAATCGAGGTAAAGTTCAGGATGAGGGTGGACCGTCCGACGCCTGCAGAAGTGCGTAACTCAAGTCTTGGCTGCAGAGAACTGAAAACCATGAGTCAGAAGAGCCCATGATGCTGCCTTGCGAACGGCTACTTGCAGCCTGCGTTCGGCGGCTCCCGTAGTCGTGGAGCTAAATGAGATGCAGAAGTCGTCGGCATACAAAGGAGACGCCGACGACCCCACGGCTGCAGCCAGACCATTAATGGCCACTAGAAATAAGGAGACGCTCAACACCGAGCCCTGCGGGACCTCATTTTGCTGTGTATAAGATGAACTAGAGGTGGCACTGACTTGCACCCGGAAAGAGCGGTGCAATAGAAAAGTTTGAAGAAAAGCCGGGAGCCGACCACGAAGACCCCACTCATGCAACGTAGCAAGGATGTGATGCCTCCATGTGGTGTCATACGCCCTCCGCAGATCAAAAAATACAGCAACGAGATGCTGACGTCGGGCAAAGGCCGTACGGATAGCAGATTCCAGCCGCACCAAATTGTCGGCTGCAGACCGGCCCCGACGGAAGCCACCCTGGGATGGAGCGAGGAGACTGCGCGACTCAAGGACCCAACACAAACGCCGCCCCACCATACGTTCGAGCAATTTGCACAAAACGTTGTTGAGGGTAATGGGACGATAGCTGTCCACCGCCAGTGGGTCCGCACCGGGCTTCAAGATGGGGACAATAAGACCCTCTCGCCACTGCGATGGGAACACGCCCTCACTCCAAATGCGGTTAAAGATGGTGAGGATGTGTGTCTGGCAGTCCCTGGAGAGATGCTTCAGCATCTGTGCGTGGATGCAGTCTGGTCCTGGTGCTGTATCAGGGCAATCTGCGAGGGCAGCGAGGAATTCCCTCTCGCTGAAAGGAGTATTGTATTTTTTCAGAACGACGCGTGTGGAATGATAACGGCGTCTGCTTGGCTTGCTCCTTTAGAGAGCGAAAGGCGGCGGCGGGGGTGGGGGGTGGGGGGGGGGGTTAGTGGCAGTCACAGAGCTCTTAGCAAAGTGCGCGGCAAGGTGTTCAGCAATGGCGGCAGTGTCCGCGCAGACAGCGCCGTCCAAGGAGATCCCAGGGACACCCATAGGGGTCTGGTATCCATAAATCTGACGGATCCGGGACCACACGAGCGAGGGGGAGACACGGGAGCCCAAGGATGAGACATACCTCTTCCAGGACTCCTGCTTACACCGTGCAATAAGACGACAGGCCAAGGCACGGAGCCTCTTAAGGGCGATGAGGGTCGCCAGAGACGGGTGCCGCCTATGTCGCTGGAGAGCCCGCCTACGGTCGTGAATAGCCTCAGCAATCTCCGGCGACCACCAGGGTACAGCCTTCCTCTGAGGGAGCCCAGAAGAGCGGGGAATGGCAGCCTCTGCCGCCGAAATGATTGACGTGGTTAAGACACGGACCACCTCGTCAATGTCACCCTGCAGGGGAGACTCAATGGTTGCAGCAGAAGTAAAAGCCGGCCAGTCAGCCCTATTGAGAGCCCAACGCGGCAGGCGCCCAGAAGAATGACACTGGGGCAGTGACAAATAGATGCGGAAATGGTCACTACCACACAGGTCAGGATGCACTCTCCAGTGGAGGGATGGGACAAGTCAGGGGCTGCAAAGAGAGAGATCGATGGCCGAGAACGAGCCATGGGCCACACTGAAATGCGTGGGAGCACTGGTATTCAAGAGGCTAAGGTCGAGCTGAGCCAACACATGCTCCACGGCCCGACCGCGGTCATCGGAGACAGTCCCACCCCATAGAGGGTTGTGGGCATTGAAATCGCCCAGAAGCAGCAATGGTGGCGGGAGCTGAGCCAGCAGCGCAGCCAAGACATGTCGGGGGAGCTCCCCATCCGGAGGAATGTAAACAGAGCAAACAGTAATAGCCGGCGAGAGCTCAACCCTGGCAGCGACTGCCTCTAAAGGTGTCAGAAGGGGGTACTGGCGAGCTACAGACAGAGTGGTGAACAAAGAGGCAAACCCCACCTGACGCTCGTTGACAGGCAGCACGGTTCTTATAGTATCCCCGATAACCGCGAAGGGCGGGGGTCCGCATGGCTGGAAACCAAGTTTCCTACAGAACAATGCAGAGAACAGGGGAAACACTCAGAAGCATCCGGAGCTCAGGCAGGTGGCGGAAATAACCGCCGCAGTTCCACTGGAGAATGGAAGCAGGAAGGGACTGGGAGGGCGTGAATGCGACTAAGAGGCAGACGGCGCCTCAGAGCCAACTGCCGCCACCGGGGGAGAGTCAGCTGTGTCCATAGGAAAGGCCCCCGAGGGCTCCGTGAGGGCGAGATCCACGGCAGAGGCGAGGATCTCCACCTCATCCCCGGAGCCAGGACTATGTACAGCAGGCGGTACTGAAACTGCCGGAACATCCTCCTTCTTGGACATTCCGTTCCTTCTTCTCACGTCGGCCCTTAGGGTGAGAGGGCTGGGAGAGCTTCTCTGAAGGAGCGTCGGAGGCTGACGACAACGCAGAAGCCCTACGACCAGCAGGTGGCGGAACCTTCAGCCACTGGCTGACATCCGGCTGGGTAGGAGAAGAAACGGAGGAAGGGAGAGCCCCGAGGGACCCCTTCCGCGAGAGAGGAACCGGCAGAGGCAACGCCGGCGGAGAAGGAGGGGGAGGGATCGAGCCCCCCGGTTTTGGAGGGGATGTCACTCCCGAAGTAAGCGTGGGGGGAGTGACAGAAGAGGGTTTGCCCCCAACTGCTAAGGGGGCAATAGAGGAAGGCTTGCCCCCAGACACGAGGGGGGCAGACGGAGATGCACGGCCCCGAGGACCCAATGAAGGCGACACAGATGAGGCGACAACCGTCGCTCGCGTGGGCGACGATAACGTGGCTGCAGCATAATATGTTCGAATGGAAGCAGGATACAACCTTTCATATTTCAGTTTTGCCTCTCGATAAGTAAGCCGGTCCAGGGTCTTAAATTCCATTATCTTCCGCTCCTTATGAAGAACGGGGCAATCCGGCAAGCATGGAGAGTGGTGCTCCCCACAGTTGACACACACAGGCGGAGGCGCACATGGAAAATCGGGATGAGAGGGGCGTCCGCAATCTCGACATGTAGCGCTGGATGGGCAACGGGAGGACATATGCCCAAACTTCCAGCACTGGAAACACCGCATCGGGGGAGGGACGTATGGCTTTATGTCACAACGGTAAACCATTACCTTTACCTTCTCGGGCAAGACATCACCCTCGAAGGCCAAGATAAAGGCACCGGTGGCCACCCTGTTAGTCTTGGGTCCTCTATGTACACGACGGGCAAAATGTACACCACGTCGTTCCAAGTCGGCTCTCAGCTCGTCATCTGATTGTAACAAGAGGTCACGATGGTAAATAATCCCCTGGACCATATTTAAGCTACTGTGGGGAGTGACGGTAACAGGGACGTCACCCAGCTTATCACACAAGAGCAACGCTCGTGACTGGGCTGGGGAGGACGTCTTGAGGAGGATGGACCCATTCCTCATTTTAGATAACCCCGCCACTTCCCCAAACTTATCCTCCAGATGTTCCACAAAAAACAGAGGCTTCGTCGTAAGAAAGGAGTCACCATCAGTCCTGCTGCAGACAAGGTATTGCGGTACGTAAGGCTCTCGCTTGGCACTAGATCGGCGTCCCTCCCACGGCGCAGCCAACGAGGGGAACGACTGAGGGTCATATTGCGCAGCATCTAACTCAACTCTGCCTCGCTTAGAGACGCTGGTGGCCGTGCGACCACCAGCTTGGTGTGATTTATTGCGCTTCATTGCGCCACATCCGCCCAGATGCCACCTACTCCGAACGAGGGCTCTCCCCAAGGGCACCACACAGCCAAAGCAACGGGTACCTGGCCGATATCCCGTTATCCGGAGTCCCCGTGCCCCAGACAAGATGGGCACATACTCCTTGGCATGCATGGGGAGGAAACAGCTCTGGCATCTGTAGTGCGATCCCTGCGTGGTCAGGGGGCTACTACCAAGAGGGTACATGACGACCCCACCACAATGGACTGGCTACCGTGCTGGATGTTAGGTGTTGAAAGGGTCCACAGTTGTCGTGGGCGCTAAGAAGAGGATTGCGCACAAGACGAGAAGGAGACAACCCAGAAGATGTTGGGTGTAATCCCCCCACACGACAATAGGTAACATGCAAGATGGTGGTGCATGATGGACCAATAGAAAAACACCACGTAAGGCGTCCTTCCCCAAATGGCACGCACTAACAACGGAAATTTGGAAAAAAGGAGGTCAAACCCAAGAGGGGACCATCACAGAAGTCCGAAACGTTTTAGACTCCTTTTAGTCGCCTCTTATAACAGGCAGGAATACTGCGGGCCTATTCTTACCCTCGAACCCGCAGGGGGACACACACAAGGAAGGGGTGACACACAAATAAGATGTTAGTCTCAGTTTCCAAAGGGGGAGATAGCACCTCTGGGGACAATGGGGTGGGGAGTGGGGCACCTTGTCTTGGGACATATGTTTCTTCTTTTTTTTTCTCCTCCTCCTCCTCCTCCTCTTCCTCCTCTTCCTCCTCTTCCTCAGGTGGAGGAGGGCAGGGCACAAGGAGAGGAAGGGGATGGGGATAGGGGGATGGGACTGGGCTAAGGAAGAGGTGTGTGTGTGTGGGGGGAGGGGGGGGGGGGAGAATGTAACTGAGGCAGAAGTTGAAGATACTGACACTGGATGGAGTATCATACTTTTGGCAAGCCTCAATGTAAGACAGGCGATCAAAGGACTTTTACTCTTGGACCTTCTCTTCTCTTGTGAGGTGGCCCAAAACACAAGCATCAAAAGCACCTCATGGGTTGTGGGACACACAGCATGTCACATCTGTAACATGTAACCTTGACCTTCTCTGGAAGTATATCCCCCTCAAAAGCCAGAATTGAGGTGCCGTATCACTGTGGTTGTCTTTTTGACCTTTCTGCACCGATCTAACAAAATGAACGCTGTGTTGATCCAGATTAGCCTAGAGTTCCTCATCAGTTTGCAGGATGAGGTCCCTATGAAAAATCACTCCCTGGATCATAGAGTGATGAGGAGCAATAGACACTGGGATATTGCCAAGATGATCACAAGTATGAACAGCTGCAGATTAGGTACCAGAAACAGCTTTGATCAACAGGGAGCCCGAACGCATCTTACTAAGAGACACCACTTCACCAAACTCATCCTCTATATTCTCTGCAAAAAAGTAATTTCTTTGCTGTGATTGTTAGACACTGGACTCGCATTCGGGAGGACGACGGTTCAATCCTACGTCCGGCCATCCTGATTTAGGTTTCCCTAAATCGCTCCAGGCAAATGCCGGAATGATTCCTTTGAAAGGGCACGACCGACTTCCTTCCCCATCCTTCCCTAATCCGATGAGACCGATGACCTCTATGTCTGGTATTCTTCCCCAAAGAACCCAACCCTTTGCTGTGATTAATGTTTCCCCATACATCTTAGTACAGATGAGGTAGCAGGGAAAGTGTTTCATCCCAAGATGGCAATCCTGTCCTCCTCCCATGGTGTAGCCAGGGAAGGAAAAGTTGCCGGTCATATGAAGCAGCATTCAATGATCTTTCACCACTCAAAGAGATGGCCATTTGAGAATGGGCAAATTTTTGCAGTTTTGCAAGCATTTGCCTTGATACCACCCACTTCGATCAGGGGCTCTCACCATAGGCACCACCCAACCACAGCAAGGGCTGCCAGGCAACAGCAGCTGTTGCCAGGAGTCCCAATGACCTAAGAAGACGAGCAACTTCTCCTTGGCAAACATGGTGAGGGAACAGCTCAGGTATCAGTAGTGTGATCTGTGTCATCACGAGACTCAGCCAGATGAGTACTTAACAGCCCCACCACACAGATTAGCTACACGTGCTGGTGACCTAACAGGGTGAAAGGTGGCTATAGTGGGGAAGGGAGAGGTATCAGATCATAGATGCTAGGGAGGGAGTTATTCCCCAAACAGCTCACACTATAAACAGAAAATTTAGAAGTAGAAGTCAAATCTCATGCAGGGATCTAAACGCCAAAATGGGTGATAGAACACTCAGAAGGAACAAAATTGCAAGCAATACAGAGAACCAGGTGGACAGCCAGGTTGATATACATCAGAACATTGAGAGAGGGGAAGGAGGGGGGCAACGGGGTTGGAGTGAGGATAGGGAGAGAGCACAGGGTGAAGGAAAAACAGCCAGGGAAACAAGAACGGGCTGCAATAGCTCAGGGCCCCATGTGCACCACACACAATCTCTCAAAAATACTGTGAGGCCCCAGGAGAGGGGGTTGGGGGTGGCAATGCAGTATTCTCGACTGACATTCAGGAGCATTTATTGGACAACTGTTTAAGATCAGTGCAAGTAAGTGTAAAATGATTTTTTTTTTTTCCTTTAGGTCACATTATTGGCTTATAGGTCTGAATGATACTACCAGCCACATTGAGGCTGAATGAGTGTCATCTGAAGTAATCCCTAAGCCCAGGAAAACCCTTTGTAATACCTATGGCCTGAGCTGCAAAACACGTGGTAGAATGTGCTGGAATTTTTGCAGGTGGTGAGCTGCACAGGGCACTTACTATAAGCGAATGTAATTCACAACGAAACAAATCTGTTTCAACAACAGAATACTATGTAAAGAAATACAACAAGGCTGATGTTAATTGTACCAGCAAGTATACACAATCAGGTGTTAAGATAGGCCCTTGAGAGTGCATTTAGAATGATGAGTTACATGATGATTATAATAATTTAAAGAGACTGAACTGCAATGGTTACCAGTCATTATACTCATTTAAGTCTGAAGAATTGCCCAAGTTGATGTACTGCTAATCTTTCTAGTCTTCTCATTTTTATTATAATAGTTATTATTCAATTCCACGAGTTGGATTAAATAGGAGAAGCAACACAGTAGTTTGGTGAAGATTTTTAGTTGTAAAGGCATGGTACGGGTGGACAATGTGTGCCTACATGAAGGTGGACACCCCTGGGTAATTCCATGTTAAATCAACAATAATTTTACTCATTTCAGGTTTTGATGGTACTTGGCACAAAGGCAACAAACATACAGATTAAGAAAAAACCCAATTTTATTAAAATCCATTGACTCATTTTGAAAATAAGGTGATGTAAAGTTGTCAAATATCACAAAAAACTATACCACCATAATTTAAAATTGGTGTGGCAACTCTCCTAATTAAGCTAAAATGGTGGGAGAGGTCATTTTGCAGCATTTCCCATGAGCTTTACTACAGTATATAACACAACACGGGTTTTAGATTAATTTTTTAAATGTAAATAAAAATATAAACGTTGAATTTCTCAAAACACACATCTTTTTTTAATATATATTAGTGCTTCACATTATTATTAACTAATTCCCTAACAAGGGAACCTCCCCATCGCACCCCCCTCAGATTTAGTTATAAGTTGGCACAGTGGATAGGCCTTGAAAAACTGAACACAGATCAATCGAGAAAACAGGAAGAAGTTGTGTGGAACTGTGAAAGAAAATAAGCAAAATATACAAACTGAGTAGTCCATGCGCAAGATAGGCAACATCAAGGACAGTGTGAGCTCAGGAGCGCCGTGGTCCCGTGGTTAGTGTGAGTAGCTGCGGAACGAGAGGTCCTTGGTTCAAGTCTTCCCTCAAGGGAAAAATTCAATTTTTTATTTTCAGACAATTATCAAAGTTCAGGCACTCACACATAATCAACTTCGCTCTCCAAAATTCCAGGAGATGTCTAGATTTGCTTGGACATATGCAGAATTTGATGGTCTACACACGGAAAAATTTGAAAACGTTAAAAACACGTTTTGACAGAGCACAGGGAAAACTGAGCGACTGTGAAACTGTTGCAGTTTATGTGACAAACTCTTATGTTTTCATCACTTTTTTGGGAGTGATTATCACATCCACAAACCTAAATCGGGCAAGGCAGAAGAATCTTTTTACCCATTTGCCAAGTGTACAAGTTACGTGGGTTGACAACATATTCCTGTCACATGACGCACATGCCGTCACCAGTGTCCTATAGAATATATCAGACATGTTTTCCTGTAGAGGAATCGGTTGACCTATGACCTTGCGATCAAATGTTTTTGGTTCCCATTGGAGAGGCACGCCCTTTCGTCTACTAATCGCACGGTTTTCCGGTGTGGTCGCAAAATACAGACACTAAACTTATTATAGTGAACAGAGACGTCAATGAACGACCAGACAGATCATAACTTTGCAAAAATAAAGAAAGTAAACTTTTCACTCGAGGGAAGACTTGAACCAAGGACCTCTCGTTCCGCAGCTGCTCACGCTAACCACAGGACCATGGCACTCCTGAGCACACATTGTCCTTTAAGTTGCCTATCTTGTGCATGAACTGCTCTGTTTGTATATTATGTTTATTTCTTTCATAGTTCCACACAACTTCTTGTTTTCTTGATTGATCTGTGTTCAGTTTTTCAAGGCCTATCCACTGTGCCAACATAACTAAATCTGAGAGGGGTGCAATGGGGAGGTTCCCTTGTAAGTATGAAAGTAGGACTGTCATCATCATCATCATCATCATCATCATCATCATCATCATCATCATCATCTACAGATAACCACAGAATATCTGGTTTTATATGATATGTATAAGACAGTGATGGGCCTGCTGTGTGAAGGAAAGCAACAAACTTCATCCAGATCTTTGTCTTTTGTTAAAATATAAGGTAACCACCATTTCTTGCCTTACACAACAGTAACATAGCCATGAATGTCTTTCACAGCCAGACTTTCTGGACATTTTGTTAACTGTTTCAGCAGTAGATTCTGATGTGTGTGAAAAAGTTCTTACCAATATTTTATGATGTACTTTATGCAATCAGTACAAAAGCATGTAACTTCTAAGTCCCTTTTATGGGAACAGACTGACTAGAGCACTCTTCCAGAAATCTGTTTCAATGTACTCTTGTGTTGAAAATTCAAAACATACAGATGTAATGTTTTTAACAACCCAATCAAACACTTGTTGTTGTTGTTTAAGAATTTGATTGTCCTACAGCCTCCTCTGCAGACTTGCTTTTGCTGCTAATCTCTTTACAGTGCCACTGACATTATCACAAACTGCTTTTCCATGAGCAGAGGCAAAAAATGTTTTACTGCTTCAATATCAAAATAATCTTTGTGGAAGCATAAGTGTACAAAATTCTTTTTATTCTTTTTTGCAAACAGGAGACAGCTATGGTTTTATGCTGTAGACAGAAATTATTATATAACTCATGTGCTCCGTTTTGTTCTCCCCTGGGCCTCATCTTTGATCACAAAAAGTAATCCTCAGAAGTCACACACAACACATTCACCCTTATTAAAGTTTCCCTTCATTTCATTTATGAAAGAGCTTTCCTGCTTTGCTAGAAAATCTGAGTATTAGTGTAGCCAGTTTTTCAGAAAATAATTCAATGAACTCAGATGAAGTCTTCTGCACTATTTCTAAGCTGCATCTGTCTACTGAAGCCCACTGTCGAAAAGTGATATTTTCAACCACATTATCATCAAATGCACTTTATAGTGTTCTTTTTATTGGGTCACATCCTAGACAAGAACTACAGTTTCCTATAATGCAATGGAATGGTGCTGAATCACACAGCACCTAGAATTACCTATCATTTGTGACATTTTGACGTGTAGTGCAAACATCTCAGGTGTGTTCCACTTTAACCGGCTAAAATTTAGTGTTTTGGGCGAAGTTCTGCAAATTTAGAAAACCTGATCTTCATTGCTGGAAATTAAGCTTTGAGACCTTTATATGCCCCTTTTAAATTGCACAAAGTAAGTCTTTTAGATATTACCGTTCTATCTCAATCTTCCCCTTCACAGTTACAGTCTTTCTTCCCTGGCATTACTCTGCCTATTACGTGATTTTCATAAAAATAATCGAACAGTGTTTGCCCAACTCCTTGTGACAAATTCTTTCCTGGCTTTTGAAAAGGACTTTTTAATATACCTCTTTCCTTCAAAAGCCTTATTTCTGGTGTACCATGTAGCTGGGAGCATTAAATTCATGTATTAACTTCATAATACATCAAGATTCAGGAGAACAAGTTAGCACTACTTTTTTTTCTCTACAACTTTAACAAAAACTACCTTTCAGGTTACCTATTACACACTGTCCCAATGACAGATTCATTTTCTGAGGAATCCTCTGGATTAACAAATAATTGTTTAAATTTTTAATTTATTGACTGATACATTATGTATCTCCGCTCTAGAATATACACATTTTACAAAAATATCATTCTTTTTAGTGTAATGTGAATTTTTGAAACTTTATAAAGATGTGAACCTCTGACAGCCCCACTTCTGTTCTTAGGGAAAGTGTTAACAATGACGTTAAGCATTAAAAGTAATTTTTTGAAAATTTGAGAAATTAAAAATTTAAATTTTTTAAATGAATTTATCTCTATCTATATTGAATCTTATAAGAAAATTCATGGAAAATGCTGCAAAATGACACCTCTCCTACCATTTTAGCTCAATTATGAGAGTTGCTACAGCAATTTGAAATTATGACAATGTAGTGTTTTTTGGTGATTTTTGACAATTTCACATTGTCATTTTCAAAATGGGTCAACAGATTTTAATAAAATTGGCATTTCTCTTAATCTATAGGCCTATGTAAGCTTGCTTAGTGCCAATTTTCATCAAAATCTGAGATTGCGAGTTAAAATTAAAGTTAAAAGTGTAGTGATTTGACAGGGAATGACTCCTCCCCCTGTGAATGACAATCTACAGAAATAAGTGTCTCAGAGGACTATTAGCAGCACACATGCAAATGGGTCATTGAGCAATACATGATCAGACCAGAGATTAGCTAACACTTTCAAGTGACTGCTATGGGAACTCTTGGACCCTCCACACTAACACTAGTGTGAAAATCAGTTTGCTTTAACCATCACTGGTCAGAGATAACACTATATATAAAATGACTGCTGTATCCCAGCAGCAAGCACCATTGATCAAATATTTAATACTTTTATCAGTGTGTATACAATACTTCACCAGTACTGTCAAGCCCAAGAGACATGCCTGCCTGTATAGGTCATGCAAAGCTGTGCTCAGTCTAAATGAAGAACGACTTGCCAGAAGTGAAAGATGTTCAGTATGACCTGTCTGTGAAATAATTAACCACCACTCTGGTATTTCCATGTTTAACAGCAGCCCGGAGTCTTCACAATATTTTGTCATCATATCATTCGCTGATTAGATGTAGACAGACTCTACAGGAGGTAAAAAAATAACATACCACTACAACGTCAACTATCACGGCAGTGGATGAGCATTTCCTAGACCTTACGCAACTCTTCCAGCTTATATCACTACTTTTACATATTTAAGACAAGTTTTATTTCATTTGTATTAGACTATGAAGGTGACTTTTCCAGTGAGCTAAAATAACACTTCTGTAAGTACAGTGAATCGTTTAACAGCAAACAAAAATTCTGAAAAAATTCATTTAGGCCATTCCCTTCCATAAGAAAGACTCTTATTACTGACGAGTTAATCCGCAATCTCTGATCACGGTAATCTCTGGTCAAGCAAGGTATAAAACTTAAGTGGGTAAACTAATTACAATCAGAATGCCCAATATTCGTAGAACTCTGGTGTTAATCCATATTCAAAGTCATTTCCCACTGTGAATAAAGTGCGACTTAAATTTAAACTTTCTGGCAGATTAAAACTGTGTGTCAGACCGAGTTACAGTCTTGGTCTGGCACACAGTTTTAATCTACCAGGAAATTTCATATCAGAGCACACACTACTGCAGAATGAAAACTTCATTCTGGTGACAAATTTTTCAACATCTTAAATTTAAGTAATAACTACAGTCCACATCATAAAATATTTAGCATATGCTAATAGAGAGATTGGGGAAGGCAACATTTCAGTTGACTAAATGGTCTCAATACAACCAACAGCAATGTTATTTCAAAGGATATTGTGTGCAACATTGGCTCGGTTTCAAATAGTGCAGTACATGACCCAAGTTCATGGCTTGTAGAAAATTAACGCTAAATCACAGTAACACTTAGTTTTTACAGTTCCTAAGACACAATTCAACAAAACCTTATGTTTTAATTTCACAAAATGAGCATATGATTAATGAAACTGAACAGTTCAAATTTCTAGGTGTTCAGATACATAGTAAGCTGTCATGGAAAGCCCACATTCAGGCTCTTGTTCAAAGACTTAATACTGCCATTTTACTATTCGAGCGGTATCTGAAGTGAGTGATCATACGACACAAAAATTAGTCTACTTTGCATATTTTCTTTCGCTTATGTCGTATGGTATTATATTTTGGGGTAACTCTTCCCATTCTAAAAGGATATTTTTGCTCAAAAACTGGCGGTTTGTGCAATAAGTGGTGTAAGTTCACAAACACCTTGTCGAGACCGGTTCATTCCTTACTGTTATTTCTTGTTAACAAGATTAGCTTAGTCCCAAGAATAAGCAGCTCTCACTCAGTTAATAGTCAGCACAAATCAAACCCGCATTTGGATCGGACTTCCTTAACTATTGCACAGGAAGAGGTTTGCAGTATACTGCTACATCAATTTTCAATAAGCTACCACTTTAATTCAAAAATCTTAGCAGTAATCCATGCGCTTTCAAATCTAAACTGAAGAGTTTCCTCATAGGTCACTCCTATTCTGTCGAGGAGTTCCTTGAAAAATTAAGCTGGTTCTTATTATATTGTTGATTGCATTTACTTAAACTTATGGACTTTTTTCGGGTTCATAAACATTTTTATCTATTTTACTTTTATGTTGTAATTTCATGTACTGACATGTTCCATGACCTTTGAGATTTGCTCCTCAAATTGGTCCTACGGAACTTAATGTGTAAATAAAAAAATCCAATAATAATTTTATCAATAAATGTACCATACCAAGTTATTACCTGTGCTAATATAAGCTTCTACACTACAATCTATAAAACATTTCCAACAGACTTGAGTCCTCTAACTACCAGATTATGTCACCATAGTATTTAAAAATATGTAAGTAAACTGAATCTGAGCAACCTGGCTGAATTTACTCACCTGCCTCTTCTCAGTTAATTCACATTTATTCCCTAGCAACATTTTCTCTACATCAGCTGATGCATTTTCTTCAATGTTTCTAATCCAGTTTTTTATATTCTCAAAACTCTTCTCATTTGTAATATCATATACAAGCATAATACCCATTGCCCCTCTGTAATAAGCTGTGGTAATTGTGCGGAATCTTTCCTGACCAGCAGTATCCCTGAGAAAAAAATTTTATAAAATTTATGGTCAATGCAAATAAGTTTTTTTGTTGTAAATAAAAATGTTAAGCAGTCAGTGACAGTTGTTACAGGGATGCATTGCACATGGTGAACCTAAAAGGAAGTCATCACTCCTAAAATTTGCTAGGAATTCACACACAGTAACTAGATGTCTGTGTGTGAGCAAACAGCAATTGTCACAATTGTGTTGAGTTAATTTCTGTTACTGTGCATACTTCAGAGCACGATTTGTGTACAGCCTCAATGAACTGTTCATAAACACATCTACCATTAACTGCTTCCCTGCCAATCTCTCTCAAACTACAGTTAATGAATATCAGAAAATGTATGATTAATTTTGTCATATTAAATCAAATAAGCTATTGAGGTAGGTGTTATACTATGTAGAACAGGTCAAATTGAAGTATCATTATGCCCTTACTTTCAAAACTTACCATATTTGTAATTTTATCTTCTTTCCGTCTAATTCTATGGTCCGTATTTTGAAATCTATACCTGTCAACAATAAAAACAACGGATAAGAACACACTATCTCTTCAGCACATCACGCCTGTTACTGAAAAAAAAGACACTTTTTGAGTTAATTTTAACATATGACGTTATCAACTAAATGACGACCCAAACCGTGGAGGAAACTGCAACAGATTTATATTTGCACTACCACTTAATACACGTAAAATTAGTAACGCAGCGGTACGAAGCTTTCCAGTAAAATTATTTCTTCTGCTGAATTCTAAATCTTACACATTCACTGAAAACAATTGCACCGCGAATAACACAAACTGGTATATGAAATATCAATATAGAAATAAAATATACACTAAGATCATAACGCTGCCCTCTTTATCTTTTTTCCATTACAACTGTCAACGTCTTGACATATTCTACTCGTAAGGTCAAAAAAACAAACCATAACCTACACTAAACATCCAAATATGCTTTAACAGACGAATAAAATGCAGTGAACGCAACAGTACGTCACAGTATCAAGAGTGTTTGTTCAAGACTGCACAAACCTGTCTCTTTCATACATTACTATTCAATTGGACCCTATGTATTCATCTGCAAAAGGACGATAGCTTACCTATTGTAGATATAAAAGTTGTGTTAAAAGCATCCTCAGAAAATCTAAATAACACACACGTTTTACCTACACCAGAATCACCTATCAAAAGTAATTTAAACAAGTAATCGTAGGTCTTTGCCATTGTTCACGTATTTTGATGCCCTGTTAAAACAACCTGTCATGGCCTCCTATAAGTCACTGAGTGTTGAATCAGCTATGCAGTGTCTGCTTGTAACATATGACATAGCAAACGTCAGAGACATTTAACAACTCAAAATTGTTTTAAGGCATCGAGTGTTCTTCCTTTTATGACCTCCCATTGAAACTTACTGGAAATGAATGCAGCATAAGTGCTCCGAATTATTTAAGTTCATGAGAGTAAAATTAAACTATTATTTATGAGAAATTAGAATACTCGTTTGTCTCCGATTTCGAGAGAATAGTTAATTATTTTTTGTTTGTGGAATAACAGTGAAATTACATCTAGAAATGTGGTTTATTATCAGAATTCTTTCGACTACTGATGTTTCTTTTTTTTTGCTGTCCCATCACTTTCTGGATGGCATATGATCTTTGCATGTGTCAACCAGAGGATCTTTGAACTGACAGGTGCCAATACCAAAGCGTTAACTTACGGCAAGGGAAAGAGCCGACGGAAGAGCGTTAGAGTTAAGAGTACTAGCGTTCGAAGTGTGTAGTGTGTTGCAGCTTTTGACAACGTTCGACTAGAGAAAAATTGTGTTATTGTTTTTAAATGAAGTGTTTTTAAGCATTGTTCAACTCGCTACTCTCCGCTTTAGCAAAAAGTAAGTGATTACCTCGTTTCTAACCGGCTTTTAACTTTTCCACAACTTATATCGTATTACGTTGACTTACCGGTGAACTCATTTTAATTATGTGTAAATGCGTGTCTTGTCTATGATGACTGACAATAATCGTATAAAGTTAAGAGAGCATAAATCATTCGTTGATGTTGCAGACCAGTAGGCTGTTAGGTACCATAAATGAAATATATTGTCGTTACTCCAGCGAAGCTTATTGTTAATGAAAAGCTTACACCCAAAAACTGTCAATCAGGGGACGGGGTAGGAACATCAAAGAACGATATTAAATTTACACACTTTTAAGAGTTACATCGTAGAAGTCTTATCTGTGCTGCATATAAGCTACGTGTCATGTCATGTCATTTTTATTAAGTTGAGGTAGCATATTACTTCGTGATATATTTTAACACACCATTTCTCTCTTTTTCAGGCCATGAATACGTTAAAATTATTCCACACAGCTGCTAAAGTATGCAACAGACGGTACTCAACCGCAGTACATTTAAGACATTTAAACCATGTACAGGAAAGAGCATTAGAAGATAAATGTATCTTAGTAGACAACAGTGACAGGATGGTTGGCAGTGCAACAAAACGTGATTGTCACCTTGTAGGGAAAGATGGAAACTTACTACTACATCGTGCATTTAGTGTATTTATCTTCAATTCGAATAAGGAATTATTGCTCCAGAAGCGTTCTTCCCATAAAATAACATTCCCAAACTGCCTAACAAATGCATGTTGCAGTCATCCATTACATAACATTCCTGGAGAACGCGAAGAAGATGGGGCCATTGGAGTAAGACGTGCAGCTCAGCGGCGATTAAATCAAGAGTTAGGGATTCCCCCAGAACAGGCCACACTGGACGATTTGCATTATTTGACAAGGATACATTACAAGGCAGATACTGGCATATGGGGAGAACATGAGATAGATTATATCTTAATCCTACACAAAGATGTTGATGTTAATCCCAATCCAGAAGAAGTAAGTGAAATAAGCTATGTTGCCAGAGAAAAATTCGATGAATTCATGAAGTCTTCAGTGACACCTTTGACTCCATGGTTTCATCTGATAGCTGACAAGTACTTGCGTCTGTGGTGGGACAATCTGAATCAGCTCAAGCAATTCCAGGATCATACAACAATTCATAGCTTTTGTTGAGATATGTTCTCACTAATGTTTAATAAGTTACTCATGTTCAGTTTTTCAATGGATGTAAAACTATTTTCACACCCTAAGATTCCAAGAAATAGAGTATCAGAGACATGTTACACATTCCGTAATGCGTATGTATGTCAAAAATACCTGTACTGTTATCCCACCCTCATAAGCTGATTCCCCCCACGCAGATGCAACAGCCTTCTTGGGATGCTTCAGTGAGTAGTTGAATATCTTGGTTTCAATGTTATTGAACCAGTATTGACACTGAATCTCAACATAGTTGCATTTTTAAGACTGTGATGTTTGAGACTTTATACCATAGGCAGCCTTTTGTTATTTTGTATATTTTTACCTAACCTTTTTTTTTACATTTTTAGATTGTGGTTTATTATGTTTCTTTACACTTTTTTTGAAAATTCTCATGTAATATGTATTCCAAGTACATTTAAATAATAGAATGTCATTTATTTCGCATAACGTACAAAACTGTGACAGCTAAATTTCTTACCTGCATAATTATTTATACAGAAGTTTGATGTATATGACCCCAAGTAATAAAGAACTGATATCAATTTTCTTACTTTCGTATCAGAAAATTAGTTAACAAGTTGGAATATTTTATTACAAAAGCTGACTGCACCTCAAAGGAAGGTGGAGAAAGACCATAACAAGATCTAGCTTTTTTAGTCACCATGTTAGCTCGGATAGTTCTGCTGTAAGGCTCAAGTTTTACACGTAAGTGTATCGGGGATAAGGGACTTTGCTTAGCTGGAGATGAATTGTTGGGGGGGGGGGGGGTCAAAATTTAGACAAAAAGGAAACTAAGTTACATGTAATGACTGAAATTGTGAACAGCGACTGAAAAATATCAATAAAATCTGTTTCGAAATACTGCATAGATTGTGTACAGAGGGATATGACACAAATAATCAGCACAGGCAGTATTGTGTGCATGTGCAATAAGATGTGAGCAACCACCCCTCTGAGCTTGGCAGTGACAGTGTTGCTCATTACTGGCAGTATTTTCACTAAGTTATCTAACATAGTGTGTGTATAAGAACTTAAGTGCCATCTCACCCTCATAGGACTTTAATGCACATAATTTCTCATGTTGACATGATTTAACAATATTACTGAATGTGTTAGAGGAAGTGAATTATTACTTATCAAAATTAAGATGGCAATTTAAGGTGTGTGTGTGTGATGTAACATGTAGATAATTGCATGCAAATTCAATGCAGAAAGATTTTCTAACATACTGTTGTAGATTTCTTTCAATTTTGGTGCATCCAGTGACCCAGATAAAAATGGAAAACTAACAATTTGCGAGGTATATGTGTATGTACACCATGAAGAAAGTTACAGGTCTGTAAAGTTTGGAAATTGTGCAGTTTACATGCACCTGTCTCAACAAAATGACTGTAATTCTGGTTCTAAACCAGGTACCCCAGTGAAACTTGTATCATTGGAAAGCTAATGAGAAAAGCTGTACTTCGTTTTGCAACATGACAAGTTTCTAAGAATTTTCACACTTAAGGTCATTGACCTTAACCTTTGACCTAGATTTTTAAAAAACCAGTTTGTTTTTGTGATAATATAAACGTTAAATATCAAGATGGTACACCAAAGGCATCATGCCCAAAAATATTGTCAGCATCAGTATACTATCAAAATGCAGAAGGTACTGCACAAATTATAAAAAATACAATTCATAAGTAACGTTGTACAAAAATGTAGTTCCAGTGGCATCATGAACCATTTATAGTGTATTGTATTGAACTGGGGATCTAGAAACAATGGGGAGGCTTCGTCCCCACAGTGGTACGCAACCCCACAACAGGCTACAGCAGTCCACTTGCCCCATTGCTGCCCCGCACCAAACCCAGGGTTATTGCGCGGTTCGGCCCCAGTGGACCCCTCCTCCCCCCTGGAAATGTCTCACAAGAGACGAATGTAACCCCAATGTTTGCATGGTAGAGTAATTATGGTGTATGCGTACATGGAGACAGTGTATGAGCAGCAGTCACCAACATAGTATAACTGAGGCGAAATAAGGGGAACCAGCCTGTATTCATTGAGGGAGCTGGAAAGCCACCTTAAAAGCCATCCAGCCTGGCCGGTACACCGGACCTCAACACTAATCTGCCGGGCAGATTTGTGCCGGGGACCAGCATTCCTTCCTGCCCAGAGAGCAGGGAATTAGACCGCACGGCTAACCGGGCAGGCCATTTATAGTGTAGTCAGAATGAAAAGACAATACAGAGCAGTTACATCTTGTTTCACAAGTCTCCAATTAAATTGTCAAAGTTCAACAGAACTGATGCAGGGGAAAAGTATGTCATCCCAGATGATTTCACTGAATCCATATTATTTAGAATGTCACGTCTTCTGATAACACCAGTGTCTGTTATGGCAGGAAACACATGAAAATGGGCCATGTGTGTGGATGCAAGAAGCTGGCCTTTTCTTCATGTTTCCATAAGTCTGTAAGACATATGCAACCCACCAATGACTGGCACACAGAGAGGCAACAAATCAATGTATCTGTTAACAGCTTTTCTTTCCACAAATCAGTCACTGACTCATCTCTGCTCACTGAATAAGCAAAATTTGGCTTTTTTTTTTACTATACCATTGTTAATAGATATTATACACTGAATCTTATTGTCACCTGAAATCATTCTTGCATTCTTGAATCAATGCTTCCGCTTGGCAGTGCCATAATCGTGATGGAGAGACTGATGTATAGTCGAAGCCACATGAAGGAATATTTTCTTTGTACCACTGAAACAATTATCATAGTGTGAAAATATGTTTGGTGGTACGCATACAGATAAACATTATTCTTGTACATTGCTTTATATTCGAAGTAAAGTAATAGTGAGGAAACTGATAAAAGCAGCATCTGTGTGGTTTTAAAGATAAGGGTTGCACGCAGAAAGGTCAGATTGTACCCTCACAACCTCCCCCTTGGATGGTTATTTGCCTATCCCATGACACATCTTGTTTTGTCGTTTGTGATATTCAGATCGGATAATGTTTGAGATTATTCAAAAGTTTCTGTGCCGTTTCGCAACTGCTACCAACTCAGGCGGTGTACCAATGTGTGGCACTGCAGTAGTCATTATGCAGAGAGCAGTTTGTCATTCCGTCGCTTTGTTGAACGTAAAGCAGTGTCCACACTGGCCGCACTGAACTGTGCTGTACAAAACCACGAGGGTCGGCTTGGACATATGTCTGTGCCGCTCTGTCACAACAATGAACAAGTATCGGTACGTCAAAGGAAATGTTTAGTTCTTGCATGGCTTTGGACAGCATTTCTCGTAATCAATTATCTCAGCGCCCATTCACACCAGAACATATCTGCACACATAAGAACACATTGCTTCATTCTGCGCTGCTCAGCTGGAAATGCGCAGTACGGGACGTCCGCTGTGGACGCTGCTGTACATCAAATGGCATTGTTATATGAAGAAAGCTTGCATCTGGAACCAGACTGTGTGTATTACAAAGATCAACCCACCCCCTCTCCCTCATTGGACCACTGCTCATTTCATGTGCTGTATGGGGTGGGGGGATGACAACTTCCTAACTGTAGGACAGTCATGAAATTCATTCTGTTTTTTAATTGGGCAGCATAACTATTGAAGAAGTAGTAAATGTGAAACTGTGCTCTGGAGCTGGAAAGTGACAATTTTACGAAATTGTGCTGGAAAAAATACAATTGTTTCCATGTATGTCACGCAGTATATTTCATCAGTATGTCCGTCTCCATACAGGAGTCAAACATTAATTGTAACCTGTGAATTATTCCAGTGAAATCCCTGCACTGCATCCTGAATGGTGAATGAGTAATTCTCTACAAAATCACAGGCACCAAGATGTTCATTACTTTTAAGTTCTTCTTCAGTGACAGTAAACATCTGAGTGCTGTTGGGTTATTCATGACTACAGTAGGTGCTGTTGTAAATGTGGTGCAAACACATCAATGAACGTGTGTGTTGAGTTTGTTATTGTCTCTAGAGCTACATTTCTTGTAGTTAACGTACACTTGTATGTCAATGTAGTTTGTTACAAACAGATAAATCAATCTTGCCAAACTTGGACAATTGAGACGTGCACCTAAGAAAGATGCTGGAATCCTAAGACAGAATGTAACAAATGGTACAAGTGCTTTGATGGTGGTAATGTGTGCCCTTCACACTTCATTTGTTGTTTCAGTTTAGACCCTTAAACTGTGGTCTGAGATGCACATAAAACAACATAGGTCCCATGATATAAGCAAGACCACAGTGCTTTGGCTGCAACTCAAAAATTCAATATTTAGATCTGAGTCTGCATTTTTGAAATATGCATACAATTCCTTAAGGCTATGCAACCTCAGCTTCTTTTGCTTATGTACTCTAGTTTCATTTTCTTTCACAGGTACATGATCGTTTCCTCATGGCATCATATGGCTCACTTTGTGATCACTGTAATAATAATCATTAAACACTGAATGTGTGTTTTCACAACAAGCTTACCTGGCTTGAGATTTAGTGGTAAATCATACAATGTTCTGCTGCTAACCGATTTGCTCTTCATAACATGTAATCTGAAGTGGAAAAATCTTTCATGATTTTTCTTATACTTGAGCTCTTTGGAAGTACTGCCAAAATTTGTAATTTTGTCACACGAACAATAAGTATACTGAAATTTATCTTTCAGCTGGGCTATGATTTCTCTTCATGCATTTTTTCACTGCCTTCTTTTTACAGTTGTGCCACGTAAGTTTGTTCTAACAATGAGGGAACCTTTTTCAGTTTTTGCTTTGGGTACTTTTTCTCCCACTGAAGTCTCTTGTTCTAAACAGGAGATTCACCTAAAAACTGAAAGCTAGTGCTTAAAGAATCCAGTGCCATATCTGATGCTATTTCACTTAATTTAACATACCTAGCACAGATGAGCACACCTGCAGGGGTTGATGGGTTTTGTGATTTCACTGTCTACATTTACTGTAAATTTTTTCACTTAATAATACTTTAGGACACATTTTTACCACCTGCTCCTGAACATTCCTCATTCTTCTGTACTCTTGCGTGAACTCTTTCTTTAAATGGACTGTGGTAATACAGTCGTGACTTAAAATCCATTTTTTGCAAACTACTACTACTACCAAATACAAGTTTGCAGCACCTTTACACTGCAGTTTGAATAAACAAGCCACACCCATGAAACAATCTAATTATGATTGCTTGAAATGAAAGTGTGTCTGATTGGCCGTTCACAGCAAGAAATTTTCACCCGTTTGTCAGAATATTATTGACTGCTGTTCTGGAAAAAGCCTTCATGTGTAGCTACTAAGTGGGATGGGGAGGCTTGTGCATTGTGGGAAGGAGACTAAACAATGAGGTCATCGGATTAGGGAAGGATCGGGCAGGAAGTCAGCTGTACCCTTTCAAAGGAACCGTCCCGGCATTTGCCTGGAGCGATTTAGGGAAATCACAGAAAACATAAATCAGGATGGCCGGGCGCAGGATGGAACCATTGTCCTTCCAAATGAGAGTCCAGTGTGCTAACCCCTGCGCCACCTCGCTCGGTATGCTACTTAGTGCATTTTGTTAATATAGTGATGTAGATGAAATAAATTTTTATGATTATGCTTTTGATGTGCCATATTGAGTTACCATATTTATAGTAGCAAAGTTGTGAGATACTCAAGGGGAAGGTCAGTGACCTTTAATGTGAAAATTCTCAGAAACCCACCATGTTGCAGATAATGTAAAGTTGTACTCACTAGCTTTTCAATGATGCAAGTTTCACTGCTGTATCTGGATTAGAAATAGAATTATAACGATTTATGCTGAGACAGATACACAAATTTCGCACGATTTCCAAGCTTTGAAGACCTGTAACCTTCACAACTGTCATTCGTGTCTGGAAATGGGTCATTTTCTATCTTTTATCTGGACCATTGAAGGCAACAAATTTGAAAGAAACCTGAGTGGGCTGGGCTGAGTGCTGCATTGAATTGGCGTGGAATTACCAAAATAGACTAAAAACACGTTCTTATTAAACATGTACAAATTCTGGAAGAGCAGCTGGATGATTCACCATAGTGTTTGTTTAGTCAGTGCAAGAAACAGAAATCTTCACCTCTAGTAGAATATCCTGTAAGAAAGAGGCTCTGCATTGCACAATAGACTTTCTACTAAAATTCTGGGAGTACATTCAAACATGAGTTAATAGACATATTTCCTTCTCAATATATCTCATTTAATGATCATAACTGTAAAATTAGTGAAAATCTGTCATACTAAGCTAAAGATATCAGCCCATACCTTACAAGTGGCATTTGAGGGGGTCAAACGACAGTGTTACTGTACATATACCCATCACTATACACCATACAGTTGGCTTCTGGATCGCAGCACAGGAGATATGTGCCCCTCTCCTCTTCCTTGTCCCCTATCCAACATTGCCCCCTCCCCGCAATATAGCTTGTGCTATCTGCAATTGTTTTATTATATGTAATGTTGGAAGGCATCTGAAATCTGTACCATTTGTTCATCAGTGGATATCACAGAGGCAGAATGGTGATGACTGTAGCTGTGGTGTAAGGAAGTCTTGATAATAGTTTCACATACTCAGTAAAAACACTGGTAGTCAGGAAGTGCCCATCTGCATCAGCTTCTGAAGGCCTAAAACAAGCTATATACATTTCTTCTTGTAGCTCTGGATAGAAATTGCAGTTGGCATTCTGTTGATGGCCACAATTTAACAAAGAATGCATGTTTTGACTATATAAAGATGAGAATTCAGTATCATTTTAGCAAATAAAGTTTGTCACCAACATCTACTATTTTTCTCTGGAATTTTCATCAGATTAAACATAAATGATTCTGGTTTTTGAAAGTTTATTAACTTTCTGAAATATTGCACCCATAAATGATAGGAGAGAAGGCATGTAAATTGCTTAAAAGCCAGTGTCTCAGTATTGATAACTATTATGTAGATATAGCATAAAAAAATTAGCATGCGGCATATCTTGTTCACTAAATTTTTTCTGTGATCTGCCCACACAATTCTTCAAAAATGTATTGTTTGGAGATTTTCATGGTCCTCCTATTTGTGATTATCAAAGAACTTTGGTTTTCTGACTTCACCATAGTTTGTAGAACTTGACTATTGCCAGTGCTCTTTTATTCCTCAGTAACTGCCAGCACTGCTTCACACTATGTGGTAGCTGTTCTTATGTTGCTGCACATTTTATTACACTCTTTGTTAGTAATAAATATGCTAGAGTTCAATGAGCTATTCTTCAGGAAGGCTGGTTCGTAGTAATTTGGCAGTGTCAACACTTCTTCCACTAAACTGCTATATGGATTAAATAGGGTAACCTCACAATGATGTTGCAAACTATCTGGGATAACGGAGAAAAGTAAATATATCAATTTGAGGTAAGGGACTCTGGCATAGAAATGACAGTCAAAAGTTATAAGCAGATATTGTTCTCGTATTTCTGACAGCAGACTACATGTACCATTACAACTAAGTTTGTAGGGTAGGCAACTTTCAGAGATGCCAGTATGGACCAAAACAAGGAAATATTGTCTGATGAACATCTGCTCCAAAGTGCATACCTTAAGAGCTACGAACATTTGTTCATCTTTGCTACTGTGAAACACGTCTCATCTGCTGAACAAGTGCCCTTAGCTCTTAAGGTGTGCACTTTAGAACCCATATTTAGTGTGCATTTTTTTCTGGTTTTGATCCACACTACTTCCTCCAAAAATTTAGAAAGCAAAGAGCTTGCAGTAGAAATGTCTCTCACAGTACTGAAGATGGAAAAAGTTGTCATAGCTCTTAACGTATGCTTTTAGAGACCATGTTTACTAGACATTTCTCGTTGTTTTGGTGCATGGTATCTTTGTGCCCTGTAGCAATCCATAGTTCTGAAACCAAAAAACAGAAATGAGAAACACAACAGTTAGGTAAAATGCATTTAACTGACTTTGAGTTGCTGAATACAACGCATTCAGATCCAAAGTGAATATTCCAGTGTGTCCTATCTCAAAGCTGACTCTTTTACACTGTAGTCACTGATAGTGGTCGTGTACTCGCATGAAATGATCACGATACAGAATGGGACTCTGCTTGTGGTGGTCTCTTTGTATGCTGTGATGGTGGTGCTACCTGCACTGGCTGTCCTGTCGGCGGGGGGGGGGGGGGGGGGGATGGGCGTGTTGGTGTATTGGCTGTCGTTTGCTGTGGGGCTGCCCCTAGGGGCGACACTAGTAATGCCTGTTACTAACCTTTGAATGGTGAATAGACATGCCAGTGTAGTGTCTGTTAAGGACACCACATTCCTCCCTCCCCCCCCCCAGGGGGGGGAGGAGGTCTTGATGCAGGTGTCACTGAAGAGGCAGGAGCTGGAATAGTGGGCAATGGCAAGCTCCTTCCCACTCTCCACCATTTGCCTTACGAATGACTGGGAACAGCAGCAGAGAAACTGGTCATAGAGTGCACACCCATGCCTAGAGATGGGACATCTTATTGAAATGGCTGGTGGGTCCTCAGAGGCATGGAGAAAAGCAGCGGGACAGAGAAGACAAGATCTCTGCAGTAGGGGCAGCTAACTTTGCAGTGATGTCAGTGGCCCTGTACAAGATAGACAGGCCCAAGGCTTCCTTCCCAGTGCCTATTTCCGCCAAAGAATCTGAAAGAGACATGTATTTTGCTGCAGTCAATGCAGCAGTGTTATTTCAGTATCATGCACAAGTTCCCCAGGGGACTTGCTGTTGCCTTGCTGGGAGTGGTATGAGGACAGAAGAGTCATTAGAGCTTTCTCACATGTGTGGAAGGCACTTGTCCATTTGCTGCTTAAATGTTCTCACAAAACATTCTGCTTCATTGTTTATTAGGTTGTTGGTGGAATGATGAACTTATCACATGTTGAATGTCATTGGCATTACAAAATTGCTTGAAGTGTGCCAAGTTAAACTCTCTTCCTTTGTCCAAGACTATCACTTCTGGGAGACCTTCAATACAGAAAACTGACGTGAGAAATTTGATGGTGTATAGACTGCAGCAGCAGCACAGACGGAAATTTGCTATAAGTGCCCATGGAAACTGGGCAAAGGGTGTTCCAAAATGGACCCAAAAAATATATATGTAGAATCTGCTAAGGAGCGCTGGGCTTGGACCAATCAAAGAACCTGTGGTGTGGAGCAGTCTGGTGCTCTTCACGTGCCTGACAATGAGAGGTCAACTGTCCATGCAAAAGACAAAAGACTTCTTGTTGTAGAGACTGTGGAACAATCACATGCAATTGATCTCTATCTGAGTGAATCTTAATGACACCCTATTGTACAGACAAGCCATTCCAAACCCAATGTATTGGTGAACCACTGGATTGTGAAAAGCTTCGACAGAATGTGACCAAATGGTGATTTACTACAGTAGAACTTGTATATTGGGCTTTGCAGCCAGTGCATGAGCAATCCAGTGGTAATAGATTGGGAATCAATAGTGTTTCATGGTCCTGCACACCAATATGAAACAAGAGTCTTCAAATGTGTTGAACAACGCATCGTCACCAGCTGCCAAATGAGAGAGGGTGTCTGCTTTGGAATGGTTGGCTGTCAGTCTTTACATAATTTCGTACTGGCAATTTGACAGTATCAAAGAACACGTTGCAGTTTTTGCATTGTGCATGATGGGACTGGTCACTTGTGACCTGTGACTTGTAAGTAAAACTTCCTTCCATAAAGATAATGGTGGAATTTTGTCACACCATATAAAATGGTAAGAGCTCCATTCTCTGAGAATAACTGCACTGACCTGTGGTCAAGAGCTTGGATGCAAAAGCAGTCGGTCTGTTCACAGATCCAACTTTGTGCGAAAGCACTGTGTCACTCCCATATGAGGAAAAGTCGGCAGATAGCATGACTGACTTGGCAGGATAAAATGCATTAAATAGTTGTCATTGAACAAAGCTTCCTTCAAACGAAGTCTGACACTTCCAAGACCATTCAAAAGAAACATTTGTCCTACATAATCTGTGTAATAGAGCCGCAACTTGTGGTGCATTCGAAATGAAACGAATGTAGAGAGGGAGTTTGGCTAATTCAGCATCGAGTTCACTTATGTTGGGAGTCACTAATTGCAGTTAAATGAGACTGCGAAGGGTAGAGTGTCTGAGCATGGATGATATGACCAAAACACTAAACTTTAGTTGGAAAGAAAGAAAACCTGTCTGCGTTGCACGTCAGAATGGCAGCATAGAGAACCTGAAATAAACATCTGAGATTAGAAAGATGTTCTTCAAGAGTTACAATAGCATCCAAATAATTCATGCATGAAGTCACTGTAGCACTCAGCTGTTCAAGATAGTGGTGAAAAATAGGAGGCACTGAAATGCTACCGGATTGCGAGCATAACAACTTCAATAGCCACACGTGGATGTTGATCACAAAAAAAATTCTGATACTGCTCGTCCAATGGAATCTGCAGACAGGCATCCTGTAAGTTTATTGTAGATATGTGGCCAGCTTACCCATCAGCCTTTTACATCGGTGTGACGACAACTAAACTGGCTGAGCGCATGAACGGGCACAGACGAACTGTCCGCCTAGGAGATGTTCAATACCCAATAGCAGAGCATGCCGTCCAGCATAATTCTAGGGACCTAGGAACCTGATACAACGTATGTGCCATTTGGCTTCTCCCACCCAACACCAGTCCCTCGGAACTGTGGAATGGGAACTTGCACTCCAACACATCCTTTCATCCCGCCATCCCCCTGGGCTGAACCTACGTTAACCAACCTCATTCCCATTTGCTCTTTACTCTTCAGTCTTCTCCTTTTTCCCCTCTCCTCTTTAGCCATTCATGCATCTTTTCACCCTACATAGTTGTGTTTATCTTTATACTATATACCTCTTTACTTCTGTATGTATCCTCTTTGGTTTGAAGCTGGCACAGTGCTTAACAATAGAATATCTTTGGCTTCCCTCTGACAACCATGCCTCCATCCTTGCTACCCTCCCTGTTTACCTTTCCTTGTTGCTTCATAACCTGGGTTGTGAGTAACTGAATCCACTTTCCCTTATTCCCTTTTTCCTCTCTCTCCTCCCTGATGAAGGAACAAAGTCCCGAAAGCCAGGAATGTAAATTTTCTGTTCTGTTTTGTGTATCTATCGGCTGTACTGAGCTGAGGTAAGTACTGGCCAGCCCCTCTATCTCTTTGTTAGTATTTGTTTCACATCTTTATATGAGATTTTCCATTAATCATTTTGATTATCCATCAAATCATCAGGCTGTGGTAACTGAAATGAATCAATCAGTGGTCGAGGATTCACTGTTGACTTAGAACCAGTACGCAGTCTTAATTCATCATACGGTTTCCTGATGACTGCAAGAGAAAATGTCCACCGACTAGCTGCTACTGGAGCGATTACGCCTTTTCCTACCGGTTCAACAAATGTTGTGTCACTTGATTTCCAATTGCTTGGGGGCCGGGTGCCCGGTAAAACCGCAATTGCGCACATTCTTTCATTGTATATGATTGGTTGCTTTGCTTAGGCCGTCCCGAAAAAGTTCACTACAGTCTGCACAAAGTTTTGAAACAGTATCGCGATGCAGAAAAGAATTTACAGAAAGTACATTGTCGTGAATTTGCAGCCCAGAAAGATCGAATGCAGCTTTCGGAAACACACGCTCGGCAGGCGCCGATTTTGCTATAACACACAACTTCTGAACAGCTAAATAGTAAAGGCTGGGTCACTGAAGCTTTCTTCATAACCACCGTTTTAACGGATCTGCCAGCCTAGCTATTATGGCGTCTTCCAGGTACCTGTAATAAAAAGATACGAATAAACACTATTTCTCTAATTTGAATGTTCAATAACGAATTAGTGTTTTAATAGAATGTCACTCCGAATATTTTACAGAGATTGAAATAAAGCAGCAAATAAAAATACATGTAGTTTGCTTATCTGTTTACTTGTGCAATAGCTTGAGAGATAGTTGCTGAAATTTGTGGCTGCAGACATCCAGCTAAATCCTCGTTGTAGGTAGCCCTTGGTGAAAATTCTCCTAGTTATCTTTTTCAGCAAACTGTGTCTGTAGCAACGGGTCTTCCAGTTCCCCGCGAACTTCCGGATGGGATCTTATATTTAGGTCTGCTACATCGGTAATGACATCTGCATTGATTTTTCCGGCATCAAGAAGAACGTAAAACATGCTTTTTCTCTTGAATCTAGGATCTAGGGATGTACAGGCTACAAATGTCTTTGTCTTCTCAATGTCTCAACGTATATGGTTAAACCGACCACTAGCGAATGTAAAACTTGCGCTATGATGTTCTGAAATTTCTTTGAATCGATCATTTTCTGGCAGGAAGAGAGTAATCTCCTGCTTAAAACAATCATCTTCGACGCAGATACATATTTGTCTGCAGTTACTTCGCGTTTCACTATTTCGAATGACTTAAAAACTGCACACATGTCACGAATAAGCCGTTCTTCCACTTCAGTGGCGGAAACGTTAGCGTTTAGTACAGCAGCCGTACTTTTCGCATCGCTTGAAAGTTTATGGAAGCGATCATGTGAAACGTCGAGTTCTACCTAAGTGATATATCGTGGATGAATTTTTCAATTGGGAGATCGTTCGCCTGTAAATAGTTTCTTAGGGCTGCCATTGCTATCGTGTTTCTTTCGAAGTACTCCACCGTTTCCCTCACTCTCTCCAGAACAACTTGTAACTCACCCTGCTTCATCGCAAATTGCACTACTGAGTTCAACGCATGAGCGAAACAGCCAAATTCAGTAAATTTGCTTCGATTGCGCGAACAATATTCGGAGCATTGTCGAACCCAACAGTTACTCTTTCTCGTCGACGTTCCGTTCGTTTGTGATGCGCTTAAGCTGAACACACAGATTTTCCGCAGTATGTCTCCCTGTACACGAAGATCACTTTAAGAAAGACTCCGCATGGTCATAGAGTTTGGCAAAATAAAATAGGTTGTGACAGCCATGAAACTTTGTATGTTACATTATGTCCAACATTCAGTAGTCAAGACAAACATAAGGAGCAAGATGAATGTATTCTCATAATTTATGCTGGCAAGGCGCATGCAGAGAATTTATCAGCGAATGATTTCAGACATATTTTGACGGGATTTCATAGTGGGATTCAGAGCTTGAGTGTACTCCACAAATCCAGTGTTTTCAACCAAACTGTACCGCTGTAAATCCATGTAGATTACTTTTGCTAAAGCGAGGTCTATTCTCTTCTTTTGAGGAGAATTTAAGTTTTCTTCTGACTAGCGCATCTGGTTGTTAGCCTTTGAAATAGGCACCTCTGAAAATGGCGTAGCTGGTGCTCTTACAGGAGAGGCAGCTAGATCAAGAGTCCGACTAAAACTCGAAGCACTATTTCTACACTCCACTTCCAGCTGTTCATCACTCTTGTTTCTGCTTTCCGGCGTCTGAGTCACTTCTTCACCTCAAGGCAAAATCACAGTCGTTTGGCGACGAAGCATATGCCGTTTTAAATATGTTATCGTCGATTTGAACGATACACAATATTTACAAATACTACACATTGCTATGTGCTGGTTTTTGTCATCTGGAGTGAAATAGCTCCACAAAGGGATAGATTCTCGTCAGTCTGCCACTGAGTCGGAATACAAGACAATTTGATTATTCACTGTACTGAAAGTTTCAAGTCCCCCATTGAGATATGATAGTACTGATTTTTTATCTAATTTACTGAACATATGTGTCTTTTTGCTTGTTTTAGTTATCCTTGTCACTTTGGCAATCATTGTTGCCACAAACGCGTCATCGTCACTGATACCAGTTTTTTCGATGTGGACGTCCTCAAAGACGTCAAGTCTATTTGTTGCCATTAGATTCAATATATTTCCATCATGAGTGGGGTTCCTAACTATCTGTTCTAGATAGTTTTCAGAGAAGGCATTTAGCAAAGTTTCACATGGGTGGCTTATTAAGTCCACCACTAACAAAATTGTAGTTTTCCCAATTAATTGATGGATGATTAAAGTCTCCACGGATGCTTACAGTACGATTGGGGAACTTACACTATGCGTTCAAAAGTATCCGGACACCTGGCTGTAAATGGCTTGCAAGTTCGTGGCGCCCTCCATCGGTAATGCTGGAATTCAATATGGTGTTGGCCCACCCTTAGCTTTGATGACAGCTTCCACTCTTGCAGGCATACGTTCAATCAGGTGCTGGACGGTTTCGTGGGGAATGGCAGCCCATTCTTCACGGAGTGCTACTCTGAGGAGAGGTATCGATGTCGATCGGTGAGGCCTGGCACGATGTTGAAGTTCCAAAACATCCCAAAGGTTTTCTACAGGATTCAGGTCAGGACTCTGTGCAGGCCAGTCCATTACAGGGATGTTATTGTCGTGTAACCGCTCCGCCACAGGCCGTGCATTATGAACTGATGCTCTATCGTGTTGAAAGAAGCAATCGCCATCCCCAAATTGCTCTTCAACAGTGGGAAGCAAGAAGGTGCTTAAAACATCAAGGTAGGCCTGTGCTGTGATAGTGCCACGAAATACAACAAGGGGTGCAAGCCCTCTCGATGAAAAACTCGTCCACACCATAACACCACCGCCTCAGAATTTTACTGTTGTCTCTACACACGCCTGCAGATGACGTTCACTGGGCATTCGCCATACCCACACCCTGCCACCGGATCGCCACATTGTGTAACGTGATTCGTCACTCCACCAATGTTTTTCCACTGTTCAGTCGTCCAATGTTTACACTCCTTATACCAACCGATTCGTCGTTTGGCATTTACCGGCGTGATGTGTGCCTACTGACAAGGGAACCTCCCCATCGCACCCCCCTCAGATTTAGTTTTAAGTTGGCACAGTGGATAGGCCTTGAAAAACTGAACACAGATCAATCGAGAGAACAGGAAGAAGTTGAACTATGAAAAAAATAAGCAAAATATACAAACTGAGTAGTCCACGCGAAGATAAGCAACATCAAGGACAGTGCGAACTCAGGAGCGCCGTGGTCTCGCGGTTAGCGTGAGCAGCTGCGGAACGTGAGGTCATTAGTTCAGATCTCCCCACGAGCGAAAAAATTTTTCTTTATTTTCGCAAAGTTATGACCTGTCCGTTCGTTCATTGACGTCTCTGTTCACTGTAATAAGTTTAGTGTCTGTGTTTAGCGACCGCACCGCAAAACCGTGCGATTCGTAGAGGAAAGGACGTGCCTCTCCAATGGGAACCGAAAACATTTGATCGCAAGGTCATAGGTCAACCGATTCCTCCACAGGGAAACACGTCTGATATATTCTATACGACACTGGTGACGGCATGTGCGCACATGACAGGAATATGTTGTCGACCCACCTAACTTGTACACTTGGCGAATGGGTAAAAAGATTCTTCTACGTTGCCCGATTTAGGTTTTCTTGTGGATGTGATAATTACTCCCGAAATAGTGATGAAAACATATGAGTTTGTCACATAAACTGCAACAAATGAATCCAAAAGTCTCACAGGTGCACACTTTTCGCTGTGCTCTGTCAAAACATATGTTTTCACGTTTTCAAATTTTTCCGAGTGTAGATCGTCAAATCCTGCATATGTCCAAGCAAATCTGAACATGTCCTGGAATTTTGGAGAGCGAAGTTGATTATGTGTGAGAGCCTGAACTTTGATAATTGTCTGAAAATAAAAAATTAAAATTGTCGCTCGAAGGAAGACTTGAATCGCAGCTGCTCACGCTAACCACGGGACCACGGCGCTCCAGGGTTCTTTGTAACCTTGATGTTGCCTATGTTGTGCATGGACTAATCAGTTTGTGTATTTTGCTTATTTTTTCATAGTTCCACACAACTTCTTCCTGTTTTCACGAGTGATCTATGTTCAGTTTTTCAAGGTCTATCCACTGTGACAACTTATAACTAAATCTGAGGGGGGTGCGATGGGGAGGTTCCTTTGTGAGCAGCCGCTCGGCCTTGAAATCCAAGTTTTCTTACCTCCCGCCTAACTGTCATAGTACTTGCAGTGGATCCTGATGCAGTTTGGTATTCCTGTGTGATGATCTGCCTATTACACATTATGACCTTCAACTGTCGACGGTCTCTGTCAGTCAACAGTCAAGGTCGGCCTGTACGCTTTTGTGCTGTACATGTCCCTTCACGTTTCCACTTCAATAACACATCGGAAACAGTCGACCTAGGGATGTTTAGGAGTGTGGAGATCTCGCGTACAGACGTATGACACAAGTGACACCCAATCACCTGACCACGTTCAAAGTCCGTGAGTTCCGCGGAGCGCCCCATTCTGCTCTCTCACGACGTCTAATAACTGATGAGGTTGCGGACATGGAGTACCTGGCAGTAGGTCTCAGCACAATGTACCTAATATGAAAAACGTACGTTTTTGGGGGTGTCTGGATACTTTTGATCACATAGTGTATGTACAAATTAACTGAGGTTTTCTCTGAAGGTTTCTGTTACATCAGGAGAAGAATCTGGTGAGTGAGAGAACGATTCAGCTACAATTTTTTGCCTACCCCGATACTGGGTCTTGCCCAAACAATCTCACCTGCGGCTTCAATTTATATCTCAGTGGATTTGAATTTTTTTGTCTACTGCATCAAATACACCACCTCCATTTCCCACTGACCTATTCTTTCGATATACATTTAAATTTTCCTCAAAAATCACACTGCAATCAATTTCAGGTTTCAACCAGCCTTCTGTAACTAGTATTATGTGAGGTTCACTGTTTTTGATGTGTGCTTCTAACTCTGGCACTTTGTTACGAATGCTTCGGCAGTTTACCATTAGGATTTTAATACTCTCTCCTGTGGGAGGCATTCTTTCGATCTTGCACTGATACCTCTGCGTTTACTGCGGCGGTCATCACCTGGATTGGATGAAGAGTCGCCTAATCTAAAAAACCCTTGTGTGCACCCCACACAGAATCAGATACCTGAGTAGCAGCTTCTGATGTGTAGTAAACTCGTGGAAAAGTAGGCTTTTTTGGTGTCTGTTCTTGCCCTTACTAAATAACGAGTTGCCCTTTAAGATCAATGTACACGTCACAGACCTTTTTATTCTTGCAAACGTTTCACAGATTTATTTCCCCCCTGCGGGTCCGGGGATTAGAATAGGCCCGAGGTATTCCTGCCTGTCGTAAGAGGCGACTAAAAGGAGTCCATCCCCCTCACAGGGGTAGTTAGCGCCTGCGTCCGGAGACGGACGGTTTCACGACCTATAATCGTGGTCTTTTTGGTTTTTCACTTCTCGTTTCTTCCTTCCTTTTGTTGGTTCCTTTCTTTGCTCTTCTCCACTTCACTGTCTTCCTTACTCTTTCCCTTGACTTCTCCTTGCCTTCTCATTGCCTCCTTCTCCTTGCCTTCTCATTGCCTCCTTCTCCTTGCTTTCTCATTGCCTTCTTCTCCTTGCCTTCTCTGGTCTCCGCCTCGGCGTTTGAGACAGTCTGTCCTCTTTCTCCCTCTCTCTTCTTTTTCCTCTTCTTCCTTCCTCCCTGTGCGTGTCTGAAGGCCGACCCACGCGTTCGCACGCGTAGCCGGTGACGGGGTAACGCGTAAGTCCCCGCCCTGGGTAGACATGTAAGGCACGCGCGTACCCCCTGGTAAAGGCCAGGCCCGGGGAGGGGTGATTGCCTGAGCTGATACCTTCTGACCATGCCGATTGGTCCCTCCGTCTGTTTCTCGGGAGGTGTGACCTGAGGTGTAAACATTCACCTAAGGCGGGAGTGCCCTCTGAGAGGGTCCCCACAAGGAAGGAGCGCGCCATCGGAGACGCTGGCAATCATGGGGGATTCCTCCGCAATGGATTCTACTCCATCGCTTTCGACTTCGACCCACAAACGGAAACGTGACCAGCCAACAGTGACAAAAGTACTACCGCCTGCCCCACGGTTCCTCGTGGTTTCTCGATCTGAGGACGGAAAGGATTTTTCCTCTGTCAACCCTTTCGTTATCCAGAAGGGCGTAGATGCCATAGCCGGATCTGTCAAATCTTGTACCAGGTTGCGTAACGGTACCTTATTACTAGAAACTGAGAGTGCCTTTCAGGCACAAAAACTGCTTCGGGCCACCCTCCTGTACACGTTCCCTGTCCGGGTGGAGGCCCACCGAACTTTGAATTCATCTCGTGGTGTAGTCTATAGTAGCTCTCTCGACGGATTGACTGACGAGGAGCTTCAATCTTTCCTCGCTGAGCAGGGCGTGACGGCTGTCCATCGGGTCATGAAAAAGGTCAACAATGACCTTGTACCGACCCGGACACTTTTCTTAACCTTTGATAGTGTTCAGCTGCCATCGCGCATCAAGGCGGGCTACGAGGTTATTTCTGTTCGCCCCTATGTCCCGACACCTACGCGCTGCTACCAGTGTCAGCGTTTCAATCACACTCGACAGTCTTGCTCCAATGCGGCTAAATGTGTCACTTGTGGCAGGGATGCCCATGAGGGTGACTGTCCACCTCCGTCTCCTCGTTGTGTGAACTGTCAGGGTGACCATGCCGCATCCTCCCGCGACTGTCCTGTCTATAAGGAAGAACGCTGTATCCAGGAAATTCGAGTCAAAGAGAAAGTGTCCACCTCGGCTGCTCGCAAGCTATTGGCTAGTAGGAAGCCCACGCTGCTCCCAGCGGGGAAATACAGCACTGTCCTCGCCTCTCCTCGGACTACCCGGGAGGTAGCAACCCAGACATGCGATCTGACCTTCAGCACCACGGTCGTCCGTTCGGCCAGTGCTAAGATCGCGCGGTCGACGTCTCCCCTTCCTCCCATCACCCCACAGACTCCAGCCACTTCCTCAGCTTCTGCTCAGTCGAGGACCCCGAAGTCAGATGCACGGGCCTTCAAGAAGGAACCATCCCGTACAGACTTCCTCCGTCCCTCGACCTCCCAGCCTTCGACCGGTACTTCCACCAAACGTCCTTCTAAAAAGGCGCATAGGAAGCACAGTTCTCCTTCTCCGCCGCGGCGCCTTTCTTCTCCTGCGCCACCCAGCGGTTGCCGCCCCAGGCCGTCATCCGTTTCGCCTGGCCGCACCGCTGGTAGCCGAACATCTGGCCGTTCACCGGCGGAGGAAGCTCCCCCTCCCGGCCATCCTCCCGAGATGGCCGATGACCCTATAGACCCCATGGACGATGACTGTCCGCCTCCTGCTAGCGGCGGCAGTGCTCGCTCGAAGCCAGGCCCTAAGCGGCCTTCGAGGTGACCCCTTCTCTCATCTTCCTTTTCTTACGATGGCACTTATTAACTGGAATATTCGCAGCATTCGCTCCAACCGAGAGGACTTGAAGTTGCTGCTCCGCTTGCATCGTCCGCTCGTCGTAGCCCTCCAGGAAACGAAGCTACGCCCATGCGATCAAATTGCCTTGGCACACTACACCTCTGTGCGTTTTGACCTACCCCCTGTGGTAGGTATCCCAGCTCATGGAGGGGTTATGTTGCTGGTCCGGGATGATATTTACTATGATCCCATCACGTTGCACACCGGCCTGCAGGCAGTTGCCATCCGCATTACTCTCCCCACTTTTACGTTTTCCTTTTGTACCGTTTACGCTCCATCGTCATCTGCCGTTACCAGGGCAGACATGACGCAACTTATTGCTCAGCTACCTGCACCATTTTTGTTAACTGGAGACTTCAATGCCCACCATCCTCTTTGGGGCTCTCCAGCATCCTGCCCGAGGGGCTCCTTGTTAGCAGACCTTTTCAACCAACTCAATCTTGTCTGCCTCAATACTGGCGCCCCTACTTTTCTTTCGGACACATCTCATACCTATTCCCATTTAGACCTCTCTATATGTACTCCCCAACTTGCACGCCGGTTTGAGTGGTATGCACTTGCTGATACATATTCGAGCGACCACTTCCCGTGTGTTATCCATCTCCTGCAGCATATTCCCTCTCCGTGCTCCTCTCGTTGGACCATCTCCAAGGCAGACTGGGGGCTCTTCTCTTCCAGGGCGACCTTTCAGGATCAAACCTTCACAAGCTGCGATCGTCAGGTCGCACACCTCACGGAAGTCATTCTCGCTGCTGCTGAATATTCCATCCCTCACCCTACTTCTTCTCCACGTCGCGTACCGGTCCCCTGGTGGACCGCAGCATGTAGAGATGCTTTACGTGCTCGTCGACGTGCTTTACGCACCTTTAAACGCCACCCTACAGTGGCGAATTGTATTAATTATAAACGGTTACGTGCTCAGTGTCGTCGTATTATTAAAGAAAGCAAGAAAGCCAGCTGGGCTGCTTTCACAAGCACCTTCAACAGTTCTACTCCTTCTTCTGTTGTCTGGGGTAGCCTGCGCCGGCTATCTGGCACTAAGGTCCACGCCCCAGTTTCTGACTTGAAGGTCGCGAATGAAGTCCTTGTGGCCCCTGAGGCTGTCTCCAATGCCTTCGGCCGCTTTTTCGCCGAGGTTTCGAGCTCCGCTCATTACCACCCTGCCTTCCTCCCCCGCAAACAGGCAGAGGAGGCTAGGCCCCCTGACTTCTGCTCCTCAAATTGTGAAAGTTATAATGCCCCATTCACCATGCGGGAACTCGAAACCGCACTTGGCCGATCACGGTCCTCCGCTCCAGGGCCTGATTCTATTCATATTCAGATGCTGAAGAACCTTTCTCCTGCGGGTAAAGGTTTTCTTCTTCGTACATACAATCGCATCTGGATTGAGGGACATGTTCCCGCATGCTGGCGCGAGTCTATTGTTGTCCCGATTCCTAAGCCGGGGAAGGACAAGCACTTGCCTTCCAGTTATCGACCTATCTCGCTTACCAGCTGTGTCTGTAAAGTGATGGAGCGAATGGTTAACTCTAGATTGGTTTGGCTGCTCGAGTCTCGCCGCCTACTTACCAATGTACAATGTGGATTTCGAAGGCGCCGCTCTGCTGTTGACCATCTGGTTACCTTGTCGACCTTCATTATGAATAACTTCTTGCGGAAGCGCCCGACCGCGGCTGTGTTCTTTGATTTGGAGAAGGCTTACAACACCTGTTGGAGGGCGGGCATTCTCCGCACCATGCACACATGGGGCTTTCGCGGTCGCCTCCCTCTTTTTATTCGTTCCTTTTTAATGGATCGACAGTTTCGGGTACGTGTGGGTTCTGTCCTGTCCGACACCTTTCGCCAGGAGAATGGGGTGCCACAGGGCTCCGTTTTGAGCGTCGCTCTCTTCGCCATCGCGATCAATCCAATAATGGATTGCCTCCCAGCTGATGTATCAGGCTCCCTTTTCGTGGACGATTTTACCATCTATTGCAGCGCGCAGTGTCCACGTGTCCTGGAGCGCTGTCTTCAGCGTTCTCTTGACCGTCTTTACTCCTGGAGTGTCGCCAATGGCTTCCGTTTTTCTGCCGAGAAGACGGTCTGTATTAACTTCTGGCGCTACAAAGAGTTTCTCCCACCGTCCTTACGACTCGGTCCCGTTGCTCTCCCACTCGTGGAGACAATCAAATTTTTAGGCCTTACCTTTGACAGGAAACTTAGCTGGTCTCCACATGTGTCATATTTGGCCGCCCGTTGTACCCGTTCTTTAAATGTCCTCCGTGTTCTCAGTGGTATGTCGTGGGGAGCGGAACGAACCGTCCTACTTCGTCTATATCGGTCGATCGTCCGCTCCAAGCTGGATTATGGGAGCTTCGTATACTCCTCTGCACGGCCATCCATCTTACGCCGCCTCAACTCCATACAACATCGGGGTTTACGACTTGCGATCGGAGCATTTTATACCAGTCCCGTAGAGAGTCTTCATGCTGCCGCTGGCGAATTGCCACTCACCTACCGGCGCGATATACTGCTTTGTCGGTATGCCTGTCGGCTACTGTCAATGCCCGACCATCCGTCTTATCGTTCCTTTTTTGACGACTCTCTTGACCTTCAATACGGGTTGTATGTCTCTGCCTTGCTACCCCCTGGAGTTCGCTTTCGTCGCCTCCTTCAACACCTTCATTTTTCACTCCCTGCAACCTTTCGAGTGGGCGAGAGCCGCACGCCACCTTGGCTCCAGGCTCAGGTCCGCGTTCACCTCGACCTCAGCTCGCTCCCAAAAGAGGTCACCCCCGGTTCGGTCTACCACTCCCGTTTTTTGGAACTTCGTTCGAAGTTCAACAACATGACTTTCATTTATGCAGATGGCTCTAAGACCAATGACGGGGTCGGGTGTTCCTTTATTGTCGGGGCACAAAGTTTCCAATACCGGCTCCATGGCCATTGTTCGGTCTTCACAGCTGAGCTCTTTGCCCTCTACCAGGCTGTTCTTTACATCTGCCGCCACCGACATTCTGCTTATGTCATCTGCTCAGATTCCCTAAGCGCCATCCAGAGCCTCAGTGATCCGTACCCGGTTCACCCTTTCGTACACCGGATCCAACGCTCTCTTCAGCAGCTGGTGGACGTCGGTACGCCGGTTAGCTTTATGTGGGTTCCTGGCCATGTCGGTATCCCTGGGAACGAAGCTGCAGATGCCGCGGCCAAGGCTGCGGTCCTCCAGCCTCGGACAGCTTCTTGTTGTGTCCCTTCGTCCGAATTTAGCAGGGTCATTTGTCGGCGCGTTGTGTCGCTGTGGCATGCCGATTGGGCTGCACTTACCGACAACAAGCTTCGGGCCTTAAAACCTCTTCCCGTGGCTTGGACGTCCTCCTCACGCCCTTCTCGGCGGGAGGAGGTCGTTTTAGCAAGGTTAAGAATTGGACACTGCCGGTTCAGCCATCGCCATCTGCTGACGGCTACGCCGGCGCCGTTCTGCCCATGTGGGCACTTGCTGACGGTTAGACACATTTTAATGTCCTGTCCAGATCTTAACACACTGCGCCTCGATCTTAACCTGCCTAATACTTTAGATGCCATTTTAGCGGATGACCCACGAGCAGCCGCTCGTGTTCTTTGTTTTATCAATTTGACAAACCTCGCTAAGGACATTTGATGATGTTTTTTAATCCTATGCCTATCAGTCTGTCTTTTATTGTGTTTTCCCTTTTAGTTGTTGTTGTCAACTTGTGCCTCGCGGTGCATTCTTAGAGTAGTCAGGGCGCTAATGACCATTGAAGTTGTGCGCCCGTAAACCACAAAAAAAAAAAAAAAAAAAAAAAAAAAAAAAAAAAAAACATTTATTTTTGTAGCCGTGCCAGTGCCAGTGATTCATTTCAAATCGGGCACCGCGTTATCGTGCCGCCTATGGTACCGGTGTCAAGGCACATAACTACCTTAAATAAAGAACAGATTGCTTGTGAAACTTTCGCTTTTGCAAACATACTGATTGTTTTTGTCCTTGTTTACCACAAAGGAGAGACTTTATGTCCTGGCAGGGGCATGCCTGACACTTGCGTGACATGAAGCACTGAGGGTACGAATTAACACTGCGTGCCGTCTGCCTAGCATGCTGCTATTGTTTACGGCACTGCCCGGGCTATGATTTGGTAGGTCACGTCAAGTGAACTGGGCGCACGACCTGTATACTGTCGACACTTCTTCGCATTACAGATATGAGAGGAGAATCAAAGTCTACTGCAGCACTGTCATGAGTCCTGTGGTTCAATTAAATCTAACATATGCTTAAAATTTGGGTCTGGGTATTTAATTGTTTGTTCCCTGATTCTATAGTCAGACACATCCTGGGTGATAGCGCCTCGAATTATGGTGTCACTGTTATATCAACCACATTCACACTTGAACTTGCAGTGTCTAGTCAGGACCTGTAAATCAACTACCCACGGATTTTGAGTTTGATGAGGCTGTCTAGGCAAATGAAGATCTTTTGACGAGCAGCAGCCACATTCACTTGTTCATCAAAGTATTTGCCTAATACAGCAGTCAAGGCCTCATTAGTCTACTCTTTTGGGGCAGCCACTGCAGAAAGCTTATATGCCAATTTTTGTAGTGCAGCACCTACTTTTGCCAAAAAATATGGTTTTCTGTCCATATACTGAATGTAATGTGCAGTGTAGATATCGAGGTCAGCACGGTATTCAAACCAGCCCTCAGGCAGTGCATCGATGCCCGGAACTGTGATGTTGTGGCACGGCTTGGTGCTGCAAGTGACAATGAAAAACTGGTTTGGAATTGCAGCAACTGCGTCATTCCCATTAAGAGTTGTTGGATTTGCTGTGTCTGCAGCAGAATAGCTTGACTTGGAGGTGGTTCCTCTGGTACATTGTGTGGTGTCACCGCCAGACACCACACTTGCTAGGTGGTAGCCTTTAAATCGGCCGCGGTCCATTAGTATACGCCGGACCCGCGTGTCGCCACTGTCAGTGATAGCAGACCGAGCGCCACCACACGGCAGGTCTAGAGAGACGTACTAGCACTCGCCCCAGTTGTACAGCCGACTTTGCTAGCGACGCCACACTGACAAATACGCTCTTATTTGCCGAGACGATAGTTAGCATAGCCTTCAGCTACATTTGCTACGACCTAGCAAGGCGCCGTATTCAATTGATATTTATTATATGAAGCATGTATCATCAAGAGCGATGTTCTACAATTATGGATTAAAGTTAAGTATTCCAGAAGCTACGTACTTTTCTTTATAGCATTCATTACGTATCCTGTTTCAGACCTCACGCCAGCCTGCGTGAGTTTAAGCGCGTGCCTTTCGGCTTCCTCTCATTGTGTCTAGGCTGTCTTGTCTGGACACAACACATTGCCAAACAACCACTGTACCAGGTAACAATGAAAATAGCGGGTTGCAGGGGGGAATATTCGGAAACATTAAGAGAGTTAAGACACAAGCAGCACCGCGGACAAGCACTGTGTTCGTCAAAGAATGTGCAAGAAACGCACGCCATCTTTGCCACCATAGCGTTGCTGTATCAGCAAGACCAGAATCCTGCAAAAAATAGGCAAACGAAGGATCAGCCTTGGCGCCAGTGTTTTTGTGTTCTGTAGCAATGCGCGGGTTCTGAAGGCAAAAAGCAGAAATGAGAAACATCACAATAGTTAAGCGAAATGCGTTTACTTATCTCAGAGTTGCCAAATACGATGTAGTCAGATCCATAATGAATATTCCAGAGTACCCTTTCCTATAGCAGCGTCCGTTGTATTGAAGTCGCTGATAGAGAGAGAGGCTGCATACTTGCAGGAAACAATTCTATTCAGAAAAGGGTGCATGGTTTCTTGTGGTGGGCTCTTACCGAATACGCTACAAGAGCATCGCTGCTTGTACATCCGTGAGGGCGGGGTAGGGGGGAACGAGGTGTGTTAGTGTAGCAGCCGTCGGCTGGCGGTCCCCGATTGATGTGTGACTACCTCTAACACCAGACCTGGTAATGTCAGCTGCCAACATCAGAAAATGGTTCAAATGGCTCTGAGCACTATGGGACTTAGCATCTGAGGCCATCAGACCCCTAGAACTTAGAACTACTTTAACCAAACTAACCCAAGGACATCACACACATCCATGCCCGAGGCACGATTCGAACCTGCGACCGTAGCAGTCGCGCGGTTTCGGACTTCGCGCCTAGAACCGCTCGGCCACTGCGGCCGGCTGCCAGCATCTGAAATATGAATAGACACATCACTGTGATATCTGTGACGAACCTCTGAAAGTTGTCCACCTTACAGTTCTTAGCAACAACAGTTCTAGTACATCTATTCCACTGTCAGAGGTATAAGATCGATTTTCGCTCTCAACTTTCGATTCGATCGTCTCCTGACCAGGGTCCCTTACTCCTGAAAGTCTGTAAAATCATCACAGAATCACCTTGTATATAAACACTATGAGCGAAATGACGCTTTATTAAATGGCTACACTTCGTTGAACACTTTGACACACCCCATAAGAACGTTAAATAACCATTTTGTTAATTGTCTAAAATTGCGCATACACTCCCTGAAACGCCAAAACAGCCTGAATTGTTCTGGTATTTGAAAAAAAAATTGGAGTTTCTTAGAAGTCCCCATAGTCTGGAAACAAAGGAAATGGATGAATTGATATTCTCACAGTTTGTTGAAGACCGTACTGTTTTATATTACGTAACTGTTACTATAATACAGGGTGTCCATAATTAAAGTTCCAGTTTCAAAACGCTGTAGAAAGAGGATCACTGCTCAGAACACGTCAAATTCGATCTGCATTTTATTGACATGCAGGGAAACTTCATGGAAAAAAAAGAAAATTGACCAATAGATGGCGCTGTTTTTCGTCAGAATATGCACACCTACAGATGCGCGGCACACGGCTGTTCCCTAGTTCGCTCCCGAGAAGCCGAACATGACTGTCTCCAAGAAAGATAGCGAGCTGCTGATAGAACTCTTTTCAAAGGATGGTGACTGTGCACCAGTAGCCCTGCAGAAGTTCCGGATACCTAATGGTATTAAAACAGACGTCTGTCCCATGTCTCCTTAGTGTCTGGAGAAACCCTCTTTCTACAGCGTTTTGGAACTGGAACTTTAATTATGGACACCCTGTATTATAGTACCGGTTACGTAATATAAAACAGTTCGGTCTTCAACAAACTGTGAGAATATCAATTCATCCATTTCCTTTGTTTCCAGACTATTGGGACTTCTAAGAAACTCCATTTTTTTTATTTCAAATTGCGGTAGTAACATACTTTATGAAAACCAGAACAATTCAGGCTGTTTTGGCGTTTCAGGGAGTGTATGCGCAATTTTAGACAATTAACAAAATGGTTATTTAACGTTCTTATGGGGTGTGTCAAAGTGTTCAACGAAGTGTAGCCATTTAATAAAGCATTTCGCTCATAGTGTTTATATACAAGGTGATTCTGTGATGATTTTACAGACTTTCAGGAGTAAGGGACCCAGGTCAGGAGACGATCGAATCGAAAGTTGAGAGCGAAAATCGATCTTATGCCTCTGACAGTGGAATTAAAAAAGATGGATTCTTGTGAAGTCCAATGTGGCAGAGGGAGGTAAGTAGTTGATCAGACATCTGTCGAATATGTAGCCTCAGGGGTCAAACGGTGGTATGCGGACATGCAGTGCACGGGAAACTGCCTGAACGTTGGACATGTCTGTGAGGATGGTCCATAAAATTCTACAAAACATTCTGCATTGCTATCCGCACAAAAAAAGTCACGTTCGTGAGTTGCTTACTGCTGACCTGCCCGAAAGGCTAACGTTCACTCTGAAATTTCTTGCTCGCATGGAAGTGGACAATGAATGGCCATGAAACGTTCTGTGGGCAGACGAAGCTCATTTCCATCTCCAAGGCATGTCAGTATGTAGAATCGCAGAATATGGACACACGTCAATTGGTACCATTTCATTCTGCAGAGGTGACTGTGTGGGGTAGGTTGAGGGCATCGTTTATCGTAGGGTCGTATTTTTTCTAAGAGATTAGTTCTATGGGTCCTGTTACCTGTACCATCACTGGTTAACGCTATGAGAGTCTTTTGCGCACCAATGTCATTCCAACCCTCAACAGCGTGGATATGTAGAAAGGATCATTTTTATGCAAGGTGCCACTCCTCCACACACTGCACAGCCAGTGAAGTGGCTGCTGCAGAGGTATTTCGGAAATTCTAGAATTACGAGCTGTCATTTTCCCACAGTGTGGCCATCCAGATCAACTGATCTTCATCTGTGTGACTTCTGGCTGTCTGGGGTTGAGTGAAAGATGATGTGTTCAGTGCTCCAAGTACGAGCATAGCTGAACTGAAGGCACGCATTGTGCAACACATTCTGAACGTGACCCTCAAGACATTCCGATCTGTTGTGGAACATGCTGTTTCTCAATTTCAACTTGTGGCAGAAAATGGTCGACAGAATACTGAAAATCTCTTACACCAGTCTCACGACAATTAGAAACTGATGCCATTTTGCATTTTATACAGTTTTTGACCGCAGGACAACTAAAAACCTATTTTCACGTCCGATGTGGTACTACCTTGCCGTGGATGGGCTTACCTAACCAACAGTGCCACAACTTGCACAGTCATGCACATTGAAAAGTATGGATGGTGTAATGTGCAACAAAGACCATAGTCGTCCTACTGCAATTTACCTATCATTTGTAGCTGACCCCATTTACGTTAAGACCCTTACAGCGGCCTCTGTTGATAAAATTTTTGTTAATTTCTTTGGTCTATAATCTTTCCGCATGTATAAATATAATTCTGTTCAAATTTGACGTCATTCTGAGCAGTGGTTCTCTTTCTCCTTCGTTTTGGAATTGTAACTTTAATTATTTGTACTTCCAGATTATCTCACTAAACATCTTGCCCTTGGTGAGCCAACTTGGGGACAGCTAACTTCCGGATGATGCAAGAAAATGTACTCTTTTGCATTATAATGCAGTTCACTTGTCTGATATTCCCAATCTGTTTGTTAAGCTTAAGTCACATGGTGGTGTACATTACTTGTATAGAAAGGAAGTTAAGGCTTTAATGTTCAGCTGAGACTTGTGCAAGACTAATAGGTTTGATCCAAATACCAGTCTGTCCAGTTATTCAGCGCGTTGTATATATTAATCCAATTTCATAGCATAGTTATCTAATTCTTCTTTTGTGATTTGCAGCATGATCTTCTTAACATCTGTTGAAGAGTACACGTGCATAATGAGGCATTTAATTATTGGTATGGAATACATGAAATTCATTTGCAGTTGCGAATATGAACAATTATTAGTTGTATGGATGTGTGTATGTATATGTATAACGGGCTCGTAAAAGAGCAGTTTGCGGACCACATGCTCCTCAGTATGTGCATGCAATTACGCCTGTGGGCTGAGATGACACGGCGGCTGGTCGGTACCGTTGGGCCTTTATGGCTCGTTCAGGCGGAGTTTTATCAGCTGTATAAGTGAATGAAGATAAGGAAAATCTGAGTCGGACCAGGACCCCAAACAAGATTTCCCGTTTTATGCAAATGGTCACGTTAACCACTTTGGCTGTCTGTGTGTGATCTACAGACAGACCCAGACTTCCATATGTCATTGTTCCTGAGTGACAACCTGTACTTGTACACACACATGTAATTCCTGTATGGGAGAGGACGTTTCAACCGAAAGTCAATGCCTGACATCAGTGGGTAAACACGATGTTGTAGGGCCTGTGTTGTTAAGAAGAACTAAGCAATTTTCCGTTGGGCATGCAAGCATGAACGACGACATATGCAAGTTTGGGTCTGGCTGTGAGTTGTGCATGGATAGCCAAAGCAGTAAAGGCAACTGCTCATGTAAAGTGGGAAATCCAGGTTTGAGTCCCAGTCTAGAACAAATTTTCATTGGCATCATTTCCTTATACAGCTGTTGGTTGTTTGTATTCACAACTGCAAGTACATTTTATATATTTCATAATGACTGTAATCGCCAAAGTGCCTGTACCTCTGGACATGCATGTTAGGTTACTTGGACTTCAATATGAGAGTCGCATCTGACAGGTGGGTCGCCATCATTCTGAGGTCTGAGTGGCTATCCGTACGCATCCCACGTGAGAAACATCAGTATATAATTATTCACAACATCAAAAAGATTTTTATGAGAATAGCACTCAGAAAGTGGGACACTATGGCATGTCATGGATTTAGATATCTAAAGTTGAGAGTATTGATAGGAATGTTACACAAGATAGAGAAAGACATTAATTTCTTCAGCCTTAGAAATAAATCTGCAAATTTATGGAACATGTAAGTGTAAGAAAATAGGGCATTCAGATGTTTAGCAAGCTTTTCTCATATAAAGTGATAAAAGGAAATAAAGGAAACAAGCAAGGAAGCAACCAGGCTAGTTGACCAGGGAAGGTAATGAGAACATATGATACTTTCAAAAATTGTATAAATGAATCTCATGTGGGGGCCATGGTGGGTCTGTCTTATAAATTCATAAGATAAATGATAAAAGTGTACAGCACTCCATTACCCCTACCCCCTATCATTCTCCCTCATCATCTCCCTCTCCTTCTCTGCCCCTCTATCACACATAAACAAAATAAAACTGGTTGCAGGTGATGTAAATTGGGTTGCCTATCTTAAGGTGCATGAAATATTTTTCTCAGTCAGTTTTATTTTGCCCACACTGTAATCCTAAGTAAATCACTGTAAGCCACCTGTGTGAAGGCTCTGGCCTCTCGGTTTGGAAAGGCATTCTTTAGGAAAGATAAATTATTCCTCTTCTGTGTGAAGCCACATTTACTCATAGGCACTTGGAAGAGATTGGATTGTCTTGTCAGACATTTCACAAAAGAATGAAACGGTTCAAGCTACATGGAGAATATGAACATCCAATAAACACACTCACCATTCCGATTTCTGGAGGAGGACTGTTTGCTGAAACAAAACTTATGGATATAGATGCTTTACATTCTTAGTATTGATGAGCAGCATCATGGTCAGACTTGCTGTATTTTCATTTGAGACAATTTTGTTTTGCATTAGAGGTGGAATGCAGTCATTTTTATTTCAACACTGCCTATTCCTGAGAGTAAGTTTGCAAACTGATGCTTTCTCTGGAATTATTCATTTGTTTGTGTTGTAAAAATGTTATTAGGTACCAGAGAGAGAGAGCATACAGAACAAGTACAGACTAGAGATGAGTACAGATAGACAGGTACAGACATGATGACTACAGACTTATTGATATGTGTACAGACTGCCAGCCAGACACTGACACTGAGAGTGGCGAGCTCTTCCTTTGCTCGGGGGGAAGGGGGGAGTGGAGGCCAAGCAGGTGAATACTATTCCTGCAGAACCTATAGTTGGGTGGGAGGTGCAAAGGTGCAAGACTGGACTTGTGGGTTAGCATGTGGTGATGTGGAAAAGATCCTGCAAGCTTGAGATCCCTATATCCTCATGGAGCTGACAAGTCTGGTAGTTCCTCAGGAGGTGCAAGGCGAGTTTGATGCGATTGTGCACTCATTATAGTGTTCCAGTAAGAGAGGTAGCAGTGTCATCCCACACTATTGTGGCACACACCAGAACAGGACGAACGAGTAACAGATCTACTGGGCTGCAATGGTGCAGAGCAAGCAGTGACTTGGGGTTGATGATTGGGTAGAGAACGTGAAGATGGCCACTGCCTTGCACCTGGCACCTGACATCTTGGATGTGCAGTAGCCATTTGAAGGGGCAAGCTAGGGTCACCCCCAGGTACTTCCCCATCTGCAACTACTGGATGGCGCCTCTAAGGATGGCTGACAGGTGAAAAGGCAGGAGGCTGATGGGAGACCACTGCCTGGCTTTTGGTGGCTTTAAATTTGTGTCTCTATTTCTTGGACCAGGTGTCCAGGGCCTTGCTGCCAAGCTGGAGACAGTGGCGCATCAACACCGCATTCAAGGATCGTTTAGAGCCATTTCATTGGAGTATAAACTCAACTGCATGATTTCCACCTTTGGGACATCAGCCATATACAGAGAGTAGAACACGGGTCTGAGCACCAGCTCCTTTGGCACCCCTGTTTAGATTGGCTACACTTTCGACATTCCATTCTCTGCCCAGATGTAGAACATTCTATCAGAGAGGTATGAGCATAGAAGAACCCAGTGTGATTTTGGCAGCCCTTGTATAAAGAGTTTATACACAAGGCCTCATGCCACATGGAGTCAGACACCTTGAAGACTAGAGCAGGACAGCCCACCTGACCCAGGTAGAGGGAGGGGGGGGGGGGATATGGTGCCATTGGTGAAGGAAGTGCATGGTATGGCGCCAAGCACTGCCATCATTGCTACATAGTGTTGAAATCAGGGCAGCCCCAGTCATGGCGATGGCAGTCTTCAATGGCTGCTTTAATTTTGTGATGCATTATGTTGAGGTTTTTGGCTGACATGTAAGCTGCCATTCATGAAACAGGCGATTTGTCTCCATGATTGCTTCCCCCGAGCTGAGGCAGGAGTTGCCTGGAGAAGTTGCTGTGGTCAGATGACCTCCTAGGCAGAGCTCTATTCAGCACATTTAGTGTTTGATGATAAAATACTGCAGTGCATCATCCATCCTGCTCGGGTTGGGTGTATTGTCCAGCCACAAGGGTTAGAACCATGCCACATCATTGCCATGGTAGGTTTGGTGGTGTGCGGGCTAGGCCGTCCTTTCGAGTGCCATGTCAAACACCACTGGAAGGTTATCAGGGCACAGGCCAACAGGAAATGAGAGACACCACTGAGGATCAAGATATCAAGGACGTCACGAGACCCCTGCTATTGGGGTAGAATGTGGCGTCATGCAATCCAAGGAGGGTGGTCCCATGCTGCAATGCAGTGCAAAGAAGACACTGGCTGCTGTGTTCACAGACTGTGAATGCCAGTGAGTATATTTCCCATTGCACTTACCTGCAAGGAACAGCTTCCCTGGCATGAATATGAGGACATCAGATTGAGCAGTGTCCAGAATCCCCCTCGGCAGCTAGTAGACTGCAACGTAGCTGATCAAGCCCAGAGAAGGGTGCACTGCAACGCTCATGGCTTTAATAGCAGTGAGCTCCAGCAGGTGAACTTGGAAATGCTGGAGAGACTGCTTGACATAGATGACAGTGCTCCCACCAGCGGTCAAGATGTCTGTGCAGTATCAGGAGTCACTGGCCACCCACATACAGACTGGAGGTTTCAGAAAGATTTTGCTGACCAGACAGATGTCAATGTCCTTGTCCTGGAGGAATTGGCGAAACTCTCCTTCCTGGAGTTGGAGACTGTTTGTTTTGAAGGCGCAAATGGTGAGACCCAAGATATGGCGATTATCCATAGCAGATCTAAGGGACAGAAAAAAAAATAGTGTAGCTATAGTCGCGACTGCTGCAGTAGCAGTAAACATGGAGGGCATAAACGACCAACAACCAACAGTGTCTATGCTAGTTCAGCAAAAGCAATAATTATTCTGTCCCAATGTAGCACACATGCCAACCAAAGGAGAAAAAACAATATGCCGTGCTGAACATAGATTGCGGCAGGCTGCAAACAAGTACAGGAAATTGCTGTGTATTGTAGCTTACAAGAAAACGCTTGATGAGAGCCAATGATGGGGGGCTCAGCCATGCATACAGTTGCGAGTGGAGGAGCGAAACAGCTGCTCCAGTGTCTACATGAAGCTCTTTCATGTTGTACAAAGCCTGTGGTGCCAGTTGGAAGTGCCACACGGTGCCTTTTTTCTAGGTGCCAACAGAGTTGTCCATTGCAGTGAGGTTTCCTGGTTGCGTTGTAGCAGCTTCCTCTTCATCCAGCAGGCTTGCTGCTGTGCGCCAATGTTTTCCACAAACAATAATGTCTCCGTCCCCCTCCCCTTTCCCCTGTGAATGGAAAGCGCAGGAAACAGCGATCGAGACTGGATTTACACAATGAAGGGTGCACTGACAAACATCTACGGCAGGTACGAGTGGAAGGGTCATATCCCTGAGCATGGAGCCAGTAGATTGCTGCATGAGGAAAAAGTCGATTCAAGTACAAGGGTGCATGAGTGATGAACAACTGAGCCAGTTCTGAAAAAGGGGTAGTCGACACAACTAAGAGAGGAGGGCCACGTCCGAAAATGGGGGCCTACTGACACAACAACGAAGAGTGGGTGGCCATTCCCAAAGAGGAGGCCAACTAACAGAACAATAAAAAGAGGAAGGCCTTTCCTGAAAAGGAGGCCACTAGCAGAACAACGAAAAGAGGGAGGCCATCCCTAAAAAGGAGACCATAACAAAAAAGAAGCGTTACCAGTGTCCAAATCCATCACCTAAAAAACAGCAAAGTGTTGGTTGAGCTGTTGGTAGAAACTTGCCAAACCCAACATGCGCTTCTTACCATTTTGCATACTTCATTCTTCTGTTTGTGCAGCAATTTTCAAGTAAAAACCTTAAACTACATATTTTTGTGTTAAAGTCATTCAGACAGGATCAGGTGGTAGTAATGAAAGTGCAACTACTTACAGAGGTCCAGTGTGGGCTGTAGTTATCGTAAGGCAACAAAACTTAGTAGATATTCTAATAATTTGAAACTGACCAACACTGGAAAAACTAGTTACAATTTTAGCCACCAGGCACGTGTCTGGCACTGTGAGTGCAAGAAATACATTTAGAAATATTTCCATATGTAATGGATAAGGAATGGACAGAATGGGTCAAAGAAGTGAGAAAGGCATAATGTTGATTTTAGTATTAGCTGCTGCTTACATAATTTGTTCAGTATGAACACTGGAGACGCCCACAAGATGCTGTACAGCGCCAGATTTGCACCTGGTGGCCAAAATTGTAACTAATTTTTCTCCACAATAAGTCGCTTCCACATTAACACTTTATCATATCTACCAAGTTTCGCTGCCATACGACTATTAGAGTCCACACTGAACCTCTGAGAGGAACTGCACTTGAATTGTAACCACATGGTACTTCATTATAGGTAACAGCATCAACTGAAAAGAGTCTGAGGTTTCTATTAAGGCTGTCTGACAGATAATTAATATAAAACATGAACAGCATGGGTAAAAACACACTTCCATGGTGCATGCCAGAAGTTAATTCTACATCTGTCGATGCATCTCCATCCGAGATAACATTCTGTGTCCTCCATAACAAGAAATCCTCAATCAAGTCGCAGATTTCGCTTGATACCCTATAAGGCCACATTTTCTATAATACTGAATCAAACGCTTTTCAGATGTGGTGTACTGGAGGTTCAATGCAGGACATTAAAATTGCAACAGAATGAAGCAATAAATGCCACATTAGGATGAGCTAACTGAATATTTAGCTGTGAAAATGATTAGCATTTCAGGTAGCCACACAGACTGTGTGACGACTTGTGAACCACTACAGTCTGTCAGCAAGACGACCATTGTTGCTCCTTCCGCTGACGCCACGCTAGAGAGAGTTGTGTCGACAGTGGCGGCCTCAGTGATAACACTGAACACAAGTTGGAGAGAGACATTCATTTCTTCAGCCTTAGAAATAAATCGCCAAATTGGTGCAACATGTAAGTGTAAGAAAATGGGGCATTCAGATGTTTAGCAAGCTTTTCTCATATAAAGTGATAAAAGGAAACAAGCAAGCAAGCAACCAGGCTAGCTGACCAGAGAAGGTAATTAGGACATACGATACTTTCAAAAATTGTATAAATGGATCTCACATGGGGGCCATGGTGGGTCTGTCGTATAAAAGTGTACAGCAAAGTGACAGCTCTCTCTCTCTCTCTCTCTCTCTCTCTCTCTCTCTCTCTCTCTCTCTCTCTCTCCCCCCCCCCCCCCCTCTCCACTACCCCTACCCTCCTGCCATTCTCCCTCACCCTCTCCTTCTCCGCCTCTCTATCACACATGAACTAAATAAAACTGGTTGCAGGTGATGTAAATTGGGTTGCCTGTCTTAAGGTGCATGAAATATTTTTCTCAGCCGTTTCAAACGAGTCCCATTCCTATGTAGAACTTCACGATGGACGTATCCATGTGTGACGGTTATGAGGAGAATGAAGATTGCCAGACTGCATTCATCATCGTCATACAGCCCCAGTACTGATATGTTGAAATGATGATTTGGATAGCATTGTCGCCTTAAAGCCGATGGTTAAGCCCTATCTTTGGGGGTTTCCTTGACGTTATGATTCATCAAAACAAGACTGAATGTTGCCTGTGCTGTCCCGATCTGTCTTGACAGAGGGTGTTCAGCTACTGCCCTGGCAAGCATATTCCCCAGATCCCTCGCTTGTTGAAAACCACTGGTCATGGGATGCTGACTGATTGGCACACCACCACTCGATAGTACTAATACGGGGCCTATTAGACCTGTTAATCAAGGTTTTTCATGAGTTTTAGGTCCGTTGTAGAGGAACCTATCCTGAGATGATGACTAGGGGCTTTTCATGTGATGACCCCTAGTTTTAGAGGAAATCGATGTTGAAGTTTTAGGCGCATTTACTATATCCGTAACGTTAAATTCGAGGAGCGTTCCTCGGTCAATTTCGGTTAGAAAAATGCGGTATCTGTTTTGGGGTGTCGTGGAATACTCCCGCTTCAGCGCGTATAGTTTCGTGAAGTTCCAGTAGGTGGTGACGCTGTACGTAACATTCAAAATGATGTCTATAACAGAGGTGTATTCCATCAGACAGCTGTCATTGAGTTTCTCTTGCGGAATATCAGAGCATCACAGGTACGGGCTCTTGCAGCAGGTCTACGGAGAAATGGCAGTGAACAAAAGCATGGCGAGTCGTCGGGTGAGATGCCTGTCATCATCGCAACAAGGTTATGAAATCCGTCCGATCTCCCGCGTGCCGGCCGGCCGCACACAGCTGTGATTTCTACAGTGTTGGAACGTGCGGACACTCTCATTCGAGGTGATCGACGGAGCAGAGTCAGTCCACCAGTTGGGAAACTCAAAGGTGCGTTCCAGCTGGAGTCCTCGTCGCTTAACAAACGAAACTTCAGGATGTTCGTCACAAAAAAAAAAAAAAAATGTAAACGAACGTCTCCTTCTCCACAGGTCTGTGCACGTGAGAGGAGCTCACAAAACTTCGTTGGACTGTTCTTCTTCATCCACCCCACAGCCCGAAACTCGCACTTTCCGACATCGATTTGTTTCACACAATGAAGGATGCACTCTACTGGAAGCAGTACGTAGATCATCTGGAGGTAACTGATGCAACGTGGTGTTGGCTCTGACGTCGATCAGTCGAGTGGTACCATGTGTGCATGCAGGCTCTACCTGTAAGGTGACGTAAGGCGGTTACGATGAACCGAGATTATGTTGAGAAATGATTGAGGGATAATATGGTGTTTTGGAATCCTGAATAAAACCAACCTATTTCAGAAAAAAATGTGTTACATTATTTATTGAACGCCCCTCGTATGTTCCGATCGAACTTGTTGGCGCCCTGCGTTCAAACCCTGCAGGTCTGAATTTTTTTTCACTTTCATTGAACGAAATCTCATTAACTAGAAAATGTCATGCAAAATCATTCAGAAACACTTATGTTAGCCATAATAATTTAATTACAAAATCAGTCATGATAGCACACTATCTTCAAATGTATACTCCACTTGTCACAGAATAGATTGCAGAATCGTCGCTTGCATCACCTGCTTTTCTAGAAAAGAATTCCGGATGGTACTTCTCGCGGAAGCAACACAAATCGTAGAGTGCCATGCACGTTTAATGGAAACTACTGCCACGCAAGCACACTGATTTTTTAGATACGATACCACAAAACATAGAACAGTAAAATTAAAGCAAAAAATTGTTCTGTCTTTGATCAACTTCAACGCGATTTGATCATTCCTGTGAATGCACACGCACTACATTGATACAGAATCAAAGAATGTATTTTTATTGAATCTTCATTTGAAGCAATTTCTCTATTAGCCTTTCGCAAGTCGGGGAGCAATCTGTTTTTTATGAATATTTTTACCTACCTATAAAAATAAACACCACAGGGTTGGCAAAGTAGAGCACATTTGGGTGGGATAGATTTTACGTTGTAGGTACATACTTCTCCTTCGTCTACAACGATTTGTTCGTAAACCGTCTGATTAGTCAATCTTCTCCACGAATCAATAATGTAAAGACATTTTTCTTGTCTCATATACAGAGAAATGACAGATCTGAAACACTCTTCGCGCAGCACTTTCATGCACTTTCCTGGTATCGTGCAAGTCAGAATTACAATTTTTAATTTGTGAGACAAGTCGTGAACTCTTTTTAGAACAATACGACCAAATTTAAAGGATGGTTCTTGCTTGCTTAACGAAACGCAACGGAATATCTTTCCCAACATAGTTATGGTACACTGCGCAGTGAAGGAATGACTAATCTTATTCAGCTCGCTTTTCACTCCTTCTTCCACAAGTGATCTATTGTACGTCGACTGGAACTGGCAGCCAGTTTGATCAACATTAGTTACTCAGTCGATGTCAAAATTAGGGATGAGTACTTTCGTTGGTTTTGGGTACAACTTCATACATAATGATAGGGAGAGGGGGACTACACAGTGGTGTGGCACTGTCTTCACAGGAAAGCTGGACAAGAGCCGAAATGATTAGTGAACAAATTAATACAGTAAACAGAAGATTTACTTGTATTTCTCCAATCCTACAAAGACTCATAACAAATATTGCAGCAAGAAACAGATCCGAGCTATCACAATGTCAACAAGGATGAGGCTCTCTCAACTAAGCACAAACGATGGTGTCATACCAAAGAGGCTGGAAGTGAAAGTGGGCGAATGGCTGTTGCTGGCCATCCTGTATTGCAGCTGCAAAGTTCGCTCATGGTATGGAGCCACTAGAGACGTGATGCAGTAGGTATGCACCATTGCGTCCGCCAGCCCCCAAGCGACCACTTTTGGTGTCATATGGAAACTTGCAACCCTGTTGCCAGTCCTTCCGCAGCTGCTAATATTTCTTTCGTCATTGAAACCTCTATGAAGCTGTCCAAACATTTGGCATTTTAACTACAAATCAAAAACTGAATACACATTTGAAGAAAGTGTGCTGTAATGATTGATTTATTAATGAAATCAATATGACAAAGACGTCTAGTTTTGAATAATTTTGGATGACATAAACTACAAACATAAAAAAAATTACATCACCTCGGTTCTGAGAGTTCTGAAAGCTGTTCAGAAAATTGGAATAGAGGTCAACATAAACATCATTTTCTCCCTTTTTATTGCGCATGAAAACCACACATTGCATGTTGTACCACCATACAGCGAGACCTTCAGATGTGGCGCTTCAGATTGCTGCACACAGCAGTACCTCTAACCCCGTAGCACCTCCTCTTGCATTCATGCATGCCTGTATTCGTCGTGGCATACTATCCACAAGTTCATCAAGGCACTGCTGGTCCAGATTGTCCCACTCCTCAACGGCGATTCGTCGTAGATCCCTCAGAGTGGTTGGTGGCTTACGTCGTCCATAAACAGCCCTTTTCAGTCTATCCTAAGCATGTCCGATAGGGTTCATGTCTGGAATACATGCTGGCCACTCTAGTCGAGCGATGTCGTTGTCGTGAAGGAAGTCATTCACAAGACGTACACGATGGGGGCGCGAATTGTCGTCCATGAGGACGAATGCCTCGCCGATATGCTGCCAATATAGTTGCACTATCGGTCGGAGGATGGCGCTGACGTATTGTACAGCCGTTATGGCGCCTTCCATGACCACCAGTGGTGTACGTCGGCCCCACATAATGCCACCCCAAAACAGGAGGGAATCTCTACTTTGCTGCACTCGCTGGACAGTGTGTCTAAGGTGTTCAGCCTGACCGGGTTGCCTCCAAACACATCTCCGACGATTTTCTGGTTGAAGGCATATGCGACACTCATCGGTGACGAGAACATGATGCCAGTCCTGGACGGTTCATTCGGCATGTTGTTGGGCCCATATGTATTGCGCTGCATCTTGTCGTGGTTGTAAAGATGGACCTCGCTATGGACGTGGGGAGTGAAGTTAGGCACCATGCAGCCAACTGCGCACAGTTTGAGTCGTAACACAACGTTCTGTGGCTGTACGAAAAGCGTTATTCAATCAGAGTTCCTCCGAGCCATATAATCCATAGGTAGCAGTAGTAGCGCTTGGGCGGCCAGAGTGAGGCATGTCATCGACAGTTCCTGTCTCTCTCTATCTCCTCTATGTCCGAACAACATCACTTTGGTTCAGTCCAAGATGCCTGGAAGCTTCCTTTGTTGTGAGCCCTTCCTGTCACAAAGTAAGAATGCGGATGTAATCTAACCGCGGTATTGACCATCTTGATGTGGTTGAACTACAGACAACACGAGCCATGTAACTTCTCCCTGGTGGAATGACTGGAACTGATTGGCTGTCGGACCCCCTCCGTTTAATAGGCGCTGCTTATGCATGGTTGTTTGCATCCTTGGGTGGGTTTAGTGACATCTCTGAACAGTCAAAGGGACTGTGTCTGTGATACAGTATCCTCAGTTAACGTCTGTCTTAAGGAGTTCTGGGAATTTGGGTGATTCAAAACTTTTTTTGATGTGAGTATTTAATGATATTTCATACGACAAAACTGAAAGAAGAAGAAAGAAGAGGTGCACAGGCAGGGTTTGGGGCCATATCGCCAGTGTGGCAGCCATGAATCTTAGTTCCTGTGTTACACTGACTCAGTCGAAACATATTTAACGTTACAGGTGTAGGAGGCAAGCATAAAACTTCAACATTTATATTCTCAGAACCTAGGAGGCGTCTCAAGAAAAGCTGCGAGCTAGGTACTCAAAACAGGTCCCACTACAACATATTTAATGTGGCATCACACCCCACTGGGTCAAAGTTGCCAATGGGACTGCAAGTTTCTGTCAGGTGACGACAGCAGTCATGTAGGATCCGGGGGACCCAATGGAGCATGCCTGCTGAGCCACAGCTCCAGCAGCTCCATACCATGACTGACCTCTGCCGCCGTGATATAGGATGGCCAGCAGTAGCCACACAGCCCATTCACACATGGGAGTCTCTTTGCTACGTGACGTTATGCAGATGCTGTGTAGTCCCGGCTCCCACTCCATCATTTGTGTTTAGTTCAGAGAGCCTAATCCTTGTTGACACTGAGAGCCAGACTCTGATTATTGCTGCATTATTCGTACTTTTGGAAAACACAAGTTAAGTAAATCTACTGTTTACTGTGTTAACTTGTTCGCTAATCGTTTCTAATCCTGTCCAGCTTTCTTATGACAACAGCTACCACACCACTCTGTACCCTATCTCTCCTTACTATTGTGTACGAAATTGTACACCAAACTTAAGATTCATCAGAATACATAATTAACAGGTCTGATGGTCCCCTTGTAAGCATCATGGAATGACATACACTATGTGATCAAAAGTATATGGACACCCCCAAAAACATACGTTTTTCTCACTGCGTGCATTGTGCTGCCACCTACTGCCAGGTACTCCATATCAGCGACCTCAGTAGTCATTAGATATAGTGAGACAGCAGAATGGGGCGTTCAGCAGAAGTCACGAACTACGAACAAGTCAGATGATTGGGTGTCATTTATGGCATATGTCTGTACGCAAGATTTCCACACTCCTAAACATCCCTAGGTCCAACGTTTCCGATGTGGTAGTGAAGTGGAAATGTGAAGGGACATGTACAGCACAAAAGCGCACAGGCCGACCTTGCCTGTTGACTTAAAATGGCTGCCGACAGTTGAAGAGAGTTGTAATGTGTAATAGGCAGATAGCTATCCACACAGGTATACCAAACTGCATCAGGATCCAATGCAAGTACTATGACAGTTTAGCGGGAGGTGAGAAAACTTGGATTTCAAGGCCGAGCGGCTGCTCAGTAGCCACACATCACGCCGGTAAATGCCAAACGACGCCTCGCTTGGCGTAAGGAGCGTAAACGTTGGACGACTGAACAGTGGAAAAACGTTGTGTGGAGCGACGAATCACGGTACACAATGTGGCGATCCGGTGGTAGGGTGTGGGTATAGCAAATACCCGGCGAACATCTGCCAGCATGTGTCGTGCCAACAGACATGTGGTCGTGTTTTTCGTGGAGGGGGCTTGCACTCTTGTTGTTTAGCGTGGCACTATCACAGCACAGGCCTACATTGACGTTTTAAGCACCTTCTTGCTTCTCACTGTAGAAAAGCAATTCGGGGATGGCGACTGCATCTTTCAACACGATCGAGCACCAGTTCATAATGCACGGCCTATGACGGAGTGGTTACACGACAAAAACATCCCTGTAATGGACTGGACTCCACAGAGTCGTGACCTGAATCCTACAGAACACCTTTTGGGTGTTTTGGAAAGGCGACTTCGTGCCAGGCCTCACCAATACCTCTCCTCCGTGAAGAATGGGCTGCCATTCCCCAAGAAACCTTCCAGCACCTGATTGAACGTATGCGTGGGAGAGTGGAAGATGTCATCAAAGCTAAGGGTGGGCCAACACCATATTGAATTCCAGCATTACCGATGGAGGGCCCCACGAACTTGTAAGTCATTTACAGCCAGTTGTCCGGATACTTTTGTTGATATAGTGTAATTTTACTTTCACTGTGTGAAGGAGTCTCACTACTTATTGAAATTTCATCACGCCCAATTGTTCTCGTTGACTGTGTGAAGCAATTTTTAACGCAACTAGTGTGCTACTTCTTCACATCGGCATTTTTCAAAAACAGTTGCTGAAAATCTAAATGACAATATTGGTCTTGCGTTGGGCGGGGACGTGTAGGGGGGAAATGCTGACATGTTCAGCGCTCGACGATAGAAGCAGAAACTGCAACGTTTAGCTTCACTATGCAATTTTGACACCTCAGCTGCTAGGTTGCTGGCGTTTGCAGAAATGAGAAAACATATAAGTCGACATGTAGGGTTGCGGACATGTCCGATGTGTGCCGAAACCGAACGACGGGCCCATCGGACACCTTTTATTGTGCCACTTACACGCAGTTACCATTCTTAGCAAAGTGATTATCGCTAAACGTTAACTTGCATCGTTTTCCTTTAAACTTTTGTTCTAAGGGGGATAAGCAGGCTGCTAGCTTGTTTATGTACAGAATATATAATAATAAATCAATACTTAAATAATGAGCTTTAAAACCGGCAGTATATTTACTATGTGCAGCTGACTTTTGTGGGTCGGAACGTCGATATTTTTTCCGTCGATGTATCGATATGCCGATACTTTTTTCGACATATTGTGGGCCGATAATGATATTTTTTAAAATATCGGTATATCGGATTCCCATTATTTTTTGAAATACCAACAGTCCTACCTTTCGTCACTGGAGAATAGTCTGAAGATAGTCTGAAAATAGACACAAACTGTTCACCATTATAATAAACGTTTTTATGAGATCAAGACTGTCTTAATTTTTAACTTATAAAAGTTGCGCTGAGTCAGTCATGTTGATTGGACGTTTCCGTGCCTAGGCTCCTGTTATTTCTTCCGCTCTTTGTTTTGTAAGCTCGATCCCGTATTTGTTCTTTTCATACCTGTAAGGTATACGTAATTCCACGAGAGCCGTTGTAAAATTCAATAATAAGGATAGTTCCGGGACACAGCTATGGTCATTTGTGGACATACATAGCTTGCATGTCGTATTTTCCATTTTTCCACTTTCCTTTTCAGTTTCAGTTTTTTCTGTCTCTGATCTGGGGGCCATGGGTGACCTCCGTTCCGGAGTCTCCAGAGTTATGCCCATGCAACGACCACTGAAGGATAATTGTGTAAGATTACTTTTAGCGTTGTGTTGCTACTAACGTTAATACTGAAACGAGAAGAAACAAAGTCTGATGTCTTATGTATTTAAGTGAGTTTATCGATTTCATTTATGTTTTGTATATTTTAATTGTAATCCGAGATAAGAGATTAAAGTGGTCTTGTGAGTCCCTCGTTCAAACTGTACTATGGCGTCGTGAACTTCATACGTTACGCCTTATTCAGAGCGTTTGTACTCCATGGGAATGGATTTTGAGTGGTACAGAAAACTTGAGTTCCTTCGTTCAATTATCACCCTTGGAGTTTAGTTTCCATTGCTTACATCGCACTGCAAACACGACAGAATTACTTATACTACAATAAATTTAAGTACTGAAACAGAAATTATATTAATTGGCTAGTTTGAGAACAAAGAACGATTTGCTGTCGAAAGGGACTTGTCACTAACATCTGATGCGCTGACATATCCGAGCGATACTCCGTGGTACGTGCTTTACGTCGGTCAGGACATCTACTGTTAATCTAGCCTCATCCTTGGTACAAGTGGCTACAAGTGGCCCAGCTGAAATGGTGATGGAGTGTCCTCTCAGGATGTCTTGACGTATATGAGGGGCGTTTGAAAAGTCCGTGCAAAGCCCGAGAGATGGCACCACCAGCGCGTATCAGGTCATATTTAGTTAGTAGCATCTTTGGAAAGAACGCACACCAAGTTTCAGCAATACTGGTCTACTTCTTTGTGTTTGGCATTCGTGTGAATCAAGAAAGTCGAGGGATTGTCAAAAAATGGACGAAAAATAATTTCGTGTGGTGATTAAACATTACTTTATGAAAAGAAAACGCCTCAGGACACTAAAGAGAAGCTTGATAAACATCACTGTGACTCTGCACCTTCGATTAGAACAGTTTATAAGTGGTTTCAAAATTTTCGGTGTGGCCATATGGGCACAAGTGATGCTGAACGTTCTGGACGCCCTGTAGAGGTTACTACTCCAGAAATCATTGATAAAATCCATGATATGATGATTGATGGCAGAAGAGTTAAGGTGCATGAGATTGCTAATGCTGTGAGCATCTCGAATAAATGGGTACACCATATTTTCCGCAAACATTTGGACATGAGAAAGCTATCCACAAGATGGGTTCCGTGATTGCTCGCACTTGACCAAAAACAGAATTGTGTGAAGTGTTGCAAGGATGGTTTGCAGCTGTTCAGGAAGAATTCGCAGGATTTTAAGCGTCGTTTCGTCACTGTGTATGAAACATGGATACATTACTATACTCGTGAGACCATACAACAATCTAAACAATGGGTTACCATGGGAGAGCCTGCACCAAAAAAGGCGAAGACCACTCCTTCGGCTAGAAAGATTATGGCGACTGTCTTTTGGGATTCGCAAGGGATAATCCTTATCGACTATCTGGAAAAGGGTACAGCTATTACAGTTGCATGTTATTCATCGTTATTAGACCGTTTGAAAACCGAGCTGCAAGAAAAACGCCGGCGATTGGACCCCGAAAAAGTCCTTTTCCTTCACAACAATGCACCAGCACACACCTCAGCAGTTGCGGTCACAAAATTAATGGAAATAGGATTCCAACTCGTTTCACATCCTCCCTATTCTCCAGATTTGGCTCCCTCGGACTGCTGTTTGTTACCCAATTTGAAGAAATGACTAGTGGGACAAAGATTTTATTAAAACGAGGTCATTGCAGCAACTAATAGCTATTTTTCAGACTTGGACAATTCCTGTTATTCGGAAGGGATCAACAAATTAGAACAGCGTTGGACAAAGTGTACAAGTCTAAAATTTAATTTTGCACGGACTTTTCAAACGCCCCTCCTACATGTTTTGGACGAAAACATGGAAAGACTACGAGAAACGTATGCTTGAACATAAATGCAGATGCTAGCCAAGCGTGCAGGTTGCGCTGTTGTGTCTGATCACGAACGGCACCCGTTCAATGTCCTCAATACGTCTCAGGTGGCAGTCGTGGTCAGAACGGTGTCCTATGTAGTTGAGTGCAGTTATGTCGAAGCTAAGTGATTTCGAATGTGGGCAATTTGTTGGCGCTCGTTTGGCGGGTGCTTCCGCAACTAAGATAGCAGAAGTGTTTGGTGTTTCAAAGAGGCACCATACAGAAGATTTTCAACGCATACAGGAAAAGCGGCAAAACGTCATCCGCGAAGTCGCGACGCGAACGCAAGTGAGTGATCGTGACAGACGGTCATTGAAGAGGATTCTGATGAAAACTAAAAGGACGACAGCTGCATATTTCACTGCAGAGCCGAATGTCACACTCGCGAAACTTGTCAGTCCTAAAACAATACGAAGAGAGATGCGTAAGCAGCGAATAGCAGGGCGATCTGGTATTCCAAAACCACTCATCAGTGATGCAAATGCCCGTAACAGGAAAGCGTGGTGCCGACGCTATAAAACCTGGACTGTAATGGAAGAAAATCATTTGGTCGGGTGAGGCCTACTGACCACTGTTTTGGACTTCTGGCCGAGATACTTCCTTAGAATGAAGCAGGACGGGAGTTAAATGACCTAGTAGATACGATAGGAAGTTCCATGCGCCTTTTCGCGGATGATGCTGCAGTACACAGAGAAGTTGCAGCATTAGAAAATTGCAGCGAAATGCAGGAAGATCTGCAGCGGATAGGCAATTGGTGCAGGGAGTGGCAACTGACCCTTAACATAGACAAATGTAATGTATTGCGAATACATAGAAGAAGGATCTTTTATTGTATGATTATATGATAGCAGAACAAACACTGGTAGCAGTTACTTCTGTAAAATATCTGGGAGTATGCGTACGGAATGATTTGAAGTGGAATGATCATATATAATTAATTGTTGGTAAGGCGGGTGCCAGGTTGAGATTCATCGGGAGAGTCCTTAGAAAATGTAGTCCATCAACAAAGGAGGTGGCTTACAAAACACTCGTTCGACCTATACTTGAGTATTGCTCATCAGTGTCGGATCAGTACCACGTCGGGTTGACAGAGGAGATAGAGAATATCCAAAGAAGAGCGGCGCGTTTCGTCACAGCGTTATTTGGTAAGCGTGATAGCGTTACGGAGATGTTTAGCAAACTCAAGTGGCAGACTCTGCAAGAGAGGCGCTCTGCATCGCGGTGTAGCTTGCTGTACATGTTTCGAGAGGGTGCGTTCCTGGATGAGGTATCGAATATATTGCTTCCCCCTACTTATACCTCCAGAGCAGATCACGAATGTAAAATTAGAGAGATTCGAGCGCGCACGGAGGCTTTCCGGCAGTCGTTCTTCCCCGCGAACCATACGCGACTGGAACGGGAAAGGGAGGTAATGACAGTGGCACGTAAAGTGTCCTCCGCCACACACCGTTGGGTGGCTTGCGGAGTATAAATGTAGATGTAGATGTAGGTGATAATTAGGGCAACCATACCGTGAAGTTCCAAGCACCACATGGTTACTCAACAAGGTCACATTACTGCTAAGGATTATGTGAGCGTTCTGGCTGATCATATCCATCCCATGGTTCAATGATTATTCGCCAACGGTGATGCTGTGTTCGAAGACGACAGGTCCCCTGCTCACATAGATCACATCGTCCATGACTGGTTTTGTGAGCACCAGGATGAATTGTCACATTTCCCCCCGGCCACCCCAGCTGCAATATCTCAATATTATTGAACCTTTATGGTCTACTTTGGAGAGAAGGGTGCTTGTTTTCTGTCCATCTCCATCATCGTTACCTGAACTTCCCGTTTTTTTTCGGGAGGAATGGTATGAGATTGCCTTGAAAGCCATACAGAACCTGTATTTATCCAATCCGAGACGAATGGAGGCTGTTTTGAATGCCAACGGATTTCCTAGACCGCATTTGGTATGGCAATGTGTTGTGTTTTTGATGTTTCCACAGTTCTGTCCACATTCTGTTTGTCGGTCTTATGCAATTCAAAGCCTAAGCATGATACTGTGTTAGTAAATTCACTGTAGGAGTGGGTTCTGCCTGTAATTACAAATCACATTTTTTATTTATTCATCCAAACATATTTCAACATATCTACATCATCTGAAATTTTTTTTATATTTGAAAAATGACAACGACAGTGCAAAATTAGACCTTAAATTTTTCGTTGATACAGTTCTGATTTTTTTTTATAATACAAGTTTATATGATTCGCAGCACAATCTTTAGTTCTTGCTAGGTAGCACGTCATCTGCAACAAGATGTTTGCTCTGAAAGATGGGTAAAACTAAAGAAAATAACAAACTGTAAACTATCTGCGAAAGTTTGTTCTCCGAAGGTATTTAAAATTCTTACACACACGTGTGTGGGTGTGTGGGTGTCTATATATAGCAATACTGACCCTACCACTTATCTTAGAAGATAGATTAAGGAAAGGCAAACTTACGTTTCTAGCATTTGTAGATTTAGAGACAGCTTTTGACAATGTTGACTGGAATACTCTCTCTCAAATTCTGAAGGTGACAAGGGCCAAAGCAGGGAGCGAAAGGGTATTTAGAGCTTGTGCAGAAACCAGATGGCAGTTATAAGAGTCGAGGGGCATGAAAGGGAAGCAGTGGCTGGGAAGGGAGTGAGACAGGGTTGTAGCCTATCCTCGATGTCATTCAATCTATATACTGAGCAAGCAGTAAAGGAAAGAAAAGAAAAAGTTGGAATAGGGATGAAAATCCATGGAGAAGAAATAACAACTTTGAGGTTTGCCGATGACGTTGTAATTCTGTCAGAGACAGCAAAGGACCTGGAAGAGCAGTTGAACAAAATGGACACTGTCTTGAAAGGAGGATATAAGATGAACATCAACAACAGAAAAACGAGGATAATGGAATGTAGTCGAATTAAATCAGGTGATGCAGAGTGAATTAGGAAATGAGATACTTAAAGTAGTAGATGAGTTTTGCTATTTGGGGAGCAAAATAACTGATGATGGTCGAAGCAGAGAGGAAATAAAATGTAAACTGGCAATGGCAAGGAAAGCATTTCTGAAGAAGAGAAATTGGTTAACATCGAGAATAGATTTAAATGTCAGAAAGTGTTTTCTGAAAGTATTTGTATGGAGTGTAGCCATGTATGGATGTGAAGCATGGACAATAAATAGTTTAGACAAGAAGAGAATAGATGCTTTCGAAATGTGGTGTTACATAAGAATGCTGAAGATTAGACGGGTAGATCACGTAACTAATCAGGAGGTACTGTATAGAATAGGGGAGAAGAGGAATTTGTGCCACAGAAGAAGGGACCGGTTGAATGGAGGGCAGCGTGGAGGGTAAAAATCGTAGAGGGAGACCAAGAGACGAATACACTACGCAGATTCAGAAGGATGTAGGTTGCAGTAGGTACTTGGAGATGAAGAAGCTTGCACAGGCTAGAGCAGCATGGAGGGCTGCATCAAACCAGTCTCTGGACTGAATACCACAACATGTTCCAAACACGAGAAAAACCGCCAAAAAATTCTGTACAACTCACTATCGACAGCACTGTAACTCCTTAGGCGCCAGCCCTGTGGAACACGATGTTCATGTTCGTACTAAGTGTCTGGATGCGTGTGATGTTCAGTTGTTCTACTCTTGCTCTTGGAGCATAATTTGGATTCTCTCTCTTTCTTTCTTTCTTCCTCTCCCGAGCTTTGGGTCTTTGGTTATGTTACTACAAATCTGTTTGGCACGCGCGCGCGCGCGTTTGTGTGTGTGTCTGTATATAGTAAATCATTGGCTTTACTCTGAGTACACATAACCGAACATAATTTCACACACTAGGCTTTCAGGTTTTTGTTACTTTTTATCTGAGACATATCGCCCCAGAGTTAAAAGTGGTTCGCATCCCCATTCTGACCAAGGTTTTCTGGAGGTCTCCCTTTGTTGCAAGGCAAATGCCGGAACTGGAAATCCCATCCCAAATATTCCCAACTGACACTCCTCCACTTTACCACTAGCTCGCATTGTGTTTGGCTGAACAGTTCTTGAGTCTCCACTGGGTCATTATTCTACCAGCCCATTTTACTTTTAAGGGGAGGGAATGAAACGTATTTAAAAAAAAAATGTATTTGTGTATTTGTGTGTGTGTATGTGTGCTCGAGAGCACAGGCGCGCGCGTGCTTGCGTACTTCTTCTTCAGTCTCCCTTTCATCAGTCTGTGCTTCTTTTCCCATATAATTCTTCTAATGCATTGGACACAGTGTACTTAATGTTGTCTATTCATTTCAGATCTGTATGTGGAAATATTCGGTTCTAGCTGATTTATCCATCTGCTCCCTTCTACAGATGCCTTTACTCATAACTGTTCGTTTCTTCATAGTTTTCTTCTCAGTTCCCACGCTCATCTGCCCACAGATCTGCTCACAGCTAATCGGTCTCCTATGAATCTAAGTTTCTACCAACGACTGGCGTGCGGCCAACTTTAGATATTCCTTTCTTATTTGCAAAAATGGAAATCCAAAATACGACGAGGATAGTGGAAAAACGAATAGTGGAACATAAAAACATTAGTCGAAGTAAACAATTGGGCAAATCAGCTGTACGGATCGCGCTTTAAGTGAGGAAACCACATGTTCCTGTTTGATAAGACCCAGGTCATGGTAGCCACGAGCGGAGGTTGGACAGAGATTACCCCATACGGAAGAAATTGTAATGGAGAAGAGGAAGGTGTCGAGCTTCGTGGTTCCTGGTTTTCGCTTATGAAGAGGAGATGCATCAGAGTTGAGATCATCTAAAATTTTTTGGTCCACAGCATGCTACGGTGGCAGGCTTTAAAAACTTATTCCGTGAGTTCCTCCTTAAGCGACACTCAACCCACAAAACCCAACGCGACAAGCTGGGAACTATGACGTATCGGTAGATACAAAAAGATTTATAGACGGTCTTAAGACTCTGACAAACATAATTCATATGAGTAATTAATACAATGCATGAAATCTAGCGATGGTCTTAAAAAGGAAACTGAACCCTACAGTAATTTAACGCAGCTCTTACGAAGGGCGTTGGCAGAAAGGGCTAGCATCAAAGCATCATTCAACAAACTGCTTGACGTAACATACAACTTATGATTAAAACTTCGCACCGAAAGCTGATTTCCTAACAGACGTATCAAAACTACAAAACAACTCTCCGACGAGCTTTGCAAATGCGACAGTGTGACGGAGCCAGCCGGCTACAAGATCAAAAAGTTTCGAGATTTAATTTTATTCCTATTCTTGAGTCACAAATCGCAATGGAGCAACAAACTGAACTGTCTAAAATAAGTATTCTAGACATTATTCGAGACATTCTCCAGAATGAGAAAAGTATGTGAAATGTTTGTTCCAACAACTTGACTCTCGCAAACAGAAGACTGAGACGTGGATCCCTGCTGCGACTTGATTCAATGGGAAAACGTGGGTAGTCCTTTTCTGGAGGAAGTCACCACGGGTGACACGAATCTGTCACAAAATGACAAAGCGCAGAATGGTTCTGTGATGATCCGCCAAGGCCGGGGCAGGTGCGAATGTGACGCGCGAGTTGAACACCAACCCCAATGAAGGGCTTTTCCGATATTTTCACATGCTTATCTGAACGTTCTGTGCGTTGCACTCAAGTGGGAAGGTGGGGGGAACACCCGACTATGTAGAACACTCGAAGCATTAAAAACACCGTCTGAAGGTTTCTGTGTTTTTATTAATCCACTCTCGAAACTTCTTGAACTGACAGGTGAGTAGGTTATGAATGAGACATTTTTACCTCAGGATTGACACCATTTATTCGCAACTAAACACGCGGCTTCAAGGAAGAAAATAATTTATAATCGCTACTGATTAATACACCTTTGTCCACATCCACCGTCTGTAATGGTTCAAATGGCTCTAAGAACTATGGGACTTAACAGCCGCGCGGGATTAGCCGAGCCGGCACGGTAGGTCAGCGTGTTCGGTCAGAGGGTTAGCTGCCCTCTGTAATAAAAAAAAATAAAAAAAACTGAGTCAGATGCAAAAAAAAAAAAAAAAATAGCGGTCTGAGGCGCTGCAGTCATGGACTGTGCGGCTGGTCCCGGCGGAGGTTCGAGTCCTCCCTCGGGCATGGGTGTGTGTGTTTGTCCTTAGGATAATTTAGGTTAAGTAGTGTGTAAGTTTAGGGACTGATGACCTTAGCAGTTAAGTCCCATAAGATTTCACACACATTTGAACATTTTTTTGGACTTAACATCTGAGGTCATCAGTCCCCTAGACTTAGAACTACGTAAACCTAAGGACATCAAACACATCCATGCCCGAGGCGGGATTCGATCCTGCGACCTTAGCAGCCGCATGGTTCCGGACTGAAGCGCCTAGAACCGCTTGGCCACAGCGGCCGGCCCACCGTCTGTAATAAACATCTTAAAATGAGGCACAACAGTACGTAACGACGCTTCCTGACTATTTTCGTCTATTTCCAGAACAGTTGACGTTGGTAAGAAATTCTAAGCACAAATATCAAAGCTGTCTCGTATAAAAGGCGCAGTAAAACAGCACACTGGTACCGAGTACCCTAGGCGTACATACAGCCATTCTGCTGTATGGTACAGCACCTATGATATTGTAGAACGTGCGAGTTCTTTTTCCAAGCGAATAACATACTATGTGCAATATTCGTCACGTGCACTGGTACCACGCGGCTGCTATGGTCGCAGGTTCGAATCCTGCCTCGGGCATGGATGTGTGTGATGTCCTTACATTAGTTAGGTTTACGTAGTAGGGGACTGATGACGTCAGATGTTAAGTCCCATGGTGCTTAGAGCCATTTGAACCATTTGAACGTGCACTGGTGCGGACACGAATACCTGTTTACAGTGCTTATGTATATAGTACATACAGGGTGAGTCAAGAGGAAAGAAATTCTTTGAGGGGTGATATTATTAGTGGTTCTGAACAAATAGCGTCATTCATTATGAACATTGCCTTATTACGAATGGTTTCCGGGACAGAACGCATTTAATATTACTTTTCTACGTTTTTCCTTAATAAATCGAAAACCGCACCATCCAGGGGAAACACATCGCGGAACAAAATTAAACTACATTAAATTTCCCACAAAAAACGTCTATTCAAATTTTCTCTATGTGCGGAGAGAGCGCGTGAATACTGAAAATCTCGCGTGACGCGCATGCCCTGTAGCTTAGGTAGTTTTTGAAGGCCACTTTGAGATATACCTGACTTGATAGACTACAAGTGTCATGTTTCAAATTATTCTTTCCAACTTTCTCTACAAGGACAAAGTTTGAATAATACAGAAAATAAGTAACAGTGTATACTTTTGGAAATTCGTAGTAAGGTCTTATGGGACCAAACTGCTGAGGTCATCGGTCCCTACGCTTACGCATTTCTTAATCTAACTAACTTACGCTAAGGACAACACACACACCCATGCCCGATGGAGGACTCGAACCTCCGCCGGGGCAAGCCGCGCGGACCGTGACAAGACGACCCAGACCTAGCAGCTACCCCGCGAGGCACAGTGTACATTAACTGTGTTCTATACCGGAAACCATTCGGAATAGAGCGTATGTCCATATGAAGATTTTCGTTCATAACCACTAATACAATCATCATCCCTCAGAGCATTTATCTTTCCTCCTCACTCACCGTTTGTTGTTAAGAGACTGTAGTTACGTCCCTACACAGGGAAATGTTCATTTGCGCAACTGTCAGCGTCTTTTTCGTCGAGTGAAGAAAGACAGGAAGAGTGTTCGTAAGACATATTGTAGCCTGCGGCGAGACAATGATTTACCGCTGCACGACATTGAACAAGAGGAGTATGGAGCGGAGGTAAAGGTGAGAGAGGGCCACCAGTCAAGGCCAGAACTGGCGCATCAGCAGCGAGAGTCCCAGCGTCTGTCGTTTGGTATTCAAATGGCGCGTCGTTCATTGATATTCTTCACGACAGAAGAGCGATGAAAGCAGCGTACCACTGCAAGCTGTTCGTCAATGTGAAAGCTGCCCATCGCAGGACAGGGCGCCGGTAGTCCATTTCGAGCGTTCTGCTTCGACATGGAAAATCACGACTCCAAGGAATTCATTGCAAATTCTTTTCACGGTTCCTATTTACACCTCTGTGGCTTCCACATGTCAAGGCCCCCGAAGGATATACCAGGACTGTGAAAATTCAGCGATCACGCTGCCGAGTGACTTGCCAACCTGGACTGCCCCCTCTTCCTTTTTCAATGAAGGAATCAAGAAGCTGCCCATACAGTTTTGTTTAAGTAACTCATACAGTAAAATAGTATGCTGATTCGTAATGTTTACGCATCACTAACAAACTTATAAAATCAAAACCTGGCTTAAGTCTAAATGACTCCCGCATAACATCCTGAAGTCCTTACTATCCTCTTACCCATTCGTCTTCCTTTCTCATTTCGCGACAATCAGCTGTCGGACAGTTTGCACGTTTAATTTCCATGTGCCACTATCAAAGGCAAGAACTAGAGTTCGACTAATGTTGACTTTCCATTTCAATCACAGAGAACAGTTATTTTTCAATTCAATATTCAATCGTCCAGATAAACTCCAAATCACTTTTATTCTCCGCTTCTCTTTTTGTATCCATTCAGTTTTCGTTCCAAATTTCACTGAATGCAGGTTCAGTAATGTCGTTAGTATCCTTCAATTCATTTCTTTCTGTTTAGCAGTTACACATACTTTTGATCTTACCATATTAATTTTCAGCGTTAAACTCCTGTTTGCTTCATTAATTTCATCTATTGTCTGTTGATGTTCTGCAAAAAAATGCCATCCACAATCAAACGTGCTTCAAATTAGAATCAATGTTGTGCATACTATAACGAGTAACTTTGTAGCTATTAATGAAAATATAATTCTCTTTAATTATTGCGCGTTTTGGAGACTTTCTTTCGTCATAAAGTGAGAATTAAAATTCTTCATAAGGCAAAGATGTCGAAAAATTCAATCTCGATCACACCTAATTATACACTCTTTCAAATCCTCTTTGATCCTTGCTCGGACTACCGTCAGCTTTTTTCCCAAATTGTTAGTGAGAAATTTGTATAAAATGTGATATAAAAGGAGAAGAAGGCGGATTAGATTTCAACGTCCTATTGTCGGTGACGTCATTAGGAACAGAATGGACAAGGATGTGAATGGAAGTCGGCGATTCCCACTTGAAATGAACCCCTGAGACATTCGCCATAACAAATTTAGGATAATGACGGAAGAACCTAAATATTGATAGTCGGACACGGATTTTAATCCCTCTGTTCTCGGACTGAGTCCACTGCATTGACTAATCAGTGCGTTAGCTCGCTCGGTAAAATCTAGTTTATACGAGTCGTAGTCATAAAGTTTTAAGTATCATCTCAACAAAGTTATGTAGTTAATTTTTTATTTTCAAGTACACGTCTGCAGTCTCGCGACACAATAACGTGGCACGCCGTTTGAATTAAACTAAATACTTGGGGATTACAATTACAAGTAACTTGGAATGATCACATAGATAACGTTATCAGGAAACCAAAGCAGACTGCGTTTTATTTACAGAACACTTAGAAGGTGCAACAGGTCTACGAGTAAGACTTCCTACATTACTCTTGTTTGTCCTTCTCTGGTGTAGCGCTGTTCGCTGTGAGATCCGCATCAGATAGGGTTGACGAAGGACACCGAAAAAGTTCAAAAAAGAGCAGCTCGTTTTGTATTATCACGAAATAAAAAAGAGACTGCAACGGATATGATACCGAACTGGAGTGGCAGTCATGAAAACGAAGGCGTTTTTCGTTGTGACAGGATCTTTTCAAGAAACTTTAATCATCTACTTTCTCGTCTGATTCGAAAATATTCTGTTGGCGGCCACCTACATAGGAAGTCACGGTCACCATGATAAAATAAGAGAAATCAGAGTTCGCGCGGAGAGATTTACTTCTTCGTTTTTCATGTGCTATTCGAGATTGAAATGGCATGAAGGTGGTTCGATGAACCCTCTTCCAAGCACTTAATTGTGAATTAAAAAGTAGTCACGTAGGTGTAGATACAGAGGAACCAAAACAGTAAGGCATAGCCCATCGGTAAAGTGGAGTTTCATAAGGTAATTCATTTCCTATATTCAAAGGTGAACAACACCGCAACAATCCATGCTGATTTGATGGACGTGTGCGGGAACAATTCACATTATGTTTGGGATCACCATCAAGTCGGATTAAAGTCATCGAAGAAATTCAGATGTGGGCTGCTAGGTTTTATACCGATACGCAACTAATACGGAGATGCTTCGGGAACTCAAATTGGAATCCATGGAGTGAAGGAGACGTTTTTCTCGAGGAACGCTATTGAGAAAATTTAGAGAACCGGCATTTGAAACTAACTGCAGAACGATCCTAATGCCGCCAAGACAGAATATGTGTAACAACCACGAACATAAGAGAAATTAGGGGTCGAACGGAGTCATATGGGCAGTCGTTACCCCCTCGTTCTGTTTGGGAGTGAAACAGAAGGAAAGTAACTAGTAGTGGTACAGGGTACCCTCCGCCACGCATCCTACGGTGCCTTTCTGGGTATGCATGTAGATATAGATGTAGAAGAGGTGTTTGTGCTCCACGACAACGCATTAGCTCATACTGCGCAGCAAGCAGTCACACCCGCTGTTTCATTGGGCCATCGAATTTGGGCTTACCCCCTATTGTCCTGACGTGACTCCCACTGACTTCTTCCTCTTTCTTCAAATAAATAAACCACTGCATGGCAGGCATTTCCAGAATGACGACGAGCTGATATTACCTTGCAGCCAAAATGCAGACTTCTGACACCAGCGTCTCCACAAAGTAATACACCCTTGGGAAAAATGTGTCGCATCGAAGGATGAATATGTAGAAGAAGACAAATACATCACCGAGAATCACGGTCGTAGCTTGAGTTTTTTTCGAAGTGATAATCAACAATTTTTCAAGACTACTCCACGTAACTGACAAAAGAACCCGCCTGGTTAGCGTGCCGTCTAACGTACGGCTTTCCGGATTGGGAAGGAATGCCTGGTCCCTGGCACGAATCCGCCAGGCGGTCTTGTGTCGAAGTCCGGTGAGCTGGCCAGTCTGTGGATGCTTTTTAGGCGGTTTTCCATCTGCCTCGGCGAATGCAGGCTGGTTCCCCTTACTCCGCCTCAGCTACACTAGTCCGCAGCTCGTGGTCGTGCGGTAGCGTTCTCGCTTCCCACGCCCGGGTTCCCGGGTTCGATTCCCGGCGGGGTCAGGGATTTTCTCTGCCTCGTGATGACTGGGTGTTGTGTGCTGCCCTTAGTTAGGTTAGTTGGGTTTAAGTAGTTCTAAGTTCTAGGGGACTGATGACCATAGATGTTAAGTCCCATAGTGCTCAGAGCCATTTTTCAGCTACACTATGTCGGCGATTGCTGCACAAACAAGTTCTCCACATAGGGGTTACACTCGTCTCGTGTGAGACGTTCTCTGGGGGGAGGGGGGGAGTGGTCCCACTGGGCCGAACCGCACAATAACCCTGGATTCGGTGTGGGGCGGCGGAGGGGTGAAGGGGACTGCAGTAGTCGTAGTGGGGTTGTGGGCCACTGCGGCTGCGGTGGGGACGGAGCCTCTCCGTCGTTTCTAGGCCCCCGGATAACATACAGTAAAAAAAAAAAATGTTCAAATGTGTGTGAAATCTTATGGGACTTGACTAAGGTCATCAGTCCCATACAGTACAATACAATACAACTGACAAAAGACTAATGGACCTATTGGCGTCCCTGGAGGGGTTGGGAAGCAAGAGATGGCACTTCCCCCCACCCCCCCTCTCTCTTGGACTCTTGGTACAGCCCGGATTAAATAATTATGATTAAAATAATCATTAGTGATGTAATGATTAAAATAATCATTACAGAAGTCTATGTGACGTCTAGCAATCACTGTCTGCAACTCCACTAAGCTGCAGATTTTATATTGCCGACTATGACACGAATATTCGCCAGCTTTAGCTTTCACTATAAATGATTGAAGCGATTTCATAAACTCACTGTAGCTGCGTTAATAGAAATATTTTCACTCGCCTAGAAAAACTCAAGAAAGTTGTGGTAGCTGCACTTGAGGTTTCTGCCACAAGAATGCAGGAGTCAGCAGTTAGTCAAGAGGATGACAGGCGACGAGAGAGTATATGTTGTCCCTGAAACGCATTCACATCAGTCTGCCGTAACAGTGCAACATCACTTCAGAATTAAGATCAACAAAGATACATTCGGCGATGGTATGTACAGTTTAAAGCTTCAGAATGCCTCTCAAGGGTAAATCGCAGCGATTGGTGTCATGGCCTCCACGCGCTCCAGACCTAACTATATGCGATACTTCTGTGTAGGATTATGTGTCAGATTCAGTGTTTACTTCTCCTTTATCAACAAACTTACCAAAACTGTGGGCTCATATCAAAAGTGCTTTTGAACAGGTAGGAACATACTGTGCCAAACGTGGGAAGAACTTGATTGTCCACTTGATATCTGCAGAATCAATAGGGAGCACGTTGTAATACGTCAAAAAACCTTTTTAAGTTTTTCTACGTGTGTGCAAAGCCCTGTGACAATACGTCCAACAATAAAACCACAGAAAATCCGTGAGATCGCTTCATTCATTGTATAACTTGGGTTTTCTTAGTTGCCACTCTGCGGGAAATTATGCTGTTTGACTGGTGCAGCTGCGGTTTTGGCTCTTTTCTGCAGTCAAGGTGGATACGCACCTTTACAGAACATTGCTGAAATAACATCTTCAATTGTTTACTGTCGTTTCCTCGTTCAGCCTTTAACGTGCTGCAAAAAAGGAGCCGGTTGAACAGCCTGGCGCACAGCTCCGTTGCCTTTTCCCAGCACATCATAAATATGGCAGCCCTGTATGTGCCAGTCGTTCATTGACTCTTAAAACTATGCATTCGTCTAGTTGTTCTTCCCTGATTTCGGAGCGGCACTCTTCATGTCACAGGATATCCTTGTAGCTGATAGCACGGTTGTAGATAGGTACCTACCATGACCCCATTGCCAAGGACGCTAATTCATGTACGATATTGTGACACGATTAGGAGGCAGCCAGTTCGAGTCCTAGTGATGGAAGAAATTTTCACCACCAATATTTGGCCAGTAATAGTAATAGGAGAGGTGATGGCGTAAAGTTCCTGACCTCCAGACTTTGCAACAATGTCAAATGGTTCAAATGGCTCTGAGCACTATGGGACTTAACATCTATGGTCATCAGTCCCCTAGAACTTAGAACTACTTAAACCTAACTAACCTAAGGACATCACACAACACCCAGCCATCACGAGGCAGAGAAAATCCCTGACCCCGCCGGGAATCGAACCCGGGAACCCGGGCGTGGGAAGCGAGAACGCTACCGCACGACCACGAGATGCGGGCAACAATGTCTTGAATTAAATTGGAATTCCCTATACACGGTTTCATGGACCGAAGGCATGTGTTTTAAAATTCGCTTCTAAAAAATAATTTACGGAAGCGAATCATACATGCGGTATCATTCAAAAATCATGGTGCCACACCAAAGTTGTCAATGCGCATTGATACCACAGATTTTAGAAAAGTCTCGCTGCAATCCATAATGACGAATGGGAAGTGCTCCTGAAGACATACTCTTTCTCCCAGCACCACAACGCCATGACACGGAGGCCAATATAGTGCGAGCATGGACTCGCTCTGCCCAGTTCGTGATCTCTGATCAAGCAGTCAACATCATATAGTCAGGGCACAAGCGTCATTCGTATCTCAGATGGAACTATACTTCAAGAGAAGAGTTTGTAAATGTGTGAATCAAGTAATACTTTAATCTTCAAAGACGGCTGTAAGTATTAGACGCACTCCTGTGACAATGGAATGTATAAAGTCAAGTGAACATGTTTATCATTCATTTAATAAAGTGAACAAATTACAATCAATCATTTCCCAGACCAATCAAAGAACCCACAGCTATGACCGAACGGTTGGAGTTGTCAGGTCATAACAATTCAGACATAACCTCGTTTGACCGCTGGACAAACTCCCTCAAGAAGGACACCGAAATAAGTATCGTTGCGTTGAAAAGCAGCTGAGAGAGTTGAAAACCAATTAGTCGCCAGGTCCAGAAGAAATCTCAGTTCCCTTTTATAGAGAGTACTTTCCGGCATACTTTGCTTGCATTTATCACAAATATATCGCCCACTGGGAAGTCACAAGCACCGGGAAAATAGCTCAAGTGACTATCATACATGAGAAACGTAAAAGAACCGACCCACCAAATTACTGACCGATATCCATAACATCTCTGCAGAATTCTTAAGCGTATTCTTTGAAGAACAATAAATTTCATTGAGAGAGAAGAGCTACTATCCAAAAATCGACACGGAATTACAGACCATCGCTTGTGCGAAACTCAGCTTGTCCTTTTCTCATACAATATCCTGCAAGCCACAGATGAAAGATAGCAGGCAGATTCTGTATTCCTAGATTTCCGGAAAGCGGTTGACATAGTGCCACACTGCAGACTGTTAACGAAGGCTCGAACATGTACGAGTAGAATAGATTTTCAGATTAGTTAGTAGCTAGAAGACTTTTTAAGTAAGACGACCTAATACATTGTCTAGGAAATCAAGTGTGTTTATCGGAAACAAAAGTATCGTCAGAAATGCGCCAGGGAAACGTTACAGGACCGCTCTAGTTCTCTGGATAGATAAATGATTTGACGGACGGGATGGACACAAATCTGCGACTGTTTGCAGTGTGCGAGAAGGGGTCGTCTTTGAGTGACTGTAGGCTACAGGAGAACTTGGATAGAATTTTTAGTCCAGTCAACGCAGGAAAGTTAGGGAGAAAAATTCTTGTAGTAGCAAATTTTTGTACAGTGGAAGGAACAGTGTCTTAAGCAAATACTAAAACTTCTGACCGATCGGATGTAAGACGTTTAAAGAGCACTTCTTTAGTTTTTTGTTGAATTCCTAAAACCATTGCTCCTAGCGAAAATGTTTCACAGTGCAAAATTAAACTTCATTAAATTTCATACAAAAAAGGTCCGAATGGTGTTTTAATGGTATCAAATCGGTTTATTGTTGAATGAAGTGGATTAAGAACGAATTTTAAATGTATGTACCATATCTAAGTGCAACAGAGCCATATTGATGGATAAGTGTGTTCTGAGGGGGTGTAACAGGGTGGAAAAAGAGGAGGGGGAGAAGGCGGAGGTTAGACGCAAGAGAGAAACAATAATATAAGAAATTGAGTCCGCCTTGATGCAAAACACCTTGTTATTCGTTTATTTCTTTATTATCCCAAACTGGTTTCAGCGACAAATATCACCATCATCAGTGGGGCTTTTTTAATCTAAAACATGCAGAAAATGGTATGGTTTGTCGCCGAAACTAGTTTGGGATAATAAAGAAATAAACGAATAATAAGGTGTTTCGCATCAAGGCGGACTCAATTTCTGATATTACTGTTTTTCTATTCAAACACGGACCAAATGGAAGAGTTCCAAGATAATATTATTGTAACATGAAAGAAAAGAAGATAAGTCGCCGGATTGTGGTCATGCACTTCCCTCTTTCATTAGTATGCGTACTTAAAAGCGAGCAGGCAATTCCTCCTTCTCTTTACCACACTATGTCACAGAAAGCAACTACGAGGTGTTTCACAAAGTTATTCTGACACTACCGCAGCTCGCCTATTATGAATCACTGTTCACACTGTGTGCAGACATGCGAAGGGTTTTTAATTTCCACAATATGTGTTAACATTAATTAGAACACAAATATGAATTACTAATAATACTGACACAAGAAATGCATGTGGATAGATCAGATTGGTTCAGTTTTCGTTCCGTAGACCGAAAAATGAGATGATTCTCATGGGTGTGGAACACGTCGGAAAGTATAACATAAAAAAAACATAAAAGATTTGAATATATACTCACTACCCAGATCATTTGTCAGAAAAGTGTCAAAATACTTGAATACGAGTACATTACAGTAAACTTGAACTGCTAATATTTACAGAATTAATACACTGTCAGAATAAAACATAGTTATGCACTTCTAATAATTGTACCATACGCAAAATACCTGATCTTGACTGTTGTGACAAAGTACTGTCAAAACTGAAACCTAACAGACATTTTTACTTAAGCTGGTCTAACTGTTTCTGTTAAGATATTCATCTATAGATTACACGGAGTTGCCTATCAAAAGTCTTTCAAACTGTGTTTAAACTGTGCTTTATCTGAAACCAAGTTTTTAATTGTTGCTGGCAATTTATTGAAAATGTGTGTTCCTGAATATTGGACCCCTTTTAGAGCAAGATAAGTGATTTCAGGTCTTTATGTAGATTGTTCTTATTTCTAGATTGATACTATGTACGTCTGTCTAAGAAGTATCCGACCTTTGATTTTCCCGCGCAAAATAGAGACGATACCGCGGCGCCACTGTGCACAGTAAAGGAAGAGACCTTTATGCCCATGCGTGAATTTTGTCCCCGCCTTCCAGCGCGTCAGTCGCTGCCTGTCGGTCGCTGAGCGAGGTGCTACACAACGTGTTCGTGGGATTACCGATTCTCTCAAGATGACTGAACATGTTGAGCATAGATACTGCATCAAATTTTGTCAAAAGCTTGGTGATTCTCAAAGTGAAACAATTCGTAAGATTTAGTAGGTGTTTGGAGAAGATGCGATGGATGTAACGCAAATTAAGGAGTGGTTCAACCGCTTCAAAAATGGCCGCACATCAGCGGAGAGTGACCAGCGTTCTGACAGGCCCCAAACTGCACGGAGTGCAGCTGTTGTTGAGAGGGTGCAAAATTTGGTGGAGGCAGATCGTCGTTTGATCATGCAGGAGATTTCCCAAGAGGCTGGAATGAGTAAAGATTCTGCACTTGAAATTTTGCTTGATGATTTGAACATGCACAGAGAGGCTGCGAAATTCGTGGCCAAGTAGTTGTCACCAGAGCAAAAAGACCCCGTTTTGACGTTGCACAAGTCCCAGCACTGATCCTGGGTTTCTGAACACCGTGGAACTGGAGATGAGTCATGGGTGTACAGGTACGGCCCAGAAACAAAAAGACAGTCGTCGCAATGGAAGCATCCCGAGTCTCCAACGTCGAAGAAAGTGCAGTAGGTGCGAAACAAAATCAAGGTGATGCTGACTGTCTTCTTTGATGTCTGTGGAACTGTGCATCACAAATACGCACCGGAAAGACAAACAGTGACAAAGGAGTATTATGAAGATGTTCTCCGGAGACTCCTTGACGCGGTTCAGCACAAAAGACCAGACATGTGGATGGCGAAAAACTGGCAACTGCATCACAACAATGCCCCCGCACATTCATTCCACTTGATCCAAAATTTCTTGGCCAAACATGGAATTACAGTCGTTCGTCAACCTCCCTACTCTCCAGACATGGCTCCTTGCTACTTCTGGTTGTTTCCAAAATTGAAGACACCACTGAAAGGATCTCGTTTTGAGAGTAGAGAAGAGATAATGGAGAACACGACGACAGAGCTGAACACCATTCCAAAAGAAAACTTCCACAGGTCTTTCCAGCAGTGGAATGATCGGTGGGCTATGTGTGTGCAAGTACAAGAGACCTACTTTGAAGGGGATTAGGGTCCCAACCTCATCAGGTATTCGAAATATTTGTTTTGGCCGAAGATTGGATACTTTTTAGACAGGCCTCGTATTGAGCTATTGGTGGAAAATAGACTTGCAACAACTTTCATTAAGGATTAAACATACTACGGAGCAATGGTTAGAATACAAAGTTCTTTGAACAAGTTTCTTCATGATATTCTTGAATTTAAACCACGAATGATTCTTATTACACGCTTTTGCGTGCTAAAAGCTTTTGCTCGGTTTGATGAGTTATCCCAGAATATGATCCCGTATGACATAATAGAATGAAAGTAAGAAAAGTATGCAAGTTTTGTTACATTTATATCTCCTACAGCTGACATCATTCTCACTGCAAATACAGACTTGTTTAGCCGCTTCAGCAATTTTTTTTGTATGCACTTCCCAACTGAATTTATTATCAAGCTGTAATCCCTGGAATTTAACACTATCAACCTAATCGTTCTGCATGTCTTCATGTGTTACACACATGTTGGAAGGAAATCTTCTACAGGTTCTGAACTGCATATAGTGGGTTTTTTCAAAGTTTAATGCTTTAAGCCATTTATTAATGTCAGTGAAAAATTGATTTGTAGCAATTTCTAAATCTGTGCTTGACTTGCTACTTATTGCAAAGCTTGTATCATCTGCAAACACAACAAACTAAGCGTCTGGCAATGTAACAGACGAGAGGTCATTAATTTACACAAGTAAAAGCAACAGACCTAAGATGGAACCTTGAGGAACACCAAAAGTAATTAATTCCGAATCTATGTAAATCTTCACGCAACTACTAGAGGGAGACAGATTCTTAGGCATCCTGTTTGACAGCTGTATCGTTCTTCTGGGAAAGGTAACTTCCCCACTATGACTGCTGCTTCAGTTTCAGTGTACAAACAGATTGTGCCTTCCCAACAATCCTCATTCACTTTTCTCATGTGACTAAACAAAATAACTTCACTGGGCTCACGTTACATAGTGCAGTTATTTTTATTTTATTAGCTGAGTGTTTATTTGCAGTTGTTAAGTGAGCTATCATGTATAAAAGCTCCACACCTGGTATAAAAATGGAAATGTCGTGTGGCTAGGGCCTCCCGTCGGGTAAACCGTTCGCCTGGTGCAGGTCTTTCGATTTGACGCCACTTCGGCGACCTGCGCGTCGAACACCTGGTATTGTCAGGTGTCAGCCACACTGAAGACCCTGTCCCAAATGTAAAATACTTGCAATATATGTTCAACAATGTTGATTTCATTGTCTGCACTATCAACAGTACTGTTCGAAGCATGAGAGTATCAAATTCGTCTGCCGTACTGGATGACTAACAACCAGTTTCGCTTCTAATAGTTTCGGATAGTGTGCGGAGATTTACATGGAATATGTCGCAGAGGCGAATAGAGAGGGCGGGAGACTATTGGGCTGCAGCCCCACCGCGCCTACAAATACACCTGTTTCTCCACTTTTTATTTTTTAAGAAAAAAGACCAAACACAACTTATTGCAACTTAGCTCTCAGACTCAACTGACTCGAAAGTTTTCTCGTTATTGTAGTTGGTACACATGGCACAGTGATACAAAATATCTGTGTGCTCTCTCCCCCCCCCCCCCGTCCCCCCCCACCCTTCGCCCAAACTAAACTCCATTCTGATCTGACCGTATGCTTTCTTGCATTAGTGTTATCAGTGCAGTGCAATGATAACACTCTTTGTCGTCGGAGGGGCCGAGCGGTTCTAGACACTTCAGTATGGAACCGCGCTACCGCTACAATCGCAGGTTCAAATCCTGCCTCGGGCATGGATGTGTGTGATGTCCTTAGGTTAGTTAGGTTTAAGTAGTTCTAAGTTCGAGGGGACTAACGACCTCAGATGTTAAGTCCCATAGTGCTCAGAGCCATTTGAACCATTAACACTCTTTGTGGAAAATAAACACCCCCTGCAGGAGTGTCTGCACACTGTGTGTTAAGTGATACACGAGGCGAGCTCCAGAAGGGTTAGTATAACTTTGTAAAATACCCTGTAGTGGCTTTTTGTGACATAATGGTGTAGAGAGAGTGGGGACTCGTCTGCTCGCTCTTCAGGTTGCAAACCAACAAAGGGGGGAAGTGCATGACCACAGTGGCCTATTATTTCTCACGCTTCTAACCTTCGCACCCCTCCTCAGAACACAGTTATCCCATAAAACTATTCCACTGCACTTCGATGTGGTACACACATTTAATATTTGGTTTTAATCCACTTCATTTAACAATAAACATCGATTTATACTATTAAAACACTATTTTAAATAATTTGCGATGTTTACATCCCTTGCAACGCGTATATTATTGGTTCAAGAGAAAAAATGAATGGGGCCTTTTTTGTAGGAAATATTACGTATTTTCTTCTTACTGGGAAATTTTCGCGGGAAGCCTCGGTTTCCGAGATATTCAAGAAAAACCTTTTGATGTAACCTTTAAAGATACCCCGACCTTGCACTATTACACCCTAACGATAAGGATTTTCAGCACATTGTTCATGGCGCACCCTCCTTCCACTGTACAAAAATTTGGGACTACACGAATTTTTTCTCCCAATCGACCTTTTTGGTCCTCGTTGATTGGTTATTCTATTGGGAGAGATGTATGGTAGCGTGTTCTATAAGTGCAAAAATGTATGTCAACCCGGATGAGCGGGAGAAAGAACCCTGTAATGTTCGAATACAGTATTAATGACGTGCTGCTTCACACAGTCACGTCGATTAAGTATCTAGGCATAAAGTTCCAAAGCGATACGGAATGTAAGGTCGTATGAAAGGTGAATGCCAACTTTGGTTTACTGCCAGGATTCTAGCAAAGTCTAGCGTATCTGTAAAGAAGACTGGGCACACAACGCTTGTGCGACCTATTCTTGAGTGCTGTTCGAGTGTTTGGGATTCCCACCAGGTCGGATTAAAGGAAGACATCGAAGCAATTCAGAAGTATGCTGCTAAATTTTGTAGGTTCGATCAAAACGGGATAATTACGAAAGTGCTCCTTGAACTCAGATGGAGGGAAGGTAGAGGGAATGGAGGGAAGAAGACCTTCGTTTCGCGAAACAGTATTGAGATATCAGAATGCAGACTTTCACAGTCGGTGTCTGCGTAGCTGCTGATATCTTACAAGCGAACCTCCCAATCGCACCCCCCTCAGATTTAGTTATAAGTTGGCACAGTGGATAGGCCTTGAAAAACTGAACACAGATCAATCGAGAAAACAGGAAGAAGTTATGTGGAACTATGAAAAAAATAAGCAAAATTTACAAACTGGTAGTCCATGGGCAAGACATACAGCATCAAGGATAATCTGAGCTGAGGAGCGCCGTGGTCCCGTGGTTAGCGTGAGCAGCTGCGGACTGAGAGGTCTTTGGTTCAAGTCTTCCTTCGAGTGAAAAGTTTAATTTTTTGTTTTCAGACAATTATTATCTGTCCGTCCGATGGATTTGACGGTCTACACACGGAAAAATTTGAAAACGTTAAAACATATGTTTTGACAGAGCACAGGGAAAACTGTACGACAGTGAAACTGTTGCATTCATTTGTTGCAGTTTATGTGACAAACTCTTATGTTTTCATCACTTTTTTGGGAGTGATTATCACTTCCACAAGAAACCCTAAATCGGGCAAGGTAGAAGAATCTTTTTACCCACTCGCCAAGTGTACAAGTTAGGTGGGTCGACAACATATTCCTGTCATGTGACGCATATGCCTTCACCAGTGTCGTATAGAATATATCAGACGTGTTTTCCTGTGGAGGAATCGGTTGACCTATGAACTTGCGATCAAATGTTTTCGGTTTCCATTTGAGAGGCACGTCCTTTCGTCTACTAATCGCACGGTTTTGCGGTGCGGTCGCAAAACACAAACACTAAACTTATTACAGTGAACAGAGACGTCAATGAACGATCGGACAGATCATAACTTTGCGAAAATAAACTTTTCACTCGAGGGAAGACTCGAACCAAGGACCTCTCGTTCTGCAGCTGCTCACGCTAACCACGGGACGACGGCTCTCCTGAACCCAGAGTATCCTTGATGTTGCCTATGTTGCGCGTGGGGTACTCAGTTTGTATATTTTCCTTATTTTTTTCATACGCAACTTCTTCCTGTTTTCTCGATTGATCTGTGTTCAGTTTTTCAAGGCTTATGCACTGTGCCAACTTATAACTAAATCTGAGGGGGGTGTGATGGGGAGGTTCCCTTGTTACGCAGCAGTCTGATGACGTCACGAACTGGCCGTCGCGTAATACATATAAACAGTTTGGCTTGCTGATCTTGTTCGAGTCTGAAACTGCTTAATGAGTTGTTGAAGCCACTTGATGAGGTCTCCAGAGTAGGAAAACGAAACGTTAGACAGAGAATTGTATCTTGGACCATGGCCTTAAGAGAATAAAAGCAGTTATAAGATTGAGGAACTTCAGATAACTGGCACTTGGCGGTATTAAGGCTTATTTCACATCTACCCGGCACCCAGCAGCCGGCACCGGCTAACCGGTTGTGAAGTGAGGTGCTTACGGGGCGTTTCACACCAGGACGACAGACGTCTTAGACGGTTAAACGACAGCCGACAGCCGGGCCGAGGCTGTGGGATGGCGGCGGCCCCCACTGTGTCGACCCGTTGTCGGTGTGCGGAAATACCGGCTCAGGTGGTGCGGCATGCAGGGCAGTGGAGCGCTACACATCTACCCGACAACTATCGTGTGCCGGCCAGTTGTGTTTTGCTTTGTTGGTGGTTCAGTCTGTTCTGGACATTTCTAGTCTGCTGTGTCATGGCGCAAATTGATATCGAAATCCTAATGACATTAGTTCAGGAACGACCAATTTTGTGGGACAAGACTGTATGTACTTTACAAGGACAGGATAAAACAAGGAATGCATGGGTCGAAGTTCGCAAAGAACTGAGCGAAGGCTTTGAACGGATGTGTGACAAAGACAGAGACGACTATGGTAAGTACAAATCTCGAAAAATAAATAAATAAAAATTTACATCAGTGGCACATTAAATTTTAGATAATTGCCATTTCACAGATCCCTCAGGTGTCATAAAATAATCCGTCATCATTTTTCGTACATTATTGGCAGAAATTCCCCCACGTACACATTCACTTCTTGTTATACTTTCAAGTCCAGTTATGGACAGTGTATCCTCGGGGTCATAGCCTTCTTTTTTAAGAATCACACACCTTGACAATTTCAAGAGAAAAATCGGGTTTTAAATTTATAGCTCTGTGGAAAATCCTCCATTTATTAGCCAGTATCCCAAATGAACATTCTACATACCTCCGGGCTCTTGACAGGCGATAATTGAACGCTCATTTAGCAACTGTTAATTGGTGTCCAGTGTATGGTCGTAGAAGGTGTTGATGCAGTCCAAACGCTTCGTCACCAATTAAAAACATAAGGTGTAGCCACAACAACACGTAATGGCAGCGAAAACTCCGTCTATGTTTTGAGAAATCGAAAAAAGTGCAGTGCCAAGCGACCATAGGTTCAGAAGTAAGCCTATTTACATCGCCAACAACACGGGAGAACGCACCACAAATTCAAAACTATGACAAGTTGTATATTGTGTAGCAGAATAGCTACCAAAATAAATAGACAATAGCCGCGCGGGATTAGCCGAGCGGTCTAAGGTGCTGCAATCATGGACTGTGCGGCTGGTCCCGGCGGAGGTTCGAGCCCTCCCTCGGGCATGGGTGTGTGTGTTTGTGCTTAGGATAATTTAGGTTAAGTATTGTTTCAGCTTAGCGACTGATGACCTTAGCAGTTAAGTCCCGTAAGATTTCACACACATTTTTTTAAATGGACAATAACATCATGTAAGTTAAATAAACTAAAAAATTTGAACCCACTGACGATAGCAGAAAAGTGCTGAAACATGTATGGGTGAAAAAAAAGGTGTCTTGCATAAGGCGGAACTTCTCACCCCATTTTCGTAGCAATCACGGATACAACAAGAAGAACTGCACCACAAGGTGCTTTAATAAGGTACGTTTGGGCTTAACTGTACTACGAAGGCACCTGTCTTCAGGAATTACCAGTTTTTTTCCATCAGTGATTTCCACAAAGAACATTATTTAAATATCGTAGAATCACTCTCTTTACCATAACTGCCGATATCTACGTAGATAAATCTATAGTCAGGATCAGCCACAGCCATCAACACTATAGACGAATATCCTTTGTAACTGCAGTACACTGACTTAGCCGACGACGACATTGAGTTACATTGATGGACGATACGAATATGCTTTCCATCTATAGCCCCAATGCAGTGAGGAAAATTTGCACTTTGCTCAAATTTTCCAACAATGTTTTCAAAGTCGTCTTTGATTGGTAGAGGCATACATTCATAAAGTAGAGACCAATTAGCTTGGAGCACACATCTGACCATTTTTCTGATTATATAAATGCCAAGTCTGTAACTATAATGAAGACCTGTGAACGTACAGCCACTGGCCAGATATCTGAAAAAAACTGTTTCAGTAATAGTACATTTTTTTTATATCTTTTTGGAAAAGTGGATAGGGCACACCTAACGTAAACAGTAATGGAGAAATAAAGCGCACAATCCTACATTAGGACCATTCCGCGCCCAGTGGTCTAAAATGGGAAAGAATTCCCGCATGATCATCACAGTTATTGATGAAACTATGTAAGAACATTTGTACATATCTCCAATTAACAAGGGCAGTGTTCTCCTTTCGCGAATTAAATATTGTGGAAATATAGTCACTTGTTTCACCCCATAACGCACCTTTGCACAGTGTGCCCACAGTTTTCGATAACATTGACACATATCTCCGGCAATATTTTCGTGAAAGAAACACGTCTACGACATGTACAACGTTTTGCGCTATCTTTAATGAAATAATAAAAAACAAAGAGTGCACTACCAACTTTCATATAGATAACTTAAAGCTGAGTCGAGCGAAAAAATAGCCCCATGAAAAAAGTGTGAAGTTTGGCGTTTCATATCTCCGGAAGAAATTGCGAAATAAACCTGAAACTTTGTATGTAATAACTTACCAACATTTGGTTTTTCAGTGTAAAATTTCGATTTCTTACTGCTCTCCAATACTTTTCAAACTGAGAGCAAAACTGACTGGTTTTCGAAAAACATTAACTTCTGTACCACTGGACCATTTAACTTTTCCACTTTTCCATTTTTCCTGACGCTATTATTTCAGACAGGCCGAAAACCATTAAACTTTTTTGTGAGGATAGTAATGTGACGTACCACTTCAGATAGTACTCTTGTTTCAGGCAAATTTGTTATGAAGAAGTGGGCGAATATTTGCGATTCCTTCCAGAGAAGTGAGAGGATTTATGTCTCCGTAAAATCCGGCAGTGAGTGGCAGCCACTCAGAACGCATATATACAGTCAACAGCTTCAGTTTTTGAAGAAGACCACAGAAGGACGTCCGACTGCCTCATTGACAATGATGAATTTACGGAAAGATCACTTTCTGATGACACTTTTTCGGTCACTAACGACGCTCAGCATCGAGAAAATGGTGGCAATGTGACGATCACAGAGGAAGTACGTAGTTTTAAAACTGTAGAATCACGCAATAATAAAAAAAGGAAACTTGAGCCTGTAGACGTAGAGTTGATTAATGCGCTACACAGAATAGCCAATCGGTATACGTCTTTTTTCAGCGGTATAGTTCCAACTTTGGAAACATTTGAGGGTGATGAGATAGTCGGCTTTCAGTTAAGGGTTATGCAGCTTGTCTCCGAAATTAAGAAACGTAAAAATTCATTGGGAAACGTTATTACAACCTCTCACCTTAGTACATCACGTGCTTACACCTCAAGTTTCCCTCTATATGAGGAACAACAATCTGCAAATGTTGCAGTAAATAGTCAACCACCCACTATCGACACACAGTATTGCGAACAAGCAGTGGAACAATTTTCAGGAACATCTTCCGGATCCCCATGTTTCATAAGTCTCTGAAAATTCAGTAGTGGGTCGCTTAATGTACATCTTTTAGGATAACAATTTTTTTTTTAATTTTGGCTGTGTTTTCTATCCCTCACCTGATTGTAATTGCCAACATTTTTATACGCTAGATACATTCTTGGAAGGATATATTACGGCGTTGAATGGAACTCTTCATTCGTACATGTAGATCGTCAAAAGTTAGTAAACTCATCCGAAACTAACTAAAAAAATATATCTTCATCTCCCCTGAATTCCTCAAAAAGAACAAAGAATGCATCATTTCGTCTCTTCTCATACTGAGTGGATGGAACCAATGCACTCTCCTTCTTCTTCTGTTTTTCAAACGTCTGTACAAGAGATACAGCTCTAATAGCTGGTCGTGCTCCATTTGTAGTCGAGGTCAACTGAATAGGCACAAGACATGGGAGGACGGCACGGTATGCCATGCGGCTGTCGGCTACGTATGAAGAGGCGGCAGGTCCCGTGTCGCCCCGCCAAAAATGCTGGCTTGTCGGCTGCCGGGATGATGTGAAATAAGCCTAAACTGCAGAACGATCCTACTGCAAGCAACACAAATCTCGTGTAAGGACCACGAAGACAAGATAAATCAGCGCTCATACGGACGCATACAGACAGTAACTTTACCCTTGCGTCATTTACGACAGAAGCAGGAAGGGAATTACGAGGGTCACTCCAAAAGAAATGCACACTATTTTTTTTTAAATCCATCTTTTATTCTAGATGTTTGAAAGTTTTACAGTGTATAGATACATCCTTTACGAACAATATTTTCATTTCTCCACATAATTTCCATCCCTCTCAACTACCTTATGCCATCTTGGAACCAGCACCTGTATATTCGCACGGTAAAATTCTGGACCAACCTGTTGGAGCCACTGTTTGGCAGCGTGCACGAGGGAGTCATCATCTTCAAACCTTGTACCACGAAGAGAGCCTTTCAGTTTCCCAAAGAGATGATAGTCTCATGGAGCCAGGTCAGGACTGTAAGGCGGGTGTTTCAGTGTTGTCCATCCGAGTTTTGTGATCGCTTCCATGGTTTTTTGACTGACATGTGGCCGTGGGTTGTCGTGCAACAGCAAAACATCCTGCTTTTGCCGATGTGGTCCAACACGACTCAGTCGAGCTTAAAGTTTCTTCAGTGTCGTCACATATGCATCAAAATTTATGGTGGTCCCACTTGGCATGATGTCCAAAAGCAAGAGTCCTTCAGAATTGAAAAACACCATAGCCACAACTTTTCCAGCAGAAGGTGTGGTTTCGAATTTTTTTTCTTGGGTGAGTTTGCATGATGCCACTCCATTGATTGCCTCTTCGTCTCTGGTGAAAAATGATGGAGCCATGTTTCATAACCTGTCACAATTCTTCCAAGAAATTCATCCCCACCATTCTCGTACTGTTCCAAAAGTTCGCTGCATACCGTTTTTCTTGTTTCTTTGTGAGCCACTGTCAACATCCTGGGAACCCACCTGGCACAAAACTTTTTTAACGCCGACACTTTCAGTATTCTGCAAACACTTCCTTCCCCTATCCCAACGTAGCATGACAATTTGTTCACTGTGATGCGTCTGTCAGCAGCCACCAATATGTTAACTCTCTGCACATTGTCTGGAGTGTGTGCAGTACGAGGCCTGCTGCTGCGAGGACAATCCTCAATATTGCTGTGCCCGCTTTCATCACGTAACCTGCTTGCCCACTGACTAACTGTACTGCGATCGACAGCAGCATCTCCATACACCTTTTTCAACCTCTTGTGGATGTTTTCACAGCACAGGAATTCTATGACAGCACGTTGCTTCTGACGAACGTCAAGTGTAGCAGCCATCTTGAAGACATGCTGTGACGGCGCCACTCACGGGAACAAGTTGAACTAAGTTTGAAAACAAGCGGGAAGGATGTATCTACACACTGTAAAACTTTCACACATGCAGGATGAAAACTGTATTTTTACAAAAATAGTGTGCATTTCTTTTGGAGTGACCCTCGTATTAGCAATGGTGCAAGGTACGCTAATACCATGGCCTCCAAAGTATTTAAGTAGTTTGGATGTATCTATAAACGCTGTTGATGGTAACTGGCCCACTAACTACGGGGACTATTTGATTGTATTTGAGAGGAATAAACTTAGTGCCGACGTTGCTTTTCATCCAGGGCCGAATTAACCTTATCAGGGCCCCTAGGCAATGCACATCTGGGGGCCCCTTTACCCTTTTCTAACTTCCTAAAATACATTTTTCCACCACAACGCAATTTTCTTCATAATTAAGCTGCTTTTTACTACATTATGAAGGTATGACATCACACTAAGAAAGTGAAAAGAAAATAATTGTATTTTCTTATTACCATATTTTACGGACTATAAGATGCACTTTTTTCTTCAAATAATTGTCTCCAAAATACGGGTGCGTCTTATACTCGAAATTAACATAAAAATGTCCAGTGTTTAATTTAAAATTTCCTCCAGGCTTAAAAATAGCCATATATTCGATGCCACAGGAAACCTCTCTCTGTCTGCCTCCCGCCCCGCCATCACAAACCCAGAACACTGTCTAACCTCTGACGCGTTCAAAAATGGCTCTGAGCACTATGGGACTTTACTTCTGAGGTCATCAGTCCCCTAGAACTTAGAACTACTTAAACCTAACTAACCTAAGGACATCACACACATCCATGGCCGAGGCAGTAGCGGTCGCGCGGTTCCAGACTGTAGCGCCTAGAACCGCTCCGCCACCTCGGCCGGCCTTTGACGCGTCATTGCAGTCTAAGGTGCCAGTGAACTTGAATTGGAAGTAATTTGTGTTATCGGTGACAGTACAATATTTTAGTAAGTAGCTTCTTTTACGATGGGAAAAAATAAAAGGTATTCATATGATGCGGGCTATAAATTGAAAGTTATAACACATGCAGAAGAACATGGAGACAGAGAAGTTGAGCGGCACTTCGGCCTTCCGCCAACAGAAAAAAAACATTCACGGTTGGAGGGCTAGCAAAGAACAGAAAAAAAACTGAGGAAGACTAAATGCGCAAGTAGAGGACTGAATGCAAAATGGCCAAAACTAGAATATTATGATTTTCAAGTAGTTTAAAAGTCAGTTCGCTTTTATAAACTAATAATTTTTTTAGTCTGGATTTGCGATCATAATAAAAATTGTAATGATATTTTTTTAATAAAATGCTATTAGTCCATAAAATACGTAAGCCGTTTTGTTAAGGACAATATGTTTAAACATTAACTTTTCTAAGTTTTTAGATACAAAATCTTTTAAATCATCTTGAAAGTTGACCTTTTCCAGTATATCATTTTCATTGTTTACCAGCTGTAAAAACCACATCATGTGGTAAGAAGCTATAATAATAAAAAACACATTGATGATGATGCAATTACAGTGGAACATGTCTTGGACAATAAACAAAATTGTGTTTTGCTAAAGGCGGACCCCACACAAAAACATATGTTATTGTTAAAGCAAACACAGACAAAAGAACTTCAACCTCAAGAAGAGTATTTTTAACTTTTCTTTTCCTTTGTGCAAACAGTACCTCCAGATCCGTCAACGTGACTCCTATTCCTTCTTCGCTGACTTCCATCACTGTAACGGGTATTAGTTTCCTCAAGGAAGGGAAGGAAGATTGGGTTAAGATCGTGTCGACATCGAGGCCATTAGAGACAGAGCAAAAGCTCGGATTGAGTGAAGGTGGGGAAGGAGATCGGCAGTACTCTTTCGAAGGAACCATCCTGGCATTTGCCTGGAGCGATTTCCGAAAATCACGGAAAACCTAAATCAGGATGGCCGGACGGGGGTTTGAACCGTCGTCCTCCCGAAGGCGAGTCCAGTGTGCTAACAACTGCGTGACCTCGCTCGGTTTACTTTTCTTCTTTGCCTTCATCTCGTAATCGTCAAATAATTCTCACTTTGAAAGAAAAAAAAAAAGAAAAAAAATTCAGTATTTTTTTTCTTTTTAGACTTACTGGCACCACTGATTCGATCTAATATGGCAGCCCAGGATACTGCCATTACGGCGTATTCTTTTTTTCCCAAGTCCTTTAATAGACATCTGGACTCGTGAATCGACAGAAATAGACAGCGAAGCATTCTGAAAACTTGTAAACTTTTGACAAAGCCTCAGTCGCATTCCCCTTGTACATCACTTTGTATCGGATACTCTTTTCAGAACTCATGACGAGTATTGCTTACGTTGATCACCTTTTTCAAGACGTCTGAGCATAATTGCCCAGCTATGAGATGACGCCGAAAAAAGTTGTGTAGTGCCTTTACAAATCCGAAGAATGAAATTGCTTCTTCGCAGCTCTCCGCAGCACATACTCCAACCAAATTCAGAGAGTGCACTGCACATGGGACGTAGTGTGCGAATTGATCTATTTTCTTGACATGCCCCAGTAAGCCATTGTAACAACCAGACATGTTTGGTGCATTATCGTAAGATTGGACTCTCAAAATTTTTATATCAATGCTATATTGGTTTAAAAAATCTTAAATTATAATGTCTCGTTCTTCCCCTGTGACTTCCTATAGGATAAAATGTTACACCATTTGACGTAACGTATCCCAGCACTACGATCAATTTATCAATTCGAGATATGTCTGGTGTAGAATCGACGCTGATTGAGAAATATTCGGCTTCAGCAATTGCATTCACAGTCAGTTTTATTTCCTAACATATCAATAAGATCTTCGCAAATAATTGAAGATAAATGTGATTGTTTTCTCTTGCCTACATTGCCATATTTGACTGAATGCTAACGAAGGAACGGGTCGTACTCCGCGATTAATTCTAAAATTCCCAGACAGTTGCCATCGTGTCGAGAACCATGAATTTCATTATCCCCTCGAAACGCTAATCCACTGTATAATAAAAATTTAACCACTGGGACTATTCCTAGTAACCCTTTCGTCGAATATTGTCTTTCTTTGTTGAATGTAGTTTCCAACGAGGTGTCGATTCGTCCGTGAATACGTCGTCTACTAATCAGCGACTGTACACATGCTCGTTGTGTCGCATTATTCTCATGCGACTGTATTCCATGCGACGCCTGTTTCCAATTAGAAAATCCAGTTTAAAACTGTGACTGACTTTGAGCATCATAAAAAAATCATATGGAAAACAGTATACTTTTCTAGTAGACGGAAAACACATAAGCCACTCCCGTTTAATTTTAACACCACTTGTTTGTTTCCGAAAAAAACATAATAGATTGAGGAAAAAAATCTTTTTCTATCGTCACATTGTCAGCATGAAGCAGAAAAATCACACTCAAACAGTTGACATTCATTAGGATCTCTAGAACATCAAAAATCTTGCATTTCGTTGGTAATGTTTTTCCATACGCCATTGTCATTATGGAATTCTGCTCCTAGATGAACTACATTTTGATGTCGTAATTGAACCTCAGTCTCGGTCTCATTTTCCTCTTCACCCACTAAGGTAGCTGTTTCTTGATTCTGGCCAGTCTGTTCAAAACACTCGCAAGGGATCTCTACTGGGTGGGCGACGTACTTGGAGACGCATGAGGTTGATTTCCGTTAATTGGCGACGAGATACCAGCTGAAAAAGGTTTTGTTTCTTCTTTATTTGTTCGTCACACTTCTGTTGTTGCTCTTGCCGATTTTTAAGTCTTTTGGAACCACTTAGGTGTTGTTTCCATACGGGTACGTCCTACATTTAATTCCTGAACAAAAGGTAAAAAATCGTGTGATTAATGTGTGGACCTGAAATTTACAAATAACGTTTGGAAAGCACTTGCTTATCTACTTAAATAACATAAACTGTAAATTAATTTACATAAACTAAGGAAAGATTAAATTAGGATCGCCGGACAGTGATTTTAACCTAGCTATCTCCGAAAGAAAGTGTAATGCCTTAATCAATGCACATCTTCGCTCGGTAAAAGGCTGCATATTCTTTCCTGGAGCAGTTTTCTTTCTTTGTACTCCTGAGTTCCTGATGAGTACGGACGCTTACGACGTGGTGCGCGCATTAGCTGAGGAAGGGGAGGCAGTGCGTCACGTCAACGAGGTCTGCATTACGAGTCTAACGAGAGGAGCTGTCACACCCGGTGGATGACACTCTATGTGCCGGAAACACGAAGACCAGTCTGCCAGAAGGAAGGAGGCCACGTTCTCCAAGTCCGACGTCGAGCGCTGGGGGTGCTGCACCGCCCAGGAGTCACGTATTGCGGTTGGAGGATCACCTTTCAGCTATTGCAGATAAAACAACAAAATTATGAAGAATTTCTGCCTAGCCTACCATTACCTTTCCAACCTCCTTTCTTTTTCTTCCCTTTACTGCCAGTCACAGCCTGCTCAGGGATTTCGCCGCGCCGTGCGAAAATTTCAAATGCCCCTCCCCCCCCCCCCCCCCCACTCACCCCATCGCCCCTTCTCCCCCCCCCCCCCTCCCAACACCATCATTGCGCCCACCACCGCCCGCGTCGTTGTATTTTCAGACATAGTCAACTTTTTTCACAAAGTCATTCATCCATGACTGTATTATTTTCACATATCACACTTTCTAATGCGTCTTTATGACGTGAATACGTCTTTAAGAAAAGAGCTAGGTGTGGGGCACCAATCAGTAAAATGGGAGTCAAACGTTTACAGTGCACATTACAGTTATTCTTTATTTATTACAAAGTGTTTGTCTCAGCGGCCAACGGGCTTGCCGCCGTGGTAACACCGGTTCCCGTCAGATCACCGAAGTTAAGCGTTGTCGGGCTGGGCTAGCACTTGGATGGGTGACCATCCGGGCTGCCGGACGCTGTTGGCAAGCGGGGTGCACTCAGCCCTTGTGAGACAAACTGAGGAGCTACTTGATTGGGAAGTAGCGGCTCCGGTCTCGGAAACTGACATACGTCTGGGAGAGCGGTGTGCTGACCTCATGCCCCTCCATATCCGCATCCAGTGACGCTTATGGGCTGAGGATGACACGGCGGCCGGTCGGTACCGTTGGGCCTTCATGGCCTGTTCGGGAGGAGTTTAGTTTTTTTAGTTTGTCTCAGCGATACTACTACAGGTGTTTAAGAATGCTGTCGAGGAACTGTTAGGCCGTACTGACATTTATCTTTATTTTACGAGGGCGTGCTGATAAGTAATGCTTCCGATTTTTTTATTTTAAAACTCTTAAAGTTTTTAAATAAAACAAATCTTATTAAAATTCTACATCTTATTCTTCATGTCTACATGTTCACGCTCATTTTCAGAAAAAAACAGAACACCTTGAACGACTAGAGACAGGGTGCTCATATTCACAGGACATGTACGTTAGAACGTTCTGCAGAAATTATTAGCATTTCAGTCACCTTACTTCAGTATGTGTTCTGCTGCCTAGTAGCCACAGGGTCCGCCATGGGCCCTAGAAACTTCTTCCACGCGTGATGGCATCGACGCGTATAAGGCGCTAATGGCGTCCTGTGGTATAGCCATGCATGCGGCATTCACCTGTTTCCAAAGTTCATCTGTTGTGGTTGATATTGGGTCAAAGCGCTCCACCCTTTGTTTCACCACAGACTGGTTACAAGTCTGCTGATCCGGCAGGCGAGGGCTCAAGGCTGGCATACTGTGACAACAAGAAGGCTTGTGTTCGTGCAGCAACTCGTGGTCGTGCAATGTCTTGCTGGAAAATGGCGTCTGCAGTGATGTGCAGAAATGTTGCGGCTACTGTTCGCAGAATGTTCCGCATAGGTTACACTCTTTACAGTGTTCTGGACACGCACAAACTGTGATTTGTGGTTGTACCCTGTAGTACCCCACACATAAGGCCTTGAGTAGGCGCTGCATATCTTGTGCTAATGCAGTCACTGTGATGCCGCTCTCCTGCCTGCAGCGAACCAAAATGCGGCCATCATTTTCAAACAAACAGAACTTGGATTCGTCCGAAAACACTATCTGATGCCACTCCTGTCACCAATGACGTCGTTCCACACACCACTGGCGTCTAGCATGTTTCTGCACATTCGTGAAGATAGGCAGAGAAGTGCACGACACACACGTAACCCATGCCATAATAAACGCCTGATAGTGTACGATGTGTTACACTCTTCCACTGTCACGCCAGAGCCGGAGAGGATGCAGATCTGTCCTGCAATGCCAATCGGATGAGGTGTCGACCTTGTCGGGGGATAGTCTAGGTGGTGCGATCTGACCATCTCGTCGTGTTTTGCGGCCTGTACTGAATCATTCTGCACACACTCGTTACCCTGCCGAAGCACTTCGTTCCACACGAGAAGCAATTTTCCGGATGGTTGCATCACATTCTCTCATGACAATAATGCGCTCTCTTTTAAACTCACTGATTTGACGGTTCGGTATGCGCATCTTACACGTCTGCTCGAGTCACACTGCTTCATTACCTTAGGTTTGTAGTGACAACAACAGCCGCAGGCACGTATTATCGACAGGCGGTGTTGCATCGCGATATCGATGTTGACTTAGAACCCGTCGGCCGACGTGTTCCAAATGCTAATCATTTCTGCAGAACATACTAATGTACATGTCTTGCGAATATGAACGTTCTATTTCTAGTCATTCAAAGTGTTCTGCTTTTTTTATGAACATGAGTATATTTCTCAACACAGTCACCGTGGCGACGAACATACACTACTAGCCATTAAAATTGCTACACCACGAAGATGACGTGCTGTTGTTGTTGTTGTGGTCTTCAGTCCTGAGACTGGTTTGATGCAGCTCTCCATGCTACTCTATCCTGTGCAAGCCTCTTCATCTCCCAGTACCTACTGCAACCTACATCCTTCTGAATCTGCTTAGTGTATTCATCTCTCGGTCTCCCTCTACGATTTTTACCCTCCACGCTGCCCTCCGATACTAAATTGGTGATCCCCTGATGCCTCAGAACATGTCCTACCAACCGATCCCTTCTTCTGGTCAAGTTGTGCCACAAACTTCTCTTCTCCCCAATCCTATTCAATACTTCCTCATTAGTTATGTGGTCTACCCATCTAATCTTCAGCATTCTTCTGTAGCACCACATTTCGAAACCTTCTATTCTCTTCTTGTCCAAACTATTTATCGTCCATGTTTCACTTCCATACATGGCTACACTCCATTCGAATACTTTCAGAAATGACTTCCTGACACTTAAATCTATACTCGATGTTAACAAATTTCTCTTCTTCAGAAACGATTTCCTTGCCATTGCCAGTCTACATTTTATATCCTCCCTACTTCGACCATCATCAGTTATTTTACTCCCTAAATAGTAAAACTCCTTCACTACTTTAAGTGTCTCATTTCCTAATCTAATTCCCTCAGCATCACCCGACTTAATTCGACTACATTCCATTATCCTCGTTTTGCTTTTGTTGATGTTCATCTTACATCCTCCTTTCAAGACACTGTCCATTCCATTCAACTGCTCTTCCAAGTCCTTTGCTGTCTCTGACAGAATTACAATGTCATCGGCGAACCTCAAAGTTTTTACTTCTTCTCCATGGATTTTAATACCTACTCCGAATTTTTCTTTTGTTTCCTTTACTGCTTGCTCAATATACAGATTGAATAACATCGGGGAGAGACTACAACCCTGTCTTACTCCCTTCCCAACCACAGCTTCCCTTTCATGTCCCTCGACTCTTATAACCGCCATCTGGTTTCTGTACAAATTGTAAATAGCCTTTCGCTACCTGTATTTTGCCCCTGCCACCTTCAGAGTTTGAAAGAGAGTATTCCAGTCAACATTGTCAAAAGCTTTCTCTAAGTCTACAAATGCTAGAAACGTAGGTTTACTTTTCTTCATCTTTCTTCTAAGATAAGTCGTAAGATCAGTATTGCCTCACGTGTTCCAGTGTTTCTACGGAATCCAAACTGATCTTCCCCGAGGTCGGCTTCTACTAGTTTTTCCATTCGTCTGTAAAGAATTCGTGTTAGTATTTTGCAGCTGTGGCTTATTAAACTGATTGTTCGGTAATTTTCACATCTGTCAACACCTGCTTTCTTTGGGATTGGAATTATTATATTCTTCTTGACGTCTGAGGGTATTTCGCCTATTTCATACATCTTGCTCACCAGATGGTAGAGTTTTGTCAGGACTGGCTCTCCCAAGGCCGTCAGTAGTTCCAACGGAATGCTGTCTACTCCTGGGGCCTTGTTTCGACTCATGTCTTTCAGAGCTCTGTCAAACTCTTCACGCAGTATCGTATCTCCCATTTCATCTTCATCTACATCCTCTTCCATTTCCATAATATTGTCCTCAAGTACATCGCCCTTGTATAGACCCTCTATATAGTCCTTCCACCTTTCTGCTTTCCCTTCTTTGCTTAGAACTGGGTTTCCATCTGAGCTCTTGATATTCATACAAGTCGTTCTCTTATCTCCAAAGGTCTCTTTAATTTTCCTGTAGGCATTATCTATCTTACCCCTAGTGAGATAAGTCTCTACATCCTTACATATGTCCGCTAGCCATCCCTGCTTAGCCATTTTGCACTTCCCGTCGATCTCATTTTTGAGACGTTTGTATTCCTTTTTGCCTGCTTCATTTACTGCATTTTTATATTTTCTCCTTTCATCAATTAAATTCAATATTTATTCTGTTACCCAAGGATTTCTACTAGTCCTCGTCTTTTTACCTACTTGATCCTCTGCTGCCTTCACTACTTCATCCTCAAGGCTACCCATTCTTCTTCTACTGTATTTCTTTCGCCCATTCCTGTCAATTGTTCCCTTAGGCTCTCCCTGAAACTCTGTACAACCTCTGGTTCTTTCAGTTTATCCAGGTCCCACCTCCTTAAATTCCCACTTTTTTGCAGTTTCTTCAGTTTTAATCTACAGGTCATAACCAATAGATTGTGGTCAGAATCCACATCTGCCCCTGGAAATGTCTTACAATTTAAAACCTGGTTCCTAAATCTCTGTCTTACCATTGTATAATCTATCTGATACCTTTTAGTATCTCCAGGGTTCTTCCATGTATACAACCTTCTTTCATGGTTCTTAAACCAAGTGTTAGCTATGATTATGTTGTGCTCTGTGCAAAATTCTACCAGGCGGCTTCCTCTTTCATTTCTTAGCCCCAATCCATATTCACCTACTACGTTTCCTTCTCTCCCTTTTCCTACACTCGAATTCCAGTCACCCATTACTATTAAATTTTCGTCCCCCTTCACTATCTGAATAATTTCTTTTATTTCATCATACATTTCTTCAATTTCTTCGTCATCTGCAGAGCTAGTTGGCATATAAACTTGTACTGCTGTAGTAGGTGTGGGCATCGTATCTATCTTGGCCACAATAATGCGTTCACTATGCTGCTTGTAGTAGCTTACCCGCATTCCTATTTTCCTATTCATTATTAAACCTACTCCTGCATTACCCCTATTTGATTTTGTGTTTATAACCCTGTAGTCACCTGACCAGAAGTCTTGTTCCTCCTGCCACCGACCTTCACTGATTCCCACTATATCTAACTTTAACCTATCCGTTTCCTTTTTAAAATTTTCTAACCCACCTGTCCGATTAAGGGATCTGACATTCCACGCTCCGATCCGTAGAACGCCAGTTTTCTTTCTCCTGATAACGACATCCTCTTGAGTAGTCCCCGCCCGGAGATCCAAATGGGGGACTATTTTACCTCCGGAATATTTTACCCAAGAGGACGCCATCATCATTTAATCATACAGTAAAGCTGCATGCCCTCGGGAAAAATTACGGCTGTAGTTTCCCCTTGCTTTCAGCCGTTCGCAGTACCAGCACAGCAAGGCCGTTTTGGTTATTGTTACAAGGCCAGATCAGTCAATCATCCAGACTGTTGCCCTTGCAACTACTGAAAAGGCTGCTGCCCCTCTTCAGGAACCACACGTTTGTCTGGCCTCTCAACAGATACCCCTCCGTTGTGGTTGCACCTACGGTATGGCTATCTGTATCGCTGAGGCACGCAAGCCTCCCCACCAACGGCAAGGTCCATGGTTCATGGGGGGGGGGGGGATGACGTGATTCAGACGCGAAATTTAACCGTTAGAAAGAAGATGCTGTGATATGCAAATGATTAGCTTTTCAGAGCATTCACACAAGGTCGGCACCAATGGCGAAACCTACAACGTGCTGACATGAGGAAAGTTTCCAACCGCCTTCTCATACACAAACAGCAGTTGACCGGCGTTGCCTGGTGAAACGTTGTTGTGATGCCTCGTGTAAGGAGGAGAAATGCGTACCATCACGTTTCCGACTTTGATAAAGGTCGGACTGTAGCCTATCACGACTGCAGTTTATCGTATCGCGACATTGCTGCTTGCGTTGGTCGAGATCCAATGACTGTTAGCAGAATATGGAATCGGTGGGTTCAGGAGGGTAATACGAAACGCCGTGCTGGATCCCGACGGCTTCGTGTCACTAGCACTCGAGATGACAGGCATCTTATCCACTTGGCTGTAACGGATCGTGCAGCCACGTCTCGATCCCTGAGTCAACAGATGGGGACGTTTGCAAGACATCAACCATCTGTACGAACAGTTCGACGACGTTTGCAGCAGCATGGACTATCAGCTCGGAGACCATGGCTGCGGTTACCCTTAACGCTGCATCACAGACAGGAGCGCCTGCGATGGTGTACTCAACGACGAACCTTGGTGCACGAATGCCAAAACGTCATTTTTTCGGATGAATCCAGGTTCTGTTTACAGCATCATGATGGTCGCATCCGTGTTTGGCGACATCTCGGTGAACGCACATTGGAAGCGTGTATTCGTCATTGCCATACTAGCGTATCACCCGGCGTGATGCTATGGGGTGCCATTGGTTACACGTCTCGGTCACCTCTTGTTCGCATTGACGGCACTTTGAACAGTGGACGTTACATTTCAGATGTGTTACGACCCGTGGCTCTACCCTTCATTAATCCCTGCGAAACCCTACATTTCAGCAGGGTAATGCACGACCGCATGTTGCAGGTCCTGCACGGGCCTTTCTGGATACAGAAAATGTTAGACTGCTGCCCTGGCCAGCACATTCTTCAGATCTCTCACCAATTGAAAACGTCTGGTCAATGGTGGCCGAGCAACTGGCTCGTCACAATACGCCAGTCACTACTCTTGATGAACTGTGGTATCGTGTTGAAGCTGCATAGGCAGCTGTACCTGTACACGCCATCGAAGCTCTGTTTGACTCAATGCCCAGGCGTATCAAGGCCGTAATTACAGCCAGATGTGGTTGTTCTGGGTATTGATTTCTCAGGATCCTTGCACCCAAATTGCGCGAAAATGTAATCACACGTCAGTTCTCGTATAATACGAGGGCTATCCACAAAGTACATTACGTTTTGGACTTAAAAATAAATAAAGTATTGGAAATTTTTTTTATTATATACAGATGAAAGCCACACTTAAATACTACTTTTCTACATAGTTGCCATTTAAATTAAGGTACTTATCGTAGCGATGGACGAGCTTGGAAATTCCTTTGTCGTAAAATTCGGCCGCATTTCTCCGCCTTACACGAGGCATCACAATAATGATTCACCAGGCAACGCCGGTCAACTGCTCTTTGTGTATGAGAAATCGGTTGGAAACTTTCCTTACGTCAGCACATTGTAGGTGTCGCCACCGGCGCCAACCTTGTGTGAATGCTCTGAAAAGCTAATCATTTGCGTATCATAGCATCTTCTTCCTGTCGGTTAAATTTCGCGTCTGTAGCACGTCATCTTCGTGGTGTAGCGATTTTAATGGCCAGTAGCGTAGCAACATTGTGAAGGAAATATGTTATTTGATTAAACAATCGCACAATTGAGGCTATGAAGAAAATATCCATAGCCTTTGCACGTTTAAAAATGTGTTTCGTAAGTGCAGACATGGGTTCAAAGCGCTTCTTTTTCTCTCTTGTTCATGTCTGTTCCTCATCCTTTCGATACTAAATGCGAGGAACGCCACTTCACTAAAAGGAAGAACTGCAGTAGTAAAACATTAGCACACTATTTGATAATGTGGGCTCTGGCTCGATGGCTTTAACCGACGAAGGGCAAATACAGAAAAAGAAGTCTGCTACGACAAATTGTTTCCTCAATTCGTGTATCAAAGAGTACAAAGCCAACATTTAGCTGCAACTGAGTGTAATGTTATTGTTCGGTACATCCTTCCTGGTCCGTATCATCGTAATTCATATCACGTATCTCTGTTCAAAAGAGGAAGAGCAGATTTGGGCATGGGGAACTGGTGCAGCTGTCCGCCTACAATCCTAGCGTCACATGATGATAGCGGCGGTGCGTTAAGGAAATTGAAATGTTCACCATCTTCCTGCCGCACCCACGACCTAACTTTATTGTTCTGCTTTTGCCTTCTTAAATTCTACTTTAGTTTGGGTTGTGATCTAAACGACGACCAGTCTTTGTATTGGTATTATACCGTTCGCTATCTCGTCCTCTTGTGTGGTAGTCTTTTCATCTGTGAGTGCCTGTTACATCCAACATCCTTGAAAATATATTTCTAATTTTTTTAATCTTCGTGTGGCCTCACATTTTTGTTCCAGTGCCGATGGCTACAACATCAGTTTGATATTCATAAATGTCTTAGCACGTCAAGTAGGTATGACAGCAAGTCATTGAAAGAAATCACATCCTCTGCTAAGATCATAGCACGCTAAATTGTGAAGTGCTTGTGAGCACAAAAGAGCTCGATACCACTGAAACGGTGCAACTAATTCGCTACAAACCTCATGCTGTTAGAAACTTTTTTTACGTTTCGCTACAATTCTTTTGATGAAGGCTGCCGACGCCAGATAGTGCTAGTGTAGAAAATGGCAACTACATTGCAAAAGAAGAGCTGATGCGTCCTTCAGTTACCAAAAAGGACGTCGGTAACCGCTGCGCAACGAGCACTTGAAACACATTTTCCCAGGAACCACCCATCAAAGTCTCCATTCACGCCTAGTGTAAACAGGTTGCTAACAATGGCTGTATTTCAAAAGACAAAAATCATGGTCGGTCTCCCGTATTAAAGAGCAAACTGTTGATTGCGGTTAAGCAACATTCTAGGGGAGCCCACCTAAATCAAGACGTCGCGCAGCCCTTTCCAAAATCCCGCGCAAATTCTTGCACGTGAAACGGTGTTAATTGCAGTTGGTGCAGGCACTCTCTCCAGGAGATTATACTTCACGCTCTGACTTCTGTACCGAGATTTTGACAACGATGGGCAATGACAGTGACACGCCAAAAAGGTTAATTTTTAGTGACGAAGCAACCTTTTACAATTAATGGTAAAGTTAATCCGCACAATATTCGTTTTTGGGAAGCAGGCAACCCTCTCTTTTCCATCAAATATGAACGAGATTCGCTAAATGTCAGTATGTTCTGCGCGATGACGAGAGAGATGAATAACGGCTCCTTCTTCTTCACACAGAAAACCGTCACAGGAATTTGTTGCCGCGACGTGCTTTCTTTGTGGCTTCAACCTCAGTTGCAAGAAGACTCTTAACATTTCGTCTTGCTCTAAGGTGATGCACCTCCTAACTTCCATTTGGCTATACGGTAACACCTAATCCCACATCTGTAGGGCGACCAGTTCTCCCGTATTTTCCGGGCTCTCCCGTATTATAGCAATTACTTTTTAATTCTCCCGGTTCCTTATTGATTGCCTGTTTCTTCTACATATGTCGCCAGTGATCGCTATTATAAAAATTGATCCCACTATCTACGGTTGAAATGCTGTGACCGACAGATCACGGAAAGTTTTCATATAATTATTCGGTAGTAGTCTATTGTCGACTTATACTCTTTTTTTCTGTTCGTGCTCCTACGGGAGAAAGACGGTTTAGCTCAAGCGAAGCGAGGAGCAGAGAAAATGGATGGCAGCCTAGGTGTCTAGAGGTATCGTGAGAATGGGAATGTTTACTTGTTTCTCGAGCAGTACTGGCAAACCACGGATGCGCTCTCTCCTCGTACCAATCTGCAGCTATGGTATAAATGAGACACGACAGTAACAAGGACTGGCGGAAGTGGATTACAGATACGTCCATGTTCAGTCACATTCGTTACATTGTTAGTTCTCAATTGACTCACACAGCACAACAGTATTTCGCAAAGTTTCGAAAGAGCCAGCACTGCTAGATCGCTGAAAGTGGTTCAAATGGCTCTAAGCACTACGGGACTTAACATCTGACGTCATCAGTCCCCTAGACTTAGAACAACTTAAACCTAACTAACCTAAAGACATCACACACATCCATGCCCGAGGCAGGATTCGAACCTGCGACCGTAGCAGCAGCGCGGTTCCGGACGGAAGAGCCTAGAACGGCTCGGTCACAGCGGCCGGCTGCTAGATCGCTGAAGTTGGTAGAAATCGAAAGTAGAGGACAGTCAACACAAACGTTCCAGTTTGTGCAGTCTTCTTTCAGTAATCGTGCATGCTACGCTGTACTATACTATACTGAGGCTTATTACACGCTTTTGCACTCTAAAAACTTTCTCTTGGTTTGTTGAGTTACCCCAAAATAGCGTATGACATAATACAGTAAACGTATGCCAGCTTATTATTATTATTACATGTATTATTATTATTATTATTACATATTAACATTTTAATACATTCATAAATAAGCACTGAATGCAAATACAATTGACGTAGGTGCTAGATTCACAAAGGAAATATTTTTGTACTGTATCCAATAGTTAAATGTGCAAACTGCATCATAGTTTACTTTATAATAAAATTTTCTTTATATGTGAACATAAAATTATGCACTGAATGCAGATACAGTTAACAGTTTATAAGAATTAAGTACGTTCACCAAAATTATTTTTGCTCTGCATCCAATAGCTTTACGTTCAAACAGTACTTTAAGTGAAGAATTCATTTCCTTGTAGTAAATTGTTCCATTTCCATCATTGAACCACAAGTTACATTAATCACTTGTATACAGATTTCAACGTATGGATCTTATGAAACACCCTTTTAGAATCTTTAATATTCCTCGCACCAGTGCCCTAATCCACAATGAGCTGGTTAGTTTTCAAATCTTGAAATATTTGTGTTGATAGTTATATTAGTCTTGCGTATAAATATAGGATGTTGGTATTTGTAGTGGTAGAGACAGGAGCTATTAAATTTCAAGCAGTACCCTGCTGTTGTTCACAAAGTAGTCTTCTACTGGATAGTTGTGAAACAGAAATTTTCTTTTTTTTCTTGTATCTTTCTTAACCTTTTCCGTAACTGAAAGAATAGTGCCATGTTAGTATGGCAAGTGATACTTGTCTTCAGGCAGATGAAAGTAATCTTCTCATGATTTAAAACGTATTCTTGTAGAAACTAAAATTTGCTCTTTGCCAAATAAAGTAAAAAATAAGAAATAATAGTAAAATTAACATAGTGTAGTTCAGTGAGTTTTGCTGGTTTTTCTATGTTCTTGTGGTACGTTGTTTTGTACTAGCACTCCGTCTTCAGGCCACAAGTGGCCCATCGGTACCATCCGACCGCCGTGTCATCCTCACCTGAGGATGCGGTTAGGAGGGGTGTGGGGATGGTCACCCATCCAAGTGCCAGCTACTCCCGACAGCACTTAACTTCGGTGATTTAATTTTGTACTAAGTAGTGACATAAATAAACGACTGACATCTGCACCATAATTTTCAAGATGTTACCATACGTGTCAATGTAATCTCTTTGTCCTCTTATCTCTGCATGTTCGTATTCCATATATGCACAGTATTCTTCAAGTGTTGTATGACAAAGATTGATAGTACAAGCAGCGGTGTGACCTAAAATTAAAATGGCGAAATTTTGCTTCGTGAGAGGCATCGTATTTTTCCTGGTCTGGTTAATTCCGTGATGTCGACGTTGTGCGGACCCGTTAATTATCACCAGTCTACTTCGCATGTGCACCCTGATCAGTCTAGCTGTACCACAAGTGAACCTGTGAACTGAGGTGCCAACGTGACCGCGAACCGTACAGGCGGCTCTGGAGCTCAGGTGGATATTGTGGAGTATCTCATTGGTTGGAACTTTGTCGTTGATGATTAGATAACATGGAGACCGGACGCGTGATGGCAGTACAGAGCTATGGATATTTCGCCGGGTGGTGCTCAACTTAGCTTGCGGGTATTTTTGAATGACTCTGTTTTCTGTACCATCTATTGTGGGATGGGTGTTGTCAGTTTGTCGTATGTAATTGAATTCGCAGTAGCAGAGTCTAATATGGAGAAAGGTTATTGTTATCATACCTTCATACGAGGGGCGTTTCAATAGTCCGCGCAAAGTCCGAGAGATGGCACCACCGGCACGTATCGAGGCCATGTTTAGTTAGTAGCATCTTTGGAAAGAACTTACACCAAGTTTCAGCCATATTGGTCTCTTTCTTTGTGTTTGGCATTCGTGTGAATCAAGGAAGTCGAGTGATTAAACATGGAATTCTTTTAGATAAGCTAAATCATTATGGTTTGAGGGGGGCAGTGCACAAATGGTTTAATTCACACATAACTGGAAGAATGCAGAAAGTTGAAATAAGTGGTTCATGTAATGTTAAAAGAACAGCTTATTCCTCAAACTGGGGGGCTATCAGGTACGGGGTCCCACAGGGTTCGGTCTTAGGTCCTTTACTATTCTTGATATACATTAATGACTTACCATTCCACATTGATGAAGATGCAAAGTTAATTCTTTTTGCTGATGATACAAGTATAGTAATAACATCCAAAAACCAAGAACTAAGTGATGTAATTGTAAATGAAGTTTTTCACAAAATTATTAAGTGGTTCTCAGCAAACGGACTCTCTTTAAATTTTGATAAAACACAGTATATACAGTTCCGTACAGTAAATGGCACAACTCCAGTAATAAATATAGACTTTGAACAGAAGTCTGTAGCTAAGGCAGAATTTTCAAAATTTTTAGATGTGTCCATTGATGAGAGGTTAAACTGGAAGCAACACATTGATAGTCTGCTGAAACGTCTGAGTTCAGCTACATATGCTATTAGGGGTATTTCAAATTTTAGTGATACGAATCTCAGTAAATTAGCTTACTATGCCTACTTTCATTCACTTCTTTCGTATGGCATCATATTATGGGGTAATTCATCATTGAGTAGAAAAGCATTCATTGCTCAAAAACGTGTAATCAGAATAATTGCTGGTGCCCACCCATGGTCATCCTGCAGACATCTATTTAAGGATTTAGGGATCCTCACAGTAACCTCACAGTATATATATTCACTTACGAAATTTGTTGTTAATAATCCAACCCAGTTCAAAAGTAATAGCAGTGTGCATAGCTATAACACCAGGAGAAAGGATGATCTTCACTATGCATGGTTAAATCTGACTTTGGCACAGAAAGGGGTAAATTATGCTGCCGCAAAAGTCTTTGGTCACCTACCAAACAGCATCAAAAGCCTGACAGATAGCCAACCAACATTTAAAAATACATTAAAAGAATTTCTAGATGACAACTCCTTCTACTCATTGGCTGAATTTTTAGATATAAATTAAGGGAGGGGGAAAAAACAACTTAAACGTTAGTGTCATGCAATATTTTGAGTAATGTAATATCTTGTGCAGACATCTTTTATTAACCTGACACGTTCCACATCATTACGAAGTGTCGTATTCATGATCTATGGAACAACTATTAACCTAATCTAATCTAATCTAATCTTACTTTATGAAAGGCAAAACGCCTCTGGAGACTAAAGAGAAGCTTGATAAACATTACAGTGCACCTTCGATTAGAACAGTTTATAAGTGGTTTCAAAATTTTCGGAGTGGCCATATGGACACAAGTGATGCTGAACATTCTGGACGCCCTGTGGAGGTTACGACTCCAGAAATCATTGATAAAATCCATGATATGGTAATGGATGACAGAAGAGTTAAGGTGCATGAGATTGCTAGTGCTGTGGGCATCCCAAATGAACGGGTACATAATATTTTGCAGAAACATTTGGACTTGAGAAAGCTATCCGCAAGGTGGGTTCCGCGATTGCTCACGCTTGACAGAAAACGCAATCCTGTGAAGTGTTGCAAGGATGGTTTGCAGCTGTTCAGGAAGAATCCGCAGAACTTTAAGCGTCGTTTCGTCACTGTGAATGAAACATGGATACATTCCTATACTCCTGAGACCAAAGAACAATCTAAACAATGGGTTACCATGGGAGAGTCTGCACCAAAAAAGGCAAAGATCATTCCTTTGGCCGGAAAGGTTATGACGACTGTCTTTTGGGATTCGGAAGGAATAACCCTCATCGACTATCTGGAAAAGCGTAAAACTATTACAGGTGCATATTATTCAGGGTTATTGTACCGTTTGAAAACCGAGCTGCAAGAAAAAAGCTGGCGATTGGACCGCCAAAAAGTCCTTTTCCATCACAACAATGCACCAGCACACACCTCAGCAGTTGTGGTCGCAAAATTAATGGAAATAGGATTCCAACTCGTTTCAAATCCCCCCGATTCTCCAGACTTGGCTCCCACGGACTACTACTTGTTTCCCAATTTGAAGAACTGGCTTATGGGACAAAGATTTTCTTAAAACGAGGAGGCTATTGCAGCAACTAATAGCTAGACTTGGGCAATTCCTATTATTCGGAACGGATCAACAAATTAGGACAGCGTTGGACGAAGTGTATGAGTCTAAAAGGAGACTGTGTCGAAAAATAAAAAAGGTTCACCACAAACTCGTGAGTAGATTCTATTTTTGAACGGACTTTTCAAACGCTCCTTCCAAACACTAATCTCCATCGTCACCCAATCCAAGAAAATGCTATGTATTTGTGCAGTTGAAAGTTTTTGCAACTAAATCTCCCTTACAATACCCTTAAAACCATGGTCAGGTGTTGGTCATCTTCCTCAAAAACATGATCAAACGTTGGTCGCCCTGCACATCTGTCTGTACGAAGATTCGTCTGCGCAGCTGCTGATGATGACGTTTGGTGGAGATGTCAACCAAGCTCTTCAGACTTAACCCCTTTTGTTTTTTATGGGGTTATGTGAAAGGCAAAGTGTTTGCTGCATCCCTGCCACAATCCTTCCCACAGCTACAGCAGCGAATCGCAGTTGTGGCAGAGTCCACCACCACCGACATGTCGCACAATGTTTGTTAAGAGTACGAACATCGTATCAATGTTTGCCTTGTGACTCGAGGAGTACATATGGAGTCCCTATAACTCGTAAAAAAACCTTTTAGAGGTACGCAGTTGAAGGGATAGGTTTGAAGTGAATCAGTTGTACTGTTTCGTCTGAACACTTTGTTGTCATCCTGTACATGCCCTGGGAACTGAGACGAGAGTCTTAGTTTCAAAAAAAAAAAAAAAAAAAAAAAAAAAAAAAAAAAAAAAAAAAAAAAAAAAAAAAAAATACCTGCAACGTTTTCTCGCCAACCTCTTGAGAAAATTTAGTGAATCGATATTCGAGGAAGAGCATACTACAAATCAGCTGACTGGGTCGCATATTCCGCTGAGAAACCATGAGAACAAGATAAGAAATAACAGGCCGCCAAGGAATACATACTGTCATTTTTTTCTCGCCCCATATGCATATGGAACAGGATAATCAGTGCCTAATATTGTCATAGCCATGTAATGTGCAGCTGTGCAGTGACCAGAAGAATGTATAATAAGTTTATGATAGATCATACCCCAGAATGCTAGACGCCCTGAGTTAGATTCAAAAATTTATTTTATTTTACCTCGCGGACCAGTTACATGTGATAGTCAACATTCGTTGTGAAGGAACAATTCTTCATGTCGGACAAATAAAAGTTTGGTCGAGATCTATGGTTCTGAAACGATACACTCATCAAACAATAGGGCCTGTGGCCTATAACAACAGTGACCCTTTTCTATTTACAACTGCTTGTCGGTGATTACAAAGCTCGCATATTTGTTATGCTACAGGAGACACAACTTTCGGAAGACGAAAACTGAGTTTAGGTAAACCTTTTTACGCTTTCGTATTTACATGTTAAGGCTTGAAGCGGTTTTGCTGCATCCGTCAGATATCTGCTTTACGATCTTCGGTTGTCTTACACAAATGTCTTCTGGAAATCATCTGTTGCACTTTCTGAATTAGTCAGCACAATGGCTGTTTCTCTTCACTTAAATATCGGAGTTACACAACTTCACGCTGTCTACAATTTCTCCTTCACCGCTCAGAAAATCTCTCTGTCCAGATCAGCAGAAAATTTTTAAAAACAAGACGTAACCTGTCAACACAAGCACGTCTCAAAAACGACTGTACGTTTACAAGAGAGCGAAAATCCACTGTGGATGTGGAAATTCGGCAGCCAGAACCGCTTTTCCATAATCGATATTGGGTGTATTTACACGATTAACCAGAAGCGATATTGGGAAACCGATTTTCGAAATCCGGTTTTGGGAGTGTCATGTAGACATTGTAACTATGCACACCTATTGGCTATACATCCTAGTCGTACGCCACTACCTTTACGTGCGATACTTCTTCCGAAAGACGAAAACCGAATTTCGGAAACCGTTTGCGCTGCGGTGTTTGCGTGTTAACTTCTGAAGCAGATTTGCTAGCCCAGTTAAATATGGCGCCTGGACAACATCTGTTCCACTTTTGAATTAGCATAATCGCTATTTCTCTTCGCTTAAATATTAAAGTATTCAGTTTCATGCTCAGTCTAATAGTTCTGCTTTTTCTTCACTGCACAATAAGTTCATAATAGGCGAATATTTTGAAAACAATACGTAGCCTGAGAATCCAAGCACATTTCAAAAAGGGCTGTGCGTTTACATGGAAGGGAAAACCGATTGTAGAAATAGAAAACCGACAGCTAGAAACCCACTACCAGAATAGATTTTAAAGTGTTTTCATGACCAACCAGAAACGGTATTGTGAAATCGGTTTGTTGGGAGCCCCATGTAAACACAGTGCATCGTGCGATTATTCGTACTGCGTTTTGATTAATAGGAAAAAGCGACCGTTATCGTTACTCGGCCGCGTTATCTTGAAACCTTCGATCGGAAATGCGTATTATTCAAACACTTTGATATCCATATATGAAAGCCTAAGTACAGAGGCGGTGTAAATCCCCTGGTACAGCCTAACTCCTGGGCGCTAGCTGACGAAACATGAAGGTAAGTCAGTCCCGGATCGAATATGCTCGTTATATCAACGGCTGTTGGCCTGGTACACCGACCAGCCCGATTGTGGTTTCTAGGCGGCTTCCTAAGTTTGTTTACGAAATGCCGAGGTTATTCCCCGTTCTTTACCTCAGAAAAGACAACACACAATGAGTTACAATACGAAAAGACACAGTAACAGGCTTAGACGATTCGTAGAGAGATAAAGGGTATGACTTACTAAAGTCAACTGATGGCTATGGCGGCATGAGGGGCATCAGGTCACAAAGTTAAAAACAGATACATAATTTCAAAACCATGAAAAAGAAAAAAAGTAGACGAATTCCGTAACCTTTTGAATCTAGCAATTAAACACTTATTCAGCTATTTATTTGTGTAGAACAATGACAGTCAAACTGCGGCCCGCGGGCCGCATGCGGTCCGCAGTTCTCAGCCATAATTTATAACAATAAGATTCTAACAACTAACAGCCGAATTTAAAAAACGTCAACTAACGTTAAGGACTGTCGGTGTCAATGAAATTCACGAACAGCTATGTAACTTAAGATGCTATTGTATTTTATTTTGAAGGCTCCCAGTTTCAGCATTTCACTATGCCACCTTCAGGCTCCATAAGCATCTCCTCAAATAAACGAAAATGTCATATGGAGCCATAAATCTCTGGCTGTCGTGAATCCAGTCGTTACACTAGTGCTTCATTCGAAGACTTGATAGCAACTCTTTAAGTTGAGATTTATGGCTCTATATGTTATTTTCGTTTATTTGGAGAGTTACACATGGGGCTTGAAGATGGCATAGTGATATGCTGAAACTGGTAGCCTTCAAAATAAAATAAAACAGCATCTTAAGTTACACGGCTGTTAGTGAATTTCATTGAATTTCATTTACTTAACCAAGTAAAACTGGCCTCTTACCTCAGGGGAAGAGGGGTAAATAGCGTGGGCGCTGCGAGATTAACAGATTTGAGATGGGGAATATTTCATTGTTTATCTTACGGTACTGACAACTCAAACACGAGGGCGGCTCGTGCCGTCAGCTGCTACGGTATTAAAATTTCAAACGGAAGTAACGTGGATTCCTGAATGCGCATTACAGAGAGAGAGAGAGAGAGAGAGAGAGAGAGAGAGAGAGAGAGTCATCTTCAAATGCGGTACGCACTTGTCGCACGGAGAATGAAACTGAATTAAAGCAGTTGTAATACAAAACAATGAGTAGAACAAAAAAACATCAAACCACGGAATAAACATTTGCGACCGTGTGTCGAACTGCGTAATACATTTATATATAGGTAGAACTCTTGTTATTAGTCAGTTAATCATCCGCTGACACAGATAACACATCACCACTTCATCATGAAATCAGAGTGTCACGACTTTTTTTGGAGAATCTGAGGGTGACAACAGTCTGAAATAGAGAACAGTCGACATGAAGTGTTCCACATGTCGCCGACTTTTAACGATCAGTACTTGTGGGGCCGGCGGCCAACTTGGTCATGCACGTGCTACACTAGTCTGTTGGCGCCTCATAATATACTTTATTAACTATAAGATCGGTATAAATGCGGCGCGAGATGCCGCCCCACAACACCATTATTGGCTCTTGAACAAAAACAATTGACTACTACTTGTGTAGAAGGTAAATACACGGGTGTACAAAACACAACGACGAAAGTAAATTTCGCATGTTGTGTCACTACCAAGTAACATACACTATGTAATCAAAAGTATCCGGACACTTGGCTGAAACTGACTTACAAGTTCGTGGCGCTCTCCATCGGTAATGCTGGAGTTCAATAAGGCGTTGGCCCACCCTTAGCCTTGACGACAGCTTCCACTCTCGCAGGCATACGTTCAATTGGGTGCTGGAAGGTTTCTTGGGGAATAACAGCCCCCCCCCCCCCCCCATGAACCATGGACCTTGCCGTTGGTGGGGAGGCTTGTGTGCCTCAGCGATACAGATAGCCGTACCGTAGGTGCAACCACAACGGAGGGGTATCTGTTGAGAGGCCAGACAAACGTGTGGTTCCTGAAGAGGGGCAGCAGCCTTTTCAGTAGTTGCAAGGGCAACAGTCTGGATGATTGACTGATCTGGCCTTGTAACAATAACCAAAACGGCCTTGCTGTGCTGGTACTGCGAACGGCTGAAAGCAAGGGGAAACTACAGCCGTAATTTTTCCCGAGGGCATGCAGCTTTACTGTATGATTACATGATGATGGCGTCCTCTTGGGTAAAATATTCCGGAGGTAAAATAGTCCCCCATTCGGATCTCCGGGCGGGGACTACTCAAGAGGATGTCGTTATCAGGAGAAAGAAAACTGGCGTTCTACGGATCGGAGCGTGGAATGTCAGATCCCTTAATCGGGCAGGTAGGTTAGAAAATTTAAAAAGGGAAATGGATAGGTTGAAGTTAGATATAGTGGGAATTAGTGAAGTTCGGTGGCAGGAGGAACAAGACTTCTGGTCAGGTGACTACAGGGTTATAAACACAAAATCAAATAGGGGTAATGCAGGAGTAGGTTTAATAATGAATAGGAAAATAGGAATGCGGGTAAGCTACTACAAACAGCATAGTGAACGCATTATTGTGGCCAAGATAGATACGAAGCCCACGCCTACTACAGTAGTACAAGTTTATATGCCAACTAGCTCTGCAGATGACGAAGAAATTGAAGAAATGTATGATGAAATAAAAGAAATTATTCAGATTGTGAAGGGAGACGAAAATTTAATAGTCATGGGTGACTGGAATTCGAGTGTAGGAAAAGGGAGAGAAGGAAACATAGTAGGTGAATATGGATTGGGGGACAGAAATGAAAGAGGAAGCCGCCTGGTCGAATTTTGCACAGAGCACAACATAATCATAACTAACACTTGGTTTAAGAATCATGAAAGAAGGTTGTATACATGGAAGAACTCTGGAGATACTAAAAGGTATCAGATAGATTATATAATGGTAAGACAGAGATTTAGGAACCAGGTTTTAAATTTTAAGACATTTCCAGGTTCAGATGTGGACTCTGACCACAATCTATTGGTTATGACCTGTAGATTAAAACTGAAGAAACTGCAAAAAGGTGGGAATTTAAGGAGATGGGACCTGGATAAACTAAAAGAACCAGAGGTTGTACAGAGATTCAGGGAGAGCATAAGGGAGCAATTGACAGGAATGGGGGAAATAAATACAGTAGAAGAAGAATGGGTAGCTTTGAGGGATGAAGTAGTGAAGGCAGCAGAGGATCAAGTAGGTAAAAAGACGAGGGCTAGTAGAAATCCTTGGGTAACAGAAGAAATATTGAATTTAATTGATGAAAGGAGAAAATATAAAAATGCAGTAAGTGAAACAGGCAAAAAGGAATACAAACGTCTCAAAAATGAGATCGTCAGGAAGTGCAAAATGGCTAAGCAGGGATGGCTAGAGGACAAATGTAAGGATGTAGAGGCCTATCTCACTAGGGGTAAGATAGATACCGCCTACAGGAAAATTAAAGAGACCTTTGGAGATAAGAGAACGACTTGTATGAATATCAAGAGCTCAGATGGAAACCCAGTTCTAAGCAAAGAAGGGAAAGCAGAAAGGTGGAAGGACTATATAGAGGGTCTATACAAGGGCGATGTACTGGAGGACAATATTATGGAAATGGAAGAGGATGTAGATGAAGATGAAATGGGAGATATGATACTGCGTGAAGAGTTTGACAGAGCACTGAAAGACCTGAGTCGAAACAAGGCCCCCGGAGTAGACAATATTCCATTGGAACTACTGACGGCCGTGGGAGAGCCAGTCCTGACAAAACTCTACCATCTGGTGAGCAAGATGTATGAAACAGGCGAAATACCCTCAGACTTCAAGAAGAATATAATAATTCCAATCCCAAAGAAAGCAGGTGTTGACAGATGTGAAAATTACCGAACTATCAGCTTAATAAGTCACAGCTGCAAAATACTAACACGAATTCTTTACAGACGAATGGAAAAACTAGTAGAAGCCAACCTCGGGGAAGATCAGTTTGGATTCCGTAGAAACACTGGAACACGTGAGGCAATACTGACCTTAAGACTTATCTTAGAAGAAAGATTAAGGAAAGGCAAACCTACGTTTCTAGCATTTGTAGACTTAGAGAAAGCTTTTGACAATGTTGACTGGAATACTCTCTTTCAAATTCTAAAGGTGGCAGGGGTAAAATACAGGGAGCGAAAAGCTATTTACAATTTGTACAGAAACCAGATGGCAGTTATAAGAGTCGAGGGACATGAAAGGGAAGCAGTGGTTGGGAAGGGAGTAAGACAGGGTTGTAGCCTCTCCCCGATGTTGTTCAATCTGTATATTGAGCAAGCAGTAAAGGAAACAAAAGAAATATTTGGAGTAGGTATTAAAATTCATGGAGAAGAAATAAAAACTTTGAGGTTCGCCGATGACATTGTAATTCTGTCAGAGACAGCAAAGGACTTGGAAGAGCAGTTGAATGGAATGGACAGTGTCTTGAAAGGAGGATATAAGATGAACATCAACAAAAGCAAAACAAGGATAATGGAATGTAGTCTAATTAAGTCGGGTGATGCTGAGGGAATTAGATTAGGAAATGAGGCACTTAAAGTAGTAAAGGAGTTTTGCTATTTGGGGAGCAAAATAACTGATGATGGTCGAAGTAGAGAGGATATAAAATGTAGGCTGGCAATGGCAAGGAAAGCGTTTCTGAAGAAGAGAAATTTGTTAACATCCAGTATTGATTTAAGTGTCAGGAAGTCATTTCTGAAAGTATTCGTATGGAGTGTAGCCATGTATGGAAGTGAAACATGGACGATAAATAGTTTGGACAAGAAGAGAATAGAAGCTTTCGAAATGTGGTGCTACAGAAGAACGCTGAAGATTAGATGGGTAGATCACATAACTAATGAGGAAGTATTGAATAGGATCGGGGAGAAGAGAAGTTTGTGGCACAACTTGACCAGAAGAAGGGATCGGTTGGTAGGACATGTTCTGAGGCATCAAGGGATCACCAATTTAGTATTGGAGGGCAGCGTGGAGGGTAAAAATCGTAGAGGGAGACCAAGAGATGAATACACTAAGCAGATTCAGAAGGATGTAGGTTGCAGTAGGTACTGGGAGATGAAAAAGCTTGCACAGGATAGAGTAGCATGGAGAGCTGCATCAAACCAGTCTCAGGACTGAAGACCACAACAACAACAGCCCATTCTTCATGGAGTGCTGCACTGAGGAGAGGTATCGATGTCTGTCGGCGAGGCATGGCACGAAGTCGGCGTTCCAAAACATCCCAGAGGTGTTCTATATGTGCAGGCCAGTCCATTACAGGAATGTTATTGTCGTGTAACCACTCCATCACAGGTGCTCGATCGTGCTGAAAGATGCAATCGTCATCCCCGAATTGCTCTTCAACAGTGGGAAGCATGAAGGTGCTTAAAACATCAATGTAGGCCTGTGCTGTGATAGTGCCACGCCAAACAACAATGGGTGCAAGCCCCCTCCATGAAAAACACAACCACACCATAACACCACCGCCTCCGAATTTTACTGTTGGCACTACACATGTTAGCAGTTGACATTTACCGGGCACTCGCCATACCCACACCCTGCCATAGGATCGCCACATTGTGTACCGTGATTCGTCACTCCACACAAAGTTTTTCCTCTGCTCAATCGTCCAAAGTTTACGCTCCTTAAATCAAACGAGGCGTCGTTTGGCATTTACCGTTGTAATGTGTGGCTACTGAGCAGCCACTCGACCATGAAATGTAAGTTTTCTCACCTCCCCCCTAACTGTCATGGTAGCTACAGTGGAGCCGGCCGCAGTGGTCGTGCGGTTCTAGGCGCTGCAGTCCGGAACCGCGGGACTGCTACGGCCGCAGGTTCGAATCCTGCCTCGGGCATGGATGTGTGTGATGTCCTTAGGTTAGTTAGGTTTAAGTAGTTCTAAGTTCTAGGGGACTGATGACCTAAGATGTTAAGTCCCATAGCGCTCAGAGCCATTTGAACCATTTTTAGTAGCTACAGTGGATCCTGATGCAGTATGGAATTCCTGTGTGACAGTGTGGATAGATGTCTTGCTTATTATACATTACGACCCTCTTCAACTGTCTGTAGTCTCTGTCAGTCAGCAGACGAAGTCGGCCTCTATGCTTTTGTGCTGTATGTGTCCCTTCGTTTCCATTTCAGTTTCACATCGGAAACAGTGGACCTAGGGATGTTTAGGAGTGTGGAAATCTCGCGTACAGACGTATGAGACAAGTGACACCCAATACCCTGACCACGTTGGAAGCCCGTGAGTTCGCGGAGCGCCCCATTCTACTCTCTCACAATTTCTACTGACTACTGAGGTCACTGATGTGAACTACCTGGCAGTAGGTGGCAGCACAATGCATAAAATATGAAAAACGCATGTTTTTAGGGGTGTCCGGATACTTTTGATCTCATAATGTAGCTCCCTCAAACTTGGACCACGCGTAGAAGGAACTGCTGCAGTACTGCACAGAAAGTAACTGATAGACACAATGTGACGAACAGAAATGACACTTTTGTTCAAATATGGTTACACTGAAGCCACCACAATTCATGATTGTCCCTTGGATATTACAACGGCGGGGCATAATAGGGTGTGTGACTAACAAAGACGGTAATGCATGCTAGGAAACGCGCTTCCATGGTGGCACTAGGCTGGCAAGGAGGTCTTGTGGTAGGGCGACATCATACCTCCGCACACCACAACACCTGGACCACCAAGACGATAACGTTCGTAAATGCAGGACATACCCTCATTAGGCGAGAGTAAACATAACACCAGGAACATTATTGAACGTGATCGGTAAGATGGTGCAGGGAGGGTATGGGGGAGGCATAATGTTACATAGGCATACTGACCTCAAAATCTTTGAACACTGTACACTCACCAGTCAACGTTACAGTAACGATATGCTCCTTCTCCACGTGCATCTTTTCAGGGGTTCAATCGGTCTGACTTCAGTTTTATGGATGGTCACGCGAGACCGCATCGAACAGCTGAGATAGAGCAGCTTTTGGAACGAGACGATATTGGGCGAATGGACTGGCCTCCCCGTTCCCCTGACTTAACTCCCAACCAGCAAGTGTGGGATGCGTTGGAGAGACGTATGCAGCTCTACTCATACACCAACGACCACCCAGCAGTTGCCAGCGGCTCTAGTGAAGGAATGGAACCCCCTACCACAAGAACTCGCTACTAAGCATCGAAGCACGTTGCAGGGCTATCGACCAGTGTTTCCCTCGCTCTCGTCTGGTGATGGCTGTACAAGAGTCCCTCCATACTCTTGCCCGTTGCACCCGCTCTGTGGTCTTCGTGTGGACCCCGGGTCATGTCGGCATCCCGGGAAACGAACGCTGGCCAAACAGGCTGTCGGGGCACCAGACTTGGAGATTGGCCTTTCGGAGAGTGACCTCAGGTCAGTTTTGCTGCCGAAGGTACTTCGCACCTGGGGTGAAGAATGGCGCACCCTTCCTTCACCCAACAAACTTCGGGCCATCAAGGAGGCTACCGGTGCGTGGCGCTCCTCCTTGTGGGCCCCTCGCAAAGACTCTGTTGTCCTCTGCCGGCTGCGCATTGGCTACACCTGGATAACGCTTTAATGAAATTATTAAAAAAATATATATAAAAATGAATTGATTTGATTTGAAAATGTTTGGGGATTGAAATGTTGCTTTATATATTTTTGTTATTTTTTCTTTCAGTACGAACTTTGTTGTAGAACCCCTTATTTACGTGTGGTAATAAAAATTCAGACAGAATTAAGCACATTTAAAGTTACGTGAACCTTAGTCAACCCTCTCATGCTGATAAATTCATATTAACTGATTAAGAACATGTAGTTGAAAATTGTATAAATTAAATTTTTTTTACGTATTTCGGCCTTGGCACACATTTTCTAAATGCAGTGGTTTTTTTAAACAGTTACCGAGTTCTTTCCCGGCGTTAGCTATGGAACACAAGACTGTCTCTGCTAGCAGAAAATGGTTAAATATTGCCAAGCCGGCCTGAACCTTTAATTATCATTGATAAAACACACTTCACTATACGTTTAAGTTATCTGCTTTAGAAATTGAAAGAACCAACAGATTGTTAAACTTCAACGTTAACTATCCGCCTATGAATGCACAAATGTGAAACCAGTAATAAATTCCGTCAGTCTCAGGGTTGCTGTAAAAGAAAAATATTCTCGTAATTCACTGCTAATTTTATCTGCTCCCAATTTACGGGTTTGGTTAATTTTTCTTAGCGGAACAATTTTTTAAATGTGCCGCCGCTGCAAATCGTTCGGTCGCGGCACAGCCCAGCAACACCAGCGATAATTGCTAAAAACGCTGAAAATTCTTTAAAGAAATATTATAGATGACATGGGCAAGCTAATTTACATTAGTAATACACAATTTTGATAAATTATAATGTATTTAGACCACAACAATATTTCAACTTACATTAGTTTGTAATTTCTCATCTAATGGCGGCTAAAGATAGATACAGACAAAAGAAATCTACTCATTCATAAAATGCTACGTCACAGGTTCCTCTCTCTCTCAGCTCTCGAGGAAGACGACAAAGAATGCACATTATGTATTCCTATTTATACCACTGCCGACCGTTAATGTCTCTTGGCAATCTTACAACATTACTCCTCTCTGTGGCTGTATTTTCCATTTTTCTTATCGCAGATATTGACATATTTCGTAATTACATTATGAGTATAGAAATATTACTATCATAAATACATCGAGAATATTATTACAGAAAATATTACAATAATAACGAATGTCCTTTATACAAAATTAGATAATATTTTTTTGTTAAACAATTACAGTACATACGAATTGCTTCATAGCGTACATAGTACAATCAAATGTCATTTCCTTTGATTAATAGTGTGTGTGCTGCCAGGGAACGTTACAACGCACAGCTATTTATTGCGCCGCGAGGACCCACCATTATGTCGCTGCGGGTCAGCTTTGACTGTGGTCCACATCTTGTTGGACTGCCCGCTTCTAACTCCGCTCAGGCAGACGTTTGCGCTGCCTGATACGCTTCCTGTACTTTTATCAGATGACGTTGCGATGGCAGATTTAGTTTTTAGTTTTATTCGTGCAGGGGGTTTTTATCGCTTGATGTAAGTGTTTGCCCTTTTTTGTGTTGAGTCTGGCCTTTGGCCTACGATTTTAGACTGGGATTTTTAATGCGTTTCTTGGTAGTTGGCTTTTCCTTTTTTGTTTCTATGGTCGGCCAACCACTGTCACACTCGGTGTGATTTTAATTCCTTTTTTTCTGTCTCTGTATGTGTCTTTCTTGTCCTGTGTCGTCTCTTGTCATCTCCATTGTTTATTCTTATTCTTTGTGGGTGTTTCAAGTTCGTGGAAAAAGGGACCGATGGCCCTAGCAGTCTGGTCCCTTCAGTTCCACAAACCAACCACGTTGCAGAGCACACAGTGCCATCCGCACGTATCACACACAAAGCTAAGAGCCTTTCCCCGTCGTTTGTAATGTCCAGGGGACCATCATGAATCACGATGACTCCAGAGAAATAAAATTGCTGTCCATGTCCGTGTCACTGCATATTTTTTCCGTTACCTACTGTATTATACTGTAGCAGTTCTTTCTATATATGGCCCAAGTTCCAACGAGCTACACCATGTGGTCAGAGATATCCGGACACCCACAAAAACACACTTTTTTCATATTGGGTGCATTGTGCTGCCACCTACAGCCAGGTGCTCCACATCAGCTATCTCAGTAATCATTAGACATCGTGAGAGAGCAGAATGGGGCACTCCACAGAACTCACAGACATCGAACGTGGTCAGGCGATTGGGTGTCACTTGTCTCATACGTCTGTACGCGAGATTTCCACACTCCTAAACATCCCTAGGTCCACTGTTTCCGATGTGATACTGAAATGGAAACGAAGGGACACATACAGCACAAAAGCGTAGAGGCCGACCTCGTCTGCTGACTGACAGAGACCACCGACAGTTGAAGAGGGTCGTAATGTGTAATAGGCAAGACATCTATCCACACTGTCACACAGGAATTCCAAACTGCATCAGGATCCACTGTAGCTGCTATCACAGTTAGGCGGGCGGTGAGAAAACTTACATTTCATGGTCGAGTGGCTGCTCAATAGCCACACATTACGCCGGTAAATGCCAAACGACGCCTCACTTGATGTAAGAACCGCAAACTTTGGACGATTGAGCAGTGGAAAAACTTTGTGTGGAGTGACGAATCAAGGTGCACAATGTGGCGATCCGATGGCAGGGTGTGGGTATGGCGAATGCCCGGTGAATGTCAACTGCTAACATGTGTAGTGCCAACAGTAAAATTCGGAGGAGGTGGTGTTATGGTGTGGTCGTGTTTTTCCTGAAGGGAGCTTGCACACCCTGTTGTTTTGCGTGGCACTATCACAGCACAGGCCTACACTGATGTTTTAAGCACCTTCATGCTTCCCACTGTTCAAGAGCAATTCGGGTATAGCGATTGCATCTTTCAACACGATCGAGAACCTGTTGGTAATGCACGGCCTGTGGCGGACTGGTTACACGACAATAACATCCCTGTAATGGACTGGCCTGCAGAGTCCTTACCTGAATCCTACAGAACACCTCCGGGATGTTTTGAGACGCCGACTTCGTGCCATGCCTCACCAACCGACATCGATACCTCTCGTCAGCGCAGCACTCCGCGAAGAATGGGCTGCTATTCCCAAAAGAAACCTTCCAGCACCTGACAACATAACGCCTGCGAGAGTGAAAGCTGTCACCAAGGCTAAGGGTGGACCAACACCATATTGATTCCAGCATTACCGATGGATGGCGCCACGAACTTGTAAGTCATTTTCAACCAGTTGTCCGCATACGTTTGATCACATAGTGTATGTTACTTGGCAGTGACACATCATGCGTAAGTTGCTTTCGCACTTAAGTTTGCACGCCTGTGTGTTTCTTACAGAAACCTGTTTAATTTCGTAGCCTTTTGAAAGGTGTAGTATTCCACCGGTATGAAGAAGCACTCGTTAACACATCGGTACTTCAGTTTCACAGATCTCTGGCCAACACTGTGAAACTGGTCGTCAAACTAATCAAGTGTTAGTGCGGCCCGCGGTTCTCGGCCTTATTTTACAGTAATATACAACTAGCAACTACCAGCACAATCCCGAAACGTCAACTAACATTAAGAGATTGTTAAGAGAGTATTTTTCTTGCTCCGTGACAAACTAAAACGCTTACAGAGACAGTAATATTTTAAGATGTGCTTAATTTGAATTAACATTGGTGAGTTCGGCCGTGAGCTGAGTAAAGTTTGTCGCTTACTTCAAGGCTAGAGCGGCATGTTGTGCGGCCACTGTGGAGTTAATAGAAGTCACAGGGGGAATATTTTATTATTTGTCTTCCAATGCTGAAAACTCACCAGCGTGCGTATCTATGTAACAAAGATCAGCTGCTATGGTATAAATGTCAAACGGAAGTATGCATTAGTGAATGCACATAACAGAGAATGTGGTACATGTCTGCAGCAAGTAATGTGAAGTCAAATAAAGGCTATTGTAATACAATGAAATGAGTAAACGAAAAATGACTTTCAAAACATTTGGCAAACATCTGTGACCGTGTCTCATATTGCAGTTACCGTTATTAATTAATATAACTTAACATATTGTGAAGGTTAACAACTAATAGCAAGATCGGTAGGGGAAGGCGTGGTAAATGGTCAGGACGGGAAAAGTGGCCACAGAATATTTGTTTTGCTACGAACAGCACTGCTGTCTTCCAAGAAGTTGTTTAACTTATTCTAATATACAGCACATTGTTGTCAGCGAGATTGACAGAGGAAGCTTGTGCCGTTATTTTCAGTAATTTTTTGTTTTGTTTTTGAGTCATCTGAAGTAAGATAAGACATTTATATTATTCTTATCACCTTACGTGTAGGGAGAGTGAAACTTTTTCACAATATCAATGTAACTTCTTTAGACCTACAAATGCAGTTACTTGTTATTTTTTTCAGTTTGACAGTTTCTTCTGAGGATAGAGAAAAGTCGCCACACTACGCGTCTAGAAAAGTGGCGAACGTATTTACCTCTAATAAGCGTTACTTACTTCCAAGAACACACATACTGCAACAGATAAAAGTGACATATAAATTCTTTTCTATGCAAAGCTATGGCCAGAATTCTAGCCCTCATGACAATTTTGAATTAATTAATTGAATTAATTTTGAATTAAGTAAGTTGTATAGTTTAAAAGCGTCTCTGTTCTGTTATACTGGGCCTAATACAAAATTCCGATTGTAAACTGTCTGCTGCAGACCCTTGGTATTGTTTCGGATATTTTCCGAAATCGGAAAAACAAACATGGGATCCTGCTGCGATGCCACTGGCCACAGGATACGCTACGGTACGGAAAATTGTCCTTCACAAAAATACACGTAGTTCCAATACATTATTCTCTTTTTAACTTGAAATATTTGTCGTGGTACCTTATTTTATTTATTCATCGTATGGCAATACATATAAAACGACTGCAAAACTACTGCATGTCAACATTTAACCAAGGCTCTCCAGCGTAAAGTAACACAAATTACAACAGCTATATATGGATATCAAGGTCTTTTATGTATTTTATTACATAATTCGTCGTTGTCAGGAAATCTTCGAAAGGACCCCTGTAGACACACGCGGGACATGTTGATACAACTGTCAGTCTTTCCGCACCACAGTCACATGACAGTGATGAAGATTTGTCCAACTTGTTGGGAGTGACTGCACAACTTCCATGACCCGTTCGGATGTAGTTCAGGGTAGTCAAAACTGCCCGAGGCTGGTCGACTCCAGGGGGTTTCTTCTGAATGTAACGCAGTTTCAGGCATTGTTGCCAGCAGCGTTTTCATTCATCGGTGGTTTCCGTGAGAGTCCTGGCTATGTTGAGAGTGGGAAGTCTTGATCTTTGTCTTTTTCGCTCCGCAGGGAAACACCGTTCAATATTGGATGGCCGTCGTTATCAGCAGTCTTCTGGTATTCACGCACTAGCGCGCTCTTCCGTCTGATATCACCAGGTGGAATGTGGCTCAAGGTAACCAATATGTGGGAGTAGATCGTATTGACACACTAACAATGTGCATGGTCTCGTGCATCTTTTTTTTTTTTCACAGTACTCTGCTGCTGAGTATACCAATCCGACCCCAAGAGTGTCTGCTGACAATCCCCAACGAGTGCCTCAGAGTTTATGAGAATGTTGTTTCTGCTTCTGAGCTTAGCAGATGTTCGCGTCAAGTGCTCCTGAAAAGAAAGTGTCCTATCTAATGTGATCCCATGGTGCTTTGGATACATGTTATGATGAAGTTTGTCTCCCTCAAAACAGACATCAAGGGCTCTGTGTGCCAGTCTGTTGGGTAGAGGACAACATGTAACTTTTGTTTTATTTGAGTTTGGTTATAACCTCCATTTACGGAAATATTGGCTTAAGATGTCTGGATCAATAGTTAGGATTTCTTCAGTTGTTTCATAGGTTTTGTGGGGGAGCTGTTGCTCAGTCCACATAGCCAACCTACCTGGAATGTGTTGGAGGAATAACAGATACATATAAATTAAACATTAGAGGAGCAAGAATGGATCCCTGTGGTAAGCCGCTATGCTGTACTTTTGGGCAGCTATTGTCTTTTTCTGTAGTTACTATAAGTGTCTTTGCAGCTAACATGTCAACAAGTGTTGTTGCCGATTTGCATGGGTCAAGTTGAAATAATTTATAAAGCAATCCACGCCCCCAAACCGTGTCATATTTTGCACTCAGATCAACGAAAGCAACTGATGTTTTTCTGCTTCATATGGTATCCTGCTGCAATAAATGCTGCTAAAGATAAAGACCTGATCAGTGCAGCTCCATCCTGATCAGAATCTAGCCTACTCAGTAGGAAGGTTCTGAAATTACACTGTATTAATCCGCTTGCATAAAATTCTTTCAAGGAGCTTATAAATAGTGCTCAACAGTGCGACTGAGCAACAGTTCTTAGGCTGGCCTGACACCTTGCAGCTATGCTCTTTGATTGCTTCATTTTTGTGGGATTGAACCACATATAATATCAGGGAAGAAATCCGCCAGCCATCTTTTTGCATAGTACCCACTATACAGAAGAAATTATGGGTGGATTCCATCATATGCCGGTGCCTTTTCAGGTTTTAGAATTTTAAGAGCACCAGAAACATCAGATAAAGAGAATGTTCCTGAGAAGTCACATTATTCATTAGTGTTCTTTTTGAGCAATGTAAGTTTACATCTGATGTATCTCATTAGATTTTTATCCTTTGGTGCTCTTGATGTGGACAATAAATGTGACGAAATTCTGTTAGCTGATACATGAGGGTTGTCCCTTATTTTAATTTTGTTTCCATCCAACTTCTTTAGCAATGACCTTGCTTCTGTACTTGACGTTTAAAAACTGAGTGATTTAACAATCTCTATTCGCCTAGAACGACTGGCTGTATCGAGTTTACGAAATATGTTATCCGCTATTTCCAGGTCCCTACTTTTTAGAAATTCATCATATTGTTTCTCAATAGTTTGGCTCCAGCTTGGAATATATTGCTTCTGGTAACCCCTTTGGATTGCCTTTTTTGCTGCAGTTATCGTAACTCCAACAAGCTTCTCACAGTTTTTTTGCTTTTGGGGCAATCCAACCAGGATATTTGTCCAGATTTTTAGCAAATACATTTCACTTTGTTTTTCTAAAGTTCCATCAAGGCCGTGGAAAGTATGATACGAGAGGGACATTTGTCCCTATTTTAATCAAGATTGGACAGTTTTGGCTGCATGTGAAGTCTTGTAATAACAAGTGCGAACTTAGTTGTTACATAGCATAGACCAGGATTAAACTCTTGTGTCCAAGCTGCCAATACAAATGTTCCTTTATCCTTTGCACCAAACACCAGATATGAACTATTGTCTTCTGCCCAGTTTGCAACGGCTTCACCATTATCATCACTTTCCTTGTACTTCCATTGAATATGATGGCTGTTAAAACCTCCGAGGAATATGGTAGGCTGAAGTGATACCGGGATGACCTATGGAGGCCAAGAGATGGCTGGAGGTTTGTATATATTGATTACTGTTATTTCTCGAATTTTTACTGTAGCTTCGTGGATGTCGTGGAGATCAGATACAGAGCACTGACGCACTGACGATCGTACATATGTTGCCACCTCATAAGCACGATAGTAGTTTGCTCCTAGTAAATCCAAGCCAGGAATTTTTCCTCTCTGATTCACTTGCTCTTAATTTTCGGTATGTCCCTCCTGAACAGCAACAACATTGATTTTATATTTTGATAAAATCTTCTGTAAGATTTGGCATTTTGATTTACAAATGCTTTCAAAGTGCATCTGACAGCTCTTGATAACAGGTTGAAAGTTTATGGAGGGAGATTCCTGAGAAGGACCCTGTGAGTCCATGTCTTATGACAAATTCATTTTAGCCAGGACATCTTTGAGATTATCTTGCTGTCTCTGCTTCCTGACTTCCCATATTTACATTGAAGTGAATGTTCTTGAGCACTACCCAGAGGGCACACGTGTGAATTATAGAATGCCACAGGCGCGAACAGTCATTGTTCTCAGGTGTGATACCTTGGTTACTGATTTAAGCTTACCACTTACATATTCTGAATCTACATATTATAAGGTGTGACATCTTATAATATGAAGATTCAAAATGTGTAAGTGGTAAGATGTGATAACTTATGACATGTAGATTCAAAACTTGTATTCTATCAATAACCATGGTTTGGCGGAAACTGAATTTCTGTTTGAGTGGCCACTTTATCCTCCTCCCCCTCCTTCCGCTTTCTTATGCGGCCTGAGATGTCGCCCTATATTGCCAATATTGGCTCTTAAGCTCAAAGGTTTGACGACCACTACTGTGAAATGTGAAGAGTCTGTAACCAAGTACCCACCAACCCAGGAATGCTGGGATCTACAACTGTATTCGCCTGAGCCCAAGTGCAGAAACAGTCGATCGTCTTGTATTGTTGGAACAAAATTGTCTGTCCTCTGTTATCGCCTGTCGCCACTGTTATTGTTGTTTCGATCTTTGCTGTTTATGTTGTGCCAATAACCCTTAACTCACGAGGTGTGGTCTCTCAAACCACGCCAGAATTGTCCAAGTCGCTCTCGTAGGTCAGCTATAGCGGAATGTTTTTATACACCACCTACTCTCCTTTAATCACCAACCCTACAAATTATTGTTGTCAGTTGCGTTATCACCTTATTTGATTGTTACCGATATGTGGTTGTTGACACGTGATGGGGCCTCCTAGACCGCGTCTCGTGAATTACCCACCTGATATCGTCAGCTCAGTACAAAATGCGTTCGCAAGAATGTTACAATTTTACGCACTCTAAGTTCGATGAAATTTTTAGTCAGTGGATGGAGAATGATGTCAATGACCATAATTTTTCAGCACGTAAAATTCAGTTCTCTATCAGTTCATTTATGTGTACTACTGAAAAATCTTCATGAAAGTACGTGGTTTTTGACTGATACAAAAATAAAATATGTTGACTTTATTTAGAGCAATAAAATCAACAAGGAGTATTTAAACAACACTTGTATAGTTGTAACCATAAATGTTACATAACATAAATTAATTTTTCAAATGATTTACAGCAACTTGGTTTAAAGACAGAGGTCTCAGAAATCACACCTCGTTGTATACGTTACAGAAAAGTCATCTCATGAGTTAAGGGATAAGTAGCTTTTCGTTCAGGTTTTAGTGCATTCACTGAACAGTAAACTTATGTCTGCGTTAGAATGCTGAAACGCTCACTAGCGTTGGGAAATAATATGACGAGATAAAAAGTGAGCCTCAAGATAAATTTAGTGTGACATAAGTGTCTAAAAGGTTGATTCGTACTCTAAAATCATAGTAATTAACGTTTTTTGTCTCTAAAAAAGTTAGCAACACCAGTCATGGTCCATGAAGAACCGAAAAGGGTAGACTAATATGTTAGTAAAACCACTGAAATTTGGAAGACTGAGTGAAAACATTCACATAACTACCGTAATGGCCAGAAACGTGTGTCGATTGTCTCTCGTAGATGTTGGTTGTCCTTTTCACTGGAGGAGATTTTCATGTTTTATTATAAGCGCAGGCATCTGCAGAGCCTCGCACGTCACAAAATTCTGCACAAAATTAGTTCGTTGTCTAAGGTATAAAGTAAAGGCGACTTCAAGTTTTGAAACGGGAGAAAGTAAGAAGATAGACAAGGATAACTTTCTATTCATTTCATAGGTCATGAAACGGTAATTTATTTTCGTTCTTCATTTTTGTTAATATTTTGTTGCTTACTGTAGCTCTTTCTTAGCGCACACTGACGACTTTTGTCTCTCCTGTTGAACGACTGACATCGATGCACAGCGACATTGGCAAGAGGTAAGCGACAAGAGAATGCAGTGTTCCGTAAATGAAGGGGGAGGGTTGGGGGAAGGAAAGGAAAGGGAAGAAATTAATGATATCAGCTGTATCGGAACCTTGTGTGGAGTCAGCGCCGACGAATGAAAATGTGTGCCGGGCCTCCTGCTTACAAGGCAGTTGCATGAAGCAGTAGCCCCCTTGGTCACAGTGTTAATCGCAAATGCACGGATTATCTCGGCGCGCTCTCCGGTAGAGTCACAATCGCACTTCGCGCTATCTTTCCGCAGTCCCCTAACCATCCATGTCTTCCATGCTCGCTAATTTTAGATTCCCACTGGCGGTCGAACATAAATGTATATCCGCACTGAAGTTTGTGGATTCAGTGCACATTGAAGCTAATCAGTTACATGAATGCGTTGTCTCTCTTCTTTCGGCCAAGTCAAAAAAAAAAAAAAAACACCGATTCATAGAACAGAATGCAGGCTTGTGCTGCCCCTCGACAATAGAGTCGTCACAGCCTGACTACTCAAAAGTCTAATAATAGTTGTTGTGCCAGAGTACTATTAACTTCTTTTTTCGTTTAATGTGGATATACTCTCGCGAAACAATATATTCTTTTTTAAGACCAAAGAAAGGTTCCTAAAGACTTCCTAATTAAGCATTTTCCCTGTCTGCTGCTTGGTGGTGGTGGTGGTTAGTGTTTAACGTCCCGTCGACAACGAGGTCATTAGAGACGGAGCGCAAGCTCGGGTTAGGGTTGGGAAGGAAATCGGCCGTGCCCTCGCAAAGAAACCATCCCGGCATTTGCCTGAAACGATTTAGGGAAATCACGGAAAACCTAAATCAGGATGGCCGGAGACGGGATTGAACCGTCGTCCTCCCGAATGCGAGTCCAGTGTGCTAACCACTGCGCCACCTCGCTCGGTGTCCGCTGCTTGATAAACTGATTTACCTCACGAGATTCAGCTGTGCACCACTGAGCCAGACAGCTTCTTGAAAAAGCCCGCTGCACGTTTTAAACACGATGTCTAACGTCAGATCACTGAGCGATCTTTTCCTTTTTCTTCTTCTTCTTCTTCTTTCAAAAGGCTAAGATTTTCTCTGCAGCCAGAGCTCCCTCTCTTCAGCAGTTCTCTTCATTTCCATGTATGAAGGATATCCCATCTCCTTGATCCTATTTTTTTAAAATAGGATGTTCCCGATCGTCTCCTCGTTTTCTTTCCTACGATCTTGCCTTCGAAAATGTTTTATAGCAGAATGTCGTGTCTGATTAACAGCCAACTGCACCAACTTCGATTAAAAGTTAACCACAGTTAAGTCGGCCATTAACCCTGGTCAAAGCAAAACCCTGTAAATTGTCGCCGCAACGGCACTGGTGTACTTGTGGAAAGGGGAACTACACCAATGATAAGTGTAATACATCGTGAGAAAATAATAAATAGGGTGGAAACTTCAAAATTATTAGGGGTCCATACTGATGAGAATTTGAACTGGAAAAAAACACATTTTGAACTCCTAAAACCACTGCGTTCAGCCACATTTGTGCTTCGAATCATTGCAAATCTTGGAGAGAGACAAATCAGCAAGTTGACATATTTTGCATATTTATATTCAACAACGTCATATGGGATAATGTTCTGGGGTAACTCATTTTTAAGAAAGAAAGTCTTCATTGCGCAAAACCGTTCTGTAAGGGTAACATGTGGGGCTTACTCATGATCATCTTACAGTCATCTCTTTGGGCATTCTGACTGCAGCTTCATAGCATATTTATTCCGTCATGAAGTTTGTTGAAGATATCCACTACAGTTCACAAGGGACAATGAGGTACATAATTACAATACCAGAAGGAAAAATGGCATTCATTACTGTACATTAATGTTGCCTTCAGCGCAAAAAGGGGTGCAAATGTTACAACAAAAGTTTTTTATCACTTACCCAGTGATATAAAATGTCTGAGAGACAACAAAGTAAAATTTGATAACAAACTGAGAAAGTTTCTTCTTAACAACTCATTTTATTCCGTAGAAGAATTTCTATTATCGTAAAGGGTGGTAGGGTGATGGGTAGGAGAAAAAAATCTTAGAAATGTTCAGAATGCAACTTATGTACAAATTAATTTGTGATATGAATGTAAAATGACTCAGTCCACACTATCACTAGCTATCGTGCAAAATCACCCATGGAACATATAAGTAACTAACTTTCGAAAATTGTGGGGATACGAAATACGAAAAGAGATTTTGTCGTTCCAAAGAAACTTGGTAGTGATAATGATGTCAGATCAACGAGAGGTTGGAATCTTCTACTCATCGGAACAACCCTAGCTTCCCTGTGAACAGTCTTCCAAAGACATCAAAGACATGCAAATGATGTGCAAGGTGATCTATCGTGGATCGTAGCAGCAATGTCTCCACGATACATAAAATTTTCTTCACGAGCAGAATTACACTCCGTGGTAGATGATTTCAGCGTGTTGGATGGATTTCCTTGGAGTCACTGGTATAGTGGATTTCAGTGTGACGACACAATGAAGATATATCAAAAGCGCTTCCTTTTTATAGAATTTGGCTCAGTTAAATATCAAATAATAATATTTGTAGACACGGTCTTTACACAGAGTATACATATATGGAGAGCTTGGTATCACGTTGAACCAGTAACCTAAAAAAAAAAGACCTGTAAACGATTGGTAGTAGTAGGTTCGTGTCCGCGTCCTACAAAAATTTTTTGACCTTTTGTTTCCGGAAATATTCCAGGTGTTTCTTCTTAATTTAATAGCAGTATCACATGCCATAGTCGAAGTTATTTATTATAAATAATGTCTCTGCTGCTGTTGTTGTTGTAAAGGCCAACATCTGTAGTGTTACCCCAGTTAACGCAGCTGTCAGTCTGTGACAGAAAATAAATACAAGTTACACACTGCAAGTTTTTGTTAGTATGAACCTTCGGGTAATATTATACAATTGTGCATGTGTAAGCTGATATTAGACGCTGTAGTTTAACTATATTCAATCTAAATCCGAAACTTTTGAGTTAAAGAGTAAATTCTACTAATGTGTATCAGATAGTTGTACAGCATTGCCGGCCAGGGTGGCCGAGCGGATCTAGGCGCTACGGTCTGGAACCGCGCGATCGCTACGGTCGCAGGTTCGAATCCTGCCTCGGGCGTGGGTGTGTGTGTGATGTCCTTAGGTTGGTTAGTTTTAAGTAGTTCTAAGTACTAGGGGACTGATGACCTCAGAAGTTAAGTCCCATAGTGCTCCGAGCCATTTGAACCATTTTTTCGTACAGCATTATTCGCTGTTCAAACCATCGACGAGCCCTGAATCTTCTTAACACTACACCAGTCGTCTTTCTGCATTCTAAAAGGTTCTCGTTCCAGCCGACCAACTCTAAAACGATACCAATTTCAAATTTTCTTGTTCTAGACAGCACATTACTCATGTTACGTAACAAGCTGAAACGGACATGTAAGTACCACAGACAGCGATTATCATTATCTTTGCATGTATAATGGACGCCTTCCCTTGTAACACATGGAGTTAACCGTAGCCAGGTTCCCAGTTAGCTGAACATGTTTTTCTAGCTGCATTTAACGTTGGTGCAGCGCAAGGACTACTTACTCACGATTAAGCTTTAACCGTGATCGCGGGACCCTCGGTTATCTTGCTGTTTAATCGACGTTGGTGCAGCCGGCCGTAAGTGTCCTACAAGTTTTGCTTTGCGTCGACCTATAACTTTCAATAGTTCTTTCTTCTCTCATATTTCCTGTAGAACCGCCTCATTCGTTTTTCTGGCAGACCAGTTATTTTTTGTAATTCTCCTCTAGAATCACATTTCTCCAGCTTCGAAGCGAGCTTTCTCGTGCTTTGCTAATGTCCAGGTTTCACATTCATATTTCAGGACACTCCACATGAAGGTCTTTACAAATCTTTTCTTAGTGTGGAAGCTGGCGTGTTTATTCAACAGAAGGTTCTTCATCTTTTGGATGGAACTCCGGCCACTGTTATCTTTCTCTTGACTTCCTTGAAGCATGTACTTCCTCCGCAGAGTTACTGCAGTAGTGAAATTCGATTACTTCATCAAGATGTTCACTTCCTATTTGGTGTCAATCTTGTCTCCACTTCCTTTCTTGTCTATAACCATGACTTTTGTCTTCTTGGTATTCATTTCTACTTTTGTTTAAGTCCTGGAGTATTTTACTTAGTTCTTTCTCTGTGTCAGTCACTATTGCTTGTCATTGACAAATTTGATGCAGTTGATATAAATATCATTAATTTTGATTCCAGCTAACTTTTCTTTCATTGTGGTTATTCCCTCCTCGATGAACATATTAAATAAGTAAGGTGACAGACGGCATCCCTGACTTACTCCCCTTCTGATTTTTGCTTCTTTCTTAATACTATTGATATCTATACTCAGAATTAGTCGCCTGCTATTCCAACTAAGCCCTACTTTGCACATTACTTTAAAAAATAATTTCCAATCGACCATATCAAAGGCAGTACACGCTATTTATGTTTTCTGTTTTCTTCTAATCTTCTTTCCAATATTTGACTTAGTGATAGTACTGCATTTCTCATTTCTTTCCCTGTTCTGAAGCCACATTGATTATTGGCTAAATTCCACTTTGTTTTCTTTTTAATCCTCTCTGTAACTGTTAATTATAATATTTTTTACCCATGTCACAGAAGGGCAAGTGTTCTATAGTTTGTAAAGTCCTTTGCATTTGCCCTCTCGGGCAACGCAATAGTTCTACTTTTTGTGAAGTCAGATAGTATGATACCCTCTTCAAAACATTTAGAGACCATAGTAAATAATTTACTTTTGATGTAGTCACTACTGCTTTAAAGGAGTTGTCATCTAAACCCGTTGCTTTATTCAGTTGTAACCTATTTCGTACAAGAAAGAACTCTTCTTTTATTATCGGCGGCCCCTTATTGTTATCATCAATTAGTTTTTCATCTTCAATATTCTCTTTTAAACTTTCAATTTCAGCATCAGTTCATCTGCTGCTTACATCTTATATGTAAACAGCAATTCTTGTCTCTCACCATGTTACCCTTGGTTATCAGTGTTGCAACAGTTTAATTTTGGAGTAAACTTCATCCTTTTCCCCTATTTAGAATCATCTTCTATTTCTTTGCTAATTTTTCCAGCCACTATTCTTTTTCTAAATGCTACATTGTTGATAGTTCGTTTTCTATTGCTTTATATTGATCACGGGGCTCTTTTTCTGTTTAGTTTATTCCTTTTGATAATACGTTCCAATATTTCGGGAGTCATCCAAGGATTCCTAGGCTCAATTTCTTATTCCTAATACGCCTGCGGCTGCATTTGTTATATTTGACTTGGTAAAAACCCAGCTGTTTTCTTCCCTGTCTGCTTCCATCGATGCAGCCTTGAATTCCTGCCCAACCTTTGCATCCTTCAATTTATATGGTGCCCATTTCTTTGGATACTGCAGGTGGTGTTTAATAAATCTGATATTGCACTTCGCCACCGCAAGTGTGTGGTCGCTATCTATATTATCATATGGATAACTACGACTAGATTTCACTTGGTTCCTGTACCTCTGCTTTGCTATTATATAATATGTCATATTTCTCCCATTTCACCAGGTGTCTTCTAAGTGTAGCATCTTCTCTTTGAGGCTTCATTATACGTGTTTGTTATAACCATTTCGTCTTGTTCAGAAATTTTAATAATTTCTCACCTCTTGAACTTTCCCATCCGAACTTACCAGCACATCTGTGGTTCTCTTGTATGGCTACTGAGGCTTTAAAACCTCCCATGAGAATAACATTGTCTTTGGTGTTTATCAGTTTCATTAAATGTTCAATGGAATCATCATTTTTTTATTTTTCTTCGCCGTTACTGTTTGTCGTTGATATGTATACTTGAACTTTTTGTTTGAGAAGTGGTTTAGCTTTCAACTATATCATTAATGTCCTATCACTTAAATGGTTGGTATTCATTCCATTATGTATCCATTTCTTTGTTAAAATAATAGCTACTCCATTGTTCTCTGACTGATGGCTTCCACTACGAATTATTCTCAAATCTTCTGATTTAAATTCACCATTTCGAGCTCATCTTGTCTCACACAGTCCTAGAATATCCAGTCTTTTTGACTTCCTATAGTCGTCTAAATTTAATGGCGTTCACACATTTCATGTGCCAATGCTAAATTAATCTTTTCCTACTTTCTCAAGTCTTCTTCCTCCCTCTCTGCTTGTGTTTTCACGCCAGACCTTGGTCTCCGAACGAAACCCATGATTCTCAAGGGTACATTCATATGGATGTACCGTGGTTGGGGGGGGGGGGGGGGGGTCAGATTGGGGAAGCGGAAGAAGGGAACAGCTGCACTCCCCCCCCCCCTTCCGAATTTTATACGCCTGCGCTCCTATTGTTGTCAATAAAAGTTATGTTAGTCCCCCCCCCCCCCTACGATTTACTTTACAATATATTTTGCGTTAACTTTTGTAAAAATCGCGTTGCGCACCCGGTCAAGTTGCGTTAATGCAATACACTGAGCACGGAAAGCAAGCACCACGTTCGCCAGCCACCAGTGCGATCCAAAACGGCAGCAGTTGCGATCGGCTTGCAGTTATTAGCCATGTTGTTGTTTTGAGGGAACCGAACGTAGTTAATGAAAAATATTCATTCAATGTTCATATTACACTAATTTTAAAAATCTGGTTGATACTGTGTTGTGATACGTTCATTCTGTTGAACGATAAAAAGGAGTGTCACGCTGAATAACAATGAGATTCAAAATTTTTTGCGAGTACTTTTTATTATTATTTTTAATATTCTACTTACAAAAGGAAGTACCTAGATTTAGGTTAGGAAGGTATCTGATATTATGAATGTTGTGGTCGTCATGTCGATTTATGCAGCTAGAACTGATTTTACCTACGTAAACACCTTGCAGTTTTTCTATAGCCTGGCTAACGAAATATGAACCACACGTTTTTACGAACGTCAACACCACACAAATCAAATATCACCTTTTAAGTCAAACTTGATGTTTTTGATTTGATAAAATTTCGTTTTCGTCCATCTCTCTTTTTTCACAATACTTTTTTTTGTCTGTGAACAGGAACTTGAATAAAGATTATTTTGATACATCGTCAAACGTATTTAGTGATTTCAATAGTTATTTGAACTATTGAAGGGCGCCACGAGCAATGGCGAATGCGATACCGCTTGTAATCAGTTGCTTGGCTTGATACCCCTCACACGGGCGATTTTGCCAAGTAATTTAAATCAGTTTTAAGAACATCACTGTGTCGAGGAGTTCTGCTATGAAAAATGAACTATGTTCAGCAGCAGGTGATTTCCGTATCCCAGGAATATTTGCAAAACATACATTGAAAATACTTGAGAATTATAATTTATTAATTTTGTTTTGAAACCATTTTCTTGGTAACTATAAGTTACTTTACAGAATATATTACGTTTTTCACAGATGGAAAATGGGTTGTACACATCTCTCCAGAGTGCCAATACACGTCGTTTTACGTTTATTATTCCTCAAATTCCTTTTATTCATTAATCTTACAATTTAACTGCAAGTATTTACACAATTTACTCGGCGTGTCTATAGGGATGTTGTCAATAGCAGCACTACTGATTACCGTAACTCTTGTTATAAATTGTATGAAGGAGAGTTAGTTTACATAAAATGAGAAGGGATTTGAGTGTAACTGAAATGATAAAATCATAAACCCCTTATGTCCAATACCACAAATTTTTCAGAATAAGCAGAAACGTGGTTATCAGAAAGACTGATAATTGAAAGTTGTTGAGAGAAATCCCACATTTTCTACTACACGATGTGCTATTCTAGACCCAAAATGTTGCACGTATCTATTATAGGAACCGAAATGTTAACATATATAAGTATTGGACATGAGGGGTTTCTGCTCAAAAGTTGGACATGAGTGTTTCTACATCAAATGAACTGCAACAAATGGCGTTTTAGTGCGATATATTAATGTATGAATAACAAAATTATAATGTCACAAACATATGCTACGGACGCCTCTCCTTCTCTTTCTTGGTGATTCTATATCACTCATATTAGAAATGTTTTAACAATGCAGAAGTATGGTTAAACAATAGAATAATGTATTGAAAACTGAGTATTAATTGCACTACAGTCATACAACTTTTATGTATATTTTTGACTGCCATCTGCTTAGCGGCCCGCTACAATAGCCGTTGAAAACAAAGTGAACCGCCAAGGAAACGAAGGAAATCAAAGGGAAAGATACTTCAACCCCTTAAGTGCAGAAACTCCTCATGTCACTGGACATGAAGCGTTTCTGAACAAGAATAAAATTGACTATCTAATAACATGGAAATCATTGTGGACATGAGGAACTTCTATCATAATCAATGCAGCTGCCTTCAAAGATATGTAATCCACCATTACCTCACTTTGCAAAAAATATGGACGAGCGGTTTCTGATTTTATCAATTCAACATTTAAATTAAAATGTCCTCTTAAAATTGTAGTAGGTATGTATGTCATTCTATTTAGAAGTTAAAAACTTTAATAATGCTTATAATTATTTCACATACAACTCAGAATCATAAGAGGGAGTCTTTTGTATCACAACTGTGGACTTCCTATCAATTCTACTTCTACAGCACAAGCTTCAAAATGTTAATCACTGTATTTTGTATTATTTCTCAATATAAATGGCAACTCAGGCTTCCACTTCACTTCTCAGAGTGATTCGTGGTCATTGGATAACTTTAAATTCTATCGTAAATTTCCTACTCAAAGTGTAAAAAGAAAAACGGAACAAAACTGCAATGAATACAGAAACGGGTCGCTGTCCTAATGCCACACACCTCTGGTAACTATCCAGGTAGTCATACTGGTTGCACAAATCGTATGTAATCCGTAAGATTGCCTGGGATTTCGACATAACCGGCGTTCAGCGACCGAGCGCTGGGTTTTGTTATCAATGGGATTTACGAAGCGATCGGTGGACCATGCTGCGGACCACTGCGATCCGTCGCTCAGTGTGGAGCCCTTAAAGGATGCTGACAAATACACATGGTGCATAAGTTATTACCTACATATATATACCTACATATATACAGCTCTAATAAATGAAATCTCCTTTTCTGAAGTCGGTTAAAAATAGTGTTCAGCGAGGGTGTGAGATCAAATTAGCTTATTAAATAAGCCAGCTTTCGCTGACGAGGCTATAACTGAAACATGATTTTTAGGCTTTTTTATTTATTTTTTCAGCCAAAGAAACAAAAATGGGCAAAATAACAAGAAAAGAAGATGAGTCAAGTGACAGTAAATCTAGTGAGGTGGATGCAGCGTCAGTTACACAATTTTGTTCTGGTCGCCCAAGAGAGAATAGTAATAGAAATTTGTGTAACTCATTACTGAATCCCTTAGAAGGATCGTACGCGAAACCCCTAAATTCTGGCAATATTACTAACGAGGTAGCTTGTGAATCTAATGCATCTGAATCCACATCCATTCCGGAAGATGGAGATAATTGTCATGAAAATGACATCGGCTGGTGAGTTGGACTGTCTTTTGTAATGATTTCCGAAAAGCGAATGGAAATGTTAAAGCTGTGCTGGATACATCCCGAAAACTATGATTTTGCTGGTGATGCTTCGCATTTCAAATGCAGATTGAATCACACTTGGTTAGAAATGCACAAGCCTTGGCTTGCTTACTCAAAGAAATTGAAAGGTGCATTTCGTTTGTTTTGTGTTTTATTTCCGCAAAACTCTCTAATTGTCCGACCATTAACAAAGTATAAAGATACAAAAATGGTTCAAATGGCTCTAAGCACTATGGGACTTAACATCTGAGGTCATCAGTCCCCTAGACTTAGAACTACTTAAACCTGACTAACCCAAGGACACCACACACATCCATGCCCAAGGCAGGATTCGAACCTTCGACCGTAGCAACAGCGCGGTTCCGTACTGAAGCGCCTAGAACCGCTCAGCCACAGCGGCCGGCTATAAAGATATAGACAATTATTGTAGAGCACATGTAGATAGTCAATGGCACCGAGAGTCGTGTGCGGCTGCCAGGTTTTTTGGCCATTCAAAAACAAATGCACGGGTTGCTCCCCAAAAAGACTACGCAAAAATTATTAAAGATAACAGAAATGCATTACAAGCTGTAGTCAATACAATTATTTTTTGCGGAACTCATGATTTGCCATTGAGAGGAAAAGAAAAACATAATGACGTATTTCAAGATTTGCTTAAAATAAAAATTGATTCAGATGTCGAATTTTTGAGCAAACACTTGCAAAAGGAACATACACATGCTCAATATACACCTCCAAAAAATCAAAATGGGATTTTCAACATATGTGGAGTCCTAACCAGAGAAAAATTAGTCGATAATATCTAAGTTGCAACTGCCTAAGGCATTTTGGTTGATGAATCAGCTGATATAAGTGGAAGGAAGCAACTATCAATAGGTGTTAGACATTACTATAAAAGAAGAAAACTTGTAAGGAATAATTTATGTGTTTTGGCGAGATAGAAAGAATGAATCCCAAATGATAGCTGCTGAAAGTAATGGATTAATCAATGCATTACACACCGATGTTAACAAGTGCGCTGGATAGGGCTACGACGCATGTGCTACAATGGCGTGAAAAGGTGGCGGTGTTCAAAAAATTTTGAAAGTAACATATAGAAAAGCTTTATATGTTCACTGGCCTACCACAAAATAAACATTGTAGTAAACGACTTGAATAACGTAATGTCGAAATTGTGGAAGGGTTGGAAAAGCTTGGTCACGAAGGGAATCCTGAGACAAGAAAAGTAGCTTTCCAGTTGTTATCCACAGCTGGACAAACCACATTCATATTGTCTTTATATATTGCAGACAATTCCCTACTGCAACCGGTCGCAAACACACTGCATTCTAAGACCTTGGAAGTTATTAAGTGTGCGGAGCACGTACAAACCATAACAGCTGCAGTTGCAGAACACAAACGTTCTGCCGAAGAAGGGAGTGGAGAATTGTTAAAATCAGCTAGTGAAATTGCTAAGGCTTTGAGCCTAGAGTTCCGTCTTCCAGACAGCAAGCCACCAACAGTATAAGGGGCAGATCATCCAGCTGGTTCGTTGAGCGAGTATTTCCGTCGCTCGCTACACGGGCCCTATTTAGTTCCGTTAACAGCCTCATTAGAAGTGAGGATCGGCAAAGACCAATATCTTTCATTGTTACTCTCTGTACAAAGAATGTATGGAGGAAGTATCTAAATTTTATGAAATAGAAAGGATTACGCGAACGGCTTTGCCGCAATGGTAACATCAGTTACCGTCAGATCACTGAAGTTACGTGCTGTCAGTTTTGGCTAACACTTGGATGGATGACCGTCCGAGTCTGCCGAGCGCTATTAGCAAGTGAGGTGCACCTTAGACCTCGTGAGGCCAATATTGAGCAGCTACTTAATTGAAATGTAACGGCTCTTGACATGAAAGCTGACAACGACTAGGAGGGTGGCATGCTGATCACATACCACTGCATATCCGCATCCAGTGACGACTATCGGCTGACGGTGCCGTTGGATCTTCCGAGGCCTGTTCGGACGGAGTTTAGTTTAGAAGCAGCCGAACCGTGCTGCACTTATTGGATAAACAAGCAGGAGAACTTTGAAACTTTGGAGGTAACAGAATTAATCCAACAAGCAGAGTATTTTTATTCTAAGTTGGAAACGTCCCTAGAAATTTTACTGGTTCAAATGGCTCTGAGCACTATGGGACTTAACATCTGAGGTCATCAGTCCCCTAGAACTTAGAACTACTTAAACCTAGCTAACCTAAGGACATCACACACATCCATGTCCGAGGCAGGATTCGAACCTGCGACCGTAGCGGTCGCGCGGTTCCAGACTGAAGCGCCTAGAACCGCTCGGCCACACCAGCCGGCAAATTTTACTGACAATGCTTTATTTCACAGTTACAACTGAAATGTCATTCATTACATTCAGACTCGTTAAATCATGGTTGAGATGATCGAAGACAGGTTAAATGGGCTCTGTATACTCAGTGTAGATAAAAATCTTGAAAACAGTATGGGTGATTCTCTCACAGGAGAAACCATTCTGCTGAAGATCCACGAAAATTACTTTTGAAACAGGTCTGATCAAACAACCTAAATTAAGTAAATGCATATTTATATTTATGTTTATTTATCTGACTACCTATAAAGTAGGATCTCGTGTGGGTGTTTACCCTTCACGCTATGTCCACCTAATGTTTCGTGTAATTGTGTTCGTGCAGGGTGCAGGGCAAAACAAGTGCGGGAGACACAGCTTAATAAATTTTTTATTTGTCTCCCCCTCCCTTTGGCTAAAATCTGGTTATGCCCACGTACATACATTATTAGATTCTGCCATGGTTACCACCCATGGGATATCCAAATGAATCTTTAATGTGGTACCTTCCCGTCGTTTTCCAAATTCCGTTGGCTTTTGTGGCTCATCTGTCTTCATGGGTAGTTTCCTAACCCAGAGGGAAGGGGGTGTCATGCATCTACCACCTCATCAGCCTGCCAAGGAGACCGTTTGCACGTGACAAAGGTTCTCTCTTATTCCGGAAGACATTCAGTCCCCACCTACGTTGGCCGCCTGAATTGTTTGCCGGACTCACCACAAGGAGTTGTAGGTCGGGTTTTCGCTTCATTGAGGATGAGACCATAAGGCATTTCTCATACCTCTCCAGTACTTCTGAGGAGCATCGAGCGATCAGATCACAGCAACAAAAATTATTTGAAGTCGACTAACCTTGTATAATGTCTTTCACGCGAAGTAGATGTGTACAACTCTATAAACTATTCTTTAGTAATGATAAATACTCCTACGTGCAAAATTTTTTTTATCCGTAACCTAACATTTCATATTAAGTGGAACAGCTGCAGTAAGTGGCTGTTAAAGGAATGGGGGTCAAGTACGAAGGATAATATATAACTGGGGCGCGAAGTGGCTATGGAACCTTTCGTCAGTATATACAGGGTGATTTTTTCCACAGTGTACAAACTCTAGGGATTTATCGATGAGAGGATACGGAACAAAAAAGATCTAATGAACCTTTGTCAGGAACTGTAAGGTTTCCATACTAAAGACCATTTATTCAATCATACTTCGTTACAGAGACTGCGACTAATACGCGTTCTGCTACGCAGCCACAGTTGCAGTATACATGGCTTCCTCCTAGGGGGTGGGCTGGCCGCTGTGGTCGAGCGGTTCTAGGCGCTTCAGTCCGGAACCACGCGGCTGCTACGGTCGCAAGTTCGAATCCTGCCTCGGGCATAAATTTGTGTGATGTCCTTAGGTTAGTTAGGTTTAAGTAGTTCTAAGTCTATGGGATTGATGACCTCAGATGTTAAGTCCCATAGTGGTTAGAGCCATTTGAACCTCCTAAGGGGTGGCACTGTTCCTCATACGTCACGCCCTAACCGTCTCCTGCCATAGTTATTGGTAATGTTGTGTCCGATTCACTTCTTTTGCTGACTTACCTTGTACTGGACGTGATACAGTGTTATACGCAATGGTTCCCTACTCAAATTGAGAGCTCGCCGGCATTGTGTTTACTTACGGAAAGGCAAATGGCGGGGAGCGGTGGGCAGCAAGTTTGTATCAGGAGACCTATCTCCACCGAAAACAACCACAGCATTCAACGTTTGCAACAGTGTTTCACCGTTTGTCTCAGACAGGGTCGTTTCAGAAAGCAGGAAATCATGAAGGACGTATAAAAGTGTTCTGACACCAGACATGGTAGAAAATGTGATTAACACTGCGAAAAGCGACCGCCGTGTCAGAACCAGGCAGTTGGCCCTCCAGTACAGGGTAAGCCACCAGACGACCGTGTGGAAAATTCTCCGTGACAATTGTTACTACCCTTATCACTTGTAGCGTGTGCAGGGCTTACTAGCGACAGAGGTTCCACATTGCGAGCTGTTTTGCCACTGGCTGCTCACCAAGCAACCACGATTCCGGCATTTATGTCATTCATCCTATTCACAGATGAGGCTACCTTTACGTGGAGTGTTATCATTAACTTTCATAACAGTCATCTGTGGGGTAGTATACATAACCCCCATGGTATGGTGACAGCGAATCATCAGCATCGGTGCAGCCGGAGTGTGTGGGCCGGGATAATTTTGGCGACTGTATTTTGGGACCAGTCTTCCTTCCACGTCGCCTAGCAGGCCGGAACTATCGGAATTTCTTGCGGGTGGCTTTGCCACACCTGCTGGAAGAAGTGCCATTGATGATTGGAAAGGTTATGTGGCTGCTGCATGATGGCGCTCCAGTCTACTTCCCCGTTAACGTCCGGACGCATCTCAATCGTGTCTTCCCTGGTCGATGGATCGGACGAGGGGATCCAGTTGCATTGCCTGCTCGTTCACCGGATCTCAACCTATGCGATTTCTGATTATGTGGCAATCTGAAAAGTATCCTGCTTGCAGAGCCCATTCCAGATGTGGAGACACTGCGACAGCGTCCTTATGTTGCCTTTGATACTGCTCGGATGCAGCCTCATCGATGTGAACGTGTAAGACGGAACATGCTACGGCATGTGGCGTGTACACGCATGCGTTGAGGCACATGCAAACCATTTTCAACACACGCTGTAACTGTGGCTGCGTGGTACAGCGCGTATTAGACGGCAGTCTCTGTAACAATAATAAATAGTCTCTAGCATGCAAACCATCCACTTCCGGATATAAGTCCATTAGACGTTTTTTGTTCCGTGTCCTCTCATAGACCAGTCCCTAGAGTTTGTACACGGTGGTAAAATCACCCTGTAAAGACACGGAACAGTCTGGCATAATGCTACCAGAAGGGAGGTTGAAAGTAAAAAGTTCAAATCTGAGGAAGTTCTGTAATTGCTAAGTTTCTGCACCATCTGTACCAGTAAAAAAAAATCTTACTTCCATAATTCATTCAGGACTTCGCGGCCCTCTGCAGATTTCCCCACAGGTTCCTTTCTTACAATTAGAAACAGGTATTCGCCGACAGCTTCCTTGTCAACCATGGTCAGGGTTGAAGAGGTGTGAAGCAAAGTGGTACTGAAAGTGTAGGCGCTGTCGAAGATGAAAGGGAAATACGCCGAAGGCATGCGTATTCAAATACAGAGACATGTAACCAGGCAGAATACGGCGCTGCGGTCGGCAACGCCTATGTAAGACAAGTGTCTGGCGAAGTTGTTAGATCGGTTACTGCTGCTACAATGGCAGGTTATCAAGATTTAAGTGAGTTTGAACGTGGTGTTATAGTCGGCGCAAGAGCGATGGACACAGCATCTCCGAGGTAGCAATGATGTGGGGATTTTCCCGTACGGCATTTCACGAGTGTACCGTGAATATCAGGAATCCGTAAAACATCAAAGCTCCCATATCACTGCGGACGGAATATGATCCTGAAGAATGGGACCAACGACGACTGAAGAGAATCGTTCAACGTGACAGAAGTGCAACCCTTCCGCAAACTACTGCAGATTTCAGTGCTGGATCATCAACAAGTGTCAGCATGCGAACCATTCAACGAAACAGCATCGATGTGGGCTTTCGGAGCCGAAGGCCCACTCGTGCAGCCTTGATGACTCGCCTGAGCCCATCAACACCGACGATGGACTGTTGATGACTGGAAGCATGTCGCCTGGTCGGACGAATCTCGTTTCAAATTGTATCGAGCGGATGGACGTGTACAGGTGTGGAGACAACCTCATGAATCCATGGACCCTGCATGTCAGCAGGGAAGTGTTCAAGCTGGTGGAGGCTCTGTAATGGTGCAGGACGTATGCAGTTGGAGCGATATAGGACGCCTGGTATGTTTACGTACGAATCTGACACATACGTAAGCATTCTGTCTGATCACCTGCATTCATTCATGCTCATTGTGCATTCCGAAGGACTTGGGCGATTCCAGCACGACAATGTGACACCCCACACGTCGTGAATTTCCGCTGCCCACCAAACTGCTCGTGCATGAACATTGTTGTGCGTATCTGGGATGACTCCGACGTGCTGTTCAGAAGAGATCTCCACTCCCTCGTACTCTTATGAATTTATGGTGAGCTCTGCAGGATTCATCGAGTCAGTTCCCTCCAGCACTACTACAGACATTAGTCGAGTCCATGCCACGTCGTGTTGCATCACTTCTGCTGCGTACTCGCGGGGGCGCTACACGATATTAGGCAGGTGTACCAGTTTCTTTGGCTCTTCAGTGTACTTCAAAACATGCAGGTCGCACATGTCAAAAATTGTACTGCCGACGAATGCCAAAATGCCTGAAAAACGAACCTGTGGGAGTTTCTACAAGTTTTTATTCAGCAAACAAACTCCAATTCGTATTTTCTGACCTCTTAATATTGGCCAGTACTTTTGTGAACCGCAGTGCACGTTTTAAAACTGACTACAGAAAAATAATTCCAAGAACAAAAATACAGTACACATTTCAAGGTAAATATTATAATAATCAACCACTTTACACGAAATTTGAAATGATGCACACAGAACGAAATCTATACGTTTGATGATCCTTCAAAGATTTGCCCACAGTACTAAAGGCGTTAGAGGCAGACGCCCCGTCGCAGTGCGTTCACAAAGTCGCGTTCTTGTGATTGCTCTGTGGTATCGAGGGCTGGATAGTGACGGCCCAGCCTGTACTACATTCATCGTTTCTTAAAGATCATCTTACTTTTACACCCCGATCTGCTGATTCTAATAATTAAGAATAACAGTAATTCAATTCAATTTTATATAAAAATCATATTATTTTTAAAAAAAGGAGAAACTGAATTTGGCAACAAGTAAATAAAATAAGCTCTTATATGCATCAGCACTGGTTTAATTCTTGAAGAGACAGTTGTAGGTGGAAGGAGGTCAACGCCTAGGAGCTCATTATTTCTGTTTGACGAAATAACATCTTTACAAAATTTTTCGTTCGTTGTAGAAGGCTTCGTAAAGCGTACTAGCCTTAACTTGCTCTTAATTTTTCTCACTTTCTAGTGCTTCTCTTTGTCGATAGTTTGCGCCAGACATTATCCTTTTTTCAGATTTTTTTTTTCTTCAGTTGGTTCGTCTTTACAAAGACAGTGTAAGCACACAGTAGGTTCACAAAAGTTCTGGACAAGTAGACACACAACAATGCGCTGGCGTGGAACGAGAGCACTCGAGATCAACTGAACACTGCGACCTGGAATCAAGTACAGCTACCTCATTGTTTGAAAATCACTGACGACTCTGCAGTAGAGAAGGACAGTAGGAAGGCGCCACAGATGGTAAGAACGCGTGATTTTGCTTTCGTAAAACAGTTTATACAATCGGTATGGATTCTGCACAGTCTCTTAATGTGATATGAAAGGGAGACACACTAAACATTTCGGTGCGGTTGTCAGTGGATATAGTGTGAGTTGTCCCTGAGTCTGCTGCACCTAAAACGTATGTTCCTTTACCTGGCTTTCTACTGCCAGATATTACTTACGAGGGTGAGTCAAATGAAAACCTTAAATTTGTAATAACAAATCGAAATTTCGCGCCGTTATCCTGTAAGTTGGTAAGCGTGCTACAAACAGCGTGGATAATGGCCTGTAGGTGGCAGCATAATGCAGATGCACACTTACCGTCCTAGTATCAGTATAAAGATGGCCGCTCCACTTGCGACATGCACCAGGGAAGAACAGCGTTCTGTTATTCGGTTTTTGCGTAGTGAAGGTGTGAAACCTATTGAAATTCATCGACGAATGAAGGTTCAGTACAGTGATGCATGTTTGTCACAGCAGCAAGTCTACGAATGGAATAGGAAGTTCGCAAATCGTGTGACTTCAGTGGAAGATGCTCCTCGTCCATATCAGGCACAACGAGTTGTGACTCCACAGAACATTGCAGCAGTTGAAGCCATAGTGAAGGAAAACTGCCGAGTTACACTGAATGACATTGCAATATGTTTACAGATTAGTCATGGGTCAGCACACCACACTGTGCATGATGTGATCCAGTTCCACAAAGTGTCTGCAAGATGGGTGCCACGGCAGCTGACTCCTGAAATGAGAGAACGACGTGTTGATGCTTGTGAAGAACTTCTTCGGCGCTTTGAACGAGAAGGTGATGGCTTCCTTGCAAGAATCGTTACTGGAGACGAAACCTGAGTTCACTTCCACCAACTGTAAACGAAGAGAGCGAGCAAGGAATGGCGCCATTCCTCATCGGTGACTCGTAATTAAAGGCTCTGAGGCGGAGCCGCCCCAAAATATATGTTAAAGTAAATTTCGCAAGAACGTATTACATAATTTAAATTATCAGGACGAATTTCGCATATTTCCCATTCCGATTGAAATAACGACGGTCAACGTTTTTGGAACTGTTTGTATCGATAGATGTTTTCCGAACTGTTTGTAGTGTTTAGGCTGCGCCTTGGAACGTCCGTAAGCTGCATGTAGTAGTAGTTGGGGGCCGTGGCTTCTACATAGTACTGCTTCTTAAGGGCGACCCGAAGGCTCAGAGCTCGCAGCCCAAGTGTGTCATACCAACCACCACACGTTTTTCACGTTCCACTATCTCTGTAATAAAGGAATGTAGAGTGGCCGAAACTTCGCTATCCAATCTCTGTCTCTGCACATCTCTACTACGCTTCGATGCGTCATTAATCGACGTTTAGTATTATTGTTTTGATAATGTTTTACATAGTTATTTTGTTTCTGCCATTGGCTATTTTATTCACATTTAGAATAAGTTTGCAAATATCCCGTCAGAGTGCACTAGACTACAGTAACATAACAGTACTGCCACCTAGCGAGAGTTTCATAAGTAATTAGAGGACAAAGCGCGCGAAATTTGTCCCATTACTTTACTTTCCCTGCTTGCTGATGCTGACTGCTTTTGTTGATATCGTGTGATATTAGCAAGTTTCTTTTTCGCAGTGTATTTTGCAAGATTCTAGTGAGTTTTACTTGCACAAGACCTGTGACATCACAGTATCGCCATGCGAACTCGTAAACTTCGAGCTTTGGAGGTAAACCACAATAAACGCCTTAAGTTTGGAACTGAAAACACCTCAAATATTAAGCAGCCGCAAAGTTAACATTCATCGCATTAAAGATCTCTCCGAAACGCGTCTTTTCATATAATTTGCAGCAAAGTGTCAGAAAATGTAATGATGACGTATAAAGGACACTAACCAAAGATTTTAACTCGAAGTTAGCTTCTAATGATATTTAATACCTGATTATAGAAGATACAGTACGTAAAACTATGGGTAGAGAGTGATAAGCCCACCCCCCCTCCCCCTGAATTCGTAGTTGTTTATGTCAGACTAAACTGTAGCGTAACCTGAGGTCTATGTTGGCTCCGATTGATAAATACCGCAGCCTTCCCCAGTATAGAAACCACGAGCCGCGCCTGCTCATCACCAAAACCAAAGAAGTTTCGAACAGAACCATCAGCAGGGAAGGTTATGCTGATTCTCTTTTGGGGCGAAAAAGGCATCATTTTGGAGCAATACATGCTTAGAGGGACCACTGTCACCAGTGCATCATACACAGATATCCTAAAAAATCATCTGCGACCTGCAATTAAATCAAAGCGACGTGGATTGCTGTCAGCAGGTGTCCTTTTGCATAATGACAATGGAAGGCCCCACACTGCCCGTACAACAGTTGCAACAATGACAGGCCTTCATTTTGAGTGTCTTCCTCATCCACCATACTCACCAGACCTTGCCCCAAGTGATTTCCATATGTTTGGACAACTCACAGACGCAATGGGAGGAAAGAAGTTCCGTTCTGATGAAGAGGTACGCCACGTGGTGCATGAGTGGTTTCGTGGACTACCAAAAATTTTTTTTCTAAAGGAATTTATGCACTTTGTAAGCGCTGGAGGACTTGCATTGAGCGTGGGAGAGATCATGTTGAAAAGTGATACAGCTTTGTACCACTTCTGCACAATAAATAATATCTAAAAAAATATTTAAGGTTTTCGTTTGACTCACCCTCGTACTTTATTGAAGAACTTTTTGTTATGTTGTCAAATGAACTACCGCCAATGTCGTGCAGATATGAGTGCTTACATGCACAATGATAATTGTATATTTCTTTTCTCTCTCTTTGCACTATTTGCAATTCTGTATAATATTTACATATACACAACTGAAAGAAATTATTTACTTTCTTAAAGAACTATAAATAACATTTTCTTATCCTACCAAACGAAGTACTATCAATGTCATGTGGGTATGAGTGCTTACATGCACAAGATGACACTTGTATATTATTTTCCTTGACTACATTGCACATCTTATCAGTTTACTATTGTATACAGAACTTATGTGTTCTTATGCTTATGTTTATATATTTGACCACTTTTGTAAAAAATGACGCTATTTTTCTCAGTTTTGTTGTGGAAGAATTTGCGTTTGCTACTTTCCAACGTGTTAAACAAGACTAACCCCACAAAATTCTTAAAAGTGAGGGTGAGTTTTATGGAAACTGGACATCAGTATTTTTTTGGAAAGTTGGCCACTAATTTGCTGTGGTGTGCGTGCACAAACTCTAACTCTGAGACATTATTATTGCGAGTGTTAGCGGGCGAACAGTTGTTCAGAGTAGTCGGACGCAGCCTGCGGTAGAGGGAAGCCGCGCGATAGGTGAGGCCGTAGCCTGCCATGATCGCGCTAGTGGCACCTGAGGAGACTTTGGTATTAACTGAGGATTTTCGGTAATTTGCCATTTTGCTGCATGTAGTTGTTGCTTGCTTGCGCAGTGGAGGGATTTTGTTTGATTTGTGTACATATACATTATTTGTTGCGACCAGATATGTGATTATTGATTATAGACATTGTGGAATAATCAAAGTTGTTGCTAATCAATCCATCGAAAAAAATGAAAGGTCCGAGAAAGGTTTGTCAGAGTTTAAATTGTCAATTTTCTGAATATAGTAAAATAAAACTTTTCATTGGTTTCTGTCATGTTTTACTCTGCTTGAGGTCTATTGACCAAGCACATCCTGGTCATTCAATTTCTATATAAAAAATGGCAGTAATTGTGACCATGTAGTATACTCTGCATGGATCACAGTATTCCTTCTGAATCAGTTTATCATGTTGCTGGATGCAGAATGTTCATGCAGTTGCAGCAGCAAGATGAGGTAAGTTGTCTGTTGCGTGCACGAACATTATTGTATCAATTTTAGGAGATACTAATATTGTCAGATGGAGCTTAGCACATTTCTGTATATCTTTCACCAGAATTATAATAATTGCAAATAGAGAAAAAATAAATTTTCTACCTGCCCGAGTGCGAAACACATTGTACCTACACTTTGAGTTATGGTCTGCGATGCGATTTTGTATGACAGCAAGAACACTCTTATAGTTATCCCACTCAACCTGACTGCAAAATTGTATGTCAATCTGGTGTGCTGCCACTCATGAACAGCATTTGAGGGGGTGTTTTCCAACAGGATAACGCTCGTTCACATACCGCTGTCGTAACCCTACATGCTCTACAGAGTGTAGAGATGTAGCCTTGGCCTGTTCGATCATCAGATCGGTCTCCAATGGAGCACATATGGGACATCATCGGATGACAATTCCAGCGTCAGCCACAAACATTATTAACCGTCCCTGTGCTGACCGACCAAGTGCAACAGGCATGGAACTCCAACCCACAAACTGACATCTAGCTCCTGTAAAACACAGTACATGCACATTTACACACTGGCATTCAACATTCTGGCGGTTACATCGTTTATTAATGTATCGGGATTTCACATCTGCATTTCAGCGATTCTGTTGTTATCTCATGAGTCGTGGCAAAACGACCTCCTCTACAGCCTCGGGGATGCAAAGAAGTGGCCGAGGACCATGTCCGGCGAATACGGTTCCTGAGGCAACATAACGGTTTTGTTTCTTGCCAAATAATCACGAACAAGCATTGAGGAATGAGGGGGAGCATTTGGGCGATGCAATTTCCACGAGTGTTCTTGCCACAATTGTTGTCGTTGTCTTCGGATGTGCACTATCCTGTTACGATCGAAGAAAATAGTGAGAACAATCTTCACATGTGATCGAACTTGTCGATTTTTTTTTTTTTTCAGTTTTGGCTCTCCGAGCAATTTCTGTTGGGGCAAATGGTCCTTGGTTTTGACGTCGTACCCCTATATCCATGTAACCTTCTTTAGAAGTTCTGGATCGTTGTCGCAATTTCTGAGCGATATCTACGCGAGGTTGTTTACGATGGAAATTAAAAATTTCGGAACAGGTTTTGCTGCTACAGTTTCATGCCCATAACAATTGAAAAAATTTCTTGACATGAGCCAAATGATACGCTGACATCGTCAGCAACTTCTCTGAAGGTGACTCGTCGATTTTCCTGAGTCATTTTCTTCGCTACTTCCACATTGTCGACAGTAACTGATGTGCTAGGGTGTCCAGGGAGGTCGTCGTCTTAAATGTTTTGTCGACCCTATTCGAAACGTTTATAACACTCGTAAACTCTTGTCTTACTCATTAAACTCTTGTCTTACTCATAGTAGATTCGCCAAAAGCCATACACAACATTTCGAATGCGCTGCTGCATTTTATCCCGTTTTTAAACCAAATTTAACGCAAGTTATTTGATCCATCTCTTTGAAAGCAACAATTCGTTGAGCCCCCCAAAACACGTATAACCTTTTCGATTATCAACAATAAACTAAGTATTCAACACAGCTGAAAATGCAAACATACGTTAAGACCATGTGGAGAAACAAGATTAAAAAAATTGAAAATCGAATGTATAAAGCCCGCAAAATTAAAAAATTCCCGTTACTTTTCGATCTTACCTCGTATGGTTCTAACTTTCTTTACAGCTGCTATAAGAACCACGACTACCGAACTTACAAGACTTGCTAACAAATTTTTGTGTTTGCAACTGAGTGTTATTTTCTCTCCACAAGACATTTCAGCAACTTCCCTTGTTCTCTTCCTCCTCATCTAGATATTCGTGGTATCGTTCCGATACTGCATGGAACCGAGAAGGTTGCTAAATTCCTGCAGTATGTCACAGAGCATCGAATTCAATGGCCTGTGATGTACTCTTTGTTCATGGTACCGTCATTGGAACTCCGCCCTCCTAATTACAGCGATCACCGACGTCCACCACGTCATGAAACTGTTAATCCGAGAATTCTTACGAAACAGGACCAAGCATTCCTT